>NC_081839.1:102500-2602500 GCF_030867095.1 Alligator mississippiensis | reverse complement strand
GCGGTCGGCACGGCTGGGCCTTAAAGTACCCGGCGCTGGAACAGCAAACAACTGTCGTTGAGACACGGCGTCTGCCCGTAGGCCGGTGTACGTGTGCCCCCGTGTTCTCGCCAACTGCACGCAAGCCTGTGTTCCCGGCTGCGTACATGTGTGTGCCTGTTCTCGGTGGCGACAGGTATGCCCGTGTTCTCAGCTGTGTACACATGTGCGTGCCTGGGAGAGGCGTTGGCCTGAAATCACGAGAACACAGACGTATGTATACCCGTTAAGGACATGGGGACCCATGTTCTTACAGGGCATACATATGCTTGTGTTCTCGGCCAGGTACACACGTTCGTTTTCTTTGCTGTGTGCACCCACCTGTGTGCTCTCCCCATGGGATGTGCATTGTTCTGACACGTGTGCAGCTGTGTTCTCGTATGCACACGCGTTCTCAAGCAGGCATGTGCGCACAGTGCCCCCTCCTGCACATATGTACCCATGCTCACATATACCAGCACGTTCCTGAGTGTGCTTCTGTTCTTGCACACGTATGCACAAGAGCATGGACATGCCAGTCCTGATCCCCATGCCCCCTCACCCTCTTATGGACACATGCATGGGTACATGTAGGCATGCATCCTCATCTTCATGCAGGGGGTACATGGGTGCAGGCCCACGGGTGCACATAGTGTGCCCTGTTCGCGCAAGCTCATTTGATTTCAGGCCAGCTCCTCTCCTAGGCCGAGCGGCTGACGCTGGGTGGATCCTGGCTGGGAGACATGGACGATGGGCCAGAGCGGGCAGCTGCTCTTCCTCCTTTTGGGCTGTTTGGTTCAGACGTAGTGGGATGGAGGTGGAGGGGCAAATACGGCGCTGCTGGCATCCAAGCCTCAGCTTCCCCGCTCTCCCCAGCCACAGACCCAGCGGCCCCTTCCTCCCAGCATCTGCTGCCATCAGTCACCAGTACTGGGGACCACTCCTCTGCTTTCCCAAGCCAAGTGTGGGAGAGGGAAGGAGGTGGGGGGAGAGGCAAAGAAACCCGGCCTGCTTCCTTCACAGAGCTGCTACCTGCTTTGCAAGTCAGAGTTCATCATTAGCCAGGAAATAATTAATTGTCGGGCAGACAAAAGGCATTGCTCAGCCCCCCAGGGACCCCGTCAAAGGGAGCTGTCAGGGCCGGCGTGATAAATTATGGCTTCTTCGGCTGCGCAGTCCGTCAACATCGGGGCTCCGAAGAAAAGTCCTGCGTCGTCCTTTGGATCGGGGGGGTCACGCCAGCTCGCGTCACTTCCTTCGCTGCGCGGGGACCGGGGAGGGGGCCTCAGCTCTGGGACATCCACGGAGGCTGTTGGGGTTGCTGGCATCGTGCAGATGTGAGCGGCTCTGCGCTAACCACTGAGCTACACTGCTGCTGTGGAGGCCTGGGAGGGAGCCCATGGAGGGTGGGAGCAAAGGGGATGGGGCCCTTCCCCACAGTGCAGTGACCCCGAGCGAGGCTGGGGCGAGTCTTGCAGGGTGCAAGGTCCGAGTGGCAGCCCTGGGTCCCCGGCTCCCCGGGGTCCTGCCTGTTCCGCTCACCGGGTGCTACGTTGGCGCTGGTGCAAGCTGCAGCCTTGTCCCGGGGCCTCTGGCACTGCCAGTCTGTGATGTCCCTGGGTGCTTGCATCTACGTGACTCGTACGTGCGTCTCCCAGCACAGTGATTTTAGGCGCCGACCTTCCCCTCCTGGCTTCTCTCTTTTTCCTTGCTCAGCCTCACAGCCGGGGGTTGCGTGCGTCTGCACCTGCCTCTGTGCCGGCCCCCGTGGTCTTGCCCCGTCTATCTACCCTTGAATGTGCTTGGTCTGTGGTGCAGCACCACAGGCCTCGCCGGGTCCTTTGGGGTCCGGGTGCCCCTACGTGCGTGGCTCAGCCCCTCCCTCAGGTCTGCAGGGTTGCCCCTGCGTCCCCTGCCCCCACGGTTCCCTGGCATGGGGTTTGGGTCCTGTGCCCGCCTGTCCCTGCTACCACCCCCTGCCCAAGCCAGGGCTGTGACCATGTCTCTGGCCTGGTGCCCGTGCAGCATTCGGCAAAATGCCGCGGCATCGGGCAGGGGTCCAGCGGGCGCCACACTCTGCCAGCCTGCTGGGGGGCAGCTCCAAGGGGATGCCTCTCTCCGCCTTGCCCTCCTCTATAGGGCCAGCAAGGGTCAAACCGCCCCTCCGCTTTCCTCTCCCGTCCTCCTGGGCAGCTTGCCTGACCACGGGTGCCAGGCTGGATGGCCCATGGGTTGAGACTGCCTCTGCCAGGGGTCCTTCTCCAGGGAGCCGCGGGGCTGTTCACCTGGCCCCCTGCTTGGTTCCCTTTATCGCGCTTGCCTGATGGCTTCCTGATGCACAACACCTGTGACGGGGCGGGGGTCCCCCTCCTGCCTCCAGTAGATGAACCCCAGCAGCTCCCATCACGTGCCAGCCATGCTCGCCAGGCGTGTTAATTTGGGCACGCAGCCCGATGGGGCTGGGCGTGGGTCCATATGAGCCTGTGTGCTTGGGTGTGCGAGATGGGGCGCATATGCATACTTGTGCATACACGTGAGTGTCTGTGTACCAGCGGGCGAACTCACCTGCGTGTCCATGTGCATTCGGTGAGCGCATACGTGTGTGCACGCTGAAGCAAGGCGGGGGCCTTGCCCTCCCGCTCCGCTCCCGTGCCCTGCTCTCCCCGTTACCTTTGCAGTCAGCTGCCGCTGTAAACACCTTCTGCTGCCTTGGCCCTGCCCTCTCCTGAGCCATCTGGCCACCTGCTTGCACAGTGCTGCCTGCGCCCTCCCCGGCTCCGGCCACGCTCCCGCGCCGGCCGTGCACCCACCTCCGCAGGCCGTGCCACGCGCACCCCCCCGCCGGCTGGGCAGCCCGTGCTCCCCGGTCCTCACGCTCAGCCCGAGACCTCATCCTTTCCCCAGGCCGGCAGGGAGAGAGGTGAGGAAACAGCTGACAGCGCTAACGCAGTTACCATGACGGGCTCCTGACGATGAATTTCAGATCTGATTCAATTTGCAGACATCCCAACTCGACATACAAATGCCTGACGCCAGCCTCGGAGCCAGTCGGCCTGGGTCTCCCGGGCAGGCTCTGGCCCCGTGTCACCTGCCAGGGGCAAAAGACAGGAGTCGTCGCAGTGTGGGCAGTACAAGAGGGGTCAGGGGCATCCACGAGCCCCTCGGCCCGAGGGGAGGAGAAATGGGGGGAGCTAGCCCCTTGCATTCGCCATGAGGCTTGTCTAGGCCCCATGAGTAATTAGCCCGGCGTTATTGCAACGCGGCACCGGGCAGGAGCAGGATGGGTTTGGCCAGCTGTACGGGCAGCGCTGCCCAGCCTCGCCTGCTGGCAGCCGTGGCCGCGAGAGCCGTGCTGAGCAGCGCCAGAGGTCTGGTGTCAGCTGGCGGCTTGTAATCAAACATAACGATCCGGAGCATGTCGGCAAGGGGGGTGCTCAGAGGTACCTGGCCGCAGCACCAAGCAGATGAAAGGATTTGGATGGGTCTCGGGTTCGAACCCGGGACTGGCAGGAGGCAAAGGAAGGGGGTGCCGCGGGAACGTAGAGACCGGGAGAGAAGGGGCTGGTGGTCCTTATCGCCGTGCCAGGGTCTTGGCAGAGCCTGGAGCTGGGGTAGGGTGTGCAGCTTGCCAGCTGGAAGGGTTGCAAGGGATCTGGGGTGCAGCTGGGGCCGCCCTGGGAGCTGGGATCGAGGGCATCTGCAGAGCATGGCACAAACCCGGACTGTTCGAGAGGGGTCTCGCTGGACGGGACACAGCGGATGGCCCATGGGGACCCCCCTGCCCTGCCTTACCCCGACTCCTGCCACCCCAGGAGCGGCTCAGCTCCGGGGCAGAGAGCGTTGGCATCAACCCCATCTGCGGTCCGTGCCCGCGGGTCACCCCGCTCCCGCGGACCTCACCTGGCACGTAAGGGCCGGAGGAGAGTGGAACAATATTTATCGATGGGATTAGGTGGGGAGAGGGGGAAGGAGGCAGGAGAGGGGGATCTCTCTACCGCCCTGCTTTATTATTGAGTTTAACCTACCGTCTTCCTTACATGCCACAGTGCCCGTAACTAGTGCAGGGGCTGCTTTTATGTGCAAATGAGCCTTTTTTTTTTAATCTTTGACAGAGAATGTGCTGTGTTTACATAACAGAGGGCCCTGGTACTCTGGAGAGGGCCACTGACAGCACTGGCAGGAGATGTTAAGAAAGATCTAACATTTCTGATCTCTGTTTAGCCAGAGGCAGTAAGAGGCAGCCAGGGGAATGGGAAGGGAGGGCGGTGGCAGGGTGAGGAGATTTGACTCTTTGCTCGGTGCCTTGGGTCCCCTAATGGATTGACAAATGGAGGGGAGAGGGGGCGCAGGGGTGGGTCAGGAGTGCCCGGGGCTCGGGGGACAGCTCAGGATCAAGGGGAGGCATCTGGGAGGAAGCCTCGCGGCAGGGGCGAGTCTCCCGGGGAGGCTGCAGCCGCCGCGGGATCTGAACCCGGGACCCCCAGCTCTGCAGCGTGAGGCCCGAGATGGGTAGCGGGGCCTGGTCCGGAGGGACGCGGCCCCCCCACTCCACGCCCGTCCAGGCTATTGAAGCAAGGTCCTGGCTTTTGATGGCTCTTAGTGCGTGCGGGTCAGAGGATGCCCTGCGGTATGGAGCAGCTGGCGATCAAAGGCCGGAGCTGCTTTCAGAGGCGGCCCTGGGGGAGCAGGGCTCTTTTCAGCTCCACTTGAAACACGCGGCCGAAAACTTTGCAAGCGGAGCGAGCGCTGGCGCTGCCCCCGGGGCCGAGACCCCCCCCCCATCATCCCGCCCGGCAGCAGGGGCAAGACCTTTCGGGGAGAACAGGGGCACCGGTGGGTGGCGGGGTCCGTGCCCCTCCTGTTCGCGGGAGAGGCTCCTCGATTCCCGGCGCGGTGACCTTGTCGCTCGACCTCCCGCCTCTCCCGCTTTGTCTGTGGCCGCTGACAAGCTCGGATCCGTGCCCGCGCGGCCAGCCTGCTGTCGGCAGGGACAGGGCTCCCGGCCCCCCGCCCCCCTTGGAGGTCACAGCGCGCCGAGCGGGTCGACACGATGTCACTGGCCCCTGCTGCCTGCCGGTGCCTCCCGCGGGGCGGCCAGGTGGCCTGGCGGCGGGGGCCGGGCAGCAGTGCCACGGCTCAGGTGGAGGCTGCCAAGCCGCTCGCCAGCTCGCTGCCTGTGCAGCGCAGCAATCACGGTCCGGTGACTGGCGCCCAGCGGGGCGCACCGGCCCCAGGTGCTCGCTGAGTGTCCAGCGCTTCTCTGGCCGGCTGGGCTGGGTGCATGGGACACGGGGACGTGGCCCGGGTGGCAGCGTCTTGCGTGCATCGGCTAGTGCAGAGCTCAGACCGGAGGTGAGGCCCATTAGTGGATCAGGCCCGGCTCTGACCTTGCAGCCCGTTTGGCATGGACCTCAGGTCCCAGCACCTTCACAAACCACCTCCGTCCATCCTTCCCCCTGCTCCGCTTAGTTTTACAGCAGCGCCGAGGGGCCCCTGTCTCAGACTAGGCTCCCAATGTGCTAGGTGCTGTCCAACCCCAGGAAAGCTTGCCGTCTTCGCATTAAGAAATGGCCCAAATCTCCCAGCCGTCCTGGTTTGGCAGCGTTTGCATTTCTCCATTTCCCATAACTTTCCCTGGGACGTTTCCCTTCCGCATTTGCCTCTAAATCGTTCTTGAAACTTTTCCCTGCCTGCAGCTTGAGTTTGCTTCTTGGAAACAGCTCAGCTGTGTTCAAAATGCTCGGGATGAAAACACCCCGCGGTTTAACCGAGGGCGAGAGCTTCTGGCACAACACGGCTTTTTAGTTTTGTAAAAAAAAAGCCATTTTTCAGTGAAAAATCCCTGTTGTGTGAATGGCCGTAGCATCTCCATGTTGGTCTCGTGGCCTGCAGATGACCAGGGGGTCTAGAGATTTGTCTGTGGGGTCAGACGGTTGAAAGCATCTTAGATTTCGGGGATGTCCCTTTTTGCAGTGCCACGCTCCACCCCAGAGGTGGCTGCAATGGGACAAGATGGGTAGAAAAGCAGCGTTACTCCTTTCTGCCGTGGCGAACATGGGAAGAGACTTCAGAGGGAAAAGCACTGGTTGGAGGTGGCAGCCTGTATCGGGACATGGGGTAGGGTAGTCATCGAGCGGAGACTGGGGAAGCAAGACGGGCTGCCGAGCAGGCCGGCCCCACGCTAGCAAAAGGATTTGCAGCCACGCAGCAGAACAAAATAGGTTTGAAAGGGGGGAAAAAAACTCAACAACCTTTTTCATGCCAAGTTGGGTAGAAAAATGACCAAGATCCTAAAGCCTGCCAGGTTAAAACGCATTAATTCAGGATAGTTCGTTAATGGCAGTATTGATTAGTCTCAGTGCTCGGCTAACGAGCATCCATGTTAATGAGGGGTGAGTGGTGTGAATTGCAGCAGCTGGTACAATTCCAGGGAGCTTTGATTATGGGGGCTAATGATAGCTCGCCTCGGAAAGGGGCTGCAGGTTCAATTACCATAGCCGCGCGGCTCCGATAGATTTTGTACCTGCTGGAGAGGAAAACAGGGACGGAGGGAAGTGGGTGGGAGGCGGAGGGGAGTGGCGGAAGAGCCACTTCATGGCGAAAAGGGGCCTGGTCGTGTCTGGGATGCGGAGAGAAGCGTGCGGCACGCGTGCGTCTGATCTGGGGGGGTTGGGGCTCGAGCCCGCACCCTCGGGACATGGGGGAAGGAGGTGCAGACATTGCATTAGCTTCTCTGTGTTGTAGGCATGACTATTATTTGATTAACTCCATCCATCTCTACCTGCCTACCAACCCGCCAGCGTCCATCTCCATCTTCCTGCCCATCTCGGTGTTCAGGGTGCCGTCCCGTGATAACCCACCGCAGTTCTGGGGCTCTCGAATCAAACGTGGTCCCCAGAGCCTGTTTTAATTTAAAAAAACCCAAACAATTATGAACTTGTAGATGATGGATTGTATGGGGAGATGCTCCTGCCTCGGGCAGGGGTTGGACCGGATGACTTCCAGCCCTGCTTCTCTGTGACTTGTATAACTTTGAAGCACCAGAAACATCCCCCGGGCTTCGGTTCCAGGGGACGGGGCGGTTCAGAAAGCACTAGGGCGAAACTAGAGAAACCTTCCCTGGAAGAGCAGGCAGCTGAAGTATTGCAGCGCGATGCCACCGCCGGAGACCCAGGGCATGATTGAAGTCAGGGGCTGGCTGTATCTAGAGAGGGGAAGCCTGAAGTGCAAAGGTGCAAGCAGTCAGCTGCAGCGCAGGGCGCCCACGCAGAGAAGGAGGTAGCATGGCCTCGCAGGTGGAGCAACAGCGGATGAGGACTCCCACCCTGGATCTGCTTGGCCCCAATCCTGCGCACGTGCTTCCTTTCCGTCCTGATTGTCCACAGGGTTATGAGCAACCCTAGCAATAAGCACGTCCTGGAGGCAGAGTCCGGCGGGCCGGGCCGAGCTGTAGCGACGTGGGCATGATCGGAGGCATCCACGCATCGCATTGCATGTCCCAGGCGGGGGGAGCTGATGCAGCAACGTCTGGTTTGGGGGGCGGGGGGGGTGGTAGGCCTGCCTGTCTGCGCCAGGACTGGTTGAGACGTGTTTTCTCACCCTTGCTTGGCACGGAAAGCACTTCTGTTGCCAGAGCCCAAATCTTTTGGGCCTTTGCTTGTTTGTGTTTTTGTTTCTTCCTTTGAATCCGAAGCTCCACCATCTCCCTGAAATCTCTGCTGCTCTCTTTTGCTGTTCTCCCCATTCATGCCCCTTTTTATCCTTTATTCCCTCCCGGCCCCCCTCCCCACACCGCAGCCGAACAAGGGAGGTCTGGCTTTGCTTTCTTCCACCCGCTTTTGCATTGTGCTCCCCTCTCCCCTGCCAATTTATTCCTTCTTCCACTCTGTAACTTTGCAAAGTTGCCTGCGCTTTGAAACGAGGATGGAGAAAGGGATCTCTGTGACTCATCTGCACTGGGGCTTGGCCAAAGCGGGAGGACGTTTGAAGCTAGCAGGAGGGCTGGGGCTGCTGCTTTGGGACGCTTCAAAGGGGCAGGGGAGGTAATAGGGGCTGGGGGTGGGGGGATTTAGCCCCTTATGCTGCACTGGGAGGAGACGGGCAATGTGAGAGGCTGGTGCTGGTTGAAGACTGCTGTTTAGAAACCACACTCAAGCCTGGGTCCCGTTCTGGGCCTCGAGCTGACCGGTCCCGACTTCTAGTCCCAGGTGCAGTCTGTAGATCCCACGTCCTTGAACCTGTTAGGAATTGGACCCAGGGGTCCTACCTCCCACCCTGTGCGGTCACCACCACCCCCGCCCCCTCTCCATGCTGGAAATAAACCCTGGGACAGCGGCTCCCAGCCTGTGGGCCGGGTACCACCCGTGCCACGCAGACAACCTGTCAGCGGTACGCGTTAACAGCTTTCTTATAATTACTTTATATGACAAAAACTTGCTGGTGGCACTTAAGGTTGTATCGTTTTAACCTGGTGGTGCGCAATCTGTCCGTTTGGGGACCGCTGCCATGTCCACCCTCTAGCCCCTAAACCACATCCCTCCAGCTTGGGTTGCGACCAGGAGTCCCGACTCTGAGATCCGACCCGTGCCGTCTCCTGCTTAGGATTGAATCATAGAAATGAGGGTTGAAGGGACCTCGGGAGGTCACATCTAGTGCAACCGCCTGCTCCAAGCAGGACCAGCTCCAACTCCATCATCCCAGCCAAGGCTTGGTCTCGCCGGGGCTTAAACACCTCCAAGGATGGAGACTGCACCACCTCCCTGGGTCACCTGTTCCAGCGCTTCACCACCCTCCTCGTGAGACTTTCCCAATATCCAACCTCAACCTCCCTTGCTGCAAGTGGAGCCCATTGCTCCTTGTCCCGTCACCTGAGACCAGTCCAGCTCCATCCTCTTTGCAGCCCCACCGCAGGGAGGTGAAGGCTGCTAGTCAATCCCTTTCCGTCTTCTTTTCTCCAGACTAAATCAGCCCATTTCCCTCCGCCTCTCCTCACCAGTCCTGTCCCCCAGCCCCACAACCATTTGCATTGCCCTTCACTGGACTCTCTCCAGTTTGTCCACCTCCTTTCCATAGTGCGGGGCCCAAAACCGGACACGGGACTCCAGATGTGGCCTCCCCAGGAATAATCCCTTCCCTCCGTCGGCTGGCAACGCTCCTACCAATGCACCCCCCGGGGGAGGAAACCCCCTGGGTCACACCTGGGGCACCCGCGGGTTTATTTCCAGATCGGCGCTCCAGGTGGATGCCGCCTGGCCTCCCGCGGCCGGCGTGCGAGGGGGAATAGCACGCGCGTGAAAGCCCATTAGGAGAGCTGCTTCATCTGAGTCCCTCTGTCGCTTGTCTCATGCATCCAGAGCCCGGCTGCCTGAGCCTGGCTCCAAATTAATATGTACGGTTGAGGGCACATCTTATCAGATAAGTGAGTCGTCCTGAGAGCGTTTGAGATGTGAGAACGGCTGAGTGCGTCTCTGGGCGAACGAGCCCAAACTGCGATAGGCCGCGCCTGGAACCGTTTAGATGCTGCCTCATTATCAATCACCGCAGATTGCCTCGGGGTTGTTTTTGTGTAAGGAGGCCTGTGGGCTGTTTGCTGCTGTTGCAAGAGAAGCAGTGACCTGTGACACCTTCAAGAGAAGCAAGAGCTGTCGGCTGGCTCGGCGGATTAGGGGGCTGAGCGCCGCAGAGCACCGTGCTTGGCTTCAAGGACAGGCCCCCGGCGCGGCTTTGCTAGGGCGTCTGATGGCGCCCCGCTTTGCGGGGCCGGCGGGCTCGCAACGGGGCATGCCGAACGTCCGCCTTTGGGGTCCCGCTGCTAAGTCTGGGTCCAGACTATAGATTGCATAGACGTTAGGGGCAGACAGGACCTGGCGAGATCCACGGGTCGAGCCCCCGGCCCAAAGGACAGGGAGTCAGCTGGGGCCGGAGCACCCCAGCAAGATGAGCATCCAAGCGTTCGATGGCTGTGAGCAGGGGATGTGGGGAAATCAAACGCTGCGCTCTCAGCCGTCGGACCGGGAAGGAAGTGCAAGCGTGGGCAGCCGCTGGGGTGCTGCTCTCGGCCTGGCGAGCCCCATCCACGTGCGTCTGCCCGTCTCCCGCAAGCATGGAGGACAGCAGAGCGGGAGCGTTGGCTCTGGAGCGTAATGATGGCAACTGCAAGGCCAGCTTGCATTTTTCCAGGGGTGCTCATTGCAGCAGGCTCCCCCAGGACCACGGGCAGAGCCTGAGGCAGGTTCCCTCTGCCTTTTTCTCGCCAGCCTTTGCCTTGCTTTTCCCTCCCCACCGTTCGGAGCGGAAAAAAGGGAAACGTCCTGACGTCCAAATGGAAAGGCCTCTAGGGGGCACGGTTGAACCGGCCTGGAGTGAGCAGGGCTCGGCGGAGCGTGGGAGAGGGATCCACCTGGCATTGCTCTGCTCCTGGGACACTTCCAGTCTTGGGGAAGACTTGGCTGGACCCGGTGGAGCTAAGCCACCTCTCTGGGTCCTAGCCGTGCCATGCTCCATGGTCCATTGGGTTGGGTTGGGTTGGGGGGCACCCATCACCCAGCGACTCCGCGTCCTGCCCCATCCTCCTTGCTCCCGGGTCCCCGGGCGTCAACGGGGTCCAGAGGCCCTCGCGCGTCGTGCACGGTGGGCTGGAAGCGATTTACCTTCAGCTCAGGGAAGTAATCACCAGCCGCCGAGTGTCAGTTCTGCATGATAATTTGCATACCATTACCCACAATGCTCTGCCCCTTCCAATTTTGCTTTGAAAGTGTGTGCGTGTGCTATTTTTCTTTCTCTTTTTTTTTTTTTTCCTTTCCCCTTCTCGGGCTCGCCGTAACCTCATTGTGTCAGCGCCGGAGAGCTGATGGCATTCGCGGCACCCGCCGCAAAGTTTTTAAAAAAGCAGTTTCTTCGAGAGTAAATTCTGGCGGCAGGGAGGGGCGCGACTGCCCCTCGCTGCGGCTGCGACGCCGGGGAGCGGGCGTGGAGATGGGCAGCGAGGCGCGAGGTTTAGGCCCCAGGCTGCCCCAGGAGTCTGGATGGGGTAGTGCACACGGGGCCGAGGTCTTCGAGGCTCGCTTGGGTTAGCAGGGCTGCGTTCGAGTCCTGACTCTGCGCCATCTCCCAGGGGTGGGAGCTGCAGGGCTCACCGAGACCCTCGGTGCACGGAGCTGCTGCAGCCTCAGGGTCCAACGCTGCAGAAACTCCCAGGCTTTTTGGAAGAGAGTGAGCGGGCGAGCCCGCCGGAGGGGCGTGCATGGAGCAGCGCGCTGATGCGGCCTGGCAGTCCCTGCGTTGCTGCGGCGGGCGCGAGGGCAGGGTCCGGGAAACTGCTGACTGCAGAGAGTCCCGACTCCTGTCTGTTTTGCTCAGTCTCCCGGTGCTTCTGCTTCATGCACAAACCGACCCTCTGGTTTGGATGCGTCCCCCGGCCGCCGGGGGTGACCGGAGAGCCCTTGGGCAGCTGCGACTGGCATCGTGTCAGCGACCAGAGGAGCACGCGGCGTGCCCGGGGTCCTGCCTGACACGGGCCCGCTCTGTCCAGAGCACTTTGCAACCTCCGTCTTTAATTAGATTAACGAGTCAGCGGGGATCGCGCCTCCTTACCAGCACCTGGTGGCTGTCTACGTCTGCTCTGGGGATGCTGGACCCCGGGGCCGATGGAGCCGCTGCTGTGGGGCTGCATGGGGCAGGCTGGAGGTTGCAACAAGCAGCTGATTTTTCCCCTCGGATGCAGGATGGAAAAAACATGCTAATGATGAGTCCATTAATGATGTACTGAGGCTGGGGGCGGGGGGCAGGCCAGGGAGCGAGTCACGGAGGGAGGAAGGAGGCTCGGAGGCCGAGCCGGGGCATACCCGGGCGACCCCGGTGACTAATGAGACCGGCGCGTGTTGGGAGAAGGGGCGGCAGGAACAAGAGTCCAGGCCCGGAGCGTATCGGAGCAGGCAGGGTCAGGGCAAGGCATTCGCGCAGCCCGGAGCCACTGGAGCGGAGGTGGAGAGCAGGGAGCCAGGGATCGTGGCCTGAGAACGAGTGGACCAGAGAGTGGGAGGACGGGGAGACGACCCAAGGGGATGGCCAAGCTCCCGGGAAGACGGGCAGTGCAATGCTGCGGGATCCTAAAGCCTCAAGGCCCCGTCGTGATCCTGTGCACCTGACCCGAAACCCCAGGCAGGGCGGTGTCACCCGGTGACCACCTGGGGTGGGATCCTATCTTCGATAATGCATCCAGCCTTGATGGAAAAGCAGTGGCCAGGGGGTGGGGAGCCAGCGGCTCGTCGTGGAGGGACCTGGTTGCACACTGCAGGGAAAACAGCTGTTTTCTGACCCAACAGACCTTTGCCTGGCAGATGCCTGTGTGCCCGGGCAAGGCCTGGCTGTTTCAGAGCAGGAAAAACATCCTTTTTCTTGCTGCTTTCCCCTGCCAGCTGCTCTGGGGCTGGTGCCCTTCACTAGCAAACGTGGCGGATCAGTTGGACGGATCCCGAGTTCGGAGCCCAGGCCTGGCCCTGAGGAGACCTTTGCACGCCGATTCAGGAGCTGCCGGGGGCCGTGTCGGGACCTGCAGGCTGGGCTTCGGTCCCCTTTTCACCTGCTCGCCCCGGAGCGAACCCTGCCGGGTTTCGTCAGCCTTGTGTGCTTTCCGGGCTATGAGTCATCCTCGCGGCCCGTGTGCGTGCGGTGTTGGAGCCGAGATAGGCGACGATCCAGGAGGAGCCGTGTGCACACAGGAAACGGAGCCCAGACCTTGGGCTTTGGCCCGTGGCAAGCCCAGTGCCAGGAACAGGATGGTTCCTGGCAATGATACCACTCCTCCGTCATGCCATCGCCTTCCCGGACTCGCCTGTGCAGAGGGCACTGACTCACTTCTCGTAGCATGACCCCACCGGTCTCAGGATACCCCCCCGGGCCAAACGCCCTGGGGTAGGAGATAGATAGCGGCCCCATTCCCCAGAGGCTACTGCTCTTCTCTTTCCAAAAGCTCAAGCAGCTTTGGAAATTTCTCCCTTCAGGCGGGCACCCATTGCATCCTCTCAGGAGCTTTACCTAGTGCCCATGCAAGGTGGGCACAGGACCCCTGGTGCTTCTTTCACTCTCAGGGGTCCCAGGGCATTGCTGAAGGTTTGGGCTCGGCCCCATTATTCAGGCTTGGGGAGAGGGTGCGGGGGCACACGAGGTGTACCCCGCGTGCCAGGGCTGAGCTGGCATCAGCTGGAGGAGCCTGGGGGCTGCTGTGTCTTGTGCTTTGTCGGGGCGAGGGGAAGCAGGGAGCAGCAGAGCACCCTGGAGACCCTCCTATCCCTGGGGTGGGTGCATCCCCCCTGTGCATGGAGCATCCTTGCGGGGCTCTTTGGCCCTTTCCTCCCCTGTTAAGGCCTCTATGCCTAGCGGGTCGTTCCAGCAGCCAGGCCTGGCTCTCTGGGGTCTGCAGCAAGGAGACTGGTCCCAAACTGGCATCCCTCCACCCCGCATCCCGGTTGATTTATCTGGCTCCCTGCCCTACGCGCTGTCTGGCGCGGCCGTGCCGAGCCGAGCCGAGCTCCCGGCCGCGGCCCGGGCAGCGCTGTCAACCCGCATTAAGCCTGAGCTCGCCTCCCCGCCGCAGAAGCCGTCACCATCATTCCAGATAACTGTAATCGAGCTGCTGAATATGTAGCTGGAATCAGAGTTTTGTAGTTGAGATAAATATTGATATTAAAGCTGTCAGGGCTGGCAAAGCGACGCCTGCCACGGGCTCTGCCGCCATCTAATCGCTTGACCCTGCCTGTCAGCTTCCTCCAGGGCACGGCTCTGAGTGACACCCGCTCCCCCCCGGTCCGGCTGCAGAGAACGGGCCACATCTCTTCTCCCACGGCAGCCCCCATCTCTCCCCGTATGCCCCCCAACTGCTGAGCGACAGGCGTCCTGCCCCGTGCCCCAAGGCCGGTTCCTGACACCGTTTGGGTGGCACGGCTGGCTCGCAGCTCCAGACACCGGGAGCAAACACAGCCGATCCAGAGGCTCTCATCGATTCTGCCGGGCTCAGAGGGACCGGGCGAACCAGACAGAAAGCAAACAATGGCTCTGGGAAAGTGAGAGCACCGTGTTTATCTCTCGTCTTCAGCAATCTGCGCTGTGCCATGCATAAAATGGGGCTGCGGCTCTCCTGGAGCAGATGTAAAGGGATGATACCCAGGCCCGAGCACGTGGCGCCCTTTCTCCACGGAGGCAGGAGCTGCTGCTCTGCTCTTGTCTCGCGTGTCTTCGAGCGCCGGCTGCGGGAATCGAGGGATTACACGAGCGCCTTGGTTTCGTTGCAGAATAAGCACGTCCCTGGCTTGCAGGGCGCCGGGACCTGGCCGCACCCACGAGGCTCCGAAACCAGGAGAGGAATCAAATGAGCGGAGATGGGTTAGGCGAGCTCCAGCTCTGTAAGCCAGCCCGGTGATTCGAGGGGGCCTGGCTCTCCGTGGCTGAAGGCTTGGGGGCTGAATTGGAGGAAAGCCGAGCCGGCGGAGGGACCGTGAGCCAGGTCTCTGTCCGCGGGTTTGGGATGAGGTTGTTCTGCCCTTCCAGCCACGGCTTCCCCTGCGTTTCTCCCGGCACCGCTTTTATCGCCATCCCTCGCCGGACGCCTTCGTTCTCTGGCCTGTTTGAAGCGGCTCGGGGATTTCCAGGGTACACGTGGCTGCCCGAGAAGAAGAGTCACGAGACGAGCTTAGCGGCTTCTCTCGAACTTCCCCACATCCCCTCCCACCCGGGTCAGCCTGCGTGTGGACACGCGTGTGCGCACTCGCGTGCGACGCCACAATGCACGCCTCCTCTGAGCCTTGGTTTGGCAAAAGGAGGAGCCACCACGTGTGGCTTTCTGCCCTGCTCCATTGACTTCATTTACCCAGCCAAACACCTGTTCCCTTGCTTCTCTCTCCCCCCCTTTCTCTCTCTCTCTCTCATTCTTTATTTTTTTAATTAGCTGATTCGCTATCTCTTGCTCAGCCCCTCTCCCAGCCACCGCGCTCAGGAACCCTCATTAACACAGATCAAAAGGAGCTTTTAATGATTTATAAAGGTGCAGCCGTTTGGAGAAATTAAATAATTTACATGGTGTGTGTACGGCGGGTCCCTGCGGACCACATTACAGACTTCCTATGAGCACCCGCCACGGAGCCCCCTCTGCCCCCCTGGCCACGTCCCCCGCCCCACGGCTGCCTCCGGGACAGGGCGAAGGAAATGGCGGCGCGTCGATCTGATGGACGAGCCGCCTGGCCAACCCCTCCAGCCGATTGCCAGGAGTCGAACGGCATGCTGGGAAATTCCTGCACTTGCCCCAAGACGTGGGGCCGCCTTCGTCTCGTGGCCTTGGCAGCGTTATTGCCGTTGCGTCTGTTGCGGCAGCGCCACGTGATTGCACCGCTTTGTGCTAGGGGCTGTACAAGGGAAGGGCTTGCAGTCTCAGGAGGTGGGGGGAAGGATGGGGAAGGGGGATGCAGAGAGCAGAGGGGACATGACTAAGGTTATATGAGGCTGCTGTGGCAGAGCTGAGTGTTGCCCCTTCGTCTCCAGCACTTCGATCTCGCAGCCCCTCTGCCCATAAAAACGTGTTCGGTCCTGAACTCTCCCTGAACACCCGCACAGTGAGGTTGGGGCTGCTTTAACCCCCAAAGGCTCGATGATCTCGCATGGATCCGTGTCAACCAGGAGTTGCTTCTAGGGCTCCTTCCTCAGGGCTCCGGGTTGACACCACTTCAGCTGAGATCAGACCGGGCCAGTGGCTTCATCTTGGCACCAGGGCCGAGCGAGGGACCGTTCCCGAGGGCTGGGACCATCACGCAGTTCTTGGGAGGCGAGTCTGGAGGATCAGCAGCAAGCCCTGATGCTGAGCGGGACGTGTCCGCTGCCAGGCGCGAGGTGCATGGACCTTTGCATCCAGCCTCCGTTGTGGGGACTTTCCCGGGCACATCAGCCCCACTCCGGAGCACTCTCGGCCTGCAAGCGAGCAGCGTTGGCCTCCTTTTGCACCCGTGTGCCGGAGGAATGGTCCCCTCTGCACCCCACCTTGCTGCATTGTTGCCGTAGGAGGCGTAGGAATCACTGTGGTAAGTCACTGAAGCACATTGCTGCCGGCAGCTGCAAAATCGCATTTCAGCGGGAGACGGGGAGGCAGTTACAGGACCCGCAGCGAAACGAGAGAAACCTTCCCCGGTAGGAGGAATAATAACAAGCCGCCCCTTCGTGCCGCCGCTCGCTGCGTTCTGCCCACGGGGTTGCAACGACCGCGCTCCTGCTCGGCGGGGCCCTTCTGGCTGCTGCTCGCTGGGGAGATGGGGAAACTGAGGCACGGCGAGGGGAAGCAACTCCCGCAGGGCCCTGAAGCTGATCAGTGGCAGAGGCAGGGAGTAGAAGCTGACTTGCCAGTCTGGCTCTAACCGTGATTTATACGCCAAGACGTAGGATCCTGGCTCCCGGGCCACTGCTCCAAGCCAGACGGCGGGGGATCAGCCAGGCCCAGGGTCTGCTGGAGCTTTGCTGGCTCCTTGGGGGGTGCGGGAAGGCCTAACCGGTCTCCCTAGCCAGCGGTACGCGGAGGGGTGATGTGACCAGCATCGCTTCCAGCCGCTTCGGCTTCTCGGCTCAACGGGGAGGACTCGCTCGCAGCCGGCCTGACCTTCAGCCACAGCCAAAGCCAGGCGTGAGCTTGCGTCCCGGTGAAACCCTGGACCCTGTCCGCGCCCCTCCTCCAGCGCCGGGAGACGATCCCAGACCTCCCGGTACCCGGCCCGCGCTCTCAACGTCAGCCCACGCTCCCCTCCCTTTCCTTGCCAAACAATATTAACGACCGAGCAAAGAAAATTAATCTGCTTCCAGGGTATTTCAATAAATACAGAGCGAAAATTAAAGGGGGGGACATAAAAGCTTCCAAGCCGCCGTAATGGGCTCCGTCCAGCCCCCGTCGTTCAGGCACTGTCATTAGCATTGCCCACAGACACAGGATTTAGCTTCACACAGGACAATGCTCCAGTCCAAGGCAGTTTAATACAGACTGTCCAAGGAGGAAAAGAAACAGATGGGAAAACTCGCTTAAATGTTCCCGGCATGAAGTCCATTGCGAGCTGCGGACGTGCCAGGAGCCGACGGAGCAACGGGATTAATGGAGAAAAGAGCCTTAATATGACTGAAAGAAATCGCCTGCTCCCCTCCTCCTGCGGGGTAATTCCCTCCGAGCCCCACCAAGGAAATAAGAGGGGGAATTTGCCTATTTTCAGGGCTGGAGGTTGGGGGGGATGTCTCACCTAGCATTTCCATCGGGTTAGGTTTAAGCGATAGCTGGGTGTAGGGGGCTGGTTTTGTTTCGTTCGGCTTAGCAACAGCCTCCCGACGCCCGATCCAGCGGCAAGTTACTGGAAGGCAGGGAAGCGCCAGGGCGGTTTGGAGGGTCTCGGGGAACCGTGCGGCCGGCCCGCCGCCGGGGTCCCTGGCCCCTGCTCTCACAGGCGGCTGCATCAGAGCTCCCCAGAGCTGCCCCAGGCCCCTCTCTTCCCATCGGGAGCTGCTCCCGACCTCACTCCTAGCTCCCAGTTGGGGTGTGCTCGTGACCAGTTCACCCCCATTTGCTCTGTCCCGTGCAGCCAGGAAGGACGAGCGGTCTGCAGGCCCTGATCATCCTGGGAGCTCTGATCTCCAGTGGGATTGCTTCCTCGGTGAGGACGAGTGGGGTTTTCCCCCCTCTCCTCTGGCCCCAACACTGGTGTGGACCCAGTATGCCCCGGGCAGGGGGTGTTCGCTGGGAGCTCGTACTGCCCTGAGCGTCGTCGGAGGTTCGACATTTAGGTTGCCTGCAGAGACCATTTAGACTAATAGGGGCCAAAGGGTGTAAGCCGTCCTCTGCTTTGGTGGGAATCCCAACCACGACGTAGGAAACGAGAGCTGGAAGGTGGCTTCTCCAAGGGGGTGGCCCGGTATTCACAGCACGTACAAAAAAGCAGGGTGAGCTTTGTTCTCCAAACCCAGACATTGAGATCTCCCATGGCAGGTCCCCCTGAAATCGTGATATTGCCTTACAAACGGTGCGATCACAATTGCAAAGGGCTCGGTGAGCAGCAGGTTGGCTTTGGAGCCCTTGTCGTATGGACTCATATCATCACAAGACTCCCGGAGCTGGGGCTTTACTTAAAAAAAATACACCGGAAGTTGCATTGGTGACGTGATGCTCTTCTCACTGAAAAGGTGGGAAAGCCCGTTGCCCAGATGCCGTAGAAATCATAGGAAGGTAGGGCTGGAAGGGGCCCGTGGAGGTCATCTAATCCAGCCCCTAGGAGCTCGCAGGCCAAACTTGCATCCGTGCCCCAAAATCGGGTCCGCAGCGCGCGTGCGTATGGTGGGGGCAGGTCTTGTTGGCATCTTCCTTTTTAAAGTTGCCAGGGTAGCTCTCCTAGCAGCTTGATGGTGGTTGCCGAATCAGAGAAACCATTATTATGACGGAGGAAAAGTCAGACACTATCAGACTCTTGCTAGAATTAATGCGAGCCACCGCTGCGACTGGAGGGCTCTTTCGCATGATATTTCAAACAAATTGGAACTAGATGGGATATTTATTTTCTTGGGATATTAAAAAAAAAAAAAAATAGAAAGCCTGGAAACCCCCCCTCCACCAAAACCCTATCGAGAGGCGGTTTGAGTGAAATCTCCCACGAGGGGCGAGCATAATAGGAAATGTTCTTAGAAGACTTTGTGTGTGCGGTGAATATCTGAGAGTCGCCAACTCTGGAAGTTCAGAAGCTCACAAAGCAATCCCTGAAGAGGCGTTAATTTTCGGCCCCGAGTTTAACACAAGGCTGGCATATAAAGAAGCAACTGTCGGAGGTTGTGTGTAGCCGGGTGTGCGGCGGGAGGAGGGAAGGACAACCACGCCGGTTCATTAGTTCTAATATTTTATTCCAGGCAATTTCACTCCAATAGGTTTCCGCTCTTGTCATGCAAAAAAGGGGGCGGCCACGTGACGGCGGGGCCCGCGCAGGGAAAGTCATCAATTAGGAAATCACGGATGGGAAAACAGCCCGGGGGGAAGGGACGGGGCAACTTTTCAGGGAGCCGGAGGGCTGGGCACGGCGGGTTCGGGGTGTGCGGTCGGCTCTGTCCGGTGCACGGTGGGGAGCGGGCACAGGGTCGGTGGGGTGTGTGCACCGGGAGGTTGGGGCAGGGGCGTTTTGGGGTCTGGAGAGACTGGGGTGTCTCCAGGGGTGTGCAGAGGACAGTGGTGCAGCTAGGGGCGAGGGGGCTGGTTGTGTGCTGAGCGCCCGTGCAATGCAAGGCAGTTTCTGTACATCCTTTGCATGAGCTCTGAGGGCAGATCCCTGCTGCTCTGACTCCGGGGAAGCTCCCAGCGGTACCCAGCACCCTGCAGAGTTGCACAGGACCACGGAGGCCGTCAGAGCTGAGACCACGTCGGTCCCGGGGCCGGAGACCTGCTGCTGTCTCCCTCCGATGCAACCTGCTCTTCTCTCTGCACGGGCCCTCGGAGCTGTAGGCGTCACCGTCGCCTGCTGGATATTGTGAGAAATGCTCCACCGTGTGTCATAAGCCCTACGCTGCGTGCTGCTGCCAGGGCTTCTCCCTTAACACCAGCAGGAGAAGGGGCTTGGCGTTGAGAGCTGGAGGAGGCCAACGCTTATAGCTGCTTTGTTGCTGGTGGGTAAAGCCTGGGATGCCTGCGCCGTAGTCCCTGTTCTGGACGGTCTTCGACTCAGTTTCCCCACTGCATCGTTGACCTGAAAAGGGGAGATGCTGTCAACCTCACAGCAGCTCAGAGCAGCTCTCCGTGTCCCTTGCAGCCAGGCGTGTTGCTGCTCGGCCTTTGCCCCACGCTCATGGAGTGGCATTGAGAGGTGGAACGGCATTTCCGGGGCAGTTCCCTCCGGCCTGTGGATTTCTCTGATCCTTCATTTCACCCCCGTCCTGTCCTCGGCACCCAGAGCATCCCTGGCCTCTGTCCTAGAGAAACCTGCACCGGCTGGGTTCAGGAGCCCCCCGGGCAGAGCCATCGCTTCCTGCTGATAGTGACTCACCCCGCACGCGCGCTGCATGCTGCGTCCTGCCCTGCTGCCTGCCCCGTGCGAGTCCCGACACACATCTGTCCTGCCAAGCCCCGCAGGGTGGTTCAGCATCCCAGAGGCCCCCAGATTGTGGGGTCACAACCAAAGGGGCTGCAGATGGGGTGGAGGGTCAAGCGTCGAGCAACCTCCCCCTCCGGCAGCCCCAGCACGTAGGGGTCCCACAACCCTGGGAGAAATCGGAGGAGGAAGTCCCGCACCTGGCAGCAGTCTGGCGGCCTGGAAGGACTCGCGGAGGAGCTGCCGGCGTGGATCCAAAGCACGTCCTATGCAGCCCCGGCTGAGGCAGGATAAGGGGCTGCATCCTCGCTGGGCCTGCTGCACACCTGGATTGTTGTCCCAGCCCCGACTGCTTCGCGCCGACACCATCGGGGTAGTCTATCCAGCTTGAAACACACCTTGGAGTCAGCAGCAGGTCTCGGCCTCAGCGACACCCTGCGGCAGCGAGTTCCCCAGTCCGACGATGCCCCGCATCTCCCTGCCTGACCCTCATCCCCTCCACGAGACCCCGCTGCTGCTTCAGACAGCGGTGGTGGGAGTCGGAGGGGTGATGGGGACCTTTGCAAAGGGGTGATGGGCACATGGAGAGTGCTGTGCATGTGTGTGAGCTCTGCCCTCGACCCCTGAAATGCTGCCAAGCTTGCCTCTGGTCTGAAAGGCAAGCACAGCCCCGTTCGAATTCAGCAGGGCGTCTTGCCCGGCGGCGTCCAGCCGACACCTGCCCAGATTGCAATGCATCGGCCGAAGCCAGGGGTCCTTGGCGCTGCAGCTCGGGGTCCCCATCCCTCCGTGGGGAGACACTGCTTCAGGCCCTGAAGGGAGGGGGCGCGAAGGTGTTGGGCGCTGGGCCCCGTCTGCGCCATGCCGGGGAGGCAGCAGGCCGGGTTGTCAGGCGGCGCTAACAGTAAAGAATGCCCCTAATGAAGAACCCAATTAGCCAGGATCCCAGCCTTAATGGTAGCTGACAGAGCTGAAAGCTGCGAGTAGTCAATTGTCAAGCGTAACATCCCATTGGAGTGAAATGTGGAGCCTGCTCCATTCATCTCTGTCAGGGAAAAACTGAGCCTGCAACGTTAACCCCTTTGGTGGCGCCGGGCTCTGCCGGAGGGCGCCGGCGAGGCTTCTCGGTGCAGCCTCCCCACCCGTGTGCTGCTGCCGCCACGGCTGCCTGCGTGCTGCCGTGTCGGAGCGGTCCCAGGGTCACCGCGGCCGTGCTGAGGTCGGGAGCAGGGACCCCGGTGTCCTGGTGCCACGTGCCTGCTCTAACCACTCTGGCCTGGGGAAAAGAGGCTGCCCAGGCTGAGTGTGGGCCACCCCACGGTGCCTGGGGATCCGGGCACCAGCGCTCTCAGTGCAGGGCCCGCTGCTCCTCATCAGTCCCGTCCCCTGCGGCGAGTCTGTGGGGCTGCAGCCGTGCTGGGTCAGGGTCCCCGTGATGCCCTACGTGGAGCTGGGAGCAGGGAGCCTCCCACAGATCCCGGTAGCCAGGCCTTACACCCTGTGACCAGACCCGGGGGCACGGGGACAGCCGCCCCAGCCTGACTCGGGCTCTTTTTGGGGCCACGTGCTCCGCTGAGCTCCACCTGGGGCTGCGGCTGTCCCTGCTGCACCCCTGCTCGAGGGCAGGGCCAAGCAGCCTTGGGGCTGCGCTCTCTGGCGGGGCGGGGAGCCGTTTGCATCAGTCCTGTGCCCCTTCGCACCAAGCTCGCGAACGACTTTGCCACAGGGCAAGGTCGAGAAGAGAACCGCACGCAGCGCGCGCCTGCCTTGTCTCCGAACGCCCCCGGCTCCCGCGGTGCTGGGGGGCCGTGAACCTGCCCAGAATACGCTCAGGTTTCTTTTCATCGCTCCAGCATGCGTGGGACCCCGGGCGGAGATGCAGCCGGCGCGCTTCCTGCAGCCTCTCCAGTGCTCCCGCAGCTCCACCTGGCCTGGGCTGCAGATGTGCAAAGCCCCTTACCCCTTTGCCCCCGAAACCCCTGACTTTATTTGTACAAGATGGGGAAAATCATCTTCGTTGGACCCCAGGCAGGAGCGGGACCTTTTCCTGCCCTGGCGTGCGCAGATCCCCTAGGTCAGGACCCGGTGAGGGGCTTCGGTGTCCGTGTCAGCCTGAAAACCGTGCAAAGCCTTGGGGCTAAGACCTGGGCTGTGTGAAACACAGCCTCTGGGCTGGGCTGCTGCCGTGAACACCGTGCTCCTGTAGTGAGCCGTGGCATTTTTAGTGGCAAACCCGTTTTCTCACCACATCCCCATGCAACCACGTCGCACGAGGAAAGTGATGCTGACATCATGGGAGTGGTGTTCTCAGTGTCCCGTCCTTAAAAATATATCTCCATTAACTGATTGATGTGTGTATGGGCAGAATCAGAGCTACCTTATTCTGTGTCATAAGCCCTGTACCGTTGACAGCTGCGAGGAGGCTATTCTTTTGCTGGGCTTGGGGAGGGTCTCCGTTCGCTGGAGCAGTGGGTGCCCCTGGTTCAGGAGCAGGGTGCCTGTCTTTGCTGCCACTCCAAGGCGGCCCCGGGGTGCATCAGAGCAATGGCTGGGGCGCTCGGTCGTTAGCCCTGGGAGCACTCAGCTCGTGGCTGGCAGCCCCAGAAACCGGTCTTGCCTCTAAACTGGGAGCTCTTTGGGGCACAGACTTGCCCCCGGGTCCCTGGAGCCGGCTCCCGGGGGGACCCTCGGGGTTGCTGGGGAGATGAGCTGCCTGAGATGGCTGGCTGGGGAGATGGTCAAGGCCGTGCTAGGAGCAAGGGCTGTTCTGGGGGTGGGGGCTTGGCACTCATCTAACCCCACTGGGCATAAAGAGTGAGCCTGGATTTAACCCCATCCCTGCTAGAAACCAAGCAAAAAGCCTTCCCCTCCTTCCCCGAGCCCAAAAATACCCATTTCAGAGCTGAGCCCTGAGTGGGAGAGCGTGTCGGGGGCCGGCAGACTCCCCAGACCGGCCGGGCACGCTGTCCTGGGCCGCGTGGCGCTCTGACCAGGCTCCTCTGCTGCTTTTGTGTTTCCTGTCCCATTAAATGACTTTTCCGGCTGCCTCCTGGCTCTGAGCGGAGGCTGGAGAATCCATCACGCCAGCCCTGGCCTCCGCACGGTCCCGCCGGAGAAGCGAGGCCGCGAACAGCAGTAACGGGGCAGGCGCCGCTTTTGGCTGGCGGCCGAGACCCCGAGCGTGATCGGGCACAAAGTGGTGTATGCGTGTGTTGCTTTCCTCCGGGGCAGCAGGTGAGATCAGCCCCCCGACACCGCCGTTCATTGCAATCTCCCTCCGCCCCCCCGCGGTTACATTAATTGTTATTAAAAATTAAAGGCTTTTGTCTCCATGGAGGACGGGGAAAAGGCTTTTGGCAGAACCACGATGCTGAAGGGCAGGCATGTGCACACACACATGCACGCGCGCACGCGCATGTTCCTCTCCCTGGAGAGAATGCACACCGCGCCGCAGGAAGAGCATTATGGAGTAGTCTGGGGCATCGGGCAGGAGAGTGGAAAGAAGGGGGTTGGGTGTGAGCCTCTGAGAGCCGGGGGAGGCGAGTTCGTACGTGTGAGACAGCGAGCGCGTGGATGTGTGAGAGAAAGCAAAGGTGTGTGTGGGGGGGGTGTGAGACAGAGAGAAGAGGCTGGAGAGAAGTGGCGGGGAGTGTGCAGAGAGGCAGGCTGCGTGTGTGCCAAGGTGTGACACAGCGAGGTCTCTCTGCACATCTGCATGCAGGTGTGCAAGTGCCCTGGTCGCCCTCTCCCCGTGCCCGACCTGCACAACGTTATAAAAGAGCCATTAAACAGCAGGCAGCTGGGGGTGACTGGGGGCCAGCCGCGGCCCTCCCAGCTGGCAGCTCCGCATTTGCACTCGGGCGGTGCCCGCCTTACGTGGGGAAACCCTGCACAAAGGGCACGGGCACGGCCCCCCCCCCCAGCACCCCCACCCTTGGGTCCCGAGCGTCTGAGTGGATGGTGCTTTCATGCATTGCTATGTGCATTCTTGCACTGGCTCGTGGGAACGTGTGGGTGTGTGCTTGGGTGAGCGTGTGCGCATCCGATTGTGCACACAGCAGTTGCACGTGCAGACCACGCATGGTGTGGAGATGGGGACAAGGCGGTGCTCGGCTGCGTTCGTAGCCCATGCACACCTGGCTGTGAGGTGCTCGGGTTCACGTCGGGCCTGGCTACGTGGCTGGGTGACCCTTGCACGGAGGCACATGGATGCCAGTCTTTGCCATGGAGCTCGGGGGGGTTCAGGTTCAAGGTAGCCAGGATTTTTCCCCCGAGAAGTGGGCTTGCAGCTGAGGTTTCAGCAAGGGGAGGGGGGTCCCACAAGCTGGCAGACCACCCTTACCCTGCACAGACCCCCGGTAGCTGCCCCCCACATCTCAGGGCACTGGAGGGAAACAAATGAAGAATGAGGATGAAATTGTTAGGTGGAGAAGGGGGCAGGAAAAGTTTGCCGCCGCGGTGTCAGGGAGGCGGCAGAGGAGCCGGTCCCCATCACTGTCCGGGAGGCAGAGCCGGCTGCTTCCCGCCGCGGCTTGTCTCCTCGCCGAGGCGGTTAAATGGTGTGAGATTTATGAAGGCGAGACAGGGGGACTCTCTCCCTCCCTCCAAAGTGCTCTCTAATCACAGGTTGTAGCTCTCCTCTTCGGATGAGGAGGACGCATCTCGGCGGCTTGATAAAATGCAGCTCGGAGCGGGTGCCCCGGCTAACCTGGCCCCAATAGCGGATAATAAAGGGGCCATTTGAGAAAGGGCTGCAGCAATCAGAGCGGTGTTATCAGTCATCTTGGGTGCCCTTGATGACCGTGTGCATGTGGGCTGATGCCTCTGCGCTGGGGGGGTTCAGGAGGGGAGGTATAGTTGTGTGCGTGTGAGCCAGCCTGTGCAGGAAGGTGTGCGCAGAGCCGTGCGTACGCGGGGGTGGAGGCAAAGGTACGCGGCATGTCGCACATACACATGCCAACATGAGTGCTTTCAGACACACGTGGGCACGTGCGTATGCGTAGAGGCAGGCGTGCGTGCCTGTTTGCACGGGCATGGACGTGGGTATTTGTGTGGATGGGTGCAAACACGTTAGTGTGCATACCCACGTGCGTGCATGCGTGCACCCCAGGCGTGACACTATGCATGGGGAAAGCATGTCTGTCTCCTCCATCAGCGCAAGAGGAAATAAGCCTCGGAGCCGAGTGATTTTGGGGCCGGACTCAGCCCCGTTCTGCTGCACCGGGCCTCGTGCCATGCAGCCCCTGCCGGCCCTAGCCGTGCCGTACAGCCTCGTTAATGAACGCTCATTAAGAGCCAGGGGTTCCAGGCGCCAGGGAAGGCAGCCGGTGCTTTATTGCGCAGCTGCTGTCTGTGCTAGAGCTCATGGCGTTGGGACCCAGGAGTCCGGGAGTCTGCGTGCAGGACTGAGATGGGCTTTCAGGTGAGAATCGGGGATTGAGGGGGTCAGATCCTGCTCCCAGGATGCCTGGCCAGGCCTTCGGCCCCTTGGTATGCTGGATGGGGAGCTACCTGGGAAGCCTAGCTGTGAACAGGTGTTGAGCTGGGTGGGGGTGCGGGGGAGCTGTCTCATGCCTTGGTTTGCTCACCTGTAAAATGGGGCTAGCCCCACCGGTTCCCAAAATTGCCGTCTCTCGCTATAACGTACAGCACCTTGCACGCCAGGACTATGCTTCCAGGTGGAGGCTGCTGGCTAGTGGCTCTTACCATGTATCTCTGCGGCAGCGCTCCAAAATCAGAGCCAGGGGAACCCCCTTTGCAGCACTGCTCTCGGCCCCGCGCCGTCCTCCCGCCTCGAGGTGGAGCGTTGCAGCTGCGAGAGCGCCGGGCCCTATTGAGGCAGCTCGTGTTAATTAATGCAGCCTGGCAGCCCTGCTGCTGCGGGTATTACCCAGGGCGGCGGGGGGCCTGCCAGGTGCCGGCTCTTTAGGCTGCTGTTGACATTTTGCGAACTGAGCGACTTAAATGATAACAAATTAACCGCTGGCTCCATGGGTGTGCGTGCAGCTCCGTGCGTACGTGCGCACGGCTCTGCACGCGGGTGTGCAGCTCCGTGCATGGCTCTGCGTGCGGGTGTGTGCCTGGGTGCCTGTGCCTGTACGTGTGCGCATGGGGTGGCACGTGGGGGGTGCAAGTCTGTCTGTCTGCCTCCTTGCAAGCCTCTGGGTGTGTGCGTGTCCTTTCGCCCGTGTCCGTGGCTTGGTGCGCGGCTATATCTGCGTGCACGTCTCTTCTCCCTTATGTGGGTTTATTCCTGCTTGCACGCAGGTGTGCATGCTGCTCCTGGGGCTTGTCTTCACGTGTGTTTCCCTGCACATGCGTGTGTATCAGTACATCTACTTGCACACCGGTCTCCAGGACGTGCAGCCCACTTGCTGTTCCCTTTTTGCTGAAGCATCGAGGTCCCCACGTAGTGGCCGCTCTTGCAAGGGCTGAGCCACGCTCCCTTTCCTGCGTGCGGATCCTAGGTCCCCACCTGACATGGAGACAGCACGGGGGTCTGCTGGCAGGGCCCCTGCTGCCCACCCGCGGCACGCCCAGCCCCGAACTTTGCTGCCGAGACCGAGGGTGACCCCGGAGACCCCAGCTGAAAGTACCCGAGCCCCGGGGAGTGTTAACCGATCTCGTCCCACCCAAATGAGCTCGTTGGTCGTGCACACGACGTGGAGCATTCACGTGCTCTCTGGTATACTGCTTCACTGGAGAGTACTGGGGGGATTACTGCATCTCCGGATGTACTCCCGGCGTACGTGCTTCGTGACAGAGGAACACGGAGCATCAGGGGTGGTCCGGTGTTTTCACCTATAGACGATTCATTATTTTTTTAAAGGAAAAGTTTTCATGTCCCAAGTCAAATCGGCCAAATCAGTTCCAGATCCGTGAGTCGGTCAAGAACCACATGTGGCCTTGCTGCCGGCAAGCATCCTCCACCACTTCAGATACTTCCAAGTCCTTTGGTGGGCGTCCTATGTGCGAGCCTAGAGGTTTGGGGGTTGGATGCCTCCGAGCTTTGCCTGCCCTCCTCTGTACGGCCGCAGGAGCAAGCAAGGAAGCAGGCTCCCATTTCCATTAAGTCGGTGTAAAGCAGAGACCTGACCACTGGAAGTTAAAGCAGGAGGCTAATTATGCATTACCTCGTTCAGGTACGACCCCCTGCCAGTAGGAAAACCACCTTGGTGGTCCTGGCCTTTCCCCTGCCCGTTAAGTCTTAACGCCCAAGGACGGTGGAGTATTGGTGTATCGCCCCACATGCTCCAGCCAGGCGAAACGATCATCTCTTGTAGGACGGTCATTGCAAAGTAACAGCGAGTACCAATGCGTCTCCAGGACCCTTCAGCCTCGTCGCTTTAGCGCCAGGGTAGAGAGAAGCATGACTGCAGCCCCAGGTGGAGCGAAGTGGGTATTTGCCCACGGAAGGGGGAGAAGGACAGCCTGGTCCATCAGCCCAGCTCTCATCGGTGCTGAGAAGGAGCCTGGGATCGGCTCGGGGAGCAGGAGGCAGGGGGCCGGGACTGGTGGGGTCCCCGCATGCAGCTTTGCAGCCCGTCAGGGTTTCCCCCGGCTGGGCCAGGGGAGCCGGGACAGTGACCCCGGGACCGGTCAGCGCTGCTGAGCTCGGGGCACATGCACGCAGCAAGAGAGCAACTGCTTTGGAAAGCAATCGGGCCTCTGGAATGTGCTTATGGCAGCGTTCAGCAAAGCCGTGGGGAGGGAATATCTGATCAGGCAGAAATGGAATATTTAAGGGGGGGGAAGCAGCAGGGGAAAGAGACATAAATAAAGATTCGCTGGCACAGGAGCGCCGCAGCCTGCGTGGCCCTGGGAGGCAGCCCGAAGCAGCAGAGATGCCCCACGGCAATGTCTGGTGGTGCCCGGACTCCCCGGCCTGGGGTGCGTGCCAGGCTGCTGGCTGGCCGAGAGCAAGGGCCTTTCTGTGCCCCCCTGCGCCCCGGGGAGCCGGGTGCCTGCTGCTGGCTTGCTTGCTTCCCTCCCCGGGTCCCGCAGCCAGGAGTTTGTCTGCGGCAGGGCAGGGCAGGGCATCTCCGAGGTGGCAGAGGTGCAATTTGCTGGGAAGCTTAATCAATTCTCTCTCCTGCACTTTATCGTGAGGTCCCGGGGGGCCAATTAACGCGGCACAGCCTCCCAAACCAATACTAATCAATTCAAAGCCACCTGGCCGCCATCTGCTCCTCCGAGCCCCGCACGGCAGGTCGATGCCACTTGTCAGCCCCGGGTCAAGGGACACCGCGGTGGGTGGCGTCGCAGGGGACGGACTGGTCAGGGCTGGACTTGACGTCGGTACTGGTGCTGAGGCCGGGAGGGCCCCGAAGCTGTCCTAGGGTTCCCTCTCTCGCCGCGTGGCTGCAGCTCATGCCAGCCTGCCTGGGGCAGCGTGGCCGTGGCAGCATGCCCTTCACCCGGGTTAGCCTCCTGGTAGCTGGCTGCTTCCACCCGGGGCTGCAGAGGGATTAGAGGCGCAGTTTGGGAGTCAGGGGTATGTGCTGCAGGGAGCACAAGGCAATTCATGTGTGTGTGGGGGGCTTCTTTCTTACCACTGCCTTGCAAACTGCATGGAGGTGGTGCCTCCACTCCTTTCTCACCGGAGAAAGCCTTAATCCATCACGCGGGTCCAGCGCCCAGGCCCAAGTGAGCGCCAGCTGCCGCAAGCCCTCCGCATGCTTGACACATGGCACGTGCCCCTGGCGGGGCAAGCGGCGGGCTTGTGTTGGTGCAGGGAGGGGGTCAGGAGCTCACGGTAGCGAGGGGTGGTGTCCTGGATGGTGGCAAAGGCTGAATTTGGGGAGCTGAGTCCCTTTGCTCCTGTCCAAAGCACCCGCCAGGGCCAGGAAGAGACCCCAGGAGTCCTGGTCCCGTGCACCGTGCTGTTTGGAAGGCAAAGGCTAGGAGCACCGTAGCCCGTGAAGCCCTCCTGGACACGCTGGGATCGGGATGGCAGGGCTCGGGGGTGTTGCAATAAGGAGCCTTGTCTCCAAATAATGGTGCTGGCCTCTGCCCGGCTGGCAGTGACCCGGGGCGCTGGAAGGGCCTGGCACGAACGACTCCTCCACCCCCCCGGGGAACCACGGACGGAGTGCATCTTCGAGCCCGCGGATAGCCCCAGCCTCGGCCGGCTGCCCCATGCGCCGCTCCCTGCCCGAGTTTCCCAGGGCCCTGGGCTCACCTGCAGCTCCTAGCCCTAAGCGGGGCCTTGCCCTGAAATCTGAATGCGCGGGGGGGCCCCTGTGCCCCGGCCTTGCCCCGCTCTCGCGGCGAGGCAGACAATGGCCCGTCTGTTGTCAGCGCGGTCCCAGGCTCAGATCCCGGCTGCCAGATACAGGCTCGACAAGCCGGAGAAGAATGTTATCGGCGGCTATCTGCCGGCTGCGCGGAAACCCAAGCTGAGCCGGGGATGTCTTTGGACACATGAATAGCGGCAGAGCGAGGAAGGGGCCGCGCGGGCAGAGCCAGGGGAAATGTCAGCGGTGCACCGCGCGTCTTTCCCAGGGCACGGGGCGGGAGGAGCAGGAGTGGCGGGGGCAAGGCCGAGGTGGGATGCAGGACGCCTTGGAGCGCCCGAGAGCCCGTCCTGCTGGTCTGCAGCTCCGTCCCTTTTAAGTTCAAGGCTCTGGTGGGCGCTCAGGAGAGCTGGGCTCTTGCCCCCGTAACTGTGGGCAGTCACTTGATGCCTCTGGGCCTCGGTTTCCCCCTTGGTTTGTCCGGGTTGTGGGCTCGTCGGGGCACGGGCCAACTCTTTTGTGCAGCCGGGTCCTTCTCTTCGGTGCTCCCGTAATACACCTAATATATCACTGTCAAATTGGGTAGTGGAAGGCAATGAGGTCAAATGGGTAGGGTGCTGGAGAAGCAGTATGTTTTATCACTGAATGGCAGCAGCAGCTGGCTCTTATCCGGCCAGTGTGGTGCTGAGGAGGGTCTGTATTGCCCCCATTTCACAGATGGGGACACCGAGGCACACCTGAGGCTGCCCAGCGGGGCACAGGCAGAGCGGAGAGCTGGTTTTGGGTTCCCTGAGTGCCAGGCTGGGGCCGCATCCTGCCGTTTGGACAGTCCCGTGCCAGGCACTGGGCCATGGGGCAGCACCCAGAGGTCGGAAGAAAAGACCGTGCATCGCTTGCAAATCAAGGAAGGGCTCTGCTGCTCTGGCCAGTGCTGCGGAGGCTTGCCCCGGAGCCTGGCGTCCAGTTTTAGGCCCCCACACATGACAAAAGATGCGGGCAGATTGGAAGGAACCCAAAAGAGAGCGACGGGAGCGACTCGAGCTGCCCCCGCCGGCCTCGAGCCGGGGTTTGCACGCTCAGCCGTGGGCGCCGTGTTCCCGAGCTGCTGCTTTTTCTTCCCCGCCACGTGGCTTTCAAGGCCTTGCCGTGATCCTGGATCTCAGCGCCGTGTCTTGGTGCCGACCCCCGTGTCTGAGCCCTGTGCCCTTGCCAACCCTTCTTGGGGGGGCTCGGTCCTGCCAGCGACTCCCATCTGCCCACGCAGGCCTTCCAGCTCTCCGCGGGCGGCCCGGTCCCCAGAGCCAGCTGCAAGATCGGGGGTCCTGCTTTGCAGTTTCCTCACCTCTGCTGTCCAAGCTGAAGGATAAACCTTTCTCCTCCCCCCCACCGCCCCCACCAAATCCTCCCGTCAGTCCGTGCCATTTATCACATCTAATCAGCTTTAATTCGGCAATTTGTCAGTCCAGCGCAGGCCCTGGGAGGGAGCTGGGTATTTTTCAAAAAATATAATGATGATTATTATTCCCCTGCTAATCGTGCTCCTTGTTTTTTTAAATCCTCTTTGCTGGGCTTTAATAACAATCATTAAAATAAATAATTTTTTTTCTTTTTTTTTCCTCCCCCCGAAATAAAGGGAGCGGGAAGAGGGTTGGTTTTTTGTTTTTTTTTTCTTCCTTCTTCTTTATTTTGTGTGCGTTTGAAAATTGTTTCCCAGTAAATCGCGGCCCCTTTGTATGAATGTTACATTTTCAAATTTTACCTTGCCAGGGGCAGGGTTGGCACAGCCGACGCAGCAAAGGAGAGTGCGAGAGAAAGAGAAAAGCCCCCTTCTCCTTAATTAGTGGCTTTCCCTATGTGATCAGAGTGCTTATGAACAGGTAATGAGGGGGAGAGCGGCGCAGAGGCTTGAGGAGCGCTCCTTCAGCGAGACACGTGCTCCAGCCGGCCCTCTTCTTCCTCTCCGACCAGGCTCTCTTCTCTCCTTTTTTCCTGTCCCTTCTCACCTGGGTGGGTACCGGCCGCCCCTGTATCGCCGGCTGCGTTTCCAGCTGGGGTTAATTAGGCTCAGTGGTTTCATTTCTTATGTTGTGTGCACACACGGACACATGCATATGCATGTGTGTGCAAATGTACACACACACGCCAGCCCCATCGTCCCTGCACAGAACCATAGGCTGGAAGGGACCTTGGGAGGTCACAACTCGTCCGGCCCCCTGCTCCAAGCAGGACCAGCCCCAGCTTCATCACCCCAGCCAGGGCTTTGTCTACCCGGGTCTTAAACACCTCCAAGGATGGAGACTGCACCACCTCTCTGGGGAGCCTGTTCCAGTGCTTTATTACCCTCCTGGTGAGAGTTTTTCCTAATATCCAACCTGTTGCAACTGGAGCCCATTGCTCCTTGTTCTTCATCTGCCCCCACTGAGACCAGCCCAGCTCCATCCTCTTTGCAAGCCCCTGCAGGGAGGTGAAGGCTGCTATTCAATCCCCCTCGGTCTTCTCTTCTGCAGACTCAATCAGCCCATTTCCCTCCTCCTCTCCTCACCAGTCACGTCCCCCAGCCCCACAACCATTTTTGTTGCACTCAACTGGACTCTCTCCAACATGTCCAAATCCCTTCTGTAGTGCGGGCCCATAACTTGACACAGCACTCCAGATGTGGCCTCCCCAGTGCTGAATAGAGGGGAGGAATCACTGCCCTTGATCTCCAGGCAATGCTTCTACGAATGCAACCCATTATGCCTTGCAAATGTCCCGTTGTATGCAGGCTGCAAAGGCTGGGAGAGCCTGGGCGTTGTTGACTCTCCTGCTGTCAGGCTCCCAAGATCTGGGACTCCTCTTAAGGTCTCAGCTTTGAAATAGCTTGGATTAGCTTGAAGCTCTCAATTGATGTTTCTCGCTGTCACTCCTAAGGGCTGAGACCCCCAAGGGCAGAGGCCCTGGTGCAGGGAGGGCATGGGGGCATTGCTGCCCCCCAGACACTGCAACAGTGCAGATGTGGACCACCACCCCGGACGCAGTCTGCGTTTAGGAGCCCGTGATTTCCCAGCACATCCCAGGAGGAGGCTGGGGGGGGGTAGCGGCAATGGACTTTCCACCCTGGGTGCTGAGTTCAAGGGAGATCCAGGCATGGGTACCGGGCTGTGGGAGACTAAGCCCTCGCCAAGCCCTGGAGCTGCAATGGGCCAGGTCCTGGCGCCTCAGCTTGCAAAGAGTGGGTCAGTAATGAGGATGCCGAGCTCTTACACCAGGCTTTGTATTGGGAGATCTCAAAGCACTGTTTGCAGATGGGCAAACTGAGGCACAGAGCAGGGCCGTGGCTGGCTGGGGGGCAGAGGGGTGAGGGCACGGTGTGAGCAGACAAGAGGATACGTGAGCGAGCAGGAAGGAGGAATTGATGCTGGGGTGAGGGCGTGTTTGCAGACGGGATGTCGGACTGGAGCTGCAAGCCCCGTGCCACCGCCAGGCCTTCTGCCGTCTTTCTCTGCACGGTGAGTGTGAGGCAGAAGGAAAGTGTGTGCACGTGTGTACACTTGAGAGGTACAAGGGTGCGTGTCCAAGTGCACAAGGATCCAGTGGGCGTGTGCCCAACGGAGCGGGGGTGGCTCATGCACATGCCCACGTGTGTGTGCGTGCCTGTGTACATGTCAGAGAGCGGGCGAGTCCGTGCACACGCCTGGGTCTGAGCCAGTCACAGTGACAGGGAGTCTGCATGTGCCCGTGCGCGTGGGCAGAGGCAGAGCCACAAATGCAAGCATGCCCTGAGCATGCTTCCGCACTTGAGCTGCGTCTCCCCATTGCCCTGCGCCGCGCTGCCCGGGTTTCCGACGCACGTCGCACAGGCAAGCGGGCACAGGGCAGGGCCGGCTTGGGCAGCTCCAGCCTCTCTGGCCAGGCTGGGCCCTCTAAAGCGCCCGCCAGCGGGTGCCCAGTGCCACGCCGCACCGCAGCCTCCTTGCTCCCCGGCATTACACATGCAGCAGCGTGCGTGTCTCGCCCGGCAGCCCAGCCCACTGCGCTGAATTGCCACTTAGAGACCCAGTGGGGCTCTGTGCTGCGGGGGCCAGCTCCATTTAAATGGAGATGTGGCTGCCGCCGCCTCCTCCCCGGGAGCAGGAATTGTGTTCTCCGGAGGAGCCTCCGAACTGGCAGAGCCGTCCCTGTGCCCCCGCTGCCCTTGCACGTAGCCTGGCGTAGCCCCCGGGGACAGGTCCTCCAGGAGTAGGAGTCGGGAAGGTTGAAGCCCAGAACTGGGCATGGAGGCTGTAGGGCCGAGCGCAGGATGACAGACCCGGACAGACACGCGTCCCGTGTGCTGGAAGGATGCGGGAGCCTAGTTTGGGTCTGTTTGAAAGCTTGGAGCCGGCTGCAAGATCCAGACGCTGGCACCCCTCCGTCCCGGCATGTGAGGCTGCCCCAGGATGCCCTGGCAGAGGGGCTGGGTGCGTCCCCAGCTTGGCTCCCTCTCGGCAAGTGCACGTGGCAGCTCCGTGGCCCACTTGCAGGGGGTGCCCTCGTGCCTGCCCCACTACCTGGGGATCCTGCTGGGACCATCTTCCACCTCCTGGCCCCGTGCAGCCAGGACCTGGGCTGCAGCGTCCCCTCCGCGCCCCTGCCCTTGGCCCCCCCCCCCCAGAGCAAACTTCAGCGTCTTGTCTTTTGAGGCCCCCGCGCCGCACCAGGGCTCATGAATAATTCCTCGGCGTGTCAGTGACCTGCCTGCTGCCTTCGCAGAGGGGTGTCCGCCGGCTTTTTTTGTCTGGAGCGTTTTAAAGAGAGACTGACAGCTGACACGGCTTCCCGGCGTGCCCCCGCGCCCCCCGGCCCCCCACCTCCCCGCTTCGTCCGACAACAGGGTTTGCATGTCCCGCTGTCAATCTCGCCCGCGCGGGGGGAGCCCGAGGGGACACAAAGGGGTCTGTTCTCCTCGGGCTGGCGGAGGCTTGCTAGGGGCAGAGAGGCAGGAGTTTGGGGGTGGGGGGCTGCCGGGGAGGACAGGCGCCCCTAAGGATGCTCAGGGCCAGGCTTGTGTACCGTGCCCACTATCGGGCAGCAACCGAGGGCTGGTCCATCTGTCCATCCACTTGCCCCCCCAAGTGCTGTTTTCCAGGGGCGCGGACGGGCTGCAACGTATCCCTGCACAGAGCGATGGGAAGCACCGGGACGTGGCAGTAGCAGAACACAAGAGGGAAAAGGGATGGTGATAAGTATCCTCCAGACGCTCATGGGCAGGCATGCACACTCACACACACGCACGTATATATATATGTACACACACACACGCCTCAGCCTGCATCGTTATTCCAGGTGTTGTGTGCTCTCTCAGCATCTTGGAAGGGAATCAATCTCACGCACCTGCCCCAGCGTTGCTGACGCCGGCAAGAGACTTTCTATACGAGGGAAAGCGCCGCTGTAGGAACCGCAAATTAATTAGCTGAGAAAACCCACTCGAGGTAGGGAGAGAGGAGCACCCCAGGACGGCTGGTGGCCCAGACCGGGGAGCTCCTGGCAAACTCGGGGGCCAGCCAGAGCGGATGAGCGAGTTATTCTCCATTTCAGGGGGCCCGGGGAGCAGCCAACGGAGCGGGCTGTTTTTCAGGGACCGTGGCACATCGCTGTCTAAGATGGGAATTGCCTATAGACTCTGGAGTCATTTTCCAGCTCCGCTAATCCCTTAATCTCTTAGATAATCAGCACCAAAAACGTAAATTACAATAGGATTGCAGTGCACATCTGCATTAATACCAAAAGGGGCTGATGGTATCGCAAGGCATAATGATTTTTTGCTACTTATTACCAAGTGTTGCCGGTTTATTAATCTTAAAACAATGAGGTACTAAATTTAATCTTGTAAGGTTAATGTGAAGAGAGAGCGCTGGGCTAGTGGTTAGAGCTGCGGCGCTGTGAGCCGGGACGCCTGGGTTTTCTCCCTCGCCGTGGGAGGGCAAGGGGCTGGGGGGGAGCAGGGGTTGGGGTACGAAGAGCCGGGACGCCCGGCTTCTGTTTGTCCCTCAGTTGCTGTCGTCGCAGTATTGGATGTTTCCGGGCCTCAGTTTTATTCATCTGCAAACAGGGTGAATCGACCCAGGGGGGGTCATTAGGATTAATTAATTAATTAACAATGGCAAAGCCTATTGAGAGTGGGGGTGAGAAGCAGCAGAGGAGTTCGGCACGTGATTACTTGTAAGCAGGCGGCTCCGATTCTGCGGGGGGCTGGGGGATTCGCTGCAGCAAGGAGGGGAATGGGGAACGCGGGCGGGTTTTCTCTGCTGGTTAAAGGGGCACAAGGACCTGGGGGGGGGGGCTTGCTGCCCCAGGGCCTGGGTTGCAGCGTGTGGGTGTCCTTCCATGTGCAGGCCCCCCGAGTCACGCATTGCTTTTGAAACCCTTCCCCATCGTGGCCCGGAGCATCCCGTGGTGCCCTGCACTGCACCACCCCACGGCCCCCAGCATGGGCAGAGAGTTGTTGGCAGCCAGGACTCCTGGGTCTGTAGCGGGGCGGGTGTCACAGCGGCTGCTGCTCTGGGGTAGACAATGGAGATGCTTTGAGCATCTGAATTGCACGGTACCCGAGACCCCCGGAGCTCCCGCTGGGCTCCTCTGGCGCTGGGGGTCTCGGGCTCTGATGGCACTGAGTCTGACCGGCAGGCATCAGGCTAGCCCTGCTCACCCCTGCTTCCCGGTTCTCTTGGCTGCAGGTTTCATCGCGGGGACTACACGGTGGAAGTGAGCATCAACGACTACCTGGATATCTACTGCCCTCACTATGAGGACCCCTTCCCGACGGACAAGATGGAGCGGTACATCCTGTACATGGTCAACTACGAGGGCCATGCCTCCTGCGACCACCGGCAGAAGGGCTTCAAGCGCTGGGAGTGCAACCGGCCCGACTCGCCCAACGGGCCCCTGAAGTTCTCCGAGAAGTTCCAGCTCTTCACGCCCTTCTCCCTGGGCTTCGAGTTTCGGCCGGGGCATGAGTACTACTACATCTGTGAGTACCGTGCCCCGTCCCCCTGGGTACCCGCCCCCCAGCCATGGCGCCATGGCTATGACTGACAACTCCCAGTCTCAAGTAAGGCACCTTCCAAGCCTAATGGGCACTGTGCAGATTTGCACAGCGATGGGTTAGCACATCTCAGGTCAGCCGTGCTAGTGGCAGCATAAAAGCCTTGGGAAAGGCAGGTGTGTGTGTCACTGGTCTCACTAGATGCAGCGGTTCGCTTCTGTCTCAGGTGCCCCGTACTGCTAGCAGCTCTGGGAGACTCTCCTCTAGCTCTCCGGGCACGGAGGGCAAATTCTGGTGCTGCCGCTGACACGTGTGGCCTGCTGTACCGAGGAGCAGTCTCCTCCTGTCTCTTCTCCTTCTGTGGTTCCTTCATTTGGGGTCATCCGGGAGGCTGTGACCTAGCCCAGCCACCCTGCAAGCAACCCGGGGGCATTTCGGTGGCGTGGGGGAAAGGGAACTTGTTCGCTGTTGGGAGGAGAAGGCTCCACAGGTTCCTAATTTTGGTGGGGCAGGGAGCAGCACCAAAGCAAGGCTGGCAGCATCACGGTCAAACCCAGCTCCATGCCAGCCTGGCCTGGGCCCCCAGCACTGCCGCTTGCTGCAGAGGGACCGCGAGTGCTCTCCGACATGCCCACATCACGGTGCCGAGGGGCAGCGGTTAGGGTTAGGGTTGTGTTAGGCCCTGTGCAGCTCTGCTAGTGCAGAGCAACCATGAAGCCACCCTGAGCAGCCTCCAGGATTGGGCTGGTGCCAGCGCTGCCTGGCCGGAGAGGCGCAGGGGACCCAGAGCATGCCAGCAAATCTGCCCTTGCCTTTCAGGCACCTTGGCGTGGGGTGCGACAGTGATGGGCAGGCACAGGGGGAGGAAGCAGCTCACCTGCAGTCATCTTTCTTTGTGTATGTGTGCGTGGGGCATCGGGGCAGGACAGGTGGATTTGGGCTCTGGAGATGAGCCCCTGCCCGGCTGGTTCTGCAGCTCCCCAGGACTTCCCCAGGGGCTTGCTCCTGGTGAATCCCAGGGTTCACTGTGCTGCTCCAGGGTCACTGTTGTCATCTTCCTGGGGTTGCAGAGAGGTGGGCACGTGCGACCCAGTGCCTGCCTGCGCACGCAGAGAGATGGAGATAAGGCAGCAGCGACCCCTGGTTTCTTACCTCGGGGCTGGAGCTTGGGGCTGGGCCCTGGAGCAAGGTAGCCTAGGACAGGGCAGTGGAAAGGGGCTCCCATGGCTGAGAGAGATCCCCCCCACTCCCTCTGTTCATCAGCCATCAAAGGGGCTTGGAGCCATCGCCCTTGCCCAGAGCCAAGGTGCGGAGCTGGGGCTTCCCCGGGGTTTCCCAGCAGGCGAGCAGCGAGCAGCGGGGCTGGGACTAGCAGCCACGCCTCGCCAGGTCCTGGCCGGGCACCAGGGCACTGTGCCACGCGGCGCGCAGCCAGGTCAGGAGGTATTTTAGCTTCCAGCAGCGGCTTTGTTTAATCCCCGTTGCATCGGCTGGAACACGGGACGCCGGAGCTGGCGCGAGCGGAGCCTGCAGTTGAAGCCCAGGCCATGAGTTTGTCAGCCAAGGCGGTGCTGGAGAAGTAACAAGCCCAGCCCAGACACTGCAGAGAGCGGCTCGTGGGCAGCCCTGCACGCCCCACCAGTAACCCGGGGTGGGAGCAGGTGGGAAGATCCCCCCTCCCCCCTTGAGTCCTGGGGACCTGCTGGGCGTTCGGCCCTCCACACTGGTGCCGCGTGGGCAGGGGAAGGGGCTCCAACGACTCGGAGCTGCTTGAAGTCCATTGGATTTGACCGCACATAATCCATCTGCTCCAGTGGGCGGTGGGGTCTGACTGGAGCATTCCCAGTGAGACCAGTTCCCTGCTGTCGGTCTCTCACTGGAATGTCCAAGGGCCTCTCGGCCCCTCTCCCCTGAGCCCCCAAGTCAGGAGATGTAGGCAGGGCCTCAAGGGATGGAGAAGCAAGGTGAGGCTGCCCCTGGACCTGGCACTAAAGGATGCAGAAAGGGGCTGCGCGGGTCCTTCAGGCCCATCCTCAAACAGGTCGGAGATGGCACTAAGCTCTCACCTCCTGTCCCTCCCACGGGGCAGAGGGTTGCGGGCACGGTGTTAAGGATCACCGGCACCCGAGGGATGGTTCCTGCTGCACCAGGGCGGTGGTCCTTGCCCATTGTCAAACAAGAACCAGCGGCACCACGTGCGGCCACCACCCTGTGCCTTCCTCTGGCTGCAAGCACCTGCCAAACTCGCAGGCGCTGCGAAAAACTCATCACAGAGCAGGCTGGGTATTTATGCAGGGCCTCCTAAAACACCACCTTGCATGCCTCTTGCTGTCTTCATCAGCAGCAGCTAATGCCTGGCATCCTCGCTGGGGAGTTAGCAGCCAGCAAACCCTGCGCCCCCAACCAGAGCAGCTGAATGCCAGGCTGCGCCCGCAGCCCCATGCCACCACGCTCTGCAGCCCTTTGCTCCGGGTCTAATGCTCTTCTGAATGAGCCAGACAGGCAGCGAGAGGATCAGGCCCGAAGGGGGGAGAATTGTGCCCATTATTATTTTTGGCTTGTAGGACGGCAGGGTCAGAAATCAATAGGGAATAGCTGCCTGGTTGGCTGGAGCTGCTGGAAAAATCCAGAGGGGGCTTGGATGTGGACACGGCCAGTTTTGCAATCAGAAGAGTGGGGGGAGAGGGGAGGGCAGGAAAAAAAGCCATGACCCTAAAGCACTTAGCGGTGTCACGGGGAGCCGGGACCCTTCTTATGTCAGCGTAGGAACAGCCTGCACGGTTCTCTCTCATTATTTCCCCTTCCTTCTCTAAAGCATCTGTATTCAGCCTACTTAATTTGTTCCTTTTATCTATATTAAATTACCATTTCCCCCCCTCTCCTCCCTCTCCCCGTAAAATGTCACTCGTGAAATAACTGCGGCTACGACTCTCTCGCGCTTTTTTTTTTTATTCTGTTTTTTTTTTTCCCCCCTGTATATTTTTTTTTTTATTTTTAATGTCGTTAGGGAGAGATTACACAAGAGTAAATGGTGAGACTGATCATTGCTAAACCGGTTAGAATTCATGTCATGCGGAACATTAGAAATTATGCCTCTTTGAGGAACCGTATTTAGCAGACATGAAAGAAAAGAAATTACCTCCTTCTAGAGCTCGCAAATTGGAATTTCATTAACCTCGCAGGCATCGAGACGCCGGTTTGCGCTCCCCGTTCTGGGTCAAGGTTAAGAGCTGGCACCGGGAACATCCAGCAGTTGGGGAGACCCGCGTTGCCTGTTGCTGCCGGAGCCGACTTTGCTGCCAGGTGCTGATGCTGATGCACCGGCTGGGGACCGCTTGCCACTTCCCCAGTTGAGGCGCTCCGCTATCCTGATGGGTGCAGTGGTTACCCCACCCTTTGAACTCCCCCCCAAACACAATGCAAGGCATCAGAGATGGGTGCTGAGAGCAGAAATCAGCTGCACCAGGATTGTGACCCCCCCCTCCCCAGTCGTTGCAATTTAGGATAACTGTGATCGCATGTACTGTAAAACAAAAACCGATTCCTGGGAATAGCGAGAGCCTCTGAGGCTGTCCCAGTGTGCCCAGTTGGAGACGGGGACGCGGGTGGAACAACTGGGTTGTTCAACTGAGAGGAAGGGATGGAGAGGATGCGCTGTGCAGATCGGCTGTTCCCGGCAGATGGAGGCAGGTTGGCAGGTAGCTGCCCAGGGCTGGCTGGCGGGGGGATTTGCCAAGCCACTTGGCTCCGAGAGCTGTGTGCATCACGGAGGTGCCTTTGATCCCAGCCCTGGGTCACTGGGAGCTGCACAGACCCCCGGGGAGAGCATCCCCAGTAGATCGAGGGAGCAGGAGGAAGGGGAAACTGAGGCCTGGAGAGGGGCCGCACGCTGCACAAGGTCACCCCGGCAGAGCGGGAACCCAGGTGTCCTGGTCCCAGCATGGCACCGCCACATACAGTCGCCTGGGAACTGCAAGGCCGGCGTATTTGATCCAACTAAACGGATGACATGAACCAGCCGGATCCTGCAGTCGAGCAGCAAGGGGGGTCGGCCATGCCGACAGGTGCATTACAGCTGAGCGTGGCCGGGGGCCAGGAGCTCCCGGCACCTCCTCTGAGCTGGCAGGGAACACGGCACGTGCACGGGCTGTCATGGGCATGACAGGTAAGATGCTGCTTTGCCAGGAGGCGATTGCCGGGGGCAGGACCCGTGCCACGGCCACAGCCAAGTCCCCTGTGCAGACGGACCAAGCCCCGCTTTGCCCTGGTGTGTGCACGGAGGGAATCCCCGCGGGAATAAGGGACGCGTGCACTCCCGCTATGTCGGCGCAGGCGCTGGGCTAGAGCTAAGGGCAGCCAACAGACCAGTCGTGCACATGCCTGGGGGGGCTCCTGCATTTGTGCAGGGGCCGTGGCTTCTGGGATATGCCAGTGCTTTCCAGACCGGTCCTTTCCCAGCAGTGTTTCTGCTTCTCGCGGGTCCTTCCCGGGAGCAGTGATGCTTGGGTACGTGCGAGAAAGGCCACGGCTGCATCCCAGCCCCAACGCCTGGGGCAGCTGCCAGGCCAGGACCCACTGCCCTGTCCACTCCCCACTCAGCCCACAGGGCTTTTGCCCCTCTTACAGCCCCTGCCTGAGCAGGAGCGTGTAAAAAGGTGCACAGCCCATCTTACAAACCAAGGGACACGTGTGTGTGTCAGTCCAGAGAGGAGGAGGATTTCACCCATGTGCCAGGACCCCGTATGTGCCCGAGGGGATGGGGCAGGGGAAGGTCAGAGTCCCATTAATGTGACAGACACTCCCCCAGGCCCCTCCTTCCATTTCAAATTAAACTTTATTGAGAATCATTTCCATCCTTCCTCCTTTTTTTTTTTTTTGAATTAAAAAAAAAAAAGGCAGAGAGAAAGAAAATGAAGTTCCTTTAAAATACATATACCCATAAATTACATTCTCCATTTGGAGAGGGGCCTTTTGCCAAGATAATTATTGCAATTACTCCTTTTATCTCTCCCAATGAGGATTATTTTTTATTACGTGCCTCTCTCTCCCATTTCTTGTGTTCAGGGGGAAATGCACGTAGGCACGAGTGTGCACGCGTGTGTTCACACGCACGTGAAACAGGCCACTGGATAAAAGCCACCCAGAACCACGCGGTCACCCACCTCCCCCAGGGCAGCCCCCCGCCCGCTGCTGGGGGGGCAGCTGAAGAGCCGAGGCGGCGGCGGAAAGGGGGCCCCCTCTTATTGTTAACGAGCATCATTGTCAATTATCAATGTCACAGCAAGGGCCGTCAAGCAATATTGAAAGGCATCAGCAACAGCTGGCTCCAGTCATGTCACACAATGGGGCACCGGGAGCCGTCGCCCTAGCCTGGCGCATGCTCGGCCATGAGCTGGGGGCTTTGCACAAATCCCTCTTTGATGGAGCTTCCCAGCCACGGTGCATCAGGGGCTTCCTCACCGCCGGCCACCATGGTCCGCACCGTGCCGGAGACCCTGCTTTTTGCTCCGTGCAAAGCTGCAGCTCACCTGGGCTGCGGGGAGGTTGCACCAGATGCCCTCATGGGGCGTGAACCCCATAGGGGTGGCAAACCAGGCCTGTGTGCATGGGATTCACAGCTGTGGGAAAGCCTCGCTATAGCAGCACCCCCACGCTGGGCACGCAGAAGCCCTGCAGTATGCAATGCCTGGACATGCGACCCAGTCACACCGGCACGATGTACATCAGATCTGCATGCCAGCCTTACACTGGGATGCAGAGCAGATATCAGCTATCCCAGGGGAGCTGCGGGTAGCCGGTGCTATTGCAAAGCTATGCTGGTAGATGCAGGAGGAGCAAGGGATAACACAGAGCAAATGCCTGCCCCAAGATGTGCTGCAGACACGCAACATTTACACTGGTGTATTTGTACCCCGGCTTTTCACCCTCGGCTAAAGCTACTCCGGATCCAAAGGTCGGACGGTGGAAGCCTGCACATCACGCACCTGCTCCGGAGAGAAACCGGCATGAAGACAGGCTGCATTCGTGCAAGCCAACACCATGAGGATGGTTTTAGTCCAGGTCATGTTACCTACGTGGCAGGGGAGATCCCCATTCTTCCCAGCCTCGAATGACTTGGTGGAGTCGAGGGTGGAGACCCGTGCCTTGCACTGCACCCCTGCAAGGGTCTACGATGAGCCTCCCATTGGGAGGATCTCGGCTACACAAGTTACAGCAGGGTGGGATTGCTCTCGGGCTCTCCTAGCTTGCTCCTTCAGCCTTTCGGCTGGGGACAAGCAGGACCACAGGGCAGCTGCACTCCAAGGCACGAGGGATGCCTGTCCCATCTGCCATGGATTTGGGAGCATCTAAAGCTCCAGACTGAAGAGCCCGGGAGGGAGGAGGCATGCCGCACCGACGTGAACGATTGAACGCTGCTCAGTCGATAGGATTAAGAATGGATTTGGCCCAAGACACAAAATAAAAACAAAAGAAGAAACCCCACACAAGTTGCGTGGCCACAACAAGGGGCCGAGATGGAGCCAGCGCATTAGGGAAAGGGGAGGAAGCCACAGGTGATTTAATCCCTTGCTTTGTTTTCAGTTAAAGGCAGGTTTAGGCTTCTGCTGCAGGACTTTGCCGGTGCCAGGACAGATTGCGAGAGACCGCCGCCAGCCCAGAGCAACTATCTCCAGCCCTAATTTGCTTCGATCCCGACCGGCAGCGCCCCTGCTATTTCAGTGCTCTGTCTAGGCACTTATGCGGTGCCCATTACTGTAGCTTCAAAGTGCCTCTCGTACTCAGGATGTAGGAACGCTGCCCTCCCCTTGATGTGGGAGAAAGCGCTGGCTTAGCGGATGGGCGCTGCGTTTGCAGGGGCGAATTAAGATGTGGAGGGAAAGCAAAGGCTCCGGTGGAGAAGCAATGTCTGCCCGTTTGCAGCAGGAAAGGGCAAGCTGGGCAGAGGGGGGAACGAGGGTGGGGGGTGGGTGTTAAGTGACTTACCAAAGGCTCCAGAGTGCATCAGTGGCAGAGCCAGAGTTGGACACCCCCCCCCCCCCCCACCAGGAGCCAGGTTCTGGCTCCGTCAAGGTCAGAGCGATCCCAGGGGAGTCTGCAGAGCCATATGGGGGATTTACACTGGTGTAAGTGAGATCAGCAACTAGATGTAACCACCGCTCTATGCTGCTTCTGCACGAGGGAGACCCGATGCCTCCCTGCATTTGACCCGTCAGTGCCACGTGCATCACCCCAGCCACTGGCAGGGCAGCTTCTCAGCACCTGGAGGGAGTCATCTCCATGCAGGGGAGGGCTCACGAGACACCAGATCCCACTGGCGCCATCCTATAATCCCAGCCATTTATTTGGGCTCCAGCAGATTAGGCTGACACAGAGCCAGTTTTGGCTGCTGTTTACCGGGGCAGCCAAGTCACGAGCTGCTGGGTATCATGATACCAGCTGGTCCCGAAAGGAAACAGGCTCCTGTCCTACACGCACAGGCAGCGCCTGCCCGAGGGAGCGCCAGCCTGGGGGCAAGCGGCTCACCTGGGGGTGCAGGAGAGTCAGGCCCTGACCTCCGAAGCCTCCTTGCAGTGCCCTAACCACAGACGCAGCTGTCCTCCAGCTGCGCACACCACTGGGTTCCCTTCCAGGCTATTAGCACTTGCATGTTTGTGGGAACAGCCCACCCTTGAAATCCCCCAGGCGTTAATTAGCCCGCCACACTCAGCTCAGCCTCCTTTGAGCTACAGCAAGAAGAAGAAAAAAAGGCACCCTCCTTCCCTCTCCAGCTTCTCCATCACTGCAACCCAACCCAGCAGCCTGCACTTAGCAGGGAGGAGGCTCAGCTGGAGCCAGGCTTTTATAGCTTGGCCCTAGGAGTGGGTGTTGCCCGGAGGATGAGGCCACCCCTTACTTCCTCCTATATAAATGAGAGTTTGGGAGGGTCCCCAGCCCTATATCACATGCACTGTAGACTATATATATCAAAAAAATCATGCACTTCATATTGGTCTTTCTGAGGGCTGTGGGCTGGGGACAGCAGGAACTCTTTCCCATGATAATGGAGCTTTCTTGGGGGCCCCTGCCCTATGGAGATGGCTGCTGGGGGTCTCTGGGCCTGGTAACACCTAGCAAAGCATAGGCCTGGCTGCATGTCAGGCAAGGAGAAGCAAGGAGCAGGCGGGTGCCTGAGCAGCTCTGCACTCTGCTAACAGCTGTGCTCACAGCTGGATTAGCTGATCCCGGGTGTAGGGGGGTGGAGGTCTTTCATGCACCCCAGGGTGGATAGGGGCAGCTGCCTGCAGTGCTCCCCCTCACTTGTGTCCGGGGCGGCTCCTGGTAGCTGTTTCCTGCCTGACTTCTCTTGTTTGGGCAGGGGAGACTGGGCAGCCCCCGCTCAATGCTGTCCCAGTGGCGGGAGCTCTGCCGGGTCGATGGTGTGCCGAAGCTGAAAGCACGGCAGTGTGGGAGGCAGGAGGAAGGGGTGGCCTGCCTGACCCTGCCCAGCTGGCGGGATGGGCCTGCAGGCTCAGCAAATGGGCTGGCAAATGTTTGATTTCCTTCTTGCTTTTGGGCAAGTTAATTATCAATTATCCCCCCCCATATCCTTATGGGAGCGCTTTGCACACACATGCACATGTACACGCCCGCGCTCTCTAGCCCGGCTTGCTGGAGCTCCCAGTCTCCGGGAGCTGAGATGCGGGGGGCACCTTGCACTGCTGTGAGCCCCTTTGCTTCAGGCCAGGAGACTGAGTGCAGCAGCCTCCCAGCCTGGCCACACACCGTGTGCACGAAGCCCCCCGCCTTCTCCGTGGGGGCAGGTTTGTTGCCCCCCTGCCAGCCCGTGCATTTCCCCAAGTGCTGGCTCCTGCCTTGGTCAGGCCCACACAAGGAGGAAGGGAAAAAACCCATCCATTTCCTCTCTGCCCGATTTGCCCGCTGCCTTTTGCTCAGACGAGCAAGGCAGGAGTGCCTGCGTTTCCCCGGCGTTCTCTGGTGGGCTGGGGTCGGAGGCTCGGTAGCATAGGGAGAGGATATGGGCACTGGTTGCGGGCTGAGCACGCGCAGAGGCTCCTGTCCCCATTCACGTCTGGGCTGGTTGGAAGCAATGAGGGGTCGCGCCAGGAGCTGTGGTGTCCGATCCCTTGCTGTACATCTCCGATTGCTGCATGGCTCCTCGTAGAAGGAGGGCCAGAGGGGAAACTGAGGCATGATGTGGGTGCAGGACTTATGCCAGGGTTAGCAATGGATCCCGGGGCCTGGCTTCTGTCAGCTCTCGGGGTCTCTTCAACCTGATCTCTTGAGAGTCCCTGGGACTTTTCCTGCATTGCCCCAAGGTCAAGGGGGAGACCCTCAGACGACAGCCAGCTTGTACGGGGCCCTGCAGCCCGTGAGCCCTCTGGGTGCAGGCTGCGGGGGGCCGTCAGCATTGCAAACCCCTTCTCCTTCGCTGGGGCTGTTCAGGGAAGGAGCCGTGCAGGTCTCGGTGCCTGGCCTCGTGGCACAGGCTCTCCCGTACCTCCCCATTGGGGACCGCAGGGAGGGGAGTAGCCAGCCCCATTGGGAAACCCCAGGGCAGGGACATGCCCAAGGGATGCGGAGAGATCAGGAGCAAAATGAGGGAGCTGGGCTGTCGATGGAGCTGCAAAAATGCATCCAGGGACGCGACACGGGGAGTCAGCAACACGCGAGGGGAGAGTGGGCAGTGGGTTAGGTGTGAGGTTGCTTTCAAAGCCTGATGCCGGACTCGGGGCTGGGACATGGGCCTCAGACCACAGCAGTCAGGCTCCAGCCTCTGCCACCGACACCCCGCATGGCCTTGGCCGTGTCACGCCGCCTGGGCCAGACTGCCTTAGCTTCCCTTCGTATGAAGGGAGAGGGACCCCAGCTCCACCCCTGCTATTGCCAGGTGTCCGGTCATGTCCTCCCGCTCATAAACGCATCCAGCTGTAGCAGCCGCGCGTTCCTGGCCCTTCCCGCTCCTCTGGGAAGGCTGCTCCAGAGCCTCGAACGGCAGGAAACCACGTCATTCCCAGCTTGGATGTGTCTGCCGGGTCTTCGCCACCCCTTGATCTGGTGCCGGCGCTGTCTGTCCCCCTCCGCGGCCGCTCGGTTCCTAACATGGCACAAGCCCCTTCCCGGCAGAGACTCTGTCTCCCCGGCTCGCCCGGCACGAGGACCTTGCTGCCATCCCCGTCCCCATCCCCGCCTCCCTGGTGAAACAACCGAACAAACAGCGTTTCAAGCTGCTTTAACACTTATTCGAGATGACCCCGAAAAGGCGGAAAACACCAGGCTTTTCTCCGCACAGGATGTCCCCCGCACAGCTTGGGGCCGGGGCTGTCAGAGCCGATCAGCCTCAGGGCGAATTAAAACCCACCTCACCTTGTCCGGCTCCGTCCAGCATGCGCGCTCCCAAGCCGTCAAGCTCCTGATGCCTCCCCGCTCCCCCCGCGCCAGCCTCTTCAGTCCCGTCTCCTCCCTTTCTCACTTTGCACATCGCACCGGTTTAATTGCAAACTGTTCCCCTTCAATAGCCGCTCGAACCGGCTCCAGCGCCCCTCCGGGGCACCCCCTGCATCCGCCGCGTCTGTAATGCTCTCTTGGCGTTTCACGCCTGGCCCCCGCCCTCCTTTCCCTGCCTTGGTCTGGAGGGAGCCTCTAATAAGCATGAAATCTGCCTTGGCAGACATTTTTTAGCCCCCGGAGCATGTATCCAGGGACGATCCGGCAGAGAGGCGCAGCCCGGGGTCGGGCAACTTTTGACACTGGCTAAGCGTTGATCAAAGCTGCGGTCTGTGGCAGGAGTCGCCTCAATCATGCAAGGGATGCTTCGAACTTTTTAAGCTCCTTAAAGGGAGCCGGGAGCAGCTGGAGGTCAAGCGGCAGTCGCAGGGAGGGGATGTTCGCTCTCCCGGACCTGCCTGGCTTTTGGTGGCCACCGACGCTAGCCCGAGTTGGGGGTCCCCTTCTCTGAGCCGCTCATTGCCGGACTTGGCCCGTGGGGCGGTCGGTGCAGCCCTTCCCGGGGTCGCGGCTGTGATGTCCCCGCGGCTGGAAGGGGTCGAGGCAGAAGGTCGCGCAGATGTAGCTGCGTGTCCCGGGGCCGCGGGATTGCCTGCATCGCACCCCTTGGGCCCTTTATCCTGCCTAGGATGGGTGGCTCCGAACAAGGGGCAAGAGATCCCATCCCGGGATAGCCAGCTCTCTTCTGACCCCAGTGCTTGCACCAGGGCCTGGAGATGCCCAAAATAATGGGTGGGTGTTTGTCAAACCCACTCGGGCACCTTGCAGTGGGGTTGTCTCAGCCCCGTCCTGTGGCCGTGAGTCCCACTGGCCAGTGACGGCGTGGACAATAATGCACACCAAATCTTTCCCTTTCCGGGGGTTAAATCCTGGGCCCGGTCCTTTGGGCTAGGGCTCAAGCCGCCTGCCCAGTGCCTCGAGTGACATGAGTTTGGACAGGTCTCGGCCTAATGCTCAGTGCTCGAGTCTGCCCGAGAGCGCTGCGCTTGGCTCCTTCGCGCCAAGGCCCGTCTTGAACGCACGTGTCATTGGCTGCAGATGTCTGTGGCCTGCCAGGTTGAGGGCAGAGGCTGGGGGAAATCTCGGGGCATACAGGGGCGTTCAGGAGCAGCACAGCATGGTTTTGCAGAGCCACCTTGAAGACCTCAACCAGCGCACAGGAGCGCGAGGGGTGGAGGCGGCACCTCCTTTACATACAATAATCAGATTTGCAAAGGACAGCTCATATTTGCAAAGGACAGATACTGCCCCATGGATGATGGTGTTGGTTTGTCTGCTTCCCTCCCCTGCGTAGCGCGTGAGCGCTTGGGAGTGTTGGTGCCAGGCCCAGCTGGGCGCAGGGATGCCCAAGGGACTTAGGATCATAGAGAATCACAGAGAAGCAGGGCTGGCAGGGAGCTCCAGAGCTCGCATCTAGTCCTGAGGCAGGATCAGCCCTGTCCAAACCATCCCGTACAAATCCATCACCTAAGCTCTTCATAAATCAACCCTGACGCAGCACCAGGCATCGCACCCGGACCTGCCGCAGGGAAAGCAGGGGGGCCCGGCAGCCAGCGTCCTGCTTCTGGAAAAGGTTATGAGGTCCCAGGTAGAGGGCAGCCCCCCAGTCTGTACCAGTCTGGCCGTGGGGTAGAAGTCCTTCCTGACCCCAAGTACAGCATTGGTCTGACCCTAAGTGGAGGGGCAAGACCCCTTAGGGCAAGACCCCTCCTGCTTGAAGTCCCAGCAGGAACATTGGCACAGCCCAGCACCACCCCCAGCCTGGGCTGCAGCCAGCACCCTCTGCGGGGGGCTGAACCCCCCGACACGCAGCCGAAAGGGGAGGGCAGCCAGTTACCAGTCTGGCATCGAGCCGATGTGCGGGGGCTTCCCCTTGAGCGGTGATAGTTTCCAAGCTCACGAGCCAAGCCGCGGCCAGTTCCAGCGATCCCGAAGGGAGGGAAGACCCTGGCGCAGGGGGCGGTGGTGGCTTTGCATTTAGCACAGCACCGCCTTCGCCGAGGCACGGTGGCACGCACACCTGGGTTGTCCTGCTCCTTTGCTAACCCACTGCATTTCTCTCTCTTTCTCCCTTGTATCTCTTCCAGCTGCCACCCCCCCTAACCTGGTTGACAGGCCCTGCTTAAAGCTGAAGGTTTATGTTCGACCGACAAGTAAGTAGCCCACTTCCGAGCCGGCGACGGGCTCTGTGCGTGGGAGGGGAGGACACGCTGATACGCGGCTTGGACCCTCAGGCTCCCCGATGCGGAGCCAGACACGGCGCCCTCCGAGCATCCCCTTGCACCGCGGGGGCAGAGGGCCCGTCCCCACTGCCGTGAGCTTATCCACGATGCACAGCACGAGGTAGGGCCAGCCGGGATCTGCCAGTCCCGGGTCTTCGTCGCACAGAGCCCAGGGGTGGGGGATTTTCAGGAGAGATGCTTTGACAAAACTCCATGCTAGAGACGGGCGGACATCGAACCACCTCCAGACCCAGCCGCAGATCCCCGGTGTCATGCCCACGAGTCGCTTGCATGGGCAAAAGCCAGCCAGGATCCTTCCCGTGCTGGCTTTGAGGGTGCTCCGATGCTTCTCGTGCCAGGTCTCTTGTGCACGACGCCGTCCCACCCAGCCAAGGCCCCTGGGAGCCGGCGAGGCACCAACCTCCCTCCAGCCTCTTCACCCTTGCTGCTGCATTGGAAAGAGGAGCGAAAAGTCCTTGCCCCCACCCAGCAGCAACTCTGCACAGCCAACTACTTTGGCCACAGAAAGCAGCCAATTAATTATTTTCTTCTCCCATTAACGTGTAATTAGTGCATGGCAGCTGCTGTCCCAGGGGAAGGGAGTGAGGGCCTGCAAAATGTCACTGTTTAAACGGATGGCGTTGATGGCGGGGGTTGGTTTGTGTGGTTTTAAAATGAGAGTCCAGAGAACGAAACGATCCGCAAGAAAGTCCACGTTATTAGCAACTCTATTGCTTGGTGGACGGAAATCTCCACTGTTTTGGGGGTTTTGACCAGGCTTGGGGTTGCGTGACACTGCGGCCTCCGAAACGCTCGGAGCTCCACGTTCGCACCCGGGGCGCTGAACAACCCGCCCTCGAGTCAGGTGGATTTGGGGTGTTTTGCCAGCCACACAGGTTTGGGCACCCTCAAAATGAGCTGGCCTGTAGTAGGGGATGTCTCGGTATCTCCCACACTGGGCACCTCTGCCACGTCCAGATGCCCACGGTTCAGACCAAGGCAGGGACCGCACCGTCCGTGCAGCAATGCCCCCAATGTGCACGGGGATGGGTTGTCACCCGAACAGTCCTCCGTTAAAAGGGACCGGTGGGAAATCGGAGGAGAGGAAGACAAGGAGGCGAGAGCAATGAGAAGAGGAGAGTGAGGAGGGAGAGAAGATGAGTGGCACGGGGAGGCTGGTGGAAGCTGTGCTTTTCCTGGCTTCGGGGCTCTTGCCAGCCTCAATCCAGTAGTAAACTAGAGGGACCGGAGCTCAGGGGCTGCGTTAACAGCTTTAGTTATAATTTAACTTATTCCCTTGAATGCGCTTTGCTTTGCTACCTGATTAGGGCTTCGGCTGCTGGATTATTGGATTGTTATTAAGCAATTGCTCTTTGACCCCCAGAAGGTTGGTCCGACTCCAGCTCTGGCCAGATCTGCAGGCCTAGGGCTTCCCCAGGCTTCTCGGGAGCTGGCAGCGGCCGTCGGATCCAGTGCATCTCGCACAATACCACCCTCGTGCTTGGCATACTGTCAGCCAGGGGCTTAGGCTGGGAGCATGAGGAAATGCTCCTAATCCCATTTAAAGGGCAGCCACCTGAGCCCCCTTCCCACGGGGGCAGCTCTCGGCAGCCGGGAACGAGGGGCGAGCGCGGGAGTGTCCCGGGCTTCGACCCTCAGGACTTTGCTCCTGATTTCCAGTTATCCCAGCTTCTGTTTGCTCCTAAAATACAACCCGAGGGACGCAGGCAGGGACAGGGAGGGACGGCACCATGGGCGTGATGCTGGCAGACGCACAAGCGGCGACCCGGGGTGTTACGTGAGACAGGCGGAGGAGGCGCCGGGGACACGCAGCCCGGCGCGCTGGAGAGGGGTCTCTCCGGACAAGCACGTTCCTCCCTCCCTTCGTCCCCGGGCGCAGCGCGGAGCCACATTGAAAGACCCGGCAAAGTCCCCGAGTCGCCTCTGGGCATCGTTCCAGTTGTTGTTTGTAGTCTGCGCCGCGGCAGCGGCTGAGCGCGCTCCTGTCCTCCCTCCGAGTCTTCTCGCGGCTGCCGGGGGGGTGACATTTTTCAAGGTCGCTGCTTTGCAATCTTGTGTTTGTGTGGCTGCACGGCGAGGGCCCCAGATCACTGGTTTGTGACAGTGCGCACGGTGACTCAATTGCTCTGCTCCGTGGCTTTTTCTCGAGGCACTGGACTGAGATGCCGAAGCCCAGCCGGCGTCCCCGGGTGCGGGGGCAATGCTGGCTCCAACAAGCCCGCTTCACAAAGACCCTCCTCTGCCCTCCAGGGAGCCGGGGGCTCACCCAGCCGGCTTCTCACCTTGCATTGCTCACCCCAGTCACCGGTTTCAGCTGCTGCTATGTGCCATCAGCTGCCAGCCTCAGTTTCCCCCCTTTCCTCCGGCAGTTCAGCTTGGCAGCTCCCAGCGTGCAGCTCAGGGTCGGCCCCGGGATGGGGTTTTCCTGCACGGACTCTGCTTTACTCACGTGCTCAAGCATTTGCAAGCGGTTGGCCGTCATGCTCCAACCCTCTGGATTTCCAGTGTCTAGGAGCCGCGTTTCTTCCCTTTCACTCGCACGAAAACCTGCTTTGCTCGAAGCGGCAGGTGCAGCCTGTCCCGTGTGGCCCTGGCCCCTTGCTCCAGCTGTGGAGTTGCCTTTCTGTCTGCAGCAAGGGAGGTTGAAGTTGGACATTAGGAAAAGCTGTCTCACTCGGAGGGTGGTGAAGGCTGGGACAGGTCGCCCAGAGAGGTGGTGGCGTCTCCATCCTTGGAGGTGTTTAAGGCCTGCCTAGACAAAACCTTGGCTGGGATGATGGAGTCGGGGCTGGTCCTGCTTGGAGCAGGGGGCTGCACTAGATGCGACCTCCTGAGCTCCCGTCCACCCTCATTTTCTATAACTCACTGATGCAGCTTGCAGGACCTGACCCCAGCCCCTGTAATGCTCGGCGCGCCCCAGCGCCCGGGCCCACCCGTGTGAGGGATCGTCTCCACTTCCGCGGTTAAAAATCAGAGAAGCCAAGTCGCTTCCTAGCCCCGGCGGCTGCTGAAGGGAAATGACGGAGCGGCCATCGCTCCCGCTATTGAAATCCCAAGACTTGAAGGCAGTCGTGAGATTTCTGCGTGCCGGCTTTTGGCAGCCTGTTGATCGCCAGCGTAATCGCTCCCCCCATGCTGCTTGCACGTTCCTGCTCCCTTTTGTGTGTATTTCTCCGAATATAATGAATCGAGCGAAAGAAAGAGCAATAACAAGATAACAAAGGCAATCAGCAGAAAGTGGCAGCTGAATGCGGCTCCGTTGGAAGTGAAAACGAGGAGTGGGGGAGGCAGGAGGGAAGAAAGTATCAAAGTTTTTAGGCAGCTCTTAAGTGGTTGCCTGTTCTCTCCTCCTTTTAACAGTTAATGTGGCTTTCCAGCTTGGACGGGAGCCAGGAGGCTGGTTCTCTGGATGCCTTGAATGCAGCAAAATTGGTTGGGAAAGAAAGTGTATTTTGAAGTTCCCAGGGAGGGAAGTAGCAGGAGCTAGAGAGTGCTGCAGCTGGCCGGCCCCGCCAGCACGGGCGAGGGGAGGTAGACTGAAGTCAGGCAGCGCCGCACCTTGGGGACTAACTTGTTCTCGGGTCCTCTTGGGCCTTTTTATCATCACGAGCGGCAGGAAACAGGCCGGAAGGGGCTTGAACCTCAAGCTTCAGAGCTTGAGCCGGCACCGGGGGCCAGGACGAGACCGTCAGCAGGGGGTGGAGGGGACGGAGGAGCCGGGCGCGAGAGCGGACCCCAGGTTTGATGCTGCTCGTCAGGCAGGAGATGCTTTGACTCCGCAGGGAGCGTGCACGCAGGCCTGGCTGGTGCAGTTGTCCCCGCAGTGGCCCTTGCAGTCCCGCGCGAGATGCAGGAACCTCAGCTTCCTTCGCCACGCCGGCTTGGGACCACGACCTCCTCAAAAGCGACGTCCCAGAAAGCCTTAGAGAAGCACCCAGCTTGTAGTTAAAGAGCTTGCAATGTCTCGTGGTTTTGGGGGGGTGAGGCACGGCCCGGCTCGGGGCGGGGGTAGAGGAGGGTCCCCGCAGACGCCCCTCTTGGTGCAACGCGGCGGGGAGCTGAGCGGGGCCCGGCGGCCGGTAGCTTGGCTCTGACGTGGGTCTCTTCTCCTCTCCCTTTGCAGACGATTCCCTGTACGAGTCCCCGGAGCCCATCTTCACAAGCAATAACTCCTGCTGCAGCCTCAGGGTCCCGCACGCCATCCTGGTGGTGGTGCCGGTGTTCTGGACTATCCTCACCTCCTAGCCCCACGCGGAGCCAAACCGAGGGAGGGGAGCCGCCTCGCAGCACAGCCGGGAAAGGAGGAGACGGACGGACGGACGGGCGGACATGGGGGAAGAGGCGACGTGCTGGGGCCGGGGCTGGGGGGCAAGGTCCCGCTCAGTCCAGCCTTTGGCTTTTGCTTTCCAAGTTTCCCTTTGACAGTGACCTTGGACCAGGGCTCCAGCTGCTCGGATGCTGGGGGAAGAGGGGACCCCTCCCCTGACCGGGACTGATTTGGGGAGAAGACTGCCAAGATCCCCCCTGCCCTGGCGCCCCGCTTTGGGAGCCGCTAACCCCGGGCAGGACTGCGGCAGGGCGGGCGCAGCGCTGGCTCTGGACGGACCCGCGGCTCGGCCTCCCCCACAGGCATTTGCTTTTTAAATTTCTAGACCAAATATTCAAGTCCTTTTGGGTTTTTTATGTCATTCCCGGTGCCTGGGGGCGTCAGCCCTGTTCCGGGCACAACACGAGAGCCCTCCCCGCCCCAGCCACGCTCCTTCCCCAGGTGCCACGGGAAGGCCGGAGGATCCCCCTCTCTCGGTTCCCCCCAGCACTCAGACGGACCCGATCCCTGGCCCGGGGCAGCCGTCAGGAAGCGGACACGGCTCCGGGACGCAGCGGTAACCACAGCCAACGGAGCCCTTCCCAGGCCAGCCTCAGCTTTTGCCGCTGTCCTTCTGCAGCCAGATTCGCTCTCGCCCGGCCGGAGCGGTGCCAGGACCCTGGGGCTCCCTGCCGGAGGGGTCTGGACAGAGGGGCCCGATGGAAACAGGCAATCCAGGACCTTCAGAGCCAGCCAGGCAGGGCCGGGACCTGGCGGGATGACTCTGGCTCGTGCACGGATGTGTGTAATTTGTTGTTGCCGTTGGGGTTGGCAAGGGGAGGGCTGAGCGGCCACGTGCAGCCGGCGACGTGCAGCGGGTGGACGTCTTCGGAGCAGCAATGGGCCATGCCTGCAAAGGGTTCATGGGTGGCCAGCTGCGGGAGGGGAAGGAACGGGCGAAGCCAGGGGTTTCGGCAGGAGCAGGCTCCCAAATCCACTTGGGGGAAGGGGCAGCCGGAGGTGGGCAACGGAGCCGGCTTGTTGGAAAGCGGCTGAAGCAAGAGGGCAGGGGCCGGCCTGGCAGTGAGAAGGGCTCTGGGGATGGTGAGAGCAATCAAGGGGGCCAAGGATGCTGAGGGGTCTCCGAGGGGAGCCCTGATGCCAGGCTCCTCTGTGCCCTTGGTTGAGAGCGGGCGGGCGATGGGTGCAGCTTGGCTAAGTCCCTTCCCATTTGCAAGACCCCTTCGCTTCACGCCGGGGCTGGTGCTTTCCCCCCCCACCCGGCCCCACTGTGAGGGCTAGGAGAGGGGTCAGCGTGCGAGCAGCGCCCGGGTGGTCCCCAGCCCCGCTGGACCCACGAGCGAGCTGCTCGTCGGGCCGTGGCGTGGGTCTCTGGAGCCATCCACGCTCTTCCCCTTCCCTCTCACCAGCGGCTTTCAATCCTGCCCCCCACCGCTCCGCTGTCCCAGGGAAAAGCAGCTGGCTCAGCTTTTTTTCCTCCCCATTTCTTTGCTCTTAGACTGGCCCCCAGCTACCCAGGCATGCCCCGCTCCCTCCGCTCTGCCCCTTCTGCTGGGACAAGCTGCACTTCAGGGCTGGAAGTTAAAGAAAGAGGGGACGAGCCAAGGCAGCGAGGGAGAGGGGCGAGGAGCTGTCGGGGTCTTGGCACATCCCGCGGGAGAGGAGCCCAGTAGCAAGAGGCGGGGAAGGGAGGCCGGAGCCTGGCATGTCTCAGGCTGGGGGGAAGAGGGTACGATCCAGGGACGCCCCGAGCACGCGTCGCATCCAGCCGTGCACATCTCGCCCCGCCAGTGCTGCCGGCACAGTGGAAACCCGTGAACAGCCGGCGACGCTACCCGAGCCCCCCGCACCTTTCGGCCTTGTACATACGCCGGCGGGCGTTGGACTGTGAGCCTTCGTCAGATATTTTTTTTTAACGTATTGTTGAGAATGGATTTTCTGGAAAGGGTGGATTTCGCTTTTGATTTTTTAGACTAGGAAGCTCGAAGCCGCGCAATAAGTTCATCTCGGCCCCTCTCATCCCCTCTCCCACCCCTGCCGCGCCCTACGTCCCAGACCGGGGCACGGGACCCCCCCATTTCGACAGATGCCATCTTTCTCCCCTTCCCCCCCCCACCCTCCATGGGAAGCCAGATTTTGCCACCCTTGCTCGCAGCCGGTTCGTGGCGAAGGGGCTCGCGGGACACCGAAGAGCCCTGGCTCCCACTCCGGCTCCGGGTGTGACTTTGGGCAAGGGGCTTGGGCAGCGGGGTGCTTCCGCACGCACCTGGCATGAAGCCCCCGGGGGAGCCAGTCGTGCAAGGCGCCTGCTGAAGCCCCTGGCTGAGTCCGCCGGGCTTCCCAAATGCCCTCGACTCACGGTTGCACCTTTAAAAGCCCAGCTGGCACCTCTGGGGCGATAATACTGCCTGCATCCGTCCTGACCCGCAGGCCCTGCCCCTCGGCGGACGGATGCTCGAGCCCACGCAGAGCCAGCCGTCAGACCTGAGCCACCCACGGGTGCCACCTGTCCTGGGCGCGCGCACCCTGGGGACGGTGGCAAAACCTGGCTTCCAGTCTGTGTTTTATATATATATATTATATATATATAAATATATATATTGTGTACAGCGATTGTGAGAGAATTAAAAGACAAAAGCAACCGAGGAAGCAATGTTCAAACGAAGCTATAATTAAACACAACAGGGTTTGGGATTGGGTCTTTGGGTTTGGGGGGTTGTTTTTTTTTAATCCTTTTACTGGGTCGGGCTGACCTCCGGGGGTCGGCCCCCGCCCCCCACCCCGCCCCGGGAACTGTCTCTGCTTGTTGGTCTCGACTCGCCTAGCTTGGTCCGTAGACATGCAGCTTTCGTTCTCCGCGTCGTGCCGATGGTGCCCGGCCCCTGCCCCATTTGGATTCTGTATTTTTTTATAATAAAATAAAAATCAATGTCGTGCGAGTCCGGTGTTTTGGAGAGCTCCTGCCTTCGCCTCGACCCGGCACGCGCCCCGGCTGCTCCGGGGACAGACCTTCCCGGCTGCTAAAATGGCATCTCCGCCGGGTCCTGGGATCGTGCTCCCACCTAGGCTGGCACAGCTCCAGGCACGCGGGGCCGTGGCGTCGCACAGAGCACCGACAGCAATCACGAGCCCGTTTCAGAGCTGGCATCTCCAGTTCCCGGTGGAGGGTTTCCTTCTGCCCATGCATCCCTCTGGGGAGCCCGGCTGCACCGCGGGGCCCGTGGACAGGGAGCCCAGGCCCCTGGCTCCGCTCCCGCGGGCATAGGATGCATGCCGTCCCCTCCTCCCGCCGCTGCCCGTCACTTCCCCGCGTTTCCTAGTCGATGACGCTTCATTAACCTGCATTCTGCACTGATTAGGCCTAATTAAATGATACGCACTCTGCAGGCTTTTCACAAAGCGCTCGTCTCGGGGCAGAATGCGGCCCCTGCCCTTCCCTGGCTGCCTGCCGCCGCGTCCCACCGGGTCCTGAGATGCTCCGCTGGGGGGTGGCGAAGGGGGTCGGCGCTGCAGCTGGTGTAAATCATGCCAGCTGGTGTCAATCAGCGGTAGCCCTGCAGAAGTCATTGCTGTCGCCGCCTTTGTAGGAGCGTATGCATCTCTGCGGCAGATGCTGGGAGCCCTCTCGTGTCTCGGTGCTGGAGCCCTTAGCCACGGCATGAAAGAGGCGGGCGATGGGGTTGGGATGCAGGATTGGGACCCAGCCACGAGGCCAAGCTGTCTCCATGGGCTCCTTCCCCCTGGCATTACCCGGCTCCATCAGGCCTGAAAGCCTCCGAGAAATGCACCGCACGTGCTTGATTACGCGGTGAAGTGTTTCGTGCCGCGCCAGCCCCTGCACCCGGCAGCTCGGGGGCAAGAGCCCTCCGGATTAAATCCTCAGGGGCTGGAGAGGAGGTTGTTCTCCCAAAGGGGCTTGCGTGCCTCCGCCCGGGCACCTGCCCCCAGGACCACGACTGAAGGGCGACGGTGGACTGAGAGGAGGGGGTGCGATCCCCGCAGGGGTGTCTCCGTGTCCCCTCGTTCCCTGGAGTCACCGGGCGCGGGCTGGGACAGCTCGCTTCACACCAGCCATCATCACCCCATGCCAGGGGTCGGCGCGCCCACCCCGGGTGCAAAGCCGTGGCCCACCCTGCTGCAGGGCAGTGCTCATAATCATTGCCTGGACTTCATTATTATTGGACTGGAGGATTCGTTGCCATTGATTTAAGGCTTGGCCGCGTTGCTGGAATAGGATTATTGACCAGGTCTCATGATGGAGGCGGTGTAGCCCGGCGGGCCTTGTGCCGCCTGGGCTTCGGGAGCTCTGGGCTGTCCTGGCTGCTGGGTGACCGGCCCCAGCGGGGTCGAAAGGGGCTCGTTACAGTTCCCCGCTGCCTTACGGAGCGGGGTCGGCTGCTTGCCCTCGCTTCCCTCGGGATGGTCCGTGGGGAGTTGGCACAGTCAGGTCCCGGTGACCTTGCAGCCGCGAGCCCTCAGAGCTGAGCTGGGCACAGGGCACCGGCAGCCCCTTCTGCAGTGACCCCGTCACCCGCTGGCATCCCAGGTGCAGAGGGCACGGGCGCGGGGCCAGCAGATGGGGGAAATGCAGAGAAGGCCCTGGAGAGATGAGGCAAAGGGGGAGAAACTGAGGCACCGACTCACCCCGCTGCTCCACAGCCCCTTGCACACGTGCAAATCTTCGCACAAGGACCGGGCCCCCGTGGGTTGATGCTGGCTGCAGATATGTGCACGTGCCGGGGCTGGGAGGTGACACGAACCCAATGGAGGGAAGGAAAAACCCTGCTTGTGTTGCTCTGTTATTTAGCAAAACCCTGGTTTTCTCCCCATTTCTGTCTGGAGGAATTTCAGAGCCGCAGAGGAAGCCTGCCTGGGCGCCGGGGGGGAGCGGGGGCGCCAGGGCCAGGGCCAGGGGCTGTGACGGGCTTCGTGCCGGGACCCACGTCGTAGCCAATTCCCTCCTGCCGAAGGGGGCAGGGGAAGGGGCTCCGCTTTAAAGCGCTACATCATTTTTTTTCTGCGCGGGCCCTATTCATTTCCAGCATTTAATGCATATTTCAGCATAATTAGCAGAATAGGAACAATCCGCTGTTAATTAATTCAGCCTAATACAGCTGATCCGTGGCTCTGAAGTTTGCCACAAGAGGGGGAAAGACTAATTTTGCTTTTTAATGAGGGCCATCTGTGTGCCGGGAGTGTGGAGACATAACAGTAATACCTGGAGGAGCGAGGTCGGGACGGCGCACCAGCCCCCCCGCACGGCGGCACCGCGGCTTGGCCGTTCTCCTCCTTCCGGCTCCCTTTCTGCCCTTCCTCCTTGGATGCCTCAATCCTCTTGATGCCCCGATTTGGCTGCCAGGGTCCTTCTAGGGCTGAGATTGCACCGCATGCCCGCAGTGAAACGGGGCCAGTATTGCCATCTCCGATCCCTTGCCCTTGCCTGATCTGCTGCTCTGCTTTTTGCTCCCTGCTCTGCACTCCCTGCCTGATCTGCTGCTCTGTTTTCTGCTCCCTGCCCTATCTGCAGGCTCCCTCCCTGCTCTGCCACGTGTCACATGTGTGGCACACGTGCTGCGGGTTGGCCACCCTTGCCGTAGGTGAGGGTTGGGCGGGGAGGATTCGAGCCCTGTGGGGCTGGGGTGATCGCTTCCCTGCCTGGCCCGGCTGCAGCCTGGGGGGCTCGTCCCTCCGGGCGCTGGGCTGGGGGTGGTGATGGAGATGGTGAAACGGAGGGATGATCACAAGGCACATTGCTCCTCCCTGATGTGCCCCAACCCTCATGATACCCGCTGCTTTCCTGCAAGGCCTCAGCTCCCGGAGTCCCGGGGTTACAGGAGACGAGCGTAGGGCCACGACTGGCGAGCAGTGGCAGAGAGCCCCGCACGACCTCGGCTCTTTAAAATAAGACCGGCCGAGCTCGGCGCCCGTTCCCTGCCTCGCTCCGGCCTGACTCATATTTCTTTTAATACTCGGGGTTGGAAATAGGGGGCTAAAAATAGGCGGGTGACAGGGAGTGGGACAGAGACGGATGGGCGTTATCATTAATTCATGGAGCCATAGATCCCAAAGGCCCGACGAGGGGTCGGTGCCGTCGTCTCCCCTCACCTCTCTGTAGAGCCCAGCGCTTGGGCTGCTCAGCAAGACGTGGATTTGAAATGGAGACCCCCGCCCCGCCGTCCTGTGCGCCCCTGTCCCTTGTGCCGCGTCTGTCGGCGATGCCGTGCAAGGCAGGCGGCATCAGCCCACACACCTGCGGCGTCTTGCTGGCCAGGCTCCTTCTGCAACCGCCAGGCAAGGCTGCCTATGGGAAAGAGGGGCAGAGTCTCCTGACGTGGGCCCCCACGAAGCTGCAACGTTCCCCCAGGTGAGAAGAGGACCCAGGAGTCCTGAATCCCAAGCCCTCTTGCTTGGGGTCAGGCTGTGCCTCTAGCATAGATCCCATCAAGGGCATAAACGCAGCTCCTGCCCCACATCAATCCTCCGCTCCACCTTCCTCAGCCCCACTTGCTGGAAGCCCTAACCCTCAAGCTCCTTCCTGGCACACCTCTGCATCTGGCCACACCAGAGCCGCCCAGCAGCTGGACATGCCCCTTGTAGCCACCACCCCGGACACTGGCTGGCACCTGCCCGGGGCAGCACCAATTCAGACCTGGCCTGGACATGCTGGGACCCCGGGCAGGGGTCCTCTGCACCAGATTGAGCACTAGCAGGCCCCACTTCTACATCCGTGGCAGGGCCTGGCCCAGCCATGTGGTTTCCACTGGGCGCTGGACTGGGTCTGGGGGCCGCTATGGGACGGAGAGGCTGGAAATGCCTTTGGCCAGTGCATCTCCCGGCCTGGGAGAGAGCCGCGCGGGCGACTCCGGGCTGATTCACTGCTCCAGCCACGAAGTCGGCCTGAAAGGGTTGTTCGGCAGACAATCGGGGGGTCCCGCAGAGCGGGCACCTGGCAAATCTGCTTCCGCTGGCGGAGGTGCCGCGGGGGCCGGGATCGCTTTCCAAACGCTCGGGATTAGCGGGCAAACAAAGGCGGGATTAGGCTGCTGGGGGTTTAACAGCGCCGGGGACAGCTCGTCAAGCCGGCGGAGGCAGCACAAAGTGCCGGGGCTGGAAGGGGGGGTCTGCGTCCCGGAGCCGCTCAGGGATGGGAAATGCAGCCGGACCCCAGGGGCTTTGCAAAATGTTTCGTCCTCTCGTCCTGCCTTCCAGGTTGGCCCGCTCTCCCCTCCGTCCGATGCCAGCAAGAAGACCCAGGAGTCCTGGCTGCCCAGCGTGCCCCTGCTCTACCCGTCAGGCTGCGCTCCCTCCCGGATCAGACGGGAGAACCCAGCGTCCTGTTGTAGCTCCCGCCTTCCCCCTCCAAAAAACCATCCCTCGACCAGAAACGCAGCCTTTCACCACCCCAATAGCTCGGCCACCCTGTGATGTCCGAGGGCCTTTGGCACCCAGACGGGAGGGTGACGGAGCCCCGTTGCCGGGCTCGTGGCGGGCAAGGCCTCGAGGAAAGCAACCACGATGGGCTGTGAGCGGCGGGGAGAGCCACGGGGCGGCGTGGAGGTGGTGGTGGGGGGGGGTGTTGTAGGTGAGTAATCAGCTCTTGTCATGTTGATGAAAAATTAAGCTGATAAATGTTTAATTAAAAGCGGCTCTTTCAGCAGAGGGGGGAATTCTTTTGAACCGTTTAACTCTCGCTGCCCTGGCTGACGGCACGCTGCTGTCGCAACAACAGCCCGCCTGATCTGCTCTTTGATGAGCTGAAGCTTTCAATTACCGGCCGGGCCGGCACCATCTGCAGCCTCCCGCACTCCCGCCGCGGCTCCCGGACTGGCGCGCGCTGGCACAGCAGCTGCGGCGGGGAGGCGAACGGGCACAGCGAAGGGAGCGAAGGCGGCTGAGCGGCAGTCAGGGCTGCTGCCCGCCCTCGGTGGCTTTGGCTGGCCCGTGGAAGCGTGGATTACCCCCTTGGCCTGGCAAACTCCCCTGGACTGCAACCAGCTGCCCGTCCGCAACGGGGAGGGTTAGAGCTACCTCGCCCCGGGGTGCTGGCTGAGCTGCGGGTGCTTAGGGGCGGAGGGGTCCCTGGGTTTGCAGCTGTTTTGCATCTGCCGAGAGTGGAACAGGAGGAGAAAAATGCGCATCCCTCGCAGCGCCGCATTGCCGAGGCGGCTTATCTCATGGCGAGCGCCACAAAATTCAAGCGTCACGGATTTTCCTCTCCGGGAAGACAGGCGCCCCATTTAGCACGCGCGTGGAGGCTGGCTGCGGGCTGGGGGCTTCGCTGGCGCGCCTAGCTCCCCGCGGCGTGTTATCTTCCCTCTTGCACTGCCATTCGTTGTCGGATGGAGATCCGGCGACCCGAAGCAGAGGTCCGATGCAAGAGCGCCCGTCTGCCCGCTTTGCACCGAGTCCCTAGTCCCCAACGCCAGCAGGAGAGGGATGAAGGCGGCACTTGCAACGCGGGCTTGAGGGTGTTGGAGACATGCTTGGGAAGGGTTTGGGGGGGTGGAGGGCCCTGGCCTAGCCCACCCCACGCGGGTCGCTGCTGCGGTCCAGATCCAGACTCGGTTGGTCTTGGGAGCCAGGCCAGGGTGGCTTTGTGCCGGGTCCCCCCTTTCCGCGGGCCAAACCCCAGGCCTTAAATCTCAGCCCTGTCAAGGCTGCAGCAACGGAGAAGGCTTTGGCAGCAGGAGCCTGGTCTGGCCGGCCTGCATCAGACAGCCCTCGCCCTGCTGGGGCCACCGAGGCAAGGAGGCTTGGGGAAGGTGAGGCCGGGGGCTGCACACACACACACACACACACACACACACACACACACACACACACACACACACACAAACTGGAGGACTGGGCCAAAAGAAATCTCAGGAGGTTCAGCAAGGGGAAGTGCAAAGTCCTGCAATTTAAAACAGAATAATCCCCTGCACGGGTGCAGGCCGGGGGGGGGGACGGGCTGGGCAGCAGCTCTGCGGGAAAGCCCTGGCGGGGACCGTGGACAAGAAGCTGGACAGGAGCCAGCGGTGTGCCCTTGGTGCCGAGAAGGCGACGGCACCCTGGGCTGCATGGGTGGGAGCACTGCCAGGAGATGGAGGGCAGTGATTCTTCCCCTCTATTTGGCAATGGTAAGGCCACATCTGGATCCCGTGTCCAGCTGTGGCCCCCCACGACAGAAGGGACGTGGACACATTGGAGAGAGTCCAGCGGAGGGCAACAAAAATGGCCGGGTGCTGGAACTGCACATAGTCGGTCTGGAGAAGAGAAGACCGAGGGGGATTGAAAAGGGGGAGCCTTCACCTCCCTGCAGGGGGGCTGCAAAGAGCATGGAGCTGGGCTGTTCTCGGTGGGGGTAGACGGCAGGACCAGGAGAAACCGCAGGAGAGGTGGAGAAGGGATGTGCCCAAGGTCACGCAGGAGATTGGTGGCAGAGCCAGACTTAGACCCCCATCCACCCCCAGCCCACGGCAGTGTGCATAGAGATGCCCCATCCTCCAGCCAAGGGCGCTGGGCAGAGGGATTTCCCCTTTCGGCCTCATCTAGGACGAGGTCCCCCCCGTGGGCGTCTGTCCGTGCCCTCCCCTCTGCGTGCAGGGGCAGCTGGGCCCCGCTGCGCCTTCCTGCCCGCGGCACCAGGCTGTTTGTCTGGAAAGAGCTCGCCGGCTCCTGTTGTTTATCCCCAGCCGATTCCCAGCCATTGCCACGGCAACGCGCCGTACCTGCGATGTTGTGAAGACGGAGGTCACGGCTGCAGGTGTGGAGGCGAAGGCGGCGTCGAGCCTGCAGCACCTGGCGCCCGGCGGAGCAGCTCCGGGGGGGACCAGGGGAGAAGGCGGCCCGGGGGGCAGGCGGCTTTTGCAAGGTCCCGGCAGCCCGGGCTCGCAAAGGGAACCTTCTCCGAGGTGCAGGGCCCTGAGCCCGTGTCTGCTAGTCTCTCCCGGGCCATGGGACGCCTGAGAGCCTTTGGCACGGCCTCTGTTCGGGCGTCAGCCCCCTCCGAGGCCTTCCTTAGACCCGGGGTTGTGGATGGGAGAGTGGGGACAAGCACCGCTGCTCAGGGAGTGGAGCCCGGGGTCCGTGCTAGGTCCGCTGGTCTCTCCGGCTCTCACGGATGGTGTCGCATTAGTGTTTCAGGGGGTTATCCCCAGTGTTTCCAAGGTGCCCATTGCTGTGGTGTCTGGGCAGCACCCTCTGGGGCGCTCCCGAGGGCGGCGGGTACAGTTTTGGTGCCGTCTGCCCGTCCGGACTCCGGTTGGATTCAGGCCTCGATGAGCAACGGTCTGCAAGGGAGGAAAGTGGAAATGGAGGGCAGCTCTCGGAGCAGAGGGAAACTGGGCCCCTTGGGCATCTGATGGCCAAAACCAAGGGCCGGACTCTACCCCGAGTAGCCCCTTGCCCACATCCTCCCCAGTGACCTTCCCGGGACCAGGCACGGAGCCAAGTCCTCCTCGTTCCCCGGGCACCGGGAAGTGGCACCGAGCGCCCCGCTTCTTCTGGGTTTTCTGGGGGTCGCTCCCGAGTCACACAAGTCTGGGGGCAGACTCCAGCCCTTGCAAAACCCCGCGGAGTCCAGTCTTGTCGCTGGATCCGCCCGCGGGCGTCAAGATGAAAGCTGGTGTTTCATCGCGTGTACAAACGCCTTTCGTGTACAAGTGCTTTGTCACGTGTACAAGCGCCTTTCGTGTGTGCAAGTGTTTTGTCACGTGTACAGGCACTTTTCACATGCAAGCGCTTCGTCACGTGTGCAAGCGCTTCGGGAGCATTTGCCCCAGGACCCCCTCCCACCCCCGGCGTCCAAGCTGCCTCGCCGGGGGAGCGATGGCCGCGGTATGAAGCGCGGGGCTGTTGCGGCTCCAGGTGGGGAATAAACAGGCCCTCTTTTCACGTCTCTGCCCTCCCTCGCCCTGCTGGGGCTGGCGCTGCTCGGGAAACAAAGCGTTCCTCTCCAGCGTGACCCGGAGAAATGAAACACATCTTAAATTTCCTTCGTCTCTTAGGAGCGGGGCCGGCTCTTCAGCTCTGTGTTCGGAGAGCCGTGATTCAGGAGAGCACTTGAGGGGTACTTTCCCTCAAGCACATGAGTAATCCTGGTCCTCTTCAGCCCGGTACTCAAAGACAAGCATGTGCTTGAGGACTGTCCTGACCCGGGACTCTTGTTTTTCTGAATGCACGTTTCTGTGGTGCAGGGGCCGCATTGAAACGCATTGAAGCCGGGGGACCCCTTCCCCGTCGCTGCAGTCACCCCGGCTTGGGTGGCGGTGCCACTGGGCACCCTCAAGTGTGCCTTCCCGCAATGCAACGTGACAAAGCTGCGACACAAGCGGGGTGCAAGACAGCGCCGGCAGCGTGCTTCCAGCAGCGGCAAAACCCAGCCCCGGGTTACACAACCGCCTGCCCGTCTGCCAGCCAGCAACCCATCACCGGAGGAGCCGCTCATCCGCTCCTGGGAGGACGGCTCCCCGGGGAGAGCTTTGCCTACAGAGTACAAATGGAGTGAGGCCCGTGGCATACGATAACAATAAGAGCCCCCAGCTCTTGACTTGAATGACAGCTTTACCTGACAGGAGCAAGTGGATTTGACCCAGTGACTTAACAAGGATTTGCATCTGCATAACCTAGGGCAGAAGCTGGCTTGTAAGCTATTAACGGGGCAGACAGGAGCTGTGTCTAGCAAAGCGCCGGGAGCTATGCAAGGAAGTGCTTGTGCTCGCTCTCCCTCTGTCTCTCTCTGTCTATCGCACGCACGCTTGCACGCGCACGCACATGCACGCACACACAGACACAGATCTGCTCCTCGGAGAAGAGGAATTCAGGAATTACAATGATTTTAAAAGGGTGGGGGGGAATTACCTAACTCCCCCCTTAAACCCAAAAAACCCCACCCCCAATCCTGGGTTAACAGGGGGCGACAGCTTCTGTTGAGGCATGTCTGATCCGAAACGCCTCCGACAGCCCTTTCAATGCCATTACGAGCTTTCATCCAGTGTTTCTCAGCGGATGTTCAACCCCAGCCGCGGGATCAAAAGGACCCCCTGAACATCGGGACCGCGGGACGCAATCCGGCGGCGGTGGTCAGGGCTGTCAGTCAGAGGCAGGGGAAAAGCAGGTGGGGGGGTGAGAAAGGGGAAGGCTGGGGTGCCGGGGGTGGTCCTGGGGGACCCCTGCTTGAACGCTAACGACCAGCGGCGGGGAGACGGCAACTTTGCTTCTCTCTGTAACGACTTCCAGATGCGAGGGCAGCCTCCCCGCGAGGACATGCCGAGAGAGAAAGAGGGGGGAGAAAACAAAAAAAAGGGGGGCCCCCTAAAAAACAATGACTCTTTGGACCTGTCTGATCTTGTTACAGATATTTTCTGCTGGGACGGATGAAAAGTGCAATGAAACTTTGAAGTTGTGATTAAATACTGCTGGGGAGACCAGGGGGAAGGGGGAAGAAGAGAAGAAACTTTCCCCTGTAATTATTTCTCTATTTATCACGTGGCTCTTTTGTCCAATTTAGAGACGAGTCTTAAAGGGAAGAAGAGGAAAGTTGTTTCCTGCTTTGGGGGGGCCGTGCGTTATCCTAGACCGCCTGCCACGGCCAGAGCTACGGCTGTCCCCGGGCCCTGCCTGCACGGAGAGACTGGCGCTGGCTTTGCAAGCCCCCCGCTCCTGGCACGCGTGTCTTCCGGCTGGCGGTGGGGGGCTTTATGGAGCGGGGCACGGTCCTGTCTGCCCTGAAGGTCCATGCCTCTTTCAATAAAAACTCTCTCTGCTCAGTTGATTTGCACCAGCTGGGCCGAGACCCTGCCTCAAGGCTTTCGCTCACCGAGCAAGAGGCCATGGGTAGACCCCGGGGGCGGCGGGGGGGTCTGGGATCTACCTGTGCTCGGGGAGCTTCATTCCTGGTGATCCAATGTAGTGGGTCCCTTCAGCCTCTCGGGTCTTTGCCCTCGGCTTCATGGCCCCGCAAAGCCAGGCTCTTTCCAGCTCTACCGTCCAAGCACAGATGGGCTGAGCTCGACATCTCCCTTCCCTTCCTTGTGTCTCTGCCGGGCTGCTGGGCCCCCGGAGCCCCCTGCCCATTAATCTGGTGCGCAGCGATGGTGGGAAACACGCCCGGTGCCAAAAGCAGAACCCGCCCGGCTCTGCTTGCTGGACAAACCCACGCCGCGATCTTCCAGCTGCGCTGGCAATCTCAGCCGTGCAGCTTTACAGCCCCCCGTGGGCCGCCCGGGGCAGATCTCAAGGTTGATGGAGACATGGCCCCCATTTCCTCCGCTGCCAGAAAGGCTGATTTACGCCAGGAGCGCGGCCGCGCCAGTTAATCATGCCAGGTGGCTGGGTTTGCTTGCGAGGCCGTACGTGACCCGTGCGCCCGCTGCTGTGCTTCCAGATGTTCAGGTCCCGGGTGGAACGAGACCCAAGTCCCTCGGGCTTCTGGAAACAGCCCCGGTGGAGACCCCCAGACCTCTGCTCCCTCCGCGCTCCATAAATCCTCCTCCAGCGGGCAACAGGGACTCTCTCCCCTGCAGCGAACCCGCCCTTGCTCTCCCCCGCGCCTGGGATGTCCCATGGCTGCCAGGCTCTCCGTCTTGCTCTAATTGACTGCCTTTCCCATGTGAGCCGTAAGTCTGGCTGCTGCGCCGCCGTCAGCCAGGCCTATTAGCCACGGCTGGAAACTGCCAGGGACAGCAGCACATATTTCAGCACGGGATCGCGGCCACCCCGGGCAGGCAGCGTCCGAGGGCTGCGGGCTGAGAGCGCGGCGGACACGCCGACGCCGATGCAGCCGGCAGAGCTCTGCTCCTTCTTCCCAGCTGGGGATCTGACCGCGGTCACTTCTCCCGCTTGACCTAAGCTGCTGTTTTCCACCCGAAATGCAATTCTTGTAGTGCATGCAAGTACCTCTGCATGCCTCTTACAGCCCGGATATACCCATGCACAGGCGCATGTGTGCAAATCCACCCCCAAACACACACCAGTGATGCTATTCAGCTGGAACAAACTGGACTAGCTACCTCAGTGGTAGTTGAGGACAGCTTTGGCAGGGGGAGGCAGCAGGGGCCAGTGGTTAGAGTCCTGACTTGGAAGCAGTATCCCATTCCCAGGCCTTTCCCGGGTCACACCTTGGCTCTGCGCCTCCCTGCTTGCCCGTCTGTCTAGACTGCAAGGTCCTGGGGGCGGCGCAGCGGCTACAGCGATGGGCCCGTGATGCCAGTCGGGGTTGGTAGGTGCTATTGTCACATAAATAATTGCCATCCGCCGCTTTTAACAATGCATGAATTAATTGATAACAACACCAAGCCCGTTGCACGCTGCCTGAGCCGCGCGGAGCATCGCGGCGTTCATTTTTCGCCCCTGTCTAATCCCTTGAAGGCACTAAGCACATTGCGCTCCACTGGCCTGGGGAAGATCCTGCCTGGCGTGAAAGGAAGGTGTGTTTGAGTCATAGCGGCGCGCAGCCAGATCCTGCGCGCGTTTCGGAGGCTGTCGTGTCATGGACTGCAGCCGTGTCAGCTGGGGTGCGCGCCCGGGGGAGCGAGAGCGGGATGGGCCTCAGGTTTCCCGTTCGAGCTGGTCTTTGAAGACGGTCTCCGCCGAGCTGCAGTGCAAAGCACCCACTGAAACCAGTGCTTGCCACGGGGAAAGGTCCCTGCCCGCGCTCCCACCCCTCCAGACCTATATTGCCCCCTGACCGGCCACTCAGCTCCTTATGCAACAGCTCCGAAAGGGACCAGCCCAGATTTCTGTCTGGATCTGGGGGGAGCTCACCTAAGAACCTGCCAGGTTTGGTCCATGCTAAAAATAACCTTTTTATCCAGGCTGCTGGAAATCCTGATGCTCCTGCGCTTTGAAACCCACTTGCTATGCCGGTGTGTCGGGGGGTGCAGAGGGGCGAGGATCTGCTGCTCAACCTGCTTGCTGCACGGCGCCTGGCCTGGCAGCAGCCTGGCACCGCTGGCGTGTTGCTGCAAGCCCCTCGGAAGAAGGTGGCGTTGACTTTCTTTATCACCTATCCATCCATCCTCACGTATATCTATTTATCCGCATTCCCGCGTGGTAACCTGGGTCAGCTCCTCCTCTGCTGTTGCTTGCTGTGCATGCTCCCTTCTCGCCCGGGAGACATGGTCTGTGCGCAAATGCAGTGAGCAGGGCCCGTGCCCTGCATTGAGCCAGCCTGTGTCCCTCCGGGGCATCCTCTGGGCACAGTCCCTGCGCGGGGGTCTTTGCAGGCATATCTCAGAGGAGCTCCTGGTGCAGTTGTGAGGGCCTGGCTCAGCTCTTTTACCCTCTGCCTTGGCCCCCCGGCTCACTGAAGACCTGACACAGCTGCTGGAAACCGGCTAGCTCCTTTGGGAATAGCTATTCCTATCCTACCCATATGGGAATGTGGATAAACTGATAGGCAGACGGGTACGTGGGAGGATGCTTGATAAGGAAAGAAGCAAAGGACTAGGGGGTAGATGGATATACTCGTGGTCAGATGGATGGAGAGATGGCTGCATGGATGGATGGCTATTAGGCAGGGAGAGGGAAGGATGCGGCCGTGTATGCAGGGATGGAGAGAATGAGCAAAAGAAATGCCCACTGATAGCGGTGAGGTGCCCGCGCAGATGGATTGAAGACTGCCCACCCGTGCCATCCTTCTTGCTACTGCATCTGTGCCAGCCACTGCTTCCCTGCCTTCATTTTCCTATAAAATCATAGAAAAAGAAGGTTGAAGAGACCTCAGGAGGTCACATCCAGTCCAACCCCCTGCTCCAAGCAGGACCAGCCCCAGTCCCAGCCAGGGCTTTGTCTACCCGGGTCCTAACGGCCCGGTCTTATATCACCCCCCCGCTCCATCCCGTCGGCTCCCAGCTGGGGCCGGTCCTGCTGGGATCAGGGGGTCGGACTGGATGCGACCTCCCGAGCTCCCTTCCTGCCCTGGGGCAGCGACCATCGTCGTCGCTGGGGTGGGAAACTGCTGGCGGAGGCCACCCAGCGCCGATGCCTGCCACCCGGATATCTCCAGCCTTTTGCTTCTGCACTTCATTCCCCGGCTTCCCTCCCTGTCTCTCCCCTCATCCTTATCTCTTGATAGGTACAAGCGATACGACCGGCAATGCTCATGTAACAAGCTGCCTGCCGCTGTGAACGCCCAAGAAAATACCAGATCAGGGGGATGATTTATGAAAATGGAGCGAGAGGCAAGCGGGGAAGGTTGCTGAAATGTAACAGCGCCCGAGTCGCGCGCGGTAATGAATGCCTGCTCCACATCCCTGCGTGCGGGGCCCGGCGAGCACCTTTGATCCCCAGCTGATCTGAATGCCGAGCCTCGCCTGGTGCCAGCAAGCAGATGAAATATGCACTGGAGGGGAGAGGACAGTCTCGCACATCACGGGAGGCCAGCCAGTGTGTTATATTGCAGAGCTCCTAATGCGCTGTCCCTTTGCGGCCATTGATTTCCATGAAATAAGCCAGCCGGGTGTGTAATTGTGTACAGATATTGTAGCCTCTTTTACATGCTGTTCTTCTGGGCCCTTGCCGGCAGGAAATGAAACTTTTCAGGCCGTTAGGCAGTTATTTTGTTGGGTTGTGGGGGTTTTTTTCGGGCCTTTCTCTTGAAAGCGGCATCTCGAGCAGGGGGGAACCCAAACCCTCTTTCCCCACCGGTTCCTCTCTGACCGGGCCGGGGAGGATTAATAACACTTCCCGGATGATAAGGGCGCATTATGAGTGTGAGCGGTGCGTGTGTTCGGGGCCTTTTCAATGGAAGCGGATGGAGATGCTTATAAGATACGGTTGCTAGTGACCTGTGGGATTCGGTAACAGCCGCCGACAATTGAATCTCTCCTACTCTGCGGGTCCTTATCCAGCAGACATCACCGAGCCTGAATGCCTCCTAGCAATGGAGCAGACGGTTATTAAAGGACCTGCTCCTCGTGGGTGAACCCTTCGTACTGTTGTTTCTATGCTATAGAGTATTGCACGAGGCTGGCTGCCCTGTGCTGCATCATGCTATGCTATTCTTGCTATTGCGATGGTGCTCGTGATTGTTATCGGGACTGCTAGGGCTTGGTGCCGTTGCTCGTGCTGTGCGGTGCTCCGCGGTCCTGCTAGTTCACCGTGTCTCCTCCCAGCAATTGCAGCCCCAAAAGCCAACAGGACCCCGGCCCGGCAATGCTTGGATCCAGATGTTGATCCTTCCCCCCCGGTCCTGCAGGATGCTGGCATCTGGGAGAGGGTTGGCGGGGGCTCCTCTGACCCACTGCGGCCTTTCTTTTTGCCTCCTGGCCTTGCGGTCCGTGGCGGGCGTCAGCAGACTGGCGTGGAGATCCCCGCTGGGGATCGGTGCTTGCTACTGGACTGGGCTCCACTGTGCTGGGAACTTCCCGCTGATCAACTGGGTCACACTGGGGTCCATCTAGTCCCAGCCCAGGGGGATAGCTGGGACTCACCCGACTGTCTGAGCATCAGGAGCTGGCGTGATGCTCTCCCTGTCTCTGTCCCCTCCAAAGAGGTTCCCCAGCGTTCGCTGGGTGATCCCATACCCACCCCACGTCCCGTCCCTCATCCCTCTGCACCCTTCCCCTTCTCGCTGAGGGGTCCTGCTCCCAGCATGGCCCTTGGGGCTGTGGGGAGAAGATAAAGCCCATTTGTATCCACCTCCACGACTCAGAGCTGTTGCATTTTAGTCCCCTTCCAGCCCAGAGAGCTTTAATAGGGAGCGATTTCTCTGCAAACAAGTGTCCTTTCTCCCTCTGTGAGCTCCTCTCTCTCTAGGTACCTGGCATTATATTCGGCCCAATTGCTCCAGCATGATCCTCATGAATGCTGCACAGCATGTACGCGGCGTGTTATGTAAAATACATGCCCCTGCGCGCGCCTTTTAATAGGAATGTCTGCTCCCCCAAGGGGGCGGGGAGCGGGGGAGGGCAGCAGCTCTCCAGCATCTCAGAGCCAAAGGATGATTGAACCAAGCTGGGGCTCTCCGTAAGAAACACCCCACCGAGGAGAGAGAGAGAGACGGCTTTTCATTTCACTGCCAGGTAACAAATGAAAAGAATTGCAATGAATGCTAATGATCAAGGAAGCCATTGTCCTTTCCTGGTGCAGGAAACGGGCCGAGGATGGCACGGAGCTGGCCCTGCGGCGTGGACGGGTCTCAGCGCCGGAGCGGTTTGGTGCAAACCGTTGCATCTAGCCCCTCCAGGGCCCGACCCGAGCGTCTCGTGGGCTTCTCCACCGAGCAATCCTCCGTGGGCTGAATCCACCACATAGCTGTGTGCCTTGGCAGAGGGACCACCATCCAGCGGCTCAGCCCGGAGAACGGTAGCACCGCGCCGTCAGACACAGACGCTCTGGCGAGGCTGTCCCGGCTCGTGGCGGGCGTGTCCCGACCCCTCGGCCACATTTAAGTGTCTCCAATGAACCAAGAGGACATCCAGTGGGATCTCCACCCATGGCCGTTTTCCCCCACGGAAACCAAAGTCCCAGCGAGGCCAGCCCATGCCAAACCCTGACCAGCCACAACCTGTCCACCTGGGTCCCAGGGCTGATGAGTCCGTAGCTGCGCCAGGCCCGGTTGGGTCAGACGCGAAGGTCGTTGCATCTCGGTGCTGCCAGCTCTTGCTGAGCCGGGAGCCCGAGCCCAGGGGACAAGCCAAGAGAAAACCCCGCACCCTTAGACACAAAAGAACTCGTCCATTTTAAGCCAACGTCATGATTTGAAGTGCGTGACTAGTGCTTGCGATGGGCACAGCTGGCAGGACCTGTTCTTAGACCAACACGGCTACAGTCAAAAACCCAACAGCTGGCAGGAAGGCTGTTGGCGGGGCTCTGACCCCCCCACGGACAGCCGTTTATCACCACCCGACCTCCCCTCCACGCGGCCGGGTGAGCACCGGGGCAGCGTGGAGCTGCCCTGTCGTGTTTCCAGATGTGGCACCGACCGCCTCCCTTGCTCCCGGCCCCGCTTACAACTCATCGGACGAGTGGCAAAATCAAAGATCCGGCCGATCGGAGCCAAGTGTACCAACCCCGTGCCCGAAGGCTGCCGCGGCTTGCGTTCTACGCCCGGGCGCTGCCGTGAAGCAGTGGCCCTACCCAAGCCCATAGGAAGAGGAAGGAGGATCAAGGGTTGGGATGTCTCAAGGGAGCAACGCAAGCAGAGAGAAAGTTTGAGCTGAACGTGTGCTGCTGGCTGCTGAGTCAGGGGTGCGTGTTACAATGCGGCTGCGCCCTCTCCTGATGCCACATCTGGGGCCCTAATTCCAGCTGTGCCAGCACCCATGGACAAAGCTCCGTTTCCTTGTTCAGCAGCAGATGAAAACCCCTTTCCCCAAGGGCCCACCTCTCCTGCCTAGCTAGGCTGGAAGCGCTTTGGGGCCTGGCACCGGCGGCCCCGCTCTCGGCGGTGGCTGCTGTAATACATGTATTAATAACAGGCGCGCAGACGTTCGGCGGTAATTGGAGTCATTCTTTTCCTAGCCGTTGCTGGGAACAGACAGCTTCATGGCTGATGTAAGGGTGTTGTCACTCCTGTAACAGGATTCATGATCACATCCCAGCGCTCCGCACTGCCTGAGTCAGCAGGACCGTGGCGCTCGGCTGTTGATTCAGTGTTTATCCAGCTCGAGATGAGGGGCAACTTTCCCTGGCAGCGTCTCCAGCCCTGCTGAGGGTGCATGTTAGGGTTTAATGCCAGACAGCAGGGGAGGGAAGGCTGTGCACACACAGATCTGCAGCCGAGGAGCAAAACAGCAAGACAGATCCTCTCCTGACTTGCCCTGTGTTTATCCAAGGACAGCTCTGGGGACCGGAGTGAATCGACTCCTGACGCCGTCCTCATTTAAATGAGAAGCAAATCCAAGCCTCTGTTTGTAATTAGTCTCTTATCTAAGGCATAAATAGTGGGGCTTGGGGAGGTCAGCACTCCTGGGCGTCTGTTCCCAGCTGCGTTGGCATCTTGGGCAACTCTCTTCTCCCTACCTCAGTTTGCCCGCCTGCGAAATGGGGTGATTGACACCCACTGTCACACTGTCACGGGAGCTCTGGGGACGGGGCCCGTCGTTTCCTGCTTTTGCTCTCCTGGTTGATTGGGAACGCGAGCACGCGCCGCGTTGGGGCCCGAACGCAGCGTCCCGTAAAAATTGAGTGTTTGCCGAAAAAATAAAACAAACAAAGCCTCCGGGCCGTGCCTCTCTGACGCGATTCCATAATTCTCCCGTTCTTTTTGTGTTTGGGCTTCGATGTATTTGCATTTTCCAGCTGATACCACAGAGATAGACGGCTTATAAATATCAGGCACGCGCAGATTATGCATCACCTTGCAGCGCTCACAATTAGCCTGGTGCCAGTGCACGGAAGGGGGGGAAAGGCCCCTGGAACGTGACCCTGGCCACAAGTTAAAGGGAAAGTGAGAAGTCCCTTTTTAATCACTGCAGGGGAGGGAAAGCCAGGGAGTCAAACCCTCGGCAGGTATTAACCGCCGTATAGCTCGCTGCTGAGACCGGGATGAAATGCCCCGGACTGCAGAGGTGCTGCGCGGCGATCTGTGTCACACACCCGTGGGCCGCCGGTGCGTTCGTACACCAGGTGTGCCCCAGGGCCCGGCGCTGGTACCGCTGGGGCCACCGTAGCCCTGGACGGGGCAGCGTCCTTTTAATGCCGTGGGGCGCTTGTACACACCACGGGATTTAATTCTCATTAGATGAAATAGGTTTACAACCTCCAACCTGTGTGTCAGCGCCAAGGCTCCGTGTGAAGCGTGTGTGCAAGTGGACTGTCACACTGGGGGGTGCGGGGGGGAGAGGAAGAAAAAGAGAGAGGAGAGGGGTCTGTGCCGACACTGCAATTTGGAGACGTGGCTGCAGCTGCTCTGTATGCATTTGGGGTTGCTTTGATCTCGCCGGTTTGATGCCAATAACAGCGTCGCCACGATACGCCCGCACCAGCCAGCTCAAGACCCTGGCTTGGTTTGGGGGGTTTGGGATTTTGGCTTGGACATTTATCTGACGCTCTGATTTCCCTGGAGTAGATTAAAGCTCCCTCCGAGATGTCTAGACATCCCGCACTCGCACCTCCAGACCGCGGCATATCCATCCCGAGAGAGAAGACCGCGGTGGGAAAGGCGCGGGGCGCAGAGGAATTGGGGATGCTTGGACGACGCTGCTCCAACGAGCCGTCGAGGCTCAGGGGATGGACTGCTTATTTGGGGCCCGGCCCGGTACTGTCCTATTTTTATGCAAGGAGCAAAAGACACGGCTGGAAGCAAAGCCAAGAAGAGGGGAACAAGCCCTCAAAGGAAAAAAAAAAGCCCCTCAAAAAGAAACCTCAGACTCTTCCTCCTTCCACAAGCCCTCCATGGTGCTCCCTTGGCGTTTGCTTTATCTCCTTCTCCTTCTGCTGCCCCCCAGCCCCGGCAAGCTCGGGGATTTTTAACAGAGCAGCCCCGTAATTTAACCAGGTTGGAGACACAGAGAGCAAAGGGCTCCGTCAAGCTGAGCTATTTGTAAATGTAGCCGGTCTGGTAAGCAGCAGAGTAAACACGGATGAATAGCCTTCATCCACTCCAGTAAATATTTTATATCGCGGCCCAAGAAAAGACACTCCTATTTAAATGATTTATAAAGGAGGATCATGGAGAGGTTTCTATAAAATATGTAGGGTTCCTAATCCTGGCCTCATCAGGCAACGCAGACGGAGATCATATATTACCTTCCCGACAGGCTCGCGGGCTGCAGGGATCCGGCTGACAAATAAAAGCGTGTTTACAGCTTTTGGGCGACTCCGGAGAGCCATAAATCAAAGTGGGGGTGGGCCGGAGCGGGGAAGGGAGCCGGAAAGGAAGTGGCCCTTGCTGTCTTCCCGATTTTGGGGGCCCCCGCACCGCCCTTCTGCATTTACGCCATGCAGGGGCAGGAGCAGCACTGTGTAGATGTGTGCATGAATAACCAGGGCCGACGTCTCACCCAGAAGAGTGCCAGTGGCCTCCACAAAGGGCCCGAGCGGCACCCGAAACCTGGGCTTAGCCACCGAGACTTGGCAGGGCGACGTGCGACAGGGGAAACTGAGGCATGGAGCAATGTGCTTGTGATTTCTCACGGCATAGGGGCACGGTGACAGTATTCCCAGGTTGCACGACCATAGCGTGTTTGTGCATGCTGCTTCCTCCGCCCGGGCTGTATCATGTGGTCCCCAGCGGGATGCTGTGCCAGGGCGGGGGTGTTAGTTGGGCGAACCCTGGCCTGGAGACGGGAGAGAGGTGGCCGGGTGCCAGGGAGCTGCTCTGCAAGGGTGTCACCCCATGGGAGAGGGATGAACGGCTGAGCCCAAGGCTTCAGGATTTGGCCCTTTGGGACTCTGGGCTCTCCCAACGGCCCGCTCGGTGTAACGATGGGGTTACACGGCAGAGGAGGCCTGGATGCCGATGCCCCCTCTCCCCCCGGCCGCGGCCCCGGGCTCCCTCGCGCCCAGGCCCAGACAATGGACGTTGGTTGGCCAGGGGAGGCATAAAAACCCCGCGGCAGCAGCATCTGGAATAATACAGGAGCACACAAAGGGACCGAGACTTTGGCAAGCGGAGCCGCGATTTCATATGCAGCTGAGGGAGCCCCCCAGCCGCTGGCCAATGAGGCTGTTGATGTGGCATTATTAAAGGATTAGCAAGTTGTCTGGGCTCTCAATTGTAGATAAGTGCTGCATTCGGCATTATCTTTTCACACTGCCCCGCAAAGGATGACAAAGAGACAACATGGGTGTCATGGCCTTCAGAATATCATTACGGGTAATTTGTCTTGCAGGGAGGGTGGGGGGGAGAAGAAGAGAGAAGGATGAAGAGGAGGGGAGAGAGAGGGGGGGAAAAAACCCCAACCCAGGAGGAGTGAGGGGATTAAAAAGGAAGAAGAGGAGATTAGGAGTGAAATGTGAACTGTGTTTTGAGTCGGGCAGTCGGGGGAGCGGCAAGCGGGGGGGAGGGACGGCCCCCCCGGCCGGTCGTGGGCATTTGGAGGGTATCAAAGGCCGGCTCCGGCTCACCGCTTACTCCGTTCGGCTCCGTGCATTGCTGCTCGCCCGGTGCTGGGCGTCTGTCTGGTCCGGGCACGGGCTGGCGGCTGTTCCCAGGGATGTGCCAGGCTGGGACCCAGGCAGGGACCCGTGTCTGGCAGCCGGCTGCGGTGTGACAGGGAGCGCGGGCCCGATCCTGCCTTTGCACCAGTGGTGCGAGGGACACGAGGATCCCACTGCAGGGCTGGGCATCGGAGCAGACGCCCTGCTCCCCCGTGAGGTCTGCGATGCGCTCGGGGCTGTACGTGCCCAGGGAGATGGCCCCTGGCCTGCAGAGCAGGCGAGGAGAGGAGCGCGAGGGCAGGCAGGGGGTCACGCTGGCGTGGATGAGTCCCAACGAGTCTCAGCCTTCTTCCCGGCCGGGACCCAGCTCTCCGAGGGCATGAGCAGGACTCCCAGAGCCGCCAGCTGCGGCTCGGACCCTGCACCTCTCGCCTGTCCCTCGCCGGGAGCCGTTTCGGGGCGGTTCAGACACAAGCGGCGTGGGGCAGCGCGCTCCGACGGGACAATGCCTCTGACTCACTCATCAAAAAAAGGTGGCGGGGACGGCCGCAGCACGGCGCAGGTCGGCCGAGCACAAAGGCTTCCTGGCCCCAGGAGCTCGCCTTTATTTTTTTTTTTGGCTCTTTCTTCCTGGCACAAAAGAGCCCCGAGCCCCCTCCAGCTCCGTGCAGCCGTGTTTGCACGCGTTCACCTGTCATAATGAGCCACCGCGGCGCCCGTGTCACATGCACAGCCCAGGGCTTGAGCGAACAGCTCTCCCTTTTCGTGGCTGATTCACTGTTTGCAGCAGGCCGTGGCCCCGGGGCGCCCGGAGCTGGGGCACGAGACAAGCCAGCTCGCGGGCTCTCCCCCCCGGCGGGCTGGGTGCCCCCGGGCTCCGCGCTGCTTGCTTCTGGAGGTGGGAGCCACGGGGAGGAGAGTTTAGTCCAAGATCGCATCCTGGGCTTGGACGCACATCTGGAAATCTGCAGTCACTCGACTCTGAGCATGGGGACTTGCTCCGGATTGACTCCGGATCAGCAGGCAGCCCACAAAGCAGTACAAGAAGCTTCGAATCCCTTCGGTCAGCATCTTCCCTGCCTTGTGGGCCGTTACACCGGGCTCATTTGCTCACGCAGCAGTGGACCCCAGGGGAACGGTAGCGTGTCTGCACCGCTGTGTTACGGGAAACGATGCCGGGGGGAAGAGCAGCCGCCCGAAGTGGAGCCGCTAGGCGTGCGGCCCCGGGGATCTTGCCCTGGATGTTCTCCTTGCAGCGCACGCTTCACCTGGGTCCAGTGGTTGGCCTAAGCACTGGGATGTGGGTGGACGACACTTCAGCGCCCACTAAGTGCCGTGACCTCGGTCCACCCAGCCACGGGAGTGGTCTGGGATCCACTGGAGCCTGATAACGGTGGATAGGGATCCAGGGGCAACTTCCCAGCCAGGGTGGGAGACGCAGGGTGGGATCGAGCTCCTCTCCAGTAACACCCAGCCTGGCTTCCCGGCCGAGGAGGGCACCTAGAGACCCTCCCAGAGGGAAACCAAAGCGGTCTTGGCCAACCGGCCCCGTTTTTGTGTCCTCCCTTCGGCCTCTCCTGCTTCCCGCCCTTCCCAGAGCGTGGCCCTCGCACCGACATGATTTCAGCCTTTGCATACTATCGGCGGCAGTGGCTCTCCGCTTCCCGGCTTGTTAGTCACTGCCTGACAGTGCGGGAGCCGTAATGAAGCGTGACCCGCTTCCCCCCATCAGCATCCAGCCCGGGCAGGCTTCAGCGCCAGGGGCTCGAGGCTGAAAACGCGCTCCTGACTTCGGGCTTCTCCCGGTTTTGCTTTCCCAGCTCGGCTGGCTTGGAGAGACGCGGGAGCTAGGGACCCCCGTGCCCCCGAGACCAGAGGGGTCCGACGGGAGGAGCGGTGCGGGGGAAACGGTGCAAAATCCTTCCCTGCAGTGCTCTGGACAGCGGTGGATTAAGCAGGGGGGCCGGGAGGGGTCGGCACGGGTTTTTGGGTGCAAGTCTCCAGTATTCAATGCTGTCCAGGCACGTGGCTGTCTTGGGGGCTGCCTGCCTATACGCTGCTCTGCTCATCCCAGCATGGCCAGAGATGACCGTGGCATTGGTTCTAGCTCTGTCTGATCCCTGTGGGATCCAGGTGCGAGTTCAGTCCACGTCTGGAAAGCCCTGCACAGCGCCCTGGCACCGTCCCTCCATTAGGCCACGACTTGGGCAGGCAGCTGGACCGCATCTCCCTTCCCTGGCCAGGCCAGCTGCATCCCTGCATCACCTGCCCCTCTCCGTCCCCCCCGGCCATCGCTCCTATTAGCGGAGAGCTCATATTTCTGATTCCCAGTAACCCCTCTTATCCCAGCGGAGAAATTAGCTAGCAACATTTCCACTGTCCCCATTAAGCAGCCCGATCTCTGCGGAGATGGTGTGACAGCTAATCTTCTCCTGCTGGTATCGGAGGCCTCTTCTGCCGTCTTGGCATGGCCAATACGTTGCCTCCTGCCCTATCAGGAGCAGGGAACATGCTTCGGGCCTCAGGCCTGTTGTGCAAAAATAAAATCAGAAAAAAATTAGAGCCAAAAATATACATCCAATGTCCCCAGGCCGAGGAAATCACAGCCCAGATCCGGGATGCTTCATTCTATCGGTCAATCAATCAATCAGGAAATAGAAATTTAGCAGCAGCTGGAAAGAAAGGCCCCCGTATTGATTGGGGAAGATGACTTTTCAGGGGCCGGGTAATGGAAATATGCATCTGGAGACACAGTCAAATGGAACAGCTAATACCGAGATCACTGATATGAGAAGACGAGGAGGAGAAATCCTGTTATGATATTTTACATTTGGCTAAAATCCATTTCGGCTGCTGCCACGGCTGCTTTTGTGCTTCTCTCCCCGCCCCCCTGCCAGCCCGCCTCGCCGGGCTATTTTTTATCATTGGGAGCTGAAAAGTTTTCACGCCCAGCGTGGCCGGATGCAAACCTGTTGCATGCATTGGAGGAAAGTCCTGCTGAGTTTGGAAGGCTCTGGCTTGGGCCTGTGCAGAGGGAGAAGGGCTGTATGGATGAGCGCGCTGGGTCCGGGCACGTGATGGGCTGCATTGGCGTGGCCGGGAGACGAGGACTAGGGCAGGATGGGGCCTGAGGCTTGGGCTGGAGGCTGCCGTGCTGCCCAGCTCCTGGAAATAAGTGGCGCGGATCCTAATGAGGGACATGCAGGTTTTGCACGGGGGGCTCACGCGCACGTGCATGCAAATCCCAGCCTCTCTGAGACCTCACGCAAGCCCTAATACGGCATCGCTCCTCCTGGGCAAGACAGCTGTGCAGGGGGCAGGGCTGGGGGGTGAGACCTTCCCCACATCTGCCGCGCTCGCACCTCCAGGTGCAGGGGGCTGCAAAGGTGTCCTCATTCCCAGAGCGAATCCCCCTCCCTCCTTTCCCCGCTTTCTGATAATCCTATTTTTGAGCCAGGGGATGAGGATCGATGCCGCGCTCCTAATGCTGTGGTAATGCAGTGTTACAGCGCCAGCGCCAGTTCCCCGCTGAAACACTTAAGGTCGTTTAAACCCATTTGCGCGCGGGAGTCGCAGGGAATGTACAACGAGGCTGCAAGCTGCGGGAAGGCAACCGCCGCGGCTGGGGGAGAGGGTGGGCCGGGGCTGCGCTCCCTCCAAGGTCAAGGCGTCCCTTTGCATGGAGCCAGGTCAGGGTGGTCCTCTCCACCTGGCCCATCTGCTCTCTGCCTCCCGCAGCCCCACGGCGCGGGGAAAGCGTTGCCACGGGGCAGACCGCCTTTTCCTTTCATCATCCAGGGCGTGCAAAGCCTGGCAGAAACAAACTGTGCAAACCCCCGTGCCCGGTGCTACGCAGGGAGGACCAGAGCAACACGAGGGCAGGCTCCTGGAGGAGGCAGAGGGCTGGTTTCCTGCTCCCCCTGTCTCTCACGCACCCCAGCGCCTGCCCGGGGGTCACAATGGCCGGGCCGGGGTAGGCAGCAATGAGCAAAAAGCTTTGGAGTGGGGTCAAGAGCCCCCAAACCCTCTGGAATAAGCACAGCTCGGGCAGCGACCCAGCAATAGCACCCCCATGCAGCATCCTGCGCCCCGGCCACCTGTCTATCAGGTGCCCGGATGCAGGGGTTGTCACCCAGAGGTGATTCTCCCGCGCCCCAAGTGCCTTCTCCCCGTTTCCCGGCCCTGGTCACCCGTGCCCGCTCCAGCAGCGGTGATGGAGCCAGCCGGGAGGCCAGGGAAGCCCTGTGATATTTCCTTCCAAATTGGCTGAGGGGCCCGGCGGTGAACTCCCTGGGAGTCGAAACACAAATATTGCCATCCTGCGCTATAATTATGAATTAGAGCAAAGCTCTGTCTTTATTAGGTGCTAATAGAGATAAGGGGGGTTTTGAAATGCAAGGCACAGCTATATAAATGCTAATTCACCCAGAGACCTTCCTCTCTCCCCAGACTGCAGAGACTGGAAGTTTCAAGGCAACTTCCCCTCTCCAAAAAAAAAAAATTAAAAAAAAATGTAGAGGACCAGTGCAGCCAGCTCAGCGACTTAATTAGGACTTAATTACAGTGGTTTAAGGATGCGGCGTATCCCCTTGCCCCCTTGCCCCCCACCTCCGCTCGCTCCCCATCCCCAGAGCTGTGGTGCATCTTTAATGCATGAGCCTGTTCTCCTGGGCTCGCCTCCTGGAGCTGCAGCCGGTGGGCGAGGCGAGGCTGTCCGGCCTTCGGTGGAGAAATGGTGGGGGGTATTTCTTCCTGCAAGGAAGGAGGAGACGCCACGTGTGTGATGCACGGGGAATGCTTGAGGGGAGGCGCTGGTGTGAGTCCCAAGGGACCCACAGCTTTGCCGGGGGTGTTATCCAGGGGGACCGGCTCTCTAGCGAAGTGTCTGGATGGATCCCCTCCGGCTGGGGCAGCCCCTGCCCCAGCAGGTGCCAAGGGGTTATGCAGTGATACAGGCTGGCCCTGAGCTCCCCCAGGGCAGGGCAGTCTCCGCTCCGGACGCTGGCCCTGAAAGCCCGAAGACGGATCCACTGTCTGGGGGCACCACGGCAGCCACGAGCCAGCTCCGGGGCACACGTACTTCACACCCTTGTCATCTCAATCCCGTCATCTTAATCTACAGCCTCGCCGGGTCTCTGGTGGTGGGACCAGAGCTAAGGATGGACGGACGGATGGACGGGGATCCGTGGGAGCTACGTGAATGCAGGAGAGCAGACCTTTCCTCCCATCCATTGTTGTTTCCACAAAGCAGCTGCCCTCGGCACTTGCTGTTGAACCCCATCCGAAGCTGGCAGAGACATGAAGCAAATGCATGACCCCCCAAATACTGCTTGGAGTCAAAGAGCAGCTAGCAGGATGGGAGGGAAGACTTGGAGGAGAGAGGGAAAAGACGAGCGAGTGAGCGAGCTGCAGGGAAGGGAAAGAGCTGCTTTGAATTCATCTGGACGCCGGGTGGGTTGGACGGAGGGCTCTCTAATGACACACATGAGCTTGCCCACACACATGCACGCACACTGCATATGAATGCGCGTGCATATGTGTAAATAGATGTGCACTGACGCATGTGCACACATTCATGCAGGCTCTAGGGCACCTGCATGTACCCCCACCTGCATCCCGCATGCACACGCGCAGGGGGACGGCAAATGACAGCGCGGTGCTGTACCCCGATGGGTCCTGGGAAGGCGCTTTGCGATAATAGCAGAGCCTGGGTCTCCGCGTCCACAATTTACTGGAGCTTTTGGATCTATAAAGCTGCAGGAAATGGCTTCTCCTCCAGCTCCCCTCCTCCCGCCCGCCATGTGATGCTGCCTAGTTATTGACCTCTGGCTCTCGGGGCGTTGCGTGGAGCCCCCGCGCCTGCTTCGTGCGCACGCCAGCTCAGCCATTGCCTGGCGCTTCCCCGGTGCGACCCCTTCCCTCCCCAGGCTGTCACTCAGACCCGGCGTCCTGTCTGACACACGTGTCATGTGTAGTGCAGATGTGACGCAGGCTGGCTGGGCCGGACGCTTGGGTTCTGTGCCTGGCTCCAGTGCTGACCTTCGGGGTCGCCTCGGCCTCCCTTCCCATCGCTCTGCTTTGGGCACGGAGCCTGCTAGCTCCTTGGGGCAGAGGCTGGCTCTCATGGTGTGTGCGTGCACGTGTGTGCACACATGTGTGACACACAGGCTCACGTTTCAGCTGGGGGCTCCAAGTCCTCCCATATTGCAGAGGACGGGAAGGTTAAAGACCCTCGGGGGCACGCACTTGTATTCTGCCCTCCGTGGCAGCTATCAGCGGTGCCCGAGCGCTCCTCAATCACTTGGGCTCCTGCCGAAATCCCAAACTTTATGCTGGGATGATAAACTCTGCAGCAGGAGCTGCTTTTGGGGGATTGATGGGTGTTGGAGGCAGAAACGATTGCTCCTCTGCCCCGCAGCAGGGCACGGACCCCAGCATTTCCCCGCGGACCCCTGCTGCAGCCCGAGGACTCGTGTTTGACCCAGGAAAGATGTTAAGACACGGAGAATTTGCCCCTTCTGCAGCGGCGGGTTCGAGGGGTGAATCCCTCTCCCCTTTAGAAACACGGGCCTTTGTTCTGCTCTCGTGGGCCCAGAGGGACAGATTTCCAGCTTCAGCTTCCTCTGTGCAAAAAATGAAGTTTATGTCCTACCGACGGGGACTTTTTACCCTCTTGAACTTGCCGCGTGAGCCCGAACGCTGGCAGAAAAACGTCGTTGGGGGGGGGGGGCGGGGGGGGGCAGTCTAATACAAGGTATCATCTCTGAACCTAGAGTTGTAGATTTTTTTGCATTTCTTTTTGGTCTGATCTCGGTTGGCCTGGCTTCTTGCACTCGCTCGATCTTCCGCTGCTGCATTTATGTCCTACGCACGTACAGCGCCTAGCGCAGCGCGTCCAGGATCCACCGCCACGCGACTCAGACAGACCCAGCCACCTTCATCTGATGCCTCTGGTGCTGCTACTCCGACAAGCTAATGGGCGGCCTTTGCCTTCCCTCCCTTGGTTTTTTTAATGTCCTAGCAATTGGAAGAAGGAGAAGAAGGGAGCGGGGTGGAAAAAAATCCCCTCTGCCATGGGTTGAATACCAAGCACCCATTTATCTCACTACAGAGGGAGAGGTGGAGGGAAGGAGGAGGCTGAACTGTCCGACAAGCAGGGGGTGGGGGAAGAAAGCGAGGCAGGCTAACCCACTGCTGATCTAATCAGGATTTGATTGGGGAAAAGCAGCAGACCCTTAGCAAATATTCTCCTGCCTTCAGCAAGGCTCTAAGTGCTTAAAAGCTTTCAGGGTGGGTTATTAGGGAAATAAGTGGCATGGATCCTAATGAGGGGAAGAGGGCTGCTGGATCTGCCTAGCCTGCTTTTTTGCAGCATCTATCACTTCCTCTTGCCTCCCTGGCTCTGGACAACTTTTCCGGGGAGCCCTTTGCCCTGGCTATTTATTTCTTGTCTGGGCGTAAAACGCCCCGGCAGCAATTAGCCCCGTGCGCCTGGTTTGAGCGGCCGCGCGCCGTCCATCCCCGCCCCAAATATGTGTTTTTCAATTTTCTCCGCTATCGATTTTCAATCGGAGACGCAGAAACAAGACAATCGGAGCCGAAACCGGGCGGCTTTTCCCGGTGGTCGGCGGAAAAATAATCGTGGCAATTAACAGCTGGCCTGGCCCGAGGGTAACAGGCCGAGCCCGGGTGATATCGCTATTGAATGCCGCGGTCGTCTCTGCTGGGGGGTCTCCGCGCCTGGCCGGCAGCCTCACTTAGTTCTCTTTCAAGTCCCAGCCGGAGGCCCAAATGCTGCACAGATGCAGCCCCGGGGGCAATTCGGACACGGAGTTGAAGTGAGTTGAGCAAGGGGCTCCTGGGAAATCAGTGGCGGAGCCATGGGACCAGACCTTGCTGGCCTGGGCGAGGATGATGAAGGGGGCCAGGTGATTTTGCTGCCCAGATCCTGGGTGGCTGCAGGGGCCAAAGTACTGCTCCGGGCACTTGCCCTGGCCGCTCCTGCTCCCCCTTGCCGGGAAGCCCAGACGCGGTTGCATCCTCTCCAAAGCGAGGGCTGAACCTCTGCGGGCGCGCTGCAGCTCAGGCTCCCGGGGCAGGGCAGGGATCGGGCCTGCGGCTTTTCTCCAGCCTCAGGATCTTGGCTCCCAGACGCGCTTTCTCACGGCTCGTCCCAGCTCCCCCGTTCCTGGCAGCCGCTGGCCCGCTGCCACTTCTCACTCCTCAGCCAGCCCCGAGTCCGAGCCGCAGCCTCTCCCCGCGCCGGGGGAAGCTGCGAGGTGCATTAGCGTCCGCGCTATAAAAACATCCAGCGCGGTGCTCCAGAGCCGACGCTTCTGCCCTCCCTGCCCCCCTCTCCCCAGGGTAAATGCAACCATTTTTCAGCTGCAAATGGAAACTCAGACGAGACTGGAGGGCAGTGGGAAAAGAAAGGAAGAAAACCCCCCCCCCCCAACCCTGGCCTTTGATTGATGAGCCCGGCTCGGCCTTTCAATTGGGCTTTATTAAAGAGGGAGACGGAGAGACTCGTGATGGCCGGGTGAGTTTGCTGAAGGCAGGCTGGAATCGCAGCACCCCGGCGGGCGGGCGGGCGCCCCCAGCCCAGGCCACCGCGAAGGAGGTGACGAATGGGGCAGCCGCCCGGCGTCGCAGGCAAGAGGCACCATCCATCTCGCGGCTCCTCCGGCCGCATGACAGCTGCTCAGGACTGGACGACGGCAAACGAAGCATCCCTGGGCGCTCGGGTGTCTAAACCCGCTGGGACGGCTGCTTTCAGCCACCACCGGGCACTGGGCTCCTGCGGGGTCGCGATTAAATCGTAGCCCTTGCTGGGGTGGCGCATCGAGACGGATGGGGCATGGCCAGGGGCCGAGCAGGAGGTGCTCCCAGCCCCACGTGGCCGTGCATCCTCATTCGAGCTGGGGAATGGGCGTAGAAATCCGGGACGAAGCCTTTCGGGAGCGATCTGCCCTTGCTTTAAAGATGGGCCGTGTCCTGGTCCGATGCAGAGGTGCACGTGTCGGGGTGACACTTGCAGCGCCATAGAGCAGCTGGGCTGGGAGGCACCTCTAGGGTTGGGAATGAGTTCGCCCTTCCCCTGCCGGGCACCTCTTTCCTGCCCCCAGCGTCCCAGAAAAGCCCCACAGACTGGCCGTGTGTTTGATCGAGAGGGGGGGAGCTGGTTCCTTGGTGTGAGCCGGGGGCCGGCTGGAGCATCAGCAGCTCCGACGGTCCCCGCGGGTCCTGGGAGGAGGATGCGGGGATTAGCGCATCCGTCCGCGGCGGGCGGCGTGTGGCTGCACAGTGCAAGCGGCTGCATCGGAAAGGCGCCCCCGGTTCAGCAGCTTCCTTGCCCCCGCGTGTATCCGCGGCAGATCTGCTGACTTCAGGCTCGGAGAAGGGGCTGCTTGTCTGCTGACCCGCTCTTCCCGGCAGCCCCGTCGACCCAGCGCGGCCAGGACACCGGGCACCCTTTGCAAGACCAATCCGTTCCCTCTCCCACCCGAGAGAAGCCAGGGCAGACCTAAACCAGGCACCCGAGTCTCTGCGGGCTCGGGATCCCAGCCGGCCCCGGCCCCCGGGCCGGTGGGACGTGACGCCGCGGGGCTAATTTGCCCCCGCGGAGGATGCAGTCCCCACGCGAGGGAGGGTTTTCAATTAAGCACGCTGAGATCCTATCATCACCCTCCGAGTGGGGGCTTTCCCCCCTCTGCTAAATCCATTACGAGGAGCTTAGCGACGTCTGTAAAACCGGCGAGGGACAATTTGGGGATTAGGGAGTTGAACTTTCCTAGCGTGACAGGCAAAAGCGAAGCAAATCCTGCTGGCGGGAGGAGAGCTGGGGTGTCTGGGCCTGCAATACAGTCCCCGCTGCAGAAAACCGCGCTGGGCCCTGGCAGCGAGATGTGCCACGAAGCAGACACGGGCACGGCGGCAATGGAAGGAGCTTGCCTCCGTGCCTCCCTTGCCATCCACCGGCACAGGACACGGGCCACGCGCAGAGGGGTCGGCACGGGCGGCTAAACTCGCTCCTACCTGGGAACATCGAGCTGCGCCATTTAGCATAAAAGTCATTTGAGTTTGGGCCCCCTGTCTGCTCCTGTCTTATTTACAGGCAGTTGATAACTTTCTGGAACATCGAATGCAAGTCGCCGGCTCAGCGCCGAGAGCTGTGCAGGGCGCGCAGCGTTTAGCTGCCTCCGTCAAGGATAATTGGCTTGTTTACTGTTTTCCTGACCCTGAAAAGACAATAAAATTGTGCACGAAACCAATAGATTTTAGCCACATGCCTGCAGTGCCAACAGAGGTATAAATAAAATATAGGCGGGGTGGATGGGTAATGCATCCTCGGTGCTGCCCGGTGTCCGGGACTCTGGGGGCGACGTCCATCCCCACGGACCACTGGTTTTTGGGATGAGGAGAAGGCACATCTGTTTCTGGAGCTATCCGCCACCTGCCTGGGATCCCTCTCCTTCCCCCCATTTATCTCCATCCATCTCCCGACCCCGAGAAGGAGGAGGGACGGAGGGACGGGACTGTTTGTTTGGGCGTCCTCCTCTTGACCACCACGACCCGGCGCAGATGCCTTATCGTGGGATTGACCGCTCCGGGTCGTGGCCCTGGCTGCTCTCGGCTGTCACGAGACCATGTGCTTTAAAATATCCAGCGCATGTCCGTGGCACCGCGCTCCTTCTTCTCCGAAGCGGCGACTGGATGGCGATGGCTCGCATTCAAGCCCACGGGCCATTATGCAGCTAAGTTTCCACGCACTGTTTGCCGCGCGTCCTGGCTTCAAGCCCAGAGGCCGGTCTTTTAAAGGTTGTTTTAAAAAGCTTGAGGTCGTAAAAGAAGGTTTCCAGCCGCGGCCCGGCCAGCCCAGCGTCTCGCCTCCACCGCCGGCTAATGGCGAATGCACCCGATGGGGTGGAAATGCAGTGCATCTGTGCTGGGCAGGGCGGCAGCACTCTGGGCCCAGCTTCCCCGTCTAGCTGTAACCGTGCCCCTTGCCGTGCCCAGGAAGAGGAGCTTTGTACAGCGCCTGGCACGGCAGGGCTGCAATCTCAGCTGGGCCCATTGGGCTCTGTTGTGCCGGGATCTCAACACGTGGGCATTACTGGAGCATCGCCGATAATACCAACCCGCGTCGTGTCTTGTCCTGCGGTTACGTTTTCCTGATCCGAGCCAATACCGGCACTACTGGAGTATTAATACCACTGAACGATTCATGCGAGCTTGTGTCACATCATGCCTTGGGGTCACACGTGCCCTAATCCCGGCTGGGTGCTAGTGTTATGCCCTGGAGCATGAAGACTAAAGGCCCTGGCAGACACAATCCTATTGTACAGCTCTGGCCTGATTTTCCATCGGCAGCTCCTGCGTGTGCTAGTCAGAAAAGGGAGCAAACTGTCCCATTCCCCGCGTGCATTATCTGATGGCAGCGCAGGGGCCCGGTGTGAGCAGGGCGTGTGTGCACGCCCCATGCGCTGATCGTGTAACCCCAGCTCGGCGGGGGTGGCGTTAGCAGGATGGTGCATCTATCGCCACACGGTCCTACACCAGGGACAGGGTCGGGAGGGACGCGTGTGTGCACGGGAGGGTGTAACATGGCACCCATCATGGGCGTGCAGAGGTTTCTGGGCAACTGTAGGTGCCAGGTGTCTTTGAGGAAGGAAAGATGCGGCCGAAGCGAGCTGAGGCTCAGGTTCAAGAGCGTCTTGTGCAGCTGGCAGCCAGGGGCAGGGGCTCGGCGCCGCGGTCCGGCAGCACAGCCAGGGCAGCCGCTGGCACCAGGCGTGTCTCACGCGTGTGCATGCGTGTGTGGGATGGGATTGACCCTGGAGGAACCACGGTTCAGTTAGGCTCAGTCGGCCCCATGATAACTCCTCCTCCTCCTCTGGCGCTGGAGGAAGGCTGCTCCTGGTCCCACCCTGGAGCAAGCCCCCCAGCTCTAGCTCCTTGGGGTAAGAGTCATCCGTGCCCATTGCCTTCGACTGCCTGGGCCGGGGCATTCATCAGGGCAAGCCTCGCGTGGCGCCTGCCGCGTGGACGTGCGTTCTCCCTCCGGACCCGCAGCCGCTGCTTTTCCCGTCGTCCATCAGGGCTCTCCTGGCTCCAGGTGCCAGCGGGAATGGGAGCGCGGCGGCTCGAAGTAGCAGCCCGGCGGGGCTCCAGACGTCTCCCGGCCGAAGCACAGCTGTCGCACGCTCCCAGCCAGCCCGAGGACAAGGCGCTGCGTAGGTCCCCGGAGGAGGAATAATGTGGCTGCTCTGCCACACATCACCTGGGGCGAGCTGGCCCGGGCTGCTGCAATGGCTCCATAAATCCAGGCGGTGACGGAGGCTGCATGTTGGAGCAGGCAGAGGCCACTGTTCATGTAAGGCATGGCTCCGCTGGGGCCCGGTGATGGACTGCCTCGTATAATCCTTCCCCAGCAAGCCGGCAGCTCCGCACACAGTTCGGCGCACGCACGGCGCCCATTGCTGCCCAGGGAACCCAGCAGACTCAAGGCCGTTTGCAAACCAGTGCAAAAGAAAGGGGCTGGCTCGGCCGCTCCCCTCCTTCCCTCGCCGCACACACACGTGCATGCATGCACACATATGCACACGCATGCTGCTGAACCGGCAGGGCAGGGCTTGCCGCAGTCCTGACTCCCCCCATGAGAAGGAAGAGGCATCAACCCCTTTGCGGCTGCGCCCCAGGGAACTAAAAACTTCCGTCTCTCCCAGGTGTTTCCATTCGACTGCCGTCATTACGGGAGAAGCCTTTACTCCCTCGAATACGCTCGGGGGACGAGGGATGTGAGGACAGGCGGCTGAGAGAGAGAGAGGAAAACCTGTGGGGGAAGGCACAGGTGGAGGTGTAGAAGATGGATGGATGGATAAAAGGGTAGGGAAGATGTGGAGAGGGGAGGAAGATGGATGGATAAGAGTGTGGAAGCCTTGTCTGGGACGAGGGAGTCGGGGCTGGTCCTGCTCGGAGCAGGGGGTTGGACTGGATGCGACCTCCTGAGCTCCTTCCCACCCTCCTTGTCCATGACTTTTAGAGGGAAGCAATAAAGCTCTCCAGGAGACCAAGCACAGCGACGGGTGCTACAAAGCCAGCGTCACACCTGCGATGTGTGGAGGCCGTGGCAGAAGGAGGTTCTCCTCCTCATGGCATCCTACGAGGACGTGGTGCCCGCCGGCCCAGCTCCACGGTAATGCACGGGGCCGCCAGCTCCTGCAGCACGTCTTGCAATGGGAACACTGGTGTTTCTCCATGGAGAGAGATGCAGCACGCGGGCAGGGACCCGGTTACCTTCCTAGACGAATCCTTGAAATAGCACTTAATAGAGGCTCCCTGATTTTTTTTGCCCCGGGGTCTGAATTTCCCGGGGAAGCGGGGCCGGCCAGGAGCAGGAGGGGTCCTCCGTGAAATCCAGGACTGGACCGTGTTACAGAAGAGTCCTGTTCCCACTGCTCTTGCCCTCGTGCCACGAGCAGAAATCTCTGGGATTCACCCTTGCTCCGGCCCTCCCGACACGAGTGGGAACGTGGCCTTTTTGCAGAGCGGACGGTCCCGGCGCAGTGGGCACCCTCCCTCCAAGAAAGAAACTCCTCCTGGGGCATAATGGCTGTTCTGGCATCCCGTTTCCCTCAGTGCCAATGGGATTTAGGCACCTCAATGCCTTGAGGCCAACCGGTGCCTGTGCTATGGCGCTCCTGGGAGCAGAGACCGCGCTGGGTACCGCACGGCAGAGCCGCACGTGGCCGGAGCAGCTGCAGAGTCAGGCGCGAGCATGGGGAGGCCGACGCAGGTCCCGGGGAGCATGCGACCGATTCTTGTGAGGATCCCCTCGCTTCTCCCAGCCTCCGGCGCGCACGGCGCCGGGCGGGCCCGTGCTGCCGGCCGCCGCGTGTAGCGCCGCGTTAATGCACCACCTCTATTTATTCTGCTCCTGTAACTGTAAAATTGATTTTCTTGCAACAAGACGCTTGTCTTTCACCACTGAACGCGCCCAAATGCTCCAACAGAAGACACTGGCAATTTTTAATTAGTTTCCTTTATACCTCCTGCCTCCCCGAGCAGGCGTGTGGAACCGGAACAGGGGAAACCAAGAAAGGAGCAGAACCTGGCGATGACAAAAGCACTTTTTATTCTAAATATGATTATTAATAATACAAGCCGTTTACCTAACGAGGAAGACAAGCTGCTTGGGAGAGAGAAAGGGAAGGGAGGGAGAGCGGGAGCAGGGGGGGAAGTAATTATCCGCTCCTTAGCTGGAGGGCTTGGGAAGTGACTTGAACCACTAAGGCGGTCTTTAAATAAAAATTCGAACTGGCTAATTCCCACTTGGGTCCTTCCAGATGCACGACGGCAACCATCGCCTGACCCCCACCCCGCCGCCAGCCTGTGCCCGTGATTGCATCCTTGCAATGGCTGGCCACGGCTTGCCATTGATTTTTTTTTGTTTAAAGAAGAGCTCTGCCTTGTAATCAATGGGGGGAAAGAGCCTCCAGCAGCAGCCGCTGCTTGGTGGGTGGAAGTGCCACTCCGCCCCGATCGATGGCTGCGGGCACCGTCCGCCCTGGGCGTGCAGAGCTGGCTGGGAGAGCCTGGCAGCTCCTCCAGAGGTGGTGGGCTCAGTGGAAGAGCCCAGTTTGAGCCCTCGCCGCACTGGTTTAGGGGGACGGGCAGAGCCCAGCCCATAGGAGACGCTGAGCTGGCTCCGAGTGCCTGGCCTGGGGCTCAGAAGACCCTGCTACAGGAGCCCGGCGTGGCTTGACCAGACCTGGCAGCCCTCCCCATCCGCCCCCCGTGGGCTACGATCACGTGTGGGCAGTATCTGAGGTCCCGGGATGCAGGATGCTCGCCTGCAGTATCTGGAGGCATCCGAACCCCAAGACCGCGGAGCTGGGGCTTGCAAGTAGGATGCCTGCCAATGGTTTTGGGGGCATCCGTAGTCCCAGGGTGAGTCCTCCAGCAGGGCCTGGACACGGCATGGATGACCGATGACCCCAGTTTTGTCACCCCGTAACTGGGGTGGGGACTGTGGTGTCAGGTCTGAGAGACCAACAGACTTGGTGCGGGCACCGGTGTGTGTATGGTAACGGGCTCAGGAGGCCAGCAGGCCTTTGCACGGGCGCACGGCTGCAGATACCGTAACGGCTTTACGGCTTTTCCTTTTTGGTGTGGGACTAGGAGTGTAGACAGAGATAACTTTATGTATATAGAGAGAGATCCATTTTTATTATAACCCCCGCACCCAGGGCGATGGGTCTGGGACGGACGATGCTCGGCGGTTGTAGCACCGCACAGGTTGTTTGGAGTGACTGAGTTTCTGCCTGCTCGAGCGATGTGATTTTTGGAACGATTAAGTTCTGCTCAGTCGATATGATTTGGAACCGATTTGGCTAATTGGACCTGGAATACGAAATACAGTAAAAAATAAATGGGCGCTCAGTCTGAGCCCATCTTGGACCAGAGTGGCACCGTGCTCCATGCGGTGTAAACTCAGAGCAACAGGAGGGTCCCTGCCCCAAGGAGACGCCAAGGCAAGAGCCCGGACCAGGGACAATAGTGACCCGTGACATGGGAAGGCGGATCAGGGCAAGCAAAGCTGCCTCCCCCTCCTGCATTGCCCCCAGCACCGGGCCGGTGCCCCCCCTCGGCAATCCCGTGCAGAGGTCCCGGGTGGGCACGCTGAGCCACGCTAGGTTTGGCTGCCGGTCCGGCAAGGCCTCCCTCTGCTGCGCTGCGCCGATGTGCTGGTTTCTAAACAATATTGGAGCGCACCGTGCGGGCACCTTTATTACGGCCATTAATTTAAATTGCCCACTATAATTCCTAAACTCTGCCTAATTGTGCCCTGACAGCAAGGGATGATGGGAGCCCAAGAACTGGCCTCCGGGTCTGCAATGCTTGGGCATTGCACTCCCTGCAGGCCAATGGCAGGTACCGCACGCTTCAAATCGCCCCGGGGACCCTGCAGCCTTCTATCCCGATGCCAAGACACACACACAAGTGTGCATGCACACACACGCACGTGCAAATCCTTTTCATTCATTAGTATTTGCAGCTTGGAGCGCTGCTTTGCACAGCGCCGTGTTTAGCGCGGGGGCTGATTCTCTCCCAAGACATGTTTCGCTTGCACGCCGGCACATTGGATTAGACCCGGGTGGCGAGGCCAAGCAACGCCCAGCAAGGTTTGGCCCAGGGGTGTCAGGGCATTTAGTCCTGATCGACGCCGCTGCAAATAAGGCTCAGATCCAGAGCTCAGGTTCATGAAGGGCAAACTTGGCAGCAAGTTTGCTGGAGTCGATTCCTGACACAGGCAGGGGAGAGGTGAGAGCAGGGCTCCCCGCGTGGCTTTCTGGCCCCCTGCCCCGAAAAAACGCCGGCATAAGTGCTGCCCTGAGCAAATCTGTGCCCCGGCTCTGCAGGCTTCCCAGAAGCAGCCGGAGAGTTCCCAGCTGGGACCATTTACTGTCATTTTTTCACTCCCTCCATCATGGGCTGCAGAAGGACAGACATAAATAAATAAACCACGCTGCGGCGAGGGCAGGAGCAGCTCTTCTTAATGGAGTGTGAACCTGGACGCCAGATTGGGAGCGCTGGCTGGGAATCTGCACGCCCGGCGGGGAGCAGACTCAGCAAGGCGAGAGGGGCCAGCAGGGCTGTGGCTTTCAGGCATCCAGACCAGGCAAGGCAACCAGCCCGCCGGGCCTGCCAACCCGCTGCGTTGGCTGACCCGGCGGATTGAAACGCTCCCGCGTCACTGGGAGGAGGCCAAACCCTGTGGCTCGCCGGGGGAGCAGAGCAGGCCCCCGGATCTATTCGCTGGCGTGTCTGCATTTCCTACCCAGCGTAGCTTTGTGAGAGGCATTGCAGCGACGGGGGTGTGCGTAGCAAATCCTGCTCTTGGCAGCTCTCCGGGGGCCCCCAAAGCAGTGTGCTTACATGGGTATATCCCCGACCAGAATACCCCCCGGCTGAACTGGGGCTCTCAGGAGGGGGCATGGCTCTGTGCTAGCGGTGGGACGGCTAAGGTGGGCTCCAGCACAGCTGTACCCCTCTTCCCCGTGCACTGGGGGCCAGGGCTCATGCTACCAGCTGGAAGTCTTCGTGCCTGCGAATCTTGGAGGAGATCCTTGGTTTCGTCAGTCAGGAAACCAGGGTTACAGCCAGTTAAACCTCCCGCACGTGGAAGGGCCCGTTTCTGGTGCGTGAGCACCGTCATCCCGTGGAGCACGTGCACGTGCAGCTTTGCACGTGCTGCCGCTCACTGGCATGTCCTCTCGCGGGCACGTCTCATGCCCTCCGCATCCTGCCCACGGCACAACCTTTGCAGGTGGGGACCTTGTACACCAGCATCATTGGGTTGTATCGCACTGCAAGGCTCGCCTGCTCGCACTGCCACGGCTTACGTCTTCGTGCACACGATCCGGAGAGGAGAAGCCCGAGACGGGCTTTGACAACAGCCTTCCAGTACCCGAAGGGTGATGACAGGGAGGATGGAGATGGGCTTTTCTCTGTGGCTGGAGGAGACGGGACTGGGAGCAACGGCCTCAAGCTGCAGCAGGGGAAATGTTGGTTGGAGATGAGGAGAAACTTTCTGAGGGTGGTCCAGCATTGGGCAGCTGGGCTGGGCACACCACCCTTTGCATCCAGTCAACCCCAGGCCTCTGTCCTGGAGCAAAGCAGGGGGGCCGGGCCCGTCGGCTTCCCTGAAAGCACATGGTGGGGGAATTGCCCCGAAAAAGCCACGGCTGCGTGTGCAGCGCTCACCGCTGAGCGGGATAGGAGCATCGCCGCGGCTCTTGTATAATTCATAAGCTGGAGGATTCAATAAAGTTGTCGTTATTATGCACTGCAAATGGCTCCTCGCGGCTGCTCTCACCCACGTCAATGCTGCGAAGAGGCAGGGCCCGACCTGGCACTCTTCCTGCTTTCCCAACGGGCCAAGTGCTGCCCGCGCTGGCACTGCCCCATCGCCCTTCCCTGGCACGGGAACCAGGGTTGGGACAGTCCCGCTGCGCTCGACGGCTGCTGGGTGCCAAATAGGGGCTTGGCCGGTGGTCTCGGTGCCTCTCTCGTGGGTCGGTGGCCCCGTGGGAGGGGAGATGGACCCAAATGGCCCATAGCGGGACCGCGGAGGATGATGGTTCCTGCTTGGCGTTATCCGCGGTCTCTCTCCAGCACTGCACTCTTGTCCCGGGAGGCTCCGAGGCTGTGGGTTCAACCCTTGCTCCTGACGCCCGCCCAGCGCAGGGTGCTGCAGGGGTGTGGGTGGCAGCTCCTGCTGCCTGCCCCTGCTTGGCAGTCAGCGTCTGTGTTTCTTCTTAGGGATAGCGAAGCCTTTACTTCACGTGGGGCTGAAATAAAACCAGAGTCCTCCAGCAACGGGAACCAGGAGCTGCCCCCGGGGCTGTGGGAGACCGGTAGAGTCGGCGCAGCACTTTTTTTCGCCCTGCATTCTCCCCCCCAGACATTGCCCATGGAGCCCCATGCCCCCCGTCCCTCCCCACGGCAAAGCGCCATTCCCTTCGCGTCACGGGGAGCAGAGCTGAGGTCGAGAGACTTTACCAAGGCCTCGCAGCAGTTCTGTTGCAGAGCCCAGGAGTCCTGACTCCTGCCCCCCGCCAAAGCCATGGCTGATCCAGCCTGAAGGATGACACCACGGGTCACGCTCAGATCCAAAGGCTTGTCAGGACCAGCACCTGCAAATGTACTCCTTCTGCGTTCAGCCTTTTTTACACCCCTGCCATTCTGTACGGCGCTTTAGCACAAACCGTCTCCAAAGGGGAGGCCCGATGTCACGCCATGATCGCCAGAGAGGCTGGCGCGGGTGTGATTGATAAGAAAATCCGGGCCGGGCTATGGTGGCACCGCATGTCTGTTGATATAAGAGCCACATGTCAAACAGCGTCCTATTTGCAATAGGCCGTGGCTACAGGTTTATTAGCTCTGCAACCTGCTAAGTGCATGGTCTGTGTGCTTCTGTCACTGACTGATAGTAATACTTACCTGCCTCCCGGGGTGGGGTGGGGGAGTGGGTGGACCTAGCTGCAAAGAGATGGAAAGTGCTTGATAAGCGTTAAGCATGGTGGTGCCTGTCACCGGGAAATACACGCCCGGAGGAGCCGGCCCGTGACGGAGCTCCCGCAGCCCCCATCTCTCACATGCGTGTGATCGAGCAAGCGGCCTGCCCTCGCCTCTGCCCCTCGGGGTGTGCAAAATCCTGCCCCGAATGTGCAAGGAGCAGCCAAACACATGCCAAGAACAGCCAAGCGTGTGCTACGCCAAGTGTGAGCAGGGCACCATCCCTGGGTGCAGCCGACACCGCGGGCACAGACCCCTGCCCTCCGGCTGCTGGCAACACACATCCCATGTCCCAGCCCGGCCGGGGGTGCCTTACCAATGGTTCAGCAGGGACCAGGCCGTTCCCCACGGGCGTTTAGGGCCCCTGCCTTTAAAACTAGTGGAGACGAGGGGCTGGCAAAGGGAGGGAGGCAGAAATGATCTGTTGATTTTAAGGCCCTTTGCAAGAGTTTGTAGCGCGCAACATCTGAATGCATGCACGCACACATGCGCATGCACGAGGTGCAAGTACACATGCCCGCCCACCCACCCACCCACCCACGCACACACACACACACACACAGGCATGCACACAAAAAAGTTACTAAGGGGGGAAAGAAAGAAAGAGAGGAAAAAAGAAGTTCTTTGTAATAGACTTGCAGAGATGAAGCTGTTTGTGTATTTTGGATTATAGTGTGATTTTTTTTAAAGTCCTTTTTGAAACGGGGGTGGAGAGGGAAGTGACAGGTGTCTGATGCCTTCCAGAATAAAAACTGAGAGCTGAGCTGTTTTGGGGCTGTGGCCTCACGTGTACTGTTGAACTCTACAAGAGAATATGACTTTTGTACCTTTTTTGCAGGAAGGTGAATTTCTGCAGTCGTGCATTGTACTTGCTTTATAAACTTTTTATAGAAGTTAAGAATTTTTACAGAATAAAATGTTAAGCTTTGTTCTTAAAAAAAAAGAAAGAACAAAAGAAAGCGAGAAAAAGAAAGAGAAAGAAAGAGCGAGCAAGAGACTTTGACTTTTTAGCTACTTTATTTAGGGGTTCGGGGTACAAAAAGTCGGCCCCTCCGGGGTCTGGGTCCAACAGACAAAGCAAAGACAAGCAAATCACGATCAATCCAAAAGCACCAGGTCATGACATTCGTAACATCACCCCGTGACACATACCTTTGTGGTGTTACATGTCGTGTGAAAGAGAAAGAGAAAAAGAGAAAGAAAGCAAAAAGAGAAAGTAAAAGAAAAAAAGAGAAAAAAGAAAGAAAAGAGAAAGAGAAAAGAAAATAGAAAAGAGAAAGAAAAGAGAAAAAGAAAAGGGAAAGAGAAAAGAAAAAGAGAAAGAGAAAAAGAAAAAGAAAGCAAGAGAAAAAGAGAAAGAAGAAAGAAAGAAAGAAAAGAGAAAGAGAAAAAAACGAAAGAAAAGATAAAGAAAGAGAAAAAGAAAGAGAGAAAAAGAGAAAGAAAAAAAGAGAGAGACAGAGAAGCAAAGAGAAAGCAGGCGAGAGAAAGGGAGGAGGAGGCCGAGGAGCGGCGGGAGCGAGAGAAGCGGGCGCTGCGGGGTTTGCGGGCTCAGGCCCGTGTCGGCCGTCACTCAGGGGCTCTCGGCGGAGCTGTCACCGCGGCGGGAGGGGATTATGCCGGGCTCTGTCCAGAGTTGATTCATGTGGAACGTGCTTGACTAGCGGAACCGCTGGTGTGAGTGAGAGCCGCCGAGACCCCCGATTTCCCACCTTCTTTAGACAATCCCGTATTGTTTGGCCACAGCCTTAGTGATCCCTGTCCCGGGGCTGTGACTGACACAGCTTTGAGACTCCAAGGCGTAGTTTGAATTTCTAAACCCTCTCAGGAAGTCCCCATGGGTTGCTTCTGCCATTGTCTTGCGTTTCTCCTTTTTTTTTGGCCTTTTTTTCCTCTCCGCCCCACGCCGCCCCTCCTCTCCTGCTTTCTGCAGTTTTCCCCCCTCGTTTCTAATTCCAGCCCTGCAAATCCCCACCACGGGATTTTTTTTTGCTTTCCCGGCATCCACGCTGTCTCTGGAGCGGCTCGGCCTGTTCACAGCCGTGGTTTCAGCAAATAATCAGAAGGAAAAAAAAAAAAAGACCGAAGGCTTCAAAACAAAAGTTCCCGGGAGCCGGGTGCCGTGTGGCGGAGAAGGGCCCCGCTCCTTCCTCGGCATCAGCTGACGCCAACCCGGGACGCATTAAAAAATAATCAGAGAAGTAACACTGCTGCCTTGACCGCCGTCTCCTGCAGACGTGTCGCCGGGCCGCTCCGACTAGACGGGCTCCAGTTCTTCACCAGGATCCAGCCGACAACCCGGACATGCACAATGGGGAGGAAGCTGGAACAAGAGCCCCGGGCGCCCCTTGCCCCGGGAGGGGAGGATGCACTTGTGTGACCACGGGTTCATTGGGGTGGGGGGAGTTTGCTGTGCCAGGTCCTGAGGATGGGACGGGGATGGGGGGCAGACCCGGAAGGGAGTCAAAAAGCCCAGAGGAGATGGGTCCAGGCAGCTGGGATGCTCTGCAGCCCGCCAGGAATAAGCCCAGATGCCCTGCTTGGGCCTGCCCTGAAATATAAGGCACCTTTGACCCCCGCTTGTGGTTGGCAATGCCTGGCTCGGGGTGCAGCGTGGGTCGGCGGGATGGGTGGACCCACGCAAAGGGTGGCGGGGGGCTGAATCGGCGAGCGGGGCAAGGTCCCAGCTCCCCCCATCCCTTTGCAAGCACAGGCAGGGCTGGAGCAGGTCCCGCGCCCGGGAGGTGACGCTGCGCAGAGCGTCACACAAACCCCAACCCAGCGCCTGGCCGGGGATTCCCGGCGGGGGGGACACATGCGTATAATATCCCTGCACCGCTGCTGCGACCGCATTGTTCAGCTTGTCTCCTGCCTTGCACCCCCGCCCCAGCCCTTGCTCCGGTCCCCCTGGACGCAGCAGCCTTCCCTCCGACTCAGCACTCTATAACCATCTCCCATTTCCAGTCTTAATCTTATAAGAATGAATTGAGAATGACCAGCGTAAATACACAGGTGCCGCCGGGAGCCGAAACCACTCTTTAATCTCAGATATGAAAACAATTCCCACTGCTGCTCACTAGCAATCAGCAAGTGCTATCACTGCTCCACTCTCCCTGGGAACAGGGGAGCTTATAAATATGAATTAGTGCAGAGAAAATCTACTCTCTTACCTAAAGCTAAATGTTATCTGGGTCCCTTTCCAGCCGTGGCTGACATTTCCAGAGTGCTTTAGTCACATCTGCTGGAAGACAACTCATTTCTTGTTAAAAAAAAAAAAAGAAAAGAAAAGAAAAGAAAAGAAAAGAAAAGGGGAAGAAAAGAAAAAAAAGGAAAGGAAGGAAAGGAAAGAGAGGAGGAAGGGAGGGGAGCTGCTGCTTTGTTTCAAGGGCTCTGACGCTGGTGCATTCCCGCGATGCTGCACCAGGAGGGAGGGGGCCCCTGGCACCCCCCGGTCCTGCCCCGGGCTGGGGCTGGGGGTGGGTGTCGCGTGGCTCTGCTTGGACCCCTGCTTGCCATGCAGCGCAAAGCGAGCAGAGCGCTGCGCTCCCTCCAGAGCAGGGGCTTGCTCCCTGGCAGTGCCCCGGGGAGCACGGGCCTGCGGGAGCAGCACAGTGCTTGCAGGGGGTGCACCAAGGCGTGAGTCTAGAGCCACGAATTGCTACCGAAAGCAGATCCCAACCCCACAGGCATTCCCAGCCACTGCCACGGAGGGCATTGCGTTGAACCTGCTCATTGATGACCGCCGCTGCCTGTTGTCGTGCTCTTTGCACGTATTCGCCATGCCCACCAGCCTCCCGCAACAGGCCTCGGGGCTGCTCCTGCCGGGGGCACTTAGAGCAGCCTTGGGGCGGCTCTGAAAGCGGCGGTGCGAATCCAGGATCAGAAGAGGATAAAAGTAGCTTTGCGATGCCACCTCCTTGGGCTCTGCCCAGAGCCCAGTTTGCCCGGCTCCGGGGTAGGTCCCAACACTTTTGAGCCTGCATTAATTCGATGCCCGGCACAGTCCTGGGATGGGCTCGTGGGCGCAGCCGTGATAACCAACCTTGCACCGGCCGTGCGCTTCTTGACAGACGTGCGGTGGAGAGACAGGGCTCAGTGACCAGCTGGGGCTGCATCTCAGAAGCGCTCTCCCTGAGCTCGTTAGGCTTTGGAGCTGCTTGCTCAGAAGCCGAGAAGGCCCCGGTGCTTTAAAGCATTTCCAACCAGCCTGGATGAACGTGCTGCAGGAAGAGAAATCCTACGCGATTAAGCTAAACACGCTGGGGCTTTGCCACCTCCACCTGCCACGGGGCCGAGCGGTGAGATCCCCCTCGGGGAGATCAGGTTGCTCCATTCACACCAGTGTGGATCTAATGGTCAGTGGGTAGAGTGGTGCAGAACTGGGAGGGGGTCAGACTCGGGTGCTGGGACCCCTGGGAGGACGGGGGCTCAGCACCAGGGACTCTTCAGCCTTGCAGCTAGTGGAGCTTTGCCAGCTGATAGCACTGCTTAAACATTGACCCTGCCCCCAAGCCCTGCCCTGCCCGTATCATGCCAAGGAAGTGACTCACCCAAGCACGAAGCCCTTGGCAGAGGTGGGAGCAAACCCCCGGGCCGTGCCCTCACCTGCACGAACGCATGCCCCTCCCGGAGCTGAGACTCGAGCCGAGGCACCTTTGCTCCCCCCTTGCCCTGCTCGTTGCCTCCGAGCCCAGCCCTGGAGCTGCCCGGGATGTGCACCGCCGATCCCACGGGCACAGGAGCTGCTTGTGGGGAAAGCCTCTAGCAAATGGGACGGTGGTTGCCCAGCCGGCAAGTCTGGCCGAACGTGAGCCATGCGGGGAGGGACAGCGGGGGCCCAAGGAGGAGGAGAATGAGGTCCTCAGCTCGGGCCAAGGGAGAGCGCTGGACCACCCGGCAGGACAGGACACAGCCCGAAGCCAAAGTGGGTCTGCCGGGGGTCCCCGCGGGCTAACACCATCCGCAAACACCCCGGCATCCAGCTGCAGGCTCGGCAGGACTCCCGGAGATGACGTGTGAACCTGTGGCAAGGGCTGGAGCCCCCATCCTGCTGGTGGGGGTCTGGGCTGTCCTGCCTATGCTCCCAGGGGGTCCCTCGGACCACGCACCCCATTGAGAGCCCTTCAACAGCCCTGCTCCTCTGCTCCCACCCAGGCAAGACTCCCCGTGCCTGCAGCCCCCCGGAAAACAGCTTTGGGGCGACCGAGTTGATTCCCTTCTCCGATCCGGGGTCCGAAACCAGAACTGAATCCTGCTCTGCTCCGAATGCCCCCCGGTTCCCACGGACGCCTGGGCCGCGGGGCTGAGATCTGCAGGCAGGCGCGCGTGCCGGGGCTCTGGACCTGAAGCGATGAGGTTGAAACCCAAGGGAACTGGAGGTGGGGTCGATGCCGGCCTGGGGCCCCGGGACGCTCCGCCCCGGGGCAGCGGGGAAGCGTTTCTGCTGCCAGGGAGAGCAGAGGAAGGAATTGACTCAGCATTCAGGCCCCAGCGGATCGATGCCGGGGATCGATGCCTGCTCTCTCCGGAGCAAAGGCAAACATCAGATGGGCTGTTAGTCTGGGCCCTGCAAATAGGACTCTGCAAACTCTCCCCCTGCCGCCCGCCCCGGCACAATCCCAAAGGCCAAGAATGCCCTAAAACGCCACGCGAGTGCAGCGCTGGCAGGAAGTCAATACATCCCCTGGCCCTCCATTAGCAGGACGGCTCTGCGGGCCTGGCTCCCGTTCCCCTCCGGGAGCAGTGCACCAGCCGGCGGCTCTCGCTTGCTCCTGAGAAGAGCTGGGCTTCTGCCGTGTCCAGGCTGGTCTTTGGGCTGGAGGGTCTCGGGAGCAGCAGGCCGCGATTGCAAATGCGGCCCTTGCAGGGAGGCGCCCGGGGAGGAGAGGGCAAAAGGCTGGTGTTGGCAGGCTGGGCCAGCTGCAGCACCCTGGTGCCCAGGTGCCAGGTGCTCTCTGGGCATGAACTGAAGCAGCGCCAAGCTCGTTCACTCCAGGGGAGGGTATAACCTGTGGGGGGTTTGCTCACTGAGGGACCCCAAAGGGTTTAGGATCCCAAGCAGTGGGTTGCTTGCACGGATGGTGTGCGCTGGAGCACGGGGTTCCCCAAGTCTCACCCTCACCATGAAGCCCAGGGATGGCATTTCACGCCCAGGCGTTTGGGGTTTGCATTGCAAAAGGAAGGCTCCACCATCCTCCTGATTCCCCCAGGCAGGCCCCTGTAACACCCGCTGCGGCCATCCGAAAAAAGGACTTGCGTGGAGCAGCGGGCTCACAGTGCACTGAGGAAACCTCCCTCCAGCCAAAGGCATCGCTGCCTGCCCTGCTCCATCTTCATCCCGCCACCACCACGGATGCTCTTGCGGTGGACGGGGCATCAGGCACGGGGTCCCAAGCCCACTGACTTGCAGCTGTATCTTGCCCAAGAGCATTTTACCTCCATCCCTCAGTTTCTACAGCGGCAGACTTTGCAGTTACCACGTGCTGGGGGTCGGGGGCAAGGCAGTGGATAGTGGGCAGCCCTGCATTTAAGGCCCCAAACACATGACTTTCTGATTCTCCGTCTCCAGCCCAGCCTGCGGACACCCAGTTTAGTCAGCGTGACCTCTCCGGAGCAAAACGTGTCTCCCCTCGCATGGCTCTGCAGCCGCCTCTCCAGGAGGGAGGGATACGGGGCCTGATCCCGGCGTGGACTTCCAGGCGCGACCGTCCTGATCCCCCCAGGCCTGCGGAGAACAAGGTGCCTCGATCCAAGCAGCTTTGGCCTCGTAGCCTCGATGCCTTTAACTTTCCCAAAGCCGGCTCTGAATTGCATTTCGGTCCCCATCGCTGGACTTGTGCAGGTGCTGCTGGAACAACAGTCACCTCCAGGACCGAAGCGCTCCTCCTTGCCTCCCTCTTCCCCCGCCTGAAGGAGGTCTCTGCCTGCAACAGCCCCAACCCGCTTGCCAAGGGGGTGACGTAAAAGCCTTTGGCCCTGCAGCTGGCCATGCCAGAAATGCAGATTTCCCCCTTTTCCTTCCAGACATGTGGCTGTGATCTCCGCTCTCGCCGCACGCTGGTCTCGAACCGCACAAACATATCTGGAAGGGAAGAAACTACAGAACGCCCGAGTCTCTAATGGGATGCTTAAGCCGTCTTTTAGGTTTTTAATGAGCAGTTCATGGCAGGAATGCTAAACGTCGGCGTGTAGGCAGCCCCGTCTCGCTGTCAGACGGGGCTCTGCGCTTCTGTGTCCTTGTCTGGATGAAGCGAGCTCTGACCTCGCTTGCTTCATACCATTCAATTAACGGAGCGATGCGTCAGGTGGGCAGGGGGGGCGGCGAGGCTGCCGGGGGGAAATTTAGCTGGATGTATTAATTTTCATGTTTTCATCCCTCCGTAGGGATGGCGCCCGGCGTGCTGGTGCCTCTCGTGGGGTTTGGAGTCCAGACTGGGCAGTCCAGCTCGATGGCATCTGTCTCCCTTCTGCGTGTCGTGGAGTCCGTGGCGGAGGGGTGGCTGGGCTCCTGTCCGGGCTGCGGTGGCGGGTATGGCCAGTGTGGCTATGGAGGTGTCCTGTGGGAGATGGCGGCCCAAGGAGCGGTTCCTTCCTTAGAGGAGGCCGATAAAGGACATGGTCCCCCAGAGCTGCCCTCGTGGCGTGTACAAGCGCCCCAGGTCTTCAACCAGTCTGAGGGCCTCCTTGAGCTAACCATCATCTCCAGCAAGCCTGAAGGCCTGGCCTGCCCTTAGTTGGGATGGCCACCGCCTCCAAAGCACCCCCCTGCTGCCTGGAAACCAGGGGGACCCCCCTGTCCTTCAGGACGTGTTGGCTTCAATATCCTAATCACCGTTGCTCTTGACCCTGGGCACCCTCCCCGGCATATGTGGCCATCATGAAGATGATTGCACCGTCACGAAGATGATTTACACCAGGAAGACCCAGTCATTACAGTTGAGGTCAAGAGCAGGATCATCTCCACCAGAGGATGGAGGCTCTTTTCCACCTCACAACCCCTTCTCCGTAGTTAACCACACATCTGGAGACCTGCCTCCATCTAGCCTTCACTGCCCTTCTCAGCCATAGAGGATCGACAGGGAAGCTGTGAATCACAGACCCCATTTGGGGCCTTCCCAAGGGGTCATGCCGCCCCACGTGAGGACCCCCGCACTAAACCTGTGGGCCGGACCTCATGTTAAGTATCCTGCCTCAATGGTTCCCATCCCCCTCATTACTGCTCACTGCAGAAAGGATGTGGACACCTTGGAGAGAGTCCAGCGGAGGGCAATGAAAATGGTTGGGGGCTGGGAGATATCGTATAGGAGGTTGAGGGAAATGGGCTGATTGAGTCTGCAGAAGAGAAGACCGAGGGGATTGAAGAGCAGCCTTCACCTCCCTGCAGGGGGGCTGCACAGAGGATGGACTGGGCTGTTCTCAGTGGTGCAGATGACAGAAGGAGCAATGGGCTCAAGCTGCAGCAAGGGAGGTTGAGGTTGGATATCAGGAAAAACTCTGTCCCTAGGAGGGTGGTGAAGCACTGGACCAGGCTCCCCAGAGCGGTGGTGCAGTCTCCATCCTTGGAGATGTTTAGGACCCGGGTAGACAAAGCCTTGGCTGGGATGATGCAGTTGGGGCTGGTCCTGCTTGGAGCAGGGGTTGGACTGGATGCGACCCCCTGAGCTCCCGTCCACCCTCATTTCTATGATTCTGTGATTCTATTTGCAAGGCAGCCTAAGTGATTTATATGCCTCAGCCCTAGTTTTGGAAAGAACGTGGGGGTCAGCTACTACATTTTAGTAAATTTGCTTCAAACCTGCATTTCAAAAGCACCGAAAGTAGTCACAAAATTGGGTTTGACGCAGCAAAGCGTTGTTGGCTGAGAAAGAAGTTGCGAAGGCAGCGCCTCGAAGCCCCGCGAACGCCTGGCTCCGTGCTGGCACCCGGCAACTTTTTGCTTCAGAAATGCCAGAAAGCTTTTTGTTCTGACCTTTCCAAAGGTGACATTTGTCAGTTTTCCTCGATGGCAGTCTTGAGTTTAAAATTGATCTAAATTAAAAAAAAAGGAAAGAAAAGGTTTTAGGAAGGGGGTTAAATAATCCCGAAGTGAAACAAAGTGGTGGGGGGTGAGGAAGAAAAAGAAGAAGAGACACATCCTGGGTTGCCAGGGTGAATTTTTGCAGCTTTTTTTTCTTTTATGAAGTTGAAAATTTCAAAACAATTTCAGCTTCGGTTCCACTTCGCTGGCTATTTTCCCCTTGATTTCTCCACTTGGTCACTGAACTGAAACATCCGTTATTTGCCCAGGTGGCCTCTGAAGTGCCTGAGTCACTTCTGAAAATGAGAATCTGGCTTTTTGACCATTTCACCCTCTATCACATCCCGCGTTTGGGCTACGCCTGGATGGAGGGTGTTGTCCCCAACCTCATCCACGGCTCGGAGCCCTGGTCTCCTGGTGAACGCACGGCCAGATCTGCTCGAGACGCTCACGTGGCTTTGATTGTCGTCGTGCAGAGCTCCTCACAGCCTGCATCCTCTCAATCAGTTTTAAAGGTGCGGAAATCGGCCCCACGCAGATCAAGCGACATGCCCAGGGCCACGCCGGGTGTCTGTGGCAGAGGTGGGGGCTGAATCGGGATCTCCTGACCCTACAGGAGTGCCCGCCCTTCCCCGAGCCGGTCCCTGCACCTGGAGGCAGGTGTTTGCGTCGGCCCCTTCCAAGGACGTTAGTTCATTTTCCCCCTGGGGGGATTGCAGGCAGCTGGATCCCGGGATGGATCCGTAATGGGCCTTTCCCCAGAATCGGTGTTGAACGAGTCTCTGGAGCCCGATCTCCCCCCCTGAGCTTCGGGCGGCACGTCCGGGGGGGACGTGCACGTGTGTACGCACGGCCATTCGGTTTCGAGCCCGGAACAGCGCACGTTACACCCGTTCCCACCGACGGAGGATCCATCCCGAAGAACTCGTTTGCCAATTAACAAATGACACGATGCAATCAACAGGAGCTATTTGCAAAGGGGCTATTTGTAATTCAGCGCGGGTGAAACCCCCTATCATTATTATTGATTGGCTCAGCCTAGACAATCAACAGAGCCCTGGAGGAGGCGCAGGAGGAAGCAGACCCATCCTTGCCAATTAAATGGGAGCTGCCCATGTGCCTAAGCTAAGCACGCGCTGAAGGGCTCCCCGATGCAGAGGCCTGCCCCCCATCACTCGGATGTGACGTTGTTGCTCTTCCGATTTATACCTGGGTTTTCGAAGACTAAATCAGGACCCCCAAAACCGCAGAGGTGTAGTAGAGCCAGGCTGGCAGGACCCTTGGGCGCTCCCCCAATTAGCTTATAATAACCCATTATCGCAGCCCCTGCATGGCAGGTTGGCCGGGCCGGATCCTGGTCCCACCCGTGACATACCCGAGCAAGCAAAGGTGCAAAGTGAGGGCGTCCGGATGGTATCAGGAGCGCGACGGCATCGTCGTTCATCTTCCCCGCCTGCAATCCAGAGTCGACCTAGCACCCCCTCCATCCGCAGGGGAATGAAGCTATCAAGCCTCCAATTTTGTTTCCCAGGGGGGAAGGCGCAGGTATTGAATAGGACAATGTGGCGCGTTGTGTACAAACAGGCGGTAAGCAATTCTTCTTTCTGCGAGCAGTCGCCAGACAATCATTAGCAGACTGGCAAACCTATTGATAGGGACCGTATTACCATATTTACAAAGGCCCCGGCGCCCCTTCTCGTCAAATATAACCTACCGTTCTTTTTTTCCTTTTTTTGGGGGCTGCGGATAAACAGGGGGATTGGGCTTGTTCTAGATGAGGCGATAAATAATAATTATGCAAACCGAGCTCCTCCAATCCATCCTTATCTCCGCAACATAATAGAGCACAGGCAGGATTTGTATAAATTGAGGCAGAGTCAATTTATTCAGTTATCGGGTCACTCCCTTTAAGAATATTCCTTTCAACGGCGAGTTGCGGCGAGACGAGATCAAGCGGGCCTGAGTTTGCCGCTCTCAGATATGATAAAATATTCTAATAAATACTTAGGAAGCCCGTGACAATGAGAACATTTCATGGCAAGGAGCCCTGCTTGTCAAAGCCTTTCAGAGCGGGGCTTTCCATCCCAACAGCTGATTAGGTGGGCACAATAGGGATCTGAAGGGCCGAACTGGCGCGCCGCATCCCAGTCTGCAGCACCTTGTGCCGGGCTTTCTCGTGTCCTTCTACAAAGCCACCGGTGACCTGGGACCCAAGGAGAAGCCCCCTCCTTGCAACTCCCAGCCCGGTCCCTTGCAGCCCACCTAGTCTGATCTCCTGGATAACGCAAGCCCGAGACGTTCAGGCCAGTGTGAATCCAGATAGGGCCTCGCCGCGGGGTGGGCCGGCGGCTTTGCTGCGATGGAGAATCCCCCATGACCCTCCGTAATTAGTTCCCATGATTAATCCCCCAGTTTGTCCAGAGAGCTTTCCACAAGGCCTCCAAATTGCCCAGCACAGCCATCTCGCAGCAATAGCGCTCGATCTTTATATGCCAGGAGCCCAAAGGCCCTGATAAGATTAGGCTCCTGAGCCCCTCTCTAAGCCCTCAGGGTGGGGTGCGGGTAACTGAGCCCTTTACAAATCCCAGCTTTAGGCTTCCTCTACACAACGATGAATGCTAATTAGAGCATGGATGCCATGCTACCCGTCCAGAGGTGCCATATCCCAGTAGGGCTGGTTTTCTTTCCGGTTCAGTGCCAAAGCCTGCACTTTGGATGGAGGAATCCCACGCACCGCTGCAGGGTTGGGACCGACTGGCTAAGCAACGGGCCCTGGGGGTCACCGTGAATAGGAGCCAGCAGTGTGCCCTGCTTGCCAAGAAGGCTAATGGCATCCTGGAGGGTTGCCACCAGATCCCCTCTATTCTGCACTGGGGAGGCCACATCTGGAGTCCTGCGTCCAGTTTTGGGACCCCCGTTATAGAAAGGACGTGGGCAACTTAGAGATAGCGCAGCGGAGGGTTATGGAAATGGTTTGGGGGCTGGGGGACAAGACTTCTGAGCAGAGGCTGAGGGAATTGGGGTTATTTAGTCTGCAGAAGAAAGACTGAGGTTGGATTGAAGAGCAGCCTTCAGCTCCCTGCAGGGGGTTGCAAAGAGGATGGAGCTGGGCTGTTCTCAGTGGGGGCAGATGGCAGGACAAGGAGCAATGGGCTCAAGCTGCAGCAAGGGAAGTTGAGGTTGGATATTGGGAAAAAGTTGCTCACTTGGAGGGTGGCGAAGCACTGGAACGGGTCACCTAGAGAGGTGGTGGGTCTCCATCTTGGAGCTTTTTAATGACAAAGCCCTGGCTGGGGTGATGCCGTTGGGACTGGTCGTGCTTGGAGCAGGGGTTTGGGCTAGATGCGGCCCCCTGAGGTCCCTTCCCCCCTCACTGGCTGTGATTCGAGACAGGCATGAGTGAGCTGCACCAGTTAAAGGACATTCATTTATAGCAGGTGAGTTGCACCCACCACGGGGATTTGTGCTGGTCTAATGCCCCGGGCAACTACGTTTGCAGACCAGACGTAAGGCTGGGACCTGAGCACCCAGCACCCTTTGACAGTCTAAACGGCCGGCGGGGCATCTTGGGTCTTAGTCGAGCCCCTTTGGAGCTTGCGTGGGCTCAGAACAGGGCTGGCCGCTTGCACTGAGGTCCCTGCACGCGGATGCAGACCAGCGTGGCAATGGGGTCTCTCTGCCAGTCGGCCTGGCTTCACGTCCCGAGCCCTGCTGCGCCGACCAGCACGCCGTGGGCCCACGATGCTGCTCCTCCAAGCCAGGAGACTCCTAGATCTGCTTTGCACTGATGTGGAGGCCCACACAGAGTGCACGGCAGAGCCCCGGGTGCCTTCTGCCTTGTCTGCCCATGAAATATTGCACCGATTTAACTAAATCAATGTGGGCCCTTTGTGCGGATGCTCTTAAATCAGCTTAAGGGCTCCCTTCATCCATTTAACTGAAGCCAAGACCTTTATTGATGTCTAAACTTAAATCCAGTTTCCAAACTGATCTAATTAAATCTGTGCAATTCCTGCGCGAGGACGAGAGGTTTGTAAATGGGGGTCTGACATACGCCCTCTTCCAGAGCTGTGGGGAAGCTGTCTGTCTGTCCGTCCAGACGTCTGTCTCCCAGCGCATCTCTCCACCTGATCTATTGCTGCACTTTACAGCTGAGGGCAATCCCTTTTTTGCCGCAGAAAGACACTACCTACTTCACATGCTTTCTTCTCCTCCAGCTCTGCTCTGGCCGAGAGTGAAGCCCGCTTCAGTCTCGTGTCGGATCCAGGTGTTGCCAGCTGAGGGGATGCTCTTGATGCTCGCTCCTGTTCCCCAAGCCTCAGCTCCTGGAGCCGTGGGATGGGATGGGAATGTCTCTGCATTGCATTGGAAAATGAGCATTAAACCTTCACACGCGTGCAGGACAACCTGGAACCCGCGAGCCCCGGCCCCCAATGGCCCAAGCGCAGAACATGGGAAACCCCCAGCTGGCTCTTTCCAAACCCCCTGCATTATAAACCACCATTGGGGTACTTACTGGGCTGCATTATTAGGAGTGTTGCCAGCCCATCGACTCTTCCCCTCTGTTCAGCACTGGGGAGGCCACATCTGGATCCTGTGTCCAGCTGTGGGCCCCACTACAGAAAGGATGGGGGCAGCTGGAGACAGTCTAGCAGGGGGCAATGAAAATGGGTCATGGGTTGGGGCACAGGACTGATGGGGAGAGGCTGAGGGAAGTGCACTTATATAGTCTGCAGAAGAGGAGACCGAGGGGGATTGAAAAGGGGGAGCCTTCAGCTCCCTGCAGGGGGGCTGCAAAGAGGATGGAGCTGGGCTGGTCTCAGTGGGGGCAGACGACAGAAGGAGCAATGGGCTCAAGTTGCAGCAAGGGAGGTTTAGGTTGGATATTAGGAGAAACTTTCTCACGAGGAGGGTGGTGAAGCGCTGGGACAGGTTACCCAGAGAGGGGGTGGACTCTCCATCCTTGGAGGTTTTTAAGACCCCGCTAGACAAAGCCTTGGCTGGGATGATGGAGTTGGGGCTGGTCCTGCTCGGCCTAGACGTGATCTCCCGAGGTCCCTTCCACCCTCGCTGTCTGTAGTTCTGGAAGAGCCTGGCTGATGATGGCTCAGCCCCTGGCAGATCCTCCCATTAGCAAAAGCTGGTCCCCAGGGGCCCACGCTCCTGGGAGCACCCGCTTGGGGCCACGCGCTGACGAGCGTCGAGGCCCAGGAGGACACAGAACGGGGGCTAATCCTGTTCTGTCCTGCCCTGGCCCTTGTGCCACGCTCCCCGCCCTAGGGCCTGAGCGTCGAGACCAACGACGAGTCTCGATCGCAGCTTTGCTCTTCCCTCTTGCACTCGGCATCTCTCACCTCGATGCCTGTAGGAATCAGGCTCTGGCCATCGTGTGGCAGCAGGACGGGCCTGTCCTCCGGGGCAGGAGTGATGTCCTCTCCTTCCCCGCAGCCCCGGGCCAGCACGTGTTGCTCAGCTGCGGCGCCCACCACGCGCGCCCTGTCCGAGCGGCTGCCGGCAATCGGAGGCAGGCTCTGAAAGCCGCACCGAATTCCCAGCTTCCTCGCTAACAAGCAGAGAGAAATGGAGCGTGTTATTGCAATCCCCGCCGCACGCGTCTTGCATATGTGCTATCAGAGCTCCTATCACAGGGGCCTGGTGCGTGGCATGACCTGGAGACGTGTTCTCAGCCCAGCATTAATTTCCTCGCCTTGTACGTACAAGAGAGATCTCCTGTCTGAATTCCTGGCTGGCTGGCAGCGCGCGGGAGCCGGCGGGGAAGGCGCATCTTGTCCTGCTCGTTAGGGCCGCGATGGGGACAGGTCCCTCCGCCCGTGAGATGTCTGGATCCCGGGACGCGAGGCTTTGATGAAGGCCGTGGGGTCTGCGGTTTTACGAGCCCGGCCTAAACAGCGTGCCTGCGGAGGAGATGTCATCTGGAGGGGGAGGCTGGCTCATAGGGCTGCCAGCGCTGCGCCCAGGGGGACTGCATAGGAGCCAGGTTGGCACAGGGCACATCCAGCCCATCCCCTGCCGGAGGCAGGATCAGCCCCGTGCAAACCAGCCCCGACAAACCCATTGCCCGAACTCTTAGCCCCACGACACGGGGAAGGTCGGGGGACCGCAGTGGCCAGTTACAATACTCAGCATTTAGCTGAGTAGTTAAAAGTGGGGCTGGTTGGGACCTCCGGAGGTCACATCTAGTCCACCCCCTGCTTGAGGCAGGGTCAGCCCTGCCCAAACCAGCCCGGACAAACCGTAATCGAAACTCTATGTAAGTCGCTGACCTGTTCTGCTCCGGGCACCGCAGAGGTGATGCTCTCCATCGGCCGGGGATGCACCCCAGAGACGTTGCAGCGACCCCCTGCTTTGCAACAACCCCTGCGGAAAGGGTGCCGGTCCCTACTCCACATCGCGGCCCGGGGATGGAGCTTGTGTCGCTGGAGCATGGAGCTCCGCACGGATGCCCACCTCCTCCCCGCTGGTCCCCTTCAGCCCCCGCTACCCAGGCTGCAGCCCCCCGGTCCTGCACCGAGCCCCCTGGTCCTGGAGCCCCGCGGCGCGGCTCATCCGGAGGGCAACACCGCCACCCTGAGGCCAGCCGCCGGGATGGCAGTGGCCTGAATGGCTGGGACTCCTGGGTTGTCTCCCCGGCTCTGGGAGGGGAGTGTGGTCTAGTGGTCACCCCGTGGCGGAAGGCTAGATGCCAGGACGCCTGGGTTTCTGATCCCAGCTCCTGCGGTCTTGGCCAGCGAGACTAGGCGGGACCGAGCGAGCGCTGTTCCAGCTCCACGTCTCTCCCGAGGCCAAAGCAGGATGCAGGCGAGGGGCGTGCAAAGGTGTATCACGCCGTGGGCCTGAGCCCAGCCCTGCAGACGTGCAGAGGGGTTTCTGTCCACCCAGGAGTGGGCTTGTGCCTCTCGGGAGCCGGGATCTCTGGCATTGCAGAGCAGGGGCACGGTCTCTGCTGCCCGGAGCCGTGTGCCCATGGGCGCACACCCTCGCCAGCCACCCCCAGTGACCCAGCGAGGCGTCATGCAGCTTTGCGGCTTTCAGTGGGCAATACCGATTTCGCCCCACGGGAGCTGTGGCTGCTCCATTTTTTAATTTTATTTTTTGCAAAAATCTTTATTTCTCTCTCTATAAAGAAATAAATAGATAGCTATAACCGTACCTCTAACACCCCGCCAAGCAGCCCCTGTGATTCACCTGGCAGATCAAAGCACGCTTGGACAGCGAAACCATTAAAAACCCCATGACACCGTTTGCATCCGTGCCCCCGCGCACCCATCTCCATTCCCATGCCCTCACTCCTCAGAGGGCCTGCCCCTGCAAAGGTCTATGCCAGGCCCTTCTCCACCGTATGAGGTTTGCCATTTCTTCCTTGTTGTCCTCTTCTGCCTTTCTGGAGTTCCAGTAAGGAGAGGGGGGTCTCTGCCCTGCGTCTTTGCGAGAGCTGGGTTGAGTCTGCCTTTGCTTGGCCTGGTCCCATCCACTTCCAGGGAGCGTTATCCCTTGATGCTGGAGGTGGATCTGGCTTTTGGGGCTGAGAGACGGCAATCACAAAGTGCCCTGCTCCTGCAGCTTCTGGGCGCCGGTTGCAAGCGGCAGGGAGGGGGATCAGAAACTCTGCCGCCGTGCAGCTGGCCCTCCCCAGGGTGAGTCGGGGCAGCAGGACATCCCTGGGACTTCCCTGCCTAATCCGCGCGTTGATGGGAAGATGCTCGCATAGGAGCAGTGGGTTGGGGTGTCACGGCAGAGGGCTCCTGCTATGCCGGGGGGCGAAAGGAGGGGCTCTTGTGCTGCAGATAAAATGGGTTTTGCTCCCAAGGCACCCAAGAAGCAGCTCCGACCACCCGCAAGCAAGGGACCGCTCAGTGGGGGACAGTGTCCGGCATTTCCCACTGGACATCAACCCCCACCGCTGACCGGGCTTTGATCAGCTTGAGGGAATCTCTGCAAAACCTTCCCCACGCCTGGCAGCAGCTGTGTCCGACTGGCACCAGTCGCTCGAACGGGGATGGTCCCCTTTGGGATGCACAGGAGTCCCTTTTCCCAATTGCTTCCAGGCACAGCTCGGGCGTGCGAAGCCGTCGCTCCTCGAGGGGCTGGCCCATTAGCACAGCAGACGGCCGTACGGCATCACTCAGGGGTCTGGGGGATCAAGTGGCTGGGAAAGCCTGTCTCTCCACCTGTGTCCCCAGCGGCCCCCGTGCCCGGCGAAGGCCTGGCAGATGGCACTAGCGCGGGATGTCTAGTGAGCCTGTTGGCCGCGGCAGCTCGGTCCAGATGGCTCCAGGTTGTAATATCTTAGCAGCTGCCGTCTGTCTGAGATCAGAGATGCCAGCAGCTGGACCTCTTTGGGGGAAGGGGCAGGCAGCAAGGGGTGGAGAGCAAACCTGGGAGGGGTCCCTTGATGCTCCCCTTCTGCCCAAGGCTCCCGGCGAGCGTCCTGATGCACCCCCCGGCCGGATCGGATAGACCCTGTTCATCTCTTTCCATAGCGGCGTTTTATCCCGTGCAAACGCAGCGCCCGTTAGAGGCAGATGGGCGCCAGGAATTGTGCACGCAGGGCATGGCCAAAACCACAACCCTCGAGAGCAGCGAGCGAACACCGACGCCCCTTCCACACTGCAAAGCGGATGGGACGCCCCCCAGCCCCAATATCCTCCGCGTCCTGCCTTCCCAAGAAGAGGGGGAGCTGGGGGAGCGTGCCCCGGCAGGCGGGCAGCAGCGCCGCGGCTTGGCCTAGATAGCTGGGAAAGCATAAAATAGGTCAGCGAGGAAGAGCCACTGCCTTCCAGCAGCACACGCCGCAAATCGCTCCCTTCCCGTTCCCCCGCGGGACAGAGGACTATGGGGCTGCCACGGGGGCCCGGTCCGTCCCGCGCCTCAGACCCGTGCAGAGGGGTCGGGGGAGCGGTGCAGAGGCCGTGCACCTCGCAGCGGAGGGGAGAGCTGCCCCGGGCTCTGACAGGGAAGGGGCCGTGTCCCATTGGGGCTAGAGAGGACATTCCTGTTGCAGCGGCCTCCCGTCCCTTCCCGGCACCAACTTCTCCTAAAGCCCCATATGCCTCGGAGGAGGGATTTGTCTATCAGGGTCTGAGGGCACACGGCTAAAGCCCTGGGCATCACTTGAGGCTTCTGCTAGGCTTGGACCCATTCATGCTTTGCTGTCGGTGCCTCCCTTCTCACCCCACCCAGGGACTGTGGGAATTGTCATCCGGTGACGGACAAAGGCAGGAGTCAGAGCCTGCTTATGCAAAGCCAGCTCCGTGCCACAGAGCCGCCTTGCTAAATGCAATCACCGTCCTTCTGCGAGCACAAATTACAGCCCACCGAGCAGGTTTCCGCACGGCTCGAGCTCCAGCTTCGTGTCTGGGGTTTACCAGGCCCTGCCAGTCCCTTCCAGGCGCATGGGGTTGCTGAATCACGCATTGCAAAGAGAGCGACCGCCGCACAGGGAAGCAGCGCCGCTCAACGGCTCTGAACGAGGGGAGCGGCTCACGCTGCCCCTTTCAAGCACCCCGCGGGAGGGACCAGGATCTAACCACTGCCCAGCCCTTCCTCCCACGTGAGCGGCGGGGGCCGTAGCTGCCCTCGCCGGGACGATGCCCTGTTTCAGCGCAGCGTGGGGCACCGGGGCTGAGTCCTGCCCAGCTCCCGCATCAAGGGGCTGGGATGTGACGGAGGTGGGCATGCAGTCTGCCTCCTGCATGGGTAAAGCAAGGTGGGGAGGACTTCGAGAGCCCATCTAGCCTGTCTCTCCCAGGCAGGCCGGTCCTTCCTTCCTTGGGGCTTCCCCCTTTTGACGAGATGGCTGAATTGGCTTAACGTGGACTTCATTCCCCGAGCCCCCAAGATGGCTGTTCTACGGGCCCCATTAGAGGGTGCTCGTACCCAAAAGCTTGCAAAGAACAATTTTTCCAATGATTTAGTTGGTCTAATAGAAGATATCACATCTACCCAAAGAACCGTGTCTGCCTCGCTTCTCCAGCAGTGAAAATGGGTTGATCGCTGGCTCCAGAAACCATGGGTCACCATGGGCAGAGGCCCAGCAGGCCGCCCTCCCACCCCCAAAGCCATTACCGGGTGGGCTTTGCATAGCGGAGCGGACCCCATGCACATTGCAAGCCCCAGCTTTCATCTCCCTTCACCTCATTTTTAGGAGCGTATAAAAGGGGGTGATCCCTCCTGAGCCAGGCGGGGAGCCCTGGGGCAGTGCCCGCTGTGTCCTGGGCTTTCAAAGGTCAGTGAGCCAGATAGTGCAGCCCCGAGTGCGAGATCCAGGGCGGATCCCAGCGTCTGGGGCCAGGCCAAGGAAGGGCACGATCGGGATACGTGGGGGGCTGATCAGGGCCCCCCACTACTCATGCACCGCCGGCTTCGATCATTCATCCCCTGCACCCGGGACTGTCGGTGCAGCGGGGCCGTGCTGCCCGCTGCAATACAGGGTGGGCAGCGGGGCTTTGGAGGGGACCCCGCTATAACCCCGGTTGTTCAAGGAGCAGGCTGCGGTGTGCCGGGGGTGTTGGGTTTCTCCTTGCCATAGCGGCAGACAGCCATGGGGCGGCACTGGAAAGCCGGCGAGGGAAGGAGGGGCTGGGGAAGGTCACTTGTAGACTGCGGCGGCCGGGCGTGGTGTTGTGTCTTGCCTGGGCCCCACAATAATGACACAGCCGGAGCGCCAGCCACGCGCCGGCGACTGATGGCGATGCCGGACGGCTCAGACTGAGGCTGGCGCTCGCTCTCAGCAAGCCTGGCCTCAGGTGGCCTGGGCATCTCCTGGGCTTCGGAGGCTGCACCGCGAGCCACCAGCTGCAGCTGAATTGGAGCATCCTTCGAGACCGCCTGCCCGGGATGGCTTGGATGGCCTGGGGCAGCTTGCAATGTGGGCCTTGAGAGCCAGGGCCGGGAGCCAGCTCGGCAGGGAGGGTCACGGGGGTGTATTTTGGTTTCTGCATCACCCTGGATGCGTGGGACTTCAGCAAGCGGGCGCTGAGCAGGGGCAGGACCGCGGGGAGGATTCGTGGCGACGGCATGCAGCTCGTCCCTCTCTAAGGTAAGGAAACGGGGGCGATTGGGAACCCGGTGGCAGGTAGCCACAGGCAGCAAGCTACCCCCCGAGGACGGGAGCCTGCGGGAGGCTGAGCATAGCAATCCAGAGCCCGATTCCCTGGAGGGGCAACTCTCCATGGGCAGGGATAGGTGCATGGACCGGGGGCGAGTCTCCATATAGGCGCATGGACTGGGGGCGAGTCTCCCTATAGGTGCATGGACCGGGGGCGAGTCTCCATGGGCAGGGATATGTGCATGGACCGGGGGTGAGTCTCCATATTTGTGCATGGACCGGGGGCGAGTCTCCATATAGGTGCATGGACTGGGGGCGAGTCTCCACAGGCAGGGATAGGCACATGGACCGGGGGGCAGGTGGGCATGTGGGCACTTGCTTCTTCCTGAAGCCTGGGCAGGTCTAAGTGAGGTGCAGCTTTGCAAGGGATTGGGAAGGGGGCACCAAAAAGGGGGGTGGGGGAGCGAGGTGGTAGCATGAGAGACAGGCGGGGGGAGAGGGGTACCGAGCCTGTTGTGAGCAGAGTTCACATCGTGCCCGCAGAGCTGAGCTTGCCATTTAGTCCCCCCCAGTAATACTTGCATTTTTTTGCATGTGACATTCCCTGAAGCCCGAGTGCCTTCAGGGAGAGCCGGGGCAATACTTCAGCCTGCTCTTTCCAACCTCTGGTAGGGAATAGAGTCCTTCCGGCAGCCTCCGAAATGCCGACCTCCGAGCCCGGAGCCGAGTACTGGATCGACGGGTCCCATCGCGACACGGCCCTGGAGGATTTCTACACCATGGGCCCGGAGCTGGGCAGGTAATGTCAGAGGTAGCGGGGTGGGATCAGCAGCCTGGGCCGGGCTGGGTGGTTGCTTTGGGCTTGCGGTGGGTTAAGAGGCCTCTCGAAGTCAGGTCAAGTGCGTGGCACGTGCGGGCGTAAGGTGAGGATCCCTCTGGGAGCCGCCACCGGCGCGTTCTTCCGGAGGCCGGGGAGCGATCGATGATGTGGGGCAGGGCGCGGACACCCTGTCACTGTTATAATCCTGGGCTCAGTCGCCAAGATGTCTGGGAGGTGGTGGAGGGGGTGATGAAGGGGCTGCTGGATGCATTGCAAGCCTGTTCACTGCAGGCTGGTATAGCTCCTGCCTGGCGCCGGGATCTGTGCCAACCCCGGGCCGAGCCTAAGTCGTGTCGACCTGGCTGAGGCATGCCGAGAAACAAACTTCCCGGGATGCAGTGAGTAGTGAAGGGCTCTTCCCCACCCACCTGGAGCGGGACAGGAGCTTGCGAGTTGTGTTTGCTCCGCATTACTGGAGAAGTCACTGCTCCCCCCACGTCCCCTGGGGCTGCCAGGGGGTGCGGGCACAGGGCCGGCAGTCCAGGTCCTTGTGATAGCCCGTCTATCAGCACAGCAAGCACCCCTGGATGTGGCTGGTTCATGTCAGGGCAGGCATCACCCCGGATCCTAACACTTGTCCACATCGGACAACTCGAGCCTCATCCTGCAGCCGCTCAGAGCACCCACGATAAAAGCCAGCAGGAGGGGCAGGTGTCCGGCACCTTTGAATGCAACCTGTACCAATCCAGGCTGGGAGGTCACCGGGACAGCAGGGACCGGGGCTGAGACGGATCGAGGGATCCCGTGCCCACTGCATAAGAGCAGCGTTTAGGGCCCCGCTCCCAGCCGGGCCATGCACGCAGCGTAGAGGGGGCTGCATTCAGGTCTGTAGCCCGTGTGGGGCACGTGGGATGGGATGCTCTGCACAGGGGTCTCGGGCCGTGGTCGTCTAATCAGCGCCACTTGCAAAAAAAGAGCGGCGTGATGGCAGCTCCCACCAGCTTCGGTAGCTCGGGGTCTCTCCGGATAAGCATCCTTGGCTGGGCTAGGGTTGTAAGGCACTTTCCACCCCTTAGGGGAGAGCATGAGATCTGCCAGGGTGACATGCCCCGTGCATGGAGGCTGTTGGAGACCCCAGCCTGCAGCCCCAGATGTGTGGGCTTTGGCTGGAGGACGAGCATAGCTGCCCCTGCCCCGTAGGAGGCTTTCCTCTTTCCCCAGCCGCTCGCTCGCCTTGCTGCTTTTCTGCTCAGTGCATCACATTAATTATTAAACAGCCACACAAAAAAAGAAACCTGCAACGGAGGGAAGAGCTCGCGTCCCTGTTCCTCCCCAGCTGCGGGTGTGAGTGCCGGTGGCTTGGCGAGCGGGGCTGACGGCCGTTCAAATCACCGCACATTTGGGGGGGGTTAAAGCGCTTATACCTTTATCCTGCTCTGTGTGAGGACCGTAACTGAGCCGCCATGGTCCGCTGTGTAAATCCATAATTAGCGACTCTTTTTAAAAGCTGATTTCCCCCCGACCCCTCCTTCCTCCGTGACCTGATCGGCCCTGTCATGGCTGCGGGCGCAGAAGAGCTGTTCAATCTGTTTGCGCTACGCAGCTGGTAGCCGAGAACAGCCTCGTGGGATTGAGGAGACGGGGCATGGCCTTCCCTTTATAGTTTCCTGGCTGGTAGGGGCTGGAAGGGACCTTATGTGTCACTGGGGCCAGCCCCCTGCCCTCGGGACCTGGCGGGGGGTGGGGAGGTCAGCTCTCCTCTGACACCGATTCCCTGTGTGGCCTTGGGCAAATCACTTGATTGCGCTCTGCCTCCCCTCGGTGAGATGAGGATCCCAGCTCTGCTCTTTCTCACCCGGAGAGGGATGAAGCTAAACCCGCTGCAGGTAGATGGCAGGGTGCCCAGATTCAGCGGTCAAGGGGGAGACGTACCTACCTTAGAGGGCAGAAAGCGCATTGAGGAAGGACATAGCTCTGCTGGTTTTCCTCCGTTCCCCTCCCCGCCCAGTTCCTCAAGGAATCGGACTAGTTTAGGGCCTGGTTTGAAGCCCATCGAGGGAAGAACTCCTCTCGACTCCGGTGGCTTTGGATGGAGACCAGCGCCCTGCACAGCATTAGCCACGGTGCTTGTATCTACAGCGAGTGCTGGGTCGGGGGCAGCTCAGGCCACAGGTCGCTGTCTGCCCCTCTTCCTGCACAGGGACAGACCTTCCTCGAGCCTCCCACCTTGGCTCTTGGCTGCAGAAACCCAGTTGCTGGAGCCATTGAGAGCCAAGGGACGGGGAAGAACCAGCCCCCCGGTAGAAACCAGAAGCCAAGGACAAGTGGAGAGGGTCTTCCAGCTCCAGGTCACCGGGCATTAATATTGAAGACGCACAGAATTTATTAGGGCCTCATCTGAGAGCGGAGCAGAGCAGCCAGCATGGATGAGCTCCAAGGGGATTGAATTTAAATTTCATTTATTTAGACTTTGGGGGATTTCTCTTCTCGCCGGCGCATGAGGCGAAGCTAATGCTTGAACTGGAAAATGCGACTGCATTAACTTCTAAGGGCACTTCAGGGGTCTTAATAACGCACGAGGATACCGCTGCAATGTGGCTTCCCGTCCTGGAGTGAGAACCACCTTTCCCCGCGCGGGCTCTAGGAATCGAACAGGGGTGATGGAGAGGCTTCACCCCAGCAGGCCCCCAAGCAGCGGGGCATCTCAGAGGGCTTTGGGGGACTACCAGAGGGTGGCAGCAGCCTTGCAGCAGAAGTGGCAGTGAAGGAGTTAATTCCCAGTATGCTCGACCTGGGGCAATGGGGAAGTTGGGCTGTAGCTGGTCAGAGAGGATGCAGCGAAGGGAGAGAGGTGGAGCTCCCCGTGCAAGCAGTGAGCTGGCAGGAGGGCACCGGATTTGACCCTAAACGCCCATTCAGGGCTCTGTGCACAATCCTTTGTCCCAGAGCAAAGGGGGTATAACCCCGTGCTGTTCCTGTCCAGCCCCTTAGCACCCACCAGCCCTGCTCCCTGTGCCCCTCATTCCCCGTGAGCACCGACCTGGGGAAGCTTGCCCCGGCATGAAACAGGGGCACTTTCACTTACCCCGGGGTAATTGCAGGCAGACGGGCACCTGAGGTGCAAGAACCTCTGCTCCTCGTTAGGAGTTTAGGAGCACGCTGGCTAATAGCAGATTGGAGGGGTTTGGAGCCTGCGAGCGGCACCCTCCGTCCTCTCTGTGCAAAGCCAGGGTAAGCTGAGGCCCCAGCTTGGCTCGGATCCTCAGCTGACACCCGGGGGATTTCTGGAGCAGAAACCAGCCAGGTCATTCATCGCCCACAAAGCATCCTTGCTCGCACCTTCACGGGAGCTCAGCTGTCGAGCATCCTTTGATTTCCCAAAGAAGCGTGATGCAACCGGGGCCTCCTTCCTGGCTAACCCACCCCAGCCAAACCGCGCGCTTGACCTGCGCTTGCAATCTTCTGAGGACAGAGAGTCCGCAACCCCAGGTAAAGACTGCAAGGTTGGGGGATGCACTTACATCCGCCTGGGGAAAAGCAGGTGTCTGTCCCCTGATCGGGCCGTGGCCTGTCTTTAGTGCATGGGGATGATTCTGCCTCGGGCAGGGGGTTGCACTGGATGACTTGTGGAGGTCCCTTGCAGCCCTGCTTCTCTGATTTCTACCATTTATCTGGATTGCAGCATTGCCTGCCAGGCCCCACCATGGACCAAAGGCTGGCCTCTGCCCCAAAGAGTCTCCAGGGGAAAGAGAGCAGGATGCCTTTGTCTAGCAATCAAAGGTTTCTTCCTCCCTACGGTGTGGATCGGTATGTTGGCTTTGACAGCGCTACGTTTTCCCAGCCCTTTGGTGGCCCCACGGAGACGTAGCAAAGCCCCGATTAAAGAAGGGGCGCGGGGCACGGCGTTGAATTCACATATTTAGCTCAAATGAATGCAGCTCCTTCACGGGAACCCGCCTTCTTCCTAGTGGAAACCCCCTTTGTTGCTTTTCCTTCTCTCTCTTTTTTTTTTTCCTCCCAGCAACTGTGCGTAATCCGAAGTGATAGAAAACCATTCTCCACATGCATTTTTCACTTAATGCCACGCTGCCTCTGGTGTATTGGAGCTGACCGAGCAGAACACCGTCCGCAGCCTGATTTGTGGCCAATAGTTTCTCCTAATCAAGCATTGAATCATGGTACTCAATTTAAAGAGGGGGGGCCAAAAAAAAATCCATAAAGCATGGTTTCAAGGCCATTACCAGACAAATGAGCACAGACAAGTGATATTTGTCAGGCGCGGGAAGGAGGGCTCTGCAATATTGCAGAAATCGGTTCCAAAGGCAGATTGAATTGAGCAAGAAAATGGCCAACCGGGGAGTTTATTCCCTGCAAACATTAATTGCCGAAGGGCCCCGATCCTGATGTCCCGTTGAAAAAGCTTTGAAAGACTCGTACAGACACAGACAGATATCATCACAAGACACAGGAGCTGCCTGATCTGGTGGCAAGCCCGTGCCTCCTGCTCTGTGGGTGTTTGCTCGAGCCCTGGGAAACGCGGACTGTTTTCCTATTGTAGCGTCGTTTGAAATTAAAATTGCTGCTTCTTGGTGCTCAAGGACTTTAAAAAATGCAGCCTCAGCTCTGCATAATGCATACGTGACACCAAGGCCTGTTCTCTCCGGGGATGCTAGGTGCTAGGGACCCCACCAGTTGTATGGGGTCAGGAAGGGATTGGTGCAGCCTGGGTCGGGGTGGGAAGTTTGCCTTCCTTTGTAGCTGGGGGCACGGCCTCTACCTGGGCCCTCTTGAGAGTATATCGACCCTTTATAGAAGCGGGACGTTGGCCGCCGCGGTCCCCGTGCTTTACCTGTGGCAGGTTCGGGTGTGCTGCCTGGTGCCGTGGTAGCTGTGCTAAGCGGTTAGATGATGGAGGTGTCTAGGATGGTTTGGACAGGGCTGATCCTGCCTCTGGCAGGGGGTTTGGATTAGAGGTAACCTCCAGCCTGGCTCCTCTATGATCCCGCCACCACCTGTGAGGGACAGAGCTCTGGCTTCCCTCGCACGTTATTTGGTAGGAGAGAGAAGTCCTCCTGGGAGAGGCGGAGCCAGCTAGCAGGGAGGTGTCGCCTTCCAGAAGAGGCCTGGCTTGCATGGTCGGCCTGAAACAACCTTTGTGCTTTCTTGTATATTGGGATGATGTGTGCTGGGATTATGGAAGGGCCCGGGTGCAATTTCCAGCTGCTTCAGGGCGGCCCCAATTTCTAGTTGAATGCCCTTTGAACCTAGGAGCTGGGGATCAGCACCGTGCAGACACCACCCAGCCGGGTGAAGACGGAGAGGGCCTTTTCCACCCACTTTCTATCCTCTTCCCATTGAGGGAGCAGCAGGCTGTCCATGAAAGAGTAAATGCTCCCCTGCAGCTACTCTACCGTGCATGGGTAGGGCAGCCTGGGACCCCGGCCCCGGCAGCATCTCGCAGCAACTTTCTCTCTCCTCTCCCTTCCTCCACGCAGCGCTAGGAGTGGTTACAGCAAATCCAGGCTTGGTTCCGGCGTTAGACATTTTCCAGTTCATCTGTAATACAAATACAATTACATCTCCATTCACAGTCAAGGTTGATTGCCAATATTTATTAAGAGCTGGGAGCAGAAGGCAAAGAGGGCTGTTTTCTGGAGGCTCAGCGGATGGGCCAGCCGCGCCGGCAAGCTGGGGCGTAGCTAATTCCAGTCGAGAGCCCGGTGCTGCCGCAGATAATGTGATTGGGAAGAAACAAAGGGTAGGAGCTCCGGCGTGATACTCACAGCAGGTTGTGTTTTATCAGACAAGCTGAGCTGATTAGTTTTAAATGCTGATATGTAGCGTGGGGTTCGGGACTCTCGCTCTGAACTGGAGATGCGCAAAGTCCAGATCTGGATCCGGATGTCTCCAAAGGGAGGATCAGGAGTCTAAAGTTAGTCCCAAGTCAGTCCACACACAGCGTTAATGCGCTTTAATGCCTGCACGTGTAGATGCCGGCCTATTCCTGCTTAACGAACATCTTGCTTATTCATTCATGTATTTATTTATTTATTTTTAATTTTCACCCAAGAGTGGTTGTTTCTCTTTTTCAACAAGCGCTGGTCCCCGGGGAATGCCGCTGTTGTCTGTTAGAGCGGGACAGGTCTTTTTTCAATCGAAAATCTTGCAATTAGTGGGAAACTGTAAATTTTTGCTGAAAATGTCACTTTCTAACAGAAATTTGACGGTCCACATATTGGATTTGAATTAAGAATATTCAGCCATCAGATTTGCTGCTTTTTTTTCTTTCTTTTTTTCTTTTGACCAGGAATTCAACATTTTACTAGGTTTTCTGGAGACAGCTTACAAGCAGATAATACAGTTTTCTGTCTAAAACTCTAGTTCTGATGGAAAAAAATTAGTTCATCTTTGTTTCCTTGTCTTGAAGTGGGCTCGGGCTTGGACAGATCTGGGAAATTGTGCCTAGTGGAGCGATCCCCGCTCTTCAGTTCTGCAGGACCATTTGCTGTGGTCCCATGAGTGTTAATTTTTGGGTGTGGAACGTGGATAACCCTCATAACGAGAGAGATTTGGCATTTTTCAGAAGGACTCGGGGAGGATGCTGGGGGTCCTGAAGCAGAACCTGAACGTGGTCCGAGAAGACGGGCAAGTCGAAGAGCAATGAAATTTGCTAGATTACTCGGTGGGAATTAACCTGCTAAGAGGAATCGAGCAGCAGAGATGAAATTGCAAGCAAGGCTGGTGAAGGCTTAAAGAAAGGGATTGATTTCACCGTCCAGTGGTTAGAAAACATTATTAACTAGAGCCAAAAATCACTGGCAACCGACTGACACTGCTGGGGGGTTGAGCACCACGATGGTTCCTCTTGCGTAACTTGAAGGGATTTAACTGTCTGTATCGGTCCCTTTGCTGGAGGGTTTGGCTGATGCTTGGAGGGCTTGAAAGGTGCTTTGGTTCCTTCTCCTCCACCTGGTTTGTCTCCATCCCTGTGTTTGGTGTCTGGCCTTGCAAAAGGAGCTGGGGATGGAGAGTCATAGCTTCATAGGAAATGAGGGTGGAAGGGAGCTCGGGAGGTCACATCTAGTGCAGCCCCCTGCTTCAAGCAGGACCAGCCTCAACTGCATCATCCCAGCCAAGACTTTGTCTAACTGGGTCTTAAACACCTCCAAGGATGGAGACTGCACCACCTCCCTGGGTAACCTGCTCCAGCGCTTCACCACCCTCCTCGTGAGACTTTCCCAATATCCAACCTCAACTTCCCTTGCTGCAGCCTGAGCCCATTGCTCCTTGTTCTGTCATCTGCCCTCACCGAGAACAGCCCAGCTCCATCCTCTTTGCAGCCCCCCGGCAGGGAGGTGAAGGCTGCTGTTCAATCCCCCTCGGTCTTCTCTTCTCCAGACTAAAGAGACCGTCACGGTTCAGTTCCCACCCTTGGGGAAGGGTTTGGCCCCTTGTGGGATGTGAAGTCAGGATTGTGGAAAGGGAGCGGGAACCCGGACTCCTGGGCCATTTACCCGTTGTCCCCAGCCCTTACCTAGCGGCTGCAATCCGGAGTAGAGCTACATACAATCATGGGGGGGGACATGACCTGCAGCACTTCCCCGGGGTGCTGGACCCAGGTGGGGTGGAGGAGTGGAGGAAAGATCAGGACTGCTCCCTGGGCACACGTGTAAATGGGGTAAAGCAGGAGGCTTCTGTAAAGCGCAGCCGACACTGCCAGAGTGACTCTGGATTGCACCAGCCTAGGATCTGGCCTGTCTTTCTCGTGCTCTGAGCCATGCCGGGGCTTTGGAGGTGAGCGTGCTGGATAGGGGAGGGCCTGGCTGCTGGGGAACTGCCTGCAAGGACCCGCAGCAGAAGGCTAGCCGGAGCGGGGGGGACCGGTTGCCAATAGCACCTCATTAAAGATGCAGCTGAATATATTATGCAGATGCCACTTCTCTACCTGCCGCCGCCTTCGCAGCGCTGAGATAGAAGCATCCCCAGCTTGCAAGCTGCCTAGGAACAGCTCGGTCCCCGCTGCTCCCCCGGGACCCCCGACTCCGCTCATTAGCTCCCTTCCCCAGCAACGAGGGTGAAATGGCAGCAAAGCCAAGCAGCAGCAGGGAGCCCCATTGCAGCAGCTGCAGCGATGCTGGAGGATTGTGGGGGGGTCCCAGAGCCAAGCACCCACCCGAGTGTATCTTGAAGCCCATTCCTGGAGGGTGCCATGAGCTGGGAAGAGTGAGGTGTGAGCAGCTTCATCGTTTTCTCCTGCTTCCCTCGTGTCTCCACACCCGTGGGCTCCCGCGTCCTGCCCGTTGCAGAACCGTGCCGGGCACTTGCTGTGCTTTGGACCTTTCCCTCTTGCAAGCTGCTTAAGGGTTTAGGCTGTCTTGGTAGTCTGCTTTTTAATTAAAAGGGCTTTCAGCAAGGAGAGCCGGAAGCAGGTCGGAGTTGGAGGGCTTGGCAGCACTTCTTTGTGCGGCTCAGCTTGAGAGGCCGTTCCTTTGCCCTCCTGGCTCCTGGTGTCCCCCACCCCTTAGGTCTGCAGTGTGGACACAGCGGTGCAGACCAGGACTGGGGGTCTTCCATGCTAGAGGAGGTCTGGGCAAAGCTAGCAGCAGCCCACCCCCCTGGCCCTTTCCTCTGCCTCCTCCGTCCCTTGGACAAATATTTGCAAGAGTCCTCGATTTTTGGCCGGAGGTTTCAGACCGGTCCCGGCTCTCCTGTATGGGGGTCTGGTGCCTCCACTGATCCTTCCTTCCTCTCGTCCCAGGGGGGCCACCTCCGTGGTGTACAGCTGCAAGGAGAAGGGGACCCACGCCCAGTATGCAGCCAAAATCCTGAAGAAGACGGTGAGTCTCTGGAGCGCTGTTGAGAAGGGAACGTGATGCCACGGGGAAGGGCTTGGGGGGTGCTGACCGGGGTTCCCCTTCACTGCAAGAGGAGTCGGCTCATTAACAAGCATATGCTAAATTACACCAGGCTCATCACCATTGAGACACGGCTGAGCATAACTTGACCATGAGTGAAGAAGTTGGGGAAGCCCTGGCCAAACCCTGCTCTTGAGCCATCCGCACACCCGCACGTCACCGTAGCCGGCCTGTCTCCACCTCCCAGCCCTGTTCCACACGTCTCTGGTGTTTCGGCTGGGTGCTCTGACATAGGGACTCCCCCCAGATCCCTGTGCAGTCCAGGTCGTAAATGGGAGAGGGAGAAACCCTGGGTGGTTGGTATAACCCGAGCCAACGCCTGTAAAAGGGTGTTTGTGCCTGAAATCTTGCAAAGAACTTTTTTCCCAACTATTTAGTTGGTCTAATAAAAGATATTGCATCTACCTAAAGAACCTTGTCTGCCTATGTCCTTAGACCAACACGGCTGCAACCAGCAACCCTATGTCCTTAGACCACCGTGGCTGCAACCGACGCCCGAGCCAACTCCATCACCTTTCTTTAGTGACGGGGTACGCAGGTGACAGAAGGGGGGATCGCGTGGAAAGACTCGCATACATGGGGGTCGTGTGTGTGTTTTCAGATCGACAGAAAGATCGTGAGGACCGAGATCGGCGTCCTGCTGAGACTGTCCCACCCCAACATCGTGAGTATGAGCGTGACCCCAGTCCGCGGATGCCCTCCCCAGCCGTGCAGCCGTTGTAAACCCCCTAGGACGTGCAGGTTCCTCCCCCTGGCTGTGTGTGTTTTAGGGGCCAGTGCCCCAGCTGGTGCAAGCAGATCCTGGGATCCAGGGTGACATGGGCAGGTCCGCTGAGCTGGAGCCAGTCCAGGGAGCCGGGACAGCCAGTGCTCTGCACTCGGGTGCTTGCTTCCCCAAGCGGTGTGGCACGGGTCTGCTTTCTGTGGGCCTGCCGTGGCCGGGGGCTCCCAGGGGTTGAAGCCCTGTCGATTCCCACCAGCTGTTCCTTCCACGGCTTGGCTGGCAAAGGGGCAGATCCTGCTCCTCCTCCTCCACTGCTGCACAAGTGCCTGGCTGAGCAGAGGGTGCTTGGATACAAAGGGGTTAATAGGGTGGACTTGCTCTCATTACCTGCCTCCCTTCCACGTGTCCGTGTCCGTGTCCGTGTCCCTGGGCCCAATCTTTCCTGGGCTGCAAACGCAGCTGAACCAGCTCAGGCCCAGATGGACCGTGAGGTCGCTCCAGCCAGCCTGCCTGACCGACCACTTCATTGCACCGGCGATTCCTTCTCCTGGCGAAAGCTGGGGAGGATGAAGCTTCTGGTGTCCGAGGCAGGAGTTCGGCATCACCTGCCTGCCCTGGGCAGGGACTCCTGCCTCTGCCCATTCACTAAAAGCATCCGTTCAGCCCGTCCCATCTTGCTGCAGGAGGGGATTTTTCGTGAGCCCCCAAATCTGCTGCCCAGGTCTCTCCCGTGAGCCTGCGGGAGTCGACTGGGCTCCTCGCTCCAATCAGCCTCGAGGGAAATCTCAGCTGTAGGACAGTAGAGGTTGGTGAATCCCAGTCTGACGGTTTATGGCCCTCCCCTCTCAAAAACCTTAGATCTGGATGGATTTGGCATCAGCTGCCAGCCCGTGGGCCTGGCACTGCCATTGCCGGCTGGGTGGCGATGCCTTCTCCTCTTCTCCACATCAGCACTCATCAAGGGACCTCTGGACTTTCTCTGCCATAGACTGGGAATGAACTGAGCTGCGTCGGTCTCTGGTTGTAAGGGGTGCCCACTCCGCCAGACTTTGCCACCAAACCGACGCACCCTTTGCTTTTATTTTAAAGGCCTCATTCAGCAGTGCTGCAAATAGGTGCACGGGACTTGTTTTGAAGAACACGATGCCGTGAAGCCTTTTGCTGGGCTTGGAAACTCTCGGAGCTTTTTCAGGGGGTCTCTGAAGTATTCCAGCTCCGCTGCGGCCAGCCAAGGGATTTCCATATGGCAAGCAATTTCCGTGGAGGAGCTCAAATGAGTACCCAGGAAAATTGCCTGTTTGTAATGAATCCTGGAAGGGAAGATAAAGCGAGGCGCGCCAGGTCATCGCTGCCAGCAGCTGGGCTCTTCACCGCTCGCAGCATTTATAGGACTCAGCACTCAGGATAATGGCAGTCGAACTGGAACAATCTGAAACACTCAGGAACAGATCTAATTACACCAAGTGTCAGCGGAGAGGGGACCTTCTTGTCAGTTTGTGTGTAATTGAGGCGACGCGCAGCGCTGCCCGCTCCGCTCGGGCATCCTGGTGTCTGATCCGCCCCGGGGGCTGAGTGCCGAGCGGAGGGGGGCGTCTGCACCCTCTCGGATCAGACCCCACGGGTCTCTCCGTGCATCTCCCCACGGTTTCTCCCTGGCGGTGTATTGCCGGGGCTGGTTTGCAAAATGCTCTGGAATTACCCAGGGACAGCTGAAGGCAAAGCCAGATGGCAGCTTTGTCCCCCTGTGCCCTGTGCACAAGCTGTGCTGTAATTCCTGGAAGAAGCGCGTGCCCAGCGTAAATTGATTTCACAGCTTGGTAGAAAGCCTGGAACCGGTGTTTCATTGGGGGTTTTCAGCGTCGCTCAGAAGGCCCAGATGTGCTTTGGGCCGTTGTCCTGGCCCAGGAAGCTCCCTCGGCTGATTGCAGGCAAGATTTAAACCCCAGCGCTGTCCGCTCAGATGTGACTGCAGTCTTTGTTTGGGGTAGAGCCAAAGGAAGCACCGAACTCTGCAAATCAGGGGGCTGGGGGCATATTACAGGTGTAACTCAGCTAACCCTAAGGGCAGATTTGGCCCCGTGTCTGCTTCGGCCAGCTGGTTGGTTGCACGACACCTTTCGCGGTGCTATCTGTGCTCAGCATTGGGGCACCCCAAACCCAGCACTGTCCACATGATTGCTGCCCGTTGCAAAGAGCTGGGCACCCACGGTGCCAAGGTTGGTGCCAGCTGATGGGCACGAGGCCCCTGCACATGCCCTTTGTCCTTGCTTTTGGACTCTGCCGTGCTATGGGAAAGCTTCCCCAGTCCAGGAGGCAGCTCTGGGTGTGTAGAACGGCATCTTGAATGGATGCAAACGTTGGCACGTGCTTGTGTCCAGGACATGGCTTCATTTGGTCTTTTAGAGTCTGGCTAATTTGGACGTACACCCTTTTAGCCTCGGTTGTGTATTCCAATGGATGGACGCAGGCAGGTAGTTGGCTGTCTCTGCAAGTGGGTACAGTTTCCAAAGCACCTCGGTAATTTAGGAATCTCACGCTCCTAAGTCACTTAGAGCTGGATCTTGCAAAGGGGCTTGGGCGCCTATCCTCTCAAGCTGGAACCTATCCCCATTGAAGTCAGCAGGGAAACTACCCTTTGCTTCAGTGCGATGAGTTTGAGCCCCGCAACACGTTTGAGAAGGACTAGCCTAAATCTCTTTAATACATCTGTTGAGTTATTGGACCACGTTAGAGACTAGAACCGTGTCCCCAGGAGCCGCATCGGTTGACTCCAGCTCCGGATCTCGCCTCTTTTTGCTCTGTTTGCATCGCGTGTTCTCCAGAGTCCTAGCTGTGCCCTGTGCTCAGGGAAGACAGAGAGATGGCTTCTGGTGCTTTATAAATGCAATAGGAAATTGTTTCCCCTGGAATGCAAGAACTAGGTACAGCTATTGGCTAGGCCTACCGGCATAACCCGCTGGAGGGGTTTTAAATCACCGGTTTTTGTAAGGTTCTGCTCCCAAGTTCAAATGATTAAAAAAAAAGAAAAGACATTTCATTTCATTATTTACACTTGTGACTCCTCTGCACTCTGTGCTATCATTCAGCACCGACCCTGATAGCAGACGATAATAGGATTGTAAACTTTTGAAGTTAATAGGAAAATTATAGCGCTTCTGTGTATTATTATAATGCAATAAGCTGCCACATAGTGTCTCTTACGCTGCAGGGTCTCATGGCCTGTCACCCAGGCTATGTAGGTGATGATTAAAGCCCCATGAAATTCGCAGTGTCACAAAAGTCTTAAGAACCATGACATTTTCTGTTTTCTTGGAGGGGGGAAGGCAGTTGATATATTTTTGAGAGACCTGTTAATTCCAGATTTGCTGTATTGGCACAAAGGGACTGTGCAGGCAAGCTCCCCTAGCATTACCCCACACCCACTATATATCAATGTCATTAATTGATATTATTATTATTATTATTATTATTTATTTTCTGCTTCCTTTGTGGCAAAACAGGGCTGATGACTCTAGGCATTTCTTTCACAAGACCCAAAGTGATTTAAGAGCCTAACTCCTATTTTCAAATGTAAATTGGGCCTTTGGGAGCCTAAATCCATGAGACGTGGGCTCCTAAAGGCTGGATTTTCAAAGGTATTGAGATGCCAAAAGATGCAGGTAGGCATCTCCTGGGATCTTCAGGAGGCAGGTGACAAATTTTTGAGGGGTCGCAGGCACCTCTAGAAATCCACCTAGATGCCTAGCTTGTATTTGAAAATGTTGTCCCTCCAAGGGTATGCTGGCTAGGATGTCCTTCCTGTTCTGCATTTCTTTGTCACAAGGACACTTCGACTTAGATTTTTTGATGCCTTGGGTTGCTTTTTTTGGTTTCGTACCTTTGAAATAATACTTTTATTAGAGGATTTCCTTTGGCACGAATAGAAACGTTTGCAATTAAAACCCTTTTGTTGAACATTTCTCCCCCAAATCTACTCGGCGGGTTCTGGTTGCCATCAGTCTTGGCGTTCTTGGAGAGCCAAACACATCAGCGTTTCTGTAGGAGTTGGAAGTGAAAACAGCTAGAAAGAGAAGTTGAACTGAACCTGGTCAGACCCGCTGTTCAAGCTGGTGCCAGACATAAGGCTGGCAGCATCAGTGAGAGAGGGGCCACTGGATTTGAAAAATGATTTTGGGCTCGAATAATTGGAGGCATTAGAGCAGACAACCATTTTGATAAGGTTTTCGTGGAGGTACCAGATCCTTCGTTCGTTCGAGTTGGCGTATCGCCACTGAAATCAAATGCCAAACGGTATCCGCTGAATATCTGGCCTTGTACGGTGTTGTGCAACTTGGTTTTCAGTGCCCTGTATGGTTCGTTTCTGCATCACTGACTGGCCCATTATCTCTGGAAAAAAAAAAAGACTAGCTAAAAATAGACACCTAAACATGAGACATTCCCAAAATACCAGCCTGCGGAGTTATCTTTCCAATATGGCAGTCGAATGAAGCACGCTGCGCAGAAACACACGAACCCAACGCCACCTTCCCTGCGCTCAGTGAAGACGTACGCTGCTCTTTCTTTTCCTGGTCCATGCCTGGCCATATCTCCCTCCCATGAACTCCCATCCCCTCTGATCTTCCCTGCCACGCATTTGCCTTTGCACAGACCTGCATTTTGCATATCGGCTTAAGCTCCCATTCGACCCTAGAGTAGACGAACACCAGCCGACTCTCCTTGTGCCCCTGCCCGAAAGCTGGCAAAAAACAATTGTCCCAACTATGGAGTTGGTTTAATAAGAGTTGTCACATTTATCCAAATAACCTTGTCTGCCTATGTCATGGCTACAACCAACACCCCCAAAACATGGAAGATCACCGGGGTTGGTGGTTTTTGGAAAGCCTCAGCTCCCAGAGTCATGGGATTGTGTGAGAATCCTGGCCTGCATTTTTTTTTTTAAAGCAAAAGGCAGGGTTGATTCTGCCTGTCTGACTCCAGGCAAACAGGGCTGATTCCCTCCGCCTTTAAAAAAAAAAAAGTAATTTTTTCTGGTTCCAGAGTTAAGCTTGGAAACAAGACCGCTGAAGGCTTGAATATGAGAAGTGTCGTGATTTTGAAGTGCTTGGGATAGGCCGTGCTGCAAATCTAAGAGCCACATTTACTTTCTACCCTAGGACGAAGCCTTCATGTGCGTGCACAAGGCCCCCCCTGCGCCTGGGCCTTCCCCAGCCAGAGCTGAGTTGGCTCTTGCCCTGCAGCAAGCTTGTGCCCATCCTTTGGCCCAGGGACGGAGTCAGGGGGGCACACCCAGAACTCAGTCCTCCACAACTTTGAAAGGGAGGAAGCAAGTCCTGGAGGGCAGAGCCTTTAAATGGGGCTGGTTTGTACCCCCACTTGTGCCACTAGCCTGCAGGAGGATGTGGAGTGAGTCTCCGTGCCTCAGTGTTCCCATCCGTACAATGGGGATAGTGATACTGCCACCTCTTGAGAGTTCTGCTATTAGAGCTAAGCATTACAGTGGCTGGTTGGTTGGGGTTTTTTTGCCTCCTACTATGGGAAGCAGATCGTAAGTCAGAATAGCCCTGAGCCTGCTCAGCTGACACCAGGGATAAATCAGGCATGCTCTGTCTAGCCCTAGAGCAGAGGGAGCTTTTCCCCTGCTCTTTCTGCTGCGAGCGCCAGGCACCGAGTAACTGAGAATCAGGCCCGGGAGGTTTCAAGCATAATCCCGGCCCAACTGGAATCGATGGCAAAGCTGCCTTAAGCTTCAATGGGGTGAGCGTTGCACACGGGGGGATAGCATTCTCCAATTAGCAGAATTGAGAGGCTGAATGCAAAAGCCGAGAACAATAAGCTTCGCGAAGCGACAGGAGCGCGGGCGACCGAGGTAGCTTAGTCATTCTCACCAGGCTGGGGAAGCTGCTAAATTAAAAAGCTTTCACAGGATACAGTGAATTCCACTTACAATTAATGAGCCTGAAGACCCAGGGAGAATAAACGCATTGTGTGCCTGTCTGATTCCCTGCGCTAAGCTGTGATGGATTTCTCTCTCTTTTTTTTTTTAATTCCTGATGAAGTGAGCAAACCTGGCTCGGCGCAGCAGAAATATTCCACTGAAATAAATAAATAAGGAAAAAGGGTGGGGACCCGTGCCGATGGCGCTAATAAATCTGTTACATCCACGCAATCTGTTCTGCATTTATTTATTCCTCTCACTGCTCCGCGCCTCCTTCAAATGCATCTCGTGAAGGAATTAACCTGTTCTGGGGAATAAATTGATTTGCACTGAGTACATGGCTCTTCGAGGGTCCCCACTGCGTCTGTCTTGTAATGGACATGGTTGGCAGAACAGCCTAATTCCGGTGATGGGGCAGCGCGGGACCGCGGGACTGCAGCAGAGAGAGATGTCACCGTAGACCTTGGTGCTGAATTGTTATTGTTCTTTGCAGATCAAACTGAAGGAGATCTTTGAAACCCCCTCCGAGATTGCTCTTGTCCTCGAGCTGGTGACGGGAGGCGAGCTCTTTGACAGGTACTCCGCCAGACTGTCATTTAACCTGCGCATTGTTAATAAAAGCCGACAAATCTAGCCAAAGGAAGGAGAGAGAAGGTGGGAGAGGAGGGGCTGAGTGGTTGCAGGAATAAATTACCCGCTGGCCCTGCCGAGGCTCAGGGCTCCAAGCAGCTCAGGAAGCCGGACGATTTGCAAAGGATTGATCAGGGCACGGTTTGCAGGCCTGGTTCTCTAAGCACCTGCGTCTTCCTAAGGGTAGCGATGAGTGTTTCTACACCGGCCTTGAAGTGGTGTAAAATGGCTACACCCAGGACAGGTGATGGTGAACCCAGCCCAAAACTCAGGACAGCAGGGGATGAGGCAGCGACTGCTCCTGACTTCTCATTCGGCTGATTGGAGCCTCCAGAAAGGCAAGTGTATATCAGCCAGCTGCACAGACTTCGAGCCCGATCCCAGAAGTGGGTCTTGGAGCAGCTGCACCGAGCTCTGGGCTGCGGTTCACGTGCACAGGAGACGTTTCTGGGCCAGAGGTCTGCTGCGTTTGAGCTCCCCGCTGAAGCTGAAGGGAATGGGGCCACATCCAGCCTGCTTGCCTGTTCAGGGAGGCTGGCTGGATGGATGGCAATCTAGCCCCTTCCTCCCCCTCCCAAAGGCAATTAGCTGCACCGTTTGAGACTGGGGAAATGCTCAGATAAGTCTCCTGGGATCCTCTTGAGGAAAGCGGAATTGCAAAGCTGGGAAGTATAAAAGGCCTCCCCCCACTTCCCCCTCAATATTTCCTGACTTGGAGAGAGGAACAAAGCAAACCCCTGCTTGGAGCATCTGTGGCAGTGCTCGCAAGGCAATTAGGGTGGGAGGCTTTAAAGTGTGGGGTATGACGCTTATTCAGAGGGGCTAAGTCGCTGGAGTGGGGTAAATTGGAGATGGCATCCACAGAGCGTGGCCTTGCTTGTGATACCTGCCTGCCAATATTGGGGGTGGGTGGGAGATAACGAGCGTAGCAGAGGAGCAGGAAGTTGGGTTGTTTCCTGCCCCAGGAGAAGAGCGGGGTCTACTGGTTAGCGCAGGGGCGTGGGGGTCTGGATGCACCGGTTCTGTCCTTAGCTTTGGAAGCCAAGTGTGAGCTCACGTTCAGGACTGGAGACGGATCAAATCCGTCGCTGCTCCTTTCCATTACACCCCAAGGCCAGCAGCAGGGGCTGCACGTGGCCCCGCTCCCCTCTCGCTGGTGCTGCAGTCACAGAAATGAGCTTAACGACCCGGCCCAAATCCCACTGGAGTCACTGGGGTGTGGGTTCAGGAACAAGCCCTCGGAGAAAAAAGTCTGAGGTCAAATGAAATGCTCTGCTGGATCTTAGGGCACGTGTTCCTTTTCCTTTTAATATAATGAAGTGGAAGGGCATTTTTAAATGAAAAGATTTCCCCCGTGCCAAAATCAGAGCATTTTGACCTTTTTTCAATTGTGTTCAGGTTTGATTTTTCTTTTCCAGGCTTGTTTCTGGGTCCAGAAGGAATCTACCCCCCCTGCATCCCCCTCCTTTTTCTTGACAGTCTAAAATCAGGTCTCTGGAGAAGGGGAGGACATTTTCATTCCCTTTCGTGGGGACGATCTAGCAAGGAAAGGCCGGTAGTTTGTAGATGGACAGCTCCAGCATGCAGGCGGGTCTCAGGCTTGGGGGGAGTTCATGCAGCACGTGCTGTGAACCCAAGCCCGTGGCCGCGACGTGTGGCACAGCCGTGGCAGTGTTGCAGTGACTTCTCTGCTGTCCCACGTGCAGGATCGTGGAGCGGGGATTCTACAGCGAGCGAGATGCTGCCCACGTGGTCAAGCAGATCCTGGAGGCGGTCTCCGTAAGTCAGCCTCTTTCTCTAATTGTCGGGCCCTGCAAGGTCCTGGCCCTTGCACCTTCTCTAAGAGGGAGGAAGGTCCCAGCTGGGTGGAAGCAGAGTCCCAGAGACGGCCAAACTGGAGAACCAGCGGGCTTCCCATTCAATCAAGAGACCAACTGGCAGGATTCCTACTCCTGCCTCCATCCCTGATACACAATGTGACCTTGGGTAATGCTGTGCCTTGGGGCACTGCCACGCATTCAAATAAGGTGGATGAAATCCAGCTATAAAGTTGTTACACATTGTCAAGCACTAACGCGGTAGCTGCTTGGCTCTTTTTATAGCTGGATAGGCGTTTTTATGGCACAGTGATAATTCTGCACGTGTGGCCGGTTTACATTTATTGTGCAATTGTCTGGTTAATTGTGCGATATATGTAACACGTGGCAGGGGCCCTGGTGTGCGCAGGGGTATTGCTGTTACGGGTCTGCACGTGGCTTCACAGACGCATGTAAAGGGTTTGGAGCTGCGGTGCTGAGCAATGCAAAGCATGATAGCCGTTCTTCTCATGCTCTTTATGGTCTCACTTATTCTTCTCATTCGCCTGATAAACTGCAAAGAGGTGAGCAGGGTGGCAGAGTGGTAATGGGTCACAGACATGGTTTTGGCACGGAAGGATGTGCTGGCTGTTAAGGTGTAATAATCGAGCTCAGCAGATTGGGGTTCAGCACCTAACTCTGCAGACATCCCCGGGTGACCTCCATTCTCTCCTCGGCTGTATGGAAATGGCAGTACTTCTTCCTCCTTCCTCTTTGTCTTGTCTAGTTCGACTGAGTTCTTGGGAAGCAAAGACTTTCCCCATATGGACAGTGCATAGCACAAGGATCTCAATTAGGCGCCACTGTCATAGAAACACAGGCTTCAGATTTGGTGCCAGATCTCCAGCGGGGCTGGAGATGAAAGGGTGAAGTGCGCCCGAGCACACCTGAGACAAAAAAGGCTGTGTTTGGGCTTTTGTTTTATTAACTGGGGGCCCTTTCCCCACCTGTTAAGGTCACCCGTCTCCCATCTCGGAGATCAGCAGCCTGTGAAATTAAAAGCGCAGCAGCAGCTCCCCAGATCCACCGCCCAATTACAAGGGAGGCTGGGGCACATGGTGTATGTGGAAAAGGGAGAGAAGGGGGAAAAGAAAGAGCCCTAGTCTTGAAGCTGTCAATCCTGATCCCTCCCCACCGTAGTGAGGAAAATGCCAGGTGCTCTGAGCGCAGCCTCCCTGCCAGCGCGAAGCATCGCTGCCCCTTTGCTTATTCTGCCTCAGTGACTTTGCTCTTGCTCGTGCTCTGCTTGCATGTCAAAGCGAGATCTTTCTGCTTTGCTGTGCTCGGCTGGCACTTGGAGCCGAACCTGGCATCTAAAAATAAAGCTGTGTTCTCTCTGTTGCATACGCTGTCTTCGGCCATCAGCAGCCAGGCACGCGCCGGAGTCAGAATTTCGCTGGCAATTGTGCTGGGGCTGCAAGAGGCAGGCCAGATCAGAGCTCGCTCGGTGACAGCTGCTGCGCCCCGGTCCCTCCTCCATATTAATTACCACGTCGCAGGCTGAATGCATCTAGGGCAAGGCTCCCCTGCAGCTACTGGCCCCTGCCAGAGGCAGGATACCAAATTGGAGAGCAGCGAGCCAGAGGCGGGATGAAAATAGATACGCTCGGGGCCAAAGTGTCACTGTCACGGGGTCTCTTTAGTGTGACCCTACCTGATGGCAAAAGCGGTATGGTCCAAAATGTGCTTTGTAAAGGAGACCTAGGATGCTGCATGGAGATGCGGACCCAGGCGAGTCCCATATTCAGGGTGATAAAAGGCTGGAAAAGAGATGGCAGGTGCGAGAGGAGACGTTGCAGGGATAAAGGTGATGGCCTTTGTTAGAAAGAAAGGAAACCCTCAGCTAAGTGCACCAGTCCCGGGGTTGCATGAACAGAGAGGCTGAGCTGAGCTGCATCCTGGATGTTAATCGGTGCTAATGTGACAGTCCAGCTCGAGGCACAAGACGCAAGGCCCCTTGATTTTTTATTTTTTTATTTTTTAAGCCCTGGAGGACGCAATTCAGGTCTCGAGGAAACCCTGAATTCAGCCCACCTGCAGCTGAGGCCAGTGGATCAGCATCGGAGAAAGAAAAGCTCTCTCCGACGGTCAGGTCCAAAGGCGCCATTTGATGAGCTGACAAGGTTCCTTGGGTGCATCTGATATCTTTTATTAGACCAGCCCAAATAGTTGGAGAATAGTTATTAAGCAAGCTTTCGGGTTCAAAAACCCTTCATCAGGCTAAGGAAGTTTCAGTACTTGGTGTGTGCTCTTCATGAGCTGTGAATCCCTGAGCTCAGCCCAGAGACCACTGTCAACCGTGCTGGCGGGGCCACGACAGCCCTGCCCCGGTGGAGGGGTCGCGTGACCCCAGCACCGGGTAGGAAGCAGAACGAGCTGCCGCGGTGCTGGCTTGCCTAAGTCCCACGGTGCTGGTTGGCGCTAGGGGAACTCCATCAGCCTCCCTTCGTAGGGGAGGCCCCAGACGGCTTCACACCCTCCCGGCAGCCGGCAGTTCACGAAGCCCAGAGTCAGGATTTTGGCTTTAGGGGCAGCTTGTCATGGCCGTGGCTGGTCCTGGCGAGGGCTGTCAGCCTGCAGCCGCGAGATCTGCCAGGCAGCAGAAGCATTTGCGCGCAATTGAAAAATCACTGCTGCTCACGGAGGGCCCCAACGCCTATTGTTTGGAGGAGCTGCCTCTTACGATCTGCAGTGAGGGAGAAGATAAAAGAGAGAGAGAAAAGAGCCGGGGCTTGTATTCGGAAGGTCACTGTGTCTCTACGTGAAAGGTCAGATGAAATGAAGGAGTTTCTATGGCAACAGAGGGTTTAAAAATGGAAACTCCTGGCAGAAAATTTCCTTCGTCTGCCCCGTGGACGTGGCGCGTCACTCCATGCAGGCTCAAGAGTGGGCGGTGAAGTGCTGGGGGCAAAGGTGTCCATCAGGCACGGTGTTCACCAGAAATAAATTGCGTTTGTAGCAGCGCCCGGCTTGCCGAGCCAGTGCGGCACGCTGCAAGAGATGCCGTGTTCCCAGCCGCCAGGCCAGGCTTAGAGAAAGAAAGGGGATACGCAGGTGCAGGGTGCGTGAGATGCGGGTACCATGCCATGCCCGTGGGAGCAGCAGTCTGTGACGGCACAAAGGGAATGGCTCTCTGTACCCGGCTCCAACCCTGATTGCTTCGAGCCGCGTATTTGTGAGCTCTCCCATGAGATGCAGCTGGTATTTTTACTAAGGGAGCAGCAGGGCTGGTGCTGCCCAGAGGGAACCATCTCTGCCTGGAGGAGCTCGCGGTCTCCGAATAAGGCAGAGGAAGAGCGGCGCACAGGGATGACGCACGGTCCAGCTCTCCTGACTTCCAGCATGGGTGCACCGTCTCACTGGCAGTCAGTGTGCACACACCTACACACACTCCTTCCTCGCTCCCTTTGTCTCCTCCTCTCTTCTTTTCACCTTCTTGCAAGCACCATCCTCTGCCCTCCAAATCCCTTCTTCCCAGGCCTTTATCACACGTGTCTTGTCCACCGTATATTTTGTGCCTGTTGCATATGGAGTAACACCAGGTGACTGGCATGTTCCTGTTGACTGGGAGCACTCGGGCACAGCAGAGCATGACGCAGTCTTCTCCCTTTCATCTGTGCTGGTCTGGAGGAGAAGAGCAGTGAACTCTGCCTAAGCCTGAGCAGAGATGAGCGGTCTGGGTTTTGTCGCCATGAAAGTCCCTTTCCCATTGCCAGAACCCTAGCAATGAGAAAAGGCCTTTGGCACGGGAAGCCCTCTTTCTTTGCAGTCTCGGTCTGGTGTAATAGAAATGAAGCCTTGGGAATGCGCATGAGTGTGTCGTGATTTTTGCCTGGACCTGAGCTGGCTTCCCCCAACCACTTTTCGGCCTTTTCTCTGTCTCCAGTACTTGCATGAAAATGGAGTCGTCCACCGTGACCTGAAGCCGGAGAACCTGCTGTACGCTGACCTGTCCCCCAACGCCCCGCTCAAAATCGGTACGTTGGCAAAGCTGCCATCAGCGTTAGGCCGTCTGCTGCTGTGTGCGGAGGGAGGAGGGAGCGAGGATTTGTCCCTTTGCTTCAAAAGTCCCCAGTTTGCCCCTCCAGCAGGGGCTTGGCCCCAGGAGGTGGGTTCTGCTTTCCTTCAGATTCAGGCCCACCCCTCATCTTTGCCTTCTCCCTCCCCTTGCCCCCAACCCCGCACCCACACACACTGGGCGCATCTACACTTTCAATAATGCGTAGTAGTTACTGTGCATTTAGTTTAGTACTTAGTACTTTGTTAAGCATTACTAAATGCACAGTAACTACACCTACTGCAGTGCACAGTAGCGCCAACGCATGGTTTTTTTAATTGATGCTTACTGTGCAGTAGACTAATACTACTGTACAGTAGCATATTAGCACAGGTTTTGCCTCGCATGCTACGGTGCAGTGTTATTAGGCTACTGCGCATTAAGCATCTCATGTAGATGCACCCACAGAGTAGTATCCATTGCCTGTAGCCACTTCACTGCCCGCAGGGACTTATTGCTCCTTCGGTTGAGCCTAAAAGAAGGTTGAACCATGAAGTGTCCCCTGGTTTGAACAGGGTCTGCCACTGGCCAAGAGCTCTCACTGCCGACAGCTGACAGCGCTTGTCAGCCTAATGATACCTCTCCTGCCTGTCTGTCTTCTTAAAGGTGATTTTGGGTTGTCCAAGATAGTGGATGAGCAAGATGCCATGAAAACTGTTTGTGGCACTCCAGGGTATTGTGGTAAGTGCATGGGAATGAAGGGACTGCGGTAATCTGCTTAGCAGGCGCTGGAGGAAGGTGTGTCTCGTGTCAGTCGTACATCCCCTGAGACGGCACGTGGAGCACGGTGACAGGTAGACAGTCAAAGAGCTGCTGCTGTGCGTGACAGGGAACCATCCTATTGCCCAGTCTGACTCATGCAGGGTGGGAGAGAAAATGGCACCATTGATCAACAAAACCTCTCGGGCCCAAATCTCCATGAGTAATTAGTGATGGAGGTGCTCCGCTTTCTGGGTATCTATCCTGAGACCCCTTTAAAGGGGCCCAATTTTCAGAAAGGACCAAATCCCCGACCTCCTGCAAGCAAGGTACTCAACATTATTCATAACTTGTGCAAGGTACAATGTGGGCTGCTCGTTTAGAAGATGCCATCATTTCTTTTTAATTACATTTCTGTTTGATACTAAGGCTCAGATTTTCCAAGCTTGCCATTGCTACTAAAATTGATGGGATTCAGGTGAGCTCAGCCAGAGGCTCCTAAACCACAGTAAGCGGTTCACAATTCACAGGTGTCTCCCTTTGCAATGCAAAGCTGGAAGATGAGGCAGCCTGGAAGAACTTTGTGGTTCTGCTTTTGGGTATAATAGATTTGTCCTGTTTCGCTTTTGGCTCTTACATCCTTTAGTCCGGTGCTTTCTTCTTGCGTCCTGAATACTGCAAGGGGATCTTGCATCCAGACAACAAATTGTGTATCTCGTTGACACACATTTCACTCATTGAAAAGAGTTATATTTGTGTCCATTGAGTGAAAGCTCTTTGACAAGTGAATTTCTGATCCTAAATGACTTGATGCCACCTCTTTAGAGGATGTGGCTAGAAATGGAAGTTAGTTCTGAAAGTCTGAAACCCTGTCATTGCTTTGAGATGGCTGAGCCCTTACATTCCTCTGTCCCTTAAATTCCTTTGTCCCTTAAATGGGGATAATGGCATTGGCCCACCTTACAGAGGTTGGCATTGGCCAACCTAATGGCATTGGCCAACCTCACAGAGGTGTTGGGGGGATCAGTACACTAAAGCCTGCAAAGCAGTTTGAGGTGGTAGTGATGACCGTAGGGTGTTGGCAGATGCCCGTCACGTGTGTGTGTGTGTTTACCTGTGATTTATGCTTTCAGCCCCTGAGATCCTCCACGGTTGTCCCTATGGCCCTGAGGTGGATATGTGGTCCGTGGGTGTCATCACATACATACTGTGAGTAATGCTGACAGCCACCTACCCACTCATCTCTGCTTCCTTTTCTTATCACCCTCCATACGTGGAGAGTACTGACCTGCATCTGCAAACAGGTCTGGTATTTGCACCAGTTTGCTGCTTTGCCTTCCACGGGGCTCACGCCAACTGTAACAAGGCAGCAGCTTTCCAATTGATCTGAGAGGCTCCTCTCCTTGTGCTCTATGCTGAAGTGGATCAAGACTAGTGGAAATTTGTAAGAAAAGTAAAGTAACCAAGTCTGTTTGCTATAGCCAATGCAAGCCTGTTCCCTAGGGTATGTTCTTCAGTGTTTTGTCCACTGCAGTTGTCAGTGCCCCAGGCTTTAGGCCTTCCACCATTTTACTAGATTGCTAAAGTTTTACAGATCTTTGTGTTTGTCTGCACAGGGAAGACGGTGCACAGGAAGCTAAAGTGAGACTTTACCACTCTAACGCCCTGTGTAGACGCACATTGCAGAGTACTCACACAGGGCATTCTTCACCACGTGTTAACTGCATGCTCACTTCCCCAAGTCAGAAAAGGTTTCTAGGCACTGTCCAGAGCTTCCTATTCCTTTCTCTTAATTCCATCCCATCCTGTATTTTCAGGCTTTGTGGGTTTGAGCCATTTTTTGATCCAAGAGGGGACCATTACATGTACAGCAGGATACTGAACTGTGACTTTGAATTTGTATCCCCTTGGTGGGATGAAGTTTCCCTCAATGCCAAGGACTTGGTAAGTTTTCCAAGATTGGTAGTGTAAGAAAGATGCTGTTTTTTGGAAGAAATCATACGTTTTGTTGTAAGGAACATGAGGATATAGTCGTGCTTTCTGCTAAAGAACAAGCCGAGTTGACACTAGATGCTTTGTCAGTATGGCAGTCTGTTAGGGGGGTGATTTTATTTTATTTTATTTTATTTTAGTATTCCATTAGTCATTTCTATGCCAGGAAGACCTCCAGTGTAGACACTGTTATATATATATCTGATCAAAAAAGTGCTTCTGCCATGATAGTGTATTTCACTTTGGGAACTGGCATAGCTATACCGACAGATGTGTTCTTTATACTATAAGGGATGTCTACTCTTTGGACAGTTTGCTGGTATAGCTTTATGGCAGCCTCTTTCTAATGAAGCCCGAGAGTATGTTTGCACTGCGGTCAGACATGGGCACGGCGTGTGGGTAGTCAAACCAGTCTGCACCTAATTCATTCAAGACTCAACAGCAGCATAGCTGCAACAGCATGGAGTTGAGGATGTATTGGGGTCCCATTGTGCAGCCTGTACTGGTGCCAGTGCTGCCATAGCTCCACTGAAATACTGTAATGAAGTTAAAGCTCTATATAGTCTCACTCCTGTTGCAATAAGGATGTCCCCAAGGTTTAAGACCTGTTGCGGTGCATTGGACTGTGACTGGTAACTGGAGAGAGACTTTCTGTCCTATGACTTCTGCTTTTCACTTGCTGCATGACAGCACACCCTGGGCCTCTGGGTGCCTGCACCTAAGAAGTGGAGGGGCCTGATCTCACTTCAGCTTAATCTTCAGTGAAGAATTCATCCTAACCTTTATGGGCACCATTGTATAGACAAGTCCTTGGTTTCTCTATGTGCAGAAGGAGGATAGTGATGTGTTGTTAGAGATCTCTGGGGGAACTGCTCTGTATTACGGTTGTTACTGTTGTTATTAATAATAACTATTACTAATATGTCACAATCATTCAAACTGTCCAGGTTCACAGAGCAGTCATGCTGAAGTGCATTCCTCAACTCTTAAGGCGTGAGAAAATACATGAGAGGATGTATTTAGCGCATCTTTATCCTTCCATGCTAGGACATAGATAAGAAGCAACAAAGAAGTTCTTATAGCAAAAATGATTCAGCTGGATGAAATACCTATAAAATAATTGGAAGCATTTGCAAGCCCAAACTCCTGCTGCTTCCAGCAGGGATGTATAAATGAAAATCATTCAAATTTAGCATTGACTATGAATGTTCATCATGCCTTATCAACTGATAATGTACATACCTGGCAATAAAAATACTGTTTTGAAAAATACAGGAGCGCGGGGTCTGCCAAATGGAGCCAGACAAATGGTTCTGATATTCTTTCATGTTTCTGGCTGCGATTCATAAAAGCACTTAGGCACCTGCCTAAACACCCTTCCTGAATAAGGATGCTGTTTGAATCAGGGACTCTGTCAGCCGGCAATGCTGAATGCTACAGAGGAAGGTAATCCCATATTCTGCACCGATTTGTGCTCTATTCTGTATGGGATAAACTTTTTTCCTGACCCCTGCTGGTGATCATTTTATGCTTTGAGGCATGAAGCTCCAGAGCCCTTGCAATTGCATCCTCCATGCTAGGACTGCAGATGACCTTCATTATATCACATAGCCGATTCCTCTTGCATGTGTTTGTTTGAAATCTGGCTGTAGGTTCGGAAACTGATAGTGCTGGACCCACAGAAGAGGCTCACGGTACAGCAAGCCTTGGAACACCCCTGGGTCACGGGGAAGGCAGCTAAATTTGCTCACATGGATAGCACACAAAGGAAACTGCAAGAGTTTAATGCCAGAAGGAAACTGAAGGTAATGATAGAGCGTCTTGCTGTGCATCACTCCAACACAGTCTGTATTGACCTCCCTGCTAAATGCACTGCACAAATGGGGACTACAAATGGGCTTTGAGGTGAGCTGAGCAAAGATCCCCACGGGCGAGTAGCATTACTGACCTGTGGACTTCACACTTACAGTTGTGTTAAGTGTGTGCAGAGTTGGAAGCTAGGGACATGCTCTCGTGCAATTAGAAGAAACTCGATGATGAATTTTAAAACAAACTATCCAACAAAAAAAGATTCTGTCCCCTTCCCCGCTGGGCTGGCCTACTTTTATTTGGTTTCTTGTAAGAAGACACTTTATCTGTGACCCAAACTAGATCCGAAATCCTTAGAAGCAAGAAATGTAGCACATAGATTTCATAGACATTCGGGCTGGAAGCGACATCACGAGATCATTGGGTCCAGTCCCCTTCCCCAGGGGCAGGAGGTCAGGTGGGGCCAGATCACCCCTAGCAAGATAAGCATCCAATCCTTTCTTAAAGGTGTCCAGAGTAGGTGCTTGCACCACTTCTGGGGGGAGTGACATATAATTCCCAGTTATCTGTGGTCTTTGCTATTCACCCCACCCCATCTCACTGGCCTTATGGGAAATAATAACAGCTATAACAAGGTTATTTTGTCTAGAGCTTTTGATTTCATCAGTGCAGGCTTGAGAGCCTCTATAGCCATTTCCTGTAGCACCAGAGTGTTTCAGAAATTATAGATGAGTAGGAAATCACTAAAGCCCATACCCGCTTCACTGCTCTTCATTAATTTTCCTTGCTCGTTTGTCTTAAAAGGCTGCAATGAAAGCTGTAGTGGCTTCCAGCCGCCTAGGTAACCACGGGCATCACGACAGCTCCAGAAGCGGACGTAGTCGAGAACGTACCAAAGCATCTCGCCTGGCTCAAGGGCCTGAGAACTCCTGCCTTCCCGAAGGTCCTCATAACCCCTCTGCGTCCGGCCTGCAAGCTGCCCCTGCGCCGCGTCCCTTGGCAAAGGCTGAGAACCTCGGCGCTTTCCGAAGCAACTGCCCGGTGGCTTCCAAGGTCACGCTGAATGGCACGAGCTGTGAAAGCTAACACTGTCGAGGAGGCTGCTGCCTATTACCGCCTTTGAATAAGCAATATCTCCCTGACTCTTGGACACATCCCTGTAGCAAGGTGGGGGAAAGGAAGAATCGGTGACGGAAGGAGAAACCATTGGAAACTGGGACTCTGAATAATACGTAGTGCGTTGTAGGTGGGCTTTGATAAGCACTTGGTCTGCCATGTGAAGCATCTTTGTTTTAATGTCCCATTTCCAGTACAGTTGTAACTGGTCACTGTTGGGGGGAGTGGGGGTGCTTGTACTAAGAAGCCACGGGTGGGTAAGCTGGTCTCCAGACATAGTACTTATGGCCATCTTGCCCCATGTGGCATATCAAAGAAGAGCAAACAGCCGAAAAAAATAATTTTCACCTTCTGTACTAAGGAAATAACATTCTCTTTGTGACTTGTTTTATAATGTAAAGTAGATAGTCGTTGTGGGTATTACATAAGGAAAGAGGGTAAATCCATATTATTATTATAATTATTATCCATATGATCCAGCTGAGGGACACTGGCATTTTAGGTAAGGGTTGGTAGGCACATTTGAACCTAGACTTTTGGTCCTATACAAATAAGAAGTGCTTGTCAGCGATTCTTTTATAATCTGTGGGTAGCAGAGCTGGGTTTGATTTGGACTTCCAGTGCAGCAAAGTTTCAGTTGCTCTTAAAATGTTCACTCCTGCTCTGAGGATAACAGATTCTTGGGCTGACAGACTGAAATAATGTGATTCTTAACAACAGAGACAATTGGCTAAGTAAGTTGAGATCTGTGTTTGCTTTTTACGCCACAATTTCCATGGTTAATATTAACAATGAGCAATGCAAATATTTCTACTGAGCACTGTAAGACTTTGTAACATGTAAAAGGTACTGCTGTTTCTCGACTGCAGAAAATGTCTTTGTACAACATAATGTTGGGGGGGGGGGTTAAGATCATTTAAATCAGTGGACAGGTTATTTGGAAAAACCCCAATTAGCATTTTTGTAAGCAATGACATAACACACTTTTGGGTAACCATGCGTAGGGGCCAGATTTGTGCAAAGTAGGTTGAAAATCACATTCAAACCATTGTGTCAAGGCACTGGCTGTGTGGGCCAAAGCCGCAGCTGGTATGAACTGGTAGCGCTCTATTTAAGTTAACAGTGCTGCACTGACTTAAACCAGTTGAGGATTTGGTCCAAAGGGTACAACAATGGGATCCAAACAGAAAACCCCAACTGTAAGAGACCGCAGTGTGTAAATAAGGCTCATTTTGGTACTCTGTATATACAATTCAGTATCTGATAACTAAGGGCTTGCAAAGAAACCTTACCTTTTTGCTTAACCTTCACTTAAAGTGTTAGTTTGTTAGATGCAGACAGCTTGCTAGAAGACGAAGGGAAGCAAGACATGGAGCTGTAAAAAATAAAAAAGAGAGACAACAAAGGTGACAAATCGGAGGATGATCAGAGTTCTTCACAGCACAAGTAGAAACTGGAAAGACTGTGCATAAAGGTTTAGAAAGTTATTCTGGGCCCCTTGTCGAGTGTTTTGAAGTGAAGCCAAACAGTTATAGCAAAGAGAGATTAAGTCTAAACAGGTTTTGCTGATGGGGAAAGAACTCATTCTAAGTAAAAAGGTTTTCCTTGAATTAACATTTATGTCGTATGTGGGAAATGGGTCTCTGAGAAGTGTAGAGAAGGATATTGGTTTGGATCAAGAAGATTACCGTTTGGGGGTAATATAGCAGAACACAGTGTGGAGCTCTGGAAATACCCAATTAAAGACTAATGTAGATCGTGTTGATATAAGGAGGGAACAATGGAACAGAAGTATTGGAACAGAGGAGAGAGGGGTTTTTAATGCACTGTATTAATTGACCACACACAATGCTGAACACTCACCTTGCACTCACACTAATTTTGGCACTCACCTTGCAGAGGTCTTTGAGTGAAATCCACTCCCCATCACAGTCAGTGGCAGTTTTTGCATAGATTACAATGGGGTGAGTGCTTCACCTGTCTGTGTGTGCTTTGTTTAAGCATCTGTTTAACAGTTTTGCAAGATCAGGACCTCAGTGCTTGGCATACCTTACAGGATCCAGGCCATAAAATTTAGGGCCCAAGTTTTTGAAAGGCTGAATAATTCTAGTGCTTACTTTAATGAGTGTTTTGGGTATTCTTAATTTTTTCCAGACTGGCTATTTTGGGGGAAAAAAGCAAGATAGGAAGAGAGAGAAGGATTTAGTTACGGTAGTTATCAGCCCTCAGGCCTGCGAGACCAGAGAGAGGGAGAAAAAACCCCAAAACAAAGGCTACTGCTGCGATAGAAAAAACTTAAGGGAAAACTGTAAGCAAAAAAGGAAAAAAAAATGTTAATGCCTTTTATGTCATGTCAACAACGAATGATTCTGTAAGCAACTGTATTTAAAGATAGACAAGATACACTCCAGGGAGTAAACCTAAATAGAACGTGCAATTTTGATCTGTAGATATGTTTTCAGACTGTGTTTTAAAAACGATTCACAGATTCAATCTAGTGCTAATGTTTTCCATGTTAAAGGTATTTATAAGCATAGTGGTAAATAATAAAATATCAATTATGGAATGCACCGATCCTTCGTGTTTGCTGCTGAGCTGTCAATGGGAGGGTGAGAGGTTTGCAGATTGTGGTGCTTATCTGATAGGAACAAGCAACGCTGTGCTGGGGTTTTTTTTCTGGTTTTGTTTCTTTTTTCCTCCAAATGTCTGAGTCTGTTTTCACATGAAAAAAAATATTTGGGGGCCTAAAGGGACTAAAAACACCTGGGTTCTTATGGATTTTTTTTCACTACATGAGTTCTACATAGCTGCTAGGAAAAGCTAAAGGAAAGGATTTGCTGCCTGATTTTGCTTTGTAAGAAAGTCCCTTAGGGTATATAAGCATCAGCTTTTCCAAAGAAGTCACCTGTTACCCAAGTGGATCATGTTATGCTTGCAAAAAATCTAAAAATAATTGGAACTAGCTTGTTATGCTGGACTAGAAACAGTATGTCCTAATAGCTCTTAGGTAGACGTGCTGCAGTCAGCATGGCTGGTTCTGAGCCCAATGCTACGTTCCCTGTGTACTGTACCATATGGGGCAAGCAGCCAGAAGATCTGTTTTAAAGACTTGGCAATCAAATTTCAATAACAAATGGGAAAGGCATGACGGTACGCCAAAAGGGAACCCGTCGGGGGACTGGCAGGGAGGAAACCTTAATACTTGGTATTCAAATGGTAAGTCGATAAAGTCCTTTGCATGTCAGGCTGATCTAGCCAGATGTTAGCCAAATTATGAAGAATCATCTAACTGCACAAAGTTAAAGTGAACTTATCCTTTGTGTGGAAGTAAAGCCATCTCAGTTTGCTATATCTTAACTCCCCTTTCCTTCTGAATAAGGCCATCCACATGGTTACTGCTCTTAACTTCGCACCTTTAGCTAATTAAGGGTAACTTTCCCGAGTGTCCTGCGTAGACAAGCTGCCAGCTGTACGGAGACCAAAGACGCTACCTGGCTCCCTTCCTCAGGATCCAACGAAGAAGCAACCGCGTAGACAGCATTAGGCATCCTGATATGCATGGCTTTAGGCTTGATGAAGCCATTTCACTCTAGGCTGCCCATTTTGTGTGCAATTTTGATAGGAGAGTACACTTATAGATTTCCATTCAATCCAGCAGCTGGATGGGATGACATTCTCTGACTCCTTTAAATATAGGTTTACAAACTACTCGCCCGGTCCAAGGTGAACTCTGCTGGAATTAGAGCGTGTTGTGAGGGCCGAGACCAGACTTTAGGAAGTCAGAAAGCCCACCACCATCACCAAAATGGTTGGACTTTCCTAAGGTCAAGACAACAAATGGCTGTGTCTTTTTCCAGGAGGTTGAAAGTCTCCTTGAACCTAAATGGGCCATCAAGCTACCATGGGGTCGGACTCGATGATCTATTGAGGTCCCTTCGGACCCTAACATCTATGAATCTATGGTTAAGGCAAGCCAGTTCCTGGTCTGGGAGTGATGTGACTACCGTCGTACCCAGCTGCCTTCTCAAATAACTCTGCATACGTTTGCAACTGGGTCAGCAAGAGACTAGAGCAAGCCTCTGAAGCCGCAGCTAGATATTTTAAACCCCTTTCACACTGCATCCCCTCTTCTCGAGAAGGAAAATTGAAGAAAAACCCTTTTTTTTCCCCCTTGCTGTGACCCACTTACGAACTGGCTTTGAGGATTGTGCAGGATCGGGTTTTTATTTTGTGTTGTGGCACCAGCGCTCAACTATACACCTGGTGAAGAATGTAGTTAAAGTGAAAACGCCCTGCTTTCTGTCCAGGGAGCGATTTCACAATGCAGGCCTGAGGGATGCATAATGGGCCGTGGCCTTTCGCTGCTATAAACAGTAGCAGTATGAGCCCCTGGTTAGTGTATGTTAATGACTGCAGCGTATTCAGCTGCTGGCCTGAGGACTAGATACCCCTGCTGGCTAGCAGATCGCTGCTTTTGGGACCCTGCTGTCATATTAGCTAGACCCATTTCAAAACGCAGCAGGGCGAGGAAAAGACGCTGCGTGCCGCCTTCCTCCGCAGCACGCCGCATAAAATGTGTCACATCACAGCGTGTTCCAGGGTGAAGGCGGTCGTGACATCGATGCATTGTCGCCGTGGTTGTAAAGCCGACGGCACTGCGCGGTGACATTGTGAGGGCCCATTGTAACGGGGGGCTTTGTTGCATAGCAGCGCGCAAGGATGGTGAGGTGATACGATTACGGCGCATGGCAAGTTTGGGTCACGTTACACTGGAGCGGTGACGCGATGCTGGCCACACGTGTGGCGGCGCGGCGGGATCCGCTCGTTAAAATCTGTCGCAGGCTCGTCCCCTCTGTGCCAGAGGCACGGAGACACCGCGCGACGACAGGCTTTCGCAAACCACGCTCTTTGGCTGTAAAAATTCCCCAGGCGCGACTACACTCCCGGCTGATGAAACGGTGACGTTTCCCGGAAACTACAGCGATACAGGCCAGTGCGGCGTTGAACGAACAGTCGCACTGTTCATCGAATGCCATTTTTCACGCATGCTCCCACGGTGTCCTGTCTGTGCAGGGCGCCACAACCAACAATGCCTCCTGATACCTTTGCAGCACAGTCTACACGTGCACTAGCTTTTAATGCGCATTAAAGCATGGCTGAACGCACCATGGGTGGTTATACACGTGCTCTTGGGGTGGGGGGGGTTGCACTTTAATTAGAGCCGCTCTGATTAAAGCACCTGGCGTATAAGCCCCGCCCCCCGGCTTGAAGTACCCGAGCCGCTGGAGCGTGGTAATCACCACCAATTAATTGCTGTAACGACAGCATGTCACGGGTACAGGCACCTTGTGCGAGTTAGTTCATGCGCATTAAAATAGGCGAATGCGCTCTGATGTCATACCCCGCCTTCCGTGACGTCACTGCCGTCATTTCCCCCCCCCCCGCCCCGTGACTTCACTGGCGAGCACTGTGACGTTTCCGAGCCCCGCCCTGCCAGGCGGCGTCACGTGGCTGCGGTGACGTCAGCGCGGAAGCGGGGATGTGAGGGGAGGGGCTCTTTCCCTCCAAAACGGGGGGAGGCGGGACAAAAGGAGCCCCGCGCGCTGTGATTGGCCGCGCTCACTTCCGGCCTCCCTCTTCCTCTTCCTGACGCGGGAGCTGAGGCCTTGGATCCCGAGCCGCGCTCTGATTGGCTGCAACGGCCGTTGGCGGGGGTGAGGCGGGGCAACCGTTGCGATGGGGTGGGGCCGCCGCGCGCCCAAATACGGCGGGAGGGGCCGGAGCGGCCGGGTCGCGCGCACGGTAACCGGGGCCTGAGGGGACGGGGTCAAAGGTCACCACTCCGCCGTTTCCGCCCTGCTGGGGGGGCGTGGCCTCCTCAGGGCCCTCCCCCGCCCTTCGGTGGGGCACGTGTCCCCCCCCCCCCCGTCCCCCACCTACTTGAGTGTTATGGGGGCTGGGACTCAGTTTCACCTTTTATTCCTCTTTTTTTGTGGGGGGGGAAGCCCCTTTTGGGATGGCTGCTCCCTGGGGGGGGTAGGTTGCTGTAGGTAGCCAGGGGCCGAGTGTTCATGCCGGAAGGAAACGCTTCCTTTCCTTTCCCGTCCCCCCTCCGTCCCCCTTGTCCTCGGGTCTGTGTCGGACCCTCCTTGCGCGGCCCCCGCCCCTGCCCCCGCCGCGCCCTTCCCTTCCCTTCCCCCTCCACCCCACCTGTCTCCTCTAACCAGGTGGAAGCCAAAGGTGCGGCCTCGGTGCCAAGCGTTACCTTTTAAATCAAGTAATAATATCCACCCGTCCCAAAACGTCACCTTACGTTTGCAGGGCCACGCGGCAGGATTTGGCATGAATTAAGTTTTCAGCCCCGTAAGTGTCTTTTACCTGGTTTTGGGGGTGTATTTAATGTTATTTATTTGTTTGTTTCAGTGTTTGTTTAAAGGGCTGCCTCGTTTGTTAGCGGGAAGCTATTCATTAAGTCCCTGGGGGGCGGGGGTTTGCATTTCTGCACAATTATCAGGATTTCCTATACGTGTGCTTCGGTTTTGAGATGGTAAAAATGTAAACTATGCGGTTACGCTAGTATCGGGGGGGGGTAGTGATCCGGAGCAGTGTCGTCATTCATTCCTCTTGTGTCCCCCCCCCCCGGACTTGTCAGTCCAGCAGGACCCTTCTAGCCAACGGCTGCACTATGGGTATATCTCGCTAGTCTAGGAGGGTTCGCGCGTGGCCGCGTATGCACGCATTGGCATTGAAACTTGCGCTCGGTGTGTTTTGTGCAAAGCCATTTTGGAGGCGTTAACAAAACATATAATATGAAGTCAAGCCATGGCTTCTTTTTAAACTATAAAGTCTTCGGAGGTTTTACAGGACTCTTCATTTTTTTTTATACAGGAAATTGAACTGTAAAATAGACATTTGGTGACGCTGACGTTTTCCCACTGTTGTTTCAGGATGTGCCGGACCTTTCTCTTCCTACATGAAGCGCAATCATGACCGATCCAGAATATGTCCTGTGCAGATGGAAGAAGCGTTTGTGGCCCGCAAAGGTGATCGCGTTACAGACTCTTGTATCAATGAAAACGAGGCTTTGAAGTTCTCCAGCTCTTTTCAAGGTGGCAGGGAAAGATAGGAGTTGTGGCAAAACTTTTGACATGTGAGCCAAAAGCTGAGCAACTTTATTCTATTTAAAACTTTTTCCATTGGGAGATGACACCTGACATGAGTTATGTAGGCCAAACAAATGTGAGTTGGTGAAAGGGACAAATTTTATCTCAAGGTATCTTATTTCCGGGCAAACATGCATGTGTGTTCTTAACCAGGGTGATACTTTAGAGTCGGTTGCACTATAGGTGAGAGAACCTTAATAATCATTATAAGACATTTTTCAGTCCAGATGGTAAATAAAGTGAAGTATTACAACAGATTAGATGATAAAGCTGTGTTAATGGTTCTGAAGCTGATGGGGATTTTCTTTTCCCCTTAATCTAGGTTTTATCCAAAATTGTAACTTCCACAAGATCAGGAAAGACGGCCTCTTTTAATGTTGAAATACTTGGTGTGGCTGAACAGTTAAGTACCTTTGCCATAGATATTTTATTTTATATAATGAGTGTGTGTTTGACACCCTCCCTCTCTTCCCCCTCACCCCCCTTAAATATTTTAGATGGTAGACTCGGCATTTTTTCATCTTGCCCATCAGCCTCTTAATCTGAACAATTATAGTCCACATGAGCAGAAATTGCTCGCTGCATTTAATTGCTAACTGCCTGGGGAAAAAAAAAGACTTCTCAAGTAGTGTAATATTGTCTCTACTTTTAAGACTCTAACATTATTATTTTTTTTTTTTTAATTTTATTTTCAGGACTAAAATAACCTGTGCAGATCCCGAACCATTGGAGAAAGAGCGTATACAAGTAATTGCCTCTGAATTGGGTAAGGATACTCTTAAAGTCTGAACACTCTGTGGGGTGATGCATGTTTTTAATGTGTCTCTCTAAATACCTGGCATTAAGTTCTCTGGGAGATTTCTGTCTTTTTCTATGGATGCATGAAATATATTTTTGAGGAGTCAGCCTGCCACTGACTTGCTTTGTGGCCTTGTACAAATCACTTGATCTTTCCTTTTCACAATCTTGGAGCCTGCATTTTTCATAGATCTCATAGACATTGGGGGCTGGAAGGGACCTGGTGAGATCGAGTCCAGCCCCCCTGCCAGTGGCAGGAAGCCTGCAGGGATCAAATGATTCCAGCAAGATTGAATGAGTCCAGAGTAGGTGCTTGCACCACCTCTGGGGGGAGTCTCTTCCAGACCTCGGACGCTTGGACTGTAAAGAAGTTTTTCTTTGTATCGGGTCTGAATGGGCCTTCTAGAAGTTTGTGGCTGTTAGACCTAGTTATCCCTTGGAGAGCCCTGGGGAGCCACTGTTCTCCCAGATCCTGATGCACCCCTCTTATATACTTGTATATATTATATATAAAATATATACACAAATACTAACAAAAGTGTGTGTGTGTGTGTGCGCGCACACACACACACACACACACACACTTTTGTTAGTATTTGTGTTACTGTCTGGCTTTAAAGCTAGCATCACGTTATGTTTTATGTCAGGCATTGGGCAAAAGGCACAGTTCATGATAGTTCTTTAATACATCCAAGGAAATTAATCATAATTTCATATACACATTTTTTCAGGAGACCGGGAGGAGAAACCTACTGATGAATTGGAAGAAATAAAGTATCGCTGTGCTCTTAGAATTGCTCTAAATATTTTGAATGGGGAAGCCTCTTCTAAACAAGTAGGCCTCTCAAACGAGGGACCAGTTACTCGATCAGCTCGGAAAGAAATTAAAACACTACTTTTGTTATCGCCTGATTCAACTAGTTGTCAGGTGCCTCTCCCCAAAGAATTAAAGGGGCACCAGACCTTGAAGAAAGGGGAACAAAAGAAACAAAGCCCTCAAACTGACCCCAACCCCCCCAAAAGTAAACGTTCTCTCAATTCAGAGGTGGGAGCTAAACCATGTAGAAACAGAACAAGAACTTCAGTATCTAAATCTAAGGACCTGAATAATGCACGCAAGTCAGAAGGCCAAAATCACAAGGCATCCAAATCGAAAGTAAAGACATTAAAAAACCAGGAAAAAGTGAATTCCAAATTGTCCAAAGCAGTCAGAAGCTCATCACTTACACGAGAGGAGAATGTAAAAACCAAGGAGGGAAGAAAAAGGTCAAGAAAGGTATGTGAACCCTCATCTCCAGTCACCAGATTACAAGTGCCTGCTTTCCTTGCACAGAGTACCCCAATATCTGCCTCCTACAGTTCTACCACAGCGAATGCTTTTGGAAAAAAGGCTAGTGGGAAAAAACGGTCTGGAAGGAGATTACTGGATTCTTCTGTGGAATCTCTATCAAATGAATTGCAAAGTGAAGTCAGTGAAGAGAGTGAAGCTTCAGGAAGGAAATGCAGAATCTTAGAGGGGAGCAAGAAGCCAGTGAATTCAAGACGTATCGTCTGGAAACGAGCAAGTAATGCAGTTGCATCTCCGTGCAGAAAAAGGAGGTGCAGAAGTTGCCCTGAGCCTTTATGCAGGGCTTCTAACCCTAGAAAGCGCCTCGACCTCTCTCCTCGGCCTAGAGAAAAGAAGAATAAGAGTAATTTACGTGCAAAAAATATTGAGCTTCCTGACTTTCAGGAAGATGAAGGTAAAGCATTTCAGTGCGGGGGGAGACTAGGACTTTGTACCGTTTGGTGTATGGCTTGCATCTTGCGGTGACTTGGGGCTGGGGTTGTTATTACTGCTCCTTTTATACGGTCTTTCCCCAGTGGTTTCCTTTCTCCCATTCAAAGTTTTCTCAAAATGAACTATTCAGTGGGAGATCTCACAAGTTTGCTTTAATGCCACCTTTATTCCTCCTGTAAATTCTCGAGTCTTTCTCTCTTCATCTCCCATTTCATTTGTTACTGTTTGGAATAACTCTGGCATCTGTACCTCCTTAGTATTAAAGCTCCTACTGGATTTGTTATTTGGGGACTTGCCATCCTTGGCAATAATTGTATTTTGAGTGCTCCTTTTGGCTTTATTACCTCTTGGTATACACTCGATATCCCATTTGTGGATTAATTTTATAATGCCTGTTTTCTGGCTAATGTCTTGTGAAGCAGTACAAGAACATCTGTCTCGCATGCAGCACACTTTATGCCAAAACCTAGCTGCCAGACATGTAGGTGTACATGATAAGTCAGGAAATATGGTAATATGGTAACAGCAGAGCAGTTTCTGCTGCTTAAGCTCCTACCAGGAGAAAGTGAACACAACTCTGGCAGGGTGTGTTGCATGTGATTGAAAATGTGTTAAACCATTGTATATTTGAATAATTATTTCCTCACTATTACTGGCTTCTCTGTCTAAAATTTTCGGTGAATTATTTTCTTCAGGCATTTCATAATCAAATGTCTGTGTTCTCTTCCCCCCCACCTTATGCCCCCTGCCACCCTATCATGAGTTCTACCCCGATAATAGGTCTAGTGCTTAAAGATCCTCATAATTATACAGATGTTTACACATCTTCCTCTCCCTCTATCTCTGATTTGACTCTTGGCTCGCTCTTCATTGCAGTAAACCATTGTAAATTTGTAATATTTCAGGTACCATTACACAATCTGATTACCCTGTTCTTTATCTGTCAACTTGCCTTATCAAGCTGTTGCCTCCTAATAAATGTAACAAAATCATTAGGTTATGGAAATACAAAAATCCTATTAGGATATTTCATTTAGGAAACAAGAAGTTGATTATCTTGGTTTTGTCAACTTTATTTAAAACTGTTCTCCACTCCGCAGAATTGGAAGCTTCTGATCTGTCTTCAAAGCTTAGTTCTTCAGAAAATAGCCATCTTGTCTCATATTTAGTAGATGAGGAAGAAGATGAAGATGAAGAACTCCCTAGTTTCCTTTTACATCAAGGTAAGAAGTAAATGCAGCTGTTACCTTGAGCCTTCGTTACTCAAGATTTAAGTTTGAGAGGAGAGGCTTGAACTTTGGAAGGGCAGCATCCCCTTCTGAATATGTATAAGCGTTTCGTCTGTCTTGTCACAAGCATAATCTAATATAGGCCCTGAAGTAAAATCTTACTTTAGTTTTACATATGCAGCACAAGAGATTTTACATCGCTATTTCTAGTTTAATTATTTAGACCAAGTAACATTTTATTTTTCTGCCTTTAGAACCAAGTTCGATCGAACCAGGGATGCTGGTTTGGTGCAAGTTACGAAGATATCCATATTGGCCAGCAGTGGTAAGAAAAGAAACTTTCTGTTTCTGCAGGTAGGATCTAAGTCGATGCTTCTGTTCAGCTGTATAGAAGCACAGAGCATCTTCAGCCTCAATTGCCTTGAGGAGGAATTGAGAACACTCCCAATGTTACGTTTAATGTTCAAAATCTTTGAACAACAGAATTTTAAGAACAGTTGCTCATCTTCAAAGCAGAGTAGATTTTGCTTTAATGTGGCAAAGTCTACAGAGAAGGTTGAGCTTACTAGGTGAACTGTGAAGGATTTTAAATACCGTGCCTCATATCTCTAGAGACCACTTAAAAAAAGCTTCATCAATTTTTTGTTAGATTTTACCTTTATATCAGGAATGTCAAAAATTGGTCTCCCATAGTTGTGAAAGAACTTGTAGCGAAAGGGATGTCTTGCATCTTTTGCAAATTTTTTCCTTCATTGAAAAATCAGATTTTAATTTTTAATAAACACATCTCTCTCCTTTTTTTTTTTTTTTTTTTTAAATCCAAAGAGCTCATTAGGCATTAACATTTAATACAGTTTTGTACAGACCAGCCAAGTCTGCCAAAGCTTTATCCCTCTAACAAAAATCCATTCCCTAAGTAGCTTGGTCTCTTGAATCTTGTGTCGCCGCTTTTCTAATCCTCTAGAATCCCAGGCTGAACAAAGCCTAAAACTTTTTTAGATGTGGAAAAATAAGTAGGGCCAAAATTAGTCAGAAATTCTTCACTTAATCTTTAAGCATTGGGGGGGAGATGAGTCCAATTTTATATCCTTTGCAGAGTTCCTCTTCAGTGACAGACACTGCAGATTGAGGACGTTGAAGCAAATTTGTGGCTACTGTGCTTGCTTAAAGTTAGAGCCCCTTCTTTAGATGTCAATATAGGAGATGCCCATTGAATGAGCTTATTAAATTTCAGACAGGAACGCATTCTGTTAGATGGGAAACTGTCAGTTCCTCCATAGTCACTGCACAGTCGCTGCGCCACCTGTAAGAGTGGTCCCTCTGGTGGCTGCTTACACATCCATCCCTTTCAGCCTTGGTTTTCTCACTATTGCAGTGCCCAATTCTGAACATGCAGTCTTGTCCTTAATCTGTGAATTTGAACTTTACTTCCTGTTCTTAATGAGAATCTTATATTCAATAATCTAAACTTAAATCTGAGAGCAACATGACACTGAAGAGTGCGGTTTAGCAAGTCGTATCTTTATGTCAAAGTGCTGTGCTACTGCATAGGAATAAAAAGACGGGATGCAGCCAGGTTATACTGTGATCTGGTCTCTCATTAACTGATTGCTAACTAAAAAAACAAGTAGAGCATGTGCGCCGGTGAGATCCTCTGTAAGTGTATGTGGGGAAATGTATAAAAATGCAAATGGATAAAACATGCATGTTTTCAAAAGCAATTGGGATTCTAAAATGTCAATTTGGCTCTGTTTTCTACAGGTAAAAAGGGTGTCTCGGAAACCTAAAAAAGCAAACGTGCTGTTAATAGAAGGAAATGTGAATGTCAAGAATCCAAAGGGGTAAATGCTGATTCCAATTTGTTTCCTGAACAACCTTTGGAATTCTAGTAAATAAATCCTATATTTTCTTCCTAGTACTGTGGCGTTAGTTTTATGCCCCCTGCCTGCAGCTGCACAAATGTTGGTTTTGGGGTGGAGGAAACAGTGGGCGTGTTCAATGAGCTTTAGTTAACGTGTCCCCGCTGTCATTTTGCAGTATGGGATGCTGAATACACGTGACACTGGGCGCTTTAATGAGCTGCTCTCAGAGCCACTCTGATTAAAGCGCCACCCTGGAGCACTTGTATACATGCTTTTCATTGTGAAGTACTAGGAAAAAGTGCATTAACCTGGCTTAATGTGCATTAAATAGTCAAGTGACATTTTAAAGTGATGCTTCATAAGCATTAGCCTATTTTAGTGTGCATTAAAGCATTATGTAAAAAAAAAGTGCTTTTTGCTTAATGCACATTAAAATAGGCTAATGCTTATTAAAGCGCACGTGTAGACGCACCCAGTGGTGTGTACTACTGCTTAAGGGTTTGTAGGATGTAATGTATAAAGATAGTACCTTGAGTTGAGATCTCACCAGTTGCCAACATAATGTGTCACTTTTGCATGTCTGCTTTGTCAGTTTTGCTGATGCATACTGGCCTTAATGCAAAAGCTGGTCAAATTTTATTTATGGAGACTAAGGCCAGTAGAAAAGGTTTCAGCCTACTAGCATAAAGATGGAAAAACCTGGTAGCTGTATTGTAATTAGAGCTACTTGAGGGGAATCTTTCTACCTTTTTACAGGCTTTAATTCTAGTGGGTCTCATTGGCTGTTGGTAACACACATCCGTTTCTCCTCTTTTTTGGATGGGGGGTGGGGTTGTGTTATGTGGGTTTTGCACAAAATTAGAAACTTTACTGCTTTGTTCCCACTTTTTATTATATGTAAAAGACATTACATGAGCAGAATTGCTTGACTTCATTGTTTTCTGACTTTGCCCTATCAAGTTTTTCAACACATCTTAGAAACCTGAAGCATTTTGACTGTGAAGAAAAGCAGAAGCTGATAGTAAGTACAGTAGTAAAATACTTTATGTGCAGTGTCATTTTTCTTCAATATATAACACCAAGTTACTGTCAGATTGAATTGCTGCTTATTGATTTCATTCCATGATGCAGTTTCTTGGCAAAAGTATCTTGCTTTTTCAGCATTTTTGTTTTGTTTGGAAGGGGGAAGAGGATGTCCCGGGGACTTTTTGGGTGTCTTTTTCCAATTGACTGCTTACACGCAAGGACTGGAAATGACGTCATTGGTCAGAGTCCAGTCCCTGAAGGTCATGGGCAACCACAGCCCCCTTTTAAGAAACCTATATCTATTGATAAAGCTGTACTGCTTCAATGATGGATAAATTATGCAATAAGAACAAATTAATCTGCTTTGGGACTGCAAGCCATGCTGTTTCCCAGCTTTCCTGGGAAATAAGAGTTTCAACAGCTCTGAGACATGGAATCAGTGTTTCAGAACATCTTTGAGTTCCAACGGTGAAAGAAGCGTGCCGGAAAGAGCCAAGAGAAGCACGTGTGTGTAAGGCAGTGATTCAGCAGATAAGCATGTGCGCATGTATTTAGATCAGGCATTGCAGCAGGGAGATGTGGAGGCTGCTGTCAGTCACAGCAGACTAATATCTATATTGTGTGTGTTAATTATAAAATCTAAATATCGACTTACAGGACCAAGCCAAAGAGGACTACAGCCATGAGGTTGAGTGGTGCATTGAATTGATTTCAGACTACAGAATTAGAGTAGGTAAGTAGATAGGTCAAAAAGCCATGAATATCATCTACCCTAAAATGCGTGCGTTTGAATATCCGGTTCTGTTGGATCCGTACAGAGCAGAGTGGATAGAGTAGATGGTCCGAGACCTGGGTTTTATTCCAGGCTGCACTTGACTTGCTGTTACATTGTGCTTGACGCCTAACCTTTTTGTGCCTCAGTTTGGCTACTTGTAGACCTGTATCTTGAGGAGTGCTATGAGTCCCTTAGAAGGAGTTTGTGCCCAAGTTACTAAAAATAATATTCCAACTTGGAGAGAGAACATTCAAATAAAAAAAAAAAAAATGCCTGATCTGTTCCCTTCACAGCAATTATGTGCCAGCAGCAGCCACACACTTGCAGGAAGATGCCTTCTTAAGTATTTCTTTATTGTTGGGGCCAGCCAGCTGCTGTGTGCTAGACACCATAGTTGTTGCAAAATGTAGTGCGTTATAGAGCCTTACTGATCAGTACTACACTTCTGCAAACAGTAGGTCTCTTATGGTTGAGGAATGAACTAAAATGTGGTTCTTGGCCAAAGGAGCTGCCTTCTGAATTGGAGTTGGACCTCAGCTGCATTTATAAGCTTACATTTTTTTTTTTTTTTATTTGAGATATTCTGATGAAAGGCACTAGGCAAGTCTAATATGATGGTTATAGAACATGCTGCGTGCCCTTCATAAATTGGAAATGTTTGACTGATAGAGATTTGCTACCCTTATCTCTTTCTATAAAGAGACTTAAAAATGGGCTCGTTGCATACCTCCTTTACAGATACGTACTGTAATGGCCAGACAGCATCTTGATTATATCATCTCAGTTTTAGGCTCTTTGCCTAAAAAACTGTAAAGTCCCTTTTAGGTTCAGTCTTTGTATAGAAATATGCTGTGCTTCTTTGAGACTTACTAACATTATTTAACAGACCTTTTCTTTCAAAGGTGCTAACTGGATTGATAATTGATAAATCCTTTTTTATATTTTTCAGGTTGTCATTCTTTTACAGGCTCCTTCTTAGAATATTTAGCTGATGATATCAGTAAGTATGACTATGGTGAAGCCTTTCTGTCCTCTCATCTGGTAAATTTAGCTCTAATGTCCATGAATGTGATGGGCTGACATATCAGAAGGTGTTAAATTTTTTTTCACCCTATTCTACTAATTTCCAGCACTTGGACTCGGTAGTTTAAAGTTGGAAATGCGGGAGTGCTTCAGGCATGTACAGATTTCTTTGCTGCTGATTTTGCTTAATATGGTTAATGAGAAGTACATCGATATCTTCAGTCTTCTTTAATAAGACTTTTCTTCCATGAGTGACAGCTGCTGCATATACTAATCAAATCAGAAAATGGCTGGCCCAGCTTCCAGAGAAGAGAAAGCAGGGGGGGAAACCTCTGTTCCTTTTTATATTGACCTTTTTAAACTTGTAACTTTTTGGGGGAGGAGGTGGGAGGGTTACTATTAAATAATTAATTTAAAATTGATTTGACCTGGAAAATGGCGCTTTTCTTAGGAAATGTCAAAATGGAACATCCAAAAAAAAATTGAAGCTGTCAAATGGGAACTTGTCAGAACTGACCTTGTCCTGTCAGCAGTCTTAGTCTTCGTGATGTGGCATTGTCCCATAAAAAAAAACAACAAAAAAACACACACAACAAAACTCTTAAGTTCTGTAATAATCCTGAATAACCCAAGCTGGAAGACCTCTATTTTGTGGACACCAGTTCAAGCATGGGCTGGAGAAGGACTTGGCATTGTGCTGTGAGGAGGAAGGACACTGACCTGCAGCTCATGTGCCATTGTCTCATGGAGGGTTCTTCTAGCAAAGTTTGTAGCTGCTGGATGCCACTAGCCAGCTCTGCGTGACGGTTTCCTTTCCTCTACCAGTCTAGTTGTGGTCCCTGCTGATGGCGTGGTCGCCCAGGCCTCCTGCCTCGCTTCTGCCGCTGACCCGAGTTCTGCACTTCTGTTTCGTAGGTTGCTGCTGCTTCTATGCTTTGGCATTTTTTTTCTCAATGTAATTTTTTTTGGTCAAAATCTAATGACGGCGCAGTTTGTTTAATGAATTATTCATCTCGTGCATACAGCCGGTAATGCACTGAATGCTTTTCTCGTTTATCTCCTGTTAATCTGATCCAGGGGTGTCACACAACTGACTCCTAGACTTGTCATGTTATGCAGCGGTTTGTTTGTAGTGACTAGCTTTATGGCAGTTACAAGATGAAGAAAATTTAAGCTGACTTCTTCAGGGACCTCAAAGTGCATTGCATCTTCTGTCTTTTTGCATTGAAAGCGCTTTGAGGTAAAGACACGGTATTTGTTTCTCGCTTGTGCGTGCTGAGCTTACTGTCAACATCTAGCAAATGATGGTAAATTTTGGTGCACAAAGTGGATGAGGTTTCACTCCTGAAGAAATGAAACTCAAATCTTCAGAAGAAAGAGGAATTTTCTTTGCTTGATCTTTTCACTTCCTGTGCTTCAGGATTTTACAATTAGTAACGTGCATTATGAGATGTCTTCGTGCTTCCAGTCAGATATTTGCTGTTGATGAAGAGAGGAAACTGTGCTAGAGCAAGCAGTGGCTCTTGTGGTCTTGGCGCACACTCACTTCAAAACCTCCTCCAGTCCACATTTCAACTCGAATCTTTTGTGGCAAAGTTTTTAAGCTTTGTGCTGAATCCAAACTTTTTGTTGTTGTTATATCTGTGCATTTGGATGCAGTTTACTTTTTTAAAGCTGGCTTTCCTTTCAGGTTACCCCGTTCGAAAAGAAGTCAAACAAGGCATAGTCCAGATGACCTTTCCACACGTACCGGAGGAAGATCTTGAAGAGTCTGTTTTGGAAACTCCGTCTGACAAGCCATCCAAGAAAGTTCTTCCTGATAGAATGAGAGCTGCCAGAGACAAAGCCAATGAGAAGATTGTGGAGTTCATCGTCAAGACAAAGGGGGCCGAGGAGCATCTCCAGGCTATTTTGAAAAGCCAGAAGCAGTCTCGGTGGCTGAAAGAATTTTTGAATTCCAGTCACTACGTGACCTGTGTCGAGACCTACCTGGAGGATGAGGGGCAGTTGGAACTTGTGGTGAACTATTTGAAAAAAGTCTATCATGAAACAGATGCCAGAAATCTGGATTTAGTAAATGGCGATAGAATAAAATTTATTTTAGATGTCCTCTTGCCTGAAGTAAGTAAATAACTTTTTACTGTTGTATAGTGGGGGCTCAGAGGCTTGCTAATGGTTGAGGAATTTGAGCAGGACAAGTTTAAAATTCAAACTGGAGCACCAAGGACTAAAATCTGAGATGAAGTCTGAATGTGGCTTTAAATACCTGTATGCCAAGGAAGTTGTCCTTATTGACAGTGTGCATACGCTTGAAAGGCATGCTGTCTTTTAGTAAAGAACACAGCTGTATCCAGTTGATTCTGCACAGATGCTGAATGCTTATGTGTTAGGGATGGACACTTTGCATTTTTAATTTACTGGCAAATAAAGCCCCCAATTAGCATTTCTGGACTTCTTGCTGGCGTTAGTGTCACTGAAAAGTGAACAAAAACCAGTAGGATGCCAGAATCTATACATTTCATCCCCATCTCCTTCAGGGAATATTTTGGTTAAGCACCAGTGTGAATAGTGACCATTAATACCTCGAAAAGCAATTGATTCGGAATAAGGCTACTTTACAATGTTTCTGCTGTCAGAAAAGCTGTTTTTAGGGAAGATGGCTGCTGCTGACAGAACACTAGCTCACTTGGATTTTTTTGTAATCCATTCTCATACTTGACTTGCTTCCTAGCAAGTAGTGTTCATTATGTGAACTTTAAAATTGTACAAAAATGCAACTTAAAAAAGAAATCTTTAAATACTTGTGTGTCTTATGAGAAAAGAAACGGAAAAGTTCCTTACAAGATTATATTCAAGAAGGACATGATTATGTTTAGTAGAAACTATGCTTTCCTTTTTTTTTTTTTTTTTTTAAACCAACTTCTAGATTGTTATAGTAGCAAAACTGGCCTTCCCAGTATATTGCAGGAAAAGCATGTGGGGGGCAGGGGAGGGCAGGTGGAGTTAACATGGTGTTTTCTAAATTCTCAGATTTCTGTGTTTTTCCCTAAAAATCCAGTGAGCAAACTTCACTGAATAAAGTAAAACCTTAATTTCATAATGTGGTCTTATCTGCTGAGACCATTGAGACCTACTCTGTTTTTTCAGGCTAATTGCATGTGCAGTTTAGCTTAACTTTTTCATTAGTATCAGTAAAGTAATAGTTTTCTTTCAGGCCGTCATTTTTGCCATTTCTGCAGTGGATGATATAGACTACAAGAAAGCGGAAGAAAAATACATAAAAGGACCGTCAGTCAGCAAAAGGTATGACGGTGTAGTTCCCTGACTCTCAACCGGGGTGCCTTGAGATCCTTCAAAGGTGTTGCAGGATGCCACACAACATTACCACTGTTAGGTGTGCAGACGTAACTCTCGAGCCCAGAGATTTCAAACAGGAATCCCCAGCATTAAATATGTTCTGACTTACCTTTCTGGGTGCATCCAGATGAGTACACACGTGTGTTTTCCCCAGGGACAGATAGCAGTGGCACATAGTTGTGCCACTGCTACTGGTCCCCGGGGAACGCCTATGCATGCATGCTCTGGCATGCGGCGGGTTGCCACAGTGGGGTAGGGGAGGCTGGGGCCAACACCTGAACTAGCCCCAGTAGCCTTACCTGGGGACCTCCTGGGCTGGCAGCAGGGAGCCTGGCCAGCAGCTGGAGTATGGCTCTGGCTGGCCAGTTTCGGGCAGCTCGCACTGCCTAGTGTCAACCCCCACTGCAAATTAGCAGCGTGGGGAACACCTGCATGTGCAGTGCGTGGTGCCGCATACCACATGTGCACGCTTGTTTAAACGTGCCCTCCGAGTCCTTTGCAACAGAGGAATTGCTCTAATATTTTCTGTAGTCAAACTGAGTGAAAGCTAATAGCTGGCACTTTCTGAAGGAGGCCTTGAGCCTGAACGGATTGAGAACCCTTGGTTTAGTGCATTCGCTAAAACTTTTACTTGTCAGACATTTTACTTAGAAAGTAATCTCCTTCACCTGCCTTGTCATTTGGAAAAAGGAAAAAAAAAAAAATCTTAGCTCCTGTTTTCAGTTTGAAAGGAAATACCCAAGTGCATAAAGAGGCTTGCTTTTTATCTGTTTTTCTCAAGGAGCAAGTTCTCTGCAAATGTGAGGTATGTAGACTGCCTGCTTACTGGGTGCATCTACTTGTGCAATTAATGCAGAGCAATAAACTCTGGTGCTTATCACATGGGAGTGTATTGCTTCCAGGTACACCATTTGAACGTGCGCCCAGGACCCCACAGCATGTTGAGCTAACAGGGAGCCCAGGGGGTCAGCCTGCCAGCCCAGGTCTCCACTCGCTGAGCTGTGGAGGGGCTGGCTGGGGCACAAGGGTACTCCAGGGTGGGGCTAGCTGACAGGCAGTTGCCTCAGCTAAAGCACCCTTGTGCCCCAGCCAGCTGCATCAGCATCTACTTGTGCAGTGCTGAGGACTTAAAAACTCCACAGCAGGATAGTACTTGTGTATATACAAGTACTTCCCTGCTGCAGAGTTTATTAATTTTACTCCAGCTTAATAGCCCTGCATGTGTAGACGCCAAGGCGTTTCGGCAGTAAAAGTCTTGTGTAGATGTGCCCCCTGAAAACTGATTTGCTCCTCTTGGCTTGGTGAAAATGCAAATTCTAGATGGGAAGAATGACTGAAGTGGGGACGCTTAAATTGCTTAGACTCTGAATCACTCACCTATCAGGCTTAAGTTTTTTCTAAACTGTACTTTGAGCCATTTATAATTGAAGCTGACTTTTTCTTCATTGTCCAGGTGTTGGAAGCATTCTGCAGATTGGTTTGAATGAATGATAAATTAACTTCCTGTTGAAAACTAATCTACTCTGAATGCAGAAGCTTTATTGCTAGTTGATTGGTTTGATCGATTGCTTTATTTTTCAGGGAAAGGGAAATATTTGATGAAGAAATTCTAGAACGAAAAAAACTGGAGCTGTTGGATACTAAACTGGCTTCTGAAGACAGCATCTAGAAAAAGTGGTAGGGAACTTACTAAATCTGCACTGATGTTAAATGTATATAATGGAGAAGAAAATACTTGTAAAAACTTCATATTTTATACAAAACTTTTTTTTTTAACCGATATGTAAATACACGTCAGTGGATGTATTGAATCTTGAAGGTACTCTGTTGCCTTGAGAGCTGATCGTCAATCATTTTTCTTAACTTCTGTGTAAAAGAGCTGGATGTAGTACTTGCTACAAGTATGTAATGCCAAACTCCTTGTAAAACTTGGTTTATGAAGACATGAGAGATGTTCTTTACATAGTGCCAGCTGATCAGTTTGCCTTCATCACGCTCTACTTGAAATGCACTTCAAAGCTATCTAAAAGGGAGGAATAGGAAATGTTTTGCAAGACTTTTTGATCTAACCTCATAAATTTGTTTTTATTTTATACGAATTATTCTATCCAAATATTATGAACAAAGGGCTGTCGGTCTCTGATTTAACTTGCAGTGGTAACAGTATAATAAGAGTTACAGGATTATGTAGCTTGTGGTGACTTCAATGAATATAAAGTACCTGGCTTCTTGTTTTAACATCCTTCCAAAGAGTTGATGTCCTTGCTGTACTTGTATTTGTTGATGGGGAAATAAAAATGTCACCCAGTAAAGAAACCCAGGTTGCCAAAAGCTTTGTTTTTTTGTTGGTAGGCCGGCTGAAGCAGAGTCCAAAAGGAGTTCCAGTTTGCTAAGGCTTGTTTTTTAAAAAAACAATTAGTTTCGCCTCTCGCTTAAAGTTGGAATTCATAATGTGAATCTCATTAGCATACTGTGAGTTAATGGAACTGCAGTTTCTATGCACATATCTGGTCTTCTCAATATATCTAACATAATTGACTATATCAGATGTACATGTTTCTGGGACTGTCAGCATTTTGAAACTGCTCCTATCATGGCATCATAAATTCAGCAGTGCGTTGCCAAAGAGATTGCTGTTGTCAGCTTCAACACAGCCCTGCCAGACAAGTATTCCACAAACAGATTTTGACAGTTTGGAGCCAGAAGGGTTCAGCTACTTGTATTTTGTTGGCAGTGAAAATATCTGACCAGATCAGTCCAAACGGAGTTGCGTTTGACTTTATATGGGACTAAATGCTGAGTCTAATTATTCACATGAACTTCTTGGGGAAAATAGATTGTAAAATGGCACATTTGCTATTGTGTAATTCTAATTCTGTATATAATATGTGGTTAATCTGAATACCTTTTAAGACTTACACTAACTATGTTGCATTTTGGGTTTTGATACTTGTGGTATAATGGCCTTTTTAGTAGGCACATTAAGAACATGAATGTAACAGGAATGCCTATGTGTCGCTTAAAACATCATCCCTTATTCAGAAGCCTTAGTGAAGGAAAAATAGTAAGGGATAACGCAGTTTATAAATACTTGATCGTTGTGTCGGCTCTCTTTAACGCCAAGCCAGTCACATAAATGTACCTTCAGCTATGGAAATGCCTTGAAAGCTGCTTTAGCAGACAGTAGAGAGACTTTGTGGACCGTGGGCTGTCTCCTTAGACAAGCTTCATGTTCATAAAAAAACTAATCCCACTGCAGCCCCTGCTCTCGCAGGTGTTGGCAAGACACCATGCAGATCTCTTCTTGCATTTTAAAAGAAAGAAAGAACCCTTTAAAAATAGCCATGTGGTTTCATTGGCCTTTAACCCTGTAACGCAATGTAAGTGGACTTCTTGATCTCACCACAAAACCATTATGCCCTATTTATATATATATGGCAGCTCCGCCTTCCCGTTGTTTCTTTTTTCCCCCTCTTCTAATCTCCTACTAGTAGGATTTTTCTCTTACCATTTCTCATTGTAATTGCACTTTTCTTTTTAACTAGAGTAGAACATGTGGGAGCTTTTCATATTTTTGGCTTGTGCCTAAACACATCTTAATCCTGAATGTGTTCAAACGTTAAGATCTTTAGTTTTATTAAGAAGTAAAACAGTACCTAGAACTAACGGCAAGATTTGGCCTTAACTTTATCAATAAAATAATACCCGTATTTTTATCAACAGCTTTTGAACATACATATATAAAAAAGCAGAGTTTGATTCATAGTTTTTTTTTTTTTTTAATTATTATTATTGGTATGAGAATAATTTTAATTGTAAGAAAGGTATAGGGAACTTATGGATACATTTTAAAACTGCATTATCTAATCATGCTAAGTTGGTATTAAACTTAAAAATACCTCCAAGTTGGCTAATGTAACAGTATTGACTTTGTATTACCATTATGTACAGTAGTTACCTTTTTAAATGATATGGTACATATCTACAGTTTCTTGGATCTACCTAAGCCGATATGTATAAGGTATGAATTCTTCAAGGGTGCTCATTACATCTACTCTTGTTTTGAATACATTCTTTTAAAATAAAATGGACTTGACCCATGGCTTTCAGTGTTTAAACCAAGACTTCCTTTCAACTGAATTTTGTATTGTGAGAGATGGGTTGACTCTTTTGGGGAGGTGTGGGGGGAGGTATGTCAAATGCTGTTTGCTCTATGTCCCAGCCGCCTGCGGAGGGTTCGGGATTGAGAGTACGGTCGGGAGTAGAAAGGTAAGAAATATTTATTGACTTAACTATGCGTAGTAACAAGACAAACAATGACAGACAGAAGCGATTCGTGTCGGCAACTTATCTGCAGTCCCCTCTGCTGCCTGATACACAGCAAGCTTCTCTTTCCACAAAGTTCAGCGAAGTCAGGCGTCCCTGAACAGCGCTGTCCGAGGGGCACCGGGAAGGACCCTGGAACGCAGTCCTTGGGCTCCTCGAGGTCCACGGGCCCACTGATCCAGGCAACAGCTAACTAATCCTTCTTTACAGAGCTGTATCTTCCTTCTGAATGGCTTCCAGATATTCCAGCCAACTTAAAGCTTCTGAATGGTTCTGATAACATATGACCACTCAAATTTCTCTTACTATAGTGATCAGTCTAAGGACAAATTAGCAGTATAAGCTTTGCATTCCTTTGATAAGGTAATTTTAACTACACCACGGGGCCTTACTACTTCAAGGCTTTGCTAAATTTACTAGGCCTTACTTTATACAAGGCCTCACTACATCTTAAAGTTTAATTAGACGCTTAGCAACAACATACAGCTTAATATCTAAACAAATATAGCAAAACACTTGGTCTAATCTTCATAGGGCCTTCAGCAAGCACCTGTATCACACAGACATAATTCCAGCTGTCGCAGTTCTGTGTGTGAGCAAATACTTTTTGTCTGGATAACTGGGTGAATACAAGCAAACACTTCTCTGTTACAGTTTTTAATAAAGAGCGGAGTCCTACCCGGCTTCTGAACGAGTAACTTGGTCAGAAGCACAAATGCGTTCTGCTGCGTATTCAGCTATGTACAAGCCGCAGTCGTGTGCTGTGCCATATCGGGGCCCTGCCCTATGTTGAAATTCAAGCTGGAGAGTCATTTTTACAGTGTGCCAAGTACTTTTGCTCTGTGGATGGTCTAAACTTGTACAGTTGACCTAGTAGTTGTGTAATATGTGTAACGGATAACAGGGCCCTCAGACTTCCTGAAAGGCCTCAGCTGAACTGTGCACCAGTCATTCAGGACTCTGCCTAAACACAAAGGCCGCATCGAGCTACCTACAATTGGTTTTTAAACCAGCAAAAACTCCTGAGTGCTCTTTGACTTGCATCATTGACTCCAAGATGAACATGGGCCAACAATGCGAGGTCACGGTCGGCAGGGTTAACCAGACCCTATCGTGCATCCACAGATGCATCTCAAGTAGGGCCAAGGAGGTGATCCTCCCCCTCTACGCGACACTGGTCAGGCCACAGCTGGAGTATTGTGTCCAGTTCTGGGCACCCCACTTCAAGAGGGATGTGGACAGCGTGGAGAGGGTCCAGAGGAGGGCACCCACATGATCCGGGGACAGCAGGGCAGACCCTACAACAAGAGGCTACGGGACCTGAACCTGTTCAGCCTTCACAAGAGGCTGAGGGGGGACCTTGTGACCATCTATAAACTCACTAGGGGGGACCAGAAGGGTTTGGGGGAGACCTTGTTTCCCCGAGCGCCCCCCGGGATAACAAGGAATAACAGCCACAAGTTGCTGGAGAGTAGGTTCAGATTAGACATCTGTAGGAACTACTTCACAGTCAGGGCGGCTAGGATCTGGAACCAACTTCCAAGGGAAGTGGTGCTGGCTCCTACCCCGGGGGTCTTTAAGAAGCGGCTCAATGCCTACCTGGCTGGGGTCACTTGAGCCCAGTTTCCCTCCTGCCCAGGCACGGGGTCGGACTTGAAGATCTACAAGGTCCCTTCCGACCTGACTTGTGATTCTATGATTTACCCATGTCGGCTCACCCAGTACAAGTCCCTTGTTTTGAATAAATGCAATGCACAAAATTGCATAGCTACATTTCACTAAATTGGTGTGAGACTGCACTTTCCACCCAGTGACACTGAATATAGACCTAAAAATCTGCCCACGAGGCGACTCCTGCCTTCAGTCACACTTGGCAGCAATCCTGGTCCTTTTAAAATGCCAAACGGCCCCAGGGGTGGCACAGATAGATACCCCCTTTCACCTGCTTTTAGCTGTTACAGGTCCAGAGACCAAAGGGTTTTGGGAAATCAATCTCTGGCTGTTGCATAAAACTCAACTGCTCTGTGGAACGGGGCAATCGAACCCCCGCAGGGAAAGGAGAGTTTGGCAGGAAGGTACCACCAGTTGCCTGTCTGCACGGGCATGTCACGCTCAGAAACGCCGGCTCTGCCGTTGAGGTTGAAACCAGCAGTACTCTTATTCATAAGCGAGCGAACTAAGTAGCCCGAAAAATGCAAAACTCTCCAGCTCTTGGTTCAGAGGCGATACTTTTTATTAGACCAACTGAGAAATCGCAAACAAAAGATCTTCTTCTGCAAGCTTTTAGTCTCTCGCGCCCTTCCTCAGGCTCAGGGACAATTAAAGATGGTAAAAAGCCCCCGTCGGTAGGAAATAAATTTCATTTGTGCACCGAGGAAGCTGAAGATGGAAATCTGTCCTCCTGGGCCCATGAGATTTTATATATATATACATGTATATATATATATTTATTTTTTTTTGCAATTTCTTAGTTGGTCTAAGAAACGGTATCTCTGAATATTGTGGCTGGACTCCATCTTCCAAGGTCCCTTCCAGCCTCGCAATCTCTGAAACATGAGCTGTAGGAGTTGCAGATTTTGCATTTCTTTTCGTCTCTGACCCTCACAGCTACCAAATACATCTCTAATTTGCTCTTATTAAATGCTCCGAGGAGTGCGCTAAAACTCCTAATTCACGAGCAAGTGACGTGCCAGGGACCTCACTTGAATTACCCGTAAAAGCAAGCCTCTAGAAAAACAGCTGCCGAAACCCGGGATCGAACCAGGGACCTTTAGATCTTCAGTCTAACGCTCTCCCAACTGAGCTATTTCGGCTGCTTGCCAGAGCGCCCAGCCCCCTGCCCCCCTTCCTTTGCACTTGACTGTCCACACGGTGCTTCATCAGGAGGGGCGCGGGGTGGGGGGCTCGGAGGCAGGGGCTCTGCCCCCCCCCCCCCATGGAGAGCTGCAGGTGCCTGGCCCGTCCCGAGTTGGAAGGAGCCTTGCAGTGGGGACAGCCATCCCAACAGGTCACCTGCAGCGGGGTGGGGGGGGAGTCTCCATGCTTGGAGGTTTTGACAGAGCCCAGGCTGGGGTGATGTAGTTGGGGCCGGCTCTGCTTGGAGCAGAGGCTGGACTGGCTGTGACCTGGCTTAGACGTGGGTCCTTCCCCCGCCCCATTGCCTATGGCTGCAAGAGGCGCGGGTTATTTTCCTGGGGGAGGCGTGCAACATTTAGGCTACCGGGCAACTGGTGCCTGGGCAGCGGTTGAACAGGAGAGGATGCACCACGCCTCCGCCCAGGGCTGCTGAGACCCTGCAGCAGGGCAGGCGCAGGGGCTCTTCTCAATGCTCAAAGCAATAGAAGAGGGTCCCTACAGTCCTGCTTCCCCCTAGTCCGGGGGTCCCTACAGTCCTGCTCTTCCCGGGGGTCCCTATACCCCCTAGTCCGGGGGTCCCTACAGTCCTGCTTCCCCCTAGTCCGGGGGTCCCTACAGTCCTGCTCTTCCCTCTTCCAGGGGGTCCCTATACCCCCTAGTCCGGGGGGTACCTATAGTCCTGCTTCCCTCTTCCAGGGGGTCCCTATACCCCCTAGTCCGGGGGTCCCTACAGTCCTGCTTCCCTCTTCCAGGGGGTCCCTATAGTCCTGCTTCCCCCTAGTCCGGGGGTCCCTATAGTCCTGCTCTTCCCTCTTCCAGGGGGTCCCTATACCCCCTAGTCCGGGGGGTACCTATAGTCCTGCTTCCCCCTAGTCCGGGGGTGTCTATAGTCCGGCCCCCCCAGTCTTGCCCCTGCCCCGGGCACCTCGTGTCCCCCCGCCCGGCCCGGCCCGGCCCGGCCCGGCAGCAGCGGCAGGCTGCGGGGGGCTCCCGCCGGTCTCTGTGGCGCAACCGGTTAGCGCGTTCGGCTGTTAACCGAAAGGTTGGTGGTTCGAGCCCACCCAGGGACGTCTAGCGGGAGGTGCCTTTTTTTTTTTTCCCCTTTCCTTCCCCCCTCCCCCCCACCGGGAGCTGCTGCCCACCCCCCCCCCCCGGGGCGTCCCGCGCGCAGGAAGTGCGGGGGGGGGGGGACCCTTCCGAGGCCGGAACCCCGCGCCGCCGCCGCGAGCCGCCGCGGGCCGGGCCTGGCTGCACCGCGCGCGCCCGGACGCCTTAAGCGGCTGCACCGCGCCCAGAGGTGGCCTCAAGGGTTGCGGGCAACATGGCGGCGCTGGCGGGTGAGCAGCCGGCCCCCCGCCTCCCCGGGCTCCCGTGCCCCCCGGGTGCGGCCGCGCCCCCGCTAAGCTGTCCCTGGTTTTATCCGCAGCTCCCCGCGTGGCCCGCGCTGGGATGCGTCTCCTGCGGTAAGTGGCCGTGGCACGGCACGGCACGGCGCGGGGGGGGGTGTCCACGGCGTGGACAGGCCGTGCCCTGACTCTCGGCCCTGCCCGTCTCCACAGGCCCGGCGCCGCGACGCCCGGCCGCGCCCGCCCGCTCCACGGGACGCCGCAGACCGACGGCGCGGACAGGTAACGCCGGCGTCGCGTGCCACCCGGGCAGCCCCGCTTCTCCCGCGTCCCTCCCATGGCCCCGGGGGTGTGGGGGGGCTTCCCTGGCAGGGGCGGGTCGCGCGCCCGCGCGCGCCGGTCGGTGACCGCCGTTTGTCGGCAGCCCCGGGCAGGCGCAGCCCAGGAGCGCGGCGCTCGTGCAGAAGCAGCCGTGGGCCCCGACCGCGCGCGGGGAGTACGTGGTCGCCAAGCTCGACGACCTGATCAACTGGGGCCGCCGGGTGAGTGCGCGGGCGCGCCGGGAAGGGCCGGTTTCTCGCTGCCGGCCGTTTCGTGGTATCCGGGAAAGGCGTCCCGTTAAGACGACGCCTCGTTTGAAGCCCAGCCTGGCCCGGAGAGGAGTAATTCTTTGCTTCTGTCTCCGTCACCTGACGTCCTCGTGCAGTTCGTTACGCGCCGGTGGCTGCCTTTCCACCCCAGAGGTGGCTGCATTTCCGTAGCGCTCTGTGAGCGTGAGGGAGCCCGTGCTTTGTGTGCACCAGCATCCCCCTCGTATTAAGACCAGAAGCGTCTCAAGCCGGCGGCGTTGCCTCCTGCTCGTTGCGGTGTAGCGCCGCAGGCAGAACGCGCCACGTCGGCCTTGTCTCTCCCCTGACCCTACTCCCCGCTAAGCGGGCGCGCTGTTGCTCCCGGGGGTTTGATGCTGCGGACGCTCCCCCCCGCCGCGAGCGTCGCTGACTCGCTTCGTCCTCGCCCGTGCCAGAGCTCCATGTGGCCGATGACCTTCGGCCTGGCCTGCTGCGCGGTGGAGATGATGCACATGGCTGCTCCCCGGTACGACATGGACCGCTTCGGGGTGGTGTTTCGGGCCAGCCCCCGGCAAGCCGACGTCATGATTGTGGCCGGCACCCTGACGAACAAAATGGCTCCTGCTCTGAGGAAGGTGGGGGCTCTGTTGCCGCTGTCGGGCGCAGCTCTAGGGACTGGAAGCGAAGGGCGCTCACTCTGAAATCTCTCCCCTCCAGGTGTACGACCAGATGCCCGAGCCGCGTTACGTGATCTCCATGGGGAGGTTAGTGCTGGAGCTGTCTTTCCTCAGGCTTCGCTGGGAGAAGAGCTGCCCGTCCTGAAGAGCCCGTTGGTTGTTCCTGCTTCCAGGGGTTTGCGCTGCGCGCTGTCCTCGGGGTGAAATAAAATGGGGCTCAAACGCTCCTTCCCTGGGGAAGGAGGGGAGTCTAATTGCAGGCAGCAGAGACCCTTTCAGAGCGCGGGCTCCCCCTTCCCTTCCAGAAAGTGCCCGTACAGCATGAAAAAGAAAGAAGCCAAACTCAACAGCGCCCAGCCCCTGGCTTCTTTACTTGTCATCCCATCCAGGAAGAGCATGCACCAATTGCTGAAACTTCCTTAGCCTGACAAAGGGTTTTTGAGCTCGAAAGCTTGCTTAATAACTATTCTCCAACTATTTGGGTTGGTCTAATAAAAGAGATCAAATTCACCCAAGAAACCTTGTCTGGTCAGTGTGACGGACTGAAACCACGAGCTGTCTCCACCTGCTTCCAAGCGCCCAGGCTTGAGCAGCAGGGCTGCTTGGTTACTCGCTTTGGCAAAGAAACTAGATGTAGTTGAAATGAGGGCGGTGTGTGTATGCGTGCACACACTTGTCTGTGCACTCGGATCCGTGGCGGCGAGGTTGATCGCAGAGCTAAGCCGTCTGTAACGTGCTTATTGCTGCAAGGCGTTTGGTTTCACTTGCTGCTTGGCTCTGTTCGTCTTGGCCGCGCGGGTAGAGTTTTGCCTGGCTGCCTGTTTGACGCCGGCCTGGCGTTCTGCACCTCAATACCGAAACATTTGTCCCCTTTAGCTGTGCCAACGGCGGCGGGTACTACCACTACTCCTATTCTGTCGTGAGGGGTTGCGACCGCATCGTCCCAGTGGACATCTACGTTCCAGGTAACCGGCTGTTCTCGGCTCTGCTGTTAGCGCGGGTCGTGGCTCCAAAAGAGGTGGGCTGGCGCTGTTAATGTGTTTTCTAAGCTGTGTGTGCTGTCTGGAGCTAGTTCAGCCCTTTTCGTTGCAATTGAAGCTGCCTGGCTTAAGGTTAGAGACTGTCCTCGTGTGCTGTGTAAGGAACTGAAACGTGCGGCCCTTGTGACTTCATTGAGATGAGCTCCACCTGCACGGGGGGGGGGGGGGGGGGGGCAGCTTGTCACTAGTCCAAGAGAGCTTTTTCTTCTGCTGAGCAATCAAAACGTCTTCTCAAAGCACCTCAGTTTAACTAAAAAGAAACCAACCTCTTTCTCTCTCGCTCATCTGTTTAAAGCAGTGCAGGGAAAGCTGCGTGTCCTGTTTTTCAGCGAGGATGATCGTTGAGGTTGGCTTAAGCTACCAAGTAAAGCAGCAAAATCTCTGAGCTCGGCTGCTTATCTGGAAGAGATGCTAACGTCGGGTGGTAGCAGGAGCGAAATGCCCTGGCCTGGGTCGTGCAGATCAGACTAACTGATTATAATGGTCCTTTCTAGCCTTAGAACCACAGTCTTTTCCTACCTGTTTGTCAGCCTCGCCTAATACAGTGCCTGCTCTCTCTCCCCTTCCTCTCTTCCCACCAGGCTGCCCGCCCACTGCAGAAGCCTTGCTGTATGGAGTCCTGCAGCTTCAGAAGAAAATCAAGCGGGAGAAAAAGATTCAGCTCTGGTACAGGAAATAGCCTCCTTTATTTATGACCCAGCCACTCATGCTACTCTGACAAAGCACCTGTCTTACGCACAGCTATATTCTGCACAAGCTTCGTAATAAAGTTTTGCCTCTTCAGTTGACTCTCGTCTTTAATGCTGTCGCTCGGTTACTTAAAAAAGGGTCCTGGCCTTGACTGAAATGGCTGGGAAGTGTTAAGTCCAACGAGGCTGAGAGCTGCCATTGTCTGGGTTAAATAGCTCGTGTTGAGAGGGGAGGGCGAGTCATGAAATGATTATCTGCTCTTATGAAACAAACGTCCGCGGCAGAAGAGGGGAAGGCTGCAAGTGCCCGCTGCTTTCGGCGGGCACCGCAGGTTGTCTGAGGCGGCAGTGCGGTTCGAGTGCGGGGGTGGGAGCCCTGGCAGTGTTTGGACAGACTGAGCATGGAAAGCTGCTGCAGGTACACGGACAAGCGTCCAGCTGTCAGAGCTTCTTTGTGTGCCCTTCAAACCTGTTGCTTAATGCTAAGAGCTTTATCTTGCCCTTCCATTGATGTGTTTGTTCTTTTTTCTCCTTTCCTCCAGTGAGGTCAGGACTGACCTCCCTTGGCAGCTTCTCCACAGGTGCTATGCTTCTGTAGCAAGTCTCGTGCTTGTTGTAACCCAGACTGCCAGAAATCCCAGCTCTGGGCCTGCAGGAAGCACGGCTGCGGGCAGACGACTCGATGGGGGGCTTTTACGTTCTTCAGTACATTCTAGCACTCCTGGTTTCCCCCCATGAACCTCTTTAGGCTGTGATGCTTATATCTGAGGGGATCGTGCCCCCTCTCCCCAGCTTTCATTCTTAGTCTTACCTTAGCTTGGTCTCTAATATTTCCTGCTAACTAGAACTTTTTTCTCTGCCTCCCTCCTGCTTTGAGAGCCTGGATAGGAGGTGCCCAGTACAGTCCTCCAGAGACTGTAGCACCACAGTCACTTGTTTCCTTGTTCCACGTCCGTGCATACAGCACAGCTAGGTGTAGGTCTCATTCCTGCTTTATGCCATGTCATTCCTTATAAATCAGGTCACTGTTTTTATGCCACCGTCTCTAGCACCACCACTACTGTCCCGCTGACCGTGTGAACCCACTGATGTCTCTTGAAAGTGGAGCTTTCTGGAGCAGAATCCCCCTTTATGCTCTGCCCAGCACCCAGCACGCAGGCCCAGGGCTGCGACTCGGTCTCCTAAGGGCCGTGGCAATACACGTTTGCTGTCGGCACCCGCTCCATGCAGAACCTTGACCCACCGCGCTACAGCAAGGGCGCTGCCCTCAGATGGGGGAAAAGGGGTGTGTGCTGCTTCATGGATCACGAAAGGCTGGAAAAATGTAACGAGATGAGCGCTAAGCTCCAGTGAGCCAGCCACGATGGGGACAAGAAGCAGGGCTGAGTAGTGCGTGCATTGGAGGGATCAACATAAATGACTCCAAAGTCTCCTCTGTAGATTTCCAAGTCAATTTAATGTCTCTAGTGTTTGCATGACCGGCACATTGCCCACCCTTTTTGTGCGGAGTCGGGTAATTATTCATGCGGTAATAAACTTCCAGGAAGGTCAAAAGAATCTTACCAAAATCTGATTAAAAACAGGGCATTAGCAAAAAAAAAAGATTTGCAGAGCCCCAGTGGGACCCTGCTCTGGGAATCAACCCTGTCGCATTTTAATTACAAAATGCAAATGTGAAGGCTCTTGACATTAAGATGCGGGGAGGGAGGAGGGGGGGTTGGCTAGCTTGGGGAAAGCTAAGTGTCTTTTTTTTGTAGTTTTTAAAGGGTCCCGGCCTCTCAGCAGCTTCTGGATTTGTTCCCACCCCTTGATCCGAATCACCTGCGTGCTCCTGACTTCTCCTGAAGTCTGTTTTTACAGTATCTACTGCCAGGCTTTAACAGAAGCTGGTCCCGGCCTGCGATTCTGAGCCCAGGTCTCAGAAGGGGCTTGCCCACTTCTGTCCCAGTCCTCTTCATCCAGGGATCTCTAAAGTGCTGTTTGAACCAGGACGGGAATTGAGGCGCCGAGCAGAGCAGGGTCCTGGATCCTGCTCCGGTACCTGCTTCACTGGGCCGCTCGGTGAGACGTGGCCCAGTGAAAGCCTGGTTGCAGGCGCCACTTCCAAGCAGGCTTTCCCCAGCCCTTCCTACCCCCAGCATTGATCCTCCCTTGTGAGTGCCCAAGGTGAGGAGCATTGCCCCTTCTCCCTGCAGTGTAAATGGTCAGTCCTGGATATTGGTTCTCTCCTCCCGGCAGGATTCACTGCTTGACGACGGTGGGCGTGATCATCTTGGGGAAGGCGTAGTACCTGCAGTCCTGGGGCGGGGTCAGGTCCATCACTGCTGTGCTGATGTTCTCCCTCTTGAACCCAGCCTCCACCAGGTGCCCGACCTGAGTCTCCTGTGGCGGGGAGAGAGGAAGGATGGGCTCAGCATCCGAACCCACCTGAAGGCCCAGTCCCTCCCCACTGAGACTCAGGGGAACGCAGTCTGGCCACGTCCCTTCCCTCCCAGCACCTCTCCGTATCGGTACGATGGATCCTGTCCTCCCATGCAGCTGTCTGGAAGGAACTGCTGGAAAGACCCAGCGGCTCTTAGCAGCTGTGGATGGGATCAGGCCTGGGAGGTGCTGGGGGTCAGTTCTGTGCCTGTGCACCATGCTGCTGCTGCCAGGGGCACGGGGTGGGGCTGTGCGCTGCAAGCCTGTTCCCTCCAGCAGATATTGGGACCACAGGGGATCACGATGGCATACGTGGGGTTTGGCCCCTCCTGCCCCTGAGCTGTCCCCCCTCACCTCAAACATCTTCTCGATGTCTGTGTACTTGGTCTTGAGCAGCTCCCCCCATGATGTCAGGTTGCAGTAGGTGAGGACGCCACCGGGCTTCAGCAAGCGGAAAGCATGGCTCTGCAGGACAGGGAGGGGAGCGGGGTCAGGGATGCCCCCAGCCACTGCCAGCTTTCCTGCACTGGGCTCTCCCCTCCCGCCCACTCTGGATTGTGCTGGGAAGTGTGGGTTTCCCCCTTGCTAATACTTATTTGTCCCTCTCCCATAGTGAAGATTCATAGATGTTAGGGTCGGAAGGGACCTCAATAGATCATCGAGTCCGACCCCCCCAGTGAAGTTCATGGCTGTGATGTGAGGACAAGTGAAGCCTGATAGAAAACGCTGCCTGGAGGCCACGCCGTGCCCCTGGCAGCTTCGCCCTGATCAGAGAGGCCGAGTCTCTCGTTGTGTTGTTCAAATCCTAATCCTGCTGACCAGCGAGTGCCCTTGCTTCCCCCTGCCAGCCAAGGAGGAGAGGGGCGCGGAGAAGGCAGTCGCGTGAGGCTGCAGCTCTGTACCTTGATGAAGTGGAATTGATGAGTGTGCCAGGTCTCTGCGGACAGGGGGTAGGTGTCGTACAGGATGCCTGTGCGGGGAGGAAAGGGGAGGATTCACCAACAGTGCAAAACGCACCACCACCATCTGGGCCCGTTCGCTGGGGCGAGGGCTTGACCAGTGCAGGCAGGGAGGTTCAGGGGATTCGGGCCCCAGGCTGGGGGTTGGCAGAGCTGGGTATCCCAGAGCCAGGCTGTGCCGACTCCTCTGATGGTTTCTGTCCCTAAGGGCCTGGCTCTGAGGGTCTCCGGGATGGAGGATGCTTAGATTCATAGATGTTAGGGTCGGAAGGGACCTCAATAGATCATCGAGTCCGACCCCCTGCTTGACAGGGTCCTCCGAGCCTGCAGCCCCCCTCTCACAATCCCACAGCCCCTCGGGGTTTGCTCTGCCTCTGCCTCTTCTCCTTACCATCAAAAAGTCCATCCGGCAGCATGGGGACCACATCTTCCCACAGGCCCCTCAAGGGGACGACCTGCAGGAGACCAGAGACGGGGGGAGGTCAGCAGGGCACGGGCTGCTCGGTGACTGGCTGAAGCGGGAGTGGATCCACTCCCTTTCCCTTTCCCTTCCCTCGATGGAGTGAGAGATGCAGGGATGATTTACTGGGGGCATGCTTGGCTCCAGGGAGCACGTGGGAGGCGTCTGCCCTCTCCCTGCCCCTGGGGTAGTGTTTCCCTAGCAGGAGGGTGGCACTGAGGTCACTGCTGAGCTGTCTCTGTGTGTCCAGAGTGGCTTCCTCCTCCCACTCAGGGGAATCAGTGGAGCAGGAAGGGGCTGAGCTGGTGGCCCTGGACCTTGGGTGCAACTCGTGCCTTGCCTAAGTCTTGTGTCCTCTTTGCAGCCCCTGTGCCCCTTGGTGCCTCATCTGCAATATAGGGCTGATGCTTTGGGTGCTGCGAGGGCAGCATCCTTGGTGCCGGCGCTGACGGCCACGTGAGGGCAGGGACACGAGCAGAGGGTGCTGCAGCAGAGCTGGGCAGGACTCTGCATTTCTAATTGCCCCTACCCGCCACCGCCAGAGCCGCGTCTACCTTGTGGGGCTGTTTCTTGGCCCACTCCTCCAGCCTCTTGAAGACGCCCTCGTTGCATTCGACGATCCAGTGCTCCTCGATGTTGAACTCTTCCACTTTGCTGGCGGCGATGGCCATGCCGAAGCCCACTTCCAGCACACGGCCCCCTGCGGAAAGACGAGGGCAGGGCACTGCTCAGCTGCCCGTACTGCCTGGTTTCCAAGGGGCCGGCGGTCCTGGTAATGGGTGGGACCGTCCTTTCCTCGGTTGTTTGTGCTCAGAGAGAGCCTGGGGACTCGGAGCCCTTCGCTGCCTGGCTGCTAGCAACTAGGATCCATCATCTCTGGGCTTCCTCGTGCGGAGGAAATTGCCCCCCACCTGCGTCTAGCTGCCCCCGTCCCCCACCTTTCTGGGCTGGTCATTAAAGCTGCTTCTCTGCTGTCCCGGGAGAAGGGAACTTCCCCAGTCACTTTCATTTTTGCTTCTTATTACCTTCCCTTTCTCTTCTGTAGCCCTTCCCAGCTGCTTATCTCCCAGCAGGTGAAAGTCCTGCTGAAATCCATGGGACAGACCAGTCTGGGCACGCGTGTGCTGGACCACTGCTCGATCTCACGCGCTGAATAACACTGCAGCATTTGGGGAGGCAGGAGCGGCCCGCTGAGGGTTTACACCGACAGGAGCGGACGACGGATAGGAGAAATCAACGGGTCTGTTCCAAAGGCAGCTAACCCAGTAGCCTGCGTCGGACTATAGCCGGCCCTGGGGCTTCACAAGGGTCCCTGCACGGGACGGCGATGGAAGAAGCTGACCACCGGGAACTGGTTTTCCCGAGTCCCCGGAGGCAGGTCAGTTAGTGGTGGAGTGGGAAGGGGTTAAGTCCTTCCTAACCTGAGAAACCTCTCTGTTTTTCCTTCAGCTAAAATGGATTTCAAACCACTAAAAACATCCCCAGTAAGCTGAAACAGCTCCAGGCAGCCTTGGACCCTTCTCTGTGCAAACCCAGCCTCCACCGCCTCTCCTCTCTGCTGGGAGCCCCTGGCGCGGGTTCTCCGGTAACAAGGAGCTGCCTGGAGAAATGCAGCGTGCAACCTCTGTCCGACTTGATCCCAAAAACTTCGGGCCCGAACCAAGGTTTGCGGAAGGTTTCCTGTGACCTTTGTCAGGGCTTGGATTAGGTGTTTGTTTTGCAACCGAGAGGCAGAGTCCAAAGCTCTGGGAGGGCAGCTCAGGTTTGCAGGCGTTTACCGACGGCCTCCCATCCCCCACGGCTTGGCCTGCAGCTGTTTGGAACCGTATCTCGTGTGACACAAGAGCACAAGTGTTTCGCACGCTCGCTCCCTCAGCAGAGCTATTCTTAACCTCGGCTCCAGCGGGGCGAATGGCTCGGCCTGCCTTCTCCAGCTCCGCTGTGCATTGTGCGATGGGGCGCGTGAGCGTGCAGAGAAACCGGGGGGGCGACTCTCCTAACTTCAGCTTGGAAAGTGCCTGCTGGCCTGCTGTCATGATTTTTTAATGCTACCTTCAAAGTGGGGCAGAAATCAAATACTGGAGAGGGGCTGAGAGAGCACCAGCCTTCAAAACCACACTCTCAAACCTGTCTCTGGACAGTTGGGCTGTGTTTAATGTCTTAGTGAGAGGTCTTGAATCGCTGCCCGGTTGTACTTAAAATGCTGTTCTTCCTCCAGCCTCTCTCGCAGAGACTCAATCTAATAAAAAGCCAAAAAAAGGCCTGTAGCTCATTCTATTTATGCCGACAGCAGAGCAGAGCTGCAGGGACAAAAGCTCCCCGGGAAGGTTCAAAAATACCTCCCTCGGGCCCCCTGCTAGGAGCTCAGCTGCTCCTTCAGTGCTGCTTGTTCCCGGCACTTCGTTTCTGGATGGGCCAAGTCCAGCTCCCGCAAGTGAAGATGGACGTTCCCTCTCCTCTGCCCTCTCACCCCAGCGATCAGGGATGGAGGCCGCTCGCCAGGCTTTGTAGGAAGTGCTCCTCCATGCATGCAGGCTGCGCTGTATTCTGTCGGCTGCACGGCTGAGAACACGGCATGCAATTAATTCCCAGGCCAATTTACTCCGCGGCCGTCAGTCTTTGTTAGCCGGCTGTTATTCTGGAGTGCACAGGAACTAGGAACCTGGGCGGCCCAGCCTATCTTATCTCTCCAGCCATAAGGATGAGGCCCATCGAGGCGGGCTCCTTCTTATCGCTGGTGCTGAGAATACAGAGAAGCTTTCCATTCAGCTTTTAACAACTCTCTTTCTGCCCCCCAAACTTCTTGCTGCTGCTGTCCACCTCCCTCCCTTGCAATGAACTGGGTTCTCGTTACTTAATTACCTTTGGATGCTGCAACAGTAGCCAGCGAATGCATGTAGGGGGTCTCCCACCGCTCCATCACTGGCTTGCCCAGGATCTTCAAGTGGGTGTCTGTCTGATTGTAGCCAGCCTCGGCCTCCGTCCATGATGGCTTGCAGTTCTCTCCCTGGCGGAAGATGGGACTGGCAGCCTCCGAGGAGCTCATGCTATTGCAATTCTCCCCAGGGAGGCCCGTCCGGTGGGAGAAGCGGGGAGAGGAAGGAGTCTCCTCTGCTCTTGGCCGGCTTTATATAGGCAAAGCTGAAAGAGCTGAGTGTGCAAATAGCGACAGGGCCTCCTTCCGGGTAAAAGAGATCTCTTATCTAGGCAGCCGAACCTGAACGGGCACACTGCAAGCAGGGGAAGAGGAGGGCAGAGCGCTGCGACGAGGGGGGACATCTACTGCTGCCTGGGAGAAATGCACTGCTGCAGACCCCCGGCAGAGCGGGAGCAGGTCGCAAGAGCCGTGTAAAGCTTAAACAAAGCACTCCCATCTGCTCTGCCGTCAGAAGAGAAGAGGCCTGCGAGGCTAGATACACAATTGGCCTGTCTTGCTCTCTGCAATGCATGCAGAGCTGGCTCAGGCCGGGTACAGCCCAGGACCGTGGAAAGGACCCAGAGGGCGAACACGGCTTTGAAATATTTCTTCATTCTTCAAGCAGAGACTGGGGCCTCTGTTGAATGCGGAGACTTGGCAGGTTTGGACAAGCCTGAGTGAATGAACGTTGGATGCCGGGCAACGGCTCGCGGGAATCGATGCCTCGGGAGCCGGGTCCTGGGTCGTCTGCCTTTATCCTGCCCGTTCCTCCATGCAGGGCAAGTGTGTCAGACATGATGGACGTGTGTCAGGAAGATTCCTGTGCGCTTCTACTGGTCACTCCTAGGAGGTCTGGCTTACACATGGGCTTGATGGTCTGACCTTGAACCCGTGGGGCAGAGGTTCCTGTTACTCTGACCTTGCTCCATGTGCACACAACAGTGACTGGTGACTGCACAACACTGGCCCATGCCCATCCCACGCTAGGGTACCTCTGGGCATCCCTCCGTCCCTGTGGATTTCTTCTGCTCTGAAAGCAATCGGTCTTGGGTGCCCAGCACTCATGCAAACCGGCGCTGCCCAGATCCTTTTGGGATGTGGCTACAGCCACTAGATGTCTCTGCTACTCTTCCCTGACGCTGCTAGGAGTGAGCCGGGGGGAGCCAGGGGCCTTGACAACTTGAGTGGGTGGAAAATTAGATTTCTGGGGAAAAAAAACAACCCTCGGGAGGTAGATTTTTAAACGCTTCATTGCAGGGCATAGGAGCCAGAAGGGAGAGGCTCTGCAAGAAAACAGCCTTCCCCTTAATCCCAAGTCAAGGAGTTGTCCCTCCATGACAGCGAGACTTGGCATGCGTGTGCCAAACTGATCGCACACCAGGGCACGTCAGTCGCAGAACGCGCCACACCCAGACTGTGCAACAGGCGGATTCACAAGATGTTTGCCGGCCGCTCGTGGAAGCCGGTGCAGCGATGGGGCTGCAGAAATGCAAGTCACAAGGGCAAAGAGCGCGTCGGGGGGTCCATTAAAACCAAGACCTGCCTCTATTCCAGTGTCTCGGACTCGCACACTTCTACTTCCCTGCATGAAACCAACAGCGCTGCGCACACCTCTGCATAATAAATGCACGGCCTTTGTGTGAACTAAGGCCTTGCTACACATAGCAGTTTTCCTATTTTAACCCTGCTAGAGATGAAACCTCCTACTATGGATGGAACGATACCTGTATAATAGCGCTCGCTGCTACGACTGCCCTGGTCCTTGGATTTTTGCAAGCGTAGCCCTGTCAGCAAAATACCGCTCCCCTTACTGGCCTCATAAAACATTGCAAATGTAGAAAGCGTGCTTTTCCCAATCGAGGTAGCTCCAGGGAGCGAAGCTATAGGAACACGGGACTGCATCGCTGTGTCCCCAGCAAAGCAGCCTTCCTCCCAGTGGGAGTGTGTCCACACGGGGCTGACCTGGGGCATCAAGCTCAGCTCCGGTTTGTTCGTTCAGATGGACACCCTGTTTGGAGACCCCGGGCAAGACGGTTGATGGAGAGGTGGGAAACCCCTTTGGGGGGGTGCAGGGCCAGACCCTGGGCACCGTATTCAAGGTGCGGACTCCCCGCGGATTTATAAAGGGGCATCACGATGCTTTCCATCTTGGCCACAATGCCCTCCTTCATCACCCCTAACATGTGGTTTGCCTCCTAGATGGGTGCTGAGCCCACGTTCCTAGCTAGCTGTTTATAATGACTCCCAGATCTCTTTCCTGGGTCGTAACAGACTGTTCTCAGTGCGGCCGCTGACAGAGCAAGGAGCAATGGGCTCAAGCTGCAGCAGGGAAAGTTGAGGTTGAATATTAGGGAAAACTCTCACAAGGAGGGTGGCGAGGCGCTGGAACAGGCTCCCCGGGGAGGTGGTGGCGTCTCCATCCTTGGAGGTTTTTAAGACCTGGGTAGACAAAGCCCTGGCTGGGATGATGCAGTTGGGGCTGGTCTTGCTTGGAGCAGGGGGCTGGACTGGATGTGAGCTCCCTTCGACCCTCATTGTCTGTGATTTGTATAATAAGGGCCGGCTAGCAAAGACGGCGAGCTGGCCTGGGACCGAGCCCTGCTGGGGCCAGGGCTGGGGTGGTGGGGGCACACACAATCACACTCATATACACACATAATCACACTCACTCAGACTCACACACACTCTCTCCCTCCCCAGATCTGCCCACGTGTGAGGCTCCCCCTTTTCCCCTCTCCGACTACATTTCCCGCCGCGCCCCGCGCCAGCCGCGCCTGCGCCCTAGCGCCCACTTCCTCTGATCACCCCTGGGCTTGTCCGGGTAAACCCCGTGGCTGGGGCAGCCCCGCCCGACTACGCTTCCCGGCGTGCCTCGCGCGCGCCGCGCCTGCGCACTGCCGCTCCCCGCCCCCGGGCGCGGCCTGGGAGACCCCGTCGGAGCCGGGCTGCGCGCGCAGCGGCGGTTGGCGGCGCTGAGGGGAGAGCGGGCCCGGGGCCGCCGTTGCGCAGGTCGGCACGGACCGAGGGAAGGCGGGAGTCGCCGCAGCCCGTCACCTTCCGCCGCTGGAGCGGGCGCGGCCCGGACACCGCCGCCATGAACAGCGTGGGGGGCGCCGACGAGATCGGGTGAGGAGAGCGCCGGGCCGCGCCGCGCCGCACCGCGGGGGGGGGGGGGGAGGGCTGAGGAGCCGCGTGTGGCGGGATCGGGGCGCTGGGAGGGGGCAGCAAGGGAAGGCGCCCCCCCCCCCAAAAAAAAAATCTTGCCGCTGCCCCCGGCGGCCGCCGCGTGGGGGGGCGTCACGTGACCTCCCCCCGCGGGAAGTCCCGCCCCTCCCCCTCCCCTCCCCTCCCCCTCCCCGGGGCCTGTGCGGGGAACCGGGGCCCAAGGTCATCGGGGCGCCCCCCCGTCCCCCCCCACCACGCGGTCCCGCGCATGGACCGGGGGGGGAGGGGCAGCCCCATGGGAGTCCTGTTTGAGGGCCCCCTTGGTCTCTTTGAGGCCCCCGTTTGGAGGGTCAGTCCCTCTTGGGGTCTCTTTGGAGGTCGTACTAAGGGCTTCATCCCATTTGGGGGTCCCCTTGAAGGTCCCATTTGGGGGTCAGCCCCTGTGGTGGAGCCCAGCCTCCTGCGAAGTAAGGGGGGGGGGTCCCCCGCCCAGCCCAGCCCAGCCCAGCCCAGCCCCGCCCCGGGCAGGGAGCCACAGCAGCCCCGGGGCAGCGGCAGGAGGTGCTGGGCTGGCGGCAGGGTGACTCATCAGCCCCCCCCCCCCCCTCCGGCCGCCACCCCCATTTCGGCCCCTGAGATGGGCAGCACGAGGAGAGGAGAGGAGAGGAGGCCAGGCCTGGCGCGGGGTCTCTTCCCAGGTTATTCGGCCCCCTGCTCCAGGCAGGAGCCTCAGGGCTGGGGGCAGATGGTCTTTAACCCAGCCCCTCCTGCCAGCAGGTTTCGGCCTCTCCTTCAGCACAGGCCGGGTTTAACCAGGCAGAGTTGCTCCTGGCTTTAAAGGCCTTCTGGGGACTTTTTTTGCGCAGCTCCCTCCTTATCCGCCCAGGGTCGCGTGAGAGGGTTTTTCGTTGCTCTCGCTCCAGCTTGTTTTTCCTCATCGTGACGGTGGACCGGGCGTAGAGGAGCGGACGGGCATCTCTAACGGTGCTTTTGCTTTTACACGGCGCTGGTTGCTAGTTTCCTCTGTGGGAAAGGTCCCAGTTGGCTTTTAGGCCTTTTCCCCACGAAGATAAGTGGTTCATCCTATTTTAAAAACCTGAACTGTATAAGCCACAGCGACCCCATTCAGACAGGACAAGTGAGGGAAGAAGAAGAAAATATGCACCAGCCGAGCTTTTAGATATTTTAGGCTGTCCAGTAGGGCACTTAAAGCTGCTTATCGCATTGCTCTGCTTTTAAGTCCTGCACTGTCTTAGATGTAGGAGTAATAAATGTCTGGAAAATAATTTGTCACTGTGAGCAGCGAATGCCCCTTGGGTTACATTTACCTGCATGGTTCTTCCTCTGAAAATATAATTTTTCTGTCATGAGCCCAATTACTGTTGCAACTAGTTTATGACACGTCCTCCCCTGGGGGAAGGCAACGAATGCATTTCTTAGTGTGACTTATTTGTTGCTCTGGTGTCAACTGTAAAACATGAGACCACGCATAATATTGTGCTAGCTTCGGTCCTAGGCAGACTCTGCTATTGTCACTGGGCTCCTGAATTGTAAATTAAATCTGACCCCCAGAGCTGCTAATTAGGCTTGGTAGGATTTGATTTTAACGGGGAAATGTGTTTGTCGTTCCTTCCCCTGGCCCCCCCCAGTCCAAAAGTGCTTAGAAGGAAAGGGTGAAAATGTGAGAGCAATTGCAGTTTTACTCAATGTGCTGTAGTGTGCAATCAATCCTGTATGGGAGCCAGTTGGGAATTAAACTTATGAAATAAGATTTGTAACAGATTTTGAATAAAATATGAAGACTTAATAACAGAGTCTTATTAATAAATCTTAGTAGTTAGTATGAGAATTTTAAAATTTCTTTCCTATGAAGAAATGAATGAAGATATTTAAAAAAAAAATCTTGGAAACAAAATACTTAAGGATAATTGTACTGTCATCATGCATTAAAAAGAAATTCCAAGTCTCTTGAACTAATTGACACACAAAATATTAATAATATGGGCACATGAGGGCTAGTGTTGGTTAGATCATAGAAAAAAACATTTTGTATTAGGATAAACTTCCAAAAGGCTAGCTGCAGAGGGGAACATGAAGGCATGGTAAGCAAACCCTCAGGTTCTGAAATATGGAAAAATACGCAGTGGTGGACTAAAGAGAAATTCTGGATTCCCTGGACCCAGTGTCTAAAGATGGATACGTCAACCTGCTGCTGCCTTTGACTTGTCTCTTGTTCCTGATTTCAGATCACAGTGCTGCCCATAACTTGAGGCTTATTACTCCAGCTACCTGTACTTTGTGCTCACGGTCAAAATAGTTATATTTCTTACATTTCTGGAAGCCACATAACTTATTATGTGAATTTATACATAGAGGGCTATAATCTTTACCATTGTGTTGACAGTGGCTCATAGATGATCGTTTTTACTCAGTGTATTAACTACCAGAGTTACTGTGAATGAAGAAACCTGTGCACTTGTGTAAGAGAACCCCAGTACACACAAACTAAAGAACCTTGTCTGCTGTAATAAACTATAGGACTTCTTTCTTTATGGAGGCTGTATTGAGAACACATTCAACATCTAGGAAATTAACTGGTGATCCTTTCTCCTAGGAAGGGGCTTTGTAATAACTTCTTTAAAGTGTTCACATTGTTGAAAGCTTCAGCTGTTGAGTATTTTTGTGCCTGGTTAATAGTTAACTCTGATTCTAGAAGTGCTGGATTTCAGTGGTAGGTGAAATGGCACAGTGTGTGTGTGCATATAGAGATTCTCATGGGAGAGGATACTTTAGAAAAATTGTTAAGAAATAAACGAAGTTGAGAGTGTGTGTGTGTGTGTGTGTGTGTGTATGAAGTCCAACTTTTATCCCCAAAATACATATATTAAAATTTTCAAAGAGTAACTTATACCTCTGACTCAGATTTAAAAAAAAATCAGACTCATGTTGGGGAGTTGTTTCAACTTGGGTTATGGGTTGTCTAGAGCAGTGTCATTACGTGGGATGCTGTATGTAGCCAGCCTCTTTTTCCCCCCCCCTCAAAAAAAAAAAAAAAAGTGCGTGTGAGAGGCTGTTTTCAGCAAACCTTTAATTGATGGCTGGAGTTTTAATAGCTCCCTGCCCTTAAGTGTTTGTACAAGGAAAGCTGTAAATGGCCAGGAGCCAGCCTGTGTAAAACTCATGAGGACATGTTGATAGTATATGATGAACACTGCAGGATGAGCAGTCCTTTTGCAGTGTGTTCTTTCAGCAGCTATTTTGCTTCAGTTAACTATTTGGTTTTTGATTGCTGCTATAGTCTTGTTTTCAGTGGGTGGGTTGGTTAACTAGATTTGCATTTGCTGGGTGTATTAGGATCCATCCGTCACCTAGCTGAAGGGTAAGGCTGTCTTGGCTTTTGGCATTCTATAGCATGCACATAAATAGAAGCACTCTATTTACATACAGCTGCTATGGTTGACCTTAGCCAACCCGACTTTTTTGTTTGAATATTTGTGGGGTGGCTAGGAAAAAATTTCTAATGGAGCCGGAAAGTTTCAATGGTCATTGTAAAATAGGAGGGCTCCCTGCTGTCAGACAACTAGCTGGTCTGGCAGAAGCTTCCAGCTGGTGTCTAACTTTTTGATATTTGATAATTTGGCATAGATAGCTGTTGTGTGTGGTAGATCAAGGGCATAAAGCTAATCCCTAGTCCTTGGTTTACAGCAAAAACTGTCACTGGCTTAAAATGAGGTAGATAAATTTTAGTAGAAAAAGGCAAGTTTATATTCTGGCTAAGAGCATCATCTCTTTAGCGATTGACTAACAGTGACTGCCTCTGCCTCCAAAACCTCCCGCCGCCGCCGCAGAGCTGTGCTTGGAGCTGTGCAGCTGGCAGCAGTGGTGCAGCGTGGGGTGGTGGGGGGATGGCTGCGTGCTGCCGGGCCACCACTGCGCTGCCAAAACCTCCCGCTGCCACCACAAACTGAAGCCCTGCCCCCCCGCATAAAGTTGAATTCGCACAAGTTAAATGCGCATATGACGCGACTGTACTGTATTTATTAGGCAACTTAAACTCTTGCTACAGAACAAGTAAAGCTTAGGAAGGAGTAGTGAGGGCCCTCATAGTCCTTCCTAAGCTTCACCTGTTCTGTAGCAAGAGTTTAAGTTGCCTAATACCACAGCGTGTGTGTGTATATAGAGACACTGCTTGTCTGTCTTGTTGGGACTGAATCAAAGGAAGAGTAGTTGCCTCTGGCCTCTACTGAAATTGCCAGCAAGACTAATTGTAGCACCTGGTTTGGTCTCCATCTGTTTGTTAACCTGCTGGAAATTTGCTTCACCCAGACAACTGAATTGCCTTTGTTAACACCAAAAAATGACCTGTTGCTGATTGGTGGTGTTAACATTGGGTGAGTTCCTTCCACTGGTGCTGCAGGTGTTATGGAGGCTATTTTCAGTGCCATTACAGCAAAGACTTTCAGCACACAATAGCCTGGCCTAGTGCTGTTTTCCCAAAATCTCCTACTGTTGCCCTCATTCTTGTGTTTCCTTGGCAGTATGAGCAAGTGGGCCTACAACACCTGAAAAGAGGAGGATGACAACACTAGCTTCTTTTAACAGGGTTAGGTGATGTGGTTGAATCCCCGTCTTCGTTTGCCGTGGCAGTGCATTGCTTCAGGAGTTGATGGGTAGGCACTCCCAGGGCTGAATATTGCACCAGTCATTAATTTTTTTGGTCCTGGTTCAAGAGGACTCAGAGATGACTGTTCTTAGCAGCAGGACAGTTTCTCCCCAGAAACCTGAGTTACTTTTGGTGATGTGTCTATATACCAGTGACTAAGGGATGCTGATCTGTTCAGGCAAGTTTTCAAGTACTGTCTAATAATATTAAAATTGGTCAGATATGTTTATTATTTTAGATTGGTTAAGCCTACATTCTTAATGGTTTTATTACTGTCATTTACTGGTTTTATTATTGTCACTTACTGAGTAACTGGGATAAACTGGTGAGACAGAGTGTCTCTGAGCAGCTGGGATGAAGTACACAACAAAACCCCACCTATTGAGAGAAGAAAAATTAAATTCCAGCTCGTAGAGCCATGGGAGCTAAAATTAGATTCTATTGAAACCTTTTTCTGAACTGTCCTACTTCCCTGAAGCTTCTAGCTCAAGTGGTTCTAGCTCATGATACTGCCTGGGTTTCTGCAGATGGGTACTACTGTGTCTGCAGCTGAGATGACTCCATGGCAGCGCTTGGGGACTAGGTCTTTCTCTGTCAGTGATGTTGACTTATAAATAAAGCAGGTGAAAGGCATTATTTTTCCATTTGGTTAAAGTGGCTTTTTTATTTCTCTCTCTCTCAGCCTAGATACAAATGAAACTTTCTCCTTTCTTTGGGAGATGCTATCTTTTCCCATACCATACATGACATTTACAGTCAAGTGGAGAACAAAGAGCTGTGGACTAGACTTTCTCATCTCTGGGAAAAAAAGCAGAAAAACAGGACCCTTTTCCCAAAAGTCAACTATTCCATCCCTTTTAGCAAGCTAATGAGGTTTATACAAAATATAGTGGGTGGAGCATTTATTAATTTGGTGCTTCTGGTGAAGAGGGCCAAAGGTTAGTATGGCCTTAAATATAATTATAGAATCTCCCATTATTTTGCATGTAAGTTTTATTACACACTAAAACTGATAAACGTTATGAAGTGGGTGGCCCGCCATCTTACTATCTGCCTTACAAGGATGGGTCAATGCTTTGGGCATGCTGTAACATGAACTTGTGGGTGCATGTGGGGGGGGAAGGGGGGAAAGCTCTATTAAATCCTAGTTTGAAGAATTACTTTTCTTTGGTGACATTGAAATGGCTTCATAGTCAGCTCCGTAATCACAGTTGCTTCATAAGTGTAAGTAGTGGCTGGACCAGAGGTCTGCAAGTCAGTGCTCCTAGTTCACGTTTCTAGTTCAGTCTCTGACTTTCATAGCCCTGGCTAAGTCACTTAGTCTTTCAAATTTCTGAAATGGGTAAATTGAACAGTACCACCTTTGTAGGTGGATTGAGACTTGGTAATTGTAGATAGCCCCAGATGGAAGTCATTGTCAGAGTACCACTATTAGGCTCCTTGCGGGTTGTGTTTGTCTGTACCAACAACTACCATTTCTGACCAAGCTGCTTACCTAAGCAGTACGTTTTGATTGCTTTTCAAGTTACCTGGCTTAGCAGTTCTGAATACTGTGTTTCAACAGGTCCACTGCTACGTACGTGAGGTTAAACTTGACTGAATATGTTCTGTTTTAAAAGGGAAAGACGCACAAACTTTGTTACTTGGCTTTGACAGTATTAATATCATTTTAAACCAGAGTTAGGCTTCAAACAGGCTTGACTTGTTTATCTAGTTCCTAAAGGACCTTATTCCTTGTAACAAAGTAGCAACCACTTAATTACATCACTGGTTTCTGAGTAGTAAGAGAAACTTATTTCTGGAGACTAAAATAATTGAAAAGCTCACTAATGAGTTTGAGATCCATTAATTTCAAGTACCGTTTTGAAAAAGACGGATAAAACCAGTCTCAATTATGGTTAAACAAAGCACTGTGTTGACTACATAGAAGAATAATTTTAATAAATTATTCTCTTTTCCTGTTGAAGATGCCTTGATATCCCAACCTGTCAGCACGAGGCAGAAGTTTTCTATACAGTTTGAGATTTCACATGGATGACTGAAAACCAAGGTTTCTAGCTTGTTAGCATTTTTTGTTCTGTTGGACCAAACCCAAAGTTTTTCACTGGGGGGGCTGGATCCGATGACCTCATGTGGTCCCTTCCAGCCCTGAACTTCTGTGAACTGGAAGCCTCCTTGATCAGAAGCTGCTCAGTTAAATGGACATTTTTGCAGCAGTGAGATTGAAGAGTTTTCAGTTTTACAGCTCTCGGGGGCTTCCAATGTCTCTGCCTTCCTCCCCCAGGGTTGATCTGATGAAAATTCTCTTGAAACCCTGCCTTGGATTCAGTGAAAGCTTGCTGACACCAGGATGCTTCAAATGAAATGTTTTTTTTGGCTTAGTGAACTGGCATGTTTTAAATAAACTTTTGTTTTCTTGGAAAACATGTTAATTGCTCTAGTGGCCCTTGTGATACTCCCTGGATTGTGGAGTTTATTAACAACCACATTGTACCCTTAAGGACAGAGAGAGAAAGGTATATGATGCTAACATGATTCTTTTTCTCTTCTGAGTATTTTAATGTAGTTAGAGGGCTATTCTCTTCTTACTGTCCAGAAATAAAACTATAAAGGGCTAACTTCTGCTTTGGCATATTTCATATCTGCTATTTCAATGTGTGTAAAATATTCTTGGTGTAAACATGCCATTCTCTGCCTCATTGTGATTTGGAAGAACTGATGCTGTAGTATGGTTGAATTTTTTTCACAAGTTTCCAAACAAAATTGAAAGCCTAAAAGGAGAAATGCAGCTCCAGTGAGCGAGGCCTCCTTTTCCAAAAAGGCTGTGGTACTTCATTAGCTGGACAAGAGCACCAGCAGGTTGTGGGTATTTTTTTGTATACTTAAAATGGCATTGATTTAATGCAGCAGACTTTAACTGCAGTGTGTTGTTTGAATTGCAGAAAGTTGTTTGTGGGTGGCCTAGACTGGAGTACAACACAAGGTAAGCTATATGTTCTCAGTTTACCAAAACTCTGCAAAAGGGCGAAACGTTGTTAATACTTCCTTAGATCGCTAAACGTAAATAATATAGGGGTACCCAGAGCAGACGCCAGAGGAGTCTTTAGTCCTGATCCTCAATCTTACTGTTTTTTAACGAATGACAGTAATGCTTTTATAAAAGAACCTTAATACGTATTTGACCTCTTGACTTCTAATGGCCTTCATGCCATTTTATCTTCTTATTTCCTGGGCAAGGCCAGGCTAGATTGTTTCCTATTCAGAATGTTGATTTTCAACTGTAAGTGTTGAAAAGGAAAATATGGGTCCTTGTTTTGAGAATTTACCGCACTGATTTCTTCCATCTGTGAAAGTAAAAGAAGAAAATGTTTTCCAGTGCATGGCTGATCTATTTTCTTGGCAGGCAGGGGGGAAATATAAGTATTGCTGATTAGGTTTAAGGAAGTTAATATTTGAGAAGATGACTATTATGTAACTTCATAAAATTAACAGTAACTGGTTCTGTTTAATACCATGTTTTTTAACAGAAACTCTCCGTAGCTACTTTTCCCAGTATGGCGAAGTTGTAGACTGTGTAATAATGAAAGATAAAACAACAAACCAGTCTCGAGGATTTGGATTTGTCAAATTTAAAGATCCCAACTGTGTGGGAACAGTGCTGGCCAGCAGACCTCATACTTTAGATGGCCGAAATGTAAGTTGTTGGCTGTTTTTTTGTTTTTTTGTTTTTTATTGCATATAATTTTTAATTACTTTTAAAGATGTATCTTAATCTTTTCTTTTTTAAACCTGGTGGCTGTTGGCCTATGAATGATTCAAGCTTTGTTTAATTCAGTGACAAATAATTTAATATTTTTGGGTAACTTTCATTCAAAGCAATCTGTTAAAGAACAGTGATACCTGTAGCTGCTTTGAATGCATTTTTGGAGCAGAATATTCTGTATGCTCTGACTGACCAGTTTGGGACATCTTACAGATTGATCCAAAGCCATGTACACCTCGAGGAATGCAACCAGAGAGAACACGGCCGAAGGAGGGATGGGTAAGGAGATGTCCTTTGAAGTGTATTGATAAAAGGCTACTTTCTGAACCATATCTTGACCAGCAGACTATGCCTCCTCATCTTTCTCTAGCTTAGAGGCCACACATGGTCGCTATCTTTTCCAGTTTCTATTCATGCTGCCTAATTCTGAAGTTTTACCCTGTTTAGAATTGAATAAAAAAATTAGAAATGCTGGCTTAAAATTAGTCAGGCATTTGGCTTTCAGCCTGCTTTCCAGATGGCTTATCGATGAAAAATTGCTATGTTTATACCCTGATCAAGTAAAAGAGTTTCATTTCTTCCAAACTTCAGTTTGGACAAGGAAGTATCTTTTTGCCCAAGGTTGCAGCTGTTGATTGTCATTCCATTAAATAAAGATCCCTGTGGTTATAACTAACATTGTGGTGTACAAATTGACTGCTGCTAGGTATATGACAAGCTACAGTATGGAAGTAAATAAATATGTTTAACAGGAGCCTAACAAAATTGAGCAGGGAGGTATATTGATAATGAAGACCCCATCTACAAGGTCAAACAAACAAATGAGAGGCTATATTGGATGATTTGTGAGATTTCAAATGAGACTGCATTGGTATTGGTTCTCTTGCTGTTGTAAATCAGTAGTTGAAGAACTGAAGACTTTCAGGGATACAGTCAACTCGACAGGACATTTGCATGTGGTGGGGGGACAATATTAATTTTAAGTTTGCTTGTGCTTTTGAATCACTGGGTGTTTTTTACCAGATATTTTGTTTGAATACGTGTGTCTTAAATGAAGAAGCTTAGAAGAAATACCTTTCTGAGGAGAGACCTGGATTGTTGTTTGCTTTTAGAAGTTTTTGCTTTTCATAATGTATTTCTCTTTCTAAACCGTATCTACTCCCTGGGTTTAATTTTAATACCACTCCATCTCCTGGAAGTCTATCTTTAACCGGTAAAGTATCCTTTTGGATCTCATGCAGTTAAAACCTTGGTTGGGCAGCTTGCACACTGCAGGCTACATTGGCCAATTTAGCGGAGTTATCATCTGTTTCTATAGACGTGCAACAAAGTCAAACTACCATTTAAATGCTTCAGCATTTTCATAATGCCCCTAAATTTGGTGAAGTTTTGTAATATCCATGTTTATAAAGCAGCACCTTTCCTGTTAAGGAGAGCTTAGTAGACTTGTTGGTGGTTTCTGGCAAGTGCATGGTCATTTATGTCAAGGAATGGATTTTGAAAGGTGATTGAACTCTCCATTTGAGGTCCTCTAAGAATATCCTTAATAGTTTCCATAATTCTGGACTTGTTAGCTGGTCTAGCTTCTTTTTTTTTTCCTTTGAGAAGTGTCACCAGTGAAATACAAAATACACTGTTCACAGTGGAAAACTAGGGTAAAATCTTTGCAGCTGTAGCAAAAGTATTTAGGCACCATCTTTTTGCCTCTTTCAATTCAGCTGATAGCCCCTTTTTGACCTCACACTTAAGGTATGCATTGAACCATTTCTAAGGAACTGTAGTTCCTAAAATTAAATTGTATGATAGTTAAGCTATATCTACTTGAAAATATAAAAGATTTTTTGGTTCATGTTTATAAAAATTACCGTATGGATATAAAAGTAATATAGTGGTCATATTGTTTCTTCTCAGCTGGTTCTAAGAGAATAAAAGGTGCTAAGTTCAGAGGAAACAGATTTGTTCATGCTGTATGTTCTTAAAGGTTGATGTAAAACTTCTATGTAAAATGGATGCAGGAATGAATGGGCTTTGATGAATTAAGTATAACATTTTCAGATGTGTTAAGGTGACTTGGAAGAGCCTAACTTTGAGTTGACTTTCAGTGTGATCTAGGTTCCTCAGTACCAAAATTATTTAAAAAAACTGGATGGTGGGCTTGTAAGTCACTTGACACTCAGTTCTCCCCTAATTTCCTATCTGCTGTTGAATAAACAGAAGTAGAAACCATTTGATTGGAGCTTTGTGATGTATTTTGTTTACATTCTTTTGTCACCAGTATCTTTAGAGAGATGTGGTCGAATTCCTCAGTAAAGTAAAATTCCATGGAATAGTTATTCTGATAAAGTCTATTTTACTTGGGTCCTTGATTTAATAGAATAATATTTTTAGCTTTAGACTGAGCAAATTGAGTTCAGCTGGATTCTGACTTGTGGTTGTGTATATGTGGGGTTTCTTTGTCTTTTTTTAATTTGTGTACAAAGTCAATAATTGTCAGGTCTTGGCACCTGTTGTAGGGTGTAAATAACTTTAATTGGTTTGATGCAGTCCTACCTTGTGATAGATAGCTAGGTACAGCACCAGCCAGGTCCACTGCAGATGTTCATGCACCTTCATTTCAGTGTTTGACCGGTCGGGTTTTTGTAACATCAGAAATCGTGCTTTTAATTGCTAACTTCACATTTCAAGAATGCAAATGATAGCATCGTTCGCAGGTACAGTCCCAGCCCAGCATGTCCTGCTGGCTAATTTTAATTTGAAAATGAAAAAAGAATTGTTTCAGTACAGTGCCCTCCAGTTCTTCAGAATATTTACATCCTTCATTTGAAACAGCATGGGTAGTTTCCAAACCTGGATTTCTATATGAGCATGCCTTTTTGTGCAGTCTTAGAGCGCAAAATGGATTAGAGCAGCCATCTTTCATGTAACAGCAGAGGAAAAGTTATTGTATAATGTTTTCCTAGTTCTAACAGTATTTTATCCTCCTTGATTTAGCAGAAAGGATCCAGGAGCGATAACAATAAATCAAATAAAATTTTTGTTGGTGGGATTCCTCACAACTGTGGCGAGACTGAGCTCAGGGAATACTTCAAGAAATTCGGAGTGGTGAGTCATTCATCATGATGGCAGACATCGGCTGGTTACAAGATGATTCCCCCCCATCCCTCCTCTCTGATTTCATTAAGCTGTCATTTGATTTTTAATTTAGATAAACTGCCATAGTAATGTATTGCAGCATTTTGTAGTATAGTGTAGTGAACACTTATTTTCTTGAAGCCTCTCTTGCCGTTGGTCATAAGGTCTCTTGCCCTGATGTACACAGCTTATTTTGCTACGTCTCCTGTCTCCTTTGTCTAAATATTCCTACTGCTTTCCTTTCTTCTTTCCCCTCCTCCAAGGGAATAAACCCTCTTGAGTTTAATTATGACTTGCGTATAATTATGACTAGCGCGCTCCTTTGAGGAGGTACCTGAGCATACCTCACAATGGGTATGAAAGTTATCTGTTAATTTTTGGAACAGTGTTTCAGTGAATTTGCTTCAAAGCTCTCCATCCTCCATCAGGTACAGAGTCTGCTGAAGGCTGCAGCATCTTGACCCTGTTTTGGAAATCCAGCACTAGCTCCATGCTGCTATTTTAAGAGTCCTTTCTTTTTCCTCCAGAATTTCACTTCTAAAGACTAGATTATTACTCATGTACTTTTTCTTGGATATAATTGCCTTTCTTGAAACTTTACTAAATTTGCTTGTAGAATGAGACAATTCAATTTTTGTTGTTGTTGCTAGTTTCATATTTGTCCCTACTTTTATTGGCACTTATTTGTCTCCTCCTCTCCTTATTGCTACCGCTATTCAAAGCTGAGTTTGTGTATTAAGTGTAAACTAATATATTTTGGAAAGTCTAAATTAAACTCAAGATTAATGATGTCAGTCTTGGTGAGAACAATGGTAAAAGCAAAGAGACTCACAGGAGATGTTAATGAATTACCGTGACTTGAAATTGCTTTTGTCATTCTCTCCTCAGTTAGATCACCTGTTTGTTTGTTTTTTTGAGTTCTGTGAACAGCAGAAAGTATCCCTGGCATCTCTCTCAGGTGTTTGAGTGGTTTTCATAAGTTTCTTTCAATGGAACTAAATTGTGTTGAAAATATCAACAGCAACAGCTAACAAATATTTCTTTAGTTTGAAAAGCTGCAACAGGCTGGGTGTTACAAACAAAAACGGGGAGTGTGTTCCACAGTTGTGGAGCATAATTTCTAAAGGCTCTTCCTCACAGACATGTGGCTTTCCAGTTCTGACCTCTGGATGGCTTGAGAGATGCAGGGTTAAGTTCCATCAGATATAGGAGGCCACAACCATTAAGTGTAAGTGCCTTAAAAGTAAGTAGTAGTGTTTTAAATATAGGATTTGGGGACCCTTCGTAGCATTCTTAAAACAATGGTGGTTGTGCTAAATAATTAAAGGACTTACAGAAATAGATTCCTTCTGTCTGGGAAGAATATTCGAGAGCGCGCACAGGCTTACAGGTGCCAGTACCCGTAAATACAAACTAAGAAAAAAGACACAAAAGGTTCTGATTCTGAGATGCGTGGGAATTAATATGAACACTGTAGCAAGTATGACTCAAACCAAGCCAAAGCAGTATCAAATAGGCCATCAGGACAAGCATGTCAAAAAGTCTGACACGTTGCCAAGAGGCCTTACAGTCCTAAATGATGCCACACGTCAATCAGCAGAGTTCAGTAACATCCTTTGAGTGAGTGTCTGCGGTGGTAAACTCAAATGTGACTGGGATTTCCCACATAATTTGGAACCAGAATTTGTATGACTACCAATTTGTTTAATGTGATTTGGATTGTGATGTTCTAAATTAATCTGAATGGGGTTTTTTGTTCTGCTTTTTTGGGTTTTTTTCTAAGCAAGGGCACAGTTGTACAAATCTAGGGGCAGAAACTATTTTGACTACTTTTGTTTTTATATAAGATATCTTTAAAGTAATCCAAATCAGTTGCCTTTAAAATTGGTATGAAAATAAATGTTGCCTCTGGGTGTTCAGTCTATGCATATCATGTTCTTTGTGCGATCAGTTTTTACCCTGAAAAATTCCTTGGGAAGAAGAAATTTGTTAAAACATTAAACTTAAAGGAATAGAGAAGAACTACCCAACATGTGCATATACACGGTTAGTTGTACAGGACTAAAAGACTTTATAGATTCTCTGAAAACTCTAGCCTACTCAATATGGATGCAGCAAATAGAAAAGGTTGTGCTGAGTCTTGTGCTTGAACCTGGATGACAGTATGAAACAAAAGAATTGGATTTATACAATTTAGTCTCAATTCAAACTTTCCCATAACTCTTTGGAGGCTAATTAAATTATCCTGTAACTGATAAACATGTGGAGGCTTTTCTGGAAATCCTAATCCTGCTTTCCTCACTTATTTGAGGTAAACCGCTACAATATGGAATGTCAAATAGGGAGGGCAGTTGGAATGATCACTGCCGTATTTGAAACATGGCTTCCATTGGCTCTCCATTGGTACAGCTTTTCTAAAACATCACTAGAAAAATCTAAAGACCTCAATTTGCAACTGACACTGTACTCCACAGTAATATAGAAGCCTGTCTAAGGTCACATTAAGTGGAGTTAAGAAAGTTTCAGGGGTGTAGGTTGTAGCCGTGTTGGTCTAAGGACATGGGCAGACAAGGTTCTTTGGGTAAATCTGACATCTTTTATTAGACCAACTCAAATTGTTGGAAAAATTCTCCTTTGCAAGCTTTTTGGTACAAATACCCTTTGTCCAAACGTATTAGCTGGTAAACATACTTAACATACTTTCTTAAGTTTAGCAGTCCTGTACTTACCAGCTAATATGTTTGGAATTGAGGCTGTATCTGTTCAAGATGACAGGGGAAATGTGGAAGGAAAGGTACTTGGTTAAGAAATAGAACTGATGAAGGCAGTGCTGAACATTTAATTATTTCCTTGTTTCAAGTCTTTTGGCATGGTTTGCATCTCAGCAACTTTGACAGTTAACAAACCTTTCAGTGGATACAGTGCGTTGCACTCTTCTTACTGAAAAGTCTGATTATATTTTAGCTGCCTAGGAGCATATGAGATCAATTTGACTTTAGTTGGGAGTGCTGCTCTTCAGTGCAGTTTATTTGCATTTTGCAATAGAGACGGACAAATATTGATGTCTACATCAAGCCTTTAATTGTGCCTTGTGGTTTGGGTGCTGGAAACCAGCCTATTCTTACTGCTGCTTGTAACACTCCCATGGTAGCATAGTTACTAGAATTTCCCTTCTCTCTTCCAGGTCACTGAAGTTGTAATGATCTATGACGCAGAGAAACAGAGGCCCCGAGGTAAAGGCTGATCTAGTTTGTCCTTGAAATTTCTTCATCCTCTCCTATAGTCAGATGGCAAACTATTTTACACCATCAAAAAAGGTAGATTTCCTCCCCCTCCCCACACTGCCTCAGGAAAAGATTTGTTTCACTGGACAAATATCATAAAAGCATAGGCTTTTCATACACTGCTTCATTTGGTGTCTTTGCTTTTAAAGTCAGGTGTTTCACGTTCATTTTGTTCTGGTTCTTAGTTGAACAAAATTTGATACCTGAACCAAGTGTGGTTTCAGATATTGGGGGGAAAAAAAATTTCGTGAGATGTTTTTTTCTGTTTCACGTGAAGGTATGTTGAAGTCTAGAATTGCATTATTTTGTGAAGCTTTTCACTCCCTCCTTCCAGTTCTGATTTATCTCTGAACATGATATTGGAATGGAACCCATCCATGTTGTGTTTTGTTTTGTTTAAATGGCTTCACTTTAAAATTCACCCCTTCTACCCTGATTTTTCTGAAACTAAATGAAATTGTCTTTGAGAGAGAGAGAGAGGGTATGCTTGAATAGGCAAAAGGCCTTGTACCTGAGGGTACATTACATTTGAAGGAGTCAGAATAGATTCTAACTTTGAATAGATTAAAAACACGCACGTCTGTAGCATGTCTGTAGCCCTTGGTCAAAATATGAAAGTGTTCATGTCATCCACCTTCCATTGCATCAATCATCTCTGTTGATTATTAGAGGCAATATTAAAGCTCATGAAGCATAGTTGCACTGAACACCTTGTAGCATGTTAAACATGCTAGAGAATAGTTTGCCATCTGAACTTTCATTTCTCCTCTGACTCATTATTAAGAGAGATATTCTTCACTTCATATTTATTAAGCTGTTAAGTCTTAGTTTTATTTTTAATTTAGACATACATCCTTAGTGACATATTTAAGTGTTTCATAGTAAAGTACAGTAATGTTAAGTAAGTTCTTTTTTCCTCTTCTCTCTGTGAATTGTTTGATTGTGATTAACGATATCTCTTTAGATTTCTTCTTTCTAGGTGATAATTTATCACAGAGGTACAGGCCAGTTCCACAGTCAGAGGAGGGACGGGCTTTGTCTTTATTGGAGTGTAAACGAAGTTTCAATATATTTGTTTTTTCTCCTGATAACGCATACTTAATTCTCTTGCAACAGATATGTTCTGTGTACTTAGAAAACAAATTCATCCATTCAGTAAAGGCTGTAGAACAGCTTACTTTAAATAGAGGCGGCATTGGAGACCAAGATAAGTGCACACGGGTAAAGCTTGCCTGAAGTTCTGAAATCTTTTAGTAATTACTGCATCATCTGCATCTTTGCAAGATTAAGCTAAATATTTCAACCTCTGAGTAACATGCGTTATAAATCATGGCTGGTCTAAATCGATGGCTCCTCTGCTTAAAGTTATATTAAAAAAGAGGGGAAAAAAAAAAGAAGGCGTCCAACCTACCCACAGAGTTGTAGGGTAAAGCACAGACAAAAGGCATTGTATTGCTGAAAGCCCAGGAATCTCCATCATGGTTATGTTCCCACAATACTCCATCTTTTCATTTCTCCAACTTTTTAAAGCTAATGAAGTACCCAAATCCAATCATTGTTCTGGTTTCTGATTTTGTTTTTGTCCTTCATTTCTGTAATCTTGTCACATCCTATCATGAAACCTGCTGATAGACTCCATACATGGCCTCATTAAACCCTTGGAAAATGCTAGGCAAACTTCAGTTTATAACAAGGAGTATTGAAAATACATCTGGAACATTTTACTCTTGCTGCTTTTCTTACTTTGCATTCTTTCATGGAAAATGCTATTGGAGCTGTACACTTGCTCTTTTGATTCATTACATAAACTTGCTGTACAATGGCTTGCAGAAGGTCACTAACCTGTAATATTCTTTTTCCATCCACTTTTCTCTGAATTTTGCCTTCCTGCTATTGCTTTCCCACCTTTATGCTTTGTACAAGTCCCCTAATGCATGCCTAGTTGTCAGTTCACTAAACCAGAAGGCAAAATTGGCTCTGCTGTTAATCCCTGTGGCATTCGACTACTTCCACTTCAAACTGCTTACAAGAACACTAGGGACTAGATCCTCAGCTCGTGCGAATCACAGTTGTCCAACTTCTCAGGATCTAGCCTTGGGTTTTCAGTATCCAAGCCTGGTCTTAACTTCCTGGCAGTTCTGCACTTACCTGTGATGTAGTGTCTCTTTTGTACAGCACTTTTTAAAATCTTTTCTGAAGTCCAAATCTAGCTGGCATTAATACTTCCTAAAAGAAACATTTGCTCTGTTTGTCATGATCTTAGCTTTCATGCTTTCTATCCCTAACTAAACCAGTAACTTTTTCAGTAGTTCACAGGTTCTTACTGTGTTTGGTTTCTTTCTGCTGGCTGCAATCCAGTTTCACAGCCCTGCTTTCTCATCCCCCCTGGATTCTGTCTTAAACGCACTTTGCTAATCTCTACTCTGTTGGTAAATCCCTGTCTTCAAAAAGGTTGAATATTGGAAGATTTGTTCTATCACTTTAATTAATCTTTGATTTTTGTGATGGATCCCATTTCTTCCTGGAGTGTGTTGTCATCTGTAACCATGCTGAGTTCTTAAATCGCTGCTTACTGTGTGGTGCTTGGTTGCTTTTTAAACTTTTGACTTGTGTTCCTGAATATATTTTTGGTTCCCCCCCCCCCCCTTGTATCCCCTGAACAGAGTTAAAAGGGCAGTCTCCTTCACTGCATAGCGTTCATCTTTTTCTTTCCCTCGTCACCTTAGATGGAAGGCTCTAATTTTAAACTGATTTTTAAAGTGTAATTCAGACTCGGATGTCTCTTCCCTTCACTCCAATGCCTAAGAATTCCAGTTAACTTCAGACAAATATATTGTGATGAAATGCTGCCCTCAGCTTTGAGGCTGCTTTCATCACAGACCAACAAAACTTCGTTTATACTGCCAGTCTCTTGTGTGTGGGAAATGCTAAAAGTTTTTTCCTCTTTATTTTAATTTTATTTTAGTGATGTCTTTTGCTCTTGTTGCTGACAGCAGAATTTGACCTGCTGCAATCTATTTTGGCCTGTATCTTTGTGTATTTTATATATACACCTTCTCTACAATAGGCCTCTTTGGGCTTACCCAACCCAGTTGGATAAGCTTAGAGAGACACTAACTGTTATAGATACTGTATTTCTGTTTAACGCTTTAGAGCAATATATGGCTGCTGTCAGCACTAGCTGCAAAGCAAAATGCAAACCAAGGGGGAAATCTTGGGTTTCAGAAAAGCAGCAATGCATCCATGTTCCATATGCTTTTGATTCCACACTGTTTTTCCCCTAATTTTAATGCTATACCTGTTTAGCTAGTAATCCAAAGAATGGCAGGATTTTAAGTACTGTATGTGTTATACCTTTCCTGGGTTTTGGTTGTTATACCGACAACGAGTGGTTGATGGCATGGACCAGCTCCATCCTTCTGTGGAATTAACCACTATTTTGCCACTTGGCCGTGTCAGCAGCTACAGCCTCAGCGCAGTGGTTCTCAAACTGGCTGCAGGGAGCTCTTGGGTCATGCGAGTGGCCCTGGTTCACTTCCAGCTGCTATTGCAGGCATCAGAAACCTGTTGCCTGTAGAAGTAACAGGATGCATCTGAGCTGCCTTCATTAAAAGGCCATTGCTGTAGAGGGAGGGAAGAAATGAGCCACCCTTGGGGACCTAGAACCTCAAGTAGTAAAGATGTAAAGGAGGGGGTGGGAGCATAAGTAGACAGCAGGGAGCTAGCAGTGGAACAGCTTGGGGAGAGAGGAGATGAAAAATAGAGAGACCAGCAGTATCATTCAGATAGAATGTCACAATATTGAAGAAATACTCTTTTGGGTGTAACAGCTGCAGTGATTCCCATAGGAATGCCATTTTGGAGGGGCAACTTGTGAGGTGCTCTTTGAGAAAGTGTGAGAAGTTTGAGAACCTTGGACTTGGGATGTTACTTTTTGGAGCTTTTCATTTATCCATGGAACAGTAAACTTTTTAGCGCTTGAACAGCTACGTGTAAAAACATTACTTCCATGTTTAGGGTTTACTATTTTCCAGGAAAACAAGCACTAAGCTCTGGGGAAGAATACTTTGTAGGGTTGCTAATAGGGAAGAGTGTAGGTTTCATCTGGGGTCCTAATCCTTGATCAAGGAAAAGAGCAAAGCTGCCTCGTTTTAACCTGCTGTCCCACAAGCATTGTTTTTAATGGTGTGATACAGTAACATTAAAGACTTGCTCTAGCAGGTTTTTTCCTCTTCACCTTGATGGATGGATTAAATGGAAGGACCTAAAACATTTGAATGTGTTCAAGTTGTAATGTTGCATGTGCAGAACCAAGATGAGGCATTCATTGCCCGATTCTACAGAAAAGTACCCACTGCAGTTTTCTCAGAGGACCGATTTTGATGATGTAACACAAGCCTTGGTTATCTGAAACCCCTGCTTGAACCCTTGGTCCGCCCCTAATACTGTTCATCATCCTGTTTTGTGTCACAACACCCTGCTACCTTGATTCACTCTTCGTCGTTGGCTAGGTTTTGGATTTATTACTTTCGAGGACGAACAATCAGTGGACCAGGCTGTCAACATGCATTTTCACGACATCATGGGCAAAAAAGTGTGTAGTTGTAGTTTTATTTTACCTTAAGACAAAACCAAGTCTTGGGCAACTGGCAATTTCACTGGTGAGCAGAATGGGTAATTTATGAGCAAGGGGGATCTTAACATGAAAAATCCAGATTCAAGGCTTTGTCCATGATGATGCATAAAATAATAGGAAAGGAATTCACGCATAAAATAATAGGTAGGAAAGGAACTCAATTTTTCATTGACTTGCTTGACTGTCCCACGAGAAGGAAATGGGCTTTGGAGGCCCAAGTGTTTATGTAAGTTAGTGAACAGCTCAGTTTTGGCCTTTGCACATCGCAGAAATAGTGACCTGCTCCATTGGACTAGAACTTCTGTCCGACTAAATTGAGTAGATGAATAATCACCTTTTGAGCACCGCTACATGAGTGTGTGATGTTTGCCAGAGGTTAGTCTTAGCTCCCACATGCTTGCAAATGAGGATTCCAGTGAAATCTCTCAGCTGGCTAAGGCTTGGTTTAAGATACCACTCCTTCAGATGTGAATATTTAATATTTAAATTTGGAGGTACTTTGCGGGGATCTGCTTTCATAATCCTAAAATTGAACAAAAAAGACAAAAACGTCATGAAGGATTGGTTTTTTTAAAAATTGGGTCACTTACTGTGAAACTTTGATACAAACCCACATACTCTATATATATCTATATATAGTATTTAACCACAATGCAGTTAAGTGACCTCTGGTTGTTTCATCTTCATACTGTGTTGTCAGCACATGAAGGTTTGGTAGGTGAGGGACTCTTTCTCTTCGTTTTGATTATATTATTCAGATGTGAACATGGGTTCACCTGTGGAAAGAGAAAGTAGGAGGAATTTATAGTTCCTGAGAGATTCTGAAATCTAAGGTTATATTGTACCCATTGCAGTTTCTAAAAAAGGGACGTTTTAAAATTAACCAGTAAATTCTGCTTTGATGGATGTAGTTAAAAATATTTTTTAAAAATTGGTAAAGGTAAAATTATTAAAGATTTTGAGTTTATCCTGAATTCTAAAACACACGTGTTAGGCCATGGGAACTTCATAGTGAAAAATGCCCCCAAAAAACTTCCTATTGAAACCTGGGGATATCATCATGTTTCTTTATCTGAAACATATTCCCACTTGGTATTGACAAGATTTCTACAGCTTGGTTATTTCAGACATTTACTTGCTTAACGGTATGTGAGCACTGTTTATGTTCTAAACTAGTGATTGGTGAACAATTTAAAACATTTTGTGGTATCTTAATTATTTTAAGGGATTCTGTTTCTGTAGACTAGTCTCCTTTGAGGGGCAGGAGGGGAGAACTATTTGCCAGTGAGTCAGAGTTAAGTCCTAAATCTTTGTGAATGTCTCTGGGTTTTTTTGCCCTGATCTTGCAAATAGGAACGCATGCAACTTTTTTTTTTCTCCTATGAGTAGCTGAAGAATCTCATTTAAAGTCAGTACAGCTACTCATGGGAGTTAATAAACACACGTTTGCACCATGGGGCATTTGTTTTACTTGTTACATGTATCCTTTGCATGTACCTTGCTCTTTGATATTTCCTTAAAATTGCAAGAACTACTTAAATTAGAGCCCAGATCAAAGGCAGAAGGTTAACTGTGAACACCAGAAAAGGATGCTAGAACTCTTTCCATGGATGTGTGAATCTGAAGAACCCCTCTTTAAAGTGCCACCACCTTTTGGTGCTCAGTGTTTGAGATCTTTCAATTGCCACTTACGGGCAGTGCCACTTTAAATAGTCTCTTCTCAAATGGCTCTTGAACAAGTTTCAAACCAAATAATATTAAGGTCTTAAAAGATAAAAAAAAAATACACAGCTACGCAGGCACAAAATAAATGTAGCCAATCATTTCTTTTGGTCTGGGTATAGCTATAATTTTGGCCTTGGAAGGGCTGGGGCTCTCAGTTATTATTAGGCTATCTCAGTTGCCAGGCTAGCAATGGCCAGACTTACAAAGGCCAGTTGGAACATTAATGAAGCCCTGCTGCTTTGATGAATGTAACCCTGGATGTCCCACCCCTTCATTGATTATTAATAGCCACTTTAAGCTTTCAGAATACTATCTGTCCCTTCATGGTAATTATATTGTAGCTCTAAAGTGAATCTGCATCCATATGTTGCTATTAGAAAGTGGGAAAACTTAAAATTGCAAAGAGGACTTTGCTTTTGTAAGCAGTTACTGAATCCCCTTAAGGAAAATGTGTTAAGACTCATTAATTTGAGTTCTTTGAAAAATTCCCTTGGTTCCCCTCTAGAAGGGCCTTCAGCTGACAGAGATTTGGTTACCATCATGTATAATGTCCTTGGGGCATCTGCAGAAGGCTGGGAGGGGGGGTCTTTGTCCTTGTGCTGTGCCTATTTCCTGTTTGTTCTCTGACATGAATGGCTTTTAAGACATAGCAGTAAGAATTCTGAATACTTTATTTTCTATACTACTCAGGCCCATTGATGATTGAGATTTATTTTCTTTGTACTCTGGCACCCATTAAAATTAATCATAAAATAAAAAAGACTTTAATTCAGCATGCATGAGTGCTGGGACTGTTTCATTAAATCAGGGACTGGATTTTTTTTTTTTTTTTGAGAGGTTTATATGGAATGTGGAGCTTATTTTTAAGTAGGTCAAATGCACTTATTTGATGGCTTGCACTAGGACATTTTATCTTTAAATAAAATAAGTTAAGCACTGTGGCTTATTAACAGTTTTAAAAATGGGAGGGCTTTTGTCACTGACTTAACACAGTATGAAGATTTGCTTCTTATTGACTCAACTGTCCATTTTTATTACTTGCATGTTTGTTTACTTTTTTGTTAGATGTAATGTAAGATTCTCTTATCACATCCATTCCCTCTGACATTGTTTGAGTTAATTGAGATTCTTTAAGCGTTAGCCTGGGGAAGGTAAGTCCTTATCTTCCATTAGACATTTAAATAAACCTATTAAAAAAAATAAAACAAGACCAAAAAAAAAAAAAAAAAAAAAAAGAGAAAAAAAAGAAAAAGCAAATTAAAAAAAAAAATCAAGCTTGTGTTTCTCAGGTATGAGCAGAGCTGAAATTGCAATTGAAGGTAAATGGGGTGGGTTTAAACTCTTGAACTTCCAAATGAAACCCCAAACATCCTTGAATGATTAAAGCATTAGTACCCTTTTTCAGAGTGAACTCTTTGCTTCTGGAAGGAACACCTTTGCTAAAAGCATTGTCGTCTTAAATCTTGTAGTGAGCATTTAGGATGATCCAAAGCTGAAGCTACAAATTTTGTCCCCTACATTTTGAGCGAGGAGCCATTGTAAGAGGGTACTGCTGCTTTAAGAAAAGCAAGCAAACGACTACTTTAATGGAACAGAAATAATTTGTAGGACATATTTTGCTTAAATATATGTTGATGTAGGACTTGTAATGTCTTGCCATTGCATCTATTGTACCTGAGAAACATTTTTTTTATTTAAATTACCAGCCTTAAGTAAGTTTTATAATTAAGTACTTAGACATAAGTCGTAAGGTGCTAAGTGTAGTCTTAAGTGTAAATAAGGGTGTGTGTGAAGGGAAGGGGGGTATATTAACCTACATCATCTCTCCTAAATGGCAAATCTGTTTGTTTAGGTGGAGGTGAAACGTGCAGAACCTCGGGACAGCAAGAGCCAGACTCCGGGGCCGGCAGGTACCAGCCAGTGGGGAAGCCGGATCATGCCAAGTGCTGCCAATGGCTGGGCAGGACAACCCCCTCCTACTTGGCAGCAAGGATATAGTCCCCAAGGTACCTCTTCCTTTTGCATTTGACACGACCCGAGTCTGGAGTCATTCCTTGTACAGTGTTGGAAACTGCAAATCGTTCCCATTGTTTGAAAAGATGGCATCTTGTTAGTGATTGCTCTAAATGAATCAACACCATTGGTGTCGTGACTTTTAAGTAGAAGTGCTGTCTGTTATTTTTTTCTAATTCTGCTTGGTGTGCTGTCCTTAAGTTTTCCCCCAGAATGTTTTTGTTGCCCCCTGGCCTGACTGCCTGGAGATCAGTGTTGTGATTTCCTTTTATTCTTTTTTTTTTTTTTTCCCTCTTGTGGTGTGTGCCTTTCCCCACACCTAACTAATCAGCATGTTCCCTTTTCCTATCGTGGAGGAGCAGAGGAGAGCTCCAGGATTCAGCAGCTGTGGGAGTGAGAGCTGTGTGGGGACCCTGATTAAAAATATTTATGGAACACACGTTTTTCAAAGATGAGGTTTGAAATGAGTAGCAGAGGAAATTACAAGTAAAATGTCAAAGGGATGAAAGGAAAACAGGCTGTCTTGTGTCTTCATATTTCATTAGCATAGCCTGGGAACGTAACAAGCAGCTGTGGGGTTAGTCGTTAGTGCTGGTGCAGGGGAGCACTTACTGCATATAATTTTCTTGATTCAACTTGAATCCTTCAGGGCTGGTAGGGGCAGACGCGTGTTTTAGTTTTGATTGTCATAAGAGAACCTGAGATTTTGGAGATGGAATCATTGAAAGATGTTTTGATGCCACGTGAAGAAATGAGTTGGTATAATTGAGTCGCATCTGACAGAATATCGCCTGCCTGCCTTCAGATATTGAAGAAAGGATTTATCTTAGGGAAAGGGTGCAGCATCACTACAATAGATAATGTCCCCTAAGGATGGCTCATGGTTTCCCCATGGTGCTTATTAACTTGAAAGCTGCACCTGAGGCTTTGACATTCTGCACGCGTGTGCTAATCTGCAGCTTCACAAATTGGGGAACCAGACCACTTTCATCTCGGTTACTTGTAGGGGAAAGGTATGGTCGCAGCCAGTCTGAAACTGTTAATGCATTAACTTTTATACCTGAGCACAGCAGTCAGTAGAAAATGAACTCAACTCCAATTATAACACCCTTGAAGGAGATGACTAATGAACTGCTTGATTAGGCTTGGATTCAAAACATTAGTGTTTTTAGATAGTTTTGTAAAGCGTCTTTTTGGGGCGAGTGCATCTTTTCTGTTTAAACGGTGAATATTTTTGGAGTGTTAAGACTAACGGGCTTACTGCTTTGTAGAATCAATAAAAAGCCAATACAAGAAATGCTACAGGATTTTTCTTGTTTTGGTTTGTTTTTTTCATAATTTTACGACTTGCTTTTATAGGACAGTTCCAGCATATAAGTGCATAAACTACCTTTTTTGTTTGATTGTTTCAGGAATGTGGGTGCCAGCTGGCCAGGCAATTGGTAAGTAGGTGCTAGGGTGTGAGTGCTGGTTGTAAATTGTAGAAAAAATCCTAGTGGGAGAGCATAGGACTTGCTTTTTAAGTAAGAACCTGTGGTGGTGTAAAAGTTTCTGAACTGTAGTTCCTCAAAGCCTTTTAAAACTTGATCTTCACTGGAAGAAATTAGTTTTCTTAACTGTGCAATGCTGGGAGCAGAATGCTTCATTGCTGATAATGGAAATGCACTGGGATTTGGCCTTGTGGGATTGGATTGCTTATGCTTGGGGTTTGCCAGGTGTGGGGAGGGGGGAGGAATGGCTGGAGAGCACTATTTCTCCAAGTCTGTATCCAAAGAGTGCGAGGTTTAGACAGTTCCTTCCCAAGAAGAGTGCATGCGTGTTTGGGTTAGATCTAAAGGTTGCCTTTCCTGTTTATATCACCTTGTTCTCACCAGTCTTACTGGATTTTCTAGGTGGGTATGGACCGCCTCCTCCAGGAAGAGGAGCCCCCCCTCCTCCTCCACCATTTACCTCATACATAGTCTCTACACCTCCTGGAGGATTCCCACCCCCGCAAGGATTCCCGCAGGGCTATGGCACCCCTCCACCTTTTAGTAAGTGTCCTCTGAGTCTTGATCCGGGGTTGTGGGGCTGAACACAAGACTGGGCTTTACTCCTGCTGTGTCTGGTTCCTGCCTTCCTCTGAATTTACTGGAGTTTTCTTCAGTTGAGCCACTTGAGAATATGCAGATTATTCTATCCTACAGCTAAAGCCCAGCATCTTTCAGTTACTTGTGGCCTTTTGTTTCCATCTGTTCTGATCACATTAACAAGACCCTTGAATTCTGTAACTCGAAATCTGTGTTCTGTTGTATTGAGAACGTTTTATTTCAGTGTGGATTTCTACTTTTCACATCTCTATGGTTGCAAAAGGTAAAGTTAGTAATAATTTTAAGTTGAGCTTTCCAAAGAATTTTAAGGCACAAATTCCATGAGTTGTAAGTGGGATTTGGGCTCCTTTTGAAAATCCTGATTAAAAAAAACAAACAACTGGCATACAAATGTACTCAAGCGTCCAGCTTCCCTTGAGCAGCCATCATGTGCCCGTTCTGATTCTTGTGCTTTGAAGAAGTTGTAGCCATGGAATTTGGGCAGTCTCATAACTTGGTTGGATGAAGGCATTCTGGAGGACTATCTTGCCATGACTCTTCCCCACACTCACTTTTCCCAAGGCTTCCTTTTCCTAAATGAGGTTTTTATAGTTGTGTCTGTAGCACACGCAGCGTAAGATTTTGCAACTCTTAAACATTGGCTGTTTTAACTGAGCATAAGATGATGAGCATCAAAAGAGACCGAACTAATTTAGGTCCATCTGCAGGCAGCAAATAGTACTGTCTTATCCCAGTACAACCCAGGGGGTTTTGTAACAATGTAAAGTTGTGCTGTGAAGCAAATAAAATAAAAGTCCAGGCCCTGTGTAAATTTGGCCTCTTAACTTCACCATGTTTATACTCTGCCTCTGATTTCAGGTTTTGGATATGGTGCCCCACCTCCTCCACCAGATCAGTTTGCCCCTCCTGGAGTGCCCCCTCCTCCTGCCACTCCTGGGGCAACACCACTAGCTTTCCCTCCACCACCACCACCATCTCAGACAACTCAGGATATGAGCAAACCCCCAACTGCTCAGCCAGAATTCCCTTATAGTCAGTTTGGTAAGTAACTGCATGTCAACTATACTCAGAACAGCACCTTCCCCCTCCATCCTTCACATTCTGCTTTCCTTTTATTCATAGTGCCTTGGTGACAAGTCAGTGTCCAGGACCAGTGCGTTAATGCTGAAGGCATTTGTACTAATGGTAACAGTGCCAGCTTGGCTCTTGGGGGGCGGGGTGGGGATTCCAAAAATGCCCAGTATTCTGATATTGCAGTATTATTCCTTTCACCAGCTTTAAGGCACTGCCCGTTTCCTGAGTCCTCTAGTAGGGATCAGTGCACTGATGGGATAAAGCCACCATTTGCACTCCAGAAGTTCTGTTTGAAACCCTTTTTGTTTAAGTGTCATGCTGCTCTCAGTAGTTTGCTTCCTTCTGTTTAGCTGTCTCTGCTTTGGTTGGAGAATAATAATATTTAGAAGTAGTATCTGCATTTGAAGGGTAAGAAGGGAGTTGACTGAAAGAATGACAGTGGAGGTGTCTTGCTACACCTGGCCTGCATGCTCCTTTTTCTCCCGGTTAAGACTTGAAGAAGCTAACAGTTATGTGGAAAATAAAAAAGACATGCATAGTTGATGCTTAATCAGTCTCTAGAGATGACTGCCGTAAATAACGATAGTTTAAAAGCTGCAAAATCACTTTTCTCTAGATAGGCTGCAATATTGTAGAAAACTTGTAGTCAGATATTTGTGCTGCTAGCTGAAAGTTGCATTCTTGTGGGGATCAGGAAAGGTTTCTTGCCTTTCCACCCAAACTTTCTGGGAGCAGCACTGCTTATTTAACTGTTCATGGTGGGAGGATTATGCCTTCTGGGGCTTACTGGTAGCTGCTGAAGCAGCATTTTTCATGAGAAAGGCCTAGAGATCAAGGATGGTAACTCTGTCCCTGCATTATAATCACTTCACCCCAGCGTGCTTATGCATGTCCTGCCACCCCCCATTTTAAAACACCTTCAGAAGTGGTTTGTTACGGAGTGGGTGCCAAGCACAAATTCCAGGAGAATCATCCTTTTATTGGTTCTTGACATGTAAAAAGAGGATAGTTCTCCAAAGTGGTGCTCCTAAGCTGGGTTGTATCAGACGTAGTAGTTGGGCACAAAAAGTAGTAGTTATATCCCCTCTGACTTCAGGTAGATTATTTTATCTTGCCAGAAACATACCAATAAAAGGAGGACGCTTAAGAATAGAATCTGATGCATTCAAATTTACATAATTAAGCTTGGCTCTTGAAATATTTGTATTAACATCGACAGCACAGTTGATCAGAACGTTCTGTCCTGGGAAATTTGCAGATAATATCCCTGCTGCCAGACTTTTTAATCAGTAGTCTCCAAATACCATTTAAAAATCTTAAATTATTTACCTTTGAAAACAGAACTGTAAGGGTATTTGGGTTCTTGTGCTAGACATATGCAGTACTGTAGCATTTTATGTAGTGCCAGGTAGGCATTTCTCAAGGAAATCTCTTAAAAACTGGTTTTAGATAGTCTTGGGGTATGGGGTGGGTGGGAGGGCTTAATTGGGGTGGGAGGGGAAGGTGGGAGGGCTTATAGGTGTTAGTTAAATGCATTAGAAGAATGAGTCTCCCATAGGTTCATGCTAGAAAGCAAACTACTTACATGCAAGACTGCACTCTCAGTATATGCAAATATGGCTAGAAGTATTCAGTATAGTATATTACCACCAAAGTTGTTGATCTCTTACGTGCTTACGGAGTTATGTATACACTTTATAAAGAGCGTTGGCACTTCAGGTGTCATTTGCAAATTAGTTCGCAGCATTACTGTACAAATGCAGTGGACCAGTTCTGCATGTATTCACTTAATGCATAGAGTTCATAAACTTTTAAGGAAACATGGAAGTATTTAATCATTGTGGCATTTAAAAATCCATCCTGGCTTGACAGCATCGTAAATATGGCTATGTTTACAGTTAGGGTAAATGTGAACACTCTGGTAAATTAAACACTAACGGGGCTATGTCTCCCTGACCCTCAAAAATTATCTCTGTACAGGGCTCTCTTGGGGTTCGTCACCCTGGTCTCCTCATTTCTTACTAGGGCTGGGTACCTATTCTCAAGACCCTTCAGGCTACGCGCCAATACTTTGTTTACACTCTTATGGTCAGGCTGAGCAGTGAGAGATCCTAGGTAGGTGGAGCCTATTTACAACCAATGCTCTTACTTTATCTGCATTTGGGAAATTAATCTGTGTTTCTTGCAGGGTCTCTTCTCTTTAAGAGGGTGGGGAAGATGTTTGGTTTTGCTGGTTCAAGGGTGATCTAGCTTACATATCTATTAGCTGGCTTAAGCAAACATTCATCAATTATTCTGCTGTTCATTTCCCAAGATGTTACACTGGCAAGTCTTGGTTTGTTTTATTATCCAATTGAAATGAGTTTTCATAAGCAGTACAGCAAATATCCCTTGCTACTATTGGCACAACTTGGAAACCAGGGCACGCAGAAGTTGTGAATCAACTGTGTGTCACCATTGAAAGTGCCAGAGCAGGCTGATTGCTATGCTAGGCATTGGTGGAGAGAACAGGGCAAGAGAAATGTATTTAAATGCGTTGGCTGCTGATTTAAGATTTGGTAGTGGCAAACAAATAGGCAGACATGAGGTTTTCTCAGTGCAAGCCGCAGCATTAGGAAGAACATAGTTTCCTTTGCTCTGAGCCCCATCCCTTGAGCAGAACACTTAAATTGCCTTTTTAGTGGATGATCTTTGTGTTAAAAAAAAGAAAAGGAAAAAAAAAAAAGGCTGAATTAGCAGCTTCAGCCAGTCTTCACAAAGGGAAGTCCATGATAAATGTATTGTAGAACTCATTAGAGGTAGTAAGTCCTGCGAGACAGGCAGAGCTTGTGACTGAAATGCTAAGAGACTTTGTTGCTTTGGATTAGCAGAGTTAAACCTGCCTTAACCCTGCAAAAAGAAGTGGGGTTGTCAAACTGTACTGAGTAATTAGGATTCTCAACAATGACATCTTGCATAGTGGAGTCTCCCAGTAATGCCATTTTAATGACCAACAGCTGTATTTTAGTTATGGAAATACTCTATTTAGGCTTCTTAGAGTAAGGGACTCTTGCTACACATCGATTTGCTTCTAGGAATTAGTTCATGCTCCCTAATTGAAAGGGGGCGTGGGTCTTTTCTCATCCTGCTTACTTGAAATGTATTGCTCCTGAATCTCTGACCTCAGCTACAGATTATGTTGCAGAATGAAGGTCACAGCCTCATCCAGGCAGGAGGAAGACTGGGCAGGAGGCAGAAGTCTCTTGGTTCCATAGTTACCTTTCTCTGTTCTTGGAAAGGAAGGGAGTTGCCAGCGTATCCTGTAATTCAGTGCATGATAAGTGAATGCAGAGTTTCACTGAGGGACACCTCACTTCTAGACTGAGAACTAGTGAGTAAATAGAGCAAAACCAATTAGACTAACGCATTTGTCAGTGTTCAATGCCTGGGTGTATTGAAGATGGCTTACTGCTTACCTGTTTGCTTTTGCTGCATTGGAAGTATTGGCCACAGAGTGGATAATGAAACAGCTTTGCTGTTTTTTGAACTGCTTTTAAGAAAAAGAAAAAAAAAAACTTGCCACAAAGTTTCCTTATTTCAGCTTGTCCTGTGTAGAAAGGTAATGTTAAGGAAAGGTGTTGGATTTTGATGGCAACTTGAGGCTGAGATGTTCCTTTTAACCACGTAATGCGTGCAACAGCAGCGGTAACAATCTTCCTGATTCTGCTCTGCCAATTTGCCTGTAGCTGAGCCTTGAGTTCAGTCTCCAAAGCCTTTACAAAGAACACTGTCAGCTTGATTTTTTTTTTTTTTTTTTTTTTTTAAATCAACTAATCCGTCAGGGCTCAGGACTTAAATTCACTTTAAAACAAGTTCCTTAGGTTTTGTTCACTTAGGTGTCTTTTCAGCAAAGGAAGTTTTGGTTATATGGGGAAGCAGCAAAACCGATTGTTTACAGTCCAGGCAACATATTTACCAGGTACTTCCAGTAATCACCTGGGCTGCTTACTAATAGCTATAGTAGCTGCAAAATGATCAGGAAGTAAAATGTTTCCCTGTTAATCTTCTCTGCCTCTGCTGAAGCGGATAGGATGGAAGTCTTGCTAAGAACTATTCACAAGGGAGTGACAGAACCCACCATCCCACTTTACATGAACCTCTGAACAGCAGTAGGATGATAGTTAGGTCGCTACCAGCTTGGGTAAGATTTAATACGGGGTGAAAACCACAATGCCTGTTGACCCATTCAGTCCCCTCTCTTCGTTACCTGTGCTCTCTGTATGTAAATCAGATAGCTGATCAGAACTAAAAGCAGCTGTTGTTATCTCAAAGTATTAGCCCAACACATCTGTGTATATTTATTAAGCTATGCTTTAGTATGTGTGTGGCATCATTTTTTGCGCCTACTATTGGTGCTGCGCCTCTGTCCTTGAGTATGGATTGTAACAGAAGCTCACTGCAGGCTTTTCCCCTTCTTTCCCAGGTTATGGACAAGAATTGAGTGGTTTTGGGCAAGGTTTCTCCGATCCCAGCCAGCAACCCCCCTCCTATGGAGGCCCCTCAGTGCCACCATCCAGTGGCCCACCTGCAGGAGGAAGTGGTTTTGGACGAGGACAGAACCATAATGTGCAAGGATTCCACCCCTACAGACGCTAGCACATGCTGGCAATCAGGGAATTCTGTCCACAGCGGGATATCTGATACCAGCTGAACCCGAGCATCCCAGACTTCTGAACTTGTGACAATCACATACTTGATGGAGAAAAACCTAACAACATTTGGAGGGCGAGGGTGGGGGGGAGGGGGAAGGTGGCTTCTGAAGGCAAAGCTGTGGGTGTTTGGACTGCAGTTTTTAAATATTTTCCTTTCTCTAACCCATCAGCACAAATAAAGAAAATGTCACTGGTTCAAACTACAGGGTTTTAAAAATGTCTTCAGCTTTAATTCAAAACTTCAGGTTTCTTTTTTTTGAAATTATTTTTCCTGAGCCTTTGTTTTACCGTATATTGTAAACTTTTATGTTTAAAGAAAAAAAAATATATACATTTACAGATTGTGAAATTTTTAAGAGAAATTTTCTACTATGTATGCTGGCTTATTTTTTAATTTAAAACAGGGTTTCCGTTAGCACCATTGGAAGTGAGGGTCAGTCCCAACCTCCTTACTTCTAGCATCAGCAGTAGGGGGGTTGGTCCAGAAACTCTGGGAGTTCAAAGAAGAAATCTACTGAGTGTATTTTGCTTTTGTTACCTGATGGTATAGAAGTGGTAACAAGGCAGGTGCAGATGCACAGAGTCACTTAAGAAGTGCAGCATTTAGATCTGTGCTTCAAACTCTTCAGAATCCTCTGTGGATTTCGTTAGGGGTTAACGGAGGCCTTGTTAAGATGTAGATTTCCCTCAGGCTAAAAGGTTTAGGTGCATTTTGCACTAACCAGTGATTACCCTGGTTTGAATAAAGAGAAGTACATTTGGATTAGAAACACAAGCCTGTCTCCATTTTTTTTTTCTTTTCTTTTTTTTTTTTTAACGTTCCATGTGTATTTGAGTTCTCATGAAAAGGACCAGATGGACAGCTGCAGCACTGATGCCCTTTGGGATATGTTGGTGCAGATATATACCACGTTTCTTGCCCTGTGCCTGAATCAGGATCTTGAGGCTCTGTAATGCACTCGTTTTGTCCGTTCAGCCCATCCATAAGGAAGCCAGTTGTGTAGGGTGATGTGTAGGATGTGCATTGAGACCATGTTTGTTTCATGGATTCCACTTGAGGAGCCAGAACAGCTGTCGGTCACTAGTAGCCTGGGCTGCATTTGTTGTGACCTGAAAGTAGGGGACTTGGTTTTCTTGTTTGGAGTTGTCCATGGCTTACATTTGATGAGCAGGAATGGCTGTTTTACAACATGAGTGTGTTAAGTTGGTGCTAAGCTCCAGGCAAGCTTTAAAGGTAAGTTAACATTTGAGGTGATCAGACTGCAAAGTAATCAAATCTTAAGTGTGGTGTGTAAATAGATGTAGTAACTCTTAAACGAAGAGGTAAGAGACGAGTATGTGTAAATTGTCTAACAGAATCTGTCTGCCTCCAGGAGGTGGTAAGCCAGCATCTCCCTTTCCCCTGCCCCCTCTTCTGAATTTTACGTGGCAGAAAGTGAAAGTACACGGGTAGCTCAGGAGCAGGGGGATGCTGGCTAACAAACTGCTGGTCCTTTCACAGTCCCCACTTACATGTGGATCAGAAGGCAAATGAACAGAGCTGGAGCCAATCTAGTCTTTAGGTGCGGCATCGTCACCTATAGTGACCGTATCGTCCCCTTTCTGACCCACCCAAAACGCACTCCCACAAAGCTGCTCCACCAGCCGCTCTCCAAGCCCGATCAGTAGCTCCTTGTTGGCATTGTGGCAGTTTTTAGGAGCGCTCTTGTATTCCTTGTTCTTCCCCCTTGTGCCTTTCTCCCGCTGCTCCCTGCTTCCCTGCATGAAGTCCCTGCCTTGTCTTCAGCATTTCTGCTTTCCTGCCTCTCAGAGAGTAGACTCAATTCTGCGAGTCAGCCTCAGCATGAACAAAATGCAGCATCGTCCACGTGGCGGCAGTTTCTTGCACCCCGTGCTGCCATCTCGTTTTATTGTGTAAATAGGAAGTTTGGGCCAGGTACTTGGTTCCTGTGATGGATCCAGTCTGTGCTGGCCTGGCAACAAACGGTGCCGATCTGTGTTACCAAGGAAACCAGCACATCTGAGGAGCTACCTGTTTTTTGTCGGAAGCTGGCTGAATTAGGTGTAAGCGTCCGAACACAAGTTAATGGAGTTCAGCGAACGTCAAAGCTTGACGTATGGCAGGCCCCAAAGATGGGAAAAGATGCCTCTGAGCCACGCTTGTAATCTGGATCTAAATGACCTCTGTGACCGTCCCACGAAGAGGACGGTTGGAGGAAATCGCAATGAGGCCTTGATGTGTACTTCCAGCTGGCAATTAGCTCAACCCTTTGATCTCATTTTTAAAAATCTCCGCTCCTGACAGTATAGAGGGCAAGGGGTCTGAATTATTGATGCTGATGTCACTTTAAGTGCAGGGTGAGTCTTACCTGGCTCCGGCGCGCTCTTTGCATTACAGAACAGGGGGGGGCCGCACCATCGCCTTGTTTCTTCCCAGCAGACCTTGAAGCCGAATTCTGGATCCTTGAACCGCTAAACACTCCGGTCTTTTTTCCGCCGCTTCATTGTTTGCCTCTGATTCTCGAGACTGAGGGACACCCATTTAACTTGGTGCTTAGAAGAGCATCTGTAACTTAAGGTAGTTCTTCAGATAGTTGAGGCAAATTGCAAAATGATCAAATGTCATTTTAAATGCTGGGATTGGTGTTTTTTGGTGAATATTTGCTAACGATCCTAGGATTAACCTTGCTACACATTGTTCAACACTTCTCTTGTTTCCAGAGGAGAATGTAGCCCCCTCTGCACTTTTCCTTGCATTTACTCCCCCTTGCACACCCACCCATACACACGCCAAATTCTTTGAGCAAAATGATGTCTGTCCTTGGGATAGGATACATCTGTACGTATCCAGGCTAGAGTAATTTCCAAGGACTCAAAAGTTAAGCTTGTGTTGTCTAATGATTGATGTTAAATGAGGAGTGAAAACCCCTCTTACTGTGGCACTGCCCTATTCTGTCCATATTGCAAGCAGCAGCTCAGCGGGCGCTGGTGGAAAACGAGGCACAAAAATTTTAAAGCAAAGCTGGATCATGGCCACTTCCCCCTGCTAAAGTAGAGCAGGAGAAACTGAGATGCAGCGATCACTCTTCAAAAGATCAAGGCCTGGCCTTGAATTTGAATCTCTCGACTGCACATCCCCTTGGCCCAGTTCCTCGGGTAGTCCATGAGCTGCTGGATGTAACTCGGTGCTTGCTAGTTCTGCTCGTTTTGAATGAAGAACCACTGTCATCGCAGGTCTCGCTTTGAGAGGGTGTCCAGTCTAACCTGCAAAGGGGGCCAGATTTTTCAGAAGGGCGGCTAGGCCCTTTTAGTGGGTTGAGCACCTAAAACCACTCGTCCAAGGATTCTCATCCAGGGTGCCACAGCATCCTGGGGTGCCTTGGTCCTTTCAAGGCCAGGCTTTTTTGGGTAGATGTGATGCATCTTTTATTAGACCACCTGAGCAGTGGGGAAAAAAGTTCAGACGCAGTCACCCTTCGTCAGGCATAGGGAGTCTCTGCTGGTCTTGATGCTTTCAAAGGTGCCATGCCATGCTAGCGCTGTTAGGTTTGCAGATCTGATCCACAAGATCCACCCAGAGATTCCAAATAGTTGTGCTGCTTCCAAATGCTTTGCAACTGCAAAACTGCTCTTGGAATTGCAGACAATGAGGGTTGGAGGGAGCTCAGGAGGTCGCATCCAGTCCAACCCCTTGCTCCAAGCAGGACCAGCCCCAACTACATCATCCCAGACAAGGCTTTGTCTAACTGGGCTTCAAAACCTCCAAGGATGGAGACTCCACAACCTCTCTGGGTAACCTGTTCCAGCACTTTACTACCCTTCTAGTGAGAGGTTTTTTTCCTGATATCTAACTTAAATTTCCCTTGCTGCAACTCGCATTCCTGGAGTCAAAAAGAGAGAAAACTAAGAGCTGGCATTTTCCGAGGGGTGCTGCTAGTCTATCCAGGGGTGCCACAGGTAGGAAACAGTTGAGAACCACTGCGTAGTTCCTCTGAGAAGACCTGGCCTATAGTTTACATTGAATATTCTTCCTTTTCATCTATGAACTCTTTTTACTAGCACTGGAACTTAAAAGCACTTTTCACAGTTTCCTTCTTGCCCTTTCACCAAGATACAGTGTAAAAATGGTAGCATTTTACACCTGATCACTTTAAACCCTGCAACGGACCTGTTCAGTCCTGCAGTTCTGACCTGGGAATCTTGGCTTATATGACGTTCGCAGTAGTACGGAAGAATCAGGCATATTAACTTCCTAGTTTGCTGTTTTAATTTCTAATTTTAACGTGGGTTTTAGTTTGCATTTCACGCAGCTTGGATGTTTTAACGCTGTAATCCAGGCTTGCTTTTCCAGTTCTGCACTTGTGGTTCAAACTGCAGCGGGAATGGTTGCCAGTCAAAACTTCTTACTTTGAAGGTGTAGAAATCTAATCTAGGTGTAGAGATACCTGCCAGCTTCCACGTTTGCTCAATTTACGTGTCTGTGTTTTAAAAAAAGGCTCCTGTCTTGCACAAGGACCAGGTTGTCCGGTTTTTGTTTGAGGTGTACAATCTGAAATGCAGCTCTGCCCAGCAACAAACTGAATTGAGCAGGGCGAAGAGCTGAGCAAGCGTTTGCCTGCCACACCTTAGCTCTATGCTTGTATATGAATCAGCTTTAAAAGCGCAATGGGCTGGAGACTTTCCAGACACAGGGAGGAGGCACAAATGGCCTACTTAAGGGAGCCGGACTGCAGATCTCTGGACTGCCTTCATTGCAGAGCTCACTCAGGTGGTCGTCACCCTGGAGGGATGGGTAGGAGCAAGCCAGCTTCGACCTAGGCCTGCCTGGGTTAGCGTATTTTCCCCTGTGCATGGTCTTAAACCCCTCCTTGTTCTTTGTGCTGCTTTGAAAATTGTTGGAAATCTGGTCTTTCCTTGGGAGGCAATTGGGGGCTGGGGCCGGTGGAGCCTGGGCAAGGGGGAAGCCAGGATAGGAGCCTGAGTTGGCTCTGGAGCGAAGGCATACAGGCCGTCTCCCTCCAGCAGTGGATGCACCAGGAACTTGGCTGCCCTCTCCCTTGGCAGTGGGGGGAAAAAAAAGAGCCAGGCCACTAGTCCTTCTCCATGCCTGCTGGGCACCCGCCCTGTGCAAAGGGGGTGACATTGCCCCAGGCAGCACCCACCTGGGGTGAGGCTCCTGAGAAGGGAGCAAACAGGCGTGTGCGGCCCCTTTAAGTCCCAGTGAGGGCGGAAAGCCGCTCTAAAGCCATGGGGGGCGGGGCTTCGGCCCTTCCTCTTGCTCTCGCGATATCAAGCGCCTCTCGCACGGGATCAGCCTTTTCCGGAGAGACGCGGCCAAGATGGTGGGTGCGAGCGGCGCGGAGACCGGCGCGGGATCGGGCTCCATCCGCCGCCCAGCCGGCCCGGCCGGGGCCCTGCGCTCCGCTGCGGCCTGGGGGGCGCCGCTTCCCCCGCGGCGGGGCCGTATAGGGCCCGGCGGGGTCTGCGCCTGCCTAGGCCGCACTAGGCCCTGGCGGGGTGGGAGGTGCGCACGCGCACTGGGGGGGGGGGGGCATGGAGCTCACCTGTGCAGGGCCCTGCGTGGGGCATTGCCTGGGGGGTCGCGTGTGCAGGGCCCCGTGCGTGCGCTGCTTACTGGCTCCTGCCCCTGGCACATGCAGCCCCTAGGAAAGGGCTGTTCCTGCCTCCCCCAAGGGCAAGGGCCCAGTTCTGCCCAGCCTGGGTCTTGCATTGCCAGACCCCTCCGCACCCCGCTGTCGTCCTAGCAGCCGGGGAAGGGTGGGTGTGCGGGAGCTAGGGCTGGGGTGCAGCGAAGGCACCCGGCGGCGCTTTGCGGCTGCTCCCCTCACCTGCCTGTACTTCGTCTCCCTCCCTCCAGGCGGAAGTGGAGCAGAAGAAGAAGCGCACCTTCAGGAAGTTCACCTACCGGGGTGTCGACCTGGACCAGCTTCTCGACATGTCCTAGTAAGAACCACCCCGCGCCCGTCTGCCCGCCCGCCCGGCCCCTGCGGAGACAGCCTGGCCCGGGGTGGTGGGAGAGCCCAGTCTGGTTCCCGCCGGCTCCCCGCGCTTGCTGTATGACTCGTACGATCGTAGCAAATGAGGGTGGGAGGGGGTCACATCCAGTGCAGCTCCCTGCTCCACGCAGGACCAGCCCCAGCTACATCCTCCCAGCCAAGGCTTGGTCTAGCCGGGGCTTAAAAACCTCCAGGGATTGAGATCGCACCCTTCTCTGGGTAGCCCGTTCCAGTGCTTCACCACCCTCCGAGTTTTTCCTAATATCCCGTTTAAACCTTCCTTGCGGCAACTTGAGACCATTGCTCCTTATTGACCGTGGCTAAGCTAGCCAGGCCCGCTCGTCCGAGTGGAGGTTCCCTTATTTAACCAGGAGTGCAAAAAATGTCTTGCCTTTGTGCGCTTTCTAACCGCGTTGAGGGGCCCGGCTGTGTCTGGCATGTGGGGACACCATCCTGTCCGTCTGGTGTAACAGCTTGTGATGCCTTTTAGATCGGCAAAGTGTTTTTGGCTAATCTGCTTTACCCATTGGAAAGAATTACTGGTCTCCTCCTTGAGGGCCTTAATTTACTTGAGAGCCCTAATTTGGAGTTAATGCATCAACCAATGGATCTGGAATCCGTGGGTGCAGAGGTTTTGTTGTCAGCTGTTGGACTCGGGCGTCCCAGCGTTGACCGTGTTTGTTGGTGTCCCTTGCTCCAAGCTTGAGGGTAGGGTGGTGGGTGAGATGGGACCCAGCCCCTTGCAGGATGTGGCCAATACTAGACTGAGGATTATTTTCCTTGTGGATTTTTCTGAATGATCGAGTGATGATTGCCGAGGGGGGCTGTCCCAGCAGTCCTGGCGTCGGGGCCTGTGCTTTGATCCTGTCCTAACTGTCTGTGCTCGTTCCTCTTGAGCATCCTCAAGCTGAAAGTTCCTCCTGCCCTTTCAGTGAGCAGCTGATGCAGCTGTACAGCGCTCGCCAGCGCAGGCGTCTGAACCGGGGCTTGCGCCGCAAGCAGCATTCCCTCCTGAAGCGCCTTCGCAAGGCAAAGAAGGAGGCGCCTCCCATGGAGAAGCCCGAGGTCGTCAAGACTCACCTTCGGGACATGATCGTCCTCCCAGAGATGGTGGGCAGCATGGTCGGTGTGTACAATGGCAAGACCTTCAACCAGGTGGAAATCAAGGTGAGCTGTGGGGCAGCAAAGGCCGTAGTGCTGGCTGAGAGCGAGAGGCGGACCAGCATCCTGGTGTCTGGGTCCCTGCTCTTTCCGTCCCCCGGGGACTTGCCGTAAAGCAAGCCATTCATAGATGTTAGGGACTGGGAGGGACCTTACTAGGTCAGCGGGTCCAGCCCTCCTGCACTTGGCTGTTTCAAGTACATTTTTGAGCTGTAGCTAGTCTGCCTTGGGGGAAGGCTTTATATCCAAAGAGGCATTTAAAGCCTACCAAAAGTGGAGTGATTTACAAAGCAAACCCTTGTATGATTATGATCTTACCATCCAAGAAGATGCTTTTTGGCTCTTTGCTAGGGCAGCGCAGCTCACAGGCTTAAGAGAAACCTTGAGACCTCCGCTAAGATCAGGTGGGTTAGCGGGGAGCTTGGCTCCGGCTTTGGAAATGCGTCATGCGTGAGGGTGTATTTTCCACACTCCGCCAGCCAGCCAAGGACAGGATGGAAGCTTCTTCAGCGGTGGCTTGCCCTTGGGGTCACGGAGTGGATGTATTGATCATGTATACTGCCGTGAGCCGGGGAGGAGGGTGTGGGAAGGGCGAGGGGGCTGAGAACAACCCCGTGCCCTCTGCAGCCTGCGTGACACAGGCATTTCACACTCGGCTGCCTGGGTGGAAGGGAGCAGGGGGTCAGCTGTAAAATTTAAATGATCTGTTTTGCATTAGGGTTGGGGGGGTGGGAATGGGGCTTGCAACTGGAACGGGGAATGGAATAACATAGGCGTGGAGTGCAGCCTCGCACCATCTGCTGTTACACGCACGGATTAAATGACGCGTCCTTTGTTCGTGGTTGAAATCTAAGTCAACCTGAAAACACGTTGAAAGGCTTCTGGGTGGTTCTGCCTGCCCGGCCCCTCCGGAGGTGGGAGCATTTGCATTGTGCATCTGGAGGGAACGGCAAGGGCACAGAGGACAGTTGGGGTGTAACCACCACTTGTGCCTTTCAGCGTCCTTGACTGCACGACAGTGTGGCTGGCTGCGTTCACTGCAGTGACCTGGCCACTCCCAGAGCCCTGTCTGCGTAGAGAAGGCTCTCGGTACAAGTACATCATGCTAGAAAAGCCTGCGCCTGGGCTGGTACGGCATACTAACAACACCAATAAAATGGCAGCTTGCCGGTATCATTGTCTGCTGTCAAAGGCTTCTGCAGACATCAGGCTGGCCAGAGCTTGGGGGGGAAGAGTTGTGGCCAGCAGAGCCATGTTGGCGGAAGTCCACAGTGGCCTTGCTCTAAGGGAGGAAGGGGAGCTTGCTCGGTGAGGTTGGAGGCAAAGGGGTTGAGTTGTGGGTGCAAAGGGAGCCAAGTGCACGCGCTGGGGCAGGGAAATCCTCGAGTGCTTGCGGTGGATCCTCGCTGGCATCCGAGATCTCTCACTTAGTCCCTCTGGGGGACAAATCTGCGAGTGCAGCGTTGTGCAGGTCTCCGCACCTTCGCACAGTAACGTTGGGCGCGTTCTCCCAAGCATTGTGGGGGGAGTCGTCGATCGGTCAAAGAGCAGGGACGATCCCAGGCAATTTGATGACCGGTCACAGCGCAAATGGCCGTCTGCGAGTACCGAGTGCTCAGGGCAGCAGCGGCAGTGAATGGCTGGAACATCGACCTTTCATCGACCTCGCCAAAATCTCTCTGAGGTCGCAGAAAAGGGCAGTGTTCATTGACTAAGTTGTTGGCTGCGAGTCGTTCCCATGCCTCTGCTTGTGTGAAAACCCTGGCAGAGGCGTCGCAGTTTTAAAGGACGGGTTAGTTCTGAACCTCCAGCCTCTTGCTGCCTGCCAGGAAATCCAGCCCACGTTGGGTTTCTCTTCAGGGTGTCTGCAGGGACTCCGCTGCCTGCCGCACCCTTCCTCAATACTCCCTCCTTTCTCTTTCAGCCCGAGATGATCGGTCACTACCTGGGCGAGTTTTCCATCACCTACAAGCCAGTGAAACACGGCCGGCCTGGCATCGGTGCTACCCACTCGTCCAGGTTCATTCCACTGAAGTAAGCGAAGTTTGGGGGATGCCGCTTCATATATGTAAATAAAGATCGTTTCCCAACACTGGTCTGACGAGCATTTCCTTCTGCCTCGTGACACGTGGGGCTTCTCTGAGCCCTTGTAGTTTCATAGTCTCTAGGCTCGCAGGGGACCTGAACAGATCTTCAAGTCCGACCCCCTGCCCTGGGCAGGCACGAGGGCTGGGATCATAATACCCCGGCCAGATATCTATCCAACCTCCTCTTGTATGTCAAGTGGCTTGATTGGACTCAGCAAGATGAAAGCCTTGGTCTTAATCTAGTTTTGCACCGATTCAGTCCCGTCCTTTCGTTAAGGAAAGGTCTATTTCTCTGGTGTAATCCGGTTTTACTGACCTGGAAGATAAACACTCGAGTCGTGTTAAACTCCGTGGCTTTATTCAGGTGGTTAATTTGGGGGTTATTTGTTGTTCACCAGAGAACTTAAGATTTTGAAAGATGCCCTTAATATCTAAGTTTTCTCCCTCGTGGGGTATAACTGCTCCTGTACTGCCCCTGCTCTTGCTGCTGCAGCCAAGCTACTCGTCAGTCCAGAAGCCAAGGACCGATATGTTTGCCCACTGCATCCAAGGGTAGCAATTCCAGTTGAGCTGACACAGAAAAGACTTAAGTGCACAGAGCAATGTGGGCTTCTGTGTGTCTGGGAAAGGAGGCTAGCAAGCCGCCCTGGGCTGGTGGTACATGGCAGTGCTCTGAATCACAATGGTATGTGACTGGCTAGGGGAGGTGCCCGGCATAACCGCAGCAAGGCCCTTGTGTGGCATGGTTTGCAGGGTAGTAGGTGAATGGGATTGTATGAAACGCTGCTGGTGGCATCATGTGAAACCTGGCCGCCTGTCCTCCCACGATAGCTCTGCCCCAGCAGGATTGTTTCCCCTCTCGCCTAGCAATAGGAGGGTGGATCAGTGGTCCCCTCGGCGGGGCGACGCTGTCTGCTCTAAGCTCTGATTGCAGCCAGGTTCAGTGAACCTCTTGCAGCCGCTGTGTGAAACCTAGTGACTAGGATTGGGAACTCCCCCCTCCATGCCCTAAAGTGGGGCCTTGTGTCCCTTGGGACATGGGCACGTTGGGGGACCTGTTGTGATGCAGGGACTGCCTGGGCGTGGAGCATCCCTATTCCTTTGCTCCTGCACTTGAACGAAGTCTGCCTTTACAAGCCCACGCACTAGAGCTACGTGGCATTAGGGGTGGTTACCACACGGATGCCGCCTTTCGTGCTTGATCTTGGCGTTTGGGGTGAGTTTCTGGGAGCTGGTGGCACTCCTCCAGGCAGTACTATGCCTCGTGCCTCAGCGTGGTGGGGGAAAGCTGCCGTCGCTCACAGAAGGGTCCAGGCTGCTGTGTAAGCCCGGTCCCTGGTGCAAGCTCTGCCTCCCTGGCCGCGTTGAACACCTGCCGCATCTCTCTGGAGGCCCCTGCTTGCAGGGATGTCAGGGGACAGATAGTAGACGCCATGTACTGAGGACTGCGCTGGGGTCTGTGCCCTGCGGGGCTCGGTAAGGGGCACGGTGGCCCCCCAGCGCCCGGGAGATGGCCGGTTCTGTTTCCTCACGGGCACTGGCCACGTTGCCCGTTGCACTGGCACGGTCAGGACTGCTCCCGCGGCAGGGCTGCAAGGCCAACCACTGCATGGACAAGTGGACGGACTTCTAGGCTGCCCCCAGACCTGCGGGCAGGCCTTTCTCACTGCCTCGGTTTCCCCACCTGTAAAACAGTCCATTGATGCCCCACCCCTCCTAAGTGTTTTGAGAGCGACCGAGGTCCAGTGCTGTATCAATGCAGTGCTTGAATGTGGCCTCTTCCCCCAGCACATCCTGATGCTCCCCCATCCCGCGCCCGCCCGCTGCAGCCTGGTACGCAACCCCTGGCTGGCTGCAAAGACTCGGTGGCCCTCTGCCACGCCTTCCTAGGAGCTGCTGGCTCCCACCGCCTGCCAAGGGGCAGCAGGGCCTGCAGAAAGGGACCTTTGTGGCTCTTTGTAAAGAGCCTTTTCATGCTCCAGCAGCTTTGTTCTTTTTTGCAGTCTCCTGGATTCAGAGCGTCTGTCTCCTCCCCTTCCCCCCCACCGCTCCCTCCTTCCTCCTTCCTGAATGACTTTGCCTGTCAAGGGGCTTCAATGGTAACAGAGAAACTTGAGGTCTTTGGGAACACTCGAGAGCCAGGCTGTCTAGTGCCAGGCCGGGCCTTGTGCCTCGGAGCCAGCCCCTGCGACGGAGGGGCGAGGACAGGCAGTCGTGGTTCAAACCTGCCCACCCTGGCGCGGCGTTTTGCAGGTCCTTCGGTGATGCCTCCTGAGCGGAGCCCCTTTCCCCTGCCAGGAGAGGCTGTTCCTGACGGCCCCGAGAGCTGCAAGACCGAGGGCCCGGGCTGGCCTCGCTGACCAAGCTCAGAGCAGCGTGATCTCCAAGGGGGTAGGTTTGTCTGCTTCGGCGGGGTGCCCTCAACACCATCTCCCACTGCCTCCAATGTACACGGCATCCTGAGCACCGTAGGGAACTCATGTCTCCGGTGAAACACTGGGCTGCCGGTCTGCACAAGCACAGCTTGGGTTGTCCGCAGCTCCGGGGACCGTCCTAGGGACCGATGCCCACAGGAGTGAAACCGTGTGACCCGGTGCACCGGGGTCCTGGCGGTGAGGGGGGGCCTGCAGCCAGGCAGCTCGTTGCTTCCCAGCAGGTGTCGCTGCAAAATTGCTCTGGTCGCCCGCCGTCGCAGAGGCTGGGAGGCTCGGGCGACGTGCCCAGGCAGCATTTGCATCGCAAAGCCTCCTCTTTTCGAGGCGGTGGTGCTTTGTTTAGCAGCGGGGTCAGCGCCTCTAACCCTTCCCGAGCAGAGGAGGCTGAAACCAGAGCCCATTGCTGGGCTCGAATTCATGGAGAAGGGCGCAAAGTTTCCTAGCAGCCTGCCAGGGACCTCGGCACTTGCAAGACCCATGTGGGTCCCCCCCGGCAGCTTCAGACACCGGCTTTTAAGGGTCCAAGCATGGGGTGGAAAGAAGATGAAGTCCTCTGGGTCCATCCCTGCATTGGGTTGATCGCACAGCTCCTTCCTGCCGGCACTGTGGGCTTGTGTCTGTCCGGCAGCTGGGCCGTATGAGAGGACGGTAGCCCCGTACTGCTGTCAGCTAGGGGAGTTGCCCCTCCAGCTCCAGCTCCTGCAGTTCATTGCTGACAGTCCCAGGTTGCAGCCCCGCGGCTGCTGTGGCACTGCCTGGCTGCTCAGACCTGGGTTCCCGAGCGCATGTCTGGGCTGAGCCTTCCCCGCGCAGCGCTCCCCACCTGCAGCCCCTGGGCCGTGCAGGAGGGAGGCCCGGGTTAAAGGCACCCTTGGCCCGGGCGATCCGGCTGATGGCAACGGTGGGGCGTGCCCATGCGGTGTGTGCAACACTGCCAGGAAGGTGCCCGGAGAAGGAGCAGGGCACCAGCCAGGCCGTGGGTCACCAACGCAGGGGCTGCAGCATGGAGAGAGTGGAGGGCAATTGGGGAAAGGTGCAGGCCATGTCCCCACCTCATCCCACCTGGCACCAGGGCCAGGCCAGCCCTGCTCAGCAGGCTGCCTCCATGCCAGCCTGCGGGGAGAAGAGGCGGACGTGGGTCACAAGGCAGCGGAGGGGGACTGGACCCCCGGGAGACACAAGCCCGGCTCCAGGGGAGCCGTAGTGGCAGCTTGGACAGGGACGGGATCTGGCCAGAGCTGACGGCTGCTCCGTGCTCGCGGGGTCCCGTCTCTGCCCCAGCCCTGCAGACAGCCGGGAGAGCCAGGCCCAGGTGTGACCTTCCGGGTAGGACCCTGGCCATCACCCCCCACCCCTCTCCCTGGGGCCAGAGAAGCAGCTAAGGGCCTGATCCTACCAACAGCATCACCTAAGTGGAGCCTTGCACTAGGAGCTGATGCCCACCCTGTGCCAGGCTGCTGTGGGGGGGTCCCCACGGGAGCGAAGGCCGTGCAGGGAGGGGGCTTTGCAGTCTCAGGGGTTGTGGGCTTCTATTGTGCAGCTGGATGGACAGACCCCCCTCGATGGGCCTCCTGCACCCCCGTACCCCGCTGCATGCACTGACCGCCCCTCTCTCCCCAGGCCGCGGCCGGTCTCGTGCCATCTAGAGGCAGGATCCGGGCACTGCCCGAAAAATTCCACTCCCGAGACCCAGCCCTGAAGGAGGAGGCGGCGGCGGCGGCGGAGCTGAGCGGAGCAGCCAGCATTCGCCGGGCTGCTGCAGGATGCGGGCTCCATGGGACTGCTCTGGATCCTCTCCTTCCTGCACTCCACCTTCTTCGGGGATGAGGTGAGGGCTGCGCGAGGGGCTCAGGAGTGTGGAGCTGGGGGTGGGCGTCTGGATCCGGCTGTGGGTCTCCGTTCCCAGGCTGCCAACCTGAGCTGCATGTTAAGCAGGGCAGCATCCGCCCTGGCGCTGGGGGGGGGATGGATGGATGGATGCATGCATGCATGAGATGCTTGGGAGGGGTCTCCTGGAGGGGCTGGATGGGACCCCTTTGTGTTGGGGAAGGGGCTTATTCCCAGCCTTTCTGCTTGGAGAGGCTGGGGCAGGGTCCCTGGGGCTGGGCGGAGGGGGGGGGTTGGATGTGGGGCCACTTTGGCTTGATGGAGATGGACCCCCGAAGAATGGGGGAGGAGGATGGGGGCTGCAGCCACCTCCATCACGGGGGTGGAGGGGAGGGGGCGCAGGCTTGGGCCCCGCTGCGGTGGCGGGCGTGGGGGCTCCCGTTGCATAATGGGGAGCGCGGGGCGAGGCGTGGGCCCGCGGCGCTCTGCTCTACGCAGGCTGCGTGCGGGGGGGGGAAGGGTGTGGGGGTCTGTCTGTCTCTGTCTGTCTGGGGGCCGCAGGCACAGATGCTGCAACCCGCGCTGCAGCTGCCCCTCGCCCCCCACCGTCGTGGGGGCTCGCTCGCCATGTCCGGCTGCTCCCCCCAGCTCGAGCCGGAGGGCTGCCGGCTCCGGGGTGCAGGGATGGAGCGGGGCCTCCCAGGCCTGCGCCGGGGCCTGGACGCTTTGTTGTGCCGGCGGGGGAAGGGCGGGGGGGGGCTGCGGTGCTCCTGACGCTGCCGCGGCCTCCCAGCCCCGCTACCAGGGGCCGGCTCTGCCCCTGGCGTAACGGTCTTGACACCACGGGGCTTCCACCCAGGAGGGCTTTGGCCCGGTGGATCCGCATGCGCGGTGCCATCTGTGCACCTGCCTGCCCTGCTCCCTGCGGCTCCTTCTGGGGTGGACCCGTCCCCTGGGGCCTGCGGGGCGCGGGCGAGGACCCTCGCGGAGGGGTGGGAAGGGCCGGCGGGCGTTGGAGGTGGGGGGCAGAGCCGGGGAGCGTGGGGGTGGGCAGCAGCCGTGTCTTGCACCAGGCGTTTCCTGGCAAGCTGCACCCCGGGCCCTTTTCCTGGACACTCCCAGGGCGGAGGTGCTGGCACCGCTTGGGGGGCTCTGGGCTAGGAGGGCTGGAGATGCCCAGTGTATACTGGTGGGAGGAGCTGGGAGCCCAGTGCGTACTGGTGGGAGGTGCCAGTGCAGGGAGCTGTCCCGAGCTTGGGGCAGATCAAAGCCCTGGGGTCATGCTGGGAGCCCGGGCCAGATCCGGGCCTTGTGCCCAGCCCAGCCCAGCCCGGCGGTGCCAGGCCAGCCCTGTTGTTACCGAGGCTGCTGCGGCCGCTGGCGCTGCGCCCTGCCCGGGGACAAAGGGGGACGGTGCCCGGCCCTGGAAACAGCCCTGTGGTTCCCACGGCATCGGGTGCCTGCCGGGCTGGGGCGGGAGGGGGCCGCGGGATGATCTGCCCCCGGCTCCGGCTCTTCTTGGCAGAACCAGCGTTGAACCCGGGCATCCGGGGCTCCTAGCGCTGCCTCTGGGTGGAGGGCATTTGGCCTTCGGGGCAGGCCCCAGGTGCGGTTTCGGATGCACCTGCCCGGGGGGCCGTGACCCCGAGGATTCCCCATTTGGGCCCCAAACATGGGACTCGGCCCCCTAGCTGCATGCTCAGCTGCTTGCCCCGTGTCCCCCTTGCCGACGTGCCGGGCAGCGCGCCCCGCTTTGCAGAAGGGGTCTGGGGCGCTCCGCGGCGCTGCTTGGGCCCTGTCGGGGCAGCGGGGCTGGAGCCAGGCTGCGGGTTGGGAGCCGCCCCTCAGCCTCTCCCCCGGGGCTGCTTTGTGCTGCCGGCTATTGGGTTTCCCCCGCCCCAGCTGGGATCCAGCCTCCGCTGTCATGTCAATTAGTGGAAGCTGGTAACAACAGGCTGTTTGTTTAACGCCCCCCGGGGCTGGGAGGAGGGTCTGGGGGCACCGGGAGCGACTAGACCCAGCTGCTCCCCTCCTGCGCGGCGCTGACGCCTAGCACGGGGCAGCCCCGGGCGCCTCTGCCCCTCCTGTGCTCCTAGCACCCCTCGCTGGCACAGCATAGGGATCCCCGGCGCGGAGTGGGGCGCAGGCCTGGGATAATGCTTGTGCCCCCGGCCCCATTGCCACCTGCAGCCTCTTCCCTCTGCCTCAGGGAGCATCCTCCGGCCTCCCACCGCTGCCTGGCTGCGTGCAGAGCTCCAGCCCCGGGGCAGAGAGCGGCCCTGGTGATGGCTGGGCTCGGGGCAGGCCTGCTGGCTGCGGAGGGGCAGGGATGGGGGGTGTCGGGGGTCCCAGGGCTTGCCCGTGCCCTGCCTTGCTCCGTGCCTGGATGTGACCATCCGGGCTCCCTGCCCGGGCAACTTCAAGGCACGATTGCCAGGCCCGGCCCAGGCTGGGGGTGCCCTGAGGCCCCGGGGCCCGGCTGCTCCTCGGCTCTGGCCCCCGCCCCACGCCGGGTCTGGGGGCTCTGTCCGCGGTGCTGAACCCCTGTAGCCTGGGCCTTCGCCGTGCGGGGCTCTGGCACCCGGTGCTCGGCGCTGCGCGTGCCAAGTGGGGAGAGGACCCAGGTGTCCGGCGTCCCAGCCTGCCCCACGGCACCCTCCCGTCCCGCACCCTCAGCCCAGCGAGCTCGGGGGGCTCTTGCTTCTGGCTCGCAGGGCTTTGCTTGCACCTCTAACCCCTTTGTCCATGGTCAGAGGTGGGAGGGCAGACCTGCTCGGTGCCTCAGTTTCCCCCGCCGTGGCCTGGGGCAGCCTCAGCGAGGTGCATCAAGCTCTTGGTTGAGCAATACGCCATGTCACAGCCGGGCCGAGCGTGCGCGGCGGCGCCGAGGGGAGGGCTGCGCTGCTGGGGACGGCCAGGTGCCCGGGGAGAGATCCAGACCCCCCATGCAGGGAGCCAGGATGCGGGCCTTGCTGAGCCCTGGAGAGGACGGGGAGGAGGATGGAGAGGAGAACGAGCCCTCCCAGCTCCGTGCCTCGGTTTCCCCAGCCAGAGCTACAGGGGGTCTCTGCAGTCTCAGGGGTACGAGGGCTGCACAGGACCAGGGCAGGGGTCTGGCATGGGTTCATCCAAATCCTGCCCAGGCCAGCGGGCATCCCTGGCCCAGGATGGCGGCGGCTTCTGCTTTGCACCAGGATCCGGCCCAGATGCAGCCCCCGCCTGGAAGCGGAGCTGGGCCCTGACCCACAATACCGTTGCTGGCCTTGCTGGGAGCCCAGGACAGGAAAATGAATCCTCCTGGCTTTTATACCCCGGCTGCTGGCGCACGATTGGCTGTCTCCGTAGCAACCGGAGATCCTGGACCGGGCCGGGATTGGCTGCCTGCCTTGGCAGCATCTCCAGCGCTTCTCGTGATGGCCGTGATTTATTCACCGTCGCATGGGAATTGCCCCGACGCGAGCTGTACGAGGCTTCCCGGTGCCGGAGCCTTTGTCTCCCGGCGGGGCCGGGCAGGCGGCGTGGGGCCGGGGGTGTTTGGGCTGGGCCGGGACGGAGACGCTGGCCCCTTCCCCGCTCCACGCTGAGCTGGGGGTGCTGCCTGGGGTGCGGGGGGTGGCAGGGGATGGGGCAAGGGGCCTTTTGCTTCCAGGGCCTCCACGCACCGCTGGGGGGGCCTGAAAGCTGAGACACAGGTCGGGGGTCCCGGCACGGGCGCTGGGGTCTGGGGACACCTGGGGTCTTCTGGCCAGACGGAGGAGACGGCTGTGGGTGGAAGTGGCTAGAGCCAGGGGGTCGAGTCCATCTCTGGGAGCCGGGTCGGGGATGGAGAGGTGGCTGCAGCTGGCCGGTGCTGCGAGGAGCAGCAGTGCAGCCCGATGCCCAGGGCACGGGCTAGGGCTTTTGCTTCCCATCCTCATTCTCCGTCCTCGGGGACCTTGGGCAAGTCCCGTCCCCGTGCCTCAGTTTCCCCTCTCTGTCCCCTTGGCATGCAGCAGGGGTGGCCTCACCCCACGGATCCATGCAGCACCCGACGCGGTGAGGTTGCCTCTCTGTGGCCCTTATGTGGCCCCCGGTGCCAGGATCCCGCAGCTGTTCGGTGCCTCGTGCCTGGGGACACTGCTGGAGCTGGAGCAGCGAGGCCTGAGCCCAGCCCTGGCTGGCGCGGTGCTCCGGGGAAGGGGCGTCGCGGCGGGTGTGCTGCCTGCACCCATCCCATCCCCATCCCCATCCCCTGTCTCCACAGGCCCTGGACGAGCTGAAGATGTCTGGCTCCATCGCATCGTACGACCAGCTGGTGCGGCAGGTGGAGGCGCTGAAGAAGGAGAACACACATCTGCGCCGGGAGCTGGAGGACAACTCCAACCACCTCTCCAAGCTGGAAAATGAGACCTCGGACATGAAGGTGGGGCCGGAGGGGGCTCCTGCACCGCTGCCGGGGGCGCGGGGGGGTCGGGGCCACCCAGCAGCTTGCAGACAAGGGACCCCCCATGAGGGCAGTGGAGAAGCCCCCACCTGGAGGGGGTGCAAGCCTGGCCCCTGCAGCTGGTGCCGGCCCGGCCCTCACCCCGCGCCGTCTCCTCGTCTAGGAAGTCCTGAAGCACCTGCAGGGCAAGCTGGAGCAGGAGGCCCGTGTCATGGTGTCCTCCGGACAGACGGACGTGCTGGAGCAGCTGAAAGGTGGGCGAGGGGGCTGGTTTCTTGTACTCCTTTGCCCCGGGGCTGGGAGCAGACCCCAGGAGTCAGGACCCCTGGGTTCGGCGTGTGGTCCGGCGGGTGAAAGCAACTAGGATGCCTGGGCTTGAGTGCAACGACCTGGCTCACGTGTGCCCGCTCCGCCCCGCGCAGCGCTGCAGATGGACATCACCAGCCTCTACAACCTGAAGTTCCAGCCGCCCGCCCTGGCGCCCGAGCCGGCCTGCCCGGGCCGCAGCCCCGAGGGCAGCCCCCTGCACGCCGCGCCGCTCCAGAAGAAGGACAGCATGGGGGACCTGAGCCGGGCCACCATCCGGCTGCTGGAGGAGCTGGACAGGGAGAGGTAGAGCCCCCGCGGGGAAGGGGAAGAGGAAGGGGCAGGCACGGCTCTGAGCTCGCCGTCCGTCCTGCCCCATCCCTGGCTGCCTGCCCGGAGCAGGGGAATTAGGCTCCCTCGGCTCCGGTCTGGGACGGGGGGTGGGGGAGCGGCGGGGCTGCCGGGGGCACAGCCGAGCGCCCACCGTGGCTTCCCAGGTGCTTCCTGCTGAGCGAGATCGAGAAGGAGGAGAAGGAGAAGCTGTGGTACTACACCCAGCTGCAGGGCCTCTCCAAGCGCCTGGACGAGCTCCCGCACGTCGAGACGGTGAGTGCCTGCCCCGGAGGCGTGGGGGTCCCGGTGCGCCGGGCGCCGCTCACGCCCCGCTCCCTCCCCAGTTCTCCATGCAGATGGACCTGATCCGGCAGCAGCTGCAGTTCGAGGCGCAGCACATCCGCGCGCTCATGGAGGAGCGGTTCGGGACCACCGACGAGATGGTGCAGCGGGCGCAGGTCAGAGCGGGGCCGCGGGGAGCCCCTGACCGGTCCCCCCCCCCACCCCAGCTAGGCTATCCGGGCCCCCGGCGCCCTCTGACCCCTGCTCCGGTCCCCCCAGATCCGAGCCTCCCGCCTGGAGCAGATCGACAAGGAGCTGATGGAGGCGCAGGGCAAGGTGCAGACGGAGCCGCAGGTAAGGGGCGGGGGGCCGGGGGGCCGAGCCGGGGGAAGCAGGCAGGTCCTGGCTGCTTCTGCTCGCACGGAGCCAAGCCTTTGTGTGCATCTCGGCACCGTGAAATGGGCAGTTGCCATGGAGACGGGAAGTAGGCCACGGGAAGGGGGGGATGCTGGCTGGCTCCGCGCCGGCGGTGGGAGCGCCGAGTCCATGGAGCTGCCGCGGGGGCATCTGCTTGGCGCGGCTCTGCGGCCCCTCGCCAGGGTGGGGGCACAGCCCAGACCCTCGTATTAATGCCGCCGGGGCTGGATCCACGCACGTGAACCCTGCCAGACCCGAGGCGAGCCCGGGGCGCGCCGAGCGACCCCGAAAGCAGCCGGGCTGGCTCACAACGCCCTTGTCCCGCGTGGAGATGGCTTCCCTGGCGCAATCGAGGCTTTCTTTTAAAGAGCCGCGCCGCAGCCTCCGTGCCAGAAACCCTCCCGTCTCCTCCCAAATACTACACTGGTACTTTCTGATGTAAAAGATGCTGCCGTGACATGACAGCTCCTCCCGAATCGGGGGAGAGCACGCCCCGGCTTGGGTCATGAAAGGAGCTGCCTTCTAGGAGGAAGGCAATACTAGTATTTTCAGCAGACTAGTAAAATACGGGGTTATTTCCTGCTTTGGAGCAGGGGGTGGATTCGATGTGAGCTCCTGAGGTCCCTTCCTTTCCTATGAGCCTGGCTTTCCAAGAAGGGGCCTGTCGAGCGGGGAGAGGGAGATGCCCGCAGCATTATAATCACGATTGTGCATAAAGAAACCGCCGTGCGATAGGGCACCATACCGTAGCATCGTTAGGAAGAAAACCAACAACGTCCTAAATCAGGATGCGGTTCAAATCCCCGCGGGACGGTGCAAACCCCTGTGGCTTTGCTATAGAAATCCGGCCTTAAGCAAAACGCGACGGTACCGAGGCAGGCAGGACTCCAGACACAGTGCGCAGAGATGACCGCGGTCCTCCCGCGCCGCTGCGGCGGTGTGGATACCCACTGCACGACACGGCTGTGTTTGATCGGGGCTCGCAGCCGGGAGCTGAAATGGCCACGCGGGGCACGTCCACACCTTCGTTAAAGCGCAGTAGTTACTGTGCGTTTAATTCAGTACTTGATTAACAAAGCACTGACTAAATGCGCAGCAACTAGCCTGGTTGGCTTTGGAGGCAGGTGGTTGCACTGAACCCCCTTGCCCCAACAAGAGCGGACGTCGGTCCGGGTCATTCATGGGACAGAGGAGCTGGAGGGGACGTAGGTGGCGGCAGCCCGGGTTGGCTCGGTGGGTGCTCGGTGGCCGTCCCTGCCCGCCCTTGCCCCCGGGGGCGGCAGTGTGCCCCAGGCCGGGTCGTGAGCTCCTCCCCGTTGTGTGTGCCCCTGCAGCTGTGCGGGAAGCTGCAAGGCCTGGAGGGGGACGGCAGCCTGGATGTCCCGACGCATCCCGAGGACGGGGCGAGCCACGCGGGCAGCAGTAAGGTAACGGTGCCAGCCCTGGAGGGCGTCCCCGGACTGGGGGGACCAGCGTCCTAGGAGCTGCATGGCCTCGGGGGACATCGCTGCTCACGCCCCAGGCCCGGCTCTGCTGCTGTACAGGGCGCCCGGGGTGCTGAGCACAGCGAGCACCCCTCAAAGACCCGCAAGCTATTTAAAGGAGCAGCAGCCATTTAGACACTGCCTGCGGGATGCAAACCTCCCCTCTCTGTGCCTCAGTTTCTCCTCCTCCCGGGAGTGCCCGCTGCATCTGGCCACTTGAGGTCCTCTGCCACGTAGGGTGATGGGTAGGCACTGGCAGACCCCATGGGCAGTGCCATGGTGGGGAAGGGATGCCGCAGAGGTGGGGGCCACCCCTCCGGGTCCCTGCTGCCCGCCTCGGGCCCGATCCTGCTGAGAGATGAGCGCCCTCGACTCCCATGATCAGGTGTCCCCGAGCCAGTGGTTGGCATGAGTGTTACCTACCTCCAAGTGCTGGTTTGGGGGTGGGTGCTAGGAGGGGATGGGGTTGGGGGTTAAGAGGAAGGGAGGTGGGTCGTGCGGGGGGCTTGCCAGTGGAGGGCGAGGGCTAGTGGGGCTACAAGGAGGGCGGGGGGATGCCGTCACCCAGCAGGCGCTTGCCCCAGCAGGTGGAAGTGGTCTTCTGGCTCCTGTCCATGCTGGCGACGCGGGACAAAGACGACATGTCGCGCACGCTGCTGGCCATGTCCAGCTCGCAGGAGAGCTGTCTGGCCATGCGCAAGTCGGGCTGCCTCCCGCTGCTCCTCCAAATCCTCCATGACGCGGCGCGGGACCCGGGCGCGCCCCAGAGCCCCGGTGGGAGCGGGGGCAAGGATGCCCGTATGCGCGCCAACGCCGCCCTGCACAACATCGTCTTCTCGCAGCCTGACGAGGGCCAGGCCAAGCGGGAGATGCGGGTGCTGCATGTGCTGGAGCAGATCCGCTCCTACTCGGAGACCTGCTGGGACTGGCTGCAGATGCAGAGCAAGGACGGGGGCAAGGACCCCGAGGGCAGCGCGGGTACGGGGCAGGCTGGCTCTGGCAGCGGGCGCTGGGGGTCTCTGGGGAGCGGACCCCAGGGCAGCCGCGTGGGAGAGACGGGCTTCTTGCGTGCAAGGGGGATATGAATACGTGCATGCCGGCATATAACTGTGTACGTGCATGTCTGTGGGTGTCGGTGCACGAGTGTGATTTCTGAGCACAGGCACCCGTGCGAGCAGGATCGCACCCCAGCGTGCGTCTGCACCGCGTGCGTCTGCGTGGGCAGGCGTGTGGGAGGGAGCACGTGTGGTGCCTGGGGCTGTGCGTGCTCTCCCGGAGGGGCGAGCAGACGGCGGGGATCCGGGGTGCCGATGGGGCCCCCGGAGTCTGGCCCTGCCCCTCTCCATGCCCTTTGCTGGCTGGGCACCTGGGACCTGCCGGCCTCACTCGCCTCCGCTCTCCCTGCAGCCCCTGTGCCCATCGAGCCGCAGATCTGCCAGGCCACCTGCGCCGTCATGAAGCTGTCCTTCGACGAGGAGTACCGGCGGGCCATGAACGAGCTGGGTAAGTGCCACCCAACCTTTGGGAGCAGCCCAGACCCAGGGCTGTGCCCCTGCCTCCTGGTGGGGGGCCGTGGGGGCAATGCAGATGGAAGTATTTGCCCCCTGCCGTGGGCCCAGCTCCAGCCTGGCTCTGGGGCTGAGTCTGCTCTCCCCCTGCACCATCCCAGGTGGGCTGCAGGCCGTCGCCGAGCTGCTGCAGGTGGACTACGAGATGCACAAGATGACGAGTGACCCCCTCAACCTGGCGCTGCGGCGATACGCGGGCATGGCGCTCACCAACCTCACCTTCGGGGACGTGGTGAACAAGGTGCCCATTTCAGGGGGAGCTGGGCACTGGAGGGGCTCACCACGGGGAGGCGGCTGGACAGGGTGGCAGGGCTGGGCACGGAGGGCACCGGGGAGGGTTGCCCGCGTGATCTGACCCCGCGCTTGTCCCCGTGGCAGGCGACGCTGTGCTCCCGCCGGGGCTGCATGCAGGCCATCGTGGCCCAGCTGGCATCGGAGAGCGAGGAGCTGCACCAGGTAGGTGGGCCCGGGGGGTCCCATGCACCCCGGCATGTACAGGGACTGGGCTGCATGGTGCACCAGACCCTTGCGCACCTGCACCTGTGGGACCCAGGACCACACACTGAGCCCCAGGAGGGGCCAGTCCTACTTTCTGCTGGGCACTGCCAGCTCTGGGCACCTCTGGGCACAGCTGGAAGTCTGGGGCTGGACGTCTGGGCTGGGCGCCGCCAGGCTGTCATGCCTGGGGCATGCGGCTATGCTCGTCCCTCCTCCCCAGGTGGTGTCCAGCATCCTGAGGAACCTCTCGTGGAGGGCCGACATCAACAGCAAGAAGATCCTCCGGGAGGTGGGCAGCGTGACCGGGCTCATGCAGTGCGCCTTGCGTGCCACCAAGGTAAGACCCCCCTGCCTGCCCCGGGAGCTGGGGTTGGTGGGGCAAAGTCCTGCCCGGGCACACACAACCGTGCACAGGCCGCCCGTGCCACGTGCATCACACAGGAGGCTGACGCCGTGTCTGTCCCGTCAGGAGTCCACGCTAAAGAGCGTGCTCAGCGCCCTGTGGAACCTGTCGGCCCACAGCACGGAGAACAAGGCAGCCATCTGCTTGGTGGAGGGGGCGCTGGGCTTCCTCGTCAGCACCCTCACCTACAAGTGCCAGAGCAACTCGCTGGCCATCATCGAGAGCGGGGGCGGCATCCTGCGCAACGTGTCCAGCCTCGTGGCCACGCGGGAGGACTACAGGTCAGGTTGCTTGCCCCTGCCCCATGCAGCTGCAGGTGCATCAGGCCCAGGGTGGTGCCAGCTGCAAGGGTTCAGATGCACTGGACCCCAGGTAGAGGCCGTGCCCCTGCTACAGAGCAAAGCAACCCTCCCCTTGCTGTGCGTATCAGTCTGACCCGGGGGTAAAATTCCTTCTCGACCCCAAATACGGCAATTGGGCTGACCTGAGCAGAGGGGCAAGACCCTTTAGGCTTGAAGTCCCAGCGGGGCTGCAGCCAGCGCCCTCCTTACCCCCCGACGCACGGAGCAGAAGTGGAGAGCGGGGTGGGGGGGATTCTCCCCCAGCCCCAGGCGAGCCGGCTGACGGCGCCTCCGTGTCTTGCAGGCAAGTGCTGCGGGATCACAACTGCCTGCAGACGCTGCTGCAGCACCTGAAGTCGCACAGCCTGACCATCGTGAGCAACGCCTGCGGCACCCTCTGGAACCTGTCCGCCCGCAGCCCCAAGGACCAGGAGCTGCTGTGGGACCTGGGCGCCGTGAGCATGCTGCGCAACCTCATCCACTCCAAGCACAAGATGATCGCCATGGGCAGCGCCGCCGCGCTGCGCAACCTGCTCACCCACCGGCCCCCCAAGTACAAGGACGCCACCGTCATCTCCCCGGGCTCCTGCATGCCCTCCCTCTACGTGCGCAAGCAGAAGGCGCTGGAGGCCGAGCTGGATGCCAAGCACTTGGCCGAGACCTTCGACAGCATGGAGAAGCAGAGCCTCAAGGGCCAGAGCGTGAAGAAGCCGCTGAGGCACATGGAGAGCCTGGTGAAGGACTACGCCTCCGACTCCGGCTGCTTCGACGACGACGAGGTGCCCAACGTCTCCACCGGCGTGGACACGGGCAATGCCTCCGTCCTCTCCATGTTCCTCAACTCCTCCTTCCTCCAGGGACAGGCCCTGCCCCGGGCTGTCACCCAGAGGAGGGGTCCGGAGCCAGAGAAGGATGACAGCGGCAAGCCGGCCGAGCCCAAGAAGCCCCCGGCGCCCGCCGACGACGTCTCGCTGGCTGCCGAGAAGCTGGCCAACAAGATCTCCACCACGGTGGCCAAGATCGACAAGCTGGTGGAGGACATCTCCACCCTGCACACGTCCTCGGACGACAGCTTCAGCCTCAGCTCCGAGGACCACGGTCTGGACTGGCAGTACGGCTCCGACGAGGTGCACGAGGCCCGGGCCCAGTCCTGCTCCCCGTGCCGCCTCTCGGACGCCGGCGGCTTCGCCAAGCGCGAGAGCCTGAGCCGGGCGCGCACGCTGCTGCGGCTGAAGACGGCCTACACCAGCCTGTCCACCGACAGCCTCAACAGCGGCAGCACCAGCGACGGCTACTGCACCAAGGAGCACATGAAGCCTTGCACCCGCGCCTCCTTCCTGGGCTACAAGGAGGAGCTGCAGCGGTACCAGAAGAGGCCCAGCCGCCTGGACCTGAAGAACATCCTCTCCAGCCGGCCCGAGAAGATGGAGCCGCCCGCCATGAAGGCCAAGGAGCCGGCCGAGCCGGAGAAGCCGGAGACGAGAGACCTGCGCGAACGGGCCAAGAAAACCGTCTCCTTCCCCGGCCCGGGCATCCAAGACAAGGAGCCCGAGGGCACGCAGGAGGCCGGGTCCCAGCTCAGTGCCGACCCGCAGGTCCACACCATCAAGCTGTCCCCGTCCTACCAACATGTGCCGCTCCTGGAGAGCCTGGCCAAGAGCGGCCCTGCCACGAGCAGCAGCGGGGGGCTCCCGGGGACCTCCTACCCCCCGACTCTCCCAGGCAGGAAGCAAGCCTGGCTGCCCCCTGGGCTTCTGCAGACCTCCGAGAGCCTGAGCAAGATCCCGGAGAAGCTGGCAGCCCCGGCCCCGGCCCCGGCCGCGCAGGAGTCGGTGCAGAAGTACTCGGTGGAAGACACCCCCATCTGCTTCTCCCGCTGCAGCTCCCTGTCGTCCCTCTCGTCCGCCGACAACGTGCTGGACGGGCAGAGCCACAGCGAGAACGAGATCGACAGCGACTCCTCGCTGGAGATCATCGAGGTGGATGAGGGCGCTGCGCCGGCCGAGGAGAGGCGGGAGAAGGAGGCGGCGGTGGAGCCGGCTACGCCCGTGGGCATCTCCCAGCCCATCGCCATCCCCTTCCCGAAGCGGGACAAGGTCTTCCTGCGGGAGTCGTCCCCGTCCCGCCCGGAGGACCTCACCCCCTCCAGCTCCTCGGAGAACTACATCCAGGAGACGCCGCTGGTGATGAGCCGCTGCAGCTCCGTCAGCTCCCTGGGCAGCTTCGAAAGCCCGTCCATCGCCAGCTCCATCCAGAGCGACCCTTGCAGCGAGATGATCAGCGGGACCGTCAGCCCCAGCGAGCTGCCCGACAGCCCCGGCCAGACCATGCCCCCCAGCCGCAGCAAGACGCCCCTCTTCGAACTGGGCGCGCCCCCCGAGAAGGAGCCCAGCCAGTTCAACATCCAGTGGGAGAACAACGTCAAGAAGTTCATGGACATCACCGACTTCAAGGAGCGGTTCCAGCTGCCCCAGGACCTGGACTCCATGGTCTACTTCACGGTGGAGAAACCCAACGAGAACTTCTCCTGCGCGTCCAGCCTCAGCGCCCTGCCCCTCCACGAGCACTACGTCCAGAAGGACGTGGAGCTGAAGCTCCTGCCCCCCTTCCCCGAGAAGAACGGCCTCAACTTCGTGGCGCACGAGAAGCGGGAAGACCGGCGGGAGGAGCGGCGCCGGCCGGAGCACACCTCCGACGACGACATCGAGATCCTCAAGGAGTGCATCAACTCGGCCATGCCCTCCCGCTTCCGCAAGGTCAAGACCTCCCTCGTCTCGGGCCTGCCCGCCCAGGCCAAGAAGGCCGTGCACGTCCCGGTGTACATGCTGGTGCCCACCCACCCGGCCCTGGGCGCGCCCCGGCCGCTGCGCTCTGCCCCCCGCGAGCTCTTCAAGGACGACGACTCCTTCACTGACTCCGCCGAGGGCACCCCGGTTAACTTCTCCAGCGCCGCCTCGCTGAGCGACGAGACCCTGCGCTACCCCATCAAGGAGGAGCCCGACCTCCCGCGTGGCCCGGGGAGGCGGCCGGAGAGGAAGGAGGCCGTGCCGCCGGTGCCGGGACGCAAGGCGATGGAGCCGCCCCACGAGCCGGGGAGCTCGGGCGCACTCCTGGGCCAGAAGGCGCCTTCCAACCACTCCACGCCCACCAAGACGGGTGCGGGCTACAAGCCGAAGGCCGGCTCCAGCCGGGCCAGCCCCGTTCCCGCAGCCACTGAGGGGAGGAGGGGGCCAGCGCCCTTGAAGAACGGGCCCGGCCTGGAGCTCAACATCGTCCGGCCCAGGAAGGAGCCCCAGGCCGACGGCACCCCGGGGAGCCTGGCTTTCCAGTCCCTGTGCCACACGACGCCCACCGAGGAGGCTGTCTACTGCTTCTACGAGAACGACTCCGACGGCCCGGTGCCGCGGGGGCCGGCTCCGAGGAAGGACCGCTGGGGCGGCGCGGCCCCCAGGAAGGAGCCGGAGCCGAGCGCCCGGCAGCTGCTTCAGGCCAAGACCAAGCTGGCAGCCAAGCTGCAGAACAACCTCATCGTGGACGAGACGCCGCCGTGCTACTCCCTCAGCTCCTCGCTCAGCTCCCTGAGCGACGTGGACCTCTACGAGGAGCGCGCGCCGGCCCACGGCAAAGCCGGGCGGGCGCTGGCCCTCAGCCGGGCGCCGGAGAGAGACCGGGACAGCTCCCTCAGCTCCCTCAGCATCAACTCGGACGACGACCTGCTGCAGAAGTGCATCGGCTCGGCCATGCCCAAGCGCCGGCGCCACTTGGCCCGGCGCAGGAACGCGGAGCGGAAGCAGAAGCTCAAAGGCGCCAACCCGCAGAGCGGCGCCGGCGGCAAGGAGTGGAAGCCGGAGCCGCAGCAGGACGAACCCACCTCAGACCGGGGCTCGGACCTGGACAGCGTGGAGTGGAAAGCCATCCAGGAAGGCGCCAACTCCATCGTCACCTGGCTGCACCAGGCGGCCGCCTCGCTGTCCCGGGAGCCATCCTCGGAGTCCGACTCCATCCTCTCCTTCGTGTCGGGGCTGTCGGTCGGCTCCACCCTGCAGCTCTCCTTGGACAGGCAGGACAAGCAGCGGGCGGCGAGCGGAGGGCGCCTGGAGGCAGAGAAGAGGGAGCATGGCAGGGCCTCCCAGGCAGGCAGGAAGGCAGCCGACCCCCGGGCTGCCGCGGGCAGGAAAAGCCTGGGGCCGCAGAAGTCCATGCCCAACCTGCCGGTGGTCTTCCGGGGCCGCACGGTCATCTACATGCCCAAGCCGGCCAAGGACGCGGCCAGCCCCCGTGCCACGCTGAAGAAAACCGGCGCCTCCAAGCCTGAAGCTCCCGGCAAGGCGCTGAGCCTGAGCCAGCAGCGGTCGCGGAGCCTGCACCGGCTGGGGAAGACCTCGGAGATGCCGGAGCTGAGCTTGCCCAAGCGCAGCGCCACCCCTCCGGCCAGGATCGGCAAGGCTCCCTCCTCCGGCTCGTCCCGCACCTCCACCCCGTCCCAGCCCTCCCAGAAGAAGCTGGGGTCGCCCTCCCAGCTCGCCAAGCAGCTGCCCTCTCCGGGGGGGAAAGCCGGCGGCATGTCTCCGCCGGGCCCCCCCGCCAGAGCGCCGCCCCAGAAGCCCCCGGGCAGCAAGCAGCACAAGACCCAGAAGTCGCCCGTCCGCATCCCCTTCATGCAGAAGCCGGCCAGGAAGCCGCTGTCGGGCCGCAGCCCCATGCCGGTGCTGGAGGAGCAGGCGGGCAGCGCCCCGCTGAAGGGCGGCAGCAAGGGAGTCCCGCCGGGCGGCCGGCTCAACCTGGTGCGGATGTCGTCGGTGCGCTCCAGCGGCAGCGAGTCGGACCGCTCGGGCTTCCTGCGGCAGCTCACCTTCATCAAGGAGTCGTCCAGCCTCGTCCTGCGGCACCGCACCGAGCTCTCGTCCTCCGAGTCCGTGTCCTCGTTGTCCCAGAGCGCCTCGCCCAAGAGGAGCCGGGCCGGGCTGCCGGCCGTCTTCCTCTGCTCCTCCAGGTGCGACGAGCTCAAGGCGGCCAAGCCGGCGGGGCCCAACCCACGCCCGGCCGTGCCCCGGACCCCGGCCAACGGCAAAGTGGCCCCTGGCACGAGGCCGCCGAGGAGAACCAGCTCCGAGAGCCCCTCCAGGCTGCCCGTGAAGGCCGGCGCCCGCCCGCCCGAGCCCTTCAAGCGCTACTCGTCGTCCCCCAACATCAGCCTCATCAAGAGGACCGCCAGCCCCTCCGCCGTCCCGTCCCCTTGCTCCGAGGCATCGGCCCAGAGGAGGAGGAACGAAGAGGCCCCCGCGCTGCCTGCCAGGAGCCCGGCAGGGAGCCCAGGGCAGCCGGACAAGCAGAAGATGATGATGATGAAAGGCACCTGGCGAAGGATCCGGGATGAAGACATCCCGCACATTCTCAAAAGCACCCTCCCCTCCTCGGCCCTGCCGCTGGTCAACACCGTGGAGGCCGCCCCGGGCTCCCAGCCCCCCGCCCAGCGGAAAACCAGCGACGCCGTGGTGCAGACCGAGGACTTCTCCACCACCAAGACCAACTCCAGCACGTCCCCCACCCTCGAGACCCGGGAAATGCCCAAGAGCTGCGACACGGAGGGGCTGGCTCCTGGCAAAGGCGCCGTGCCCATCTCCTTCAGCCACGAGGCGTCAGCCGGCTCCGTCGGGCACTTCCCCTCCAGCAGGCACAGCTCCCCAAGCCGGGCCGCCCGGGTGACTCCCTTCAACTACATCCCCAGCCCCATGGTGGTGCCGACCATGAGCAACAAATCCGTGGAGAAAATTCAGGCTTGAGCCGCCGCCAGAAATGCAACCTCTGCCTTGTCTCTGGCTACGGGGGCAGCTCCGCAGAGCCCCCCGGGCTGTCGCACGTCCACGGGAACAACGCTCTTGCTCATAAGCAAAAGGGGAAACCAAGAAGAAGCTGTTTCAATGCTCAACTAACAAAGGAGGAACTTTTGCATTGCTGTGACTGTTGGCCGGGACAGTTGGGTCCGTTTTGTTTTGGGGGAGAAGACGCACGAGATCCTTGGAGCACAGCAAGGGGCCGTTCGCAGTGCAGGAGCCTCCACGCGCTCTCCCTCTTTTGTGACCCTCCAGCGTCGGGGTGGTGCAGGGATGGACCTGCTGAGGCCTGACCCCTCCGCGCTCCGGACAGCTCTGCTGCTGGCTGCTTCCCCGCGGGGTTGGCCCTGCTGAAGGCTTGTCCAGCAAGGCTGGAGCCGCTTGCATTGCTGGACCCTGGGTGCTGGGATGGCCTCTCCCATGCTCAGCCGAGCTCCCGTTGTCCATGAACTCGGAAGCAGCCATCAGCCAACGTCCGCTGGCTGCGTCCCGGGCTCTGCAATGCCGCGGGGGCTGTCTCCACCCTTTCACTGAAGCACATTGGGATTTCCTGCCCGGGGAGGCAACTGAGGGGCTTCCCCGATTCCCCTCACTCGCCCCCGAGGTCTCCCGGGAGGTGGAGATGTTCAGAAGGCCCCGGGTCCGCGGCTCTTTCGATGGGAACCGGACCAGAACGCTTCAAGCAAAAGCCTTAATCTTTAGGTCTCAGCTGCATGCTTTCGCTCACCTATCGGCACTACTACCCAAGTCTATAAATAATCTCAGCTCAGTTATAAAGACGCCTTTGGAAACTCCCCTCTGGACCAAAGTAGAGAGGCCGTGAGAGAGAGAGAGCAGAGGAGAGAGGGGTGGGGGGGACGGACGCCCCACTTGGGGAGGCAGAAGGACTCGTGGGATCTGCCGTGTGCACCGCCAGGCCCCTAATTATGGTGACGGGCTAATCCGTTAATGACTAGCTTCGTTTGCGCTGGGCGGCATTGGCGCTGGGGGGGAGCAGAGCAGTGCTTCATTATCGCTGGGGGGAAGATGACTGTTACGGAGCTGCACACGGGAGGGGGGGACCTGGGGAAATGAGAGAAGAGGAGGGAGAGAGACCAGGCCAGGGGAGGGGAGGAGGGCGGCTGATTCTGGGGTGCACCCGGCACTGGCCAGGGGTACCTCGCTGGGGTATCTCCCCCACCCTGGTCCTCCCCACGGGCAGAGGGGTGCTGGCTTGCCTGGGAAGCTTCAGGCCCCTGTGGGACAATTCCCCCTTCGAGTGCTGATGCCGATTCTCCCGCGGATCTGGCACCAGCATCAGGCCAGTCGCCAAAGAGCTGCTGCCCCGTTCGCCCCCTGCCCGGGGGACGCGGCCCCCGCTCTCCCCTCCCCTCTGAAGCCAACAAGTCCCTTGCACGGAGCAGCCTCTGGGCCCTTGCACGCGTGCCCCTCCCGGGAGGACGAGGACTAAGGACTGGGAGAGGCTCAGCGGCACCGCAGGCAGCTCGGCCGGGCAGCCAGCTCCCGGGAGCCGCGAGCGCTTGTCACTCCCAGGTCAGGCAGAAGGCACCTTATAGACTAACTAAAGCAGAGGTGGGCTTGAAGGTGCCCGGCTGTAGAGGGAACCCTCTCCAAAGTGATTTAGGCGACTGCCTGGGGTGGCAACGAGTGGGAGGAAGGCAGACGGGGAAGGCTCTTCTGGAGCAGTCCTCCCAAGCACCCAGCTCCAGGCCCTTGGAAATGCCATGTTTGCACCTCGCTTCGGCCCCTAAATCTCCTAAACCAAGAGGGGGTTCAGGCTCATACAGCTCAGTCTTGCTCGGGGGCCTCAGGCCCCTGCATTGGCCAGGGTTTGGGGTGAAACCTTCCTTTATTTATGACAAACAGGCTTTTCTTTCTCTCTGAAGCTTTCCAAGGTTTTTCCCTCTTCCCCCACTTCAATTTTGGGTCTCAGTTGAAACGCCGGTGCTGGCCGGGGGGAGGCATCCACGCCAGAGCGGAGCAACGCCGGGAGCATTTTTTCTGGCTCGTTCCTGTTGCTGGTTTCTTTTCCCCTGGCAAATCCCAAGCCCCCGGAGCTCAGCAGCCTCCCGGCAAGAGGCAAAGGGGCCTCGAGGGACTCAGGTGTGGCACAAGTCGCTGCGGCAGCTGGCAGTGCCCTGGCCCAGGTGCTTCCCCTCGTCCCCTGGTGCTGACGGGGTCCCAGCCCCAGGCTCTTGATTTGGGGACACGAGTCCACTGAGAACTGGGCTCCCCCACCCGGTGCTCACCACCCAGACCCCACCAGCCACTGGAGGTCTGCGTGAGCCGGGGTCCTGAGCGGCTGTATCCAGGTGACCCCCTTCGCCCCAGGCCGGCCGTGCCATCTCCCCGCCGTCAGCGGGGTGTTCCCTACCTCTGTTGCGGATGCAGTGATCCCTTAGGTGCGGGATATGGGCGCCTGCCCCGGGGGGCTCGGCAGCACCCGGATCCAGTGGGGTCTGGACCCCCAGCCCTGGGATTTTTAGTCCGGACCCTGGTGCAGGGGTGCAGAGGGGAGCAGCAAGGACAGGGCATTACCTGGCGTAGCAATGGGTGCAGCAGCAGGGCAGGGCTCCGTGAGCGACCCGATTCTGGCCTGCCCATGGACCCAATCCTGGACAGGCCACGGTTGGATCTTGTTCCAGATCGGCTGGGCCAAGTGATTGAGGCACCACCCACTCACTTCCCCACATGGGCTCCTCTCTCTCTCTCTCTCAATCCCCCCCACCTTCACTGCCCCTCCGTCCAAGCTGGCGCTGCCGTTCTTTTTAGCTGCACCGAGGACACGCGGCGCCGTGCCACGAGCTGCTGCCAGCCTCAGCCGCCTGTCCCAGCCTCGCCGGGCGGCCGACCTCAGCCCTATCACACCGCAGCCTTGATCCCGGCATCGCCCCGGGGCCTCCACCAGCTCGGCTCCCCTCTGCCGGGCAGGGGTGGCACGGAGGAGCACGCCATCCCAGCCTCGTGGGCTCGGCCACGGCTGCACGCTGGGAGCTCACGCGTGCAGCGGGGTCGATGCTGTTGCAGCTGCAAGATCTGAACTGGAGAAGATCCAGGTTTCAAGGGCCTGATGAGGACGGTGCAGCGATACGGGCATGACCACACCACGAGCGGGCACCGGAGCCCCACGCGCCATCCCACGAATTCAGGGTACAACCCGCTGTAGCAACAGGGGAAGACTGCATTACCTCACCTTTTTTTTTTCCTGTAGCCACAGGTTTAAGAGCCTCCCCAACTGCCCCGGCCCTTGCCATGGCCACGCTTCTTCTTAGCCTAGACCCTCCTTCTCCGTGTGCCCGTTGGCTTCTGTCCTCTTCTGTTGAGAAACGTGCTGGGTTTTGAGGTGTCCTGGGTTTTTTTTGCTACTGGTTTCCCCTCGCCCCTGCCCTCCGCTGTATGTATGTACTAAGGATGTTATTTTACTGGGACTCTGGACAGTATTAAAATTAAAAGTAAAGCGGTGTAAATAGGAAGCTGGGGGTGGTGTCTTTATTCCCACCTGGTGGTGTGGGGAGCCAGGGAGGGATGGGCTGCTGCGCGGGGCCGAGGAGCCAGGCTCCGACACCGACACGCTTGGGGGGCCCTGGGCTTGTCTCTTCTGTGCTTCGTTCCCCACCCGAGCGGGAGACCCTGCCCTGCCTCCGCCACCCCCTGCCATACAGCCCTAGCCCCCGACCTGGTGACAGACCTGGCTCCACTTAGCAGCTCAGACAATGTCTGGGTGAGTTGGAAGAGAAGTTGGGTGCACCGCTAATGTGCGCCAGAGCTGCAGCGTCAAAGCTGATCCCCTAACCCCACTGCCACCCCCGACCTTGCACCCCCTGCCCCAAAGCAGGGAGCTCATGCAGAGGGCAGGGAGCCCCGCTGGAGGCCGGACAGGAGGAGTTGGGGCCAGGCCCAGAGGAGAGGTGAGCTTCGGCTCAGGTGAGCCCATTGCACGCCTTGAGCCTTCAGCCAGGGCTGCAACAAGTGGGGGGGAATGCACTTAGTGCCTGAACAGGCAGGGGCAGGAGCGACCCCCAGGGAGTGCAGCTCCTCCCAGGGCTTGAACCCAGGGCTGCAATTAGTGCCTAACCAGGCCCGGCTGCAGCAGCCTCCATTGAAGGGCCAGCGAGCTGCGCAGAGCCTCAACGAGGCACAGACTGCAGCCAGGGCTGCAATTAGTGCCTGGCAAGGAGCCGCCTTCACAGCGGGCCGCCGAGCTCCTCGCAGCCCGGGAGCAAGGTCCTGCTGCACCCAGGCCTCCGGGCAGAGCCTGGGCAGGTGAGGGCAGGGGCAGGCTTGGTGCAGGGGCAGTGACTGGGGAGCCCTGCCTCTGCCCGGGGTCAAGCAGCCCCCCCAGAGCCGGGCGGGTCTGCAGTCGAGCAGGGGTCCCGGGGGTCGTTCCCCAGCGAGAGGCAGGTCCCGGCTCCCTGCAGGGGACCCCGGCTCTCGGACGCAGGCCCAGGGCAGGAGCAAGGCTCCCTTAGGGGCAGAGGGGCCGTGCCACGGCGAGAGCAGCCTTCTTTCTGCCTCGGACCACGACTGGCAGAGGGGGTGCTGCAGGCGGGTCTGCCTCCAGCCCGTGCCCAGGGGGTCGCGATCCAGCACCGGGCAGGGGCCCTGCCAGGAGGGCAGAGGAGCTCGTGTGCAGCCCCCGGGCGGGGAGCACCGGCCCCCTGGGCTCAGCGGTCTCCCCACACCCGGAGCAAGGCTCTGCCCCCAGCGAAGGGCGGAGGAGGGCGTCCCACAGCGGGGGTCACTGGCCCGCCCCTCGCGCTGCTCCTACGTCTTCGCACGGCACAACCTTGCTGGGGCGGTGAGCTGCGTCCTGGGCACAGCGTTGGGACCCCCCCGAGGACAGCAGGCCTGGGGTGCTGGTCCGGGTTTGGCCCAGTGCATGCCTGGCTCGTGGCCCTTTGCCTTTTGGGGCCCCAGAGGCAGCTCTGCAGCTGGACCTTGGTCTGAGCCAGGCCCCAGGGAGGGTATTTGAGCAGGCGGCCTGCCCTGGGTCCCCACATCTCCACGCTCTGCAGGACACGGCTGTTTGGCTCCCCGAGGGCAGCCCGAGCCGCTGCTGCCCCCAAACCCAGGTCTCGCCCAGAGCCGCGGGGCTGGGGCATGGTGCTGAGCAGTGTGGGCTGGGGGTCCGGACTCCCTTGTGGCTGGGGGCGCCTGAGCCCCCCTTCTCTGCACCCCCTTGGCTGGGCTCGCGCAGGCGCAGGTGCTGGGACCCGCAGTGCTCCCTGCTGAGCAGCCGGAGAAGACGGATCCCCGCAGCCCGGCGGGACGTGCTGCATGACTTTGCTATGTCCAGGCAGCTCCCGTGGCTGGAAACAAAGGCAAAGGCAGCCCTCCCGTCGTCTAGCCCAACATCTCCGGACTGGAGCACAGGCGGCTGGAGCAAGTCCTCTCCAGCATGGCAAATATGATGGTCCTTGGCCCGCAGCGGCTGGGCAAGCACCGCTGGGGAAAGCAAGAGTGAAAGCCGGACCCGGAGGACGCCCACCCTGTGCAGTCAAACCCATGAGCCCTGCCTGAATGCACGGGGCCTTGGCCACCGCGCCACGAGGCATGCTGGCGCTGCGGCCTTTGTGGGACTCCCCTTGTAGTGGACCCAGTGCGGGTCCGCTTGGAAAGAGTCAATGGGCCCAGAAGTGGGAGCCTGGACTAGCCAGCTCCTGTGGTGCATGGTGCTGGGCCTCTCAGTGTGGCTGCTGAGTTCCTGGGTTCAAATCCTGCCCTCTCCCTGTTTTGCAGGGAGGCGCCGTCCTCTTTCAATGGCGGGGCCTGGCCGCTGCGCCTCAAGGGGCCCACGGCAGCCCAAGCTTTCAGCCTTCCCTGGTACTCCAGTGGTAAGGGTGCTACCCTAGGTGGCAAAGGTTGTGGGTTCAAGCCCCAGCCTGGCTGGAGCCCTCTGGCCCCTCGCTCCTCAGTAAGTCCCTTGTGCACACAAGGAGGCTGTGCTGGGTTGTGGGGAGGCTGGGCTGAAGACCTGGAGAAGTGACTTCCTCATTGAGTAGTAGGGGGTTTTTTTTGCACTTTGAACATCATGGGGTTTCCTTTTTCGGGTCCTGGGCCCCAAAATCAAGACAAAAAAAAACCCGGCGAGCCACCGGGTGGTTCAGGACATTTTCCAACTGAGCTGCACATTCAAGTCCCCTCCGTCTTGCAACTGCGATCACCCCTGAGCTCCAGCTAGTAGGCAAGCGCCGGAGGGGGAAACGGTTGCGTAGTAGATGGTGACCAGGGGACTCAAGCCTTCGGGGACTTGAACCTGCAGCCCCTGCCACCGCTGACAGTGTCCCGAACCACCCTGCCAAAGGGCCAACCTGACTGCAGGGCCTTCCCATGGGCCTCTTCACCCGCCTCGCTGGCCACCCTGCAGGCAAACAAGCACCCAGGAGATAAGGGATATGCTGCCGGCATCAGGACTTAACCCCACAGCCCCAGGGCAGGCCTCCACCACCCTGTGCCTCCAGCCCCTCTCCTCCTGGCCCCTTGACCTGCTGCCTGCACCATGCACTGGGCCCACAACAAGGGAGCCCCTGCCCAGCCAGCCAGCGCCGCCCCCAGCCTAGCCCCATGGCCCAGGAGCCCGACCCCCTGGGGCACAGTGTTTGCACATCTGGTGTCAGCTGCTGTGGTGGGCTTCCCCCCACGGGTGGGCTCTCCTCTCCTCTCCCCCCTGCCTAAGCGGCCCCTTCTTTTCTGCTGCTCTGTGGAAGGAGGCAGCTCCTGCTGCTAAAACCTGCAGCAACAACCAGTGCAACCAATGTGCACCCCCCCCACCCCAGGGCTCCTGCACCCGGCTGGGGGCAACCAGAGGGGCTAGCACGGCCAGTGGTGACCCTGCATGCACCAGCTCTGCTGTGTCATGGGGTAGATATTTGTGCAACCCCTCCACATAGTCACAGCATCATCCACGGCCGCGGGGCTGGAAGGTCCCATAGCCATATCCCAGCCCAGCCCAGCCCAGCCCAGCTCAGGGTTTGCCTTCTCCCCACTCCAAACCCTCCTGCCTGGAGACTGCCCCAACCCCGGGGTCATCTCCCCCCGGGAGGCGGCAACAAAGCTCGTGCTCAGAGCCGGGCTTTTGGCAAACGAGCCTCCTGCTCGTCCTGCCCCCCCGGCACGAGGCGATTGCCCGCCGTCCTGGCTAACACCCCGCGGAGCACCCCTCCTCCTACCCGGGCTCCGGGGCTGCTTGACCCCGGGCACAGGCAGGGCTCCCTGGGGCCTGGGGTGGGGGGGAGCTGCCTGCCCCGCACCAAGCTGCCCCCGCCCCCGGCTCAGGCACTGCCCGGCCCGGGGCGGCAGGACGTGGCTCGGGCGGGGGCGCTCTCGGCTCCGCCCCCCTCCTCCCGCCCGGCCCGCACCTGCCCCTCGTTGAGGCCCGGGAGGAGCAATCAAGGCTGCCGGGCCGGGCCTCGTTAGCACTAATTAGCACCCTGGGTGCAAGCCCCGGCGGAGCCGGCTCCGGGGATGCTCCTGCCTTGCGGCTCCGGCACTAAGTGCCGCTCTGCCCCGCGCTGCAGCCCGGCCGGGGTCTCGGGGAGCCCGCGGGAGCGCGGGGCAATGCCCCGGGCACGGGCTGCAGCGCGAACCTCGTGCTCCGCCCCGGGCAGCAGCGGGCGGGGCCCGGAGCGAGGTCCTGCTGCCCCGGGGCTCCGGGCAGGGAGCCCTGCCTGTGCCCGGGGTCAAGCAGCCCCGGAGCCCGGGCAGGAGGAGGGGTGCTCCGCGGGGTGTTAGCCAGGACGGCGGGCAATCGCCTCGTGCCGGGGGGGCAGGACGAGCAGGAGGCTCGTTTGCCAAAAGCCCGGCTCTGAGCACGAGCTTTGTTGCCGACTCCCGGGGGGAGATGACCCCGGGGTTGGGGCAGTCTCCAGGCAGGAGGGTTTGGAGTGGGGAGAAGGCAAACCCTGAGCTGGGCTGGGCTGGGCTGGGCTGGGCTATGGCTATGGGACCTTCCAGCCCCGCGGCCGTGGATGATGCTGTGACTATGTGGAGGGGTTGCACAAATATCTACCCCATGACACAGCAGAGCTGGTGCCTGCAGGGTCACCGCTGGCCGTGCTAGCCCCTCTGGTTGCCCCCAGCCGGGTGCAGGAGCCCTGGGGTGGGGTGGGGGGGGTGCACATTGGTTGCACTGGTTGTTGCTGCAGGTTTTAGCAGCAGGAGCTGCCTCCTTCCACAGAGCAGCAGAAAAGAAGGGGCCGCTTAGGCAGGGGGGAGAGGAGAGGAGAGCCCACCCGTGGGGGGAAGCCCACCACAGCAGCTGACACCAGATGTGCAAACACTGTGCCCCAGGGGGTCTGGCTCCTGGGCCATGGGGCTAGGCTGGGGGGGGCGGCGCTGGCTGGCTGGGCAGGGGCTCCCTTGTTGTGGGCCCAGTGCATGGTGCAGGCAGCAGGTCAAGGGGCCAGGAGGAGAGGGGCTGGAGGCACAGGGTGGTGGAGGCCTGCCCTGGGGCTGTGGGGTTAAGTCCTGATGCCGGCAGCATATCCCTTATCTCCTGGGTGCTTGTTTGCCTGCAGGGTGGCCAGCGAGGCGGGTGAAGAGGCCCATGGGAAGGCCCTGCAGTCAGGTTGGCCCTTTGGCAGGGTGGTTCGGGACACTGTCAGCGGTGGCAGGGGCTGCAGGTTCAAGTCCCCGAAGGCTTGAGTCCCCTGGACACCATCTACTATGCAACCGTTTCCCCCTCCGGCGCTTGCCTACTAGCTGGAGCTCAGGGGTGATCGCAGTTGCAAGACGGAGGGGACTTGAATGTGCAGCTCAGTTGGAAAATGTCCTGAACCACCCGGTGGCTCGCCGGGTTTTTTTTTTGTCTTGATTTTGGGGCCCAGGACCTGAAAAAGGATAAACCCATGATGTTCAAATTGCAAAAAAAAACCCCTACTACTCAATGAGGAAGTCACTTCTCCAGGTCTTCAGCCCAGCCTCCCCACAACCCAGCACAGCCTCCTTGTGTGCACAAGGGACTCACTGAGGAGCCAGGGGCCAGAGGGCTCCAGCCAGGCTGGGGCTTGAACCCACAACCTTTGCCACCTAGGGTAGCACCCTTACCACTGGAGTACCAGGGAAGGCTGAAAGCATGGGGTGCCATGGGCCCCTTGAGGCGCAGCGGCCAGGCCCCGCCATTGAAAGAGGACGGCGCCTCCCTGCAAAACAGGGAGAGGGCAGGACTTGAACCCAGGAACTCAGCAGCCACACTGAGAGGCCCAGCACCATGCACCAGAGGAGCTGGCTGGTCCAGGCCCCCACTTCTGGGCCCATTGACTCTTTCCAAGCGGACCCGCACTGGGTCCACTACAAGGGGAGTCCCACAAAGGCCGCGGCGCCAGCGTGCCTCGTGGCGCGGTGGCCAAGGCCCCGTGCATTCAGGCAGGGCTCGTGGGTTTGACTGCACAGGGTGGGCGTCCTCCGGGTCCGGCTTTCACTCTTGCTTTCCCCAGCGGTGCTTGCCCAGCCGCTGCGGGCCAAGGACCATCATATTTGCCATGCTGGAGAGGACTTGCTCCAGCCGCCCGTGCTCCAGTCCGGAGACGTTGGGCTGGACGCCGGGAGGGCTGCCTTTGCCTTTGTTTCCAGCCACGGGAGCTGCCTGGACATAGCAAAGTCGTGCAGCACGTCCCGCCGGGCTGCGGGGATCCGTCGTCTCCGGCTGCTCAGCAGGGAGCACTGCGGGTCCCAGCACCTGCGCCTGCGTGAGCCCAGCCAAGGGGGTGCAGAGAAGGGGGGCTCAGGGGCCCCCAGCCACAAGGGAGTCCGGACCCCCAGCCCACACTGCTCAGCACCATGCCCCAGCCCCGCGGCTCTGGGCGAGACCTGGGTTTGGGGGCAGCAGCGGCTCGGGCTGCCCTCGGGGAGCCGAACAGCCGTGTCCTGCAGAGCGTGGAGATGTGGGGACCCAGGGCAGGCCGCCTGCTCAAATACCCTCCCCGGGGCCTGGCTCAGACCAAGGTCCAGCTGCAGAGCTGCCTCTGGGGCCCCAAAAGGCAAAGGGCCATGAGCCGGGCACGCACTGGGCCAAACCCGGACCAGCACCCCAGGCCTGCTGTCCTCGGGGGGGTCCCAACGCCGTGCCCAGGACGCAGCTCACTGCCCCAGCAAGGTTGTGCCGTGCGAAGACGTAGGAGCGGCGCGAGGGGCGGGCCAGTGACCCCTGCTGTGGGACGCCCTCCTCCGCCCTGCGCTGGGGGCAGAGCCTTGCTCCGGGTGTGGGGGGACCGCTGAGCCCAGGGGGCCGGTGCTCCCCGCCCGGGGGCTGCACACGAGCTCCTCTGCCCTCCTGGCAGGGCCCCTGCCCGGTGCTGGATCGCGACCCCCTGGGCGCGGGCTGGAGGCAGACCCGCCTGCAGCACCCCCTCTGCCAGTCCTGGTCCGAGGCAGAAAGAAGGCTGCTCTCGCCGTGGCACGGCCCCTCTGCCCCTAAGGGAGCCTTGCTCCTGCCCTGGGCCTGCGTCCGAGAGCCGGGGACCCCTGCAGGGAGCCGAGGACCTGCCTCTCGCTGGGGAACGACCCCCGGGACCCCTGCTCGACTGCAGACCCGCCCGGCTCTGGGGGGGCTGCTTGACCCCTGGGCAGAGGCAGGGCTCCCCAGTCACTGCCCCTGCACCAAGCCTGCCCCTGCCCTCACCTGCCCAGGCTCTGCCCGGAGGCCTGAGTGCAGCAGGACCTTGCTCCCGGACTGCGAGGAGCTCGACGGCCCGCTGTGAAGGCGGGTCCTTGCCAGGCACTAATTGCAGCCCTGGCTGCAGCCTGTGCCTCGTTGAGGCTCTGCGCAGCTCGCTGGCCCTTCAATGGAGGCTGCTGCAGCCGGGCCTGGTTAGGCACTAATTGCAGCCCTGGGTTCAAGCCCTGGGAGGAGCTGGGCTCCCTGGGGGTCGCTCCTGCCCCTGCCTGTTCAGGCACTAAGTGCATTCCCCCCCACTTGTTGCAGCCCTGGCTGAAGGCTCAAGGCGTGCAATGAGCTCACCTGAGCCGTAGCGGATGCTTGCACCTCCCTGCTCCATTGTGGTCTGAGCCTGGCCCAGCCAGAGCACTGCCAGAGCTGGGCAGGGGGTCAGGGTGAGCCCTGGGCACTGGGGCCTGCCTTGGCCAGGATGCGGCCGTGCCGAAGGCTGTGCGCTCGGGGCGGTGAAAAGCAAAGGCTCGGCTCCATGCAGCAGCTGCCCCAGGAGCGCCCTGGGCCCCGCGCCCCATGGGCTGCCCAGGCACGTGGCCCCCCCAGCCCGTCTGCCCCGAGCACACGGCCCCAGGGCAGTGCTGGGTGCGGAGCTGGCCCGACCCGGTGAAGCGCAGCCCAGGCTGAGCTCTAGGTGCCGCGCCCTTGCCCCCCGCCCGGGTTGTGCAGCAGCCCCAGGGGTGCCACAGCCCTGGGGGTGCCCCCCGGGATCCTCCAGCAGCTCTAGCCCAGGCCTTGCAGCACCGGGTAGGGCAGAGCCAGCGAGGGGTCTTGGCAGCCTGGTCTGCAGAGGCATAGGGGCTCCTCGCTCCCACGCATGTCCACGGTGTCTCCAGCAGTCAGGGCCCCTGCAAGCCCGGTTAGTGGGCCTCGGAGACCAACGGGACCAGAACCAACCCAGGGAACCAGTCCTGCCCTGGGCAAACCTAGTGAAGTCACTCCACTCCAGGGTCAATCTGGCCACTCCAGATTGACCCTGTTGCACACAAAAGCAGAATGGGCCCCTGAAGCCCTCTGAGCCTCCTTCCCTGATATTACAAGAAGCTGGAAGTAGAAATGGGCCTGAACCCAGACCTCGGGGAAGTCTGGACACCCGTGTGAAGCTGGATCCCGGCACAATACAAAATGATCCTGGGGGAACAGAGGTCACTGTCCACCAAGACAGCTGGGGAGTGGGAGAGCCGCAGGGTATATGCACACGGGGGTGTGTGGGGTGTGTGTACATGCCCGTGGATGCAGGTGCATGTGTGTGCATGTATCTGCACGTGCGTGCGAGTGTGTCAGTCTCTCTGTGCACGTACATGAGCTTGTGTGTGTGTTGCTCCATGCTACCTTCAGGTGTCTTTCCTACAACCTGACAAATGCAGCCTGCTTTGCACCTCCCAGAGCCCGTCCCGTCCTTCCTTCCTTTACGCTGCCGCAGGACGGCCCCATCTCCCTGGGGAGGGGGTTGTGGGTGGGGGGATTGCAGGGGTCAGTCCCTGCGCCAGCCCCAGGCCGGCAGTGCCTGCGCCTTCTCACCTCTCCTCTGGGCCTGGCCCCAGCTCCTCCTGCCCCGGCTCCAGCGGGGCTCCCTGCCCTCTGCATGAGCTCTCTGCCTCGGGGCGGCGGTGCAAGGCCGGGGTGGGGGTGGCAGTGGGGTTAGGGGATCAGCTTTGATGCCGCAGCTCTGGCGCACAGCAGCGGTGCACACAGCTTCTCTTTCAGCTCACCCAGACATTGTCTGAGCTGCAAAATGGAGCCGGGTCTGTCACCAGGTCAGTGCCAGTGCGGCAAAAAACAGGGAGAAGCCAGGACCAGAACACAGGACCTCAGCACCAGCAGTGAGAGGACCTGCACCGTGCACCACAGGACCTGGGGGGCTCAGACCCTCACTTCTGGGCCCCTTGACTCTTTCCATGTGGACACACACTGGATCCACTGCAAAGGGAGCCCCAGGAGGGCTGCAGCACCTGCCTGCCTCGTGGCCAGGGCCCCATGCTTTCAGGCGCGTCCCCCCGGGCTGCAGGCATTGGTCTTCTCTGGCTGCTCAGTAGGGACCACTGCAGGTCCCAGCGCCTGCACAAGCCCAGCCAAGGGGGTGCAGAGAAGGGGGCTCAGGGGCCCCCAGCCACAAGGGAGTCCGGACCCCCAGCCCACGCTTCCCAGCTCCACAGCTCTGGGTGAGACCTGGGTTTGGGGGCAGCAGCAGCTTGGGCTGCCCTTGGGGAGCCGAACAGCCGTGTCCTGCAGAGCGTGGAGATATGGGGACCCAGGGCAGGCTGCCTGCCCAAATACCCTCCCCGGGGCCTGGCTCAGACCAAGGTCCAGCTGCAGAGCTGCCTCTGGGGCCCCAAAAGGCAAAGGGCCACAAGCTGGCTGGGCTCTGGGCCAAACCCAGACCAGCACCCCGGCCTGCTGTCCTCGGGGGGGGGGGTCCCAATGCCGTGCCCAGGAGACTGCTCACCACCCCACCAAGGTTGCGCCGTGTGAAGGTGTAGGAGCTGTGTGAGGGACAGACCAGTGACTCCCACTGTGGGACACCCTCCTCCACCCTGCACTGGGGGCAGAGCCTTGCTCCGGGTGTGGGGGGACCGCTGAGCCCAGGGGGGCGATGCTCCCCACCCGGGGGCTGCACACGAGCTCCTCTGCCCTCCTGGCAGGGCCCCTGCCCGGTGCTGGATCACGACCACACATGGCTGCACCTGCAGCACGACCTCTTCCAGTCCCTAGTCCAGGTGTGGGCAAAATATGGCCCATGGGCCGGATCCAGCCCACCAGCCATTCTATCTGGACCGCGGGGCTCCTAAGACATTTAGAAAATTAATATTTCCCTGCTCCTGGCTGTCTGTCAAAGATGACAGGAGCCTGGGCAGTAGGACCCAAGGGAAGCCAGGAGGACTCTCCAGCCAGGCAGCAAGGCCCTGCCCCAGCCCCCCACTCCTGGATGTCCCTGCCTACTCCAGCTTTCACTGCTTCCCTGCATGCAGCTGCGGGTACCCCGGGGCCAGCCAGGGGCAGGAGTGGGTGTCCATGCAATGAGGGAAGAGGAGAGAGAGAGTGAGTGTGTTTGTGTGTGTGCAACGACAGGCACACTTTGTGTGTGCACAGAGAAAGGCACACTGTGTGTGTGTTTGTATAGAGTGAGTCCCACACACAAACCTCCACCATACACATGCACCCACACCCACCTTGCACTGCCATACATGCAAACCCCCACACCCACACCCCCTCACACAACCCCCCACAAACCCCACACCCACCCACACACCCACATGCTCCCTCACTCCACACCCACACCTATCCACCCCCACACAAACCCTCCCTCGCACGCACACCCCCCCATAGCCCCCCACAAACCTATACCAAACCCCCCATGCCCCTTCCCCCCACAATGCACAAGACTAAGACTTCATTTTCAGCTATTATACGATCACTTCTACGTGCGCTACACAAACAGGTGTAAAGCAGGACAAAAATATTTTTTGAAATCAAATTAATGAAAGTTGTAGAGGTTGGATTTTGAGACTATAATTCGGTATTTTTCTGGTTCCAAGGTAACAAAACCCCTTACTGAAAGGAGTATCACCAGGGGCAAGGGGAGGGACTTCTGGTCCCAAGATGACAACCAGGGGGTGGGACACTTGTGAAGGGGCGGGGCTACCCATGTGGCCCTCGATACCTTGCCAAAACTCGCTAAGTGTCCCTCCGCCCGAAATAATAGCCTGCCCCTGGCATATACCCACGCACACATGCATGCACACACAACTACCCATGAATACACCCACACCCATGCATACACATGCACACAGACACACACATGCATACACGTGTGTAAACCTGCATGTGCCCACACACACACAGACATGCATGCACACACAGACGCACATGTGTGTGCTCATGCTCACATACACCCCCCCCCCATGATGTAACCCTCCACCCAACCCAAAATCACCTCCTGCCAGGAGCCACAGGCCTGAGCTCTGCTCCCGGCCGGGGCTGCAGCAGACAAAGCCTCCGGCAGGGTTACAAGCTCTTCAGGACCTTCTTGATCCAGGCCTTGTAGGGGAAGACGGCTGTGGCGACAGGCGGCCTGAACACGTTGACGCAGCTCTCATCCGAGAAGGATATCACGCCGGCCGCCTCCGCCATCTTCCCACACACCACGGGGCCCCCAGAGTCCCCCTGCAAGAGTGCGGGAGGCAGGTGATGAGCTGGAAGGGGCAGGGGCAGCACCCCCTGGCAGAAGGGGGGTGCAGAAGAGGATGTGGGGCATGTTGCCCTTGCTGGGCACAACCCACAACACTGCCCCAGCCTGGGGCAGGAAGGCCGCTCAGGCTTGTTGCCTGCCCCATCCTTAGCCTCTGCTTCGGGGAGTGCAGTGCAGCCCAGAGACCCAGCTCTACCTGACACCGTAGCCCCCACACTCCTACCTGCAGCCCCTGAGCGCGCCAGGGAGAAGCAAAGCCTTGGGGTTGAACCCAGCAAGCAGGGGTGGCATGAAGCTGTCCAGACAGCAGCAGCCCAAAGGGACACCCTCAATCCCAGCTGCATTTGGGGGTCTTGGGGGGGTGCCCCTGCTTGAGCTCCCCATCACCTCTCCCTGCCTGTGAAGAAGGCTCCAAGCCACTAAAACATCAGGGTACCAGGGCAGCGAACCCGCAAACTTCGCTGTGTCGGGGGGAGCTCTGCACTGCCCCCCACCCCCCACAAGCCCATCAGGTCCCATCCATCATCACCTTGCAAGGGGCTGAGCGTTTAACAACAGCCTGGTAGCAGGTCATGGTGGGGGTCAGCTCGCCGTGCCAGAACCGGCTGCCGTTGCACATGCGCCCGTCCAGCACTTTGATGTCCAGCTCCTTCAGCACGGGGGAGAGCTTGCCAGGCTGCTTGGTCACCCCCCAGCCAGCCACGCTGCACCGTGCCCCAGCGACCCACGCCTTCTTGGGCAGCGCGAGGAGCTTCGTCTGCCGGTTCTTCTTCACCTTCCTGTCCAGCTGTGGGCAGGGGAGAGAGGCCTGGTCAGGTGCCACGTGGGAGAGGCCCCGAGACCGGGCATGCGCTGGGGCCTTTGAGCCATTCACGCTGCAGCCCCGATGGCCCCAGGGCTCGGGTCAGGAGAGGGGTGGCTCTGCCCCACACAGAGGCAGAGACGTGGGGTAGATACGGGAGCTTCGTGGCATCCCGCCTGGCCAGGCTTAGCGAGTGTTAGCAAAGGGCAAGGGGTAGCAAACCCCCAGCCCTGCCCCAAAGCCTCCTCCCAGCATGAGGCAGCTCCACCACCCACCGAGCCTGCATTTATACCGTGCACCTGGAAACTTAGAGCACCCACCCATGCTACCCCGCAGGCTGTGCCCCCCGCACCTTGCACGATGCGATACAGCCCCGTCCTCCCTGCTCTGCAGTGCCACGGGGCTTGCAGCTGCAGGTTCACGGCTTTGCAGGAGAAAGAGCTCGCATGGTATCAAGGTGTGGAAACGAGTAGCGGGAAATGACTGGGGGTTGGGGTGGGGAAGCCACAACTTCCTGCCCTGCTCCGAGCTGCAGAGAGCTGCCCCCCGCACCCCAGCCCACCCCACGCAGCCCCTCCCGGAGACACTAAATGGCCTGTTTGCCTTCACCCGCGCTAACGTGGCTTTTCCCATCCAAGCTCAAGTGCAATGCTGGCCTAGATAACCTCCCCGGGTCCCTCCCAGCCCTGCCTCTCATGGGTGAGCCCCAGCTGGGGAAACTGAGGCAGGGGAGAAGAGCGATGCACGTGGCAAGGAGACACCCTCCTCCCCCCCCAGCCCCACGGCTCTCCAGCCGCTCGCAGCTACAGGTCCAGGCACCTTCAGCAGCATGAGGTCGTTCTCCATTGTCTTCCGCTGGTAGTCAGGGTGTGGGACGGACCTGGCGATGCTGAAGCTCTGCTGGTAGGGAGAGGCCTTGTCCAGGCTGTGCAGCCCCACCACGGCCTTCAAGGGCCCCCTGTTCCTGGGGCACAGAAGCAAAGCTCCCTCGCACCAGTGACCTCCATGCCAACCGCCCCCCCACCAATGCTCCCCCCAGGAGGAAGCCCACACCGCCTTTCCAAGATGCACTCCCACTGCCCTGGAGCGCCGAGGGCAGGAGACAACGTCCGAGTCCCCTGCACGTGGCGGACGAGCCCCCGGCTGAATCCTTCCCCTTCCCTGGAGCCTCACCGTGGCAGCTGGCAGTGAGCAGCGGTCAGCACCCAGCGCGTGTGCACCAGGGCCCCCCCACACATGTGCTTGCCGTTGGCTTGGAGAGACACCATGTAGGGCCTGGAGTGCGGCTTGGCTTCCCGGCCCCCGATGATCCACGACTGGAGCCGGCCAGCTGCAGAGACACAGCAAGGGGTGCAGGGCCCCAGGCTCACGGGCAGCCCACCCCTCGCGGGGCTGAGATCCCCACGGCCACCCCAGCACCCACCAGCCGCACAATCCTTTCCTGGGGGCCTGGATTGGCCACAGCAGCATCCCGGAGCTAAGTGAGTGAATGCAAGCAGCGGGGATGGACCCTGGCTCTCCTGATGCCCAGGCCAGGGTCCTCAGCCCTGGGTTATCCCCACCACAGTCCACTCACCAGCCTCCCCAGGGTAGAGAAGCAGGAATGGCAGCAGGACCAAGCTCACAGCCGCCTTCATGATGCTGCCGAGCTGCGTTTGACTGAGCCGTGGCCTCAGTGCTCTTGCCCACCTCCCCCCAGCTCGTGCTTCCTCCCACAAAGGCTCCGAGACATGGGGGTGAAATTAGTAGAAGATGACACAGTTTAGGGTGTGAAAATCTGAAGGGTGTGAAAGTGGCACCTGCTGCACAGGGCTGGGGGGGAGGAGATGTGCAGCCTGGCTGAAAAGCAGCAGCCAAGGGCCCCCGCGCAGGGGAAGGGAAGGCAAAGGAGCCTTTTTGGGGCACCGCTGCTCTGACCCAGTGAGAAGTGGGTTGCTGGCAGGGTGGAGACACCACCCTTCTTCCCCCAGGGCTCCTGCACACCTGAAGGGGTGGCACTGGTAGCAACTTCCCCAACCCCCATCCCTTATCCAACCCCGCTCATCAATTCCTCACCCCCCGCCCCCAAAACCTCTGCCTTAAAGAACTTGCAAGCGGGAGGCGGTTTCTGGAGAACTGCGTTTTAGTAACAGCTTCCTTACTGAGGGGCGTGACACCGTGGCCCTGGGCCTGACTGCCCCCCATGCACTCAGTGACCCATTTTCACCCTCAACCACACAGTGTGCTTGCTAAATGTCCTGGTGGCGCTCAGAATAGCCCCTGGCGTCCTTCCCTACTCATCCCCACAGCAAGGCCTCTACCGAAGCCGGGATGCCCAAGGAACGGGGCTGCACCAGAAAGCCAGGTCTCTCCGGCCCCTAAAGGCCGACACTGCTCTTTGCTTTGGACACCTTGGAGGGCACGGCAGTCCTGGCTTTGCCTGACGATGCCTTCGCCCTCTGCAAGCCATCCAGGAGCTTCTGCTGGAAGAAGGCGCTGCGGTAGTCCAGTTCGTTAAGGTGCCTTAAAACCAGAGGCACCTGGTGTTTCTTTACGTCCACGTACACTGGGATCATCTTTGTGCCTTCCCGCTCGATCACGTGCTGCAGGTTCCACTCCAGGACCCGCTGGCACCAGGGGTCATGCAGCGACCGGGCCGAGAGGATGATGATGGCGACCTGACTGGCCTCGATGACCTCGGTGGCTTTCAAGGCCACCGATGTCCCAGCCACTTGGTCCTGGTGCTCCACGTAGCCCCGGAAGCCGTGCTCCATCAGGGTCTCGGAGATGCGGGAGGCCACGTCGTCGTCGTCGGGGCAGTACCAGATGGAGAAGTCGTAGGTGAACCAAGGGTGCGAGAGGGTCTTCATGTCAACGATCACCCCGGGCAGCTGTGGCAATGCCGAGGCACTCATGGCGGCTATCCTAGCCAGGTCAGGCTGCAGTTTGCTGTCTGGGAACCTGGCAGGAGGCTGCAGTCGGGAAGGGCCCGTTCCAAGAGGCCCTTTCGCTCCGAGCAGCGAGCCTGGGGCAGCCCATTGGCAAAGACCTCCCCAGGCAAGTCCTGTCACCGGTCCCCACCCACCGCCCCCAGCATTTCCAGCCACTATGGGAGGGACACTCCTGAAAAGCTGCCTTCTCAAGGCCTGGAGAGTCCAGGGACGCCGCTGCAATGCCCAGCGCAGCTTTCCGAGCCTATAAATTTAACTACGGACATAAGGGACAACGCCAAAGACCTTGGCTGCAGTCTAGCACACGCTGACAACCGCTTCAGGGTATGGAGCTGTGCTTACAAACCCGGGGCTACCCCCAAGCGCACGAATGCCTGAGCTGGCTCTGCAGCGCAGACTCCCTCAGACGGCCTTCTGCTTCATCTCCAGGACGTTCTGCTCCAGAGTCTCCCCTGCCTGCCTCAGCTCCTCGCACTTCTCCTTCAGCAGGCTGCAGGCCTTCTGCAGCCGCTGGTTCATCTCCACGTAGGCATGGCTCTGCCGATACAGGCGCTCGCTCTCCTCTTCCGAATCCTCCTTCTTCCCGGGGGCTGCCAAATCTGCAAAGGGCAAAAACACCAACTCAGGGGTGCAGAGGCCTTTCCGTGCACGGCTGGGCGTATGATACCGTGATCATCAAGGTGGGTTTCCCACTGGCAGGGGACAGGGGCAGCGTAGGTTCCCCCCACTCCGACGTCCAGTGGGAGGACCTTGGCTACACGCCGACTTCATGGAAACGGGAGACTGCTCCCTCGCTTGTTCCCGCGGCCGTATGACCGAGGGCAAGCAAATTCGGGGGCCTCCCAACCCCAACCCTCTGGGCTTGGGCCTGCACGTAGGATGCTGGCCAAAGGATCTGGAAATATCTGACACCCCAGGCAGGGGTGGAGGAATGCCGGGAGCAGGGCCACACGTGGTGCTGGAATGACTCGTGGATTTGGTATTGATTTGACTGAGGTGACCGGGGACACGAAGCATTTTCCTTAAAAAAAAAATTAAAAATGCACACAGACCTAGGACGAGCTCGGGGGGGGGGCAGGTTGGTGCATCCTGCTCAGGAGCTCGTCCCCGGCGGACCGCGAGACCGAGCGCCCAGCAACTCGCGTCTGCCGAGCCGCCAGAAAACGGCGACTTTCCAACCTCGCTCGGGAGAGGCGCGGGGAGGGCGGCCGCGCGGTTTAGGGGGGCGGGCGAGGCCCTGGGGGCGACGAGGGCACAGACCGGGGACGGCGCCCGCTACCTTCGCCGGGCTCAGCTACGAGGGCGAACACGGGGTCCGTGGGCCGCGCGCTCTGCACGTCCGCCAGGATCTGCTCCACCGCGGGCGGCGCGGGCCGGGTCGGCAGCACCACGCGCTTCTTGGCTTTCGCGCTCATCGTGCGCCGGCCTCCGCCCGGGAGCCTGCGCCTGCAGCGGGCGGGGGGCCATGAGCGCCCCCACCCCGGGGACCCCAGGCCCCTCAATGCCCCCCATGACCTGATACGCAGACCCCCCCAGCCCATCCTCATCCCATGCCCACAGCCCCCAGTGACCCCACAACCTCCCCGTGACCCCAGACCCCTTCTGATCCCGCACCCAGGCCGCTTAATGACCCCCCCCCACGACCTTATACTCACAGCCCCCAGATGTCATGCCCAGCCCCATGACCCCATGCCCAGGCCCCCCAATGACCCCATGCCCAGCCCCCCATGACCCCAGCCCCCTGCTGACCCCATGTCTAGGCCCCCCAATGACCCCATGTCCAGGCCCCCCAATGACCCCCCACCCCCATGACCTTATGCCCAGATCCCCAGGCCCTGCTGACCCCATGCTCAGCCTCCTCCCCACCCCACAATGACCCCTGACCCCCGACCCCCACGCTGCCCCGGGCGCCCACCCGCCAGCTCACCCCCAGCCCGGCCACCGTACCGCCGGTCTCGGCCTCGGCCCCGCCCGCTCGCACTTCCGGCTCCTTCCCCCGCCACGTGACGCCGGCGAGAGCCTCCCTCCCTCCACCAGCCCCGCCCCCGCACGCCCTTAAAGGGGCCGAGTCCTGGCGGCAGCGCCCCCCGCGGCGGGGCGGGGCAGTGCAGCGGGGGGGGGGTACTCGCCCACGTGCCCCCCATGTGCCAGGTGCCCACCCCAGCAGGGCAGCACTGGGAGGGGGGCTCTGCATGTCCATGCAAGACCCCATGCACATGCACCAGCCCCCTTGGCAGCGCCCCAAGCACCCTGGGGTGCCGCAGTGCCAGCCGGCATCACCCCATTGGCCGGACTCAAGGGTTCAGGGTGCCGGGGCACCGAGCTGCGACATCCCAGGCAGGAGCGGTGCAGGGTGGACTCGGGCTGGGCAGGCACCCAAGCATCTGGGAAGAAGACTAAAGGTGGCGAGCATCTGCCTCCTCCGAGCCACGGGTCTCTGCTGTAGGGAGGAGGCCCTGCCAAGTCCCCCAGCCTGCTGCCCTGGCGCCACCGCCGTGCCCCGCAAGCAGAGGCGCCTTCAGCCTCCCGCGCCATGCCTGGGCCTCACCGCAGAGAGCAACACAAACGCATCACCGGAGCGGTCGAGCGTTGCCTTTGCTCCATCTCGCACAAAACACGCAGATATGAGAGGGCAGACGTGTATTTATTTTATCTTTTACAAATAAAAGACAGAGAACCGGGCTATGGCTATGGACGGAGCTGCCCGCAGGAGCAGCTGGCAGGTTTGGGAGCCCGCGCGCACTCCAGGATGCGCCGCTTCTCGGGAGTTTCTCCCCAGCCGGCCCCGAACCCGAACCCTCGTCGAATGGACTTCAGCGGGCGGGACGGGAGCGAGCAAGGGGCACTAGAGCAGAGCACAGACAGGACGTGGTGCAGAGGGGGCTTTTCACACCCGACACTAATATAAGTCAGGTCCCAGATCTGCGACAGCAGGTCGGGGCGGTGGAAGGGGTCAGACCGGCCAGTGCCGGACATCAAACCCTCCCCGGGAAGGAGCTGGGACACATCCCCCGGGCAACAGGGGATTGCAGAACTGATGCAACCACGTCCCCGTGCCCAGGACAACCTGCTACGAGGCAAGCGCAGCTGAGCGCCTGGAGGGGTGGACGCGGGCTGCCGGGAACATTGCGTTCCCGCTGCCTGGGAGACACAAGAAGGGCGAACGGGATGCACCTGTACGTCCCCCGCGCCCCGGGGAGTCGCTCACCCGGGCTCAGCACAGAGAAGCTGAGCCAAGGGGAGGGGTGGGAAGGTCGCACACATGCCGAGGCTGCAGCGGCAGGCCCTGACCGCTCATGCCATGGCCATTTGGCTCCCGCATTCCTGCAAAGACCCGGCTGTGCTGCAAACTCTGCGTGCCTGCAGCGGTCCGTGCTGCGCGGTCCAGGAGAGCAGGCTGGAAATCCTCCCCCTCCCCGCAAGGCAGCCAGGCATGGAGGACTCGGCGCAGAGCCCTCCACGTGGCATGTGAGCCACGTGGACATCAGGTCAGGAGACCACCAGCAGGTCAGGCGAGGGAGAGCAGCAGCAGAAGGGCCAGGGCAGGGGGTGGCTCGTACCAGGCGCCTCAACACCTAGGGGCAAGGAAACCAAGCTCTGCCCAGCCCGACTCCAAGAGCAGAGAGCAGGGGCTGCGATGCCCCGGGTAGCGCCAGGGCAGGCGGAGGACAGGGGCTAGAGGGCTGCCCACGAATGTCCATGGTGGAGACCGGAGGTGCCGGCGACAGGAGCTCCTTGGGGACAGAGGACCTGGCGCGGGGACGACGGGCTCCCTCTCTCATGGTGGCTGCTGGGCAGAGCCGGGCACGCGGAGTGGGTCGGGTCTGTGCTTCGGGGGCTGCGGGAGATGCCGTCTTCACTTGGTCTTCTGGGAGTCCAGGGCGAGCTTCATTGCTCCTCTGGATGCTGGGGGAAGGCAGAGAGAAGCAGCACCCGGCCCCAGCGTTAGAGCATCTCTTAGTACTGGATTAGCACCCAGAACCCCTCCCTCTTCCTGCCCCCCCCTGAAAGAGGGAGGTCTGGTCTCCTGAGCATGAGGGCAAAGAGACATGCCCAAGGTCACTAGGCAGGGCGGTGGCAGAGGATGCCGGCACCTTCCTTCCGAGCCAGGAACCAAACCCAATCCTCAGCAAGCAGCAGCTTGCCATAGCCAGTAGGCAACACTTGATCCACTACCCCGGGATTAGCTCCTTGGACTCCCTGCTGTCCTGACAAGGCCGAGGGAAGAGCTTTGCGCTGCCCTTGGGCAGGAGACCAAGTCCGGCGAGAGCCATTCCCAGGCCCAGCTGTACGCTGGCGGGCAGAGCCCACCGTGCCGTGCGCACGCCGGCCAGGACAAGAACAGCGTTCCCACGTAATCCCCTTTAGAAGCAGCCGGAGGCCTCCTAATCCAGCACTAACACCACGACCTGCTGCCTCAGCTGCTCGGGGGTTAGCGCCGGCCCCGGGAGCAGCCCCCCTCCCCTCCAGGGAGCCAGCGCCAGGGTTATGCTTTGCTGGACCCATCCCCAGGGGCCGGAGCAGGTCAGCGAGGCAGGGCTTCTGTCCTGGGACATCCAAGTGCAGGGTGGACCGGCAGCCAGAGGGCTTTCCAAGGTCCCTGCCAGCCCCATCCCTCCTCCACGTCCCTTGGGGCTTCTGCAGGACCCATTGACATGAGCCATCTATCTACCCCCCACCCAGCCCCCAAGTAGTTCTCCTCCAGCTCCACAACGCTCATCACGCTCTCAGCTGCATCCACTAACCGTGCAAAGACCCCACTGGGCACTGCCAGGATGGATGCCAGAGAAAGGCCCTTCTGGCACCAGGCTGGGGGGCTATTGCAGCACGGGAAGGGGGAGGCAATATCCCCCAAGCCTGGCTGAATGGGGCAGGGAGCCCCAGGCTGTCGTTCTAGCCACACTTGCAATGGGCTGGGAGGAGACACCCTGGGGCTGGCGTTTCCGGCTCCCCTGCTCGGGTGTGGGTTTCTCTTGGGCAATGGATTTCCGTTCAGATGGGAAATGGGCCCCCAGAGGCATCCTGTGGCCAGCTTCTACCCTGCACCCAGCAGCTCGTGGAAGGGAGGAGAAGGGGAAGAGCCTGGCCTGGCCCTGGGAACTAGAGCAGGGCACTCGACTCCCCTCCGTGGGACTGGCCATCAGCGCTCCTCGTCACGCAGACGGACGCTGCCCTGGCTTGTGCATCCCGTACAGGTCTCCCGGATCATGGCGTGGAGACCCCAGCCGCAAGGTGTGGGTCTGTTGCACGGCATGGAGCAGCTACCCCAGCCACGGAGGTGCTGGGGCTTGGATGCATGGAGACAGGACCCCGGGGAGTAAGGGGCCACAGAGAACGGAGACGTCCCACTCCACCCCAAGGCACGTGCGGACAGGCAGGGGGCTTGCAGGGCTCTTAGCAAAGGGGGATCCGACTAGAGAGGGCAGGCCTAGACTACAGGGCTCTGCTATGGGAGACTAGGCAGGTGCACGCTATGCTCCACCAGCGAAGGAAGAGAAACGGCCAGTTAGCATGACCGCGGGGCAGAGGATGTCCCCCAGCACCCTCCGGAAGGTGCTCCAGGACCCTCTCCTGTGCATCCTACCCTCAAGTTCTCCCTGGGCATGTCTACACGTGCAATTAATGCTACTGTGCAGTAAAGCCAAGTAAATTTACTGCACAGTAGACTCATTTACTGCACAGCAAGTGCCTGCACGTGCATACGGTGACGCTTCACTGTGCTGCAGACTAACCTACTGCGCAGTAAAGCATCTCGTGTAGACGCAGCCACTGAAATAGGACCTCAGGGGTGATGCACAGTGCCAGCAAGCGTGCTCCCTCGGCCCACAGAGCACGTGCTTCCCCCGCAACGTGCCTTTCCCTGACCTCAAGGATTTCCCTCCCCAGCTCACTTAATCCCAGCAGGAGCTGCCAAGCTGAGCCCCAGGTAGGGTGGGCAGATCTGACCGCAGCCCGGTCACCGCTGACCTTCAGCTGGATTTGAACCAGTCACCAAAGCGGCTCTGCAACCACTCGACCAGCCCCTGAGCTCTCTCTGCCGTCGCACAGGGACTGGCCTGCCACGACCCCGAGCATCTTTTGCTAAGAGCCTGCTTGGAGGCTTCGATGCAGGAAACGCCGGGCTGCGACCTGCACACCGCTAGGAAAAGGCACTCGAGTCCCTGGCAGCCGGCGGGGAAGCAGGGGTGGAGGCAGTCATGCTCAACGGGCCCTCGCTTCCTTCAGCCTGGCCCGTTGCTGGGGGAGAGGGATGGACCAGGGGGTTACATACAGACAGGCTGAGCTGGGGCTGAGGCGCCGGCTCAGACATCAGCTGGGCTCTGCTGCTGACCAGAGTCCGGAGGACTGGATGGAGCGGCACAAGAGAGAAGAGGCAAGAGATTATGAAGAGGTCCCCGTTGCTGCAGAGAAGCCAGGCGGGCTCCAGCCAGATGTGGCACAGGGGGAGGCAGAGACGTAACATCTGTCCGAGGACAAGGAGCTCCCCCCACCGTGCATGTGCACGGGTCCTGCTCCCAGCCCAGGGCAATGGGAGCGCATGGGAGGTTACTAAGTCGAGAGCTGCTCTACTTCACACCCCAGCTGGGCAGGGCCCTGCACGCGGCCAAGCTGGCGGAAGATGCCCTTCGCCCTGGCCGCAGGCGTGGGAAGAGCGAGCGAGACCCGCGCAGGGCACGGTACCTTCCGTGGTGATGGTGGAGGCTGCGTCCAGGGCACTGCCGCTCAGGCTGCTGATCACGCTGTCCACCGTCTGGTGGTGCTTCAGGAAGCAGGGCCTGATGACCCGCCGGTACAGCATCTGCGAGCCGTTCCAGGAGACGGGAGCCATGCACCAGAGCAGGAACAGGCACTGCGGGCAGAGGGCACACTCAAGGCCGTGCTGGAAACCCCTCGCTCGCCAGCCGTGAGCAGTGTGGACACGGCTTGCAGGGAGGCGTTTGGCCCGTCCGGTTGCATAAAGCACAGAAGCACCGAGCAGCCCTTTCTGGGCATGGGACCGTCGCGTCCCACCCAACAAGGGGCAGCCGCATCTCCGGACACAGCCGGCCACTTCTCTTCTGTAACGGCTCTGCTCCGAGGAGACCAGGGTCAAGACGGGTAGCTTCCACGCTTCTCACCCCGAGGCTGGGATTAAACTTGCTGGAGCTACTGGCAGCTCAGCTGACTGCGTTTGAGCACCCAGGTGCCAAGAAGGGAGAGGACCTTGGACTGGAGTCATCTCTGCTAGGGATTGGGACACTTAGAGCTACGGAAAAACCATCTCTAGGTCGAGACCCAGTGGCTCCATCCCCACCTCCATGGTCCCAGGGCCGTTCCCCTCCTACAAGCCCCGCCGCGCCTCCCCGCGTTACCTTTCCAAAGTAGTAAAACGGTAACCAGTAGAGGAAGATGTCGGAGAAGAACTCGGCCACGCTGAAGACACCGTACACCACCCAGTACGTCAGCCACGTGGTGTCGTCCTCCTTGCTGGAGCTCTCGATGGCTTTGATGCTGGGGGCACAGACATGCTGTTGCATCTCCCACCTCACAGGGCTGGCGGGGGGCATGCTATAGCCAGGAGCTTCAAGGCTTGCTAGGGTCTTTGGGCACCCGTCGTGGGTGCCCGCTCGAATGCCCACTGCCCAAAGGACATTGCTCCAAGGGGAAGGGGCTGGAGACAAAGCCCGCACCTGCCCTGGGGCCAAACCCAGTGGATCTCCGTGTTTGTGCTTGGAACAACCCTGCAGGCAAGTGTCCCCCGGATCCCCGGCATTTAGCATTTGATTCTGCCAGGCCACCATCACTAGCACAGGGTTTCTCCGGCTTGCAGGCAAATATGCCTGCCCAGCTACTCCTCCCACTGTGCGCAGCTGCAGCTGGCCCTCCGCGTAGGGCCCCGCGGGACCCCCCCCTTGAAGCCCCCAGCAAGGAGACGCTGCCAGCAGACCTGCCCTCTCCTCGGGCAGAAAGCAAAGGCACCAAGGCTGGAACGAGGGCGCGCTCCCGGCATGGCACTTACGAGACGTAGGCGGGGTAGGCGAAGCCGATGAGGTTGCAGAGCAGCGAGGCGCCATAGCCGAAGACGAGGTAGAGTCCCACGAAGGTGATGGAGCCTGCCGAGAGAGGGGACAGTCACACGCGGCCTGGGCAGGAAGGGCGCCGGGGTGGGGGGTGCTTCAGGGAAGAGACACTGATGACATCCGGACGGGGAGACGGGCAGGGACCCCCACGGACAGCCATGCCGTGTTGTCCGGTCATGACAAAAGTTCACTTTTGGCTTGGGTCCCTTCCCATCTTTGGCTTTTCTACGTCAGCGCGCACACCCCCAATCAGCCTGGCTCCAGCTCAGCCAGGGAGCGCCGAGACCCACCTGCCCTCCATCGCTGGAGATTAGCTCCAACGCCCCTGAGCGGGGCAGCGAGATCCATCACCTGCTCACTCCAATCGTCACAGCTCGGGAGTGTTTCTGGCCACCGTCTCACCATGCAACGAGGCATGAGAAGGCAGCATGAGAGTTTCCCCGCCTGGGCATAGCACCTCTTGTGCAGGGCTGGCCTGCACTGAGCCAAGATGCTGCAAGAGCCTCCCCTGGACGGGGCTGGCTTGGCCTAAGTTGCTCTAAGGAGGTTTGACACATGCACACAATGTCACCGAGCGCAAGACTGGAAGACACTTGGATGCTGTGAAGACCCTGCCTGGGGGAGGAGAGCTCAGTCAGTCCCCGAGACCCTTTTCAAGCATCCTTTTAATCTCCTTACCAGGACTTGCTGCAACCTCCTGCCCCATGGCAGCAAGCCTGGTCTCACAATGCAGAGATACGTCCCTGGCATGAACCTTTGATCCTGGAGTTCCCCTCCCTTTGCCTGGGCTGGGCAGGGATTGCTGCAGGGTTTCGGGGGGTAAAGTTTGGCCAGGAGGGCTCTGGGCAGCACAAGGGAGTCCTCTAGGTTCACTAGACATGTCCAACATCAGGCAAGGCAGGGATGGAGACAGTGCCCGGCATCCCACACCAATTCCCACCAGGATGCTCCTTGCAGCGGGCAAGAGGGCAGCTCTCCTGCCAGCTCTTCATTTAGCCTCTACCACCAGCGACGCTGGGCACCAGGAACCCGGGGGTCACTTGGGGCCAGCTCTCAGCCTGCTGCCCCCCAACAGCAGCAGGAGAGCGACTGCCGGCAGAGGGGCACGGGGGGTAGGAAAGGCCAAGCCCGTCCTCCCCCAGCAGCTGCCGGAAGCGGAAGAGCTGACGTTGCAGCGGCAGAACGAGAGCCGTGGACGCCAGGCCGTTCAAGCGAAGTGCCTTTACCCCAGTGACCCAGCACGCAGGCGCTACCGAGCATGTGGCAGGTGGAGAGGCTGCAGGATCTGGGCAGTGATGATCCCCAGGGCGAGATAACCACCACGGCCCAGCTGCTCCAACACCGGCTTGCACAAATGCCCCGGACAACTCGCTGGACACCAGGCAAACCAGGACGTTTACAGCAAGGAGCAGCCAAAGGACAGCAGCTTAGTGCCCAGCTCAACTGCTGCTTGCAGGGCATGTGCTCTAATCTTGGGGTGAGCCTGGGGCTCCCACATGCTTGCCAACCGCTCCGCGCCCATCCCCGCCACTGCCTGTGCACGAGCTTGCCCTGGACAGGTTCATTAAACCCTCCCCGGCCCCTGCAGCGCAATCCTGTCTTAGCATGAAGCAGTCTATCTGGAGGCTGAGCTGCACCGGACCGCAAGCAAAGCGTCTCGGCGTCACGCCTCCCCGGAGGGTCAAAGGAGACGCATGGAGGGAGGGCGCGCGCGGGGGATCGTTATCTCTGGAATCCCAAAGGTCGAGGGGCAAGGTTCAGGGGCGAGCTCTCGGTGCCGAGCGGTAGGCGCAGTGTCCCGTGGCCCCAGCTTGCGTGTGCAACAGTCCCACGTCCTGGGCCAAGCAGCCTGGCTGTCCACGACTCCATCGCAGACAGACACCTGAAGGGTTGCCAATGGTATGCAAGCCAGAGGCTGCATCTATTAACAGGACACAAGAAATCCAGCCAAGCAACAGCCCCCAACGCAGCTCCCTGGAGACGACGCTCCACTAGCTAGTCACAGGAGGAGGCCGATCTACCCTTGGGCCCAGAGAAACCCGCGCCATGACCACACGGTGCCCTGACATGCTCCTCCTATGCTCTGGACTGCCAGGGATTTGAAAGGCACAGAAAAGCTTCAGGGCTTAGCTCTGTCTTGCTTCAAGATTAGACTGAAACCTTCCCTTGGGAGGGGCATGGGGCATTGCTTCCAGTTGCCCTCCACGGAGCATTTCTTATACTCTCCTCCAGCACGTCTGGTGCTGGCTGCAGTCAGGGCCAAGACAGATCTGTCCTGGGTCCAGCAACTCCCACATGAACATCCCCGAATCAGAGGGAGAGCCGCAAGAGCAACCGCCTCCCTCCCCAGAGCTCGCCGTGCCAAGATGACAGCTCTCCCCTGCAAAGGTTTCCCCCGGCACCGGGCTGGATTTTCCCAGACAGCTTTCAAATGGATTTAATGGGCACAGGGGAAAGGACTGTGCAAGGTGCTGGCTTTTCTTGCAAGGCGCATACCCCAGTTGGCTTAAGCTCCAACCCTGGAGCAAGGCCAGAGGAAAGAAGGCAGGGCAGGATAAAAAAAAAGCTAGCAACCAGGTGGGATTACAGCTTTGCATGTGCAGAGCTTGGATTTCTTTCCTCCTCGCAGATCTCCAGGACCTGGTTTCGAGCGGCCAGGAAAGCAGCCCACACAGCTCAACGCTGCGCTGCAGCTTTACCTGCTCTTCCAGTCCTGCTCCTGTCCCCGGGCAGACATGATCGTCTGCTGCAATGCTCCTTCCAGCTGGAAAACCAGGCAGCTGCAGGGCCCTGCCCAGTGTGAAACCCTGCGTGTGGGTGGCAAGGCCTCTGCCTGCCCTGTGCAGACAGGGCATGGATTTCTCCCACCCCACAGGCATGTTGGAAAGCATCGGTGAGACACCAAGAACCCCCTGGGAAGCAGATAGAGCGGGGTGGGTGACAGCATCCTGCAACCAGCTCCTTCCAATTCAGGGTGCAGGACTGGATCTGAATCCTGGACTCAAAGACAAACATGATGCTTAATGTAGACAACTCTGGTTTAGGGGGAGCAGGGTGGGAAGGGGAAAAAAGGACAAAGTTGAGAGAGATCCGACTGGCAGTGATCTAAGAGCAGTCCACCAGTGCCAGAAACATCGCGATTCAGTCTGCAGAAGAGAAGACGGAGGGGGATTGAATAGCAGCAGGGGTTTGCAAAGAGGATGGGGCTGGGCTGGTCTCAGTGGGGGCAGATGGCAGGACAAGGAGCAATGGGCTCCACTTGCAGCAAGGGAAGTTGAGGTTGGCTATTAGGAAAGTCTCACGAGGAAGGTGGTGAAGCACTGGAACAGGTTGCCCAGAGAGGTGGTGGACTCTCCATCCTTGGAGGTTTTTAAACAGTCAAAGCCTTGGCTGGGATGATGTAGTTGGGGCTGGTCCTGCTTGGGGCAGGGGGTTGGACAAGATGAGACCTCCTAAGCTCCCTTCCAGCCCTCCTTTTCTATGACTCCATCCCCCAGCAACAGCTGCAAGGCACGGGCTCAGCCGCTTTTGTAATATTCCTCCTGCGAGCGGCGCGGTGCCCTGCACAGCACGGCACAGGACCGACCTGTGGGCAGAGACAAAGGCACTCGTCAAGGAGCATGCCAGATGCTCTCCGCGGTCCAGGGACCTCAATGTTAAGATAAAACGAGCATTTGCTCAGGAAAGAGACCCTCATCCTTGGTGCGCGGAGGCCGACTTAATGCTGTTAAGCGTGAACGTTTGGGAGAAGCAGGTGGCAGCGCGCCGAGCATTGTTTGCTAACGGCTTGCTGGAAAGGAGTAGGAGTAGGGAAAGGACACTGCACTTTGCACGGCAGCTTCCCCAGGTGCCACATGCAGCAGTTAACAGCCAGGAAAGTCACAGCTAAAAGTGAAACAAGGAAACACAGCGTGGCACAGGACCCCAATGACAGCTCAGAGCAAAAGCGGCCTGCGTCAGGGGCTTTACCGGCATAAACTAGCCCAGCCTTGGTCCTGCAGGACCTCTAGGCCAAGCCCTGACCGGACAAGAGGCTCCGTAGGAAGGAACACGAGGCTCCAGCCCCATGGACTAGCATGTCCATCGGGCAGGAGAGAAGGCAGGACAGAGCAGAGGGAAGCCAGCTGAACTGGCGACAGGCAATTTAATTATCCCCTTTCCTTTAACCAAACCTGGCCCAGGGGCTGGAAGGGGAAAACTCTGAGCGATCACTTGTGAGGTTGTTCGATTCCCACGGGTTGCTGTAATCCGCTGCCTTATATAAGCTAAGTCATGAGCAGTGCAACCCTGCACTCAGGAGGCTTCCTGGCCTTGCCACTGCTCTGCCAGACAGCCATGGGCACTTCACTGCGCCCCCATGCCGCAGGTTTCCCCAGAAGAGAGACCAATAATACCAGCCTCTCTCACAGGGTGTGACCGCAGAAAGCCACCCAGTGAGATCCAGGTATTGTAACAGCCACAGAGCCAAGGCTGGAGTTGTTAGCCTGCGAACAGGAGCGCTGGGGAGCTCGGGCTCCTACCACCCCCCTGCAACAAGGCTTGAGAAAAGCAAAGAGGGGCAGCTGGACGGGGAGGCTGGAGCCGGGACCCCTGGCCTTGGTGGCTCTGCCGGGGGCGAGCCCAGAAGCAAACAGCCCGATCGATCTGGGCTGGCACCTGCCCTCCGGGAAAGACAAACAGTTGAGCAGGAGCCTGTTTGGAAAGCAACCACAAGCAAGCCAGGTGGCAGGCAGCACACCCTGCTCCGACATGGAGCCGAGTTTTGTCCACACGGACCCAAGGGGCGCTGGCCCCCTTCCCCACCCGCTCTCCAGTGCCAGACGCTAGAGGAAGCGACAGCAAACCCTGCCGCAGGCAAAAGGGGAACTGCCCGCGGCTCCCGCGGGGCTCCTCTGCCGCCCTGGGGACTTAGGAGCCAGCTTTGCACACACCGGTTAGTCTCATTTCCTTCCGCACGGGAGGCCCGGGCACCACCATCACTCAGCCGCTGTGCCAGTCACCGCTGCCATCCCCACGAGACCACCAAGGCAGGTCAAGGCAGGGTGGGGACACAGGCACACCCGCACACCAGCAAGCCCCAAGCTAGAGCCTGCGGCTCCAGGGCAGGGCTGCCCCTGCCCCACCTGCGCCCGAACTCCTCGCAGCCCCTCGCCCTGCCCGCTGGGACAAGGGCAAGCCTTGGCGGAGAGGGGCAAGTCCCGGGAGGGAGGGAGGGAGGGGGGGGCCCACCTGCGGCCAGGTAGGTGCGCTTCACGCCGGTCTTGGCCTCCACCCGGCCCAGCAGGTCGGTGAGCAGGTTGGGCCGCTCCAGGAAGCTCTGGAAGCGCTGCTGCAGCGAGCCCATGCTGCCCCGAGCCACCCGCAGCGGAGCGGAGCGGAGCGGAGCGCGGCGCGGCCCAAGCCCCTGGCCCGCCCGCCCGCGGCGCCGCCTCCCCGGCCGGCCAATGCGGGAGCGGCGGGCGGGGCACACCTGCGGGCACACGCGCGTGCACGCTCACCCACACCCACCCCCACCCACCTGTGCGCGCACAAACGCACATGCACGCACACCTACAGATGCACGCAGGTGCGCACGTGTGTGTGCAGGTCGCACGCACCCTGCACACACGTACACCAGCATGCATGTACACGCGCACCTGCACACGCACACAACCGGCATGCATTTCCAGGCACGCACCCCTGCACATACACACACACACGGGCACCTCCATGTATTGACACGCACGCGCACATGCATGCCCGGACGCACGCCTGCACACCTGCAGGCGCTCATATTGTGCACCTGCACAAACGCACATGCACGCACACCTACACACACGGCTCGGGCTCCGCCCTATCACACGCACGTGCAAGCTGGGTTCACCTCCCGGCCCCCCCTCCCTTTGCAACTCTGTCGCAAAGCCTCCTGGGAACTGTAGTCCCCGCGGCCCCGCGTGGGCGTTGCCATGACGACCCCGGGGTGTGAACACGTGCGCCCTGCGCGGGGCGGAGGCGCTCGAGGCCGGCTGGGGTAGAAAGGCCCCCGGGCAGGAGCCTTGGCCTGGCGCAGCCATGGAGGGGGCGGCGGGCGCTGCCCTGCTGCTGCTGCTGGCGCTGCCCCGCGCCTCCCCCAGCATCTACCTGAACAGCTGGGCCGCGAGGGTGCCCGGGGGCGCCGCCACGGCCGAGCTGCTGGCCCGCAAGCACGGCTTGCTCTTGCTGGGGCAGGTGAGGGGGCCGCCCCGGGGGAGCGGGGATGGTGCCCGGGGTCTTCGGGGAGCAGGCTGGTGGGAGCTGTCCTTGCACCCCCCTGCCCTGAAACACTTCTCCGCTCCCCGCTCCACCCAAGGAGCTGCTCCCTTGCCCGGCTTTAGCCGTCCCTTTCCGCACATGTGCTTGGCAGTGAGGTTACACCGGGTGGGGGGCAAAGGGGGAGACGTCTACCCTCCAACTACAAGCAGCCCAAAGTCTGGTTTTCCAGGTGGCAAACGTCCCGCTGAGCGCGGGCGCGCCTCTGGTTTCCCCTCCTGGAGTGGCAGGGAACGAGGGGCCGAGGCGAATGTGAGAATTGCCATTTACCGGGTTCGCCCCCAGGTCCATCTTGTCTGGGCCCGGTGTCACCCGAGGGGAGAGTGAATGCTGGAAGGGGGAGTGAACCCCCCCAGGACCAGGGTTGGTTTTGTCTCCCACTTGCAGCATTTAAGGCCTAGGAAGTCCTAAGTCAGATCAGCGGCTGTATCTCTAATGCTCTTCCAACTGCATATGATGGCAATTAAAGACAAACCTCTGGGCCATGAGAGCAATGCAACCAACACAGGACTAATTAGGAGGGTTGGATGCAGCCCGATGCATTTGGCACTCGACAATGGGTTCTTTGTCTCCCACAAACCCATCATCTTATTCTGCCATTTTCCTTCCATTACTCCCCTCCTTTTCTCTAACGAATCTTTGTCTAAGAAGCCTTTACCAGAGACGGTTTTTATTTGGCAGTTCAGCATTGCCGTCCTGCTGCAACACAAGTTAATGGCTTTAAGTGGTCTCCAGCATCCCCCGTGTCTAATGGCATCGACAGGAGATGCTTTTTACAGTTCATGTATCTTTAAAAAGAGGATCTATATAACGAGGCCATAATAAAATAATCCGAGCGTCTGGCACCGAATCTGCACTAATGCTGTCGCTAGGGGATTAGCAACAGAGGAAAAGGCAAAGGAGAGGGGCTGAGATTGATTGTAAAGAGAGCTGCATCGCCTTTTCGTTCTGAATGGCCCGCAGGTGCTTCCCTAGCACGTGCCACAACTCAATGGGGGATCCAATTCGCCTCTCCGGCTACGTAAGCAGGTCTGGGGCTGCCACCAGAGTCACGCGCCTCTCCTATTCTCACCGTTGTACCAAAGCAAGCCATGCCACCAACAGACTTCCCACCTTTCCTGGGAATTTTAAAACGCCAGACACAAATGTGGAACGAAAAGGGAATTGTGCACTCCTGCCTTTGCTCTCTTGTCGTTGGTGTTAACAGAGATCTGGCCGGCGGGAGCTTGCGGCCTCAGAGCGTGCTAGTTGGTGCACAGGACTATTGCTGTGTAGACCTATACACGCTTATTGTTGGAGGCAGCTTCAGATTGTCACCTTTGTTCAGAGATTTATTAAGCCTTATTCCCACAGGTCATCGAAGGGGAGCCCTATTACCATTTCAAGCACCGAGGCCTGGTGCAGAAATCCCTGAACAGACACTGGGGCTGGCACGTGCGTCTGAAAAGGGAGCCCAAGGTGAATACAATCTCACTTCTTCTTGCTAGGCTGGTAGGGGCCAAGCTTTTGGTTGCTCTGCCCCATCCCCAGCTTCCGTGGATCTGCTCTTCCTGCCTGCTCTGCTTTCTGCTCCCTGCCCTGCCTGCCACTGTGCCGCTCGTCCCCTCCCCGGTCCGCTGCGTACCACACACACAGGCTGCCCGTGCCACTTGTGCCCGTGCCTCCGGTTGGCCACCCTTGTGCTAGGCTATTTGCTAATGGCCTTTTGCCTAGCCTACAGGCCCTAAAACGTCACCCGGGAAGTCCTGCCTGCAGCACGCAGCTTGCGATGGAGGTTCAGCCTGGCCCCTTTCCTCCCACCCGGGTCAAAGCTGCCCAGTTATACCTGTGCATGCTACAATGCAGGCAGGGTTTGGATGGCATTGCTAAGCTGGCAAGCCATCGCATGTACCATCAGCCAAGGAGAGCCAGAAGGGATGCTGCAGTCTGATACTGGCCCCTGCACGTGGGTGGGGAAGCGCTCTCCTTTCAGCGTGCGTGGGGGTCAGCCCGGATGCACAAGGACAGAGCAAACCGCTCGTTTCCCAAGAATCGGTCTCCTAAAGGCAATGCCAGGATGCATTTGCTGCGGATGCCCTGGCTTGTTTGATGCCTTGTCCTTCAAAAGGCCAGCAGACCTAACTGGGAGAGGAAGTGCTGGGCAGTCCTTTTCTGCGGGCCGAGGAGTGCGGGCTCTTACGGTTCTTTTACACAGATCCTGGAAATGCAGCCTCCAGGTATACGCCAGCTCTTCCACCGAGCACGTTAAGCATGCAGTAAATACGTGGCGAGGAACGGCATCTGCCGTGGAGGAAGAGGTGAAGAGGAAGGTGCAGATTTGGCGTTAAGGGCTGACTGCTTCCGTCTTAGGTGCGCTGGTTTGAGCAGCAGACTCTGAAGAGGCGAGCGAGAAGGACGGTCGCGGTGGTGCCAACAGATCCCTGGTTTCATCAGCAGTGGTACATGGTAAGGCTTTGCCCTCTCCGCTCCCCCCCTGCCCGAGCCCCTTCTGGCTCTGCTGCCGTGGTCGGAGGAAGCACGTGCTAGTGGTGAGAGTGGTCTACGGGGCGCCAGGGCTCCTGGTTTCCATCCTCTGCTCTGCTTCTGGCTGGATGTGGGGCCTCAAGGAAGCCCCCCCAGCTCTCAAATCGCAATGGTGTGGATAGCCAGCCAGAAGCAGCTGTTCAGAGGAGAGGAGAAGGCTGGCCTCATAGATCCACCTGGCTCTCGTTGCAGAATAACGACGTGAGTCCAGACCTGAACATCCTCACGGCCTGGAGCAAAGGGTACACGGGTGCGGGCGTGGTGGTCTCCATCCTGGATGACGGCATCGAAAAGGACCACCCCGACCTCTCTGCTAACTACGTAAGATCAGCCTGGCGCCACCGGTGCCTTTCACGGCTGGGGGGTTTGGGATCCAGCTGCAGCCAGCTCTTGCTTTACCAAGGCAGAGACTGGGAGCGGGGACTGGTCAGGGCCCCATGTCCTTGTCGTGGTGGGAGCCCTTACTGGCCCTTCCAGTACGGCACAGATGGGTCAGGAGACCGAGTCTCTTCCCACCGAACCCTCCCAGCAGGGAAGGGGTCGATCGTGCCCTGGCCCTTTTCAAAGGCGACACAGCCAGACTCAATTAAAGGAAGCTGCAAAACCAGCAAACACCAGATCCCTCCACGTGCACATGCGTTTCCCCAGGCACGAGGGGTGTGGTGCAGTGGTTAAAGCACTGGGCTGGGCCTCCCGTGACCTGGCTTCAGTCCCTGACTCTGCCACAGCTCTGCTAGGCAGCCTGAGCAAGCGGTCTTGGTAGTGCCTCAGTTTCCCCATCAGCGAAATGGGAATGATGACCCTGACCTCTTTAGTAAGGCACCTCGTGGGGCAATGCTGAAGGGTGCTGTTTGAGAGCTGGGAGTGTCTGTCACGCCTGGGCTAAACAGAGTAGTACCCGTTGAACCAGTGCAGTGATTTTGTTTTTATATGCGTTTTTTAAGCAAAACCCGATGCAATTTTTGGTATTCAGGACACACAGCGGCTTTAGCATTCGAGCTAAGCTGCAGTGACCCAATACAGTCATCTGCAAAGTTGCAAGGCTTCAGTTAAACCCTGTTTGTCAAACTGCTGTGCCGTTTAGCCCAGTGCAAGGCGTTGCCGACGAGGCCTTGGCGCTCTGGTTGGATTGCAAGAGCCAAATGCTCATCTGCCTATCGCTAGGACGGCAAGACCCAGAGGAGTCCGCTTAGGGGAAGGAGCCAAAAATCGATGGCTCAAGGCTCTGCTTTCCAGCGGGGGGTATGGTTTTCCATGGGAGGGCAGAGGCTGCAGAAACGATCTCTGTAAAGAGCTGCCGAAGACTGCAGCGCCGCCTGGAGAAAGATTTTTGTCTCTTGAATGGCTCTATTTTGGGCAAGGGTGTGTAGAGCAGTGATTCCCAAATGAGGATCGCAAAATCCCCAAGATAAACCCTGAGATTTCAGTAGTGATCCAGGACATCCAAACCGTTCTGGCTTGCCGGGGCCTTCCCGACTTCTCTCCGACGGCGCTGTCGTTTTTCCAAAACGGGAGTGAAAACGCAGAGCTGTTTTTCCTGGGGGCCCGTGAGCCTAGCGAGGTCGCGAAGCACCGGTGTAGAGCGAGCGCGGCGCACAGCGTAGTGAGGACGGGCTTCTCACCCCGGTACTGCCTTTTGCTGCAGGATCCCTTAGCAAGTTATGACTTCAACGCTAACGACCCCGACCCGCAGCCGCGTTACAACAGCTGGGACGAGAACCGGTGAGTGCTCCGGACGTGCCACTGCGACACCTGGCCTCCTTGCACTAGTGGTTGCACTAGTGAACAGATCTCTGGGGGTCAAGCTAAGCTCTTGGGTCTGTTTCCTGAGGCTGGAGGAAAGGTGGAAAGAATTTGCTCCCTTAGCAATGACGGAGTCACGTTAGGGGTTGGTCAGGCAGAGTGACCCACAAGCAGCAACCCCGAGATGACGAGAGAACAGATGTTGCCTCCTTGAGTTGTGCTGGAGCGAGAGGCAGCACCGAGGGGATCCCGAGCGCTTGTGGCAGTCTCCCGGCTCTCCCCGACAGGCACGGGACGCGCTGCGCGGGAGAGGTGGCGGCCGTGGCCAACAACCGAATCTGCGGTGCAGGCGTCGCATACAACGCGCGGATCGGAGGTGAGCAGCCTGCGCCCCTGGAGCGATGCTTCTCGGGGTGCGGGGAGGGTCTAGGAGGCAGCCCGCGAGTTGGCCTGACTGGCCTGCATGGGCTCGGGCTTCGGGGCCTTTGCATCTCCCTGCCGGGCGCCGAGGGGAGGAGCTGCAAGTTCTTGACTCCACGGGAAGCCTGTTCCCACCCAGCAAATGCAGCATCCCTGCATCCCGGCCGTGCTTGAGTGACTGCCTGTGGATGAGGCTGAGGCCACGAGAGGGCACTGGTGCCCGGCTGCTGCATGCTTGGAGCAGCGGCATCCCTTTCGGGGCCAGGAGCCATGCTGCCGGTGCCATCCTTGCAGGCTGAGGGCCCTCGCGGCCGTATGGCTCCGTGCTTCTTAAGGGCAAACAAGGTTAGGAGGCAGCCACCTGCCTGGTTTAGCTCCTGGGAGATTAGCACGGGGGCTTGCCATCTGCTTGCAGCGAGGAGGCACTTCTGGGAGGCTCTGCCACAAGAAAGCTACTGTGATGGGGCTGTTTTCAGGGCTCCTGCCCCAAATTCTCATGGGGGAGTGCAAGCTTTCGTTGTGAACCCGCAGCGGGGCGGCACCGACGAGCCCGGTGTCCTTGCTCTGTGTCCTTCCAGGCGTGAGGATGCTGGACGGCCCCATCACGGACATCGTGGAGGCCCAGTCCCTGAGCCTGCGGCCCCAGCACATCCACATCTACAGTGCCAGCTGGGGCCCGGAGGACGATGGCAAGACCGTGGACGGGCCAGGGGTGCTAGCCATGGAAGCCTTCTATAAGGGGATAGCGAACGTAAGGCTGGGGCTGCAGGAGCCCGAGGGGAAGGCTGCCTCTGGGAGGACCCCGTTGCAGCAAGGGCTGGGGGGCAGCTCCGTGGAGGGAGTGACCCCCCCCATACCACGAACGACCCACCTGCCCCCCTCCCACCAGGGCCGGGGTGGCCTGGGCTCCGTGTTCGTCTGGGCCTCAGGCAACGGCGGCCTGCGCTACGACAACTGCAACTGCGACGGCTACACCAACAGCATCTACACGCTGTCCGTGGGCAGTGCCACCGAGACCGGCAGGGTGCCCTGGTACAGCGAGGCCTGCGCCTCCACCCTCACCGCCACGTACAGCAGTGGCGCCCGGCAGGACCGGCAGATCGTGAGCCCCTTTCCCCTCCTCGCCCCTCTGCCACAGCCTTGCACCCTGGGCGTCTCCTCACCCCCGCGCCCACCCAGCTCCTTGACCCGCCTCCGCCTCCACCTCCGCAGGTGACCACGGACCTGCACCACCGCTGCACCGACAGGCACACGGGCACCTCGGCCTCCGCGCCTCTCGCGGCCGGGATGATGGCGCTCGCGCTGGAAGCCAAGTAAGCGGCCGAATGCAAAGTGCTCGCATGCCCCTGTTAAGGGCCCTCTGCCATGCGGCTGGGTCCCTTTGCTGGTTCGTCTGCTGAGACAGCTGAGGACCAAGCATAGACCCTGCCTAACCCCCCGTTTTTTCCTAGCCCTGCTCTGACCTGGCGGGACATGCAGCACCTGGCGGTGAGAGCCTCCCGCCCAGCCCACCTGCAAGCGGACGACTGGGCCGTGAACGGGGTCGGGCGCAAAGGTGAGGGTCAGACACGGCCTTTTGGAGCTGCAAACCACGGGCACGGGGTTGGGTCATCAGCTGCCTGGGACCCGGGGTCCTCTTCGCTCCTGCTCCAGCCACGAATGGAGCCATCTCCAGCTGGACGCCTGTTTAGCCTCTCGGGCTTGCTGCGGCAGGCAGGTGGTACTTGGGGGATTTGTTAGACGCCTCTTCCTCCGCAGATTGGGGAGCAATAGGCCCGTGTGAGTTGAGCAGCCCAATACCAAAGATTTTCCTGGGTTCTTCCCCCGAGCGACCATCTCTCTCTTCCCAGTGAGCCACCACTATGGCTATGGGCTGCTGGACGCCGGCGCGCTGGTGGACCTGGCCAAGAAGTGGCCCGTGACTCGGCCTCAGAGGAGATGCTTGGTCAAGGTCGTCTACTCGCCCCTGTAAGAGCCGCGGCCGGCTGGACTCGCCTCGAGCCCCGCGCTGCTGGGGGAAGGCCTGGAAGAAAGTCCGTCCGTGCACGGAGCGGCTGGGGAAAGCCTGCTCGGGGCTGGGCGGGCAGCGGGGTCCCGAGCGTGGCACTACCAAGCTACAGCCCTTCGGGAGATGAGGCTGGGGCTGTTCTGGATGGGGCTGATTCTTGGTGCTGTTCCCTTTAGCGACCCAGCACCCCTCGAGCTGGTCCCCACCTCACTCAGAAACCTGCCTCCTCTCCGAAACCACCCTCCCAGCCCCCTGCTCTGGCCCGGAGACACCTTGGGGGGCTGCCCTGTCGGCTCCCATTCCCCGTACACTCCTGCCTTCGCCCTGTGCTTGCTTTGGTCTCAAATCAATCCAGCAACACGAGATGCCCAAGTTGCAGCCTCTCTGCTCCCCAGTAACTCACCCTAGGGCACATCCGGACCCCTGCATGGGAAGCGGGGACGGGACGGGTCTGGACCTCCCCGTTCTGTCTCCCGGCAGAAAGATCGGCTCGAAACTCTCCGTCAGCAAGAACGTCTCCAGCTGCACCGGGAGGGCCAAGCACATTCGCTCCCTGGAGCACGTCCAGGTCCGGGTTTCCCTGAGCTACAGCCGGCGAGGGGACCTGGCGATCTCCCTGACCAGCCCCATGGCCACCAAGTCCACCCTGGTAGCCGTCAGGTGAGGGGAGAGCTGGAGGTGGGCGTTCGCTGGCTTCAACTCGGGGCAGGAGAGACGCCGAGCGGCGGGGCGGCACTAAATCCACAAGCCGAGGGCTCCTTGAATGCACGTAGTGACGCGAGGGGTCTTGAGGCGCCGGCTGAGCTGACACCCCTCCGGCACGGGCTTGGGGTGGTGGGAGGCACCTTCCCCAGAGCTCATGCCTGGTGCCGGTTTCTGAGCCCAGCCCTGCATCTGTTGTGCCCAAATGCCCCAGGCCCTACGACACCAGCAGCCAGGGCTACACGGACTGGGCCTTCATGTCCACCCACTTCTGGGACGAGGACCCGCAGGGCACCTGGACGCTCGTGCTGGAGAACAAGGGTGATGCCTACAACACCGGTGAGCGCCATCAGGCCGGGGCTGGCACCGAACCGTGGCTGCAGGTTGGGGACGACGAGCCAGCCAAGGCCACGTGGCCAAATGAGCTGGGCAGCAGGGATGCCCTGGGCTCCTGAAAGCCCCAAAAGGGCTGGCCCCCGTGGCGGTGACGCCCACTCCGCGCGGCTCTGCAGGGCCAGAGCTCGTGCCACAACGTGCTTCTGGCGGCGTCTTGGTGCGACCCCATGGTGCGGAGGGCCCCGGGCTCCCTGACTGCGGGGTCTTGGCCCCTTCTCCCTACCCTTTCCCCCGCAGGCTTCCTGACCAGCTTCATGCTGCAGCTCTACGGCACGGAGGAGGACATGAGAGCCAGGCAGGTGGAGGCCTCCGTCGTGAGCAAGTGCACGCAGCGCGATGCCCAGGGAGCCTGCACGGGTGAGTCCTTACGCCAAGGCAGCTTGCCTTTAGGTGCTTACCCCTTGCGTGGCAGGCCAGCGAGGAGGTCCAGAGCAACACTGTGCTCCCAGGGGGCCGGCACGGTCACCGAGTGGCTCTGGGTGCTGTGCCGCTCGCGACGCTGGGCCCACCCGCACCCCAACCTGGGAGCCAGGCCTCTCTGCAAGAGCCCATCGAGACCCCTGTCTCTAGCCGGCTTGAGCAGCTTCAACGCAGGCTGAGCCCTGCAGCTCCCAGACATGCACAACTCGCGTTGCATGCTGCGGGGGGGCTTCCCCTGTCCCGCACTCCTCTCGCCAGACGTGCCAGGCATGGCAGTGAGAGGGGATGCACCCTCCTTCCCCCCCACCCCGCCAGCAGCCGCGTTGCAGCCCCGATCCTGCCTCAGCTTCTTCCTAACCCTGCCGTCTCCCCGCAGAGTGCAGCAGCCCCTTCTACGCCTTCCAGCGCCTGTGCCTCTCCTACTGCCCTCCCCGCTACTACAACCGCACCCGAAGGTCCCTGGGCACCGCCCGCCCCATGGGGGTCTGCACCCACTGCCACCCGTCCTGCTACACCTGCCAGGGGGACGGCGCCAGCAATTGCACAGCCTGCCCCCCCTTCTGCACCTACGACGAGCGCGCCCACACCTGTTCCTCGCCGACGTACCCCTCCCCGCTGCCCGGCGGGGACGGAGGCACGTGGAGCGGGGAGCATCGTGCCATCCTGGTGCTGCTGGTGCTGCTTTGCGGGGGTCCTGTCCTCCTCACTCTCCTCTACCTCGCGTACCGCGTGGCGGCCCTTGCCCGGGCCAGGAAGCAGCAGGCAGCGCCTTGCACTCCAGACACAGCCGCTGACGTGGAGCTGACCAGGCAGGACTGTGCTAGCCCGGAGAACAGGACTTGGGACTGAAAGCAGCCCACGGAGCAGCAGGCGCCTTGGCCACCAGCATAAGGCAGAGCTGGCCCCCCTGCCCCCCTGGCTGTGCCCTGTCTTCTTTTGATACTACCCATGCCCCCAAAATAAATGTGTTCCCACTCAGAGCCGTCTGTCCTCTGTGTCAGCCAGACCCCGGGCACATCTGTGCCGTGTAAGGTCAACACGGGTAGGGCTGAGGGGGGGCTTTGCCCTCCTCTTCCCTGCCAGCTGCGCCCTGCCAGTGCAGCCTTGCTTCCCCTGGGTCCCTTGCCCACCCATGGCAGCACCAGCAGCAAAGACTGAAAGGGCTGAGACAGCTGCCCACCCTGCCCCATCCCTGCTGCATCGTGCAAAATGCAGGCGGGGAACCGAGGGTCAAAAGCCTTTGGCTCCTCCCTGCCTGTCCCCTCCAGTGCTGGGGGCAAGACACAGGCACCCCATATCTCCTTGCAGCAACAGAAGCTGTAGGGCTGAGCCGTGCGAGGGGGGAAATGGCTTTTATTCTGCTTGGAGGGTCTCAGCCCCATGGCTGGAGTTGGTGCCAGCATAACTGAGCGCAGGAAGCCAGGGGCCAGACAGCCACAGCACAACACCCTCCGAACCCAGGCCTCCGGACGGGGAAGGGCAGAGGTTGGAGTTACAGGCCGAGATGCACTGCTTGCCTTTGATTTGCGAGTGTGTCTGGCCCGGGCGTCACGTCGGGGTGGCAAGGGAAAAAAACACCCGCCCTTTCCCCCTGGATCCCCGTCGGGCAAGCGCTGCAGCAGTGCGTGCAGGACCCCGGCCCCCTCTCAGGAGAGCCATGCTCATGGGCTTCCTTTCCCCCTCTCCAGCTCTGTTGGTGTTCACGCTTAAAGCCCCTTGGCCCAGGGCCTGGCTGCCCAAGCGAGGGGGATTAGCTGGACACCAGACACAATCTTGTCCCCACCTGGCTCCAGGGGGAGGTGAGACCTGCCCAGATCCAAGGCGCTGCCCCACACCCTGGTGCTCAGATTAGCCTTGGCCAGGCACCCACAACAGCTGTGCCGCTGGCCCACGGCAGGGTACTGGGGTGGGGGCCGGAATGCAGGAGCAGAAAGAGGAACGTCTCTTCCAAGCGTGTCTGTGTCCGTCCGTCCATTGGCACTGCCCAGCTGAGGCAAGACAGACGGGCACACAGAGGAAGGGATGCTACCTGGAGAGCATGGTGACATCCCAGGGCCCGGGCATGGCCCCTTGCACGAAGCAGCTGGTCTGCGCTGGTAGCTGCGGGCGACCTGGGCATGACAGCAGGTCCCTCGAGGTCTCGAGTCGGAGACTGCTCCGCTCACGAGGCTTCGTGCGCCTCGATGCAGCCGCCCCTCAGTTGCCAGGGCTTGTCGGGGCCAGCGTGGGAGGTGGGGCAGGGGTGGTCCAGCTGCCAACACCCCCCGCGGGGGCAAAGAGGAAGCCGAAGCCCAGCTGGTAGAGGCAGAAGAGGTTGTAGGCCGTCATCGCCAGGGCAGGGAAGAAGGAGAGGCCGAAGCCGAAGCCACGGTAGGCGCTGCTGATCCGGAGGCTGGCCCAGTAGCAGCATCTGCAAGGCAGAGGGCAGGGACTGAGGAAGACCCCCCGGCCCCGGAGCCAGGGCTGCAAGGCGGTCCTTCCCACAGCGAGAGCCCGGCTCCTGCCATCCTGCCCACACGGCAAGGGCAGACCTGGCACAGCTTGGCGCCCCCAGGACACCCTCCAGGACCCTCTGACCACTCGATGCCAACCTGGTCCAGCCTCAAAGGCAGGGTCTGGATGTGCTTTCGCTGCCCCCAATGCTAACCAGCCATCCAGGCGGTTGGAGGGGAGACACCAGGTCCCACAGCATCAGTATAAAGACATTTGGAAACCAGATGCCGGGGCTGGGGGCACTGCCCACAGCTGCCAGGTGCTGAGGGGTAGCTGTGCCAATAGCAAGCAGCTGATAAAGGCTGCTGGCACAACCGTAGGGAGCTCCGGTGCAGCGGGGGCCGGGGCTTGGAGGAGGCATGGACAGGGAGCCGTGCCCAGCACCAAGGGGCCGAAGCTTGGGGCAAAAGGGGTGGAGGAGGAGGGGGCTGGGGGTGCATGGGGTGCAGCGATCTGTCACCTGCCGATGGAGAAGAGTCCGGCCAGGAGGGGCAGGAGGTGCAGGTGCTCCTGGGCCAGGAAGGTGGCCAGCACCACCGCGTTGAGGCAGAAGAGGACCAGCTGGTCCATGGAGCTGGAGACGTAGAGCTGGTGGAGCCGGACGGGCGGCGCGCGGGCATCCAGCGGGTCCAGGGTCCCCGAGCAGAGCCTGGCCAGGGCTGCGAGCGCGACACCTGCCAGGGGAGAGGCCTGCACTGAAGCACGCAATGCTTGGCCACGCTTGGGGGGCACGATGCCCGTCTCAGCCATGACCCTGGGTCGCCGGCAGCAGGCCCTGGGCCGACCCCTCCAACTTAGCAAGGGGCAGGTCCCATCTCCTGCCCTCCCCCCAGCCTCATTGAGCTTTCCTCATCCGGATTAGCTCCCTGCACTCTCGGAGCCTCAGGCTCGGGTTCAAGGTCAGGCAGAGTCGGGGGGCCCGATGCGCTGGGCCCGCTCCAGAGCTGGGGAGCCGGGCCTCCCCATCCCAGATACGGGGCCCCAAACAAAGAGGAAGGCACTGGGTGCAATCGGGCCTAACACCCTAGAGCCTTTTGGCTCTGGGCTCATGGTCCTGCACCCCCGGGATGCTCCCGTGAGGATCCTACCAATGGATGGGTGGCTTCGGGGTCGGGGCCAGGGGCCAGGGCTGGAAGCATTGCCCCGTGGGAGGGCAGGTTGCAGCGGCAGCAAGGGGATGACCATGGGTCAGTGCCTGTATAAGCCCCTTGCTGGAGCCAGTGATGGACAAGGCAGCTGCCTCGGCAGCTCCCAGCTCCGCTCCACATCCCCTTGGGCCCCAGCAGCCTGTGTTTGCAGAGAGAACAAGAGGCCCCGGAGGAATTCCCCGGGTAATGAAACTGTCTGCCCAGCGCCTCCCGGGAGAGATGGATGGGGCACGGCCTGGCTCCCCCGCGCTGAAACCACTGAGGCAGCAGGAAAAAAGTGCCCCCCCCGCGTGACTGCCGCCCGGCACAGGCCGGCGGGGTGGGAGACGGAGCGCAGCTGGCCGGAGACAGGAGCCCAGCCACGGGGACATCCCCCGCTTGGCTCATGCTGGAAATCCCAGCCGTGGCACGGCTCCGCGTTCCCGCTGCTCGGGGACACCCGGCTGCGCTCAGACATCCCGGGTCTGGCGTCCGTGGCCCAACGTTGCCCTATCACATCCCTGGGGGCTGGGGCGGGCAGCACAGTCTGCGTGACTAGAGCCTCCCGAAATCCAGGAGCTGAGGTCTACCAGGGAGAGACCGGACCACGGGCTCTGCAGACCTGGTGCTTGCTGCCAGGGGCCTCGCGGCCTCATCCAGAACCTGAGCCAGCACCTGCTGAGCTGACCCCAAGGGGCTTTGGACATGACCCTGCATGGCCCCCCTGGTCCTGCCTGCTTGGCCTTCAGTACCACGGCCAGAGCCTGCAGGATTGAGATGGGGCGCCCCAGCCCAGCCACAGGGGAGCAGCTCCCCGGCCTGGGGGGCAGAGGGCAGCTGGGCCCCCCCACCCCCCGGCGTAGGAAGTGGCTGCTGTCACTGATGGAGAGCCCTCCTCCCATCCCCTGAGCCAGGGCGAGACCCACCCAGCAGCACGAGAGGAGGGGTCAGCCCCCAGCCCCCGTGGCAGTCCAGGGTCCCGTGCAACCTGCCCATGCAGCAGAGGGTGCTGGGGGCAGGGCTGGGACAACCGGCCCCTCCGGCCTGGACCCACCGCCCCGCTCTTACCCAGCACGACAGGGACGCTGGCGATGAGGAGGCAGCGCAGCGCGAAGGCCAGGCGGCTGGCCAGGTCCGGGCACAGCGGTGGCTCGAAGGGCAGGAGGTGGTGGAGGCCGTAGAGGATCCAGGGTGCCAGGAGCAGCGAGACGAAGGCAGACGACACGGCCTTCAGGTGGGCGCTGCTGCACTGGGGGCTGCACCCCCTGCCTCTTGGTGGGCTAGGGGCCGGCTCCTCAGGAGACGGGGTGCAGAGGCTGGGGGGTGGCTGGTCATCCCTGGGCAGCGGGCAGGGGGCAGAGGGGCACTGCGGCACCTTCGCCAGCTCTTCGCTGGGGGCCGGGGGCTGCTCCCAGCACGGCGCTGCCCCCACGCTATCCAGGAAGCTCGTCTCTCTGGGCAGCACCACGATCACCGCGTCCCCGGACGCTGCCCCCCTGCTCTGCTCCGGGGCAGGGCCCGGGGGGTCTAGCCCCACAACAGGCCCGGGCTCCTGGACCACTGGAGACTCAGCCCCCGGGGCCTGGCCCTCAGCCCTGGCCTCGAAGGATGCCCCGAGGCTGGGGGAGGCCTCCTCGTCCTCCTCGGAGGTGGAGCGCAGCTCCTCCACGGAGGACTCGGGGCTGTCAGAGACGGGCGCCAGCGAGATCTGGGTGTCGAGGTCCAGGAAGGGCGAGAGCGAGAGGCGGCTGGGGTCGATGTCCTGCAGCTGGCTGAGGATGTCGGCCAAGGTGTCCTGGACACTGTCGAGCTCCTGAAGCTGGCGGCAGCCAGCGGGGACCTTGAGGGTGGCCATGGCTGGGGAGGGGGGCTGCAAGGCAGAGACCTGTCAGAGCCCAGGGGGAAAGCAGGGCACCCTGCCCCTGCACCCGGGGCCCTCCAGGGATGGTGCGGGGGGCAAGCCCAAGGAGACCCTGTCAGTCAGTGGCAGAGGACCCAGGTGTCCTAGTGCCCGCACGCTCTTGTGCTCTGACTATTGGCCCACGCTTCCCTCCCAGAGCAGGGGACAGGAGCCCAGCCTCTCACTGCCCCGCTCTGACCACTAGACCAGGCCCTCGCGCCAGCCTCCTCTGCAGCTCGTGGCCGTGGGGCTTGGCCTAGCAGGACCTTGGGGCCGAGCCGACATTGCTGGAGGAGGAAGGGGCTGGTGCAGAGCTCCACAGAGCGTGGGACCCCCACCCCCGGCCCATTCAGACCTGTTGCCATTAGCACAGTCTTGCCCCTGCCAGCACCATCCAGCCCATCGGGCACTGGCTCTCACGGGCAGGACTGCGACCCCCCTGCAGCACGGCTCCGTGGGGCAACCCCCAGCGGCTCCCGCCCTGGAGAGGGCGCAGCGGGTGCTGGGGGCCACTGCGGGCAGGGCTCCAGTGCTGCTGGGGGCCGGGGGGGTCATAGGCACCAACTCCTGCGGCTGCACCGCCGAGCCCAGCCCCAGGTGCTGCAACCCGCCGGGACACCCCGCCCCACCCAGCCTGGCTCCTCTGCCCCTGCCCGTGCCCGTGCCCGTGCCCGGGCGGGGGCGGGAGTGGGCGCTGCGGCGGGACGTGAGACCACAGAGCCGGCAGGTCGAGTCCCCCCCGCCCCCGCCCCTGCCCCAGCCCGGGCTCACCGCTGCCCCGCTTGCGGCGCCGGGCGTGCTGTGCTCCGGGCGGGCAGCACCGCCTCCACCCGGCCGGCCCCGCGGGCAGCACCGCCCCGCCCCGCCCCGGCCCGGCCCGGCCCGGCCCCGCCGCCCCTCCCACCCCCCGCAGCGGGCTCGGGCTCGGGCTCGGGGCCGCCGGGCTCCGCCGCGCCTGCAGCCCGTCCCAGAGCGGGGGAAACTGAGGCACGGCGGAGGCGAGGGCCGTGCGCGAGCCCGGTGTCCCGCAGCGGGAAGCTTGGCCTGGCTCTGCCTGGGCTGGGCCCGGGTCGCCCCTCCTGCTGCGGCCTGGGAAGCGGGGCAGGAAGCCCCCGGGGGTCCCGGGCCGCTCTGACAATGCCCCGCTTTGTTCGCAGCCCCGGGCCGCGCGGGAGAGGCCGGGCGGGGGGAAGCCGCAGCTGGGAGCTCTCCAAGGGGCCAGGGCCGCGTGTGCTAGGAAGCAGGGGCCGGGGCCCCCCCTCAGCTGTGTGCAGGAGGGGGCACATCGCGCCTGCGAGGGGCAGCCCAGCCCAGCCCTACCCCCTCCCTCGCCGCACAGACAGAGGGTCAAGTTCCTCCGGCCGCGGGAGGGGCCGACTCCATTCCCCGCAGACCGGGCACCTTGTCCGGAGCCGGCACCGGCCCCTCCAAGGCTACTACCCCCCCGGGGGTGCAGCAGCTCCCAGCCCCCCTGCGGGGCAGCCAGGCTCCCCGGCTCCAACACCCACCAGCCGTGCCCCCCTCCTCCGGCTGAGCCCCCGGCAGCAGCAGGGACTGGTTTTGTCCCAGCTGCCTCTGGGCCCCGGCAATAGCGACCGCCCCACTGCCGGGCATTACGCAGGCTGAGGACGAGTGCATCCGACCAAGGGCACAGAAGGAGGGCACTGGGGCAGGGTTATGGCAATGAGGAGACAAGAGTTTATTCCATGAAATATAAAAGTTAAAAGGAACATTTGAAGCAGACAAGCCCCCAAGCCCAGCGGGGAACCCCCAGGCAGCTGGGAGGAATCCCTGCCCAGCCCAAGCCACCTGCCTCCGCCACCGAGGGCATAGGTGGCAGGGAAAGGTCACCTCACCCAGCTCAGCCCCAGCCCCAGATCCAGTTACTGCAGCACCGGGCGCTTCGCGTTTCAGGCTGCGGCAGGCTGTAGGGGTTGGGTGGCGGTGTTGGCAGGGACAGATCGCCTGCGGCCCCCATGCGCCAGTCCCACTCAGCAGAGGGTGGCAGGGCCCTGGCACAGAGGCAGCTTGAAGGCACAGGTGGCTGCCAGCCCCACACATGCCCTGGCTCTTGGGGAAACAGAAGCCTCCTCCCTCCCATCTCGGATTTCTTCCCATCCCCTCATCTCCTGCCAGGCCTCACCCCAGCCCAGCCCCGAGCATAGCGACAAGGAATGCCACAAGCCAACCCACCCCACAAGCAAGCCAGGACTGCTCCTAAGGTATCTGGGAGGTGGGGAGAGGCGGACGGGCCCAGGGGACCAGTCAACGGGAGATAGGACCTGCCAGGTGCAAGCACACCCAGGCTGCAGGGGCGATGCCTCCCTCCAGCCCCTGCTCCTCTGGCAGAGACATGGGGCTGGGAAACGGGGGCTGCAGCCCAGGCCAGCTGCACCAGCTGCAGGGAGAGGCTTAACAAGTCACGGTCTAGATCAAGAAGGTAGCAGATCTCCGAGCCCAAGGCCCAGCAGGGAAGTGTAGGTCACCTCGATGCTGGGCTGCTTTGTTAGCATCCTAGTTCACCTCTAGGTCTCCCCCCAGGAGCCGGAGGCAGGGGAATTGCACTGCTAAGGGAAAGAGCAAGTCTTTGCTAGTGCAGTAAATCAATCACCCAGCAGCCCCCAGCCAATGCAGTGACCAGGCCCAAGTGCCCTGAAGGAAGGGGCTGTTCCCAGGCCAGAAGGGACAGAGGGCAGGAGCTTGGTGTCGGCTCCCAGAGCAGGGTACCCCAAGACTAGGCTGCTTCAGAGATCCGTGGCTTGCAAAACTTGGAAAGCCAAAAGGAGAAGAGGCTGCAGGACCCTAGGGCCCTGCTCCTCTGGAGCAAGGTCAGTGCCAGCGCCTGCCCAGCTGCGGCTCATAGGTTTTAGGGCAAGGTTTTGGCCAGTGCACCTCCCGTGGGGTCTGGGGTCAGCCTCAGTCCTCGGCCAGCAGCCTACAGAGCCGGTACCTCCTCCGGATCTCGGGACGGACGTCGCTCTATGGAGGAGGCCCACAGTTATAAATCAAGCCACTTGCTCCCAGGGGCAAGCATCCACCTGCACGGATCCACCTCCATGGTGGCCACATCCCCCAGGGAAGAACTTGGCTCAAGCGGAAGCAGCAGGGTGTTATCCGTCTGTAGCCCAACAAGGCACGGGACAGGAGGGAGGGAGACCAGAGGGGTTGGTGCACTCTGCAGGCACCCAACATAGGCGTGTTGCCCCTGGGAGGAGGGGAGTGGAGGGGCAATAGTGTCCCTGCCAGGGGAGAAGGGGGCACACAGGGGCTGCTCCAGATCAGCAGTGCGCCAAAGCATAGAGGCAGGAAAGATCACGAGAGCCTGGCAGCCTCCCCTCCCAGCACAGGGGCTGCCCCCGTCCTTACGGCCTGGCTCAGCTTCTCCAGCACAGGGATGAGCCGCAGCAGCTCCTGGTCCTGGGGGTCCCCGTGCCAGCTGGGGATCGGGACCCTGTTGGAGACCTGGGGAGAGGGACAAAGCATCACCCACGTGAGAACCAGCCACTGCCCTGACTGTGGGGTGCAGAGCACTGATGAGGGGAGCACCCCCAGGCAGGGGAAGGGGGGAGCACCCGCTTTACTGGGCTGGGCAGGTGGTGGGCCTGGCAGGACCCCATCTCCAGCCCTATCCACCCTTCCCAGTGCAGAGCCCAGGCACAACTGACATGGTGCTGGGTCACTGCCTCTCTGGGACACCAGCTGGGGAAGCTTGATCTCAGGATCCCAGGCTTGAGGATCAAGCTAATGCCCCAAGGGCTCAGCTTTGCCCAGAGCATGAGTGACCCTGGGGAGCTCCCCTCGATCCCTGGGAAACTTCACCCAGGTCTCAGGTGGAGTCGACATCCTGCCACCCTAGAACGGTCCCCGAGAGCCTGGCTCGGTGCCCTCCCTCCTTAGCACAGCCCTGCAGGGCACGGCTTCGCAGCCAGGTTGCACCCCAGAAGTGGGTGCATTGCAGGGGGGTGGAACAGACGCCTCCTGCTCCGACTGGGCCACCCACCTCCGTGGTGCCCAGTGCAGCAGGACCCTCGTCCCCCCCTCTCCAAGACCAGCATTGCCTACACCGCCACCCAGCAACACCAGTTACCTGGTAGGGGTAGGCCTGCAGGGAGTGGTCCAGAGCCACGGTCTTAGCCAGGTCCCTCTCCAGCATGGCAAGATCTTTCAGGTAGTGGCCCCGCACGCAGAGGCAGTCCTCCTGGTACAGCCGGTGTCTGCAAGGGAGATGACCCAGGACCCGTCAGATGTGGCAGAGGGGTCAGGAGGGGGCTCTCACCTGCCCTGCCCTCCCAGGGTCTCACCTGATCAGCTTCTTCTGAGGGTCCAGGACCTCCAGGATGCGCTCCGTGTAGTCCAGCTTGGCCGTGGTGAAGACGAAGATCTTGGGGGGGGGGGGAGGGAGAAACAGCTGGTGGGGGAAGGGCTGGGTGACCCCCAGGTCCCAGTGGGGTCTGGACACGCTCTGGCTGGGCCTCGGGTGGGGAAACTGAGGCCCAGCAACAAGCAGCCTTGCAATATCAGGGGTGCAGTGCCCACGACGGAGGGGCCCAGGGCTCAGACCCCGGCAGACAGTTGCAGCATTGCGGTACTCGCCCTGGCCAGCCCTCAGCCCCATCTCCCAGCCCTGCAGCCGGGCCCGGGGGCAGGTACCTCGTAAGCCTTGAAGAGCGTCTCCAGGAACTCCTGCACGTGGGGGCGCAGCTTCATGTGAACCTGGGGGAAACCAAGCACCGGAGCAGCCAGCCCCCACCCCCAGGACCCTCGCAGCGGGCAGCTCCGCAGCCTCAGCGGACAGGGCGTGTGTGACACTAGCCCAGGGGACAGGGCAGGCGAGGGGATCAGGGGTTTGCTGGCTGGTACCCACCAGCCCTGGGCACGGTACCCCCCTCCCCAGGCACCAACCTGGTAGCGGTCGCCCTGGAAGTCAGCGGGGAAGGTGCAGTCAGCGTCTGGCAAGCGGTCAGGGATCAGGGAGCAGCAGACTAGTGTCCCCTCCTGCGAGCAGGTGCAGCCTCAGACACCCCTGCGGTGAACACCCCTAGCAGTGCCCTGAGCGGGCGCTGGAGCTGGCATGTCCCTTACTCCCACCCCACTCACCAGCTCCAGGACCAGCGTGCTCTCGGGTGTGCTGCGGGTCTTGATGGGGACCTCTTTCCTCGGGGGCCGTGGGCTGGACACGGAGGGCAGGCCTTTGGGGAAGCACCTGGGCAGGAGGGGAAGCAGAGGGCAGGGCTGGAGCCGAGCCGGGTGCGCAGCCCTGCCCCTGCTGGGAGCAGGCTCTGTACTCACAGGCCGACGGCGTCGGGGTCGTCGGGCTGGGGTGGCAGCAGGCCCCCGAAGTAGAGCCCCTCGGAGGCAGGTGGGGCATGGGGGCTCGCAGGGCCTGCAGGGACAGGGGCAGGGTCAGGATGATGCTGGGGATGCACCAGCCTGGCACCTCCCAGGGCACAGAGGCAGTCCCAGGGGTGATGCCCAAGGGCCACAGGTTGCCCCCAGCATCTCCCAAGCCCCTGCTCCCATGAGTGGAGGGCCCAGGGCCCTTGGGCATCAGTCGGTGCTGACCTCCACCCCCCCTATGGGACCCTGCAGTGCAGCCCAGGGCTCAGCTGGGCTCTTACCATCCACTCTCCTTGGGGGAAGAGATGCGTTGTCCGGGCTGGATGGGTCCAGGTCGAAGTGCACCCGCGCCACACGGCCCTTGGCTGGCGTCACGGGCTCTGCAGGGGGTACAGGCAGGATCGGGTCACGGGGAGTCTTCGTGGGGCCGTGGGAGCAGCACGACTGCTCCCCCGACTTGGGCATGATGGGCTGATGGGGTAGTATCCCTGCTCAGCCCCCACTCACCCCTGGCTCCTTCCTCAGGCGGGCCTCGGCCCCGGCTCCTGGCCCGCTGAGGGGTGCTGGTCTCAGCGGCCAGTGGCTCCACGTCCCCCAGGTCAGCGCCGCTCCCCCTGCGACGCTGCGGCCTCTTCACCCGGGGCGTGATCTTCCCCGAGCGCAGCAGCATGGCTCGCAGGCGGCTGCAGGGAGCACACAGGACTCGAGGATCACCGGGCTAGCTCGGATCCCAGCTCCACGTGGCCCAATGCCACCAGCACATACTGTGCAGGTGTGGATGCCACCCCCCAGGCCGGCAGCTCCCCCTGCCAGGAGTGCTTCCAGGCAGTGAGCACCTGGAGCTGCTGAGAGCAGGGAACAGCCCAGTTACCCAGGAAGGGGTTGCCCCCGTGCCCTAGGAAGACGGGAAAGCCCTGGCTCTGGCTGTGGGAGGGCAGCAGGACTGCAGCTGCCCAGGCCAGGGAAGGGACACGTTGCTCTACTGCATGCACATCCATCCCCCCTGCCCGCTGGCATATCCAGGCTGGGCTGCAGCAGCCTCTGGCAGTGCCCAGCACCAAGCGGCAGTGCTGCAGCCATTTATCCAGGCCAAAGCAGAGGAGTCTTGTTCCCCACTGTCCTGTCCCCAAGGCAGCCTCTGACACCTGTGGGAGAGGGGAGGGTCCCAGGACAGCAACCCTAGGGCACAGCAAGGGCATCACCCCCTCCCCAGGCAGAGCAACAACCCTCCTGCCATCCCTCACCCCAGCCTGGGCAACCCACCTCCGCTAGGCACCTGGGGAGAGCCCACTCTGTAGGGGCAGCAGGCACTCATGCAGGCAGCTGGTGTTTGCAAGGAAGGAAGAGGAGCCCCTGCCTGGAGAGCTGCAGAGCAGTGCCGGGGGCAAGGAGCCAGGTCTGCACCCAGCTGGGCTAGTAACACAGCCCAGCTGGGCCCCCAGAGCCAGGTGCATTTAAAGGGAGAGCCGCCTGCTCCTGTAATCAGCCCAATGCTGGGCACCTGCGCCTCGGCCAGGCCCGCCTGGGGCCCCCCAGGTTTCAAGGGGCACGTGCGAGTGCTCCAGGGTGAGGAGGGTGCAATGTGCTGCCCCCCACCCTTATCCCTCTTGCAAGCCCCAGCCCCCCTCATTGCTGGCCCAGCCCCAGGGTTTATGAGCCTAGCGAAGATGCTGGGGCAGCACAGGAGAGTTGCTTGAACTCCTGGGTTCTGTTCCCACCATGGCGCGGTCTGCAGCTCAGTCTCTCTGTGCCTCAGTTTCCCCCTTTGCAATGCAAGGACGATGAGCCCTCTGCAGGGCTCAGCTAGTGTGTGCGAGGGGTAATGAGCTGCCGGCATGGATCTAGAACCACTATCAGTGGCCTGGCTTCGTTCAGCCGGAGAGGCAGGCCAAGGGCCTTTTCTCCCTCCCCCAGACGCTGACGCTGGGGGAAGCAGGGGGGCGGCTTTGCATGGATGCCTGGCTGGAGAGATGAAACCCCGGAGCAGGAGAAGATGTCCCGAAGTCAGCACAGCCGTGTCGCAGGCAGCCAGCAGGGGCGCCCCAGTCTGCGCCCGAGCTGCACCGAGGCGTTGCAGCGCCTACCAGAGGCCCCGAGGCAGCAGGAGCTCCCCAGGACCTGCCGGCCTGAGCCCAGGAGGAGTCCCATCAAGGAACAGGACTTGGGAGTCCCTTGTGCTGGGCAGCAGGCCGGAGCCAGAGAGGGGGCATTCACTTGCACGTGGAGGCATGCACCTGGGTATGTGCACACGTGTGCGTTCCTCCCTGTACGCATAGATGCCTGGTTTTGCATTTGCTCGCAGGTCAAGGTGCGTGTGCTTATGCATCCCTGGCCCTGCCACCTTGCTAGTCCCACACCCCCTTTGGCAGCCGGCCACTGGCCGAGCAATCAGCAAGATGGGAAGGAGGAACGAAGCTTGGCTGCTTTATTTCGTTGCCTTTTGCTCGCGGAGTCGTCAGGCGGCACCTCATCCGATTGCTCCTTGCACCCCACGGACTGGAAGTGCCTCTGTAGCTCTCACTTGACTCCGGGAGCTGGAGATTTCAGCAGAATTCAGATGCAATCATGAGCAAGGGCAACAAGGCGGCCGTCACGTCCAATCCAGGCCTCTCCCGTCCCTAAAGGGATGCACCACAGCTAGCCAGAGCTGCCCATCAGCACCCTCTGCTCCCAAGGGCACTGCTCTCAGCCTGCTCCCCCACCCCAGAATCAGCTGCATTTTGGCACCGGGATTAGCAGAAGCTAATAGGCATGTAGCTACAGGCCGGGGATACCTAGTGCTTTGCATCTTTGGTAGCACGGGGCAGCCATTTGGGGCTCCCTATGCTGGCAGAGGAGGTGCACACGGTAGGCTCCCTCCTGCGGAGACCGGGAAGGCCCGACTGCCCGCTGTAGAGGGGCAAAGCCTCGACAGCTCGGGGGTTGCAGCGGGAGTGGAAAACAAGCGCTGGTGGCCGCTGGCTCCCGCTGACACAGGGGTTTTGGCAGCCTGCCCCTTCAGCATCCCATCCCGGGGGGTCGGGGCAGGCTGGGCGCGAGCCCTGCCCCCGGGTGCGTTGTTGGGGCTCCCCGCAGCCTTTCCCACAGACGTAACCGCTCTCTGGGGAGCCGGCGCCAGATGAGGCAGCTGGAGGGGCCGGCGCTGGCGTCGGAGTCCAGCGCTTCCCCTTCGGTGCCCCTGCCTCTCGCTGGGACACCGACTTCCCCGCCCTCACCCGCAGCCCCAGCCGGGAGCCTCGGCCAGCTCGGAGCCATCGGCGCGGCGCGTGGGGAGGCCTCAGAGCCCTGCAGTGACTGTGGTCCCGGTGCTGGCTGGGGCAGGGGCTTTCCCCACCCACCCTTGCAGAGGCAGCAAAGGCCCCGGGTGCCACCCCCAAGTGGGTGACAGTGCTCCGGGGCCCTGAGCAAGGTGGGGGTGCAAGGGGGGCACAGACAGGGCTCCAGCCAGTTGCCCCCAAGGGCAGGGTGCTGCCTCGAGGGCTGCCCCTGCACCGAGGACCCTGCAGCCAAAGGTGCTTCCTGCTGCAAAACCCAACGCCACGATCTGATTCTGGAGGGCAAAGGCTGGGGGGCAACGCAACCCCCCCAGGAAGGAGCTGAGGGGGGAATGAGATCCAAGATGCCAGGGTCTGATCCCCCCACCCCGTGCCAGCCCCAGGAGGCGGCAGGGAAGGGCGGGATTGCTCCCTGCCTTGAGCTGCCACTGGTTCCACCCCAGAGCTGGCCGCACGGCCCCAGACAGAGCGCTCAGACCCAGATGGCCGGCGGGACGCCCCAGCAGGCAGGGCAGCCCAGGCCACAGAGGGTTAAGTTAATACCACAGCAATGGATTTTTATTCTTTTAGCAAAAAAATAAATTAGGAAAAATATAAATGCAATTCCCAGGAAGGAAGAGCTGGGGATGGGGGGGGGGGGGTCCAGGGCAGTGGCCAAGTCTGGCTTCTACACACATCCCCCCCACCCCCCTCCAGCAACCTGGCGCCTGGGGCTGGTCCACCAATGCACCCAGCTGCAATCGGGCCCTGCCCCCTCCCTCGGTGCCACGTGGCAGCATGTCCACCGCGCCAGCTCCCTTGAGAAAGTCCCCCCCTGCAGGGGCAGGGATGGGTGTGAATGAAAGGCACAGGCACTCTGCCCCGAGGCCGAGATGGGTCAGGTGTGCCCAGGGAACGGCGCAGGGGGGTGGGCTGCAGTCACAGAGCCTGCGTGCATGGCTGGGCTGGCCTGGGGGCGGTGCACGTGTACCATCTGCATGACCTAAAAGCTTGTGTGCGTGCATCTGGGTGACATGGCTTGCAAGGGGCAGGTGCATACACAACGTGCGTGTGCACAGTGGGATCTGCAGTGCACACGCACACATAGGCGTAGGGGGCTGGATCTCCACCTTGCCCCAGGGGAGCAGGTGACCACTGGGTGACCTGCAGGGAGGGACCCCCCAACCCTCCCGCTGAGAAGCCAGCACCCTGCATCCCCTACCCCCACTCCCAACCACCAGGAGAGTGAACCCCCCTGTGCTGGCTTCTGCTCTCAGCCCAGCCAGGAGGGAGGGCAGGGGGCACCTCTATGCCACAGCCCTAGGCCCATCTGCCCATAGATATGGGGGGCATAGGGCAGGGCTGACCCCCGGCGCAGCTCCCACTCATGCCGGGCGGGCCGGGGGGCAGTGCCGTGCGGCGTCGCGCAGGTGCCGGTCCTCGCGGGGTGACCAGGGCCGGGTGTAGGCGCCGGGCGGCAGCAGGAGGCGGTTGAGTGTGTGCTCGTAGTTGACGTGGCGCTGGGCCATGAGCACGTAGTCGTGGCGTGGGCGCAGCGGGGGGCAGCCGCAGGTGTCGGGCGCCCACACGTACTCGCGGCGCAGCAGCGGGGACCCGCTGCGGTACACGTGCTGCACCTGCACCTCGTAGCGCGTCTCCTGCCCCACCAGCCGCTGCGACAGGATCCGGGCCTGGAAGACTGCAGGAGATGGGGATGGGTGTCAGGTGCCCAGGTCAGTGCCCAGCTCTCGTGGCAGCACCCGCCAGCATCCCCTTGGCCTGCAAGCATCCTGCACGCGAGCATCTCGCCACCCCCAGTCTGTGCCAGCCCCTGGGGGCAGGGGGGGACTCTTACCAAAGTCGCTGTGGCAGTAATGATGGATGCGCTTTGACCGTCCCTTGGGCATCGGGCACCGGCCGCACCGGCCTGCAGGGCACGGAGCCAGGGTGAGCATCGCAGGGTCTGCAGGCTGCCGCACTGGGATGGGCAGCTTCCCCCCTACTGCCCTGCGCTCCCCAGCTGGGACACGGGGTACCTGTCTGAGCCACCTCCTTCGTCCGGCTGGGGGGTCTGCGCATGGCTGTGGCCCTGGTGCTAGGCGGGGTGGGCACCGGCGTGGTCCGTGGCACAGGCAGGGGCTGGCGGGGAGGGTCCATGTGGGCTTCCCGGGGCTGCGGCTGCCGCAAGGGGCTGACGTCAGCCTGGAAGTGCCCGTCGTGCCCCCGCGGCAGCCAGAACTCGTACTCGATGCCCGGGTTCGGCTCCTGGAACAGGACCTGGTCGGTGGAGGAGGGGGAGAACAGCCTCAGACCCCTGCCGGGAAGAGGAACCAGACCCAGGGAGACTTTGGGTTACAACCCTCCCTGCCCAGCCATGGGAGGCTGCCCCACAGCCCATCTAGGGGAGCAGGGGCTGCTCTGCAGGGTCCGCGGGGCCACGCTCACCGTGACATACAAGTCCTCCCGCGTGGGCCCAGCTGCCTCCAGGCTCTCCCGCTCGTCAGCAGTGCGGGCGTAGTGGACTTGCGTGCCGGCCACCTCGTACACGCCCGGCGGGTCCACGGCCCAGTCCCCATTGATCACGTAGTGCTGCTCCGCCGTCATCAGTGCTGCAGGGAGAAGCCCGGTGACGCCGGGAGCACCAAGCGCCCCACGGTAGCATCCCGGGTTGTGGCTGGAGCCCGGGAGCCCAGACTCGTGGGTCTGTGCCCAGCTCTGGGCAGGGTAGTCTCGGGGTTACAGCAGCAGGGCTGGGACCCAGGAGGATGCATTGGGGGGTCAAGGAACCTGCACCCCAAGCACGGTCCCTCCTACCCAGGTAATTACGGCTCCGGTCGGTCACTTTGATGTGCGTCGCCCCTGCTGGGATGCGCGTCACGTTCTTGTATCCGAAGTATCCTACAGGGCGCGGGAAGGGGCAGGAGGGGTCAGTGCTGCATGCCCAAAACTGCAACCTGGGCTGGGTGTGGGGCAGGGAAGCAGAGGTAGCCGTGGGGTCTGGGGGCATGGGGGGGTGGGTGTGCACATGCAAGCAGGGAGAGTGGGGGTGGACCCCGAAGGGGGCCCGAGAGCCGACTGGCTGCCAGACCCCCTCATGGGCAGCCTCAGCAAAGACCCCACGGGCTTGATGCACCGTGGTGCCCGTGCCCTGATGCTGCCTACGCCTGACTCTCCCCAGAAAGCAGTGATACCCTCAGTGACGAGGCCTCCCCACCTGGGCTCGTCCTGCTTGGTGATAGCGTGGGGATCTGATGCCCGGGGTTGGGGTGGAAGCGCCTGGCGCCAGCTGCAGGGGCAGGGGAGGGGGAGGAATTGAAGCCAAGAGCCAAAGCATTCACCGCTGGGCAATCAATCACCGGAGGAGGGGAACGCGGCCCGAAACACCCGCTGCACCAGGACGCACGACTCGTTCCTGCCGCCGCACTGCCCGCAGGCGTCGCGCTGGGCACCGGAGCCCAGGATCCCGTCGCAGCCCGCTCTCTGCGGGGTGGCACAGACACCGGCATCAGGGGGCAGCCAGGGGACACCCCTGCTTCAGCCCCTCAGGGGGTGCAGCCCACAGGGGCACCTGCCCAGCTACCCACCAGCATCCCTAACCCCCGGGGACCATGCGTGGAGCCATCCCCCCCACAGGCTGTCCCGGGGCCCAGCGGGCAAAGTCCGATCCAGACCTACCAAGCACTGACCGCTGATGCAGAGCTCCGGGGAGTCCGGGCTGCAGCGGGTGCCGTCCAGCACCCTGCCGAAGGTGTAGTAGAAGTTGTGCCCCGCGGCCAGGCAGTTCAGGTCGCAGAGGTTCGGAGCTGCGGGAGAGAGCAGGCCCTGCCCTGCGTCACCACCCCACCACAATCCCCCCGCTCCTTCAGGGAACAGCCCCCAGGAGCCATCTCCGAGGAGTCAAATGCAAGGGCTGGTATCATGCACCGAGCCCCCAGCCTGGAGGAGAGGGCAGGGGGCCAGCAGCAGCCCCCCGGCACAAGCAGAGCCAGCTGCACCCCTGGCAGGGGGCTGGGGCCGGCCCCAGGACTCACCTCCGTAGAAGGGCACCCACTGGTACCGCGCCGGCTTCCCCAGGATGGGCTTGGAGTTGTACAGGGAACATTGCATGGCCCGGAAGGGCACCGAGCCGCTGGGGCACGCCTGCAAGGGACGGCAGGGGCTGCAGCAGCACGGGGCACAATGGGGCTGGAGCCAGGGATAGGGCCCTTCTCCTTGGGCATCAAGAAGTCAGAGCAACAGAGGGTCTCTGGAAGGACCTGGCAGGGGTAGACCTATGCCCAGACAACAGAGAACATGCAAAGGAGAAGGGCCTGGGAGTTGGGATCCGGTCACCTGGGTCTACAAGTGGGGAAACTGAGGCACAGAGCAGCAAAAGGACTCACCTAGGGTCGGTGGCAGAGCCAGGGATAGAAAGTGGGTTGCCCCAGGCCCCACAGGGCACCCTCACCACCTGCTCCAGGCCGGGCCTGATCAGCAGGGGAGGGATGCAACGCACTCCTTGCACACGCACACACATGCCATTGCTGCCCTGCGGCCGTACTCACGTGCAGCTGGCACACGCGGTACCGCCGGGGCTCCCCCTCGCACAGCTCCTCTCCTGGGAACCTGCGGGGAGACGCGGCAGCGGGCTGGGTCCTGAGCCGAGCTGGCTGCCAGGCAGGGGTGGTGCAGGGGCGCTCGCCCCCATGCCCCCGGCAAGGGAGGGGAAGCCGGGGGGGGGCTGGCTGGGACGCGGATTCCTGGCCGGGGCGTGGGGCTGTGACAACTCCCTGCAAAAATGCTCAGCACCAGATGAAGAGGAGGGGGTGAGGGCCCAGGGACAAGGTGCTGCCCACGCAGTGGGGGGGGGGGGGACACCTGTGTGCCTAGCGGGTGGGAGCAACAGCGCCCGGGTGGCTGCGGGGGGAGGGAAGGCGCTTCCAGGGATGCATGCACACGCAAGGCTCCCCCATGCACGCACACTCACACACACTCCCCCTTCCCTGCATGTGCCCACACGCAACCCCCCCGCATGCCTGCACACACACACACACACCCCTCACATGCATGCTCACACAGTCCCCCCATGCATGCACACTCACATGCAACCCCCCACATGCATGCAGACTAGCATGCAGGCACATTACCCCCCCAGCACACGCGCACATGCCCGTGCACACACCCACACGCCAGCCCAGGCCTTGTTTGCCACATTTCTGCCAGCTCCACCCTCCCGACCAGGGCAAAGACTAGTAGGGAACGGGGTCACGCAAGGACTCCAGCGTCTCCCCCCTGCCAGAGAAACCTCCCGTGCCCGCGCCCCTCCCAGGGCTGTTCTCATGCCAGCTCCCTGATCTCTAGCACAGGCTCCTGGGCCAGGGGCAGGGCACGTGTCCGAGATCTGAAGGGACCCGGGTGCCCCACTCACCGGAGGCACCGCCTGGTGCGCAGCGCGACCCCGTCCCCGCAGGTGCTGGAGCAGGCACTCCAGGCCCCCCACGGCGTCCACTCCCCGCGGCCCAGCTGGCGCCGGTGGCGGGGCTCCTGGGTGGCCCCCTACTTAAAGGAAGGCGACACAGTCACTGGCCCTGAGCCCTCGGCTTCTCCAGGACACGGCATGGCCCGCAGGAACTCCCCCGTGGCTGCATTACGTGTCCCAGATGGTGCTCAGTGCAAGGCACCGTGCCAGGGATGTTCTCCAAGCCTGGGGGCATGGGGCGGGGGGCACGCTGGGGACTGTGTCCCACAGTGGGGGGCTCTCAGGGACTGGGGCCAGCAGGAGAGGCTTGGCCATCGCCTCGGCCAGGTCAGGAGCTGTTTGGGGTTGCAAAGAGTCCGTGCTGCAGGGGCCCATCCTGTCAACAGCCCCCCTCCCTGCCCCTGCCTTGGGTGTGAAGTCATCTGCAACCAATAAAATCCCCCCCCCCACCCAGCAGGCAAACCACCCCCCACCCTCCCTTCCCTTCCCTTCCCTTCCCTTCCCTTCCCTTCCCTTCCCTTCCCTTCCCGGGTGTCCGGCTTTCCGGTTCCCATCATTTCCACTGGGTTGTGTCCTGCAGCACCCCCCCCTGCACCCCCCTGGTGCCTGCTTTATGTGTGCCCTGACATTTGGAGGGAAGATCAGCTCTGGGGTGCCCCCCGCTTCCCCCCCAGGCCCTTTCCCATGCCCAGCCATGGTGGGAGGGGTGGGGTGTTGCGGGGGGGCAGCTTGGGGAGACAGGAGGAGCTGGAAGGGGAGCGCCAGATCTAGATGGGCACGCTCCCAGGGCGTGGGGGCGGCCTGGCGCAGTGCTGGGGAGGGGCGGTGCATCCCCGGGGCCAGGGATGCAGTTGTGTGCAGCCGGCAGGGAGGGGAACGGGGCAGAGCAGGAGCCCGGACTCCTGGGTGCCTTGCCCATTTTGCCCCCGGGAAGCCTGGGCCTCGCTCTCCCCTGCTCCGCGCCAGCCCCAGGGAGCTCAGCCTCCCAGAGAGCTCCCGGGTCCCCAGCCATGGTGGGGCCCAGGATGCAGGGGGGCATCCAGCTGCAGAACAAGCCCTCGGGCACCAGCCTGCGCCTCCCAGGGCTCCGCAGATGTGGGGATTAAAGAGCTGGGAGTAAGCAGCCGGACGGAGCTGGCAGGGCTCCCCGCCTAGAGCTGGTGCCCAGCCACCCCCACAAAGCAGGGGGTGCAATCCCCTCTACCCCCCCCCCCTCCCCACCAAGCAGCTGCAAGGGGAGGCCGGTTCTAGGGAGGAATAAACCCTGCAGAAGAGGCTATTTCCTGTGTGACGGGACCAGGCAGCGCTGGAGCCAGGCCGGGACCCAGGGGCTCGTAGCAGGGGACACGTCCAGCCCCGGCTCCTGGCCAGGGTCCAGCTAGAGGCATTTGTTTCCGACCTCCCGAAATCCCCTCCACAGTTGTTGCCACATCCTTTGCCAGGATGCGAGGCCAAGGGAGGGGGAGATCACGGAGGATTGCTAGCCAGCTATCCACCCACCAGCTCGCCAGGACACTGCGGGCTCCTAGCGTGACAACCGCCCAGCCGTCCAGATGGACCAGGCCCCCTCATGCTTCCGGCCTGGAGTCAATGCCCCGCTCGTGGGGTCAGGAGGGAAATGCCCCGGGTCCCAAGCAAGAAGGTCAGAGCCTCCCAGGCCAGGCCCCGAGTCCTGGCCCTGCGACCACTGTGACCAGCCCCCGCTAGGCTCTGGGGCAGGCTCCGGCCTCTGCCCCCACGGCCGCTTTGCCTTGACTTACCTGAGCGCTGCTGATGCATGCACAGTTGAAGCTCAGCCAGGCCAGGAGCAGGAGCCTCCCCGGGGGGCCGTGCCTGCAAGGAAGTGGAGCGAGTTGCAGAGAGCCCTGCCTGGCACGCCCAGGCCCCCGATGCCAGCCGGCTCCCCCATCCCTCCCTAGACAGCAGCATCCCTGCCCAGGACAGCCAGCCCCACAAGCTGTACGGACACACAGCAAAGCCTTGTTAGTCCCAGTTTCCTACTGAGGCTAAGTGACTTGCCCGAGGTCACCTGGGGTGTCAGTGGCAGAGAACAGAGCCCGGCTTTCCCCCCGCTCCGGGCCCTGGCCCCGGGTGCTCATCACCAGGCCCTTGCTACCACCAGGCAGGACCATGCGCCCCGGGATGCCAGGAGCCAGGGCTGCCAGATGAAGTGTGGGAGAAGCGATCTCGAGGGCTCCCCTGGGACGCCCGGCTGTCACTCCTCCAGGATGCATCGCAGAGCCCCCGGGCAGACAGCAGCACGGCCCCGGCGAGACGAGACATGGACAAGATGAGACACAGCCGCCCGACGTGGGAGGGAGCAGTGACGCCATGGCAGGCGGGGAGAAAGCTGGCGTCAGCTCCGGGGCAAAGCACGGCCCCTTGCCTCCCACAGGCACCCCCAGAGTGCTGGGGTGGCAGAGCGGGTCGGGCATCAGACGCCGGCACTGCCCGGTGCCCACGTGGGCACCGGCGAGATCTTAACTGCAGGGGCCCAAGCAATGCACACTGCCTCCACCACTGATGCCCCATGGCACCTTGGGCACATCACCTGCCCTCAGACTGCTTCTGGAGGCACATGCCTGCGCTCCACACCAGGACAGGTATCTGGTCCCTTCCCCAACCCCTCCACCATGGGCAGGGCCAAGACCCCAGCTCCTGCAGAGATGGGGAGGAAGCAAGCAGTGAGGCCAGAGCTGCTGCATCCTCCTTCCAGGAGCCAGAGCCACAACCAGCACCGGTCACAGTGCAAAGGCCTGCAGAGGTGGGCCAAGGGCATCCTGGCTCCCAGGCCCTGCCCCTACACTCCCTCCCAGGGGGAGGAGTCATTTGGCCCAGGAGGCGTAGAGCTGGTGGCATCTCAGCCCTCCTTGCTCAGAGCTGGGTGGCACCTCAGCTCCAGGCTGCAAGGACTGTCCAGCTTGACCGACCGAACATGGGACCGGTCGGAGCCGTCACAGGCCAGGACGCAGCCTCCTTCCCCCACACCCCGGGGCACTCGCCCATCCGAGGGATGGCGGGACCGGACTTCCAGGCTGGGGCAAGGGCAGCAGTCTGCCCAGAGCAATTCACCCCCATGCCCAGCCCTGGCACCCACTGCAGAGCCCTGCAGCGGAGCTGGGGAAGGCCTGGCAGGCGCCCGGGCCCTCCCTGCCTCGCCGGCTGATGCAGGAAGTTCTCTCCGATAAATCCCTCCACGGGCTGAGTCAGACACAGAACAACTCTGGGTGCAGCTCCCGGGCCCAGGACTGGTCAGAGCCCTTGGGTGGAGCCCGGCTCTCCCGGCAGCATCGCCCCCCAGCCCCCATCCTGCAGCTGGAGAGGGGCCCTGCTCTCTTCTTGCTCATGCAATGGGGCGAGTGGGAGCGGCAGGATCCGGCCCTGCATGCAGAGACCCACAGCCCAGGGCTGCCAGGGGAATCCCATCGCCTGCCCTGCCCGGGGAGAGGGCTGTGGGGTCCGGGGTGGCGCACCGGGGGGCTGCGTCCCCCCCACAGCCAGGGGTGCAGGGCTGGGGAGGATTCCCCTTTGATGCGGCAGGCTCCAGTCAAGCTGGTTTTCTCCCAGCCAGCCTGGCCCAGGGCTCAGCCCCCGCGCCGGGTCGCTCCACCCCGGAGACAAGTTTCCTCTTGCACCCGAGAGACGCCAGCGCTTGTGCCCTAGGCAATACGCCGCCGTGCTTGGGGAGGGGGCGTCAGGGGGCACGGGGGGGCTAGAGCCTCAGTGTCCGCGAGCTGGGGTGGGGGGTAGGAAACTTCTCCTCCCAAATCAGCTCACCCCCATGCCAGCACCTGACCTGCCCCCAGCCCCAGACAGCCGGAGCTCGGGGACCCGGGGGCTGGCGGCTGCATCCTTATTATGACATCTGCTAAGCAGCAGAGAGGAAGGGATGGGGGGGGGGGAGCAGGATGGGCTCTGGGGGTCCCGACTCCTGGGCTCTTCCCCCAGGTCTGGGGAGGGTGGTAGAGGGGTGCAGGGGTATGGGGGTTACTGGGCTGAGGACTCCTGGGCTCTTTCCCCAGGTCTAGAAGGGGGGTTACTGCTCCGAGCACAGGGGAGGATGAGAGCCGGGATGCCTGGGTTCCTTCCCCAGGTCTAGGGGGGTGCAGGGGTGTGGGGGTTACTGGGGAGAGGACTCCTGGGCTCCTTCCCCAGGTCCAGAGGGAGCGTGCGACGTGTGCGTGGAAAGGGGGGCAGTGACCGCTCTGAGTACAGGGGAGGCTGGGAGCCGGGACGCCCGGGGGGCTGGTGGGGGCAGGAGTATGGGGGTTACGCCTGGGATCTTTCCCTAGCCCTGGGCGAGCCGGGACCCCCGGGGTCCGTCCCGATCCCCCCGCCTGCCTCAGTTTCCCCGCGAGCGCTTACCCGGGGCGCGGGGGGCCCATCCGGCCGGCCGCGGCGTCCTGCCCGCTCCCACCTGCGGCGGCGGCGGCCGATGGAGGCGGCTCCGGGTGCGGGACGCGGAGGCGGGCGGGGCGGGGCGGCCCAGGTGCCGGCCCCCCCCCGGGACCGCCCGCTCCAATCAGCCCCGGCCCAGCCCAGCCGGCGGCCCGGAGCCCGGGGGCGGTGCGGGGATGCTCCGGGGACCGGGCGGGCCTGGCTGCAGCTCCGGGGGGGACTCTTGGGCTCCCCCTCCCCGGCTTGGTGGGGCCCGGGCTGCAGGCAGGAGCTGCCGGCAAAGGGACGTGACCGACCCCCGCCCCGCGCGCAGTAGCAGAGGCGGAGTGGGGAAGCCGCAGGGGTTTGGGCCGTGAGACGGACACGCGCGGTGCCCACAGCGCTGCGGACAGGCGCCGCCGGCCCGGCACGCGGAGGGTTAGCGGCCGGGGAGCAGCTGCTTGGCCCCGGCGGGCAGCTCCGGGCTCTGGCTGCCCTGGCAGAGAAGGGCGGGCTCTCTCGGGCCCCGCGGCGTGTGCCAGCGTGTGTCCTTGGCACGCCGGCCCGCACGTCCGTGCCGCGTCCGTGCCCGGGCTGCAGCAGGGGGGCAAGGAAGCCCTCCCCTCCGCCGTGGGGTCGGCTCCCCGCTTCCCGGGCTGGGTGACCTGGGGCTCGGCGTGCTGAGCCCCGCTCCCGGCCCCCTGGCATTGCAGGGGTGCTGGAGCCACAACGCCGCCCCGCGATGCCCCGGGCAGGGATGGCCGGAGGCAGCGCACGTCCCGTCCTTCCCCCCGTGGGGTGCCCACGCCCCCCGCCCAGCGCAGGGTGCGAGCGGGGGCTGGCCCCTTCCCCTCCCGTGCCCAGGGGCCCGTCTGCTCCCCCCGCCGAGTGCAAGCGTAAACAGCGGGGATCCGGTGTCGGACACGCATTCCAGGGGCCTCGCGTCACCGCCCGGCCCGGCCCGGCCCGGCCCCGGGCACGCCGAGCGCAGCTGGCGGCTCCCGCGGGGCTCGCAGACACCCTGGGGCAGGGGCCTCCGGCCAGAGCTCAGCGCTCCGGGAACCCCCGTGCCCTCAGGGAGCTGTCACTAGCAAAGCCGCCCCGGGAGGGCCCCTTTCACGGGTGGGGAAACTGAGGCATGCAAGGGGGCGGGAGTCTCCGGGGGGCAGCAGAGCACTGTCTGTGCATCCAACACCCTTGGCAGTGCCAACTTTGCCTGGCACCGAGCTGGGGCAGCTACAGAAGGGCAGCTGGGGACATCTGATGATATGCCCTCCTGCCCTCGGTGGCTGCAGGCAGCCCATCACCCCGGCCTTGTGGCTACAAGGTGCCATCCCTCCGCCAGCTCAGGGGGAGATGCCAGGGGCTGCAGCCCCTAGCCTGCGCCTTGCACCAGTGCACCCGGAGGCCCGGTTTGTGCCACTGGTGAGTGGCCCATCACTCATCCCCTCCTTGCCCACCCGCTGGCTTCCAGCCCTGCCTTGGTGCTGCCTCCCGGTGGCTCTCCCTTGGGTCCTCCCTTCACCCCAGCCCAGGTCCGAGCCTCCCTCCCGGCCTAGATCAGAGCCCCTGGGATGCTGCCTCGGTGCCCTCTCCCTGCAGGAAGTCTCCAGCCCACGTGAGCATGGCTCTGAGCCTGGCGCCCCCCGACATCGGCCCATGGACCCCTCTGGGGGTCGTGCACCGGCTGCGGGAAGGGCAGCTCCAGCCCTGGGGGCTGTTTGAGGGGGCACCCATGGCTCCCTCTCCGCCACCACTTCCCTTGTGCAGCCTCGGGTGCATCACTTAGCCAGGCCTCTGCACAGAGGCACCGAGCTGGTGCTCAGCCGCCCGTCAGCCCCGGCATGGCGGCTGCAGGGGCCAGGAGCTCCCCCCAGGATGGGCCGCCGCTGACGGCTGGCTCCAAAGACTCAGGCCCCCTTGGAAGGAGCCAGGCCCAGGTCTCTGCCTGGAGGACGGTAGCAGGGGGTCGGGGAAGGAGGCTGCAGCAAGAGCACCCCGGGGTGACATCACAGCGCGGGGTGTGATGTCACCGCTTCGCACCCAGGGGTGACATCCCAGCGCAGGGGTGTGACGTCACCGTCCCACGGGCTGCCGAGGAGGCAAGAAGAGGTTAAAGCCGCGGAGCCGGGGAGGAGGAGTGGACACGGCTGCTCTGCCTGCCTGGGTTTCCCTTTAACAGCCCGCGGCCCCTCCTCCCCACACGCTGGATTTTTTTGGGCGTCCAATGGGGAGCGGCGGCGGGTGGGGACCCCCGGCATTATAACGGGGGGCTGCACCCACCGCCTCCAGCGCGCAGCCCGGCAGGTGCCGCCAGCACCGGGGCTGGGGCGGGCCGGCATGGGGCGGCTGGACCCCGGGGCCAGGGCCAGGGCCAGGGCCAGGCCGGAGGGCGAGGTCCTGACCTACTTCATCCAGGACCCCGGCACTGGGGTGCTGTATCGCAGGGGGCAGCTGCTGGGCAAGGTAAGGCGCACAGCGCACGGATGCTGAGGACCCCCCCCCCCCCCGCTTCTCCCACCTCCCCAGGGGGCGCGGGGAGCCTGCAGGGATGGAGAGACTCAGTGCAGGGGTCATGCAGAGCCCCCAGCTTGCAGGGGGAGAGTTCATTCCCCTTCCATGCAGGGGAAACTGAGGCACGAGGGAGCAGCAACTCCCCCAAGGTCACCCACCAGAGCGGCGATGGGGACCCAGGCCCGGCTCCCCTTCTAGGGTGCATGCACCCACCCCGCCTCCCGTCCCAAAGCCGGGGCCGATCCTTCGAAGGCTTCGCTCCCCCCGCCCCGGCTGCAGGAAAGTCTCTGGCTCAGGGAAATTTCTGCTGATGCCAGGGAGAGGGAGGGGTGCAGCCGGGCTCCTGGGGGGCTCTCCCTGCAACGAGAGCTGCGGGCGCACAGGGCTGGGCATGCCTGCACTCGCTTGCAGCTGTGCAGGGGCCCCCTCCCTGTCCGTGCCCTATGCTAGCGCTGCCCAGGCTGGGGACTTAGTCCAGTGCCAAGTGCCACCTGCTCCGAGCCTGCTCAAGGCATCCCCAGCCCTTCAGGGAAGCAGGGGATTGCCCAGCACTTGCAGGACCCGGGGGCAAAGCACTGTGGGGGGCGGGGGGGAGCCACGGGACAGCTCAGCCCGGTGCCTGGCAGGGCAGAGGGTCCCAGCCTGGGCTGCTGCGGGGGGCCGGGGCCGGGGCCGGGCAGAGGCGGTGCAGGCCCGCCTGGAGCTTCCCGCAGAGCTGCGGGGAGGGACCTGGCATCTCCCCAGCTCCTGCCTGGGGAAACCGAGGCAGAAAAACGATTGTGCCAAGGTCAGCAGCGCCGCACGCGCAGGGGTGCCCGAGAAGCGCTGCGCTGGCAGGACGGGCGTGCGGCCCGGCCGTGGCACGTGAGCCCAGCTGTGCAGATGGCCGGCAGCCGGAGCAGGATCCGCTCGGACGCCTGAGTTCCCTTCAAGTCGCCGGATGACCTTGGACAAGCCACAGCCCCCTCCTCGTGCCCGCGTGGTGTCCCAAACACGAGGGCCCCCGCTGCCCCAGCCTCCCGGGCTGGGCAGCGCCCTCCGAGCCCCCCCAGTCCGGACCCCGGGTGACCGACCCCCAGGCAGCCGCCAGACCCTCCGGCCCCTCTCCCCGCAGGGGGCTTTCGGCCGCTGCTACAAGCTCACCGACATGGCCACCAACAAGGTCTACGCCGTCAAGATCGTGTCGCAGGCCTGCGTCTCCCGGCTGGGCAGCAGGAGCAAGGTGAGTGGGGCAGCGGGGACACATTCCCCGCTCCGGGGCCCTGCAGCTGTAGGGGCCGGAGCTGACCCTCCCCGTGCGACCCGGGGCGCACAGCGGACCAGGCTCCCCCGGGGAGAGGGGCCGAGCCGTGCAGGATGGCGTGGCGATGCCTCCCAGGCCCTGCCCTGCCCTGGCCTCCTAGCCCCCGCCCGGCTAGCGGGGGGTTCCCCGGGGCTGGGCCCGTCCCGGCGCACGAGCCGGGGAGCCGGGAGGCGCTTGGGGGTGCCGCCGGCCTCGAGCTGCGCTCGCCGTGCCCCGGCAGGTGGAGCGGGAGATCGCGCTGCACAGCCGCCTCAGCCACCCGCACGTCGTGGGCTTCCACCGCCACTTCGCCGACCGCGACCACATCTACATGGTGCTGGAGTACTGCAGCCGCCGGGTGAGCCGGCGCCCCGCGCCCGCCTGCCCCCTCCCCTCCCCTCCCCTCCCCTCCCCGGGCGCCCGGCGCTGAGCAGCCCCTCTCCCCCGCCCCAGTCGCTGGCGCACGTGCTGAAGGCCCGCAAGGTGCTGACGGAGCCGGAGGTGCGCTACTACCTGCGGCAGGTCATCGCGGGGCTGCGCTACCTGCACCGCCAGGGCATCATCCACCGGGACCTCAAGCTGAGTGCGTGGCAGAGCGGTGCGGGTGCGGGGCCCTCTCGTGCAGCAGTGAAGGAGTTAATCCCCCCCCCCTTGCCCCCACGGTGCCCTCGGCCTTGGCCCCCGAGCCCCCAGCGCAGACGGGGCCCGGAGAGGGTTAAAAATACCCGCGGCGCCCGGCCCGGTGGAGACATGCCGCGGCAGTGACCTCATGCTCCGCCCGGGGCCCGAGCCGCGCGCCGTGTCGGGGCTGCCGGGACGCCTGCCCCGTGGGGGGCTGTGCACACCCCCTGCTCCCCCTCCGCGCGCATGCCAGCGGCTTCCCCCCGCAGACACGTTGCCTCAGTTTCCCCTCTGTACACAGGTCTGGGGAGGGGGGAGGCTGGAAGCACTGACCTGCCCCCCTCCCCATCCCCGCCGTCGCAGGTAACTTCTTCCTCACCAAGACCATGCAGGTGAAGATCGGGGACCTGGGCCTGGCCACGCGGGAGGACCCGGCCGGCCGGCGGCGGGGGTGAGTGCGGCCGGGGGTGCAGCGGGGTCCGGGCTGGGCTGGGGGGCACGGACTCACCCCCTCTCCCTGCCTCCACAGGGTGGTCTGCGGGACCCCCAACTACCTGGCGCCCGAGGTGATCGAGAAGCGGGGCCACTCGGTGAAGTCCGACATCTGGGCCTTGGGCTGCATCATGTGAGCGTGGGGCACAGCTGGAGTGGGGGTCTCTCCTCTCCGGGGGGAGCCAGCCCCGGTCCCCCTGGGGGGATTTGTGGGATGGGAACAAAGGAAGGGTCTTTCCCCAACTGGGGGCTGCAGCTGGGGGGGGGGGGGGTGTCCCAAAGCTGGGGCAGGTGGCTGGGCTGGGACATGCAGCCCCCTCCTGGGTCAGGGGCTGCGGTGGCTGCTCTTGGCAAGGCACTGACAGCCCCCCCCCCCCGGGCAGGTACACAGCGCTGACGGGCTGCTCGCCCTTCGAGATCACCCGCAAGCAGGAGATGTACCAGTGCATCCGGGAGGGCCGGTACCCTGCGCCCAGCCAGCTCTCGCCCAGCGCCCGGAGCCTCATCACGCGCCTGCTGGCCCCCGACCCCGCCGCGCGGCCCAGCCTGGACGAGGTGCTGCGGCACGACTTCTTCACCCAGGTAGGGGCGGCGTGCGCTGGGCAATGTGCCCGCAGCCTGAGGGTGCATGTGTGGCGACCACTCCAAGTGTTCACACTCGACCTGGTTGCTCACCAGGGCTTCACGCCAGACAAGCTACCATCCCGTGCCTGCCACTCAGTGCCACTCTTGGCCGGGCCCAACCCGCTCAGCAAGCTCCTGCAGAAGGCAGCCAAGGTGCTGTTTCGGGCGGCACCGTGCCAGGAGCCCCGGGCAGGTGGGTCCAGCATCAGCCCCTCCACAGGCTGCGCTGAGTGCTGCCTTCGTCCCCTCATGGCCCATGTCCGTGTCCTTGCAGGTAGCCCAGGGCCCAGCGAGGAGCTGGCAAGCCCTGCCATGCCAGCCCAGCCTCCGCCCAGCCCAGTGGCGGGGGCATGGGGGGCTGCGGGTCTTGGTTCTGCTCCCCTCGGCCCATCCCCTGGCCAGACAGAGCAGGGAAACATCCAGGCTGAGCCCCTGAGCGAGGAGCCCGGCAGGGTCCCCATCCGCCTGCTCGCGAAGGGAGCACTCAACTTCAGCGCCCACTGTGAGTGGGGGCACGGGGCTGGGCACTGGAGAAGGGGGCAGTGGGGTTGGCTCCGAGCTGCAGCCTGGGACCCCTCAGGGCTGGGGTCATGGTGACACGGGGACCCCAGGAGAGCCCCTCGGTCCTGGACAGCCTGGCATGAGGGGAGCAGCCCTGCTCACAGCAGAGGGCACGTGGGCTGGCTCTTTGGGGGACAAGTGGCTCCAGCTACCAACCGTGCAGCCTGGCAGGAGTGGGTTCTCTCCCCTATCCCCAACCCCGACCCTAACCCCTGCAGCAGATGCAGGCTGGAGCCTGGAGAGCCCAGTGGAGTCGGTCACCAGGGTGCTGCGGAGCTGCCTGGAGAACACACCTCTGGGTAAGAGACACCCCGGAGCCTGAGCTATGATGCCAGGCCCTTTTCTGCCCAGACACTGGGTGCCCCTGCAAAATTGCCTGGCCCCAGGCTGGGCGTGGGGGATCCCCCAGCCGGCGCGGCGGTGCCTGGGGTCCAGCTGGCGGCAGGGGAGCATTGCTGCGGGGCTGGCACAGACGCAGCAGCTGTGCCGAAGCTGCCACCCATGCCCACCCCTCCGCTCCCAGCAGCCCAGCGCAACCCCCCGCCACGCCAGGCTCGGGTCCTGCCCTGGGTCACCAAGTGGGTCGACTACTCCAACAAGTACGGCTTCGGCTACCTGCTCTCCAACAGCTCCACCGGCGTCCTGCTCGCCGACGGCACCCACCTCGCCCTCGGCCCCTGGCAGCAGTAGGTACCGGGCTCCCCGTGGCAGTGGCCCTGGCTTGGGGCTGCCACCTTCTCCCCTGGCCTAGGCTGCTGCAGCCACCCCTGCATCCCCCAGGCCCTGGTCCCTGCTGCCTTCACCCCCATGCCCCCTCATCCCTTCCAGGTGTGTCCACTACTGCCCCAGGCTCGGGGAGGCCGTCTCCTTCGCCCGTGGGGAGGTGCCTGGCTCACTGGCCGTGAAGATGGGCGTCCTGCACTTCTTCTCGCAGTACATGCAGCAGAAGCTGCTGGAGGTGGGTGTGGGGGCCGCGATCAGCAGCAAGCGCTGGGGCAGAATGGGAAGCCCCCCCGACTTGCTAGCACGTGGCTGCCGTGGCCCACACTTGTGGCCAGGGCCTGTGCTGTGTCTGGGGGCTGCCAGGACCGGTGCCCGCTGCACCCACTAGCCCTGATGCCGCCCCCACCCCATGCAGGGCGGGGACCTGCCGGCGGGGCCCGGGGACGTGGTGGACGACCTGTACCTGCTGCACTTCGCCAAGTCCGACCAGGCGCTGCTCATGCTCTTCAGCAACCAGACACTGCAGGTACCCCCCTTTCTATTCCCTGCAGCTCCTCCGGCCTGGGGCAGGCCCCCGGACGCACGTGGCATGAGTTTGATGGCCTCGGATGTGCCCCCCTTTTACCACCAGGCGGGAGGGGCCATGGGGGCTGGCACCGTAACCGCTGCCGCAGCCTCCCATACGCCCTCCCCTCTCCCTGCAGGTCAACTTCTACCGCGACCACACCAAGCTGGTGCTGCACTGCGCGGGCCCCGAGCCCGTCCTGACCTTCGTGGACGGGGAGCGCCGCAGCGCCGCCTTCCCGCTGGGGGCCCTGGCCGCGGCGGGCTGCACGCCGGCACTGCGGGACCGCATGGAGTATGCCCTTGCCCTGCTCCAGCGCCTCTAGGCCCCTCCACAGCTCCAGAGCCTGCATTGCCCTAGGACACCCCGCACCTCTGCTGCTGATGGGGTTCAAGGTCCCTTAAGCCTGCCCCAGACTCCAGCAGCAGCTGCCAGGGGAGTAGGAGTCGTGGGGGAAGGGGAGACGGGTGCCCGGGGCTGGGGCACCTCCTGATGGGAACTGGTTTCCAATGAAGTGGTGCCATGGGGGGGAAGGGGGCCTGTGCTGGGGGGCACAGGGGTCTACCAGGGCAGGAGCTGGCCCATAGCATGTGCCCAGAGCGTGCCGGGAGGCACTGAGAGCAAAGGGGATGTGATGGAGGATGCAGGGGGAGGCAGCAGCTTTCTGGTGGCTTGATGCCACGGTGAGGGCGAAGGAACGCAGGTGTCCGAGTGCGGGGAGAGGAGCAGGAGAGCGAGGAGGGTCCTGGAGAGGGGATCTGGAGCAGTCAGCAGGGCAGGGCAGGGCAGGGCATCCCGTGATGGTGCTGGGAGGAGGTGGCAGGGGCTGTTCAGGTGGAAAGAAGGTAAGAAACGGGGCAAGTGGCAAGAGCCACGGGACAGTATGGGCCTGGAGGAGAGGCCGGATGTGGGGCAGGAGCAAGGGGCAGCACCGGTGGCAGGGTCTGGTCCCCAGACGGGTGGGAGGGCCCTCGTTCCACCCCAAACTCCCTGCTCCCTGGGGCAGCTGCTGCGTGGCTCTCCCTGCTTACCTGTTCCTGGCGTATCTCTGGGCATCTGCATCCGGAGCTGGCAGGACGCTGCCGCACGTTTCACCGGGGCTTTGTGCACGAGGAGGCCGGGTGCGTGCATGCTGGAGCCGTCCGACGGGCTGAGTCCGGGATCCGCAGGCTTCTTAATTAAACTCATGTGTCTGCCATTGCATGTGGCCTCCGTCTGATTTGGGCCCCGAACCAGCCACGTCCCATCCACGCTGGCCTGTGCCTCACGATTGCCAGGCAGGAGCAGTTCAGGGGGCAGAGGCCAGGTTTGCTGGAGTGTGTGCTTGTGCATGCAGGGCTCACATGTGTGCACGCACCTCCATGTGCAGGGTTTGCACACCTGCTCCTCCAGGGAACTCGCTAGGGAACACTTCCAGCACCAGGGCCTGGGCATTGGGACTGCGCTCGGACCCGGTCCCAAGCAGCTGTGGGCCACCACGGTGCCACAGCCTCCCCCAGACATGGGGACCCCATGGCGGGGTCCAAGGGTCTGAGCCCTGCCCAGCCCCGCTTGGAGACAACGCCCCTGCCCTGCCCGTGCCCCCTGGGCAGCCCGCGGCAGGAATGCAGGGCACCATCACATGCCCTTGTTCAGAGATTAGCCCCTGAGAGCGACAAGGTCCCGGGGACGAGCCTATCGGGCCCTTCACAGGGACATGGCAGAGGAATGCGCCACGCAGAGCAGATGGCCCCGTTGCGGGGGCACGTCCCACACCAGGCGCCCCACGACCACCCTATGGAAGGAACCACTCTGCTTTGTGCCTCAGTTTCCCCACAGCTCAGGATCAGGCCTAGGCCCTGCTGTGGGAAGGGACCTAGGGCGAGACAACCAGACTCAGCTTCACCCCCCCTCCGTGTCCCAGGCCGGCGGTGATCCCCGGCAGCACGCACTCCAGGCTAATCGAGATGCCGCTATTTAAATCGCAGATGGGTATTAAAAGCCCAGACTGAAGGAATCAGGCTGGGGCTGCTGGGGGCTAAGCAGGCACCTGACATGTCAGTCCCCCTCCCTGAGGCTACAGCAGGAGGCTGTTGTGCCACACGCGCGTGCATGCATGCCTGCCTGCTGACATTCACGCCTGTGTTTGCATGTGCACACGTGTTTTCGCAGGCACAGAGCTCTTGGGCTGCAAGAAGAGCCAGATAGGGACTGTCAGGAGTACAAACAGCAGAGCCCCGCTCGCCCGTGGGAGGCGGGTGCTGGGTGGCTCCTCTCCAGCTCCGGGCCTGAACACAATGCCAGGGTCCGTGCCAAGAACACGGGCAGGGCGTGTGCAGCGATTGGCTGCCCCAGGGGGATGGGACAGGAATGCCACGGCCTCCCCGGCCAAGGTGATCCCCCCCTGCCCCGGGGCCCCAGCTTTATTTCCAGCGCAGACGCCGGGAATCCAGCGTCGCAGCAAGTTTAGCTCGGGGCCGCCAGAAAAGGCCCCTTCCCCCGAGGCTGCAGGGGACTGTGGCTCAGCGGTGGGGGAAGATAAAACCTGATCCCCCCCCCCTTACCCCCGCAGCTACTTGCATAAACGGCTGCAAAAATAGAGCCCGGGCTGTTTTAACCGCGGCCCAGCATGGAGCCTGGTAAACAAAGGAGCTGCACACACCCAGGCAGCTGGGAGCAGCAGCAGCTTGGGACCATAGTGGAGGGGGGGAGATTGTGGGGGGGAAGCAGGTGCGTGCTGCCCCCTGCCGCACAGATGCTGCCAGCAGCCCCGTGCTCAAATTATAGCCGGGAAATAGATACCTCCACAGCCCGGCTGTAGGACGGCTCCGGGCTACAGGACGTGCTGGTGGGAGGTGGGTCAGAGCTGGAGGAGCAGACAGACCCAGGGCTGCCTCGGTGGCTGAACGGCCAGCATGGGGGGGCTCTGTCCCAGGCACGAAGCAGCCTAAGATACGGGTTCAAATTTGACCTCTGCCGCCACTTCTGCAGGCAACCCTGGGCCGGTCCCTTGCTCTCTGCCTGCAAAACAGCGTTAACAGCAGCCCCCTCTCCCAGAGGAGACACACGCCAACAGCAAATCCAGCCCTGCTGAGATCCCTAACCCCCACCTGCCCCTGAGCAGCGAGATGGGTCCCCACCGCCGCCTGCTTCCCCAGGCAGGGACCGCACAGGGCCAAAATCCGCTTACGAAAACCTTTTATTGGTGCCAGGACTCATCTACAACCCGATCGGCGGGACAAGCAGGGGAAGGGGAAGTAACAGAACCGCACCGCGGTGACCGCACGCACGGATAACGGAAACACGTCGGACCTCTCTGCCGGCAGGACGGGGGCTGAAGACAGCATAGTGCAACAAAGGACACCCATCAGTTGTCCCCCGCACCCTGGTGAAGCTACACCCAGTGCAGCCATCGATGCCAGTTTGCTGCACGGGCAGCCTGGGGAAGGAGGGGGCCGTCCCCCCGTTCTGGCAGCTGAGAGGGGAGACAGCTCAAAACACAAATCCTGTAAAACCCCAAAACTGTTACGTTTAAAAAACAAGCAGCACCCACAGCACCAAGGGGGTGAGGGCCGAGCCTGGCAGGGCACCCCCGGGACAGACACACGCTCACGGCTAGAACAGGGGGGCAGGGAAGAGACTGAACGCAGGGAAAGGACGTGGTAAGCACCAAGAGCCGCTTCGCCCACTACATACCACGCTCCCGGGTCACGCCGGTGGCTGGGGACGCAGCCTGCCTGGCAGGACCCGGGGCTGGGGACCTTCCAAGGGCAAGCTTTGCCAGAATAGGACAGAGCCATTTGTTTGCTGCTCCCCGTCCTCCTAGGCACCCCTGGACAATGCCTCAGTCAGGCTTCCACCTCAGGGGGACGTGAGCACCTCCCATGCCGTTCCACGCACAAGCGTGCCCAGATCCAGGGAAAATGGCTCAGATGGGAAGGAAAATCTGAGCCAAGGCAGCCCTGAAGGAAGGGGCTTTGTGAGGCTCCCCAAGGAGCCCGTCCCCAGGCTCCGCAAGCCGGTATCAATCCCACGCCTGGGTGCTCATCCCCTCCCTGCGTTGATCCGTCTGTGGCGACAGGTTTCCAGGATGCAGATAAAATGCAGCAACCAAGAAAAAGCCACCAGATGCAGGGCTCCTTTGATGCTCAGGTGTGAGCAGAGGGCAGGTGGATCTGTCACGTCCACAGCCCCTCTTCCACCCTGGCGATAGGGCTGTCTGTGCCCAAGGATGGGAGGAATCTGGGGGAAACTGGGAAGCATCAGGGACAGCCCAGGGGTCCTGCCGGCTACCACAAGGAGCCAAGCTCCCAGTTGCCGTCAGACACAGAAGCATCTCCCCTTCCCTTTGCCCAAAAATTGGTGCTGTAGAGCCAGGCTGCAGAGAGAGCTCCTCCCTTCTTCCAAGCAGAACAGCAGCACAGGGAGAAGCCCCAGATACAGCCTGGCTTTTGGAGGCGGTGGCCCTCCAGGCAGGAAGGCAAGAACAGGGCATGTTTTCCAAAGTGCTGGATGCCTTTGGGTGCTGATACTAAGCTGTATCAGTCCTGCCTCCCTGGCAGAGCGCGCACCCTGCAGCTCCAGGTGAAATCAGAGCTGGCAGAACCAAAACAGCACGAGTGCAATGGCCAAAAATCCAGGCGCCTGAAGGCAGCAGGCATGTCTGGAAATGTGCCCGCGTGCCTCCTGCCTCTGCCGTTCTCAGGACGAGACAGGGGGAGAACGTCAGGCAGGGAATGAACTGTTTTGTGGCCGCGTGGGGTGTGGGCTGAGGTCCCTCCAACTCTGCAGCCCAGCAGCGAGTCCGGGGTCGGCAGGCATTCGGGGCACACTCAAAGGGGGCAGAGTGCGCTGCTACGAACTGATTTACTGTCTCCAATCTCACCTTGGGGTGGGGAGGGGTGCTTGAATAAATCTGACTATTTTTCAACCCATTTCAATAAACCAAGGACTGCAGTGAAGGGTGAGAAGTCAGGCTTAGCATCCCAGCAGCTGGAAGCCAGCAGGATCCCTGCCTGGAGCATTCCCCCAACGCTCAGTCAAGCAGCAGCAATTCACAATCATCAGCTAATCCATGTTCCCGATCCTTCTCCACCCTGTATCTCGTACTACCCTGGACACGAGGACAAGGCAGTACAGGAAAGCTCCTCCCTTCCTGCCCCAGCACTTCTGATGGGAAAGGAAGGGAAAACGGCTATTGCTGGGAGGCCAGGGAGACTAGGAAAGGGCAGGCACACTGTGGGGGCACTTCTCAGCTGGCTCTCAATCAGTACCGGGGGGAGATCCCTCCCTAATGAGCCCTCTGGGTCAGTCTCTGCCGGCCAGCGTCACAGGGCCAGGCTGCAAGCTGGGAGGTGCTTGCTGCGTAAACTGGTGAATCAGCTCTTTCGCCAAGCCCCGTACCCCCTCCCTTGCTGAACCCGAGCCAATCTGTGCCCTGATGCAGAGCAGCATGTCGGTGTTACGCTAGCGTTTCCCCCACTCCCAGGGAGGACACCTGCAGCTGGTTCGCAGGGCCGGCATCCCCACGACCTGGCCAGTCCTGCCGCCCCGTGCCGGAGCTCAAGGGAAGGATACGGTGCAGGGTCATCCGGCGGGTGCTCGGGAGGGGGCTGGCGCAGCTCGGCGCCCTGGCTCTGGAGAACAAGTACACGGACGAAGGTGCTGGCGTCACTGGGCTGGGCAGGGTGGGGCAGGGCTCAGCAGGCCGAAGGCAGCGAGTTGGACTCCACCTTCAGTCCCTTGCTAGCAAGGAAGGCATCCTGCTTGGGCTCGCGGCCGAGGAACTTCCTCAGCATGTCACAGGCATCCACAGAGCCGCCAGGGTGCAGGATGCAGCTCTTGTAGTCCATGCCCACCTGCAGGGACAGAGGCCGTGGGGTAGAGAGGGGGCAGGGGCAGGACCGGGCACATCCTGCGGGTCCCAGCCTGCAAGCACTGCACCTCCTAAGCTACAGGAGATTTTCCAGCGTGCTTTGTGCTAGCCAGCTGCCCCCTCCACCCCTCTCCTCCAGCAGGGCAGATACAGCATTTCTCTCGGGAAAGGTATGATATCTATCTCTGCTTTTATTCAGCTGCTTTTACCTTTCTAGTTTCCCCTCACCTTGCAGTTCATGATGCCCTCCTGCTTGAAACGTGTGTGGAACATGTCCATGGAGTACACCTCGCTCCAGAGGTAGCCATAGTACTGGGCGTCGTAGCCTCCAGCCAGGTGCCCAAACGTGGCCGGCATGTTTGTCCCTGGGGAAATGCGACAGATGGGCGGTGTCACATTGGTGGATCTCAGCAGGAGCCAGAGCACGATCTTGCCCTGAGCATCGAGGGGAGACATCACTGCTCCCACTGCATGGGGATTCCCCAGCCCAAGCCCCTGACCACTCGCCCACATTTGGGGGGGTGGTTTCCATGGGGAGTTGCCTGCCACATGCCAACTGCATGTGGCACTCCGGGGTCCCCCCTCTACTGTGTGCCAGGCACTGAGGATGCAGGACTGAGATCTGCTGCCTTTGTCAGCTGGGGAAGTGTCTGGAGGCCTCACCTGACTCCAGTGCACCCAAGCTTGTGGGTAGAGAGAGACGCCTGCTTCTGCCCTGGTCAGGCAGTGCTGGGCCAATGAAGAGCCTGCTCTGGGAGATGCCAAAGCACAAGGGCCAGGCCAGGGGCAAAGCTCCTTCCCTTGATCCCATCGTTAGAGACCAGGCTGGCCACGCCAAGCAGGTCCTGCAGAGGCAGGGTGGAGGGACAGGCAGGTACCTGGGGTGGCAGGGATGCCCAGCACCTCCTCGCACAAGCGGGCGAACACTTCGGCAGGGTCTACCTGCGTCTGGGTGTGCAGCACCTGGTCTACCTTTGCCAGGACGATCTGACGCAGGTTGAACAGCCCTGTTGGGGGGGAAATAACAGCGTGACGTGGCGTTTCTGCGGGGGCACAGGCATCTGCACAGCACTGGGCTCAGGCTGGCTTCAAGTGCCTGTCCCCGTTCCACTATCTGCCAATACCCCTCAGCTGACCCCTGCCCCCTCAACCAGCTGGGGGTCACCCAGCAGCCCCAGCTCCCACCCCAGGGTGCCCCCTGCTACTTCAGCCCTGGGTCCTGGCCCTCAAGCCCCTCTGAGCCCTGTTAGCCCTCACTCTGCTGGCAGTGGTGACATACGGGCTCCTTCCTCACCAACCTCCCCACTGGGCAGTCGTAGCAGAAGGGCCAGGCTCTGCTGTGACCCTTCTGGTATTGCCAGGACGAGCCTCTGGGGCTGAGCAGACCCCCTGCCAAGCCCTGCCCTGCCCTGCACCCCTGCCTGAGCCAGCCCCTACCAGTGTTTGCCTGCCGGGACTGGATGAGCTTCTCCAGCAGCTCGTCAGGGAGGGGGTTCCCGGTCTTGTAGTGCCGGGACATGCGTAGCAGTGGCTCCTTCTCCCACACCCAGTTCTCCAGCATTTGCGATGGCGCCTCCACAAAGTCCCGCTCCACATGGGTGCCACTGAACATTGCAAACTCTGCCTGGGTGGGGGGACATGTACGCACCACTGCAGCACTGCCCTGTGCCAGCTCCACAGGGCTCCAGCCTTCCCCTCCAGCATGGCCACGGTCCTCTTCTGAGGACCACCCATGCACACCGTGCCCTTGTGAATTCTCTACCACTGCAGCACCCAGGCAGCCCCTTGCAGGGCTCTTCCCTGGCTGTAGAGCATGGCAGGGGCCAGAGCAGATGTTCTTGTAGGCTTTTTTGGATAAATGGCTGCAGAAGGGTCTGCAATCAATGCCCAAGGACCCTGTCCCATCCTGCTCCAGTGAACACCCCAGGGGGCACAGCAGGGAGAATCCCTCCGGCAAGCAGAACAGCCCCAGCTGGCCATGAACAGGCCAATACTGTTGGCCCATGAAGAAGTGACCCAGTGTGTCACGGACAGAGGCAACCGCTTGTACCCAGCCAGTGTATCACCTCCCACTGCTGCTAGTTAGTGCCCAAGCTCAGCCCAGGACTGAGACAGGGAGAAAAGGGGGCTGCAGGAAGGGCATCAGTAGGACAGTGTGCATGGGGGAGCGCTGGGGGCTGTGGATCAGAATTGGGGTGTGGGGGTGGGGAGAGGAGTTGGCTGATCTGTCAGGGCAGGTCTGCCCAGCCCTGGGTCACACACTGCCTGGTTCCAGGGGGGCAGCGATGGGCCAGCACTGTGCTTCTCCCTTCCCCACCCCAGCTGAGCCTCACCTGGGAGCAGAGCTGATGCATGACATGCCCAAACTCATGGAAGTAGGTCTCCACCTCGTCATGCTGCAGCAGGGAGGGCGCGTCGGGCGTGGGCTTGGTGAAGTTGGCCACCATAGCGGCCACTGATATCTGCCGGCTGGAGTCTGGCAGCAGGCAACCAGGCTGCAGGCCGAAGCAGGCTGCATGCCCGTATTTCCCTTCCCTGAGTGGGGAGAGGCTGTCAGGTGGATGCACCCTCACATCAACCATAGCGTCATCGTGCCGAGGCACCACCCAGGGCTGCAAGTGCCCTTGGAAGACAGTGAGAGCTGGAAGATCTGCTACCTCCACCACAAGATGCCCTCCGCCTCCCTAGGAGAGCCCCCTGCCAAAGTGCCACCCATCCCTTGGCTGAAGCTGGGGCAGGGCTCACCTTGGGTACAGATCCAGGTAGAACTTGCCGATGGTCTCCCCCGAGGCACCGTCCTTCACTGTGTAAAGCTGGACATCCTCATGCCACACCTGGGCGCCCTCCTCCAGGTGGAAGCTGAGGCCCAGCAGCTCCTGGTAGATGTCAAGCAGGCCCGCAGTGACCACCTGCATGGGGAAGTACTCCTTCAGCAGGTTCTGGTCCACGCTGTACTTGGTTTCTTCCACCTGGTTCATGTAGTAGCGCATGTCCCAAGCATTGATGCGGTCGTCAAACACCAGGTCCCGTTTCTCGCATTCTTTCTTCTTCAGCTCCAGGATCACAGCCCGCTCCTTCTCGCCCAGAGGCTTCAGTTTCTGTGCCAGCTCATCTGCAGGGAGTGAGAGCAGAGTCAGAGCATGTGGGCAGCACGTGCACAGAGCCACAGCCCCCACCTCTGAGCAGAGAGAGCCCTACCAAGGAAAGAGGCAACGGTCCTGCTGCTCTTGGCCATGTTCATCTCCAGCACAAAGTCAGCATGCGTGTTGAAGCCCAGGAGCCCAGCTTTCTGAGCCCGCAGGTCCACCAGCTCCTTCAGGATCAGGCAATTCTCCTGTGAGCAGGATTCAGCAAGGGTGAGGGTCATGGAGCTGGGAGCATGGGGCAGGGAACAAGCACTCCTGGAAAAGCACCAGCCAACAATTCTCCCCATGCCTGGTCTGCAATCTCTAGATCCTCTCCTGGATGCAAAGCCTACACAAGGATTCCCCACACCCACGACCAGCCATCCAGGACCCAGAATAGAGCTCATTCCCCACAGCCCACACTAATCCCTTTGCCAGCTGCGATGGCTGTTCACATGACACGGAGTCTGCAGCCTGCCACGCACATGTCCCACACTGCTGGGCTGGGCTGGGGAGAAACAGTTTGCTCCACTCCCCTCCTGCTGCTCTCAGTTGAACACCGGACCTCAGGGCTCCAGGTCAAGCAGAGTCTGGCACAGGACGAAATCGCTGGCCTGGCCGAGGCAGTGGGGGCAGCCTCAAGTCCTGCCTACCTCCTTGCACCGGGAGTTAAACATTTCTTCCACTTTCCTCCGGGTCTCAGGCACGTAGCACTTCTTCAGGAGGGGGAAATAGTGTGGGTACTTCAGGGTGACCTTCAGCTTCCCATCCTCCGTTTTCTCCAAGGAGTTCAGGAAGTCCTCAGGCAGCCCCGCTGGGGAGAAGAGGACAGAAAAATGCAGCTGACTGCTAGAAGCTGTCACCCAGGCACCACCCAAACACTGCCTACCACAGTGCTCTGCTCTTTCCCTGGCACAAACCAGCTGCTCAAAGACTGCATGCAGGTATAAGAGGTCTCTGGGATGGGCTTACATGGCAGCCACTGTACAGCTCTTCCTGGACCAAGCAAGCCAAGGCTGGGCTGCCAGTTAATCCTGCCTGCAGACTGCAGCAGGAAGTGGCTGCTGGAAAGGAAGCTCCAAGCAGGGGCTGCAGCCCAGCCCCCCCGTTTGAGTGATGCATACGCCACGGCAAGCCCTAGGCCGGGGGAAGCACGACCCCCCCAATCCTGTCCCTGTAAGTACCGAGCCTGGCCCTCACCGAGCTCCTCCTTGGAGAAGGGCAGGAAGGTGGTGTCCTCATTGAGGTTCTTATTGAAGTCGATGCAGAGCAGGCTCAGCTTCTTCTTAATGGCTTTGATTTTCTTTGCAAAAGAAGCAAGCGGAGATGAGCGTGTCAGGCAGGGGAGGCTGAGCGGTACCTCCAGCCGGGCTGGCAGTTTTGCACCCCCAGCTCCCCCATGTTTGCTGCGGGTATTTCTCCAAGCAGGATGGCACAGTGCTGGCTGCATGCAGAGCCCTCAGCCTCAGTCTGGCTCGGGTCCACCACCCCCAGCACACCTGCTGTTGGCTAGCTAGAGCAGCTGCAGGTGACCAAGGCACATCCAGCCTCAAGCTTCTCTTCTTTCTCCTTCATTTCTATTTTTAACCCACCTCGTGCCCTCTGCTGCTCGGCCCAGCCAGCTGCCGCTCAGTCCCCGACTGAGAGGACTGCCCTCACCAGCTCAGGAAACCCAAGCCAAGCCTGCTCGCCATTTCCCAGCGCCAGCCCCTGCCTGCAAGCCTTAGGTTACTGTCACTCCCAGCTGGGAGCTGCTTTCCTACCAATGCTGCTGATTAGGACTTCTCACCCCAGAACCCGTCCAGACCCTTGGAGAAGCGCAGGAAGGGAAACCTGGGGCAAATCCCCCAAGATCACTCAGTGAACTGGTGACGGAGCCAGGGATACAGGATGCCTATGCTCTGATCTAACCGCTAGACCCTGATCTTTAGCCCCATGGATGGGCCCAGGCAGCCTTAGTTTCTGGTTCTTGCCATCTCACCTCCTGCGTGTCTTCAGGGAGGTGTAAGCCATTTCTCTTGCCCAACTTAATCAGCCTCTCCAGGTATCTCTGGGCTTCAGGCCTCAGGGATGCACTTTCCACTTTCTCCTGTAAAACAAACAGCCAGGGGCATTAGGAGAGGAGGCAGCAGCGCCCTGGGACCAATGCTGGCTTGCCCACAGCCGGGGAACTGACTGGGCAAGGCCCACATACTGTCGTAACGACTGCTGACCCTGAACAAGACAGATGTCTCCTGCTAAAAGGACGAGACCTGAGAGCGGAGTCACTGACAGGTCATTTCACTTTCAAGGCACTTTGCAGATTTAAACCCACCCCCAGCTTTCAAAAGCTGGTCAGCATCACTCCCCTTACTGTGCAGATGGGGAAACTGAGGCAGAGAGCATAAGCACCTAACATTTCAAGCCACAGACGGAGTCAGAGCTGACAACAGGGCCTAGAACTGAACTCTGTCCTTCACAAGAACAACTTGATCCTGTTACCCTGATGGGGTAATTTAGTATTAAACTGGACTTAACAGAGTCACCTGGTACACAGAAGGACTCACTGGCCCCCCCAGAAGCACTCTGCAGACTTCCTAATCAGACACTAAGCCCCTCTTGCCCTGGGCACGTGTCACCCCCCTGCCACAAACCTGGAGCCAGACGATCCTCTGGTACACGTCCTGCCTCATGCTCATCTCCACGTCGAACTCCGAGAGCTTCTTGTCGGCCTCTGTGCTCGCCGTACGGATGTCTTTGCAAGGGGAGACGTGCTGGGGGAAGTCCAGCATGTTTCGGTGAACTGGAATGACAGAGCCAGGGGCTGAAGCTGTGGCAGGGCAGCTGGCCTCATCGTGATACCACACAGGCAAGGGATGCTTTGTGGAGGCAATGCAAACTGACAGCCCCGCATGCTGACAAATGAGCCAAGTAGTGGACGGCAAGCGATCCCACCAACCTGCCTCACTTCTGACCTGACAGGACCTCCCTCTCCCACAGCCTGCTCCATCCCCGGTCTCTACAGTGATCCACTGGGATCGGTGCAAGTTCCTTGGGGCAGGATTCTTGCTGTCTTACTGGTCTGAAATGCATCTCACATCCTTCTGGCTCTGTGGAAATTCATAGATTTATAGATTTTAAGGCTGGAAGGGACCTCGCAAGATCATCAGGTCCAGCCCACCCGCACTAGGCAGAAAAGACACCTGGGGCAGGTGACCCCAGCAAGGTGACCGTCCAGTTTCCTCTTAAAGATTTCCAGGGTAGGTGACTGCACCACGTCTGAAGGGAGTTTATTCCAGTCCAGACACCCTGACTGTGAAGAAGTTTTTCCTAATGTTAAGCCTGAAACGGTCTTCCAAGAGTTTGCGGCCACTGCTCCCGGTTTTCCCCAAGGGTGCCCCGGTAAGCAGCTGTTCGTTGAGCCCTTGATGTATTCCCCTGATGTGGCGGTCAGCTGCTACCAAGTCCCCTCTCAGCCTGCTCTTTTTTAGGCTGAAGAGACCCAAGTCCCTCAGCTTTTCCTCGTATGGCTTGCCCTGCAAAAGTCCCTGATCATACGGGTGGGTGCTTCTCTCAAGCTTTTGCACATCCTTGTTGAAGTGCGGTGCCCAGAACTGGACACAGTCCTCCAGCTGCAATCTCACCAATGCTGAGCAGAGCGGAAGAATCACTTCCTTGGTTTTGCTGGAGATGCATCGGTTGCTGCATGCCAGGGTACTGTTAGCCCTGCTGGCTACAGCTCATGGTCATGCTGTGGTCTATTATTGTCCCTGTGTCCCTTTCGTTCGTGGTGCTGGTCAGTTTGGCACCACCGAGCCTGTAAGTTGGGGACTGTTCATCCCCAGGTGGAGCACTTTACACTGCTCAATGCTGAACTTCATCTGGTTCCGACCCGCCCAATTTGCCAACCTGTCTAGACAACTGCTCAGCATTTCAGATCCTACAAGGGGAAGGCAAAGTCTGCGTGGTTTATCCACCCTGACATGCCGAGATTGAGCAGGCATTTTGCTGACATCTGCTGCATTTGTAAGCCTGGTGCAATTATTCTGCACCACATAAGCCCTAGCTCCTAAAAACAAATATGTAGGTTAAAATCGAAAAGGGGCTCAGATAGCCATGTGGTCAGGTGTCAGCTCGTAGGAGCTGGGGGTAGAAAGGGCCTTTTATCCCAGAGGCAAAGAGGTTTTGCTGCCAGGAAGCTTTTCATGACAATCTCCCACGTTTCCTACCCTCTCCCCTAGTTGGAGCCCCCAGATACAAAGGCTAACGAGAGGAAATGCAGAGCAAGGCTGCAGCGGTTAACGACGACAGGAAGAGACGATTCCACAGACCAAAGACCTGAACCGTCATCCAGCTCCTCACGAGAGCTGCCGAGATTCAGCCGCGCCCTGTGCCTCCGCGTACCCGTATACTCCACCTCCACGTCAGCCAGGGCCTTGAGGGTGTTCTCGTAGGAGACCTCGCCCTGCTCCTGCGCGCCCACGCGGTCGTACACCTGCTTGGTCCTTTCCACGAGCTCCACGGTCGTGCTCTCGATCTGCTCGGCCGTCAGGTTCCATCGCAGCCGGTTGGCGACGGGGCGGGGGGGCTGGCTGTGCACGACGCTGCCTGGGACGGCCGCGCGCGCCGCGTCACCGACGGGGGGAGTCACCAGCAAATCTCCCACCCCCCTTTTGCCCCCCCCACTGGCTCCCACCCTTCCCCCTTTGCCCCCCCACTGCTTCCCACCCCCCCTTTTGCCCCCCCACTGGTTCCCATCCCCCCCTTTACCCCCCCCCACGGGCTCCCACCCTTCCCCTTTTTGCCCCCCCCCGGTTCCCACCCCCCTTTTGCCCCCCCATTGGTTCCCATCCCCCCCTTTACCCTCCCCACGGGCTCCCACCCTTCCCCTTTTTGCCCCCCCACTGGTTCCCAGCCCCCCCGCACTGGTTCCCATGCCCCCTTTTGCCCCCCCAGCGGATCCCACCCCCCTTGCCCCCCCGCCCCGGCGGTACCTGTGGGGGGGGCCATGCCGGGGGGGGAACTACTGCTGCCGTGCAGGCGGCTCCCCGCTCACAGGGACATGTGTCCCCAGCCTCAACCACAGAGAGGAGGAGGTGGAGCAGGCAGGGAGGATTCTGGGATGTTGGAGGACTGGCGCTGGGGGGCGAGGTAGACCTCTCTCCCCTCAGATGTGGGGGAAGGGCTGGGGAGGTGCAATAGCATAACCCCCCCACCCCCTCCAAGCCAGGGCAGGGGCCCGATCCTGGCTCGTATTGGACATGCGCTGGGTGGGGGGGGCCTCCAGGAAGTATGATCCCCCCAGAGTGGGGAGCCAGCCACGTCTCTATGGTACACAAGGCGAGACACCGCCTCGCCTCGCCTCGCCTCGCCTCCCACAATGCCTCGCTAGCAGCACTTCCGCCCCCTGTAACCTCACTTCCCCTTCCGCCAGGGAAGAGGACGGCACGCAGGCGCAGAGGCGGCGCGGGCGCCCCAGCGCCTGCGCAGTGCGGCGGAGGCCGAGGGGGCGGGGTCGGCCGGGTCGCCGTGCGCCTGCGCAGTGCGCTGCGGGCTCTGCCGGGGCGAGCGCAGCTCGGAGGCGGCTGGTGAGAGGGGCGGGGCTGACCCCCCGCAGGGGGCGCCCGGGGGGGCGCGTGTCCCCTCTCCCGGGGGGGGGCTGTGCTGCGGGCACGTGTGTGCGTGCGTGTGCACACGTGCGTGTCTGTACACGTGTGCATCTGCGTGTGTGCACATGTGTGCGCCTGCATGCACCTGAGCCTGTGTGTGCATGCCTGCCCACACGTGTGTGCCTGCTCCGAGCCTCTTGGGGTGCTCCAGAGGCCCTTGGGTGTGAGCGGGGAGTCGTGCAAAAGCTAGAATAACCGGAGCGCGTGTGGGGTCGCGAGCACAGCTCCGCTGCCGAGTTTCGGCTCAGCCCGTCCCGCAGCGCAGAGGGGTCGCGCTGCGTGGGGTCCGGTCTAGCCACAGCGTCCAGCCTTCGGTGCCCGGCCCTCCCCCGTCGGGGAGCCTCGCTGTTTTGCCTTGTACTGATCGCACCCTCCCCCGGCCGCAGACACTTGTTCGGGGCAGTCGGAGAGCAGCCGTGCAGCATGGCGGACAGAAAGCGCCTGGCCTACTCCATCATCCAGTTTCTACACGACCAGCTGCAGAACGGGGGGCTGTCCCCCGACGCCCAGGAGAGCTTGGAAGGTAGGCGGCTGCGTGCCCCGCCCTGCCCCGCCCCTGCCTCCCTCCCGAGCTGGGCTGCCCGGGCCGGGGCTCAGCATCGCCGATGGGCTTCTTGCTTGGTTGTGCAACTCCCTTCTGGCCTAGTACTGATGCTTTCCTAATAACCATTCATAGATGTTAGGTCGGAAGGGACCTCAATAGATCATCGAGTCCGACCCCCTGCATAAGCAGGAAAGAGTGCTGGGTCTAGATGACCCCAGCTAGATACTCATCTAACCTCCTCTTGAAGACCCCCAGGGTAGGGGAGAGCACCACCTCCCTTGGGAGCCCGTTCCAGACCTTGGCCACTCGAACTGGGAAGAAGTTCTTCCTAATGTCTAGTCTAAATCTGCTCTCTGCTAGCTTGTGGCCATTGTTTCTTGTAACCCCCGGGGGCGCCTTGGTGAATAAATCCTCACCAATTCCCTTCTGTGCCCCCGTGATGAACTTATAGGCAGCCACAAGGTCGCCTCTCAACCTTCTCTTGCGGAGGCTGAAAAGGTCCAGTTTCTCGAGTCTCTCGTTGTAGGACTTGGTCTGCAGGCCCTTAACCATATGAGTGGCCCTTCTCTGGACCCTCTCCAGGTTATCCGCATCCCTCTTGAAGTGTGGTGCCCAGAACTGCACGCAGTACTCCAACTGCGGTCTGACCAGCGCCCAATAGAGGGGAAGTATCACCTCCCTGGACCTATTCGTCATGCATCTGCTGATGCACGATAAAGTGCCATTGGCTTTTCTGATGGCTTCGTCACACTGCCGGCTCATGTTCATCTTGGAGTCCACTAGGACTCCCAGATCCCTTTCCACCTCTGTGCCACCCAGCAGGTCATTCCCTAGGCAGTAGGTGTGCTGGACATTTTTCCTCCCTAGGTGTAGCACTTTGCATTTCTCCTTGTTGAATTGCATTCTGTTGTTTTCCGCCCACATGTCCAACCCGTCCAGGTCTGCTTGTTCTGCGTGAACCCTTGCAGCTCTTGGTGTGTCACAGGGAGAAGAGCAGCTTTCCAAACCACTAGCTAGGGGAGCAGCCAAAAAATATCACCACATCCTGAGCTCACTCTGACCAGCACCGGCTGGCTAGTAGTCATCCTTTAGCAGCAGGACTGGGATTTTTCCCATCGGCATCCTGAGTCCAGACTCCAGGGTAGCGGAGCGGGGTTGAAACACGGCTCTAGAAGGCAAGAGGAAATCTAAGTGTCCCCCTCTTTCCCCACCCAGTTGCAATCCAGTGCCTGGAGACGGCGTATGGTGTGTCCATGGAAGATCAAGGGCTGGCCGTGTCTCAGACCCTCCCTGAGATCTTTGAATTTGCTACAGGACGGGTGAGTGTCCTGCGGGGTAGAGCTGTGGATTCAGGATTGCTGTGAGAAATGCACGTGTGGCTCGGTTTCGAGGCTGCACTGTCCCTGTGGGGGAGTTGGTGCTGGCAGCGTTTCGCTCTGAAGGACCCAGCCTTGCAGGGGATTGTAGCGCTGGTTTGTAGCAGATGCTGGTGACACTAAATTATGCCTTTCTCTCCCCTTGGTGTTTACTAGGAGTCTCAAGACAGCAGGACGAGCTCCGAGCCGGTCACCCCTTCCGAAGAGGATGTCACCGAAGCTGAACGTCTGAAGACTGAAGGTCGCTTCCTTGAGGGAACTGCGCGGGCTGAGCTGAGCTGAGCATGGGTGTGGGTGACAGAGGGGTGTGTGCAGAGTGGAGGGAGGACTCCCCTCACAAGGGGTCAGGGTGTGCTGTGCTGGAGCGGGCGCTTCCCCCTGTTCTGCACAGTTCCTTCTGAACCGGGGTGTGGAAACTAGGCGCCACGATGCTTGCCAGCCCTGAAGAACCGAAGGGCCAGGTCTAAGCCAGTGAGGGTACCACAGCTGGTAGGATGTCGCTGCCCTGGTCACGGTCCTGTTGGGAGCCTGCTGGGTTTGCCTGAGCTGTAGCTATAATCTGGAAGAGTGTTGGGCACATTGTTACCTTCTCCTGGTGCATAGTTTGCTTCCTGTGTGGCTCCACTTCCCAGCAGAATGGGCCCTGAATGGAAACGCTGCCCGTTCTCTGACAGCCTGGCTTGATGGGTCTGTGGCTGGGGGGGAGCAAGAAAAGCGGCAGTGAGAAGCCTCGATGGTGCCTTCAAAATGGGGAAGTAGAATCCATGTGCGAACTGGCAGGTTCCCTTCTGACATGGCTGTCGGTAGCTTAGAAGCACCGTCATACCAGGACCAGCACGGTTTCCACAACAGACGTATCCGTGCTGTGTGTGAACACATCTCCTGCTCACTCATGTTCTAAGGCACTGGCAAAAGGCCAGAGTTTTCAGTCTTGTATCCCTGCTCCTTTTCTCATCGTTTTCTTTTTTTTCAAACAGCCGCTTGGAAAGCTTGAGACCCTGCATCATCGTGGTGGGGTTTTGCCAAGTTTTAACTTATTATAGCAACACTATTTTTTTCCTTTTCAGGAAATGAGCAAATGAAGGCTGAAAACTTTGAAGCTGCCGTGTCGTTCTACAGCAGAGCGATCGAGTTAAATCCATCCAATGCCGTGTATTTTTGCAACAGGTACTGGCAGGGATCTTGGTCCTCATGTGTTTAGACTGTGCCTTTCCCTTTGTTGATGGGATGCTAACCTGGCCAAGCCCTTGATCTGACTCCTATCAGGCTGTTCTTGGTTTAGCAGAATCAGAGGGTACGTGATGAACTTTGTGCTGATCTTCTGTCCTTGGTTCTTGCCAGCCTTGTAACGCTGGCCGCTCTAAACAGGGCCTGGGTGTGAGAACTAGCTCCAAGAAGCACTTTGAGCTATGGGGTGTTCCATCATGCTGCCTGGCTTGATGTAAAATAGCCCTTTCTCGTCAAGGTAGGCAGCTTGGATTGGAAAGATCCAGCATACCAGCACAGCAAAGCAAAACGTGAGCAGAACTGAAGGCATTTTTCAGAGAGGTTCATGCGCTGCTGTGTGCCCAGCACACAAAATATCTTACAGGCTTCAGCAAAAGGCAGTTAGACACAGTGGGAGATGCTTGTTGACTGAAATAGGCTTTGGGACAGACCTCTTTCCCCCTAGCTTAAACACACAGTTGTTGTAATGGCATGCGTGCACATGGCCGTGAAGATAACCTCATCACGTACATCCTAGACTCCTAGAACATGAGGGTTGGAAGGGACCTCAGGAGGTCACGTCTAGACCAGCGCCCTGGGGCCATCCCCAACTAGATCATCCCAGCCAAGGCTTGTCAAGCTGGGCCTTAAAAACCTCCAAGGATGGAGAATCCACAAACTCTCTAGGTAACCTGTTCCAGGGCTTCACCACCCTCCTAGTCGTTTCAGGGGTGCAAGCGCCCAACTTTTTTGCAGGGGACCTGGAGCAGAGTTCAGGCCCAAAAAGCTCTTTCTCTGACTTCCCTCCAGGGCTGCTGCCTACAGTAAATTAGGGAACTACGCTGGAGCAGTAAGGGACTGTGAAAGAGCCATCAGCATCGATCCAAACTACAGCAAAGCCTATGGCAGGATGGGGTAGGTCCTGGGCAGTGCTTCTCTTGGAGAGGCTTTCACCTCCAAACGGATGCAGGGTTTGTGATGGTGACACCCATCAGCGGTGTTCTACCCACGGCTTACCTGTCCATCTCTGGGTACGTAACTCATCGTCCTCTCTTCCTTCCTTGTGTTGCTGGCAGGTTGGCCCTTTCCAGTTTAAGTAAGCACACGGAAGCTGTGGAGTACTATAAAAAAGCCCTGGAGCTGGATCCGGATAATGACACATACAAGTCAAACCTGAAAATAGCCGAACAGAAAATGAGAGAGACCCCCAGTCCGGTATGTTTTTCCTTAGCTTATTTGGAGAGCAAAGCAAAGCATTAGGATGTTGTGGGGGGGAAGAGGTGTCTTCACTGTTAAAGACCAGCTGTTGGTCATTAGTGTCTCACTTGGACGTGGGTACTGTTGGCTTGGGTCAAGTCTGGAGCATGGGTTTACCATGAAATTGGAGGAAAAAGAGTTTATAGAGTCTACCGTATTTCTAGTAATCGCTGGGAATAATTACCTTGCAGTGCCCTGAGCTCAGGCATGATAGCTGGGACATAAAACTGACTAGAAAAAGCAAAACTAAAACATTGAGTATAGCTGCCTGAGACAGCATTAGCTTTTACTGCCATTTAGTTTTGAGAGTAAATATTTGAAATCTCTCCCTTTTATACCAGTCATAATTAGCAAGAGGGAAGGGGTCTTTTGTGGTCTGATTTTTACCTTGAATATCACTTGAAGAGAAGAAAATCCTGCTGTAATGTGGCCTCAAAACTAAAGTCCTGATTGGGACTTTAGTAGAACTGAGACTCAATCTTGCAAGCCTTAGTTTACGTGGGTGCTGGATCTTTGCAAGAGTATAAACACAGAACCGTAAGTCAGGGTTGTGCTTGGCTTTGTCGTGGTTCAAGTGACAAGACTTTATGCAGAACAATTTGCACCTGTAGCAGAGAACAGAACAAGCTGCATTCTGCTTTGAGGCACACCCCTTGGATCAGTGGCAGGGGACATCTTAAGGCATTAGGAGGTGCTCTGATTTGTCCTCGTGTCTGACTGCATGGCGTTGTGCTTTCCTCTTGCAGACTGGAGGTACGGGAGGGTTCGACTTAGCCGGCTTGCTGAACAACCCCAGCTTCATGAGCATGGTGAGTGTGTGTGTGGTAAAGTGTGGTCAGTTTGCATTGGATCTGTCTGGAATGAAGCAAGCGGGTGGGTTTCCATTCAATCCAGATCCCTTTGCGGAGGCTGAATGTACATCTTATTATGGCTACAGAGCCAAGCCTTACTTGGAGGCTGTTCACCGCAGTGCAGGAGGGATGGGAGCACTCTGTGTTCCCAGCTTTGGCCTGGGCATTGTGCTATTTGCACCCGTGTTCTGCTACAAGTGAAAATTGTTCTGCATAAAGTCTTGCTCTCTGGCAGTGCTCCCCTGTTAACACAGTTTGAAGCATTTCTGTCATTGTGTTGCCAGCAGAGTCCAGTGGCCCACCGACTGTCTGTCTGTGTGCACAGGTGTTTCTGATGGGGTTGGGATGGTGCGGGTATGAAGGCGACAGTTGACAGCCCAGAGGTTGCAAGTTTGAGGCTAGAGCAGAAGCCCTCACTGCAGATTCCAACGAATCTACAAATTCTGCTAAATACCTTGTAACAAAGACAAACGCACAAAGAAAGGATGGCTGGGAATATGAACTGTTTTCTTTTTTTTTTTTCCCTTTTCAAACAGGCGTCTAACCTCATGAACAACCCACAAGTGCAGCAGCTGTAAGTACACTCCCACCTCATTCTTCCTCCAAGTCACTGTCTTCAGGCTTTGCATCGGTTGGCCTTTGGGTGAGGCTGGGCGTGGGTACCGGAGGGAGACTCGGGTTAGAAACACAGCTGTAGGTGTATAAAAGCTGGCTCGGCCACCGATTGCTTGTAGGACCTCGGGCAGGCCCCTTCACATCTGTTTCTGTTTCTCACTGTAACAGAGGGGTAAGGAGGGATGTGAGGATAAATTCATGGATGTCTGTGTGATGCCCATGTGTCTAAATGCTCAAACAAGACTCCTGAGGGGTTGACCAGGGGTTCAGCAGTAGAAATAAGGATGAGGGATGTGACTCTGCTAATCCTACCAGAGATCCTGGCTTTTCATGCTGCTGTAGAAATACCTTGCCTAGGATTCTGGGGACCTTGTTACAATTAATCCCTAGCCAGCAAGTCATTTCTCCTCTGTCATGAAGCTAATACATGATAACTCACTGTCCTCGTCCCTCCCCAGGCACAGTGACATCTCTCTTCTTTTATTCTGAGCAATTGATGATTTTTTGCAGCATGTCTGGGATGATTTCTGGTGGCCATAACCCCATGGGTGCCACGGGCACCAGCCCTTCGGCAAACGACCTCGCCAGCCTTATCCAAGCGTGAGTAGAACAAAAGGCTTTCGTTCCCCTCCCATCACCTGCATGCATTTCGGGTGCCTCGATCAAACGTCAAAGCATCGTTTGATAATTGAGCACCTTCGGCAGAGGCCACCTCACGGCTGCTTCCCAGTAGCCTTTCTCCCACTGCTCGTATTGGGCAGGCTGTGGTTCTGCTGCCTGGGGTCTTTTGCCCTTTTGCGCTCCAGGCAGTCCTGAGTTGTGTGGTGTTTTCTCTTTCCAGAGGCCAGCAGTTTGCTCAGCAGATGCAGCAGCAGAACCCAGAGCTAATAGAACAGTTACGAAGCCAGATCAGGAGTCGAACCCCTAGTGCCAGCAATGAGGATCAGCAGGAATGAACGTACCAGGTGTGATTAAGTTCAGAGCCCTGCGCTCCAGTGCACCCAGGCTCCATGCAGGCTTCTGTCCTGGGCTGTGGAAGAGCTGCCTTGGGTCTTTGCACAATTGACTTGCCCCGTTTTCTCTGTCTTTGCCCACTTGTCAAATGGTCCCCACGTCCCCGGCCCTTGGAGAGGGGTGGAGGGTTGGCATTGTGAAGTGCATGGAACATTATTGATGCACAGCTTGCTTACACACCCTTTGCTGGCCAGCAGACAAAGGAGGCCTTGCTATCTGCAGTGCAGGGGGATCACTAATTGAATGTAAGAGGCAATTAAAGTGTCATTCAGTTTTAACGTGAACAAAATCTAGAAATGTTTTTTCTTAACCTAAATTGACATTTTAATTGAACTGAAAGGGGATGCTTTAAAAGAAGGCAGCCCCGTAAGTCGCTTTGTCTCCCTGTCTCCGCAGTGCCGCCCGTGGGAATTCTGTCCTTCTACCAAAACTGGAAGCCATGTGTGTGTTGCCATTTCTCAAGTCGGAAACGTCCAAGAGGAAAACAAACAAGCAAACAAAGGAAGGCCGGTCCCCCTGCGCCTGCATGTTAGAGCCGGATTCTCGTTTTCTCCCTTGTGTCTTTGCTCCTGCCTCCAAATCCTTCCCTTCCGCCTTCTGGAAGATCCAGCATGGTGCAACCACAAACCAGCATCCATCGCCTTTTCTAGAAAACTCTGAAAATGACCTTGTTCCCTGGGGGGTGCTAACCCACTCCTAAGGATGAGGTGCTCTCCGGTGTCAGAAGTCTTCACCCTCCTCGTCTCCCTTCTCCTTCGAGGGAGCTTTCGAGTCCCCTCTCTAAATCCTTCCATTGCAGCTAAAAGAAGCTGATGTTCTAACCCAGCCCCTGGGTGGTCGTCACCTCCTCGCACCCAGGCGCTGGGGCCCGTCAGTCAAGTTCCCTGCATTTCTCATTCAGGTCGGTAGCAATGTCGTCGGCACTGTTTGTCCACGTGGGGTGATGTCAGCGGATACCTCTGAAAGGCTTTTGTGAAAGTGCGTGTGTTTTGGGGGCAGGCTGCATAGCGCAAGACCACTCTCTGTGACTACTTCATACTGAGCATCTTTTGATACACTTTCCAGTTTGTTTTTTTTTGCCGGTGATGAGACACAGTCTGTCTAGTGTGTAAAGAAAGGAAGAAATCATGGCTCTATCTTTGTAACTCTCTGTGAGCTAGTGGGGCAGGGGGAGGGGGAGGGGGCGGGAGAGGGGGAAGGAGGAACACTGGTGTCCTCTTATCTATTTTTAACAGTTGTTAGGGGGTTTTTTGTTGTTGTCTCTGCATGTGAGCGATTAGGAGACCGGGGCTTTGGGGGTAGCGAGGGAAGGGAGACGAAGCCGATTTTACAGGGACTCCAGACCCCTACTGCTTGGGGTTATGAATGGGGGAATAAAACTGCTGTTTGTGTCTGTGAGTACTGAGTGATCACTGCCTGGGCTGAGAGACTGGCAAGGAACAGTCGTGCCCCAGCGTGGGATGCATGAGAAGGGGAGGAGATGAGCATAACTTGCCCCGGCACCTCTAGAGTCACCAGCCCTACTAATAGCCCAGCTGTGGGGTGACTCCCAGGGGTTAGTGAGTCCCTTGAAGAGTCTCTAGGAAGGGATTTTATAAAGCTGGGAGTGACAACATGGAATATGGGGGTGGGGGGGTGTAAAGGCAGTGCTGGAAGGTGCCCTGTGGGGTTCGGGAGCCTGTTGGTGGGAGGGAGGGAGGGGAGATGTTTGCAAATACCTGACTAGGAAACGGAGGTTTGTAAGCACTCCTTTTTAACATGGCCACGCGGTCAGTGTATCTCACAGAGAATAAACTACTTGGACACTCGGCTTTGTCATCCCTTTTGTCCACGGAGCAGAGCCCTAAGCCGCAGGTGCCGACTGCCTGGCACAGGCTCTTCCTTCAGGTTCTCATCCTGGGATTGATAGTGCCCGGGTTGCCTGCTGCAGGAGCCCGCACCAGAGGCTGGCAACACCCTCCAGCCTTCCCTGGGCTTTTACCTTCCAACCTCCCCTTTTAGATGCTTGTTTTGCTGCTGGAATGTTTCCTCCTTGGTGCTTTCTGCCGCAGCAGGGCAGGGAGAGCCTTGGCTTGTTCCTGTTGTAATGAATAATGAGCTGGCAGGTGGAAGGCTGTGGCTCCTAGAAACCCATTTCTCCGTCTGTTCCCTGCAGTCCCCTTCACTGGATATTTCTGGACATTCTGGTCTCCTTTGCGCCATGCTGCCTCTCCATCCGTCCTGTGCCTGGTGCAGCTCAGGCATGGAAATTAAGCTAGCAGATTCCTCTGTTCCTAGCTGAGAGTCTCGAGTTCTCGTAGGTGGCAACTGTACTGCAGCCTTTTGGGGGTGTTACCGCTTCGAGCTTGAACTGGTCTCCACAATTTTAAATTCATGAGAGCTGCCAAAACTCCTAGTGACTGTTCCACCGACGGTTTCTCCATTGCAGTTTAAGGGTCATTTTCTGGATTGTTTTAAAGGTGCCATCAAGTTGCACCTCCTCGTTCTGCGCGGAGATGTGTTTGCAACTCACGTCTTCGATTTCTGCCGAGGAATGGGAGGGAGGTTTGACGCTATTTATATTCCTTTGTGGATCTGGGGGTTTCGTGTGGCTGGTCCTTCTGTCCCTTTGTAGAGCAGGCTTTCCCCTGTCTCCGTGGTGCTCTCACAAGGCAGCAAGAAATGGAAGCAATGTTCAGACTAGGAGCCACCAGGCTCTGGGGCTTGGGGGCAGGTGTGGATTTAGTTTCCAAGTGACTCCATCCCACTTTGGGGGCAGCTCTCTAGGAGTGCTCTGACTGGGGAGAGGATTTTATAGACACCTCAAAACGCAGCCAGTTTCTATAGCTAGGCAGGCTGCGCTGCTTTGTCAGGAGCAGCCTTCAGGACCGCTCGGCCATCCTTGAGCCCAGTCGTAGGGCGGTGGTAATGCTAGCATTGCCCAGGCAGGGCTGCGCTCTCTTTCCCATTCTTGGAATGATTTTCCTGCTCTGAGTTGTGAGTCTTTCCCTCTGGGTCTGTCTTGTCTCCATATTTATTTCCCTGTGCCGTTTGGCGGTTACTTAAAGGAGACGTCAAACTCCGTGTCGTACAGCCGGTATCCAGCTCTGCGGGGAGGGTATGTTTGAGGGCCGACTTGACAATTTTAAGACTGTTTTTAGCTTCGATCTGCCTCTTCCCTCCCCTACCAGAGAGAACCCCTTTCTAGGAAAGGGCCGTGATGCAGTTTCCAATACAGCCCATGGCACCAGCCAGTCGGTCCTGGCTCTGCTCCTGGGGAATTGCCTCCGCAGACTCTCGCCAGCCGCGGAGGGGCCTGGCCGAGTAAAGTACCATGTTTCCCTTTGAGAGTCTTAGTCTTTGGCCTCTCCTCTGTGCGGGGCACTCGGTGCAGTTGGGCAGTTTCTTCTGCATCCCGTGGAGCTCCGACCATTCACAGCTCGGGTGCAGCCCAATGCATTGGGCTTTCTGTTTATTTGTGAACTAAAATGCCGAACTAATGTATTAAAACCCGCGACGAGTGAAGCGGGGCCTGGCTCTCCTACTTAACTACTCTTGCGTAGCGGCCACCGGCTCTCTGGGTCACTCTCTTTTGATACGAATCTGCCACGCAGCGGCTCGGTGACACTGCGGCTTTTTTTTTTAACCTTGCAGTTCATGGACTTTTTCTCGGTGGCAAAGGGGTGCTGAGCTCTGGCAGCCAGTGGGCTGCGCGTGCAGTACGTCCCGCCCGCAGAACTGCGCTAGGCTCTCCTGTATCGCGCTCGTTCTTTGTACGCCACCCCTCTCTTTCTGGCACAAGAATGCTATTTTGTAGGTCAGAGCCTGAAGCATTGTTTAATAAATATTCATGCTCCTGAACGAGTCCTGTGGTGGTTGCTGTGCACGGAAAGGCTTCTCTTCTGCAGCTTAGCCGGTCTTTGGCTCCGCTACCCTGTGCGGGGGTGGGGGGGGGTCTCCGATCCTTCGTGCTTTGACTCTTCCTCATTGCTGCTTCTGGATGCAGGGTTCAGCCGGGCGGGGGAGAGGAAGCGAGTGCCTCCTCTGGTGCTGCCACCACCTCAGATCTGCCCTGCCTCTGTCTGCTCTCTAAGCACTTGTGTCAAATTGCCTCCTGGCCCAGGGCCTTGCCCGAGTCCAGCTTCTGAAGTTGGGGCTCCTCGGGCTTTCTCCGCCTGTTCCTTAGCGCAGGGCGTTCCCAGGGGCACGGTAGGTCCGGCAGCTTTCCGCGGAGAAGGCAGAGCCCTGGTTTGTCTGCGTCCTAAAGATGCGAGCTGCCCCTTCGGCTCCAGCCGGTCGGTGATGTGCCGGTTGGGGCGAGGAGTGCTTTTCAGAAGGCGCTGGCAGTGCCCCCTTGACCCTCGGCGGTGGTCCCGGCGGGGCCTTGACCCTCGGCGGTGGTCCCGGCGGGGCCTTGACCCTCGGCGGTGGTCCCGGCGGGGCCTTGACCCTCGGCGGTGGTCCTGGCAGGATCTTGACCCTCGGCGGTGGTCCCGGCGGGGCCTTGACCCTCGGCGGTGGTCTCGGCGGGATCTTGACCCTCGGCGGTGGTCCCGGCGGGGCCTTGACCCTCGGCGGTGGTCTCGGCGGGATCTTGACCCTCGGCGGTGGTCCCGGCGGGGCCTTGACCCTCAGCGGTGGTCCTGGCAGGATCTTGACCCTCGGCGGTGGTCCCGGCGGGGCCTTGACCCTCGGCGGTGGTCCTGGCGGGATCTTGACCCTCGGCGGTGGTCCCGGCGGGGCCTTGACCCTCGGCGGTGGTCCTGGCAGGATCTTGACCCTCGGCGGTGGTCCCGGCGGGGCCTTGACCCTCGGCGGTGGTCTCGGCGGGATCTTGACCCTCGGCGGTGGTCCCGGCGGGGCAACGGGGCCTGCAGGCGCGCCCCAGCGTGGGAGCTGCTCGGGCCCTGCCCGTCGAGCCTCCCGGGCCGAGGAGATGCGACTTTTCGGCGCCGTTTGAGACGGGACTTGTTTCGTTTTGGTGCCAGTGGCTGCGCCAGCGTTTCCACGGCTGTGGGGGCAGGTGGGCCCCGCGTGGCTGGTCTCGCTGCACCTCTGGGATGCCCTGGATCTCTCCCCGCTTTGCAGACGGGCGTAATGGGATCCTGGCCCAGGCAAGGAGGCGGCTGAGGGCGGTGGGAGCCCCACTCGTGGCGTTCAGCACCGCGCTGCTGGGACAGCGCTGCCCGCCCTGTCCCGGCCCCTTCCTGCCCGGCTCCCGTTTCCGGACGGGCCCTTTTCGCGGCGCGCCGGGGCCGCTGCGGGGGACGGGCTTTCGTCGGCGCACGAGTGGGCGGGGCACGAGTTGTGACGGACGGCGGCTTCAGCCAGTGGCCGGCAGCGGTTTCACTTATGGCGTCATCAGCCACCAATCGTGGGCGAGCGCCGGCGGCCGAGGGCGGAAGTGGCGGCCGGTGGGGGCGGGGGACCGGGCGGGGCCGGGCCGCGATCCCGCGAGTGAGTAGTGGGCACCGCGCCCCCCCCACCCCCCCGCCGCGGGGAGACGAGCCGGGGGGCGTGGCCGGGTGGGGGCGTTGGGGGAGGGGCTGACTAGGGGTCGGGTTGGGAACTGCGGGGGGTATGGGGGTTGGGAATGGGGGGTGTGGGAGGAGGGAGGCTGGGGGTCAGGCGAGGTAACCCAGTCCCGGCCTGGGGGTCGGGCGTGGGGGTCGTGCGGCTGGGGCAGGAGAGGGGGTGTCCGTTGTCGAGAGCGTTTGCCCGGGCGGTCGGGGCGGTTCGGTATTATCCGTGTAACGGGGCAGCTAGCGCCGCGTTTGCTCCCGTCTGCAGCTGCCGCGCTCGGGTCACGGCTCTCGGCGCGCGCCGACGCGCTGCCGGTGGAAGCGTCTCCCCGCGGGGGCCGCGCCGGGGGGGGCCTCTCCCGAGAGACAGGATGAAAATCCTAGTGGCCAAGGTGCTTTGTCTGCTGGGCGTCTTCGTGCTGATGCTGCTCGGGTCCCTGCTGCCTGTGAAGCTCATTGAGGCCGACTACGAGAAAGCTCACCGCTCCAGAAAGGTCCTCGCCCTCTGCAACTCGTTCGGAGGAGGGGTCTTCCTGGCCACCTGCTTCAATGCCCTGCTCCCGGCGGTCCGGGAAAAGGTAAACTGTGCGTGCATTTAGGTGGGGGGGTGTATTGCAGCTTTAACGTCCCCGTGCATGTTGTATGGAAACCTCCCTCTCACCCCGGACTGACTAAATCTTGGACTGTCCATCAAAAGCCGTGACCTCGTCCACCTGAGCTCAGGGAGTAGCTGCTAGTAGTAGTAGTAAGGTTTTTTTTCCTCTTCTATGGAGAGGAACAGATGCACACGTGCTGCACCAAAGGGTTATACCTCCACGTCACATTTAGAGGGCTTGTGAAGCTCGAAGTCACGCAGAAGCTTCCTGTCGCTGCGGGGCGAATGGTGGGGCAGCTTCCTTGGAGAGGGTTTGATAGTGAAATGCTTGGCAGCGTAGGGAGAATCCCCTCCGGTGCTTGCTGAATGACGTAGCTACATTCGCGTTGGTTTTTCCTTCCTTTGCTCCAGCTTCAAGAAGTGCTCAAGCTGGGGAACGTGACAACGGACTACCCCCTGGCCGAGACCATCATGCTGGTGGGGTTCTTCATGACGGTCTTTGTCGAGCAGCTCATCCTGACCTTCCAGAAGGAGAAGCCCTCCTTTATCGACCTGGAGACCTTCAACGCCGGCTCGGACGTCGGGAGCGATTCCGAGTACGAGAGCCCCTTCATCGCCGCCTCCCACGGGCGCACGCTGTACAACGAGCACAGCCACCACTCCCACAGCCACGGCCTGAACATCCAGGAGCTGTCCCGCTCCAGCCCCCTGCGGCTCTTCAGCCTGGTGTTTGCCCTGTCGGCCCACTCCATCTTCGAGGGCCTGGCCCTGGGCCTGCAGGAGGAGGGGGACAAGGTCATGAGCCTCTTTTTGGGGGTGGCCATCCACGAGACGCTGGTGGCCGTAGCGCTGGGGATCAGCATGGCCAAGACCTCGCTGGCACTGAAGGATGCCGCCAAGCTGGCCGTGACAGTCAGTCTGATGATTCCCTTGGGCATCGGCATCGGCATGGGCATTGAGAGCGCCCGCAATGTGGCCAGCAGCGTGGCTTCCGTGGTGCTTCAGGGCATCGCTGGGGGGACCTTCTTATTCGTCACGTTCTTCGAGATCCTGGGGAAGGAGCTGGAGGACAAGAACGACCGCCTGCTGAAGGTCCTCTTCCTGGTGCTGGGCTATGCCGTCCTCGCCGGGCTCGTCTTCTTCAAGTGGTGAGGGCAGAGAGGAGACCCCAGCTCCTTCCCCTCGTAAACGGTGCTGATAGCCAGCCCCCTTTCCAGCCAGGCGGGGATGCGGACGCCAGCGCCCGGGTGAAGCATCCGCATCCAGACGGTGGCAACGCATCGACCTGAAGAGAGAATGGTTCCCCTAAGGTCAAGGGAGAAGAATCACACAAGGTTTCATGCGACTGTCCCCACATGCTGCATTAGCGGGGTGGGGAGAGGCTTGTACAGAGGCTACTGAAAGTAATATTTGTAATAGTGAATAGGGGCTTGAATGTTGCTTCTGAAGGGATCTCGACAACTGCTTGGCACAGATCTGCCTCCCCTCCCACCCCCCGTTAAGAATCCAGGTCTGCTCTTTTCCATCTTGGGCTTCGCAGAGTGAAAGATGACAGAGAAACTGCGTGGAAAGCAGGTGGGGATAAGGGCTTGTCAGACTGCACTAAGCAGCTCTTACCAGCTGAGTTCTGAGCAAAAACCTGCCTGTATTAGTTGCCAAAAATGTCAGCCGTTCCGGGATCCGGTAGATGGGATTCTGCACTACAATCCTGTCTTAGCAGAGCTCCCATCAACCCGTCAATCCCTGGGGACTGCAGTTTCTCAGTAGGTGACTAAGCAAAGAAATAAGGCCATAAGCTCCTTTTTTTATCCCTCCATGCCGTGTTCCCTTGCGATCTCACCCACTCGCTGCGCTTTGCTGTTGGAATCCTTAGAAGCTTCATTAACATATTGCTGGCAAAGCTGGGATCTCGCATCCAAAGGCCCTTGCGTAGCACCGGCAGAGCCCTGGCTCCATGGTCCTGAATTTGTTCATGTCCTAGCATGAACGTGTACGTGGAGTGCTTAGCATTCGCATTGTCTGCAGCAGCGTTGGTGCGGCAATTGTGCCAGGGTGGGTCAGGGCTCTCTGTCCTGAAGCACCGAGTTAGAAAGATCATGGGACAGGTCATCTCTCAGCTCCTTTCTGCGGGTCTCTGGACGTCAGGGTAGAGATTGCGGGAGGGCTGGTTGCAGCGTTCCCAAGCACAGGCAGGCTTGCAGGGTCCCTGCAACGTGGAGATCTTGGTTTCAGGCACGGTGCAGGTCTGGGAAGTTGCTGTGTTGTGAATCATGGCATGATCCTTCCGATCTGACCTGAGTGAGAGACTCAGATCAGCGTTTGTCCTGGGAGTTCTCCCCTGTGGGATGTCTCTGCAGGTTTCTGCCATCGTTGTGGGGGGCAGGGTGCTGTTGGTGCAAGGGGTGCTATCTCAAAATGCCCAGTCCCCTTTTGCTCTGCAGATCTTCAGCTTAACAAATACCCCACCCTCCACCCCCCTTTCCAGGACCGTGAGAGCTCATGCATTTTAATTAGCTGTGGCTGCTGGAAAATCACAGGCTTCCAAAGGCAAGTCCAGCCCTTCAGCACCGCTGATAAAGGCTCCAGTGCATCTCCCATCGCAGTAAACAAGATGGCAGTGGCTTCCCGCGGCGAAGCTCTGCAAGGAGCCAGGATGAGGGGTTGGGGCAAAGCGGCTGATCCAGCATCTCGGCTGCAGGCCGGCACATCTGTCCTGTATGGTGACAAGTGAGGACTGGCTGCGGGTTTCTGCCAACTAGCATTTCAATTGCTCCAGGATGCTGCAGCTAATTAATCTTACTCTGAAGGGATGGGGCAGGAGGCAATTTGCGGGCCTCAGCTGACGCTAATTAGCAAGGCCTGATTCAAATGCCGCTCTGCAGAGCTGCACCGTCCTCTTCACTGTTCCCTCTTGGAGCCCAGCACAGTCGCCACATCCCCTCCTGGGCTGTCATGCTCGCTGCCCAGAGCTTTTGGGGTGAGACGGGCTAGTGCATGTTGCAAGAGAATGGCAGGCCAAGGTGCTTCTGAGAAGCACAGCCTGAGCTGAAGGGAAGGACCTGGGCCTCTGTGTGCTCCCCAGAAAGGTGGAGCAGGGGAGTCAGGGCAGGCCCTGGGCTATGGATTCTTAGCAGTGCCCCTTGCAGCTTGCACTCGTGCCCCTTCATGCTGTCAGAGGGGTCTCGGGATGGGCGGGCTATAGTAGAGCTGGGAGCTGGGCCCAGGGCACTGGACATCCACCCTGAGCTTGGAGATAGACCAGCTGCCTGCCCTGGTTGTCCTGTCCACTAAATTTGGTGTTACCTGCATAGATCTAGATGTGGTCTCTTTTTTAAAAGCCTCCCGCGTGCCCCCCCCCCACCCCCCCACACCCCCTATATCTGAATTGACCAAGCACATGGTTTTCATCCCCATGGATCTGCCCGACACCTGTGAGGAGCGGGGCCCCTGAACAGGCTTTAAGGGGAAGCTGATCAGGCTGCAAAGGGGGTGGTTCAGATGCTGAGCTTTCTGCATACAGCAGATGGGCCAGCAGCACTGTCCCTCCCAAGCTGCTCTGCCCGCTCCTGGGACTGGCTTCTTCATGCAGGTGCTCCATCCCGTGGTAGGAAACTGCAGCATCTTGGAGGCAGAAGCACGGATTCTCCCAGCGTTGGGACTTCAAGGGTGTTTTTGCTCCTCTCCGGTGCTGAGCCCCCTCCTGCTGGCAGGGTTGAAGCTACAGCTGGATCTCCGTCTGGGAGTCACTGCCTCTCGCCCTGCCGTGTGTGCGGGGCTGTCGATTCTCTCCAACATGGACAGGGACGAGGGGCCATGGATAAACCAGATGCAGCGTTCTGGGGGGACACGACTTTGGAAAGTAAGCGCAGAAGAGGTCTGGCCCCTCCCAGCCCCTGCCCCCATTCCCTGGGGGCAAAGCGGGACTCCCCAAGGTTTTGCCCAGATCGGAGTCTCTCCAGGGCAATGCGCCACCGTTGGCAACGTCTGACTCCGCTCTCACTCTCCTGTGCTGCCAGCACCTGCAGGAGCTGATTGGATCCGCTGCGTATTAGTCGGAGCCAAGGAGGAGATTTGGTGACTTCCCGCAAACGATCCAGGGCCCAAGGGATGTGCTGAGTCTCGATCGATAGCCAGGTCTAAGCTCCGGAGTGCAGCGAAGCTCCAGCAAATTGCAGGAGCATCCATGGGGATTAGCGCCGCCAGCCTCAGCACCGCGCCAGACAGCAAACTCCTGGTTCGGAGCCCTTGGGCCTCTCTCTACGGAGCTCGTGCAGCAGGAGAGAAGACCCCCAGCTGACCTGGCTTCCACGGGGGTTAGTGTTCCCTCTCCTTGATGTCCGCACCCTGCAGGGGTGCGTGTGTGCCCGAAGCCACAAGTGTTGCCTTACTCTCATTGGCTTCAGCCAAGCTGCCTGGGAGCACCTTTATCTACAAGGCAGCAGTTGCCAGATTGCATCTCGTGATGTCTTGGTGTTGACTGGAGGGTTCCAAGGTCAGGCAGAACTGGGCAGCCGCTGAGCCTAGGAAGGCTTGTACCAGTCCAGAAATCACCTGGCGGTGGGCTGGTTTCTTTCCTGGGCAGAGCCTGGCACGGAGCTCGGTGGTTGTTGACATGCGGGCGTCACTTCAGCCTTGGCCCTCCAGGTCCCATTTCTTGGAGCTAGTGGGAGCACCCGGTAAAGGCAGGAGGTGCAGCTTCCAGTGTCCTGCCAGCGACGCCTGCCCATGTAATTGGAAAACCCTTTCCTTTCCGAGCGCAGCCCCGACCCTCCAGCCGGCCCTGCGTGGACGTGGGCTCCAGTGCAAGGCAGCCTGAGCAGCAGGGGCTGTAAGCGAGGGGCCAGGAGCTGCGTGCACAGCAGGGCACTGCAAAAACGCAGCCATGTATCCAGCTGGCTGCTGCTCTCAGCTGCCCTGACGACCTCGCCCACTGTACGCCCTCGGCAGGGAGCGGGGTGACTGTTTTCTTACATTAGCCATGTGCAACTTCATTCCCTTTTATGTCAACAGCACCGGCAGCCAGCTGCTGTGACGCTAAAGCCAGGAGAGCCTTTGCTAAATGACTTCTCCAGTGCGGCAGGACTGTTGTTGAACTGCTCGTGTCCACGGATGAGCCATGCGCGTGGGATTGCAAGCTGTGCGCCTGCCTCCTGGGAAGGGAGGTCTTCCCTGCTCCTTTCTTTCACCGAGGGGGGGCTAGGCTAGGCTGTCTGGCCGGTATTCATTCTTGGGGGGCATCTGTGGGAGTGCAGGTTTTGAATGGGCAGAACTCAACTGGTCGCCTGGCTTGGAAGAACCAGGGCAGGCTAAGCAGCTGTGGGCACTTGCTTTGGCAGGGGTCTCTTGTTGGCAATCTCAGCCCAGGGACCTGTCTAGATTTGTGTCCCCTCCAGCCCACTCCTCGGAGTCATGGCATGGACTGTCCCTCTCTTGGCATGGAGGAGGGTGCAAAAGGCCTGGTGCCGGGCTGGTGGGGACCCTCTGTTGCCTGGAGAGTACATGGGGCAAGCATGGGGTGGGGGTGCTCTCTGCTGCTTCCTGAACCCCCCCTCCCCAGCACCGTCACAGAGGGGCTGGAGCAGAACCGGGTGCCCACTGGGGTTTGCTCTGGGGCCAGGCATTGTGCGAGTGGAGGATGGCCAGCCTTTCCCAGCTCCAGCCTGCAAGTGCATTGAAAGCCCCTCAGGTCCAGCCTGGCCATGAGCTCAGTGCTGCCCACTGGGTTGGGGGGGACCTGCCCTGCACTCCCCTGCTGGCATGACCTGGCTCGGGTTTTGGGGACCTGCTTGCATGGAAGTGGGAAGGGGCCGGGGAAAGGCTCCATTCTGCTTTGACAGCCTGGCGCTGGCTGGACTGGGGAGCAGACTTTCCCCACACAGGATTGAACGTGGGGCTGGCATCCAGGGACCCTGCTGCCGCTGTCATGTCTGGAAGAGGCCGAGCCTCTGCACTGCCAATAAAGACTCTGTCCAGTCCTCGCTGTGCCTGTTACAGTTTCTAGGGGTTCAGCACCTGCCCCCCCAAACCCATGGCTTCTCGGGGTGTGTTTCATACATAGTTCAGGCTGGAAGGGACCCCCAGAGGTCCCCGCCGGTGGCAGGAGCAGCCTTCTCCAAGTCACCCTTGCCTGGGCAACATGGCCTGTCACCAGCACGCTCTGGTGACAGACCGGCCCCGACTGACCTGCAGCCAGTTCACCAGCTGGGACTGATTCCCACGGGCCCCAGCCCGAGGACGATCCTCCTCCGCTGGCATCACCCCACACTGCACAGGCGTGGGGCAGAAAGGCAGGTCCTGCCTGGGGAGGTGACCAGGAGCTGGGGTGGGTCTCGGACAGCCCGAGGGACCCGAGATGGGATACAGCCCACCTGCCACTGGCTGTGAGCCTCCCCCGTAGGGAAGAGCCAGGCCAGGAGGCAAGACTGGCAAGGGCCTGGATCGGCTTGGAGCAACAAGGTCCGGCTCGTGGCACTGGCCCATGCAGCCAGGCCGGGTGGCGAGGGCAGATTGCGTTGCAGGTCCCAGCTCCGGGTGCGATGCAACAGAAAGCCACCCCCCTGCACTCTCATCCCCCCCAGGTCCCCTGCCTCGGGCTCCGGTCCCGGTGTGCAGGGAAGCCGGGCCCCTGCCCCTGCCCGCTGACCCGCGCTGACAGCTGCGTGCGTGCCACGCTCCGCCCGTGATGTCCAGGCTCCTCCGCTGGCAGCTATTAATAGCAGCTGCAGATTTTAATTGCCATTGCGCCAGCGTTAGCGTGAGTCATCCCGCCTCTGGTCACCGGGGGTGGGGGGAGCCGCTCGGCCCCGCGCTCCCCTCTGCCACCCCCCAAGCCGGAGCTGCCTTCCCCGTGCCGGGCCTGCGCCATCGCAGGCTCCCTCCCGCCTGCTCCAGGGGCCTCCTGGCCCTTTGGACGTCTCCATCCCATCATCGCGCCGTGTCCCAGGCCAGGGCAGGTGCCTCGAAGTGCCCCAGAGCCCCACAGCACCGGGGCCTGGCGCCTGGCTCAGGCTGGGCCCAGCACAGGGAGAGCCGGTGCGGCCTCGTGCGCCTATAGAGCCCCGGGGCCTGGCTCTGCCACTGCTGCGCTGCGTGGCCTTGGGCAAGTCACTGCACCTCTGACCACAGGAGCCTGCGGGCGGCGGGGAGCCACGTTGCCGGGAAGGAGAACAGCCACGCCTTGTCCCGGCCAGCCGCCCGGTCCCCTCTCCGCTACCAGGGGGTCCCCGGCCACCACCGTCCCCATGCCCCAGCCCTCCAGCCCTCTGGCCAGGCTGCGGAGCCCGGCGGGTGCCCGGGGTCCCTTCGCCCCCGAGCGGGGCAGGAGGCTTGGCCCGGGGCGGGGGGCGCTGCCCGCGGCAAGGTCGCGGGGCGGGGCGGGGCGGGGCGGGCGCACCGGGCGCTCCTCCCCCGGCCGGAGCCGCCGCGCCAGGAGCCGCCGCTCGCCGGGAATGAGCCCGCCGGGCCCCGGCCCCGCTCCCGCTCCCGCTCCTGCACCCGGCCGGCGCCCGCACCCGCCATGCGCTGAGCCCGGCCGGGGCCGCTGCTGAGCCGGCGCCGCAGGCAAGAGGGGTCGGGGGGGTCGGGGGGCGCGCGACCGGCCTCCATCTCCCCCCATGCAACGCCCATCCCTCCCCGTGCGCGCATCCCGGCCACCCAGCTCCCGCCCGCACCCGCACCCGCACCCGCTCCCCGAGCCCCTCTCCATCCGCACCCCATCCCTCCGCGCAGCCCAGCCCTCCACCCCTCCATCCCCGGCCCCACCACCCCTCCGCATACCCCGTGTAGCCAGCCCTCCCCGTGCCCCATCCCTCCACCCCTCCCCACACCCCATCTATCCACCATCCATCCTCATCCCCCCCCATCCATCCATCCCTCCATCCTCCCCATATCCATCCATCTGTCCATGCATCCATCCGTCCCCAGGCCCCCCCGATCCCTCCCTCCCTCCTTCCCTCCCTCCGCAGTGCCTCGGGCTGTGCAGCGCAGGCTGGTCCCTGCTCCGCGCCAGGGCGTGGGGGCACCTGCAGGGCTGGGGGCGGTGGGTGCAACCCCCCCACCCCGGGCAATGTGTACAAACAGCCTGGGTGCCCGCAGTGGTGATGGGGGCGGGCACCTGGCTGCCATTTCCCCTCCTCCACTACAATTGCCTAACGAGAGGGTCCTGCCTCTGATGAGCCGGCAGCCTGCCAGGAGGTGAATGGGCTGGAGGTGGGCGAGGGGGGGTTGCTATCCAGGTGTCGTTTCGCCGGGAGCCTGCACAGAAGCCGGTGAGGAGCTGGGGGGTGGAAAGGGGCACAGGCGTGTGCGTGTGCATGCATGTGGGCACGTGTGCCTGCGTGTCTGCATGGCCAGCGGGTTGCAGAGGTGCCTGTTGAGACCTCCCCCCTGCAGCGCGTGGGTAGAGGTCACGCGCACACGGGCTGAGCAGCCGGGCGCACGCAAAGGCTGGCGGGGTGTCATGGGAGCCCTGCGCTCCACCCAGGCGGGCCTGGGGGCCGGCAGCCCTGCACCCCGCTCCCCGGGGTGGGAGATCAGCCCCGGGTGGGAAATCAATGTGGCAGGCCGGGAGCGGGGGCGCTGGCACGGCCCCGCTCCGTCTGCCAGCCCCACCAGGTCCCAAGGCCTGCACAGAGCTGGGGCAGGGGGGGTGCCAGGAGCTGTGCCCCAGCCCCAGCCCCTTCTGGGCTCCCCAAGAGCTCAGGGTGCGCAGCCTTGCCCCGTCTCTGCCCGCTCGGGTTCCCGCCACTGGGGCTGGACACCGGAGCCCTGATTCCCTGGCCAGGCACCACGTGGGGGGACCGAACACCCCGACCCCCACGCCTCAAAGCATCCGGCCCTTGTGACCACCTGCAAAGCAGCGGGGCCTGATTCTGTCCCCAGCAGCCGGCGGGTTGGAGTTGTCTCCCGCTGGGCAGCCCTGGGAGCCAGTCGATGTTGAACCGCCAGGCCTGCCCTGTGCCCCGTGCAGCTCGGTGTGCGCCTCCAGCCTTAACAGCACCATGAGCTGGAGGGCTGGTGTGTGTTGCAAGGAGCGGGGTTCGCCCCCCGAGCGCTGGGCAGAGGTCGCAGTGCAGAGGGCTCAGAGCCGGGAGCAGGGCTGGCGGGGTGCTTGGTGTCCTGTGGTCCGGCTCGCTCGCGGCATCTGTCATTCAGCACCTGCTGTGGCTTTGGCCAGCTCCATCGCTCTGCCAGGCCCGGTTCTCCCCCATCCCTGGCAAGCAGGAGGCCCGTGGCCCTCACCTGGGCCGGCTGCCCAGTCCCTGCTGTGCCCATGCTGCCCCCAACGAGCTGCCAGTGGCAGTAGGTCTGAGAAGAAGCAAGGTCTGTTTGTGGGGCAGCTGCAGCTGGGGTGGAGCGAGGTCCCCAGGGCTGGCCCGGGCACTGGGACCAACATAGCAGCAGGATCCTGGGGCTCTGCACACGTTGCCGGGGTCCCCCTTGGCCCCAGCATCTGCAGCACATGACGAGAGGGCTCCTCTGCTGCTCTGGAGGGCAGCACAGACCCGGGGCACAAGTCAGGCAGGCAGCCTGCAGCACAGCCCGGTCTCAGATGGGCCCCGTGACGGTGGCACCGTACTTCCCCCCCAGCAGCGTTGGCACCGCGCGGCTCTGGGGTTAGTGGCTGCCTTGGCGCAGCAGGGCAGCGAGGCTGGCTTGCACCGGCTGCCACCCCGTGGCCTGTCCCCCTCGGCCTTGCCGTGCCCACGCGGCCAGCCTACAGCACGTGGCTCAGCGGCAAACCCCTTCCCTGCCCCGCTTTGACTGTCCACTGCTTCACCTGGCTCTGCACTGGAGTGAAGCATCGCACGCACAGCGGCGTGCACATGCACACGCTTGCACCTGCAGGCCCATGCTTGCACACGTGTGCACACACACGTGCCGGGTTCTGGTTCCCAGGCGCTTGCCTTCGGTGCATGCTGGGCAGCGGTGGGGAGTTTCTGATCCGCGCTGGGGGGGCCCTGCGGGACGCGGGTCCCGGCGCTGGCGCGCAGCAATTCCCCAGGGGGGTGATTAACAGCAGCTCCTGCTGCGCTGTGTTGTTTGTCCCAGGTCCCCGGGGTGGGAAGCAGCAGCTCCAACGTGTCACTCACCGCGGGCGCGAGGCAGATGAGCACATCCGCGGGCACCGGCAGCTCCGCACTTGGCCGTCCAGCTAGGACTTGGGGGGCGGCACTGGGAGCAGGACAGGGCCTGGCTTGGGAAGGCAGGACATCCTCTCTGCACCCTGGGGAGGACCCTGCCCCTCTCAGTGTCTGCTTCCCTTGGTCGGGTTTGTCGCAGGCTTCGCGGGGCAGGAGCTGCTTCTGAGCTTCCCCAGGCCCCCTGTCCAGACCCTGATCTGTGCTGGGGGCATTTGCACAGGCGCTGACCGCAGCACGGGGTGGGTAGATGCCCTGCCAGGCCAGAGAGCCGCACTGCATGATGCAAAGAAGCCAGCAGGCCTGTAAGCATCCATGCTCCCTGCCCAGGGCTGAGCACGGCCACCGCTCTGGAGTAACCTTCAGGGAGCCGGTGCCAAGGCCGGGCAAGCGGGAAGGTCTGTGCTGGGCACTGAGCTCTTCCAGGGAAAGGGCTGAGCTGCGTGGAGGCTGCGCAGGGTGTCCCAGCTGCCCTCACCCCCTGGAGCCAGGGCAGGCAGGAGCTGGAAGCCGCGGGGATGCAGGATCCGTGGAGCCCCGCAGTGTATCTACCTGGGGCCGAGCCTCCCCCCCGCATCCCCCAGCTTGGCAGAGCAGGGAAGCCACTGAGGTCCGCCCAGCTGGGGCGATGCTGACTTCCCGGCCCTGGGGGCTGCAGCCTGTTCCCCAGGCCCAGCCAGCCCCAGCTCCTCTCCCCAGCCAGGTGCATGCAGCTCGCCACTGGGGACCACTGCTGTGGGGCGAACGCCCCCTTCCCCCTGATCAGCAATGCCAGGCAGCAAGCTCCCCCCTCCCGAAACAGCTCCTCCCGCCAGCTGGCCCCTGCACAGGCCTCCCGGCCATATGGCAGCCTCGGGTAAAAATAGCCGCTATTACGGGGGGCGTTTCCTGGCCCCAGAGCAGAGCCACAGCCCCCCCCCTCCCTGCTCACCTGCCCCAGGTGCGGCTGTAGCACCGGCAAGGACGCGTCAAGGGCAAGAGGTGCTGGGTTTGTCCCACCCTGTTCCCCAGTGCTTAGAGCCGGGAGCCGGGCTGCCTGGGTTCGATCCCCAGCTCCTCCTGCCTGGCTGGGGCAAGTGTTTGTGCAGCAGCACCCCCGTGCCCCCCCAACTTCCCCTGCCTGGGGCCAGGCCGGTGGGTGGGCAGGGGAGAGCTGGGGCCTCTGTGCTAGTGCCTCGTGTCTGTGCTGGGGGTTGTGAAATGGTGATTCATGTCCTGACAGCTCTGCAGCACCACGGGCTGAGCCAGCGTCAGCGCAGCCTCGACCCGCGCTGGCTCCTGAGCTGCTGGAGCTGCCAAAGGACCGGGGGGAGAAGGGAGAGGGCAGGCAGGAGCAGGCAGTGTCCGGGGTGGGAGGGGGTCACTGTGTGGTGTCCCCCCCCAGAGGTGGCTGCATGCTGGGCTTGGGGAAGGGGGTTGGGAAATCCAGGCTATTAGAGGAGAGGCTGGCATCGGGGTGGGGGTGCACCTGGACCCCCATTGACTCATGGCCCCCCTGGAGCCCCCTCCCCTGGCTGGGCTGCAGGGCTGGGATGTGCCTCTTCCTGCTCACATGGGCACTGGGCTTCCCTCCAGCCTCCTGGCACGCAGGTGGAGCTGAGCCCAGGGGCTAAGGGGGCGCTCAGGGAGGGGGCCGGTCTGCCTGCCCAGGAGCTGAAGCTGCTGGGGGAGCGGAGTGAGGGGGTTAAGACCAGCCCCAGCCCTGTTGCAGCCTCTCCCAGGGGCTCCTTCAGGCCAGGAAGCAGCCTCCAGCCCAGCCCAGCCCTGGGGAGATAGCTGCAACCTCCCCTTGGCCCCGGCTCCCTGAAGGTTACCCCTGAGTCGTGGCCATGCTGGTTTCTTTGCATTGTGGGAATAAAGAGCCCTGCAATGGCTCTCTCTGGCCTGGCAGGGCATCTACCCGCCAGGCTGGGCAGGGCTGGGTGTGCAGGGGGGTCCCTCCGGCGTGGCATGGTGAGGAGACCCCGTGGAGCCGGGGGAGGCTGAACAAGGGGCCGGACAGGGCGTGGGCTGCTGTGACGTGCCGTGTCCAAGGGCGGGTTGGGCTGGCAGGAGGATGCCCCATGCCACTCTGCATGTTTCTTCATGCTTCCCCCACACGTGACAGGAGCGTGTCCCTCTCTCTCCCCTCCCAGGGGCGTCCGCATCCCGGATCCACGATGCCGGAGCAGAGCAACGACTACCGCGTGGTGGTGTTCGGGGCGGGGGGCGTGGGCAAGAGCTCCCTGGTGCTGCGCTTCGTGAAGGGCACCTTCCGCGACACCTACATCCCCACCATCGAGGACACCTACCGGCAGGTCATCAGCTGCGACAAGAGCGTGTGCACGCTGCAGATCACCGACACCACCGGCAGCCACCAGTTCCCGGCCATGCAGCGCCTGTCCATCTCCAAGGGGCACGCCTTCATCCTGGTCTTCTCCGTCACCAGCAAGCAGTCGCTGGAGGAGCTGAAGCCCATCTACCAGCAGATCCTGCAGATCAAGGGCAGCGTGGAGAGTATCCCCATCATGCTGGTGGGCAACAAGTGCGACGAGACGCAGCGGGAGGTGGAGACCAAGGAGGGTGAGGCGGTCGCCAAGGAGTGGAAGTGCGCCTTCATGGAGACCTCGGCCAAGATGAACTACAACGTCAAGGAGCTCTTCCAGGAGCTGCTCAACCTGGAGAAGAAGAGGAACATGAGCCTCACCATCGACGGCAAGCGCTCCAACAAGCAGAAGAGGACAGACAAAATCAAGGGGAAGTGCAGCCTCATGTGACGGACCCGCCGCGCCCGCGGCCTCCTCTCCTCCACGCCTCCCTCCTCCCCGTCTCCCTCCGAACGTCGGCCCCGAAGCTCCGGGCAGTGCTGCCCTGTGCCCCCCGCCCTGCCCGCCTCTTTGCATCGTATCACTGTGACTGCGCCAGGGAAGCCGCCGTGCCCACGGGACCTGGCCCTCGCCTTCTCCTCTCCGGCCCCGCGGCGCCCAGCCTGGAGGCGTGTTCTTGGCAATAGCGGGGCAGGGACCAGGCTGCGTCCAGTTTGCTCCTAGCAGCGAGTTGAGGAGACGCCTCCGCCGGGGAAGTCCTGAGAACTGTTGTGTGTGCAGACGCTGCCCTGCTCCAGCATGGATGCTCCCTGGCACGCGTGCGAGTCCCGTGTCCTGGCATGAAGCACGCGGAGGACGCTGCCAGCTTCTCGGACTCTCACCCGGGCGCAGCAGGGCCCCTGCCTGCCCTTGCAAACCAAACCCCGTGAAGGAGGGGGCAAGCGCTGCTCTCTCACCCGTGTCCTGGCCGCCCCTCTGCTGTGTCGTCCCCGAGCACTGCTCCGCTCTACACCTGCTTTCTTGTCTCTGAGGACTGGCAGTGAGCTCTGACAGCCCGGGGCGGGACCCTGCCCGCAGCACAATGCCCAGGTCCCCGCGACCCTGCCGGGGCTGGGGCCACACTCAGGTCGTATGCACAAGAGACCAGAGACTCTCGTCCGTGCCGGAGCTGATGCCGAGCTCTGCGGAGGCTCCCGGTGTGCTGGGGCGTGAAGGGCAGGGGACACCTGCTGCACATTGGGCAAGGGTTGGGAGGCAAAGGGGAGAGCACGGGAGCAGAGCGGTCAAGGTGGCAGATGGCGGGGGGCTGTGGGCATGCTGGAGGGGGGAAGAGGGCAGCGGAGGCTGGAGTAGGCCCTGAGATGGCAGCAGGAAGGGTGCTCAGTCCTGGGGAAGGGGGTGCTGGACGCTGTGTCCAGCCAGCTGTTTCTTCCTGCTGGGGAAGGCTTTGCAGCTTCCAGGGGGGAGCTGCAGCCGGGCAGGGGCTGGTGGGATGGGAGCAGGGCTCGGGGAGGGGGTGGGCAGTTGGGGCTTTGCAGGGGGGGATTGGTACGCACTCCCCCTAAGCAGGGCCTGGCACGGCCTGGGTGCAGAGGGTGCATCCATGGGCCGGCAGGCGGCTTCGAGGGCGATGGGGAAGATGAGCGTGCATGCCTGTGTGCCAGGGGCGGCCCGTACACCCTGCATGTACGACTGTCCTGTGCTGGCACTAGCATGCGCGTGGCACGTTCCTGGTCCGATCACTGACCAGTTTGCACACCCAGTCCCTTCTGTGCAGGTCTCACGCGTGTGCTTTCAGACCCAGGCTAGGTCCTGAGAGGGGCGAGTCTGCTGGCAGGGTGCATGCTGGCCTCAGGGGCAGCCCTGGGCAGCTGCACGGGGGGGAGCACGTTCCCCTCTGCACCCCTGGCACGCAGCCCTGCATCCCCCAGTCCGCAGGCCTGCTCCCCGGCCAGGGACGCATCCCTGCGGGACCCCGTCTAGCCCAGCGCCACCCACAGCAGTGAGGTCCCGGCCTGGCAGCACCCCCAGCTCTGCACCCAGACCCCCCCAGCCTGAGCCCCTCTGCTGAGCAGAGCCTGCCCCTTGCACCCCTGCCCCGCTCCTTAACCCCGTGCAGCCCAGGAGCTGCCAGCCAAAGCACAACGCAGTGGGTTCTGCCAGAGCCCCATCCTAGCACAATGGGGGTGAGCATGCACGGGGCACCCCGAGCTGGTCCCACGGGGCGGGGGGAGAAAGCCAGGCCAAATGCATGCCCTGCCCTGCATCCTGGTCGGGTCTCGAACTGGCCCTGACACCCTGCCCCTCTGCTCTGCCCGTAGCCCGGCCCTGCTGTGTTGGATGCCCTCGGTCTCTGGGTTGCCTGAGCCGCCCTGGATGTAGGGGCTCGAGCTGTGGCTCCCTGGAGCTGGGCCAGCCCGGCCAGGTTCAGGGTTTGAGGGAGGCGCCTGCTTGCTTTGCCCCATGTCCCGAGCCCAGAGCGGGGCTACGAACCTGCCCCAGGCACCCGCTACAGAGCCTGAACCCCCCACGGGGGGAAGATCCCCACTGGGGGCAGTGAGAGCAGTGCTGGAGGGTCACCCTGGGGGGCAGGTTGCCAGCCCTACCCCCCTCATACCTGCTGGGGGATTTGGCCTATGGGGAAGCAATGCCCAGGCCTCGGGATCCGGCATGGACCTGCCTCGCCTGGTCTGCGCCTCCACCCGCACGGGGCCAGGGAGGGAGCCAACCGCCAAGGGCAAAGAAAGGGGTTCACCCCCCAACCCAGCTGAACCCAGCCCAGTCTGTGTCCTGGGGGCCAAGGGGCTGGGATCGCCTCTGCCCCGTGCCAGGCTGGTCCCATGAGCCACCCCCAGCCCCTCCGAGAGGCCAAGTCCAGGGTCCAGGCAGGGACTTGGAGGATGCACTGACCCCCCCCGAGCCCGGCCCCAGCCCCAGCCCTGCGGCTCTGTTTACACGTGTACATTGCCCCGACTGACGGCCGCGAGCCCCCTCGATCCTGCCCGCTCCGACACCGACGTCCCGACTATCGTATGGTGCTTCGAACCTCCCCCGTCATCCCCTGCCTCGTCCCCCCGGTCCCACGGACTCCTCGGACGCCAGCATGAGACCAGGAACCAGCTCCCGTGCATCACTGGCTTTTTAACACGATCCGGGCAGGAGCCAGCGACATGACGATGTAGCCTTTACTCTAGAAATAGTCTTCCTTCAATAAACTAACGGCTCCTGCTCCCCGCCGGCTCCGCGTGCTCGCTGCCCACCCGGGGCGAGGGGCTGAGCTGCGCCTCTCGCTCTGCCCGGCCTGCGTTGCAAGGGCTCGGGGATGCCCGCCCTGGCTCTGGCGTTGCCCGCTGCTCTTACCCCTGCCCCGCCAGCCCTTGCACCCAGCTCCCAAGTCTCCTCCTAGCCAGACATAGCAGGGCCCCATCTGTGCTAGAGCCCCCCCAGGGAGACCCCGAAATGGGAAGGGCCCCTCCGTGATCCGGGTCTTGAACTCGCCAGCCAGGGACCCTTGGCCTGGCTCTGAGTGCGACACAGCAGCCGCCCGTGAGAGGAGCAGCCCCGTCTCTGTGCACCCTAATCTCCAACCCGCGCGTGGGCAGGAGCAGGGTGAGGCCGCACTTGGCCCCGGGGACGTTGGCCCCTGAAACCCCTGCCATAATGTGGGGTGTGTGGGGGCCTGCTGTCTGTCCCGCCCCTGCTCGGCTGCCTGAGGTGGGGGCACGGGACAGGGGTAGCACCCCCAGCCCTGCTGGGCCAGCTGGGGGGGTCCCTAGCAAGGGGTGGTTTGCTGCTGGCTGCCAGCCGCGACTCTCCCTCGGCTCCAGCAGCCCCCCGGGCCTGTGCAAGGGCACCCCGGTGAGTTCAGCCAGGGCTGGGGGGCGGGCATGGGGGGCCGTGGCCCATGCAGTCTCTGGCTCTCCAAAGGGAGGGGGTGGGAGTCCGCCTGTGCAAGGCCCCAATTCTGGCTGCCACAGGGCCATGGGGAGGGGTCTCCCCCCTGCTCCCCGAGACCCAGTGATGTCCCTTCTGCAGCGAAGGGCTGCGGGGTTCACATTCAGGGCCGGGGGCAGTGGAGGTGGTCTCCATTAGCGAGGGGCCAAGAACATGCATCACCACAGCCCCTGGGGGGGGTGAAGGACCCGTGCGGACAGGCCTGTCCCAGCCCTTCATTGCACCCGTGCCAGAGAGGGGAGAGGCTGGGCACCCCGGTGCTCGAGCACACGCGTGTGGGTGTGCCCACATAGCCGTGCCCCTCGCTGCCTGGCGGCGCTGTGTGCCCAGGTGCGGGGTAGGTGCCAGTCACCGCTGCCCTCCCCCTCCCCCTTCAGCCGCGGCAGGTTCCCCTTGGGGAGGGGGTTGGGAATGCTGGAAATGCGTCATTCTGCCTGTTGCCGTGGAAACCATCTGCTCCCTGCGCGTTCGGGAGCTGGCAGCTCTGGGCACGTGGGAGACGGGGGGGCTGGGGCAGGAGGGGGAGCGTGAGCGGCAGGGGCTGGCATGCTCTGCACCAAGGACGCCCCGGGAAGGTCACCGAGTGCAGCGGCCACACGTGGGCTCCTAGTCGGGGGCTAGGGGTGCTGGAAGGGCCCCGTCGCAACCAGCACCCACTCCCCCAGCAACCCACCGCGGAGCCCCCGCCTGCCTGCACCAGGGGCCTGGGCAACGCTGGTGCCAGGGGGCTGGGGCGAAAAGGCCCAGGGCTTCGTGGGGCACCGAGTTGCCTCAAAGGTGCTGGGCAGCTTGCAGCGGTGCTCAGCGAGAACCCACGACCCGCTGTGGTCGAGCCACCCGCCAGGCGCAGGGGACTGAGCCGTGTCCTAGGGATGGTGAATCCAGGCTACTCCCTGCTGACCAGACCTGGGGAAGGGCAGTGGGAACAGCACCGGGGCAGCAGGGACAGCCCTATGCGGGGTGCATGAGAGGTGCCAGCTCCCCGGTGCAGCATCCAGCTCTCCCCTTCCAGTGGGGAAGGCCTGAATTGTCCCCCTCTCATGCACACGTGCAAAGAGGTGCACACATCTGCACACTCATGTGCACACTTGGACCCTTGGGCTGCCAGGCCTCCTGGGCTGGGGCAGCACTGTCAATCCAAGCCCGCCCCGGCCTCTGAAGCTGAAGCCCCTTTGCACTTTGCAAAGCCAGAGGGATGCTGCAGGAGGACAGATGTGCGGACATGTCTGTGTGTGCGACATGTGCATGCAGCCACATAGCCAGCAGGGGGCATGAGTGCCCCGGCCGGCCTGGCTGCTGCAGCCCAGCAAGGGCGGTGGGGGCAGCGGGCAGGTTGCTTTGACCCCCAGGGCTTCTCCTCCATCCATGAGACCCCGGGGAGCCTGCATGGCATCTGCCACCCCCAGAGGCTGGGTGTGGGGCTGGAGCAGCTACACTGGAGCAGGGTCTCCTTACACACCCATGCACACAGGCTCATGGGCCCACACCCTCTTCACTCCCAGCTCTCCCCTGTTGCCTCCACCCGGCTTTTTGCACCCTGGGCTCAGCCCTGGAGGATCCAGCACCGCCAGAAGCAAAGGAGGGCTTGAAGCATGGCTGGGAAAGGGCTTTTTGGCATGGTAGGGAACGCCTGCCAGTGCACGGGGCAGTGAGGCCCTCTCGGCACGTTGCCCCACAGGCGATGCCACCTAGTGCCCTTGGCCGGTCAGAGGCAGCACCCAGCAGGGCCAAGGGCATTTGGAGCAGGACGGGGCTGAGTTCCTGGGCTCTGAGCTGGGCGTCCTGCAACATCTGGGCACAATCCTCGTTCACTTGCCGGCTGCATTTTTGGAGCCTGGCTTCAAGGTTGACAAGATGCCTCCCGCGGGATGGCTGAGCAGGGGGCATTTCCTGATCCCTGTCCGCTGCTCCGGGTATGACCATTGCCAGGGCCTGGGCAGGGAAGAGAGCGACTCTGGATCCCTGGGGGGGCGGTTATTAGCAGGAAAAAAGCAGCACGGCAGATGGAGACGGGCACAACGTGGCACAGTCACTAGGCTGGCCGGCGACTCTTCAAACACTGCCCTGCTCCTGTGCTGCAGCTGTCTGCACCAGGCTTTGCTGGGCTAATTAGTGCTGCTGATTGACAGTGCCAATTAACTTCCCCCACCAAACCAGTTCAGCTGCAGGGGTACAGCTAGCCCAGGCTGGGAGGGGGCTGCCATGCAGTTTGCCATGCAGATGTAGCTCTTACAGGTGTTACAGGTGACCTCTGGACACCTTTCCTCGGCCAAGCCATGAGCTGGCAGTCAGGCGATGGAGGACATGGAAAGCCCCGAGGAGGAGGGGATGGCCCCTTGTCGGGGTGTCAGGGGAGATGGGCTGCCCCGGAGGCAGCTCTAGGAAGGGAACCTGCTCTGTCCTTCCCAACTCCAGGGCATCGACAGCTGCAGGGAGGGCAAGAGCTGCAGCCAGTCTCTTAGGCCGCTGTTGAGATGTTATTTAGAGCAAAAGTATTGCTGAGAAAAATGTTGCTTTGATTGCAGGGCCTCAGGTCTCTGTGTAATCATCATCATCATCACAGTCCCCGCGGGCAAAGGGGAGAGCAGCCGGCTCTGAGCCTAGGTGGGTGCTCCTCCACCAGAGCCCGGTGGTCCTGGGGTCTGCAACGAGGGGTCCTTCACGCACCAGAAAGCATCAGAGGTGCAGAGCGACCGGACTGCCCAGAGCCGCAGGGGCTCAGCACCCGCGTGAGCCGGGCTGGGAGAGGGTCCCGCTGGCTTGGCAGTGAAATGAGGCCTTTAGAAACATGGAGATGGACTGAGACGGGGAGGAAGCTTGGAGATAAAGCAGGATTTCTTGCTCTCATAGACAATGAGGGGTAAAGGGACCTTGGGAGGTTGCATCTAGTCCAAAGCAGGACCAGCCCCAGCTACATTGTCCAGCCAAGGCTTTGTCCAGCTGGGTCTTAAACACTTCCAAGGATGGCGAGTCCACCACCTCTCTGGGGAGCCTGGTCCTGTGCTTTGCCACCCTCCTAGGGAGAAAATGATTTACAACAGCTTCTCCCAGCTGTTGAGCTGCACCCACACAATTGTCTTTTCCCCCATTCAGCATAGAGGCCCTCACCTCTGCCCTTGCAGAATAGCAGGGGAGGAGAAAATAGAGAGAAGACCAAAATAACATGTCCTCAAAAATGAGTTTAATCTTGCCTGGGCCCCAGGCACCCAAGCACTTTGACTCTAATCAGAGGAGAAATGCCCAAACTGTATTTTCATCCCTTAACGTGCTTCTTTTCTTCCAGGTGTAACTGTAAGTCTGAATCCCCTGGGTTGGTGCTGTTTGGCACTAGGATGATGACAGTCCCACCCCCCTCCGGCACATCTGGATCCTTAAATTGCTGATTCTCTCAACCTTAACTGCACCGAATACACAGTCTTTTGTCTATTATTATTATTATTCATTTCCTTGGTGGTTTAATTTATGGGAAGTTTGGAGCTACAGAGTACCAAGCAGAGCGGTGGCTGGAAGGACCACGTGTATTATGCAAAAGGCCTGATGCTTTCCTGAGCGGGGCAGAATTAATTTCTTAATTGGATAATGTCTATGAATAATGGAGAGGGATCAATCAGGGAGATGGGGGGGAGATGTTCCTCCCGGGGCCAGTGCTGCTGTGCAAGCCTGGCCATCTGCACCTCGCCGGGCAGGTAGGTAGGGAAGTAAACCTCTGAGTTGATCCATCTTCCCAGTTCCCTCACAGAAACAAGGGTGGGATTCGCCCCAGAGCCTTGCTCCGAAATCACAGAGCTGCCTGTACAGGTTGCACCCAGGACTGCGTTCAGCCAGGACCCTGAGGGTCTAGACCTAGAAATCCCCACACCTAGCATGGTCCGTGAGCCCTTGCTCAGCTCCAGGGACCATCCCGGAGACCCTGATCTTCAGCGCGTACCTTGCTGTGCTGCGGCTTTCAGCCCTGCACGTCTGCAGGGTGCAAACGAAACCAAATGAAACCAGCCGTTGCCTACCGCACGGAAAAATAAGTGGCAGGCAGGGGAGATGCCCAGGGGGAGGGCACTGACGAAATCTAGTGGCTGCTCAGGCCTGGGGGCTCCTGGGGTGGAAAGCCCCCCTGGGCTGGTGGGTGGGAGCCACGTTTCCTCCTGGCCAGGTGCGAGGCTGGTGTCTTATCCCCACTCGGGCCAATCCTATTTCCCAAGCAGCTGGCCGGCGCTTAGCGACACGGCTGAAGCCGGGTTTCGACGCCGTGGCAGCCAAAGCTGATTAGAGCGCCATTTGGCCAGTGCAGATGGGGCCAAACTGGATTAAGAACAAATCCGCCTCCCAGCCTGGCTCGCTCTGCGTGGGCAGTGCCTTCCCCTCCGCCTGACACAGAGCCAGGACAGAGCACCCTGGCTGGAGGCTCGGACCACGGCCCGGTGGGCTCCCGAGCGGGCGCACGCTGGTGCAGCCTTGCTGACGGCACTGGGTCCAGGCTGGTTCCTGCCGGCCTGTGGCCGTGCGTCCTCTCGGCAGGGCGGTCGCTGGTGCTGCGTTCCTGCCTGGAAGCAGAAGTTCGAGCTGGCACCAGGAAGAGGACGCTTGTGCCTGGCCCGCACCTCCCTGCTGGCACTGCCTGCCGTGCCCCTTTGCTCCTTGCTGCCTGGGCAGCAGCTGCAGCCTGGAGAGTGGAAACAGCTGCTCTGTCCCCTGTTCACCTTCTCTTCCAGGAATAGGTGCAGTTCCTTCCCTTTCCTGCCTGCCTCGCTCTTGCCTCCCCTTCCCCTCCCTGCTCCTGACGTCCATCCTGGCATGGGACGAGCCTCCTCCTGTGCCAGAGGGGCACTCTGCCCGCAGGCCCGGCTGCAGGGAAGCCCATGCCAGCTGCACCGCAGGGCACGGGGGGCTGTCTCGGGGTGCCAAGCAGGTGCCCACCTTGCTCATCATCAGGACTTTCATTAACTCATCCTTTCCCATTTGCTGTCATGTTGTCTGGGGAATACGCCGGGTGGTGGCAAGGACTCCGGAGGTCTATTCCCAGCGCAGGGAAGAGGTATTTATAGGGTCCCGGGGAAGTCGGGCTGGCAGGGCCCTCCCAAGGTCGTCGAGTTCAGCCCCCTGCTCAAGCCAGGATCATCCCTGATTAAACCAGCCCAGCCAAGTGTCTGTCCAGCCGGCACTTGAACATGTCCAGGGCTGGAGTCTCCACCACCTCTCTAGGGAGCTGCTCCAATGCTCGACTCCCCACATAGTATTATGGGGGAATAACTCTCCGGAGCTACCTGAAACCTCTCTTGGCTTATGCCCATGTAACTGCGTATCTCGTGTGGATGGCGCAGCTACCTAGCTAGCTCTGGAGGGTTAACCCAGCTCTGCATGACCTTGGGCAACCTCCAAATTAGATAACAGCCTTCAGCCGAAAATCCCCTGCTGTGGTTTCACTTCCCCAGAGCTGTTAATTAACCGCCCAGTTCCACCCCAGAAGCGGCTGCATGTCAATGAGGGAGTGGGGAAGAGAAAGACCCCCGTGTGTGTGCCATGGCAGAGGGGTGGAGTAGTCACTGGGGGCCTGTCTAGGAGCAGCTGGGGAGTCCCGCAGAGCCAGCCTGGGTTTGCGCGAGGTGCGTCTGGGTGTGGGGTTGGGCTCGCAGAGGCAGGTCCGCCCGGAGCAGGGGCTCAGCAGACCGTACGTGCCTGAGCTGCATCCTGCCACTTACCGTGATGTCACTTCAGAGCCCGGTGGCTGTTGCCATCGGGGAGCCGGGGACGTGCCAGATGCAATTAAAGACTCAATTTTCCAGTAGGTTTCCCAGCGACTGCACGGCACGGAGAGCTCCCTCCTGGGGGGACGGTGCAGATGGCAGAGCCGAGCAGCATGGGGAGGTAGATGCAGCGCAGCGGAGGGGAGGGAGACAACGGCGCCTGTCTTGGAGCGGCTGACAGATAGGAGGGTCCATGAGCAGCTGGGGCCTGGCTCCACGCGAGCTGGAGCTGCCGTGTGCCAGCTGGTGGCCAGATGCCGGAGCCAACCCGGTCAATTAGCGTGCCCCATGTCGGGCAGCCGGGTGCTTGCCCTGCACGCCGCAGACGAGGCCTGCGCCAGGCTACGCTCCTCTGTGCCTTGGGGGTGGGAGCGGGATGGAGTCTCCCCCGCGCCAAGCTGGTCTGCACTGGGGACGGAGGCCTCCTCTCCTAGACAAACTGGGAGGCACTGGTCTCCTGTGGGATCTTGACCCAGACGCCAGGCCAAGGCCAGCGAAGTGTGGCACAGCCATGTCCCCTTGCACGGCTCCTGCAAACCCCCGTGCTAGGAGCCCGGGGCCAGAGCTGCATCCCAGAGAGGGGCTTGGGGGCTTCCCATCACCTTCCTGCCCTCCATTCACCCCGCTGGTGTGCCTGCCCATCCCTGGGCTGCTCGAGGCGCAGCTTGGGGCTGCTTTTCTAGCCCGACCCCAGCAAGGAAACCTTCCACACGAGGCGCCCCAGTGTCCTTCTGCTCCCTGCCATGAGGCAGTGCCGCTGCGGGGAGAGGACCAGCCTGGACCGGCCCAGCCTGGGGCCATGTGTGCATCTCCTCCCTCCCCTGCGCAATCAGCCAGTGCTTTCTGTGTCAGGCACAGCTGGCTCAGGGCTGCAGTCATCTGCCCTTGGTTGATTAATGCTCCCTGTCTGGGATTTGCAGCTCGCTGAGCTCCAGAGACTCTGCGCCGGGCGGCTGGACAGCCCGTCCCAGGAGGCTTCTCTCGCCCAGCCCGGGGGACGCTGGTGATGTGCCGGGAGCTCAAAGCGCTGAAGGATGTGTTTTTTGGGGACCATCCCTACTTGCTCACAGGGTCAGCGTCACAAGTCACCGGGGCTTCAGCTGGGGGGACACAGAGGCCTGCTCTGTCCCAGCGTGCAGGCAGCGGACCTCGGGGAGGAAGGCCAGGAGTCTGGCTCCCCCTCCTCTTCCTTGCTCCCAAGCTGGGAGGAAAACTCAGGTGTCCTGTCCCAATTGCAAGGCACAGACCAGGCACGGGGGGGGGGGCAGAGAGAGGACACAGCCGGCCTGGAGAGGGGGGTGCAGGGTCTCAGTCCCGCTTGCCCCCTCCTGCTGCTGGAAGGGGCGGGGGGCAGCGGGGGGAATTGCTTCTCAAAGCCTCGATTCATCCGCATCGGGGAGCCGCGGGGCATGTGACTTCCTGCCGCCGCCCAGTGCTCATCCCATGTCCTCCCCTCGCTCCCCCCCTGCAAAACACTGGGGCCAGTGGGGAGACGCGAGCCCCCGACCAGGCCTCGGTTCCTCCTGCTGCCCCAGCGGGGCATGAACTGGGGGGGGGGGGGGAGGCTGATACCTTGTGACCCCCCGTCTTCTTCTCTCCCTCCCTTTCCAAATGGCAAGGACCAGCGCCTGCTCTGCATCCATGCCCTCACACCTGCGCCTGCCTCTGCCCCTCCTGCAAACTCCGTAACTGCTGTCCTGCCCAACTGCCAGGGGTGCTGGGATGGTGCCCAGCAAAACTCAGAGGAGTCCATTTGGGCCCAACACCTGCCTCATTGTCTTCAACATGCCCAGAGGGGTTTGCCGCGTGCCCAGTGGTTCCCAAGCTGCGGCCCATGGACGGCCTGGGGCAAGCGGTGCAGGCGCCAACCGTGGCAGAACGTGTGCGCATGACTGGGGGGGCACCATACTGCAGTGCCCGGCTCTGGCACAGGCCTGCGGGGGGGCTCACCCAAGATGCTTCATCCCCAGCTATCGAGACTGTCCAAGGTGTGGTGGCAATGCCCTGGGCAAGACCCCTGCGCCCTGCTGCCAGGCCGCTGGCTGCAGCTCTCCTCGCCTGCTGCTGGGAACCCCAACCCCAAGCCTCGCCCTGCCCCTAACACAGCCTCAACCCCAACCTACCCTACCCAACTCCAACCGTACCCTAACCCTACCCTACTCCTACCCCAAAGGTACCCTAACACCAACCCTACTCCAACCGTACCCCAACCCCAACTCTATTCCAACCCCAACCCTACCCTACTGCTACCCCAACCCCAACCGTACCCTAACCCCAACCCTACTCCAACCATACCCCAACCCTACCCTAACCCCATCCATACCCCAACCCCACCCTACTCCTACCCCAACCCTACCCTAACCTAACCCCAACCCTAACCCAACCCACCTCCTACCCAAATCCCAACCCTATTCCTAACTCGACCCTATCCCAATCCTAACCCCAGCCCTACACCAGTTCCAACCGCACCCCAATCCCAACCCCAACCCCCCACCTTGGGAGGCAGCGCTGGGGCAGTGTTGCCTACTGGTGAAACCTGCTGGAGCCAATCAGCAGACGTGCCCACACCTCATTTGCATACAGGCCCCTCCCCCTTTCAAGGACCCCCTTCCTACAACGCTGCCAGGGTCACAGCTACCCTTATATGAATATTAATGTATTAATTTAAATAACTCTGACGATCCGCACTCTGATTGGTCCGCTGCCTTGTCGCTCGCCCGTGCCCGCCCCTCCCCGCTCCCTGCTAGCTAGAGGCCCCGCTCGGCCCGGCGCATCCTAACCTGCCGGCTGCGCCGTGCCCGCCTCCCGCCGCGGTGCGGCGCGCGGATTGGCTAGCAACAGCTGCCAGTCGCGCCGCAGGGGCTCCCCCCGTCCCCGGCTGGGGCTCGGCAGCACGTTGCGTTGCGCCCGCAAAGGCAGGGGGCTGAGGCGGCGGCTCGGCTCGGCTCGGCTCGGCGCGGCGCGGCGCGGCCCGGCGGTAAGGGCGGGGGGGCAGAGGCGAGGGGCGTGTGGGGGCGCTGGGCCGGGGTGTCTGTGCGGGGGGGCAGTAAGGAGGGGCGGGGACTTGGCTGGGGACTGGGGTAATTGACTAGGTAATTGATGAGGGGGAAAGGGGCATTTGTGGGGGGGCAGGGGCATCTTTGTGGGGGGCAAAGGGGCACTAGGGGTGCAGGGGGTATAGGGGTATTTAGATCTGGGGGGTGGGGGGGTGCAGGGGCATCTGGGGGGGGCGCAGGGGGTAAAGGGGTATTTAGATCCAGGGGGAAATGGGGCACCTGGGGGGTATAGGGGGTATAAGGGCATCTAGATGGGGGTGCAGGGGGATATAGGGGCATTTGGGAGGGTGTGGGGGGGCAGAGGGGCACTTAGGTGGGGGGATGCAGGGGGTATCAGGGTACCTAGGGGGTGGGAGCAGCAGGGGTGTCTGGAGGGTGGGGGCAGAGGGGGGGGCAGAGGTGGGTATCAGGAGGGCTGGGGCAGTAAGGGGGTGGGAGCTGCGGGGGGGGGGGTGCAGGGGTGATCTGGCCCGGCCGGGCGGTGCGAAGGAGGGTCGGGGCAGAAAGAGGGGCGCAGCTCTTCTGCGCGCGGGGCGCCCCCGGAGCGGTGCCGGGGCACGGGGCAGGGCTGTGGATAAATGTCATTTAAAAAAAATATATATATATTTCCTTTTTCCTGGTGGGGGTTTTGCAGGCAGCGAGAGGGAGCCTGGTTCCTTCATCCCCTTCTGGGCACGTTTCAGGCCGTGGTGCAGAAACGGGAAACCAAAGCCCCCACGGAGGGGAGGCACGAGAGGGAGGGGTGCGCGGCTCGGGGGTGACGGTGGGTTTCCTCTCCGGGTTGCTCCCTCGGGCTGTGCCAGAGGATGGTTTGGGGAGGTGACGAGCGTTAACCTTGGTGCTAGGCCCGTGCTGGCTCTGGTGATCTCTGCTGAAAACAGGAGAAATGTGGAGTTATTCTAGCATTGGGTTCATTTTTTCCCCTTCGTCCTGGCTGTGTTGGTGCTCCTTGCGAATGATGAGAATTGCTGGTTTGATGCAGGGGACTTGCCCGAGGTCGATCCTTCGTGGTGAAACCTTTGGGATTTGCTTGTTGCTGGAGGTATCTTGCAAAATTGAGGTGGGAGAACAACCAGGATGATTTTTACTAGTAGAAGAGCTGGCCTGGGGAAGACGGTTGGGAACTTTATACGCGCTCGGTCCAGTTAAATATCAAGAAAGTTGAGGTCCTTCTAGCAAGTCGTTGCGTGCGTTTATCACGTTGGTTTTCGACTCGTCGTGGTGTTGAAATGGTGGCGGTGAACGGGCCGGGTCCTGCGGAGGCTCGCCCGTGTTTCTGACTCCGTGCGTTGGGAATTGTCCCCTCCGAGCCGGTGGCAAAATATTTTTTCAGGATTGGGGCTTAAATCGGCAGCAAAATCGCTGGAGCGAATAATCTGGTGCTGTTTGACTCTCCAGTGTTAAATACAGTCCAACTATTCTGGGATGTCGGTCGTGTGAAAACACCACACGTTGTAGCTGGTAAATGTATTTAAATATAGTACTTTGTGTGTGGAGCCTTCTCGTGCCCCCTGCGTGGCAGTGGCTCGGTGGTGCTCCGTGTCTTGATGCACACGTGTGTGGCTTGTGGTACGTTTGAAAGCAGTTCAAACGCACCCTGTCATCTTCCTTTCGTAAAGCTTCTTACTCCTTGATGGCGCAGCTATTGCTTGTCCATTTGTGTCATCGGATAACCTGGGCTGCCTTGTCCTCCAGGAGCTAGTCCTCCTCTTCGGCTCGGGAGGCCGAGTACGTGCACCGATGTATCCCAGCCTAGGTCCAGCTGGAAGGATTGCACAGTGGCTTGTGACCCGGGTTCAATTCCCTGCTTTGTCGCCTTCCTCTGTGACCGTGCTCAGATCGCTGGGTCTGTGCCTCAGTTGTTCGTCCATCAAGTCTGATTCCCTAGCTCTCCAAAGGTGCTGAATTACCCCCCTTCCTTCCTGCTGGAGACCGCAGCCTTCTGCCCCTTCAAGTGCAAATCAGATCGTGGATTTGTCACTTCAAGCCACGCTGGGGAGTTGAGGCCAGAAGTCGCCCCATTCGCACAGCGGTTAGTTATCCTGTTGAGCCGTGGTGCTGGCCAGTGTCCAGAGCTTACCTAGTCTGTACTTTGTGCAGGGCTTGAAATAGCCACTTGTCCACTCCCCAGGAGCGAGTGGGAAGCTTCCCGCCATGCGTTTGGAAGGAGTTGGGGGCAGCAAAGGCAGAATTTCAGCTTGTCGTATTTTTTCCCTCCTTGCCCTTTGGGTTGTGAAGATGCTCTCCAAAGGGGGCTGCATCGTGCCACCTCCGTGGGCATGCAGCGCACCCCCTGCCGCGGAGGGGAAGTCGCAGGAGTGCCTTGTCGCTGCTGCTCGCAACCCTGTGGGAAGCAGCAGTCAAGCTGCCGAGAAGCAGGATGATTTCACCACGTTGCTGTTTGGGAAAGAGGCAGGCTGTGGGGGCGGGTGACCCAAAAATGGTGGCCGCAAGAAGAGCGGAGGAAGAGTTTGCAGCGGTCGGGGCATCCTCAGGTGAGGGCAGCTGCGAGGAGGAGCTCTCCCCCTCTCCTTGGGGCCAGAAGGGGATTGATTCAGTTTGTACCGGATCCCTGCTACTGGTGGGATACTCATGCGTGTTGTAGGGTTTCAGTAGGGTGCTGGGAGCCTTTGCATGAAATGCATGGCAGCAAATTGGCAGCAGTGGATGCCCCTAAGCTGAACACAAAGGTTTGCTCCAGGTGGCTGAAATGCTTGGCCTACTCGAGGTTTCCTCACCTGGGCAGAGGGGTTGACACCCGACTAACTGGTGTTGGAACAAGTGCCTGGAAGCGGGAAGCACCGTTCAGCTGCTGAGTTACTATTTGACTTGTATAATCGCTGGCAAGAGCTCTGAACATTTGGGTGGCACCAGATGTTTGGCAGAGTGTTTTGGACTTGAGACTTCCTGGTGCGCGTTGTCCGTAATCTCTGTGCTTTCTGATCTGGCGTTTGCCTCCCGGTAGTCCTCTGAGCCCATCGCCTCGGCAGCACAGGCTATCGTCTTTCTTTGGATCTCCTCCGTGAAAGGAGCAAAACCCCCCAAGAAATGAAAGCGGGGAAACGTAGCTGGAAGTAATGGTCCTGGGCAGGGTGAATGGGGTAGCTGTGACGGGCACCGATTTGGGATGGGGGTGTGGAAAAAGCGGTGGCCATCGTGATGGCAGGAGCAACCAGAAGTTGCTGCTGTCTCTGTGCCCGACTGCATCCCCGTGCTGCTACTCCTGGTCTGCCCTGGGCCACGAGCTAAACTCATTAGAGGGCTGCTGGCAGGGCTGAACGTGGCCCACTCTTTCTTCTGCATCCGTCCTCTGCTTGGTAAACGGAGAGGGCCACATTTTGTCCTTGGCCACGTGTGTGGCAATCCAGCGGGAGGTACGTGCGTTACACGTGCGCTTATACGCTGTTTTGAACTCCTGTCTGCCAGCCCCCAAGTTCACCTTGCCGCTCTGGGGTTTACCGCCGTCCCATGAGCATTTTGCCTTCCCGGCCCCTCCCTGCTGCTACCGGGTAGCACGGAGGGAGTAGACCACGCATAACAGTCCACGTTTCTTTTCGAAGCTCTTTCTGAAAGCAGAAGTCACGTAGAGGAGTTGAGCTTGGGAAATTTGCATGTCTTGGAGGCCCAGCGAGCGTCGGGCGTTACGTCCTCGCATTGCGCAGCTCTGCAGTGGTTGTCCCCCGAAGAAACTATATGACTCTAGATAAGAGCGTGGTCTGGAAAAGGTGCCGAGTCAAATAGCAATTTTCATTTTGGTTAATATAAAGATGCTATGAATGCCCAGCGGTCCTGTTCTCTGCAGAGGCCTTGTCTGTGCACAGAGGGAGCAGGTTTTTAGCCAGGAGCGTGGCAAGCCCCCGCTGGGTTTTTTTCAAGGTGGAGTCCAAGCCAGATCTTCTTTATCTGGATCGGGCTCCGTGCATTCAGCTAATCTTAAATATGCTCGAGATTTGAAATGGCTCCAATAGCTCGCTGCTGTCTTTGGTCCAAGCTCGTTCAAATTCTTTGTATGAAAAACCTTTACAAACTGTTGTTTGTATTTAAAAAAAGAAGAAGAAAAAAAAAAAAGGAAATTCAGGCCAACTGTTAAGTGTTGAACCACAAACCAGGAAACTTAGTTAAGGAGACCGCTGCCTCGTACGCCCCTTCCAACAGAGACACGTTGGAGGCTGAACTCGAAAGAGCCTGGTTTGCAAAAAAACTGCAGCTTTTCCAGCCTTTCAAGACTTCCAGATGATTTACAGGTGAAAACTGGAAAAGGCTGTGAAATGGGAGCGGTCTTGGGTTGTGCCTGATGCGCTTTATTTTCATGCCTCTTTAGGGGTGGGAAAAACTAACGAGTGGGATTGTGAAAGGATGGACTTTTCCAAAATCTCTGTGCTGAAAGGGCCGGGTTGTCAGTCGGTGAATCAGGGCCGGGCGCAAGCAGCACTTCCTCCAGCTTCTGTCCTGGAGCCGCGACTGCGAGCACCCGGCGGGCTGCGTGCTGTTGTTCGTCATACTTCAATACCTTTTCCCGTCCCGGTCAGGTGGTTGCCAAGCCTCTTTTATAGCCCTCTCCTTTCCATTAGTCTAGAGGGAATAATCGGCGTGCAGAATTGACGTCCAGCTCATGTTCTTCAAAAGCTATTTTAACTTACCCCGTTCAGAGGGCTTAAAATCTATTTTTAAATATATAGACGAGTTGTTGGGAGGTTTATTTCAAATATAAAAAGCCCTGCAGGGCTTTTTGTCCATTCTGGCTCGCTCTGCTCTGGGAGCTCGTCCTTGCCTGGTTTGGGTCGGTTGCTTTTCCCCCCCTGCCACGTGCATTAATCCTTTCTCAACGTGTCCTTGTTATCCGGCGCTCTCCCTCTAAAACAAGGCAAATGCCCCTCGGCACGTGTCACTCGGCCATTGCAAGGCGTAGTTGCTCTGCCAGCGGGGGTGGCTGCCGGGTCGAATCCTGCAGCATGCTGGTTCAAGGGGAATTTGTCTTTCGGTGGCCATGGAGGGGCGTTTTCACTTTGTGGGTTACCAAAGAGGAGAGAGGCGATGTCTGCAGCAGTACAACCCCTTGACCAAACACAAATGTTAGCTTGATGGCTACTATATCACTCTCTGCGTGGGAAAGCTTTAGGAGGATAGCTTTTTAGAATCCCCCTTGGCACAGGGTAGCGAAGACGATCGCTTCGCCACGAGTTGTAGCGTTGTGCTTATAAGCCGGATCCTAAACGTGGGACCTCTCCTCGCCTTTTGGTGTCGGCCACGTGCGTTTGCCGGGATGTTTTAAGGGCAAGCGTCAATGGGGAAAGTCTGTCCCGGAGAAGCGGCTGACCCAAGGGGAGGGAGGGTCATTTTGCAAGGGGGCTCACGGCTCCTTTCTGCCAGCTTTATCACGATAGTGCATCCAGAACAAAACGTTGGCAAACCATTCTTCCTGTAACCTATGAGTCTTGTGTGCCCCCGTGGTGGCATTCTGCAGAGCACTTTGTGTTCGGCTAATAGAATCAGACAGATTTAATTGTCAGCTAATCCAGATTAAACACTGTCGTCATTCCCATCATTGGATCGGATATGGAGTTCTGCCGGTAATCTTCACCCATAGGCTTCCTATTGTTTCCGAACTTGAAAGCCAGTGTCTTCTGATGAAAGGGGGCGTCTTTTCGACAGGTAAGGTTTAAAAACCAGCTAGACCTGTTAGGACCACGAAGTGAAACGGAGCAGATCTTTTGGCAATAGCCACGTTTTCTGCTTGAGGAGAGGTAAGGCCGTGTCGAGTGGAGGGGTGGAGACGAGGGTTCACTGTGTGACGTTATCTTGGTGATATCCAGATTGGAGCCGTATTGGTCTAGAGGCAAAATCAATCGGGACTCGTAGTAGAGGTGATATCTTTTCTCCTATGCCTGAAGAAGGGTGTTTGTGCCCAAAAGCTTGCAATTAAAGAATTTTTTTTTGCAAAAATCTAGTTGGTCTAATAAAAGAGATCCCCTCTACCATGAGTCCTTATTGCTTATCTTGGTGGGGTTTTTTGCAGTGGTAGAAGGCAGGTGGGGGGCAGGAGAAGATGCTGAAGCTAGGCAAAGACAGCGAGCTCTTTGGGACCTAGATTTGGAAAGAAAATAGCATCAGCCTGGAAATGAAAGCGTGTCGCTAGGTTGAGTGCCGGTCTCACCCTTGTGGCCCAGCAGGTCCACGCGGTTTGGTTTTGGTTGCTGTAAATTGCTCCAAATTCCTGGTTATGTGAGACGACCTGAACTAGTGGGAACGGGACTGAAAGGAGCGGGCGGTTTTGCAAACATGCAGCCCGGTCATCCGCCCTCCTGTTTTAATCGACACATCTTGTGCACCGTGAATGTGGGACCGGGAAGTGCAAAATTGTGCCGTTTTGCAGCGAGTCGGTGCCTGTGATGCGGACTGTAGTTTTGGGGTTTCAAATGTGTTTTTAATGTAGGATCATGAGGAGTTCAAAGCTCTTCTTCTGGGATGCGTGTATAGTGACTTCAATCTTAACTGTGTGTGTAGCAACTTCATTTGATTGCCCCCTTTCAGAGGTCTTTAAAAACTCAAGACTGTTTCTTTATTTGGCGTTTTTTATACTAGAAAAGAGCCCGGTGGTGCCTAGCTCCGAGCATGCTGTTTCCCCTTGGGGTCGCCATCAAAACGCAGAGCGCAACCTGGAAAGAAAGGGATGCATCCAATCACTTCTCCTTCTTTCCACGCGCTTCCAGCTTGCCAATCTGTCGTGCTGTTTAATATTTCACGACCCGTTTCCACAGCTGTTTATTTTGCCAGGACAGGTGTCTCCCTGCATCGCTTTAACCTCCCAAACCTGTCGGTCTGGCCAAGTCACGATGCTCTCAGCAAAACGGGGCGGTATGAAAGGAGGTTGAGGTTGGATATTGGGAAAAACTTTCTCACGAGAAGGGTGGCGAAGCACTGGGACGGGTTATCTAGAGAGGTGGTGGACTCTCCGTCCTTGGAGGTTTTTAACGCGCCGCCTTGGCAGCCTTGGCTGGGATGATGTAGTTGGGGATGGTCCAGTTGGACCAATTGTGACCTCCTTCCAACCCTCATTTTCTATGAAACACTTCTATTTCCCCCCATTTATCTCCCCTTCCCCTTTGCTTTGGAGGGCAGCGCAGTTTCTGGTGCACCCCTGCGAGCAGGCTTTGTTGCACTCTGTCCGTAGGCAGTGGCACAAGTGGCAGGCTCGGAGAGCGTGCTTTGCAGCACTGTACGAACATCCAAGGCACAGCTGGTTTTGGAGGGGGGCCGTGCTTTAATCTTCCGTAAGAGAACACGGATGCGGGATGCCGAAACCATGGCATGCAGAGACGGTTGTTTGCAGCAAGGACCTGGTATTTTAAACCCGTGTGTGCGTGGCATTGGTGCGCATCTAGCAAGAAAGAAGTTTCTGCAGGTCTCGTCGTCATGAAGCCGGCAGGTTTTGCTGGTGGACGTGCTCGTTCCTGTGTAACAAAGGCGGACGGGGCGAGGCAGCTCCTCAGAAATGAGAGCGGCGTTGGGCAGGGGTCAGGGCACACCGTTCGGCTTTTCATCTCGGGCCCTAAAGGGCAGATAGGAGCTGCCTTGATTTGAATGGAACAAAACCCGCTTGTCCACCTGGGACCACCGCAGATATGCCGGGGTCTGCTCACTGTGCGCGCTATAGTTGCATATTCAGGGATCGTCCTCCCTCCTGCCTACTGGATGGAGACATTCGAGGATTGGCGGACCCAGCCTTTTGTCTCTGCTGTAAAGCCTTTGCGAGGAGGGGCTCGGGGGGCTTCAGACACGTGTGCCACCATCGTGGAGATCTGTTCCTTTGTCATGTGCAGGTGAGTACATTCGGGGCGGGGGGTTCATTTCCTGGTGTAGCTTTTCTTTGGGAAAGAAAACCAGAGTAACTTTGAAGCGTGGCTGTTTTATTTTAATAATTTCTTGATCTCCTTGACTGGACGAACGTGTTGCTAATTGCTCATGTCATGAAATGGGGTTTCATTCTGCGCCTGCTTTCATCTGCTTGGATTCTTCCAGATGCATTGCACGCGGGGTTCCCCTTCTCTCCACAGCCGAGGTAGATGGGGTTTGGGGGGGCAGTTGCATTACAATTCATTTGCTTCCTTCCTTTTGCACTTTGTGGAACTTTTTCCCCATAAGACATTTTTTTCTAGAAAATTTTAAATGAGATATGACTCCTCTTTGCAAGAGCTTCCTTTAAGTGCTAAGCAGCTGGTAGACTTTTTGTTCCCTTGCCGCTAGGGATTGCTAATTTCTTTTGGATTTAGGCAGAATTCATCTGCTTTATTCCATCCTCCTTTCACCAGGTCGGCTTTTAGCGCCCCGCGTTTTGGACTCTTCAGCCACGCGTTCCCCAGGGCGGAGGGAATGTGTGTTGGGAGAGTGGGATATGATAGTACAACATGTTGAGCGTACGTCGGGTTGTTTTGATCACGGTATATAAAAGTGTAGCTATTCCGCCCCCAGTTTCTCTCAAACAGATGATCCGAGTAGATTGAGGTCAGCTGGCAGGGCTTGCCACGTTCGTCTCCAAGAAGATTGCTGCTCACGTTGGACTCCGCGTTCCTTGCTCCTTTTGTGCGAAGACGGACCTTTGTGCACTCCTGCTGCTGCAATGCCAATTATGTTTTAAAACAACCTCTAGAAAGTGTGTCCATGGCTGGGATTGTAGAAGAAATGGGTATGGGGTGGGGGGGCATGCGTGTTTAATCGGTTTGAATTAATTCGGCGTGATTCTAGCTGCGCGTGTGTTTAATCTGGTTCGACTAACTCATCCTGACTGTAGTTGAGCGGCTCAATCCATAGGGTGCCCGTTCTGTCCTGCGAAGAGATTGATTTCCTGACGTCCTTCTGGAAAAAAGCAGCCGACTCTCATATTTCCCTGTCGATATGCGCTCTGGAGGTGCTGCACCAATTCAATTTGAAGTAGATGCACAGCGTCTTCCTAAATATAGCGCATGTAGGAGCTGATTAAGGATGAGATGGTTCCTTGCAGATCAGTCCGTTAACAGGTGTCCTTCATAATTGACTCTCTCCCGGAGCAGGCAGCCGCGCGATGGGGACGTGCAGAGGGTGATGAGCTATGGGGACCGTGCCGTGGGGCCGAGAAGGCCTCACGCTTGCTAGTGTGGGCAGAGCAAGTCCTCTTACAAACGCAGCAGCAGCTCCGTGCCAGCAGCATGCTAATGGCGATGGAGCTGGTGGTTTGCCAAACGTTAGTCATGGGGCGCACCTACTTGGGAAGAGTAGCCTGTGGGTTTGCAGAAGTAATTTCTTTTTGCACAGCCCTGTGGGGCACACACAATTTGCGGTTCATGGAGGACAAGGAATGACTTGCTGCTTCAGATCGGCATAAAATATGCGAGCTGCAGCAGGTGAATACACAATCGGAATATAATTTATCCAGGCATTGTTCGTTGCCTGTGCACTGGAGGGGACAGTCCCTTGAGAGCTGAAGCGATACCATAAAGAATCTGCCTTTGTTCGGTAGCTGTGGCTCCGGCTGGCCCTGCCGGGACGCGGGGAGCTGCATTGCTCTCTCGCAGCCTGGGGAACGGGTTAGGGATGTGCTGGGCTTCTCCTAGTGCAGTATGTCCGGGGATGCACACCTTAAGCTAGTCTAGTGGAGCTGTCTTGGAGAGGCCAAGTCCGGATCAGCAGCACCTGGCGCAGGTGAGCATGGAGCTGCCTTGTAGCCCAGTTCACTGGCAGATGGGAAAAGCTGATTAACTGATAGCAGAACAGAGACTCGCTCCAAGTTGTAACATATGACCCGAGTGACTCCCCTGTCACTGCATTTAAAGCTTTAAAAAAAAAAAAAATGGAGTTTGCTGTGGTTTAGCTGTAGCTTGAGAGGAACCGCTTCCTACTCCCTGCAGGAAATAACAGCTGGAGAAGGTTGCTTGGATAGTACTGCGCAGGCTGTTACTTTGCAGGTGAAATGGGAGCTGTCGGCTGCCAAAGCCACTCCTTGCATTGACCATTGTGGTTCCTGTTTAACAGAGAAAAAAGTGCTTCTGTTTTCAGAGGGAAGTTGAGCTGGCACTGAAAAGGGCTGGATTGTTTCTGCCACCAGGAAGGGAGCTGCTGGAGAGGGCTGGGGTTGGGGCCGCGGAGGTGGGAGGGGAGAGGAGGGGAGGGGGAACAGGAAATCGTGTTGAATCTTAACCCAGCGAACCACCCCGACTGTAGGAAACTTGTTGACAGTCTCACAACAGCGTGAGCCGAGGGTGCGGCCAAGGAAGACCGGAGTATTAAAGTTCAGCGCCTTTTTGAACTTAACCCTCCACATCCCGGTGCTGGTTTAGAAAGAACTTGAACCTCCAAGTATCTTGCCGGGAGTTTTAGCTTCTGGAGTACTAAAAATCCCCACGCACCCACCCAAAAAGCTATGAACTGTCTCAGAAGCAAAAGACTGTTGCATTCCTCTCTTCTCGTGGGACTTCCCTATATTAGGTAACTTTATTTTGCAGTTAGTGACACTGCGCAGAGTCATCCTTGGCACCGTTGTCCGCGGATAGGATGGGCGAAGGACTGAAGCGCGAGCTCTCGGTATACCAGACACAGGAAATGAGACTCTCTGGGGCGGGTGGTTCAGGTCTTAGTCAGATTTCTAGCAAGAAATCTGTTTTGTCCTGCGGTATCTGATGAAAATAAGGGAGGGGACGAGCCGCTAGCCAAGTCCCACCCTGCGATTACCCGGGGTGAGCAATTATTTTGAGCATAGGGCCGCTTACTGAGTTTGACAAGCCATCGAGGGTTGCATGGTAGGCAGCCGGGGCAGATAAATATTAATTTTCTACATTTTTTAGGGGCCCCGTGGGCCGGATAGAAAGGCCTGGTGGGCTGCATCTGGCCCCCGGGCCGCATTTTGCCCACCCTGGATTAGATTGTATCCTTGGGCCTCGTTTAATGCTCTAAAAAGATGAGCACAGAGTCCAAGCTGGTCAGCCTGGCATTTGTGATCTTTTTTTGAACTACTTCTGAATGGCGACCCCCTGCAGTTTCTCTGCTCTGCCCCCCCTTTTTTCTGCTGGCTCTGTTCAATAAGCATGGGGACCTGGAATAGAAAGAGTGATTTTTAACCGTTCACGGAGAGTGTTTTAAAAGCGTTTGGAAAATGGAGACCCGTGCACATTGTCCATCATAATCCTCTTGATGGCTGCATCAGCTCCTGAAATACTTCTTTGTTTCTCTTTCCTTCTGGGTTACGCATGGCGGTATCGACATGCAAATCGCACTTCATCAGAGTTTACCTAGTGCCGGGGCCAGGCATTTACTAATTGGGCAACTTTAAACAAACTTTGGGCCTTACTTATCCAGGTGTGCTATGCATCAGTCTTCTTTCTGTAATCAAGCAGACTAATTATCCATCCGACAAGCCGTCCACGGGCCACCCAAAGCTGGATAAGCTGTCGTGGTTAAGGCATGCTGGCGGCACGGGAGACTTGATATGTCCAGATGCTTTTGAATCTACCTAAGCAACAGGCACTGCAGATCTTGATGCTGATTCCTGCCATACAACATCTGGTCTTGGTCTGTGGCATCCTCCTGTCGTGGCTTGCTGTGGTACCAGCTGTCGGGGAACAGGCAAACTTTGTTCCAAAACGATGCAGACTCTTAAATCTATCTGCGGTCTCAAACGTCTTGGTTAAAAATCTTGAGAAAGTTGTATGGCAAAGAGCGGTGGTATACTGTACAGTGATGCAGGCAGATTGTTCCCGAGGAGGCTTTTCAAGATTTTCTGAGAGCTGTCACCGGCCTTTCGTACTGGGGGACCGCCAGCAAAACAGCGAACGCGGACGTGGAAGAAAATAGCTTGCGAATTTGCCTTTTGCTCTTGTACCAGCGTTGGACAAATAAGCTTGACGTTCGTGCAGAGACCTTTCTTGTTTGCAAAATTAGATTTGCAAAGATCGTTGCTAATCTATTTTAGAAATATGAGTTTACTTTGCCTGTAATCTGACGTTGTAAACGGATCTCGTTAAGGATGGGATTTCTCTCGCGTTTGAAAGCTTTTCCAGGCTCCTGCCAAAGGCGGCTGCTTCCCCTCTCTCTTTTTTTTATGGGGATTGTGAGCTTAATTCCAGCTTTATTTGCCAGTTAGTGATTATTATCATGCTGTTCTAGCAAGATGCCAAGAGTGGGGAGGAAATGGCTTTGTCAAGGCCACTTTAGCAATATTCCAAGAACCAAATATCCTCTCTCCTCCTGTGCTGTTTTGGTTCTCGCCGTGGGGTACAGCAGTAACGTAGGGACGGCCACTTACGAAGTGGAAAAGCCACCGTCACGTGGAAGCTTGTTTCTGTCCTGTGTTGTACACTAGACGTCTGCAGCGAGCGCGGCGGCCTGAGAAAGGGGTGCTTGGGGAGAGTGATACCTACTGTTAGCAGGAGGTAAGAGTCATTGCTGCCAACACAGCCGAGCCGTCTGTAAATGATCTCCATCGTCATCGTCCTTGAGGCTCAACTTATGTGGAATCGGAGAGAAGACGCGAGCCACTTCCAGTTCCTTTAGCACGTGTAACGCCCAAACTGAGCGCAGGGCTGAGCCAGATCTGCTACCGCACGAGCCGGCGGGAGCGATGAGAGAGCCCCTGAGCAAGCCGCCGGACCAGCTCGTGGAGGGGCGCGTGGTGGGGGGTTGCAAGCCTTAAGTACCTGCCATGTTGTAGCTGTATTGGTCTAGAGGAAAAAGCAACTGGGACTCAAGCTAGAGGGGATATCTTTTATTAGACCGACTAGATTTTGGCACAAAAAAACAATCTTTTAATGGCGAGCTTTCAGGCGCGCGCACCCTTCATCAGGCATAGGAGAAAAGATTGTAAAAGCTCTCCTGAATAGAAATGAAAGTGCACGTTTCATAAGAGAGTTAAAGGTGCCATTAAAGAATTTTTGTTGTTGTTGTTGCAAAAATCTAGTTGGTTTAATAAAAGAGATCCCCTCTACCACGAGTCCTGATTGCTTTTTATGTCCCGGGGGCATCTGCTGGAGACTGTCCCTGAGGTTGCTGAAGGTAGCATTTGGCTAGGGAGGGCAGAAACTTCTACTTGTGGGTGAACGGTGCGCAGATTCCCCCCCACCCCCAAGTGTTGCAGGAGAAGGTCAATATTTGACGCTTCCAGGGATGTCTGTCGCTCCGCTGGCTCCCATGCTGGGTTTTAACTTGCATCACCATCGGCTCACGCTGCTTGCCAATGTACTGACTCCTTCTCCGCCTCTCTTAATCCGTTCGCTGGGGCTGGTGGAGAGAACAGACTCCCGCGTGTTCGCGCTGTCCCCCGGAGACCTGATGTCACATCTGCGGAGGGAGGAGAAGGGTGCTGACGTCTGCTCTTGCCCTACAAGGCTCAGCTGGTCGTGAAAGGATTTCTGTAGCCTTCTGTCACAAGGGCAGCTGATCTCAAGAGCTGGCCTTTATACTGCGATCCTTGTGTCGAGTTCCTGGGGGCGGCGGGGCCCGAGATCCACTCTGGGCCTCGCCATTCATTGATCCAAAGCACGTGATCACTCCCAACTGGATTCAGTCACGGGGCAGCTGAGACTTCTGAAATCCAGGGCCGATGGGAATAAACTGCTCTTACTTAAAGGGCTATTGAGAGTTTGGGATGAAAGATGAGCCAAGGTTTTAGTCTACAAATAGGCATTTTGCATATTCAGAAAGGGCTGTTAGCACGTTTTGTTCCGACAAAGCTCTCGAGCACAGCGCAGTTTTTATGTTTTCTCCAAGTAGTGTCACTCCAAATCCGAGTCTGGGCGGCTGAGCAGCAATAGTAAATTGCAGTGCAAAATCAGATATTTTTGAAGAGGGTTTTATTGTTTGGCGCTACATCCTGCAATCCAAATGACTTTTATCCTTGACTAGCACAGAGTGAAGGAACCGGGATGCCAGAGCCAGGGGCTCTGTAGCTGCCACTGCCGTTGCATTGTGCATCTGCTGGGACGGGCGAGTGCCGTGGTACGCCTTATTGCATAGGCTTTTGTCAGCGCGGTTGTGAAAATAAAGCAAGTTCTATATGGCCAGAGGGAGATGTTCTGTCTTGCGGAGGCATGTTCCAGCAAATAACAATAATACATTTATAGCTGAGCAGAGGGCCTTGGGCAACGAGGTTCTTCCATTATTGTCTAATGGCCAGAACGAGGCCGCTTCCATGTTGCTTCGTGTTGAAGCGAACCCAGGCAGGGTTATTACCGCGCTGTGGCTTTTCTAGTTTATTAAAGATATTCGTTTCCACTCGTCCCGGGTTGATGTCCCTCTACCTCGGCTGGTTTCTCTCTGCGCATTAAGCCTGCTCCGGCTCTCGTTCGGGGGGTAAAGCGAGAAAGGCAGCCGAGCGGAAAAGGCGAACGAGGATGAAACATATGGTGCTTCTGACGCAGTTTCCACTCCATGCCCGGTGTGGGGCCTTGTGGGCTTTCCACGTGTTCGTGGTGGCAGGAAACAGCTGCAGCTTCTACGAACCAAAATGGGTTGATTTAGCCCTGTCTTGGTCCGTGCTTTCTCCTTGCAGCCGTCGGAAGCCGGGTCCTGCCTGCGTTACGGTTTTCAAGGGCATTGCACGTGCGAGGTTCAGCGCGGATCCGCGACCTTGGGGGCTGCTCTCGCGTGCAGCTCCTGGTTCACCCGAAATCCCTTGTGACCTGCGCGGTGGCAGGGGTTTGTCCTGGGCTGTGTCTGGACCATGGGAGCCAAGAGCCGGGGCTTGAGATCAGGACGATATGGAGCCCTTTCCCATCTGATCTGTAGCATGCTTTGGATCTCCTCCTGCCTGGCTTTCCCCCTTGGACCGTCTGAACGACATGTGACCGTGCATACTTCGGCATGTCGAAGGCAGCAGTATTCTGCCCTCCAACAAAGGTGACACTCCCTCGATCCAGATCAAGGGCGACCGCTTCTTTTGTTTCCCGAGATCCCTTCTCTGCTGCGGTGGAAACACGGCGGAGCTGCAGCAGGAATACGCAAGCACCCCGGGCTTCCTGGCGACTCGAACTAATGACTCCTTTGACTCGAAATGCATCACTGCTTTAGCGTGTCAAGCCAGCCCGCCGACCATGCACTAGCCTCTTTTTTTTTTCTCTCCTTTCTCTTTCCTGTTAATCATTAAGGACACAAACAACTCCCTGTAGGAAGCCAGCCCTGCAGTCGCTTGCCATCACATGAGCTCACAGCATCTGTATTTTTTTGAACTGTTGCCATGAAAACAGATTGCAGAATCGCAAGTAATGGCACGGTGAGGCGGTGGCCTAGCAAGGCACCAGTAGCATGGCTCGGCATGACAATGTGTTTTTTTTTTTTTTTTCCAATGACAGGCAGCAAAGCAAAACTCGCAGAGACTTTTCAGATAAAATGACGGCTTTGCTCCATGTTCATTTACCTTGATTGCAGTTAATGTGTGTTGAGCGGTAGATGCCTTTCGTCTTATCAGGGGTGTAAGGTGTAGCTGTGAGAGCACACACCAACTGCAAGTGCTTCCTCAGCTTGACGAAGGGCTTTTAAACCCAAAAGTTTGCTAAGAAAAATGTTTCCAACTATTTAAGTTGGTCTGGTAAAAGATAGCAGGTTCACACAAAGAAACTTGTCTGCCTTCAGTCTTATCTATGCTTTCCTTTCAAGGATGAGAGTGTTGGTGTGTACTGGTTTCAGATGGCCACCAGGATTTATCACCCTGCACTCTGGGCACTGATGGCAGCAGTGCAGTCGCCCTTTCACCTTAGCAGTCCCACCTTATTCCCTGGAAATGATCACCGGTCTAAACCGCACAGGTTTCCTTGTTCCTCTCGGACCGCAGCACAGCTTGAGTCACGATCGCTCCTGCAACGCCAAGATGTGGTCTGAGGACTGAGTTCCCAATACCTACTCTGACCTCTCTCCAGTCTTGGAGATCTCATTTTAAGACTGAGAGCTCTTCCAATGGATGTCACAAAGAGAGGTGATGGGCGGGGAGAAGGGACTACTCTACTACATCCTTTCCTTCCTGAAAGATTTGGGTTTGTGCCGTGCTGCTCCTCCCAGCATCGAAAAGAGATGAGATGGCAATCAGGGCTCCAGCCTCTGAGGAATCATGTTGGCCAACCAGCCCTTGAAAATATAAGACTTTGGTGTTTCCTTGCTATCCTGGATCGAGCATTTCAGTACACAAAACTATGGACGTCATGCAGTGTAAATCTTTGCCATGTTGGAGCTAATGCCAAAGCTGTGGTCAGGCATGTTTGAGTCAAACACTGCAGAGATCCTTGAGCAGAGGAGCAAGACTCCACTAGTAAATCCCTCTTCTCCGTTGGTTTTTCTTTCCCCCCAGAGAAGCAGATATTGAGCTGCACGCTTCTAAAATATTAAACCAATCCGTTTGCATACAGAGTGCGTCATCTGGGGGCTTGAAGTCTTGACGGGCTGGCTTGGCTGGACTGTGATTTTTGGAAAAGAAATGTCTAGACAACGTACTTTACTTTGTGGAGTATGCTTTGTTTGGCTCAAAATGACATTATTGGGTTTCCTTACCTAAATGTCATTGTGAACGATTGCTGGGTTGTTGGCCTAAGGGCCTAGGCAGGCCAGGCTCTGTGGGTAGAGGTGATCTCTTTTATTAGATGAGCTCAATAGTCAGAAACAAGTTCTGTGCAAGCTTTTGGGCACAAACACCCATCTTCAGGCATTGGCAGACTCTGCTGGTCTGAGATCTCCAAGGAATGAGAAAAGCTAAAAGTGTGGCAGGATGTCAGTGAGAATGGAAATGGGTAGAAATTAGGCAAAAGGTAAAGTGGGGAAAGGAGGGGGGAACAAAAGCCAAAGGTGGGTCAAGGAGACTCTATAGTAATAATGATTCAAGGTAGAAAAGAGCCTGTGTGAGAAAAAGGAAATCAGGAAGACAAAGAGCAGAAAGGGAGGGGAGAAAAAGGGGCAAGGGGAGGTAAAGTGTAAAAGGTCAGGTGGATTTTTTTTTTCTTTCTAAATCATCGGGCTTAAAAGAAGTGCGTGCGTCTTTGGCACAAGCACCGTGCGGGAGAAGCGAGTGCAATGCTATGGAAGCGCTGGCCTGTGGCTAAGTCTTCATTCCTTTCTAAGACCAGGTCTCCAGGGGAAGCCTTTGTTATTCTGGCTGATCTCTCCGAGCTCTGTCCTTCGTGTTTGGAAAAGCAAAATGCGTGTGCGTGACCAAGTCCTTGGTATTCGTATTGCCCGTGTCAGCAGAAGGGAAGTCATCTGTGATGCCACAGTGGATGACTGATTAAGCACTTGGAGGATTTGCTCATTCCTTACTCGCCTGATGATGGATTTTAGAAAAATTTTGGGGTTTTTATGCCAGGGTTTCCTGTGGGGAGGGAGCCATCTGCCGGCATGACTGAGAAGGACAGAGGCTCAGCTCCAGCTTTGCATCCATGGCAGTCAGCATCAGGACCCAGAGAGCTTCCAGAGCAGCGGCGTCTGGTGGCTGCTTGCCCAGCCTGAGTATGACCACTGGGGACCATTACTTTGTCAGGATTCGGCCCTCGGAGTCCCTGGGGCTGGCAGACCATGGGCTGTGAATGGGTGTGGGTGAGAGCGGCAGGAGGTGCCAGGGGGTGGAAGGCCGAGTCCCTGGGCTCCCCCAGGCAGGCAGGCCGCTGGTGAAGGTGTGCAGGGCAGCAGGGGAGGTGTTTGGAGTTCAGGGACCTGGTTTTTTTGTAGGATTAAACTGAGGCAAGGGTCATTTTATGCAGGGTTAAGCTTCCTGCCTCTCCTCTCCTTGGATGAGCCAGCTAGGGTAAGAGTAGGAGATAAAAATGGGGTGGAAAACCATGGCTGAGTATATTAGGGGCATCACCCCAACCCATGCATTCCTGTGGCAGGTTGATATGTAGCCTGAACAGTCCTGGCCGGGCACCAGGTCAACACCTGTTCATTCCTAACAAATATTTAAGTCTAATTTAATTTTCAGTAAGGCTCAGTATTACCCTTACCTTTCCAGACAACCTCTGTTCTGTCAGTGCCCAGAAGCTGTCTCATGCACGTGGCTGGTGTGTCCGTGCCCATCATTTGATAGGTGCCAGCTGGGCATGAAATGCAGTATCCGGTTGGGTCCTTCAGCCCGGTGCAGGAATACGGCACAGGCTGTAACATACTGATCACTGCAAATTCTTTTCTGTCCTCTCTCCTAGGAAGTGTCATCTTTCGAGCCACTGAAAGCAGCTGCCTCGGTGCGGAAAACCGTTGCTTTGACCTCTGAACAGGTATGTTTTATGTACCAGTATGTGACGAAACACCCTAAGCACCCGCCTGCCTTTTACCTTTAGATTTAACCTGTGCCTCTGTTTTAGCTGCTCCGTGTGCTCAGTGGCTTGCAGAGCATGGCAGCAGCAGGATGAGAATCCAATCAGATAATTTACCAAAAGCCTAAGGCTGTTCCCATCACTTGCTGGCTGTCCTTGAGCTTGCAGTCTGAATTGGCAGAGGGTGATCTGTGCTGTGCTGTCCTCTTGGAAAGCTGTGGGCGTGGGTGGAAAGAGCAGTGACGCCGGCAGGGAGGGGAAGGTCACAGCTCTATCCTGACGAGACTATCTGTGTGGCCTGATCCTGCGGCCTAATGTGTGGCCATGCCGTTTTTCCTGGTGCAGCACAGGCTTGCCGTGGCCGCGACACCCAGCTGCAGACACCATATATTTATGTGACAGCAGGGAACATCTGGTCTTAACATCAACTTTCCGGACTCTGTGCAGGGGTGCTTTCACCGCCTTTCCTGTGTGTCCGGCAATTACCTTCTAAAGCTCCACGTATTGTGCTCAGGCTCTGTCCCTAAATACTTGTCACACTGTTTCCTGACCGCTTTTCTTTGGCGCGTGCATTTTATGTAAAGTACATCAGCTAATTGTGACCACACTTCAAGTATCCCCTTATTAAGGGATGGCTGAAAGGATCCCAGATTCGGTGTAAGAGCATAAATGTGGTCGATCTTGGCTTCTTAAGAGAGCGCCAAGCAGCAGCCTGGTTTCCCCAGCTGCTACACAGAAAATTGTTTGAACACTAATCTGAGATTCAGCTAAGATCTGCAGATTCAGAGTTTCTCTGTTGCCTGTAGGACTAGTGCCTGGAGCTTGTTGACAGACACAGATCACAGTCATACTCATAATGTTAAACAGTATAAAAAGTGCTTTCTCTCTCTCTCTCCCTCCCTCCTTTTCCCCCTTAGTACAGTCTTTGAGCACGTTATGATCTTTACTGTGCATCTCCACTGTATGCTAGGAGGAAATACTACTCTCCTCATATATATATATGGGGACCCAAGGCATAGTGAGCACGCGGGTTGGAGTCTGTGGTGGAGCAGGACATCCAAGGAGCATTTCCAGAGACCCATGGTAGTTTCTGAAGCTCTGCACCTCTGGATCTTGCTTTCAGAATAATTTCTGGTTGGCCTGTATTTTCCGTTTTAATTTCACCCCGTTCGTTCTATAAAGGATACCAGGGTTTGTATCATCCTACGTCCTCTTTCGCCTCGATTGTTCACGTGTCCTTTCATGCATCCCTCATCGTGTTTCTTCATGCCGCTTTCTATCCATCTTCCCACACAAATGTCTAATCTGTTCCCTTAAGACTTGTGTTTTGGTCTTTCTGGAAGTCCTCCTTTTGTCCGGTCTTAAACACAAGCCCACCTTGGTATCTGCACCCTGCCGGTTTTTTTTATAGATTACTCCAGAGCTGTGGCTTGGCCCTACGATAACTACTTAGTCTTCTGTCCTTGAATTGTAAGTCCCATTAAAGTAGCTTAAAATACTGTCAAGATGACTAGGTAAATCTCACCTACCTGGAAAGCGACTCGCCCAGGTCTGCTCCTTTCATGTGGGAGACCCATCCTCGTGGTGTCCTTCTTTCACACTAACCTCCTGAAACTGGAAACCAAAGAGCTAAGAAGCAAGTACTTTAAGGTTTTGCAGTGAAGCTCTTGGAAACAATTACTCGCTTGCTCTGACTCAGTCGCTCAGGTGGGAACTATTTTTGAGCGAGATGCCACAGTGCGTTGGTCCCTCGGGCCCTTTCGCCTCGCTGGCAGTGGGTTGTGGCTACAGATATTCAGATTGCCACACGAGGGCAGTGTGCCCTTGGAAACAGCAATCGGAGCACAAGCTTGTGCTCAGTGGTATGAAGGGGCAATCACAACTGATTCTCCATCTGCTACTTATCCTGGGTCCTAGATCCAGTAGTGGGTATTTGCACCTTAAAACGAGGCCTGAGGTTGCTTTCAAGGGATTGACTTCTGACTAATGAATGGGTTTAAGCTGCTGGCACTCATCTGGCTGGCTGTTTTCTCCAAGAACATATGGCCAAATGATAGAAACACATCCATCCCCTCCTGCATTCCCCTCCTGGCCACCTGCTATGCCCGAACTGAATTCGGTGCCAGGGTCGCTTAGCTGATAAAGCCCCTGGATTGGAGCGGAGCTCGCACCTGTGGGTCCTGAACAGGCTCCGGATTGAGTCCAAGCATCGTGAAATCGGAAAAGTGCAGTAAGAGGTCACGTATTTGTTCTTCTGATCACTGAGTGTCGCTGTAGGGGAGCCTGGTCTGAGCCAGTGGCGAATCTGGTGCTAAGTAGGGGACATACCTGGTCACTGGAGCAGTGAGGTTTTTGGAGGGTGGGGAAATTGGTGGTGAACTTAGCACTGTATCTCTGCTGGGCCTTTTTTCCCCTCCTTCCCCCCCGCCCCCACTTTGAATTAGGCCACGTGACCAAAATCTCACCCTTACATTTAGCTGCTATTTTCAGGATGTGTTGAAGAGCCAGCTTTTGTTCCATTCAGCTCTTGGAGGTAAGTAACTGGTGCTTCATCACTGGAGCTCATTCAGCTTTCTCACTACGACTGTCTTTATCCAGGAAGCCATTTTTTAGGGCCAGCTATTCTTGTCGTCTTCCTGGGATTACGTGAAAATTGTTCTGGTGCTGACCTACATTTTGCAGAAATAACGGTGCCGAGTTTCAGTTATCACTGTCATATCAGGTACACTCCCCCCCCGGCTCATTAAGACATTTATCTCATTTCCTTACTAACTGACTCTGTGAAATTAGATCTTTGGCTTTTGCTCAGCCTGTTGAAATGAGGGCGTTTTTATTCTATAAAAACGCATTGAAATAACCTTGGGAGCTCCTCGGAGAGAGAGCCCCCTCCCAGGAGAAGTGTTCACATTTAAAAACAAAGCAATTAACCTTGTTTCTAAATCCCTACGGCCTTTTATTAATACAAGAGTCTTGGTTCCCGTGTCTCATCTTTGCAATTCTCCCCCATGCCAGTTCAGCGCTGAATGTCGTGCATTAACTCCTGTCTGTTCAAAGTACAGCCTAGGAGGGGAGGGGATGCTCTGTCTTTAGAGGGTAGCTTTTGGCTCGGAGGCCAATCGGATTTACCTCCGAGCCCCGAACGGCTGGATTACGGGAGCCTGGCTCCGCCGTTCCAGTTGGCTTCACTGGCCCGTCTTGCCAGAGTGATTCCAGCGCAGAATATTGTGTGTGCAACCCGGTCATGGCCTGGGCTGTAAAACCTCCCGCCTGACCACTTGAATGGTTGTAAAGCTCTTGATTTCACCCCTGCTATTTACCAAGTACCTATTTCAGTTCCTTTCTGCCACTTCAACTGGCTCCTGTTTTGCCTCCGTTTCCTCCCCACGCACAGAGGCTCGGTATGCAGTTTGAAGTCATCCCAGCTGGGAGGAGGTTGTTTCAGGACCACATGAAAACAACATTGCATGTCCCTGGCTAACCAGACGGAGGTGTCCAGCTTACTTAACCGAGCACCTACAGTAAACAGCATGAAAGTACAGGATATATTTTAAACAACAGCCGGTTTGTTTTTAACACCTGGAGGCCTCTGTGAAAACGAGGTGCTTTTTATTAAGAGTAAGCTTTCTTTAAATATAAATCTGCCCTGGAGCAGACCTTCCCCGCGCTGTTAAGGAAAGCTCAATTGACTTGTAAACAAGCTCCCGTCGTGAACGGATGTGCCAGATGAAATGGGTTATGATGCACGTTAATAATGCCCCTCGACTAAAAGTATGGGCTAATAGTGGCCTCTGCTTTACCCCTCGAAGTCCCGGACCGGTGGTGCGGGTGTGCATACCAGGCCCGGGTGTTCTTCATCTTTTTCCTTTTCTGTACAAACTTTTCCTCCATAAGCGTCTAAAAAAAGCCTTTTGATTTAAATATAGAAGCTGGGATGGAAAAGGCATGGAACTCATCTGGAGCATCTCCTGGCCAAGGAAAGGACTGTTTCCCATAGCACATTTTTCTTCCTTGAGTGGGTGAATTGAATTTTCCAGTCTCTTTGAGGAAATTGGCTTCCCTGTAGGTAGTGTTTTTAAAAATAGTTCAGTGTTGCCAGTGAAACAAGTTGTATTCTTTTCCATGGATCCTGCCTCCCTTCAGCGTTGCGCCGCGCTTGCTATCTTAAGCCGTGGAAGTGTTTATGGAGATATTGTGAAGCAGGGTATGGAGCCCCAAATATTTACCAAGGGCTTTGGCGTTCGTCCTGCTTTCTAAAAATGAGCAGTGGGATGTAGCTGTTGGCAGGGTTTATTGTATAAACGTGAATCGGTTCTCTTCTTCCCCTAAGAGGGAAGCCTGGAAGGAGCAGCGCATGGTAGCGGCAGACGAGTGCTCTGCACAGAAACCGAGGTGGCTGCATGAGCACTGCTGCTGTCACCACGTGCACTGCAATCTTGAGCAATCGGACCCTGTGTCATTGGAAGTGCTGCCTCATCCTGTGCCCTGTACAGTCCCTCGAACCTCCTGACCCCTGGGCAGCTCTTTGGTGGGCCAAGCATCTTCCCCTTGGCCCCTGTGTGAAAGGGACCCATGTGCCGTGGGGACTGAATGATACTACCTTTCTTCCAGCAGTTGCCGTATTCAGCCTCTGTCCTGCTGGCTTGCTGAGTGGATGCGAGAAGCAGGTGTAGTTCAGTGCACTGCCTTAAAGGGAGATGTGAAATCCTTGGAATTCGTTACCGCGTTTCCTGTTTGGCTGGTTGGCTGGAATGGTTCCTCCGGCTTCCAGCCCTAGATAACAAGCCCTGGTGGTGTGGGTTACCGCTCGACATCAGGGAGGAAGGTGTCCCTTTGCATGCCTCGGACTCCAAAGGGCCTCGAAACCAGACCCGATTTCTAGCAGGTTCACAACTAGCAACTTGCTGCAGTGTCACGGAGGAGGAAGGGCTGTGGCAGCTGGTACCGAACGAGTATTACGGGCCGTGCACTGGAAAAGCAGGAACACCGCAGGGGGCAAGGGAAGGGCCCCAAATGCCAGCTCCTGGCAGGGCTCGTGGTGGGCAGCTCCGCTCACCTGCCAGCTTCTCCCTTGGCCTGATTTTCAGTGGGGGCTGCTGGATGATGCCGAGCCACTTTTTATATTACTTTAGAAAAGTGAACAGGTTTTTTTGGTTTTGTTTTTTTTTAAGGCGGTCTGCCTCTCAGCGTCTCTGTCACATCCCTGTAGTGCCCAGGTGCTGTGCACAGGGATTGCAAACGGCGTTCGTGAACCCATTGAGCCATTTCAAATAAAATAGCCTTACTCATACAGGAGCCCCTTCAGCGAACTGTGCCCTTTTCACTTCCTAAAAGCCTGCTTTAGACCTTGGTCCTATGACCTTCTAGCCCAGAAGTGAGTTGAAGGTAAGCCATGTTGATATACTAGATGGTTATTTAACAACACCCTTAATTGCACCGCTCCCATGAATCAGGATCATGTGCTGGTCCATTCCAGGCCCTGAGTCAGTCGCTGATGCCAGCAGCACTGCTTTAATTAGCCTGTAGGTACAGTATGTGACATGTCCCTACATTTTTTGATGAGCATCTGTTGAATGGAATCAGACTTGTGTCCTAACAAACAAGCCTCTGACTGTCCGACAGCTTCATCTGCCATTACATCACGGTGCCCAGTGAGGCAGCGCGGGCCAGTGGTTAGAGCATCAGGTCGGAGTCAGGAGACCTGGTTTCAGTACCAGTCATCTGCTGCAGTTGTCGGGCCCCTCCTGAATTCACCCTCTGACCTCTCTCTGGTCTGGTCGGAGAGAAATGTGAAAGTCCTCGGGAGGGATTGATCTTGCCTTGCTTTTGGTCTGGGATTGCCCGGATCTGCGAGGAAACGGGGAGCTTGGGCAGCGTCAAATATTTGACCTTTCTAGCGAACCGCAGAAGCTGGAAGTAGCTTTCCAGCTGCCAGGAGCTGAAGCCTGTGCATCTGCACATCGACCTGGCAAGTGGAGCAGGTTTGAGCAACATTTTTCTGGCTTCCAGCAAGGGTGCCCTTTCCGAGCTCCCAGCAGATGCCTGCTTATGTTCCTACCACTCACTGCAACCGCTTGTTCCGCAGGAGGACAGTGATTACCGGTGGCGGTTGTACTTATTTAATGTGCTGCCGTTCAGCCAGCCTGGAAGTGACGGGAAAAACCAGCGCAGCGGCTGTACTAACCAGGAGTGCATCCAGTTTCAGTTCATGCTCTTGGCTCCCGCGCTCTTGTTTTTCCCTGAAGGGCTGCAGGCAGTAAACAGGATTTGGTGCTGTCACTCCTTTCTCCGTAAGCCCCGTCACACTGCTGGATGCCTCGTGCTTTGTACCTTTGGGCCGGGAGGGATCGCATGGGGAAGGAGGGGGCCATATTTATCGCAGCAGCCCAAGGTCATGCTTGTTTTCCCTCTCTGGAGCAGGAACAGGCTAGCCCCTGGCCTGGACTCCTGGAAGCCTCCACAAACAAGGCTGGTTTGTGCAGAAAGCCAGAGGTGGAGCTGTGTTTATCTGGTATCTCTGCAGAGAAGGGTTTTTTTCCTCCCTGTGAATCCACCCCAATTACGCTAATTCTTTCACCTCTGGCTTTTGTTGCAGAGACGTTGGGACCGAGTGTGCAGGCAGGTTATGGCAGCCGCATGTGGTGTTAATCAGGGTTGGGGTTAGGATCTGCTGTGCTTGCAGTGTGTACAAGCGGAGAGGGGATAAACAAGGGACAGGCTCCCATTGGGGCCACAGTCCTCAGAAGTGGGCCTGGCAGCAGGCCCCTACCCAGGGCATGCGAGGCTAGCAGGCTAAAGAGGAGATTAACCTGCTGATCGCTGGCTTGCAGGCATGAACTGCTTTCTCCTTGCCTTGCTAATCTAACATCCAAGCCACCGAGATGCCCGGCTGCTCCAGACAGGTCTCGGGGTCTGTTGTGCTAGGGGCTGTACCTGACCTCAGCGATTGCCTAGGCTGCAGTACAGTAGATTATAAAATGAAGGTTGCAATGGACTGTGAGCCAACAGAGTGCCCTGGGTGCAAAAAAGTCAGCAGTATCGTGGGGTGTATTAAAGGGAAGTGATTCTTCCCCTCTAATCGGCGGAAGTGAGGCCTCACCTGGAGTCCTGCATCCAGTTTTGGGCCCCACGCTTCAAGAAGGCTGTGGACAGACTGGGAAGAGTTTGGTGCGGTGCTGCAAAAATGAGCAGGGCCCAGGGAGCAAGGTTTATGAAGAAAGGCCGAAAGAACTCAGGTTATTTATCTAGAGAAGAGAAGACCGAGCGGAGATTCGATGACAGTCTTCAAATCCCTGCAGAGTCAGTGCAGAGAGGATGGAGAAGGGCTTTTCTCTGTGACCGCAGGGGATTGGGTGGAACGGCCTCAAGCTGCAGCATGGGCAAATTTAGGTTGGAGATGAGAAACTTTCCATCTCTGAGGGCAGTCAAACATTGGGACAGGTGGTGAGATCTCCATCCTTGGAAGCTTGCTTAGACATGTGGCTGGGTTGGTTTAGTGGGGGCTTGACTTGATGACCTTGTGGGGTCCCTTCCAGCCCTACTTTCCTACGATCCTGTGACCTGAAGAGATCTCCCAAACTGAGGACAGAATCCAAAACCTTTAGACAAGGATCTGAGGCCATGCCAGGAATATAAACTTGCCTGTCTCCGCTTTAAACTTGCCATCAGGGAAAGGTCAGCCCGATCTCACCACCGGGCCGGCCAACGCTCTGGGTGGTAGGTCAGAGCCATTGATCTGATATCTCTGCTTGGCAGAGCCGGGAGGTTTAGGAGCAGTCTGCTAATCAGTGGAGTGGGGACAGAAAACCTAGCCTTTTAGCTTAGAGCTTGATAAGATGACAATGATGATGATGGATGGGATAAAATGTCAGGGTAAGGGGAGCCTGGACTCTGACCGGGGAAGTCCCTTCCAGTCCCGTGCTCCATCTGACCATGGCGTGTTAAAGCAGCTTAGGCATCGCCTCTGTAGGAGTAAAACACAAGTGAGTACCGCAGCATGTTGTCCCGGACAGCTGTGAGCTAGATTGAGACGCCCTGACAGTTTTAGTGTTAGCTGCTTATCATCCGCAGCTGTGGGTGTAGCTGCAGAGTACGCCGGTCCTTGCAGATTATAACCTGCCCTGGGAACTTCTGTGGCCCCTGCCTGTAATCATAGCCCATGTCAACCCACGCCCCCCCAGTACAGCTGCATCTGGGCAAACTTGCTTGGGGTGACTGAGTTCAGGTCGTCAAATAAAATGAGCTTTGGCACTTTCTCCTGCAGCGTGAAGATGGCAGCTGCCTTCTTCAGCAGCCTGGTATTTATCACCTCTAACCGAAAGCCAGAAGCATTTCAACAACTGTGCATACTTTGCAAGGTCTGAGTAACTTGCTATTTAAATCTGTTTGCAGCTCACAAGCCCTAATGGTCCCTACTATCCCGGGGTGTCGAGCCGCATGGAGCAGCTTTGGTTTGGGTTGGGACAGAGGTGGGTTTTCACTGAAGACACATACTGCTCCTGCCACTCTCACGCTGCCGTGGTTCAGCGCGTGGTATGGTTAAAAACTCGAGAGATGAGGCTCGTGTTGGAGAAATGAGGAAAGTGCTTTTTTTTCCCCTCGAGGAACCAGGTGATGGAAGAGCTTGTTTCGAGGCTAGCCGGACTACGCACCGATGCTGATTTGCCGTTCTCTCCCAGAGTGGCCCGCTGCTGGGCCGGTTTGCAGACCGCTGGTCATTCAGAGCACCGGCCTACTTAACTCAGTGGTTTGGAGTGGGTAAAACGGGGGAGCTCGGACTCCAGCACAGTTCGTGGTTTAGGAGAGCAAATGCTTCAGTCTTTGATATAGAGACGGTGACAGGCAGGAGGCAGCAGGACACTTGGGGAAAGTGCTTTTCATTCCTTTCCATTATAAAAGACACTTGATATTGCATGGAAATAGTCTAAGAGCATGCTTGTGTATTGATAGATGAAATTGCCTTGGGCTGGCAGAACCTTCCACCCCCTCCGCCCCCGGCAGTGATTTAATTAGCATGGAGATGCGTGCAGGGGCTGCAACCCTTGGCTCAGCTGGCAGCGGTGTTGCAGGATGGCACTGGCTTCAAGACCTCCTTTCCCCACGTTCCTGGTGGTTGGGGGCACTTCTGGGTTCCCTGCTCTTCCAGGTGGCCTTGGCATGGCAGAGGCAGCTTGGAGGTCAGGCGGTTGCAGCCCAGCTGCTGATCCCAGGAGTCAGTATTGCATTATACGGCCCCAAGCTGACTGCGTGGCAGGGAAGGCCCACCTGACAGTGGGAAGCAGCCTAGGGAAATCGGATCCGTGGTGCATGCTCGTAGCTGAAGCTTGAACTTGGCTGGAACCGAGCGGGCCTCTGCTGCTTCAGCGAGAATCCAGCACGCCGAGCCACGGGCCGGCCAGCTCCTGCTTTGGCATCTGCTATTTCAAGGAGGGAAGAACGAGCAGAATTCAAGCCACCTGTTCCCCCCGGGTCGGCTCTGCCCTGGCTAATCCCGCAGGGGGGCACCGGGGCCGGAGGCTTCCTCGGAGGAGAGCACGTGGCCAATGTTATGGAAAATTTTGCTGCGCGAGGAAGCGGCAAGGGCACATGTTGCTTTGTAACGGGAGAACGCGGAGGCCTAAAGCGAGGCCTGTGTGACTGCTCGCCGGGCCTCCGTCCTGCTAGGGATTGCTGTTAGCCCCATCTGGCTTCCTCTGCTCCTAAACCGGTAGAGTCAACCCTGGCACGGGAGAGTACCCTCCCTCCCAGCAGGCTTCTGCACTGCGGCCCCAGTCCTGGCTGGAGCCTGGATGCCTTGCTTCTTGCAAAATGTTCTGGAGCCTGTTTCCTGCCTTGTCTTGCCCTTGCAAACCCCCTTGGATCAAGGGATTCTCAGCTTGTGCGCCTCATCCCTTGGCCCTCCAAAGTGTGGCTTCATGTAAGGTCATTTTGAGAAGGGAGGTGAGGGCTGGAGGTTTATTTGAGGGTGTTTAATTATACAGGGCAAGAGGAGCTAACCCTCCCCCTAACCCTGTTTTACCCATAGAAGCAAACTGAAATGTCAAGGAAGGAGCCGGGTTGTGGGTTGGGTGCCTCTTGGTCACCAGCATGGTACTGCAACCCTAGATCCCCGTTAATAGCAAAGGGAGGGGAATACGTGGAGTTATAAAGGGCACAGAGCCGTACAAAAGACAGCACATGGCTATTGCAGATGATCCCTGCGTGACTGGAGATCGCCCCTTTCTTCCTAGCCCAACTCTAAACTGGGGGTCGATACAAGTGAACAAAAGGGGAGTGCTGACTCATTTAGGCACGTGCAAAGTGCTGGGCGAGCTCCAGGGTTGCTCGCTGGCGACGGAGAAAGTTCCCTCTGAACCAGCGCTCTCGGGGATTGCTCTTTCATCCCAATAAGTGACGTCAATGTTGCTTGAAAATATTTACCTTCTGTGCTCTGGCTGCACGGATGGGCTCCGAGCACTTGGCTTCTATAAGAGGAGAGTGCAGGGGAAGGGAGCGTGGGAGCCCGTGGCCTCCATCCGAGTGGGGGAGAAGTGCCATGTTTGCACTCCACAAAACATTTCTGTTTGTGCTCAGACGTTCGCGGGGAAAACAAGCTGACTCGGATTTCGGCTCAGCTGGGTTCTTGGAACAGGTCCATAACGCTCACTCACAGCAGCTTTGGCTTTACTGCAGTAAGCAGGGCTGACCGGAAAAAGGTTGAGCAATGTTTTTACTGGTAGGCAGGAAGCCTTTCTTCCGAGGGAGAGTCAGGAGGCGATGTGGGAGAGGAGACTCTGAGTGTATAGAGAAACAAATCCCACCTTTAATGCTTCCTCTCCTGGTTTTTAGTGCTGTCCTAATGCAGCTCCAGGTTGGTCCTGCTGTGTTAGCTCTTAACAACAAGGAGGCTGCTAAGGGCCCATGAATACCCCCCTTCCCCACTGCACCTGCAATACAGATGTGCACGTATTCATCTCCGCGAGCTGCTTGCAGCGGGGAAGGGTCAAGCTCCTGGACCCCGGAGCAGATTTGCTTCAGGCTGCCCTTTTTGCATCCAGTTGAAATGGGAGACAAACGGGGTTTTCAGAGGCCGCAGATTCAGGATTTCCTGGCCCGACCTGGAGGGCATGAACATTACTTATTAAACCCACACAAACACAAGCACCCATGCCAGGGCTCTTGAGGCACCAGGACCTGCTTGGGAACACGGCGACACTCGAATGGATCGCTGCATTTCAGAACGTCCCCGGCACTGTGTGTACCTAGAGGGAGAATCGGCATGGCAATAAATGAACAATCGTTACTGTGGCAAACAAAGACATAACATCCACTTCCATTACAGCGTTGCTATAATAAGATGGCTGCCATTACACAAAATATATTATCCCCAGTCTGTGACTTCCGTAATATTACCCTGTCTATTGAATGCGTTGCGGGACTAGTAACCCTGTTAACTCCAGTTCACTCCAAAGTAAATCATAACTTTTGATTCTCCTTGAGCAAGGAAGCCTGAAGGAAGCAGGGGCAGGTTTCAGTTGCATGATGAACAGGAGGAGTTCCCATACCCTATCCATCTCCCACTCTCTAGTCATCCCAGATCTGACTTGCATTGGCACTTGGGTTTTGGAAGTTGCCACAGCCCAGATCGGGGCTGGACTGGTGTCACCCCTGTCAGCCTTTTAGCCCTCTTATTAGTTCTCCACTCGGCCAGATCCCTGGCTCTCCTCCTGCTTCCCTTGCGTCTGGATGAGCTGCTCTCTGTTCGTATGCAAGGGAGCTTCTCCTGTTGTGCAACAGCGATCCATCCCGTGCATTGAGAAGAAAGAGCTACAGGCTCTGCAGGAAGTTTGTCCTCCTTGGCCTGAAGACAAAGGGGCTATTTGGAGAGTGGTGGGGGAGTGGAGCTGGGCTTTGACTCCAAGGCAGGAATAACAGAAGATGAGGGAAATGAGGTGCTTTAATTGGGTGGTAAGGGGGCTAAGCTTCTCTCTTCTTTTAATTCAGCCGTTCTTGAAATCTTGTCTAGCCATTAACTGACAGTACAGGAACAGGAGATACCCGGAATAACCAATGCCAGCTTCGGACTAGCAGGCTTCATTACTGTGCACTAGACCTCATGAGACACACTGGGAAACGTTGTACCTTCTCCATGGCTTTTAATTAAGCTGAACGGTGGTGGTGGAGGCAGCAGCTTCCATAGATGATTTAAGGTAAGTGCCCCATTAGTTCACCACCAGCTTCTCTGAACATTGATCATAGGTGAGCTGCACTTTCCTGGAAGTATTCAGCTGGGTAGAGCTGTAATTTGTCCCCTTGCCTGCCCCTGCTGAGCTTGGCTTTTGCAAGTCACCTTGTCTTCTGTCAGAATTACTAAACTACCAATTCTGAGCTCCCTTATACACATACAGCACTGGAGACTAATGGATCCTGCAGTAAGCAAGTGCCAATTAAATCTTCGCTAACTCTTCAGCTGGAGTCATGCCCGCGGCTGCAATTCATTCTTGGTGCTAAGCGACCACTTGAACTCCTTGCATAAGAGACTGGCAGTGCTAGCGAGTTCGAGCTGTGTTGAAGGAGGTGACCTACAAGCTAAGTACTGCCTTCGGGCTGTATCACCTCCCTGGAATCAGAGGTCTATCCCAACAGGCAGTCTTAGTTGGCCATTCCTCTGAAGCAGATGAGCTGTTTCATGTGGCTCTGTCCTGTTCTCTTCACTGAGTCAAGGAATTGCCTGGGGGTGGATGAATGAGTCTTGGGGAACTCTTTGTGCCAGGCATCCAGGCCCAAAGCATGAGCCACTCGCCTACTGATGCATAGCTGCTTTGCTCTGCACCAGACATCATTGCCTTTAACTGGATAAAGTGCTTGGAGATCTGGTGACAAAAGAGCCCGGATCAATGAATAATAGCACTGTTTGGGAGCAGATGCTGGTGCGCTCCATCCCGTTGTCCCAAGGAGATGGGTTTTGGTGAAGAGTGTGGTTTGCGGAGAGGGAGCCTAATTGGTAGCCAGATTTGCCCTTGCCTCTTGTACTCTTCTTTCAGGCACTTCAGGTGAAGTTGCCAAGGGGAGATGCAGCAGCTCTCGGCCTGGCAGAGGCAGCCTAGGGGCACCTGCCAGGCCGAGAGCTGCTTGGTATGAACTAGTTGCATCGAGGAAGGTTTAAGTTGGATGTTAGGAAAAACCTTCTCATGAGCAGGGTGGTGAAGCACTGGGACAGGTTACCCAGAGAAAGGTGCGGGCTCCATCCTTGGAGGTTTTGAAGACCCGGGTAGACAAAGCCTTGGCTGGGATGATGTAGTTGGGGCTGGTCCTGCTTGGAGCAGGGGCTTGCACTAGATGTGACCTCCCGAGGTCTCTTCAACCCTCATTTTCTCTGATTCTAGATTAACGTATCATGGGGAAATCGTGGAGACCGGGACAGCCACGTGCCTGGCTGCATTTTGTGTACATGAGTCTCTCCAGTGTTTACAGTCAGCTCACTGGATTGCAAAAGGGTTGCGACAGACTGGATGCATGCGCTGCGTCTATTTAATCGACAGAGGGCACTCTTAAACCGTCCATCCGGTTTTGGGAGCTGCAGGCACTACTATGGAGCACAAGGCCATTCTAATATAGGCCTGTTATTTAACCTGAAGTAACTTAAGCACACTTAGTACTAAACAAGGAAGCTCAATTGACTATAAACTTGAAGTGCAAAGTCTTTCAAATGCTGCCACGAGGGTGGTGGTGGGGCGGGGGTCTCTGCATGTTTTGGGGGGTAGCTTTGTAACTTTATGCCCCAGGACGACTGTGCGGAGCACTCTGGAGAGACCTAAAGCAGCAGGCAGAAAGCGGGCCCTGCTTCTGGTTCTGCTTTGCTCCAGCCGAGCTGAGCGTGATGGGGTGGTCCATGAGCAGGGCCTCCAGGCACTAAGATGCAGGCGTGTGCAGCTGCAAGCTCCCAAAGGATGCAGCTGGCCGGGAGAGGGCAGCACTTGGTCCTGTTGCATCTCAGCTGTTGTGTTGTTTCTGGCCCGCAGATTCCAGCGTCCCAGGGACTGAACACCACAGTCTAGACTAACTGACGGGCAGAATTCTTCTCCTGTTAGGTAAGCAGGGAGTAGACAGCCATTATGCTAATTCTCAGCCATAATCTTCCTTTCTGATATTTTTCAAACTGTCTAAACAAGGACGGTGCCATTTTAGACAGTGCAACTTGCAGCAAGACGCTGGGATGACTTGCACCCGCCCTGCCCTGCGACCGGCACGCTTGACCGGACTCGGCCACGACAGGATGAGCCTTTTTTGCCCTCAGCAGCTGCAGTGATGCATCTGGCCTCCTCCTAGGGCTAGGCCATAACACAGGAGTGGCCAGAGAGGTGGTATGGGCAGCCCCTGTGTGTGACACATGGCAGATCTAGGAAGAGACAGGCAGCACAGTGGCCAACGGGGCAGAAAGCAGAGCAGCAAATGTGACCCAGCGGTCTTTCCTGCCCATGTGCTGGGGGACTGGACCCGATCTGTAAGGTCCCTTCCAGCCCCTAAAAACCGGCGAAACTATGAAATCAGGCAGGGAACGCGTGGAAGAAGTAAAAGGAATAAGTAAATCAGCTAGGGAGCACAGTGCTAGGAGCAGAAAGCAGAGCAGCAGATTGGGCAGAGGAAGGTTATCAGGGTGGCATCTAGGGAAGGTGCAGGGCTCATTGATGGCACGCCTGCTCAAATGCTTGGTGTCTGCTGCAGTAGCAGTTCAAAGGAGCAGCCCCAACAGTGGCGGATGTGAGCTCTGGCAGGATGCTGGAGTATCTGCATGGATCCTGTTATAGGAAAGCCCCTTGCAAGTCCACGGACACGCTAGGTTTTATGCTCTTACACTGGGGAACTGAGTGACTCATGCATGCACTGTAGAGCCTTTCCCACCCGGACCATGGGATCTGGACAGCGTTCAAAGTAATCCTCGGGCACGGTTGACTGCCGCAGCCTGTGCGAAGCGAGTTACGTCTGACTCGTTCTCTCATGTTCCCTGGGGGGTTGTGGGGAGGGAATTGGTCAGGATGTGTTGTCAGAGGTGGCCGAGGAAAGGCAGCGGGCTTTATTCTCTCTGGAGGGCAAAAGACAGACCTTCCCAGGGCAGCGGCTCCCCGTGGCCGACGGCGTCCCAGCACCACGCTGGGGATAAGTGGAGGCTGTTGTGAAGCTAGCATTTTCTCCAAGCATTGACTTTTGTGCAGTCAGTGCTATTGAACTGAAATCTTTCTAACCCGACTCAGTGACTAGTGCCTCTTCCCCCCAGTTTGGTTTTACACAGCTGGGGTTACTTAAAATCTGCAGGCCAAAGTGTGCTCGTGCTAAGTCCAGGAGGGACATGGCAGTGTCCTGCCAGCGCGCTCCTCCAGTGCTCCTCTGCTATCACAGTCCCGTGTAGCAGGCTTCTGTGTCCAGTGGTTATGCTGGGGTCCCTGTGAGCCCCCTGCTAAGACTTTGGTCCCTTTAGTGACTTGCCAGCAGGAAACACACCTGGATTTTTGTCTCATAACATCTGGTGACTGTAATCCTCACTACTGCCATGAAAGGGAGCCTCCAACTTGCTTCAGCTTAATCCTATCCAAGGCCACGCTACCTTATCTGCGAGCTGGAAACCTGCATGCTCTCTGTAGTTTGGGATGGAAACGGAGCCGTTAGCAGCTTTGTGGGACTGAAACACTTTTACTTCTTGCCCTTGAGCAGCATTGCACCCTCTGGGAGGAAGAGCACTCACGGGAGAGCTCTCATGCAATCCTCTCCCAGACCTTGCAATATTAGCCTGACATAATTAGCTGGAATGAGAGGTAAGCGGAGATGCTGTGCAGTCGGGGTGGGTACCTGGCAGCTCACCAACCAGGAAAAATTTCACATTCCTGCGAGTATCACGTGGGAATCGACTCTTTTTCCCGAGAAAACATTGGAAAGCTTCCTGTAAATACTAACCTTGCTGAATAGGCACGTGGCTTTCTGGGAACTGCCTGAATGCAACGCAAAGGGGTTTTAACCTGCATGTAAATATGTGACACTGTTCAAGCACGGGGCCTTTACAGCCAGTCTGTCCTGTTCAGCTGCTGGTGCTCCAGGTTGGTCCGGAGGACTCTTGCAGCCGCAAAGCTGGCAGCTGCTTTGGTGCAAGCTTTGCCCTGCAACTGGTCTCCAGGAGACTAAGTGACAGCGAGATCCTGGAGCATTAGCTCTTAAACTGATTCCTTTGATCTGGATGGGAAACTAGCGTTGCAGAATCTGGACTTGGCCCAAAAGTCCCCACTAGCAAAGGTGGCAACAGGAACGAGGACCTGACCCTTGCTCTAACCACTGGACACGCTTCCTCTCCACTGGGGCCTCTCTTTGGTGTCCGGTTTCACTCGTCCCCTGAAGCCACCCCTCCCGTGATTCGAAAGTCTTCCTCTCGCCCGTGACTTCCCAATTAGTGCAGTTCCTAAAGGCTCTGGCGCCTGGTTCCTAGCATGTGCAATCTCTGCGAGCTCTCCGGAGCTGGTCCAGAGAAACCTTTCCAGCTCTCGCGCGCTCATCTGCAGGCGTGTTTATCTCCCATCTGAAAGAGGAGATCTTACGCGAGGGGGTGAAGCCCTGCTGAGTCAGTTCTTACTGTCTCTTGTTTTTGCCCTGCCACCCTCCTACACGCTCCACCTGCGCACTGGGCTAACCTTTAGCAACTGAAACCTTGATGTGGTTTTTTTGGAGCCCTGAGGAGCGGTAAACAAAGCCTCGGTTGCCTTTTTTTTCTCTTGGTCTCAGCCCTTTGCCCCGGTGTCTCGGCTCCAGGATGACATTCCAGCAGCAGGCACGGCCAGACTCGTCCTGTAAGGCCTGGAGATGCGTCCTTCGTGCTGACGTGTGAGCCTGCCCCGTCTCCGTCAAGCTGGCCAGCCGCCAGGGTCATCCAGGCAGCCTCGGCTTTGAAAGACAGAGCCTCCCTGAAACCAAATGCATCTGCGTGCTAGCTACAACTGAGCTCCCAAGTGGAGGTTTCAGTTTCTGATGGCACGAAGAGGGCAGCCGGTGGGCCCTGCTCGGCTGGGCAGAGGCAGCTCTGGGATAAAGGGTTTGGGGGTTCGGCCCGAGAAATGCCGGGTAACGTACGCTGCAGTATTGCACTCCAGGTGCGAATGGCACGAAACAGTCGCCTGCACCTGCATCTAGCCGGTCCTGATTTGACCTGTGTGGAGGCAGCCTTTCCTTTCCTCTTTGCGAAAGGGTGTTATCTAAAGCTGTTCCCATCTTAGCGCGCAAAGTGCTGACTTCAGGGCTCTGCAAAGCCCCATCCACTTATGGAGTTAGGAAACCAGGGCTGCAGCGCTCTTCCACCTACCCCACCGCCGTGTCTGGACTTGTAGACAAGACAGGAAGACACTGTCCTGCCGTAAACTCTCCGTCTGTTTGAAATGCAAAACCTCTGCCAGTGTTTCCTGGGGGATTTAACTGTGTAACCCAACCAGAGAATTGTCCCAGTTGTCTGAGGAGCCTCCGTTGGCAAAGCCCCCTCCCCGCTGACATTTACTGAACTCTTGTTTTCCAGACAAGGGCAGGTTTGGCTTTGATGGGACGGCCCATCTCCTCTATTGAATTGGTCTAAATATAGATGCACATTAAGGCGCTTCAGCAACGTTAAGTTTGCATAGTTTCAGTTGGTCTCGCGTCCCTGCACGGGGCTGTGTACAGCTGTTTTTCTTGCTCGGGTCACAACGAGCTTGCATTCCTCAGCCTCTGAGACAGCATTCCTCTGCACCGGCTCATGTGTTTAGGATCTGTTTAAATGTTATATCCCAGAAACCGTCTCCAAATCACTTAAATGACCAGACACCTTTATTAGCTACATTCAAACTTTTTCCACCCCCCCCCCCCTCCCCTTTCTGGCATCCGAGGTCTTATTCCTACTTACTAAAAAAAGGGTGCATTTTGGCAACTTTCAGTTGCTATAGTTTAATATGTGGAATGAATTTTGCATCCCAAAATACCATCTGATTCAGTCCAAGCTGCAGCAGCTCATGTATTGAGCAGTCAGCTGGTTCAGTTGAAGGCCTGAAGGGAAAGTTACTTATTTTATGACTGGCAACGGTGACTGGAGAAATCGGCCCTGGTTTGGATTCTTCCTCCTTGGCTCACGAGCTGTTCTTTCCTTCACGGCCGGTCCTCCCCAGCAGGACGCTTGGCATCGGGGATTCTCCACCTGGGTGCCCCGAGATCCTTTCGGGGATGCCTTGACGTACTGTGCAATGTTAGCACTATTAAAGTGTGACAGCATGAGTCACAAGATAAAACCCTGAGATTTCAAATAGGAATCCAGAGTGATCAGCTGTGGTCTCTCTGGGTTCTTCGTAACGGAAGAATTGCTCTAGTTTTTGCCTGCCCTCAAAAAAAATACCAAGTGAAAACTGAAGAGCTGGTATTTTCTGAGGGGTGCCTGGAGTCTAAAAAGGTTGAAAACGTCCACTTTATTATTAGTAGTAGTATTATTATTGTTATTATTAATAATAATAATAATATACAATCTGTATCTATTGTATGCTTGTAGCTTTGAAAGGCCTCAAGGAAAGTGTGCGTGCATGAAATAACACTTCATTATTATTACACTTCTAGACCTGTGATGCTGTCTGCTTTTTACCGTCTGCAACTCAGCACCTGAGTTTTCTCACTACCAGCAAGGGTGAATAATACTGCTTTATTTCCCTTTGGTGTTTCCATGCACACTAGCTGTATATTGCTTTGAGGTCACATAAGTTGAAACAAGCACAACCCTTCTTGTCCAGAATCAAAAGATTACAGGACATCCTGTGCCTCCACCGCTTCTTCCTTGACATTACTCCCAACAGGCTGTTTTTATCTTTCTTCCAGTGGGACGTGGTGAAATGGAAGATGATTGATTTTAGTGTCTGGTACACTCATTCACACAAAATATGCATGCGTTCCCTGTCTCTTGGGGCACGACGAGCCGTTTTGTTCAGTCTGCCTTTCTCTCATCGCTTGCATTTTCCTAGTGCTGTTCATTCGGAAGGACCCCAAGCGCTTCTGCAAGTGAATGCGTGCGGTAGGTGCATGAATGCAGCACCCCGTGGCCTTAAACGTCCGGCATCCTGAGCTCGGCATGGTTGCACTTGGGGCTGTATTGAAATAAGTCAAATACTTCTTTACCCTGTGTGGATTTGGAGGCATGACGCTACTCAGCCCAGTTGGAAGTTGGGCCAAGAAGCTGCTGTGAAAATCGTTGCACTAGCAAAAGTCTGATGAGATTATGAATTACAAGCACCCAGGATAACTTAGATAGGCAAAAGATAACATTTGCATTGCTGTACTGTGCCCCCAGGGCTGCATGGAGTGCCTTGACGTGTGACTGGCAGCGATTGCAGACACAACCCGAGAGGTCTCTTCAGTCCCATGTAGTTTAAAAATGGCACGTTAAGGGAGCTTGGATAATTGCCAGGGTAAGGGCACACCACGAGGGTTGCCCCACACCGTCAACAGTGCTTCCTGCAGCACCTGAGCTCCCTTTTTGACGCTCTCCCAAATGCTAGGATAGTTTGAACTGACCCGGCTTGTCATCTCGCACTGGATCGCGGCACTTGGCTGCCTGCCGGCCCGCCTCTATTCAACCCTTGCTTGTGACAGACGGCAGGTGTATCATCGTGTCCCCATACAGGCAGTGCAAATGCCCAGGTGTTTTCTTTCCCCTTTTTCAGGGGAGTTTACACAACCCTAATGCACTAGAGTTTTTTGCATTTACAAGTAGCCCAGGACACAGAGCTGCCCCCCGCATGCCTGGCAGAGCAAATGCAATTTTTAGGGGCTCTGTTCTCGGCAGCTGGTTTTCAGGAGGTGTCTGCAGCTCGTCTTCAAGGCGCGGAGCATTTCTCCACTCTGTGCTGCATGCATCGTTGGAGAAACGCCTACTAAAAAAACCCGTTGTTGGAAAGCTGCTGAATCCAAACGCTGGGGAGGGAAAAAAACCCAGCCCAGTAACAACATGAGGAGAAATCGCATCATCCAAGAAACTTCCTTATAAAGGCAACTTGGCAAGGCCACGGAGCCCTGCCAGAGCAGGAGTGGTCTGACTGCCAGTAATGTCTCTCCTTTTTCCTTTCTCCCGTTGCAATAAAGACTCCCCTTGTGCCAAATCCACACCCTCAGCGGCGAGGTTTGTGCAAGCTGTGTGGAGGGCTGCAGGGTGCACAGTCTGTCTCCAAACAGTTGTGGTGGCAACTCAACCCGGGGGTGGGGGGGATTTTGCAAGAACCGTTTCTTTTGAGGGTGTGTGTCACCTGCCATGCAGCCGTTCTCGGCACTGTCTCAGAGAGCCTTTGAGGCAGCCCTCAGACCAACGCTTTGGAAAGAGCAGCGCTTCCCGATGCCTCTTGTCATCACAGTCGGAGGAAGACTGCGGAAGTGAAGGCTTGAAGCGCGCCCAGGAGCAAGCTGCTCTCCTGGACATCTCCTGTACTGCCAAAGGGAAACGGCAGGGGCACGATTCTTATTGTAGGGCAGCAGCTTGGGACCCAGGTGACTGCATCCCAAACTCTGCGATGGGCGTATCTCCTGTGCCACTTGGCCGTCAGCCCTTGAGTCCCATGTCGGAGCCAGCAGCTTCCCAGGGCACGCGGAGGCATTCCCTGCCCCTTGCCCTGCTGGCACCTTCGGTGGCTCCAGTTGGAAAGGAGGGCTTTGATAAAGAGCTTGATGCTCCCGTGTCAAAGCTGGGCATGGCTCAGGCCAGTTAATGGAGTACTTCATCCCCCGTCCCCACCACCGCCCCTCTGCAAACTAAAGTGCACTTCTGAATTTTGTTTGCAGTTGTGCATTGCAGAATGGCTCTCTCATGCTTCAGGCCTTTTGTGATCTTCTGCTTGCCGAGTCCCATCTTTATAGCCTGCATAAACTACCCAGCTCTGCTGTGTAGTGGCCTCGGGAGGGGAGTTTTCTCTTCCTGTGAAAAATTCAGTAGTCCCCATTGCTGGCTGGCTGCATGTGTAAGACGGGACTGGTTGCTGTGCCTGGCTGAGCAGCTCCCCAGTTTCCCCAACGTTAATTGGCTGCTTCAGCTCCAAGAAGCCTTGCTCAGTGCCCTGCTCCCTCTGATATCCTCAGACTTCAAACATCCCTGCACTGCTAAGAGGACGAGGAACAAACCTGTTCCTCGCTCTTGATACTGAAGCTTTAAGTCACCTTTGAATGTTCAGGATCTGGGCACTGGCTACATCAACAACCTCCTACACGAGCTTTTCCCTGATGACTATCTGCACTCTAAAAGTTAATGAGATCCTATCACGGTTTCATGTCTGTAGGTGTTTACTGTGGTGAAGCCTCCACTCTTTATCGCCTTGATCTCCCTCACTCAACACCGGCTCTGATTTCAAAAGCGACTAGTCATTTTTGGGGAAGCTATCTTGGCAGATTCTTAGGTGACTTCAGGACCTGCCGGGCATCTGCTCTGAACACGCGGGGTTTTAGGGTTCTTGGCAGTGGAGTGATGCTAACACTGATGACGATTGTCTTTTGCAAGGTAACAGGCAGATGCCTCGAGTCCCGGCCAGCGGGAAGTGGATGCACCTTCGCTAGTAGATTTCCATTGTGTGACAGTGACAAAGTGCTCTGGATTCTGGTGGCCCACACCCTGGAGCCAAGTGTGGAAATTACCACTAACAAAACAATGTGGTTTTAACAGCCATGCAAAAAGCTCCTCCTGTTTTGTGTAAAGCCACCTCCAGCTCTGCAGCAGGCCGTGCTGCGGGTGCGGGCGGGAGGGGGCACTATGCAACTGCAATTTGCAGAAGATAGATGTGGATAAGGGGTAAGTAAGTGTGCGAGCACTGGTGTAACACCATCAGCTTCTCCATCAAGCAGGCGCGGTTTTTGCCCCAGATCATTTTCTGTTCTGGGTTTTCAAAGTCCTTTGTCTTGCATCGACCTAACATGAGGAAAGTGAGGCCAAGGGGAAATGATCTCCAAGATCATCCAGGAGAGCCAGGCTTCGAGCCAGGTTACCTGACTCCCAGGTTTGTGGTTTGACCTCAAAAACCAGTCCGTCTTCCCCTTGAAGTGTCACCAGCTGGCAGAGAGAGTTGGTTCTTAACCATTTCACTGTGGAATTAAGAGGAACTAATTGTCCCTGGAGTCGGGCATTAAAAGAAACCTTTTCCATGCAGCTTTTTGCAAAAGACGGAGGGAAAGAGATTGGCTTATAAATAAGGCTTGACCAAATTGGGTCTCGAACTCTGAGTCTGAGAGCGACTGACATTTAAATCCAGGCCATTGCAAGAGAACTGGTGCATGGTCTTCAGGCACCTCTGAATCCATTAGCCTTTGTGCAAGGTGGAATAGCTGGTTGCTATTGCTTGCAAAATTTTGGAGGTCCTGAGTTCTCGGGATGCCGGTGTTTGTAGTGTCCAGCAGCCTTGCCGAAACGCATGCTGTGCCGAGGTACCTCAAGTGTCCTGTGCTCGCGTGCGCTTTGCTTTTCAGATGAAATGGTTTGACGTCATACGTAGCAGTACACATCCCTCCTTGACGCAGGAGTGAATCCTCTTCTGTTTGCTTTACGGGTTCATGTAGATGCATTTTTATGTCCTCTGCCTCCGGCAGTCTTCCAGGCGACTCATGCCGAATTGCTTCACACCTGCATTGGCCTGTCTGCGTACCTGTGTCCTCCGCTGCTCTGGGGTCACCTTGACTGGGTGTCGTTTCTCAACAGTGACTCTTGGCAGACTGCCGGAGCAGCCCTTCGACGGGATCCAGTAGTGAGCACTCGTGTTAGAGCAGCCAGGCCCCCACTCTCCTCCACTCTTCAGCTTGTTCGTGGATCTCTGCAGAAACCTGGGGCTGGATTTGCCCTCTTTGGAGAGCTGCGGGTAGGCTCCCATCCAGCACGCAGACGCCTGCAAGATGCTGTCGGAGTAAGCGGGGCAGCGCCCTGTGAAATACGAGCGCTGAGCCCCTGCCTGACTTCCCGTGGCCTCTACCAAAGCCTTGTTTCTCCTTAAGTTTACTGCCTCCAACCTAAGGACAACGCGTAGGGCACAATTACCACCCTGCTGACTGCTGCCCTCACCACCTCAAAGCAGTACAGGCAGCCGGTGACTCAACCAGCCCGGCCTTTTGTTACAGATGCTAGTCATTTGGAAACCCTCTTGGATCTCCAAGGGAAGCCCGCAGCAGATGGGAAGGGGATTCCAAAGTGTGGGGAAAACACACTGTCATTTTTGGCCCGGAGACCAGAAATTAGAAATTAAATTGCTACAGCCCATGGAGGTGAGAGCAGGGGGAGATGTCTGCACCCAAGGAGGCTGACAGATCACCTGCGTTGCCCCTAGTTTTGTCGCTTTCTGATCTTGTCAGTAAATACTAAGAGGCTGCATTTAGAAGCAGCCGCCATAGAGGAAAGCTGTTCTAGATCCATTCTCCGCAGCACTCGCTTTCATCCTTCTCCGCCTTCCTTGGCTGTTTTGTTGCAACAGCAACGGGCTGTCGAGCCAAATCCGTGTACCCGCGCACACACAATGTAATGGCTGTCATGATGACAGCCCTCCACGATGCCTCCCTTTCCCAAATGCCTGAAGTTTTCAGTAATACGGCATGATGGTAATCAAAGCACAGAGCTGAGTGGCGGGACATCTGCCCCAAATTCTGAGCAGTTGGTTTGACCAAAGGCAGGGCTGGAGGGAATGCAGCAATGAACCCAGAATTGCTCTGAGCTGACATAACAATGTGGTGTGAATGCGCTGCGATTAGCTGCAGTTAATTGCTGCAATTACAGCAGACAGGCTAATGTGATGCAAGTCCCATGTATATGCAGCCTGCACCTCTGCATGTGAAGATCCATCCCCTGCCTTCACCCACAGGTAGGACTGTTTGGGCAGGTTTTTGCATGGTAAAGTTTCTGATGGGATTTTTGCTGTCTGTACCATCCCAGAAGCAAGGGTAGCCTTCGGCCTGCTCGCTGCATACTGCACATGTTGGCTGTTGCACTGTTCAGATTAGTTTGCACCTCTTTGTTTTTCCCCAGCCTTGGAAGACCCTCCTTTCCTACAGCAAGGTGCCAAGTTTGACAGCTCTGCCTTCACCAAGTCCATTTTCCCAGCCCGTTGCCATCTGAACTCTGCAGCTGGAAGATGCATCATTGGGGAAGTTTTGCACCCAACAAAATCAACAAAGGTTAAACCTTTGCTTTCAAAACTGTTCCCAAGCTAGGGTGTACCCAGTGGCCATGCCTTTCAGATACTGGCTGTATCTTTATCAGGAGGCATTTTACAGGGCCTTTTCTACCTCCCGCCTGAAAATCTCCCAGGCCTGTGCTTAAACCACTGAGGCCCCAGTGACTGACAGTGATGGGAGGCCTAGTTTGGCCAACCATCAGCATTTTGAGCCCGTGTTTGTCAGACTTCTTGGGAGCAATATTTAATAACGCAGAGGTTCGAGACCACTGCGGTATAACAGCGAGCACCTTAAAAAGGTCAGCCCGCTTGCCGAGATGTGGCTAAAGCAAGCACCTATGGAAATGATGATGCAGACCGCTCTATTCGGGGAACTTCTGAAGGGCCACCTCGTGTCTCCAGAGCCGTAAAGCTTTCTTTTAACTGGAAATGATGGTCTTTGCTACCCTGTGGCCATTGTGGCTGGGAATGTGATTGAGCCACATCAGCATCGCAGTTGCTGGCAACACCTGATCATAAGCCATGCGTGGTGAGGGCTGGGAGACCATGGCCCTCCTTGGCTCCAGTTGTGCAAGCTGTTGCTCGCCACCTCCGCTGGTGGTGAACTGGATATCTTCTGTAACGCTCAGCTCGTGGATTGAAGATGATGTTAGAGCGAGCTTCTCCTTCCAGTTCCTCTCCAAGGTGTGTTATAGCTGCCTGGAGCGGGCATACTCGGGAGAAAGGATCGCTTGAAGCAAACCCTTTCTGTGTGCTGGACTGGTCAAGCTGCCTCATTTGGCAAGGAGGGAAGCAAACATCTCAAGGAAGAGGAGCTCAACGTCAGTCATTTTGCACAAGTCTGATTAACTGTGCCAGTGCTGGAGTGTGTGGGCCTAGCGCACAGCTGTCCAGCTGTCTCAACTTCCAGTTGCAGGGGATCTTCCAGGAGGCCATGGCAAGAAGTTTCCAATCTCCCGTCGTCTAGCCTGCTTGCACCTGGAAGATAGGCCCTGCGATTACGGTATCTCCACAGCTCCACGCCTAATGGCCACGGATGTATCCCGGGTAGCTTTGCCTCGCGCTCCGTCCTTTTTATAAAGGATGCGACCGATGCACGCTTCTGCCAGGTGTGCTCGCTCCTGCTTCGAACATTGTGAAACAAAATCGATCGGATTTTCTAGGGACCCTCCAGGGACTGGATATTTGGTCAAAGGGACAGCCCTTCCTCCTAGCCGCAGGGCCCCTGAGCTGGTGTGGCAGCTCTCTGAGCAGCATATCTGGAACGAGTCCGTAAGCCTGTGGTCTCGGCTCTGTGACCTGCCCCTTAATAGAGGCAGATCTAATCCACCCCCGGCCTGCTGTGGGCTGGGGAAGGAGAGGGTCAGGCTGACTTGCTGAGCCGGTACCGTGCAAGATCTTCGCATGCTACCGCAGAATTAAGTCCAGCTGTTCCCCTCCTTCCCTCCCCCTCTATAACCACCTCTGAAGAATGAACAAACTTAGGTTTTTTTTTCTTTCCGACCCACATGTAAGCTCCCGTGGCGGATCCCTCGGGAGTTTTCTATGCTTTCGTGACACTGTTAAGACTCAGTCCGTGGTGCTGGTGCTGCGTGTCTTCATTCTGGCTCACACCTTCTCTATCAAATCGGCAATGGCAGAAGCACACCCACTGCTAGGCCTCTCCTAAGCACGGCGCCCTTTTGGGTGTCCGGCAATGTCTGCAAAACTGGCCTGCTCCTCGCTCAGCTTCGCTGTCGGGTTTTCCAAAGCGGAGCTAATTTTAGCCTGTTTGAACTTCAATCCATCTCTCTTTGGTTTTAGCGCAGGGTCCAATGCTAATAGTTGGTTTCTTTTCAGGTATTCCCAGTGTCCCTCCACCCTCCCCTGACCCGCGGGGCTCCAAAGAAACATGTTTACCAGGTAGTCTCTGCTTGGAGGTCGTGCCAGTAGCTTCTCGTGAGCGCTCCTATAAAGGCCGAGCAACGCCCTCCCGGAGGCTGCTGCCAACACCAGTGTCCCGCCGGCACTGCCTCCTCTCACCGCCTTTCCAAACCAACAAGTTCCCGACGTGCGTGCACAGTGCAGCACGGGTCATGAGAGCCCTCGTCCCTCCCTCCCTTTGATTCCCTCCTTTTCAGGCTGGGGTTGGATTGCAAAGGCTCGCTGCGGGGCTTCGGTTCCTCGGTGTCTGCTGCTCCCTTGCATGTTCCTCCTCTCCAACGCATGTCCCAGCCTGGCATCACCCGCCTTTGGGTGTCCCATTGCTCTGCGGACGTGTTGTCTTGAAACGCCTCTATTGGCCAAAGGTGTCGAGGGCAGAGCTTCGTGCGCAGCAGGCACACTCACCCATTTCGCTGCATCCGTTTCATGCTGCACGGCTCAGATTCCAGCGTACAAAACCGCCTGCAACGTCCTCCTCGGACGACTAGAAAACCTGAGCGTGGCTCGTAGCACCGAGCATCTCTGATCTGCGAAGACTTGCCGAAAAGCAAGCCTATTGAATTTCCCTCTTTGTCCGTGGCTTAAATAAATATGCCACAAAGCTCCGCTTGTTAGAGGGCTTCTCCCTGCCCAGACGCCTCCGTCTTGCAGTGGCCCTGTCTCCCATCGCTCTCCTTTGGTTGCCCCGTGTAACCTCGAATTCCTTCGCTGTCCTTCCAGCAACACTACAGTTATTTTCTACCCTGGCTGATTTTTTATTTTTTTCCCCCCCTCCCCTCGTTCTGAATTGCCGAGGGGTCTTTGTGGCGGGAAAACCCTGGGTTTTTTGAAGCCGCCCAAGCCTGTTCCTGTCGGTGGTAACGCTGGGAACTGCAGGCACGAAAGGCACAATGGCAAACAGAAATGCTATTTATGTGGTTCCAAGCAGAGCAAAAAAGAAAGAGGAGAAAAGAAAGGAAAAGTTCAGCTCGGGCCTGGTGCCGAAGCGCAGCTCGGAGCCAAGCCTGTGTGTGCTGGCTGGCTCCTGAGCTCAGCAGGGTACCGACAAGCTAGCTGGCGGGTAGGTTAGTTTGAAGGGGTGCCAAGGAGGGCCTGAGAAATGGTTTTGCCTGTGAACTCGTGGTTTTTGCAGCCTCGAAGATCGGGGGAGAGAAGCATGGGGGCATCCAGGTAACGGGTCGTTTATCCGGTGCCAGACTGTGCTCGCGGGCCCCCCCAGGAGCACTTCACACCCGCCTCGGGGTATGTGATGAGCAAACTGCTTAGTTCAACAAAGGCAGATGCTCAATAGATTTCTTTTCCCCCTTTCACACCTTGTAACTTCTGTTTTAAGCCTTTTCATGCTCTTCCAGGTGGCAGGTCCCCAAGTTAACCTCATCTGCAGCAGTTCCCCCTCTCTCCCCCCCTCGGGCTGGGAAAGGCAGAGCCGATGCGTGCCTTCTCACTGCACAAAGGACTCTGAAGGCAGCTTTCCAGGAACCCAGACGGAGCTGGCTGTTTTCTGTATACTGTCCAAATATTGTCCTCACGTCTGCAAAGAAATCTGCAGAGCCCATCTGAGAGGAAACGGGTCTTGCCTTCACCAGTCTCCGGGCCTTCTCTGCGCAAGGCCGGCGTAGCGGGTGGAGTTGGGCAGCTGCCCGGCCCCAGTCCGGACACTTAGAGGTGTATTCAAACTAGCGCCTTCCCCGTCAGGCAGGGGCCGGTGGGAAGGTGGCTCAGGCTTGGCCATTGATTAGGAGTGGTGAGAGGTGGCTAATGACACCGAACACCTCGTTTGTTTGTTTCTGGTAATGAGTTTCCCACGTTGTTGGCAGGGCCATAAATTTAGCAGGGAGGGGCTTAATTTTCCATTATCATAGTTGTTTGGTGAGGGATTTAGTCCCCTGCCAGGTCCACAAGGGTAAATATGCATTGCTCCTGGGCTACCACCATCCCCTGTCCCGTGTATTGGACCTCCCAGTTGCCCGAAGAAGGGTGTTTGTGCCTGAAAACTTGCAAAGAACAATGTTTCCAAGTATTTAGTTGGTCTAATAAAAGAGATCACATCTACCCAATGAACCTCGTCTGCATTGGACCTCCCAGTTTAGCCATTGGGCCCGCCTGCAGCTGCAAGTAATAGGTTTACAATTAGCTTGCTCTCGGGTCCCCGAGCCGTGCGGTTCTTCAGGATCCCAGCTGTGCACAGCCTCCAAGCAGCTTGTGATCCTCTGGGTTTACAACCCTTTCCTCTGGCCATGTGAACAAAACCTGTCCTGAGTCAGTCTGTCCCAGACTGCAAGCTTGCTCGCAAGCTTTGCAAAAGGAGGGCAGCCTGCCATGGGAGCTGAAAATCCACGCAGCTCCCAAGGAGACAGCAGTCTTTTCAGCAAGCTGGCCTGGTTGCTTGAATGCGGCTGTAAGCTCTCAGGTATTGTAGCGTGCAACATAATCTCTCAGGGCGGTCTGGCTGCCAAACTAACTGAATCCAACCCACACGCACACGGAGGGAGCGCGGACATAAGTCAGGGGCCATGTTCCAGGCCCCAGAGGGAGCATCCAGGTTGTCCCCGGTGTATTCCCCTCAAATTCGGAGCCTACGTGCCCTTTCCCAGCACGCTTGGAGCCCCAGCATATGATCCAGCCGTAGTCTCACTGGGAACCGTTTTGTTTCCCTGCACGGGTAGTTTGCAAAGGGCAATTCTACATTGCCTCCGTCCCATGCCAGGGAGCAGCGCAGGAGGCACGTCCTGTGGACACTGCTGGGTGGGAAATCTCCACCTTGGAGAGGGCTCATTTGTACCGTTGTGGGGGGAACTCCAGGGTGGCCAGGCCACGCAGCAAGCATTTTAGTCCTGCAGAATTAGTGCTCACGCTCAGCCCATTTTATTCCACTGGGACTTTGGGTTTGGGAAGGAGTGAGCGCAGCTTTCTCTGCCTCATTGCACCCTGGCGTGGGACTGAGACAGCACAGACGTGGCCAAAGAGCCCATCACGGTATCCACTGTCAGTGCCAAGTAGCTGTCACCTGGGCAGGAAAATGGAATGAAGCCATAATTCGGGTTTTACCTTCTTGGCTAGCGTAATCCAAGCTGCACAGCGCATATTTTTTTTATTGTTATTTCAAGGGCACCGGAAGACTTGGCTATTCCAGGGCTTGAAGTGGGGGTTGCTGGAATTAACCACGCAGGGCGATGATGGCTGGGCTGCGTGTAAGTTTTTCTTTGCACTGGAAATGCGGCCGCTGGGTTAAATCTGCACCTATAGGAACGCTAACAGAGTTGCCGCAGGGAAAAATGAGCAGCAGCTGGACACGTGGCCAGGTTTCACAACAAGCCTTTCAGTCCTGCAGGATCAGTGCTCGTGCTTAGCCCTTTTCATCCCACCAGGACGGTGATGGGGCCAAATCGGCCGACAAGGCCCTGACCTGCAGTGGCTAACGGCGGCGGAGGCAGTCTGCCAGGCGTGTTGAGCATCATGCTGCTAGTCCTAGATGACAAAGCCATGTCAAATTGTCACTCGGTGCTTTGGAATATGTTTCGTGTAGTTGGTTCGGGCTGATCTTGGAAGAGCAGCACGTAGTTGTGCTGCAGGCATGCATCAGGAACCACTCTGTCTAGGAACAAGCCTTGCCCGTCCTCCTCCTGAGACGACAATTGCACAGTCCCCTGCTGATGGCAGGATGCAACCTTGATGTTGGGTGAGCAGCGCTCACGGTGTGGCCCTGTCAGATTGCAGTGAAGCTGCAAATTCTGCTCAATGCACGTAATCGGCAATTGCAGATGGGAGAAGAAGAAGATGGGGGGAAGAACTGGATTTCATGAAGCCAGTCTTAACCAAAGGGGCTAAAATCAATCCAAGCCTTCAGAGATTTAGATCTGGGTGCAGTCTTGCAGTATGGTTTATGACTTTTTCTAGAAGGCAGCATTGGCTGCCCCTTGGGGTGGAAGTTGGGTTCTGGTCATCCTGGGCAAGGGAGAAGTTGCTGCCTGGCAGGACAGTTGTGGGGCCAAGGGAAGGGGAGGAGAATGGCGGTTCCTCCAAAGGAAGCTGGAAGTGTTTGCAGATCTCTGAACCCTTTGCAGAAGAGACCTGTCAGGGGAGAATCCATTCGGGCTTGCAGGCACATCTCCTAACCCAGTTAGCCTCCGTTCCCCTTCTTCAGAGAGGCCTGCCTCCCCAGGACTGCTTTCCCTTCCCCTGGCTTCAAGCCCCCCGCCCCGTGCAGCTCTGCAGTCAGCTGGAGGGACCCGCTATTTAGCAAGGCAAGGCATTCGCTTCTGTGTGCCACCCGGCGTTCCCATCCTTCCGCGGGACAGGAAGCAGGGCTGAAACCGAGAATCGGATTCAGTTCCTGATCAGACACTCGATGCTTCCTGAAACATGACAGCCTCCGCGGATGCTTGTTCACTAAAGTGGTAGCTGCTTCTCCAACATCTGCTCTATCTTTAACCCCTTTTGCGGCTGTTCTCTCTGAGCAGCCGCACTGCTGTCCTGCTTTTCGGTGTGCCTGGATCTTATCGTTTAAGAAACAGGGTTGGCTTGGGAGAAAATGAATGGCCCTGGTGCTGTGCCCTCCTTACCGTTCTTCAGGGCACGGTGGGGACAGACTTTCCCTGGGGGGCTGGGCTGCCTAGCTGCACAGCACTTACGGTTGCGTGTTCTTGCATTTGACCGTGCACGCGACTTCTCATAAGAGCGTCTGGCTCAGACCAGAGGTGCATCTTGTCCGGTCTCCTGTGTCGCACAGCGGGTGCTGAAAGGGAGAGTGACCGGTGTAGGACCGGGGCTTTTTCTGCTGTTCCTCTCCCGCTTGCAGGGTTTAAGCACATCCTTGCAGGTTTGTCTGCTGTTCCTCTCCCGCTTGCAAGGTTTAAGCACGTCCTAGAGCAGCATTTAAGGTCTAGGACATTCTCATTCAGAGGCCGTGCCCCTCACTCCCATGCTCCATAGCTACTGATGCCCTTTTCCTCCAAGCCTGTGTCCGGTCCCTTTTTGAATCTGGTTAAACTCTCCACTTCCAGATCTGGTGGCCACGAGTTCCACACTTAAACTACACACTGGGTGAAAAAACTTCCTTGTGTTGGTTTTAAACTTGCTACCTACTAGTTTTATGTTGTGACCCCTAGTTCTTGAACTCAGCGTAACATCTCCAGCCTCTTATCCAGAGTTTCCCAACACTTCCCTTGCTGCTCTGCTTTCTTTCTAGGGCTTCTAGTTTCATCGCTCCTCAGAGGTAGCTGCATGTGAACGGTGACTGGGTTGTGTGCAGCTAACAGGCCCAGCAGCACTTGTGTCTGTGATTGCGGGATGCACCTGGCCTGCGCTGAACTCGTGCTGCAAAGGGTTCAGAGAGCAGGAAGGTAAATGTAGCACTTGCATTTCCAAGCCCTGGAGTTGAAAATTGCAGTGCAAAGCCTGGTGTAATTCCTTGAGTGAATGGTCTGTGCCTAGCACTGTTGTAGCGGTAGGCTGGATGGCCTGGGGCGAGAGCACTGCACTGTCCTCCAGGGCTGGTCGCAAGTGGCACCACTCTCTGCCAGCCACCCTCCTCTGCAGCTGACTCACATCATTAGTCTGTGCAGGCTTGAAACTCTCTGCAAAGGGGACCACGTGAGCTCCAGCTTTTGCTCAGCTGCGGGTAAAGAGGCACAGGAGGATGCTGTGGGGGGATGTACTGAAGGGTGACAATGGTGGGGCACAGCGTAGGAGGCAGGAGGGCAATGTCCTGGTCTTACTCAGCTCATACCCCTGGAGCTGTTGCCTGCAGATGGGTAGAGTCCCCTTCTGACTGTCTAGTTGGCTAATTGCATTCCCTCAATTGACTTTTGAGACAGTCGGATTGTGTTATGAGGCCTCCACCACAGCCTTGAATGGGAGCAGAGCACAGAACCTCTGCTGGGTTTCATCCTGGCCAGGGTTTGCTTTCTGATCGACTTCCTGTCTGGGCAGGGACAGCGGCGCTGGCAGCACGAAGGCAGAGCGTGTGCTGGGCAGGGATGGTGGCGCTGGCAGCACAAAGGCAGAGCGTGTGCTGGGCAGGGATGGTGGCGCTGGCAGGACGAAGGCAGAGCATGTGCTGGGCAGGAACGGCAGCGCTGGCAGGACGAAGGCAGAGCGTGTGCTGGGCAGGGACGGCGGCGCTGGCAGCACGAAGGCAGAGCGTGTGCTGGGCAGGGACGGCGACGCTGGCAGGACGAAGGCAGAGCGTGTGCTGGGCAGGGACGGCGGCGCTGGCAGGACGAAGGCAGAGCGTGTGCTGGGCAGGGACGGCGGCGCTGGCAGGACGAAGGCAGAGCGTGTGCTGGGCAGGGACGGCGGCGCTGGCAGCACGAAGGCAGAGCGTGTGCTAGGCAGGGACGGTGGCTCTGGCAGGACGAAGGCAGAGCGTGTGCTGGGCAGGGATGGCGGCGCTGGCAGCACGAAGGCAGAGCGTGTGCTGGGCAGGGACGGCTACACTGGCAGGACGAAGGCAGAGCGTGTGCTGGGCAGGGACGGCGACGCTGGCAGGACGAAGGCAGAGCGTGTGCTGGGCAGGGACGGCGGCGCTGGCAGGACGAAGGCAGAGCGTGTGCTGGGCAGGGACGGCGGCGCTGGCAGCACGAAGGCAGAGCGTGTGCTAGGCAGGGACGGTGGCTCTGGCAGCACGAAGGCAGAGCGTGTGCTGGGCAGGGATGGCGGCGCTGGCAGCACGAAGGCAGAGCGTGTGCTGGGCAGGGATGGCGACACTGGCAGGACGAAGGCAGAGCGTGTGCTGGGCAGGGACGGCTACACTGGCAGGACGAAGGCAGAGCGTGTGCTGGGCAGGGACGGCGACGCTGGCAGGACGAAGGCAGAGCGTGTGCTGGGCAGGGACGGCGACGCTGGCAGGACGAAGGCAGAGCGTGTGCTGGGCAGGGACGGCGGCGCTGGCAGCACGAAGGCAGAGCGTGTGCTGGGCAGGGACGGCGGCGCTGGCAGCACGAAGGCAGAGCGTGTGCTGGGCAGGGACGGCGGCGCTGGCAGCACGAAGGCAGAGCGTGTGCTGGGCAGGGACGGCGGCGCTGGCAGCACGAAGGCAGAGCGTGTGCTGGGCAGGGACGGCGGCGCTGGCAGCACGAAGGCAGAGCGTGTGTTAGGCAGGGACGGTGGCTCTGGCAGGACGAAGGCAGAGCGTGTGCTGGGCAGGGACGGCGACGCTGGCAGGACGAAGGCAGAGCGTGTGCTGGGCAGGGACGGCGGCGCTGGCAGCACAAAGGCAGAGCGTGTGCTAGGCAGGGACGGTGGCTCTGGCAGGACGAAGGCAGAGCGTGTGCTGGGCAGGGACGGCGGCGCTGGCAGCACGAAGGCAGAACGTGTGCTAGGCAGGGATGGTGGCTCTGGCAGGACGAAGGCAGAGCGTGTGCTGGGCAGGGATGGCGGCGCTGGCAGCACGAAGGCAGAGCGTGTGCTGGGCAGGGACGGCGACGCTGGCAGGACGAAGGCAGAGCGTGTGCTGGGCAGGGACGGCGGCGCTGGCAGCACGAAGGCAGAGCGTGTGCTGGGCAGGGACGGCGGCGCTGGCAGCACGAAGGCAGAGCGTGTGCTGGGCAGGGACGGCGGCGCTGGCAGCACGAAGGCAGAGCGTGTGCTGGGCAGGGACGGCGGCGCTGGCAGGACGAAGGCAGAGCGTGTGCTGGGCAGGGACGGCGGTGCTGGCAGCACGAAGGCAGAGCGTGTGCTGGGCAGGGACGGCGGTGCTGGCAGCACGAAGGCAGAGCGTGTGCTGGGCAGGGACGGCGACGCTGGCAGGACGAAGGCAGAGCGTGTGCTGGGCAGGGACGGCGGTGCTGGCAGCACGAAGGCAGAGCGTGTGCTGGGCAGGGACGGCGGTGCTGGCAGCACGAAGGCAGAGCGTGTGCTGGGCAGGGACGGCGGTGCTGGCAGCACGAAGGCAGAGCGTGTGCTGGGCAGGGATGGCGGCGCTGGCAGCACGAAGGCAGAGCGTGTGCTGGGCAGGGACGGCGGCGCTGGCAGCACGAAGGCAGAGAGTGTGCTAGGCAGGGACGGCGGCGCTGGCAGCACGAAGGCAGAGCGGTCTGAGCATGGCCTTCCAGACTCCCGGGGCTCATCTCCGTCTCCCACTGCTCTCGTCTGCCTTCCACGCACCTTGCTCTGACCTTCTCCTTGTTATGTTTTTACTCCTTTATTCCTTCAACTTCCTGTTTTTCCAATCTCCCGATTGCAAAACCCCTAATCGCAATGAATAAACACTTCACCTCTGCAAGGCCAGAAGCAGCCGGCATTTGCAAGGGAAGAATGAATTGTTTTTCTGCCATGATGCTATGCCTGGCAGAGCCAACCCGCCTGCCGGATCGCTTGGGCGTTTCGTGGATGGCATCGCCGTTCCATTCGCTGCGAGCATTCATGTACGAGCGTAGCACGGGCAGAGCTGGCTGACGGGAGAGGAGCTGCCTATTGTGTCCAGCCTCGCTACGCTACAGCCCCGCTGTCAGCATTGTGTGCCCACAAAGCGGGGCTTCCGCTCTGCCTCTGCTCAGAACAGTCTGAGCCGCAGCTGAAGCTTTTTGTATCGGGAATAGACAAGCTGTCCCTCCTTCCAAAACTGGGTCACGCTGCTTTTTGGATTCATCGGAGGTAATAAAATACACATGTCCACGCACAAAGAGCCAGAGCCATCCTTCAAAATAGCGCACGTGTTACAGGGGCTTGGTTTCTTCTCCAAACTTGCCAGCCCCAAAGTTTGTTACTTGCATTAATCACGCACAGTTTTGCTCCATAGAGTTGCTTCCTTCCATGTGCTGAAGTTGGGAGACTTTGAGCCTGGAATAGCCTCCCAAGCCAGTTCAATTAAGGTAAATGGGTATCAGATATTTCAAATGCAATTTGAAGATGGTCCACACCCAGGCTCTTCACATGACGTGCTGACTCTGTCTTTATAAGCAGAGACTTTGCTGCCACTTGTGTATAGATAAGCCCCGATTATAACATTCCAGCTGGAAACCCAGACTCTTACCCTTTATGCAATAACACTACTAGAAATGTGTTTTATAAGATGCAAATTAATGTGTTTTATAAGATGCAGAGTAATGTGTTTTATAAGATGCAAATCGATGCCTTTGGTCTGCAGGGCAAAGTCAACTTGGTAAGGGCTGGTTTGTAGGCCAGATTGCTCTTTCTGGGTCAAACCTGCCCAAGTGCAGGGGGCTGGACCCGACGATGTGTCAGGTCCCTTCCAGCCCCTGACATCTATGAAACTTGTGACGTGATAAAACTGGACGCAGACTTTTTGTGTGCGTCTGGTCTGCCTTGCTTAGTACTCTGCATTTCCTACCAGTTCCACCTTCACTAGCTCTGAAGCAGTGACTTCTGTTTCCCCTGGAAGATCATATATAGCATGTCATAGCGGCTATTTTCTTTTGGCAGGGGGATGACAGCAACTCCGTTTTCCTCTTTACGATATTTCTGTAGGCCGAGCTGACAAAGGTCGCCACTTAATGCCAGTGGCATTGCACAGTTTGCTTAGCCGATGACCTTTGTATTGGAGCCGGCGTGTGCTCGCACCCAGGCGTTCAGGAGTTAATCTGGAACAACTGGAAAGTGATGTTTATGCGAAGTTTAAAACCAGTGACATTTACCAGGCACTTACTGGAGGAGCCGACGGATGGGGATTTATTTTTTTCGCTGCCTCTTTGTTCTGCAGAGTTGCTAATATTCCCAAGTGGAGCGCGTGGCATCTGTGGTGCGCAGCCTCTGACTCATGTTCTCTTTGAGCGAGGATGACAAATGGAGAGTGAAGACAAACAGCTCCCCAGGTTCACCGAGCTCCGTGCAAGAGGGGCAAGGAGAGCAGTCAGCTTGGAGGGGACTTCCTTAGCCAGCTCGTAATAATCCCCTCAATGCAGAGAAATTGGTTTTTTTTCTTCTTCTTTTTTTAACTTGTGATCCAGCTAGTGCGGGGGCTGCTGATGGTGGCTGGGAGGGCAGTGGATCACCGTGGGCTGTGTAGCGTGGTGCATCAGGGGAAGGCCAGGATGAGATCTCTGTAACGTCTGTGTGTTCTGCACCAAGCACGTGAGCCCAAGGGATCTGCCTGGTCACACTGAGGTATCTTGCCCCCGGTTCCCAGCAGTGATCTGGTTTAAAAGTCAGACTAAAACTGGATCTAATGACAGTCCCTGCAGATCAGCTGGGTGGTTCATTTCAGAAGGAGCCTTGAGCTATCTAGCAAATAGATCCCAGCACAGCAGGGGGATCTTGTTTCATGGCCAATCATCTCGGCTGCAAGGCCACCCTCGGTCCCTGAAGTAGGCATGTGCACACAACAACGTGCTGTGTGGCATCCTCTTGGCTGGTTAAATACTTGCCTATAATACTTCTCTCTCACTCGCCTGTCCCGATGCATGGAAAACGTACGTTGTAAGCCACTCATTCAACTGTGGATATTTCGATTTAAAATTCTGTTACCCAGTTGCCTTTTCTCGCACTTTGTGCTGTGAGTGCTGGCAGCATCACACATCAGCCCTATCCCTAACAGCATCGCAGGAAAGGCCCAAGGCCAGTGCTTGCCGCCTGCTGGCCCACCTGACAGATGCAAAAATGTTCTGAAACCTCAGTTTGCAACCGATCCTCTCTGCAGCACATGCCAACCTCAACCTTTTTGTCCTGGCTTTGCTGGCTGTGCAAAAGTGGGGTTGATTTACCCATTTCACGAGGTACAATAGTGGCTTAACACTGTGGTACGGTGAAGGGGTCCGGAGTGTATAAATGCATCGGTCCCATTCCTCAGCCGATGCTGTCCTGAAAGCAGGTATGTGGGGCTGTGCAGGTTGGCATCAGCTGAGGATCTCTCCCGTTGAGATTTGAGGTCTCCAAACCAGACACTGCATGCCAATGCAGTTTTGCTTTGGGAGCAGAGTGGTAGTGTGCCATCCTCAGCATGGCAGCGCTGCCAGGTGCCACGCTGCTTCCGGCTACCTTCTGCATTTCAGTGGTAGGGAAGCAAAAAAGAAAAGGGTGGGGGTTTTTTGGAAATATAGGTTTTTTACTCCAGTTTGAGAGCTTGTCTTGCCAAGATATTAGTGGGTTTAAGTCCTAGCCCTGGGACTATCCATGAATAGGGTGTTATTTCCCATCCTCTCTGCCTGGAGACTCGTGCTGGTCGTGTGCTGTTGCAATGGCACAGGCAGACACGGTACTCTGGGTAGGTGTGGTATCTTTTATTAAACCAACTACATTATTGGAAAAATTGTTCTTTGCAAGCTTTCAGGCACAAACACCCTTCTTCAGGCATCGGGAGCGCCTGTTGATGTTTTGCGTGCTCTCCTGGGTAGAATAGAAGCCAAAATGCAAAATGCAGTGGCATCTCACTCGGCCCAGGTGCCAGATCAGTGGCTGAAACCAAACTTTTAGCAGACCCTCCCAGGCAGGCAAGGAGCTCAACTTGGGGACTGAGAAGATGACAGCTTGCTTTTGGCTGCCATGTGAACCCACCGCGCTTGAACCGTGTTTCAGTGGTAACTTGTGAAACCAGAAGGGCTGAAAAGAGAATGGGAGAATGGATGGGAAAGTTTCTGTATTAAATCACGTTCTGATTTGACAAGTCAGTATCTGATACCGCTGTGGCACGTGGGTGGGGACTGATCATCGTGTAGAGGGGTCTGCAGCGCAGTTCTGAGAAAGAGAGATCTTCACGGTGGGAGTTGCCCAGCGGGGATTACCCACAGCTACCCTTTTAGGAACAGGGAGCATGATATTAAGCCATTTGGTTTCGTTTTGAGGCTGTTGAATTTCACTCTGCCTTTCAGTATCTGCTAGTTTTCTTTTAAACCAGCTGGACTTCCTGTTCCATGAAGAGGCCTTTGCAGTCCAATAGTCGAGTGAGTAACGCAGTCCTTGGGGTCCTGAGCCGTAGTCTGACCACTCCGCTGCGAAGCTGGGAATGTGGCACCTGCCGGCGAGAGGGCCGGCATCTGTCTGCAAGCACGTGTGTGAGAAGGGAGTTAATATTTTTTGCCATTGGGCTAGATCCCTCGGCCCTCCCTCTCCGCCAGTCTGTAATCCTGCTGAATTGGTGTCTGTCTGGCCTGTGTCCTTAAGGGCTCCGAACACTGGAAAGCTCTGCAAACCTTGGGCTGCTTTCTGTGGACAATGCCTTTTGTTCTGGCACCAATTTTAGCAGTAGACAAGGCCACGCGGCTTTGCAGCAGGCTTAAGTTCGACCGGCTCAGCCTGTCGGCAGTCTGGGTGTAGCTTTGGCTAGCCTACGGGCTTGTCTGAGCCACCCTTCAGTTAACTTGACTTAGTGTTGCCCCTAACCTGATCCCCCTATATCCATATACGCTCCACGCAGGCACAGGGGTACTTTTAGCTCGAGTTGGCTGGCTTGGTAGGAGGTAGAGGGTAACATTCAGTTGGGTTGCGGCCACACAGCCAGGCGCTGTATGGACACAGGGTCACTCCAGTGGAAACAAATCCACGGGTGCCTTCCTACAATTCCTCTGTGGCCAAGAAGAACCAGCAGCTTCTTCCCCCAAACACCTTGGCTATCCTCCCAGGAGCCTTACTAACGCACGTGAGTGCCGATGGCGCCAGGGTGGACACATTTTGGCACTTGCAGTTTATGCCCAAGTCACCTTTCCTGCTCCCTTTGAAAAGGTAGCCACGTTTGCCCTCGTTTGACCTTTCTCTCTCGACTTGGACTCGCTGCCTGCGTTCTTGTTGGCTGAGAAGAGGTTGCCTTCCAGGACTCGGTGCACCTGGGTTTTGGCACATCAAGTAGAAATGGCCACGTGCCCACACCTGCTCACATAAAGGTGCACGGTGAGCTATCGCTGTATGTGGATCTGGCTTGGAGGTGATGGGGCAGGAGCCTGAGAAACAGGACGTGCAAGGTTAAGGATTTTTTTTTTTTTTTTTTTCCTTTCCATCTGTTTGCTCTGGATGTGCCCGTGGCCTCAAGTAACCGCGTGGCCTCAGTTTTACCCCTCTGTGCAAGAGAGATGATATCTCCTTCAGTGCTACTGCGCAGCTTGAGTAAAGCAGTTCAATTAGCCACTTTGCATTCCTGCAGCACCCTCCTCCCTTTGAGGATTTCACGAGTCCTATCAGATGTGTCTGTGCGCTGGAGTCTGCCACGATCTTTCTGAGGCTTATTTTTAACCATTACATGACGGGACTGTTTGAATCTAGAAAGAAATCTGTTCAACACAAAGTGAAAGCAGATGGAGTGCAGCACCTTCCCCAGTATTCACCAAGTGTGGCTTTGGTCTCTGCAGGCCGCACTGCGTGGCAGGGATTTCCTAACAGGACCTGTGGTTGTTTAAATGACCCATGTTGTCTAAAGGATGTCGAACCCACCAGGGTTGCAGCCATCAGTCCTGCTCCATTGGTGTTGCAGCTCAGCTTTTTGCCACAGTCATTTCTGTGCATGCTTTAATCCTACAAGCCTTGTGTCATTGGGAAACCCAGAGCCTCTGGCACCTGCCTTTCCGGGGACAGCAGTGTCCTCCCTGGAGCCCTTCGGTTTCTGCAGAAGCGCTGGTGCTGGCTTGTTCCAGCTGTGAACCCCGAGGGAAGCTGGTTGCCCAGTCCTGCCATGTCGCAGGTGGCACTTTCTGCCGTGGCGGTCTGTTAGCGTGAGCCTCAGTGTTAGGGGGCCGCAATCCCCGATCCCCTCTCTCCTGGATCTAAGCAGGCATGCCGGTCTAGTGCCACACAGCTCCTAAATTGCCACAACTCGAAGTCGGCATCAGATCTCGACTTTGGATTGCATGGGAGTAAGGAAGCAGGGAGTTGCTCCCAGCAGTTCGGTTGTGGGGTAAAGTATGCATCGCTCGATGGCATAAATGGGGTGTGGAGCGGGGTCATCCTCTTGGCCTTCACTGGAGCCTGCTGAGCAGGGAGAGGGGTGGCTGGGCCTGGCTCTGAGTTGGGAAGGTGGGGGTCATTGGTGTGGCTCCTTCAGCAAAGCCAGACTGGCTTCTCCTGTCCTCTTCTGCAACAGGGCTGGTTGTCCGGTCTTAGCCCATTTTTCTTTAAATAGAATTTTTTTTCCTACACTTGCACCTTCTGCAGGGCCTGAAGAAGTCCCCACGAAAAACCTGTCCTACCCTGCATTTTGCACTCAGGAGCTGATGTTTCTCAGTGGCGTTCATGCTCCGGAGAGCTCCAGCATCCTGTTAGGACAGGAGCACAAGATGAAACGGTGGCATTGTATTAAAATGCCCAGTTCCTAACCTGGTATGAAATAGGGCCAATTCCATGCGAAGGGGTGGCCTGTCCTGGGCACCAGCTGCCTCTGCAGACTCCATACAAGGCAGCCTGCCTTCTGCAACTAAGTGAAGCTCATTTTTACTAACAAAGCCTATTTAAGACTTTCCTTAGGATCTTCAGCCAGCCCCTAAATTTGAGACTCACCTTACTTGCTCACACACAGTGCTCACCTCCCCTCTGACTACTCAGTCGCTCATTCATGAGCTCCAGACTCCTACTCTGACATTTCAGAAAATGAGCCTTCTGCTTTATCATAGTAGTCAGGGCCTGTGCTGAGTGATGCTGATTCATTCGGTATAAAGGGAGTTTATCTTCCAGCCGTGTGCGCGCCCCCAGGGTTCAGCTATAGAATAATCACCAGCAAAAGAGCACCGAGCTGTTCATGTACTGCATGCAAGGCAATCGAGCAGGTTTCCAGGGTTTGGGAACTCAGCTGGCAAACTCTTGAGAGAGCAAGCGGCAGAGGTGCTGTCGCTGCACCCGGCATCCCGGGCATAGCGCTTGCTTCCCAGTCTCCCTGCCAAGCTCTCCTCACCCGTGACTCGTGCTCCTCCCCGCGGGTTGCTGCAGACCAGGCAGTCCTGCTCTTCCGCTTTCCCTGGGTGAGAGCTCTTCGGAGACTGAAGAGGCACAGGGCAGCAGGTTTTGGTTGCTTTAGCCCCATGAGATGCCACGCGCTTCTTCAGGGTGGCTCAGGCCTGTCCATCTCCCCGCCTCCTTGCTGTGGCCCTGTTCACCGCCCGGGCTTGCGGTGCTGCAGATGGACCGGGCTGGTGATGTTTCTGTGTGCGGAGGCTAGTATGATCATTAGTCACTTTTTCAAAATCTGTAAAGGTACGGTGCCAAGCAATGCCTACTGCTCACTGTGCCCACAGCACAGGGGAGCGTCTGCAACCAGCAGACTCGCTGCCAGTCATGGGGTTACGGGCAAGCAGGCTAGGAAATGCTGCAGACTGTATTCTGCAGAGGCCGTGCTTATGCTGGGACTGCCAGCCACTGCAGCCCTGGGCCATCCCTGTGGCAAAGATGCTGTAGGCGAACGATTTTGCAGCAGAACGGGGGTCCTCTGCACCTTGCAGCACTTGTCCTCCATCCTCCTGCCAGGAGTGCTGCAGAGAGGCCCAAGCTAGCTCGGCGTGCCCCAGCTCCAGAACTGGGGCTGTGCATCTATGTTCGTGTGGCACTGTGCCCGAAGAGGAGCTAATTAGCCCTGCCTTTCATCAGAACTAATTAACGTGTCCGCAATGCCACGCCAAGGCGTCTCTGCCGCATCCCATTCAGGAACTGGCACGCCCAGAGTAACCTAGTTCTGCACAGCGCTGTCAAGCTTGGCCGGCTTCCCTCCCGCTCCACGCCTCTGCCCCTGCAGCCCCCTGCACCGCAGGCAGTTGGTCCTGCCGGCAACCCAAGTCAGCTGCTTTCAGCACAGAGAAAAGTATAAATCACCTCTCCAGAAAACTGCTTTAAAAAGCAAAACAAGGAATAGCCTACTGAAGCAAACTTACTAGCCAGACTTCGGGATACTCCTACGCTGCCAGTGCACCGGGGCGTTTGCCACCCACCAATAACTCGGCTTCCCTCAAGATGCCCAGCACGGTCCACCCTTTCAAAACCCTCTGACTTATCCTTACTAATTCGAGGGCATGAAGAATAGTCAGCACAAGCATCAGTCAGTCGCTCCATCATCTCTGACCCTACAGTCAGTCAACCAGGATTTCACTAGCCATGCTGTTATTGGGCACTTCTCCACTATTTTCACGCTGGACAGCGTCCCTGTGCCTCAAACCTATACCCTTGGGGCCTTCGTAGTGACCACAGATGCTCTCGGGGACAAGTTCAAACCATGTCCCGTGTCCATTTACCATGCTACCTGGTGACCTCGAAGCTCTTCTCTCTGGCAACAACATTGCCTTAAGACGGCAGTGTGAAACAATATGCTAAAACCATGTACGCTACATAAATAGCGGGCGGCTCCAGCGTTTCTATCTGCCTGCAATGCTGAAACGCTACCAGGGTCAGAATAGACGTGTCTCGCTAGCGCAGTCCTATAAGGTTTCCTTCTTCTGCTGATGAATATGCATGGAGCAGCATTTAACCATTGCTCCACGTCGAGCACCGTGAGTCCAGGCCATGTGTCCACTAGTCTCCTTCCCCTCCTGACCTGCTCATTTTGCCTCGGTGATGCCCGTAGGGCTGCCCGGCATCAGCACAATTGCATTCTCCGTCAGGGAATTAGTTTTACCTCGTATAACTTTAACACTTCACGTTGAGCTGCTGCGCACGTAACGTCTGCAGAAGACTGAACTCCCTTGTGTGAGCACGCGGGAGGAGGGGGAGCAGTGCTTGCACTAAATATATTTGCTGTGTTTTCAGTCTCCGGTGACTAATCCACCCGGCTTTACATCCCAGGTTCTGCATCTCGTTTTACCTTTCCCGCAGGCTCGTTGTCTAGCAGCAGGAAATGCTATCTGGGGCATTCCCTTTACCAGCCCTTCCTTGGCTCCCCACACCTTGAACTGCAGCTACTCAAATCTGAAATCAGGTCTTAGCAAGAGGGCAGGAAAAGGAGGGGCTGGGACAGCTGTTGTCTCTTCTGACACTGCGGGCCCTGGTCTCTGCGGGTTGACTTCTGCTTTGCCCAGATGGACCAGCCGTGTCCGGGAGTTCCCGGCGTTGCACCGAAACCTAGCTAAAAGCTGCCCCTCTTATGGCCTTTCCCTCTTTCGGGAAAGAGTTTCATTCTTGCAGAACGATCAGAAACTGCAAGAAGCACAGGAAGAATCAAGACTCTTTCTTCTTAAATTTTTCCTCCCACCTCGGCCTGGTTTGTCACCACCCTCGAGCCTCTGGTTGTGCCCAGGGGCTTGGTCCTGGGGGGTGCCAGGTGCCCTTTCCCCAGAGTTGAAAGCACTGTGTCCCATACGACTGTGCGTTAGGCTGGGCTCTTTGATGCTGTATTGGGCGCTTCCCAGACTCCCAAAGTGCCCAAAGAGATGAGCACGGGGGGGCTTTTTCGAGCTTCCAAGGGGAAGGAGAGGCCTTCCAAAGGCATGCTATGGATTTAGAAGTGCAGCATCCATAGGACTTCCCCATTAACACACGTTTAATCTCCTCCCCAACTCTTTGCACCCCCAAACCATCCTCCACATCCCTTTTCCTCTTCTCTTAGTCCATCCATGATGTGCTGAACTCACGCCGTGCAGTTTGTGGTTTCATTGAACCTTGTGCTGCAAAAGGGAAGCACCCGCCTGTGGCGCCAGCGTGCCCAGGGCACAGCCGCCCCCAAGCACCGCAGCGGGCAGCACCACTCGCTCCTCCCAGCAGCTCAGCTGCCAAACGTAGGCAGCCCTCGCGCACGCTCGGGGTTGGGGCTGACGGTGATCCCGGAGCGGAGGCAGATGAAGGGGGCGGGCGGAGGAGGAGAGTGAGAGCAAGAGCCCGAAGGTTAAGGCCTGTTCTCCCAGGTGGTTTTCAGCAGCAAAAATGATTAATGTCACAGCCGCTGTCAGCCGCCCTAGCAAACCCGAGCAGAGTCCCCCCTTCTGCCGCAGGTGCAGGAGGTTGGGAGGTGGACTCATACAGGCGTTTTCCCACCATTGCCAGATCCCAGCAGAGGGGTTTATCGGTGGCTCTGCGCCCAGCGCCACAACTTGCTTTCACTTTTGGACTGAGGGCTTCTCAGAAAGCTGTTTCTTCTGCAGGCAGCTCTCCTCTGGGCGCTGAGCGGATGGAAAACAGTCACGTTCTCCCGCGCGCTTCCTAAGTCTTATTTTGTAATAAGAGTGGCTCTCAGGGGGTTGTTATTTAACATTTTGGTGGAGCAAAGACCCACCGAGCGTGCATCGACGAATCCCTCCCTTCTGCGATGAACAGCTGCTGGGGGTACACGCGCCCTTTGCTGTTGCATTTTAGAAGCCCCTTGTTAGACAGCCGTGCTTGCTGTTAAATCTGTTTCTGCGTAGACCAGCTGAAGAGACCGCTGATCCGTCGCGTTGTCTTTGTCGAGTTCTAGTTCAAGTCCTAGCACACGCATCCCGAGAATAAACTTTTCCCTAAGTTGGGGCCCTGCCCTGCGGCAGCTAGCCCAGCTCCTCTCTTCTCCGCCCGCTTCCAGTGTTCATAGTAATGCTTCGTATTTGGGGATCTTTCATTTCAACCCTTGGGAACAACCCGACAGCAAAAACCACTAGGCCGGCAGTGGAAGGGAGCTTGGGTCAGCGTCCTTGGCTTGGAGCAGCAAGTTTTTTTTATCCTAAGGCACAGTATGAAAACCACGTTTAATTGTCCATAAGCAAAATTCAGGCTCTCTCCAATCCGGGGAGTATTTTCAGCCCTGGTGGGCATTATTCACATGGTAGGCTCCTGCACCAATTCTGGCTTGCTCGTAGCGGAGGTGACGTGGTTTGGGAACAAAGCCGTTGGGTGGTGAATGCTCTGTGTTGCCTTGTGCGTAGGGGATCTGTCCCACGAGAGGAAGACGAAGGCTGTGGTCATCTGCGAATGCTCTCTGCAGCACTCCTCAAACTTTTGGGGATGACTTGTGAATGTCTCACTCTCCCGCGGCTCCACTTGGCTGCCTCGAAAGTGCCAGCAAGCCACCGTGGCCCAGGCTCCGATGCACCTGATGCCTGGGCAAAGCGAAGGGAAGCAGGACTCTGAGCCTCAACCGTGGCTTCTTGCTGCTCTCCCCTTCGTGCTCCTGGAGCAAACGTGGAGCGACCGGCTCGGGTCCCTGCTACCGTACTGCTCTACATAGCGGAGTCAGCTGCAGAGCTGTGGCTGTGGGAATAGAAACAGGCTCACTTGGGAGGTTCGAATGGGTTAAAATGAAACTACCGTTCCTGTTTTAACAACTTCTTGGCCTCAGAGGCACCAACAATTAGCTTTCATAGTAAAAAAAAAAAAAATGATTGCTAGAAATTGCACGCCCGGTTCAGCGAAGTCTCGTCTCTTCCCTACGCCTAAATTAAGTCCCGCAGACAGTCGGGAGCCAGTCGCAAAACACGCCTCGCACAAGCACTTAATGGTCCTGTATTAAAACGAAGTTGCATGAAACAGCCTGGTGTTATGCGGCCCTGCTTGGCCAGGCTCATTAGCAGCCGTTCCCACTTGAGCGCCTGTCTGGGCGCACTTTCTGCTCCACCCCGTTTCATAGATGTCAGGGGCTGGAAGGGACCTGACAGATCATCGGGTCCAGCCCCTCCAGCTGGAAAGACTGCTGGGGTCATCTGACCCCAGCAAGGTGGCCATCAAGATGCTTCCTGATGCCCACCTTGCTGTGGACATCTGATCCTGCCCAAGTGCATTTGACTTTGGCCTGCGGGTCAGCTCTGCGTACGAAAGCAGGGGTGACCCGGAAGAGTTGGATCTGTGGCTCGCCAAGCTCCGAGGGCTTGTGGCGGGACTGAGAAAGCCTGTGCATTGTGGCGACCTGCACGGCATTCGTCAGCGTCTAATTAACTTAGTGTGCGGCAGCTCAAGCCGTCACGGCGTTGGCTCTTTACCTTCCAGGCTCGCCACTCTCCCGTATTGCCAGCGCAAGTGTGTAAGCCTGTGATTCAGCCTTGTCCTTTCACTCAGTGAGAAGCGATGCTTTGCGTTTTGTCCGCCTCCCCCTCCTCCTCCTCCCTTCCCCAGGCCCGTACAACGAGCCGGGAGCCGCACTCGCTGTGTGGGCAGCGCTATGTAGTAGGAGGGTTCCCCGACCCCGGAGCCTCTGCAGTGATGCAGCCCATTGACGTCCTTCCTCCTGCATCAAAGGGTCGGTTGCTTAGCTGCCTGGTCCAGCCTGTCTCTCTTGTTCAGCATTAAAGCACATAGCTGCGAGAGAGCCACGTGCTTTGTTAAAGCAGGGCTGGCCGAGTGCCTGAAAACCAGTCTGGAGCAGTAGTGGAAAAATCTCATTAAGTTTTACAAATATTTTTGTTTTCTTCCCCTCTTCCCCCCCGCCCACTCTTTTTTCTCTCTTTTTTTTTTGCAGTAAGTTATAATAGTTCTCCAGGGACCCGAGCTCCCAGTTCATTGGCAGAGCCCGTGCAGTCGTGGTCACGTGCCAACTTCAGCGCTGCAAACGCAGCCCGTCACTGGCTGCGCGGTTGGTTTCCGAGGGGCCGAGCTGATTGTCATGTTGTTCCTTTTCAAACCCTGCGTGGTACGGTTTCCCGTATCGCCAGCTGCTTGAGCGCTGAGGTCTTCGCCAGCTGAAGTCTTGACCGTGCATCCCCAAGGAAGCCAAAAAGAAATGCAAAACTACAGCTCTTGGTTCAGAAATGATACCTTTTAATAGACCAACTAAGAAATCGCAAAAAATCTGTGTCTTTTTTTTTTTTGCAGGGGTGTAGGTTGTAGCCATGTTGATCTAAGGACATAGGCAGGCCCGGTTCTTTGGGTAGATGCGATATCTTTTATTAGACCAACTCAGATAGCTGGACAAATTCTTCTTAGCAAGCTTTTGGGCGCACGCACCCTTCTTCAGGCTTAGGGAAAATTAAAGATGGTAAAAGTCCCCTTGCAAAGAAAGATAATTTTTTTGTGTGATTTCTTAGTTAGTTTAATAAAAAAGTATCACCCAGAGTTTGAGAGTTTTTTATTTCTTTTTGTCTTACACCAACCCGGCTACCAAATACGTCCCTGAACCAAGGAAGCCAACGTACTCGTCTTTGTGCCTTGAGTCTCAAGGGTTGGGGGTCCTGGTTCTGCTGGGTCTCTGTTTCTTCTGTGCTTGTGCAGAGTTTCAAACGTGAACTCCAGTGAAATGAGTGGAGTTATCTTTTCCGAGCTCAGGCAGCTCGTATCTTGTATTGTTATCACAGGCAAGTATTGACAGAAAAGGCGGTCGCTCGGCCTCAGTGCACAGCACCAGTTGCTTAATCCTTAACTTGTCAAATGTCCTGGGCGCTTTCTAACCTGTTCCTCCCAAGTCTTTGGCGGGGAGACATCGCCTCCCCGATGGCAGCACCTTGCAGCATCGCAGTGCTAGGCGCAGGTTAAGAGACCGTTGGCTTCCTCTGCAGTGCATCCGGCATCTGTCCCCATTGGAGATGGATATTCTAGTAAACAGGCCATTGATCTTCTGCCACCTGCCACGTTAGCAAGCGTGTGCAGGTTGCTGAGCTATAAATGTTGGCCTGGCTCCTTTATAATGGGGTCAATTAGGAGCTTTAAATGGCAAGACTGTGAATTGAGATTAAAAGTATCTGCGGTAGGAAAGGCCCTCAAAGGATCGCCTCGGCCAGCTCCCCTTGTAGAGTGCAGGATTCACTGTTCCCATCCCCTCCCGGACAGGTGCCAGTCCCAGGTACTCTTGAAGCGTCCAGTGAGAACTTCAGTCTCCCCAGGCAGGGAGGCAGAGAGAGAAATATATTATTTTGCGGTAAGATGCTGACAGTGTGCAGCGCAAGGATATAAAACATCAAACATTAGAGAAAACAACCCATTTGACCCGTGAATATGCCAGTTAAAAATGATCAATGAAAGGATTGCAATGAAGGGGCTCGTGGAGTGGATGGGGACTCTGGACAGTTCGAGCCTGGGGTGCTGAGCCCTGTCCTGCGGCTCTCGGGCCTGTCACAGGATCGCCGGCTGATGTCTGATGGGCAATCCCAGCGTGTCTCTGCTGTAAGCCATGCGAGCAGACTGGTAAAATTCCAGTCACCAGGTTTAGGGTCACCCTTTTCCTAGCACGTTTTAAGGGAGTTTATCATGGGCTGTGGATTTCCTGTTGCTCTCGGCCCTGCTGCACAGCATCCTTGAACATCATGCCAGAAAACCAGGCTGGCTCCTGTATTGCTGTCCCTGTCACTTGTTCCAGCTGAGGTTAATTTGCTTTGCTACGGAGGTTGTGATTTTCCAGCTCTCATCTGGCTTCAGGCTGCCTACGGGGCTCTTTCGAACTGGAGCCCAGATTTGAGATCAACAAAGCCATTTACGGTAGATGCCGATGAGCAGAGATTTCTGGTCGAACGCTTTTTGCTTAAAAACTGGCAGACACAACCCCATTCAGAATCTTTTCCTCTAGCACCGGGCCGGCGGGGTAGGGTCTAAATACTGCACTCGGTGTCGTGAATCAAGCATGCTCGATTCATTCTTTTCCCCTTTGTTTTTCAAAATCTGAAGCAGCAGAAATTCTTGCCATGACCGAGTCCTGCAGGAATGTCGGCTATGCGAGACATGCCCGGCATCGCAGAGCTGTCCGGCTCGCTTCCCCTGCCCTGGCGTGGGCTCCCCACGTGCCTAGACGTTGTCCTGCCCTGGCTCACTGCTGCTTTCATTTTGGCCCTCGCCTCCGTCCCTTTGACTCGCAGCCCTTGGCCAGAGCGCAGCCACTTGGCTGAAGGCTGCACAATTCGAGCCACCCTTGTGCAGGAGAGTGGCACTTCGGGGCTTATAAAAGCACCAAGAGCCCTTGGACTTCCAGGTCTGGCATTACAGACTCTGCATGTCTGCAGCTTCCCTGTTCTGCCATTAGTTAATGACGGTGGAAGAGCCTACACTAGGTGCTGATTAGTGCTCTGTGATTACTTTGGGGTTAAAAAAAGACTCATGTCTAATTCCTTTCTATTTTTTTTTCTTTTCCTAGGGATATTCCAGGACTAGTGGGAAAAGGTACGTGCACTTTGTAGCCCTTTGAGCCCTTCTTGATCAGTGTTGCATGACTGAGATGGGGGTAAGCTTTGTTACGTGACACGCTTGTGCCCAGCAGGAGTGGCTCTCTAGTCTCCAGCACTGCAGCGTTCAGGAAACTTTGGCAGTGAGCTTTAAACTACCCTGTGACCCCCAGTGCGAACCTTTGCTGGATCGGTCTGTGCCACGTGGCTCTTCCACAGGACATGGATTGACTGCTCTTTCTGCAACAGCAGAGCACGCAGCTCAGCCTCAGTCTCCCCGTAGTAGCGCTTGGGAGCCCAATTCTTGCTTGTGGACCCAGCTGCAGATTTATTTGGCTCCTTTGCTGCATTAGCCCTCCCGGACATCCCTTCTCCTCCTGTCTCTGCACACCCACGTCCCGGTTGTGGAGCTCCTTAACTCTCTTGCATCTCCTCATCAAGCGCGTTTTGTGGTTACGCCTCTTCCACAGCTGCACCGCAGAATTGCTCAGCACGACAAAATCTGTGTCTGCCACGGGCTGGCTGAGTTCCCGGGGAGATCTGTGGAGCTCCTCGGGGTCCATCCTGGCTATGAAAAGGTCTGAGGATCTTTGTCCTAGATGTCTTGGGGCGGCACAAAGTCTGCACATGTGCCAGAATGAGCCTTGCCTCCTGGTTTCACCAAACACACATAGAAGGATGGTTTTAGCAGAACCCATGCCCCTCTCCTTCATTTCTAGAGGAAGCAAGCTGTCAGACAGCCTTCGCGGTGGCACGGACAGGACCCTAATGGCTTTGGGGATGTTGGTTCCTGTCATCGTGTCATTCAGAAAGCTGCCGTTGATCTGCTTGGGAGCAAGGGGGTTCTGCGGACACGGAGCAATCGCTTCACCTTGAGGCAGTCGCTCCCCGTGTCAGCCTTTGCTTGTCAGCTTTATAAAAAGGGGTCCCTGTGGTATTCGCTGTCATTAAAAAGAACTTCACTTCGCTCTCAGTGCTGTTGTCAGGCAGTAAAATGAACCCCTGCTTTGGTAGGGGATTCTGTAAAGCCCCGATAAAAATGACCTTCCAACTTTGCAGGGTCTGTAGTGAAAACTCTCTAGATTTCACTGTCGTGGAGGGTTGGGAAAAGTGCAAATAGCAGGACTGGTCGCGTTCCTGCAGTAGACCAGATGAACTGTTCAGAGACACTGAAACTCGTATGAGAGGTACAGAAGCAGAAGTGGCAAATTACTGCTAAGGGAAAACTCTGGAGGGCAGTCACTTCTCGTTAGTGAGTGTTTCGACTGCGTGTGGATGGGTGGTTGTATGCTGGCCGTCTGTAAGCGCTAATGAGTTTTGCATGAGATAAGACAAGGCCTTGTGGACCTTTTCAGTTGCACGTCTCCTTTTTGATCATTTATTCATTGGGAAACGTCAGGTGTATAAGAACTTCCAGTGAGGTATCCTGAAATGCCCCTGATCTCTTTGAGCGAGAAGGCAGGGTGGATATGCACCTTGATAGACTAACTGAATAAGGTTATATATAGAGCGAGAGAGCACAAGCTTTTGTGAACCCAAATTCACTTCATCAGATGCTGGGGAAGGACGTGCAGAAAGCAGAGTATCAGAAGGAAAGGGAAAGCTGTGTCAAGGGCATGCTGTCTGCTACAAGTCGAATGCTTTGTTCCAGTATTGGAGGCAGCAGGTAAAGAAACTGTAGAAATGAGCAGCTTAGCCAATAAAATACTGGAAAGTTGAGGCTTTATTTCCCAACTGGCAGGACCGAGGTCACGAGAGACCTGATTTAAGAAACCTCAAACGAGTTTGAAGTCCCCATCCAATTTGTGTTTAAACTTGAGACGGAGCAGCCTGCAGCCAGCTGCCCCCAGAGCTCTGAAGTCCGTTCACACAGGGACAGATGCATCACAGATGCACTTCTGTTTGCAGAGCACACGCTGCACAGGTGCAGCCTGGCCCCCTCCTAGCTTGCACCAGTGCAAAGTCTCTCTCTCTCTCTCTCTCTCTCTCTCTCTCGCAACCGTGGGCGTTATTGTGATGCAAAACAGATGCTTCACTAACTGGATCAAGGTAGCAGTGCTATAAATGCCAGCCACAGCCCCGGGATCAGGCTGTTGCGCTAGCTGTTATTTAAACCGGAAGTCATTTGCAAGCAAGATAAAGCAGGTTGAATTTTTCTCTTTACCAAGGTAAAGATGTTGGCTTGAGCCAGTCACTTGCCAGGCAAAGCAGGATCTAAATGCGGTGCGTCTTTTAATATCTTTTTAGCAGAGCAGTTATACATGCTTTGGAATGCATCTTCAATCTGCATCAATCTGTTCTTATGTAAACTTTCTTTCGAGTTAAGGGAATGAGGCATCATTATCTCTGGCAGATGTAGCAGTGGGCAGGCAGAGTCTGAGGGTTTGTATATGCTTGAGAAGTGGTTGCTGATTAAGCTCGAGTGTGAAATGAGATGCAGTTGCTATTCTTGGATGACTTCATGTGCGGCTGCTCCTCTTCCACAGTAAGCTTGCCGTGTTCCCATTCAGCGTAACCCACTTCTTAAAACCTGGGTTAAACTGAGTGGGAACATGACAGTCTTATTCTGCAACAAGTACCCACTCATGGGCTCTCCAGGAGCATTGCCAGGTGCAGACAGTCCCTTCGTGACCTCATCTGCAGAAGATCCACCCTCTCAGCCCGGAAAGACTCATCTTACCAAGGCTGAGGACAGTCTCTTCCCTCCGGGCGTTCGGCACGGAGTCCGGCTCTAGGAGAAGCTGTTCTGTGCTCCTGCGAGCTTCTCGCTGCCCGTGAGTGTAGTGCGCTGACACGAACAATTTCTTACCAAGCTGAGATACCTGCAGGTACCTGACACTGCCATCTGCTTAAAAAATACTCTATTCTGCACAGCTACACGTGCGCTTTAATGCGCATTAGCCTATTTTTAATGCATCGCTAAAAATGTGCTATTTAGTCAATACACATTAAAATAGGCTAACACACATTGAATGTCACTAAAAAAACTGCTTTTAAGTTAACGCTCATTAAGACAGGCTAAGACGCATTTTCCTAGCGTCTCACAATGGAAGTACAATATTTAATGCGCATTAACTAAAACGCACCAGTGCACGTGTAGACGTGCCAGGGGTTCTCAACCTTTTTGGACTTGAGGCCCTTCTTACTGGACTTGAGGCCCCCGCCGTGATTTCTGTGAATTGAAATAAAACTAATTTACATATTCCAGCTCTTACTTCCTTGTGGAGGGGCTAGGCAGTGGAGGTGGGGGATCATTCAGGCAGGGACAGGCCTGCGACCGCATTTATCCGCTTGGCTTATCATCTCACACCTCACTTAGCCATTTACCTTATCATCTGCTTATCTCCTCACCCTCGAGGCACCTGCCGGAGAATCTGGTCCCCTGCACCCTGGTTGTGATCACGGCTATAAGCACAAGAGATGCATGTGTCCCAGGGAAGATAGGGCCAGGATGAATGCAAATCTGTTTTTAAAACAATCGGTTGGGCTTTTGGCAGAGCAGTGTTGCTGGCATGCCCCCTTTTTCCCCTTGCAGAGTTTCTGTGCAAAAAAGCTTTTGCCTTATTTACACGTGGCTCCGGGTTAGCAGGTGCAAAGGCAGTTTTCTTCGCTTGGCGAAGTTCAGTGAAACTCGAGGAACTGAGTGAGAGCAGAAAAAGTGGGAAAGCCCATGCTCCTGTTGCAGTCTAGTTATAAAACGGGGGGGAAGAGGGGGCGTGGAAGACGGCATCAATTAATTCTTAAAAGCTTGAACAACACGGGGACAAGGTGGGTAGACCAAGTGCAGGTGCTTCCTCAGCCTGACGAAGGGCATTTGCACCCGAAAGCTTGCAAAGAAGAATTGTTCCAACTAGTTGAGTTGGTCTATTAAAAGAGATCAGGCTTACCCAAAGAGCCTTGTCTGCCAAGGTGTGTGAGCATTTCTGTGCATTAGAGATGCTTAGATAGAGGAGTGCTGGGATTCCCAGAAGTGTGGCAGCCGCTTTGGTAAGATATACAATGCGACTATTCATCTCATATTTTTTTGTGGTGCAGACTACTAAATATGGCATCTCTTTCAGCAGAAATTATCTGGTGCTTTCTAAACAGACCCAGGAGACGGCTGAAACGGCTTTTATGCTCGGTTGTGTAGGAGGGCAGCTCTGCGTCTAAATGCAAGCCCTACAAAATGATCAGGAGGCCAAAGGGCAGCTATTACCTGATGGCCATCGCTCACATGTCTCAGTGTATAACCCTTTGTTCAGGGCCCAAGTTCCTTTTTTAGTCTGTCTGTCTTGTTGCCAGCCTCTTTCAAAGCCGTTCGCACTGCCCAGTCCTTAGCTAACTCTTGGGCTCGCGCCAGGCCAACGTGACTTGATTTCCTGTAAAAGAGACAAAAGAAAGTGACCTCCTGCTTCCTTTCCCCGTCGCACAGAGATTCCACAGCCTGATGTGGGAGTTGCTCCTTGGTTGCAAATCCTCACATGATGTTGCAGTCATCGGTGTTAGCAGAAAGACCCGGGGTTGTGTGAAAACAGCTGCACAGACACTGCAGTCACATGGAGCCTGGCCTTTTCTGTGCGCACCCTCGTTTTGATGGGTGAAGCAAGTGCAAAAGAGTCATCGAACCGGTCAGGCCGTATTTTCGTCTTGTTTAGGGAACAAGCATCTTCATTTTTTTCCTTGCGTGCAGCTGACTTAATTGAGGGGGCTGGCCTTGACGGCCGGGCTATTTTGAGCTCCTTGTGGGCACCTCCATTTTTTTCTTTTGGCTCCTCGCGGAGGTCTCTGTAATGAAAACAAGACTTGCATGCAAAGAGAAGGGCAAGCGAGCACTGAGGAGTCACCAGACTGCTTGCCTGCCCCTGTGCTCTGTGGACACATGAGAAAAGCATCAGTCCTTATTGGCATGTGATGTGACCGCTACAAAAGGTCACGGACATTTATAGTGGAATTACCCGGAGTTGGCTCTCCACGGCCTGTTTTCAAAGCGTGAACGAGAAATCTCTCTGCTAATCATTGATTCGAGCCAAATGCTCCAGCATGGGAGTGGGTTTTATTCCACTGGCCTGGCTTAACCATTAGATTCAGGCTTTTTCTGCTGTTGAAGCTGCTTCGGCAAGTGCTAGGTTAGCGCCTTGCATTGGCAGTGCCGAGCCCTGGCTTCCGGTCTCCACCCTGCCACGGACACGCTGGGTCCCCTCGCGCCCTTCTGCCTTTTCAGTGGCAGGTCACAGGAGCAGGGGCTGATGAGGGCAGTATCGGCCCTCATCTCGGCGTGGTGTCGGGACGGACGTTTTGAATTCTTGGAGAGCAGCACACGTGGGGGCACTGAGGCTGTAAATCAGCAGATGCTGCCAGAGAAATGATTTGCATGCAAGTTTAGAAGTCACCTGGGTGTTGGCTGCAGTAGAGAACAGCACCGGCCTTGTGTGCAAGTGGTTTTACTAGACGGGTTTTGCTTTTATCCCTGTAAAATCCTCGGGTGCCCATACACATGCCATGCCGCGAGGCTGCTGCAACGCGCTGTGATTACTGCACGATTAATGGAGTCTGTTGCAGCGTGGTCATTCCCGTGCTGCAGCCGACTCCGGCGTCATGTGCATCAGCGTCCCTGCCCGGAAAAATGGTGGGGGGGCACTTTAACTAAAGCTCGTTTGATGAGCATTAGTTAAAGTGCCTCCGCTGACATTGTTCAGTGCAAGGATGCTGATGCATGTGACGCTTCAGGCACTTTAATTGGAGCATGGAGGGGCTCTCGGAGCTGCTCCAATTAAAACACCCCCTACTCCCGGTGCATGTGTATAAGCACCCTGCTGTCTGGGTGCGAAGCTGGCTAGGAAGACATGTGGCTCTTGGTACATGGATTTAATGTGGAGGCGGTTGCTGGTGATATTGCAACGATGGCTTCATGAATGAAAGTAGTTCGTTAACATAGTCTTCCCCTGGATGGACTTAGGGCCAGGCAGCGGTGTTTGCACTGTGCAGGCATCTGCCGCTGTCACGGTCCAGTCGGGCCGGCATGGAGAAGTGCCTGTTTGCTCGTCCTGGCTTCCTTTTTTTGGAACCTGGGTCCGTAGCATTTTTAACAGCTCCTGGGAGCAGTTTCCCTGCAGCGTGCTGTGTGCTAGCACCACCACCCTGCCTTCTTCGGAGGCCAGTAGCTCTTGAAATTCCTTGTGGGTGAGGCAGCTGGACTCGTGGGGCTGTTTGCTATTACAGAGGGAAACGCTGGGGGTTTCCAAAGTGCCCACGAGGAGCTTTGGGTCCAGATTTCCCCAGTATAAATAAAGCTCCCATCTGTGTTACGAAGAAAACTCCCTTTTGCCTTTCTAAGGCTTTGCTGGCTACACAGATCAGAGAAACGTGGAAGCACAAAATTACCCAGGCACAATGTACTAGCGATGCTAAGGCGGTTTCACAGGCAGGGCGCACTGGCCTTAATGATTTCCAGATTGCGCGCGTTGCCTAATTGCATCTCACATCACCGCCGTCCTTCTTCGTTGCTCTAATTAGCTCTCTGGGCTGCCATACGAAGCCATGACACTACCAGGGCTTTGGGCAGTCTCGACACAGGGTCACCGAGGGATTCTCCAGGTCGGTCAGCGAGTGGAAACAGCTGAACTCTCGCTGCTCGTGGTTGTCTTAGTTGGTGTCTGGACATCTTGCCCATGGCTTAACAGCCGTGTCTGGCTTATTACTTAATCTGTGTTGCAATATTTAACTTGCTTTAGAAACAGGCTGTCTAGGCCCCCTCTCCAGGGCATGGGCACCACTGATGGCACCTCTCTTGGCAGAGGCGGTCACTCTCATTTTTTACTCCGTTCTTGTGTCCAGCGATTGCCTGCACCTTGCAGCCGGTTGTGTGTCGCATCCCGCGTCCTTTCGTGCCCTTAGAGATGTGGTGGGAGGGGTGGCTTGTGCCCAGATGGCACGTGGGATGTGGGATTCAGGTGTTGGAGGGAAGAAGCATCCACGGCTTTTCCCATCAGTGTCTCATAGTTCCACTCTCTCCTCCTGGGCTTGATGCAACTACTTCCATTTCCTGCGAAACCAACACCCAAACAGCGCTGGCCCCGTTGCACCCCAGCGTGGCGTGGCTGCTGTAGGGGGGCCGGACCCGATGATCTGTTTAGGTCCCTTCCAACCCTAAGCACTATGAAACAATGATGTTGGATGAAAGATCTTTCATTACAGTGCAAAGAGTTCTCTTCTCTGGAAGTCAGGGAGGCTTGTGTGAGCATGCACCCTGGAAGACCTTTTCTGAGGAAGCAGCAGGGCTTGGCTGACAGTGCGGGGCCCTTGCAGATGCTGAGCAGGCTTTCCAGCGAAGTCAGCATCCGGGAACAATGCAGTGGCTTGGCCGGCGTCCAGGAGGCAGGCTGCTGTGGAAGGGGTGGCGCTGGGTTGCCAAACCCAAATCAGCCTTGCAGTAACCGGGCAGACGCACGTGATGGAGGGGAGCTAAGGTGAGGAGGCAGCTCGAGTTCCAGACTCCCAAGGAGCTGCAGTAACAAGAGTGAATTAATGCGTGGGAAAAATGCCTCCCTCCCATCCCAAATGGCAGCACGTGGGGTGCCACGGCTGCCCCTTTCCCCTGGCTCCCCCGTCCCACCCAGACAACAAATCTAGGGGCGTCTGCATGGGGTCGGGTCTAAAGGACAGACTGTGAAAGGGCTTGTAGCATTGCTGCCTGCTAAATGCCCTCCCCTCCTGTCCTCGGGATGGACCCCAGCGATCCCCAATGATGGAGTCGTCCCTGCCAGCTGCCAAACCTGGGTGTGGGCACAGCAGGGAGCTTGGGGCACTGGGACACCGGGTTAGCTGCAGAGTGGGTAGGAGGACGTCGAAGTGGCCCCTGGCGCTGCATGATGCAAGGTTGCAGGCCGTTTTCTCCCAGTAGGAGGAAGGTGCAGGCGGTGGGTGCCAACAGCCTACTGCCCTGATTGTTGGTGAGCTTTTTTTCGCCCAGTCTGTGATTATGCTGCTAAAAATAGACAGGAACAAAATAGACAGAGCCCCATCTCGGGGCAGGGTCTGGACAAGCCAGTGGTATTTGTTCAGCGACTTGTGTAACATCCCTGAAGGCTGAGCACCCGGAGGGCAGGCTGACGCGCGAGCGGAGAGGGGAAAGGAGACCCTTGCTGTGCACGGCGCTGGCCAGAGCTCAGGGGGAGCATGGCCTGGGGCTTGTGCAAGGCCGACTGGCTGAAGCATCGGCTGCGTTTGCAAACAGCCGCCGTCGGCAGTCACGGCCCCCTCACCCTTTGAAAGGAGAGAGGACGCCTGTCACCGAATTGGCAAATGTGTTTTGCATTTTAAATGCATAGGAGCTTCTCTGACCTGCCTTCCCCGGGGCGGCAGAGACTGTCCTTTTGGCCGCCTCATTCTGGAAAAAACCTTCTTGCCCGTAAGTCAAGTGTGCTGCCCCACATTTCGCGTGACGAGCGTTCAGATACTCGCTCGCTGGGGAGGCAGAAGACCCCCTCCCCGCTCTCTGTGATTTGGATGCCTGCGGTCTTTGTGACGCAACTGGGACGGGGCCTAAGGGCACGGCCCGCTCACCGCCGTCTCCCCTGCCCCTGCCATGTGGGTGAAAGTGCAGGGACCCTCCGGTTTCTTTGAATGACACCCTTCCCCTCTCTCCCATTCCCTCACGCTGCCTGAAAAGGGTTTTCTAAGAGCTGGTGTTGCAAATGCACCTTAGCCTAAGCCCTATTTATTCGTCGGCATGGCTCACGCCGTTGTGGATGCAATAGGCTCTAGCTCTTTCTTCCAGAGCTCTGCCACGTCCCAGTGGTGAACGCCAGCAAAACTGCGCACGCTGGGCAATAAAACCAGCAGACACGGCCCAGACCCATAAAGAGCAGATACGTCGCGCAAAGAGGTGCCATTTTTATACAGTTTTCCCCTCTAATTATTGCTGCATTTTAAAGCAAGGGGAAACAGTCTCTTGGGGGGCGAGAGTTTGCGCTGCACACGGTGGCAAACTCGCTTGGAAGTCGATGCTGATGGAAATGGCCCCCTTAAAAGTCAGATTAGGGGGTAGGAAAAACTGAAGCAGGATGGGAGAACGGTTTGAACAGGTCTGTTTTGGTACCCCGTCTGCTTTCGCTGCCTTCTGGCAACAGCGTTTCCCTGCGAAGCCGCGGGTAAGAGAGACCAGAAGAGACTCGGAAACAAAAGCGAAGCTCCCTCGTTGCTCGGAGGCTCCGCGGGTCTGACCCCCCATGGCAGCGCCATGCAGCTTGACCCGCCGGGTGTCACGAGGAGCAGCGTGTTCAGACGGCTCCGGGCCGGAGAGGCAGTCACGGTCATCCCGGGCACTTTCACAAACGTGCAACGCACAAAGCATTGCTGATGAGAGCCAGAAAGCGCGCCGGGATTTATGAGCTGCTTTTGGAAGCCGGGTCCCATGCGCTCCAGCCAGCGGGATATCAGCTCTGTGCAATCGCATGGAAGAGGCCGGGGTGGATTTGGCATGCCTTTGCCCGGAGCATGTTTTTGTGGCTGTGTGCTTCACCAAGGTGCATCCAGGACCTTGTCAGCGTTTCTCTGGCTGTTTGCTTAGCATCAGCTGAATGCTGCTTCCCCCAGCTTGACTACGAACAGTCATATCAAGCCACTGGCTTGACTGCCCTAAGCCCAGACATGGGGCTTTTTGTCTGAAGTCAGTGTTTTTGTCAGAAGCTCTGGCTTTGAAGACTCCCTTTGCTGGTAAATATTGAGGCCGTAGGCGGCACTTGCACAGGTATTCGAGCAAGACTGATTCTGATGCCCCCCACCGCCCAGTCTTTCACAGACTGATTCATTTAACCTGTTAATAGCCGCTCTTATATACGTATAGTTCCCAGGCTGCAGGAAACGTGTCCGCTCCCACCTTGCACCGAGCCTCTCGCTACGTAGCGCAGCCAGGTATCCGTCTCGGCGGTCGTGCAGCCCCGGAGTTGGCTCCCATCAGCTCACAGCCTGCAAGGGAAAGGTGCCGCAAAAGGTCAGCAAGCAAGCCTGGTGCTGAGCCATGCAGGCAGGGGTCTTCTGAGAGGGCTGCCCTGGCCCTGAGCTCCAAGTGACTTCATGTGACTCGTGGATGACCAGTCTCTGCAGCTGCTCACAGATGGTGACTCAATGCTTGGGAACCGGCTAGAGGGCCCTATAGATTTTCCTGCAAGGCAGATGGGAAAGATGCTGGCAGGATAAAACCCCCGGTGTCAGGGGAAGGCCATCGGGCTTCATCAGCATTAGTCGTAAGTGGAGGGGGGTGACTTTCACCTAAGTGGGTAGGTCTCCCCCGGCCCCGCTGACTCACTGGCTCGCTGGGTGTTCGGGTCTCCGGCAGATCTCTCTCATGCACTGTTTGTCCTAAGGCATCAGCCCACCAGGATGCTCTGAGGACAGTGTGTGGACAGTGGCTGTAACCACTGAGCACTACGCCGGCATGCTAGCTCAGCACTGATTCAGAGGGACGAGGGCTGCGTGCTGAATCACCCGCATTGATTCCTCCAGCACCTTCCCTTTCTCCTCTGTTGCTGACTAGCGCAGGGCATTCAGCTGGAACTGCAGGCTGGCAGAGAACAAAAGCCTGGGTAACCTTGTACTAGCGTGTGCTAACAGTAGCGGGGAAAGCAGGTTTAACTGCTTACAACCCATTTGAATAGCCAGCTTTGCCTCCTTTCATTCTTCGGGAGAGTTTGCCAACACCGGGTTTCAGTGCAGAATTGCGCGTCAGCCGAGCTGCTGCCTGCGGCCCTGTTTAGGAAACAGCCGAGCTCCTTGCCGGGTCTGTGCCCACGACAGGCACGAGGTCAGGGTCCAGCTGTGCCAGTGAAGGTTTGTCAGGGCCCCGATTCTCTGCAGGCCTCTTGCAGGAGCCCTGCCCTCCAGCAGCAGGCCCGGCAACCGCAAAAGGAGGACATTGTACCTTGTGCTGATGTCCTTCCCAGCAAAACTGACTTTCCACAATCAATAAAATCCCCAAGCCCTCTGGAACCAGACTCCTCGGTCTCCTTGCTCCTAGGGCAGTGCCATTTAAAGTGCCAAGACGCGTGCCCTCCACGCCTTTTCTTCTCAGCTTAATGACTCTGCAGAGCTCTCCAGGTATCACGGTGCTGCTTGCAAGTACACCATCGGAGCGTCTCATGGTAGTGCGCCTCGCTCCTTGCTTCGAATTCACTGTTGGGTTTTTCTGCTCATCTTTCTTCACCTCTAAGCTTGCTTTGTCAGCGCGTGACCCAGTCTGGGAGTGGGGCTGAGAAACGGAGTACCTTGGACCTCGTGATGAGCAAAACCTGGTTCTGGAGAGCAAGGAGATACCGAGCATGGAGGACCTGGTCTAGACTGGGCACCAAGACATTGCAGTGCCCCAGATTAGGCACCTGGAGCCGCGAGGGCAATCCAAATAGAAGGCAAAACCAGTGCAGAAGCAAAGGATATTTGAGGTTAGCATAAGTCTAACGGTTGGAGACGCATGTCCTTGGCCCTCCTTGGTCTGAGGTGGCTCAAGCCCATGTTTCACGCTTCCCAGGAGAGTGCTGGACCGAGCCGGTCTGCATGGGGGCATCTCCCCTTGCCCCGTCCTGTTGCTCCTTGGGCACCGGGCAGAAAGGAGCGCAGATGCCACGGTGTCTGCAGGGGAGCAAGCGGCGGGGAGCTGGGCTCGTGCAGGAGGAACCCGTGGTGCTCTTCATGCTCTAGTTCTACCGCCCTGCATTTAAGAAACTGAGTCATAGTGACACTGTTGAGCAGGGCAGCTCGCAGCACTGCTGCCTCTGCTCCAGCTGGCATCCCCGGGCTCTGCTCTCAGCTGTGCAACTCCCTTCAGTTGGTGTCCCGGGGCCGTGCTGGAGCTCAGCCTGCTTTGGGGTGTAGGAAATGGGGAAGGCCTGCCTTGCACCATGTGCTTGGTAGCACGTGCAACAATGCTGCTAGCAGCTCCAAGGGAGGGCAGCGTGCTGGCTTCCAGATGGGCTTTGCTCTCAGTCTGGCGTGCAGCTTTCGTAGAATCGGAGAAAATTCGGGTTGGAAGGGACCTTGAGTTTGGGCTCAGCCTTCCCGGGGGCTGGAGGACAGGCTTGCTCCCATCTGGTCGAGGCGATTTATTATTATTCTTTTGGTTGTAACTCAGACTTGTGTACATCTTTCTTGCTCTGTTGCTGCTTCCTGTCAAAGATAAGAACTTTGCAGTTGTGTGACATTTACCTCGGGCCTCCATCTTCTAAGGCTTTAGGAAAGGAAGAGGAGTGCGGCAGCCATACTCGGAGGGGTTTTCCCTCTTAGGCTCTTGCTCATCTCTAGAGAATTTGCAATTCATTTCAAAACCTTTCCTCCCACACAGCTTGCACACAGGAGCTGCCCAGGGGAGAGGGAAAGGTAAAGTTTTTGTTGTCTTAAGAGATGCCAACTGCACTTTGTGTCTCGACTGTCCCCCAGGTCTCTGCCGAATGCGCGTTTGGAGCGTGCCTATCTTGTGGACAGATCCTAAGCTGCTTTCAGGTGTGTGTGTAAATGCTCAGTCCAGGGCAGACCTGATTCCCCACTGCACATTGAAAGTTGGACCCTCGCTTATTGTTATTGGTGTCTTGAGCAGCAATTGTTCCCAGCTCAGACCCGTCGGCCTGCAGACTAGACTCTCAGAGGAAGCGTCCTGATACTCAGCCTAAACTTCCTTTTCCTTCAGCTACGCTCGCAGCTCTGAGCTATACCATCCTACCTCCGACAGTTCCTGGCATCTGGCTTCCGGCTTAACGCGCACACCCGTATTGCTGCAGAGTTACTAATGAGCCTCCTCCCCAGTTGCAGCATGCACGGAGCTCCATCCAGCCTGCCCACACTTGGTTCTTCATCTGCTTGCTCCCATCACTGCCTCCTGCGAGGCACCAGTTCAGGACAGCCTGGAAACATATACCAAAGTTCACAGGGATGAATTTCACCGTGTCAGGGTGCAGGACAGAGGACAAGGTGCAGGGATTTTTAAGGCCGTGGGGAGAGGGCTGCTTCAAGGTGCTTATCAATGATTGCGCAGCAGTGAGCACCTGCACAGCAGGCAGTGCCGCCGGAGCAGCGATGTAGTTTACGGACTGATTTGCAAGGCAACGGTTACTCTTGAGACCGGGCTTCAGGCTTGCAACGGCTGCCGGGCAGTCCATGTGCCTGTATCCACACACATAAAAAGCTGTTTCATGTTTCTGTTCTCACTTCCTTCCCAAATACCAGCCAGGAGCTTCCTGGTTTGCAGCTGTAGCCCAGCAGGAGAGGAGGATGTGGGTAGTTTACTCTGAGGGGTGGTTTTCGGAGGCCCGGCACACTGGGAGCACTGGGTACTCGGCAGTCTGCACAGGTGACCCTGAGTTCAAAGCACCTTCTCGCCACTGAGCCAGCTGAAGTGCCTGCAAGGGAGGAGTGGAGCAGACACAAGTGCTGCCCGCTCCCCTCTTAAAAACCTTTTTAGTTGTGTTGAAAGCAAAGGTTAAGTATTGGTCTAGCGCAGTGGAGCCAGAACTTGTGGCAGAGGTGATCTCTTTTACTAGACCAACTAGATTTTTGCAAAAAAAAGTATCTCTAATCTAGTTGGTCTAATAAGAGAGATCCCCTCTTCCACGAGTTCTGATTCCTTTTGCCGCTAGATCAATACAGCTACAACCTGGATACCTGAAACATGGTCTAGCTCCATGGTTTTCAACCTTTTTTCATTTGTGGACCCCTAAAAAGTGCCAAGCGGCGGTGCAGACCCCTGGGAATTGTAAGTGTGGGTATTCACATACTCTTGCTAGATTGCACTTGTCTTTCGCAGACCCCTTAGACATAGCCTGCGGGCCCATGGGGGGTCTGTGGACCACAGGTTGAAAACTGCTGGTCTGGCTTAAACTATGCCATGGGGCATCATCGTTTAACTAGTTAGGTGTATTCTAGCTTGCAGTAATATTGGAGCTTGGCAATGCTGGACGTGTGGGTTGTGGAGGGAACAAAATTGTAGAATCATAGAAAATTATGGCTGGAAGGGACGTGAGGAGGTCGCCTATTCAACCCGCCGGCTCTAGGCATCCCAGACAAGTGTCCGTGTAACCTGCTTTGAAAAACGTCCGAGGACGGAAACTCCACGCCTTCTCTAGACGGTCCGCTCCAATGCATACCCACCCTCGCAGCGAGAATGCTCTTCCTCCATCCAACTTAAATTTCCTTCGTTGCAACGTAACCTGATTTATTTAGTCTGAGATGAGTAGAAGGCAGGCAGCTAAGACAGAAGACCTGGGTGGTATCTGGGCTGGCTGACATGGCTGACCCGTACTGAACGCGTGCACGCAAGAACAGAAGCAGCCGTCTGCTTCCTTCCAATTTCTGACTAGCTGTAGCTGAACCCCATAGCAGCTGTGCCAGATAGCGAGCGTTGGGCAAATATTTAGCTTCATGTCCTCACTGACTCTTATACACTGGATATAAATAGAAGTGCTGCAGCACTAGAACAGGCCGTGGCCTGGAGGTCTGTAGGACAAAGGTTACGATTGTGCGAAGCCGCTCTGGCCCACGGCTCCTGTTCATGTGACACCATGGGCTTTTTAACGATGACATGAAAAGGGGCCAGGGTGCTTTGACCGCGGGTTCATTAGTCGTAGCGTATGCAAATGTTCTAATCAGCTCTCTTCTGCAGAATTTTCCTGCTTACCCGGTAACCTGGACAATAAGGTGTTGTTTAATTATATCATTTAACTGGCAGATGCCATCCGTGAGCATGCCAGATTCTCCCTGGCAAACAGCTCTTTACTGCAAGGGGAAGGAAAATGGGCCTCTGGAGAGAGCGTCTCTCCAGGGTCTTCACCTTCCTGCCTCTTGAACTGCCCTGCTTTCTACATACTTATGCACATTATCGACCTTGGGCTGCAGGAGCACACAGATGCTTTCCCACATACTTGGAACTAAAACGAACGTGGGAAATGGGTGTCCAGAAAGAGGGGCATCGCAACAGGCTGGTTGTTCTGAAAGGAGCAACACGGAGCCGAAGCCAGAGAATAGTTCTGGTTTGTGAGCTGATACCCCCCCTCCGCTGGCAGATGCGTTCATCCCCTCGATTTTGATGGATGCATCAGCCGGGCGCAGAGCTGGGTGCTGCTTGGCACCAGGAAACAGGCGGGCAGTTTGGTTGTAAATATGCTAGGGACGTAGCATCAGGTCACTGCAGACTCCTGGCTTTTTAGCATGACCTCACCTGCGCTCACGGGCTGATGAAGTCGGGAAATGAGAACAGCATGAAGTCAGCGGCTGCATCGAGGCCTCTGACATCAGCAGCAGGCCACTCTCATCTCTCCCTCGTGTCACGCTGGAGTAGTGTCACGCTGACACTTGGTGCTTTGTTAGCGGTGGGCTCGCAGCGCTCACCCCTGCATCTCCCAACAGTCGGGGCCCCGTTCCAGCTCCCTCCCCCATGAACACAGAGCCTGTTGTTTTTACCCCAACCAGAACGTCTTGGCGGGTTTACAGGAGCCGCGGATGCCAAAGCCGGCTGCAGCCTCCGTGCTGGGGAAAAGCGACTTGTGAAATCCAGGCAGTTCCTCTCCTGGCTTTTGCAGCAGAGACGTGTAAAAGAGCTGGTTCGGTTGTGAGCAAGGGGCTGGGTCCTTGACTCTCAGGGCAGGCTTGCAGAGCCCAGCTCTGCCCTGAGGATGGCGGTACCGAGCGCCTGAAAACAGATTGCGGGGAGAAATGCAGAGTAACAGTTTTCCAGCTCGGTATTAGGTGTCTTACTCCTCTGAGTGTAATTGCTCTGCTTTGGCATGCGGACCAAATCTTTTGAAAATGCTTTAGCTTTCCTTTTCTCCTAAACGCCATCTGCTCGCAGAAGCAACAAAACAAGGCAAATTGTAGTGAAACCAGACAAGCAAACTGGAGGCAGCGAGGAGCGAGAGGACTGGGGTGTGCTCAGTGGAGGGTCGCAATGGACAGCGACTCCCAAAGGCCGTGGCCCAGAGCCTGTGCTGGATGCCAGGAACCGCAAGTGCGGCATAGTCTGAGTTATGGGCCTGTAGAGGCAGAGCTGCATCCAACCTAGGGGTTTCCTGACCGCGGGGGTCTGATGGCTCCCGTGACTGCCAGAACCTGCCTCCTGCCAGCCAAGCGGCATCTTCACCCAGGGGTTTTGCTAGCTTTGTCGGCAAACGCTGCGATGGCCGCAGGGAGTGAATTTGTCACACCCCGAGTGGACGGCTACGCGGCGGTGGAGCAGCCCAGCACAGAGGCTGAAACCATGGGCAACTTCAGATAGGTGCTGCTTGGATTCCCCTTGTCTTAGGCTGTTGAAACCAGGCGGTAATTGCTCGGGGGATCTCTTTTGATTGTACGGACTCTTTGATCATACAGAACTCGCCATAGGCGCCCTCACCTAAATGGACCGTAAACCTCTCGCTGCTCCTGCGGGACGAATCCACGTCCTCCTGCAGTAATATAAAAGATGCAGCGGTTCAGACTGCAGACACCGCAGGGAAAGGCATCCGCCTCAACACGTAACGAGCCCAAGCGCGGCATACCCGTACCTGCCGCTGTCTCTTTAAGGCTCCCAGCCCAGGGCTGGGCCTGCGGGGCCTTGCCGCTCTTCCCGTGCATTGTGTGCGGCACCATAGAAATGTGGAGGTCTTAAATAAACCACCAAAAAAAGTGCAGCCCTCAGGAAAAGTGTCAATAGCTCATTCAGCTGGTCAGCGCCTGCTGCAGGAAGTGTGAAAGAGGAATGGAGCCGGCTTTGTTCTGCCCAGACAAGGAGTAAATGCCATCACCCCAACAGCCCTGCTCTGTTCCAAGGAAGCATGAGCTCATCTCGAAAAGGAGCTACCCCAAGCGGGCGTGCAGCCGCGGGTCCCATCTCAAGCCCACCCCCCTTCCTGAAGGCCAGCCTCGGCTCCGGGCTGCAGGCGCGTGCTCCAAACCAGGCCAGGAAGAGGTGCGGTACCTCGTGGCCAGTCGTGCCCCACATCTGTGCCAGTGACTGGTGCCTGCTGGGCTCTGGTCCAGGAGCCACGCGCACAGGGACCTTCTCGGGGCCCTTCCTTGCTATTTTCCTTAACCCAGTTGTATGAAAATGTTTAAAAGGAGTCAAGCCAGGTTCCAGCTAGCCCCTCTGGCTACAGCCCGCTTTTGGGGCATGACATCCACTGTCATTTGGCACCCGCACCCCAGCAGTTCTGCAAGCTGCTGCTGACCCGCGGTTCTGGGGGCGGTTTTCCCTTCGGGAAGGGCGTCCACGCGGGGTCTGACTACTCCCCTCCTTCTGAAGGCAGAAATAAATGCAGGGTAAGCTGCTGCCCCTGATCTGGGAGGATTGTAGAAGCTTCCCCAGAACAGCAGTAGTCGAGGCCAGGCTTTGCAGTGCTTGGCACCTTCGGTTGGAGGGCGAATGCCTCTTCTGCACCTGAATAAGGGGCAGGTGATCAAAATTACTCAACACGGGGGGGTTGCTGCTGAAACCCTGGCCGTGGGGACGTGCTAAAAGACTCCTTCCTGGGGAGCTCTGCCATTGCCTGATGATGCCCACGTCTCCGAGTTGAAACGCTCGGGCCTGCCTAGGCATTGTGGCGGGTTTGAGTCCAAATGAAAACTGTGCACGCTTCCTGGGGGCAGGGTACCAACTTGCTGCTGCCGAAGGCTCCCCAGGCCTCGCTGTCAAATGCCCGTGCTAAATGCCACCCGCTGCCTTTGTAGATTGTCTTCACACAATGCTGCGCTTGGGGAACAGAGCTGAATTAGCAGGTGCCCTTTCTTTTCATCTCTATACCTAGCAGGGGACTGCCAGCAAGGCCGGAGGCACGGAATGACCACCAGCTGCCCGGCACGTTGGCTTTGCAGTGGGATGAAATGGGGATTTGCTCGCTGACACCAGGAGGTGGGATTTCACCCCCAGTGGGCACGGCCACGACTCGCTTCTGCAGTCCGGCATTGCAGGCTTCATGTACAGCAGGCGGGAGAAAGCCGGGAGGCAGCAGCCGGGGCTCTCTGCTCCTTCCAGCCTCTTTTTTGCCCCCAGACATATGCTTCAAGACTAGTCCCCACAGCCTGCGGCGGCCGGTTCCCTCGGCTCTGTGCAGGCCGGGTCAGCCACCCGCAGAGCTTTGGGATGTGAAACCGCCATGCGTACTCTCGGCACAGCCAGGTGCATTTTTCAGATGCTTCCCTCCCGCTCTGCCGAGCTCAGTGACATCCCGAAACATCAATCAGAATCAAGTCATTCTTATTCGAGAGGGCAAAACCCAAAAAACAAAGCTCCTGTCGGTAGGCTTGTTTATGTAGCCGGTTAGGAGCGGCCACTTCCAGCTATGAGAAGTATGGGAAGAATTCAGAAACTAGAGGGATCACTGCATATTTATTTCCTACTGTAATACTTCCTGTCATTTGGCTGAGAGCGCCCTGGGGTGGGAGGGTGGAGGTGGTATTGATTCCGTGAAAGAGAAAGGGATTTGGTATTGAGCATTTCATTTTCTGCAGAGTGAATGATTAACTATTTTGGGTGTCAGCTCCGACGGCAGCAGCCCGTACACCTTGTACCTCGCCCAGGAGGACAAGTCAGGGCAAGCCGGGTTTCTCGGTAGGTTTGGACATTTCTGGGGGCGGCAGTTTCATCCTCTTCATTTGGATACGGAGGGGAGATTTGCAGGAACTTGGCACGCGGTGAGTGCCGCTCGATGATCAAGCGCATGGTAGGGCGGGAACTGGAATGCAACGACACGCCGGAAAATTTGCTGTTTGGCACGTTTGCCCCCAGCGGTGTTACGCTGATGGGCTCCGGGACTGAGCTGCGGCAGGCGGGCTGCTTCGCTGGGAAGGACTCGGGGTACGGAAGTGGGCTGATCATCCTGGAGGCCAAATGAAGGCTATCAGTGCCGTGGCGGTGTTGTGTTTGGGGCTCGACCCAGCCCTGCAACGGACTGACTCACGATTTGTCACGGCTGAGTGCTGCTGTCAGTGGTATCGCTGCACTGGCCGTGACTCAGACGCGAGCAGTTTGCAATAAAAGGCTTAAAAACCTCGAATTGTAGGACTACCTTTGCCTTTGAATAAGGACATCGGGGCAAGGGAGTCGGAGGGCTCCGAGTAGCGAGCCAAGCAAAACTTGCAGTGACCTCAGAGGCTGGAAGGGAACAGATAATAAAACGGAGCCCCTTGTGTAGGGACTGGACATAATGCTCCAGCGTCGCCGCTGGAACCCAGGCATTTTTGTAGGTCACCAAAATGTTTCCCACGATCACACGCGCCTTCTGCTTGCGTAGCTCATGCTCCCTGCCCCGCATCACGTCCCGGGGTAGGTGCCTGCTGGCTGCACTGCATGGCTTCCTGGAGGAGCAAGGCAGTCCCCTGGAGAACTCCAGGGTTGCCTAACTCGGTGTGGTCCGTGACTCCCGCCAGACAGGAACGGCTTGCACAACGGGGAGAGAGGCACCTGCAGAGTTAATGCTGCCTCACGGGTTGTGTTTCCCAACCTCTGACTGGTTGTGGAGGGGGGGCCCGGAGAGAAGGAGCAATAGGGGAGTGAAAGCCTGGCCCAGGGAAGGGAGGCTCGCTCCTTCCTGGCTGGCTTCCTTCCACTCGTGACTCAGCAGAAGCAGCCGGTCCCGGCGCGAGCGGCGTCTGAACCTCGTGCTACTTTTGCCGGAGCAGCCGGACCTGGAGAAGCAGCAGCAGCATGGTCCGGGAAGGGGAGAGGCGGGGGCGGCGCGTGAACCGTGCAAGCCGAGGGCACATGTGATCGTGGGAAATGTTTTGACGACGTATGGAAAGGCCTCCTCCGTCCCAGCAGCGATGCTAGAGCAAAGCATCCAGGCCCTCCGGGTCCCAGGCCGCGCTGCGGGGCTCTCTAGTGCAGTGTGGGTTGTAGCAGGTCCAGCGTCACACCCCGTGCCAAGCTCTCCCACCTCGAGAAGGCTTTACAGCGGGGAGACTTTATAGTCACACGTGCAGGCACCCCCGGTCCCCAGCTTCACTTGCACCTCAGCACTCTTTACCTCTGCACCCTCATACGGCATCGGCCCCCGTCTCGTTAGGGGAGGGGTGCATGGCCAAGCTCAACACGCAAGAGGGGGAGCAGACGGAGCCACTTGTGACCTGCCTGCCTCGTGCTTCCCCGCTCATCCTCCTTGAAGTGCCCCCACAAGCACCTCTCTGTCTGCTCTGGACACTTCGCTGACCCGGACTCGGCGGGTTTTGCATCAGGAGTCACCTACGTATCTCCATCTGTCTGCCCAGGGGCATCATCGAGAAGTTGGCTTTGGCTTCTGCGGGTCCTGGAGCAGTCAGCTGAGCTGTCCCCTGGATCCCTTGCGCCGATGGTTTCCAGTTACTAATGACGCGCTCAGTTAATTATTCTCCAGGGCAACTGAAACCATTTTTTAGTGCTTGCCAGGCAAAGCAGTCCTGGAATGTGACCTGTGATTGCAGCCTGGTTACCTGAAGCATTCCTGCCGGCCCCGAGCAGCCACCCGCTGCCTTTTCAAAGAAAGCAATTGAGATGTTCTTGCGAAGCCTGGGAACAGGCTGCTACTGTGCAGCTCAGACCAGCCTTGGGGCTGCCCCGACCTGGTCCCCAGCAGCCGTTAGCTTGCCGAGCAAGGGAGGGCTGCCCTCCGCGGGTTCATGTTGGATCAGTGGAGGCGCGCGTGCACAGTCAGGACCCGGGAGGCATAGCTGGCATGCGTGCCAGGAGCAAAGGGCGTTGCGTTTGGCCCAGGCCTCACTGTGTAAAGTCTTCTGGAGGTGGGGAGAGCTTGGCATGGGGTTTGAAGTTTGAACGGATGCCAGAGACATTGCACCAGAGAGCCCCACGGTGCGGCCCGGGTCCAGGAGGGGCCTGGGCTGGTTCTTAGGTCAGCCGTCCCCTCCAGGTTCCCTTTTCTGCGAACTCTGGCAAAAGCAGCACAAGGGTCAGAAGCAAGCAACATGTGTCCAAGCAGCTTTTCTTTCCCCAGGCAGGCCCTCAGGAGGCGATCGGGGCCTTCCCCATGGCTTCTCCTTTACGGAGAAGGGCTTGGCAAGGCCAGCAATGCCAAGTGTTCAGATAGGGCCTTTTCACCTGGGGCACCTCGGAGCTTAACAAATCCTCAGCCCCCTGCAGAGGGGGCAGCTCTGTCCAGTCTACTTTGTAAAGGCAGAAACTCGCATAAATTCACCTTGTTCAGAGTCCTACACGCTCTTTTTTTTCCCCTGCAAGCCTTCCCCCTGCCCCCCCAAGCCATCCTCTCCCTCCTTCCCTGATCCCAAGCAGCTGCATCGTCTGTAGCAGGGTGAGCTGCCATTGTAGACCAGCTGCCAGCCTTCCAGCTGTCCAGGCCTTTCTCCGAGCAGGTCTGGACATCCCCCAGGGATCGGGGGTGGCCGTGATCACCTTGTCCATGCTGACACTCCTGCCAGTGCTGCATGCGGACATAGCACCGACAGGTGAGCTTGTGCATCTCCCAGAGCCCCAGCTCCTCTGCAGGGGCATGCAAAGTGTTGTGGGTTATCGGCTGGCTCCTGGAGAGTCAGGCTGCCTTCCCTCACTGGGTTTAGGATGCTCCCTGCGTCTAGAGATGACCTTTTATCCCCGACACACAAGGTTAGAAGCGGGAATGGCATGTGAAGCAGTGAACTTTGCTCTTAGTTTCCCTGCAAGAGCAATGAGGTGAATTAACGCTTCCTAAGCACTTCAGAGAGACCTTCCCAGATAACCCAGAGTGCAGCTGGAGTCTGCACAGGGCTGGCCTATTTGATTGCAGAAATTGGGTTTCCAAATCCAAGGCTGGCGTGAGTAGGTTGTTCAGGTACTGCTGGTAGCGGGTCTGGAAGATTCAGTGCAGAGCACCTAGGGTGGGAGCAAAGGTACCTTTAAATCACAGCTGTCAGAGGCAGCTCATTTTCAGTGGTAAAGATTTGAAAGCCAAGGATCCTGGCTGGGGAGAGCAAAGAGTGAGGCCTAAAGGCTGAAATACCTCCAAGTCCCCTTTGTTATACAGGCCATCCTGCGCGTTGCCCTGTCAACCTCCCTCGCCCTTTGCAATTAGCAGAAATTACTGGCTGCCACGGTAGTGGGTGGCATCAATTCTTGGCATGCTTGTCCTAAGCAGTTTGCTTTCTGCTGCCCCTGGAGCCAAGGAGGATAATATGCAAAGAGAGGGCGCTCGGCCCATGGCACAGGCAGCCCTGGACGCTCCCTGCTGATCTGATGAGAGCGACGGTGACAAAGCAGCTTTTTGGCCGGATCAGTCCTAATCCCGACAGACGCTAGAAGGAGAGGTCTCGTTTCACCTGAGTCCTACTGGCCTTAATAGCTGGCTAATCTTCTTTTTGTTCAGCAAGTGGCCGCGAGGGATTGGATAGAGAGACTGCCTGGACTGCCAGCCGGAAAGCTTAGGCGCTGCACGCGTGCTCGTCTCGCAGCCCTTCAACGTCGCTTCCAACAGCCCAAAACATGACGGCCTGCCCGGGAACTGCCAGGTGGTCTCGCGGGGCCTGCTACAAACACTTACGGACCAGCGTGTCTGCCGCGCGTTCCCACTGATGCTGTGAGGATTCTGGGAGCCGTGAGCCTGGGTCAGTCCCTAAGGCTAGGGACATGCATCGCCTTTGTCCTTGGGCAAGTTGTGCCTGTATTTGCCCCGGAACAGAAGTATCCCGGGCGGGGTTGGTGTGTGCACACATCGCCCTTCTAATCGGGGTTTCCTGAGCGGCTGAATGCACTGCCGCTTTTCTGCCATTGATTTAGTGGTGCAATCCCAGGATAACCATTCAGGCACACTTTGCAATGTCCCAGGATAAACTGTTAGGACTTGTTTTTATCCTATGAACCCGTTTTAGGGTTTATCCTGGGACAGCAGACATGGACATCTGAACAACTGTGCTCTGTCCTGGGATAAACCTTCTCAGACGCTGCTCCACACCAGCCGCTCTCGGAGGCAGGAGTGTTCTCCTCTGGAAAGCAAAGGGTACGAGATGGGCAAAATCCTGTTTTCAATTCCTTTCCTCCCCAACCTGGCAGCTCGCACCATGGGGTGACCTGGTGTCTTCCAGGAATCCAACTTTCCATTGCCGGGAACTGTTCTGCCAGCTTCCCTGCTGGGGCAGTCAGCACCGAGGAGCAGTCCCTTCTGCTTCTCTGTAGCTCCGTGGCGCCGTGTTCGGGCTGCAGAGAACCGCAGCTGCTTGTGCTGCCCAAATGTCGCAGGCATTTCTCACGCTGGTTTGTACCCATGCATTGCTCTGTCTCCTCTGCTCTACTCCAGTAAGGCCAGGTGTTTGATGTAGCCATGCCAGTAGGTCAGAAATGTGGAGACGTGATCTGCGATGGACGGAGCTGAGCGGGCCGAGGAGCGCTGCCGGTCGTGCACGCTTTGCCTGTAGGGTCAGGATCGAGATGCACTGTACGATCCCACAAGCTGCCCCGCTGCATTTGGATTCTGCCCTGGCCTGTGAGCCCCTGTCACAGTCACTCCAGGCACCTGCTGTGTTTGCTTGTTGGCCGGAGAGCCAGGGGGAGCGTCGTGCTGCGCTGTCGCACTCCAGCACGGAGGATTAGGAGCTCAGATGAGACTCCGGTCTGGACCTCCGGTTCCCCATTGCACTTCTTTCGCCAAGATGCGGGCAGGACTGACCTGGTTTGGTATGGTCTGCTTTGCCAGTGCTCTGGCTTGCTAGTTTGTGCAGAACATAAGCTGTCATTAAAAACACCCAAACTTCCCAGCTCCTAAGACTTGAGAGGAGATTTCTGCTAGTGTCACTCGGTGCCGACTAGACGTTGCTTATCTCAGGACTACTTATCTCATGACAAAAGCTGCAGAGTAGGAACTTTGCTGCCTTGCTGAAGCAGCCAGATTGATTGGACTTATTCTGGGTAGAGCTGGAGTTGCGCCACTCCTGTCCAGTGTGACCTTGTACCGTGACCCTACAAAGACGAGCTGACATTTTCCCAGCACTTTGCAAATACCCAGCTCTCCAGAAGTGCAGTTATGTTATTCCACCCTCTAAGCAGAAAGGCCGTGTAAAAATATAGTAGTTTAATCTATAAGTGCTTTACCACCGGCGTATAGTACATCATCTTTACTCTGATTGATTTTTTTTTCCTGGGGTTCTTGTATTTTGCTCTTCACAGTTCACTACAGCTGGTAGTCTGTCTTATATCGTAATGCTGTGTGTTGCGATGCATTGCAGAAAAGGCACTGCCCTTCCCAGAGTACTCAATGGGCTGGATGGCCCTTCTGGAAGTGGCCACTGTATTGCATCACAGTGAGGAACTGGTCTGTCTTCACCTAAAGAGCCCTACAGGTCTGCCGTCCTGCAGAGGAATGCAGCTAGGTGATGACAAAGGAAGCAGAAAAGATGCAAAACGAGAGGGTTGTATAATGCAAAGCACTTGCGGGAACCGGTAGCAGCTGCTGCCTTTGGTGACACCTGTGACCATACCGGTTCGCTCCGAGTCCACAGCCCTTGTTGTTTTGCTAGACCTGCTTGCAGAGAGCGGCTCCTGTCTGCAAACGAACCCGCAAGGCCTTTTTTGCTCCTGTCTTCTACTGGTACAAACAAGGCCTTGCAGGCTCACTACCTGGCTGTGTCCAGAAAAAATTCTCCCCCGTTCCTAAAGCCTGCGCAGGCACCACAGCGCTGGCCTCCAGAGAGGAAGGGTGCTTGGGCCTGAAAGTTTGCAGTTACATTTTTTTTTTCTTGAAAAATGTAGTTGGTCTAATAAAAGATATCACCTCTACCACGAGCCCTGATTCCTTTTGCCTCTAGACCAATATGGCTACAACCAGGATACCCGAGTCCTCCAGAGAGGACTTTTTCTTGACAGTCCTGCCTATTGGTCTTATAAATATATGCCCAGTAATCCTCTTTCTTTGTCTCCTGCCCAGTAATCCTCTTTCTGTCTCACCTGCCCCTAATTCTCTTTCTTTAGAGAGAGAAACCAGACATGTCTGATCAAACCCCAAGGGGAGCTGGCTGCCCTAAAGCTAGCTGTAGGAAGAGGGCAACCGCCTGCCTTTCCCAGGGCCAGTATCACAGGCGTCTTGGCAGCACTAGCAATATCGGTACTAATTCATATGTAGCTCTTAGCAAATCCACGGGCTTCCTTGTGCTGCGGCTCACGGAGTTGCATCACAGCCTGCTGGCGTTTTCTGTTCTGATTCCTTCGGAGCGTGGCGAAGGAACCGGGGATTCCTGTTCTGTCCCACCTAGAAACGCTGCCTTGGGAAGCAGCTTTTGAAGCCCACTTGGAAGTTTTCTGGGGGAAAGGGAGGAAGAGCACCGGCTGCCTTATTGGTTAGACGAGATCCAGTCTTGGATTGCGTGCAACCTCGCTGGCTCGCACCCGGAGCATTGAGTCATCCAAGCAAAGGCTGAGTCAAGCATCCATCTAGGCCAGCAGTTCTCAACCTCTTTTTGCACCGGGACCCATTTGTAAACATCGATGGCCAGTCCCGACCCCGTGCCCCTCACTCCCAACCTGCTGCCCCCGGGCCCCAGTCCCCCAGTGTGTGGGGCAGGGAAGGCCCCAGGCAGCTCCTTGCAGGCTGGAGCTCTGCCAGCCCGCAAGGGAAAACCCACAGCTTCCCTTGTTTTTCTCCTTGAAAGGATAATCCATTTCTAAAGTTTGTCCACAACCTTTTCATACGTTCTGTGACCCACTTTTGGGTCATGACCCATGGGTTGAGAACCACGGATCTAGAAGATTATAGGGATTATACTAAGGAGAGGCAAAGCTTTTGAGACCGCCATGTCCTGGTCTTGTGAGGGGAGCCTGCGGAGGACGGATGATTTGAGGATCACTTGAATTTCCAGCCAGCTGGGTGCCCCGACTTGCAGAGCCACAATGGGATTTAGGGTCAGGACAGATCCTATAGACCGGCTGGGTTGTCACTGTATGGGGCAGATCCTATAAACTGGCTGGGTTGTTTCTCTGCTTGGGGCAGATCCTATAAACCGGCTGGGTTGTCTTTCTGCACAGGGCAGATGCGATTAAACCAGCTGGTTTATCTGCCCTGTAGCTTCTTTCCTTGAAAAAGCAGTGTGGGAGGCAGTTTCTTCTTCTCCATCCCCATTCCCCACCTCCCCCAGCAAAGCCCGGCCTGCCCTGCCCTGCGGACACGCGGTTGCAGACAGTTCCCCAGGGCTTGGGGACTCGCTGTGTTGCTCTGGTGAACATGTTCCACGGGCAGGGAGGTAGAAGGAGATTTCCAAGTCGAGTCCTTTCTGCTGGCAGGCGGAGGAGCCCAACAGCAGAATTAGTAATGTTGGCTGAACCTCCATTTGTTTTTCTCCGGCCTCAAATATAATGAAATTCATGAGTGGAATTTGTCACGGAGCTGAACGTTTGGCGAGGATTGCACGCGTCTGCCAAGCAAAACAGGCCCGGAGAGTGCTGCTTTGGCCCATAATGCACCCTTTTAAGGGCTAAATATAGCTGCGACTGTTTGAGCTGCGTAAGCGTGTGCAGCAGGACAGATGCCTGCTTTTTCCCCCCCTTAAACAGAGTGGTTTGGTGTCTGCTTTGAAGTTGCCCGAGTTGGAAAGAGCTGGAGCGGCTTCTGCGGGCGAGGGGGCTGGCCACGGGTCTGGGAGCAGGGCTCGCAGTCACCTCGGGCTCTGGCCTGAGTGCTTTTAAGGTCGGCCGTGCATCCCAGGGCTTGGCAGCTGGGACGGGGGCTGCAGGGGAGGAGGTCATGCTGACGCCCTGCTCCCTCTCTTCTCCATCCCCCACATTTTCCTGCAGGTCAGGGCTGAGTCGCCCTTGGCCTGGGCAAAGGTGCGACTTCTAAGTCCACCTCAAATTGCCATGCAAGTATAGATGCTGCCGGGGGGGTGCTGGGCATCGGGGGTCCAAGCAGGGCCGGCCGCACAAGTCTGGCTGAAGCCGTGGCAAAGGTTAGCGGGGTGCGCGCTGACGGCGGTGCTGCCGGACAGCTCCTGTGCCGGGGGCAAGAGCAGGGCTATTTTTATTGGTCTCGTGGGCAGGTTTCTGCCTTCTCGAGCATTAGGGTTGCGTGAGGATTGTACGGCAACTCCAGCTGCAGAAATGTGGCTGGCCCCCTCTGCAGATTCGCTCCTGCCGGAGGACCCGATCCCAGGGTAGCCCCGGAGGCTGTGCAAAGACGGGCGACAGGCAGGTGAAACCCAAGGCTGCGCTACGCTGCGGGCACCGGTGTCTGCCCTGCACAGCCGAGCCCTGCAAGTCGCTCCTGCAGGAGCCTGGTCATGTATTTGACCTTCAGAAGCAGTGCCAGGGCTCGGTCGCTTCTGCGGTGCCATTTGGGCAAAGCTGCAGTGCTCCCCGACCCCCGAGGGGACTCCCCCGTTGAAGACAGCAAGGCAGTGCCTTCCCACTGCTCCTCTGACTCCAGGTCACAGCCACGTTTTCTGAAATGAGTCATCTCCCCGGGCTTTCTTCCAGCCAGAGGACGTTGCTCTCCTCTGCTCGCCTTTTGCATTCAGTTGAGCCCTTGTTTTGCAAGGTTTTGTGCAAGATCTCATCTGCGAGCCATGCTGCGAGTATCCCAGTAACGGTTCTGCAGCCGCTTATCTGCCTGGCCTTGTTTCTGCGCTCTGCAGGCGGCACTGGCCTCCTTTCTGTGCCCTGCCTGTCCTGGGCGTACGTACGAGTCTTTGCTGCTCCTGTCAGCCACGTCGTCCCCCTCCTCTCCATCGATGAGCCATCTGCATTTACACCCCAGTGGCCTCCCTGGTCTCCCCAGCTTCATTTCTTCCTTGCTCTGCTTTAAAGACACCAACTGGAAAATCCCCCTTTGGTGGGAAGGTTGGCACGCACGAGTATCATGGCAGTGCTGAGGGGTCCTGGGCACCACTCGCAGTATATCAGCAGAGCAGAGGTAGGCTGGGAAGAGCTGGAAGGCCAAGTATCAAACTAGATCTATATGTGTAGTGGGCAGGATAAGCACTGGTTGCAGCCCCGCATCTGCCAAAGCATCCGCCTGAAAGTGTTGCCCCTTTGGATTAATAATTGTCCCTTCTCCAGCCTGTCTGCTTCAGGCACTTTGCTGTTAAGAGTGTGATCAGTAAGAGGAGAGGGACTGTTAGGAGGTGGAGGGCACCCGGCCTGGTGCTAAAACCCCATGTAAAGGGGATTTTGAAGAAAAATTCCAGGTGACACCAAACAAAAGTGCCCGGCACTGAGCCAGAGGGTCCCCTCCCACGCAGCCTGAGCCACTGTCTCGTGGGTGTTGCATGAGATTCGGGTGCACAGTGGCGAGGCCTCGCTGCCCCGGGGCTCTCCCTGGCCATTGGGAAAGCTGCGGCATGGAGCGACGAACCAACCTTTCTCCCCTTTGCTCCCTCTAGCATTCTCGAGTGCCGGGGCCTGGAACCGATGGCAGACAATGTCAACAACTAACAACATAGCACAGGCCCGGAAGCTGGTGGAGCAGCTCCGCATCGAAGCCGGGATCGAGAGGATCAAGGTGAGAAGGGCATTGAGAGGGCCACATTTCCCAGGGGGGTGAAGTGGGTGGGGAGAGGGGCCTGCATGCAGTGCCCACGAGTCCATCCCAGCACGGATCATGGGAACCTCCTGCTGGCACTCTCCGCACCCCTGCTGGATTGTGCCCCTCAGCTGGGAAGTTGTTTCTGAGCCATGCCAACCAAGGGCAGAGTCAAGAAGTGGGTTCAGATTTGCCCCCCGGGTAGTGCTTCAGGTTACAACACTAGTCTTGGAAAGCTGCGCTCATGCAGCGGAGGCAGAATTACTCCATTTTTCTTGGCTCTCACCACTGGGAGACCCAGAAGATCCAGGCGTGACCGTGCTCTGGCATGGTCTTAGAGCATGTGTCAGTGAAGGCTGCTGCTTACAGGCATGTCCACATCCACACCGTTCGGGAGGGCAGGTCCCACCCTGGGTACGGATGTCACAACTGGCTTTTAACCCAGCGACCTCAGCATGCACGTCAGCTCAGGCTCCCTGCCGAGCGAGGAACCAGGGGCCTGGCCAGGCTCACGTCATGCCGGTGCTGCTCCGGGGTCCTGGGCTCATTTGCTTCAAGCTGTGTCAGGTAGGCAGATATACGCACAGGCAGAGCTGTAAGACATCAGCTGGCAGCATTGACCACGCTCTGCCCTGCCTTGGCACGGACCGCTGCAAAGGCTCCCCGCACTAGAGTTTCTCGGTGCTCGCTACTCCTTTGGCTGGAAGCTAAATGCAGCATCTCTCTGCCTCGGGTGTGAGGCACCTCGTCATAGCACTACAGTGCTTGTGCAGGGGTGGTTCGGGTCCTCTAGGCACCCTGTAGGTACTTGTGTCTGGTCCCATGGGGTCCCAGCGGGCAGCCAGTGCTGCAGGACGGCTGCCAGCTTGTGGGCTGTCTCCTACCAGCCCACTCGCTCCTGGGTTTGTAGACAAGGCAGGCAAGTCCTCACCTGCTCCCAGCCCCCTCCAGCCTGCAAACAAGATGCTCAAGGTTGTTCTTGGAGGCCTTGCTTTCCTCATGTACCACCCTGTGCAGCTGTGCCCGGCACCACTGCCTCTACCCCAAAGGGTTGGCTTTGTCTGCAGGGCCAGGTGGGCTGTAATCAAACGTGAGAGGAGGAGGTGGAGGTGGGGGGCGAGCACCGGGATCTGCTCCTGAAAAGTCCCCTCCCATCAGCAAGAAAACCCTGTGAGTGTCAGCGAAGGAGCCAGTAAACCCTCAGAGCTTGTGCATTTACCATGCACCGGCTCCTCCCGACACAGAAATGAAATGCTTTCTGGTCTCAGAGTGTTTTCTTTGACTCCCAGTTCCCGCTCCTTTGCCCGAGAGAGATTCATTGGATGCGTGGGAAGGGCAGCTGCTGCTGGGAAATCCTGTTTTTTAAATCCCGCTTGAGGTTTGGGAGCTGTTTTAGGGGCCCCGGTTTCCAGACTCCGGTGATGCACCCGTCTGAGAGGCCCTTCTAGGGACGACAGAGCAAATTACAGGGCTTCCCCGGCACAGACGCTGCTGACTCTCCAAGTATTACTAAGCGTCGGGTTGCAGACTGTGCCTGGCACTGCGCCGGGGGTGCGGGGGTACTTACCTCCCTCTGGACACGTCACTGACTGCAGACGCTGTGCTTGGAGAGGGCAGCAGCAGCCGGCCTGCGACATGTCGCTATTTAGGGCAGTGGAGAAGAGGCGCTGGCCGGGCCAGCTTGCAGAAGACCACTAAGCCACAAAGCAAACCCCGAGCAGCGGTCCATGTGCCTGCCCTGGGGACACCAGAGCAAAGGCACGAGGGGTTTTCCCCTCCAGGCTCCTTCCTCCAGCTGCTTGTCCCAAGGTTTCATAGCTAAAGTTACAGGAAGTCAAGTCATGTTTGCAGCGCAGACATGGGGCAGACTCATGTTCCCGGGCTGAGGAGGAAGGCCGGCTGCCTGGGCGAGCAGTCTGCAGAGCTTTGCCAGCAGCCCGGATGGAAATGGGTGCTGCAGACTGATTTTAATGTGCAGCTTCTGGCTCTGAGCTGAGTGAGAGGAGACCCCCAGGCCCTCGTTTTCATGCATAGACTGGACACGCCGAGGGGAGGACTCCAGCTGGAGCCTGACCCCAGACAAGTGTCTGGCCTGTGTGGTGAGAGCAGAGTGCCCTGTGTTCCCTGGCATCGGGCACTTCCGTCCGTGCTACATTTGGGACCTATGCTGAGTTTCCAGGGCACCTGCTGTCACACCACTCCTGTTGGGGTCATTGTCCCCCCTGGCTCCTCGCCCTGGAAGCCGTATCGCAGCCTCCCGTGAAGCCCTCGTGGTTTAAGCTGGAGTTGTGACCTTGTCACCCGCTGCAGAACAGATTGTTCTCATCTTTGAGCGGATCGGGGCAGCATGTTCGAGCACGAGCTATTTAAAGTAGGTGCTTAGGCACCTGCCCTGGTTTGCAGACTCCCAGGGCTTGCTTTATTAATAGAGCGTTACAATAGTGTCTGGGGAGTTCGGGCAAGGTTGGGTTGATCGCAGTGCAGCCATGTAGGAAGAGATTTCCTGCCCTGTAAGGTCTGCAGCCTAGCCAGGTAAGGGGAAGAAGCGCCAGGCAGTGCGTTGAGGCACAAAGGAAAGGACTTCCCAACATCACAGTCTATAGCCAAACCAGGACCAGGACCTGGGTCTCCTGCCTTCCTATTCACTGTGTCCATCACAAGGACATAAAAGAAGCATTCCCAGCAGTGAAGCGTCTCTTCCTGGCAGGTCCGGTTTGCAGGGGCAGGCTCTGCTGTTGCAGTGGAAGCCTGGAGCCGGGACAATTACAGCTCTGGCAGCTCGTGTCTGGGGCCAGATGTGTGAGTGGGGATGTTGTGCGTTGGCCTTATGGTCACCCAGCTCCAAAGTGGGTAGCAAAGGTGTTGGGGTTGGTTGGCTGCAGTCTCCAGAGCTGCTGCAACCTCCTGGACTTCAGCCTCACCCCACATCCCAGCTTCCAACGCCTGAGCTGTGCATCTGTGTCCTCCCTCCTTCCCCTTGCGCCCTAGCTGGGCCGTCGCTCCAAGTTCTCAGAATAAATCTTGGAACAAAAATAAACTGAAGCCTAAGTAACAGCGTCTGATGGTTTCGGTCCTGTGGTTTGAAAGGCTCTGTTTTTAGCAGCAAGAACGGGCACTTTCAGAGACACGCATTCCTTCTCCCTCTCTCCCTTGTCTCCCCCAAGAGTTTTCCAAACGAGAGAAATTTCTCATGGGAGGCGGAAGAAGTGTCTCTTAAAAAGCAGCACCCGCTCCGCAGGGCTTTCCCCTGCCTCGGTTTCCCCTTTTCCGTTTCTGATCAGTTGTGCAAAGTTTCTGTTGTGAAACCTGGGACTTGTGACAACTTCTCTCCGGCAGCGCAGCCCGGGATCCCCAGCCATGGGTCCTCCTTAGCATGTGAGACGCTTTCTGACCTAGGGAAAGGCCAAGTGTGGCTGCGCCTGGGCCGAGAGCTGCTGTGCAAGCCGGTGGGGATGCCCCCCGCATTGTCACTAACCCTGCTGTGTGTCTCTCTCTCTTTTCTCTTTTTTTCCGAACATTTTAGGTCTCCAAAGCATCTTCTGAGCTAATGAATTACTGTGAGCAGCATGCCCGGAGCGACCCGCTGCTGGTTGGAGTGCCCGCCTCAGAGAATCCCTTTAAGGACAAAAAGCCTTGTATCATCCTATAGCTTTGCCCCGTCCCGCGCACGCGCTCTCTCTCAGGCAGGGCACCGTTCTGTACCGATTTAAACCAAGTCACACACGTACACCTGCACAGAGGGGGAAACACTACATGTTGGATTCAAATAGACCTTGCAGTCTCCCAAAGCGACAGCGCTCAGACGGGGGCTTGGCTGCGCTGAGCAAGCTCCAAACCAAGAGAGAGGCCAAATTAAAAAAAAAAAAAAAAAAGGGTGGGGAGGGGGGCGTTTTTAATACAGTGATGTACTAATTTTGGCTTTCTGGGGTGGGGGGGGTTGGAGGAAGCAGAATTTAACTGTATTTGCCAATGGGATGCAGAGCCTCAGACAGACTTTGACCTTTGAAGGTGTTCTGGGCAAAGCTCCGGGTGGGGTTGGATGGAACGAGGGATTCCCATTCGCGTCTTGTTCCAAGCGTTTTGAATTGATCGCTCCGGTTCGGGAAGGGGGCCGAGAGTCCGGTTTTATAAACAGCAACAATCTTTTTTTTTTTTTTTTTCCCCTTTCCAAAAGAAAAAAAAAATTGATCTAGCTGCATTGAGAATTACTAGAGCAGGCGGGCGGGCAGGAGGCTGGACAGCGCCGTCGTAACGCGGGATGGGCACGGGAAGCTTCCTCTCGGTGAAACGCGAGCCCCAGCTCGGAAACATCCAGCGGCCGCGTGGGATCTGTGACGAGGGAGTCGCGCTGGGGGGCCGAGGTGTCTCCAGACGCCCCCCAGCCATGAGCGCTGCGGCGGCTGGCGCAGGACAGGGTTTGGTCCCAGGCTCTGGGGACGGAGGCGTTGAGATCTTGTGAGCGCGGCTGTGGGGGCGAGCTCTGTGTGTTGTTCCCAGCACACTGGCAGTGGGGAAGGGAGGGAGGGGGGTGGGTTGGGGTTTGTAGCGGGTGGCGGGGCTTTTTCTGTGCAGTAGACTATGGAAACTTCTAGCCAAGCCTTTCCGAGCGTAGGTCCAGAACACTAGAACCGGCGGCCGGCTCTGGGGACCCTCCCCTCTCCCCTTCCCTCCCGATAACCAGTGCTGCGAGGAGTTTTGCATTCGCCCCTGTTAATTGTAGGATGTGGGGGAAGAGGGGGCGGCAGTAAGGCAGCAGAGGAAGCATTGCATTCACGATTCCCATCCCTCGCAAAGTGTGAGCGCCGTCGGACCGAGCTTGGCCCATGTAACACCGTGCACCGCGATCCGGGAGCGAGCTCCCCGCGGAGAGGCCAGCCGACGTGCCCACGAGCACTGGTCCTGCCCCTTCCTGCCTGCGCGGGCTCTTACCGTGGCACGGAGGTCCTCAGCCCTCCTGCTCCCCTGTGGTGCAACCCCAATGGTGCTTGGGAGAAAGATCTGAGCTCAGGGAAGCCCTGCCACCTCTCCCGCGTAGTTAGAGCAACCCACCCGGCGCTTGTCCTTGGGTCCCTTTTTATAAGAACCCGGCAGAAATCCCAATAGTCTCCATTGAAGCAGCAGATTTGCTCACCAGCTTCTAACACTGTAGACAAGAGACTGTCTAATACCGTTAGCTTTATCTAATAATCGGGTAGACCTGCTTCTGCAGAGGACAGCCCAGCTTTCCGTGGCTAGGACTGAGGGGCAGAAAAGTGCTCAGCGCAGAAGGGAGAGGGGTGGATAAGCCTCCTAGGCAGACCCCTTAGTGCTGGTGTCTTGGATGGAGATGGCGGATGGATCCAGGCACGTTCCTGGGGAACTTGACGTGCGGGGCAGTCGGTTCATCTGCATCTTCACCCAAGTTTTGGTCCAAATTGTGTGCAGGGAAAGGCTCCCCCCATCCTGGGAGGTCTGTCTCACCAAGCCATTGCCCCAGCACGCTGGGCCTGGTTTCCATCGCTTCTGTACAAGCACAGTGTCGCGTTCTGGGCCCCTTGCAATGCCGACAGGCCGGGGGCCGTGTCCCAGCACCAGTCCTGCCTGTGCGCTGCCGAAGGGGGAGGCCGGGGGGAGCCACGGGCTCAGCCTTCACTGAGACCCTGAGGAGGTCGGTCTCGTGGCTCTCGGAGGCCTGCTTTGAGTGAGGGACTGGGACTGGCCCCGTGGCTTTTACCAGGGCAGCAAGCAGCTTGGTCCAGCACTGCCAGGGTTTTGGCCACCTGCTCTCAGACAGCAAACGTGGGGTTCCTGGGCAGGGGGTGCCAGCCCCGGAGCGGCCCCCCGTTCTTTGCTCATGGTGACTCGCTCCACGGGGAGCGATGCCCTTTGTCCCTCCCAGATGATGAGATTTGCTGTTCGGGGAAAACCGACTCGCCCATGTCAGCCCCCCGCCAGGCCACCCCCAGCTGCGGATTGGCAGCGCCGGCTTTGTGCAGGTGAGGGGCTTGCGGATCTGTCCCGGATCCTTCACCCTCCGCTCTTTCTTACGTCATCGCTCACATTTTTAAGGAAAAGTTTTTCAACGAGGACTTCATGTTTTTAACACTACACCAGTCCCTCTCACTGCCACCCCGCAGGATCCCTGGAGCCCCGCGCTGAGCCCGGGGGAGCAGGAAGCCTCCTGCAGCTCTGTCCGAGTGTCCCGGGTTCTGGTCCTGCCATCCGCTAGCAGCTTTGCCCCTCATTGCCCCTGCTGCGCAAGGCCTTCCCCAGGGCAGCACTGCCTCGGCACGGCCCCAGGACCGTCCGGCACATGCAGCACGTTGCTTCCTGTGTCCGGGAGACCCAGTGAGTGTCCACCAGCCCCGGCCCCCGAGCAGGTCTGCAAACCCACAAGAGATCCCTTGTAGTTTTCCTTCTCAGTCCAAGCGATTTAGGCTCCGTCAGTCGCCGCGCCCATAGCGAGCGCTGTCCCCCGCGGCCGGGCTGTCCCTCCACCGTGGGGGCTTCCCCCGGTTCTTAATTTAGTCCAGCTCCAGCCTTATTTTTCTACTCCGGATTTGCTGATTCTTCCTCTACGTTAGAGAACAGTGCATGGTGCTATAGCTGGCGCTCCGGGCAAGCCCAGGAGTCGCAGGTCAGCCACGAGCCCCGGGTCCTTCATTTGCGTGGCAGAGGCCACCGCGGGCGCTGCTCACCCAGCCGCCCGCGAGGGACGCACCAGTGTCATCGGTTCTTGCAACCTGATGAGTCTGCCCAAAGCTCCGCTCCCCGCAGCCCCCCTGCACCCCCATCACCCCTTCCCCAGCGCCCCGTGGAAGTGTCCTGTGTCCAGCCCGGCCCGTTGGCACGGTCAGTGCTAGTCATCATGGCACGTGGGCTTTGCCAGGGTGGGGGTTGGCAGGTCACTTGCACGGCAGCGTTGCCTTGGGCCGTGTTATCCCCATGTGCAAGGGCCGGGCACAGCTCTAGATCAGCATACAGTTGGAGGAGGACGGGGGGGACATGTGCCCAGCCGGGAGCCCGCTCCCTTCGCGCTGCCCCGTGAGAGCTATGCAAAGTGGCAGAGGCAGGGACAGTTTTGGGCTCCCCTGCTCCTGGCATCGTTGTCTCGAGCATGCCCTGGGCAGCTGGGAGCCCTGCTCCAGCCTCCGGTGCAGGCAGAGATGGCAGAGGTCCCTGCGCTGGGGGACTGGCCTAGCTCTGCGGGGTGGTGGGAAGGAGCCGGCTCGGTTGCTTGGGGGTGGAGGGGGGGTCTTCACCTGCAGGCTTCCCCATTTTGATCCCCCCCACCCCATCCGAGTCGCGCAGTGCTCATACCGTAGATGTTTTTGTATCGCATAAATATCAGTGCCGGTTCCAGTAGCTGCTTGTATTTTGTCAGTGCATTTGCCAAAAAAGAAAAAAAAGAAAAAAAGACACTTTCCGGACTTTTTAAGTGCTCTGAACTGTGAAGTGCGGGGGGCGGCTCCTCTCCCCATCCCTCATCGCGGTCAGGCCACCGGGGCCTGCCCGGCACACGCTCCACAAAGGCCTTTTTGGGATGTCAGCCCCCCGCCCAGATTGGCCCGGAGTCCCTCTCGCACGTGTGGCAAGGCCGTCACCAGAAATAGAAAGGCGAGGGACTGAAAAAGAGGGTGGGCGGGAGGAAGCGGAGCGTCTGTGTGATCTGCCAGCCGCTCGGGTCCCAGGGCCGAGGCAGCCCGCAGGCTCCTGTCCTCGTGGACCCGCCAGGAGGGAGCGACAGCTCCGCCAGCCCTGGCTGCAGGGGCAGCTGGTGCTTCGGCCTCTGGCCAGAAGGATCAGGCCCCCCCGCCCAGCCTCTTGCAGGTGCTTGCTGCCGGATGGGCATCAGCCGCGTGGTCATCCGGGGCTAAGAGCATCCCCAATGCTTTGCCCCCCCAGGGTGTGTCCCCAGCCCTGCTCCCTTAGGACGAAGGCAGCTTCCCTCCCTTCCCTGCCCGAGCCAGGCGTATCCTACCAGGAGCGCGGCTCCTTAAACATCCCGGCTCCAGCTGCGTGGGGGGAGAGCTTAGGAGCGATGCCCGTGTCGCTCAGTCCCTGGCCCTGTGAGCAGCCCGGCCGAATCCCTCTTCCCCGTTGCGAGTACTTAAAAGTCGCCTCTGTTAACGAGAGTCAAGGCGACTGCATCCTCCCCCTCCGCAGGAAAAGCCACGCATCGGGTCCCTTGCGCTCTTCACTTTTCTCTCTGGTTTATGACTCTTTTTTGCCAAACTCTGTTATTGTTGCCAAACGCCAGTCGAGGTTTGTAAAGACTGTCCTTTAGGAAGTAATCGGTGTCCCTAACGTAGGTTCTTCATAACGTCTGCATTTGGGGATCTCCGATTTATTTTTATTTCCCCCGTTTCTGGTGTGCCATAGACCAATTTCTTGCACAGTGTTTAATATTTTGTGGACTTGTTGTTAAAAAGTGACTTGATAACACAATAAAAAGGCTCACTTTTCATTTTACCCAGCGTGTCGCGTCTCCTGTCTTCCCCCTCCACCGCGTGCCCAGGACCCTGGCCCCTGCTCCTCCAGACCGTGTCTGCATGGCAGGTCAAGTTCAGCGCCAGTTGTTTGAACTGCCCTGCTACGAACGGGGCAATTCAGCTTCCATCTGCATGTGCCCGGTGGTATATTTTTATCCTCTGCAAACTTCCCGGGGATTTCTCGGCTCCAGGGTGGAGCGTGGCAGCTGCTAGCACCTGGCAGCGGTCGTGCTATGCAGCATGAAGGGGGAAATGGGGTGAGCAGTGTGCAGGGGGGCTGCGGCACCCTGGTCCTGACCCCCAGGTACCTCCTAGCCTTCATCCCCCAAAGGCTGCACTATTCCCCGTGGCCCTGGGAGCAGAGAGAGCAGCATTGCATGAGCTAACTCAGCCCCACCAATACAGCGTGGGAGCACTGCATGCCTGGCCTGATACGCAGTCCCCCTTGCTGGTCTCTTCTGGAGGCCCAGGACCCAGCCGGGCTGCGCTTCTCCATCCCAGCTCCAGGTTTCTGCAAGCACCGGAGCTGAGGGGGGTCCCGGGTGCGGCTGTGCCTCCAGTAGAGATTCGGGGCCACCCAGCGTGTTGTGGGCCTGGACAGGAGCCAGGATCTGAAGTGGGCTCTCCAGAGGCGTGATGGCTCGTGTTGGGGTTTGGTCTCCAGCCATCCCCAGTGACTAAAGCCCGAGAGCGTTGGGGATTTCCTTCCCCTTCTGTCCACCCCACGGTAAGACGGAGCCCCCGCACCGGGGCAGCGAGCCAGACCTGCACCGTGCACGGGCAAGGTGCTACTCGATTAGGAGGCTGCACAGGTCTAATGGAGCTGGCGTCTCGTCTCGGCCGTGCTCCAAGTGTCCCCAGCAGCGTCGGAGCCGGAGGAGGGGAGCCCTGGTCGAAGCCGCCTCTCCTGGATGCTGCCCAGATCCCACGGCAAGGTACGTGCTCCGAGTGCCCCATGCGGCTGAACCCCAGCAGCCATCCTGTGCCAGGCCGCGGATGCCCTGCAGCCCAGCCTGGCTTGCATTCCCACCCCCCCCCCCCGCCTGGCTCCCCCAGCTCCACATCCTGCGCCAGCACCCTTCCTGCCTTCCAGGAACAGCGGGATCCAGGGCTCTGAGCCACGTCCCAGGTCTGGAAGTCCCCACGAGGCCCTGCTGCCTTTGGCTCCTCCAAGTTTGCACGGCAAAACCCCCCGTGTTGTGGTGCCATTCATGTGACCCCGCGGGGCCGCGGGTTTTGCTGCAGGCTCGGCCTGACCTGGCCCTCGGGCAAGTCCCTGCATCTCCTGGGGACTCGGCTTTGAAGTGGGAAAAGCCAGTCCTTCCCCTCTGGCTTCCTGCCATGCGCTCACCCTGCCAGGTTCGGGGCAAGAACCCGTGTGCGGATCCGGGTCCCAGGCCGCCAGCGCCTGAGAAGCCCCGGGTGGTATCCGTCCCGCTGCAGGGGGCCAGGCTGGAGGAGCTGGAGCCTCCTGCCAGGCGCCAGGTGGGCGCAGCACAGGGGCTTCCCGCGTTCCTGGGAAAAGCGGCCGGATCCTGCCGTAGGAAGGAGGCTGGGTTGGAGACGGGCTTCACGGGCCGGCTTGGAAGCCACTTTCGTTTCTCGCCCTCGCGGGAGGAGTTCCTCTTCTCCGAAAAGGGACGTGTCTATCGTCCTGGTGCTCTCCTTTCCTGCTCGCTGGCCCGGCTTCCTGGAAGCCCCTGTGCCAGGCAATGCCACCTCTCCTGGCACCAGCGTGTGCAGGGGGACATGCGTTGCTTGGTTTGTGGTTGCATCTGATGCAAACCACCGTGCTGCACATGGTTTCTGCCCGCTGGAGCGAGGCTGTGCCGGCCCCAGCCCCGGCCGCCGGTGGGCCCGGCATTCAGGGCACTGCGCTCCCAGGGCCAGGGCAGGGCAGGGCACGGAGCTGCACCAGCATCATCAGGATGCAGCAGACACTGTGCTTTCCATTGGCATAAGGGACACAGCAGGCTGTCAGCTCAGCCCTGGGCAGGGGTGACCCCTCCCTGCCTGCCCAGAAGTGCCCCCCAGGGTAAATTGCCCCAGGGGCAGATCCCATCAGTCCACATCCGTTCAGCGAGGTGCGGTGCAGGGCTGTGCCAGCACCGGCCACGTCCCTGGTTGCAGATGGGTGACCCCGGCTTGCAACAGGAGGTGCATTTCCCTGGGGCCTTTACCTCTGTATGGGCTGCTGTTTGCAGCTCCCCCTGCCCTCCTGGTCCCCCCACCGGTGCTGTCTCACTGCAGGGACATGCCTTCTCCCTGTTCCCGGCCCCATCTGCCCTACCCGTCTCCCCTTATAAGACTGTTGTCTTCACCCAGGCTCCTCTGCCAAGAGAAACCTGGGGCTCCGCCGGGCGCGCCAGCCCCCTTTCCTGGCAGGCCGCGGGCTCGGCCGCGGGCTGGGGACAGCTCAGCCGGCGCCCGCCCTGGCAGGAATGCACCCTGAGCAGGAGGCCGGGGCTGGAGCTTCCTGTGGATGCCTGGAATAGCTGGGATTCCTCAGCGTCTGTCCTGAAATGTTGAGCTGGAAGCGGCCGAGAGCTGGAGCCCTCGGCCTGGAGGCAGCCAAGGCCGCGGCTAGAGGCGCAGCCCGTCTGCAGGAGGCTGGGTCCTGTCCTCCGAGCCGCCTGCTGCACCCCCCAATTGCCCTGGCTTTCAGCACGTGGCACTGTCCTCCATGTAGGGAAACTGAGGCAGAGGGGCCGGTTGCAAGAGGGGCCGCAAGCAGCAGTGGGCAAGGAGCACTGCTTCAGGGTGGCGGGGTAGGACATGCCACTAGAGGCAACGTGGCCGCTCCGGGCGTGCATTGTGCACACACGAGGGCCACGCTCCCTGCTCTTCCCTGCAGCCAGGCCCGGCCTGTCTGAGCCAGGGGCGTTGTGCAGCCTGCGGGTCTCACAAGCCCGGGGACTTGCTTGGGGCGTTGGCCTCTGGCCCCAGACTGAGCGGGGCCCTTGGAGGAGCTGCGCAGAGGCCAGTCCCAGGCCCCCAGCCCCATGTCGGTGCAGCCCCTCTCCCTGACCACGCTCCCGCACGCCGGCTCCTGCCCTGGCCGCTCTCCAGCCGCGTGAGGAGCTCGGGCCAGGCGCCAGGGCGTTTGGGAAGCCGCCGCATGACGCCACCCCACAGCCCTGGGGCGTGATTCAGCGGGGCTGGGTCGTCGCAGAGACCCCCCCCCCCCTCCTTCCTCGACTCCGCTCCTTCCTGGATGCGGCGCACGGCGGCTTGGCTCCTGCCTCCGGAGGCTGCCAAGAAGCTGGGGAGGGGGCAGATGTCTGCTGCCCTGGCCAGCCCCTCCTGCAGCCTCCCTCAGCTCTGGTGCCAGGCTCAGCCCCTCTGCAAGGGGCACTGCAGCCCGGCTGCCAGACGAGAGGGGCTGGGGGGCAGCGGCTGGGAAATGGGCGCGAGGGGAAGGGGCCCGGCTTGCAGAGCTGGATGCTAACGGCCCTGGGCCCCTGCACCTCTTGCAACATGCCAGCTGGGCACCTTCCCCCCTCGACTGCCACCCCCCAGTGCTGCCGTTGCTTCCCCAGCTGGTACCAAGCGTCTGGCACCAGCGGGCAGAGGTGCAGAGCCCTGACTTATCTCATCTCCTGGAGCTGAGGAGCCTCTGAGGCCTCTTGCAACCTTGCCTGACCTCCCTTTGGCAGCTGGAGCCCGCGGAGACCCACGAGGTCTGCGCCTCTCCCTGGCTTCGTACAGGGGAGCCCGGAGCCCAGCACCCGCCAGCACCCTGCTGCTTCCCCCCCCAGCCTTTCGCCCCCTGCCCGAGCCCAGCTCATCCCTGGCAGCACAAAGCCGAAGGCTGCGTTCCCGGGTGGCAAAGAGTGACCCCCAGTCCCGGCCCTGGGGGATCGGGGAGCCTGGCAGCTCCAGGGGCGCGGGGCAGGGCGTGGGCAGACCCCACTGGCTGCGCTCCCAGCCCCAGCTCGGAGACGCGGCGCGGGCGCTAGAAGTTGCTGATGGAACAAAGCTCTGAGCCGTTGCTAAAAATAACCCTCCTTGTTCCTCCCCAGCCTATTTTTAGCCTCTGTGGCTATAATTATCCGCCCTTGGCGTCGTCGGAGGCTAGGAACCTCTTGGCACCTCGGCCTGCCCCCGGTCGGCTCCACAAATAGCCGGTGCCCAGGGCCGGGGCAGAGCCAGGGAGGCTGCTCCGTAGGTACCAGGCCTCCATCAATGGTCCCTTCATTTGCTCCCAACCGGCTGCCCCGGCCCTGCTTCTCCTGGAGCCAAATCCCAGGGCGGGGAGGGAGGAAAGGACCCTCCTGGCTCTGCTGAGGCCCCTCGGGCTGTGCCCTCGCCCCCCAGCACTGACAGCCGTGAGCTCCGTGCGTGTCCACCCTGGGTGTGCTCGAGGCTAGCACAGGGGTGTGCATGTATTCGCATGCACAGCCGTTTGCATGAGTCTGGCCATACGTGTGCAGGCATGTTTGCCAGTGCAGGCCTGTGCGTGTGTGCGTGCGTGCTCGCATGCACACGTAATTGTGCATGTGTGTGTGTGTGCACACATGCGCATGCACGGATTAGCAGGCACGGCTGTTTGCAAAAGCCTGGGCATGTGTGTATAGGTGTGTTTGCACGTGCAGGTTGGTGTTGATGTGCTTTCATGCGTGTGCAGCTGTGCACGCAAACACGAGTGTGTGCATGCTGGGAGTGATGGGTGTGCAAAGCTCTGTGCAAAACTTACCCTTTCCCTCCCCCTACCATGTCGCCTCCAGGTGCCAGCCCAGCAGTGCTGGAGGGACCCGGGCACCCACATGTGCCCTGGGCATCAGCTCTGGGCCGTGCCATCCTCACTGGCTTCCTGCAGCTGCACCAGGCACAGCTGGCACTGCACAGCTGGCAGCACATCCCCCACTTAGCAGGGGGCCTGCGGCTGGGTCGGGGGGGGGCATCTCCAGCATTTGGGTGAAATCTTCCGTGCGGGGGCCTCTGACTTCCTTGAGTGGCCCATGCAGGGCTCGATCCTGCCCTCAGGACCTGCTGAGCAGCAGGATCAGGCCCACAAACACCCCCGGTCCCCTTGGGATGTGCCTGCTCTGGGGCCTGAGTGCTGCGGCCAGACTCCGGGTCCCGTGGGCAGCCCTGGGAAGGGAGCAGGGCGCGAGCAAGGCCGGGGAGCGAGTGCTCAGGGCTTCCGGTCTCTGCCCGGGTCTCACGGGACGGGGTGTCATTGCTGTGCCCAGTGCAGTAGCCACCCCAGGCCAGCACAGTGGGGGCCCAGCGGGGAGCGCAAGGCCCCAGACACGGGACTGGGCACCAGGACTCCTGGGTCTGCACCGCCAGGGCTGCCTGCTGCTGGTGGGCAGGCCTTGCCCCTCGCGCTGCCCCTCTCCCGGGGTGGCCCATTGTCTCCCTGCCTGCAGCCATCTGCCCCATGCCGGCGCATGCAGCTGTCTGCCGGCCTGGCCAGCTGGCGCAGCACTGGGGTGGGGGGCAGGGACATCTGTGCCACCCCAGGGGGAGGCAGGACTTGATATTTGGGCAGGCTACTCTGCAGCCCTCAAGTGCCCTGCTGGACCTAAGCCCCAGCCCCTCCTAGCCTGGCCTGCATTGCAGGGTCCCATCCCCTGCCCTGTTCATCTTCCAGCCCCCACTCCCCCCACATGGCCCAGCCTGTCTGGAGCAGCTGGGGCTTTGCTCCCAGCATTGTCATGCAAAAAGGACCCCTCCCATCCCGGTCCAGCAGCTGTCAGGGGCCAGGCATTGTGCAGCCTGACCCCGTAGCACGTGCTGTGCTGCCCCTGGGACCCTGAGGCCTCATCCAGGCTGGGGGGAAAGGGCAGAGCTGGAGAGGAGGCAGGAACTGGCTGTGATGGATTAGCCGTGGGGACCGGAGCAGGGCAGGCAGGGAGGGGCTGGGATTTTCCAGCAGGACTCTCGAGCTACAGGCTACGCGGGCACAGCAGGTCTGCATGCAAATGCACACGCGTGGCTGCATTGGTGCGGATGCACATGCATGGCCAAGGCGTGCACTGCCAGTGGAAACTCGTGCAGAGCGCAGCTCTCCGGAGCTGGGGGGCTGCTCTTTTCTCTCCCTGGCTACTCCCCATTTGACGGGATGGGGCAGAAAGGTGGTGGTGTCTGTGCCAGGCCGGGTCTTAGCCCAGCTGCGGGCACCGGGCGCGGGCTCCCAGCTGCTGCCTCTGTCCTGATGACCATGAGGATGCAGCTGCCTCCCGACCCCCATGCCTTGTGGCTGGCGAAGCCTGGGGGGTCTTGGTCGTGCCTAGAGGGGATGCTGGAGCACTTGCAGGGACCTGTGGGCCAGGACTGGGGTCTCCCCCTCCCCTGGGAAGCAGGAGGGAGCTGGGCCTGGGGGTGCCTGGGGGCGAGGGGCAGGTGGGTGCCAGCCGGGTCATGCCAGCAGGCCACAGACGCTTCACTTCCCAGCTGGGAAGGGGGCCAGACTCAGAGCATCTGTGCGCCCCCCGCATCCCGCTGGCACAGGCATAAGTGTGTGCACAATACCTTCCCTTGCTGTCATACATGTGCACACGCATGTACTCACACACACACACACACCTTCCCTTGCTCTCATTAGCGCACACATGCACCTGCACACATGCACACATGCTCACAGCTTCCTTGCTGTCCTACATGCCTGCACACACATGCATGCACACATATACACACACCTTCCCTTGCTCTTGTGAACACAGGCATATCGTCTGCTGTGATGCATGCACACACACACACACACACACTTGTGCGCACACCTTCCCTTCCACTCGTACACCCACATATACACACAGCTTCCCTAGCTCTCACGCACATAAATGGCCACGCACACGCACACACACACATTTTCCTTGCACTCACGCACACACACTCATGCACACCCATTTCCCTTCCTGCTTGCACGCATGCAGGTCCCTCTCCTCCCTTCCCATCCCATCCCAGGGCACTGACCCCGGTGCCTGGGTCACGCGGGCAGGGAAATGCAGGTCCCCCCACCCCTCCCCACCCCGTGGCCCTGGCACCCGCTCGGAGCTGGCACGTGCTCACCCGCCCGCGGGGTCGGAGGTTTCCAGTGGAAACTCCCTCTTCAAGCGCAGGGAAGAGCCGCGCGAGGCCCTGAGCTCCCCAGGGGAGGCCCCAGGGGTGCAGCGCGGGTGTGAGTGATGGGAAGAGGGCCCGGCCCTGTCCCTGCACCCCCGCCTTGCTCTGCCCGGGGCTGGGCTGGAAAAGTACAGGCCGCGGCATCCCACGGTGCACAAGCAGAGGGCTGGGCTGCTCAGCTGCCCGGGCTGGAGGGGCCAGGCTCTGGCTCAGTCGAGCCCAGTCCAAGGCTCTCCCCTATGACCCTCATGACCCCACTGCTGCCCCTTGATCCTCACCCGCCTCCGCCTGCCCCTGTCCTGCAGCCGGGACCCCCTCCCATGCTGCCCGGTGCCACCCTGTGCCCTGCGAGGAGAGCCTGGGGGCTGGGGGCCGGCGCTGGCTCTGGCACGGGGCCTCGGGGCTTGGAGCGTTTCCCTCCGAGGCACCGGTGCCAAGAGCAATAGCGCTCGCCCCGGCTGTTCGAAGGTGACCGCGCCCCTCCCGGGGCTTGGACCCCCTCCTGCACCGGAGGAGCACCTGTGTCACACCCCAGAGGTGGCTGCAGCCCTTGGGCGGTGGATAAGAGCAGCCCCTGTGCGGAGGAGATGGTGGGGGGGTCTTCCAGGTGACGGGTAGGGGGTCGCAGCCAGCTCCAGCCCTACAGAGCCCAGGTGCATGGCCCCCCGCCAGCCGTGACCACGGGGCAGGGGCTGGGGAGGAAGCGGCTTGTTGGGAAGGCATTTTGCAAGCCCCCCCACGCAGTCCCCCTTCTCTCCAGCCCAGGTGGCCCGCCTTTGGCTGCCGCTTTGCCCCTGATGTGACCGACGACCGGGCCCGCCAGCGCCCCGTGAGCTGGCCGGATCCACCCCCTGCTTCCGCAGCCGCCCGGGTGCGAGGCCGAGCCAGGCCTGGCCGGGGCTGGGAAGGGGCCGCAGGGAGGTTGTTTTCCCAGGGAGCGCGGGGAGCTTTCATGTCGGCGGTCACTCCCCGCACAGCTGCACAAGCAAAAGGACAAACAAACATGGGCTGGGCGGGCGCGGGCCCGAGCAGTCGGGAGCTGCCCAGACCGGCCCGCGTGGCTGGGGGCACCGTGCACACGATGGAGCGTGGCTCCCGCAGGCCAGCACTGGAGGGGTCTGGGGGCTCGGCTCGGCTCGGCCTCGGGGCCCTGACGCCTGCGTCAGCTGCAGCCTGGGTCCGAGCGGGACGTGGGCCTGGCTGGGGGGAACAAACCCAGGGGTCCGCGCCGCGGCTCTGAGCAGGAGCATGCCCTGGCTCCGTGATGCTGGGAGAGCCAAGGTCGGCGTGTCCTCCGCGGCGGGGGGGGGGGAGGGGGGCAAGGAAGTCACCCTGTGGCACACGCAGACACACAGACACAGGGACAGACATGCAGGGGCACGCAGAGACGCACGCAGGCCTGGTTGTGGGTGCGCACGTGCAAGCAGAGATGCACACATGTGCACCCCCATGCTCTCAGGCACACACAAACGCACGCATACAGACATACACAGATGTACACGTGTGCAACCCATGCTCTCAGGGTGCACACACACACACACATGCACCCCCCTGCTCTCAGGGGCACATACACTTCCACACACAAAGGCACACACATGCACCCCTGTGCTCTCGGGATACACACACACAAAGGCACGCACGTGCAGCCCCGTGCTCTCAGGCTACACATGCACACGCTCCCTGATCCCCACTGGCACGCTGCCTGGCACTGCCACCCCTTCACCTGCTCTCCAGTCCCCAGGACGCCGTGTCCCAGTCCCGCTGGACCTCGTGCCCTGGCCGCCAGCCAGGCCCCGCGGGAGCCGCCTCACCCGATCCCTCTGACCCACTTCCCGGTAATCTGCCCTGCAGCGCAGATGCCTTGAGCTCTGGCTGCCGGGGGGGCGGGGGTGCTGCACGGGGCCCCGATCACCCCGTCCTGACTCTTTGGGGCTGGGGGCATTGGGGGGGGGGAGGGCAGCCTTGCTGTAGCCTTGCTGTAGCACATTGCCTGGCGCGGGTGCCCTAATCGCCAAGGCCACGAGCCCAGCCCCAGGGTTTAGCACCAGGCTTGGCTCTGGGGGAGTGCAGAGGTGCTGGCAGGGGACAGGGCAGGCCTTGTACGCGCTGCCTCCAGCCAGTGCCTCAGTTTTCCCCTGCTGTGAAATGGGTCCTAAAAATCCCTCCCATCTGGGCACCAGCACCTTTCTCCCCAGCTGCATTTCTTGCTTCCTCCTTTCTCCCCGGCCATGCCCACCCCATGCCTGGCGCCCCAGGAGCCGGCAGCTGCTGCCAGGCTCCAGCACCCATTCCCCGGCACTGAGCAGCGTGGGGCCCCGGGCAGGCAGCCCGGCCCGGCCCGTCACGCGAGCAGGGATTGCCAAAGCGCCGGGGCCGGCGTGTTCCCGGGGCCCCGTTCTCCCCAGGCAGCCTCTGGAGGCACCGTGGCCCGCGGTGCCCGGTCCTGGCTCAGCACCGAGCACAGGCCTGGGAGCCAGGACCCCAGAGGCCCCAGCATCCGAGCCCTGGGTCCCCAGAGCTGGGATCTCGGGGAGCGGCTGGTCCCTGCACTGGGCTTTTCCCATCCCTGCTTGTGTGGGCCTGGTGTCAGGCCAAGCTGGAGGGGGGGGCAGGCCCCGCCTGCCCCAGGCTTCCCCCTCTCTTCCCACCCCCGAGTCTGGCGGCTCCTCCTGGCCCCAGCGCCGGGATCCTCCTGTCTGCTGGACTTTCGACAGCTGGAGTCGGGCTCGGTGGGCGGGCGTGTTGGAGACACCGACCCTCCCAAAGTCTCCCGTCTGGGTCTGGGGGGCTGAGTCAGTGCGGGGAGCCCGCGGAGGCTCCCGGGAGGACAGGGCAGGCCCCTGAGTCACCCTGGCTGCTTCCTGTCCGGGGGACGCGGGCGGTGCCCGGCAGTACCTGCGGGCAGGGCAGAGGGCACCAGGAAGCCTGCAGAGGACATGGGGACACGCGTGGGCAGGCCGCGTGCACGGGCTCCCGGGGGTGCACGGGTCGGGGATGCGCGCGTGTCCCCTGCACTCGTGTGCTGCAGGCTCATGGGGGTGGCAACCCTGGGCTTCATGACACATCTGCATTCACACGCGTGTGCACACGCACCCATGCGGGCACATGGGAGGGGTCTTGCTGCTGCGCCAGCCGGGTGAGATCCCGGGGTCCAGCAGGGACAAGAGCAGAGCGTGTCCCCGCCACACCTTGACCCCTTGCTCCCCGCACCGGGTGCCCTGATCCTGGCAGGGCCCGGGATGCCGGCAGTGCTGCTGCCCGGCGCCGGCTCCCGGCTGGCTCGGCTCCCAGGTCTGGCAGCACCGGAGCGCGGAGGCGCAGACAGTGGGGCTCTGTGCACCGCGCTGTTTATACAAGGTGTGCGTCTGCCCATGGCTCCACGCCGGGGCCAGGCTGCCCGGGAGGAAGGGAGACCCCCAGGGCACCCCTCACGTGCATCCAGCCCCTGTCTGGGGGACGGGGCCGCACGGCCTGCACGTGCTGCACCGATGGGGGCTGGCGGCAGCGGATGCATGGCACCGCCACGATGCATGGGAACCACTGCATTGGCACGCGTGTGGCATTGGCATGGACATGCCCCCTCCTCTCCAGACCTGCTTCTGCACCCCAGGGGCAGTCCCAGGTGCAGCTGGGGCTGAATGTGTGCCGGGAGGCCTGGGCTGAGCTGGCCCTGCTTGGAAAGTCCTGCTCAGGGCGCGGGATCCCTGCCCGCCCCCACGCCTGGCACAGCCGGGGAAGCCGCTGACTCAGCCGTAGGGAGGGGAGACACCAGAGGCCACCCAGGGTGGGAGGGCAGGGTGCTGCAGGCAAAGCAGGGGCTTGCCTTGCTCCCCCAGCCCCAAATAGAGGGCATGACAATCACCCCTCCCACAGCTCCCATGGGACACGGGTGCCCGGACTCCCGGGTTGCACACGCCTGTTCCCACGCGAGGCGGGGGGACCGGCCGGTTCCCACGTCCCCTCCGCGGCCCGGTGGGGGGCAGAGGTGATGGGGGGGCAGCATTGCATCACTTTCTCACGGTGTTTCCCGAGCGGGGGGGAGAGGCAGGGCCTGCGTGGGGCTGGGGGGGGGGCCTGTGCTCAGCTGCTGGAGCCGGGCTGCCCGGGGCCTCCGTCCTGGGACGGCGCCAGGTTCTCACAGCGCCGGGGAGCGCCGCGCAACACAGGGCAGGCCGCCAAGCCCCGGCGCGGGGCATCGCTCCCTCCCGGGGGCATCAAGAGCAGCGCCCGGCTGGGGACCCCCGGCTCCCCCAGCCCCAGGCAGAGCAGGGCTGGCAGGGAGGGAGCCCAGGCGCCCGGGCACGTGCCCAGAGAAGGTGCCACTTTTGCTCCCAGGGCTTTGCTGGCCACGGGGGTGAATGCAAAAGCCAGGCCTGGAAAACCACCTTTTACCCTAGTCTGGATGAGGCCTGAATGTGCCGGGCACCACAGCCCTCCCTCGCCTCCTGTCTCCCACCCCCGGGGAAACCTCCGGGAGCTCAGTCGGGCTCGGGGTTTCCGCCGGCCTGTGGGATGGGGCGTCTCTGGAGCTCCCCCACGCCTGCCGCATGTGGATTTGCACAAGTGTGGGCATGCACATGCCTCCCGGGGAGACCGCGAGGGCGGTCTGTGCATGTAGGTGTGCAAGGAGGCTTTATTCCTGGCAGGGTTCCCGGGGTGGGCGAGGGCATGGGTGGCAGGAACAACCCAGTGAGCAAGGAGAACAAAGGCCGTGGTTATGGGGGAGAGCGAGAGCAGAGCGCTGCGCCCAGCCCTGGGGGCAGGACGCCGGGTGTGAACAATGCACGGGCCTGTGCGTGTGTAAATCACAGGCACGTCTGGCTGCAGAATTGTGTGCTGGAATTGGGGGGGGCAGCGCCTGAGACCTGTGTGTGTGTGTGTGTGTGTTTGTATGTGTGTGTGTGACACAATGCTCACCTCTGTGTGTGTGTGTGTGTGTGTGTGTCTCTGCCACGGTGGGGGTGTTGGTCACTCTCCGCCATGTTGCACACCTGGGAGGGCCACGTCTGGTTTGGGGCCGGGTGGTTTTGCTCGTGTTCACACTCACGGCAGCGTGGGGAAGGCGCCATGCCAGGGACATGGTGGCACTTGTGCATGTGCGTGCACAATGCCGCCTGGCCCCGGGCGTGCAGCTGTGAGGCTGCGGGTGTGTAGGGGACAGCCCGTGCTCCTGCAATGCCGTGAATTTCCCAGTGTGCACCGCTGGCAGTAACCGTGGTAACCCCATCAGCCTCCCATCCAGGGTGCCCGTATCCGGGTGCAGGATCAGGCCCAAGGGTGCTGGGCTTAGCTCCTGCCGGGGCCGGGCCCTGGCACCTGGGGGCTTGCATGGGCTCAGAGCACGGGGCATTTCCCAGGAATTTGGGCCCCCCCGGCCCTGGAGGTGTTCAGCGCGCCGTGTTCCTAAATCACTTGGCACGCTTAGCAGGGGCAGGGGCCACCCGTGGTCGCTGGCTGTCTGTGGGGTGACGCTGCCGCCGGCACTTCTGCTTTCGGGACCGATTTCTTCTCGTGCGTCACCGTTTCCCACCGCGGCGACGTGGTGCGGCCGAGGAGCCGGGGGCACACGAGGGCCTGGGACCCGCGGAGCACGGAGGGGCCGCAGCAGCGGGGGCAGCACGAGCTGAGTGCAGCTGCTGACCCCGCGTGGACTCCCCCGCCCCGGCTGCCTCCGTGTCCTTGATAATTGAGGTCCTGCCAGGTGGAAAATGCAGCCAAAGACCCTCTTTCCTTCCCATCCGGGTAAATGCAGCCGTGTCCCGAGTGCGAGAGGCGCACCGCCTCCGAGTCTGGTTTGCAGCCAAACGCGGGGCCCAGGGCCCAATGCCCCGGCCGGGAGGAGAGTCAGGGTCCAGCCCTGGCCACGGAGCCTCCCGCCCCGGGTGAGGACCCCACGCTGGACCCAAGTCCCAAGTTCGGGGGTGGGTGCTGGACCCTGCACCGCCCTGGCCCCCCCGGCACGTTTCCTCTGAGCTCAGCAAAGCCGAAACTTCCCCTTTCTCGCTGGAAACAGGACCTCGCTGCCGTGAGGTCACTCTGATGTCATCCCTGCTGCTGAGGTTTTTCCAGGGATCGGAGGAGGAGGAAAGGTCACGGGGGTGGAGGATGCAGCTCGGGCCCTGGGCTCAAGTCCCACTTCTCCCTTCCCTGCTCTGTGCCTCAGTTTCCCCTCCTCTGCCTGCCTAGTGCAGTCCTAGTAGGAGCCCTTTGGGGCAGGGGTTGACCCTCCCGCCCCACAACTCCCACCAGGGACGGGTACCCAGCGCCCGCATGATGCCCGCGCGGCCTTCGGGATCTGCCCGAGCCGGCCGGGAACACGCCCGCCGCGTGCCAGCGCTCTGCTGTATGTAACTCCCCGGGGAGCTGGCACTGCGGCCGGGCCGTGAGTCACCGGGGATGGGCACGCTTATCGCACCGGCTGGCACAGAGCGTTCCCCGGGGACACGGGGGCCGGGTCGAAGCAGCCAGAGACGTCGGCCGTGCTGCACTCAGCAGTGCAACGAGCCTGGGGGGCTCTGCATGGGGACCCCCGGCGCGAGCTTGGTGGGGCCGCGCCAGACACCCGCGCCCGTGGCTGGGGGAGACCAGTGGGACGCAGCGTGTCCCCGGCGTGGCAGCTCCTCCAGCCAGGCTGCGTGCTCCTGACCCATCACCGTGGGCTGAGGGGCCGCTATCTCCGTGCTGCAGGGCTGGGGTGGGCCGCGCTGGTGCTGCCAGATAAAACCGGGGCAGCCGGAGGCCGGGCTGGGCAGCGTGACGCTCCGGGACCAGCTCAGGTCATTGCCCGGGTGCCCCTGGGCCCTGAAATGGCACCGAACCCCCCGCACCCTGCAGCTCAGGTGGAGCTGAGTGCAAGGAGGGGGAAACTGAGGCACGGGGAGGAAAGCTGCAGGGCATCTTCTCACCCAGACGTCTTGGCTCGCCGCCCTGCACCCACCCGCTCCCCCAGAGCTCGGGAGAGGACCCGGGTGCCCTGGGGCCTGGCCCCTGCTCGAGCCAGGCCTGTCTACGGCCCCGCATCCTGTTTACGAGGTGCCGGGGTGCTCCGGTGCCTCCCCGCCACCTGCTCCTCCTGCAGGAGCCATGTGAGCGCTTCCTGGGTGCAGCACGGCTCCGCCTGCCCAGGCTCGGGCTTGCTCCCTGCCCGCGCACCGCTCCGTCAGCCCCCGGCCCTGCTCCCCCTGCTAGGGCGGCCCCCCAGCCCGTGCCCACGGGGCCAGATCTGTCCCAGGTGCAAATCAGCCCGACCCCCTCTGCTGCTGTGGGCGCCCTCCCTGCAGCCGTGGGGGCCTTGCACCTGTCTGTGACCCCCCGGGCCCCCACCCAACCAGCCAGCTCGTTACAGGCAGCAAACGACGTCCAGTCCTGGCTGCCCCCCGGCCATTGGGGTGACACGGATCCAGGCTGGGATCCCGGGGTCACCGGGGGGGCCCAGGGTCACCGGGCAGGACAGCCAGTGCAGGCCGTGGTGCCCCGCACGGGGGCTGGCCGTGGGCCCGTTCCTACGTGGAGGTGCGCCCGCTCCGGCCGGAAATCCGGTGGCGCCGTGGCCCCCAGCCTAACCGTGCACCCCGCCTCGCCCCGGGCGGCCGGGGAACCTGTCGGACGGGGCGCGGCTCAGCCTCACGTGGCGCGTGGCCCCGGCCTCGCCTGGCTCGGGGCCACCGTTCCCCGTCCCTTTTAGCCTCTTTGCTGCCGATCCCCCGTTTGCAGGAGGGGGTGCCCCAGGGGGGTCTCCCCAATACCAGGGCAGCTGGGCGGGAGGGTAGCTTGGGTAGGGCGGTATGTGTTGGCTGGGTGTAAGTCCAGTGCCGAGCATCCCCAGCAGCCTCTCGCTGAGCACGGCAGGGGTGCGGCCCCCACCCCGCACCAGGGCTGTCCCGCCGGGCTGCAGCTGCAGCCGGCCGCCCCCATCTCCTGCTCCTGAGCAGCCGTGATAAGGCCCGGGACATTGTCGGGGCAGGAAGAGGCAGATCCGGCCCCGCATTCCTGACCTTTTTTGGTTTATCTGGAGCCCACCTCCGTGCTCCCACCCCCGGCCTGACCTCAGCCTGCTGGACCGCGGCCCCAGCCCCCCTGCTCCCCCGGGGGGGGTCCAGGCTGATGCAGCTGCATAGGGGGGTGGCTTGGATGGGCTCCAGGGAAACCCCAGGAAGGAGCCAGGGGACCTGGGTAGGAGCAGGTGGGGTCCCCCTTGGCTCAGCGCCAGCCTGCCCCCGTGGCATGGGGGCAGAGAGATGGGGGCCCAGGGGGGAGCATGCACGGAGCAGCGTGGGTGTCCTGAGGTCTGTGTGCATTTATACACAGGGGCCCCGTGGGGTTGTGCGTGTCCTTGGGCACGTGTGCCCACGTGGATGTGTTTGTTGTGGCTCTTTGGGAGCGTATTTGCACCTTTGTGTGCACGACACGTGTGTGCGACTATTTGCGTAGAAGCTGCATGTGGCCATGTGCGCGTGCGTCGTGGGCCCGGGTGCATCTGGGCCTGCCAGTGTGCATGCTTGGGCATGCACGAGGCTTGGATTTGCACGACTGTGCCTGCATGTGCATTTGCACCTGGGCGGAGCAGTAGCTCTTTGCACGCGTGTGTCTGTGCAGGCATGCAAAGCTCACATGCGTGTGTGACAGGGTGTCTCTCTGCTCGCCCAGCCGCAGGGAGCTGGTCCCGGGGCAGGGAGGTGGCCTCACCCCAGGTAACCCCGCTACGTGCACAGGGCCGGGGCCGCCATGGTTCAGCAGAGCCGAGCACACCGTGTTTGTATTGCCTGTGGATGTTTGTACACGCACTCCCTGCACCTCCGGCTAGCCGGACACCGCGGGGATCGGCTAGGTGCGCCGTGGCGGAGGACCAGGTCATGTCCCCACAGGGTGTTCCCCAGGCCAAGGCCTCCGATGTAGGTGCTGGCAGGGGGGCACGAGGGGCAGGTACTCATCCCACCCTGGGCTGATCCAGGAGGCCGGGACCCTGCGGGCTGCAGCCCCAGGAAGGAGTCTCGCTTGCCCCCTGCTCTGCAGTCTCGGCCCCATCTCCTCAGGCGACCCCCGGATCCTGCTGGTGTTGCTCCGGGCTTCGCTGGACACACGCCACCCTGGCCTTGGCCCTGCCACGTTATCTCTGACCCAGATCTCAACCTGCCCGTGGGGAGAGGTGTCCAGGCAGGGAAAGCAGCATGCGGCACCTGGCGCTTGAGGGGCACCGACTGCAGGGGAGGATGCAGGATCTCCTGGGCACTGCCCGCACGCTGGCATGGGTGGGCGAGGGGTCTGCATTGTTGCTCCGGCTGCTGGGTGCAGGGGAATTGCATCACATCGGGGCTGATGTGCAGAGCGGGGCTGATTGCACCCGCACAGGGTCCAGCAGGGCTTGGAGCCGCACGGCAAGCAGGCCCCACGTGTGCCCTGTCCCGGGACGTGCCGTACGCCTGCGAGCGTGGGCAGCTCCCTGCATGCAGCCTCCCCAGAGCACCCGGGGCAGGAACAGGCCCGCGTGGTGCCAGGGATGTGCCGTGCCGACCTTGCCGGGCCTGGAGGCCAGCTGAGGACGGGGCCTCAGGACTGAAGCCATGGGGGAGGAGACGCCTTTCCCGTGGCCTGCGTGTGTGCACGCACGCCTGCTTATGCGTGCATGTGGTGTGTGCATGTGCGAAGCTGCCGTGGGTGAAGCCAGGACACGGCCACAGCGGGAGAGGCAGGCCCAGGAGAGCCGGCAGCTGGAGACAGAGCAGGGAGGACACGAGCCCGGTCCCCGCCTGCGCCCGGAGCTGAGCCAACTGGAGCGTGTGAGCTGTCGGAGGGGTGCAGCCTCCTCCCCGCCTGCACACGCATGCACTCACGCATGCACACGCAACCACAGATACGGGCCGGCTCAATGCACCCCCAGGGTCCAGCCTGCCTCCCGTGCACAGCTCAGCAGCTCCCGTGGGCATGTGCATGGGGTGGGGGGCGGTCCTTGGCAGTACCAGCTCAGCGCCATGTGCCCAAGCTGGCGCTGGGGAGCCCCAGTGACCCCATCATGGCTGGGACATGTGTGCCAGCCTCCATGATGTCCCCGCTGGGGGGGGCTCCCTGCCCTGCCCGGCTTTCCCACACCTGGGTGCTGGATGAGCGACTAAAGGGGGGTCATTGTGACCCTGAAACGGCCCCCCCCACCCTCTCCGCATGGCATCCGTAGGGTGCCCAGCGTGCCATGTGTCCCTGCCAGTCCTCCCCCCCGGAGCCACTAGATCCACCGCCCTGGTTCCGAGAAAGCTGATCTCAGCAGCATGCCGCGTGCAAGCCCTTATCAGCGCGCAGCCTTGGGCCGGCAAACACCACGTCCCTGCGGGTCTCCACGTGCTGGCTGGCTGGCTGGGGCGGGGGGCGCCAGGGGCTGCCGGGGAGGGATCCAGGGGGGTCCCCAGGGGGCTCCCATGTGCCTCGCACCCCACAGCAACGCTGAAATGCAGCCACATCTTTGCGGGGGTGCACTGGGACTCTATGCATGGCCTTGTGCAAGTCACATTGCCCGGTTGGGCCTCAGTTTCCCCCGTTACGCACGAGGCCGGCGCTTGGCAGGCAGGGTTGCGGGCTGCAATGCCCCTGCTCTCTGCGGGCAGGAGCCTGGAGCTCTGGGGCTTTCCTGATGCGGGTTATGGAGGTGGAGGCCTTGACCCTGGGAAGGTGGCGTGAGAGAGCCCCCGGGGCTGTGCACGAGAGGGGATATGCCCTGAACGTGCCAGTGTGCACGCTGAATAGGAGTGTGCGAGGGGGTCACATGCATGTGCGAGTCTGCGAGCGTGAAGGAGGACGGGGCCGGCTTTCCAGCAGCCCGGCTCGTGGGGTGCAAAGCCTCAGGGTGCCCGCACGTAGAGCAGGGGGCTCCGGGTCCCTCCCGGCCCAGGGGTTGGAGCAGGGCTCTTCTCCTCGGTCCCCAGCTGGCGCGAGTCAGCGCGGCTCTCCCCCTCCCCAGCTGGCACCAATCAGCCCGGCTCCAGGGAGCCTTGTGGGGCCGAAGCCCAGCTGGATCCAGGCAGCCCGGCTCTGCTGGGAGCAGCCAGCTTGGCCCCCATCCCGGCTGCGAGTACAGCTCCGTGCCCCCCACCGGGATCCCTGGGGGAAGGGGCTGGGACCCCCCCGGAGCTGCTCAAGGCAGGAGCAGGGGCAGCCTGTCCCTGTGGCCGGGGGGAGAGGGGAGCTGCGTAGCCTTGGCAGAGGGGGTCCGGGGGGTGGGTGTCGCAGGGGGGTCTCCACAGCTGCATGGCTGAGACTCGTCCAAACTCATCTCATGCAACCTGCCGATTGTGGGGGGGGAACGGGGTTGCTTCCAGCCACGGATCCTGCGTGCACGGCCTAGCCGTGCACGCTCCTAGGTGTAACCCGCTCCGTCAGGGCCAGTGCACACCTGGGGGGTTGCTTGTGAGCGGGGCATGCGTGTGTGCACCTTGCTGCGCGCCAGGCCTCTGGTTTGATTTGGGAGGGGGCTGCCTCTGAGCCGCGTGCCCCCTGCGCGCTGTGAGACGGGCAGGGCTGATACCTTGTCGCGGGAGGGAACGGGCCGGCTCGGGGGTGGCCTCGGGGTGCAGCCGCCACCAGTGGCCCAGGGGGCTCTGACCCCGCGGCAGGCACCGCTTCCTTATTGCCCGGGAGCCACCTGGCTCTGTTTGCTCCGCTCCTGCCGCCCGGCAGCTGGGAGCTCCCTCCCGGCTTCGCTGCTCTCCGGATTTCTTCCCTGGGGAAACCCCGGCTCCTTCTTCCGGGAGAGCGCAGGGCTGGGACGGAGGGAGAGGGCAAACCGTGGCCCAGAGCTCAGACTGGCATTGCTGCTGCCCGCTGCGGGGCCTGGGAAACTGAGGCACAGAGCACCTGGACTCCTGGGGTCCCCTCCCTGACCCCCTCAATCCCCTTCCCGGAGCTGGGGAGGGGACTGCTCCGACCGCTAGGCAGCCCCCCTCGAGCTGTGCCATGCCGGCCCCTGGGCCTGGCTAGAGGGGCCACCCCGGTGCTTCGACACCCCCACCCAGACCCCATTGCCCCCAGCCGTGGGACCACCAGGGCTTTGGGGCCGATGCAGCCCCTGGGGGCAGCTCCGCGGGGGAGCGACTCGGCTGCGCCCCCCCAACAGGCTGGTTCCCTCGGGCCCCGGCCCAGCTGCCTCCGGCGCGGTTTGTGGTGCAGCGACTGCATCACGGAGACGCTCTGCTCCATTGCGGGTGGAGGGACGAGGCCGTGGGGGGGTTTCTGCTGAGCTCGTCATCGGGCTAACGCACCCCCGGCAGGGACCGACTGCAGCGGCGGGGATTGCGGGGGTGCCCTGGAGCCCCTGGGGGTGGGGAAGGGGCTTTCCTCGCCCGCCGAGGGGAAATGCAAACCTTCTGTGGGGGCGGCTTGGCGTTGCCTCCTGCCCACGCACGCGGGGAGGGGAGGGCTGGGCAGCCCCCGGACAGCCCCGCGCCCGTCCAAGGGGGGTGCAGGGGCAGATCTTTGGGGGTGGGGGCAGGAGTGCCCCGCCCCCACACAGCACTGTGTGTGTGTGTGTGTGTAGCACACGGCTGGGTGCACCAGGGCCTGTCCCAGGGCATGCACACGCGTGTGCCTGTGTGCTCCCTGGAGCCTGCTGGCATGTGCAAGCCAGTTGTGCGATCATGCACGCCTTGTTGTTTGGTGCCCCCTTCTCTGGCCTGTCCGTCCAGGTCCACGCTCGTGCTGCGAAGGTGCCCGTGCAACACGGGGCGTGCGTGTGCGAGCAGCGGGGGGAGCGGGTGGTAAAGCTGCCCCAGGGACCGGGGCTATTCCGGGTCCCAAACCCCGTGTTTCCTGCGGCTTGTGATTCCCTTCCAGCCATATGCCGCGGCACCTGACTCCTTGCCTCCCTCCCCGGCGCTGTCAGGAGCTCAGGCCACAGGAAACCAGCTGCTGGGCCTTGATTTCATTTTTGCTCAGGGCTCAGCCCTTCTCCTTCCCCCTCAGCCTTGGCTGTGCAGGGTGGGGGCGGGGGGAGGAGAGCACAGGCAGGGGGTGCTTGGGAGACCACCCTGGGGGCTGCGGGGCTGGGATCTTGTGCCAGGGTGGGGGCCGTTGGAGAAGGGGTGCAAGCAGAGTCCTGCAGGACCTGGGGCCGGGCACTGCCCCTTGCCCAGGCAGCAAGGACCAGCTCCATTTCCCATGCACGTACAGCACCGTGCACAGCTGGAAACCAGCTCTCATCCAGAGCTCCCAGCTCTGCTCCGGGGTGCAGGGGAGAGGATGGTCAGGCGCCCGCGGTCCCCATCCTGGCCATGACACTGCCCTAATGGGGGGCTGAGCAGCTCCCCCAGCCGGGCAGGGGGGCCATGTCCCATCTCAGGGCTTTCCTCTGCCGAAACAGGGCGGGTGGGAGCTGCCAAAGCTTCCCCTCCTTCCTCTCCATCTCAGCAGCTGCTCTGCCCAGAGGTGGCTGCATTTCCGTCGGGTGCAGTTGGCAAAGCCCTTATCGCCAGGCTGGAGCGGTGGGAAATGTTGTCCTTTTTAAATAGCCCTGCAGGACACGAGGCTTTCCAGGAAGGGGGCAGGTCGAGAGGCCAGCAGCAGGGCTTCCAGGAAAGAAGGGGACAGGGCTGTGTCACCCCCAGCACCAAGCTGCCTGCCCTGAAAACACCCACTGCTTATCTGCAACCACCCCCCACCTGTGGCCAGGGGGGCTCTCCCTGCAAAGGGCAAAAAAGGGGGTTTTCCCATGTGTGGAACGTGCCTAAGGCACGGGCCCGAGGGGATTAGGTGCAGGGGTGGGGGAAGCATCTCTGCCAGGTCCAGGGAGCCCATACAGTGGGGGCACAGGGCTGAGTGGAGCCAGATGGGTACAGACTGGGGGGGTTTCCCCTCCTGTGGTGGGGGGCACAGACTCTTCCTTGGGACCCACGGGTGCATTTCTACACCCCTGGCTCTGCCTGGGGCAGGTGCAAGGGCTCTGGTGCTGCTGGGGGTGCAGCTTCGGGACTGGGTCAGGCAAGGACATGTGGCCTTGAGCAGGAGAGGCCGGATGTGGTCGCTGGAGGTCTCAGTCTGCAGTGCTGGGCCTTGTTGACCGCTACATCCTGGACCCGTGCAGCCCAGGCCGCAAGCGCCAGCCGTTGCACAGATGCAGGATGTTTCTCCAGCCCAGCGCTGGCTGAGCCCATTGCTGGGTAAGTCTGTGCTGCTTGGAGCAAAAGCTGTGCTCAGGCTGCCTCTCTGCTTTTTCCTCCCAGATGCAGGAGTTGCTCCCCTGCCCTGCAGGATCCAGGAGGCTCAAAGCATGACCTGGAGTGACTTTTTTCCATCCCCAATCAGCCTGGCAAAGGCTCGCAGTTAACAGGTGGAGCAGAGTGCACAGCCTCTGGCCCGGGAAGTCCTGCCCCATGTAATGCCCTGTGCAGCAACGAGCTGCCTACCCCATGCACGCCCACCCTCCCTGCCTGCGCAGTTGCTCAGCAGCTGGGGAAGCGACATGTCTGCTGCAGCTTGGCAGCACCCACCAGCTGCTCTGCCAACAGATGGGCAGGCAGCTTTGAAGTCACTCCCCCCCTTCCCGGCCCCCACGACATGAAAGGAGCGGTGTGTGGGGCCCAGCAGCTGAGCTCTCCCCGCTCGGGACATGCAAGCCAGAGCCTTCTGCAGCAAAAGGCTGCCTCGAAGCCCCCCCGGGGTGCAGCAAAGGGGGAGCAGGGGTGCATTCATTGCAACCTCCAGCTGCAACAAGAGGCGTTTGCAAGGAGCTGGGGAAGGTTTCACTGCCCCTTTAGACTTCCTGCAGCCCTTCCTTGGCACACGCTGGCCCCAACTTGGCATGCACCCTTGCTCTCCCCGCCCCGAAACCAGCCACGATTGTCCCTCCCTGCTGCAGCTCTGCCAGCCAGGAGCTGTGCAAGCACCCAGGCGCCTTTAGCAAAGCTTTCTCGTCAGCAGGGAGGGGGAGGAGGCTGCAGTTTTGCAACAGCCAGGCCGCAAGAGCTGGCTCCGGATGGCTGCGCTGAGAACAGGGAGGCTTCCTGGAGGAACAGGACACTCTGCTCTCGGCAGGGCTGGAAGGGCAGAGGGGGGGGGGGGGGCGGGGGGTGGAAGGAGGCGAGAGGAAGCTGCGGGTTGTTGAAGCTTTAGAAATTTATTGCAAATCTCTTTTGTCATCAGGTACAAGAATAGAGCTCTAGCTGGAGAGCTGGGCTCTCCTCTCTCGTCTCCGGGCTGGAGTGCAAAGGAAACACCACGCACCAAGTCCTGCGTCTCGCTTGCAAACGGAGACGCTCTCCCCCGCGGAGAAAACAGCAACAGCAGTTCATTTGCGACTGTCCCTTTCAGTCCTCCATCCACGGCACAAAAGCAGGCACAGGGGCGTCCAGCCTCTCCTCCCCCCCCGCCAGTCTGGCCCCCCCACAATAGGGGGGGCCTGGGAGGGAGAAAGCCAGTCCCGTGCCACCCCTGGGTGGCACCGCCTGCCCACGCAGCCAAATGCACGCATACACACACGCTTGTGCATGTGCCGGGGTCTCGGCGCCCCTCCGAGCCTTGCTTCTGCCGGCCGGCTCCTGCCACGGGCACAGCTGCTCTCCCACGCAGGTGCCTTGCCCTGCCCTGCCCACGCGGGTCACGGGCCGCTGGGTTGCGAAGTTGGGGGCAAAACTAAAAAGGTCTCGTGCTTTTTTTTTTTAATCCTGCTTCTCCGGCTCTTTTTTTTCTTCCTCCCCTTCTTTTCTCATCGGCTCCCCTCCGCCTGGTCCACGTGCGGGCAGCTCAGCGCTCCTGCAGGGCCACGCTGGGCACCCACTGGTTGTTGCAGCGACTCTCCTCGCAGTAGCTGGCCACCTCAGCCAGGCCCTGGCTCTTCCAGGAGTCCGTGTGTGGGTTCTGCGTGGGAGGGACACGTGCCAAGCATGAGCCACCCGTGGGTGATGTCCACAAGCCATGAGACCATAGCTCAGCCCTGAGCCATCCCCTAATGGCCCTGCTCGGGAAGGCCCTGGCTTGCAGCCACACGAACCGGATGCATCATGCCTCCGGCATGACGCAAGCCCTGCCTGCCACCCGTGACGTCGCGGCAGCCCGCCCCCTTCTCCCTTGTTTGCCCACAGGAGTCTCTGTGCAGGGGAGGGCGGGGGGCACCTACCGTCACCAGGATGCAGTGGAGGTCCCGGGGCTCGCTGCTGTCCTGCACCCCCTCGCCCAGCAGCGTGGCCAGGCGCTGCATGCCCGACACGCGCAGGATGTGGATGTCGTTGTCGCAGCAGAAGGCTTGGATGAGGGTGAAGTGGATCTGCAGCGCGATATCGTCCTCGTCCTCCTCGTCGGTGGCCAAGAGGCACAGCACCACGCTGTCTGGGTCGCTGCAGGGGGAGGGGGCAAGGCCGGCGGTGAGCAGAGCACGGGCATGGCTCCCCCATCCACACGGCGAGCTCCAAGGCAGCCCACCCAGACCCCTCACCCATGCACAAAGCAGCTCCCCAGACCTCCCATCCATGCACTACCCTCCTTCATGCACCAAGCTCCAAGACAGCCCCCAGGCCCCCTCCCCATCCATGCACCAGCCTCCAGGGCGGCCCCCGGCTCCCCCAGCCCCTGCATCCATGCTCCAGAGCAGCCCCCAGCCATGCACCGAGCCCCAGGGCAGCCCCGGGGGGGTTGATACTCACACATTCATGAGCTTGGCCGATTCATAGACGCCCACCGTGAGACAGTCCTGCCTCTGAGCCGCCACCAGCAGCTGCTCCAGCGCCTGGCTCACCGCCTGCATCCTGCGGAGGGAGGCATAGGATGAGACCGGGGCTCGGGGCAGCCCGGGCCGGGGGAGACGGAGACGGGGACAAGGCGGCGGCGGCGGCGGGGACCGAGACACTTACTTGTGCGCCGTGTTGTCACAAGCGACGAGCTCCTCCAGGGTCATGGTGCAATTATAATCCACAGCGGAGCCGGGCCAGGCGGCAACAGGCAATAATCCAGCAAGAGCAAACGGCAGAGTGCAATCCCGGTGCAGGGAACGAGCAGATCTCGGGGAAGCCAGCCGGGCGCTCGGGCTCGGCGCTGCCGCCGCCGGCTTTTGTAGGCTCCGGCCGGGGCGTGGCGGGGCCAAGCGCCCTCCGGATTGGCGCCGCGGGGACAAAAAGCGAAAGCGGTCGCGATGCGGATTGGTGCAGCTCCGGCGGGGCGGGGCTAAAAAAATCCGGGGGGGGGGAAAATTTACAGGTCCCCACGTGGGGCGGGGGGAGTTTTGCAAGGGTCGGGTTTGCTCAAGGGAAGAGAGTTTCGATTGAAGTTTCCCAGCAGCTCGTGGCTGTGCCGGGCAGGGGCCTTGCACCCGGGCGGGGGGGCCTGGCTGTATTTGTATTTCCTAGGAAGGGCGCAGGGTTGGGAGAGCCCACCCCATGCTGGCCTTGCCCCTGCACAGGGCAGTCCGGGCACGGGGGGCGCAGCTTGGTGCATGCATGGGGGTGCCCTGGAGCTCGGTGCATGCTTGGCGGGGGGTCTGGGGGTGCCCTGGAGCTCGGTGCATGCTTGGCGGGGGGTCTGGGGGTGCCCTGGGGCTTGGTGCATGCATGGGGGGATCTGGGGGGCTTTCCTGGAGCTCGGTGCATGCATGGGGAGGGGGTCTGGGGGTGCCCTGGAGCTTGGTGCATGCATGAAGGGGGTGCCCTGGAGCTTGGTGCATGCATGGGGGGGGGGTCTGGGGGGCTTTCCTGGAGCTCGGTGCATGCATGGGGGGCCCGGGGGGGCTGTCATAGATAGACAGATAGCAGCGTGGGCAGCGCAGGGAAAGGCTGCGTGAATCAGGCGGGGGTTGGCACAGTCATGGGTGCTGCTGCTTGCAACAGCTTGGGGCTTTTACAACCCCCCCCCGCGGGCCAGTCCCGGGCACGGCTGACCCCTGGCGGCCCAGACTGGCATCGCGCTGCCACAGGCTGGGGGGGGTGCCCTGGCCTCATAGCCCCCCCAGCCCACGGGGCTCCCATGGGAGGCAGAGATGGGGGTGTGGGGGCAGGGGGGATGCACTTGGGAGACCAACTAAAGCAGAGATGCATCATCTTTGCTGAACCTGGCTCACTTCATCAGATGGGTAGGTAGGTAGGTAGGTAGGTAGGAAGGGCCATAGGTGTGTGTGGGGGGGATACCTGCCCACATACAGAGCGGAGCGGAGCGGGCGATGGCCACACGGACAGCCCGGCGGAGGGGAGCAGGGACGCACGGCCGGGCGGACCGAGACAAAGGCGCCGTCTCCCCCGCGCGTGGAGCAGGGTCCGGGCACTGCCCCTGCCCCTGCCCCTGCCCCGGGGGGCGCCACAGGCCTGGACCCCTGCCCGCTCGGCCGTGTCGCCCGGGGGGGCCCAGGGCGCGTGTTGCTCGAGGCCCCGGGGTCAGGCGCCGTGCAGGCGTCCGGTGTGTGCGCGTGTGTGCGCGTGCACACTCGGGTCAGGGGCCTTGGTGCCAGGGCTGGGAACGGCGGCTGGCTGCTGCCCCCTGCCGGCCAGGCCGCAGAGTGACCACGACATTGGCGTGGCGTGGCGTGGCGTGGCGTGGGGTGGGGGGCACGTGGGTGCCTCCGTTTCGGGGGCCAAGCTTGAGAGAGCATCAAGGAGCCGGGCCGCAGCCCCCAGGCTTCGCCAACCGGTGCCCCCGTGACCCCTGCCTGGTCCTTGCCAGGCGCCAAGGGGAGGCAGAAAGGAGGGCCCAGGAGTGACCGGCTTGCCTGCACGTTGCACGGAAAGGTCTCTTTCGTGCACACACACATGCACATGCACGCACATCCGCTGCTGCTCATGCATGCGCCTCTCTTGCACCTGCATGTGCATACACGCTCGCTCTCCAGCACCCTTGTCGTTGGCACGGCACTATCAGGCTCCCGGCCCCGCCGGTTCCCGGTTCCCCTCCGAGTTGGCCTGGCCATCCGGTTGTTTCCTGCTCCCTGGGGCTGCCGGGCAGGGAACGTCCTGTGTGCCAGGACGGGGAGCAGGCTCCCTGCCAGCTCCCGGGCCAGCAGCACGCAGCCTGTGCCAGCACAGCATTGTTTTGCAAGCGGCCATGGGCTCCCCGTGCACAGTGCAAGGGCCAGGACATGTGGAGGGGGGCTGGGCAGGGGGGGGACACCCTTCCCGCTGGGGGAAAAGGTGGAGCTGAGAGCCAGCTCCCCTGGCCAGGCCACACAGCGTGTGCAAAGGGGTGGGACTCGGGACACCTGCGTTCTCAGCCTGGCTCTGATTCTGGGTTGACCACTTCCTTGTGCCTCGGTTTCCCCTGCTGCTCTTTCAGGCTGCTGCAGCTGGGAGCTCTCTGCACAGGGCTGGGACCTAGCTGGGGTTCAGGGCCATTAGAGGCCGAGGAAAGAGAAGGCCAGTGCTGTGCCCACTCCACCTCTAGCCTGGCTCTTGGGGTTGCCGGCCCCTGGACAGCAGGGGCTTACAAGAGAGAGCACCTGCCCGAGCAGACCAGCCTCTGCACGGGGGCCCGGCAGGCTAGCAGTGGGGCTGGGAGAGGGATGGGGCTGCACTGGGCACAGGGCTGGGGTCTGGGGTGCAGCAGGCTCTGGGCACAGTCGTGCGGGGCACGGGGGCATGGGCACACGCAGGGCTCCTGAGCAGCCACGCGGGCAGTGCATGACTGGGGGACTTTGACCGCAGCTGGCTGTGCTCCGCCCTGCCACAAGCCTGCCACGCTCATGCCGCCATGCGGCTCAGGCCTGGGGCTGCGGGCACCTGCCCCTGCACACGGTGCGGCTGGGCTTGCTGCAAGGGTCCCGCGGCCTGAGGCCAGAGCTGCGGTGCTCTCTGGGGCTGGCCCCTGCTTCCCGGAGCCCCGCTGTGATGGGGATGCACCTTCTCAGGCCCTCAGGGGGCTTGTTGCCACCTCTCCTGCCAGGGCGCCCCCACCTTGCATGCCCCTGCCCCCGGGGGCCGCTGTGCTTGGGCTGCCCATGCGTCTCCTCCACCTGGTTGCTGAGGCAACGGTTTCCGCTCACCTGCTTTCCCCGTGGGAGGCAGGCGCGTTGGGGCTGGGGCTGGGGCTGGGCCGCCAGCTGGAGCAGCAGCTGCTGCTGCCATAGCAATGCCGTGGCATGGGGGGGGCACCCCAGGGCCACGCGGGGACCGGGACCTGGGACGTGGGCACGGGGGCTGTGCCTTTGCAGGCCAGGCCACTAACCAGCCTCCTGCCCCCCCCGTCCGTCTCTCGAGCCCCTGCTTCGCATCAGAGCTGTTTTGGGGCTGGGGGAGTCTCTCCGACGAGGGGTCTTGGCAACTGGTGCTGGGACGCGGGTCTGAAAGCACCGGCCGCGCACGTCTCTGATGGACGCTGCAACTTCAGGCCTTGCAGGGTGATCTACCCAGGGCCTTGTGGGGTGGGTATGGAGGAACGGGCTTGTTGGATACAGCTCGGGGGTCCCTGGGATTTCCACGTCTGCCTCCCCAAGGGGCTGGAGCCCCTCCTTTCCCAGCAGCTTTCCAGCCACGGCAGCTCCCCGCAGCTCCCACCGACGTCGCCCGTGAGGGGCGTTTGCAAACCGGGCCACTGATTCAGGTGCCTAAATATGGAGCGAAAAGCTTCCCACGGCCTAAAAATACCTCCCCTCCCTGCTTGCGCGCTGGTGCCTTTTCCCGGCGGCGCCAGGCAGAGCCTCCGCGCGGCCATCTGCTCCGTGCGCGGGGCGGCACGTTGTCAGAGCCTGGCAGGCGGCGGCGGCATCACGACTCGAAGCCGTGGCACTTGTTATTTGGGGCAGGAAAGGGGCGGAAGTGAGGTTGGAGCCGGCATCCAGCTGAGGCCGTGGAAGGAAGCAGAGTAAAAAGCCATAACGGGGAATCCGATAGCAGGGAAAGCTGCTGGGCCTGCTCCTGCCCTGTGCCCTCGTGCAAGAGGCGTGCGAGGCCACGCGGCACGGCGGCTGCAAGGCAATGGGGTCTCGCCCGCTTTTTGCTTGCCCCCAGCCAGGGGAGGGCATGGCTGTGCTGGAGCGCTCTGGGCTTGGGGCCGGGGCGGCTCACAAGCCAGGCAGGTTGGGCAGGTGTGGGGCCGTCTGCCCTCGGGAGCCCCGCTGGGACGCTGCTGGGGGCTCGCTGGTTCTGGGAGCCCATCGCCAGCCCCCGGGAGCATGGCAGCCAGGCTCCTGCTGCCCGCCCCTCCATTCGGAGCCGGGCTTGTTCGGCCGAGGCACCTCCAGGCCCCTTGGCTGGCGCTGGGCCGCCTCCCCGGAGCGCCCGCCGCTCCCCACGGGCCTCGGATCGCAGCTGAGCACGGACACAGCTCATCGCACTGCTGCCGGGGCGGCGCGGCCCTCCCGCCGGCAGAGGGCGCTGCGGCAGGAGCGTGGCGCGCTGCCCGCAGGCTCCCCGCTCCCCGCTGGGCGCGCGGCGCCCCCTGGGAGTTGTAGTCCCGCGGGCCGGGCGGCGCCGCGCCCCGGCCGCCGCGAGAACTACGCGCCCCAGCGGGCCCCGCGCGCCGGGGCTGCACATGAGGCCGCGGGGGCGACTGCAGGCGGGGCGATGGCTGCGTGCGCCGGGGACATCGTGTATCGCAGCGCGGGGGGGCAGGTGGGCGGCTGCGGGGTGGGGGTCGCGGCCCCGCACCTGGCTCTGTGCATGCCCACCCCCCCCCCCCTTTGCAGCGCTGGTGCCCACACCCAGCTTGGCAGGAGCTTTGGGGGGGTCCATGCCCTGCAGCTGGCTCTGTGCGTCCACTTGGGGGGGGTAGGTGCCCCCCACCCCCATTGCAGGCCTGGTGCCATGCCCTGCAGCTGGCTTGGTGCATGCAGCCAGGGTCCCCCCCATTGCAGAGCTGGTGCCCACCCCTGGTCTGCTAGGGGCTCGGGGGGTCCACGCCCTGCAGCGGGCTTGGTGCATGCACCGGGGGGGGGGTCCTAGGTGCCCCCCCACTGCAGAGCTGGCGCCCGCACCCGGCCCATCAGCCGTGGGGCACCGGCAGCTTGCCCCTGGGCTCAGGCCTTGGTCGTGGGCCCGATGCGTGGCGGGGGCCACCGCGGGCACCGGGGCTGGAGGGGAGGCCGCGTATCTCCCTGCCCTCAAACTGCGCTCGCCCCGCAGAGCTCGGACTGCGCCGCCTCCGACGACCGGGCGCTGATCCGCGCCTACGACCGAGCCGTGCGCTCCTGCAAGGTGAGGGGGCAGCCGTCCCCGGGCCGGGGGGGCCCCGTCCCCGCGTCGCATCGTCCTTCCCGCTGCAGGCCCGGGGCTCCCCCAGCTCTGCAGGGAGGGGCCGGTCCCTGTTGGGGTGCGGGGGTCTCCCGCGCCCCTTCCCTGCCGGCAGCCGCCTCGGTGTCTCCCCCGCCGCAGGAGGCCTCGGGAGCCCGCGAGGACGCGGCGTCCGACAGCTCCAGCTCCTCGACGTCGAGCGGGGCTGAGAGCGATGAGGAGAAGGAGGAGGAGGAGGAGCGGCGGCGGCAGGAGGAAGAGTCGGCGTCCCAGGTGAGTGGGGAGCCAGGCGCAGGGTGTCCGTGGCGAGCTGCACAGGGCGATGGGGAGGGGGAAGCCGGTGGGGTTTGGCACTAGCGTGAGTTTGCCCGTGCTGGGGGGCCCGGGCTGTGTGTTTTCCCGGCAGGTGCTGGGCCCCCCTTGCTGTGTAGCAGGGGAGGGGGCTGCCACTGCTCCCCCCCCTGAGCCCCGCGCCTGGTCCCCCGCAGTGGGAGGTGGGCGCCGCCTGCCGCGCCGCCTGGTCGGGAGACGGGCTGACGTACCCGGCCCGCGTCGTCGCCCTGAGCCCTGCCGAGGGCACCTGCATGGTGGAGTACGAGCACTACGGGAACCGGGAGGAGCAGAGCCTGCGGGACCTGCTGCCCCCCGACCAGACCCCCAACAGCTCGCCGCGGCCCGGCAGGACGGTGAGGCCCGGTGGCTGGAAGCTGTCTCCGCAGAAGGGAGCGGGGTTAGGTTTGGGGCAGGGGGGGTCGAGGGGTTCCTGCTCCAGAAGGGGAGACGTGGTGAGGCTGGGGGGTGATGGGAGCACAGTCGGGGCTCCTGGGTTCTCCGCCGCGGTCGGGCCCTGCGACGGGGGGCTGATGTGACCTGTGCCCTTTCCCCAGTGGCAGGTGGGCGACGCCTGCCGTGCGGTCTGGTCAGAGGACGGGCTGCTGTACCCGGCCACGGTGCGGTCGGTGGACGCCGCGGCGGGGACGTGCCTGGTGGAGTTCGACGGCTACGGGAACCAGGAGGAGCAGGCTTTGGAGGACCTGCTGCCCGCAGAGAGCTCCCTGCATGGGCACCCTGCCAGCGAGGTGGGGCGGCTATGCTATGGAGGGTGCCTGGGCTATCGGGGCCACTAGCTAGGCCTGGCACCTGGGTCCGTTCTGCAGTGCCACACACCTTGGCACCTCCCTGGGGACTCCTGCTTCCCTCCCACCCCGCCCCCTGCTCACCCCCTACCTGGCTGTACAGCCCCCAGCCTCACTGGCTCCCCTGTGCCAGTGGCAGTGCCAGCGTGTCCTGGGGCGCAGGCTGCTCTGACCCTCGTGTCCCCTTGGCCAGGTGGAAGAGGATGCACATGGGGTCCCCCGGAGGCCAAGCCCCCTCCCCTCCTGGCAGCTGCCCCACGGCAGGAGGAGGCCGAGCACCACGGGGAAGTGGGCATGCCACTTGCCACCCCTGCCTCTGCCCTCCAAGGTGAGTGCCCCCCTACCCCTCCTGGCCTGGTCCACCCTGCTGCCACCCCAAAGTTGAGCAGAGTCGGACCGGGCTAGGGCTGAGAAGGGAGACCCACGCTGCTCCGTATTGCACCCCCAGCACGAGCTGCTGAGGACACGGTTCCCTTTCCATGCTGCCTTTCGGCAGGGCCGCATCCCTGCCAGCCTGGACGGAGAGGGGAGGGGAGGGATGGGTCGTGCTGGGGGCACCTGGTCCCGCTCCCCTGCCACGTATTGGAGCTGCTGCCACGGGGCTGGTGTCACACCGTGCCAGGCTCCTCTCCAGCCTGCGCTTGCGTCCTGCCTGCCCTGGGTCCAGGCTTTGCTGCGCCACCCCAGGGCACTCGGGCCCCAGCTGGTCCTGCTGTTTGACTCCTCTGTGCCTCCCTCTTTAGAGCAGCATCCAGTGGCCCGGCCTATCCCTGCCCCCACCCTGCCGACCCCCCTGGCCCCCGGTGAGTGCACATTTCTCCTGGGCACCGTTTCTGCCAGGCAGGGTCCTAGGCCTGGGCTGCAATAGGGCCCAGCAGTTCCTTGCCCCCCGCTTAGATGTGGGGGGCAAAGCTGTCAGGAACCCAGCAGCCCCGGGGGTTGGGACCTGGCCATGTGGAGATGCCCAGGGCTGCGGGGCTGAGCTGTCCTGCAGAAGGGGTTTCCTGGCCTGTGGGGAAGCAGGTGCTGGCGCGCCAAGGAGCCGCCAGGTGGCACCAGCAGGCTGCACGTGGGCTCCTCCGTGGCTGGGGGGAAAGGGCAGAGCTGAGCCTTGGTGCGGGGTGGGGGGCTGTGTAGGGGAAGGGGCCCAGACCTGACCCAGGCTCTTGTGCTGCTGCTTCCAGCTGGTGCCCCCACCGCCGCCCCAGGATCCGCTGTGCTCAGACTGTGAGGAGGAGGATGCCCTGGCCTGCATGCTGCTGAGCTGGCACCTGAGTGGGTACCACACCGGCTTCTACATGGTGAGTCCTGGCCCCGGGGGAGGTGCCACAAGCTGGCACGCCTGGGCTGGGAGATGGCTGGGGGCTTCGTGCAAAGGGCAGCGGGGCTTGGGTCCTGGGTGCCCAGCACGGGCTGCATTTCACTCGGCTCCCTTGTGTCGAATGGCGTCTCTCCGTGCTGTGCCTTGCAGGGGCTGCGGCAGGGCCGGGCCGAGGCAGTCAAGTCCGCGCCGAAGCCGGCGTCACGGCAGAAGAAGGTGTCATCACACAGATAGGAGCAGGTGGGCTTCTCCTGGTGCCCCATGATCCCAACCCCCTGCTCTGCCCGTGCCCCATGACCCCAACCTTGACCCCCTTCTCTGCCCATGCGCTGCCCCCCAGCTCCTGGGCAGACCCAGCTGGTTGCATTGGGCTGCCTGGTAGGTCGGGATGCGGGCAAGTCCCTCTTACGGGGCTGGAGACTCTGCTCCATCCCTCCCCTGTCCTGCCCGCAGGTCCTCACCCCCCTGGGAAGCGGGGGAGTTGTTCCCTTGCCAGGCAGGCCCTAATCGGCCATCCCAGCAGGCCTTCGCAGCCCTGTCCCCCTCATTGTCACCTGTTCCTCTTTGCAGTTGCAGACCTTTGCTCGCCCCTCGGGGTGGACGGGGCGGCCCCCAGGCTGGGCTGGTCCTGCACTGTTCATCTGTCCTGCGTCTTGGAGCCACGACTCCAGCCCTGCACTGACCAGGCCAGGGAGCAGCATGCGGCTGAGCTGGGGTGTCGCTGGCACTGCCTGTCCTCCGGGCACCACACAGCCCGGGCACGGTGCCGCAGGCACGGACTGTCTCTCTCCAATAAACCCGGTTTGTCAGGCCCTGCGCTCCCCCTGCTCATTGCTCCCCATGTCCCAGCTCAGGACAGGAGAGGGGGGCCGGGGGCTGCCTCGGCCCAGGGCGCTGGTGCGAGGGGAGGGAGGACTGCAGGTGCTCCGCTCCCGGGGTACCAGCCTCTACCTGCACTCGCTGTCTGGTCCGGGCTGCTCCGGCTCCAGCTGTAGCTGCCGATCAGGAGCCCAGCGGGCAGGCATGGCCATACTCCCTCTTCTTCCCCAATGCTGGGTGGGTCCGGGCACTCCCTGCTGCCTGCCTCCCCGGGGGCAGGGGCTTGGGTCTCCTTGTGATGCTGCAGGGGTTTGCCCTGAGCCGGGTCTGGCACCGCGGACGCTAGCAGGAGCCTGCTGCTCCTGGGGCGTCCTTGCAGCAGACATCCCTGCCAGAGAGGTGCTGAGTGGGAGGGGGCAGGGGCGCAGGTGCTGGCCATGGCGAGCTGGCGTGAGTCATGTTTGCTCGAGGAACAAGGCGCCTGGCCCCTGCCCTGTGACGTGCGGCGGCTCGGGGCTCCAGCAGGCGAGGAGAGGGAGCCTGCGTCATCGTGCGCCGAGCAGGGGGCGGCTGCTGGCCCCTGGCAGACAGGCGGGGAAGGGGGGCTGTCTGGCCCGGGAGCGCCGGCCCTGGTCCCCGGTTAGGAGGAGCGGGTGCTGGGGTGCACCTCCAGCGAGGTGGAGCCATGAGGGAATGCCCCAAGCACGTGTCTGACCCCAGTAGCAGCTGCCTCAAAAGCTCTAGGGGTCCATGAGGCCCAGCAGGTCCTAAATGGGGGTCACAGCAGTTACCGGGTAGGGCTGGGGGTGCAGCAGCTCCCAGTGGCATCATGGAGCAGGGTCACCTGGACCCGTGAATGCTCCCTGGTGCTCTCCTAAGCCCTAGGGCTGGAGAAGCAGCATCTGCCTACATGGTGCAAGCAGGGGTGCCCATTACCACCGTTACCCCGCTGTGTGCACGCTGCCCCAGGGGGATCAGGGCACCTGAGACTTGCTGAGGGGCTGTAGGGCCTGCAGCAAACTCGGCTTGGTGGCCGGAGGGGCCTGCAGTGGGGCTGATCCCTCTGGCCAAGGGTCCGCACTGCCTCGCAACCCCGCGGAGATCCCCAGGGCTGAGCACGAACAGCCCCGTGTGACGCTGCGGTTGCGGCAGGCCCGGCGGCGCGGGGGCCGGACACGGCGCTGACGGATGGCCGGGGCTGCGGCCGCCGCATGGCTCAGCCCTGATGCCTATTGACAAGGGGGATTGCCTGGCCCCGGCCCTGGCTCGTCTCCCATCGATTTTTCCAATGCTTTGCCTTTAATATGCTAAGCGCGGAGCCGGGCGCCTGCCCCCACCTCCCTAAGCCCCTGTGAGCTGGAGGCCTGAGTCATTGCCTGGCTGCGCTAGGGGGGAGGGGGCTTCTGTCCTTGCACAGCCCTTCGCAAGGGCTGTTGTGGGGGAAACTGAGGCACAGGGCTGGGTTTGCCACTCTGTCCCCTGCATGGGCGCATGCCTGACCCCCCCCCCCCCCCCCGCACCTCACAAAGGAGGCTGCTGGGGTGAGGTCTTCCTGGGGAGAAACTGAGGCACGGGGACGGCCGTGCCCCTGGGCCCCTGCATGGCTGCATGCCTGACCCGCCCCATCCCATGCTACAGTGTCTGCCCCCCCTCACAAAGGAGGCTGCTGGGGTGAGGTCTCCCTGGGGGGAAACTGAGGCAGGGGGGCTGGCTTGCCATGAGATCCCTTGCATGGGTGCATGGGACACCCACACACACACACAGGAGGCTGCTGCTGGGGTCTCCCTGCTGGGGAAACTGAGGCAGGGGGGCTGGCGGGCCCCTGCACGGCTGCACGCCCCCCCCCGGGGGCTGCCCTCGTGCCACGCATCAGGCCGGCGCCGCCCGCTGCCAATCGGGGCGGGGGGTGGGTCCGGCCGCGCCGCCCTGCCCTATAAAGCGGCGGCGGGGCCGGGCCCGGCAGCTCCGCGCCGCAGGACCATGGCCAGCGCCCGCCTCTGCCTGCTCGGCCTCGGCTGCTGCCTGCTGTGCGCGCTGGGCGCGGGCGACGACGGGCTGGAGGTGCGGGCGGCCGAGAGCCTGGCCCCCAAGAGCCAGGAGGAGAAGGAGCTGGTAAGGGGCGCTGCCACCGCCGCCCTGCATGGCCCCGGCCACGTCCCTTCGCCTGCCCGCATCCAGGGGGGTTGGGGTCCTTCCCCGGCGTGGCAGTCTGGGCCCATCGGGGATGCCCCCGTGCCCCGGCTTCGCAGGCGTGCCATGCTGGGGATGGCAGCAGGGCTGGAGTGCTGCTTGCTCCGGCTGCCCCCTTTCGAGGCCCTCGGCCCCGGGGAGACGCACCCCTTGTCCCAGGCGTGGTGCCCACAGGGGACCGGGCTTGGCCGTCCACGCGCTGGTAGATGCGGCAGTCCCTTGCAGCCAGCGCTCGGCCTGCGTCTGAATGAGAGTCCCCCGGGCACTCGCGCTGCCTGAGCCCGTGGCAGCCACTGACTCGGAGCTAAGTGCAAAGGGAATTCGGGGCATCGCACGCCAGCCGCCATCGTGTGGGTAGGGGTGTCCATACGAGACCTGAGGATTGACGCCAGACGAAACGGAGGGGTCAGCGCGTGAGCAGGCCGCCCGTTTAAAACAAACACCGAACCTGGCAGGGTGCTCAAGGGTGGCCATCGGAGGAGGTGGGGGTGCAGAGCACAGCATGGTCCACCAAGCGAGAGGACGGGCATGGGGAGCGCTGGAGCGGGCAGTGCAGGGCACGGCCTCTGCATCCCTAGAGCCCACGGGCTGGGGGCTGCAAGGGGGAGAGGGGTAGGGGGAAACCCTGCTCAGACCCCGCTCGCTCGCTCTCCCTTCCAGCCTCCGTGTGACACGAGAGGCGAGGCGAGACGGCCCTAGGGTCTGACCCAGTCAATGCAATTCTTAACTCCCACCCCGTTAATTCAGAGCCCCTTCCCTGAGCAGCCCTGTGTGGACCAGCCCTTGCCCCCTCGTCCCAAGGGGGTGTCAGGTCCTGGTCTTCAGAGGGGTTTTGGCAGCTCCCTGGGTTTCATCTGCTGCTGCCCCAGTCCCTCGGGCGTTCCTGGTCTCTGGGAGCCCAGCACCAATGGTCCAGGCTCCCGGGCGGACGCAGGGCTGAGATGTCCCCCCTTCCCGCTGTGCGTCTGCAGATCGTGGCCCTGCAGGAGGTGCTGGAGAAGCTGAAGAGCAAGCGCCTGCCCTCGGTGGAGAAGAAGCTGGGCTGGGTGCCCTCGGTAAGGTCCTCGGTGGGAGCGCGGGCAGAGGCTGGGCTGTGTCTGCAGCTGGACTTCAACCCTGGGGCTCGCCCAGTGGGGGACGGGGGTGTAAATCCCCCCAGTCCTGACCTCCCTCCCTAAAATGACACCAAGGGCAGCTCATCGCTGCCATCACCCCCTGTCCCATGTGTCATGGCCATGCTGCTGCAGGGGGCTGGGGGGGGGGGTGCATAAGTGTGTGTGCATGGGGGTGGTATTAACACAGCCCCGCTCTCGCCCCGCAGTGTGACGCCGGCGAGCAGTGCGCCGTCAGGAAAGGTGCCCGCATCGGGAAGCTCTGCAACTGCCCCCGTGGCACGGCCTGCAACTTCTACATCCTCAAGTGCCTGTGAAGGCCCGGGCCGGGGGAAGAGAGCCATGCGGGGGCTCCCAGTCCTGTCCTGTCCTGTCCTGCCCTTCTGGGGGCTCCCAGGAGGGGTCTTTGGTTTGTTGTGTGCTCTGGGAAACATCTCCCCGTCCCCCCTTCCAGCACCCTGGGAGCTCCGGCTGGAAGGAGCACCCTCCACGAAGCCCATCCCAGCCCGTCCTCGCTGCCCCGGGGGGCAAGAAGCAGCCGGTTCCCAAAGGCACTGGGCTGCTGGCATCGTGGGGCCTCAGTACCACCCTCAGCTTGGCTCTTTGGCCCGTCTCCCTTCCCCGGGGCCAGAGATGCAGCAGAGGCAGTCCCCCACCCTCCCGTCAGCCTGGCCCCCAAGGCTGCTCTGACTCGAGCTAATTAGCGGCAGTCCCCAAGGTGCCATCCAGGGATGTCAGGAAGCCACTGGTGCAGGTGGGGGTGGGAATCTCCCCATCTCACTGCCCCCCGCGTTTCCAGCCTGCACCACGAGGGAGCTCTGCCGTGCCCGTTCAGACCGTGTGCCCCCTTGGATGGGGCTTCGGCCATGCTCGTGGCGCCCAGCGCAGCAAAGCTGTGGTCCTGCTGGAGCCTCCTGCCTCCTGTACCGCAGCACAATCACTTCCAAATAAAGCCTGTTTCCCCACTGGCAGTGGTGTCTCCGTGGGTCCTGTTTCTGGGTATGGCTGTGGGGGGCAAAGGGCTGGAGACCCCCTGAGACCAGCATGAAGCCCAAGCCAGGTCCCTCTGCAGCACCTGACCATGCAGACAGGATGGGGCTGCATTCCCAGGGTGAGTTACAGCCCTCCCCGGGGTGCAGGGTGCAGTCTGCATGCAGCAAGACAGTGGGCACCACCAAGGCCTGCAGTGATGGGCTAGAGGGCTGAGCTGGGTGTGGAAGGGGGCCACAGAGCCAGACTGGGGGCCAGGGAGCTGGGGAGAGATGCAACAGGGGGTCCTGTCCACCAGCGCTGTGGGGCTGGGGCTGCTCCTAGCAGAAAACCCTTTAGGATCGTGGCTGTGCCCATGCCAGGCTCTGCCCTGCCGGGTACATAGCAGGGTGCTCGGGGCCCTGGGTGCTTGCTGGCCAGTGCTGCCAGCACAGGGTGAGTGCTCAGTGCTGGGGGCAGCCAGAGGCCGCGGGAGCAAGGGGTGGACTGGACATGGCTCCAGGGTCTGGAGAAGAGGTGAGTGGGTCTGGACCAGAGCGCAGTGCAGCACGGGACCTGTCGATACAGCCCGACCGGAGCTCCCATGACCACGGCCCTACGTCCTGCCTGCACCCCATGATGTCTGGCCCCCAGGCTGGCGGGGCCTGTAGGGGGGAGGAGGGATGGGTGGCTCTGCCAGGCAGGGAGCCTGGGCAGAGAGGGACCAGCAGGCCTAGGGCAGAGAGCCTGTGTCCCTGGATGCTGCCACCCCCCTGCAGCCAGGGCTGTGGATGGGGACCCAGCTGCGGGTCCCCTGCCAGCACAGGGCCACATCCCAATCTGCGGGGGTGGCATGAGGCTCCCAGGGCTGGAGCCGCTGCCCGCGCCCCACGCTGCACCAGCTGCACCAGCCTGCTCCCGGCAGGAAGAGGCAGACGATTGAGGTCAGGCCGGAGTGGCCCCTGCTCGGCTCTGCTGTTTGCCTTTCCAGAGGCAGCCGGTTCGGCCTCCAGCTCGGAGCCCTGGCTATTAACCTCCTCAAGGAGCGGAGCGCGGGACCGCGGGCGCCTGCCTCTTGCAGCCTGCACCCCGGCTGCTCCCCTGGCAAGGGTGAGCTATAGGCAGGCAGCTCCCTGCCATGCACGCACTGGCTCCATGGGGCAGAGCTGGCCGAGGCTGGGAGATGCCCTGCACAGGACACACCCAGGGCTCAGTGCCCAGTGGGCACCGCCACACCCATGCAGAAGTGCAATCATGGCCACAGCTGGCCTGGAGCGTGGCCCTCAGGATGGGGCACTCGGGCTCGGACCCCGCTGCCAGGCCAAGCTGCTCGCCTGCCTCCCGCGGCCGGGCTGCAGTGGAGCGCGGTGGGGCCGCCCAGTTTGGCCGGGAGGCGAGCGTGCAGAGAGGGGGTCTCGGGCCCAGCACAGACCTGGCCTCGCCGCGCGGGCCAGAGCAGCAGCTGAACGGAGCGGCTCCGGGGCCAGAGCAGCTGGCCCAGTCCGGCCAGGAGATGAAGCAGCGGTGGTGACATCACCCCATCGCTATGGAAGCAGTGAGATCATGGGCCGCACGCTCCAGGGCCCGGAGCCAGCTCCCAGTAAGTGCTTCCTGGGGGGAGAGACAATGAAGCCAACACATGTTCCCCTCCCCGCCCGGTCCCCTCTGACCAATAACCCTCCGCTGATTGATAGCGCTGTCCGGCCGGGGCCCTGCCTCCTTGATGGATGTGCGGGGAGGCTTCACTTAAGGGGAAACTGAGGCACACTGGCCTGCCCTGGGCCATGCGGGCCAGGGGCTGCGCGGCATCGGTGCCAGGGTCTGGTCCTACCTGCGATCCAGCTGCTGGTGATTGCTGAGTGAGATGCACGTCGTGGGATCAGTGTCAGCCCCAGTGTTTTGGGGGTGGTACGGGGCAGGCAATGATGGTGCTCTTCCAGACTGTGTAGCCTTTGGGGGAGCCATTTCTGGAAGGGGTAACGGGACAGTCTCCCTCTTGGGAGGTCTGCCCCCTCCTGCGTCCAGAAGTCACCCCGAGAGCCCGGCCTGCCCAAGCCACCCTGCCCCTCCTTTGCTGTCCAGCTTGCTCAGGCCAGGGGGGCCCAGGGTCCCCAACCGAGGGGGTAGCAGGGAGGGGTCTCACTTGCTCTCTGGGATGCCTTCCCCCAGCTCTGAGCCTGCAAGCCCGGGTCTGGCTGTGCAGAGCAGGGGGCTCGGCCTGCATCCAGCGAGCCGGCAGCCCCCCACCCCCAGCCATATGGCTCTGCGGAGGGGAGCGAGCGCTCCCCCCCTCCGCCCGCTGACATTTGGAGCAAGGAGGATGAGGTCAGCTCCTCCAGGCAGCCGCCTTCCCCGCTCGACCCTGCTGCAGATGGGGCCACGTCGCTCCAGGCCTCTCGGGGCCAGGGGAGCAGCGCTCTGGATCCTTTGGCATTTTCCCTGCCCGGTAGCCTGTCGGGACGACTCGGCGGCTTTGCGATGTGATCTGTGTCTCTCCTCCCAGGGCATCTGGCAGCAGCTGCCGGGGCATCAGAGGAGGCTGCGGCCCGGTGGCTCCTGGCCGAGCAGCTCTGTAGGTTCCTCTGCCCACCCCCACAAGGAACCGGGGAGCCCCGGCGCCCCACCACCACCCTCCACATCAAGGCTGGCAGGGAGGGGAGCAGGGGGCTGGTACTGAGGGGTCCCTTGGGGGGCTAGCGAGGATGCCGAGGGTGGGGAGGAGGGAAAGCTTCCGGGGCTGGGGGGGCTCCTGGTCTCAGGCCGTCTTAGGGTGCAAGGAGGTTTGGGGAGCCAGAGAGCCATGCCCGTCCCCTCCCCCCCCCCACAAGCAATTGCTAATCAGTTCAACCAGGCTCTCCCCTCTCTCTCTCAAACCCTCTCCTCCCCCTGCATGGACTCCTTGTCTCTTTTCCCAGCCCATCCCTTCCCTGGACCCTGATTCTTTTCCCTTGTGGGGTGATTTTAGGTGAAGTCCTGTCCCCTGCCTGGGCATCGGTTTTGCCATCTGTAAAATAGGAAGAAGAAGGTGAGGGATAGATGAAAAGCAAACTTCCTCTGTACCTGGGGAGCTGCGTGCATGTGTGTGCATGCATGTGCATGTACGTAATAGAGACTCTCCAGTGCTCCATCGCTCGGTCCCATCGGCAGGTGGCAGCTGTCCATCGCATTTTCTGCGCTAAGGGCTCCAGCCGGCAGCTGCCGCTCTGGACAGACCATCCCATGGTATTCCCTGGCCGGTCTCCAGTGGTGGCTCTAGCTACCTCCGTCCCAGCTTCTTCCCCAGGTGCAGGGCCCCTTCCCTGAGGCAACGGCTGTAAGTGCTTTCTCCGTGTCGCCAGGACTTAAATTGAAGTTGCACAGATCATGCCCTGGGCATCCAGCAGCTGGGACATGCACGGGACCCATCTCCACCCCATAACTGGTGAGTTCAGCCTGCAAATTGTCCCCCTTATTGCCCCAGAGTCACATGCAAGAGGTCAGTAGCCACGGCCCGTTTGGCCCTTCGCTTCTCTCTGCTGGACTGCCCACAAAGGTACCACTTTGCTGCCCATTGCAAGCAGGAACAAGGCCACTAAAAAGCCACCCTGTGTTCCCTGCCTGCTGGGCTGCCAGTTCCCTGGGGCAACGCGAACACGCCAGCACGCCTGCCTTGCAGCGCCTAGATCTGCCCTCATGGCTGCAGCATGAGGTCACACAGCAGTGTCGGCACACTTGTGTCGTGGGTGTTGCAGTAGGAGCCAGAGCCAATTGCACTAGAGCTTGCACATTTGTGTGGAAAGAGACGGGCCTGGCAAACAAAACACACCAGCAGAAACAAGAAGGAGTCTTGGCTCCAGTTTGCAGACGGGGAACTGAGACCCAGCAAAGTGACTTGACCAGGGTCAACCAGAGAGCAGTTGTGGAAGCTGAACCCAGGTGTCCTGGCTCCCTGTCTGCCTTAGCTCGGGGTGGGCAAAATGCAGCCGGGGGGCTGGATGCGGCCCACCAGGCCATTCTATCTGGCCTGCGGGGCCCCTAAAAAATTTAGAAAATTAATATTTATCTGCCCTGTTATGCGGCCTTCGATGGCTTGCCAAAACTCAGTAAGCGGCCCTCTACCAAAATAATTGCCCACCCCTGCCCTAGCTGCTAGGTCAACCTGTCTTGCAACACCAGGTCACATGGGATTGTTTCCCAAGGTTGTGTGTGTGTGAAAGCCTGTTCCCGTGTGCATGTGTGCTTGCACAGGTGTGTGTGCTTCTGTACAGCTATAGATTTAGCTCTAGAGAGAGAGCAAGGATAACCAGATCCATGCTGGGACGCTCTTGCTGAAACCCGCTGAGCAGTAAATCCACAGATTTCACAGACATTCGGGCTGGAGGGGACCCCGGAGGATCATCGAGTCCAGCCCCCTGCCCAGGGGCAGGAAGTCAGCTGGGGTCATAGGATGCCAGCAAGATGAGCATCCAAATTTCTCTTGAAGGTGTTCAATGTAGGTTCATGAACCACCTCCGGTGGCAGGCTGTTTCAGACCTTGGGGGCTCGGACAGTGAAGAAATTCTTCCTTATGTCCAGCCTGAAATGGTTTTGCTGGAGTTTATGACCGTTCGACCTTGTCATCCCTTGGGGCGCTCTGGTGAACAGACATTCCCCCAGATCCTCGTGGTCACCCCTGATAGACTTATAGGTGGCCACCAGATCACCCCTGAGCCTGCGCTTTTCCAGGCTAAAGAGCCCCAGGGCTCTCAGCCTGTCATCGTAGGGTCTGCTTCCCTGAGCTCTGATCATGCGCGTGGCTCTTCTCTGGACTCTCTCAAGCTTCTCCACAGCCTTTTTGAATCGTGGAGCCCAAAACCGGACGCAGTACTCCAGCTGCGGCCTCCCCAAGGCCAAGTACAACAGGAGTATGACAACCCCAGGATTTGCTTGAGAAACATCTTTGGACGCAAGCCAGCGTTTTGCTCGCTTTACTAGCCGCAGCATCGCACTGCAGGCTAATGTTTATCTTGTGGTCAATCGTGACCCCCAAGTCTCTTTCTTCCATAGTGCTAGCCAGCGTAGCACTGCCGAGCCTATAAGGATGCTACGGGTTTTTCCTCCCAAGGTGGAGAACCTTGCATTTATCGGCGTTGAACACCATCAGATTCTCATCTGCCCACTTGCTGAGCCTGTCCAGGTCAGCCTGGATCACCCGCTTGTCTTCTGGTGTGGATGCTTTGCCCCAAAGTTTGGTGTCATCGGTGAACTTGGCCAGTCCGCTTCTGACCCCAATGTCCACATCATTAATGGAGATGTTGAACAGTATGGGTCCAAGGACAGAGCCTTGGGGGACCCCACTGGTGACCACACACCAAGACCGTCCACCACCACCCTCCGGGTCTGACCACGGAGCCAACTCCCAGTGGCGGGAATCCAGGCACAACCCAGCCGCGTGGGCCGGAGGCTCCCCGCATGGAGCTGGCACCAGACAAGGAGCCGGTGGAGGGGCGCCTTTCTGCACCCTCCCCATTCGTGACACTCTCGACACAGCCTGCGGCTGGAAATGCAGAAGTGGCCGAGGAGCCGGCGACCGTTGGCAGCTGCGCGCCTCTCCTGGCAGTTTCTTCTCCAACAGGAGTTTCTCCATCTCCAGCAGACCGCAGGCCGGGGCCCGGGAGGCAGCTCTCCCTGCAGGCCGCGCCGTGCTGGTCTCAGGGGGGCAGAGGGCAGGGCAAGGAGCAACGGGCCCAAGTTGCAGCAAGGGAAGTTGAGGCTGGAGAGTAGGAAAACCTCTCTCAGGAGGAGGGGGGTAACGGGTTACCCCGAGAGGTGGTGGCATCTCCATCCTGGGCCCGGGTTCACAAAGCCTGCATGCAGCGGGGCTGGTGATGTGAGCTCCCAGCTCTGCCCAGCCCTCTGTTGTTCAGGGATTGTAGGGGCAGGTGCAAGCTGCCCGGGCGCAGGAGGCTGCAGGCGGGGGCAGGGGCAGGTGCCCACAGGCTTTGCCTTTTCTCTCCCCCTGGACAGGCTCTGAGCCTGGATGGGAGCTGCCAGCCTGGGGCCACCCATGCAGGGGGAGCAGAGCCCGGTCCCTGCCCCGGAGCCACGTGGGGCCCTTTGCTGTCTGCCCCTGCGGGGGGGCTCCGGACCCCCTGGGTCTGCAATGCATTTGGAGGTGCAACAAAGGGGGGGCTCTGGACCCCCTGGGGCTACCATGCACCCAGGGGGAGATGCAACAAGGGGAGTCTCCAGCCCCCTTGGGGGTGTGATGCATCTGGGGGTGCAACAAGGGGGGTCTCCAGACCCCTTGGGGGTGCAATGCATTTGGGGATGCAACAAGGGGGGGGTCTCCGGACCCCTTGGGGGTGCGATGCATTTGGGGGTGCAACAAGGGGGGGCTCCGGACCCCTTGGGGGTGCAATGCATCTGGGGGTGCAACAAGGGGGGGCTCCGGACCCCTTGGGGGTGCAATGCATCTGGGGGTGCAACAAGGGGGGGTCTCCGGACCCCTTGGGGGTGCAATGCATCTGGGGGTGCAACAAGGGGGGGGTCTCCGGACCCCTTGGGGGGGGGTGCGATGCGCCAGAAGGGGGCGCAGCCGGGGGCGGGCCGGGCGCGGCGCGCAGCGGGACTCCTGCCCCTTTAAGAGCGGCGGCACCACCCCCGGCCCATACAAGGGCAGCGGTGACATCAGCGGGCGGGGTTTCCCGGTGACGTCAGGGCGGGGCGCGGGGGCCCCGAAGATGGCGCTGGCGGCGGGAGCGGGGGGCGCGTCCGGGCCGCGCCGGCACTCGCTGCTCGTGATCGTGGGCGGCGGCTGCAGCCGGCCCGGCCTGCTGGGCTCCGTGCTGGGCGAGCTGGAGCGAGGTGAGCCCCGCCCGGCCCCGCCCGCAGCCTCCTCGCCCACCCCCCTCCCCCGCCGGGGGCGGGGCTGCACCCAGGGGGGAGGTCTCAGGACCCCCCCCCCCCGTGGGGCTGTGATGCAGAGGGGGTCTCTACCCCCCCCCCATGCGGCTGTAATGCACTGGAGGGGGAGGTCCTGACCCCCCCCCCCCCCGTGGGGCTGTGATGCAGAGGGGGTCTCTACCCCCCCCCATGCGGCTGTAATGCACTGGAGGGGGAGGTCCTGACCCCCCCCCCCCCCCGTGGGGCTGTGATGCACTGGGGGTGCTGCCCCCCCCCGGGGGCTGCCATGCACCCGGCAGTGCACCACTGCATCCTGGCTCCGCTGGACTGGAGATGAGGGGGGTGGGGGGGCGAGGAGGCCGCTCTTGTATGCCCCCCCCACCCGTGGCCTGGCCGTGGGCTGAGCGGGGTTCCCGGAGCGCTCGTGGTCGCTGCCACGCGGCGGGGCCGGCGCTCGGGGCCTGTGTCGGGTTGGCTCGTGGGACTGGTGCGGGTGGGAGCAGCAGTTCATGGGCGGGGGGCCCCGAGGCTCCGTGGCCTCGTGCGGGGTGGCTCCGCCGCCCCAGGGGCTGCTCGCCTGCCTGGCTGTGCGCGGTGAGTCACGCGTGCAAGGTGCGTGGCCCCGGGGCGTGCGGGCAGGCACCTGTCTCCTGCAGGAGCGTCGGGGAGCACACCTGGAGCTGTGCGGCACGCCCGGCGCTGCCGCCCGCCTGCCCGCCCGCCCGCCCGCTCGTGGACCCGTGGCATGGTTCGGCCCAGGCGTGTGCGAAGGGAGACCTGTGCCAGGCCGGGCCGGGGGCTTGTGCACGAGGCTGCAGGGGCGTGGGGGCTGCAGGCGCCGTGACAGTGGGCAGGTGGCTTGTGGTTGCCTCGTTAATGGACTTAATGGCTTAGCGGCGGTGGGAGGCCCAGGGTCCCGCTGGGTCACGGCCGGCTGCTCGGAGGAGCAGGATTACGGCGTGTCCGGACTCGTGCCAGGCCAGAGTGCCACTGGCCTGCACGTTTGGCTCGTGCCACACGTGGTCTCCCCGTTGCTGGGTTTTGGGGGAGCTCCGGGTGACCCGGGGGGCGGCCTGGGCTGCTGGGTGCACGGCAGTGACCGAGCTGGGCAAGCGATAGCCCCGGTCTCGGACCCGGCCCTGCCTGTGCATAATAGCCCCGCTCCGGACGCTGACCGTGGGGCTGGCTGCCCCGCGTGAGTTGCCTGGGGCTGGGGCTGGGGCTGAGTCACGGGCTGACTGTCCAGCCACAGGCTGCTGGCTGGCCACGCGGCTGACTCGCTTCCCGGCGGCCCTGTGCCAGTCCTGCAGCCGGAGCCGGCCTGGCCTCGTGCCCCTGCCACTGGTGTTGGGGGCCGGTGGCCCAGGCGAGCTGCCAGGGGCGCCCCCCCAGCCTGGCAGCATCTCACCCTAGTCAGACCTTCGCCGGGTCCCTGCTTGCAGGGCTCTGGTGCGGTGCGTGCGGAGAGCGAAGGTCCCCACCCCGCCGACACACGCTGTTCGTCCCGGTAGTAAATGAGGAAGCTGGGGTGGAGGGGGCGGGGGCGGCACTGCCTTTCCTGCCCGCAAGGCAGAAGCTTCTCTCCCTGGTCACTACAGAGCAGCGTGGCCTGGCCTTTCGTGCCCAGCCCCTGCACAGGCAGGCTGGAGGGCATGGGGGGTGCCCGTCTCTGTGCCAGGAGGGTGCCGCGAGCTGCTCTGCAATGCATGGTGCTGTGCAGAGGGCACTGCCGCTTGATGGACTTGCAGGGATGGGCAAGCAACACCCGCCCGGGGCAGGGCAGGGCAGCACAGGGGGCTATGGACGCGGGAGCTGCAGCTGCTTTCCCGCCCGCCCTGGCCCTGCCCCGCTCGGATTGCCGGAGCCTTACGTAAGCCGGCGCTGGGCTGGGGATTAGAGCCGGTGACGTGAGCCCCCCTTCCCCGGAACGTGCTGCAGCTCCGGAGCCTGCAGTGTGTCTGTGTGCGCGTGCAAGGGGAGGGAGTCGGAGCGTGGCCAGGCATCTGGCCAGCGTGGGCATGGGAGGTGCATGGGTGCCCCTGGCAGGTGCTCTGGGGCCAGCGTGTGCTGGGCCCTAGTTGCCCTGGATGTCTGCGCTGCCCAGCACCTGGCAGGGAGCTGTGCCGTCGACCCCCTGTGCCCCCAGGTGCTGGAGGTCCAGATTTCCCTTCCCTGCCTTGCTGTGTCCCAGCTGCTGCCTCCCCTGTGTGGCAGTGCCCTGGGCTGCGTGCCCGGGTTGCTATCCTTGCACCCGCAGCTTTGTGGCCTGCGCACTGGAGCAGGATCCGGCAGCCTCCTGGGGGATGGGGAGGGGGCCAGAGGCCTGAGCAGGGGCTTGGACCTCCAGGCAGAAGGTCTCTGGGGCTCGCATCCGCTCTCTGTCCAGGGTTGGGCTGTGAGTGAGGGATTGGCTCCCGCTGAAGCATTGGCACTGTGCCCCATTTGCCCTCCCTTGGTGCTGACGGGCATCTCTCCGCAGGGATCCGCTCCTGGGACATCGATGTGGCTGCCTGCAACCTCGACGAGCAGCTGAAGCTCTTTGTGTCCCGGCACTCAGCCACCTTCTCCAGCATTGTGAAAGGTGAGGCTGGCGCCTGCTCCGGGCATGGGGCCCGCAGCTGTGTCTCCCCGCTGGGGGGGCGCGGGGGACCACCCGGCCCCCTGGGATGCTGCTACCCCTGGCTGGGGCAGCCTGTTGGCAGTGGGGCTAGGGGAGGTGCCTCCTGGACCTCTGTGCGTGGCTGATGCCCCGGGTGGCATCCCGGCAGGGTCTGGGGGCCTGCGCTGGGCTCGGGCAGGGCAGCTCGCACTGCTGCCAGCACCCCAGGCAGACAGGCCTCGTTCCCGGGGCAGGATGGAGGCTCTCCAGACTCGAGCACGAGTCCTGCTGCTCTCTTCTCCATGGGACCGTGGCTCAGCTGCCCTGCCGGCCCCGGGCACAGACAGGAGAGAGGAAGGCTGTGCTGCAGCCCCTCCTTCGGCGCAGGGAGCAGACCCCCTTGCTCCGGCTGCGTTGGCCCAGCCTGGGCAAACATTTAGCCGGGGCCATAAAGCCGCCTTTGTGCTCAGCGGCACCGCGCTCCTCGGCGCGCACAGATGCTCTCATTCATCTGCGCCCTGCTCTCTGGGAGCTCCCAGCCCCGGGGCTTTGGCCCAGCGACGCCTTGCTCGCGTCCGACTCGTGATGCCTGCACCTCCCACCCCCCCACAGCGCCAGGCAGGAGCTCCCCTTGCTTTGGACCCCTGTGCTGGGGGGAGAAGCTCTTGGGGTCCCCCACAATGCTGGCTGGGGCTGTGGGCTTGTCACAGGGGCTCTGAGGCTCCTGCCTGGATAGGGACAGGCAAGGTTTCCTGATGCTGCAACCTGCAGACTGGGGCTGGGGCATGGCAAGAGTGATTTTTGGGGGGGTTCCTTGGGGGTTACGGTGCCCATGGACTTGGGTCTGCTGCCCTGGAGGCCCCTTCCAGTCCCTGCCCCCCACCCTGAGCCTGCAGCCTCCGCCAGGGAACAGGCCTGGCTTTGTGGCAGGCAGCTGCTGCCGGAGCCAGTTGCTGGGGGTGGGGGGAGGATGCAACCTCCTGCCCCAGCCTGGGGGCAGCTCGGCATGTGCTGTGGGGTGCGGAGCCCTGGAGCCCCTTGTGCAGCTGGGGACAGAGGGTCCTGTCGTCCCCAACCCCCCTCCTCCCCCCCAGCCTGCAAACAGCTGCTTGACAAGGCTGAGGCACAGGCTGGCGAGGTCCCGTCCTGCCCCCCCCACCCCCGTGCTGCTGGATTTGGAGGCGTTTGCTCTGGGGGTGACCATCTGCACCCCTTGTGCTGCCTCCTTCCGCAGGCTCCCCTGCCCCGTGCGCCGCAGGCTGGTCATCGCGCCCTCAGCTCCACGGGGCCAAGCTGTCATGCTCCTGGCAGCTGCTCTGCCCTCATGATGTGTGTGGGAGAGGGGTGTCCGGTTTCCCCCGCCCCAGCCATGTGACAAAGCAGGATTGGCACTGGGGGTGGCCGGAAGGGACAGGCTGGGTGGCGGACGTGGAGCTGTGCAGGGATGTGAGAGTGGGTCAGAGGTGGCTTTTGCTGAGCCTTGTGGGCAGTAGGGGGAGCGTGGCTGCCTTGCACAGCTGGGAAAACTGAGGCAGGCTGCAGCGGGCATCCCCCGCTGGCTGCCCGGCCCCGTGAGGGGTGCGGGCACCACTGGTATGGCTTTGCCTGTCCCTGCTGCCGGCGTCTGCCCGAGCACGTCTTGGTGCCCTCCGGAAGGTGGCTTCCTGCCGGCCTTGGCCCCATCCCTTCCGCCTTCCTGAGCTGCGGACGCATCCTCCTGCCCGGAGCCGGAAGCCCCTGGGCCGCGGGAGCGGAGATGGCTTTTCCAGGCGGCCCCGGGACGTGCGGTCAGGCCCAAGGCTGCCTCCGATAGTTGCCCGTGGGTGAGAGGGGCAAGTCCCTGCTCCTGGGGGAGAAGGCGTGACCCGGCCAGGACACCTGGGTTCTCTACCCAGGTGTCCCAAGCTTTGTCCCAGCTTCTCCGCCTCATTCCTCCCACGGCAGGAAGGAAGCCGGGAGTCTCAGCCTCTGGCTCAGCAGATCTGCCGGCCCTGGCCGTAGTGTCTGGCTCGTGGCCCTGCTTCCTGCGTGGCGGGGGGCCGTGCTTGTCCCCACACGTGCGCTGTGGCCGTGTCCGAAGGTGGGGGGGGGCAGCAGGCAGCTCTGGGGGCTGGATCTGTCCAGGTGCCTCCGAGGGGCCTGGCACTGCCTGCCTGGCCAGGGTGCAGCATCCTCATGCCTCTCCAGAGCTTGGGCAGCCCTAAGCCCAGAGCCCGCCAGGCTGGGGGCATCCTCTAAGTGCATCCTGGCTCAGGCAGGAGCTGCAGGGAGCTCCAGCTGGGATGTGGGGGGTGGGAGCCTCTCCCTTCTCCGGGAGGGCTGGGCAGGGGCAGTGGGATCCTGATGCCACGGCCTTTCTCCCCGCAGGGCAACGGACCCTCCACCACCGCAGCGATGTCCTGGAGACCCTGGTGCTGCTCAACCCTTCGGACAAGTCCCTGTGTGACGAGGTGAGTGGGGGGCACATCCCGGGGCTGCCAGCCTCTGCGGAGCACCCCTGGTTCATGTGGCCGGGGGGGCTCCGTTTGTGCCCTGCATGGGGGAGCAGACCCCCCTGGCGCGGGGGCCTGACCCTGACCCCCTCCCCTCCCTGCAGCTGCGAAACCTGGTCACGGACGTGTCCCAGCACAAGCTGCTGGTGTTCGCGGGCCCCTGCGTGGAGGACACCGGGGAGCTGATGCTGCAGACAGGCTGCTTCTCTCTGCAGGATTTCATCCAGATCTTCGCCGATAAAGAGGTGCCTGCCAGCCCCGGGGCCCAGTGTCTGGGGGGGTGCAGAAGGGGCTTTGCCCCCAGGGACTTGGGTTCAAGTCCAGCTGGGGGAGGCCAGAGGTTCTGGCCTGGCCGTGTCCCCAGCACTGCTCAGGAGGAAGGGGCAGCTGGCGGGGAGCGTGGGGGAGCCTGGCCGTGGGAGGGGGAGGGAGGGAGGGAGTCGCCGGCTGTCTGCTCACGTCGTCCTGTCTCCCCGCGGGGCCGTGGCGCGGAGCTGCAGCGCTCGCCGGCTCTCTGCTGTCTGATCTGCAGACGGAGGCATCCATCTCCTCCCAGCTAGGCCTCGCTGGTGTGGCTGCCTCTGGCTGTGGCCGCCATTTCGAGGAGTTGCCAGGGTGGCTGCCTCCGTGCCCCAGCGGCTGCTTCTCTTCCCTGCCCCTGGGCACCAACTCCAAATCCAAGGGTCGCTGATGGAGCAGTTGCTGGGCTCAGGCCGCAGCAGTGCCCGCGTGGCGGGTGGGAGCAGGGAGCCAGCCCTGGCCACCCCAAGCTGCTGTCCCATGATGGAGCTGGCTGCGGGCAGGGTTGCTAGTGAGCAGAGCACGTGCCTGGGGGGTGCTGACACAGCCAGGAGCCGCAGCTTGGCGTCCGAGTTCAGGGGTCTGCCGCTCCTTGAGCCCTGACGGTGCCTTGTGTCTCCTGCCAGGTGGGGGAGATCCTGAGCTCGGCCGACCCGTCCGCCAAAGCCCGCCTGACCATCAGCTGCCCGGACTTCGGGGAGTGGCAGGACTCGGGCCTGGAGCAGCACAACCTGCAGGACTTCATCGAGCTGCGGTTCAACCCCGGCTGCGTGCTGCCCGCCATGGAGGGCTTGCAGGAGTTTGTGGAGTACCTCTCCGAGTCGCTGGAGCCCCCGTCCCCCTTCGACCTGCTGGAGCCCCCCACCATGGTGGGCTTCCTCAAGCTCTCCAAGCCCTGCTGCTACATCTTCCCCGGCGGGCGAGGCGACTCGGCCTTCTTTGCCGTCAACGGCTTCAACGTGCTGGTCAACGGCGGCTCCAACCCCAAGTCGTCCTTCTGGAAGCTGGTGCGGCACCTGGACCGCGTGGACGCCATCCTGGTGACCCACGTGGGCACCGACAGCTTGCCCGGCGTCAACAGCCTGCTGCAGCGCAAGCTGGCCGAGCTGGAAGAGGACCCGTTGCAAGGCGTGCAGGCCGGCGAGGACTGGGTGAGGAACCTCATCTCCCCCGAGCTCGGCGTCGTCTTCCTCAACGCCTCCGAGAAGTTGAAGGAGGCTGAGGGCGACTCCCGGGTGCTGAAGAGCAGCGACGAGGCCAGCCTGGCCCTGCGGTCCCTGGAGCGGCTGGGCATCCAGCCTCACCCGCTGTGGCGGGACGGCAGCCCCAGGGTGGAGCCCACCGTGCTGTTCCAGAAGATGGGGGTGGGACGGCTGGACATGTACGTGCTGAACCCCACCAAGGGCAGCAAGGAGCTGGAGTTCCTGCTGCAGCACTGGTCCGGCAGCGGCTGCACCAGGGAGCAGGAGCTGCCCCTGCAGTGCCTGGCCTCCATCTGCGTGCTGCTGGCGTGGCACCCGGCCAGCCCCGCCGAGAAGATCATCCGGGTGCTGTTCCCCGGCTGCGCCCCCCAGAGCCGCATCCTGGAGGGGCTGGAGAAGGTGAAGCACCTGGAGTTCCTCAAGCGCCCGGTGGTCACCAAGAACGACCTGAAGGCCGCGGGCCAGCCCGAGCGGCCGCTCAAGCAGAAGCGGGCCGAGAGCAAGGAGAGCCTCAAATCGGCCTCCAGGCTGAGCCTCGTGGAGGCCGGCGCCCCCAAAGAGAGGACCCTCAAGGCCGAGAAGAAAGAGGTGAAGCCGGGGACCAAGGACAAGGCCAAGGGGCCGGGCGAGGCGGCCAAGCCCAGCCTGGAGGAGCCCAGGGCCAAGCTGGACTCGTCGACCGAGAAGCTCAAGGTGGACGCGCGGCCCAAGCCGAGCAAAGAGAAGGCGGCGCCCAAAAAGGAGCCGCCCGCCCGCGACACCCGGAAAGAAGAGAAGCGGCCCCCGAAGAAGGAGGACGGCGGCGCCGAGGCCAAGAAGGACATGAAGGGCCCGAAGAAGGAGCTGAAAGCGGAGCCGCCACGGAAGGACGCCAAGGAGAGCAAGGTGGAGGGGAAGGCGGCGCCCAAGCTGCCCTCCCGGAAGACCCCAGGGCCGGAGACCCGCAAGCTGGCACCCAAGGCGGGCAGCCTCAGGAAGTCGACCCTCAAGAAGGAGCCGGACAAGCCCAAGGCCAAAGCGGTCAAGGAGGCCGGGGCGGATGGTGGGAGGCCGCCTACGCCTGAGGAGCCCGGCGCCTCGGTGGGCTCCAAGTCCTCCACACCGGAGGCTGTGCCGGGGGAGGCAGGCGGTGGGGCAGCCCCCAGGGAGGAGTCGACGGATGAGGGCATCACCATGGCGGAGAGCGAGCTGGAGCCGTCGCCCCTGGAGAACGGGACCCCCGGGCATGGCGCCGGCACGCAGGCGTGTGCTGGGCCAGGCTGCATGGAGAACGGGCTGCCGGGCGAGGATGTGGACAGCCCCCAGCGCTTCCGGTACCTGGAGACCAGCCCGCTCAAGGGCATCGGGCCCCCGTCGCCCCTGGCCAAGACGCCGAAGAGCGACCGCAGCGTCAACTTCGACGTGACGCCCACGGGGCTCCTCAACCACTGCCCCGACGGGGCCGAGGAGCCGTGCGGCAGCTCCGAGGAGAAGACCCTGGAGATGATGTCCCCAGCCAGCTCGGGCCCAGCCAGCGCGGGCCACACGCCCTTCCACCAGTCCCCCGTGGAGGACGCCCTGGGCACGGGGGAGCTGGCGCCCGGCGCGCAGGACACGAGGCAGCTCGGAGCCTGGCGAGCGGACGGCCCCGCGGCCGCGTCGCGGCCCTGCCCCGACAACAGCTCGTGCCAGGACAAGCAGACGGGCTACCTGTCCCTCAGCCCCTTCAAGGAGGAGCTGCCCGACGTGTCGCCCACCATCACCACGCCCTCCCTGCCGGCCGAGGTGGGCTCCCCGCACTCCACCGAGGTGGACGAGTCGCTGTCGGTCTCCTTCGAGCAGGTGCTGCCGCCCGTCAGCGAGTCGCCCCAGGAGGAGCCGGCGCGAGGCCGCTCGGCGGGGCCCACGCCAGAGCCCGACCCGGTGCCAGGCAAGGGCGGGTTGTCGCTGCCGCTGCGGCCCTGCCATCGCGCCCCGCGGGCCGAGGGCGATGGGCACGGGCGCCGCTCGGACTCGCCCCACGACGTGGACTTGTGCCTGGTGTCGCCCTGCGAGTTTGAGCACCCCAAGTCGGAGCGGTCGGCCTCCCTCAACCTCAGCCCCCGGGACTTGTCCGACAGTGACCTCTCCCAGGAGCTGGCCAAGCCGCTGGCCCAGCGTTGTGGCCCGGCCCGCAGGCCGGGGGGCGACGAGACGCCCCCCACCTCGCTGAGCGAGTCGCTGCCCACCTTCTCCGACTCGGACGCGCCCCCGGCCGCCGAGGACTGCGCCTGCGTCCTGGCCGACGGCGGCCTGGAATCGGATGAAGAAGCTGTGCACCCCACCAGGGCCCGGGACCCGCTCCCGGCCCCCATGAAGGACCCCTGCCCCCTCCCCGCCCAGCCCGGGATCTGCATGGTGGACCCCGAGGCCCTGCCCGTGGACCATGCCCGCTCGGGGAAGAAGGAGCCGGCCGGCAAGCTGAAGAGGACTCCATCCCGCCCGGGCTCAGCCCCCACGCCCCTGCGGGCCGACCCCCCCAAGCACTCCACCCTCAAGGCCAAGGCCCCCGGGGGCTCCGCGCGCGACATCGGAGACAAGGCCCGGCCGCCCACCCTCGGCAGGGCCAACACCCTGGAGAAGGGGCTGCACGCCAGCGGGGACATCCGAGCCCCCTTGTCCTCGAGCCGGGGTGCTGGAGTCCGGCCTCCCTCGGGCGCCGGCCGGTCGTCCCCTGCAGGTGAGGCCTCTTCTCGTGGCCCGGTAGCTTGTGGGGGTGGATCTCGGGGTGGGGGCCTCTGCTTTCCTCGAGCACCAGCCCCTCGGGCAGCTGGGCCTGACCCAAGCGGCTCCATGGGCATCGTGGCTTGGAGATGCTCCATGCACGCTGTGGGAGGGAAGGACTGGGCACCCTGGGCACAAGCTGGCTGCAGGGCTCAGGAGCTCCCGTCTGGGTCAGGCAAACGCTACTGGGGGTGGAACAAGACATCCCATCTCAGAATGGGCTGAAAATTTGGGGCGGGGGGCAGGATGTACGGAGCAGGGAAGAGCCCCGGCTGCTGGAACGTGCCCCAGGGACAGAGAGCATCCAGGAGCAGGGAGAGCCAGGCCTGGGGTCCAGCGACCTCCACGCATCCAAGGGCATGGAGCCCCCTGACCATGTCTCATTTTGGGGCTGCCCCTCCTGCAGTGGGGGGCTGAGTCCATGGGCCTGAAGCCCATGTGGGGCGGCTGGTGCTGCAAGGGCTTCGTGTCTCCGCTTCCAGGCTCCAAGCCGGCCTCGCCCCCTGGCCCCCCGGTTTACGTGGACCTGGCGTACGTGCCCGGCTCATGGAGCGCCCGGACCGTGGACGAGGAGTTCTTCCGGCGCGTGCGCTCCCTCTGCTACGTCATCAGCGGCGACGACCACGTCAAGGAGGGCGTCATGCGCCCCATCCTGGATGCCCTTCTGGCGGGCAAGCAGCAGTGGGGCAGCGACGTCCAGGTGAGACCTCCAGCAAGGTGTTTGGGGGAGGGGAAGGGTCCATATCCCGTGGTGCAGCAGGGCCTGGAGGCTTTGCCCAGTGGAAGCTGAAGGGAGCTGGTTGTGGCCTCTGCCCGTCCCCTGCAGCGGGGCACAGAGACGGTCCTGGTGCAAACACCCCCAGAGAGCAGTGCCAGGATTGGGGCCCCCCCCCCCGGCCGGTGTCCATGTCTCACCCAGCGCTTGGTGCAAGACGGAGCCTGCAGCCCCACAGGCCAGATGTGCGGCTGGGCACAGAAGCCAGGCGCCCCGACCTGGGCCCTGGTGCTCCGTGCCCTGGTCTGCGCTACCCCGGCAGGGTCGTGACTTCAGTGCCCGGTCGCTCTCTCCCTGCAGGTGACCCTGATCCCCACCTTTGACTCGCTGGTGATGCACGAGTGGTACCAGGAGACCCACGAGCGCCAGCAGGAGCTGGGCATCACGGTGCTGGGCAGCAACAGCACCGTGGCCATGCAGGATGAGACCTTCCCCGCCTGCAAGGTGGAGTTCTGAGGGCGCCGGCCAGGGTTAACCCTTTCCAGCCCAGCACCGGAGGAGGGACTCGGTCGCCCACTGGCCCCCCTGCAGGGGTTGGGACCTGATGCCCCTGCACTGGGAAAACACTCCTGAGCCTGGGGAGGGGAAGGGAGGGGGGAGGGGGAAGGAGCCCCTCCTGGACTGGAAAGGGTTACCTGGCATGGCCATGCCCCCCCTGCACGGTCACTCACCACCTGGTTACTGCATGCCCACAGCCAGAGCCGCATACAGTCCCCGCTCTGTCCCCTGCCCCAGGGGTGACGGTGGGGGGGGGCGGTATCCTCTCTGCCCCCTGCCCAGCAGAGGGGCTGGGGCTGCCCCGGGCATGAGCCATACTCGAGTTACAGGGTAATTTGTTTGTTCCTAACCTCCCTGCCCGGGATGGGGGTCTGCAGCAAGGGGGAGGGCACATCCCTGGCAACCGGCCCCCTCCCCTCCCCTCCCACCCATGGGTGCCTGAATGAGGTGAGACAAGGCAGCTGTTGCCCCTCTTCCCTCCCCCCTGCAGCCGGATGGGCTCCAGCATCCCCTGGGATAGCTGGGCACACACTAGGGCTGTTTGCAGCTCCCAGGCTGCTCTTTGCCTCGGGCACAAGTGACACGAGCTTGCCAGTCCTCTCCCTGGGGCAGGCTAGGGGCTGCTGTCCCTTGGCGGGGTGGGGCAGGTGCCAGGGCTGTCTTGCCCCCAGCTGCTCCATGTGTTGAGTTGTCTTGGGATCTTTTTTTGTGTGTGCCTCCCACTGTTTCCCTCCTGCCTGCTGCTCTGTGGGAGAAGAGCCGCACGCGAGCCCACAGGGCCCCGGGCAGGCCAGCTGGGGCTGTGGGGGCACCCCCCTGCCCTGGCACTGCTGTGCCTGAGTCTGGGGGTACAGCCCCTGCTCGAGCCCCCTCCCCAGCCCCCCACGCCCGGTGTGGACTCGAGCCCAGGTGCTGCTGGATGTTTTTTAAAAAACCAAATTCCCTGGGATGATTTTTTTAAAGATGATTTTAAGCGTGAGGGCCGGGGCCCTGGCCAGGGGGGAGGAGGACGGGGCTGGGCTGCAGCCTCGGCCAACCTAAGGGGCCCGGGGCTTGCTCGTGGCCCTCCTGCCCAAATCCAGCCTGAGGGTCCCGTTCCCCCTTGTTTGGCTCTGCTGGGCCTGGGGCACCGACACTACCAGGTCTTACAGAGGCTCTTTCTTGCCTTTTTGTAATGCCATTTCCCCCCTGTCTTTTAACAGGCAGTGACCCTGAGCAGCCCCCTCCCCTCAAACCCCCGGGGGCTCTTATTTATCTGTGCTCTCATTGCTGCTCCAAGGCAGCAGCAGGGCTCCCTGGGCACAGCATGGCGGGGGGCTGCACCCTGCCCCGCCCGGCGTGGGAGGGATGGAGGAGCTGGGTCCTGGCGCTTGGACGCCTTCCCCCACCCGATTTGTCTTGTGCTGCGTGTTCGGGACGTGTCTGTCGGGGACTGAATGTTTCACCTTTAGTGCTTTATATATTCTTCTTAGCTGGAAACTGGTTTAGGGTGGGCATGAGGGGCAGGGGGAGCCCCCCATCCTCTTCCCACGCCTCTGCCGGGAGGCCGAGGCTGCTCGACAGTTAGACACCCCCACGCCCCTCACCATGTTGCACACGACGTTTCGGTTTGGCAAGTGTATTGGAACAAGCATTAAAGAGATACTAGCTCTGTCCGCTGCGTGCCTCCACCGCCGCTTCTGGGCCCGGGGCTGGGAGGTGCTCGGGGTCCAGCTTGCTCTTTCGGCCCTGCTGTTGGCATGCCTGGAGTGAGGGGCTGGGGAGGGCAGGTGCGTCCCCTGGCAGCCGGGCTGTGCAGGGCGCTGCAGCTCCCAGTGCCAGGTGCTGGTGCCCAGTTCAACCTCCCTGAGGTGCTGAGAGCAAGCAGCAGCCGCGTAGCAGATGATGGATGGAAACCTGCAGCAGCTGAGGCCTGGCTCTCCCGGGTTGGAACAGGTGCCAAAGCCCCCTGGGATGCGCTGGGTTTCCAATTGCAGGGAGGCTCCCCCAGGACATCATGTCCTCAGTGCTGGAGCCTCCTGCCCGCTGCCACCCCACGGCTCGGCTCAACCTTGCCTCTGCTGCAGAAGGTGGGGGGCAGCCCCTTCTTTCCAGCCTGGGGCAGTGGCAAGTCCCATGGAGGGCCCCAGGCTGCCCTGAGCCCGGGGCAGGGAGCTGCGAGCAGGGTGGAAATAGGGGGCCTGGGCTCTGGGTACCAGCCCATCACCCACTGCTGCAGTTGCCATTAGCGACGTGGCTGTGGATGGGGTAAGGAGTTACCATGGCAACTGCCTGGAAACTGGAGTCAAGATCCTTGCAGAGCGGGAGCAGGCGGCTCCGCGCCCCAGCCCTGCCGCGCCCGGGTGTTGGGCTGCACCACGGCCCCAGCCCTACTGCAAGGAGGTGGGCTGCACCCGCTTGTGCCAGGGGTGGTGGGGCCTGGGCTGGGTGGGTGCAAGCTGTTGTCCCGGGAAGGACCCTACTGTCCAGGGGGCCTGTCCCATCACTTACACCGCCTGCCCCCCCCCCCATGCTTTGGGGGGCCAGGAGATTCCCTGGTCTCCGGTTGCAGCGAGCCCTTGGCAGAAGCTGGGGTCGAACCCAGCAGCCCCAGTTCCAGTCTCCAGTTGGGTCTGCTACAGCCCGTTCCCCTCCCACCCTGGGGCGGGGAGCCCAGGCGTCCTCGCTCTGGGGGGCAGGGGCCCTCCTTCCACCTGTGCACAGGGCTCCTGCCCCGGCTGGGCGGTGGGTAGGGGCAGGCCCCACTCCGGCACCGCTGCAGCCCCTGTTCCCTGCAGCCGTGGCAGGCAGGCGGAGGGGCGGGCACCGAGGGGACGAACTGACCCCTCCCCACTGCCTCCAGGAGACCAGAGCTCAGCTGGACCTTTGACCGAGGTGTGGCCAGAGCCGCCCAGGGCTGCAGAGCCTCCAGCCCCTCGCCTGGCATCTGTGCCCCTTCCTGCCTTCGTTTCCTTGCTGCCAACCAGGGCCCCAGCTGCACCCCAGTGCCCAACGGGGTAAGTGCCATGTGAGGGTGCCCCTGCCAGCCCCCCAGGCCGGACGGGCAGCTCCTCTGCAGGCAGCGGAGAGCAGGCACCGTGGCTGGGGGGCGTCCTGGCCTGCGGCAGGGTCACACCGTTGCATCTGCTCGGCTGGCCCCGCTCCTCTGCAAGGGGCTGCAGCCCCCAGCGCGCCCCAGGCCGGCGGTGGGGCAGAAGGCAGCCCTGACCCCAAGGGCACCGGGGCCCTGCGCCCCTTCCAAGCAAAGCACGTCCTGGTGGGCCCAGGTCTCCCTGCCCCGGGCAGGCGCGTGGGGCACGAAAATAGACCCAGGGACTGAGGAGGCCCCCAGGAATAAAACCATGAGTTGCCTGATCTCATGAGTGACCCCTGGCTGCACGCGGGGCACCCGGCCTAGCACTGACCGCCGGGGCCAGGGCGGCGTGACCCCTGGGGGGGGCAGTGGGCAATTGGCGAGGGTGCCCACCCGGTTGGGCTGGCACGGCCCCAGGGCTGCAAGGGGATGCAGGGGTGCCCGGGGTCGCCCCAGGGGGGTGGACCTGGATGGCATGGGCAAGGCCTGGGGCGAAGGATGGGCGCTGAGTGGCGGCTTTACCCAGGAAGGGCTTCAGCTACTTCTGCTTCTGCTTCTGCTTCTGCCCGGGGGTTTCCTGGAGGGTTTTCCCGGGACAAGCACTTGCACCCCCGCTCTGATCTCCCACTGGTGGGGGGCGGGGGGCGGGGGCCCCGGCTTCTCCTCTTGTTGCCCTTCTTGTGCCTCAGTTTCCCCCTCCCTTGCACGCTGCCCTGTCCCAGCCGTGTCTGGAGCCGCAGGGCACATCTGGCACTTGCACAGCTGGAGCACCCCCTGCCAGCTGAAGCAGGGAGGGGGCGGGGGGGGGCGTTGCATGACCATGACCATGACATCACTACTATGGATTCATTCCCCCCCCCCCATAGACTTCTGGGTCCTTGGGGGGGGAAGGAGGCGCTGCCTCTTTAAATATGCAAATAGCAGAGCAACATCCTCGCGGTGCGGACCAATGAGGAGCCGACCGTGTTGCCTTTTGTAGCCGCAGCCCGGCGCGCCGCCCAATGGGCGCGGGGCGGCGGCGCAGGCCCCGCCCTCGGCCCCCCCCGCGCTGGCTGGGCGGGGCCCCCCCTCCCGGCTGCAGCCCGCAGGTGCCGGCGGAGGTGAGTGCGGCGGGGGGGCGAGCTGCGGGCCCGCATCGCCCCGGCCCCCGGGGGCTGCAGGGGCCGCATCCTTCCCGCGGGGCTGAGCAGTGGGGGGGGCAAATCCTTCCTGCAGTGCTGAGCAATGGGGGGGGGGGCAAATCCTGCAGTGCTGAGTCCCTTGGGGGCAAATCCTTCCTGCAGCGCTGAGCAATGGGGGGCTGGACCCTCCCTGCAGCGCTGAGCCCCTTGGGGGCCGGATCCTTCCTCGGTGCTGAGCTGGGGGCTTGTCACGGGCTGGTGCCCCCCCCCTCCCGTGCCAGGCGCTGGCAGGTGCTGGGGGGGGGGGCCGTTGCGTTTCCTGGCCGGTGGGGAGCCACCTGCCCTGGCCGTCGCGGGTCAAGGTCATTGCTGACGGGGCCCTCGTACCCCCCCGGCACACGCGTGTGCATGCGTGCAATGCAGAACCGAAAGCCGCCGGGCGTGTCCCACGCCGTCCCGTGCTCACCCCTGCGGGGGCGGGATGCTGGCCTGGGGGGCTTAGCTGCACCTTCCTCCTCCCGCGGGGGCAAGGGCTGGCGCTGGGCTTGCGAGGACCCCCTGCAGGTGGGTGTCTGGGGGGGGGAAGCTTGTGTGAGCGAGGAGCCGCATCCTGCCCGTGGCACGAGGGTCTGGGCCTTGCCCCCCCCCCCCAGCATCTGCCAGGCCCCCCGGGCGCTCGGCCCTGTTCCTCCTCGCGCCTGCGGCTCGGACCCGCGCGGGCTGGCAGCAGTAGCGGGTTGTTACCCTCGCCCCGAGGCAGGGGCTCCTTGGAGGTTTCCCAGGTGCGGGGCGATGGCGCCGGGGTCTGGCTGGCTCTGCCTCTGCGCGGGAAGGCTCTGAAAAGAGCCGGGGTGTCATCCTGGCCTGCTCTGGGGCGCCTCGTGCCTCAGTTTCCCCAGCCAGCCCCTCCGCTCCCTTTCTGGGAGCAGCTGGTTCCTCTGCGCCCGCCCCAAAGCCCAGCAGCGTCTGGGGGGAGGCTGGCAGGTGCCCGGGGGTGCGCAGCAACTAGGCCCGAGGCAGCTTGGCCTGGCGGGGGGTGCCCCAGGCTGGCACTCCTGGGACTTCCTCCCGTGCCTTAGTTTCCCCATCCAGCCCCTCTTCTCTCTTTGTCCCCGAAGCAGCTGATTCCCCCACAGACGGCAGCGCCAAGTGTGCGGGGCACATTCCCCCCCCTGTGGGAGCGAGGTGCTGGGTGCGCGCGTGTGGGCTGAGCCCCGCCCTGCGTGTGTCGCACGTGGTCTGCGCTGTGGCGCGGCGGCGGGGCTTCCTGGCAGCTGTGCTGGACGGGGTGGCGCGGTGCCCCTGCAGATGTGGCGCTGGGTTCACGGCTGCGTCCTCTCTTGACCCCCCAGGTCCCTGCCTGCAGCAAGGCCAGCGCCCGACGATGCCCCAGCCGGGACCACGCGCCCAGCAGCGCTGGGTGAGTCCAGCCATGCCGTGGCATCCCAGCGATGCCCGCCACAGTGCCGGGGGGCGGGCAGGACACCCACCCCCTTCCCAGGCCCAAAAGTGTGCGACGGAAGGAGCCCGGGAGTGCAAAGATTGGCGTGTTTCCTGTTTTCTCTCTCGGGCCCGGGGGGAGGAGCAGGGCGGGCTCCGGGCCTGCTCCGGGGGGCAGGGGTTGGCATCAGGAGCCTGGGCCCCTGGGTCTGCCCCACAAGCCTGGGGAGTGGGCAGTGGTGGGGGGTGGTTTCCAACCTGCCCCCAGCCCTGCCGTGCTCCTGGGCCCTTACCCGGGGGGGTGATGCACCTGCAGACGGGCGCCGTGGAGAACTTCCTGGCCCAGGTCGGAGCGGGGTGTCCGGACTCCTGGGCTCTCTGCCAACCTCTGGGACGGCAGCGGGGTTCGGTGGCTCAGGCTGGAGGGGGTCTGGGCATTGGGGCATCTCACATCCCCACTCGGTGCCTCAGTTTCCCTCCCTCCAGGGTGCAGATGCCTGCTCGGGGGGGTGCAAGGAAGTGGCTGGCTTTGCACCAAACGTGCTTGGGGCGGGTGACATCCCGTGCATTATTTGCCTGTGTATCCAGTGTTGGTTCAGGGATGCCAGGATCCTTCCTGGGGCATCTGGCTCCGATCAGGATTGGCCCGTGTGCGCCCTGCCAGGCAGGAGCCCTGCCCAGCATGGGGGAGCGGCTTCCCCGCTTCTCCTGAGGTCTGGGGCAGAGCCCGCCGGGGCCCCCGGGGTTCTGGAGTCCTGGTCCTTTGTTGCAAGCCTGTACCCCCCCGGGGAGGGGTTGGCAGAGCTCCACACACCTCCCTCCTCCAGATGAATGGTCCCCCTGTCTTGTGGGTAGGGAAACTGAGGCACGGGGGAGCTGGCTCCCGTGAGGGGCGGCTGGGGCTCACGGCCTGGCTCTTCCCCCCCAGGGCCCTGAGAGCTGAGCGGCGTGGATCGCAGAGGGGGGTCGTCCCCGCCGACTCCAAGATGTCCTATTTCGGGGAGCACTTCTGGGTAAGGGCCACGCTCTCAGGGGGGGCTGCGGAGGTCTGGGGAGCTGTGTATCCCAGCATGCATTGCTGGAGGTGAGGTCTCCCACCCGCCCCCCTCCAGCTTTCTTGCTGCTGCCCAGGGGCCAAGAAAGCCCGGGTGCAGGATTCTCCTGCTGGGACGGGATGGGATGGGATGGGAAGGGGAGTGTGGGGGTCGTGGCCCCGATCCTGCAGCACCTGCCCCTCCCAGGAGCGGGGCTGCAGCTGGAGGGAGCTGGTGACCACCGGTGCCAGCAGCCCGGCCGAGGGGACCCTTGCCTGCCGTTAATTAATTAGACGCTCGGAGGCCCGGCGGGTTCATTAGCGCTTGGGAGTAATTGGTAGCTAAACACAAGGACCTCGGTAATTGCTGGAAGCTGCTTTGGGGACCGAGGAAGCTTTTGTGTGCGGTGCTCCCATCCCGCAGGGCACCTTGGCACTGCCATGCTGGCCCGGGCACCCCCGGGGCCCCTCCTGCCGGGGGGGCTGAGCTGGGCACAGGCCTGGGCTGACACGTGCTCTGCTGGGGTGTCTCGCCGCACCCGGGGTGAAGGGAGGTCAGTGCCTGGGTCCTGGGGAAGTCTTCCTTCCTGCCACCGTGGCACCTCGGGGCTCTCCGGCCCTGGCGCCTCTGGGGTGGGAGGAAGGGGAAGTGGGAGCCCAGCTGCGAGCCCAAAGGCCCCAGTGCCTGGCGGGGTCCACGTGCCCTCGAGGGAACGGGGTGCAGCGCAGGCTTGAGCCCAGCAGTGGGCAGAGGCTAGGAGGGGAAACTGAGGCCCAAAGCAGAGCGGGGAGCAGGACGCAGCCGCCCTGGCCTCAGCTCGCGGGGCCTTGCTGCCCCCTCCGAGAGGGGAGCAGTGCTGAGACCCCTCGGCTGGTCCCTGGCAGGGCAGGGAGGTGCCCCTGTCCCTCTCCCCCCGCCAGGATAGGGCATCACGCTCCAGCCCCTGGCCCCATCCTGCTGTGGGTTGCCATCCCCGGGGATGTTCTTGCTGGGGGCCGAGGGTGGGGGGTCTTGGGGAGAACCAAGCCCCCCCCATGCCACTTCCACTGGACCAAAATTTGTATGCAGGAGGGGGAAGAGGTTGCCAGGCAACCCGTCTCCGGTAGCAACGGTCCTGCTGCAAGAGGCAGCTCCATCGCCTGGGCGCTTTCTTCTCCGCTTACAATCCCCGGATCTGTTTCAGGCGGGCGGCTCCTCTTTCTTAAAGCCGCAGCGCCCCTGCGCCCCCCTCCTGCCCCCGGGCTGCCCTGCAGAGGGGTGCCTTGCAGGGGCATGCAGGGCAGAGGTGGGGGGGACCCGTATTGGCTTCAGACAGGGTGGGCTGGGGTCGGGCTGTGCCCGCCACGTGTGCATGGGGGAGCTGGGGGCCAGGAAGGCCTCGACCACGGGCTGGGGGCTCCCCGGACCGTAGGGGTGGGGGTGAGTTGCAGAACAGAGCATCTTGCACCCAGCTGGGAGCGTCCGTGTCCCGATGCCGGGGGTCCGGATGCCTGGATCCTATCCCAGGCTTCGTCAGGGGGCAGGTTGCTCCCTGGGTGCTTTGTGGCTCAGTTTTGCCCCCGGGGCTGCGAGGCAGAGGGATTCAGGGGAGGGGGCAGGAGGGCTGCACCCTTGCCAGCGGGAGCTGTCTCCTGGGCATCGCCTGGCTGGGCCCTACCTGCGGCGGCGGTGGTGGGGTCAAGTGTCCTGGCTCCTGCTTCTCCCCCCACCCCAGGCCCTCTTCTATCTTGCCCCCGTGTGTGGTCCAGATGTGCCCAGGGGCTGCCCTGAGGCATTCCCACTCCCTGCCCAGCACCGAGCAGGGCTGAGGTCTCTGCCCTCTGTGCGGGCACGGCTCTGTGTGCCCACGAGGCTGGGAGGAGGGGTGCAGAGATGGCCCTGGGCATTTCCCATCCCCCCTCATGGGACTGGCACCACGTCCTCGCGGCGCTTGGCACAGAGCAGGGGCCCAGGCCCTCTCCCTGCGTGGCACTGCCGCCACGCCTCCTTGTTTACCCAGTGCCTGAGGCTGGCGCCAGCCCAGGGGTGGGGGGGAGCTGCAGAGCTTGGGCCGGAGCTGCACTGGGGTCACAGGTCTGGCTGCCAGCCTGGCCTGGACGGGGGCTTGCTACGCGTGTGTTTGTGTGTGCATGTGTCTGTGTGCGTGAGTGTCTGCGTGCATGCAGCTGGGCTGTGCGTGGGCATGCACATGTGTGCGTGTGCCACCAGGTGAGTGTGCATAGACGGGCTGTGGGCGTGGATGTGTCTATGCTCACAGCTGGGCTGCATGTGGGTGGGGGTATGTCCACAAGTGTGCTGCTGGCTTGTGAGTTCAGCTGGTCCCATGAGCCCGGTCTGGCCCGTGCCCCCCTTCACCTCTCTGCCCCCTGCCCCGCTCTTGCAGGGAGAGAAGAACCACGGCTTCGACGTGCTGTACCACAACATGAAGCACGGGCAGATCTCCACCAAGGAGCTGGCCGACTTTGTCCGGGAGAGGTAACCCTGATGCGGGGGATTGGGAGCGGGGTAACCGCAGGGCTGGAGCAGGACATTTAGGATGCCTGGGTTCCCAGCCATGGGGGCACCTGGCATAGGGCCCTCCTGCAGGGATGCTCGTCTTTGCCCCCCAGGTCCTGTCCCCACAGGGCCCCTGGCAGTGAGGACGGGGACTGAGCAATCCCGGGAATGGGGCTGAGGCCTGTCCTGCCCTGCTCCTCACACAGGAAGAGGCTGGGGAGGGGAGGCCCCGGGGGCCAGGCCTGTGCAGCCTGGCACTGGGTCACTCTGCTCATGCCCCTCCCGTGGTCTGTCCCCAGGGCCACCATCGAGGAGAACTACGCAAAGTCCATGGCCAAGCTGTCCAAGATGGCCACCAACGGGACCCAGCTGGGGTAAGCGGGGCTGGAGACGGACCCCCTCCCCTCCTGCTGCCCCGGCCCCCTGTCCGTGCCTCCCAATGCATGCATGCACACATGCACGTGCTTGCATATGCACACGCATGCATGCATGCACACGCACGTGCCCCCCGCCCTCCTGGCTGCTGCATGGACCCTGCACAGAACAGTTGGTGGGGGGCCATCCCTGTACATCCTCCCTTATCCTCATGGAGACCCACCGCTTTGCCCCCCATCATTGCTGGCCCCTTTGTGGGGGGGGGGGGGTATTGATGGGCCCAAGGCTTTTGCAGGGGGAGGAGGGAGGAGCTGGAGCCCCAAGGACGCAGGCAGGGCCTGCCTTCAGCCTCTCCCCCTTGCCCCCCCAGGACCTTTGCACCCCTCTGGGAGGTTTTCCGCATCTCCTCCGACAAGCTGGCGCTGTGCCACATGGAGCTGATGCGCAAGCTGCACGACCTCATCAAGGAGATCGCCCGCTACGGCGAGGAGCAAGGCCGGGTACACAAGAAGGTAGGGACCCCCCTCCCCTCCCTTCCCTGCCCCCGGGTCACTCGTCCCTCCCTGGGCACAGCTCCAGCGCCCTGCACCCAGCACCCGCCCTGGTCTGGACCCCTTGGGTCTCCCACCCTGCTCCCCTATGTGGGGGGACCCCAGAGCTGCCCATGCCCAGCCTCCGCAGAGGTGCCAAGGTCCATCCCCCTTTGCTGGAGGGGCACTGGGAGACCCACGGCCCATGTACGCCCAACTCCTTTGTGCCCCCAGTCCAAGGAGGAGGTGTCGGGGACGCTGGAGGCCGTCCAGCACCTGCACGGCGTCACCCAGCTGCTGCCCAAGTCCAAGGAGCTCTACTACAGCAAGTGCCAGGAGTACGAGCGCCTGCGCCGCGAGGGCACCAGCCAGAAGGAGATTGACAAGGTACCAGGGGTGCTGCGGGCGGCTGCTGGGCATTGCATGGGCCCCCAGCAATGCCTGGGCTGCAGCTCACTCCCCCTCCCGCCCCGGCCTCCTTGCAGGCAGAGCTCAAGTCGAAGAAGGCGTCGGAGTCGCTGCGGCGGGCGGTGGAGAAGTACAATGCAGCCCGGGCGGACTTCGAGCAGCGCATGCTGGACTCTGCCATGGTGGGTGTGGGGGGAGCTGGGGTGCAGGGCACTGCTGGGCGCGGGGAGAGGCAGGGGCGATGCCCCAGGGGGTCCGGCCAGACTATGGCCCTGACGCCCCCCTTCCCCCACCACCTCCCCAGCGGTTCCAGGAGATCGAGGAGTCTCATCTGCGGCACATGAAGGGGCTGATCGGCTCCTACTCGCACTCCGTGGAGGACACGCATGTGCAGATCGGGCAGGTGGGTGCCCCCTGCTACCCCTCACCCCTGGGATGGGTCTGCCCTGGCTCTGTAGGCCCGTGCAGCGGGGGGGTGTTGTGTGTTTGGGGCGAGGCATGGGAGGCAGGTGGACGTGGGTGTCTGTGGGGAGGCATGGGGCAGGCTGTGGGTGCTCAGTCTCGGACCCCCTGCCCTCTTCCCCGCAGGTGCATGAGGAGTTCAAGCAGAACGTGGAGAACATCGGCGTGGAGCTGCTGCTGCGGCGCTTCGCCGAAAGCAAGGGCACCGGGCAGGAGCGGCCAGGTGTGGGGCACCGGGGGGCAGCAGGGGGGTAGGCAGAGGCTGGTACCCCCGGCGCTCACCCCCTCTTCATTGCAGGGGCACTGGACTTCGACGAATACCGGATGGCCCCCATGCAGGAAGGCAAGTACGTCTCTGCAGCTGGCGGCCCGCGGCCCCCGCAACGCGGGCACTGCCCAGGCCAGGGCCCCGGTGGGGGGTGGGCAGGAGGGTCTGCCCAGTGCAGACATCCCTGCCTCCACTGGGGGGTGCAGACCCCACCGGGGCTGAGGGCAGAGAGCGTCCTGGAGCTGGATCTGCGGCACACGGGGGCTTTCCTCACCCACCCTCTGCCCCCCCCCCCCACACTCTTTGCAGGGCCGAAGAGGAGCCGCAGCAAAGCTTTCCGCATCCCGGGGCTGAGCAGGAAGGAGCGGGAGCGCGACTCTGTGTAAGACCCCCTGAGCCCCCCCAGCCTCCCCCTGCCCTTCCTTCCCCCCTCCCAGCCGGGGCCACGGCTCTAATGCCGTCTCTGCCTCTTCCCGCAGCGAGTCCACGGACGCCGACTTGGTGAGTAGCTCTGCCAGCTGGGGAGGGGCCCGGGGGGTCTGCTCTGCCCATGCCTGACCCACAGCTATTTATTAGCCAGGGGAGTGGGGACAGGGCACTGGGGTGGGGGCACCTGGGCTGCCCTAGCCTGCCTGCATGCTGGCACAGGCCAGGCCACGAGAGCAGGGGGCGCCGGGCGGGACAGGGGGGACCCATGTGGTGCCATCTCCCCCAGACCTGCCCGGAGGTGGATGAGGAGGGCTTCACTGTGCGCCCCGATGTCAACCAGAACAGTATCCTTGGCCGTGCTGGGGGTGGGGGTCGTGGCTGGCAGGAGCCACGGGGGCGGGGAAGGAAATGCCCTGGGGCCAGCCGGGGTTTGAGCCACGCCAGGGAGTCTGCGGCTCCACGTGCTGCCCGGCCTCGTGCCTGCTGGCGTGGCGGGTGACCCAGGGAGGAATCCACCCCCCAGCGAGCGGCGCATCCCGTGGTCCCGGCTGCTATTTCCTTCCCCCCCGGCTCTATCTTGTTGGCTGGGAAAAACTGCTGAGTAGATCCGGCAGCTTCCTGTTGTGCAGGCTGGGGTGGGGGGGAGTCGTCGGAGGTGCCGGGCGTCTGCATCTCTATCCCCAACGTGGCTGCACAACACCTGGTGCTTGGGCTGGGCTGATGTCCCGACTTCCCCCCCGCTAGCGCCCGTGGGGCAGCCCCCAGGGCCTGGCCTGAGCCAGGAGGCTATGACACCCGGCTCCCAGGCTGCAACAGGTAGACCTGGCTGGGGAAACTGAGGCCAGGAGAAAGGCAGGATGTGGATGGGGTCACTGGGGCTGGTGGAGCAGGGCGTCCTGCTCTGTGCCAGGCTGGAGGGAGGAGGAGGAGAGCCATCCCCTGGCTGCAAGGGGCAGACACGGAGCAGCTGCTGCAAAGCCGTTTGAGCCCGAAAGCCTCCCCCCGCCGGGGTCTCAGTTGTAGCCGTATTGGTCTAAGGGTCTAGGCAGACGAAACTCCTGGGGTAGAGGTGATAATTGCTTATTAGACCAACTAAATAGTTGCAAAAGAAAATAGTTTTCTTTGCAAGCTTCCGGGTTGAGACACCCTTCACTAGGCACAGGAGGAATCCAAGATTTCAGGTGTTGGCTACCAATGTCCAACTCGGGATCCTTAAAATTCTAGTTTATTAGGCAGATTGGAACACTGTAATCATAAACCTTGGGGCTGGTCCCCACACACACACACACATGCACACACATACACACACATGCACACACAGAGTAGCAGGCTACAGAGTCAGGTATACCTATCCTACAAGCGCTGGAGTCTGCCGTTGAGGCTTCTTTCAGCGTGGTGTTATCTTCCAGAAGGGGGTCGCCGGCTGGTCCTTCTGGCTGGACAGGTCTGGTCGAGTTGGAGATCAAGAGGGCGCTGCTGAGGGTCACTTTTCACTGCCTTTTCTCTGTCCCTGGCAGACTTTGGTGACTCCCCAGTTTTCTGGTTTGCCCAATCCAGGGGTCACTGACCCTCGTGGGACTTCCTCCCCCTCGGTGGCTACTGGACAGCATCTGTCAGCCCCAGGGGTCGTCCGCATGTACGTGCAGGTTTGGGAGTCCATTGATGAATTTAGAATAGGGCTCTGGGAGTGGTCGATCTGGAGATATTCAGCCCAAAAGTTGGTCTCTGGTGTTGATTAAGTCAGGCCAGGGCTTCTAGCCCTTGATCAGTGAGGTTTAGAGATTTCCCGGTTGTTACACTGTCTTCTATTGAGTTCAGCTTCCAGGTGATAATTGCTGCCTGCTTCCATGTTACACATTCAATCACTGATTCACTCACTCTTTCAGAGGCCAGCCTGATACAGGGAAGAGCAGTTTGATTGTTAAACTGCCCTTGTTAACAATGTTACAATGTATAACTTACTAAAACACATTTAGTTGAAAGGTGAGGAGTATAAAATATAAGCTACAAATGCCATGGTACACAAATAGATAAAAATACCAAACTACAAGGGGAGACACAAAATGCACACATACAAATTTTAAAACACAATTCCTTATCTTCAAGTGAAAGAAAGAGGAAGGAAGAAAGGTAGAAAAAGAGAAACATATCCAAAGAAGGGAGAGCAAATGCAGGCAAGAGGAAAAGGGGGTTTTCTGCTACAAGGAGGGGGCTGGGGGCGGCAGGTCCCTGCCAGCCCCTTGGGTCTCTAAATGGGGTGAGGCCATGGCAGACGCAGCTGCAGGGTCCCGTGTCCTGTGTCACAGCATGCCCCCCCCCCCCCCCCCGTGGCCATGCCTGGGCACCTCTGTGGTGCTATCAGTGCTGGGAGCGTTGGCGTGGCCTGGATCCTGTACATGCCACGGGGCAGGGGCACCTCCTAGTGGCCAGCGGGGCTCTCGGCAGCGGGTCCTCGGCCTCGGCTTTGGCCTTGACGGCGCCGCAGACGAGGCCGAGAACCACGGCTGCTCGTCCAGCGACTCGGACTACGACGACGACGAGCCGCGCAAGTTCTACATCCACATCAAGCCGGTGCAGCCCCGCGAGGCGGGCGGCAGCGCCGAGGCCACCGACGAGCAGCTGAAGGCCACGGTGGGGAACCTCATCCTGCCCCCCAGCATCGGGGTGAGACGAGCACTGTGGGGGGGAGCTGGGGAGGGGTCCAGGAGCACAGCGGGGTTGGCCATTGGGTGAGGGCAGGGCTGGGGGTCTGTGGGGCAGGGGGTCTGGCTGCCCTGTGCTAACCTGCCTCCTCCTCCCGCAGGGCACGGTAAAGAGGCAGTCGTCACGTAAGTGGGCACGGGGGTGGGGGGGCTGCTGGGATCCTTTCTGTGCTGCCCCTCCGGACCCGGTGGCACTGCACTAATGCTGCCCCTTTGGTGGTTCCCCAGGACACGTCTCTGCGCTGAGCACGGCCCCGGCGGACGTGGCGCTGGCTGCAGGTGAGGCAAGAGTGGGCACGGCTGGCCTTGCTCCATCATGGGGGCATTGCCCGGTGTGACCGGGGGGTCCCCAGCGGCTCCGGGTGCCCTGCAAGAGCTGGCGGGGCGGCTCCAAGGAGGCTGTGGCTCCTCCTGGCAGCTCGGGGCTCACTCCCCGTTCCTTTCCCAGCAGGCGAGCCCACTGGGAAGGCCAAGCCATGCAACCGCACCGCCCGGATCAACAGGTACAGGGAGCCTGGGCGTGGGGGACATCGTGTCCCCTTCTTGGCCAGGTGGCAGGGGTGGCTTGGGGCTGGCGATATGGGGTGTAGGGGCTCCCTGCATTATCCCAGCAAGGAAGGAACAGGGTCCTCTTTGGTGCAGCCGGCCACGTGCTCCCTGCCACCGGCTCTGCTGGCTCCGGGCTCTGCCAACCCCGGGGCTGTCGGGGTGGGGGCGCAGGGGCCCCCTGACTGTCCAGCCTTGCTCTCTCCCCAGCTACATTGGGAAACCCCGGCTGGATGCAGCCTCTTCCACTGCCCTGTTCGGGCCCCCGCTGGAGTCTGCCTTCGAAGCAGAGGACTTCCCGGGTACCGGTGGGGGCTGGGGGGCTTTGTCCTGGGTCGTTGTGCCCCAGCCCCGCTACATGGTGGGGAGGGAGGGGAGGCTGCATGGGAAGGGGTCGGCTGAGGTCAGTGAACCCAGGTGTCCGGGCGGTTGCTCAGAGCTGGGGGCTCCCCTGGGACCCCCAGGGCAGGAGCTGCGGGGGCGGGTGCTCGCCGGTGGCCGTGACACGTGCCCATGTCTCCTCAGCACCCCGTGCCTACGTCCTCACCTCCAGCCCCTCGCCCTTCTCCTCCTCGTCGCCAGAGAACGTGGAAGACTCGGGGCTGGACTCCCCGTCGCACCCGGTCACCGGCCCCTCGCCCGACTCCCGGCCCTGGACCCCACGGCCTGGCACTCCCCAGAGCCCCCTCTCCCGGCAGACGTCCAAGGACTCCCCCACCTTCCCGGATGACCGGCGCACCGTCCCCGCGGCCGCCCCTGCTGAGGCCCAGAGCGCCTGGCTGCCCCGGCCTGGCAGCCCTGGGGGGCGTCCCCTCGAGCCCCCCGCCTTCGCTGTGTTCAGCGGCCCGGGGGCCGGTTGCGCCTGGGAGGACTCGACGGTGGGCGGCCGGTGCCGCACTCGCTGCCCCAGCGCCCCGGCCCCCCGGGAGGTCCCCTCTCCTGACCCCTTCGGGGACCCCCGGGCCTGGGGGGCCAGGTCAGCAAGCCCCGGCTCGGACCTGGCCTCGCAGCCCTGCAGGCCCCGTGTCTGCCTCTCCTCCACTTCGGCCTCGTCCTCCTCCTCCTCACCCTCCCCGGCCCCTGCCAGTGGCAGGGAGTCCGTCAGCCCCTGCCCGTGGCCTCGCCCGGCGCCAGGTATCCGGCTGTGCGATGGCACCGCGCCGGCAGCGCCCGAGCCTTCGGTCCATGCTGGTGAGTGCAGGCATGGGGTAGGGGGCTGGGGGCAACTGGTAGTGCGCTGGTCCCCGCGGAGGTGGGAGGAACAAGACATCCCCCTCTATCCTGCCCTGCAGCCCCCCTGGACCCGGGCCCTGGGGTCCCCGCGCTCCCACCCCTATGCCACGAGCAGAGGGTGCCGGCCTCGCCACACCGCTGCCATCAGGTCGGAGCCAACAAGCTCCCGTGGGGTCCAGTTGAGACCCCGCAAACTCGTGGCAGTGGTGACCCACATCAAGTGCTTGGCTCCTGCTGGAGTGAGCCCAAGTCCAAGGCCAGGGCTTGGCTGGGGTCGTGCTCCCGCTCCTGTCAGCCAGGCCAGAGGGTCCCTTGCCAGCCCCCCGTGCTCCCTCTCACTCCGGCCTCCTCTTTGCAGACCCTGCCCGCGCCCCCACCCAGCCCTGCACCGCCCCCAAGGATGTCCCGGTGGTGGCCCCCCCTCGGCGAGTCCGGACCAAGAGGCCCTCGGCTGGGCAGGCTCTCGGCAGCAACAGCGACCTGGTGGGTGCTCCTGGGCAGTGTGAGCAGCAGTGGGTGCCCGAGTCCCGGGGTCTGCTAAACGAGCCAGCTGCGGCCCCGGGCAAAGGCAGGAGAGGCTGGAGGCTCCGAATTGGGGGTTACAGGTTCGATTCCCAACTGGGGGCCCCGGCAGCGTGCTGGTGTTAGGGAGCAGGGCCCAGCAGGTGGGGTCACACCAGGGATCCTTGGATCATCTCGGTGGGCTAAAGGGCACTCAGGGCCTCTCTCCTGGCAGGCTTTGGAGGGGGAAACTGAGGCACGCAGAGGGTGATGCTAGTCCCCCCCAGGACGAGCCCAACAGAACCAGGGATCTGGGTCCGCTCCGGGTGCTCTCCTTGCCCGGGGTGGGGCCAGCCCCCCATGCCCACCCTCCATACACGTGTCTTGCAGTCCCGCTCCCTGAGCCCATCCCCACTGTGGAGCTATGGCCCGTCTCACTCCGCACCAGCCAGCCTGGGCGAGAGGGGCTTCTTCACGGCCGTGCAGCCTGCCCTCGGTACGTACGGGGCTGGGGGGATGCGGTCCCCGGGCGACGGGGGGCCGCGGTGGCCTGAGCAGGGTCAGGGGGTGCGTGGCTGAGGTCTGATCAGCACCCCCACTCCACCCCAGGGCTTTCCCGCGGCCCCAGCCCTGTGGTGCTGGGCTCCCAGGACGCGCTGCCCGTGGCCACTGCCTTCACCGAGTACATCCATGCCTACTTCAAGGGTCGGGACCCCGACAGGTAAGAGGCAGGTGGGTGCTGTTGAGCAGCCCCCGAGCCTTGGGCAGCCTCAAGGGGCTGCAGGCTTGGCGTGGCCCCGGCAGACACGGACTCCTCTCACCCACAGCTGCCTGGTGAAGGTCACGGGTGAGCTCACCATGTCCTTCCCCGCCGGGATCATCCGTGTCTTCAGTGGGAGCCTGGCACCGCCCGTGCTCAGCTTCCGCCTGCTGCGCACGGCCTCTATCGAGCAGTTCCTGCCCAACGCCGAGATGCTCTACAGGTATCTGGGGGCCGGGAGGGCATGGGGGGGAGCAAGGAGGGCTCCATCGGGGCCCCCGGGCCTGTCTGACCCTCCCCGGCCGGCCGCAGCGACCCATCCCAGAGCGACCCCAGCACCAAGGACTTCTGGCTGAACATGGCAGCGCTGACCGGGCACCTGCAGCGCCAGGCAGAGCAGGCCCCCACCGCGTCCTACTACAACGTGGCCCTGCTCAAGTATCAGGTGAGCGGCCACGGCCTGGTCCCGGGGCAGGGCAGCCTGCCAGGATGCCCGGGTTCAGCTCTGGGAGGGGAGTTGGGGTCTACTGGGCTGGAGCAGCTGGAAGCCCAGGTGCCTGGGTTCCAGCTCGGGGAGGGGGTTTGGCCAGTGTGTCCCCCCACCCTGGGTGCATGCCTGCATTGCAGCCTCTTGCCCCCCGCACCTTCCCAGTTCTCCAGGCTGGGCCCCAGCGCGGCCCCCCTGCAGCTCTCGGTGCGCTGGGACTGCGCGGCCGCCGCCACCCAGGTGCGCGTGGAGTACGCCTACAACGCCGGTGCCATGGCCGCCCCCGCGCCCCTCGCCAATGTCCAGGTGCTGCTGCCCGTGGAGGAGCCGGTCGCCAACATCCGGCTGCAGCCGGCTGCCAGCTGGTAGGAGGGGGGCGCGGGGCATGGGGGTCCGGGAGGGGGAAGTGAGGAGTGACCTGGAGGCTGGGAGCTGTGGGAAGCGGGGGGAGGGTGGGAAGATTTTGGGGGTCTGTGTGGGGGGCATCTGCCAAGAGCAGGGGCTGCTCCTGCCCCCGTTTCACGATTCCGATTGGCCACCGCCCCCACAGCCCCACCTCCTGGGGAAGAGCAGCCAATCAGGGCTGCCCCACTGGGCAGGACCCCCCACCCCACAAGCGCAGGCCCCCATGCTGCTCCCCCAGAAGGACCCCAGCAGCTCAGGGCAGGCCCCCGCCCTGTCTGTGAGCAGCCGGTGGGGGGCTCCTCGGCCCCTCCTTGCAGCACCGGGGGCCAAGCTCACGTGGCAGTGGGAGCGTTGGGTGTTCGGGGCCGGACCCCGTGATTTGGGGCTGGCACGGTGATTGCAGCATTGTGTCCACGCAGGAACCTGGAGGAGAAGCGGCTGCTGTGGCGGCTGCTGGACGTGCCCAGCGCCCCGGACCAGAGAGGTGGGTGGGTGGGGAGGGAGGGGTCGGGCTACCTGAGTGGGTGGGGGGTCCCCGGGGCTGGCGGGCATCAGTGGGTGGCCAGAGCCGGCCACCCCTGAGCCCCGTCTGTCCTCCCTACCTCCTCCCCAGGCTGCGGCCGCCTCTCGGCCAGCTGGCAGCCCCTGGACGGGCCCAGCCGGCCCAGCCCCGTGGCCGCCCAGTTCACCAGCGAGGGCAGCACCTTGTCAGGGGTGGAGCTGGAGCTGGTGGGCAGCGGGTACCGCATGTCGCTGGTGAAGAAAAGGTTCGCTACAGGTATTGCCGCCCACCCTGGCACCCCTTCCCCTGGTGCCTCAGTTTCCCCTGGGTCTGCTTGGACTGGGGCAGGGCTCGTGCAGCACCTGGCCTGAGCTGGCCTATCCATGGCTGGGGGGAGCCGGTCCGTGGCCCCAGCCCATGTGTCCAACCTGCCTCTCGCTGCTTCCTCCCTAGGGATTTACCTGGCTGGCTCGTGAGCGGTGCCATCTCCAGCGGCCCCGTGAAGCTGCCGGCGCGTGTCCCTTGGTGTCTCCTCCATGGGTGTCTCTGTTTGTTGTTGGGTTTTAAGCACTGGAAGCGGCCGGAGGGGGAGGGTGTGGGCGGGAGGGGGCCGGGCTGGTTTCGGGGGCTCCGTGGGGGCACGTGTCCCCGCAGTCCAGGCATGGTGCCAGGCTGGCTGGACGCAGCCCTGCTCCCTCCAGCGCGGCCTGAGTCCCTGCTGGGGCCAAACAGGCGCCCTGCCACTGGGGAAGGGGAGTCACGGGGCTGGGGCTGCTCTTTTAATAAACACTTTATTTTCTAATAAAATGACCCACCACATGCCCGGCGCCTCCTCTGTGCCATCGGCCTGGGGCTGCGGGTGGGAGCCGGGGCGGGGGGGTATTGTCGTGTGCCCCGGGCCTGGGAGAGCAGATCTGGGCAGGTCCCCAAGCCCGGAGAGGGCTGAATCAGCCCGCGAGCGGAGGGTGCCGGGTCGGGGTCCGAAGGAGCCAGCGCCGTGCTCCCTGTCCCCACGAGAGGGCAATAGCGAGCGGCTGCCTTCACCCACGCTGGAAGCGGAGTGGGTCCTGTCTACACAGGCAGGAGTAGGCAGTCGGGTCAGGAGAGGGAGTGCAAAGCGCTGGAGCAATCCCAGCCTCACGCTGTGGACTAGGAGCTGGGCTTTCCCCTGTGGGGGGCCTGGGTGGGGAGGGGGCTGGGGCCTGGGAGCTGCTTGCACGGGGGCAGTTGCTGAGCTTGGGTGTCAGCTTTTGCAGCAGGTGCCCCGGGCTGGGAACAGGGCAAGGAGGTGGCAGGTGGCGTTGGAGCCCTTGGGCTGGGAGCTGGCAGCACCCGGACTCCTGGGTTCTGGTCACGGGGTACTCCCCCTCCGTGCCTCAGTTTCCTGCCCCTGCAGCCGGTGCTCCCAGCCCACCCTCCCGCCAAGGCGCGTGGACCTAGGGTGGAAGCAAGGGCTCTGCCATCAGGCTCCCTGCTCCGTGCTTTGGGCCAGTGCTTCCAGAAAGTGCATGCACCCTTTCTTCTGCCACGCAAGGGTGGAAAAGCACCCAAGCAGCCACGTGCTCTAACCTCACACCAGATCCCAGGCCGGTGGGCCGTCCCTGGCCCTGCAGCACTTCGTGTCTGTAAGGAGTTTCCACCCCCCCACCACACTGCGGCCCTGCCTCATCCACTCATTAGCTGCAGCCTCGATCATTAGCCTGCGTTCGCGGGTCCCAAGGAAGGGGACCGGTGCACCCTGGTGGGTTTGGCTCCAGTGCGGAGGCTGCTCTCAGCTCCCCCAAAGCCTTGTGCAAGGGAGCAGGGGGGCTACGGGGAGGGCTCAGGCCCCTGGGAGCACCTGTCACTGGGTGGGGGGGATACGCACATGCGTGTATAGGCGTGCATGTGGGGGAGGCCACCGCTCTGAGCACGGATGTGCTCTTTTACCTGCAAAAGTGCAAGGGCTGGGGTAGAGCAGGGCTGGACCCGAGCTGGGGGTGCTTCCTAGGACCTGGCTGCCTGGGCCCGCGACCCTGGCCCTGTCCATGGTGGGCTGGGGGGAATTGGGGGAATGCCTGGGTCCCTGCCCCTGTCCCCAATGCTGTTCCCACGCTGGGCTGGTGCAGGATGGACACAGGGTGCCGGCACTGGCTCCCCTGGGGTCCTACCCCCCAGCTGCCGGGGCTGGCTGAGCCTGGGAGCATTGCTCTCCAGGCACCTGGCTCCCGGCTGCTCACACCCTGGCCGATGGCCCCACATGGCAGCCTGGCCTGGCCTGGCCTGGCCCAGAGACTGGTCGAGTCACATTTCTTTGGCCCTGAGACAAGAGGAAGGTGCGGCTGGGTGGAGACGGGCTGCTCTCCGGTCTCCTGCCCTCCTCTTCCCCCACCACCCCCAGCACTGCGTCCCCTGCAGCTGGGAACAGCCCCGTTCTGCCCTCTCCCAGGCTCCCAGGCCTGCCCGGCTCTGGTTCCTACCGCCTGGGGCTCGACCTACGCCCTCCAGAAGGCAGGAGGTGCCACCCGGCAGCTGTGGCTCTGCCCCCTGCATCGGGGGGGAGCAAAGCAGGAGCTCAGGGGTGCGGGCGATGGGCAGCAAAAGGGCCCAAGATCCAGGGCTCGGGGCTCACAGTGGCAGGCTGCAGGATGCTGCTCCCATGGGCAGGAGATTGGGAGCAATGAGCTGGGCCTGGGTGGGAGCCAGCCCCCTGCCTTTTGCAGCATAGCTGGGATCCACCCCCCTCCACACCTCAGCAGTGGCCAAGGCAGGGCAGGGAAGGGTTAAGGAGCTGGCTGCCTCAGTGGCTCCAGTGCACCTGGCCAGGTGCGGGCACAGCTGGGGGCGGTTGTGCAGCCCTGGAGCAGATCCTGGAGGGCCGGGGCCTGGAGGAGGGTGCTGCTACCCCAGGCAGGGAAGGTCCCCAGAGCCGGGTAAGTGCTAGGCTTGCAGCACAGCCCTGGGTTCATCCCCCTTCCCGCACCAGCCAGCTGTGGGGATAGGGCTGCAGAGGCATTTCCAGGGCTGGGGGCTCTGGCAGCCCCCCATCCCCAGAGCCGGGCTTCGAGCCTGCTGCCCCAGCCTTGGAGGGGCAGGGCTGGCTGTCGGCCCGCCACCTTCGTTGCGGGGTGGGGAGATGGCCTGGCACTCCCGTAATGGGTAATGCCAGTGCCCTGCTCTGAGCAAGCACTTGGGGCGATGGGTGAGTATTTGCAGCCCTGGCAGCTCTCATGAGCCAAGCAGGAAGGCTTGGGGCCATTGCGGGAGTGGCGGACCTCTTGAGAAATCCCCTTTGCCGTGCCAAGCAGGGTGAGTCCAGCTCCTTCCTCCTCCTGGCCCCAAGGCGAGGGGCTGCCAGGAGCCCCAGCTTCACAGGGCCTTTTGGATGTGCCTGGAGCCCCGCTTCCACCTGCTTCGGTGCCCGACGGGCCATCGCTGGGGTGGATGATGCTTGGGCACGGCTGCCAGGGCTCTGACGTGTCCAACAAGGGGCTTTTGTTTGGAGCGGCCTCGCTAGCTGAAAGCAAACGCCAGCTGCTTTGCATCGTCCCACATAGTCAGACGTCGGCTAACCCAGCTGGGCGCATCCTTCTCTGGGGCCAGCCTTGCCCCGGCGCTGAGCATCCTCATGAGCTGTAGTGACCAGGGCACAGTGTTTGGGGGAGCTGCCGATCCTGAGAGCAGACACGGGGTCCAGCTAAGCGGGTGCAGGGGCCGAGCTAGCCCATGTGCCCAGCACGTGACCATACCCGTGTCTACACCGTGGCAGCTCAGGCCCAGCTGGTGCATGGGTAAGCACTGGCCCTGGCTCTCCCCGGCCCCTGCCCAGCTCCGGGGGTGACCAAGCAATGCTGCTGGGGTGGCTGGAGCCCTTGGCAGGGGCCGTTGCTGGCCACATGTCCGGCTGGGCTGGGGAGCAGCGAGGTGCGTCCCAGGGCTGCTGTTCCAACGGAGACCTCGGCTCCCTCAGACACGGGGCCGGTTGGCACCTTGCTAAGTGCTCCTCCGCTGCTGCCGGTGCCTGTCACCATCTGGCTCACTCCCAGCCGCCCAGCTCCTGCCTTCAGCAAACACCCTGGGGACGTGGCGTAGCTGGGAGCAGCTCATTGCAGCAGCGCACTCCCCAGCATAACAAATCCATCTCCCCGGGCACCGCGGCATGGCATCCAGTGCCCCGCGGCCCTGAGGGGTGTGCCCGGGGAGGCATTTTGCTTGAAGGAGTGGGCACCTTTTGCACCAGGGAGGCAGCTCCTTGCCAGCAGGAATTGGCAGGGTCCGAAAGTCTCCACCTGTGACGAGTGTCAACCTATGATGCAGGTCCTGGGGCCCAGGTAATGCCAGCCCCTGGGTCCCCCCCTGCCCTGCCCAGCTCCAGTCCTCGGAGGACGATGTGGAGGAGATTGGTGAGTGTTTTGGTGCCCAGAGAGGCCCCGGGTCCTAGGGATGGGGTGCATAAAGCAGGCTGGCCCCCCATCCTGCCAGGAAGAGCTTGGGGGGGCGAGGAAGGGCCCTTTGCAGGGGTGGGTTTGCTGTCCCAGGCAGGTGCGGCGGGGCTGGCTGTCTCCGGGAGGTCTGTGCTGGTGTCTCTGGCTCTCTCCTGCACTTGGTCACCGTCTTAAACTCCTCTGCAGCCCCCGGGGCTAGACCCTTCCACAAACAGCCGGGATGCCCTGTGGGTGGGCATCCCGGCCGCAGGGTGCGGGGCTGGGCTGGGCCCTGGGGGCGTCGTGGGAAACCTCACTTTGTTTTGGGTTTTGTGGAAAAATGTTCACGTTCCAGGTCAAATTAGCCAAATCGGTTCCGAATCCTGTCGATTGAGCAACACTCAGTCGTTCCAGGACCATACATAATGTTACCACCGGCACGTTTCCTCCACTCCCAAATCCGTAGGCGGGCATCCTACGTGTACAGAGGCTTGTGGTTTGGATGTCCCATGAGTCCCACTTACGCTTGACTAAAAATCACAGAAGCAAACTAAGTAGGGAGGAGTCCCTGATTGCCATAAAGTCAGCACGTAGCCGAGATCCTCCCGTTGGAAGCTGGCCAGCGGGAAGCTAATTATAAGACTGGCAGGGCGTCCTGTCCACAGTGCACTGGGCAGGGGTGCACCCTCCACTACACAATGCCATTCAAGTCTGCTCTTGACACTTAATCATGGTGTAATGTCAAACGGTGTCTCCCCTGCCAGGTAGCAGAAACCTCAGATATCGGAGAGCCAGGAAAGGCGGTGCGAATGCGATGCTGCATGCACGAGCTCTGCCCTGGCTTCGCGGAGCTGGCTGCAGTGAGCTGGGGGTGGGCAGGGGCTTGTCCAGACCCACCTGGCCCATGTGAGATGCAGGGTTGCAGATGGGCTGCAGGTCCCAGGCTCGTGCGGGGCTGCCGCGGGCCTGGAGCTCACCAGAGGGGCCAGGCCGGGTGTCAGTCGAGGCGCCACGTGTGGTGGCAGTGGCCAGGTCAGGGGGAGTGGCCGGCCTGCCTTGTTATTAGCACGGGTGAGACTCAAATTATTATTTTGCATGTCATCCCATTTGTACACAATATATACAACATCCCTCAGTGAGAGTGGCAGCACTGGGTGGCAGGGGTCTTGCACCAGGATCTCGGCCAGTTCTGCCAGTGCGAACGCGTCGCCGGCCAGGCCTTTCCCTCGCCGCTGGGGTCAGCTCGGGGGGCTCCGGGGGAGGCTACAGCATATCCCTGGTCTGCCGGAGGCTGGAGCCTGCCCGTGCAAGTGGGAGCAGCCCCATGGCTGCTGTGACCTCAGCTCACCCACGTGTGGGGTTCCTCTGGCATTTTGCACTGATGCCCTCCCTGGGGGAAAGGAGGGTATTGGGGCTAGAAGCTGCCCGCTGCTTGCAGCTGGCAGGGCTGGGGTAGGGGGGCTTGCAGTCCCCAAAGGCTGCAGGGGCAAATCCAGAGGGGTTTGGGGGATGCAATCCCCCCCACCTTGATTCAGGCAGAGCTGAGGGAGTCCACTGACTTCACAGCTCACGGCTGAGGGCTCGATTCCTGCTGATCTCTTCACCCCATTAGTATTAGTCACCCCAGATCTCTCTTTCTCCAGTTCTCATTTCTTCCACAATAATCCCATCCGCCATCTGCTCCTGGTAACGCAGCCCTGTGCCAACCTAGAAACCTGTCCCGAGTGGCTTTGTCTCTAAAGGATTCAAACCCACAACAGATCAGAGCTGGGCGGGGAGGGGCTGGGCTGGGATGGGGTTGAGCTGCAAAGTGTTGCAGCCTTTAGTGGCAGGAAGGAGCTGCAAAGGTGAGGTGAAGAGGTAAGTCCCTGCAACAGGAATAGCCCAACCTGGGTTATTGGTTGCAGCAGGTGCTGGAAGCTGCTCAAGGACACCGGGCAAAGCAGATCCAGGAGGGTGTTTCTCCCCAGCGAGTGGCACTGCCAGTGGCTGCAGTGAGTCCCCGCCAGCCCCGGGGTCTTGGTTTTTGTACAGCGAGGGTGGAAGTCGGCTATGGGCACAGCTACAGCCTGGGCTGGGGTTGGGGCTGGCGGGGGACCCTCTTTGGGAGCGTCCTGGGGGGCTGTGAGAGGCTGGATGGGGGGTCACGGGCATTAAGGGGCTAACGGGAGTCTGGGGCATTATGCCCGTGGGGCTGAAATGGGGTGTGAGGGGGGTTGTGGGTGACGGGGCCAGGGTGGGGTGCGATTACAGCGAGGTTTGGGTGCTCAGGGGCTGAGGGGGTGGTGAAGGGGCAGGGTCTGGGGGAAAGGCTAGGACTGGGGTGTAGCCCGTGGTCAGGCTGGGGGGTGGCAGCAGCCCACCAGATTTGAATGCCTGGAGAGAGAGGCTTCCTCCTACACCCCACATCCAGCCGTTTGCGGTGGGTAGGGCAGGAGAGCAAGGTGCAAGGTGCAAAGCCGTCCAGAGAGCTGTTGGCACCTACCTGGGTTCTCCAGAGCCCGATCTCCTGCGGGCTGCCAGCGAGCGGGTCTCCTGGGGCTCCCGCAAGCTAATAGCCCCCCCCCACAGGAGCAGAACTGGGAGCTGGCCCCCAGGGTTTCCCCCTCCGGCTCTCAGTGGGGAGGCCTGGCTTGGGATGGGGTGTCTCCTTGCCGGGAGATGCAGGTTGTTTGCAGAGGACAGTGTCCGCCCCAGGGCGACGGGAAGGGTTGGTGCAGAGGCCCCGAGGTGGAGGCATCGCTGGCACGAATGACGTGGCATTGTCCTTGGCCTCAAGGAAGTTGGGCAGGTGCTGCTAGGAGCTATTTTTGTCTTGTCCCCAGGACTTCTGTCCTCTCCCTCTGTTCTTCTGCCCAACCCAGCCCAACCTCTCTGTCTCCCAGCCTTGCCTGGAGGCACCTCCCTTGGTGCTTTTCTGTCCCACGGTGCTTTCCTCAGCAAAGACCTACTAGCGCCTGGGCCTGTCTCCCCCTGCCTCCACTGCCACCTTCGAGCGTCCCCTGCTGACCCCCAGGGAGGGGTCCCAACCTGCCCAGGATGGCCTGATCCTGAGCTACTTGGAGCCCAGTTGGGTCTGCCTATGGGCGCCCCGCAGCCCCCAAGAGCCTGGTTTGGGGCCAAACTTCGGGGCTGTGACTTAAGAAGCCAACAAAGGGGTGGGGGGCTGGATGCAGAGAAGCCTGTAGGTATCCGGTGCCCGCGGGGATGAGGCGGAGAGGGCTGGCGTGGCGGCCGCGTGCAGCTCCTCAGCCCGTCTGGGACTATTGAAAAGTCTCAATTTGCCATGTGGATCTTGGGGCCACCTCAGCCCATCTGGGCCTGTCTTGCAGAAGACGATGCCCCGTGGGTGCCAGAAGCTGGAAGCCGTGGTCATGGTCTCCATCGGGACCGCCGCGCTGCTGTTCCTTCTGCGAACCACCGGTGACAGCTCCATGCCACGGCAGGCCGGGGAGCCCACCGTGACGCACAGCACCCAGCCGAGCCCCAAGCCCACCCTCGTGTCCCCGCGCCCCATGCCGGTCTGCCGGGAAAACACCTCCGTGGCCAACCTCTCCGGCTTCGCCGGCCTGCCGGCCCACGTGCAGGACTTCCTGCGCTACAAGCACTGCCGCGAGTTCCCGCAGCTCCTGGATGTCCCTGGCAAGTGCGGGGGGCCTGAGGCATCCAGGGACGTCTTCCTGATCCTGGCCATCAAATCGGCCCCCATGAACTACGAGCGGCGCGAGATCATCCGCAAGACCTGGGGCGAGGAGCGGACGTATGCGGGCGCCCGCATCCGCCGCGTCTTCCTGGTCGGCACGTCCTCGTCCGCCCACGAAGCCTGGAAGCTGGACCAGCTGCTGCAGCTGGAGGCGGCAGAGCACGGGGATGTGCTGCAGTGGGGCTTCATGGACAGCTTCTTCAACCTGACGCTCAAGCAGGTGCTGTTCCACACCTGGCTGGAGGCCCGCTGCCCCGGCGTCCGCTTCGTCTTCAACGGGGACGACGACGTCTTCGTGCACACCGACAACATCGTGCGCTACCTGCAGGGCATGGGGGACGAGGGCAGCGAGCGCCACCTCTTCGTGGGGCAGCTCATCACCAACGTCGGCCCCGTCCGAGAGAAGTGGAGCAAGTACTATGTGCCTGAGCAGGTCACGGCCGCCAAGCTCTACCCGCCCTACTGCGGGGGCGGAGGGCTGGTCATGTCCGGCTTCACCACCCACGCCATCTACCGCGAGTCCCTGAACATCGAGATCTTCCCCATCGACGACGTCTACCTGGGCATGTGCCTGGAGAAGGCAGGGCTGGTCCCGGCCTCGCACATGGGCATCCGGACGGTGGGCTTCCGCCTGCCCTCGGCCAAGCTGGCCGCCTTTGACCCTTGCTACTACAAGGAGCTGCTGCTCGTGCACCGGTTCCTGCCCTACGAGATACTGGTCATGTGGCGAGCCCTCCACCAGCCGGGCCTGAAATGCGGGAAGAAGCTGGAGGTCTATCGCAATGACTGAGGGGGTCCCCAGCACTCCCAGGGGAGGGGGCACCTGGGTGGAAGCTGGCCCCGGCCCCGTGCTGGGACCACGCTGGCCCCAAGCAGCCGCGTGGCTCTGCCCCGTTGTGGCCTTTCCAGAGTCCGGGCAAGCCTCTGCCCCTAAAACCCATGTGCGGAAAGCTTTTGGGGTGTGGGGCATGTTTGCTGGACCTGGGTCCCTTGACATCCTCCCCTGCCTTGTGCCCTGGGGGAACTCCCACGGCTTTGGGGCAGGCCCCGCACAGCTTTCAGCCCCTCCTCTGAGCTGGCACCTGCTCTCTGAGCCCCCAGGCTTGTCCTTGCTGTACTCGAGGGTGATTTTTGTGCCCCCCCACCCCTCCTGAGCTGCCTCGGGGCTCAGTGGCCAGGCAGCTGCTCAGCCTGCGCCCCGCTCGGCACGCCAGCTCAGCTCAGGAACGCCGACTGCCGCACCTTGGAGCCCGTTCCCGCGCGTCCCCAGCGCGGGCAGGCGTTTGCACTTGCCCAGCAGCCCCCGTGCCTTTGTGCCGTGTCTGGCCACTGTGAATTATATATATAGCAATAAAGAACTTATTTGGGTAACGGGCATCTCCAAGCTTGGCTTCCTCCTGGCTAGGGGGCGGGTGAAGGGAAGGCATTTGGAGCGCTTTGCTTGGCCGTGCTCCTTGCTCACTGCTTGCCCATCCTGCCTGCAAGGGAGACGCATCCCAGCGGCAGCTGCAGGCTCAGAGAGTATTGCAGCCGTCCACGCCCCAGCCTGGGAATTTGGGGGCTCTGGTCCCCACACCTGCACGGCGTGTTCAGGGGTCCCTGCGTTGTCCCTATCCCTGTTTGCTCCCAACACCTCCGGGCAGCAGTCCACGGGGCCTGGGCTTGGCGCGGAGCCTGGGGTCAGCCCGGAGGAAGGTCCCATCTGCAAGGGCCGGCCGTGAGCTGGGACGGGACGTGGAGTAAAGCACAAGGCCGGGCGATAGCCCTCGGAGCAGGGTTGCGGGTGCTTGCAAAGGCAAAGCAAGTTGGCAGATTTGCAGCCCAGATGGGACCCTGTGGTATGGGTGGGGGGTTCGGGCAACACAACACCAGACCCCTGGGGCCCAGGATGGACAGGCCTGGGAAGGGGGGTGCAATCACAGCGGGGACGTGGGGTGCAGCTGGGGTAGGGACCAAGGGAGAGGCTGTCGGAGGGAAGCGGTTGCACCAGCCCAAGGACTTGGAGCCGTGCGGCTGTGCGCAGGGGGGTGTTGCAGCCAGGAAGCCACCGGGAACAGGCAGTCTCACCCCGTGCCCTTGCTCAGACCCTGCGGCCCCGGCCTGCCCCCCTTGCCTTGAGGAGCAGAGCAACGTCCCGGTGGCGTGCCGTGCCATGCCGTGCTGTGCCCAGGGCCAAGGCTGCCTCGGCCGCACCACCCAGAGAGGGGATAAGAGCGGCCGGCAGGGATGGGCAGGCAGCGAGCCTTGCAGGGAAGCTCAGAGCTGCAGGGACAGGGGTTCGGACGCCGGCGGAGCTGCCCCTGGTCGCGGTGCCCTGGTCAGCCCTGAGCCATGCGCTGCTGGGTGGCTCTGGCCATCGTCGCCCTGATGGCGAGTCCCAGCGTGGGCTCCCCGGCGCAGGACGACCGCGTGGTGAAGCTGTGCGGCAGGGAGTTCATCCGGGCCGTCGTCGTCGCCTGCGGAGGGTCCCAGTGGAAGCGCTACCCCTGGAAGGGCACGTCCTCTGGTAAGTAGCTCAGGGCTCCGTCATCCCTGGGGCTGGGAGCCGGGGTCTGCTGGGGGCTGTGGTTTCAGAGGGATGCATCCCCCCTTTCCCTTCCTGTCCTAAAGGGATGCGTGGCATTGCTTGGTCCTGCCGAAGCAAGGGCTAAGATTGGGGGGGTCCTCTGGGGTGCCGGGGATACACCCGTGCGTGATGTAGCATGTCCGACGGGGAGCTGTGGTACTCGGAGGCACTGGCATCGTCTGAGCTGCGCAGGGAGGATCCACATGGCTGCAAAGCTGGGACCTTCCCATTCCCATCCCATGGGGACCAGGATGGCACACAGGCTGGGAGCAGAGACCTGCCAGCTCTCTGTGGCCCAAGTGCCCGGGAAACCAGCCTGCTCTCACAGCTGCCTGCGGGCAGCATCTGGGGCGGAGGGCTTAAGACTAGGAGCGGGCCAGGCTGTGCTGAATATCAGCCAAGGGGTTTCCCCGGGGCCGCAGACATCAATACAAGCTGCTGGGATAAATGCAGGTTTTGGGCCAACTTGTGGGAGCACCTGTGCCGCTTTCTGGAGCAGGCTCATGCCCTCCTCGGTGGGGCAAGGAGCTGCCCTTTCCCTCCCCTCGGTGAGAGCAGGTGTCAGTGCTGGAAACGTGCCCACTAGGCTCTTATCACCTCTCAGCAGGTGCAATTTGCCCCAGGCTGCTGCTTCCTGTGGGAGAGGAGGTCAGTGCTGGGCTTGGCATCCGAAAAACTAATATTTGCAAATGCCTCTGACGTGTGAAGACAGGAAGACGCGGACACTCAGCTGCCACTTGGGAGTGTGCCTGGCATCTCCCAGCTAGGCTGGGCTGGGTGGGGTGGGAGCAAAGGGCCTGGGTGGCAGAGGGCAGCACAGACCCCGGGGGGCTGAGGCACTGAACGAATAGGTTTGGGGGCGCCCAGCTCCCGTGCGTGCTTCCTCTGGCGGGTGCAGAGCGATGGAGCCACAGGGGCACTTTGTCCCTCCGGCACTTCCCTGTTCTCCCCGTGCCGGTGTGCTGGCCAAAAGGGCCAGGGCAAAAACCCGGTGGCACCCTCAAGCTGATCCCTTTGGCTTTAGGACAAGGAAGAATTGCAAAGTGTGTGTGTGTGGTGTGGGTCCTGTGTGGGTTGCAGCACCTATTTGTTCTCCAGTGCACCCAGGCCCCGGGCAGGGCCCAGCAGGCACAAGGATGCTGCTTCTTTCTAGCAGGAAACTTTTTTGTGGGGGGGGGAGTTGAATCACAAAACCCCAGCACCACCCTGCTTTCTAAAGGTATTTTCCCATGTCAGGTATTGGTGCCCAGTCCAGAAATGGGGAACTTCCTCCTGGCAGGGTGGAGCGCTCACGCAGCACAGCTCAGGGCAGGGCAGGGCAGGGGGGATTCAGCCCTGGGTGACACGATGGGCCCGGGGCAGTGTCCCTGTGTGCGGGGAGCTGCAGGAAGACCGGGAGGGGATCGAGGGCTGGGGGGGAGCTGCCGGTGGCTGACCACCTCTCTCCCCCTTGCAGCCGAAGTGCTGGACTGGCTGGACGGCGGCGTGTCCAGAGAGCCCGGCGCGCGCCCCCCCACCCCGGTGGACAAGGCCAGCCCCGAGGAGCCTCTGGGGGCCATGACACGAGTCCCCGGCGGCCTGGGCCTTGCCGGCGGGTGCTGCACCCGGGGCTGCACCCGGCGGCAGATGACGCGGTTCTGCTAGTCGCTGCGATGCCAGACGCCCCCGCGCTGCGCAGCAAAGCCCCGGCGGTGCCCACGGGACTCGGGGGCCCAGGAGGAGCCGCGCAGCCGCTTGCCCCACTTGCGGTCTGGTGCTGTGGGCACAGCAGCTGGGCTCGCCTCCCTCCTCGTCTTGCATAAACGCCCAGCTCCCTGAGTCACAGGATTAAGCAAAGCCTCGGTTGGCACGTCCAACTGGGGAACCGCCCGCAGCACCCCGGCACCGAAGTCCATGTCCCCAGGCTGGTGCCACGCATGCCGGTGGCTGCCCCCACGAGCTCGAACATGACTGTATGGCGACTGCTTGCAATAAACAGCCCCGCTGCCCTGCGCCGAGTCTCGCCAGTGTCTTTGGCAACGCGCTGCCCCTCCCTTCTCTGGCGTGCGCCTGGTTTGGGGGTCTGGCAGACCCCCCCTCCCCGAGGCTGTGCATTGCCGCCTCTCAGACCCAATCACTTGGTTGTTTGAAAGACCCTGTGCCTTTGGCACCGGAGCTTGCCTGGCCCATGGCACGAGGGGACTGTGTCCTGCGGGGTTTTGCGGGGGGACGACCCAGCCCTTGGCAATAAAAAGCCTGAAAGCCCAAGAGACTCTGATCTTTCCAGGGTTTTAATGTCAAGGTGATGCCTTTTGCGGTCTGTACTGGGCACAAGCAAGCGCAGAGCGTGTCCTGCCGGCAGCTCGCCTGGCTGGGGCCTTTGCCACCCCGCTCAGCCCCTCTGCAGGCTCTGGGAAGCCCCAGTATAGGCAAGGGGGGCTGGTTTCCACACACACACCCCCCCGCCCCAAGGAAAAATAGGGGGTTAAAAAGCCACTAGAGAGACCTCAACCAGCAGGTCCTGGCTGGCAAATGGCGATGGAGGGGGGCCAGGGGAGCAGTGGGGGCACAGTGCTGCCCAAACATGCCAGGGCTGTCCAGGCCCCGCGGCCCCGGGGACTCTTCTCAGTGTGGACCAGACCTGGGGACCGGGCATCACAGGACCCGGGAAACCACAAGGCATCCTTCGCGCTGCCAGCCCCTCGCACCCAATGCTCTGGGGCAGCAGTGCCGCTGGGCGCAGCCTGGTCTGGGCCAGGTGAGTCGAGGCCGAGGAGCCAGGCTGAGCCGTGGGGGCAGCAGGGGCTCTTGTCAGGTAGCTGGTCCCCATGGGATGCGGGAGGCTGGCATCACTGCCCCTGTGCCCAGCCCTGCCCCAGGGCAATCACTGCTCTGCAGCCAGGAGTCCAATTGTGCTGGCATGGGGGGCAGCCTGGCAGGGCCCGCGAAGCCCAGAGGGGAGCAGAGAGGTCCTTGAGGGCACGCTGCAAGCTGCCCGCACATCCTTGGCACTGAGCAGCATCGTCGTCCTAGCACTAAGCTTGCGGTGGCCGCGGGGACCTTGGGCAGAGCCTGCTACTTCTGGTGGTGGGGGGTCCCAGGCGGTGCCCACTCCAGCGCTGTCTGCGGGGTGGGCGCCAGCCTCGGGTGCTACCCCCGGACTTTGCTGCGGCTGTCCTGCAGCGCCTCGATCCTGGCTGCCAGCTCCCCAAACGTGGGCCGCTTGCTGGGGGTGAAGGTCCAGCAGCTCAGCATGAGGGCGTGCACCTGGAAGGAGAAGGGGTCAGCGCTGGGACGGAGGGAGAGAGGGGGCTGGGGCAGGGCAAGGCAGGCCCCTACCTCGGTGGGGCAGCCGGCGGGCACCGGGAGCCGCTTGTCGTCCTTCAGGAGCTCGAGCAGGGGGCAGATGATCTGCGGGGGCTTGTCCGGCCCCATCATGCGGAGGAATTCCTGCGGGCGGTGGGGGGGCCGTGAGCATCGGGGCAGGGGTCGCCCCCTCTATGAGCCAGGGCACGGCTGTTCCCCTGCCCCACGCTCACCTCCGAGGGGCTCCGGCTCTTGCTGCTGAAGGTGAAGAGCTCGTAGAGGACGACGCCGAAGCTCCAGACGTCGGACTCGCGGGAGAACACGTTGTCGGCCAGTGACTCGGGTGCGTACCTGCGGGGGGGGTGGGGGGGGTGTCTGGGCAGCCTGGGGGAGCCCAGGGAGATCGTGGGGGGTCCCCTGGGAAGGAGGGGGAAGGGCAGGCACAGCCAGACACGCCCCATCACGGGCGCCCTCCTGTCCCCCCATCCCTGGCCAGCGGTCCATAGCGGAGACCTCAGCCCCGGAGATCTCCATCCGCCGCCTTCGGGTGAGCCCCGGCAGAGACCGCAGCGTGCAGCACACTCCCTGCGTGGCGCTGGGCTGGCCCCTTTCCTCTTCGTGACTCAGTTTCCCCCAGGGGTGGACGCCTTGCCAGCATGGGGCGAGGGGGTAGGCTGGCCGGCGGAGTGGAGACAGTGAGTCTCTGGCCTGCCCGCCTGCCCGCTATGTCGCTGGACACGAGGGAGAGGCTGGGGCACTGCCTGAGCTAACTGCATGCCTGTGGCTAGGGCAGTGCCACGCTGCACCCGCCAGTGCCAGGTGTAACCACGTTTGGCTCCCTGCAACATGGAGTCAGCTAGGGAAACTGAGGCACGGACAGAGAAAGAGACCAGGCCGAGGCCACTCGGTGCGTCTGTGGCGGAGACCCCAGGCGTCCTGGCTGCCTTGCAGGCCGGGCTTCACCCCGGTGCCCAGGGCTGCCCCGGGGACTCGGGCACCTTACCAGAAGATGGGGCTCTGCCCCGGCTCACGCACGACGTAGTACTCCTTGCCCTGGGGCAGCAGCTTGGCCAGGCCGAAGTCCCCGATCTTCACGTGGCTCTCGTTCTCCACCAGGATGTTGCGGCTGGCCAGGTCCCGGTGCACGCAGCGCTGGGCGCCCAGGTACTCCATGCCCTGCCAGGGATGCCCGCAAACTCCAGCTGGCATTGCAGGGTTGTGAGGGGGCCTGTCCCCCTCCCCTGGCCCCAGGAAAGCCTCTCGCTGCCCTTCCCCGCCAGCCCCGGGCATCTGAACCCGGACTCCTGGGTTTCACTCCCTCCGCTGCTGTGCCTCAGTTTCCTCCCCTGCTACACAGGGATGGGCCCATCGCTGCCAAGGAGCAATGTGGGGCAGCAGGGGACAGGTCCCAGTTTGGGGGGACGAGTGAATTCAGCCTGGCGCGATGTGGGCTTTGCAGGGGCTGGGACCCTTCTGCCCTCTGCTGCTGGGGGCTGCCGTGAGGGGGGCTCCCCTGGGATCGTGGGGTCCCCAGCGCCATGCCCTCCCCTGGCAGTGCCCCCCTCTCAAGCCGGCCTGCACCTTGCAGATCTGCAGCGCGTAGAGCAGCAGCTTGCGGTGGTCCAGGCGCGCCTGGTTCTTCTGCAGGAAGTCCCGGAGGCACCCGTTGGGCAGGTACTCCATCACCAGCCGCAGGCTCCGGCACCCTGTGGGCACGGGGGGCTCAGCTGCGGCTGCCGGGGCCAGATCCTGAGCTGCTGGGCCGCGGCTCGGGCTCTGCCCCCCCTGGCCCCGGCTCACCCCGGCTGTAGCAGACGCCGCGGTACTTGACGATGAAGTCGTTGTGCATGGCACGCAGGATGGCGATCTCCCTCTCGAAGTCCCGCAGCTGCTCGGCCGAGCTCTGCTGCAGCCGCTTCACGGCCACCAGCTCCCCGGTGCTGTCGCCCAGTGGGTCGTAGCGGCACAGCTCCACGCTGCCAAAGTTGCCCTGTGACCGGCAGCGCGGCCCGATGAGCGGAGCCCAGAGACGGGCCCGCACCCACTGGGAGATGCCAGGTAGGCCAGGCGCTCGGGGGGATAAGGGCAGAGGGTCGTGGAGGGGCGACCCCCCAGGTAGAGGGGCCAAGAGAGGTGCTAATGCCCCCCCAGCTTGGGCACAGGTGCCCTGGCAGTGCATCCCCGGGTACAGCTCTGCCAGCTGCGCCAAGGAGGGGGTCTTTCCGGCTCCAAGAGCCAGTGCAGAGGGGGCCCAGGGGAGCGGGGTCTGGGGCAGCGAGACCCCGCTCACCTTGCCCAGCACGGAGATGTACTTGAGGTGGCGCTCCTCGAAGAGCGCGGGGTCCTGGCACAGGGGCGCGTTGGCGTAGTCCCAGAAGCCGTCCCTGGCTGGGAGGTCACTGGGCGACAGGTCCGACAGCAGCTCGTAGTCTGAGAGTGGCGGGAGGAGAGCTCAGCGGGCCTGGGTCCGCAGCGCAAGCCCCCCCAGGGCATCCGCAGCCGAGCCACCGGGTACGGGCAAGACCCCCTTAACCCTGTAACGCCCCTGCACCCCCCACGGGACCTCCCTGCCTTGTCCCACCTGCCGGGGAGCCCGTGGCCAGGAGGCCTGGCATGCTGCCCCTGCCCCGCCAGGCACCCACCCGAGGTGATGAGGCTGTTGAGGTCCCGGAGGATGGCGCGGAAGGAGGGGCGCCCGCGGGGCTGGTAGTCCATGCACTGGGCCACCAGGTTGGCCAGCTCCGTCCACTTGGGAGGGGGCAGCTGCAGGGCGCTCAGGTAGAAATCCAGCTTCTGGGTGGAGAAGCAGGGGCCGTGAGGGGCCGCGGGGTCTGCACGGGCCCCCCGCTTCCCGGCGCCACCGGGGGCCGCGGCCGCCTTGCTCCCAGGCTGGAAGTGGGGCGCCCCAGCGGGCCCGGCTCACCTTGGAGGGCTCCAGCGCGCTCAGGGGCACGGCGCCGCTGCTGAAGATCTCCCAGAGCGTTGCGCCGAAGCTCCACCTGTCCGCCTCGAGCGCCAGGGCCTTGGGGTCGCGGACGCACTCGGGGGCCACCCAGGGGATGCGGTCCACGAGCACTGCGGGGAGGGGCATGCTCAGCCGGTGCGTGCCCCCGTTTTGTCCCCCCGCTCCCTGCAGGGTGGGGAGGTGTGTCTGGGCCAGCGGGCCCCGCGAGGGAGGCAGGATGGTCTAGTGGTTACAGCACTCGCTTGGGACCGGGGAGTCTGGGCTTCCAAGCCTGGTGCTGCCACTGCCTCCCCGTAGGGCCTTGGGCTTGTCCCTTCATCCCCCTGGAGCGCTGCCTTGTAGGGGAGGGGGAGCACGCTCCAGGGGTTCAGCTGTGTCCCTCGGGGGGAGAGCAGCGTGCGGGGAGGGGGGAAGGGTGCCCCCCCTTGCTGGGGCAGGGATAGACCAGCCCCCACGCCCCGGCTGGGCACTCACGCTCTGGGGCCAGCACGGTGATGCTGACCCCTGGGTCGCTGAGCTTGATGAAGGGGGGGCTCCCTCCAGCCGTGTCCCCCTCCCGCGCCAGCAGCACTTTCTTAGCCGAGACGTTGCCGTGGATGATCTTCTTGTCCTCCTGGGGGGCAGGGAGCGGGGGTCAGCTGCGCGTCCCAGGGGAGCTTGCCAGCTGTGAGCCCGGAGCCTGCGGGCTGCACTGGGGCGTGCGTGTGTAGGCATGCACAAGCAAGGGGCTGTACATGTGTGCACGCACGTGTGCACGTGCCCTCAGGCATGCACCGCTCCTTCCAGGGACTCACCAGGAAGTTGAGGGCGTAGGCCAGCTGCTTGGCCACTTGCAGTTTCCAGCTGGTGGTCACCTTGCCCTCGGCCTGGCTGCGGCGCAGGTAGGTGTCGAGGGCGCCATGCCGCACGTACTCCTGCACCATGACGCCTGCAGGAGCGGGTTTGGGGCTGGGGTCGGGCAGGGCTGTGCACCCCCTCCCCTGCCCCTGACTGCCCCAGGAGGTTAGAAACCCTCGTGGAGCCCCCCTGGCAGGGAGCTGCTTCCCGGCTCTGGGACTGGGGACCGAAGCCAGGAGTCCACGCTCCCCATCACCATCCCAGCAACTGCACCCAAGTGGGGCGAAGGACCCAGGCGTCCTGACTGCACCCCTTCTGCAGCATGGCAAAGCCGGACACCCCAGCCCTGGCCTCCCCGCACTCGGCACAGGGCAGGAACTGGGGTCCCTGCAGGCGTGGGGCTGAGCTTTGCACCGTCTTGCCTATGGTGCCTGTGACCCGGACGGGAGCGATACTCACTGTCCTTCCCGATGCTGACCCCGTGCAGCAGGACGAGGTGCTTGTGCGAGACCTGGCTCATGACGCTGGCGGCTTCGAGGAAGGACTGGGTGGGGGCGAGCGGGTTAGGCAGGGCCGATGCCCTTCCAAGCACCCGCGTCCCACCTGGGTCCTGGGGGCAGGGAAGGGAGGGCGCCCCGAACCCCAGCTGGGACTGGCTGCTCTTGGAGGCACTGCGGGGGCCGGGCACTGGGGTGGTGAAGGAAGGCCAAGGCTGGGCTGTGGGGCGGCCCGGCCCGGCACGGGGTCTCACCGCGGAGCAGTTGCGCTGGCCACTGTCCAGCACTTTGAGCAAGACCTCGGTCTGGTGCTGCTCGCCGCCCTCCTGGTCCCGCTGGATGCCCCGGTAGATCTGCGTGAAGGAGCCCTGGCCCAGGCTCTCACCCTGTGGGGAGCGACGGGCCGCTGGGTGGGGGCAGAAACCCCCAGCCCCTTCCTCCCCTGGCCCAGGACGACCCTGTGCGTCCTCCGGGCCCAGCCCGGCCAGGCCCCCAGCTCTCCCCATCCCTCTACCCAGGTCAGGTTCTCCAGCCGGATCTTGTGGAAGGTCATCTGGTTGGGGATGCGGCGCGGGGCGGAGGGGGAGCCGGGCAGCGGGGAGCAGCCCCCTCGCACAATCAGCAGGTTGGACTTTTCTAGGGGTGAGCATGGAGGGGAGATGAGCAGGTGATTGTCAGACGCTCCCTAATGAGGAGCTAGGCTGGGCAAAGCTCCCGGGGGCCTCGGCAGACGGTCCCTGCCATGGGGCACGACGGAGGTCTCAGTGTGCCTGGCTTAACTGTACCTTTGGGCCGCGGAGGGCAGCACTCGGCCAGGCGCATGGCCACACCGTCGGCCTGCAGGCTGCAGTGCTGGTAGGTGCCCAGCAGCTCCCGCAGGCTGCCGAAGCGCCGCACCACCCCGGAGAGCCCGTAGCTGCCGTCTGGGTCCTTCCGGATCAGGCAACGCTTGTAGTCCATCCCCAACGCCGTCTGCACCGGGAGAGCGCGAGAGAGGGCTTGGGGTCCCCATCCAGCGAGCCAAGGGGCTGGGCGTGGGCGGCAGCATGGGCCAAGCACCCCCTAGTTCAAACCAGCACCGAACGCCAGCCCCGAGGTTTCTTTCCCAGTTCCACCGGACCCTTTCCAGCGCAGACGGCCACTGGGAAGCTGGGAGCGCCGTGCCCACCCCCTGGGAAGCAGGAGCCAGCCTACCTCCACGCAGACTGTGAGCAGGTAGCTGTCGAAGTCCTGGGGGCTGCGGCGCAGGAGGTAGAGCCCCGGGCTGCTCCCCGCCGTCTTCAGCTTGTGCACCGCAAACTCCGAGCTGCAAAAGCCAGGACGGTGTCGGGGCCGGCGGGTCTCGGCCTCAGCCCTGACCCACGTGAGGGGCGGGCTGGTTGGCAAAGGCCCTGCAGAATTGCCTCCCTCCCCCGTGACTGCCCTTGCAAGGACCCCCATGCCCTTCATCTTCTCGTCTCTTGGATGGGAGCCCCTTGCAGGTATTCCCAGTGCCAGGTAAGGAGGCGCTCGTTGGCGGAGGCAAGACGGGAGCCCGGCCATGCAGTGGCGCACCTGGCCACGGTGCCGTGCAGAGCTGGGACCCCAGGAGCCCTGCCTGGCCGGCCCTCTGCCAGCCTGGCTGGTTTTGGGGTGGGGGGGGGGTGTATTAGGGTGGGCGCAGTACCCAGCAGCACCAGCACGGGGTGCTGCAGGCCATGTTTTGTGTAGCCCCTACCCAAACTGCCCCTGCTGGGGTGTTTTTAACCCCTGCCTCCCCTAGAGCCCCAGGCACTGCCACGAAGCCGGGGACGTTTGCCTGGTCGGGGTGCCCACCTGATGGGCCCGTGGCACCGGTTCTCCAAGTCCTCCAGGAGCCGGGGGGGGGCCACCTCCTTGCAGAAGTAGTGGTGGGCGTCCGCCGTCAGCCGGTAGTAGCCGTCCAGGAGGGAGACGAAGGACAGCGCCTCTCGCAGGCTGGGGAACTCCACCTCCTGCGCGGGCGGCACAGGCGGGGCTGGGCTGGATGGTGCAGGGCGTCTGCCCCCCCTCCCAGCCCTGCATCCACAGCACAGGCCGCCCAGGCCCAAGAGGGGCCCCGGGATGCCTGAGCCCCCCAACCCTGCCCCTGCCTCCGCTCCCCGCGCACCAGGATCCGGTTGTCGGTCTTGGTGATGGTGACGACGCGGTTCTCCACGGGCTGGCTGTCCCGGCTCGCCTGCTTGATGCTGATGTCGGCGATTTCGGGGAAGTCGCAGAAGGGCTGGCGGGTCTGGGGGAGATGGGGGCAGGGGGGTGACAGGGCTCTTGGGGACCGCGGGTGGGGGTGCCTTGGGTCCCAGGGCTGGGATGCAGGCATTGGGGCAGGCCGCGGCGAGAGTGTCCAACCCTTTACCAAAGAGTGCCACCCTCCCAAGTGTGTGCCAGGCACTGGGCTTGAACGGGGGGCTACAGCGGTCCTCATGGCACGGACCAGCCAGTTCTGGGGTGGTGCAAAGACCCCCCGGGACGCAGAGAGCGAGGGCTGGGCTGGCCCGGAGGCTGCAAACTGGGTCTATCTTTTACAGGGCACCGTACAGCCCCGTGCACGCTGCCAGCATTGCCCTTGGCTGGCGGCAGCAGGTAACGTGCCCACCAGCGGGTGCTGGCACCCCAGAGCCCCAGCTCCAGGGGTGACCCCACAGCTGGCACTCGGCCCCCGCCTCACCTCGTCCCCGCTGTGGCTCCAGAAGACGCCGCTCTCCCCTGCCACGTGGATGAGGGTCTCGGGGTCGGGGGTGCCAGGGAACCGCACCCAGAAGCACTCCTCGGCCCCCGTGCCCTGCAGCCGCGCCAGGTCCAGCAGGTACTTGATCTTGAGGTAGCGGGCGTCCGTCTGGCAGGCACCCAGGCGCCGCAGCGACTGCCCGAACTTGCGGCGGATGCGCTTGCGGGTCAAGAAGCCGCGCTGCTGGATCTGGTCCCGCAGCCCCTCGGGCAGGCAGGACTTGTAGCTGCGGGGGCGGGCGAGGGGGGCTGTGAGGGTGGGGGATCCCTGCGCTGGGGCACAGGGGAGCAGGGCTGCCCGGTCACCGGCCCGGGGCCAGGGAGGGAGGGCAGCGCCAATGCATGCTCCTGCCAGGCTGCAGGTGCCCGCCCGCCCGCCCAAGACCCTCACCTGACGCAGCTGAAGACGTGGTCCAGGCTCTGCCGGCGCTCCTTGGCGATGCGCAGCATGTCCAGCACGGCCAGGCACAGGCAGGCCTCCAGCGTCTGCCAGCTCAGCACCCCTGCCACGAGCCCCCGCAGGAAGTCGCTGCGGGACTAGGTGCCCCGCAGGGTCAGCATGGGCGGCAGGGGCGTCTGCTCGCCACCCGTCCACCCCGCGGGCAGAAAGTGGGCACCCCGTGGTGCTGCCTGCCCCTCCGGGATGGGGCCACCGCCACCGCCTCCCTGCACAGCCTTGGGTGAGTCTCTGCAGCAGGCCCAGCTGTGCAATGGTGGAGGGGGCCAAGGTCACGGGGCAGGGGAGGATTTGCTGGTCTGGGGCTATCTTGCAGCTGTAGGGCTGGTGGGTTGGGGCTGGCGCTGCTCACCTGAGCAAAGAGGTAGTCGATGACAGGCTGGTCCAGGACGGCGCTGGCCCGGTCCTGCAGCAGCTGGAACCGCTGCGACTTCCCCGGCCCGCACCAGTTGGGGAAGAGGAACCTAGCCCAAGGGCGGGGAGAGGACAGCTGGGACCGGGGTCTCTCAATCGCTGCCTCCACGTGCACCCCCAGGCCAGGGGCTGGGGTGCGCATCGGGGAGAGCCGCTGTGTGCTCAGGCCAGGGACCCGTGGCGTGCTCTGAGCACCCCTGGACCCGCGTGCACTGGGGCTCGTGGGGGTGGGTACCTGATCCTGTAGACGACGACCAGGGTGGTGGCATCGCTGACAGTGAAGACGTGGTTGGGGGGGTACCAGCCGCTCAGGTCCTCGGTGGCCAGGGCAAAGAGGCAGTGGCAGACGGGCAGGATGCCTGGAGGGGCGCAGGGGTGCGAGACGGCGGGCATTGCCCCGTCAGGGCATTGAGTGAGTCACCCAGGGGCACTGGGGGGGTCAGTGGCAGAGGCAGGGGAGAACCCGGCCCCTCTTCATGCCATGCTGGGGGCACAGCGCAGCCACCCAGGGCCCCAGCCCCTGCCCTTGACCCCCTAACCCAGGGACCGGAGCGTGGCCTCACCGCAGGCCTTGGCGGCCGCCACGCACAACTCCTCTGCCAGGTACTCGCCGAAGGAGAAGGTGAGGGTGCCGGAGGAGTTGGGGGTGCCGGGCTGGTGGTACAGGTGCACCTGCAGCATGCCCGCCTCGGTGGAGGACAGGCTGCTGGAGCAGTGCCCCATCAGGGGGGTGTCTTCGCCCAGTGGGGCCATGGCGGGGCAGGCACTGCAAGGACGGGGGGTTAGCCCGGCAGGACCCCCCACCCCTCCGCTCAGGGGAGCACCCCAGGGGCACTGCGGCGCCTCTCCCTGCCCTGGCCCCAGCCCCGGCCCCAGGAAGGCACCTCCCGCGTCAGCACCGGCCTGCGGTTGGCATCAGGCTGCAGCTCGCGCTCCGCGGGGGGTGCAGCTCCTGCGCCGCCTTCCCCAGGGGCGGGGGGCCCTGCCAGCGCGGCTCCAGCCTCAGCGGGGCACGGCGCTGAGCTTCAGGGCGGCTTCCTGAGCCGAGAGACCCGGCATGCCCTGCCAACCCACGAAGCCTCCTGAGAGCTGGGGCTGGAATCCCTGGGGGGAAACTGAGGCACTGCCTACCCGGGGGTGTCTCCACACTGCTTGGGGGCACTTGTACTATCGGCTCGCCCCCGGTCCGGAGCACATCTCAGGGCGCTGCCAAGGCAAGCCCCGGGTTAGCCATCGGGTGCAGCCCTGCGGCTCTGGGGGGAGAAGTGGGGTTAGTGGGAGCACGGGGACTGAGCCTCAGCCCCCAACCACCCCTGCCTTTTGCTTGCACACCTGTCTGCCCCCATCCTCCCCTATGGGTGCCCAAGTCCCCAGTGCCAGGCCGTGGCAGGGCCCTCGTAGCCGCGTGCTAACCCCTGGAGACCCCTTGCCCGAGCCTTCTTGGGGCACGAGGCTGGGGGTTACCTGGGAGGGGATGAGGGGTCCTCGATCCAGCCCACCCTGGAGGCAGGCGAGGCGACGCCCTGGCGATGGGGCAGGACCAGGCCGCTGGGCGCTCGCTGCTTGTATTTCCGGGCTTGCGTGGGCGTCGGGTAGAAGATGGAGATTAAAAAGGGGAAAGAGAAAAGTCCCCCTCCCGGCTTCCTTCCTGCCCCGGCGCTGCGCAGACTTCCTGCCACGCGGGGCTGGGTGTGCGCGGTGCGTGGGGGCTGCCAGGGCAGGGGGGTCCCGGCACCCAGCCGGGCTCCTGTGGGTGATGCAGGCTGGCTCCGGTCCCAGCCGTGCCATGGCGGGTGGAGGTGGGCAGGAGGACCAAGACGTGGTGCGTGCGGGCTGGCACGCAGCCGTGGGGCCTTTCCGGGAGCAAGCCGCCAGCGGCTCCCCTGCAAACTCATTCCTGGCGCCTTACTGCAGTGAAACCCTTCTGCTTCCCCCCAAAAAACCTTTGAGCTAGCCCCCACCGAGGGGGCCCAGCTCAGCAGAGGCTTTGCCACCAGGTTGCACCACTCCTGGAGCTGCCCGGGTACCACGGTCACGCTTCTGGGGCTGGGGATGCCCTGGGCACGGAGCTGCATCCCCTTGCCGCCTCCCCTGGGTCCCTCCCTGCAAAGAGCAGCTGCGGCCGTCACTTTTGCCCCTTGGGGGTGGCTTGGAGCTGCAGCCGGCGGGGGCTCTTCTCCCTGGCTGGGGCAAGTGCAAGTCCACTGGCCCCTGCAAGGGATGGGAAGCCTCTGGGGAGCAGAGAGCCAGCCGCAGCCCTGAAACAAGGAGCTGCTGGGGTTTCCTGTGGCTGTGATGGACATGGGGCCTGCAGGAGCCCAGGCAGGCGCCGGCGTGGCTCGAGGCTCAGGCCACGGCTGCCGCAGCCCCGTCAGGCAGGACGTCTGCGTGGCTGGGAAGGGGGGACTGCTGCCGGCAGCTGGGCCGTGGGTGGGAGAGGGAAACCGGCCGTGCAAGCCTGAGCAGAGGGACCTAGTGCCAGTGAGTTGGCAGAGCATGGTTGGACGGGGCTTGAAAATCTGTCTGTATGCTTGAAAATGCACTTGGTCCGTGCAGTCTGTCTGCTCTGCCGTGGGGGGCGTGACTGCCCCCCTCCCCTGTTCTCCAGTGCTGAGAGGTGCCAGCGGTCTGCACGGTGCACCCCGGCTCTCCGGGAGCTCCTTCCTCCCACCCCGCCACCAGGTGCCTAGCCCAAGACCCGGACCCGGCGTGGTCTGGGAGCCCCAGACCGGTGCCGTTCACAAGAGGGGAGGTGACGCCTGGGATGTCCAGTCCGGCCAGCCTGGCCGTCCCCGTGCTGGTGCCAGGCTAGCAGCAGCCTGTGCAAGCTCTGGCAGGTGCTGCAGCAAGGAGAGGCGAGTGCAGCACTTCTTCCCCGCGCTTTGGTCAGCCCCCGGCTATTCCCACTTCAAAGGCAGCCCCATGAGTCGCGCGGTGCTGGGGGCTAATCCCGGCTGCTGGGCAGGGGGGCGGTAAGCTGCTGCCCTGTGCTGGGCCAAATCCCGGATGCACGCCAGGTAGCTGCTTTGGGCACAGCTGAGGATTGGGCCCGGTGCAATGGAGGGAACGGGAAGAGGGCAAATCCTGCATTGCTGAGGCTCGCTTGTGACCCCAGAGCAGGTCCGTCCGGGTGCTCTTCCAAGAGGGATCTTCCACTGTTTGGATAAAGGATTACCCTTGGGCAGGGAGGCTGTTTGTACTGGCAGCTGCCCCACGCCATGCACCTCGCCAGGCTCTGGGTAGGGTGGGCGCTGCATGACATAGCTGGCTATGGGGCTCCTGAAGCCCAGGGAGCATGCTGGGTCCCCGTGCATGGGAGCAGGCTGCGGGTCTGGGCGCCCACGTGCAGCAGGCTGGGCGGCTGCAGGGCTCTGGGTTTCGGGAAGCGAGTGGGCGCGGTGCTCTGCGTTGCAGGAACATTTCCTCATCCCAGGACTGGAGGCACCTGTGGTTGTGCAAAGCACTTAGGCTGGAGCAGAGGATGTTGACTGAGCAGGAGCTACGCCCTGGCCAAGATGGTCCACTGGCAGATTTATTACCCTGGCCGCTTCCCACTGTTCACAAACCAGCCCAGCCTTTAAAACACCTGGAGACTATTGCATGCAGACTGTCCTGCAGGCAGGGGAGCTCCTCCACGACAGGAGGCCGTGGGTGCTGGGGCCTCCACGCTGCTTGTGTTCCTGCCTTGTCTCTCCTGTTTACCAGGGAGGGCACTGGTGGCTGCAGGGGTTTTACTGGGAGTGTTATTTGATGTGTTGCTCCACGTGCTGGGCTCTGCAAGGCACGTGCTGGCCCACAGCCTGTCCCAGGCTGGCCCTGTGCCCCAGGGAGCTTGGGCCTGAATCGCCGGTACCTGATACAGGGGTTGGATTGGGAGGTGTTGGTGTGTGCAAGCACATGTCTCTCCTTGCAGCTCTCGGAGGCTCTGTGTTTGCCAGGATGGGGGTAGGGGTAGGGGTAGGGGTACGGCCCTGCCGGGCTGCAGCGAGACGTGCTGACAAGGGCAGGGCACCGCGGCACGTTGCCCAGAAGCATCTTTCACTAGCTCTTCATATCTGTGCCCTCCTGTCATCTCAAGACTTAAGTGCACCGGAAAGCGGTGGGTCCAGGGGTGCGGGTGGATCCAGCAGCTGCTTTGTGCTCAGAAATCAGGCACCAGGACGGAGCAGGGAGGATGCAGAGGCACCGGGAGGGGGCTGAGGTGAGCAACGCCGAGGGGCTGGGGCAGTCCTGGGGCTGCTGGAAGTTACATGGGGGCCGGGGTGGCACGACGGGAAGGGTCCCAAAGCCACTGGACGCCACCTACCCTACCCTGGGGGCACCAGAGCCCAGCCTGCCGCCCCTTATCACCCTAGCCCCTGTTTTCCCTGGGGTCGATGAGAAGCTCAGGGCTGGCATCTGCGGAGGAGGCCTTCAGACAGCCCCGTTTCAAGGCTGACCCATTCTCCCGTGGCCCAAACACAGATAACAGCCCCCGCGGCTGGTTCCTTTTAACCCAGGTCTTCTCTGGCTGCAGGGAGAGTTGAACCTTGGTCTCCCCAGGGAGGCCCCGGCTCCATAGCCCTGGACGTGGGGGGCTGGCGGCCCCCCAACAGCATCCCGTGCACCTCCACCTGCCCCTGCACGTGCGTGTGTCCCGGAGCAAGCACAAGTGTGTCCTCGGTGCCCCCCATTCTGCATCCCACCCTCTCCAGGGCCCGGGTTGTCCGTGCCCCCTGCACCGCTCCCTGCCCTCAGGGGTGCAGCATACCTTCAGGGACTTGCTCGGGCCCCTGGGCCAGGCATTGCAAGGGTGCCTGGCACTGCACCCACCTCTGCATGGGCAGCCTTGGTCTCCCTCAGTCTGGGAGAGCCAGGAGCAGCTCCTCCCTTATCACCGGCTGCCTCCTTATAAGCCTCCTCAATCAAAGCTGCCCAGGTCAGTCCGGAGCTGCCTCGCCTGGGTGACCGCCCTTTCCCGGGGGCCGTGGCGGCTGGGGGGAGCCCCTTGCCCCTGCGCTGCTTTGCTGCTTCCAGCCCATCAGCGGGGCTAGGGCATTTACTGCAGGAAAAGCTCTTCTCCTAGCAAGAATAATTCCCCTGCTTTTTTCTCCCCCAAGAACGAAGGGCAACCTTTTGCTTGGCACAAAGCAGCCTCCTCGCCCCATCCTCTCCGCTGCGTCGGCCTCCAGGGTCTCTCGTTCTGGGCCGATGCGATCGGGGTCCTGAGACGGCTGGCTCCGGGGCTGAGGATCCCTCTGCGGCACCGATCAACGAGGGGTGAGCCCGGCTGGGCTGTGATCCCAGCCTCCGCATCCTCCGTCGTCCTGTCCGGGTGGCTCTGCTCCGGGGTTTATTGTTCTGGGTTGGGGGACGGGACTTTTCCCCTTTTTCTTTGCATCCCCCAGCTGAAACCAGCCCTTCAGGGCCCTCTGGCCCGGTCTGGCAGACGTGGCCTTTCCGTCGCTGCACCGTGATTCTCGCCCCCTTTGCTCGTGGTTTGGAAATATTAACATTCCCCCCCCTCCCACCTTTCCGCAGCGAAGCTCAGGTTGCTCGTTCAGGTGCTGCATCGCTCCCACCCGGAGCCTGGCTCAGGGCCCGCGTCTGACCGCCCGGGTCTGCCTCCGAGGTCTGGCTGCTCCCGAATCGCTCGGGGGCACGGCAAGGTCTCATTGCACCCTGTCCCTTGGCAGGCCGGGCTGCAGATCGATCTGCCCGCGGTGCAGGGAGCTGCACGTGTCCAGGTGGGGCCACGGCTCGTGCGGCCGCTGCAGCCACGTCGCGGGCGGGCGGCATGGAGGTGTTCAGGCCGGAGATGCTGACGTTCAGCCTCTGGGACTACGGGGTCTTCGGGCTGATGCTGCTGGTCTCCACGGCCATCGGGCTCTTCTACGCCCTTGCCAAGGGCGGCCAGAAGACCTCGGAAGACTTCTTCATGGGGGGCCGGCAGATGCCGGCCGTGCCCGTGGGGCTCTCGCTGTCGGCCAGCTTCATGTCGGCCGTCCAGGTGCTGGGCGTGCCAGCCGAAGCCTACCGCTACGGCCTCAAGTTCCTCTGGATGTGCCTGGGGCAGGCGCTCAGCACCCTGCTGACGGCCTTCGTCTTCCTGCCCGTCTTCTACCGCCTGGGGCTGACCAGCACCTACGAGGTGAGGGGCGCGGGGCTGCCCGAGGGGTCCCGGGAGGACTTACCTGGGTGCCGTGGGTGCAGGGGCCACGCGTGCCCCGCGCGGCTCTGCCGCCTCTCTCCTTTCTGCCCCCTCTGCAGTGCAGCCGGACCCCAGCCCCACGTCCCCCCCGCACCGTCTCGGCCTCTGCCCTCCCCATCCTGCTCCACCAGCCCCTCCATCCCAGCTCCTATCTGCTGAGTCTTGCAGCCCCCCCTCCCCCCCGACTGATGACCTTTCACCCCAGTTTGCAGCCCCCACCCGGCATGACCACCTTCCACTGCAAGGAGGGGGAAGGGTCCAGAGTCCCCTGCTGCGGCCGGTCAGGGGCGGTCCAGACCGTTAGCAAACACCGCCGGCCTGGGGCCCCGGAGCAGCAGATCTACCAGCTCCGGGTCCTGCGGGGGCATGTGTGACCCCCCTGCCCCCCATGTCCAGGGGTGGGGGGGTCGGGGGGCCGCGCTGTGCCATGCAATACCGTGCTCATCACACCCTTGTGTCCCCCCGGCAGTACCTGGAGCTGCGCTTCAGCAAGGAGGTTCGCCTGTGCGGCACCGTCCAGTACATCGCGGCCACGGTGCGCTGCTGGGGGGCCGCGGGCTGGGCGTTACCGGGGGGGTCTGCGGGGTTCGGCTGAAGCATCTGCATGGGGCTGGGCAGGAGGTGGCGTGGGGCAGGGCAGGGGTGTCCCCGGAGTCACGGTGCCCCCGCGTCCCGTTCTGGCTGCAGGTGCTGTACACGGGCATCGTCATCTACGCCCCGGCCCTGATCCTCAACCAAGGTGCGTTGCGGGCACACGCAGCGGACAGCAGAGTCCTAGACGATGAGGGTTGGCAGGGACCATGCGTCTAGTCCAGGACCAGCCCCAGCTACATCCTCCCAGCCAAGGGGCTTAAACACCTCTGGGGAAGCGGGAGAGAGACGACTGGAGGAGCCTGGGGCTGGGCCTGGCATGGGACCCCCCCAGCACCCACCCACCCACATCCCCCCTGCACCAGCCCATCCATGCCCTTCTGGGCAATGCCCGCAGGCTGAGCCCGCGGATCCCCTCCACCCCCAGGCCGACGGCTCGTGCCCCGTGTGCCGCGCCAACCGGCTGGGGCAGGGCAGCGGAGCCCGGGACCCTTGTGGTCCCCGGAGCGGGGGTCTGTTTCTTCCCGGGGGGCAGGGGTGCAGGTCTGTAGCAGCGCCTGCTTCAGCGGCTTTGTTTCTCCGGCGGCTCAGTGACAGGGCTGGACATCTGGGCATCGCTGCTGTCCACGGGAGCCGTCTGCACCTTCTACACCACCATCGTGAGTGCCGCAGGCGCCCGTGCCCCCCACCCCTGCCCCCAGGTCGCCCTATGCTGGTGCAGCCTGGGCACTCACCTCTCCTGGGCGTGGCTGTGCCCCCGCTGGCAAGACCCGCGGCTGATGTCTTGCATGGGCAGATCTCCGTTTGCCAGCCTGGGCGGCCTTTCCCCGGGAGGGAGCTGCTCCCGGAGCTCCACCAGCAAAGCCTGGGGTGCACCCGAGAGATCAGAGCCCGGGTGCCCAGCTCCGAGCGCAGGTGGGGGGGTTTCTCTCCCATGCACTCCTTCTCCAGAGACAGGATCCACCAAGGGGGTGAGGCAGGCTGTGAACTTGAGCCCGGTCTGCCCGTGGGGTGGCGTGCCAGGGGGAGAAGGCAGCGATGCTCCGTTGGCTCCAGGCTGGTTTGCTCCAGCCCTTGTCACCGGCCCTGGAGAAGCGCGGTGCCCGCTGATTCCCTGGGGTCTGCTGCCCGAGGGGCTGAACCCCCCTTTGCACCCCTCCCAGGGCGGGATGAAGGCGGTGGTCTGGACGGACGTCTTCCAGATGTTCGTGATGCTCTCCGGGTTCATCGCCATCGCCATCCAGGGCACGTTGATGGTGGGAAGCCCCGGAGGGGTCCTGGGCGCCGCGTACAACCACTCCCGAGTGAACTTTGCTGAGTACGTTGGTTTCCCAGCACAATCCGGTCGGTCCGGGAAAACCCCACGGGCGTCCGTGTCCGTGTCCGTGTCCGTGTCCGTGTCCGAGCTGGGTATTCGGACATGCTCAGGCCTGTAGCTCCAACTTCCCCCCATCAGGCAGGAGGGCCCAGGAGTCCTGACTCGCAGACGGGGAGATGGAGCAGGTGTGCGCGCACCAGGCCTTTACTCCGGTGTAGCTGGACTCAGCTCCAGGGTGAAGTGGAGCCACCATGTGCCGTGGCCTCACCCCAGGCTCAGCACTGTCCCCCTTGGAAAGGCAGCGGCTGTGCCCCGCTTCCCCATGGGGGGTCCGCTCCCCGAGTCGGGTTTATCCCGGGATAAGCTCCGTGCACACCAGCAGCCAGGTGCTGCTACCACGTACCGCTGGCCCTGGAGAGTGGGTCCGCGTGTCTGCTGGAGTGAACTCCAGGGCTGCGTCCTCATCGTGTCGTGCGCCCCGCAGCTTCGACCCCGACCCCCGGAGCCGCTACACCTTCTGGACTTTCCTCTTCGGGGGCACGCTGGTCTGGCTGTCCATGTACAGTGTGAACCAGGCGCAGGTCCAGCGCTACGTGGCCTGCCGGACGGAGCGCGAAGCCAAGCTGTGAGTCTGTTCCCCGCGTGGAGGAAGGGAAACTGAGGCAGGGGCCAGGAGAAGGAAGCACTCTGTCTGAGCCACCCCACCACAGCCGTGGGCAGCGCAGAAGGGTCCCCGGCTGCCCACGGGCACGAGGACCAGGGGGACCGCATGCACTTGGGTGCAAAGTCAGGGCAGGGATTAGAGCCGTGGCCTGGCCGTGAGTCCTGGGGTGAGAAGGGTCCAGGCTGGGTGCATGCGGGGAGCTGCTGGCTGCACAGGGGAGAAGGGGTGGGAAGCGGCCCATGTGCCCCCTCCAAGGCGGGTGGTACGGGGCAGCAGGACAGATGTCAGCAGCTGCCCGAGGAGGGCAGGGGGCTGCCAAGCTGGACCCCCAGCTCACTGGTGGGGGAGCTGGGACCTCACGCCCGCTGGGGCTGTGATCCGTGCCCGCAGCGCTCTGCTGGTGAATCAAGTGGGCCTCTGCTGCATCGTCTCCAGCGCCGTGACCTGCGGCATTGTGATGTTTGCGCTCTACAAGGACTGCGACCCGCTCCTGGCCGGATACATCTCTGCCCCCGACCAGGTGCCCCCCCTGCCCCGGCGAGCCCGGGGGGTGCAAGGGGGGAACCGCTGCACTCGAGCGGCGAAAGGCAAGAGGCGAGACCGTGGGAGCGGGACCCGCCGCCTGGCGCGGACCCCGACTGCGTCAGCGGCTCTGCGGGGGGTGGCTGGCCCGCGTCCCGGTCCCAGTCCCGGGTCCGGATGGGAGCGGGCCGCGGGGGGAGCGGGCCAGCCTGTGTCATGCAGCCGTCTCTTGCAGTACATGCCCTACCTGGTCCTGGACATCTTTGAGAGGTACCCAGGTGTGCCCGGCCTCTTCCTGGCGTGTGCGTACAGCGGGACCCTCAGGTAACCCTGGGGTGCAGCCCGGCCCCCCACCCCCAGCCTGCCGCCCCCCCACCCCCCCGGGGCACGGCTTAGCTCTGCTTCCCTGCAGCACGGCATCCACCAGCATCAACGCCATGGCGGCCGTCACCGTGGAAGACCTCATCAAGCCCCGGATGCCGGCCCTGTCCCCCCGGACCCTCATCCTCATCTCCAAGGGACTCTGTGAGTCTGGGCAGCCAGGCTAGGTCCAAGCCAGGGGGTAGGGATGCCGGCGGCCCCGCCTGATGCCATCCTCCCGTCTCTGTTGCAGCGCTGATCTACGGCACCGCGTGCATCACGGTGGCAGCCTTGTCCTCGCTGCTGGGGGGCGGCGTGCTCCAGGTGCGCCCCTCGAACCCGCTGCCCTGCTCTGCCCCTCACCCCGGGGCACCCGGGCCCTGCCTGACTGTGCCCCCCTCCACCCTCCAGGCCTCCTTTACCGTCATGGGGGTGATCAGCGGCCCCTTGCTGGGCGCCTTCGTGCTGGGGATGTTCATCCCAGCTTGCACCACGGCCGTGAGTCCCGCGCCTGCTTGGAGGGGAGGGCTCCCCGGGACCCGGGCAAGTCCGAGGGTGACCGCCGGGCCAGGAGGAAGGTCCGTGAGCTGGGACGATGGGGAGGGGGTCTTGCAGGGTGGGAACAAGCATGCCAACCATCCTGCCCCCAGGGAGCGTTCACGGGGCTGGGGGCCGGCTTCGTCCTGTCCTTCTGGGTGGCCGTGGGGGGCACCCTGTACCCCCCCAGCGCCGCCACCATGGGGGTGCTGCCCACGTACGGCACCCTCTGCCCGCTCTACAACACCAGCCACGGCCCCAACGGCACCGTCGTCCTGGGACCGCTGCCCCCCCGCAACGTCTCGGTGCCCGCGGACAGGTGAGCGCCGGGGCCGGATCAGCCGTGGGCCGTGGCGCTTCCTTGCACGACCGTCATTGCCTCTCCGCCACGCCGCGCTTGCTTTGCAGGCCAGCCGCCAGCGACAACTTCTACGCCATGTCCTACCTGTACTACGGCGCCCTGGGCACGCTGTCCACGGTGGGCGTGGGCGTGCTCGCCAGCTACCTGACAGGTGAGGGGAGCCAGGCCGGCCGGGGGGCTGTGCTGGGGGGCTCTCAGCTCGGGTGGGGATCAGCGAGGGGCGTCTCATCGGCCGCGCCGCCCGGCAGGTCCCGCGACGCAGCGCCGCGTGCGGCCCGGCGTGCTGTGGTGGGACATCGTGAAGCAGACGTCCTTGGCGGCCCCTGCCAGCGGGAAGAGCCCTTTTGGTCACGGCCCAGACACGGTGAGCAGGGACAGCAGGCGCCTCTTTATCCGGGGGGAGCTGGGGGTCCCCCATTGCTGCAGGATGCCACTGGCTGCTCCGAGGAGGCAGCTCACAGCCGGGGGGCAGGACGAGGACGGGGCCGCGGAGACCCCGCTGTGACCGCCCTCCCCTTCCCCAGGTTCCCTCGTCCGCCTGCCCGGTCCCGGGGCCCGGGCGCAGCGCGGAGCCCCGCCAGGCGCTGCTGATCAGCCAGGAGGAGGTGGACACCGGGGAGCCCCTCTGGGCCTGCAGCTCCGTGGACCACCTGCTCCGGGAGACCAACGTGTAGGGCTGGGGCTTCCTGTGGGGCTGGGCTGCGCCACGCGGGTCTGACCAGCCACGGCTGCACCGGGGACAGCGGAAGAGGGACGCAGCGCGAGCGTGCACGCACGCCTATGCACGTACGCATGCATTTATAGAGACCTGGATGGAGCTGGCTGCATCTGGGTGCCCGCACACCCCACGGCAGAGGATCGCAGGCAGGCTGGGGTACGAGCTCCCCCACGACGGCTCTCCCCTCCAGGGCCAGCCCGGCAGAGGCGGGGGCCAGCAGCACCTTCCCTCCCAGGAGCCCAATAAGGAGCTCCCTGCAGTGCCTCGAGTGCCGTGCCTGCGTGCCCAGCGCCCCGGGCCGAGCTCGGGACCCCCGACCTCCCCCTCCCCGCCCCAGGCATCGCCACGCTGCACGTCCGCGTGGGTGCACGCACGCGATGGAGAGAGAGGAGACAGGAGCAAAACCCCTGCCAGTGCCTCTTGCCCTCCGCCACTGCCCCATGCAGGGGCCATTCTGCGATGAGCAAGTTTGTTATTACCCTGAAATAAAATAGTTTTTTGATAAGCGTACTGTTAGGTTAACAATAATTTAGATTATTGAGAAGAATTAGATTGGCAGCTGAATACAAGGCTCGACCTGTGGCCTAGCAATGCTGCTGACCACAAGGCAGAACGATGGCTAAGCCAACCGTTTATGTTAAATAGTTATTTTAACTGTGTCGCCCATTTTCTGAGAGAAAAGACAACGAACGTAAATCCGCGTAGGTCTTTGCACTGAGGACCAGCTACAGCATGCAACGTGATGAGATAAGAGGGGAGTAGAGACTGGCACCGCTGGAAACAGAGAAGAGACTGGAATGTAAAAGATAACGTGTAACCGCGACTGAATTTCTGCCTTTGGAAAAGTACCGGCTATCATAGATAAATATGATGTTACTATGACGATTTGTGTAGCACCATATGCGAAGATGATGACCATCAGTATTGCATATTTAATGACCTTGTCGTTTTCTTTGTTAGAAAAGGTATAAAAGACGTTGGGGCCGTTTTGCCTCTCTGCTGGTTTATGGTCTTTGCTCGAGCAAATAAACTGCAGTTAACCCTTTACCCGCGTTGCCTGGTTCCTGTGCGGCTAGACAACGGGCTCCAGGGAGTTTTCTCCCGCGACAATTCCCGTGTCACTTTGCCCCCCGGCTTGCAGGGGGGAAGCGATGGCGGCTGCGAGCGTCCGGGACGCTACGAGGCAGGCAGGAAGGAAGCGGCTGAGGCGCGATGTCCTCGGACGCTGTCGCACGGGCGCCCTGCTGCACCATACGACGTGCGAGGGCGTGGCTGGGCCTTCCTCCGCGTGCAGCCTGCGCCCCCGTCCTGGCGCCTGGGCACCGCCGTGATCGGAGCCACGGCAAGGAGCAATGGGCTCTTGCTGCAGCAAGGGAGATATTAGGTGGGACCCCCCCCCCCTTCCCAGCAATGGGGGGGAAAAAAAAAAGGCAAGGTTGGGGAGGGGGCGGGGCTTAGGGCCTCCATCTTGGGGAGGGGCGGGGCGTAGCGCCGCCATGTTGGTGAGGGGCAGCGCTTGCCGTCATACTGCCGCGTCGCAGCGCTAGGGGGGGTGGGATGAGGCGCGCGGCGCCATCTTTGTGCGGGGCAACATCCCCACCACCTTCCCAGCTGCCTCGAGCCGAGCTCTCCCCGTGCTTGCAGCGGTCGGGGCACGCCTCCCGCACAAGGGAGGAAGAGGAGGGGGCAGGCGGAAGAAAAAGGAGACAAAGAGAGAGGTGCCCCTCACAAAGATGGCTCCGCGCCCCGCACAAAGATGGCGTCGCGCGACGCAACTGTGGAAGGACCCCGGCCTCCTCCCGTTAGGCCCCGCCCCCTGCCCGTCATTCCCGTCCCGCCCCTCCCCCCGGCGGGGCTTCCCTGCCTAGCCCCCCCCCCGCGCGGCGGCAGGGCCCGGCTGGGTCGCTTCCCTCCCCCTTCACCCCTCAGGCGGGCAGTGTGCGTCCCTGTGACGTGTAAAGCACGCGACGGCCGGTGCTGGAGGTGGCAGGTAGGGGCTGGGAGGGAGCAGTGGGGCTGGGGGCTCCCCGGGGGGGGGTCCCTTTTATGGGGGAGGAGATCCGTTTTAAGGGGGGGTGGGGTGGAGCTGGGGGGGCGAGGTCCGTTTTGGGGGGTTGGGGTGGAGCTGAGGTCTTTTTTTTAGGGGGGAGGTTCCTTTTTGTGGGGGAGGGGAGCTGGGCCCCTTATGGGGGGGGGGGCAAGGTCTCTCTGGGTGCTTTGCAGAGGGCTGCTGGGTGGGTTGCACGTGCTGCCCCCCCAGGGGCAGGCTGGGCCTCTTGGAGGGGGGGGGGAGGCAAGGAGCCAGGTGCTTGCGGACCCCGGGCTGGGCGGAGGGGATCGTGCCCATTGAGGAGGACACGGGGCCAGACGGGGGCAGGGAGGGGTGTTGGCGCGGCCCCCCCCGCGGGCAGGGGGTGCTTGTCCGAGCCGCAGCCAGCCCCGAACGGGAGCGCGGGACGACGGCGGGCCGCGGGGCCGAGGGGGCTCGGGTGCTTCGCTGCCCCGGCCCCCCAGTCTCACGGTGCAATAGAACCCCCCTCCCGCCAGCCCCGCGCGCGCTCGGGCCGCGTGCCCTGCCACCGCGGCGCCGGGCCGGCGCTCTGCTGCGCTGCACAAGTCGGTGTTGTGGAGGACGAGGAAGTTGTCGTGACTTCCCCGGCGAGTGACTAATCGGAGAGTTCCCCGCCGCGGGATTAATCACGGCCAGGCTGATTGCTGTCGCTCGGCGGCCGTGAAGCTGCTTCGAAGGCTGGGAAAGGGGAGTTGGCATCTAGCCCCGGTGTGTGGCCGGGGGTAACCACCCCCCGCGTGGTGCCTGCGTGCAGGGGGGTTTATTGCAGAGGCAGCCGGTGACGCAGCTGGTTGGCAGGCCGCTGGACCCTGCCTTTCCAGCATTGTGAAACTTTCCAAATCAGTCAGGGAAGAGACTTTCTAAGAATTGGGCCCGGGGCAGGTTCTGCGTGCCAGGGGATCCCAGCGTGCTTATGGCCCCAGCGAGGCCCTCAGCAGCCCCTTTTGCCCCTGTTCACCCCACAGAGCACCTTGAGGGATGCCCAAGAAGTTCCAGGGCGAGAACACCAAGTCGGCTGCTGCCCGGGCGAGGAAGGCTGAGGCGAAGGCAGCAGCCGATGCAAAGCGGCAGCAGGAGCTGGAGGATGCCTTCTGGAAGGATGAAGACAAACACGTCATGAGGAAAGAGCAGAGGAAGGTATGTAGCGGGGGCGGCGGTCCCGGGGACCTCGTGGCTGGGCGCATGGGAGGCTTCCAGCTTCCCTTGGTCTCCCCGGTTCTGGAAACGCCGCCCTGTGCTCAGCTCCGGGCAGAGACGCAGCTCGCTGCTGCTCCGGGAATGGGAAGCGGCAGGGTGTTTGGGGCGATGTGTGCCCTGTAGAGGGGTTGGACCACAGGGTTGGTAACCCCCCGTGGGGTGGGAAGCTCCGGAGACCCTGCCACACGGAGACCCTGCGCCTCTTTCTATCTTGAAATGGAAGGGTTTTATAACCCATGCTGGGTTTGTATCACCTCATCTATACTCTCAGCCCACAGGCTTTTGCGGCAGGGCGGGGAGGGAATGAGCTGTTCCTCTGTCTAACCCGCCCGACCTGCCTGCCGCGCTTCGCCATTCGGTACATGGGACGGTTCTGTGTTAATTCGCGGGCTCTCGCGATCGCGCAGAAGAGACTCTTTCTATTGATTCTTGGACTCACTCTCCCCGCAGACGGGGTTGTTCTAGGGGCTTCGCGTCGTGGCTCTGGCACCTTTCCCTGTGGTGGAGTTGGCTGCTGGCTCTGATACCATGGGGCTGGTGGCTCCTTTCTCTGTTGAGCCACGTGGGATGCATCTTTTCTGTGGCTTTTATATGTCCCCTGATGCTTTCTGACCTAATTGAAAATTTCCTGTCCCCAAAATGAGCGGTCCCCTCAGCTGGCAGGCCAGCACAGGGCAGGTTCTGGGAGAGCCCAGCCTCTGCAAGCCGGCAACCAAAGGCATGCTGTGCCTTGGCTGTCATTTCCCATCCGGAAAGGCTCAGCTTCTTGCAGCTTGGTAGGTATCTGTGGGCTGTGGATCAGCACTTTTGCACGTCAGCAGCGATCCTGTGCGCAGCATGGAGCCCTCTCGGGGTCGCCTGCCGTCCCAGTGACTGCCCCAATCCTGGCAGTGCCCTCTGCCCATACCTGGGACAGGGAGCTTTTAGGTGATGGAGGGAAGGAAGGAGCTGGTGGCTTTGCTGTAGATGAAGCCTGGCTAGTAGGCGAAGCTAATGCCCACAGCAGTGATTGCAGGTGAATGGGCACAGGAGGTGGTGAAGCTGGGACCCCTGTCTCCATTTCCTTCAGCCAAGGGTAGTGGACACTGAGGGAGGATCTTATTCCCAGGCACAGGTGCTGCAGCTCCTGGTGTGGTGGGGGATTCTTCCCATACGTTTGCCCCCTGCGGACAGTCTGTGCCCAAGGTGCCACATCTAAGCTGGCTCGTCAGGCTTTGGGATCGGCATCCTCGGCTTCTTGCTACCTAATGACCTGATGTTCCTGACTCCTGCTGCCAAGCTCCTGTTCAGCCCCCGGGCAGACTGGGCTCTTCGTACGACCAGGAGAGCGTGAGTTAGGGCAGATCCTTGCAGACGTAGACAGCATCCAGCTGTCTAGGCAAGGTGGGCCTTGTCTGATAGAGCTGGGGATCCTGAGGCTGGTGAGAAATACCAGAGGATGCCTTTTGGGGCCTCTGTTGGGATAACAGCTTGTTGGCATCTCAGGCCTGGTGTTTCCTCTAGGGGCTCTTCCCCATTGCCTTCTGCGGTAGGCTGCACGTGGGGTGTCAGGATGAAAAATAAGCCCCTTGTGCTAATGAAGGTGGAGGCGTGAGGAGCCTATTTATAAGCACCGCTTTTTTCCCTGTAACGAAGTGCTAGCAGGAACGGTCTGACCTTATCCAACTCGGCAGACTCGACGGCTCTTGGCATATAGAGTGGTTTTTCCTTCCTCTGCAGAGAGGAAACTGAAGTAATCGTAGCCTGGCAAGGCGCTGGGGCAGCTTCTCACCACAGCCCATTCAGCTGAGGACGTGGCCGGGAGATGCGATCTCCCTCAGCTGAACGCGCAGAGCGCTGGGCAGGACATGGAAGCTCTTGGCTTCTTTGCCCTTCTCTTTATCGCCTTCCCTTCACCCTCCGAAGCACGCTGTTTAGCTTTGCCTAATTTAATCTCGATTTGCGTCACATCTTGCTCTGTGCAAGCGGAGACTGAAAACACTGCCCCAGCACTGGCTTAGGACCTGGCTAATCAGCTGTGAACATCGAAGCCAGTGTCTGGATCGGCGATGGAGCACCGGAGGCTGGGAGGCATCAGCCCTTTGTCTGTCTGGAGGCAAAGGAGCCAGTGCCAGTTCCCAGGGGTGGCTTTGCCGACCTTTCCTTACCAGGACTTTGGGAATGTCCTTGGGAAATGGGCCAGGAGGAGGATGCGTTTGTGCCCTGGGCCTGTGGCTTGTGGTAGTTGCCCGTGGCTCGGAGCCGTCTGCCCCATTTTAGCCAGGGCGTCTCAGGGTTTTCCTGAATGGCCTCTGGACGTCGTGCTGTGTTCCTCCTGGGGATTTCTTTATAACCAAACTCAGGTGGTCCGCGACCTGGGGGAGGCACGCTGGGGGCTCAAGCCGGTGTCTCCCAGGACTTGCCTGCCTTGCCCTGAGCTCGGAGGGCTGGTTCCTCAGACAGGGCAGATTGACTGGAGGGTGAATCGGTCCCCGCTTCATCGCTCTTCCCGTCCCCGCAAGCCCCCTCCCTTTGACGACGTCTTGCACCGTGTTAAGGAATTATCTCCTCTCTCCAAGAGAAGGCGCAGGAAATGGCTGCGGATGGGGCCGGAGGGCTCCGCTCTTGGGGCAGAAGTCTTGCCCCTCGTGGATGGTGGTGGAGCTAACCGCCTCACCTGACCCAGGGGACCCACTAGTGACCCTCCCCACATTTGGCCAATGTTTTCAGAGAAGCTGGCCCGTAGCCAGGAGGATCTTGCCAACGCTCATCTGAGCTAGGGAAGCACCATCCCTGTTGAACCGCTCGGGTTTTCCCAGCACCGCGTCTTGGGGAGCTGAGCCCCAACTTCCTGAGTCGCCAGTCCGGTATCTTGGCCTCATGACCGGCGCGGTGTCCTTGTCTGCCCTTGAACAGGCCTGGTTTGTCTGTGCTCTGGCAGTACCCCCTAGTTGCGTCGCTGTTTCCATCAGCAAGAGGGCTCTTGGCTGGGGTAGCTGGACTCTCTTCTCCATGTGGCTTGAGCCACAGGGTAGCAGGGCTCCGGGCAGTGTCGCGGTGCTGACGCTGTGGCTTCTGCAGGCAGGTTTATATCAGGAATTGGGGCCCTGACTGCCCCTGTTTCGCCTGCCGCAGCGGGAAGCCTGCAACGCCAGCGGACATTGCTGTCTGAGACCGGAAAAATCCTCCTTGTCCCACGTACAGACGCCCTGCTGCCTCCAGCCCGGCCTCCTACGTGCTGCTTTAAGACTCACGCTGGTTCTGCGCGCTGTCAGCTGCGCCGGCGCTCTGCGTTTCCACCATGCGCCCTGGGGCAGAACCCCTCGCTCACTGCGTGTCCCTCGCCCCGAGGGGCTGAGGCAGTGACAGTCTGAAAAGCGCCTTGTGGGCCGGAGCTGCCCCAAGGACGCAGACCCAGGGGAAGACTCGTCAGCTCGCCCCTCCCCAGCACAGCCCCGTGGGGATTGGCAGGCGGTGGAGGAGGCAGCTGGCTCTGCTATGGTTCCCAATGCGAATAACGAATCCAGCACGCTCACACCCCTCAGTCTGTGCAGGAGACAGCGTGCCGCTACCAGTCACCGCACCTGTAGGAGGACGTCACGACGTACGGATGACGTTCTGTAAGTGGCTTCTATACATCGGGCGCTGGCGGCTCTTCCCAGCCTGTCCAGGCGAGGGCACTAAGGGATCAGCCAGCCCGTGCGTGAGCCCTGTGCCGCGGCTCTGGCTTCCTGCCTAGCGCAATCCCTGTCCCATGTGCAAGGATGGTCCAGGAGCCTTTGGGATGGAGCACAGCTGGGCGCCTGAAGTGCACGCCCCCCTCTCCTGTCCCTCCCCCAGCAGATGCTGCCCTCAGTTCCCTTGCAGTGAATGCGAATGGAGCACGCTGTTTTCTTCCAGCATCATTTCAGGGTTCAGTAACCTCAGCCTGCAGCAATCTGGTCTCGCTTAAGCAAGAGCGGCATTGGCCATATGGTGGCGTGCAGCTATCTGGGTGTTGGAAAGACCGGGTGTCCCCCTCAGGCACCAACTTTCCTGGGACATCTGCCTTTGCCTTGCCTCTCCCGGACGTGTGGGTTACTGGGTGAGCTTTGCTAAAGGAGATCAGCCATTGCCTCGGGGTCTTGCTGTGTCAAGGGACATCTGAGCCCTGGGCAGAGGAAACCCCCCTGTGCCCGCTCTGTCTGACAGCCGCCTGCTGCAGACACCATTTCTCACATGGTCAGTCAAAGTGTGCATCACATAAGGGGGCTCTGATGGTCCTGGCCGGACCAGGAACTCGCTGCCATCCTGTGCAACCATGGGGCAGACAGTGCTGTTAGACAGTGCCCCGTTGGGAGAGGTTTGTCTCGCACCCCGTCCCATGGCTAGCATGAGAGCCTCCGTCTCTCAGCCAGGGCCTCTGGGTGCTTAGAGAGAGATGCTGGACGTGTGGCTTCCTTCCACCGAATGAGTCTCTGCCACCATGGGTTTAACCCTGACCCGGCTGCATTCTCACTGTCGTGTCTCCACCGTGCTCCTGCCCAGGGGCCCCACTGCCAGGCTGCGGGGATGTAGGCAGACGCTCACCCGGCGATCCTTCCCCTTCCCACCCCCTCTCAGCTCGCCTGGCTCTGTGCCATGCCCTCCCCCAGCTCCGCGAAAGCGCCGCGTGTTTGCTTTCCGCTCTGCAATTAGCTAAAGTGCAGCCTGGTTGCGAGCGTTTCCGAATGCTAATGAGCGCTCGGAGGGCTAGGAGACCGTCGGGCGGAGGCAAGCGCTGGGAAGAGCTGGCAACTTGGGCGCTTGGCTGGGAAGGGCTGGGAGCGAGCCCAATCGCCTTGGCTCTGCTGGAGGAACAGGGCTGGTGTCCACCGCTCTGTCCAGATGGAGAGGATCCTTAGTGTCACCTCTGGGGAAGAACTCGGGGTTGGGAAGTCAAGATGCGGGTGAGGGGGAAAGTAACGTGAGGATCCTTCTCTCTCTCTCCTGGTGCAGTGTTCTAGGTGAGCCCCATCTGGTATTTAGGAGGCAGTGGAGTCCTAAAGGGATCAGGTGATGCCTTCTCCCCCCCACTCCCATCCCCTTCCCCAGCGAAACCCTGCTGGACTTGAATGGAAAGAGGGAGAAGTGCTGGGAGGTGGCAGGCTCTGGTTGTGAGCACACGAGGCCTTGCTCTAAGGGCTCAAGGCCCTGATGTCCCAGGGCTTTGTCAGACTCTGCCTCATGGGCCCCCAAAGGAGTTGATGGGGCTGAAGAGCGAAGGACCGATGCAAGGGGTTAGCAGCATTTCAGAGAGCGCCTCTTCCCAGCATCGTGTTCAGCCTTGCTCCACTCTGCAGCAATGCCAGGTCCTTTTGCTGAGATCTCTGCATCCACTGAGGAGCCTCATGCTAAGCCATTGACTGGAAGCAACGCCGTTTCAATTGACCACTTGCTCTTGGAGTCCCGGGGGTGAGACCTTTTCCTCTCCCTCCCTGCCTCCCTCTCTGTCTGGTAGCTGGGACTCCACTGTGAAAGCAGATGAGTCTGTTCTTGCTCAGCCTTTGCAAGGCTGGAAACTATTGGCCCTCCAGATAAGACCACATGAGCACAGAACATCTGGCCGGGGAGAGCCCCCTCCTCCATGCCCTCCTGATTGTGTGACCGCTGGGTGTGGGTTCCTCTCCAAGCTGGCCAAGTGCTTGGCTTGGCTGTGCAACCAAGGGAGCCCACAGCTTCCTCCCCTCAAAGCGTGTCAGCAGTGGGCAGGAGCTCGTTTGTCTTGGCCCAGCCCAAGGAGGAGGAGGTCCGTGACGCGGTGCCTTATGGAGCCCTTGCCATTCAGTAGCAGCAGTATCCGTTCTACATGCTGCCTGTCCGGTAAGAGTAGCCCACTCCATAGGAAGGAGATGTCCCCAGGACCATCAGCGGACATGGCTCGGGTTGTGATTTCATCTGGCTTCGCTTCGGTAAAGCCACTTTGCCTTCGCGGCTCCCGCCCAATCTCTCCACCTGGCTTCGGCACGTGAAGAAGCCGTGTGCTCGGGGGCACGGGCTGGGCAGCGTTGCTTCTCGAGCGCTCTGTCATAGGTGCAGCCATCTGCACCGCGCTGCCCACCCCTTTGGTTTCTGTAGCCACGGCTGCAGATGTCCTGGAGCAGCAGCACTGTCCGTTGGCTCGGCTCCGGGGAGGCAGGAGCAGCGTGCCGCGAGCGAAACCCGATCGGACCCGGTTTGATCCAGGGCGCTCGGGACTTGTTTACTTTCCCCAAATAGCTGAACAGGGTTGTAAATGCCAGGGAGAAGCAGGGTCAGGGTAAGGGACTAGGGGGGTCTGTGCTCTTTGCCCATGCTCTCTCCCCTGTGGCCTGAGCTGGAGCAAAAAGGGCTCTCTCAGCTGCTTTTCGCCGTGCCTCAGTTTCCCTTCTGAAACCAAACAGGTGGCTTGTTCCTGGGAGATCCCCTGTTGGAAACGCAGAGCATTGCCACTGGAGCTCTGCAGTCAACCATGTGCCTCCCTGTGGGCCTTGCAGTGAGGACCATGGGCAGCTGCACGCCCTCGCTTTCCCTCCTTTGATTCCTCTTGAAGGGAGTGGGGGGGGGGGGGGGGTAGGAGTACCTGTTCCCCTCCCTTAGATCATTAGCACTCCTGTCTCCACTTCTGATCTGCCTCTTGAATTATTCAACCCTACAACCTGGCCTGTAGTAGCAGGGAGGCGTTAGTTAGCGGTGGGGTGGGGGGTTCAGGTTACCTTGTTCAGTCACACTCGAGCCTCTGCAATAGAGCCGTGTGAGTGCGGGTTCTCTTTACAGGAATCCGTGTCCCAGACATGTGACACCTGGGTCGCACATCCACACACGGCTGCTCCCTCCTTGACTGCCGGGCTCATTAAAGTGCTCACAATCTCTCTCTCCGCTCACCGCATGCTCCGTGATTCCCTCGGGGGCAACTCTCAGAGGAGGAGGCCTCCCTAGCATGCTACGGGGCGCCAGCTGCCAAGGGGCTCTTTAGGTGGATGGCGAAGACAGCAGGTGGGAGCTGCCTCTCCCCTGCCTCGCTGCAACCCTCCCTTCCCAGTACGCGGCGTAGCTGCCCAGACAGTCCTGCCACGGTCTCCGTGCTCCCACCTGCGCCAGGCAGGATAGTGACTCTGCTCTGGACAAGGCTGCGATGCCCCGTGACCCTGCAGCAGGTGGTCCTCCACCCTGCCCTGAGCCCCTGACCCCATCGCTCATCTCCACCGGGCCTAGAGCTCAGGTGTTCTCACCCGTCGAGCCAGCAGGTCCGTGGCATCTGCTCTGTGCCGTTGCAGCAGGTGCACCCAACAGGATTCGAGGGGAGCAAGCGGCTGCTGTGCCACGTGTCTTAGCAAGCACGTGGCGTGGGACGGCAGCCCTCGCTGAACGCAGAGCAGGCTTGCTGACCAATGTAGGAATGGGGGAACATGCACAACGCTCGCGTGTTTGGAGCGGGTCCAGCCAGCCGCACGCTCATCCCCTTCCTCTGCCGACAGTGCGGCGGAGCTGTGAACCGCACAGAGTCTGTTCCCAGGGGTTGTGTCCCGGGGGCTTGCTGGGCTCGGCTCCTCGGGGGTCAGAGCGGCTCCCTCCTGCGAGAAGACGGGGGTGAGAGACTTCTGATGGGAGTTCCCTGCCTCCGCACTCACTCGACTCACCTGAGGTTATCGAATGGCTGGAGGCAGCCGTGTCTGTGGGCCTATGTTTAAAAAACAGACCTTGCACACTTGTGTGTGTGTGTGTGTGTGACTTCGGGGGAGCTGTTCCCAGCTAGGATAGCTGCTGCACGTGTGTCTTGCTGCAGCCTGGCACCGTCAGTTCTTGAACCCACTGCCAGCGCTGGGGTCGCGCCGTCCTCAGGATCCCGGCTCGTGTTAACTGCGACCCTGTGCAGGGCCTTGAGCCCAACAGCAAGTCCCGTCTCCTGGGGGGAGAACATGGACATGTAGTAAAGCCTGTTCTTAGCTTAATTGCTCCTTTTTTTAGCTTAAACCTCCAGATCGGCCCAACCAGGAAACTCCCTGAGGCTGGTTCTCGCTGTCCAGGAACATGCATGTTGGTGCAGTGCCTATTCGGGAATGGGGCTGCGTCCCGAGATCCTGCTGGCGCGTGGCTCCTGAGCGAGCAGGCAAACTTCGGGGACAGGGCGGTGGGACACGCAGGGCCTTGCATTTGGTACGTGCCTTCTCTGGGCCCGAGAGCACTGCTTGGGTGCAGAACAGCAGCTGCTGCTTCCCTACGTGGCTGCGTCGTGCCTGCTGGCAACCTCCCTGGCAGAGCTGAGCAGGGCTCCTTCTGCTCTGGGCCACGCTAGCTGCGTCTGGAGGAACCGAGTCTCCTTTTAGGGTTGATTTTGACCCAAAAGACTGCGAGCAGCTTCTGCTTTTTCCGCCTTCACTCTGAGCAGGAATGAGAGAGACCTCTCTCGAAACTGCCAGGCTCCATCTGGCCGCTGGGGGAACCTGCCTTGATCCACGGGAGCCCACGCTGGTGCCGTGCCTGGTCTCGCTAGCCGGTGGGGGTCACCTCTGAAGGCAGCAGCACTGAGCACTTCCTGACCGTGAACAGGAGGCCTGCCAGTTGTAGTGGAGGCTTCCTCCCAGTAAGGGTGTTTTTTTCCCCCGCTCTGCGATCCCAATTGCTCTGTGGCCAAGATGCATGTTCCTTCTTGCAGCCTGGATCAAAAGGATTCGCCCCAGTCGTGTTTGCTGCCACGGTGCCACCATCTCCTGTGGGGCCGGGTTTCTTGCCTGAAGGTCTCCAGCCGGGGTGGGGCTGAATCACAGGCTGTGCTTTCGAAGTAACCCTAAAGCCCTGCCTGCCTTCACCGCCCCAGAAACGGGCCCTGCCCTGCCCTGCATAAGACCATACTCCTTAAACACAGCTGAACAGGGCAGGTTGCGTTACCACTCCGGGTGTTTTGCTGCACAGCTGTCTTTGAGAGCGAAAGCCGTTGTGTTAACGCTCCATCAGCTCGCGGCGCGGTCCTGGTGAATAATGGATGAGCCCCATAATTAAGAGTGCTGTGTAACTAACCTAAGAACGAGGCTGCCGTTGTGAGTGGGCACGCGCGGCGATAACGTCGGCCCAGGCAGGGTGATGTTACCTCTCCTGCAAGACCCGTGGGGGGCCCTGAAGGCTAGCTTGGAAGAGGAAACCAAAAGCAGTGGTTTGGGCATGGCTGGTCTCCCAGCTGCTCCCGTTAAGCACCACGGGGCGGTCTGTGCGTGGGTCTTATTTGAGAAGCGCCGGAGGGTGGAGATTCAGGCTGGCCCCTTGCGTCTTGCTCTAGAAAGAAATCCAAGACACTGGTTTGGCTTCTTGACTGGCTTAACTTCAGCACCGGGACTTCTGAACTCTCCAACTCTGACCCCTTCGCTCTTATTTAAAATTAAAGGCGGAAAACTTACCCCGATTGTCCGTGGGCCTGCTCGGCACCTTGCTCTTCTTCCTTGACGGGGGCTTGTGTTTCACCGCTCTGACATCACCAGTGCACGATTACAGATCATGGTCCCCGGGGAGGGGACGCAGGTCCCGGCAGCGGCCCGGGGCGTATGAATTGACCGCTGTGAGCTGATCCTGGCGTGATGGGCAGCTTTCCGGGGAGGGGCTGGCTAGCGCCGCCTGCTCGGCACGTGTTCCCGTAGCGCGGCGTCCCGGTTTATACGCGTGTGGCGTTTGCACGGGGTGTTTCTGGCCCCTGTCCTACCTGCTCGGCCTGTGCAACCAGGTAGAGCCTCAGCCTCCACTGGACCTGCCCGCAGCAAGCTCCCAACTCTGCCTGGGAGTCGGGGCAGCAGCCTGGAGAAGTCGGCTTTGCGTGGGGGGCCTGGGGAAGAGCCACCAGCATGCTTTCATGTCTCCTCTCCAAAGAGGTTTATCCCTTCCCGAGCCCCTGGAGACCTGTTGCCATCAAGCACCTCCCTTGCGCGAGGCAGAGTCCCCTCGGTTTGTCTGGGGGAGACCGGCCCTGGCCTGCCCAGCAGCCCGTGGCGCCAGGCCAAGCGCATCGTGCGCTGGCTGGCGCGCCGCGTAGCAGCTGGAAGACGTCGGGGTGTAAACAAGGATGGCTCCTGCCTGCCGCAGCCCTGCCCCACCTCCCTGGATGCGGCTGTGGCTCTTGGGGCGGGGAGGTGGCTCAGAGGGAGGGTGTTGGTGCGGAGAAGGGTGGGGGCTGGGGCTGTCAAAGGCACCCAAAGAAATGGGGGCCTGTCGAGCTCTCTGCACTGCTGGGTGTGATAGGAACGAGTCTCTTCCATCCCCTTCTCCCTCTCCCTGAGAGTGGGCGGCTTGCGGGAGGTGGTGGGTGGGCAGGCGGTGCGGGGGGGACACGCTGCAGAAGGAGGCTTCATTCCCTCTGTCTCCTGGCAGGAGGAGAGGGAGAAGCGGCGGCTGGAGCAGCTGGAGCGGAAGAAGGAGCTGCAGCGCCTGCTGGAGGAGGAGGACTCCAAGCTGAAGGGGAAGGCGCCCAAGCAGGCAGCTCCCGCCAAGGTCACCCGGGCGCAGATCGAGGAGACACTGCGGAAAGACCAGCAGCAGGAGGACGGTGACGCAGGTGCGGGGCTGCCTTGGCGCGCACTGCCGGGACGGTCTGGCTGGCCACAGATGAGCCCCACGAGTGGCACCGCCCTGGGGGTGGGGAGCGGGGCCCGTAGCAGAGTGCCCAGGGTGCTGGAGGCTGGGCATCGCGTCCCCACCAAAGCCCCTGCCCTGAGTGCCAGCCCAACCAGGCTCCAGGCAGGTAAAGTGGGCTACCCCTGACCCTTCCCCTTTCCCCCTCTCCTCACAGTGGAGAAGCAGAAGAGCCACCTGGAAACTCCCCTGGAGGAAAACATCAACAGGCGGGTGGTGGAGGAGGGCACCGTGGAAGCCAGAACCATTGAAGATGCCATTGCCGTGCTCAGGTAGGCAGCCGTGCCCAGCTGGATTGGGGGCGCAGCAGGTCCTTCGGGGGGCTCCCAGGGACGTGTGTGGCCGTGTGACGCTAACAGCGTGGCCGACTGCTCCTAGCCAGGCAGAGCAGGATGGTCGGGCACTCGTTCCGCTCGTCCCTCCTGCCCACAAAGCAAATGCTGCGCTGCCGCGTGGTGCCCTAGACACAGGGACCTGGGAAGGGGACAGCGGCTTGGGAGCTGGTCTGATGGGTCTCCATGTAATCTCATGTTTATCTATCTTGCCCTGGGCATCTGGCGTCGCGGCTCCTCCTTACAGCTGCCAGGGCCACAATCCCCTGCTCGCCCCGTGCACGCTCTCCTCCTCACTGTAGTTTCCCTGCAGTGGATCTCCCATCTTGGTGGGGCTGCACAGGGACCTTGGCTGCGTGTGACCCACATGGGACCCACTCTGCGCTTGGCCAGGGCAGTGTTGGCCCCTGGCCTTGTGCTTATCCAGGGCATCCAGGCCAGGTGGGTGCCAGGCAGCTGCAGCCAAAGTCCCTTTCTCTCCCACCAGTGTGGCCAGCGACCTGGACCGGCACCCGGAGCGCCGCATGAAAGCCGCCTTCACCGCTTTCGAAGAGGTCAACCTGCCGCGCCTGAAGCAGGAGAACCCCAACATGCGCCTCTCCCAGCTCAAGCAGCTCCTCAAGAAGGAGTGGATGAAGTCCCCAGACAACCCCATGAACCAGAGGCACGCGTCCTACAACTGCCAGAAGTAGGACTGGACCCAGCAGCCTGAGCCGGGGCTTCTGCAGACGCTCGCAGAAGCCAAGCGAAGGCGGGACCCTCCTCTCTCACACGTGCCCTTCCCCGCCCCTCCTGCCCCTCTGCTCGGACTCTGATTCAGCACGCGGCGCTTACAGCTGTTCCCCGGGCCCTCCAGGCTGCTTCCCGCTCCCCTGGGCAGTTGGCGCCTGGCCCACTGCCAACCCCGGCTGGAACAGTCCCCCGCGTGCAGCCCCGTCTACAGCACAGGGTCCCGACCCTCCTAGGCACCGCCCCGGGTGGACCAACGGTCCTTGATGCCTTGGAGCCTCCGTCGTCAGTGTAGACCTGCAGCCGGTGCCGCTGTGCAGACCTGGGCACTCCTGGTGCTGCCCAGCCCCGGGGAGAACCCCGAGCAGCCCCCGGCCCCAGCGTGTGTGCAGTGCCCCAGCGTGTGTGCAGAGACAAAACCTCCCTGTCTGGCCTCTGCCTTACACCCCTCTTTGCAGGGAGGCTGGAGGGGCTCGGTGGGTTACATGCGAGCCACCAGCGCTCGCGGGCCCTGCGCCAGGTGCTGGGCAGGGGGAGCGAGTTCTGGGCAGGCGCAGGGAGCAGAGGGAGCTGTTTCAACACAGCTCGTCGCCCACCTGCCCTCCCGCCGCCTGTCCTAGCACCTGCCTCCGTGGAGCTCGGTGCTGTGTCTGCCATGTGCGCGGCTCCCAGAGCTTTGCACGGTGCTGGGGGGACACGAGCAGGGCCAGCCCCTGCCCTACCAGCAGTCCCAGCCTCTTGGCTGGCGCAGTCCCCCATGCCTACCCTTCCCTTCCCTTCCCTGCAGTATTTAAGCTCCGCAGCCTGGTACGAGACTTCTCCCAGGTCTTCTGGGGTGGCCGCAAAGGGGGGTTAGTGCCAGGGCCCAGAGTCCTCATCCTGCGTTAAACGGTCACGGATGTTCCTTCTTCCCCCTTCACGTGCGCCTTGGGCCCCACTCCCCCACCTGTAGGCCCCGAAAATCTGGTCCCAGCCACCCTCTCCCTGGCTTGTCTGCCAGGCCCTTGCCTTTGCACTGGGGTAGCAGTGGGGTCCAACGTGGGCACAGGGACAGAAGCCGTTGACGGCCTCCTGCTGCTCTTCTGTGTCCTTCCCCTTCCTGCTCGCCCTCTTGCCACCCCCCGGCCCCAGCCATTTGCTCCGGACCGGTCCGGCTGAGGGCACTGGGCCTGCTCCTCCCTGCGGCGGCCTGCGACTAGCGGGACGATGGGGCAGCCGGGCATCTTCCTCGGTGCACGCTGTGTTCGGTTTGGGTTTGATTGACTCTGGTGCGGTGCAAGCCCAGCTTGTGACTGCTGGAAGAATAAAGCGTTTGGATCGTGCTGGCTCTGGCTTCTCTTCCTTCTTTTCGTGTCTGCTGGTCTCAGCACTGCTGCAGCAGCCAACCCCTTGGATCCACCTCCGGGGAGCCTTGTTGGGCCAAGCCCAGCTGGGAGCAAGTGGTTGAGCCTGCCTGGCCCTGGAGTCTTCCAGGAGCAAACCGAGCCATCTCGGAGCCAGGGGCTGTTGGCTGCTCTAGCGGCTCGGCTGGGCCTTGCCCGCGTCCTCCCCCAGGCCTTGCTCCCACGACCCTGTTGAGCAGGAGGATGTTATTCGTCCCCAAACCCAGCTCTGCTTGTGCCCCTCCACTACCCCTGCTTCCTCCAAAGCTCAGCCTGGCTCTGGGGTGGCTGGTGGGTGCTGGGGGACCAGCTGGGGTCTGCCCCCCTGGGTCCCAATAGCTGGGCTGTTGAGGGGTCAGGCTGGTGAGCATTTCAGGCCAGGCATCCTTGCACCCATGGCCCCGTAGTCCCTGCTGGCCAAGAGGTCTTTGTCCTCTGGTCCCCATCTTAAGGGAGCTGCCTGACCCTGGGGAGAGCCCTGGCTGCAGCAGTCAAGCACCAAGCTGGAGAAAGGGTTATGGGAATAGGTGATTCCTGTTAGCACCCGGGCTAAGCCCTGCCAGGAAACCGCCCCTGGGGCCGGGGTAGCTGAGCTGTGATCAGCGCAGCCTGCTAGGCCACACAGGAGCTGCCCCAGGGGAAGGTGCCAGGTGCTAGGACCAGCTGGCGAGCAGGGTTTCGTGGCTCAGCTGGTTGCAATACGGGCCCCTTTCAGGCCTGGGGGCTCTCCTGCCCCCTCCCTGCAGGGTAGAAACCGGGCTGTTTGCTCCAGGAGCAGGGCGCTGTGCCTTTGCTCCCCGGGTCCCGGCTGGGGCCCCTAGCCCTCCTGTGCCCGAGTGCCCCCTGCCCCTCCCCAGCTTGCTTTCCGGGCAGGGGCAGGGGGCTCGCTTGGTCTCCCTGCCGCAGCCCGCCGGCCGGGCACTGCTGCCCCCTTGCAAGCCCGCGGTCAGTGCCCCCCCGGCTCTGCCACCCGCAGCCCTCGGTGCCGTGAGACGGGTGGAGGCTGCCCCGTGGCTCCGGCGGCTGCTCCTGGGGTCTCGGGGCCGGCAGCTCCTTGCCCCCAGAGCAGGGCTCGGGGCAGCACCCCGCGGGGGTGCACCTGGGCTGCCTTGGGGCCCCTCCCGCCGGCCGGGGGGGTGGGGGCGGAGGAGGGGACGTGCTGCACTGGGGGTCGGGGCAGGCTGCAGCTCGCTGAATGTCACCTCGGCTTGGGGGGAGGGGAAGCCCCTCCTCCATCCCCAGCCGGGGGGGTCGCGCGAGCCCAGGGCGCCCCCCGCCCTCGCATCTCCGCAGCGGGAACCTCCCTGCGGCATCCCGGGGGTCTCCCCCGCCCCCTCCCCATCACTGCGGCTGTGCAGACCCCGCCCTTGCCCTTGCCCCCCCAGCGCAGGGAATCCCCCCCGCCCCCCCGCACGCACGGGCTATTTCGGGCGCCGGGGATCCCGCCCCCCCCGCGGAGGAGGAGCGGGCCCGGGGGCTGCCGGTTGCCGGGGCGACGGGGCATCCTCTCTGCGGCGGAGCGGGAGCGGGGGCGGGGGGACACGCGTGGGGGGCGGCGTTACGCGCCCGCCGAGGAATCCTCGGGCAGCCGGGGCTTCCCCCGACGTCACGGCCCGCGCAGGGCGGGGAGCCCCGCGGCGGGGGATCGCGGGGACCCCCCAGCCCCGCAGCCGGCCGCGGCCCCCGCTCCCCACCGCCGCGCCGGCCCGCACGGGGCCCCGCAGCTCGCCGCGCCCGGCCCGGCCGCACCAGCAAGGTAAGGGGCCGGGGGGGGGTGCATGTGCGTGCACGGTGCGGCGTGCGTGTGCACGTGTCCGTCGTGCCCCCTCGAAGGTCACTCGCGCCAGGGCCGAGACGAGCACGCGTGGCCGGAGGGGCCGGAGCCGGGCCCGGCTCTTTGTTGTCTCCCTCCCGCAGGCGGCGGGGCGCGGGGAAGGACCGCCGCCCCGCACAGCCCCGCGCCCCTTCGGCGCCAGGTATGTCCGAGCAGCGGGTGCCGGGCAGGGCGTGCGTGTGCCCGCGTGTCCCGCTGCACGCAGCGCCGGGCGCGGGGGTTGCGGGGCCGGGCGGGGGGCGTCCCCATGCAGCCGCAGGGGAGCGATGCGGGAGCAGTGGCCGCCTGCTCCTCCTAACGCCGCCGGCCGCCCGGAGCCTCGCCCCGGCCCGAGCAGCATTCTGCCCATTTCACGGGTGGTGGAAACTGAGGCCCAGGGAGGAGGCGGGCGCTGTGCAGGCGCCTCTGGGGAGGCTGCCCGAGTGGAGCTGGAGGGCGGCGGGGGCCGGTCCTGGGTCTGGGGGGGTGCTACAAAGAAACGCCATCCCCTCCCTGCTCTGCAGTGTGGAGGGAGGGGCCTGGGCACAGTGGGGAGCCCAGCTCCAGTGCCCGCTGCTGCAGCGACCCACCCGTGCCCACCCGGCCCAGCCCCGGAGCCCCGAGCCAAGGGGCGGCTTTGCAGCGGGGAGCTGCTGAGTCCCACCTCTGCGCTCAGGGGCACGAGGGGGCTCAGCCAGGCCTGGGGCACTAACTGTTGCCCCCCCACAGCCCAAAGCACCCCGTGACTGCCCCCCAGATCCTGCCCTGTTTCCGAGGCAAGAAATAGCGAAAGGGGAATAAATAAAGCACCGGCCTGCAACCTTTTGGCCACCCACATCTATTTTTAGCTGCCCCCTCCGCAGCAGCTGCTCTGCAGGGCTGGGGGGGGGCACTCCACCCCCAGGGACCAGAGGGGGGCTTGAGGGCTTGCCCACTAGCCAGTCGCTTACACGGGCCCTTGCCAGGCTGCTTTAACCCTTTCAGGGCTCCATTGCCCCCACATGCATCCCGTTCCTCCAGTGTGCTCCCCTGGTTCTGGAAATGCAGCTGTCTGGAGTGGAGCACAGCTCCTTCCAGGTGGGAGATGGGGCCCTGTTTCCACTCGGTGGGTTCCCGGCGGGCTCCAAGTGCCACTTGGGTGGCCTGGAGGTTGGGGCCTGGTGCCCTGGAGGCCCGGACTCAGGTGCTGGCTCTACCGTGTGTGCAAGGCAGGTGGCTTGGGGCAGGGACTGCGCAGGGCCTGGCTGCTAGGGGCACTTGTGACTACTAATACAAGCAGGACCTGGCTGGGCTGGGTGTGATGCCCCCAAGCAGTGCCAGCTGTAGAGTGGGACTGGTTTCCCTGAACCCCACCCCGCAGCGGGATGGGTGTCTTGAGCCAGGGAATGAAGGCTGAGGGGGAGAGGGCCAGGAGGCTCACGTAGGGGCTCGGTGCAGAGGGCAGAGCTGGAGCCTCCCTAACGGCCTGCACTTTGGAGGCAATTACAGTGCAGTGCAATCGGCCTGGCCTCCAGCCGCGCTGCCGGGTGCCCGCGCAGGGAGGAGCTGGCTCCCAGCGCAGACTGTTCTTGGCTTCCAAAATGCTGGTGCGGATGCAGCCAGTGCAGTCCGCCGGCCAAATCTGCTGGGAGCCAGGGGAGCCCTAGCCAGCGGGCATGGCCCACGTGCTGGATGCAGCAGGCAGCCCTCACCCTGCCCACTTCCCTTTAGCAGATAGTCAAGGGGCAGGCGAGCATCGGTCTCTGGGGTGCGCTCGTGGCAGTAGCCGAGGTCGGTTGGTTCCCTGGGGGTTTTGCCGGGGCAGGTTTTACCCCAGGAGCCCTGCAGGTGCAGGTCTAGTGAAATGCATCCACCTCTGGGGTGGGGCCGCGTGGCGATGCTGTGGGGGGGCGGTGATGGAGGGACCCAGCTGGAAGAACCGGGAGATGACTGATTTCTGGGGCCTTGCGACTGAGGCCCTGCTTTTCTCTGCTCCCTGGCGCTGGGGGCTCACTGTGCCAGTGCTCTCCTCCCCGTTGCCCACAGCCTGCCCCTGCAAGCACGGATTGCAGGGGAAGCCCGGCTGTTCCTAATCCTCCCATTGTTCTTTGTTTCCCAGAAGCAAGGCAGGCCCCAGGGACTTCCCTGTATGGCTTTTCTCCTCGCGTTCCCTCTGGCAGAAGCTGCCAGTGTGCCCTGCCCATCCCTGGCCTGGCATCATCCAGATCCCCTGGTCTAAGCCCGGGGCGGGCAGGGGCGGGGGGGGTTCCCCACCAACCCACCTCCCCAGAAGGAAGGGGTTAAGCCATGTTGGCGCAGGGAGTGCTGGGCCCTGGCTGCCACCTGTGCTGCATCCCAGCCCCATTGTTTGGAGCTGGTGACATCAGGGCAGGGAACCCGATACTGCCCTTGGCACCAAGCAGGGAATTTTCCAAGCTGCCCTGTTTGGGGGTTGCCAGGCTGCAGGGGAGGGGGAAGCCCTTGGCTTGCTCCGTCCCAGCTCCCCCTCCTTGCTGCCCCCCATCCCTCTGCCTCCTGGGGCTGGCAAGGGTGCACCAGGGCACCCACCTAGGCCTGCGGCACTGCCCCCCCAGCGCTCCCCTCCCCCACTCCCCCTTGCATAGCCTCTGTTTCCAGGCACAGGAAAAACCCAAGCAGAGGATGCATAATTCACTAGGACACCCTGGCATGCGTGCGTGTGTGCAGCTGGGGTGGGGGTGCAGAGGGCTTCCCCTGCCGTGCTCCCAGCTGCCTTCCCCAGGAGATGTGCCCAGCCCTGCCTGCAGCCTTCATCCCAGTATCAGCCTGGCACTGGGCTGTCGCTCTCCTGCCTCCACCTACCCACCCACCCAGCTCCCTCCTGACTGATCCTGCCTATTCCCCCAACTCTCCCTGGCCTCTGGCTGCAAGCTCTTGTCCCACCCCGGCTCAAAAGGGAGCAACTGTTTGCAGATAAGTGTCCCAGCCCCAGGCCCGGGTGCACTCAGCTCGAGCTGGGGACAGTCCAGGTCCGTGCAGGTGCCGTAGAGGCCTTGTGGGAGCTCCCCTCCTTTGTCCAGTACCATTTAAAGCCCGTGCCCTTTCCGGTTCCCCTTGGGGCAGGGCGCCGGTGCATGCCCTGGACCCCTTGCCCCTAGCACGCTCCTGCACCTGGCCAGGTGCTTCTTTGCATTGGCCATCCTGGAGCTCAGCAGGGCCTGGGATGGGGGAGCAAAGCTCCTGTCCTGGAGGGCACGAGGTCACGGGGCTGGTGGCTGGCAGGCATCTCCGAAGGAAGGCACAAGGGCTGAGGAAACGGGGACCTAAACCCAGCGTGGTTGAGATGGGCTGGGGACGCCGCGCCTGCCGTCACGGGCGTGCTATGTGATGATGCTGTGCCCTGGTTGTGGGTCTCCAGGCGGACGTGTGCGTGTGCACATGCATGTCCATGAGGCTGATTGGGGTTAGACGTCGGGCAGATTGGAGGGGAAAATTAGGTCCCAGCCATCACGGGGAGGATGAAGAGCTGGTGCAGGCACCTCCCCAAGTCTTCAGGGCTGGAGGTGTTTCCTGGAGAGGCTTTAGCTACCTCCGAGCATGGCGAGAGTCATGGCCTGTATTACTTGGGGCTCCGGTGCAGTGGTCGGGGGATCCTTTCCCATCCTGCGTCCCCCCACCCCTATGTGCAAGGAGATGGCTGCTGGCTGCATGTGAAATGAAGCGTGCACCAGGCTGTGTGTGTGACACAAGAGATGCCGGGGGTGCTGGGCGAGCGGGGCTGGGTGGTGTTTATCCACAGTCTCCGCGTCGATACAGAGCTATTGTTCTGCGCCACGACGGGCGCCTGGCTGTGCCCGGGCACGGGCTATAATTAACACCAGCCTCATGGGTCCAGAGTCTTTTCCTATTCACACGGGGGATATTTTTGTCCTTTTGTTGTTCAAGGAACTTGCCCGCCGCTCCTCCTGCCCCCACGCCCGTGCTGGGTGGGGACCAGGCCCCGACGGGGGCCGGGGGGAGGGAAGAGGTCTCCCCCACCCCGCACCAAGTCTGCGGTGAAAGCGCCTGGTGCTTGGGCTCGTTGTCGGCCTGACAAGCTAAGCAGGGCTGGGGCGGGTGGGCGTGAGGCTGGGAGACCCCGAAGCAAACCCCAGGCCGAGGCAGGTGCTTGCGGGGCGGGGGGCTGTGTGCTGGGCAGTGCCTATTCTGAAAGCAGCCCCCCACCACCACCGATGCAAGGCTCTTCTGTGCTTGTTCCCTCACCTGCGTCGCTGGTAGGCAGAAGCTGCCAGCCCCGTCTCGGAGGCAGCATCAGCCAGGAGGGCGGATTTCCCTCTCCAGGCTTTGCAACAGGAAGCCAAGCCCTTGGCAGCTCTTGGGGTGAAAAATGCTCCATCCCAACGCCTGTGACTGAGATTGATTTACCTGCTGCCTCTGTGCTAACGAGCGAGCGGGGCCGGAGATCAGCGTCATGCTTGCTAAGAAACCATCTCCCCATCGGCACTCGTGCAGGATGCGGCCTCCTCCCTAGTGCGGCTGGGTAGACCGGGGGGGCGCGTGGAGCTGGACTGCGCTGGCAGGGGCGGCCGTGGGCTCTGGCTGCAAGGCAAGTGGCTGGGCCCGAGGGGTAGGCAGTGCAGGGCTGGGATGGGCAGGAGCTGACGGCCTGGCACCTCCATCCCGGGCCCTGCCGGGCTGTGGTGGGTGAAGTCGGAGCCGGTGGCGAGAGGGGTTGCGTGCATTTGCAAGGGAATTCTTCCCCCTGGACTCTGACCCGCCAGAGCCGTGCAGAGCCTCGCGGTGCCAGGCAGGGCATTTTAATCAGCTCTCGTTCCACAGCAGGGCAATAAATTTTCCCTGGCAGAGATGCTTTTATTGACAGGATGAAGGATTTAATAAAGCCCATTTATGTTGACATCAATAGAACCTATTAGTGGAACAACCGCTAAGTGATGGTTAATAAAATATTTACCGGTAATCCCTCTTGGAGGGCGGCGTGGGGCTTTCGTGCACCTTATTGGGAAGCCCAAAGTTTGCTGCCTGGCTCAGGGGCTGCTCCAGCTCCAGTGGGTCGTGCCTCGAGGTCCCCTGGTCTTGAGGCCTCCCTGGAAAGGGTCAGGCGCTGCAGGGAGGCAATGCGCTGCATCCCCCCCAGCTGGGCGGACCCCCGACACCGTCTTAGGAGTCCTCGGGGATAACCCCAGTTTCTAACAGGGTTGCAAGCTGTTACGTTTGGGTGAGGAGGGGTGGACAGGAGACAGCTACTTTATTTGCTGCCGGACACCCTGGGCTCTGCTCGCAGCCCTCCTGCCCTGCTGCAATCCAAGCTGGGTGCCTTGCAGGGCAAAGGGGCCTGACCCTCTCCAAATGAAAGGCTCCTGCTTTGAATTAAGGATCAGGAAACGGGAAGGGGCTGGGAGCAGGCAGCTGGCCTGCCCCTGTGGTGGGCTTTTGCACCTACTGTGCCCAGGTGTGGCCGGGGGGCCCTGGAGCCGTCCTCCCTGTGTTGTGGGGCTGCCCTATCCTTTGCTGGGGGTTTTTTTTTTCCCCAGCAAAGTATTAAAAAGAAATTGGAGACCATTTTCCTGCAATAAATTTGGCACAATGGAGAGAAAATGATCTGCCTCTGGAGCCCGGCCATCTGCGCCACGCAGCCCGGAGCGGCCAGTGCTGGAGAGGTGCCATGTGCCGGCTGCTGTGTCCTCTGCCGGCCGCCACGAGCCCTCTGCTCTGAGCTCTGGCAAGGGGCTGGCCACTGGGCACGGGGCACCAGAGTCCACCTGCCATCCTGTGCCCCAGGCACGGATGCTTGGAGGTGGTCTGGAAGGGGCAGCCCCCACTGTCCCCTCCCCGTTGTGGCCACGCTTGAGCTTCCCGGCTGCGGGGAGTTCTCCCACCCAGAGCCGGTGGGGCCTTTTTTGGCTTGCAACTTGGCCAAAATTGGCCCTTTCGAAAGCCCCTGCAGTCCCACGTGTGAGACTTTGGCGCAAATACATGGAGCCCACACCCAGACTGCTCCCTTGGGCTGCATCCCCACCCACCCCCAGTGCATGGGAGCAAAAAGCTGGGCCCTTCTTTTGTCTTTAGTGAAGCCAAGCTGGTTGCCAGGTTCAGGAGTGAACGGCTGGGCCCGTTCGTGGAGGGATGCGGTGACTTCCTATTGCTCGGAGCGCTCCAGCCAAGCCGAGCCTGGGCGGGACAACCTCAAATGATGGGAGGGGGTGGTACAGCTTGTCCCTGGTGGCCTTCAATCCACAAAGCCTTGGCTGCTGCAAGAGAGGAATCAAGTCCTGCGCTCCTGGCTCCCGTGGAGAGCCTCATTGCAGGACCTCATCGGTATCCTGCAGCCCGGCAGAGCCTGGGCCTGGGAGCCGACCCTCGGCGTTGCAGGTGGGGAGTCAGCGTTCTCGGTGCATGGGGCGCGTTGCTTGCTGTCTCGGCCTCTTGACCCACCCGGTTTCACGGCGATGCCAGGCTCAGACGCCTGCTCACGTCTTGCTCTGGGCTGTTCCCCCTCGGTGACCTGCTGCCAATGGCACCCGGTCATTCTGGTTCAGGAGCAAGGGACACTGGACGCATCCCTCCTCCACGTGCCGCTGGCGAGGCCAGAGCCCACTCTGCCCAGGCAGACCCTTGGCCCTTTTTTTGCAGGTTTAGCAGCGGGTGAAGCCATCCGATCCCCGTCTGCTCCTGTTTAGCAACTCAAATGGGGCTGCTGTAACCGTACCCAGGGCTCTGCCGGTGTCTGGGGCTGGGACCTCGGGGGGACTGGGGCAAAGGGTGAGCCAGGAGCGTGCGGGGTCTGAGAGGTCTGGGCTGTGTATTTTTCTTGTTACCCGTGCCATCTGGCTGGCCGGGGGGCGGACCTGCTCCTGCCTTTGGGAAGTGGGGGGAGCACTGGGCAGCTGCCCGGTTCCCCCGGGGTGCAGGGGGCTGAAGGAGCCAAAGGCTTCTCTAGACAATTTCCTTGCAATGAGTTAAAGCGGTCGCCTTCCCACATCCTTCTCTGGGGGACATTATTTTGTGGGGGGAAGTCAGGGGTTGACAGGATAGACATGGGAGTAGCTGAGGGCATGGGAGGTGGGGTCCTGCCGGCTCCTGCCTCAGCCTGTGCCCAGGACCACATGCAAGACCCTTTGGGGTGGAATAAGCATTAGGTCTCCCCCAGGTTTTGCCCACCCCAGCGGTGCTGAGACCAGTCCCGTGTCATGAAGGGGGCATCAGCAGCTTTGCCCAGGTCCTCACCAGTAGGGAAGGGCATGATCTTTGCACAGAGGCTTGCAAAAACATTGTCTTTTCACCCACCTTTGACCAAGGCCCCCCCAGGAATGACCTCCAATGGGGGGTTGTTCCCAGCTGCCCTTGGCGCTGGCTGGGAACCTGGGATGCAAAATAAAGAGTGTTTTGCACTGGAAGTTGAACAAACCCACCACTGAAATGGCAAAGCCGGGGAAGCCCGGCTGTCTGTGATGTCTGCTGGCTCCCACCATGCACCTGACCTCTGAAAGGCAGCGAGCCTTTCATGGAAACCCCCCGAGTCTGATAGCACCAGAGGTCTGGGCATCTCTGTGGAGCGGGACTTAGCCCGAGCCAGCTTAGTCTGCAGCCGCCCATTGAACTGAACTCATTTGAAAAGCAGGCTGAGGTCGGCGGGTGCAAAGCCCGGGGTGGACGCGCTGAGCTCGGTTCTCGGCCGCCTTCAAGGGTTGACCTTGGAGCGGTAGAAGAGAGCCTCGCGCTCATCCATGCACGTGGGCACCTGGGCAGGGCAGGCTCATCGCAGCACCCAGAGAGGGCCCCAGTGCCCGGCTGGAAAAGCTGCCCTTCGCACCCCCCTGTCTGCCCCTTCCCACCTGGGAGCCTCTGTGCCAAGTGGGGGGCGTTCGCGCCGGCAGGCCAGGGGCTGGCGGGCTGCGCTGGGCACCCAGTGTGGGGTGGCACTGGGTTCAGGGGGGCACCGAGCCCCCTGTCCGGGTGCGGGGGGCGGGTGGGAGGGAGGGAGGGGTCCGTGTCTCCCCGCGGGCGGGGGCGGGGGGCACCAATGAACCGGAGCCCGGTCCCGGCGCAGCGCTCGGGGATGCGGCAGCGGCCGCAGGGAGCCGCGCTGCGCCGCCCGGCCCCCAGCCCGGAGGCGGCCCGGGCTGCCGGGCGCAGGGACCGCGGGGCCCCGAGCCGCCGCCGCCGCCGCCCCCCGCGTCCTCGCCCCGCGCCTCCCGCTCCTCCTCCTCCTCCTCCCGCCGCTGCCCGCAGCGCCCGCGGCCGCCCCGCAACTTCCCGAGCCGCAGCGCCGCCGCCTCCCGCCGGCCCCGGCCCGGCCCGGCCCGGCCCGCAGGTACCGCCGGCCCCGCGGGTCCGTGTGTGTGTAGTGTGCGTGTGCGTGTCCCGTGTGTGCGTGTGTGTGCGTGTGAGCGCGTGTCCAGTGTGTGCGTCCACTGTGAGTGTGTGCGTGTGTGTGTGTGTGTCTAGGGCTGGACACCCCCATCACCCCCCCCCCACCCGGGCTGTTTCATCCATACTGAGTTTGGTTGGGGGGGAGTGATTGTGAGTGTGTGTGGTGATTGTGTAAGTGTCTGCGATGCGTGTGTCCATCCAGGGGCTGGGCACTCCCCCACTCTTGACTTTCATCCTGCTGAGTTGGGTATCCCCCGAGGGGCGGTGTGAATGTGATTGTGCGTGTCTGGCTCTGTGTGTGTGTGTGTGTGTGTGTGTGTGTGTGCGTGTGCGCATGCACACGCGAGTGTGTGATTGTCCGTGTGCGGGCATGCTTGTGAGTGCACGTGTGTGCGTCTGTGCTTGTGTGTGCGTGTGTGTGCACGCGTGATTTGTGCGGGGGGTGGTTGTGGGGGGGGTGTTTGCACGCTGAAGCCGGCCCAATGCACCATTGCAAAAAAAGCCAAGCAAAACAAAAGCGGCGCGGCTGGAGCCCGCCCGGGGCAGGCGGCAGCGGGGCGGTGCTGGGGGAGAGGAGCCCAGCGCGGACGGACGGACGGGGTGGAGGGGGCAGTTGTGCCGGGCCCCCCTGGGCAGAGCGGTGTCTGGAGGGGGACGGGGCCCTTCCCCGAGGCCACCCCCAGGCCTTTGGTTTGGTGCTGAGGGGAGCGGGGCCTGGATTTCCGCTCCCTGCACAGCCCTGCGAGCCGGACCCAGCGCCGGATCCGAGCCGGGGCCAGGGCTCTCTGGGTCTCTGCCTTGCCGGAGCGCAGGCAGCTGGGCTTCAAACTTTGCCGCCCTGCCCTTCCCCTCCCCGGCCCGGCCCGGCCCGGCCCGGCCCGGTGCAGCCCTCTCCTTGCAGGGGGGCTGAGCTGGGCTGTCCCGGCTCCCAGCCCCTCTCCCCCATAACACGGCCCTGGGTCTGGGAGATGGAAACGTCCCTGCAAGTGGCTGGTGATGCAGGGCTGGGTTTGTCCTTCCTCCCTCTGCTGCTGTCTCGCACCTCCAGCTGATGTCTTCAGGGTCTGCCAGGCTGGGGCTGGGGAGCGGTTCGGGGGACCCGCCTCCCCCAGCGCCGCGCCGGGACAGAGCCTTGCTGTGTCCTTACCCAGGAGTTTTCACCCGTTTAGGGGTCAGGACCTCTCTGCCGGGCCCCTGGCGCTGTGGGGACTGGGAGGAGGTGACGGCTGCCTGGAGCGGGGCGTTTGCATGGGGCAGAAGGGATCCTGGTCTGGTCCTGCCTCTCCCCTCCCTCAACCTTGTATCTCCCTGGCCTTCCCCGGCCTCTGATGCCCCAGGGGCAGAGGGGCTGCTGTGGGGCTGGGACTTTTGGCAGGACCAAATGCGCTGAGTGGGGCTCCAGGCTCCCTTTCCAGCATGCCTGGGTCTGATCCAGGCTGAGGCTCCCCCCAAATTCCCTGGGGTTCAACTAGGTCTTTAAACCCCAACACCTCTCTGGCATCAACCCTTCAGAGCCTTCCTGTTCTTTCTTTCTTTCTTTTTCCAATGTACTGCAAGCTTTTCTTTCCTGCAGAGACTAAAGGTCCTGGATAGTTCCCCAAGGAAGGTAGAGAAGGAAATGGACCCATCTTTCCAGCACGATCTGTGCTTTCGCCTTTTATCGCTTCCCAGGAGGGCTCCCCACCCTGGGTATTGCAGCCGTGAGTGTGAGGCTGGGGCTTTTCCGGATCTGCGGACGCTGCAAGTTCCCCCTCCAGCTCCCCGGGTTTACGGTGCTGGGAGCAGCGTGAAGCTGCACATGGCTGGCTGCTGGGGGTCTTGGAGGCTGGAGGGGAAGGCTTGATATGCAGGGCCGAGGGGCTGGCCATGTCACCAGCACACTCCAGGAGACGGGCACTGGGCACACGGGCTCTGCCGTCTGCTCAGGGAGGAGGGCATCGAATTTCCAGCCCTGCGTAATTAGATTTAGCTTCTCCTCTGTGCCGGATGGTTGCGCGCGGTGCATGGAGACATCCCTCAGAGTAGACGGGGACTTTTTAGGCTTTGCCCCCTTGCCACGAGTATGCCCCACTGCCCGCCTATGCACAAAGGGGCCAAATCCCCAGCTGATGTCAATCGGGGTCCCTCCACTGAAGGCCACAGGCCTGAAGCGCTGCGGGGTCCGTCGGGGGGCTCTGGTGCAGGCAGGGATGCTGTGTGGGGCCAAGGGTCTGGCATCGGCCTGGGCTGGAACCGTGCAGTGGGGCTGAGAGGGGCCCTGGGCTGGGGAGCGTCACGGCGTGGCGCTCCTGTCGGCCGCGCTGCGTGACTCATCCACGCTCGCCTGATGGGAGGCGTCTCGCTCTGCTAGAGCTGGGGGCCTCATCTGTGCCCCCCTCCTTGCAAAGTCAGGCCTAATGTATGCAAATGTATGCAGCCAGCATTTGAGAGGGAGCCCGGAAGGGATCGTCCAGACCACTGCAGCCTAGCAGGAGCCCCTGCCCAAAAACGGGGGCTGAGAGGGGGCACGTGGAAAGCTGCCAGGGTATTTATCTCTGTCCACAGCATGGGCCCAGCCGGTGCCCAGGGCTGGGGGCAGGTTTCAATATGGGCAGTTGCTGTAAAGAGAGACCAACCCTCCACCCAGCCACGATGACCCCGGGACTCTGCGCTGTTGGTCCCTGTCTTGCATGCTGTGCAGCACGGTGGCCCCCAAGGTCGGCTGGGGTCCCCTCCTGCTCTGTGTGTGTGATGCCTGCGACAAACAGTCTGTGCAGCGCCTGGCGCGGTGGGGCCCGGCCCTGGGGCAGGAGCAGGAGGCGCATCTGACCTTGCAAGGGGGCATTGCTGTGTCCCGGGCTCCTGGCTTCTCTTCCAGCCTTCGGGAGGGAGCATGGCGCAGGGGCAGCTGCACGGGTGCAGAGCCCAGCTGGGGGTGGCTTTGTCCCCTCTGCCCATGCAGCATCCTGGCACCTCTGTTAGGACTCGTGGGCAGTCGCTTTTCTGCTCCATGCCTCAGTTTCTCCAGCGGTGACATGCCCAGCATGCTCTCCCGGTGGTGGCCGGGCCATGGCCATCCTCCGCGGTGCATCAGTCCATGCCGTGCTCTGGACCCGTGGCCCTCGGGCGGGTGGAAGGCAGAGCCCAGCAGGCCACTAGTCTGGTTCCCTCCCCTGGCTGGGAGCGGGGGTGCAGCGTGGCACTCGGTTGCCCTCTCGTGGCCGGCCCAGCTGGGAGATGGAGGAGCCCAGGACTGGCCGTGACCTTGGCTGGAGGTCCAGTGTCTGCAGCCCAGAGGCAGGGTTTCGGGTTCCAGCCACCCAGGCCGGGGCAGCGGGTGAGGCCAGGCTGCACTGCATCTCCCCGGTGGTCCCGAGAGCCGCGGCAGGTCAGGGCTCCCCCCGTTCGCAGGCTGGCACACGCTGGCAGCCCGGCTCTGTGCCAAAGGGACGGTGCCCAGGCCGGGTGGGGAGCAGGAAGCGTGGGCAGGGGAGGCAGCATGTTGTTTGTCTCTGCTCCGCAGCCCTGCCGGGGCCTCGCCGGTCCCCACGCGCCCTTGGCTGCTGCGGAGGCTTCCAGCCCAGCGGGTCCCTGAGCCTCCTGGCGCGGGTGCAATGCAGCCGTGGCAGTGGAGGCTGCGGGGGGGACTCCACAGCTGAGCCCCAGCCAAGCTGCCTCTGCCTGCTCCAGCACGGGAGCACAGAGCTGGGCACCAGGATCCCCAAGCGCTGTTTTTTTACAGGCCCATGGCTGCAGAGATGGCTGGGAACAGGTGCCAGGGCACCGTCTGATAATAGCAAGGCATTGCCACCCCCAGGGCTGGAAGCATTGGAGCAGCTTGTGGCTCCCTGCAGCCGCCAGACCAGCATCTGCTTGCTGCCCCCCAGAACCTGCAGCTTCTCCTTTTAATTCCTTTCCCTGGGTGGCGATGGGGGGAGCGGTATCAGTGGGGGGCAAAGCCAGCCCTTTCCTGGCCTGTATAACCAGTGCATGTATACCCCCAGCCAGCTCCTCTCTGCTCCCCTCTGCAGAGCATCCCCCCTGCCAGCCCCCCAGCTTCGTCGCATCGTGGTGCAAGCGAGCACCAGATGTTCAGGAGGGGCTATTTGGGCATCTGCTATTTAGGCAGCCGGCTCCATGTAGATGCCCGAGAGCACCATCGGTGCAGCTCTCCGGTTGTGCCCGTTGCTGGTGTTGTCCCCGACATCCGGGATCCGCCTGGTTCCTTTGGAGCTGCCGTCCACGTCAGGACGTAATTGTGCTGCAACGGTGCTGGACGTGGTGAAGGGAAGGGCCTGCGGTGGCGTCAGGTCTGCTAATAGGGCAGTGCTGCCCTGATGGGCTGGGCTGGGCTGGGCTGTCTGGATGCGAGCAATGCTGCTCACAGTCCCTTGAGGTAGGTGCCCGCTCCAGGGAAGGCCAGGCCGTGTCTCAGCCCTGGAGCTGCACGCAGTGCAATGACGGTGATGGGCTGGCACCCCTGACCCAGGTGCGTGGCCCTGTGGAAATGCTGCAGGGGTACCCTAGCCCTGTGCTGCAGTAGCTGGCTGCTGACAGGGCCCCCAGCCCCGTGTCCGAATGCCCCTTGCAGGTGTTCTTGCCCATGCAGCTGGAAGTGGGATGTGGGGAAACCGAGGCACAGAGAGGGGAGGTCACTTGCCCGAGTCAGGCAGTGGCAGAGCTGGCACTGGAAGCCCATGCCTTGGCTCCCACTTGTCCTAGCCACTGCCACACGCAGCGTCCCACACCAGAGCAGAGCCCAGGCGCCCTGGTTGCTAGATGTGTGTTGTGCCGGGGGGCATGCGTGCGTGCGGGGGGGAAGGGGTGTCGTATAAAGCCGTGCTGGTCTCCGAGGCCATTTGGAGACCATACACACATACAACCCGGGGCCCGGAGGCTGCCGGCAATATCATTTCAGCCCAAGGACTCATCTCCTAGCTCGCGCGCACAATGGAGGCAGTGACCTGGGCACGGCGCTATCCATTTTTAATGCCCTGCTCCCGGTAGGTTTTGCGTCGGGGAATAAAGAGAGCGGCAGAGGCACCGAGCGCAGCAAACCCGCGAACGCCTCCCTCCACACCCGGCACTCGGTGGGCACCGCGGGCTCAGACCTCAGTTGGTGGCGGTGGGCAGCGCGTCCCCAGAGCAGGGCGGTCTGGGGGATCCTGTATGGTAAGGGAGCCGCGTTGCAGGTCTCATTGCTGTGTTCGTGTTTGGTGCTGAGGTTGTGGTTGGTGCACAGGGCTGCTCAGATTGGGAGGTCCGTTCCCCGAGCCCCGGGTCCTGTGCCTCTAGCATGAAACGGGATGAAAGCCGTTGCTGCTGCTGCTGCTCCCATCCCTCCCCGGGGGAGTCTGCAGCGGAGCTGGTTGGAAGGAGGCCGCATCCCAGGTGGCCAAACCTGAGTCAGAAATGCCCTGGAAAAGCCTTCTCCATTGACCCGACAGCTGTGGGGTCTGTCCCGGTTTTGCTGTGCCGGGCAGGTTGGGGCAGGGCGACCCTCATGCTCTGCACCTGGGCTCTTGGGCATGGGAGCGCTGGGAGCCGCCGGCAGTAGCAGGTTGTTACCCCCGAGCAGCGCGCGGCCGAGGTGACGCGCTCTGCCGAGGCATGGCCCTGCTCCCACGGTGTCCCGGTGTCACGCACGGAGGCAGCGGGACAGGGTAATTTGGGCCTGTTCCCCTCCTCCCCCACGCCGGGGAGGCAGCTCGCCCGCTCGGCTCTGCAATTACCTCGACAGCGCCGCGCCGGGGGTGGGCTCTGCTGCCAGGCCTGCGGCTGCTGTCACCGGGAGAGCGGCGTGCTGGAGGCGGGCGCGCCGGGGCTGTAATTAGCCCAGCCAGGAGCGTCACTCCAGCGGGGCGGGAAGGAGCGTCGTGCCCAGGAACAATGTGGATGGCGCTGGGGGGAGCAGGGCACCCCGGGCAGCACACAGCGGGGCTGAGCCCACATTGCCAGCGGCAGGCGGGGTGTCTTGATATCGTGGCCCCCCCACCCACGAGGGCTAGGAGAAGGATGGAGGAGACCTGGGCACACGTGTGTGCTCCTGGGGCGGTGAGCACCTGCGTGCACGCCCGTCTCCATGCACAGGGGTGTGTGTGCACATGCAAGAGAGGATGCATGTGTGTGGTTGTGAGTGCATGCACACAAGAGTGAGGCTGCGTGTGCCTGGAGGCGAGTCCCTCCCAGGCGTGTGCTGGGTTCGGGTGGCTCCAGGCTGGCGCCTCCCTGCCTGGGCTCCCACGAGCCCCATGCGCTCGGCTCTGCCCGGTAAACAACAGCCTCCCAAGGGCCCCAAGAGCTGCCTCTCCAGCCTGGAGGGGAGGAGAGCTCGCTCGGGCTGGGGAGGACATAAGGGAGCGGCAGGTCTCGGGATGCCTAGCTGGATTCAACCCCCTTGTCCTGGTGCCGGGCTGCCACCAGGCTGGTGAAGCTCAGCAGGGGCCAGCAGGGCCAGTGCTTGGATGGGAGACCCGTGCCAGCATCCTGCATAGGGCTTGGTACGTGGTGTCGGCGGGTCTCTGCTCAGCCTGGTCTCTTTGCAGGGTGCTCGGGATGGGTTTGCATGAGATCTGCAGCCCCAGGGGCATCTCTGGCAGCTGCCATCACCCTTGAGAAGCAGCTGCACAGAGCTGCCCTCGAGCTGCCCAGCTCCTCCACACCGCAGCTGGCACCGAGCAGGGTGCAAAAACCCTTGCGCCAGCTCCTCTGCGCCTTCTGGGCCCTGCCCCGTGCTCCCCAAACCTCCCCTGCAACACTGGTGGGATGCCTTTACTGCTTTCCGGGGTCTGGGGTGGCGTCCCTCCCGCCTGTGCGGGCTCGGGGGCTGCAGGGACGTTCCCCATTGCGTGTCCTCTGTGCTGCAGGCTCCGGGCTCTTGCCACGTGGGGCTGAATCGAGCCCCCCTGATTGCAGTGGGGCTCTGGGGCTCGGCCCTCCTCCAGCCGTGCTGCTCCCTGCCCCGAGCTGAGCCCAGCCCGACTCCTTCCAGCGATGAGCGCGTGGCCCTGACCCCGGCTGTCTCCCCGCAGGTCCATGCCGGCTCGTGGGCTCTGAACCATGCTGGCTCCGTGGGCACCGTCAGCGAGCCCAACCCCTTCACCGAGATAGCCATGAACAGCTGCAAGTACAATGGAGGCGTCGTCCGGCCCCTGGGCAGCCTGAGCGCCTCCCCCCGCCACCTCCCCGAGCTGGAGGCTGAGACCCAGCCCTTGCAGACCCTGCACAGCGCCGGCCTGGAGGCCGTGGTCTCCAAGCCGGAGCAGGCCAAGGTGTCGGACACGAGCGTGGACGCCGGGGAGGAGGACGAGGACGACGAGGAGGCGGCGGAAGCGGAGCGGACCCGGCGGCAGCGCAAGAACCAGAACGTCGGGTACCGGCTGGGCCACCGGCGAGCCCTGTTCGAGAAGCGCAAGCGCCTCAGCGACTACGCCCTCATTTTCGGGATGTTCGGCATCGTCGTCATGGTGACCGAGACGGAGCTCTCCTGGGGCGTCTACACCAAGGTACGGACCGGGCGCTGGGGCAGGGATGTCCTGGGCTGGAGCCGGACACCTCTGGGTGCCCAGGCTTGGGGCCGCGGCCGTGCTGCATGGCGGGTGCTGCAGGGTGGCATCACCCCGGGGTCTGCACACGCAAGTGCCCCACAGGCCTGCCAGTGTCCGCCCTCTGGGAGGAGGCACCTGCCCGAGCAGGTCCACGCATGGGTGTGCAAAGGGGCGGCTGGGGAAGGGGATGCTGAGAGCATCCAGGGGGCTGCTGGCCTGCATCCCCGGGCCCGGAGGCTGCAGTGTCGGCAGTCTCGTGTGGGCACGAGCATGGGGAAACCGGCCTACACAGGCCCATGCGTGTGCCCACGTGTGTGCCCCATCTCCCCATGCCCCTGGCCCTGCCCCTCTCCTCTGGGCTGCACTGGGGATTCCTGGCCCCTGCCCTGTGCCAAGCCGGGGGCTGCTCCTTCCCTCCCTGCCGTGGCCAACGAATGGTGCACCGATCCCCGCCGGCGCCGCCAAGCCCTGACGCTGTGGTCACGAGGGTTGAAGCAGGTGCCAGGAGGTCGCTGGGGAAGGCCTGGGCTAGGTGGAGAGCTTCCCCTGGTCAGTGCACCCCTGGGTGCAATGGGTGCCATGGCATCCAAGTGGCACCGTGGCTTAGCTCCCTCTTGGCCGGGCCTCACAGCCTGGAGGGACCTGCCAAAGCCCGTGAGCTCTCTCTGCAGAGGAAGCTAGAGCTCGGCTTGGATCCACGGGAGCTGGGATCCGCTGTGTGACCTGGGGCGAGCCTCTGTGCCTCAGTTTCCCCATCTGTGAAATGGAATGCTCCCCGTGATGCGTTGGCAGAGGGAGAGGCTGGCAGGGAAGCCCAGCCTAACGCAGCTGCCCTCTGTCTCGCAGGAGTCGTCATACTCATTTGCACTGAAATGCCTTATCAGCCTGTCGACCATCATCCTGCTGGGCCTCATCATCATGTACCACGCCAGGGAAATCCAGGTGAGTGGCTCCTCTGGCCCCCAGCGGGGCAGGGACGGGCCTAGGCAAGGCTGGGGGCAGCGTGAAACCTGGGGGGGATCCTCCTGCGGTGGGCAGGGGCAGACTCCGGATCGGGGCCCCCCTTGCTCCCATCTCACCTGGAGCTTGAGGGCGTTGGGATCCGGGGTCACACGGCTGTGGGGTCTGTGCATAGGGGCAAGGCCATGGAAATCCCCGGGCTTCTCCTGTGAATCATGTTTGCACCCCCAGCACAATGTGTGTGACACCCCGCAGCACCCTAGAAAGGATCTCAGGGTGCCATGTGGGTTTTTAATGCTCCTCAGGCCATTACCGTCAGACTCAGAGCTAAAGCTGGCTCCTGTCCATGCCACGTGTGCCCCTTGGAAAAGGTTTTTCCAGCCATTTAAGGAGGATTTATGGATAATAACACGGTGCTTTTTCCTTGCTAGAGTTACTGGACTCCAAGCAGAGTCCTGCTGCAATAAGACACTGAATTCCCCCCAACGAGCAAGTGACCCCGGGCGGTCATGGACTCGCGTTGCACGAGGCCGTGTCCGTGTCTGCCGAGACTCGGGGCTTCGGTCTGGGGCTTTTTAAAGGAGCGTGAGAGACGTTTGGGAGCGAAGCTGCCACGCTGAGAGAGTCAAACGGAAGACTTTTTGACCGCTTCCTTCCCGCAGCGTCTGCAGCTCATGCGCTGCGGCCCAGAGCCAGCGGGTAACCGAGGGGCTTCTCTCTGCCCCGACTCCGTTGTCTTTGAGCCTGGACCTGCATGTGGCCAGACACCGAGTTGTAAATCCTCTGTGAAGGCCATCGTGCTGCTTGCAGCTTGGCCCAGCTGGGATCCAGGCCGTGGGGCCCCGTTCCCATGGGCATGCAACCCCCACCCCCCACCCCATAGGGTGTTTGCAGTGTGGACGCAGCTCAGGGGTCCTGGCACACCAGTGCCTTCTCCCAGCGCCCCCAGGATGCAGGTGTGTTGCTGTCTGAGGGCTCCCCAGGTGCAAAGCAGCAGAGACGTTGGGTCCATGGGGGCTCGCAGAGAGCCGTTGCTGTGGGATGACTGTCAAGGGACCCTGCTGTGGCCCCCCCATACCGCCCTGGGGCTCGGGGGGCCGGGCCGGCGAGCTGCCTGCAGCCTGGGCAAGCACCAAGGGGGATGGAAAATCCCTGCTCGGGGCCTGGGACACGGCCCGCGGCTGCTGGCGCAGAAGCAGCTGCGCGCGGCGACTCCGGGCCGGGCGGGCGCGCGCTCATTACTCAGCTCAGCAGCTCCAGCTGTTGCCGACGCCGCAGAGGCATCCATCTTCCCGCAGGCTCCTCTCGCATCCTGCTGCTGCTCCCAGCACCAGCCAGGCCCAGGAGGAGCCCGGCAGAGTCCCGGCGGTGCTGCCATCGCCCGTGGAAACTCTGTCGTGGGCTGGCGTCATCACCGTGTGCGCCGGGCTGGCCGGGATGGGGAGCAGAGGACATGCATCCATCCTGTCCCTGTCTCTTTGCACCTCTTCTGCCCTCTCCATCCCCCGGTGCCCGCAAGCTTGGCCCCAGGAGGAGAGCGCCCTGCTCTGCCACTGACTCATGGGGTGACCATTGGTGCATCACTTAGCCCAGGCTCTTGAAGGGTGTGGGGCCATTCGTGCGAATATTCACCCCCTCCCCCCACATGGGGGGAGCACCAGCTGCTCATGCTGCGCTGGCCCCAATGGGTCCCCAGCCAGGATCAGGGCCCTGTGGTGCAAGGGGCAGCTCGGACCGTCTGGCCTGTGGAAGAGCCCAAGGGGGGTGGGGAAGCCGGGGGCAGATCTCAGGGCTCCTGCGTCCCAGGCGGGGGTGTCATGTCCTCTGGCCTCTCACCGACCTCCCCCGCTCCCCCCACAGCTCTTCATGGTGGACAACGGGGCGGACGACTGGAGAATAGCCATGACCTACGAGCGGATCTTCTTCATCACGCTGGAGCTGCTGGTGTGCGCCATCCACCCCGTGCCGGGCCAGTACATCTTCACGTGGACGGCACGCCTGGCCTTCACCTACACCACCTCGGTGGCGGACGCCGACGTGGACATCATCCTGTCCATCCCCATGTTCCTGCGGCTCTACCTGATCGGGCGCGTCATGCTGCTGCACAGCAAGCTCTTCACCGACGCCTCGTCCCGCAGCATTGGGGCCCTCAACAAGATCAACTTCAACACCCGCTTTGTTATGAAGACCCTCATGACCATCTGCCCCGGCACTGTCCTCCTGGTCTTCAGCATCTCCTCCTGGATCATCGCCGCCTGGACCGTCCGCGTCTGCGAGAGGTGAGCCGGCGCCGTGTCCCCGGGGGCGGTGCTGGGAGGCAGGCTCTGTGGTGCAGCTGGTGGCATGCTGAGCTCCCGTGGGCAGAGCAGGGCTGGGGACCCCTCGGGGCAGGAGTCCGGGCGAGGGGCAGCTACCCTCTGGGCAGCCGGTATTGACCCCCTCCCCAGTGTTAGCGGCAGAACCGAACCCTTGCCCCCAGCCGGGTGGCTCCAGAGCGGTGACCGGTGGCTCCAGCCACACCGTGCCACCCTGACCGTCTGGTGTCGGCATTGACCTGGCTGCATGGGGCCCCCAGCGCTCGCCGCTGCCCCGTAGAGCGTGCAAAGCCGTGGCCGTAATGCACCCAGCCCAGGCGCCGCACGGCCCAGTTTGACTGGGCGGCTCCCATGGGACTCGGGGTAGGAACCAAGGGGCGAGGGGAGCCTGGACAGCACCCTTGAGTCTCCTTTGCAGCCAGGACACAAAGGCGTGTTCCCTCCCTGGGTGAAAGATGAAGGGTTTCTGGCGCTCCCAGGCTGAGCTGCTCGCAGCCCCTGTGTGGGACTTGGTTTCCAGCTGCCCCCCGGTTCACAGCTCCGTGCACCCCGTTCCCCCTGCTCCTTCCCGGGTTCGAGTGCATGCCGGTGGGGCCGCGCTGCCCCTGGCGTTGGAGGAGTTGGGGGTCCGTTGCCCTTGACCGGAGCCGGGGCAGGGGTGTCCAGCCAGCGCTGCCTAAGGGAGCTCCGGCTGCCAGTTGCCCGCACCCGGTGGGGGGCTGGCGCCCACGTCCGGTCCACGCGCGTGCGCTGTCTTCTCCCCCACCCTCTGCCCCCCAGGAGTGGGACTGCTCGTTAATCTGCTGTTGTTTTCCCTCTCTGATTGCTCTGCTGCTCGCAGGGACAAACTGTGAGTCCTGGTTCCTAGAACCCCATAGCCACGCTCCTGCACGGGACGCTGCCCCCACCCCTCACCCCCCACCCCTGCCCCAGGCTTGTGCCTGCCCAGAATTTAAGATTAGCTGCAGCCGGCGGTGGGGAGGGGGGCTGAGAAGTAGGGGTGCAGCCGGTAGCAAAGGGGCTGTGAACTTTGAAAGGAGCCTGGAGCCTTTTCACTTGGAACCTCTGCCTTTGGTCGGTGACGGGGGTGCCCCCACCCCCAGGACCCGGACCGGCTCTCGCACCCTTCTGCCTGGCCGAGGGGTGGGGGCGGCCCGGTTAGCCCCTGCAGCTGAGCAGACCCCAGCCTGGCTTCCTCGTGCCTTGCTGGAGTGGATCCTGGCCATTCGGGGCTCCTGCTCCCGCCGTGCAAGCCAAAGCTGGCGGGAAGGAAGCTGCGGGGCCCGTCAGCAGCAGGAGCCGGGTGTCCTGGGCAGGTGGGAGTGAGGGCACGCGTTGGCATGGGCTGCAGCCAGGGCCCCCCAAGAAACAGGCTGGCCCGTGGCTCCCAGGTGCTGGGCAGGCAGATCCCTGCCCAGGGCATCCCGCCTTCGCCCACTGCCGGGGCCGCACTCCCCCTCCTCATGCCTGGCTCGCAGGGTGGGCTCAGGCCCTCTGGCCCCCGTGGCTGGCACCTCCGCGTCTGCTTCGGACACCTGGCCTGTGAAACACCCCCTTGCTGCTCAGCCGGCCTTCCTCCGCCACCCCCTGCTCGGAGATTTCTGCGTGCTTCCTGGCATCCTGAGGCCTCCAGGCTCCCTGGCCAAATAGGTGACTTGTCAGCCCCGTGGTGCAAGTGGGGAAACTGAGGCACGGGCAGCACGACCCCACAGCAAGTCAGGGGCTGGAGCCCCGGGCCGCAGAGCTCTCCCTGCAGTGCTGGGGGTCACCTCAGCCGGTGTGCCGAGCTGCCAGAGCTCAGCAGGGACCTTCTCTGGGAGGAGCAAGGGGCATCCATCATCGTCGGTCGCGGGGGCCACGGCTGTGGCTGAACGGAGCCAGGTCTCAGTCTAGCGGCCTTTATTGGCGAGGGGCAGCTTGCTGCGCCTACATGCTTCTGCGTGTGCAGATGTACACGGGCACACATGCGTGCACAGGTGCACACGCACCTCTCCCCCCGCCCGCCTCAACTTTCCCAGGCTTCACCGGTGTGAGCTAACCCGCTGCGCTCTCAGCCATCCATCCATCCATCCATCCATCCATCTGCTGGCCCCCACTGGCCTCACCTCCACCCATAGTGCTTTGTGGTCCCCCCTCGCGCACACACACATGCGCGTGCGAGGTGTCACCTCTGCACCCCGGCCGAGGTTCCAAGCCCCACTTTCAAAGGCTCACCCGTGCCCGTGGCCAGGGCGGTGGGGGGAGACGGGGACAGTGCCTGAAGTGGGGGTGTTGGAGGAACGCAGCAATCCTAAATTCGAAGTCTCATGCTTGAGTCCGGGTCCGGCCGTGTTCGGGTCTGGCTGTCTCTCCGCTTGGGGTCGGATGGCCCCGTTCTCCTCTCCTCTCCTCTCCCCCCGCCCCCCTGCATGCCTCTGATGCCCGCTGCACAGCTCCGAGTCTCCCGGGACCTGCAAAGCTGCTCCGCGTCAGTCCTCCCACATCGGGCACCCGTCCCCCACCCCATCCTTCACTCGTTTTGCTGCGGGGTTTCCGGCCTGGGCACAAGGTCCCCCCATGCAGGCCCTCGGTGCTGAGTCTGCCGCTCCCCAAGTTGGGTACATGGGTGGGGGGCAGAGGAGCAAGACAGAGCCTCGCGGGGACCCCCCTGGCAGCCTCCGAGCCTGTGACCCGTGGTTCCTCTCCATAGCCAGGGACGGGGGGACTAGGAGGAAGCCCAGCCCCGAGAGGCCAGTGCGCGACAGCAACCCCATTGCCTTAGCGAGGAGGGTGGACCTGGTGCCCTGGGTAGTGCCAGTTTGCACAGGAACAAATGCCACCCCCTCTCCGTGCTCCCCCCCGTGTCATGCCCAGGAACGGGGTCTCGTGGCTCCCTGCAGATGATGAGGGATTTGAGGCTGGAAGAAACCGGTGGGCGAGAGCCTCGCGCCAGCCCACAGCAGAGCTCGGAGGTGGGGGCTCTGGTGTGGGGGTGCAGACCCCGCCAGCCGTGGCTCCGTGGGGTTCTCCTCTCCAGCTGGCTCGGAGGCCTGGGAGGGTGAAGGCCACGTCCCAGCTTGGTGCTGGCGGGACCGGCAGGCCTCCTAGCTGGGAGCTTTGGCCCGTTTTGAGAACAGGTGTTTTGGGAAGTGCTGGTGTTTGTGCAACCTTTGTGCCCCCCGTGGCCAGCTGCTCTCTAGGGTCGCAGACACCCAGGTCGTCTCTGGCCCAGGCCCACACATCTGGGGGCTTGGTCACGGACCCACTCTCCGCTGGGGCTGAGTCTCCCGCACCCTGCAGCTTCCCGGGCTTGGAGATCCCCAGGGGGAAGGGATGTTGTGTGTTGCAGATGGCTCCCCCCGAGGCCCTGGGGACGTACAGAGCTTCCCTGGAGGCACAAGCAGAAGGTGCCGGGAGGGTCCCTCCATATCCAGTGGGTGCAGACTTCAGCTCACCTGCAGCATGTCCCCGGGACGCGGGGAGGGTGCCCGTGTCCTGCACCGGCTTCTCTCCCTTCTGCCGAGGCTGGCATGCAGCATGCGAGGCGTGTGGCTGGCTGGCTCCATCATCCCATTGCCTGGCACATCCCTGCCATGCCGTACCCAAGCTCTGCACAGACATCGGGCTGATCCCTCGCACCTGCCCCCCCCGTCATGCCCTAAAAGGTGGGGAGGGGTCCCCTGAGCTATTGCTGCACATCCCCGTGTGCCCCCGAGTCGGCGGGACCCTGAATCAGTGCTTTCCCGTAAGGCGGGTGCCACCGATCTTCATCCAACGGGTCAGCCACAGGCCGTCTCCTCCGTGCCAGCCAGCCGGGCCAAAGGGCAACGGGCCCAAGGAGCCTCAGGAGGGGGCCAGCCATTTGGCTTTTTAAGGCTGTAAACCCCCAGCCGAGCCTGGGAGACGCTGGCGCCAGCCTTGCCGCGCTCCGTCCTGCCTTGGGATGCCTTGCCCGGCTCTCAGTGGGGACTGGGGAGCTGCCCGCCGGTGCTCCCGGGCTGCTTTTTGCAGCTGGAGCTCCAGCTCTTGGGCTGGGTTTGTTTCCACTGGGCTGAATGCCGACCTCAGGCACCGGGGGGGGGGGTGTGCGTGACCCCCACGGGCTTCAGGGTAAAGCCCTGCAGCATTGCCCAGCCTGGCAAGCTGGCCTGGGCTCATTCCCCTGCCTGAGCCCGCGTTGCACTCGCAGGCCCTGGGAAGAAGGCGAGAGGAGACATCTAATTATTGAGACTCCCAGCTCCAGGGTCTCTGATGGATGCTGGGGCTGGCGGACGAGTTCCCCCTCGTAGCAGAGGTTCAAGTCTCATCCGCTGCCCAGAGCGTGCCCGAGGCAGCCCCGCGGCGTGGCCTGACGTTGGATTAAGATGCGATGCGCGACCTCCAAAATCCCGCCCCGGGGGACGGTGCCAGGCCCCCGGCGAGCTCTGACTGGCGCCTTCTTGCCCCTTGGCAGGTACCACGACAAGCAGGAGGTGACCAGCAATTTCCTGGGAGCCATGTGGCTGATCTCCATCACGTTCCTCTCCATCGGCTACGGTGACATGGTCCCCCACACCTACTGCGGGAAGGGCGTCTGCCTGCTCACTGGCATCATGGTAAGCCCGGACGGGCGCGGGTCGGGGGCAGAGATGCTGCGTCCGGAGCACGCTGCGCAGGGACGAGTTCTGGGAGGGACGCTGCTGCTTTTCCAGCCCCGTCACCCCCTATTTTGGGGTAGGGACCATGGTGGAGCTGCAGCTGGAGCTGCAGGAGGGCCTTCCTCCGCTGGCAGCAGTAGTAGGCTGTTATCCTCTTCTAGGGAACAGCCTGGAGAGGCTGCTAAAGCTGATCTTGGCCCCTGCTCCCATCACCAGCGCTGTGTCCCCCAGCGGGGGCACCTGCTCATCCAGCCCCACCTCTCCCCATTGCAATCAGGCAGGGTTTGGCCCCCTCGTCTCCTAAGGAGGAGGCTCCTCTCTGCCCTCCTGCCGGCCTTGGATCCCCTTGCCTGCTGCAGCCCTGTAACCCCTTAACCCTGTCTCGCTCGCAGGGCGCCGGGTGCACGGCGCTGGTGGTCGCTGTGGTCGCCCGGAAGCTGGAACTCACCAAAGCTGAAAAACACGTGCACAACTTCATGATGGACACGCAGTTAACGAAGCGGGTAAGGCCTCCCCACAGCCTCCAGCCCAGCCTGCCCGCAGCCTCCGTGCCCCCGGGCACCTCCGCCCCTCAGGGGGCTTGCTGGAAGGGCAGCGCTCGCCCCCGGGCCCTGCGTTGGCGCTGCTACGGGGTGACTCTCACCCTCCGGGCTCCTCGCCTGGCATCCCAGCTCAGCCCCTCCGCGGCCACGCTGATTCCTGTTCCCGCAGGTGAAAAACGCTGCTGCTAACGTACTCAGGGAAACGTGGCTCATCTACAAACACACCAAGCTGGTGAAGAAGATCGACCATGCCAAAGTTCGGAAACACCAGCGTAAGTTCCTCCAAGCCATCCATCAGTAAGTCCAACACCTTTACCTGCTTCGTATTCAGTCCCTCCACAGCCTCCCGGCTCGGGCGCTGGGGGAGCGAGGTAGGGGGGCGGCAGGCAGGGGCTGGGGCACGACCACGAGAGAGGAGGACGGGATTTTGGAGAGATGCAATTCCCTCGCGATTCGGTTTGGCCGTCGCCAGCCGGCCCTGGGCAGAGCCGTGCAGGGGAATGAATTCCTGCCAAAGGTTTCTTCAAAAGGAAATGCGGCACAGTGGGTTTTATCCCCGGGGTTTTCCCCTTTCCGGCTCCTGAGCCCGCTTGGAGCTGATGCGCGGCTTTCCAACCCGGGAAACCGTCTTCCAGCCTGGCCGACGAGCGCTGGCTGCATCGCAAAGGGGAAACGGGGTGAAGCAGCCGGGGTCTCGCGCTTGTCTTGTCCTTGAGGAGCCAGGGGCTTTGGCCAGCTTGGCCCTTGTTACCTCCTGGCCGCCAACGGGCTGAGCTGCCAAATGGGGGAGGGAGTCCTCTTCCCGTTGCTCTCCATCCCCCGTGGCTTTTCCGCCAGCTCCGCGTGAAATGTCTCCCGTCGCCCAATTTAGCACCTCCGTCTTCCTCCCTAAAGATACCTCCGGCCTCTCCCGTTCCCAAAGGGGTTCGTCTCGGCCCCTCGAGGCAGCACAGTGCTGCAGGGTGGGAAGAAGGTGGGAAGCAGAGACGAGAGGCCTGGGGATGGTCACGGCCTGCTGGAATCGGCAGGGGTCCCTGCGCCTGGTCGCTGTGGGCGAAAGGGCTTTGCTGGGCTGGGGTCCCTCTGCGAGCCGTGGGGCTGGCAGGGGCAGCCTGGGCACCGATGACGTGGGCAGGGCTCAGGATGCAGGATGGACCCTGCCCCCCCAAAAGCAAAGCCCGTAGCACCCTGCGGGGCACTGCTGTGTCTGTCTGTCCGGGCAGGGGTCAGGGTGGGGGGGCACCCGTGTCTGCCCGGTCTCCGTCTGCAAGCTGGCTTGGCTTTGCTCCGATTTGTTTTCCCACGCGTGATGTGTGTCGCACGCCCTCCCCCCCATGCACGCGTCCTCACACTCATGCACGCTCACACAGAAAGGCCCTGCTCTGCACGGGGGTGGGGAGGGGAGCCATGGCTGCGGGGGAGATGCTGCTGCTGCTGCTGTCCCCAGCATTCGCCCCGGGTCTGGAGCAGGGGGACAGGTGGGTGTGCATGGGGATAGATGGGTGGGTAGGTGGCCCAGGACCCAAAGGGAGAGGGTGCAGGTCTGCTTCTTGGCCCATGAAGAGAGAAACTGAGGTAGGTTCCCTAAAGGTCACAGTCACAGCAGTTCTGCACCCCGCTACACGGGGCCCTGGGCTGGCCCAGCCCCCCGAGACCCAGCCAGGTGGTCAAGACAGGGCCAGGATTAGGGCCCGATCTTGCTGGCTTCTCCAGTAGGCACCAGTTAGCTCTCCCTCCCGCGGGGATGCAGCCTCCCCATGCCCCTGCCCTGTCTCTCAGCTGTGCACCCCCCAAACCATCGTCCGTGGGGGTCAGCACCCCACGTGCACGCTTTGGCCTTGCATCCTGGGCAGCCGGGTGCTGGCCAGGCCTCGGCCCCTGCAGGGAGCTCGGCCAGGCCAGGCCCACGTAGCGGCGGGCTGGGCCTCTGTGTGAGAGTGGGGCGCGGGCCGGGTGGGCGCGTGCGTGGGGCTCGTGTGTTATTAAACCTGTGTTGTGTTCTGTCTTTGTTCTGCCCGGCCCCTCCAGAGCTCAGAAGTAAGTGGCCTGCGGGAGCTGCCGGGCTCTAACGTGACCCTGTGTGTGCATGGCTTCATGTCGCGTGCTCGGGGGATCCTGCCCCATCCGGTGCCGCGGGGCGGGAGAGAGCAGGGGAGCTGCCCCCCTTGCCCACCCTGCGGGGCTTCTCCCTGGAGCCGCTCCAGAAGTGTCCTGCCGTGTCAATCCAGGGGCTCCGACCGGGTGACCCCAGGTTTCCCATCAGCCACGCAGCCATGCGGCTGTGCGGCAAAGGCTAGGCTAGAGCCAGCCGTCGTAGCATTGGCCCCTCCATGAGCTGCCTGGTCGAAACTCCAAAGCCCCCGAGTCGAAACTCTGCAGCCCTTGGCTGGTGGTGTTGTGGGGGGCTTGCAGCAGGGCTTGGCACGCAGGGAAGGAGCTGGGAACGGGGGCAGCGGTGTGGGGATGGACATGGCGATGGGCTACGAGCTGGGCAGAGTTCAGGCTGGCTGCTGTGACCCCTGCCCGGCGTGGGCGAGAGGGGGGCCGTGCCGCGGGTTTGCTGCCGGGGTAGGGAGAGCAGGGGAGAGGGAAGCCGCTGGGCTCCTGGCTGCAGGCTCTGGGGTCCCGTGCGCCATCTCTGCCGGGTGCAGAGAGAAGCCTGCCCCTGGCCTCCCATCCCCGTCCCCTGGCTCTGGCAAGGGCACCCCGCTCCCGAGGGAGCAGCCCGTCAGGAGCGGAGCCCCGTGCGCTCGCAGGGGTCCCCTGCACTGCGTGTCCCTTGGGGGGCCGGCCCAGGCACCCCGCCGTCCTGCCGGGATGGCACTGACCCCCTGCCTCTCCCTTCACTTTAGATTAAGGAGTGTGAAGATGGAGCAGCGGAAGCTGAACGACCAGGCGAACACGCTGGTGGACTTGGCCAAGGTGAGCGGGCCGCGGTCGCCGGTTGGCACCAGGCACCCGAGTTGCGGGCGGCACCCCGGGGCTCCTGGGCTCTGCGCCCAGCTCGGGGAGAGGAGGCTGTAGCCGTTCCAGCAGCCAGGACTCGCGGGTTCAATCCCCAGGTCCGGTGCATCCTGGGGCACCTCCCTCTGCTCCCCAGCAAATGGGTCCGGGATGGACCGGTGGAGCTGCCAACTGGGCACCGCTCAGCACTGCCCTTTCTTGTCCCACAGACCCAGAACGTCATGTATGACCTGGTGTCCGAGCTCCAGGAGCGCAACGAGGACCTGGAGAAGCGCATCAGCACCCTGGAGGGCAAGATCGATGCCCTGGGCCTCAGTATTCACGCCCTGCCGGGCCTCATCACCCAAGCCATAACCCAGCAGCAGCAGCAGCAGCGACGGGGCCAGGGCCCAGGCACGGGCACCGCTGCCCGCTTCTGCCCCGGCTCCAACAGCTCGGAGCGCTCCTCATGGACCCCCACGCGCCGGAGGAAGTCGCCGTCCACCGCGCCCCACACCTCCTCGGACAGCGGGTGACGGGCGGGCGGGCGGGCGCAGCGCCCACCTATGTCTGGCCATTGTGTGGCTGATCCTGGTAGCTTTGTTCTGTAAAGCCCTGTATAGTCAAACTCCTCGAGTCGGCCATGCTGGAGCGACGCCGCGGCCACCGCCTGGTGCTGCCCCGCAGCCGGGACCCCCCCGGCTCCAGCCCCGGCCCCCCCCTTCTCTTGGGGTGAAGGGCTGGGTTGGGGGGAGGGAGCCGACTGCAGCCAGAGCTGCCGTGGCTCTGGAAGGCGTTGGTGGGACAAGCGGCAGCGGGGCTCAGTGGTTAGGGCAGCGTCTGGACTCCGGGGCGGGGGTTTAGTGGTGAGAGCCAGGGGGGCTGGGAGCCCGGACTCCCGGGTTCTGTGCCCAGATACAGGAAGGGGACGGTTCCCCGGTGGTGAGAGCCAGGCAGGGCCTGGGAGTCCCGACGTAGGGGCCGTATCCCTGGCTCTGCTGCTAAGTGACCTTGGCTACGTCACTTCACCTCTCTGTGCCTCAGTTTTCCCCATCTGTACAATGGGGGCAACGATGCTGACCGCCATCTAATGCTGTGAGATTCTCGGATGCAATATTACACCCCTGCGGACTGCAGGCGGGGTGGGCTGATGGGGTCCGGCCCAGGTAGCAGCTCCTGGCCGCCTGGCATTTGGGAACCAGGCTGACTCGTGGTCCAGCTGGGCCCTACTGTGGGGGTGAGGGGGTCCCCTGCATTCCTGGGGGAGCAGGGGCCAGGGGATGGGAGCTGGGGTGCAGAGAGGAGCGTCACCCAGACTCACGTGGGGGTCTGGGAGTGGGGCAAGGGCTGCGCTCCCGGCCTTGCGTTCCCCCTGGTCCCAGGCTGAAGGAAGCAAATTGCTCCCCTTGGACCGTCTGCCCTGCAGCGGGTCCCCTGCACCACGGCCGTGACCCTACAGCCCCTGAAGGCAGACGGGTGCAGTCAGGGACCTGGAGGAGCTGGGCCTGCAGGGCTGAGCAGGGGGGCTCGCAGCCACCTCCCCCCCAGGAGACAGGTGGACCCATTGTGCCCCTGCAGAAGGCTGGAGCGAGGCACAGACCCCAGCCCCGAGGCCCTCAGCTGGCCCCTGACCAGCCCTGAGCACCACATCTTGTAGCGCATGGAGATGCGGGGGTGGGGGGAGGGAAGAGGTTGTGGGCTCATCGCAGCAGGAGGGGCCCGCTGCAAGCTTTGGGGCTGGAGTCCGATTTGGGGGTGGGGGGGAGGGTCTGGTCCATCCCGGACTTGGAGCTCCCCCGTGGTCTGGGCAGGGGGCGCGCTGTGTGGCCGGGGCGGGGGTCCCGTTGGAGGGTGAAGGGAGCAGCCCAGGGCTGCTCCCTTGTATTTATGAATGGAGCCCACCCTGCTCTATCTGGAATAACCCATGATGTCGAAGGCCGGCGCAGCCAATCAGAGGCCTCGACGGGCTACCTGTTTTCCCAGGGCAGGACAGACCGTTCCATTGTGATTTCCTGGAGGGCGGGAGGGAGGGCTAGGGGGGCACGTTTGAAGTGCTTTTGTAAGCAGCTGCAAAGCTGTGCTAGGATTTCCACCCCTGGCCAGGGCGCGGGGGTGTAGGGGAGGGATGCCCAGGGCCAGCCTGGATGCTGCCAGGCCCCAGGGCTTACGCTGGTGCATCTGGGTACCGCTGGGCTGGTGCCAGTGTTGCCTGCAATGCGGGGATTTGGCCCCCGGGTCCTGCCTCGCTCCAGGGCTGGGCCGGACATCCTCTCCCTGGGCAGCTGGGTGCCAAGGGGCCAGGCCAGAACCGGGACTCGACAGCCTCCCCGGAGGAATGGCTTGGGGAGCACTCGAGAAAGGGAAACCTAATAAAGCGAGAGCTGAACACTGTGTCCGGTGTCTTGTTTCGGCGGTGCGGACGAGGACGAGGACGAGGTGGAGGAAGCCGGGGTGGGTTGCAAGCCCCGTCGGATCTGGGGCCTGCGGCTCGCTGGGCCCCTGCCTTGCTGTCCTGGGGCTGAGCAGGGCTTGGGCAGGAGGTGGACTGGGAAGGCGTGGGGAAGCCTTGGGGTAAAACCCTGCTTCTCCGTGCCCTGCGGACACCTGGCTTCTGCGCTGTCGGGGGTCCCCGTCCAGTGTACACCTGGCTCAGATTGGGGTAGACCCCCCCCCCCCCCCATCTGGGCCTTTGCACAGTCCACATAGCATCCCCCAGACCTGACGGCATCCCGCCAGCCTCTGCAACCCCCATTCATCCCTCCAAGCTGGGGCACACTTGTTTTGGGGGGTGGGGGAAGCCCCAGAGGAGGAGGGGCTGAGGCTGGGGTCCCAGAGGGCTGCAGGGGCTGCCCCCCTCCCTGCCCTTTGCCAGGACCCATGCAGCCCAGTGGCAGGGGCTCTTGGCTGCAGCTGGGGCAGCCCAGAGCTGTGGTGCCCATGAGGCATGACATGAACCATGGCTGCTGACAGGGATGGGGACCCCCACGGTCCCCGGCCTATTCATGCTGCGACCGCCCGTGCCCCCAAGCTCTCCTTCCCTTCCAGGATCCAGGCTCTGGGCACCTCCCTCATCCATCAGCCATACAGAAGGAGCCGGGGCTGGCTCGGGCAGGCGGCATGTCCATGCACGGGGTGCCAGGCCCCAAGGCAGAGCCCTGCTCCAGCCAGCTCCTAAAACACAGCGTGGATCAGGAGAGCCCAGGACTGGGCTAGCAGGAGTGGCATGGGCATGGGCATGGGCAGAGCTGGGGACCTGGGGCTAGGCCAGGCCCCAGGCAGCACTCCCCACCTCTTGCTGCAGCAACTGTGACCCTAAAAGAGCCAAATACCTGCTGTGCAGGTGCAGACCTCCCCTTTGGATGGGCATGTCTGACCACGGCCTGCCAGGCCCCACCACCCCCACGGCTTCCTTCGAACAGTGCTCAGAGTGAGGCTCCAGCAGCTGCACCCTCCCAGTCCCCCCAGTCACTGGGACCAGCCCCTCCGCTGGCCTACAGCAGGCAGGCCAGTCGCACAGCAGGTGTAGGAGATGCATTGGAGAGCATCACATTCACCTGCGGCTGGTCCTTATTAAGGCCAGGGAGGGCTGGCAGGGCTCAGGCTTTGCAGGGAGGTGAGCTCTAGAGCAGGCGGTGATGCGCAGAGCAGAGCAGAGCAGAGCAGAGCAGAGCAGAGCAGAGCAGAGCAGAGCAGAGCAGAGCAGAGCAGGCAGGCAGGCAGGCTGGCTGGCTGGCTGGCTGGCTTGGGGCAGGGAGCTGTAACCCCCCTGGGGAAAGGGACTGACTCTAGCTGGGCATTTCTGCCTGCGCAGCCCCAGCGCTGTGCTCGGGTGCAGCCTCGTGCCCCGCTGGGGCTGCAGGCAGAGCCTGGCTGCTTGGGGGAGGCTGGCTCCCGAGGCCCAGCCAGGCAGGGGTTCAGAGCTGGGCTGCAGCTCTCTCTCTCCTGCTTCTCCCTCCGTTCTGGTGGCTTCTGCTCCCTGGCGAGTGGCCAGCAGCGGAGTGTGAAGGAGACGGCCGGCCGGCGGGCTGCCAGGAGCGGGCAGGCTGCAGGGACAGATGGATGGATGTGAAGCGTGGGGGCGCAGCACCCTCTGCCGGCTGACCCCGCACCTGAGCCAGGTCCTGGGGTCTGGGCTTCTGCGGAGGCGCCTCTGCCCCTTGGGTCTGTCGGCCTGGGGCTGGTCCCTGCCCGGCCTGGGGCAGCCCTGGTGTTCCCTGCTCGGCTGGGGCAAGGGTATGTCCTGGGCCCTGGACACCAGCCTGACACAGCTCTGCTGCGCTGCCCCTCCGCAGTGCCCTTGCCAGACTATCGACCCTGGGTCTGACCTCCGTTGCCTAGATGAGCCTGAGATGGCTGGGTTGGACTGGATGTGACCTCCTGAGGTCCCTTCCCACCCTCAGCTTCTGTGATTACAAAGCCCTGATGATGCTAACGAAGGACCCTCGTTAGCCACTGCCCTGTCACGTGTTGGAGCTGTGCAGAGCCTGACCAGCAGGGGGTAGCAGCCGTCCACGCCCTGCCCGGCTCATGGCAGTGCCCAGCACCAGCCTACTATTGCTGCCGCCAGGAGCTGGCCACGCTCCTCCAGCAGGTCCCCTACATCAGGGTTGGGGAACAGTCCAGGAGCCAAGCCCTGCTGCTGCCCTGGCTGGGAGGACCGGGTTGCACACTCATATGCGCATGCACACACGCACGCACGCAGGCCTTATCCTGTTGACGCTCGGAGCCAGGCTCTGCTGGCTCTGCACACAGCGTTTCCTGGCAGCGGGGCCGTGGGCTGCACAGTTAATGTTTAACCAGAGGCAGATCCCGGCTGCGCTGGACGCGCGCGGTGCCCGACGTCGCCCGGACCGGCGCTGGGGATGAGGAGCAGCCACGAGACCCCCGTGCCACGCAGCCCCTAAGCCGTGGGTAAGACAGATCCAGGGTCCCTGCGGCACGGTCTCCCCACTCGGGCTAATGGCCCTGGGGCTTGGGGTGGCATTGGAGTCTGAGGGGGGCTGTGACAATGAGACTGCCCTGCAAAGCTCCCTCTGCCACACGCCAGCCCGAGCCCGCTGCAGGGGTCTGCTCCCTCGGGGCTTCTTGGGAGGAACGGCAGGAAGGTGTTCCCGACTCTGGTGCCAGCCTTCTGCGCAGGGTGCTGAGCGCTGCCTTTAGCAGGCTGGGTCCTCTCCCTTGAAATGTCTCGTGAACTGCCAAGAGCTGCATGCACATTGCGGACACCCAGCAACCCGTCCTTTGGACCCTGCCTGTTGCCTTGTGCTGCTTTCATTGTACAACGCCGAAGGCAGAAGTATGACTACAGATCTAGCATGGGGAGGCCCGGGCGGGACGTTGGCCCCGGCCCCTGGGGTGAAAGCCAGGGAGGCCTTTCTCCAAGCAGCTGCCTGGCTTGGAGGGCTGCTTGCCACCGTGGGGCTGGCCCAGCGTTGCTCCCTGCCTATGTGCCAGAGGCTCGGTCCCTCCGGAGGGCTGGGCGAAGCGCTGGGAGCCATCCCAAGTATCCCAGGAATTTGCTCACCTTTCAACAGCGGGAGCCGAAAAGCAGCATTGCTGCAGCGCAGCCCCGGGGTGCTGGTGGGGCCGGGGGCACAGACTGCACCCGTGCACGGAGGGGGAGAGTCCACCCTGGGCTCTTGCAGGGAAGGGGCGTGTGGGGCACGATGCTGCCCCAAGCAGCCGGGGAGCTCTGCCAGCGTCTGAGGTTTGGAAGCCATTCGCAGGGACTGACGGGCGGGAGGGAAGGCGCGACGGGGCCCAGGCCAAGCCCTGGCTCATGGCTCCTGTCACACTAGCAGCGAGAGGCCCAGGGCAGGATCGGAGCCCCTTGTGCTGGTGTTGCCCATGTGCACAGGGAGAGCAACCCTCGGCTCTGGGTCAACCCAGCCAAGGGGGAAACTGAGGCACACGGGGGCAGTGACATACCAGGATACCCCACACAGTCAGTGGCAGGGCTCAGACTGAGCCCAGAGCTCTAGCCACTTGGCAACACTGCCCAGCAGAGCACAGGCTTCAGGGGCTCCAGGCGAAGATGCCATTTGCAGTTGCACTGACTTCTTCCTCCTTCCTCCCTCCAGCTCCACTGGGCCCCGGCTGGGGCAGGAAGCAGGAGTAGGACCCCCAGCGCCCCCGTGGCTGGGTCGGAGCAGCCGAGGACACATGGCTAATGCCGCTTTCCCTGGAGCCACGGCCAACCGTGAGAAGAGAAGGCCAGTCCTGGCTTCGGGCAGCTTGCTGAGCTCCGCGGGGCTGACGTGGGTCTCGCCAGCCTCCATTGGGGTGTCTGGGGAGCCCTACCCCACCGGGAGCGACTCGCCCTGCTCCTCGGCACCCCCCCGGCCAGCCCAGCCTGCGGTGGGAGACGTTCCCCGTGGCTCAGGAAGACCCCCGTTGAAGCCTGTGCGGCGCTTCGTCCCGCGGTCCTGGAAGAGGTTTTTCCAGCAATGGAGGAGAGTGCCCGAGCCGTGTCCCCCGTTGACCCGTGCCCGGCCGCGCTCCCCACCCGTAAGTCCCCTGCTCATGCCTGCCTCTGACAGCAGCTCCCAGGAGCCCTCCTGGTCCAGCCCGAAGGCAGAGCCGGTGGGGGTGATGCCTCCCTCCGGCAGCCCCCCAGCCTGGTGCAGCGAGGAGGCCAAGCTGGAGGCCTATCGCCGCAAGTACGCCTACATGAAGTCCTGGCCGGGGCTGCTGCGGCTGCTGGCGGGGCTGCAGCTGCTGTGCGGGGGCATGGTCTTTGCGTGCATTTGTGCCTACATCCAGAAGGACTATGCCGGGGCCAGCCTAGTCGACAGCGGGCTCCTCGGGGCGGGCTACGGGGACGGCTACTACCAGCCGATGACGCCCTTCGTGCTGACGGCGGCCGGCCTGGCGTGGCTGGTCACGGTCACCCTGCTCAGCCTGGGCCTGACCCGGTACTACCGCTCCATCCTGCTGGACTCGCCTTGGTGGCCCCTGGCCGAGTTCGGCATCAACCTGGCCCTGTTCCTGCTCTACCTGGCAGCCGCCACCGTCTATGTCAACGACGTGACCCGCGGCGGCCTCTGCTACTCCCTCTTCTCCCGCGGCCCCCTCGTTGCTGCCCTATGCCGTGTGGCGGGGGGGCAGGTGGCCGCCCTCGCCCTCCTCTTCATCACGGCCCTGCTATACCTGGCCAGCGCCCTGGTCTGCCTCAAGATGTGGAGGCACGAGACGGCGCGTAGGCACCGGGAGCCTGCTGAGGCACCGGTGAGTCCCCATCAGGAGACCCCTCGCCCTCTCGTGCCTCCCTGCAAGGTCAGCTCTCCTAGCGTCCCGTCGACCCGGGGACGCGGGAGCTCCGCAGTGCCGAGACGTGGCTCTGTCGGAGCACAGCCGGGCTCTTGATGCGCCTGGAGATGGCTCATCTCTCCAGTCCTGGGGGGGCTTATTGTACAGGGGGTCCCTGCCCCTCTCCTCCCGGCCTTCGCTCTGTGCACAGCCCCCTCCGGCGCTGGCACGGGCAGCCCCACACCCCAGCTCAGCCCTTCCCCAGCATTGGTGTGGCATCGCACCCATAACACTGAGCCTCACGCCTCCCTCTTGTCTTGAAGCACAGCCCAGTCCTGCTGCCAGCAAGATCCAAGCGCATCGTCTTCCAGGATGAGGTGGTGCCCGGGAGCCAGCGGGCGAAGGTCACCAAGTGCATCAGCTTCTCCGAGAAGGGTGGCGAGCCGGCCACCATGAGCTGCTCCATCCCCACGGGTCACACACCCAAGCCACACATCCTCCCAGACTATGTGGTGTAAGTAGTGGCCTCTTGCCCCAGGAGCAGGCAACGGCTAATCTGCCCTGGGTGCTGGTGCTGGAGAGAGGTCGCACTGTGCCCATCTCTGCCAGGGCCTGCGCAGCAGTTGTATGGCTCGACCGCTGCCAGCTCCAGGGCAGCACTGTGGTCCTGGCACCACGTTGGTGCAGTCCTCCACTGGTTAATTAGTCTCATTTCTCATTAGGGCTGATTCTCCCAGGTGCATTGCTCCTATGTAGAGCTCTGGCCTCGGCTGGGGGCACTTGGGTGGCATGGATAGCAGGGTAACAGCAAGGAAGGCGTCTCAGCTGGGGGCTCATCGGCCTTTCCTGTTGAAGGGGTGTGGGGCAGGGGCTGCCTCTACCATAGGTCTCTGCAGTGCCCCGCTCAAGGGGCTTTGTCTCTCTGGGGGTCTCCAGATCTTCCCATAGCTGAGCCCCCACCAAGCTGCAGGCACCTCCCTTCCTGCCACACATCTCTGATTTATTCCCACCCCATCCCTGGCCCCATTAGCAGGCTCTAACCCCTGCTAGGATGAACCGAGTCTTCCCTCTTAACCCCTGGGCAGGAAGTACCCGGCGATCAGCAGCCCGGAGGAGAGGGAGAAGTACAAGGCTGTCTTCAACGACCAGTACGCAGAGTACCGGGAGCTGCACGGCGAGGTGCGCGCTGCGCTGCAGAAGTTTCAGGAGCTGGATGCCATGATGGGCCGGCTGCCGCGGCGCGCGCTCAGCAGACAGGTCGGTGCCTCCTGCTAGGTCCCGGGTGGGGGAAGCCCCCGCAAGGGCTCTGGTCTGATCTGGTGGGTCAGCGCAGCGGGCTGGCCCCTCGCCCGCAGACCTGGTGCTGGGGGCCTGGGCAGGAGCCCTAGACTGGAGTGGAAGCGGCCAAGGCTCATGCAGCTGTCGAGAGATGATGGATGGAGTTGCCGGCGCTCGGGAAGTTTGGCTTGGACCGGGGCTGCTGGGCTCTGCGCCTGCCACAGCTGCCTGGTGGAAGCTGGTGCAAGTCAAACCCTCATGACCCTCCAGGGTGTTAGCAGCCTTGGAGGCTCGAAATGCGCTCGGGGAGGAAACCCAGGCTTGTGGGAGCAATGGGAACTACTTGAGGCTGGTGACAAAGCCAGGCTAGTGATCTGGGTCACTAATGCACACCCAGCTTGTGTGTGTGTGTGCCCGCTCTCCTGCACTCCAGCTTTCATGCACGTGTGTGTGTCTGTGCGCACCCACTAACCTGACTTGGTCTGCAGTGTGTTCCCTGACAGCACTTTTGGGACAAGTCTATGGAGAATTTACCCCTTCCCTTCACTACTTTGATACCCCCGTGGTATTGACCCCCTCCAAGGCTGCTAGCTACCTTCACAAGAACAGCTGCTGCCTAACAGGAAGCGCTTTAGTTTTCTGGCATCCAAGATCTGAGCTGGCAGCTACTAGAGAACTAAGCAGCCTTCCTGCCTGCATTGTGATGTCTCAGCTGGAGGCAGGTTCCTCCCGTCTCCAGGCCCCAGACCCTCTGCTCTCTCCTCCACCAAAGAGCAGGCCTAGCGAGGCATGGCCAATGTGGCCGGGCAGCGGGGCACTGCTCTGCTGCTCACGTGCTGCTTTGTGCTTTGCAGGAACAGAGCCGGGTCTCCAATGTCTGGAAGGAGTACAAGAAGAAGAGAAATGTGAGTAGGGGCCTGGATTTTCCCCCAGTCCCAGCTGCAACCTCCAGCAAAGGGGTGGGAAGGGTTAGAGCTGAGCTGGGAGGGCGCGTGCTGCACCAGGTCTCAGGACCCTTCTACACTCAACGTTGAATCTGGATTGAGGAACCCAGGAGCTCTCCTTGAATAAATCCTAGTGCGGATGCTCTCCTGAGCTAGGAGAGCCTTGTTCTGCATTCGGAGGATCCCCTTTGGAAGCGGGGTTGGCTGAAGCTCGGCTGGTTGTGGCTCTTGACCAAACCTGGGCCAGGCTCTTTGCAGCAGAGGGGCCTGTTGCGGTGGGCACAGCCCAGGGCTCCTTGTGGTAGCTAAAACGAGAGGTCCCTTTCGTGGCAGCTGGGCATGGACAGCCCCTGTGCTTCACAGCAGCCTGGCATTGCAGCCTTGTGGGAACAACTCTGGCTTTCCCACCCCAGGGCTTGGGGCAGTGTCCTGGACCAGTGCTCCCACTCTCTTCTGCGGGGAGCATGAGCTGTTTAGGGCCCAGGCCTGGACAAATGGGGCTCAGCTCTCCCCAGCTGGGGTGGGCCGAATCCCAGCTTCCCCTGAGCCCTCACTGAGGCCTGCCCCTTCCGGCCCTGCAGGATCCTGCCTTCCTGGAGAAGAAGGAGCGCTGCGACTACCTGAAGAAGAAGCTCACCCACCTCAAGGCACAGATCCAGGACTATGACTGCACGGCGAAAGAGGGCTCTGTGTACTTCTGAGCTGGCGCTGGGGCGGTGGCACGGAGCAGCCCTGCCCTGGCCCTGGGACTGCCTGCTCCAGCTGCCAGGCTGGCCTGGTGCGCACTGAGTGCTCAAGCGGAGAGAGGACAAGGGGATGGGACCCGTGGCTTCATGGATCCCACGCACACTGCCGGCTTGTGCAGGCAGGTCCTGTCTCTGCCCTCTTGGCCAGCTGGGCTGGGCCCACCAGCAGGGATGCCCCACGCTCCCCAGCGGGCACCAAAGTGGGTGCTGCAGCAGTCTCGGAGGGAGTCACCTGAACGCACCGTGCTGCCTGCCTGCCTGCCTGGCTGCGCGCCCCTTGGAGCCAGGCTGGATGAGCACCCCGTGCCCCCAGCTGCGCTCTGGAGCAGTGTGCTGTTGCACTGTGCAATAAAAGCTGACCGCAGCTGTGTGCCACAAGCAGGTGTTTAGTGGGTGGCAAAGCGGTGCCTCGGGCAGGGCCTCGGCCGGCAGCGAAGAAGGGCTACTCCCACCCTCCCCTGCCTTTGGCTCCCAGGCCAGGGTAGAAAGCGGCGCGGGGCCGGAGCCCTCCCTTCCGGGGCAGAAGTCGCTCCCCCGTGCCTGGCTCCTTCCCCGCCCTGCTGCAACCTGGGAGTTTCAGCCAGAAAATGCCTCTGAGAAAGAAAAGCAAAGCACCTTGTGCCGCCCAGGGCTGCGGCCGGGGGGAGGGCCGTGCCGGGCGGGCGGGCGGACGGGGGGGCCGGTGCCCTTGCGAGGCACTAATCCCCGGCTGCCATTTTCGGAGCGACGCGGGCCGGGAGCAGCCAGGTGGGTCCCGACGGGCGGCCGCAGCGGAGCCCCCGCGCGCGGAGGAGCGGCCCCGCGGGGCCGGGAGCGCTCGTGGGGGCGGCGCTGCCCGCCCGGCTCCGCCCGCCCGCCCGCCCGCCGGGGTGGAGCCGCAGGTGAGCCGGGCCGCGCCGCAGTCGCCCGCGCCCGCCGCGCCGTCCAGGTGAGCCGGGCCGCGCCGCGCCGTCCAGGGGAGCCCCTCCGCGGGGGCAGGGAAGGGGCGCGCCCTGCACCGGCCTCGGCCCCAGGGGCTTGGAGCCGCCCGCGTGGGGCAGGAGGGTGGGCACGTCGAGGGCACCCGGCTCCACCAGCCCCAGCCCCAGCCTCCCGGCCACGGCTTTGTCTCGCTGCGGTGAAAGCCCTAAGAGGCCGCGGAGCCCCCGCCCCGGTCGCGAGGGAGGGTTCCCCCGTGCCCGCCCCCAGCGCCCTTGCGGCAGGTCGGCCGAGGAAGGAGGCGGCTGGCGCGGGGCCGGCGCTCGGCGCTGCGGGCTCCGGGGCAAAGTCCAGCGAGCTGCAGCGCCTGCCGGAGACCGGCGCGGGGCCGCTCCGCATCCGACACGCCAGCGCGCGGCTCTCCTGCCCGACGGCCCGGCCTGGGGGTAACTGGCTGCAGTCCGGCAGTGGCCGGGGGTCGCCCCCCGCTCCCCAGGGGGACGCTTGCGGAGGGGTGTGAGCGCAGAAGTGTGCGGACAAGGACAAGGACATGGGGGCGGAGGTGGCTGCACCGGCCCCGCAGCGGGCACTGGCCCAGTGGCTGGGAGAGCCCCCCGGGAAGCCCGTGCTCCTGGCTGACGGGTCACCCCTGTTCCATGTCCCTCGGGGACATCTCGGGGGTGAACTACCTACGTCAGCTGCTGGTGCCCCCAGTATGCCTTGCTGAGCCAGCTTTGGCACTGTGGGGTCTACTTGGGGCTCCCTGGTGCTGCCGTCCCCCGAGCCACCCTCTCTTCTCTCCCGCGTCCAGCTGGTGGATGGGGTTTGGACTTGCTGCCGTAGGGCAGGGTGGTGGGCTCTGGTTGTGGCTCTGGCACGGGCACAGGGGATGCTGCTCTGGCAGTCAGGACTCCCGGGTTCCTGGCTGTACACCCTTCATCTCTGCCCTCAGTCGACCCAGACTGTGGAGCAGGGCAGTCTGCCTCCGTGTGTCTCTGCAGCCCCTGGCACCACGGCTGGGGCTGGAAAAGCAGGATTCTGCGTTGCCCAGAAAGAAAAGAAAAAAGGTTGAAGGTTTTGCACTTTGGTTTTGAAACCAGATGGGCAACCTGCAGGAGGCTTTTGTTTCCAGACCCCTAGCAAGGGGGCATCTGCCCCAGAACGGCCCCTGTGCCAGGGTGCGGGGCCCTCGCCGGGGCTAGGGCAGGCATAGTTCGAGTTCCCACTTGGGCAGATTGGGGGCAAGGGCTCAAATGTGGGTTTCTGTCGTGTCCAGATGTGCCCGGCAGGCACCAAGCCACTTCCGGTCTCGGCTGGGCCTCTGTGCCCAGAAATCCCCGCTCCTTCCTCTCCCGAGCCCAGGAGCCCTTCCCTAGAGAAGCTGAACCCAAACCAGGGTGTTGTGCTGGGAAGAGCCTTGTTTTTGCTGAATCCAAGGGTTGCATGGAAACCTCCCCAAAGCCTCGTGCAGGGAGGGAGGTAAACAGGGAACCGGCTGGGGGAAGTCGAGGGCTTGGAGATGGGTGCGACCTGCTTGTGTTTTTCTGTCCTGGCGAGGGAGGGAATGGGCAGGCAGCCAGGCTGGGACGGGAAGGCGAGGAGGAGGAGGGAGGGAGCCTTGCAGCCACCAAGGTGGGAGCCGGGGCAGGAGTGTGGGGCAGTCTCTTCCCGCAGGCCCAAGCCCCGTTCCTGCTCCAGCGGCTGCAGCGACAGGGGACCCCGGCACCGTGGAAGTGGGTGAGGGGCTCCGCGGGGTCAGGGCTGGGATTAGGGGTGGGTGCCAGGAGCCTCTCGCGGGCCCAGCTGATGCAGCACCGAGGGTCCCCGGCAGTGCCCAGTGAGGGTGGGTCCATTTTTTGGACCCCTACCCCTAGCAGTGGGCAGAGGGAGCAGACGTGAGCAGGTACCCCTGCCTGTTGGCATGCTCACAGAGCCGGGGCCAGCAACAATGCTCCAGGACTCGGCCCTTTCATCTTTTTATTCCTTCCTCCTCCTCTGATTTTCAGCAATTTAGCGATTTTTTTCTTTTGATTTTTTTTTTTTTTTTTTTTTTTGCAAGCTCTCTTCCTTGCTTGCTGCTTTTCTTCTAACTTCAGAAGTGGTTCGGGCGCTCGAGGGGGCGGTTTGGGCACCGCGCCTTGTAGCTGAGTGCAGGCCTGTTGTGTAGTGTCAGGACTAGGTCAGGCGAGGACGTGTCCGGGGTGGTTTGGACGGGGACGGTCCGGCCTCAGACAAGAGGTCGGGGTGGATGTGCCCACCCCCGTTTGTCTTTGATGCTGCGTACATGAAAACTTCCACTGGGGGTTCAACCGTAAAACAAGACAGACCCCTCCTGGCCAGATGTACTGGCTTATCTGCCCCAGCGTGAGATTTTTAATTGGAATAAAACAGTCGGGGTCTTCCCGTCAGCAGGATTTGAAACCACCTGATGCGGCTGCAGCAAGGACGCGTGGGGGGCGCAGGCGCGCTTTGAGGCTGTCTTGATTCCTCCTCCTTATCTGTTGCTCAGGTTTGTTCTCGGGGCAGGTTGATGCTGCTGGGGGTGGCATGGGGACCCGGCCCCCCGGGCTTCTGGGTCTGGTTTGGCCCTGCCCTGCTCTGTGCCTCAGTTTCCCCATTGGCAGATTGCAGGGAGAGTGATCTCTCTCCGGGGAGCACCGGGTGAGAGCGAGCGAAGGATTCTCGATGGCGCCGATGGGGCGCGGTGTGAGGACAGAGTCCCTCCAGCAGGCACGCACCTTGACCTGGGCAGCTCAGGCGGGCACGGCACCTTACGGTGTCCTTAACCAACACAGGAAACCACCTCCGTGTTCCTGCGTGCGCTGAGCTTGCGCAAGGCGAAAGTGCCTCCCATGCCGGGGCCCCTGCGGCAGCGCCTGTCAATACCGCTGTGATTGTTTCCCGGTTCTCCGGGGACGGCTGCCTCGTGGCTCCTCTCTCTGGCTGGGACCTTCCAGGGTGACGTGCCCCGGACCTCCCTGGAGATCAGGGGCAGGGTGAGACGCCTGCCTCACCGCCTGTTTGTGATTCCACCTAGGCTCGGCATCGCCCGCATCCCTGGTCCCCGGCGCTGAGTGCCTGCCGCGTGCTACGCCATGTACAGCAAGAAGTCCTACGACGGCGCGCCCATCGCCTACGGCCCCCCGGGCGACGAGTACGGCTACGATGCCCAGTCGCCACCCCCCGGCTCCTACTACATTGAGGACGTGCCCCAGCACTTCTACAAGTGGAGCTCGCCGCCCGGCGTGGTGCGGGTGCTGGAGGCAATGGCCATCCTGCTCTGCGTCGCCATCTTCGCCTGCGTGGCCTCCACCCTGGCCTGGGAGTACGGCCTGGGCTACAGCGGCTTGTATGGCAGTGGGATGGGCAGCTACTACGGCGGGACGGGCTACTACGGTGGGGCGATGGGCTACGGCGGGGGCTACGGCGGGGGCTACGGCGGCTACGGGGGCTACTACGGCGGGGTGACGAACCCGCGGGCAGCCAACGGGTTCATGATGGCCATGTCGGTGCTGTGCTTCCTGGCGCTGCTGGGGCTCTTCGTGGCCAGCCTCACCAAGGGCAGCGGGTCGCGGTCCCGCAAGTTCTACCTGGTGGTGATCGTGCTCTGCGCCATCCTGGCCTTCCTCATGCTCATCGCCTCCATCGTCTACATCATGGGCGTCAACCCGCAGGCCCAGATGTCGGGCAGCTACTCCTACAACCCCATGCTGACCATGTGCAACCAGATGTATGCCACCGGCGGTGCCTACCTCAACCAGTACATGTACCACTACTGCACCGTGGACCCCCAGGAGGTGAGCCCGGGTCCCTCCTTCCTTCCTCGTCTTCGTTTGATCCTTTCGTGGTGGCCTGGAATAAGGAGAGGGAGCATTGGCCGAGGGGCCCTCTTTCTCCTTCAGTTGTGACCCCAAACCGGGGGGTTTTCCCCACTGCTCTGTCCCCTTCTTTCTCTTTCCAACTTCCACCTGGATGGAAACAAAGCGGGATTTGTAGGAAAATGTAGCATCCCCCCCATTATTTATTTAGCTTGAGATTGTTGACCGCTGGGGTTGTGATTTCCCTGTTTCTCTCTCTCTGTCTGGGTCACTGATTTCCCTTTATCCCTTCCTGGTGCATCCATCTATGTCATCCCCTGTATTTGCATCTGCCGGGAGCCGGTTTCGGAGCCGGGGAGGGAGGAGCGGGACAGGCGGCGGGATAAAAAAAACAAGCCAGGGTTTCTGGAGCCAGTTTCGGTCGGTGGTGGGGAGGGAGAGAAACAATCGGAGCAGGTGGGTGGGGCGGCTGGCACCGCCCCGCGCCCAGCAGGACCGACTGGCCCCGCCACATTCCTGAGCCAGGAGGAGCTGGGTCCTTTGCTGCTGCCCAGGCAGGGCCAGGGCCGGGGGGACCCATGCGGGGGCTTCCCCAGAGCCCCTTGCACTTACTCATCCTTGCTGGGAGCCCTGGGTAATCAATCACCCTTGCATGCACACGCATGCACACTCACACACATCGCACCAGGAACAAGCTGTGTGCTTTTCGGCTGCTCCCTGCCACGTCGTCTGAGGGTGGCCGGTGGGTTTAGTGCATCACCGGGACTCCCGGGTTCTTTTCCTGGCTCTGGAGGAGTTCGGGCGTGCACGCGCCTCTGTGCCTCAGTTTCCCCACACGTAGAATGAGCAACCCCCAGCTGCCTTGGGGGAATGTCACGCCTGTTTTGTGTCCTGGCCCAGGCCCTCGGCCCATATGCCTCAAAGCTGGGTTTGTTGCTGACCTCTGAGAGGGAAGAGGTACGAGTGGGTGTTTCCCAGGGGTCTGGGCAGCCCCCCCCCCGGCTGTTCATTGAGTCGTGTTTGAAGTCATGGTCGTTTGGCCCCTCTGTATGGACTGGAGCAAGTTCTCCGGGTGTATTAGGTGTGTGTGCCTGGTCCTTTGAGCAGAGGACAACAACCTCCTGCTGCTAGCGTGTCATGGAGCTCCTCCTTTAGCTCCCTGGGAGCGGCCTGTGGTGCAACACAGCAGGTCCTGGGTTTGGTGGTGGGGGTCGGGGCAGATCCCCCAGCTAATGGAGGGGGTCCCCTGCTCTCTTCCAGGCTATCGCTATCGTCTGCGGGTTCCTCATCGTCATTATCCTCTGCGTCGTCTGCTTCTTCGCTCACAAGACCCGCAGCAAGATCTGGCAGTATGGGAAGCCGAACATCTACTGGGACAAGCCGCTGGCCATGCAGGAGGGCCCCAACGTGGAGGAGTGGGTGAGTCCCGGCCAGCAGAGAAGCAGTTAAAAGCATGGGCATGCAGGCCGTCATCAGTAGGCTCCAGAGTCAACACCTCCTCGCAGCTTCGGGGGCTTTCAGGTTGGCTGAGGGATCTGGTGCCTGTTGTAGGGTGACCTGGGCCGGCCAGAGCATGCACACGCAAGCTGTTTGCTGCCAGGTTCGGAGGGGAAGGGGGCTAACACTAAATCCTGCAGTGGTCGTCTGCGTGCCCGCTCCTGACCCGCTGCAGGCGGGAGCCAAGCTGGGCTGTGGAGGAAGGCTGTCGAGGGCAGGGCCGGGCCAATCTACCTGGTCGGATCCGGTCGGCCTGGCACTTGGCTCTCTGCTCTGCTCTTGGCCTGCCCCATGCGCAGGTGTTTGCCTTGCACACGGGCCGGTTTCGGTCTGGTCAATGATTAACCCGCAGCGCTTTCCCTGCCCAGCTGGGCTGGCAGCGTCACACGGCCGGGGCCAGCCGTGGCACAGGTGATGCCGGGCTGGGGGGTTGCAGGCAGCTGAAAGGGGCCGCGCCGTGAAGCCATTTCCCCCCAGTATGAGGCCTCATTGCCAAGGTCCTGTGACCTTCCCCGTGGGACCCTGCTCCCAGCATCCACATCGCTGGCTCGGAGGAGTCTGGAGCAGCCCCGAGCCGACCGTGGTGCAAACGGGGCTGGGGCGGCTCTGGGGAAGGGCATGGTCCCCTTCCAGCCCCGGGCTCTGTCTTTAGCACCCGGGAGATGAACGTGCAGCCAGCACGTCCTGTCCCCTGGTTATCGCCCGGGCTGTGATAAATGGGCGACCTTCGACAGGGCGTCAACGCTGGCGCGTGGGCACAGCAAGTGCGGCTCAAGGGCGGCCTGTCCTCCAGGAGCCGCGGGACCAGCTGGAGCTGGGGTCAGGAGTCTGGCTCCAGGTCATGCAGCTGGGCAGGGAGAAGCGAGCGCTGGTCCCAGGCCCCAGCACCCTCCTCCCCCGCTCTCCGAGGACATGGAAGGAGCGCTGCTCCCGTTCCCAGCACAGGGCTGCTCTTGGCAGGCCACAAAGGGCCAGCAAGGAAGGAAGGAAGCAGTGGGGGGACATCCGAGCCTTTAAGATATCTGCCTCCCTCCCCGACCCATGCCTTGGCCTCCTTGGGGCGAGACGTGACCGTGGCCAGGCCCAGCCCCATGCACATCCCATTGCAGCCCCCAGCGCCTTTCCGGCGGGGCTAGGAAATGCCTTTGGTGGGAGGTGGGACCGGCCGCTGCAGGGTGCTTGTGCAGGAGGACGAGGACGTGTCCCTGGAGCTGGGCTGGGCTGGACCTGCCTTCGGCGGAGGAATCTCCCCGTCCCTGCCCTGTCCCCGGGAGTGCCCCTTCCCCAGCCCCCTTCTGCCTCCCAGGCAGGGCCATTAGCAGAGGCATCCTTCATCCGTCCCCCCTTCACGCCTGGCGCAGCAGAGAAGTGGGGCTGGGGTGCAGTCAGAGCCATGGACCCCCAGGCTCCGGGCTGGGGTCTCTTACTTCCCCCAGAGCAGCCACGGGCCCCTCTCCTCCTGTCTCGCAACAGCGAGGTCCCAAAGTGGCAAAGGGTGGCTGAGAGACTGGGCTGGGGGGAGCTCGGCTGGAGCTGGGCAGACCACATGGCTGCCCCGTGCCTCAGTTTCCCCATCCAGGGATCAACCCGGCTGCCCAGTGCGTGGCATGCGTGGGAGCCCAGAGCAGGTCCACACTGCAGCTGTGCCCGGAGGAGCAGTGCCAGCTCCCCCCCCCCCCCCCCCACCCTCTTTGCAGGGTGGGGCAGTTTCGGTGGCAGGGGCTGTTTGCCCAGGGGGTGTGTGAGCTTATCACGCCTCCGCCCAGCCTGATAAGAAGGCTCTCGGTGGGGAAATGCCTTTGTGCGCCCGGCTCCTGCGGGCACGGGGCACGTACCAGGTGCACGGCCCCTCTTCTCCCACTGCTGTGTGCACAGCAGGGCTGGGTGGGCTAGCGACCCTTCACCCCCAGCCCTGGATTCCCCGCTACTACCACCCCTCTGAGCTGCCAGGCACCCCAGCTAGTCCATCCCCCCCAGCTCCCTCGGGCAGGGGCTGGCATTGCTTCCCCTGGTCCCCGAGGCTGCCCCAGGTCTCGGCCAGGCACGGACTGAGCCTCCCACCCCTCACCGCTTCCCAGGTGAAGAACGTCGCCAATGGCACCAGCACCCACGACGAGACGGCCACGCTGGCCTACTCCGAGAAGCCGACCAGCCCCGTGCACGCCGCACCCAGCGCCTACAGCTACCCGCCCCCGCCGAGCACCTACTATGTCCCCGAGAACTACCACACCGCCAGGTGGGCTGCCTGGCACAGGGGCCCGGGGCCGAATCCTTCCCCCACCTTGTCCCACGGGTAGATGTTGCGCCCTGATGCAGCTGGGATGCATCGCTCGGGGGCCCCGTCTTGGCAGATAACAGCGCCGGGGGCCGGAGAGTTGGGTTGGGGGTGCAGGGGCCACAGGCTGCAGGCAGCCAGCCTCTCCAGGCCCAGAGCTGGGCTTCCCGGTCTCGCTCCAGCCTTGCCATGCTGCCACCCACTAATATGGGGGGCTCGCACCTGGATCGGGACCCCCTGCTTGATGGGATGGGGTTGGAGGATCTAGCCTGACCCGTGGCTTCCCCCAGTAGCTCCCCTGCCCCCGTGAGCGAGGGCCAGCTGGCTACGACCTTTAGCACCAGCACGCTGGAGGAGAAGGGTCGGGAGAGCACCAGCCGGCCATCCGCCCGGCGGGGCCGGCGCCGCAGGCGCAACCCCGAGCTGGACGAGTCGCAGTACGAGACGGACTACACCACGGCCATGGAGTCCAGCGACGAGCGCGACAAGGATGAGTGGAGCAGGTGAGCGGGGCGGCCGGACGCCGTGCTGGCTCCGTCCTTCCCTCCCTGAGCCATGGGGATCCACTGGCCCGGGGGATAGTCTCGTCTGCCCAAAACTGGGGGCACCTTGGGCCTGACGATCCCGCAGCTGTGCCACGCTGGGGACCAAGCGCCGCGTGCTCGAGCTCCAGAGTCCGACGTGTGTTTGTCTCCCCTCCCTGGGCAGCGTGTACCCCCCGATCACCTCGGACGGTGCCCGGCAGGAGTACAAGCAGGAGTTCGACATGGACCTCAAGCACTACAAGCAGCTCTGCGCCGAGATGGACAACATCAACGATGAGCTGAACCAGCTGAGCAAGCAGCTGGACAGCCTCTCGGAGGACAGCCCCCAGTACCAGGTACCAGGCCCGACCGGGGTTTCCAGGAGGTCCTGGGGTGGATTAGCTACAGGGAATGCTTCGGGGCTGGGCCCACAGCACCTGCATGGACCAACCTTGGTCCTGCTCCTTGCATGGACCGACTGTGTACACACAGGGAAGGCGTTGCGCCCATTTTAGAGCTGCAACACTGAGGCCTGAAGAGAGGCCGTGCCATGCCTGGGGAAACTGGCAGCAGAGCCAGGAGCTGAACTGGGCTCCCAAACTGGTGCCTTCCCAGCCCCCTCCCCAAGCCACGAGCAGACCGTGCTGCCCCCGGGGGACTCGGGCCCGACCCGTGCCCGGGAAGAGAGCAGCTGCAGCGGGCACCCGCAGTGAGAGCCCCTCGTGGCTCGGGGTCTGTAGCAGACCCACACGGGGCTGATCCGAGGCCCAATCCTGCTCCCACGGACGCCGGAGGGGATTTGCCGGTGCCTGTGCCCCAGCCCGTGCTCACGTCCGCAGGCAGCGCTGTGCTGTGCCGTGCCAGGGCCCGTGGGCGTGGGAGCCGGGGTGGGTCCCTGCCTGTGGCAGCCCCGTGGCCCAGCGCATGACGTGTCCCTCCCGCGTGTCTCCCGCAGGGCGTTGCTGAGGAGTACAACCGGCTGAAGGACTTGAAGCGGGTGAGCTCCCCCGGTCTGCCAGCACCCCCAGTTCCCCTGTCTCTCTCTGCTCTGCCCTAGGGCTACAGATTAGCCACTCCGATCCCCTTCCTCCACCCGGTCTGCTGCTCTGCTTTCTGCTCCCTGCTCTGTTTGCTGCTGTGCTGCCTGTCCCCTTTCCTCTCTGCCACGTGCCCCACACAGAGGCTGCCCTTGTGCCCCCCCCACCACTGTAGCTGGTGCCGTTGGGTGCACGGCCATTCACCTTAATGAGCTCTAGGATGCGATCCCACAAGCAGCCATGGTGGAGCAGAGGGTGCTGGGGCTCTGCCCTGCACCAGCCCCTCAGCAGGACCTACCTACCTGCCTGCTTTTTACCCCAGGCGTCTGCCCCTCTTCCCCCAAGGGCTGTGGTGCAGCTTCCAGTTACCCAGGAGCAGCTGCGTGCATACGGGCCGTGGCATGGAGCAGCCCATGCACCGTGATGCCCCTTCGCCAATCACCCCCTGAACAGCAGTCTCCGTGTCCCCGCAGGGCATTGCCAGCACCCAGCGTGTCCCATAAACCAGCTCTAACGCCTGGGCTGAGAAGAACTGCTGCAAAGCCCCGGCCTCTCCTGTTCTGGCTTTGCAGCCTGGGGATGCAACCTCCACGGCACCCCTGGAGCCCTCCACATCTGCTGGTTGGGCCTTTCCAGGGTCTCTCCCCCCTGCAGCTTTAGGACAGAGCAAACCTTATGTCAGGGACCCCCAAGGGGCTGGGAGCCCCCTATTATTAGCAGCAAAGTGCCTTAGCCAGGGGCAATGAGGGTGGACATGGGGCAAGGATGAGGGCCCTGTACTGGCCCTGGCAGCAGCCCCCTTCACCCCCACACTCCCTGTGCATCCACATGACACGGTAACATACACACCCGTGACCCGGCGGTCAAGCCCGGCTCCGGTTACAGCTCCGTGCACCGGCCGCCGCGGTGTCCGGTTACACCGGGCAAGCGGCATGCTCCAGCTCACCGTCCTGCTGGCAGAGAGGCCTGCGTGGCTCTGCCCAGCGCCAGCCCTGCCCGTCTGCTGCCCGGGGCGCAGCTGCAGAGCCCTTTCTGCTCTGCTGCCCGCTCCCCACGGGGCATGGGAGCCAGGCCAGCTGAGCTCGGGGGCAGATACACACTTTCCCTGGAGCCGGTAGAGCCTGGCGGGTTGTGCCCGTAGCGCTGGCAGCCAGGGCTCAGAGCCTGTTTGCAACCTGGCTGGGTCGGAGCCGGGTCTGGGGGGGCTGCGCAGTGCAGACGGGCCAGTTTCCAGAGCCAAGCGCCCAGCGGGCCAAACCCATAGAGAACTGTTGACCGTGGTGGGTACTGAGGCCTGGGGTCCTGCAGCCACGAGTCTGCAGCTGGGGAGCGAGGAGCAGTAGGAGGCTCTTATCCCCCTCCATGGCTCGGCCCTTTGGGTACAAGCGCCCACTGCCCCCGTCGGCTCTGACCCCCTCCCCGCCCCTCTGGCTTCTCCTCCAGAGCCCCGACTACCAGACCAAGAAGCTGGAGACCAAGTCCCTGCGCAACAAGCTGTTCCACATCAAGCGGATGGTGAGCGACTACGACAAGCTGCGGGGGTAGCGCGGCAGGGCAGGGCGGGCAGCTGGACCCTGACGGGGGCGGGTAGCAGCTACCCGGTGCCAGGACCAGCCTCCGCATCCCGGAGATGCCAAAGACTCAGACCCGGTGCCGCCTGTGCCCCGTTGTACGTACGTTTTCGACAAGCAGAGCCTCTGCCTTCGTGCCACTTCCAAACCATGCCCAGCTGAGCAGGGCCGTGGCAAGACTCAAGACAGCTCTGTGGATGGCCATGGGCATGACCGTGACCCCCTGCAGTCCATAACGGCATCCCAGTGGGCACCGGTAATGCCCTGGAGCTGGCTGAGGGCACCACGCCCTGGAGTTGGCTCATGCCTTCACCTGTAAATGTGTACATACGTGTAAATGAGCCTGTTTTTACCATGATCCCGGGGGCTTTCCTGGCCGGGCACTGGCGACCAGTCCTCGCCCATGCAGGGGGCTGGGGTCAGCCCAGGCACGGGCGCTGCTCCCCTCGGACCCGCGATGGGAGCTCTGCTGTCGCTGCGTGGATCGCCCAGGAAAGGTCGATGAGCCGGGATCCCGCTCTGGAGCAAGGCAGCTACCAGGGGCTTCCCCCTATTGATTATTCCCCCCTTGAGAATTGCCCCCGTGTCCAGTATCATCCTGAGCCTGGAGGAGGGCAGGACCCCGTGTGCCAGCCCCTGCTCCATGCCTGCACCCCTATCCCTACCCAGCTGAGCCAGCACCCCGTTCCCCAGCTTCCCTCCGGTTGGTTTTTGTATTTTCTACTCTCACAAAAGAAACCTGCGGCTTTTCCTCCGTCTCCCAGTTCTTTCTGGACGTGGATCAGCACTGCCCGGGGCGGCCCATGGGCTCAAGGTGATGCCCACAGGTCCCAGCCAGGATCAGGGCCTCTCCCTGCCATTGCCCTGCAGCCGGGCTGCCCAGGGGAGCCAAACCATCTCCCTTCCGTGCATCAGAGCCCGGGCAGTGCCCTGCCATTCCTGCCCTGCTGGAGGCTGCAGCAAGGTGCTGGGCGGGGGCACCAAGCGAATGCATCTCCCACAAAGAGGGGCCACACGGTGCACCCCAGGTCACGGGCAGAGCCAGGGCTTGGTGCCCTTTCCTTGCCCCCCCACAGGCATCTCTAGGCCTGGGGGCAGCAGAGCTGAGCTGGGGGTCGATAATACAGCTGCAATGCCCCAGTCCTCTGCTCTGCCAAGCATGCAAGCGTGCCTGGCTCCCAGGCTGGGCAGCACGGGGGGTTTGCACACTGCTGCCCATGTGTCGCGGTGTAAGCATGCGGGGATGGGGCCTGGATTCTTCTTTTGAAATGAGCTGCACCAGCTGCTGGCTGGGCCCCTGTGCAGCTCCGTCCCTTCGATCACTGGGGAGCAGGGGGGTGTTGCCTTGGTGCAAAAAGCTTGGAGCTGGCAATGCCAGGGCACTTAGGGCTGGGAGAAGAGGAGCACCCCATGCACCCCAATCAGGCATTATTATTGCCCCTGACACTTCCCCATATAGGCAGCAGTTAGGCTAGGACCTAGACTCAAACCCAGCACCTTGGGATATCAAGGCAGAGCCTTGCCCCCAATGCCACCTCACCCTGGCAGCTTGCAGATACCCCTCGCCCCAGCCCCTGGGGCAGGTTTGCCCCCTCACTGAGCCCTTTCCCAGCATGCCTTGCAGGGGAAGGGGCTGACCCTATAAATTGGGCAGAGCTGGGCTGCTGGAGCCCTATAGCGACCCTGCGACCTGCTGCAGCCTGCATCCAGCTGGTGAGTACCTGCCGCAGGAGCAGAGTCCTCCACATCTGTCCTCGAGGCATGGGGGTGATCCCTCTGGGGGGAGGCAATGCCTGGAGGTGGGGGGACGCGGCAACTCTGTGTCCTCATGAGCGTCGCAGTGCCGGCTGCGTCGTGAAGCACCAGGGCTGGGAGTCCTGGGATGAGCCGGGCAGGGAAGGGGCCTCCAGACAAGCATTGCAGCAGTGTCTCAGAAAGCAAATGGGACGGGGAGGGAGGTCTCTCCCTGCCTGGTCGGCTTTGTCTCGTGGGCTTGTTTAATTGGGGGTGCTGGACCGTGCAGGGGCAGGGGTCAGTCCTTGTGGCCTGAGCTGCTGCTGCAGCCACCAGCCCAACCAAGGTCCTTGCATGAGATGGGGGCTCAGCACCCCGCGGCTCGCGCCCCGTGAGCAGGCGGCCCCGCAGCTGGGGTGGCACGGCACGGCATGGCGCAGGGGTCCACGTTTTGGGGCTCAGACCAGCGAGGAGACGCAAGGAGCCGTTCCAGGAGCTGCAGCAAGCCACCCCAGGCCGCGCCTGGGAAACAGCCTTTCCCCTAATCCTCCTGAAGGAACTGGAGCGTGAACAGGGCAGGCGTCCTAATCTGTGTGCAACCCCCCGCCAGCCCTGGGTTCATACCACGGGCCAGGCGCCGCGGGGTCTCGTGCTCGGCCCTGGCGCCAACTCAGGGAAAGCAGAACGAGCCATGTCCTGGTAGCAAATGCCCCTGCTGCCCCAGCCTCCCTGCCTTAGAAACCCTGGCTCGGGGGCTGTGTGGGGTGGGGGGCAGTCCCTGGCTGCCTGTCCCCCTTTCTAGAGCAGGCAGCAGCGACACCCCCGGGCAGGGGCTTTGCATGAGGGCAGATGCCTGCGAGGGTGCAGGGGGGGGCATTAATAGAGCCCATTGCAGGCCAGCGGCACAGCTGGCACCAGTTGCAAGAGCCCTGTGATGCCCGCACAGCTGCTGTAAGCTTAGGAGATGGTTGCAGAACGCTCCCTGGCTCCTCACCCCCAGCTCGGGGTCGGTGCTCTCGTTTCACAGCTGGGAAAACTGAGGCCCGGGGCCCGGGCAGTGCTAGGAATAGCTCCTAAGACCCTGCCCTAGGCCGCACGGCTGCCAGCCTCCTCTCGGCCCGGTTCTGCTTGGGATGGCAAGCCGGGCCAGGAAGGAGCCTGGGGCTCGAGCCGGCCGCAGCGCGTCTGTGCTGGGAGGCGCAGGGCCAGGAGGCGCAGCCGATGCAGGGGCCTGTGTGCGTGCAGTTGGCCACTAGAGGGGAGCCGCTGCAGCGCCTGAGCCGGGGCGGGGGGGGAATGGACGCATGCAGCTGGGCTCGGCGCATGCTTGCTCTCCTTGTTTCCCTCTGGCCAAGCCCTTGTCAGGCCAGGCCCCTCCAGGCGCAGCAAGCCCGCCTTGCAGCAGGGCCCTGCTGTCGCAGGGGTGGGCGCTGGGGCCGGGATCCCTTGGGGGCAGCAGCTCCGCGGTCCCCGGGCAGGGCAATGACCCGCGCCCTCGGGTGGGAAACCGGAGGCCGGGGCCCGAATTCTTGACCGCAAACAAGTGGCTCTTCGAGGTGCGGGGCCCCCTTTGAGCACCTCGCGACACCCCACTGTCCCTGCCGGCTCTGGGAAGTCACGGGCTCCTGGGAGCTGCCAGCCTGGTGCACAAGCCCAGATGCTTGGCACCCGGTTCCCTGAGCCTCCCGGGCCAAGGCAGCCGATCCAGCCGGGGAGCCTCCCGGAGCTTTTCTCCAGCCCTTCCCAAAAGGCGCGCACTGGGTCACTCGATGAAGCGGTTTCGCCGCAAGCAGCCTCAGTCGTGTGCAGAGAAAGGGGGTGTCCTAGGAGGGGTCAGGAGCACCCAGACTACCCCCTTCCTCCTCCCTGCCACACACGCCGGCTCACCCGCGTTGTATGAAACACCTTTATTGAGGGGGTGCCTCCGCCGAGCATCCGACCGGGACGGCGTTCTCAGAGGATCGATGGACGCGGCAAACCCTGGACCGCCCGGGCACTCCTCGTGCCTGGGTGCAGCCGGGCACGGCCCCTGCGCCTTCCCGCAGCCAGCTCAGCCCGACTTGGCACTGGCTCTTGCCAGGGCAGCTCCAGTTGTGACCGGCAAGGGGAAGCTGGGGCAGGTGGAAGCCGGCTGCCCCCGGCACGGGCTCCATGCACAGCCCTGTCCCTGGCTGGCCTGGCAGCGATGCTTTCCCCCTCCCCGCAATAGCCCTCTGCTTTGGCAGATGCCAGGCCCTCCCAGAGCTCCCTGCCTCCGCACAGCTCAGCAGAAGGGAGCAGGGGCGGCAGCGGCAGATGAGAAAGGCAGGGCTCTTCCCACGCCCGCCGGAGCCGCTCATGCTCCCCCGCGTGATCCAGGGACCAGCTGGAGGGGGGCAGCGGGGTTCATGCATGCTGTTGGGGGAGAGAAATGCCCCGGCCTGATGGGGACACCCCCTCCCCAAGGGCCAAAGGACTGCATCGCAGGGGGCGGCTGGGCAGAGCGCTGAGTGCAAGGTCCCTGCAGCCCAGAGAGGCCAGAGTAGGACCTCCCTCTGCCAGCCCTTAGTGCCCGCTTGAGTCTGTGTTTGCAGTGGGATGGGGCTGGATTCGGGCTCATTCTCTTCCCTGGAATCGGCACCACCTTCCTCTCCTACCCCTGGACAGGGGAGGGGGATGCATCCTGGCTCCAGAGACTTCGGTGGTGCATGAAATGCAAAGGCGGGTGAGGCCAGCACGCCCTCACCCCTGTACCCGTCTCCCCTGGTGACCCTGGGACCGTGGGCTCCATCCCATCCCAGGCCGGGAGCTGGGAGCCAGGGCAGGGGGTCTCCTCATCTTGAAAGAGATGTAAAAACAGTTAGGATCCAGAAAGCCTGGCCTGCCGTCCCTGCCTGCATCTCAGACAGACAGATGTCCCCCGCCAGACAGACGGAGCACCCCGCCGGACGGCTGATCCCTGCTGCACGGATGGGCGGCGCCGGGGGAAGCTGCTTGTTCGTTTCCATCGGAGGGAGAAGAAGGGGGCGCGGGTCTCACTCCCAGGCCTGGCAGCTGCGGGGGGCTGCCCAGGGCACATTGCACACGCCTGGGCCTGGGGCCGTGCCGGTGTCCGAGCAAGCGGCAGCAGTGCTCGGGCTGGGCTGCGGCTCCGCCAGCCTCTCCGTCCCTACTGCCCCGCGCCGTAGGGCCAGTTGAAGGTGCTGCCGGAGAGCAGCATGTCCCGGATTAGTGTTTCGATGGGCGTCTTCCCCACCAGCCGCATGAAAAAGAGCTGGGAGATGAGCGAGGCGGGCACGGCCCGGAGCGCCGGGAGCCGCAGCAGCAGGCGCCCGAAGCGCTGGGGCTGCGACGGGTACTGGGCCCGCACGTACTCGGTGAGCGCCACCTGCGCCTTCTCCTGCAGGCTCTCCACGTGCACCGGGTCCGAGAGGCCGCAGGCGTCTGCAGAGGGAGGAAGGGGGCATTAGCAGGTGCCGTGGAACAAGGTGGCAAACCACGAGAGGTTTGCCACCTATCTGGCAGAGGGTGCTGAGCCAGGCATTTCCCCGCGGCTCTGTCCTTGCTCCCCAGACGGGGTGTGCTGGACGCCAGCACCCTGCCCTTCCTAGCAAAGGCTTCCACCCCACGTGGCAGTCGCCGTTCCACCATCAGGATGCACTAGTGGGGTTCCCCAGCATGAAGCCCAACCCGTGGGGCTCTTCATCTTCCCTGCCGGGTGGGGAGAGGGTAACTGCACAGCCGGCTTAGCCTCAGAGTGAGGGTGCTTGGGGGGGATCTCTAAAAGGGACCTGGCCCCTCCTTCCTGCCTGCTTAGTGCAAGGGGTCTTCAGTGTCACAGGTCAGATCTGGGGTCTCTCCTACAGTACAGGGATGCAGGAGATGCAGCCTGATCCCCAGCTCTGGGGCAGAGCCCCGGCATGGGGCTGGGAAGCTGCTTGGTATCAAAGCCCAGGGGAGCTGGGTGCTTTCGAAACTCCCCCCCAAGGCATTTGTGTGTCTGAGGCACCTAAATCCCTTCGCCAGCCTGGCTCTGGTATCTCTCCAGGCCTCAGTTCCCCACCTATTAGCTAGGAGCAATGATATGCCCTGCAGAGGGTGGCTGCGGGGGCAGTCCCTGGCGGTGCAGCGCGCATGGGCCCCGACCTGCAGGCAGATGCCGCTCACCTGGGGTGAAGAGGGCAATGGCTTTGAGGCAGCTGTACTCGGCCGAGTCCACCTGCAGCCGGTTCAGCTTCTCCACCTGGTCCTGGAAGATGCGGATCTGGTCCATGAAGGAGACCACGCGGTCGGCGGACATGGGCGAGGCGTGGAAGCCGGCGGCAGCCAGCAGCGGTGCCATGTGCAACGGGAGCGCCGACTGGGCCGCGTTGAGCACGAAGAGCTCGCTCCAGCTCAGGCGCAGCAGGGCCACCTGGTCCGAGACGGGCAGCTCGGGGAAGAAGGGGATGTTGCGGGCCCACTCCACCGTGCTGAAGAGCAGCCGGGCGGCCAGCTCGCAGATGTTGTCAATGCCCATGATGCTGCCCTGCTGGGCGTACTGGGAGCCGTAGCGGGCGGCAGGGTACGGCTCAGCCCGCAGCAGCTGCGAGATGAGTTCGGAGACGGGCTGCCCGTTGAAGTACTCCCCGCTGGGCATGGCCGTGGGGCTGGTGTTCGAGTGGGTGGGCGGGATCCGGCCCCTCTGCACGGCTGGGGAGGCAAAGGGCGCAAGTGAGAGTCCGGGCCAGTGCTTCAAATGCCTACCGTCAGCACAGACGTATGATACAGCCCTGCCCCGATGAACCCAACGCTTAGAGACAAGGGAACACATGGGTGGGGAAACTGAGGCACGGAGCAGCAGGCAGGTGGCAGAGCTGGGCAAAGGACCCAGGGATCCCCACCCCATACCCACACCCCATCCACATCCAGAGGGAGCGTGCACAGACCCACAGCATGCTACGTAAGGCCCCTCTTGCCAGCGGGGCTATGAATTGGGGTCCCTCGGTGCCCAGCTTGGTCCTCCCCACCCCGGAGCCGAGGCGGCGGGGGGCAGGCGAGAGCTGGCGCAGGAGGCGGCGTGCACTTTGCCCGTCATACACGGCAGCTTGCTGCCTCCGCAAACAAGATGAATCTGTTTAGCCTCCTGGTGATCAGACAGACCGGACTCGTTAGCTGGGGGAGGGGCAGAGACACTAATAAGCTGCAGCTTGAGCAAGGGCTTCCCGGCTGCCGTGCCCCTGTGAGCACCGGGTACCGCAGGGCTTGCAGGGCCAAAGCAGCCCCGCGATGCTGGGCGCGGTCCGAGACAGAGCCCGCCGGTTGCTGCAGGCTCTGGAGTTGCCCCAACTTCTCCCAGCTCAAAGCAACCGGGGAGGAAGGGGATGTGGTGGGCCCACTCCCCCGCGCTGAAGAGCTGCCGGGCTGCGCCCGCCTCAGGGCATCACTGGAGGAGCAAGGAATGTCTCGGTCCTTTTGCAAAAGCAGCCGGGGGTGGGAAGCCAGCGGGGACCGACCGCCCCGGGGAGCACCATCCTTCTGCTCCCCTGCCCCTTTGCATCCAGTGCCTGCCATGGGGGCCCTGCCTCTCGTGGGCTGACGCCACCGTGGGCTCGGCATGAAGCGTGGTGGGTGCAGAGGGGTAGGGGCACACGCGAGCTGGAAGAAGCCTCTGCAGTGCTGCTGTAACCGGCAGTGTCCGTCCCTCCTGCCAGTTTCTCCCAGCTCCTCTCGGCACGCCTGTGGATGGATGCGCGTGCTCCCCGACGCCAGGAGCCCTCCTGGGTATCCAGAGCAAGCAGCCAGGCTCGCCTGCGGCCTCTGAGCTCCCTGACCGCAGCAGGCGGGAGAAGGCAGAAGGGAGGAGGCTTGGAGAGAGGAGCTGGCCCTGAAAACCTTGGCCCAAGCTGCTGCTTTGGAAAGACCGCGTGGGGCGAGGAGCACCGAGACCTGCCGGGCTGGAGCTGGCAGCCGGTCAGGAGGCAAGGCCAGGAACCGCAGGGAGGCTTCATTCCTGCCCTGCCCTGGAGCACGAGGGTTTCACCACTGCAGAGCCGGGGGTGTCGATAAGCCTCTGTAACGAGGCAGAATGGGCAGTCTCCCTAGAAACGGCATCTGGGACTTCCCGAGACAAGCTGCCCCCAGGCTCAGGCAGGTCCAGACGACGCGGACTTTGCCGGGAGCCCAGAGGCACTTTGGAAGTGCCCTGGGTTCAGGTCCTAGTGCAGGAGGAGCAGCCGCAGGGCTGAGTCAGTGCTGGAGGGCGAGGGAGCTCCCATCTGTGACCTCGGGCGCCTGCGTCACGTGGCCGCGTCCGTGGCTCCAGGTGTGTCCCCTTATCTGCACCAGCCCTTGGCTCTCCAAACACACAGCACCTGCTCTGCCAGTGTCGCCTGCCCCGAGCGCTCGGCCGGAGAAGGGCGTGATGGGCGCTACAGGGAAGGCTCAGTGCACGCGGGCAGGGGAGGGCAGCTGTGCCGCGGAGGGTGGGGTATCCCTGACCTGTCCATGTATCCTTATCCCAGTGCCAGCATGCCCCCCAAATCCAGCAGCTGCTGAACACTAGGTCCACTGGGCCGGGCACCGGGCAACACCCTGGAACAAGCTCAGATAACCTAAGGGGAGCCCAGCTCCCTTGTTACCCAGCTGCCCGAAGCCCCAGCAGGCCGGTGTGCTCTGGTACCAGCGCGGCCTGTACTGCACGCTGGCCGGGGGTGCAGGACCCCCTTGCACCTGGCCGAGTCCCCCGGTGCATTTGCGCTGGCCCAGTTCGCTCCATGATGTTACAGCAGCTCAGAGGTGGCTCTAAGTTTCTCCCCTCCCAAGTTACCAGCCCCGCTACCTTCTTTCCTCATTCCCACGCGGAAGCACTTCTTCAGGCGGCAGTACTGGCATTGGTTGCGGTGGTGCTGGTCGATCTGGCAATCCCGGTTCGACCTGCAGGGAAATCGGATGGCAGTGAGCCGCCGGGCGGGAGGCAGCATCGCCCATGGCCTCCACGAGGACACGGAGCCCCCCAGCCAGCATCCTGGAGAGAACGTGTCTCCACACAGGACCGACAGGGCACCACCGGGGTCTGGGAAACCCCATCCTGCGGAGAGGGTGGTGGGCTGGGCCGGGGACCCACACCAGGCGGGCTCACGAGCCCAAAGCCGGTAGCGATGCTGCAAGGTGCCCCGGGTCAGTCCCTCCCGCCGTCCCGAACGGGGCACGAATGGGGGGAGGGTTCTGGCGAACCGTGCGTGCTCTGCAAGTCTCCCGGGGGAGCCGGGCACAGCGGCTGCAGGCTGGGCTGAGCGCCGCGGCTCCAGGCATATTGAGGCCAGCTGGGCTCTTAGCACCTTGCACTGGAGCATGCAAGGCTAAGGGGAGGGGGCGATGCCTTTGAGCCACCGCGAAGGGCAAATGCATGTGGGACACGGCTGCACGCTGCCCTCGGCTCGCTCCCACGGCCAAGGGAAGAGGCTCCCCCCGCCGCGCCCTTGAGCCTGCTTGGCCAGCCTGTGCAGGCACATGCTCGTCCTCCTGACCGGGGGCCCAGGCCTCGGCTGGCCGGGGGGGCTCCAAGAAGTCGCTCAGCAAAACCATCCCACAATGCTTTGCTCCCCCAGCATGGCCAGGCCCCCCTCCCCGGGAGAGGCGCAAGGAGAGGGCAGAGGAGTTAAACTGGAAACAGCTGAGTGCGCCGGCCTTTTGTTCCCGGCCCTTGCCCGGCAGCCCGAAGAATTCCAGCTATTTCCTATGAGGACACGGGGGCCGGCTGCCTCGGCCGAGGGGCAGGGTCATATCTCTGCCCAGCACACACAGCTCATTTACCTGCAGCGCTAAGTAAACAGTAAGCGGGAGAGCGAGCGAGCGGCCGATTGCTTTGCCAGGCGCTGAGCGCTTGCAGATTTATGTTTGCGGGTCCCTGCAGCATTCGCCTCCATTGCTCGCGCTGGGCTTGTGCAGGCGATCTGCCCCGGTCCCACCATCCCGCCACGAGCCAGGCATGAGCCAGCACACGGGCGGCTCTGCTTCGTGGTACCAGGGGCAGTGCCCTGAGCCTGCTAGGTGTTGCATGTAGCCATAGGATGGGTGGTCCCGGGAGAGGACCCGCCACCCCAGGGTGGCAGGGAGGGGACGCAGGGGTAGCACAGGGCTCGCCTTGCGCTTCAGGCTCTTACATGGCTTGCTGGAATAAATCACAAGGCCAGACTCGCTCCTGGATAGCCGCTGGGCTCTCCTGGAGCCAAGGAGCTGCGCAAGGCTCGGGGCAGAAGCTGGGTGCGTGGATGGGCGAAGGATCATCCGAGTGCAGGACGAGGCAGGTGAAAGGGGAGGGAAAGCACGATGCCCAGGTGTGGCCAGGGACACGCCGGTGTGATTTGCTCCCCTTGCCGCCGTCGGGAGCAGGCTGCCCTCGCCACAAAGAAGCTCGGGAGCAGGGGGCTCCGGGCTGGCTTGCAGGGCTCTGCTCCCCAGTGCCCACCCCGGGGCTCGTCCGCGAGGGAGGAAGGAGCCTGGCTCACCGGTGCTGGGGACGCGGCCTCTGTGCAGCCCCAGGCAAGCGTGTGCAAGGGCCAAGCCTGCCTGGCCTGGGCTTGCCTCCATCCCAGGCAAGACATGGCCTGGAAAATGAAAGGATGCAAACAAGCCCTGGGGCTTTGATCCAGGCCTGTATAACGCCCAGCTCTCCGGGGGTCCTGTACCCCTCCACACCAGCCTAGCAGAAGCGTTAGGCTTCTCTGAACAAGGCATCCAGCCTCCCGACTTCCTGTGGGATCCCTGAGAGGCGAGGAGGTGCTTCAACGTCCTGCTGCATCGGGGGAGGATTTTAAACCCATCGACTCGGGCCAAGCACGGACAGGCGACCTACTGAGCGCAACGGTGGGGAGGCATTTCTCTCCCAGCACCGAGCCCAGCGTCAGCTGGAACGGGCCCCGGAAACCAGGGACTGCCCGGGACTGGTGAGGTTTGCTAAGCAGGGAACAGGAGATATTGCTCGACTCCAGGGAAGTCGAGGATGGGGTTAGGAAAAGGCTTGCGTACCCCTCGCCCTCAAACGTCTTTGCCGATTGCTAGACCAGGCTGACCTCCCCCCACCGTGCCAGCGGGCTCGCTGCAAATCCCAGCTGGGGCGCCTGGGTGAGGAGCCCTTGGAGAAACCGCCCATAGCAAGTTGAGACAGGCGGAGGGCGCAGACGGAGCCGGGGTCTCGCCAGCGAAGGCGTCGCTAGCAGAATAGGGCACAGTCCGGCCGATTGCCAGGCAAAGCCACCCGCCGAGCCGTTCCTCCAGCGCAGCATCTCGGCCTGGCCGGGCCTCCGGATCCTGACATGAATATCCTGGTTTTTACATGACTCTGGAGAAGAGCCACGCTGGGATTCGGCAGCAGCTCAAACCGGAATTAATTTACCCTGAACATCGCCACTGTGTTTAACACATTGAAAACGTGTTGCTGATAAAAGTTATTCTAGTGGAGAGGTGAGAGCTAATCAAAATGTCAGATTACATCTTCATCACCTGCCTGCCTTCCCGGGGTTTTGGGGGGGTGGAGGCCTTGCCACCGTTCACGTGGCGAACCTGGCGGCGTGCCCGGTTCAGGACCTGCCCACGGACCTGCCTACGCCCCCTGCTTTAGGCAAATCCCTTTGGAGAGCTCCAGGCCAAAACCAGAGCATCGCAGCGCTCTCCTGATCTACCCTGCTGAGCATCTGGCCCTAGGATTGCAGCAGGGCCCAGACTTACAGCTCTTTAGACCTCGCAAACCCCAGACAGCTCCGTAGCAAGCCAGGGGCTGTGACCGAGTCCCTCCACGGACGCGTGCAAGCTGCACGGGGAAACGGGAGCACCCGACAGGCATGCATTGTGCTAATTGTGTAATTAGAACATGTAATTATTGAGTGCCGGATCTAAACAGGATCCAACGCACTTTTTAATATTCAAATGAGGGCAATTGGGACCAGATGCTGCTCAGAGCCTTTCAATGAAATGCGCTCCGCGGCTGACATGGAGTCGCTGCGCTGAGGACACGCGTGTCCTATGTCGCACTAAACTCGCTCCCAGTGCAAAAGGGGCCACACAAAGTCGTCCCCCCACAAAGAGCTGCTCTGATTCCTGCCCCCGTGCTGGACGACATCCGAGACACGGACACAAGGGCGTTGGGTTGTTGGGCAGCAAAGGAGGGGCAGCTGCATTTGGGATTTCCAGGCCCGGGCTGTGGAGTCGGTCTGCTCTTCCTCATGCCTGCATCCCTGGATGGTCCCCAGGACCATCTTCCTTCGCTGACCCCCCAGCCCTGCCTCTGTGGCCTGCTCCCTTTGCCGTGGACATCGCAGGATGCGAACCCGCCCTCTCTGCCTGCGACGCAGCACCTGTGCCTCAGCAGACTGGCAAGACCCTGGACGGTCCTCTCTCAGGGAAACTGAGGCACGAGAGAGGGGATAATGAAAGGCTACCCACACTCCCAGAAGCCGGGGAGGATGCTGCACCCTTTCCTGCCTTGAAGTCCGGGGGCCGGGAAAGGATCGCACCCAGTGTCACTGCTGCAGAGCAGATCCTGTGCGCGCAGGCCGCGTGTGCGAGTGTCACGAGCTGGCCTCCCTGGTGCTAGGAGCCGAGGGCCCGACCTCCTGCCCCAGAAGAGCGGGGGCTGTAGTGAGGGAGGGCAAGGGATGGGAATCTAGGCCACAGAAATGGAGAGCAGCTGGAGGAAGGAAGCATGCTGCCAGGGCCCCCTCCCTCCCGTGGCTCTCACTGACGAGGCCTGGGCTGGAGGTCACCACAATCACCCCTGCAATGTGGATGGGGAAACCATGGCACAGAGGGGTGCAGTGACTTGCCCAAGGTCACCCAGAGGCCAGTGGCAGAGCCAGGAAGAGAAGCCAGGTGTGCGGGTGCCGGCCCTGCGTGGTCTGCTCCTGAAACCACCCACCCGAGCGATGCCCTGGGGCATGCCGCGGCCTCCCTGCAGGGTCCAGCATGGAAGAGGGCTCCGGTTCGAGTCGCCCTGCAGGGGCCAAGCGTGCCGCCCGGGAGACGCCACCCCTGCCCCGCTGGGCCGTGCAGCTGGTCCCCTGCCCGTCTCAACCGCGCGGCGGCCCCGCGCCCCATTCCCAGACAAGCGGGGCGAGACGTCGTGCCCAGCGGGGCGGCGGGGCACGCGTGGCGGTGGCGGGGCACGCGTGGCGGTGGCAGTGGCGGCGGCGGCGGGCTCACCTGCACGTGTAGCTGAGGTTCCTGCGGATGCTGCGCTTGAAGAAGCTCTTGCAGCCCTCGCAGGTGAAGACGCCGTAGTGCTTGCCGCTGGACTTGTCGCCGCACACCACGCAGTCCACCTGGATGCCCGGCTTGTCCTCGTCGCCGTGCTCCGGGTCGCTGGCGCCGCCGGGCGGGGACACGGACTCCTCCTCGGAGCCGCGCGGGTAGCCCTTGTCCACGCCGTTCGTGTCGCCGCCCGGCTCGCCCCAGCCGCCGGCCACCATGGCCATCGCTCCGCGCACAAAGCGGGCGGCGGCCGCGGGACCCACTTGAGCAAGTTTCTTCCCGGCGGCGGAGGCGGCCCGACGGCCCCGAGCGCGGCCCGAGCCCACCCTACGGGGCGGGCAGCCGGCGCCGCATCGCCCGGCCCGGCCCGGCCCAGCCCGGCCCGGCCCGGCCCCGCGGGAGCCTCCGCCCTCGCCCGCGCCCGCGCCCGCGCCCGCGCCGCCGCCGCCGCCGCGGAGCAAAGTTCAGCCGCCGCCACCGCGGCCTCGCTCCTCCCCGGCCGCGGCCTCGGCCTCCTCCCCTTCCGCTCCCGCCCGCCCGCTCGCTCGCCCGCCCGCCCGCGCGGAGCTCCGGCCCGGGGCTGCCCGCCCTGCACGGCCCGGCCCGGCTCCGCGCCTCGGGGGTGGTCGGCGCAGCCCCGTCCCGCGCTCCTTCCCGGGGGTAGGGGATCCCCCATTCCCGGGCTCCCATCCCACGACTAGTCGGGGGTATCCTCCGCTCCCAGCTCGCTCCCAGGTGCTAAGGTGTGGCCGGGGTATCCCCTTTTCCCAGGCTTCTTCCCAGGGTTAGGGGGTGACCAGGGTATCCCCCTTTTCCCAGGCTCCTTCCCAGGGTTAGGGGGTGACCAGGGTATCCCCCTTTCCCAGGCTCCTTCCCAGGGTCGGGGTGTCCCCTCTTCCCAGGCTCCGATCCCAGGACTAGTAGGTGGCTGGGGTATCCCCCTTTCCCACGCTCCTTCCCAGGGTTAGGGGGTGACCAGGGTATCCCCCTTTTCCCAGGCTTCTTCCCAGGGTTAGGGGGTGACCAGGGTATCCCCCTTTTCCCAGGCTCCTTCCCAGGGTTAGGGGGTGACCAGGGTATCCCCCTTTCCCAGGCTCCTTCCCAGGGTCGGGGTGTCCCCTCTTCCCAGGCTCCGATCCCAGGACTAGTAGGTGGCTGGGGTATCCCCCTTTCCCACGCTCCTTCCCAGGGTTAGGGGGTGACCAGGGTATCCCCCTTTCCCAGGCTCCTTCCCAGGGTCGGGGTGTCCCCTCTTCCCAGGCTCCGATCCCAGGACTAGTAGGTGGCTGGGGTATCCCCCTTTCCCACGCTCCTTCCCAGGGTTAGGGGGTGACCAGGGTATCCCCCTTTCCCAGGCTCCTTCCCAGGGTCGGGGTGTCCCCTCTTCCCAGGCTCCGATCCCAGGACTAGTAGGTGGCTGGGGTATCCCCCTTTCCCACGCTCCTTCCCAGGGTTAGGGGGTGACCAGGGTATCCCCCTTTCCCACGCTCCTTCCCAGGGTTAGGGGGTGACCAGGGTATCCCCCTTTCCCAGGCTCCTTCCCAGGGTTAGGGGGTGACCAGGGTATCCCCCTTTCCCAGGCTCCTTCCCAGGGTTAGGGGGTGACCAGGGTATCCCCCGTTCCCAGGCTCATTCCCAGGGTTAAGGGGTGACCAGGGTATCCGCCATTCCCAGGCTCCCACTAGCCATCCCTGGGACCCCTTGGAAGGCTGAGGTGGGTGCGGGGATGGGAAATGGGGCACGGGCCAGAGGCAGCGGCTAGCCCGCGGTGCTGCCGCAGGACCAGGAGCCGGGTCTGGGTCTCCTGCCTCCCCCGGTGCCGTAGGACAGAACCCGCTGTGTTAGGGGCAGGCTTTGCTGGATGCCGTGACACTTCCCCCACGCGGCGAGTGGGCTGTCGCGATCCAGCAGCCCTGGAGCTGGGGTTCGGCAACGTGCCTTCACTTTGGCTGCAGCAGGCACCCCAAGCTGAGACGCGGTACTGGGCCGTGGCCCCAACTCTGGTTCCCACAAACACCCCGGGTGCGTCGGGGCAGCTGCCAGCCCACGCCAGGCCTCCCCGACAGAGCAGCTTGATGACTTTTGGAGGGTCTCTTGCTGATGGCTGCATTTTCCCTGGTGGCCAGGCTGCTCTCCGCAGCTGGGTCAGGATCATTGCAGCCAGCCCTGAAATGCAGCCACCTCTGAAGCAGAACGTGGCATCTGTCTCGCTCGCAGCGGCGGTGCGGTGCTGTGCGGGGGGTTGCTGCGGCGCGCTAGGATTCCAGCAGAGCTGGTCTAGGGAGGCAGAAAGTAATTACCCCCGCTTGGACGGCAGCCAGGACTTGGGGATTACAATGCCCTCCTCTTGCAAAGAGAAAAAGAAACCCCCGTGGGATCTTGCAGCGACTAAAAGGAGCACAAGTCTCCAGGCCCACGCCTCCACCCGGCACGGCCCGTGTCAGCACAGCGCCCAGGGTGGAGCTGGTGCAGAGCAGTGCCCCCCCGGGACTTGGCCACAGCGAGCGGGGCTCCGGGTGAGCAGCCACGGAGAGAATGGGCTGGGGGTTCACCCAGGGAGGTGGCCTGCTAATTAGCTGGCACACTCCAGTTTTAATTTGGTTAGGAAAACCTTGTTCGGAACAAATCAGCTGCGAGCCCTGTGGGAACGGGCAAGGTGAAGGATGGCAGCTCGTTCTGCATCCTGCTGACCTGTTAATAATTAACTGAGAGTCAACGACGAGGGAAGGGGGTGAGCGGGGAAGAGGTCCCTCCGTGGCATCACCTTCCACGTCGCCTTGGGGCTCTGCTCTGGCCTTGGCGGCAGGGGCTGGGATTTTCCCACAGGCCGTGTGACCTTGCACATCTCCCTGCCCCCTCCCCGTGCTTCCTCCGCTCTGCCGCAGGGAGGTGGGCATTGGGCAGTGCCCGGCATGGCAGGCCCTGCATGGCAGCCAGGGCCTCTAGCGCTGCTGGAGCAGAAGCAGACAGTGCACGGCTGAGCTGGCCGGCGGAGGGGAGGGTCAGGCTTGAAGGGCACAGGAAGAGAGGAACTTGCACAGCCCTCCCTGCCAGCGCCCTTGGCTTTCACAACCTCCGTGCAAAGGCAGGCCCAGGCTGCAGCCAGCGCCCGGCTGAGCAATGGCTCCGAGCAGGAATAAAAGCTCCTTTTAACCAGACACCTGCTCGGGCAGAGGGGAGCCTCTGCGCTGCCTGCAAGCTACAGCGCTGAGCAGGCCGCGCCGGGCTTAAGGTGGAGATGTTAAGGTAGCCTCCAGCCTGCTGGGGCTGGGGAGCTAGGCAGAGCCGGCCTCGCTGCGCTGTCCCGAATTGTTAGTGGGGCAAGGTGCCCAGCCGGGCCCTGGCCATGGAGAAGCGGTGCAGGTGGGTGCCACGTTAGTGCCCACCCTGGGCAGGGGGGAGCCCACAGAGAGTGCAAGAGCCGCCTGATCCTGCGGGGCTGGACCGCCTCTGCAAAGCAAGAAAGCCCCAAAACCCAGAGGGACATCTTTTTGCTTGCCAAGGGCAAGATGGCCACGTTCGGGGGGGGTGGGGAGAGGGGGGTTTTGGGGAGCAGGCTCTAGCCTCCACGCTGGCAGGGCTGGGATGGCGGGAGCAGGCAGCTCCTTCTCCATGCTGCCGTCAGCGTGATTTATGGGCCGGTCCCCGAGTTCCCACCGCCCCCCCTCCCAAAAATAATAATCCTGGAACAAAGGAGGAGATCAGATCTTCCCCGCGCCCCCCGCCCTGTTTGTTTTGACATCGGTGTCCAGTTGGCGAGGGCGGCTGCTCTGTGGAGGCATTCCTCTCCCTGCGGCTCCCGGCAGCACAAAGGGGCTGCTCGGCGGCTCGGGCTGCCACGGGGGGGTGGGAGAGGGGGGCTTTTGTTGTTCTTGTTGTTGTTTTGTTCAGGCCTTCGGGGCAGATGCCGCGGCAACACATTCCTCGGGGCGCGGAGGCATGCCGCGGGCAAGGACAGTAGCCGGGGAGAGCGGGCGTGCCAGCCACCCGGGATCTCCACCAGCGGGTTGCTCCCCCTTGCTCCAGACCCACAAAGGTGCCCCCCCAATAAAATGAGCAGCTTGTGAGCGGACAAGGCCTGGCAAGCAGGCCAAGGGGGAGGAGGTCAGAGGTGCAAAGCTCTAGCGCAGAGATGCCTAAGGGCGTGAAGCACCTGGAGTCCTGCCTGCACGGGCCAGAGAACAGGACAGACCAGTTCCTGCTTGCAGCACGGGCCCAGCCCCAGCCAGGCGCTGGGGCACGGTCCTCAGCTGTGGGTTCCCCAGGCCAACCGATTCCTCCCCAAAAAGCAACGCTGCCATGCCAGCGTTTTGCAAACTGCCTCCTTCCCCCAGGACCGATCCTTGCTCCCCCCAGGCTGCGTGCTGGGCAGGGGTCTCCCTGGAGAGCTGCAGGTTGCCTGCGAGATGCGGCCACCTCTGGGGTGGGACACAACCAGCAGCATGGCGGAGCAATGGGACAGGGCCAGCAGGGCCTTGCTCCCCCCCGGGGCTGTGTGCTGGGCAGGGGTCTCCCTGGAGAGCTGTGGCTTGCCTGCGCTGGGGCAGGGGGGTGCATGGGGAGGCGGTGTTGCTTGCTCCCTGCTCAGACATTTGGAGCTGTGGGAAATGAAAGGGGCCTGGGCTTCGCTCCCAGGGCTGTTCTGCCCTCGGGAGCGGGAGGGAAGGTAGTTGCTGGGCTGTGTTTCGGGCTCAGGTTTCCAGTGCCCTGCCCCTGGGGCCCTCGCTCAGCCAAGGCCAAAGAAGCAGAAGGAGGATAGGGAGGGAGAGGGGAAGGGCTGTGATCTGTGCCCCCTTGGCACCCGCATCACATACATGGGGACACGCACACCCACGCACAGCTCATGCATGGTGTGGGCATCCATACTCATGCACAGCCCCCCCCATGTATGCATGCATACACGTGCACACGTGTGTGCACACGCATGCATGCCCTAAGGGTTCTCCTGGGGGGATGGACCCAGCTCCTGCTCCATGGCCCTTGCAGCTGGTGTTGGTAGGTACATGCCCCACAAAGGGGTTTTCCCTGCCCGGGGTTCATGCCCTGTCGCGGGGGTGCCCCGGCAGCGCCCCTTCGGGGAGTCCTGGGGCTGGGGAGGGGAGCGGGGAAGTGCTTGACATTCCCTGGCTGCCCTGCAGCAAATCAGTCCCCGCCTGGCAACTCCCACCCTCCCTGCAGGGAGCGGCTTGACGGGGTCACCCTGCCCTGCTCCGCGCTGGCCGAGGGGCAGCCGACCTGTCACCGAGACGGATGTTTTATGGCGACCCCCGGGGAACGTGCAGCTGCTCCCTACCCTGCTGCCAGGGGGGCAGGGGAAGAAGCGGGCCCTGTTTGCAGCACGGCGGGGCCATTCCTTGCCCCTGCCCCGGGTCTGCTTGCTCCTGGCACTCTACGGTGTCTGTGCTCATAGGGAGTCCCCCCAACCTCATGGGGAGCCCCCTTCAGGAAGCCAAGAAAGGGTTGGGGGGACTCCCAAGCACAAACACTAGGCACCTCCGGCGGGTCATGACTCGGACCCACCCGCCCCTGCATCCCGGCCTCTCCCGGGGCCCCGAGTTCGAGTTACGCTTCCAAGCCCAGTGGCCTCGTGGGCTGGGGGTGGGGGGCAGGATGCTCTGGGGAGGGTCTCCTAGCCCCTGGCATGTCTCTGGCCCCCACCCCCTCCCCCTGGAGCCATGACCTCTGCCCGCCCCATCCCGTGCGCCTGCCTTAACATTTGACCTTGCCGGGCGGAAGCGCAGCCACAGCCGTGGGAGGGGGGGGGCTGTGCTCCGGGCCCCACGTTGCCATGAGACATCTGCCAGGCGCGGGCGCGTCTCAGGCTGCCCGGAGCCGGAGCCAACAGGAATCGCATTCCTCAGCCAGGGCAGGGCCCGTGACCTTCCCCGCCAGGCTGCAGCCTTGCCCTGCCCCCCGCACATGCATGCACACGCAGGCATGCTCCCAGCCTGTGGAGGGGCGCACACGGGTGCAGGGAGCAGGCCGCCACGTGCACGGGCATGCATGTTCCGAGCAGAACGTGGGCATTCGTGTGCCCAGCTGTACCTGGGACACGCACACCCACGCTGTGTCACCACCTTGCACACCGCCCCGCAGGCCTGGATGCACGCAGAGAAGCAGGGTGCACACGCGTGCACACGCAGTCTCTCTCCCCTTCTGGCCTCTGGTGCTGTGCCTGCTGCCCCAGCTTGCCCTGCCCAGGGCCCAGGCGGAGCTGTGCCTGGTGCCCGGTGTTACCAAGGACGAGATGCTGCCTCAAAGCTTGCAGCTGCTGCCAGGGCAGCACTCTCCTGGGTGTGACCTCCACCCCACCCCGGGCGTGCAAACGGCCCAGGACACGTCAGTGCTCTTTGCCCTGGGAGGGACGCCCGGTCTTTCTGCTGCTTTGGCCCCGCAGCCAGCTGGGTCCCTGGAGGGCAGAGGCCCTGCTGGGGGATGGCTGAAGGGGTCTGGCTGGTCCAGCGGGCAACGGCAGGGCTTGGGGGCAGACCTGGGTGAGGCTCAAGAAGGAGAGGTTGGTGACCCGGGCCTCGTGGGCCAGCTCAGACACCCGCCAAGCCCAGCATGGCCCCTGCTGGCCCTGCCCCATTGTTCCACCATGTCACTGGTTGTGTCCCACCCCAGAGGTGGCCGCATCTCAGTGCCGGCAGCCATTCCTGCAGGGTGACAAACTTCCCCCAGGGTTTGGGTGGGGGGGCGGTTCACGGGAGGGCAAGGGGCTGTTCCGCCCTACCGCCCCTCCTGCCCCCCCGCCGGGAGGCCAGGGGCCGGGGGCGGCTGGGAGCTGCATCAGCCGCCCCGGCCCTTTCATCGCGCTCTCGGTGAAGCTTGACCCCGGCTCGCCGCGCTCGGGGGCCCCATTTGAATCTGAAAGGGGGCCTGAGTGCAGAGCCCTGACCTTCAACCTGCAGGTCAGCCCTGCCACGGCTGTCGCAGGAGGGAGGGCATCCCCTGGGAAACCTCCACCTGGGGAGGCGGTGAAGGCGGAGAGAAAAGAAAGGGCCAACGCGGGGGCAGGGGAGGGGGCTGGCGGCACAGACAATGGGTCAGGCCATGCGCTGGGGCCGCGGGCTGCTGCATATGCATGCCCCGCTGCAGCCCGCAGGGGCCCCTGCGCAGGACCCGCTCCTCGCAGGCACGCCGAGGCCTGTGGCCCAGCCAGGACCCCTCGCACACGGGCACCCACCCACCCCACCGGGTCAGCTGGGGGCTTGTCCTGCCCCGCAGCACACGATCAGCCCCCTGCATGCCCCTTCCTGTGTCTCTCTATCACAGGCTCGGGTTCCTGGCCAGCTGCCCCCTGACCCTGGCACTGACCCCTCAACCGCCAGGTCTTTGGTGCTGGGAGAAGGACATGCACCCGGCTGGGGAGATGCCCCCAGCCTGGCTCCAGGGCTCTGAGCAAGGGCAACCCCAGGGGGGTCCAGGGAGTTGGCTTTTCTGTGGGAGATGAAGCACCAACAATCCCCGCCCCCCCAGCTCTGGCCCTAGGGTGTCCCCGGGGGGCCCTAGGCATGCACGGGTAGGCACATACACGCGTGTACACACACACACATGCAAAGCATGCACGCACTGGCACGCAGGCCTCCCCCCACCCTGCTCTCAGCACCATCGCCCCACCGCCCTGCAGCAGGGTCCCTGCCTGTCTGCTCATGAATATGCATGGCGCCCTCCTGCCACGGTCACCTTTGATCCCACTGTCAGGGGGAAAAATGTCTTCATCTGCGTCCATGAGATACGGGGCGGAGGGGGGCGGCCGTGGGGGGACGGTCTTTGTTCTCAGTGCATGAGCCTTGCTCTCAAGTCCCCCCAACGTGGGGGCAGCCGCGCAAGGTTGGGGGGGTGCCGGGGGGGTCGTGTCTCCTGCTGTCCAACCCATGTCACCACTGCAGGAGCAGCTCCGTGGAGCCGGTGATGGGGTAGGGGGGGGAAGGGGGCAGCTGCAGTGACCGCCATGACCCATCTCTCCACGGGCAGCAGCGCTGGGGTGGTGGCTGGGAGCCAGCCCACGCAGCGGGGCCTGCCCGGCGTCTGCCGCGTCTCCCGCGAGGCCCCTGGGACCGTCTGGGCCGCTGGGCTCAGCTGGCCTCCCCGCAGCCACAGCCCCCCTGCATCTGGGGCGGAGAAGATGCAGACGCAGCACCTTTGTGCGCCCGGACCCGCTTGCAGTGAGGCCCTCCCCTGCCCCACGGCTGGCACCCCACATCTGGGGAGGGTAAATGCAGCACCTGCCCTGGGCAGAGACCTCCCCTCTGCAGCCTGGGTGCAAGGAGCCGATGCCCCACTGCCCCTTAGGGTAGGGGAGTCTGCAGGCGTCTACCCCAGGCCTCTGGACCTGGCCGTGCTCCAAGGAGGATCGCGGTGCCCCTGGCGCATGGCCTGCAGCGTCCAACTGCATTAGGAGGAAGCAAAGGGACCCGAACAGCCTTCCAGCACGGCTTTACTCTCCAGCCTGGTGCCTGGAGTCCGCGGGGATCAGCAGCTGCAGCACTGAGGAGCAGGGCCGTGGGGTGGGATTTCTATGCCGAAAACTCGACACCTCGGGGACCCCTGCCCCAGTCACGGAGGAGGCAGTGGCTCCGTGGCCATGCAGAGGCCCCCCCAGCCTAGATGCAGGTCTCGGTGCCGGCCGCGCGCTGCTCCTCCAGAGCCCGGATGCGCTGGGCGAGCGCATGCTCCTGCTGTGCCTGCCGCTCGCCCATGGCACCCATCTGCGCTTCCAGGCGCCGCAGCTGGACCTCCTGCTTCCTGCGGGCGCCCCGGTAGGCCAGCACCAGCGCGCTGCGGGGAGAGGGGGCACAGCGGGGTGGGGGTCAGGACAGCTGGGTCCAGTCTCCTAGCTGCCCCCATCTTCCAGGGACCCCGGAGAGCTGCAGGTGGGGATGCCCTCCCTCAGTTCCCCCCCAGCGGGCAGAGGCGGCTGCAGCCGGAGGGGCTGGCACTCCTGGCTGAGGAGGGGGCGATGACGCAGTGCTCCCCACCTGTGTGCCTGGAAGAAGTCTCCGGCGAGGCCGGTGCACTGGGCCTGCTGCGCCCGGCTGGCCGCGCTGAGCTGCTCCAGGGAGGCCGCCAGCACCCGGGCTTGGTCCTGCAGCGCCTTGCTCCTGCCAGGTGACCCAGAGGGTGGCACCGATCCTGCTGGGAAGAGCCCCCTCCTGCCCCTTATCCCTCCAGCTTCCCAGCCCATGCCCAACACCCGCCTCGCTCAGCTGCCCCGGCAATGCCCAGCATAGCCGTGCTGCAGGGGCTCGGACAAGGGGTGGCAGGCCTGGTGCTGCTAGGGACCCTGGGGTGGCATTAGCAAATGTGAGGGGGGCAGGTGCTCACCGATCCAGTGCGCTGGCCAGCTCCAGCATCATCCTCTCCAGGTCCTGGGGGCTTTGGGGTGCTGCGGCAGCCGCCTTCCAGCCCTCGGCCTCCTAGAGCACGCCCAGCCACAGACCGTGAGCTGGGCAGGGGCTCCAGCAGCAGGTAGGGCTGGGTGCTGGTTGCCTGCAAGCACCCCCATCCCTGCAGGGTCCTGGGGTGGAGGGTCCCATGGAGTGGGGGATGGTCCCTGGTGGGGGCAGCGAGGCACTTACCCCTGCCCCGCTGCTGCCCGTGCTGCTCTCGCTGGTGCTGCTGCCGGGGCTGGGGGGGCCGGAGCCCGCGTCCCGCTCCTGCTGCAGGTGCTCGATGAGCAGCAGGTAGGCGGCCTCCTGCGCGCCGAGCGTGTAGGTGCCCAGCTCCAGGCCCCGCTTCTCCTTCTCCACCAGGTGCAGCTGGGTCTTCACGTCGGCCATGGACTCCTGGCACGGGCAGGAGGCGCTGACCCAGCTGGAGGGCCCAGGAGTCCTGACCTCCCGCACCTCCACCCCGGGGGCTGCCTCCCCCTCGCCCTTCCCAAAGCAAGGGCAGACCCAAGTGTCCTGGCTCACTCGTACCGCCCTAGCCCCCCACCCATGCCCAGAATACAACCCAGGTGTCCGGGACCCCTGCCACGGTGCTGGCCCCGCTCCCCATCACCTGCCGACCCACCTGGAGGGCTGCCAGCTCCTGCAGCAGCTGCGTCTTGTCCAGCTTCGGCCGGGGCCTCTCCCCAGGCAGGGCAGCCAGCGAGGCCTGGACGGCTTGCTCCACCTTGGCCCGGATGGCGTCGCTGGGCCGGGTCATGGCACCGGGGGGCCCGGGGCAGCCCAGCTCCAGCAGGGAGACCTCCACGGCCGCCTGCTCCGCCTGCAGCCGCTGGAGATACTCCCGCAGCACCCCGTCTTCCTCCTCCTCCTCCTCGGGGCTGGGTGGGCTGCAGAGGCAGGGAGGGGGACAGCACTGGGAGCTGGGTCGCTTGCAGGAGCTTGGGGGCTCCATCCTGGTCCCCTGGGGCTGGCCCTGATGCCCGGGTACCTTTGCTGTCCACACGTGCCGGGTCCGCCGGCTGCCTCCTGCCCATCAGGCTCCGCTCTGCCCAGGAACCTCCTGGCCTCCGCCAGCACGGCGGCCGCGTCTTGCGAAGCGTGCTCCACAGGGGCTGCCAGGGCAGGGCATGTGCTGGGCATTGCCCGCAGGGGCCCCGTGGCATGCCGTGCTCCAGCTGCCAGCCTGTGGCTGGAGCAGGGGTGGGGGAGCCCGTCTGCCTGGACTCACCTGCACTTGGGGAGCGCCCCCCAGCATCCAGCTTCGCCCTGGCCAGGGCTAGCAGCACCTCCAAGGCCTCCATGCGACGCTCGCTGTCAGGACAAGCCAAGCGCGGCCTGAGCCCGGTCCGCAGCCCGGGCAGCCCCCGCCGCCCCCTGCCCGGCGCGGCCCCTCACCTGCACTGGGCGGCCAGGCGCAAGGCGGTGCTGTTGGACTCGTGCTGCCCCAGCAGCATGCTCAGCCGCTCCGAGTCGCTCTTGCACTCCCGCAGGGCGCCCGCGAGCAGGTGGTTCAGGCCCTTGAGCCGCTCGATGCACCTGGGGGAACGCAAGGTGCTGCCATTAGGGCCCAGCGTGGCTTGCCAGGGGTTAACAGCCCCGAGGAGCGGGGCAGGGTCCATGCAGGGTGTCAGGACTCCTGGGTCTGCTTCTGTGGGCTGGATCCCCCTTGCTTCATGCCTCAGTTTCCCTGAGTGCTAGCATTGGGAAGGGAGGGGAGGGGTGGGTGGACACACTGTGCCATGCTTGGTCCTTTCTGGTCTTGATGGGCATGGCTGGTCCCTTCCTCACCCTCGCAGCTGCTGCTGCTGGTCATCCAGCTCCCTGCCAGAGAGCTCTGGGGCGGAGGGGAGGAGGCGGCACAGGGGCTGCATGGCCGGGTGATCCTTCAAGCACTGGAGCAGGCTCTGTGCCCTGGCCAGCGGGTCCTGCGGAGCAAGCAAAGGTAGGTCAGTGCAGAGCAGGGGCAGGGGCCGCAGGGGAAGGCTGAATGTCCTGGTTCGTGGGCAGGGGTTAACCAGAGACCTCCGCGGGGGCACGCACTGCAGCACCATGCCCTAAAGGAGACTGCACGGGGTGTGACCTGTTGCTGCCCACGGCCACGTGGCCCCCACTGCCGCTGCAGGAGACTCCAGCCACTGGGCCGTGGCTCTGTCTGGCCTGAGGGAGACGTGGCTCCGTTCCCCGGGGTCTGTCCCCAGGGCAGAGGGAGCCCAGCCGGCCCCGGGGATGGAGCAGATTTCCTGGGGGCGGGTGTGCGAATGCCTTCCACAGTCCGGGGAAGAGGGACCAGGACCTCACCTGGAGCAGCCAGGGGTCCCCTTCCCCGACAGGGCTGCCAGCTCCCCGGATCGGGGTGGTGGCTGAGCCGGGAGGGCTCCAGGCCTGGCCGGGCGTCTCAAGCTGGTAGAGGGAGTCCTGCAGCTCCTTGACCTGTGCAGAGAGGAGCAAGGGTCTCATTGCCCCGCTGCTGCAGAGGCACCGTGATCCCCCCGGGGCAAATCGATCTGGATCTCACAACCGACACCAAGGCGTCCCCACAGGGAACGGTGAGCAAACGAGACCGCCGTCCTGCCCTCCGCACGGCTCAAGCGCCGGCTTTGTCTGCTGTAGTTACCAGGGGGAGCCCAGCCTGGCCCACAGGGCACCTCGTGGCCAAACTGCAGGTAACACCACGTTGCACGGAGCTGGGGGGTCCCGCTCAGACCCTCCCTGGGGCAGTGCCCTCTGCTCTGCTCTGCTCTGCTCTGCTCTGCATGGGTCTTGGAGCCTCCAGTGCCCGTCTCGGGAGGGCTGACGTTGGACCCACTGCACCTGACTGTAGGTTCCCCCTGCCTCGGCACTGCTTCCAGCTGTTATCCTCCCCAGAGGTGCCCACATGCCCGTGGCAGCTGAGATGCCCCGTGGGCAGGGGAGGGGGCGTCCTGGTGCCACCCACCTTCCTCTGGAGCCTGTCGCGCTCCTCCTGGAGAGCCTGCAGGGTCACCTGGGCACGGCTCAGCTCCTGCTCCTTGCTGCCCAGCGCTGCCCGCAGCACCATGTTCCTCTCGGCCAGCGTGCCCGCTTCCTTCCCATACCAGCTGGTCTCCTCTGCCCCTAGCTCTGGGCTCAGCTCAGCCACCCTCTCCCCCGGTGCCTGCACAGCCGCCATCTCGAGCCCCGGGGACAGCCCCAGGCCTCGCTCGAGCTCTTCCAGGGTCTGTAGAAACACAGCAGAGCTGTCTTACCTGGGCATAGGATGAGGCATGGGCTGAGCTGCCCCGTCCCAGGAGGAGGGAGCCCGTATGGAGCTGCAGGATGCAGGCGGGAAGCGGGGAGCTGCAGGCAGGGCCGGGGGCTCAGGGAGATGGGGGCGGTTCCTGGCACCCACTCACCTCCACCACCTGGGCCCGCTCCTCGCCGCCCGTGCCCGTCTCCGCTCCAGCCCCAGCAAGCCGCAGCACGCAGCAGCGCCGGGCGGACACGGTGTGCTCCAGAGACGCCAACACCTGCTGCAGGGCCAGGAACATGTCGGGGCCGACGCCTGCAAGGGCAGAGGGGACGCAGGGAGGCGAGGGGGCCTGTGCCCTTCTGCCCTCCGTGACCCGGGTGCAAGTCCCAGCGCGGGTCTTTGCGCCGGGAAGGGGATGTTGCTCCTTGTTCCCTGCATGCACACACCATTGTCGGGGCAGGAGAGGACTGTGGATCCAGACCGTCAGGGCTGGACCACCGGCCCCTGCATCCAGCTGGCTGCCCAGGGCCAACCAGGGGCTAAGCCAGGCCACACCAAGGCCGTGCTGCACCGTGACCCTCGCAGGGGCTGAGCATGCCCTGAGCCCTGGGGCCAGTCGGGCACCTGAGCCGGGAGGAGCTGGCTCTGTGGAGCAGGTGCACGAGCCACCTGCAGAGCCCTCCCTCCGACGCGCGGGGGGCACCTGGCAGCTGTGGCCAGGGGTGGAGCTGGGAGGGGGCTCAACCCAGTGCTGTGGCCCCAGGTGGCACTGCCCTGGCAAGCAGAGCCCCCCTTACCTTCTCTGGGGGGCGGGAGCCGGGGGGGCGGGGGCTGCGGTGCACACCTGGGCAGGCTGGCCGTGTACTCCGAGCACTGGTCCGAGTACTCCTCGTCCTCCCTGCAAGACACCAGAGCCCCGGGGGAGGGAGGCCGACTTCATAACGGGGACGCCACGTCCCCCAGAGCCATCGCGGCGGTAGCAGCCTGGGCATGGATCCCCCTGAGACGGGGAGACCCTGGGAGCCTGGGGGTCCGCGCGAGTTCCCACTCCCAGTCTCCCGATGCCTGAAGAAGGGTGTTTGTGCCCAAAAGCTTGCAAAGAACTTTTCCCCCCAACTACTGAGTTGGTCTAATAAAAGAGATCCCGTCGACCCACTGCCCGTGTCCTTAGACCAGCGTGGCTACAACCAGCAACCTCCCCGCTCCCAGGACACTGGACGTGCACCTGGGGAGGTAAAACACCGTGTCCTCTTCTCCAGTTACCGAGGGGCAAGAGGCCAAGAAGGCGGCAGGGCCAAGCCAACCCTGCCTGTACCAGTCCGTGGGCATGAGGGGGGGCCCTGGAGACAATCCCTGCTTTGTTCCCCCCCCTTTAGCATGCCGGGCATCCAAGAGGGAACCCAGGGCCCTGCTACATGAAGCAGGCAGGGCTCAGCCTTCGGACCAGGGCTAAGGAATCAGATGCTGCCACCGTGATGGAAGCAGCGTGAGAGCCCGGAGGGAGCAGGTGGCAGCCTCGGAGCCCTCCGCCAGCTGGATGCTAGGGGCCGGGCGCAGGCAGTCGAGGGGGCAAGATGCAGGAGGGACGAGCACAGCTGCCTAGGGAAGGAGAGGTGCCCAGTGAGGGGGTGATGCACGCAGGGCTGGGGCTGCTCCCTGGCATGCGAACGGGCCACGGGTCTGCAGCCTCCAGCCGGTACCTGGCTCCGCGCTGCTGCAGCCGCTCGACCTTGCCGTGGAGGTGGGTGATGGTCACCAGCAGCTGCGTGATGCGCTCCTCGTAGCACAGGATGTCCTGCTCGTCCGTGCCCGCCGCGTCGGCCTCCTCCGCCCTCTCGGCAACCGGGTCCAGCTTGCCCTGCAGCCGGGGCCCCCGAGAACCAGGCATGGCTCACGCCCCCGTCCCCGTCCCCCCAACCTGGCCACGCTTTGGAGACGGGCCTGGCACCCCCTGCCCAGTCGCTTGCGCCAGGGCAGAGCCCCGCGGTTCTGGTCCAGCGGGGTCCTGGGGGCCGTGCAATGGGGGTCAGACCAGGGTGCAACGTGCCAGCCTGCCACGGCGCTGGTTCAGGCAGGAAGGGAAGGACAGCACTGGCAACGGCAAGTGCCCCTTGCAGCTGCGGGCAGCGGGGGCTTTGCTCCCGTCGGAAACAGGAAAGCCGGAGACGCATCCTGTTTACAGCGGGAACAATGAGCCGCGTCTGCCTGGGGTCACCAGCCAGTGTCCGGCTGGAGCGCCGAGGAGATTTCCCTGCCCCAGGATCCAGCGCCCCCCTGGCAGCCCCGCTGCGGGCTGGGCACTGGGGTGCCCCCGGGACAGAGACACCATGATAGCCCCCGACCCCTTTGGAGCCCCATCCCCATGGCCGCAGGGCAGGGGAGATGCGGTGGATTTTCCCACGCCCCCCACCGCGGCGGGGCCAGGCTGGGGCGGTGGGGTGCGGGGATGCCTGGGGGGGCCAGGACATGGGGCATCTCAAGACCCACGTGCCCTTGTCCTGCCCCGCGCAGAAGCCACTTGCCTTCTCCATCCCCGCAGGGTGATGGGATTTGCGGTGCAGCACCTGATTCAAGCCAGGGGCAAGGGGTTCAGGGGAGCATCCGCGGGGGTCAATCTGGCAGCGCCCCCCCAGCCTCGACCAGCCAAACGCCCAGTGGGTGCGGGGACGTGGCGCTGGGGCCCTGGCTCCGCTCTGCTCCCCCGCGCGGGGCTGTGCAGGCCTTTCCCGTTTCCAGATCCTGTGCACGCTTCCTCTCCCGGGTGGACCTGTAACCCTTGCGCTGCCCGCGCGCCCAGCCGGGCAGGGGCTCTTCCCACCTGCCCCGCTCCCTGGTTGCGCTGGGGGCTGCCCCGCTCGGGTACCGGCCTCAGATGCCAGCTGAGAGCAGTAGTGTCAGGCACCGATTCAGAGCCCCCCACAGCCCTCGCACGCGCATCGCTGCCAGTGCCCAGGCGCCAGGCGCTGCACGAACGCGGCAGGGGCAGGCCCGGCCCTGGCCATGGGTCACCCTGAGCCTGGCCCCGGGTCTTTATTGTTGGGTGGGGCAAGGCAGGATCCTCACGCAGTCCCACACAGCCGCGGGTACGAAACCAGCTCGCTGCTAGATGCAAATTGTCTTGTGATTTGCACAGTGCCCCCCAGGGAGCTTCCACGTTGAGGGGTGGAGTCTGGGGGGGCGAAGGGGGCAGCCTAGGAGCTGGAAAGCTGTGTGATAAACACACCAACAAAATATATAATACATAATGCCTATAATATTATATATTATATAATATATATCATGATATAAGGCAATGTGATAAACACACCAACAAAGTATAGAATATATATGATAGTATATTCCACAAATATAATATAATATACGATATTATATTATGTTTCAGATATAATATTCCTGATATATGATATGACATGCCATAATATATGACATGTATAATGTGTATTTTATGTTCCCAATATAATATAATATAATATAATATAATATAATATAATAAACATCGGCGACATGCAAATTTGCCTAACGTATAGGCAAGTGGTCATGCAAATATGGAAGGGGCGGGCCTACGCGCGGCGGGGCGGAACTCGGAGCGGACACGGAAGGACGGGGGTGGAGCTCGGGGAAGCCCCGCCCCCGGAAGCCGGAAGGGCCGGTCTGCGCGCAGGAAACTACATCTCCCGGCAGAGCTAGCGGCTCCGCCCCTCAGCTTCCGGTCGCGTGTGGCCGGGCGGTGCTACGGGAAGGGAAAGGGTAAGCGACTGGGGCTGGGGGCAAGGAAGGGCCGGGTTGGCATGTGCCCCTGAGCTGGGGGTGGGGGAGGAAGGGGTGTCCTGGGGTGCACATGTGCTGGGGTGCTTGGGCGGGGGGGGGGGGGTATGTCCTGGGTGTTGGGGTGCTTTGGGGCAGTGTGTCCCAGGGTGCTTGGGGGGCCATAGCCTGGGGTGTCCCCGGGGGGCCGGGGTGCTGGTCAGCGTGGGGTTCAGGACACCTCCCTTCTGCTTGCCCTTGGCAGCGCCGGCCCCGGACCCCCCCGGCCGGGCGCAGGGAGCCGCTCGCGGCCTCAGGCTGGAGTCGCCGGTGGAGCGCGGGTCCCTGATGGACACCTCGGAGCCGGGCAGCGCGGCCGAGGAGGAGGAGGAGAAGGCGTCGGAGCAGCGGCCCCGCACCCGCTCCAACCCCGAGGGGGCCGAGGACCGGGCCCTGAGCGCGCAGGCCAGCGTGGGCAGCCGCAGCGAGGGCGAGGGCGAAGCGGCCAGCGCCGACGACAGCCCGCAGGGCCCCGCCGCGCCCAGCGCCAAGGCCTGGCAGGTCCCGGCGCCCCCCGTCGAGTTCCAGGTCAAGACGCCCAGAGTCAACTGCCCCGAGAAGGTGGTGAGTGCGGGCCGGCCCGGCCCCGGGTCCCGCAGCGGAGGGGGCCTGATCCGACCCTTCGGGGCAGCCGGCACGATACCCAAAGCGCCTGGCGCTGGGGGTGGCGACGGGCTGACCCTGCCGCTCTCTCTGCTGCAGATCATCTGCCTGGACCTGTCCGAGGAAATGTCGCTGCCGAAGCTGGAGTCCTTTAACGGGTGAGCAGCCCCGCAGCACGGCCGTGGGCTGCGCACCAGGTGGAGAACGCCGAGCAAGACCTGGACCCCAGTCCTGGCTGTACCGGGCGCTCGCTGTATGATCATGGGCAGGTTTCTTCTCTGCTCTGTGCCTCAGTTTCCCCAGCTGTCAAATGGGGATGAAGCTGTTTGGGGTTTACCCACAGCAAGGCCTCTTGGGCCTGGTACAGGAGAAGCCCGTGAGAGTAGGCAGGTCTGACTGCGTCGGGCTCCAGGTGTCAGGCCAGCGTCTCGCGGCCTAGTCTGACACCTTGGTGCAGGTAGGAAAAGGACCCAGAGAGGGGTTAAGCCTGGACCGGCCACAGGGATCAGGATCTGGCCCTTCAGCATGCCCTGAAGGATGCAGTTGGGGAGGGGGGGATTATGGAGGGAGGGAGGGAGGGAGGTCCCAGCAAACTTGACGTGCCCTCGGCAGGTCAAAAACGAACGCCCTGAACATCTCGCAGAAGATGATTGAGATGTTCGTCAGGACGAAGCACAAGATCGACAAGTGCCACGAGTTCGCCCTGGTGGTGGTGAACAACGATGCCACGTGGGTGAGTGAGGCCGTCCCAGCACCAGCCACGTGCTGGGCCCTGATCCCCAGTGACCACCCCTCCTTGTAAAGAGGACACGAGCCCCAAGTTATGCTGACCCCCCACCCCCCCGAGCTCCTTCCAGCCTCAGTCCTCTGCGCGGGGTGGGGGTCTCCCAGAGCAGCCTCGGGGCCCCATGTGCATGGTGCTGCACTGCCTCTGCCTCGCCCTGCTCAGGTGCGATCCGGAGGGGGCATCTGTCACCCCCTTAACTTGCCCCATCTTGCCCCAGCTGTCCGGCTTCACCTCCGACCCCAGGGAAGTCTGCAGCTGTTTGTACGACCTGGAGACCATCGTCTGCAAATCCTTCAGTATCCTTTGGGAGGGGGGGCAGGCCCGGGGCTGTCGGGTGGGAGGTGAGAGGGACCCTGGGCCGCAAAGTGTGTGAAACCCCTTCCTGGCATTGAGGCCGTGGGTAGAACCAGGCATGTCCGTGAGTGTCCTGGGGTGTCCTTGCCATCCGCTCTTCTGCCAGGAGATGGCAGCAGGCATCAGCAGAAGCGTGTCCCCATGCTCTCCCAGAGCAAGGGCTGTGGGGGCAGGAGCCAGGATGGAGGTGCAGTGCTAGGGACAGCAGGGATGTGCCCCTGGGCTGGTCACAGCCCTCCCTGGTGCAGCTTCCCCATCTGCGTGACGGGTCATAGCCCCAGGTGGGGGGCGGATGCATGCACTGTGAGTCTTGGGCCCTGTAGGTGCCAGCACGGAGAGACTGACTGGGCAGCAAGAGCTGCCAGCTCCTCTGTCAGCGCTGCTCCCCGATCAGCCCCTTCTCTGGGCCCTGCACACTTCTGCAAATCACGCCCATCGCGCCAGCCCCCCATCGGGCCCTGGCCTCTAGCACCAGGGTCAAGGATGTGCCCAAGAGCAGGGTGCCCATGTGGGATGGGATGCCTGCCTGGGCTGACCAGTCCTTATCTTGCGCTCCAGATCTGGAAGGCCTCTTCAACCTCATGTAAGTTGGCTGCTCTCGGGGAAGCAGGTGTTGCAGCGCAGTTTGCTTGTGTAGTTCCCCTGGGTGGTGGTGGTGGAGCCAATATCCAGGGCACTTCATGGCAGCTTCTAGCGGGGGGAGAAAGCAGTGAAGTGTGCTAGGGATATCCACGGTATCATGCAAAAGCAACCCAACGATCTGCTCCCGTGAGCAAGCAGCAGCTCCGAAATCCCTGAGTGCCACGGCAGCAAGTGTGGGGCCGGGCAGCTCTGCGCCTGCTTCCTCCCAGGGTCAGGCTCCCTGCTCCCATGTGACATACAGCCAATATCCTGGTCCCCCACCTGCAGTCGGGGAGCGCCACAGGCCGCATTGTTTAGCTCAGACTCCTTCACCCCGGTGTCTGGCTTGAGTGGGGTCTGGGACTGCCTTTGCGGGCACCCAGCGAGCACCTGCGGCAGGGCAGGAGCTCCGTATCCGTGCACACGCTTGCTTGGCCCGTGACTTCATGAGGCAGGGGCACTGTGACCCCCGGCTTGTGTCTCGTCATGGCGCAGACAGCAGAAGATCGAGCTGCCGGTGACGGAGAACGTGCAGACCATCCCGCCCCCCTATGTGGTGAGGACCATCCTGGTGTACAGCCGGCCGGCCTGCCAGCCTCAGTTTTCCATGACGGAGCAGATGAAGGTGAGTGCTCCCCGGCTTCCCCGCTCCTGCCTCCATGCTGTACCCCGCGGGGTCCCCCCAGGACACAGAGCAGTTGTCCTGCCTGCCAGGGCTGCTGGTCATCCGCCCCTCCTAACACGTCAGCAACGTCCGCTGCTGCTCCCCAGCTCTGCCAGCCTGGCTTGGACGTTCCCCTGAGCAGGGTGACTTCTCTGCGGGCAGGGGCTGGACAGCTCTGGCCCAGAAACGGGCAGTAGATCCCTTTGCCCAAACATGGCCCAATGAACAGCAGCAACTGCTGCACAAGAGCCAGATTGAATCCAGTTTAGGTTTACTTCACTTCCTGCTGGGCACAAAAATCTGCCCCCACGGCTGCAGCTGGGGCAGGACCAGGAGGACCCAATTGCTTCCCCCTCCCTCAGTGTACAGGGCAAAGTGCCCCTGGGAGGACGGGGCTGAGGCCCATCGTGGTGGATTGTGGCCGTGCACCTGCTTTTGCGGTGGCCGTGCTGTGTCTCCAGGCTGGGAGGCTGTCTCGTAGCCATGTCCCCTTGGGTCCGGGGCTCTGCCCCTGGATCTCTGCAGTCAGGCCCTGCACTGAGGTAGGACATTTCCTTTCTCTCTGGGCAGAAAATGCTTCAGTGCCCATATTTCTTCTTCGACGTGGTGTACATCCACAACGGGGCTGAGGACAAGGAGGACGAGATGAGCTGGAAGGTGAGCGGGGCCCGTGGTGTGCATGCAGCCAGGGCGTAGGTGCCTCCCTGCGTGCCAGACCCGGGCACTGTGTCTGAAAATGGCTCTGCTTGCGCGGCATGAACAAGGGTCGGACCTGACTTGTGCTGTTGGGCATTGCACGGTTTTGTCTCAGCTCTAGCCCCTTTGTGCAGTGATCCCTGGAGCCAGGAAGTGCCAAAGCTTTTACCTCTGAAATGGTCCCATGGGATGGATGTTTCCTTGCTAAGTTGCCAGTCCAAGTCCAGCTTCAGCCAGTACCGTTCTTAATGAACAAGCTTGAGCATCGCGGGTAGCAACAGCTAATGATCCTCTGGACGTGGCACAGCGAGGGCGTCCAAGGTGTTTGCAAACAACCTCGCTGCATCTCAGGGGCCCGTTTCACCCCAGTCCCCTCACCCCGCCTGGTCCCTTGTCTGCAGCCCGGCGTGTCCCTGACTGATGTTGGGCTGGTGCTTCCCTCCCTAGGAGATGTACGCCTTCTTCAGCAACTTGGACACCAAAGGCACCAACTACAAGTACGAGGTGTCCCTCACAGGGCCTGCCGTGGAGCTGCACAACTGCATGGCCAAGCTCTTGGCGCATCCCCTGCAGCGCCCGTTCCAGACCCACGCCTCGTACAGCCTGCTGGAGGAAGAGGAGCCCGCCGAGATCGAAGCCACCGTGTAACTGGTGCCGTGGGCCTCCACGGGGGCGTCTGCAATGAAATGCAGGCGGCCTCTCAACTCGCTCCCTGCAGAACGGCGGCCCTGTGCCTGGCAGGCAGGTCTGTAGTGTCTCTAGTGGGTTATGGAATAGAGAAAATCCCACACAATTTGCTGATTCGTTTTGATGCACTGGCTGGGGGAGTAGTTAACTGATTGCACGATTTCACAATGATTACACACTTCATTTATACAACACAATTTTATTTTAAAACTCTTTGCTAAGTATACAACACTGCTTAGCTTTAAGAAACACCACAAACATTAAAAACACAATAATTACATATATCAGAAACAATGCTCCGAATGCACTTCCTTCCCAAACAATACTATAAGAATTAGTGTTACAAAAACAACTACAATTACAACTAAAAGTTAAATTTGAATCAATACTATTATTTTTCATATTATACTTACAATCCTAGAATTCCGAGAAGCCAAATACCAAAATACGGTTTCATTCCTCAGTAGTACGATTTAATGGGTTGGCCTCAGTAGTACGGTTCAATGGGCTCGCCTCAGCAGTACAATTCAGTAGGCTGGCCTCAGCAGTGATAGGACTAAGTCCCCTTCCTTCAGTCCCTTTTGGGTGCTCTGCAGCTTCAGCGTGAACTAAGAGATTCGTGTTCACGGAGAGGTTAGTTCAGGTGATCAGTCTGACCCGGGCTACACTTGCGATTCTTCCTTCGTTGTTCTACAAGTATAGTCACCTCCAAATTGGGACAGTAAGTTACAGTTTTTATTGAGTGAGCTGCCATCAGTGGGCTCCTCCTACTCAACCTTTTAGCACGGATCTTTGAAAACTCTTGGCGCTCTGGTGTAGTGCCCGAAGACTGGAAGAAGGCCAATGTGGTGCCTATCTTCAAGAAAGGGAGGAAAATGGATCCGGCTAACTATAGGCCCATCAGCCTGACTTCTATCCCAGGGAAGATCTTAGAAAAGTTAATTAAAGAGGCCATGCTTAATGGACTGGCCGACGCCAACATCTTAAGGGATAGCCAGCACGAGTTTGTTGCGGGTAGGTCTTGCTTGACCAATCTCATTTCCTTCTACGACCAGGTGACCTATCACCTGGACAAGGGGGAAGAGATTGATGTCATATATCTTGACTTCAAAAAAGCCTTTGATCTGGTTTCCCACGATCACCTCTTGGAGAAACTGGCCAGTTGTCGCCTTGGGTCCTCCACGATCCACTGGCTGGAAAACTGGCTCCGGGGTCAGACCCAGAGGGTAGTAATTGATGGAAGTCACTCATCGTGGTGTCCTGTGACCAGTGGGGTCCCCCAGGGCTCTGTCCTTGGACCCATACTGTTCAACATCTTCATTAATGATGTGGACACTGGAGTCAGAAGTGGACTGGCCAAGTTCGCCGATGACACCAAACTTTGGGGCAAAGCATCCACGCCAGAAGACAGGCGGATGATCGAGGCTGACCTGGACAGGCTTAGCAAGTGGGCGGATGAGAATCTGATGGTGTTCAACGCCGATAAATGCAAGGTTCTCCACCTTGGGAAGAAAAACCCGCAGCATCCTTATAGGCTCGGCAGTGCTACGCTGGCTAGCACTATGGAAGAAAGAGACTTGGGGGTCATCATTGACCACAAGATGAACATGAGCCTGCAATGCGATGCTGTGGCTAGTAAAGCGAGCAAAACGCTGGCTTGCATCCATAGATGCTTCTCAAGCAAATCCTGCGACGTCATTCTCCCCCTGTACTCGGCCTTAGTGAGGCCGCAGCTGGAGTACTGCGTCCAGTTTTGGGCTCCACAAATCAAAAAGGATGTGGAGAAGCTTGAGAGAGTGCAGAGAAGAGCCACGCGCATGATCAGAGGTCAGGGAAGCAGACCCTACAACGACAGGCTGAGAGCCCTGGGGCTCTTTAGCCTGGAAAAGCGCAGGCTCAGGGGTGATCTGATGGCCACCTACAAGTTTATCAGGGGTGACCACCAGTATCTGGGGGGACGTTTGTTCACCAGAGCGCCCCAAGGGTTGACGAGGTCGAATGGTCACAAACTACTACAAGATCGTTTCAGGCTGGACATAAGGAAGAATTTCTTTACTGTCCGAGCCCCCAAGGTCTGGAACAGCCTGCCACCGGAGGTGGTTCAAGCGCCTTCATTGAACACCTTCAAGATGAAACTGGATGCTTATCTTGCTGGGATCCTATGACCCCAGCTGACTTCCTGCCCTTCCTTTGGGCAGGGGGCTGGACTCGATGATCTTCCGAGGTCCCTTCCAGCCCCAATGTCTATGAAATCTATGAAACCTGTCATTACCCCCAAATTTGGGCTCGGATCTTACTCAACAGATTCTTTTGCCTTCGTTGAGCATTTTAAATTACCTTTGGGAAACTTCCATATCACTGCAAATGCCCTTTTCTTACCAATCTGGTCAAAAGGCCTCAGGGTTTGATCTCTCAGAATTCAGGATATTTGCTCTCTTCGTAAAAGATTTCTAAAAGATTCAAATTAAGACTTTAAGCGAAGTCAGGACCTTTTACGCGTAGTCCCCAAAACAATGAGCTAGATCAGGAGATAAATCTTATCTTCTTCCTGAAACTGGCTAACGGGCAACCTTTACAAACATTCAAACTGTTTCATTCAATATGACATGTAGGAAGCCGGTTGCGTCTCAAATGCTCCCCACGGAGACGCCGGTCTGAATAGCCTTTACCTTCTCTCTTTTCCAGTTAAAAGGTCAGATCTTTGCCTTGCCAGAGAGGGCCTTGGAGGGGCTGGCCCTCCTTTGTAGCCCAGCGAGGGCAGCATTTTTGAGTGAACTCAACTTTAAAAAATAAAAAGTACGCCCAAGTCCATCCGTGTTCTCCTTGCGCTTCAGCGTGCGGGCTGGAACAGCCTTGATCTGGGAAGGGCCGCTGCGGTGAAACGGAGGTGAGGACCCGACTTCCTTTTTTCCCCAGACGCTCCGGGCCGTGAATAAAACCACACGTTGGAAGGCGGCGTTGCGGGCGAGGCGTTTGTTCTCGTGCGCGTCACGAGCCCCGTGCAGGCACGCGTTTTGCATCTGTGTCCCCAGGGCTCCGTGCGTCGAGGTGTTGCTTGCAGGATGCAGGCAGGACTCAGGTTTTTGCATCACGTTTAATGGATGTGGAAACCTGGTGCCGCGTCTCCCCTGGGGAGCAGCAGACTGGGGCCAGTACTCCGTGTGAGCGCAGCCCCCCCCCCCGTTGCACTGGGGTTGGCTTCCTTGCCACCAGCACCAGGCCTCTTTGTGCCCCCCCCCCCCGTGCCGAGACGGGCGAGGGCTGGGCTCTGGGCTGCTGTGGGAGCGGAGGCAGAGGCTGGGTCCTGCCCCGGCGGGGTCGGGACTCGAACCCGTGGGCCCTTGAGCGCAGGGGCGGGGGGAGGTTACGAGGGCTCGCTCCTTTCAGCCCAGCCACTCCGCGGCGGATTGTCCCCCAGCCTCGCTCTCTATTGGCTGCAGCAGTGGCCAATGAGGAGCGGGCGGGGCGCGCAGGCGCAGTGGGGCAGGGCGGGACGTTCGAAGTGCGGCCGTAATGACGGGACTGGCGGCGCAGCTCTGCGAGGCGCTGCGCGGCGAGGAGGAGGCGGCGTGAGCGGGGGGCATTGCATGCACTGCACGGGGGGAGGGGTGCATTGTAGGGGGGTGTTGCATGGGAGGGTTGAATTGCGGGGGGGTATTGCCCTGCGCGAGGGGGGTTGCACTGCATACCATGCACGGGGGGGGGGGGAATGTATGGGAGGATTGAATTGCACGGAGGGGTTACACTGCACGGGGGGGATTGCATTGCATTGCATTGCATTGCATGGGAGGGTTGCATGGGCGGGGGGGGGATTGCCCTGCACAAGTACAGTGGGGTCCGGGGCTGGGGATGGTCTCGTTGCACTGGGGGGATGCAGTGTACTGGAAGGGCTGCACTGCACTGCACTGGAGCCAGGGGCGGGGCCACAGCCTGGGAGCTGCCTGGGCTTGCCCAGAGCAGCCGTGCCAAGTCTTAAATATGAAATTATCGTTATCCAAATGATCCCGTTTGCTAAAAAGCCACGGTGCACTGCAAAGATATGCAAATAAGCGTGCAAGTAGGCCCTCGTGCTTACGTTATATGGCTTCTGCCATTGGCGGCGAGTGCAAACTGGGTCATCACGGTTGAAGCCCGACTTTATTTCGAGGCGGGCCATCGTGCAATGCTGCCGGCGACTCCAGAAGTCCGCTCGGTCCTGAGAATGACTCGGGTTTTGCAGATTAAACGAGCTGCCTCAAAAATGCTCAGACTTTTTGGACACTTTTACTAGCGCTGCTCCTCGTGCAACGGTCAAAACGATCGTACAAATAGGATGATTCTCACACGCCCGGCAACACTGCCTGGGAGTTGCTCAGGGCATGGGAAGGGGCGGCCCCCTGCCCCCGTGCAGCCCAGACCCCCCCTTCAAACACCCGCCGAGAGAACCCACGCTCCCTGCAAAGGCCCTGCCCGGTGGGATAGGGGTGGTCCTGGCTCCCCGCACTGCCCTCAGAGCTGCTGGGGGCTTTGCTGTGCCCATGGATGCCAGCCCTGATGTGGGCACAGTGCATGGGTCCCTGCCCGGGGCGGGCCTGCATGCTGAGGGGTCAGGAGAGGTCCTGGGACCTCAGCAGGAACGAACCGAGATCCTCGGAGGTGCCCGTGCCCCTGCCCTGGGCAGTCAGCACGCTGCCCTTTCCCCGGGGGGCCATCGGCAGCTCTCCCCCGAGTGGCGAGTGACCCCGTGCTCCCGCTGCAGGGCGGTGGAAGCGCTGCTGAAGCAGGGCGCGGACCCCAACCTCGTCCTGCCCGAGGGCATCGCTGCCGTGCACCTGGCCGCGGGCAAGGAGCGGGAGAGCGGCGTGCGCTGCCTGCAGCTCATCCTGCAGTACGGCGGGGACCCCAACGCCAGGTGAGGCAGGGCGGCGCCGTGCCCCCTCTGCAACGCACCTGCGGTGGCCACTGGGTTTGGGGTGGTGGGGCACTGGGAGCGTGAGGCTCTGGGTGAAACGGGGGGTCCTGCCCCCTCGCGGTACTGCCTTGACCTGGAATTAGTTGCCTTTTTTGCCCAGGCAGCTTCCCAACATCTGTCTTTGCTACGCACCCCTGGGGCCAAATCCGCGTGTGGGTGTTAGGCATTCGTCTCGTGCAAGACCAGCCCGCAGAGCCGTGTCACCCGCGGGTCAGAAAGCTTTGCAGCGCGGGTGCGGTGGCAGCGTGAACAGCTGCTCCCCTGCTGCCCCGGTTCTGGACCCGTGGGGTGCTCTGGCAGGCCAGATGCTAGATTGAGCGGGCGCACAGGGCTCGACCCGTGGGCTGACACAGCTCAGGATCCGGCCCACGGACCAGCCCCGCACCATGCATCTGGAAGGGTGGGCGCCACCGGTCTGTGGCATGTTAGACGGCACCGGAAGCCTGAGCCAAGTGCTGCACATTGCAGGTCTGCCGAGGAGCTCACGCCCTTGCACGTAGCAGCCTCCTGGGGATGTTACAAGTGCTTGAAGCTGCTGCTGAGGAAAGGAGGGGACCCCGACCTTGAAGACCAGGTGAGCGCCAGGCACCCGCAACCCCAGGAACTGCCGCTGGGACTGCGGTGGATGCCTTGTCACAGCAAGCTAGTCCAGACTAGGTCCCGCTGAAAGCCAGGCTGCGGCCCCAGCCGGGTGGGCCTAGATGGTGGGGCCCTGGGTGAAGGGCTAGGAGAGGTCCCAGCTGGCTTGGAAAATCTGTCACCTGCATAAAAGGGGAGTCTCCTTCCAGCCTTAGGCTGGGCTGGAGCCGCTCCGAGCAGGCCCCTGCTTCCTAGGGCGTCCCAGAGGTGCGGGGCAGGCGCGGGGCTCGGAGTCTCTTACGTTCGGTGCCTTCTGTTGCCAGGATGGGAGCCGAGCCATCGACTTGGCCACGGAGCAAGGCAACACCATGTGTGTGCAAATCCTGCAGGACTTCCAGCGTGCCCGGGCCTGGCCCGTGTGTCTGCGCCGGCCCGAGTGTGAGTATCATCTGGACCTCCGAGAGGGCACGGGGCTTGCGGGGAGCCAGAGGTTTGCTGCTCCCGCCAGTGTGGCTGGCTGCCACGGGAAGCACGTGCAAAATGCCATTTAAGGGGAATCTCCCTCTGTGGCAGAGCCGGCCGGGCCTTCTTGGAAGACGCCAGCCACGCACCACGTGCTCGTGTCACCGCTTGCTGCCCTAGCGTCGCAAATGTCACTTAGCAAGTGCCTTTCTGCCTTGCAGTCAGCCCCGATGGGCCGGGCAGAGCCGGGAGCCCCCCCTGCCCCGTGACCGCTGACAGCATGGACTGCAGCGTCTTCTCCCGGCTCTCTGAAGCCAGCTCGGCCCCACCAAGCAGCACGTGGAAGTGGCTGCCGGACGGGAGCCCCAGGGAGACAGGGCTGGATGTCACCTTTCCAGATGCTGCAGGGATTCCCCGGAGCCAGCTGGAGCCTCCACCCCCGTGGCTCTGCTTCTCCATCCGCCCGGACGCGGGCACCCATGGCCAGCCGGCCTTGCCCCAGCCGGTGCTGTGCAGCACGCTGCTCTCCGCCAGCAATGGACCTCAGGGAGGGGCTTGGAGTCTCCCTGCAGCCCCCGAGGAAGAGCCAGCAGAGGCTGAGGACAGCTTGGCATCCTCCAGCCCTGGCACTGCCCACATGGCACGCAGCGGCTGGGACCTGCCTTCCCGGGCAGCGCTGCGTGCGGGGGACCCCCCGTTGGATGAGACTGTGGTCGTCCACTCACCGCGGCAGCCTGGCAGCACGCGCCGAACGCCGGGCAGTGCCAGTCCCTGCGAGTCCCATGGCCCGCTTCCCTCCCACAGCAGTTGGGATACAAGGGAGCCCTGCCCCGTGCCCCACAGCCTGGCTCAGCCGGATGGCTTCCTCGATCCGACCACGGGGGACTGGGAGGGGCTGGATGCCACGTCCCCCGACCATGCATACCTCTTCTGCTGGGCGCACTCCACCGCCCTCCATGACCTGGACAAAACGGTGATGGTCCCTGCATCGCTGGAGAAAGCACCCGAGATTTCATCCGGGCCCTTGGAGAGCAGCAGCAGCCGGTACAGCAGCTGCGACAGCGAGTGCTACGTCAGCACCGTGGAAGCGTCTGATCCCGCGGAGGCTGGGAGAGACAGGCCGGCCAGCAAGGGTGCATGGGGTACTGGCCGGAGTGCATGGCAGTGCCCGGGCAAGCAGCTGGTGCTTGGCCCCCAGGGACAGAGCTTAAAAACGCCGGCTTTGGGGAGGGCTTTTGTGCAGGACGTGCCCCCCTCCCGGGCGCAGCTGGCAGAGGTGGCAGGAGGGAGCGCAGGAGATGTCTGCCAAGGTGCCCATTGCTTTGGAGAAAGTGGTGGATTGAGGCCTGCTGGAAAGCCAGCCTTGGTGCTGCACGCGGGCAGCACTGAGAACAGTCCGTCTCCCCGCCATGCGGGGTCACAACGTCCCACCCAAACACCGCAGCATGCAGAGCCCGTGGAGCATGACCCTCGCCAGGGGAGCAACAGAGCCACGCGCCTCTCATTGCCTCGGGCACCGTGTCGCTTGGCCCTGGCTGATCTGGGCGCTGAGGGCTCTGGTCCGGGGAGAGCTGCCCCGTCTGGGGACTGCAGGCTGGGTACGGCAGAATCGGCCACGCTGGGTCAGCCAGAGGGGAGGCAGCTACGCACACAGCACAGCCCAGCTGCATGGGCAAGCCCCAGGTGTGAGCAGGGGCGAAGGGGAGGCCAGAGCCAGGCATCGGGTCTGTCTGCAAGGGGCTCTGACCTGGGCACGGCGGACACGGTGCCCCTGAGCAGAGCCACGGCCGGCACGGCAGACACGGTGCCCCTGAGCAGAGCCACGGCCGGCACGGCAGACACGGTGCCCCTGAGCAGAGCCACGGCCGGCACGGCGGACACGGTGCCCCTGAGCAGAGCCACGGCCGGCATGGCAGACACGGTGCCCCTGAGCAGAGCCACGGCCGGCACGGCGGACACGGTGCCCCTGAGCAGAGCCACGGCCGGCATGGCAGACACGGTGCCCCTGAGCAGAGCCACGGCAGACACGGTGCCCCTGAGCAGAGCCACGGCAGACACGGTGCCCCTGAGCAGAGCCACGGCGGACACGGTGCCCCTGAGCAGAGCCACGGTGGACACGGTGCCCCTGAGCAGAGCCATGATGGACACGGCGGACACGGTGCCCCTGAGCAGAGCCACGGCCGGCACGGCGGACACGGTGCCCCTGAGCAGAGCCACGGCCAGCACGGCGGACACGGTGCCCCTGAGCAGAGCCACGGCCGGCACGGCGGACACGGTGCCCCTGAGCAGGGCTGGAGAAAGCACTGATGGGGAAGAAAGCGAAGCCGATACCCTGCTGCTCCAGCGCCTGGGCAGCCTTGACTCAACTCCCAGAAGCGCCACCTTTGCCAACTCGACTGGGACGCCGAGGTCCTCTTCATCACCACCATGCCCGGTGCATTGCCACATCACACCCCGCACCAAGAGTCGTCTGAACGCCTCCACGGCACGTGGCAACAGCTCCTCCTCCTCCTCCCTCTTTGACGAGACGCTGGAGCTGCCGCAGCGGCCCCAGAGAGTCCGGAGACCCCCAGAGACATCCCACATGCCAGTCAGCCCGGCTGGGGGGCTCCTGGAGAGCACACGTGCCTCTTATTGGGAAGCAGCAGGGTCGGGCAGCCTGGATGAGACCGTAGTGCTGCTGCCAGTCGCCAGCCTGCCAGCAGCACCTGGGCAGAGCAGTGCCCCCAGTACCAACCCCACTGCGCTGCAGAGCCCTGCTGGGGTCACCTGCCTCCTCGCCCCCGAAACCGCTGGTCCATGCCCACCCAGAATGGAGCATCCCAGTACCGCCGCCCCCCCCAGCTCCCCTCCAGGCGCAGGAGAGAGCTCTTGGCTGACGGAGGAGGACTGCACTGAGTGCCCGGGGCTGGGGGCTCCCGTCGGGCCTCCCACCACCACGACCTCCACTCAGGACTGGTTTGGCAGCAAGCTGGGCAGTGGGGAGCCCAGCCAGAGCCTGGCACAAGGGCTGGACGGGCCACAGCTGGGTGGGAAGAAGCCGTCGTCGCGCTCACGGGTGAGCTTCAGCAGGTTGTCTGCCGCGAGGCCTGCTTTGGCACCGCCTGGCTCTGGGAGGCTCAGCCCAGTGCCGGACACGGGCGGCCCGGGCATCCCGCTGTCCCCCGGCGGGCGGCCCGTGAGCCACGGGTCCGGCGAGGCGGTGGAGTACCTCTACCTGGACGAGGAGGAGGGTCATGCCCTCATCGAGCGCCACGTCCCCCCCACGGACGACACCTCCTGCTGCGCCGACACCAGCTCCGAGGACACCATCATCTACGACTGGAGGGCCTGTGCGTCCCAGCGGGGCGCCAAGGAGAACCGGCCCCCGCCGGCACCCGCCTGCTCCGACGAGGCCTTGCTGCGGAAGCTGCGGAAGCTGGGGGCCGACCCGGGGCCGGTCACGGACTCGACACGCAACCTGTACGTGCGGCAGCTCAACAGGCTGCAGAGCAGCCCCGGGGCCCGAGCCGGCAGGGGTGCGACAGGTGAGTGCCACCGCCTCGGAGGGCCCCAGGTTGCAGGGGAAGCTGCGATCGTCTGCAGAGCAAACCAAAGCTCCCTCTTGCCCCGGTTATTGCTGACAGGAGCAGCCCCAGGACTGCAGGCAGCCTCCGCCCCGGGGTGGACTTGGGTCCGACTAGATCACTTTGCCCCAGAGACTTCGGAGACTGCTGCTGCCTTTCCAGGGCTGGGCCAGGGGAAACCAGAGCAAGCCCCGGGGCACCTGCTCGCGTTCTGGTGTAGTTCAGACCTGTCTCAACCACTTTGAAGCCAGCTGGGAGCACCTTGCTTTGTGCAGCGGCCTGAAGGCAGCGCCCGGGCATGTGATCCAGCTGCTGCGGTGCCTCTGGGGAAGAGCCCGGGATGGTGACAGCCCCAACAGGCGGGCACCACACCCGCCGTAGAGAGCTCCCGGGGGCCCTGAGCTGCCAGTGACCGCTGTATTTTCCTCCCCGCTCTTCCCCACTCTCTACCGGTGGGAACGGGGTGTCTCGTGCCGTTCCAGGACACAGCCCCGAGTTGTCGGCAGCACTGGAGACCCTGCAGATCCCCGACTGCCAGGCAGACGAGGTGGCGCTGGCTGCCCAGTTCGACCAGCCCGACAAGGCCCGGAAGTGGCGGGAGGGCGTGCTCAAGTCCAGCTTCAACTACCTGCTCCTAGACCCCAGGTATGGGCATCCCGCGGTCACGCCGGGCCTGAAGCTCCCCTTCCCCACTCTGAGCTTGGCACTCGGACGTTTGCAGCCTCCGTCTGACCCGGCTTCACTGCCCCATCCCGGGATGGGACTGGGGGTTTACCCAAAATCATGACCTGGGAGGGGGGTAGGGAGCATGTGTGCTATCTCGATCAGGAAGATCCAGGTGGCACATGGAGCAAGGTGCCAGCCACAGCAGATGTGCCCCGACTCGTGTCCCCTGGGAAGTGGCGGTATCCCTGGGCACGGCTGCATGACACGGGGAGCTGGGGACGAACTGCGTGGAGCTGAGCAGGGGGTTCCTTGCAGGGTGACCCAGAACCTGCCCCTCCGCTGCCACGCGCTGAGCCCGGCCGAGCGCTTCCAGACTTTCGTCCGCGCCATCTTCTACGTGGGCAAGGGGAAGCGTGCGCGCCCCTACAGCCACCTCTACGAGGCCCTGGCGCACTACCGGGGGGGCAAGAAGCAGGTATGGACATAAAGCACTTGATATGGGGTCAGGGGCTGCCTTGGGGTGGGCAGAGGTGGAGCCTGGCACCCCGAGCTGAGAGGGTGCATGAGGCTGTCCTGCCTCGGGGCTCATCCACTGCACTGCATCCCGGGGCAGCTGCCAGAGGCTGCATCTCCTAGGATGGGGGTGTGGGGCACATGCCAGTCCTGGGAGCTGGGCTGCGGGAGGGGGGAAAACCGCCAGGAACGGACCCCAGAGCAGCTAGGACAGGCTGTCTGGCCCGTCCTCGGCAGGTGCTGAGCGTTGCCTACGTGCCCCCCAGGCCTGCGCCAAGGTGCGGCACATCCTGGACATCTGGGCCGGCGGGCAGGGCGTGGTGTCGGTGCACTGCTTCCAGAACGTCATCCCCGTGGAGGCGTACACGCGGGAGGCCTGCATGGTGGATGCCCTTGGTAAGGCCCAGGGGATCCCACGCCGGCCTGCCCGAGCGGGGGTCTGCTGATGGACCGGGGTGGGGTGCAGGCTGCGTGCCAGCCCTCCGCCGAGGCGGCCCTGCCCTGTGATGCAGCCGGCGCGTTCCTCTTCCCACCACAGGGCTGGCGATGCTCACGAACCAGAAGAGGGGCAACTGCTACGGCGTGGCGGCCGGCTGGCCCCCGCGGCGGCGCCGGCGCCTGGGCGTCCACCTGCTGCACCGGGCCCTGCAGATCTTCCTGGCTGAGGGGGAGCGGCAGCTGCGTCCTGCCGACATCCAGGTGGGGCAGTGAGGAGCCCCTGGCCACACATACCTCACCCCATGTCCCCGGGGCAGCTGCAGCCCCAGGGAAGGGGACATATCCTGCTGCTAGGGCTGGGGGCACCAGCACATGAGGCTGCCACTTCCTGGAGGATGGCACCAAGCTGCACTTGGCCCCCCCGGACACAAAGGTCCCCACAGCTGCTGTCCTGCCTTCAAGGGGCAGGTTTGAAGCAGTAAGACGTGAGCCTCTGCTCCGCGCTGCCCCGAGGGCGCTCAGTGGAGATGGGCACGTTGGCGGGGCTGGGGTCAGCACTACTGTCTTCTGCACATTGGCCTGGGACGGTGGCTTTGTACTGCGCTGCTCCTTTTTTTATGTATCTCCCCTGACCAGGGGGTTTCTAACATGCAATAAACCGCGGCCAGGCTGTCGGTGAGGACCCGGCGCTCTCTGTGGGCAGGCAGCGAGCGGTGCCGGCCTGCCCGGCTGCTGTCCACCTGCCTCCTGGGGCTGGTGGCCGTCGGGCCCGGCCTCTGCAACTGTGGACCGGGTGCCGCTCCACATATAGGTGCCAGCAGGCCCTGGGCATGCGGACGGACACCTCGGGGTGCTGTATCCTGCTTCCAGGCACCAAGGTGCAGTGCCGAGACCTGCCCAGGGCAGGATGAGGCCCCTTGGTGCCCCCAATGAGGTTGCATGCCAAGAGCTGTACAAATGGCAGTGCCGTGACCACATGCTCTGCCTTGCCGGGCGGCTCCGAGTGCAGCTCCCGGCTGCTTGGATGCAGGCACAGGCAGGGCCACTGGCGGGACTCAGGCTCAGGTGGACGTCCCGGGCCATGCGGTGCAGAGGACTGGCACCTCAGGGCAGCCGCAGGGAGGTTGCAGCAGGGCTTCCAGGTACGAACCAGGTGCCCCTGGGGAGACTGGTTTTATCCCCAGGCATGGACCAGCACCCTCGTCCTGCAGCCCAGCCCTTCCCTGCCCCTTCCGGACAGCCCGGGACGGAGGGCGGCGCACAGAGCTCGCGTGGGCAGGCCCCAGGTGATTGTCTCTTGTGGTTATTATTATTCTGCAGTGATTTTCCTCAGCCCTTCCCGGCATGAATCACTCCCGGCGCCTCCGGGCAGAGACCTCCAGTGTCAACAGTGCCAGGACGCCGCCTCGCCGCTCTCCTGGGCCCTGCGGCAGCGAGCTAGACGGGGTCTCTGTCGGAGCTGCTGGCGTCCGGGGGTGATGGTGATCGGTGACGTGAGTGGGGGCGTTGCATCCTCGGCGCATGGCCTGGCTGACCTGGGGCAGGGGGGCTTCAAATTGGCTTCCTGGGAGTCTCCCCCATTGGTTGCAGAAGGGCTGGACAAGGGGTTCCTCACAGCTGGTGCAAAACCGCCCCAGCCCCTGGCAGGGCCACAAATGGACCACCCTCCTCCCCACCCCCAAGCTCCGAGGCTGTTCCCAAGGTCGGACAGCACCTCCTCCCCCCGCCAGCCGCAGCACCCGTGCATGCTGAACCCCCCTTCCTTGCACGCCTCCTGGGCAGGGGGTGGGCCGCTGCTGCTGCCATCAGCTGTAGCCAGGAAAGGCCTCGCCGGCTGGGGAAGCCAATGCCCCCCAGGCTGGGGGCAGGCACCCGCTTCCCCGGCTGGAGGCAGCTCCAGGTGCTGGGAGCCAGCTCGTGGGTGTTGTCCTCCTCTGGCCTGTGGGTGCAGGAGGGGAGAGCCCCTTCCCTGCGCTATTGCAGCGCAGCGGGTCTGATCTCAGCCCCTGCAGCTGAAGGAGTCGCCGGGCTCCGCCGTGCCGGGAGCAGGGCCCTGCGGCACAGGGGAGGGGGATGCTGCCAAGGAAGGGGATGGAGGGGCTCTGGGGTGGCTGCCCCCCGTCCAGGTCTGCTGGCTCCTCTGGCCTGTGCCCTCCGGGCCCTGCCCCTGCAGCCCCCATGCCAGGGCCAAGCCAGACCTCCGTGCTCGTGCCAAGTCCCTCTGGTCGGGGCGGCCCCGCTCCCAGGCTGGCTCATTTCTTCTCCCCTCCTTTCCCTTCCTGGGCCGGCGTCTCGGGCTCCCAGAGCAGGAACTCGTGGAGCAGGGTGTTCACGGTCTCGGGACACTCCAGCATCACCATGTGGCTGCCCTCGTCGATCACCTTCAGGAACGCGATCAGCAGGATCTGGGGAGCGGGGAGACGGCACCGCGCGGCCGTGAGCCCGGGAGGCGCCGAGCACCCAGATGGGGCTGCAGGGAATGGGACGCGCCCTTTGATCCCACCCGTCCTCGGCCCCGGGGAGAGCGCCACGCGGCTTCTGGACACTAGGAGGCATCACAGGCCCAATGAGGCAGCCAGGAGGGCAATGGGGCAGGTTGCAAGAGCCCCGGGGCCCTACCTCGGCCATGCGCTGGTCCTCCTCCACGGGGACAAACTTGTCGTGCATGCCGTGGACCAGCAGCACGGGCACGGTGAGCTCGGCGTGGTACACCTCGTCGCCCTCCGGCCAGTACTGCCCGCTCATCATGGCCCGCAGCACAAAGGACGAGACGTTGAAGGCGTTGCCCTCCTTCAGCAGCTGCTTCTCTTTGGCACCCTGGCGCGCGAAGCCGGCCCTACGGGGTAGGACGGGAGGGCGGGCATGGCTCCAGCTGGGCAGTGGACCTAGGTCCACGGGCCTGCCTGGCCCCAATCCTGCCCAGGGTCAGGGGACCCGTTCATCCCCAGCCCCAGGGATGCTGCTCTCAGCCCCCCGGGCAGGGAGGCAGCCTGCGGTCCTGGCACCTCCGCTCCTTCCCAGTGAAGGATGAGGCATCCGCACCAGCCCCCACGGTAGTCCTCCCCCGCTTGGGCACTCACTTGAGGAAGCTCCAGGCCAGGCAGGGGGACAGGCAGTGGAGGACACAGGTGGGCATGTTGAAGATGGAGCAGAGGCTGGGCTCCAGCGCCGTGGGGCCCCCGCCGTTGATCATGATCACTTTGTGCACCAGGTCTGGGTACTCGTGTGCCAGGAAGGTGCAGAAGGAGACGCTGTGGGGGAGAAGGGAGCACTGAGCCAGGTGGTGGGGGCATCAGGGCTCCCCCAGGGTCGGGGCATTGCCAGGCATGCAGTGCTCAGACTCATGCAGAGGCTCTTGGGGGGGCACGGAGCTGCTGCCACCCAGCACAGCGGGGCCAGCTCGCACAACCGTGATGCAGTGCACTTGCTTGCACGGTGCCTCTTGCACCAGGACCCCTGGAGGGTGCAGCTCTGAGCCCATCGTCAGCCCTGATCCCCATCCTGCTCCCAGCCCAGCTGCACCCCGGGGCACTGCTCCTTTAAGAGCTCCCTTTCCTTCCCTACCTGCTCAATCCTCACCTAATCAGCTTTCCTGGGTTTATGGCTATTTATAGCGGGTCCCCAGCCCTGGCACCCCCCTGCTCAGCCCTGCACCAGGGGTCACCGGCAGGGCTGGGCCCGGCCTGGGCTCCTAGCTGAGGGCACGGCCAGGGCTGCCGTGCTGGGGGAGCGCAAGCTTGGATGCTGGCATGGCTGTGAGTGCAGCCTTAGCCTTGCTGGGCGAAGCTCCAGGCCTGCCCCTGCCTGGAGGGATGGAGCTGGAGGCACCTCCCTGGCTGTACGCCGAAGCCTGGGCACAGCTCCGTGCCACCGGTCCTGAGGTCCAGGGCATGCTCAGAGCTGAGCACGGGCCCCAGAGGCTCCCCCACAGGGTGGGGGACAAGCCCCTGGAGCTCCCAGCAGGGTTGCCTGGGTCAGCTGGGGGGCATCCGTGGGTCTGGAGCTGGCTGGATGCACCCCAGCTGATGCTAATGGCCCCTGAGCAGCCAGGGCTTGGATGGGCTCTGCAGAGCTCTCCTCTTCTGCCCCCACAGAGCTCCCTCCATACAGGGGCAGCACCTGGGGGGGGGGTGCTGTTGCCCCCAGACCCCCCCACCCCACCCCACATAGCTCAGGAACGACCCTCCAGGATGTGGGGACAGGCCAGGCGGTCGATCCAACCTGTGACCCCCATGGCCTGTCTAGTCGGGAAGCCCCAGTCCCCCTGGTTCCAGGGCTGGGCACGGGGACCGTGGGGGCCCAGTCCCTCCAAACTGCCCCATCTGGGGGACCCTTACCCATAAGAGTGGCCGATGAGGATGTTCCTCTTCTTGGCGTAGCGCTTGAAGACAGCCCGCATGTCCTCGGCCAGGGCGTAGAAGGTGTAGGCGGCCGCTACCTGCGGCGCGGAGCTGCTGCCGTGCCCAGCTAGGTCGGGGGCCACCACCTCGTAGCCCAGCTTGGTGAAGAAGTCCAGCTGCTCCTTCCAGATGTGCAAGGACCCACCCACGCCGTGGATGAAGAAGAGCACGATGTCGCCCTGCGTCCCCTTGCAGCTGGTGATGCGCTTCTGGCAGTCGATGCTCACCACCTTCTTGGGCTTGCGCTTGCGCTGCCGGCCGGGGGCCACCGCCTCGCGGGTAGGGGTGGGCACCGGGGCCTGGCCCGCGGCATCGGACAGCTCCAGCTCGACGGTGCCGGTCGGCTCCACGGTGCCGTTGGGGCACTGCAGGATCTCGGCGCGCAGGGCATCGCCCAGGTTCTCGATGACCAGCTGCCCGTTGCGGTACACGGTGATCTTACGCTTGCAATGCACCGTGCCCCGCTCGGGCGCGGGGTCCTCGGGCACCGCTTCCTCTCTGGGCCGGGCTGGCAGGGCATGCTTCACCCGCAGCACCCGCCCTGGCTTCACCTCCACGAAGCTGAAGCCATCGCGGGACTCGACGCTGTCCAGGGGCCCCACCGCGCTGGTCGCCTTGCCCGTGAGGCAACACAGGATCCCATCAGTGATGCTGGTCAACATGCTGCTTCCTGCGGGGGGGAGGACAGCAGTTAGGGGGGCACGTGTGCCAGCTGCTGTCTGTGCCCAGATCCCCTCGCTCACTCTGGTTTGGCACCAGCTGTGGATCTGGCCCTGTCCAGGCCAGGGGAGCCATGCAGCTGCATGAGATGGGCACAGACCTGCCATGGGCAGCTGCTCAGAGGTGTGCATGTGCCCTCACCTGCCCTGGCTCCTCCAGTGCCAGCAGGGCCAAGTCCGGCTGTCATGTCCAGCAGCCTCCATCCCACCCAGGACCCCCGAGCGGGCTCAGCAGGCCCCATCCCGCTCTTACAGGTGCTGGAGAGAAGGCAGTGCCCAGGCCTGGCACCTCACAGCGTGGGCCTGGAGGGGATAAGGTCCTGGTGCCTGGATCGCGCATAGCGGCACTCTGCCCTTGCCCGGCGCCCGGGCACCCTGCAGATGCAGCCCTTGCCCAAGCAGGGGGAGAGTGGGGGGCTTCACAGCCAGGGCCCAGCATGGCAGACGGTCTGGTGTGCAGCCCCCCAACCTGGGAAAGGAGGGGGTGCATCTCCTGCGGTTGGAAACCCCTGTTGAATGGGTGGGTGGACAGCTCTCCTTGGGGCCGATCTTGGTTTTGGGATGAGCAGCCTAAGATGCACCACGGGGAAGGGCTGAGCATGGAAAGAGAGGTCATCATGACACCCTGCTCCAGGCACTGCCATGACAGTGCCAACGTGGAAACATCTAAACGCTGCAGACACCGGGCATGGGAGACGGCCGGGTGCGGGGACGAGGCCCGAGATGCACTCGCTCCACAAGCGGCTCGGGGGGTCGGGGAGGGGGGTGAGGGGCTCCACTGTCCCCGAGGGGCACGGCCGGTTCCCAGTGACATCCCCACAGGTCTCAGCAGGACATGGCAGGGTGGGGTTGCCCCCTTCACTGCCCTGCCATGGGGCATGGGGAGGTCTTTCCCTGCCAGCACTTTAGGGCAGGAGCGCCCCAATCCTGACCGCAGCCCCTGGGCACAATGCTGGGGACTGAGCCACCAGGCGGGGTAGGGAGGCTTGGGGTGGGCGAGTGCAGGGGTCCGTGGCTAGCAGCGCACCCAGGGACCACGTAGGCCATCTTGGGGTGGCTTTGCTGCCTCCGTGCAAACAGCAGGTCTCTACTGACCGCGGGGACTGAGCACTAGGGGACAAGCCCGGCACAAAGCTCAAGCCTCCGGGGCTGCAGCTGGGCCTGGAAGAGCCAGAGCCCCGGAGGGGGGCGGGAGTCCCCCACATGCAAGCAGAGCTCCAGGTCAGCTGTGGTCAGATCCTTGCACCGATGGGGGGTTGTGGGCTGGAGCCTGTGCACAGAGGGGGGTCTCATACTAGGGGCTCCTGTGTCCATCTCCCCTCCCCAAGGCAGGGAGCAACAACCCACTGCCCCAGGAGATGGCTGGGGAAACAGGCACGTGATGAAGTAGGGGCAAGGGCTACATGCAACCCCCCCAGATCACCCCTGGCTGTCAGTCCTGTTAAATGAATGATGAGCTAAGCCCCCCCCACCTGCAAGCAATGAGCTGCCTACAGGTGCTGGGCCCTGCGCCAGGCTCTGACCTACATAAGAGGCCAGCAGGCACTGAGTCTTGGCTGCAGATGCTGGGGGTTATGGAGGGGAGGGCTGCTGGCTGGTGGGGTACAGGCTATGGCAGGGACCGAAGTGCTGCTGCTGGATGCCAGGGAGAGAGGGGCAGTGCCTGATGGAAAGGCAGGGAGCTGGAAAGAAGAGAGCTGTCCCTGCAGGCTGGGGCTGGGGGTGCTGCTTGTATATGGGGGTCTTTGCAAGCTGGAGCTGCAGGGCAGGGCGATCCCCCGCAGCCCTGCTCCAGCCTGATGCTGTCTGTGCAGGGGACCTGGGGAGACTCCAGCCCCTGCATGGCAGGAGCGCCTCCATTACTGCTGGAGCCAAGGCTGGTGGATTATCGATGCCGATGGGCTTCAGGACAGGGTGCTGTCAGCCCCGTGGAGAGTGGGGCTGGACTGGGGGCATTTTGGGGGGCTGCCTTGCTGTGAGGGGAGCCTCTCCCTCCCTGAGGCAGTGACCCTTGCAGCCTGGCAGGTGGGCTGGCGTGCTTCCAGGGGACCAGGCCTCCCCATCCCAGGGGTGCGGAGTGATGCCCCGTGGGGTTACCAGGGCAGAGCTCAGACACGGCAGGGGGATCGGAGCGGTCCCATCTGGGCGCGGGGAATGTGGGGCCTTGCACCTGGGAACTGGGCCTCCTTGCTTCTGCCTCCGCTTTGGGCAGGGAGCAGGGACGTGGCCCCAGGACTCCTGGGTCCCCGTGTGCTTACGCAGGTTGCATATCCGTGACCCACATCTTCCCCCTTGCCAACCACGCGCTGACGGTCTCCTGAAAGCTGTTCAAATGCATGTGACCTGCGACTACTTTCGGGCTCCTCGGGCAACCATCCCCTCCTCGTACTGATGCAAGGTCCTGGTACCACCGCAGTGGTTCCAGCTGTGGGCAGCCTGCGAGCTGCATGTCTCTGCAGTGATTTTTTTTGTTTTGTCTTCCCCATCAGCGGCTTAAACCCCAGGCGGCTGTCAGTGCCCATTTGTTCTCCCAGCCCAGCCTGGCTGTGCCCTAGCAAAGCTGGGGGGAGTTATCCATGGGGCTCTGGGCAGCCCCCTTCCTTCAGGAGATGCCCCTGGCACACGGCAGTCGCCAGGTCCCCCTTTCTGCCGGCCACGGCCTCCCTGCGTGTTGCAGAGCTGCTTGCAAAGCCACGTGCGCCTCGGCACCCGGGAGCTCTGTCCTGCTCCACAACACCCCGACCCCCAGCGAGAAGGGGGGACACCCTGGGACCCCCCTGCTCTGGTCCCCGCCCAGGCCCAGGACCCTGCTGCCCGGGGCTGTGCTCGAGTCGCAGGATGAGATGCCTTGAGCCAAGGCATGCAGCTGGAGAGGGGTACAAGCAGGGAGGCAAAGGACAGGGCCCATGTCTGCTCGGATCAGATGGGCCCAGAGCCGGGCGCTCGACCTGCTTCCAGCCCGGCTCTGCCACGTGCTGCGGCCCCAGCGGGATGGCCAGGCAGGGCTCGTGCACCCAGGAGGGCCGGCCCCACAGCTCCCTTGTGCTCCCCCTGCAGAAACGCCTGCCAGGCCAGAGCTTGGTCCTCGGCCCAGGGATTAGCGCTGCTGCAAAGCCAGGAGTTGGCTCCGCTCGCCCCTGCAAGGATGGGCTGAGAGGAGGCGGCAGAGCTGAAGCAGCTGCAGGGCAAGAGGAGCCCACGCAGCGCGGCAGGGCCACGGTGCCCGCGACCCCCTCGCTCCAAACGACGCCGAGCAACGCGGGGCCGCGAGGGCTTGGGCCAGGCCAGGGAGCGCCGCAGGACTCCCCGGGGCACCCGAGCCCAGCGGGCAGGGGAAGGCTGGCGGGCGCCAATGTAGGGCAAGGAAGAGCAGCTCTGCAGGGGACCGAGCTCCCGCAGCGCGGCAGAGCCGGAGCCTGCGCCCGAGCCCCTTCCAGCCCAGGGTGAAGGCGCCTGCGGCCTTTCCCTCGTTCCTGCAGTGGAGGGGGGCGGGATCCATCAGAAAGCAGGAGGAAAAGCCCCCCCAGGACCAGCCTGGTGCAGGGCAGCTGTGCCCAGCACACCCCAGCTTGGGGGGGGCCCTGCCGGGCAGCTGCGACCAAAGGGGGGCATCCCCCTCACCGCCGCTTACATAAGGCCGGGCGGGCACCCCTCCAGTCCCGCATCCCCCCCTGGCCTGGGGCCAGCCCCGCTCACCTCATCGGGGGCTGCGGATGCCCAGAGCGAGCCCGCACGGAGCCGAGGCCGGACCGATCACATCGTCCGCGGGCACCGGGAGGGGGCTGCGCTCCCCACCCGCCCCCCGGCTCCCCATGAGCCGCCCGGCAGGCAGAGCGGGGCTCGGCTCCGGGGGGCTCTGTGCCCTTGTCCGCGCCGGAGCCACAGAAAAGCCCTTAGGTCCCTCCTAGCGAGGAGGGGTTTGGGATGACGGGCAGGGAGGCAGGAGCCCGGCTTTGCGGTGCGAGGCTTGGCGGGGGAAGGAGGGAGGAGATGCCTGGACCAGCCCCTCCTGGCAGGGACCGAGACTCCAGGCCTGCACCTGCTGCAAAGCCTGGTCCTACCCCCCCACCCCTGCATCTTGTCTCGTGGGGCTGGGGGCGTCTTTGGGGAGCCTCGGGTCTGGGATTCGCCTGAATGCACCAGACCCTCCGTTTTCACTAAGGAAAGGGACATTTCTAGCCTCACCGCTGGGCGTGGAAATGGGGGCAGGCCCGGTACAATGCCCCCTTGGCACCCGGTGGGGAAAACCCTCCTTGTTTGCAGTGGGGGGGATTCTCATGCCCTCCATACCAACAACACCGCGAGATCCGGCAACACCGCCGCCAGAAGCAGGATACGGGGAAGAGGCCCTATAGAAAGGGTGGACTGGAGACACGACAATGAGGAAGATTTGCACCTGGCCGCGCTGCTCGCTTCACACGGGGCCGTGGCCGTGCAGCGGCTTCACCTTCCCTCCTGAAGCCCGGCAGGGACTTGGCCCGAGCGGTCACAGCCGCTCAAGGGCGGGCCGGGACTTTGGGGTTCTGCTCTCAGAGCCCCTGGCTGGCCGTGACCTTGAGGATCACCCCCCTTTGTGCTTCTCTGCAAATTGGGATCATTAGTCACCTCTCTGGGGCAAGGGGCAACCAGTTCCCGGCAGAAGGGGCTCGAGTGTGTCTTGTAAAGCTCTGTTCTTGCGCGGGGCGGTCTGGATTACATGGTCGGGCAGAAGACACAGGCACGCCTCAGTGTACCGGCAGCTCCCAGCACCAGATTCAATCACGCTGCAGCTATTGCCAAGGTGGTCTTGCTGCACAATATAACACCGGGGCATCTAAACTCAGGAGCAGGCATGAGGAATCAAAGGCCTGCGAGAGGAAATAATTACTAGGCTGGGACTGCCCATTCTTCGCACCCAGCACTCGCTTCTCCATAAACAGGTCCAGCTCCCACCTACGGGCCAGTGGTTTGCAGGGAATTGTTTGGTTTTTTTCCAGGCTACATTAATGTCTCATTGTGTCTCAAGGACTTTTGAGCAAATGCACTCAGCTTACAAGTAACAAAAGCATGCACTGTTTCTTGCCACCCATGCTGCATGCGCCTGCGGGGGCCCGAGGGCCGGCTGGGGCCCGGTCTGCTTCCCACGCCACCTCCTGTGGCTCTGATCCAGAGGAAGGGGGTGCCAGCAGGGTTAAGGTGGGACACAGAAAGTGCTTCCGCTTCTGCCCCAGAGAGATGGATGCAGCTCTCACGCAGTCGTCCCTGCAAGGCCAAAGTCAGCAGATCTGGCTCTGAGACATGGGCAGCAGATTTAGGGAGCAAGCAGGCACCATTTGCAAACACTCAGTGCTCTGAGCCTTTCCCTGGGCAGGCAGGGGAAGCCCTTCTGCGGTTTCCTCCTGCTCCCATCGCCTTGTTCGATGCAGGACCAAATGCACCAAAAGGGCTGCAAGAGCTGCACTGCACTGGACGACAGAGCCCTGGAAACAAGACAAGGAGTCCTCCAGAGACCCCCTTTTTTGGTACGAAACATTGGAGCTTTTCAACAGTCATTTATGTTTTAACCCAGGTCTGCATCAGCTGCACTTGCTTGCATGGTGTCTCTTGCACCAGGACCCCTCGAGGGTGCAGCTCTCAGCCCCCATCCTGCTCCCAGCCCGCCTGCCCGCTCTACTCAGTGCCCCGGGGCCTCCACAGCGCACACGAGACTGAATATGAAGTGCCTGTACTGCTAATTCTTGTCTTCAGATCAGCTTACTCTGGAAAAGAAGTAAAAGAAAAGGACAAGCCACCCATGAGGAGGGCAGAGGGATCTTTAGCTACTGTACAGCTTGTGAAGCTATAGACAAATAGGGCTGGAAGGGACCTCCACACGTCATCTAGTCTAAAGTAATAATAATAGTAATAATAATAGATGCTCTCCTGCTTCAGCTCCCTGCTGGGGGTTGCAAAGAAGATGGAGCTGGGCTGTTCGCGGTGGGGGCAGATGACAGGACGAGGAGCAATGGGCTCAAGCTGCAGCAAGGGAGGTTTAGGTTGGATATTAGGAGAAACTTTCTCACTAGGAGGGTGGTGAAACACTGGAACCGGTTCCCCAGAGAGGTGATGGACTCTCCATCCTTGGAGGTGTTTAAGACCTGGGTAGGCAAAGCCTTGGCTGGATGATGCAGTTGGGGCTGGTCCTGCTTGGAGCAGGGGTTGGACTAGATGTGACCTCCTGAGGTCCCTTCAGCCCTCATTTTCAATGATTTTATGACACACATGACATTAGCATGTATCTGTGGAGGCCTCCGAGCAACCAGACTTGTGCACGTTCCACCTCAAACGGGAAACGGCTGCCAACATCCAACCTCCTCCGCCTCTTTAGAGGAGCAGGGGGTGTCCTCCCCACTTGTGCAGGTGGGGAGCCGAGCCGTGGAGGCCACGGTCCTCTCCAATTCTCTCTGCCCTTGGAAAACCCTGATTCTTCCCCGGCTGGACAAAGGAGTGAAAAGCCCTGCTGCGTGGCTGCTCCGGGCAGATCTCTAGCGAGTGCACGACTGAATGGCAACACGAAGAGGTCTGGCCATGAGCGAGGGGAGGGCAGCGTCTCCTCCAGCCCTAGCCAGCCGCAGGCCCCGTGCCAGCGCACAGCAGACGTGCTCAAGAGGCGTGCGCTGCGTTCGGAGGGCGCAGCCACGTGCTCGAGCAATCAGCCGCCCGGTGCCAGAGAGAAACACCACGAGCAGCAGGAGCGGCTGCCAGCAGGCACTCGATGGAAATGCATTGGCATCCAGGCGGGGGTTGTTGCGTGCTTGGTTTATCTAATGATTTGGGAGCTGTGCAGGGGTCACAGAGGATCTGAGCAAGTGGCAAGGCACTGGGAGCCTCCAGCCTGTTCCCAGGGCGGGGGTGGGATGGGAAGAAATTCGGGGTGGGAGAAAGCAGCCCGTCCGCGGAGAGGCTGGGCTCCAAACTTCATCCTCTGATCTCAGCTGACCCAAGGGGAAGCCCATGAGACCCGACCTCCACTCCAGGCACCCGAACCCACAGCCACCGGGGACCAGGCGGATCCCACCGCCCCTGCTCTGACCCAGCACCCCCGACAGAGCAGGGCAAGAACCCAGGGGTCCTGCCCCCCCCCCCCCCCCCGTATCCCCAAATGATGAGCCCGGGGGTCCTGCCCCCCCCCCTCCATATCCCCAAATGATGAGCCCAGGGGTCCTGCCCCCGGTAACCCCAAATGAAGAACCCAGGGGTCCTGCCCCCCCCCCATATCCCCAAATGAAAAACCCAGGGGTCCTGCCCCCGCCATCCCCAAAAGATGAGCCCAGGGGTCCTGCCCCCCCCCATATCCCCAAATGAAGAACCCAGGGGTCCTGTCCCCCCCCCCCATATCCCCAAATAAAAAACCCAGGGGTCCTGCCCCCCCCATCCCCAAAAGATGAGCTCAGGGGTCCTGCCCCCCCCCCATATCCCCAAATGAAAAACCCAGGGGTCCTGTCCCCCCCCCCCATATCCCCAAATGAAGAACCCAGGGGTCTTGTCCCCCCCCCCCCCCCATATCCCCAAATAAAAAACCCAGGGGTCCTGCCCCCCCCATCCCCAAAAGATGAGCCCAGGGGTCCTGCCCCCCCCCCATATCCCCAAATGAAGAACCCAGGGGTCCTGTCCCCCCCCCCCCATATCCCCAAATAAAAAACCCAGGGGTCCTGCCCCCCCCATCCCCAAAAGATGAGCTCAGGGGTCCTGCCCCCCCCCCCATATCCCCAAATGAAAAACCCAGGGGTCCTGCCCCCCCCCATCCCCAAAAGATGAGCTCAGGGGTCCTGCCCCCCCATCCCCAAATGAAGAACCCACGAGCCCCGCCCCTACTCCGGAGCAGCCAAGGAACGACAGCGTGAAACTACAAGCCCCAGAATCCTTCGCGCCACCACGCCGTGTACGTCCGCTTCCCAGACGCCCTTGCGCTCTCCAGCCCCGCGCGCCGTGATTGGTCGGGCAGCAGGAGCCAATGAGCAAAGGCTTTGCTGGGGGGACGGTGTAGTCCGGTCATGGCGGCTGCGTGGGCGCGCGGCCTGCGCCTCTGGGCTGGGCTGGCCGGCGGCAGGTAGGGCCTGGGGCCGGGGCCGGGGCCCGGGCCCAGGCCCAGGCCCTGACCCCGCAGCCCCTCACCGCCGGCTCTCTCCCCGCAGGTTCCCGCTGCTGCCTCCCGTCGCGGCCTGGGCCCCGCAGAGCCGGGGGGCCGCCTCCATCCTGAGCGCCTGGAGGCCGGCGGGACTCTGCCAGCGCGGCCCGGGGCAGGCGCCGGGCTGGGGCTGCCCGCCAGCGCGCACCAGGGCCCGCGGCAACGAGTACCAGCCCAAGAACTTGAAGCGGAAGCGGACCCACGGCTGGATGAAGCGCATCCGCACGGCCAGCGGCATCGAGGTGATCCTGCGGCGCATGCTGAAGGGCAGGAAGTCGCTGAGCCACTGAGGGACGGCGCCGCCGGGCTCGGCCCCGACCTCCGCGGCGATCCGGGAAACGTGCCGGGGACCCGAGGATGCTCGGCGCCACGCCCAATCCGGGGTGCCGCTTATCCCCCTCCCCTCCCATGACTGGCTTCGTCAAGCGGCTCGGGGTTGTTCTCGAGGGCGAAGTCGCTCTGTCTCGCAAGCGGAGGGAGAGATTGTGAAACCAGATTTGTCATTAAAATGAATCTGTCTCCTGCCGCGGCTGCCTGTGTTCGCTGTACTCGGGGACAAACCCGACTGATTCCCCTCCGTTCTCGGGGGTCGAGGAGAGCACTGTTTGGCTTGTCCTCTAGGGAGCCGTTGGGGCTGACTTCCTGGTCCCTCTAGCGCCATTCACTTGCCTTCGGGTTGCTCGTGAACGGGCCGAAAACAGGTGTTTTAAGTTTCTCTTGGGTCAGCCGGGAGCCAGGTCCCGCAACTGGAGCTGCCGGGATACATCTTTGTAGCCGCTAGAGCTCTGGCGCGGTACGTGGGGCTCCACGGCGCCTCAAGGTCGGCCCGGACCGATTCATTGATAGGGTCCAAGTCCAGGACTGGAGCTGCAGTCCTCTCTGAGGCTTTGTTTCCACCACAGTGGATAGCGTAGATATATCTCTGTATGCAATATATATCCATCTGTGTGTAAATATGTATATAGCGTAGGTAGGTAGGTAGATATAGACATATAGATATACAGACTAGCTCGATGTATCTATCGATAGCTATATCTAGTCTATATATCGATATAGGTAGATATATAGACATTGTATAGATATCTATAGATATTTCCTCCTGCAGCTCCGCTAGAAAGAATTCCCTCTCAATGCTTAGGGAAAACTCAGGCGTGAAGAGCACCCAAAAAAGCTTTCTTAACCTACATTAGTTTCTTGACTTGCTCTGTGGTGATGAAGTTCAAGGCCCTGGCCTGTACAAAGTCCGTGCATCACAGAAATGATACTTGGTCCCTCAAACTGGGGCACAAGCATCGTTCAGGTTTCCTGTCCTCGGTGGGGCTTGCACTGCATTAATGAAGATGTAGGAGTTTTAAGGGCAGCATCGGCAGTCCATATTTCAGGATCCTCAAAGGATATGGACACACCCAGAGAACAGAGAATGCATTCAAGGAGAATAGTTATTAAGCAAGCTATTTGGGTTGGTCTAATAAAAGATATCAAATTCACTCAAGGAGCCTTGTCTGCCTATGTCCTTAGGCCAACACGGCTACAATCTACACCCCTGCAAGGGTATAATACTTAGTTTTTTAATGCAAAGTAGATTTTTGTTCATTCTCGAAATTGAAATCTAGTGCCTCGATCTCTGGGACTGTGTGAATATGCCGTAGTACCTGCCTTGAGAGGCTTTGCTGCCGTGCCAGCAGAGCAGCGTTGCAGCCGTGCATTTAATGCGTCATACAGAGATGTAACACATGGGGCAACTTCGAGCTGAGAAGTTAGCAAACCACCTTCCAACTCAGCCAGACAGAGAGTTAGGAAAAGGGCTGGTGAGGGGGGAGCTCAGGTTCTGCCTGTTTCCAACTCCTACCCTCTGGGCTTACTTCTTCAAGAGATCGTCACATAGAGTTTGGGGAACCTAAAGCTGGAAGAGACTGAATGGATCATCTCCCCAGCAGTCCTACTCTTAAATACCTCCGTTTATGGAATCTTAACTGTTTCTCTCCCGAGCAAACTTTGCAGACAATACAAAGGCTTACTCATTCTTAGGAGTTTTCCTCGATTTTGAGCCTAGCATCCTCATGGGTCCTGGTTTTACATGAGTGAGGCAACAACAGCTGCAATTTGTGTTACAGTTCTCTGTTAGCTGCTTCAGGAGTCCAACCATCCTACCTTACACTGGCCTTGGTGGTAGCTTCTAGGGTACAGACTAGCTCCTAGGAAGTTTCTGTCTCATCCTTCCTTGCTTTCAAAATTAACCTGAAAGTCTTTTAACGCTTGCTTCTCTGTGGAATGTAATTCCTCTGAAAAAGTGGATCATTTTGGACCCTGCGAAAGGGGCATACTAGTTTTGCCCCCATCCTGAGCGATTGCACCCCTCAGCGGTATTGCAGTGACACCTGAAGCCAGAGCAGAAAGAATGTGTTATTGGACACTGACTGCTGAAGTGATGCCATTATCTGCAAATTCCGCATAGGTAGAGACTAAAGCATTAGTTCTTTTCAAAACTGGTTATGGGGTATCACAGTCCTGGTCCTCTCCACCCTCCAGTCTTGTATTGAGAGCAGCCAGCTCCAATGTCTTCTCTGTTGCTCATCTGCTTTCCATTTAATGTCATTCCCTTCTTACTGCAAGGTTGTTTGGTGCAGGGCCCTGCCTCAGGCCATGCCTGTGTTGTGACCTGATAACACCTTCTGGAAATGCTGTGAACAAGTTGTCTCACTTACTAACACAGTGACTCATTAATAGATTATTCTTGACTTCTGGCACTGCCAGCTGCTCCGCTGGTCTGCCCCTGCTCTGTTGGGTGGGGCTGCGGGTCCAGGGCTCTGCCCGTACAGCAGCTCATGGTATAAATGAGAAAGAGAAGAGCAGGCTTGCTCCTCCGTTTGTGGGGCTGGTAAGCAAGGACACGTGGATGCCAGTGCCTGTGGAAGAGCTGGTGCTACATTTTAATAGGCAGAGTCTCGGGTTGGCTGGATCAGGGGTGCTGGTTGTAGCTGTGTTGGTCTAAGAACATAGATTCATAGATGTTCGGGGCTGGAAAGGACCTTACAAGATTTCATAGACGTTAGGGCTGGAAGGGACCTTGTAAGATCATTGGGTCCAGCTCCCCGCCCAAAGATCATTGGGTCCAGCCCCCCGCCCAAAGATCATTGGGTCCAGCCCCCCTGGGTTGGGTAGATGTTCTTTTATTAGACCAGTTAAATAGTTGGAAAAATTGTTCTTTGCAAGCTTTTGGGTACAAACACACTTCCTCAGGCAGAGGGGGAGTTTGGGGGTGATTGCAAGCTGCAGCCAGGATGACCTCCATAGGATCATAGAAAATGAGGGTGGAAGGGACCTCAGGAGGTCACATCTCATCCAACTCACTGCTCCAAGCAGGACCAGCCCCAGCTACATCATCCCAGCCAAGGCTTGGTCTAGCTGGGGCTTAAACATCTCCAAGGATGGAGACTGCATCACCTGTGTGGGCAGCCTGTTCTGGTGCTTCACCCTCCCCGTGAGGGGTTTTCCTAATATAGAAAATGAGGGTTGGCTGGGACCTCAGAAGGTCACCTCTTTGGGCAGCCTTTTCCAGTGCTTTACTGCCCTCCCAGTGAGGGAGTTTTTCCTAATACCATAGAAAAAGAGGGTGGGAAGGGACCTCAGGAGGTCACATCTAGTCCAACCTGTGGCCCCCACTACACCATCCCAGCCAGGATGCCCACTGGTACCCAGCTGCCTGGGCAGAAGATGCTCCCACCTTGCCCCCTGCAGGGACTACATCTCCCATGACGCACCGCGGCCGCACTTCCATCCGGGTCCTCGCCCCGGCAGGGCGGGCCTTTCCTGCCTCAACCTACCCCGCTGCCTCTCGGGGCAGCGCGGAGCGACGGGCCCGCTGCCCAATCGCCGCGCCGCTTCCCCCAGCCGCGCCCAATAGCTCGCCGAGGGCTGGGGCAGCGGGGCGGGGCCCGCGGGAGGGAAGCAGGTTGGGTTGAGGAGCAGGGGTAGGAGTCGCGGGGCGGCCAGGCCGAGGCGGCGGCGGGGAAGATGGTAGGTGCCCCCCCCAAAATGGCGGCCCCCGGGGGCCGGGGCCTGCTCCCTCAGGGGCGGCGGCCTCCCCCCTCGCCTCCCCTCCCCGCGCTGCTTGGGCTGGGCCCAGGGGACCGGGCTGGGGGGCCGCTTCCTCCCTCGCTCCCCTCCCCCTCTCGTTTCTTTCTTCCGTCCCCTCCCCTCCCCTCCCCTCCATCCTTTTATTTTAATCACCGTCTGTCGTTATTACTGCCCCCCGTAGCGGTGTCGTCATCATCATTAGTGTTATCATCATTAATATTCCTGCGATCATCATCATTACTGCCACCGTGATTATTATGACTATCATTGTCACCACTATTATCATTCCTGTCGCGATTATTACCGTTGTCATGATTATTATCACCATTCTCATTACCGCTGTCATGATTATTATCATTACTGTCCTCATTATCACGATTATCATTACTTATCATGGTTATTATTATCAGTACTATCATCACTGTTTGTTATTATTACTATTATTATGATGAGGATTATTACTATCATTATTATCATCATTACTATCATCACCATCTGTTATTATTACTATTATTATGATGAGGATTATTACTATCTTCATTACTATGATTATTATCATTGCTATCGTGATGATTATTATGATTATTAAGATCACAAGCCAGGTGGTGGAGCGCAGCGGCGCGGTGCCGGAGGTTTTTCAAGCTGGCGGTGTCGTGTCGTTCCCTCCCCCCCACACCCTCCCTTTCCGCATCGCCCCCAATTTTTGCCCCGGTCGGGGTCCGTGTCGCGCGGCGCTCGGTGGGAGTCGCGGGCGTTGGGGCCGCGCCGGCGCCCGCTCGAGGGGCAGGGGTCGGCCGGGGTCCCGTCGCGAGGACGGCCGTCCGTCCGGTTTGATAGAGGACCGCCTGGCTTTGCGATGCGGATCCGGACGCCGTTCTGTCGGACAGGTGGAAAAGGGAAGGCGTCCGGTTTCGCATCGAACGGATGGAGCGGCAGAAAACCGGGCGAACGGCCACCTTGCACGTCGCCCCGGCAAGATAAACATCCAAGGCACCCAGCGTGCGCTCCTGGGGAGTCTGCTCCAGACTCTGGAGGTCAAGAAGTTTTCCCTCGTGTCCGGTTTAAAACGGTCTTCCAGCGGTTTGTGACCGTTGGACCTCGTCTTCCCGAGCGGTGCCCTGGTGAGCAGACGCCCCCCCCGGTTCTTTACACCACAGGGTTTGAGGTGTAAAGACCAGAGCTGGGTGAAGCGTGGGCGCACCGTGGGTTTATAAAGGGGCATCGTGATCCTCCGAGACAGTATTATTACATGGATTTCTATCCTGCCCCATCCAGGAAGGCCGAGAGCGGCCAGCAAATCGTTCCTCCAGCACGTCCCATGTGATGTATATGAGAACGACCCGACACTTTCCCAGCTAGCCCACGTCTCTTGAAGTCAATGCAGGGTGATTCGTTTCTGTGGGTCCAGGAAAGAGAGAACGGCCTGGCCGCAGTAAATGCAGGGCGATTCGCTTTCCTGGACCCATAGAAACGAATACTGGCCTGGTTGTATCTTTATGGCCCGCGGCGCTTTCTAGGCACATATGGAGCTTTGCTCAATAAGAGATTGGGAAATGATTTGGATTTAAATTTAAAAAAACCCAACAACGCAGGGTTCATTTCAGTGTGTCTCGTCCAGTTTTGAATGTCTGGGCTCGTGGGGCTTCCACCAGTTCCTCCAAGGAGTCTATTCCAGGATTTTGGAGACTTCGACTGAGCTACCCTGATGGTGAAATTCATACTTGTGTGGACAAGGTTATCACCATCGTGATCTCCAGTCCCTTAAGTTAAAAAGAATTTGCGGCTAGGCTTGTGGCGTCATTGCAGGTCGGCTGAACAGTCAGAGGTAGAGCTCTGTAGGTTTTTTTAGTACTGCTTTTGTTTTCCTGCTCGTATCTCTAATTACGATCGATGCCTAGTAAAGGCTTCCAGTGAGGCTGAAGCTGAATCATTCAAATAATTCCTGGTGTAGGAAAGAGAGGGTTGTGGCTAGTAACCAGGGAAACTCAAGCCTTTCTTTGCCTGTTCCCTTTGGAGCTAAGGTGTTGTGGTGCTGCCATGTGGGTGCAAACAAGCGAGGTTCCTGTAGTTCTCTTTGGTCCGATGCAAGGCTGATGTTTGTCTTGCTTTTGTCATTGAAATGGGAAAGGCTGGAATGATACTGGTGGAGTCCACTGACACTTTGAAAAGCACTTTTACGTCATAAAATTATTTTCCTGTATCTCATTTATCTTTAGATATATATCTAGAGAGTGGCTTCAGTCCTGTGTTGGCTTCTGGTAAGCTGAGATGCCCGAACTTGGGGACAATTGTACGTATTTTAGGAGGCACCAAGAAACACATCGTTCAGAAAGTAAATAACTGTGTGTTTTGCTGTCCCCTCTCTTCCGCGGGGGAGACGGCTTTTGGAAAATCTTCAATCACTACTTATTTGCAGTCCGTCAAAACGGGGTTCTGACTGCGATCTCTGGAGAGGGGGCTTCACTGTTTAAATGACCTTTTCATGTTGGTGACAGAACACAGAGTTTGACAGGGCACTTGGCAGAGTAAAGAAATATTAGCTTTCAGTCCCCTGGTAAACTGTGCAGCTGCCATGGACTGATTGCACAGGAGTTCTTCACTTGGTGCCTCGAGGAAACAGAGCCTTGTTTTAAGTCCTTACAGCTCCTGTCGAGGGATGCAGCCTCGCTTTCTAGTGCTGGAGGAGGAGAGAACCCAAGCTGTAAACATTGCCGCATCTGACCCATCTACAGACCAAGTCACCTTGCTCTCTGCATACACAGTCTTACTGTAGGTCTCATCAGGAGCAAAACCCCAGTTCTTTCTGCTTTCTGTAGAAGTTAGCTGAAGTGCCTTGTCTTGACCTGAACTCTTGCTAATTCAGGTCTCCGTGTGTGGCATTTACACTTTGGTAATACTCCTTGACAGCAGTGCCTTTGGGTTCAGCATGATTAGATACCTCCCAGAAAGTAGAGCATCCTCAGGTAGTTTTTAAACTAGCTGGGGGTTATTTGCAGCAGCCTCTAATCATTGCAAGTGATTCCTTCTCTGTCAGGTGCCTCGCAGGACAACTGTTTGGAGAAAAGCTCTTCTAAAAGGAGATCTTTCAGCGTGCTCTAAGGATGTCGAGACGCAGGCTTGCTCAACGTTTCCTGCAGAAACACATTGTACAATAACAGAATCTTTTCTGGGAACACAGTGACCCAGGCTATCACAAAGCAAATTGCTGGCTGTGTCACCTGGGATATATCCATTGAGTCAAGAAGGGTGCAGTAAGGGGAGAGAGAGTTACTGAAAAACAAGTGTATTTTTGCTCCTTCCATGCTTTGAAACTTCAGATGAGCTGGGGCTTAGAGAACAGCTGAAGTGGCTAGGTCAGCGTAGTTGTGCAAAAGGTCTGGCATTTGAGTGCTGCGAGAGACTGAAGAAAGTGCATTTGGTTTGCATTGCAGTGGGGCGTTAGCAAAGTTCATCTGAAATAGGAGGATAAATATAACCGGTGTGAATCAGAAATCCTAGTTACACGCTTGTGCTGAATCCTGAATGAGTGCATGATGCCTGGCTCTTCGGTTATGCTCGCACCAGAAGGACCTGGCTCTTTCTCGGTTTTGAAGCTTTCGGATAGCATGTCTCCCCCGAGCCCAGTGCCGACAATAGGGGGATATAGAAGAAAGCAAAAAGAATAGCCTATGCGAGGAGGCACACCTGATATAGCATGGTGGTGAATATAGCAGAATCTGGATGAAAGCTTATTTCAGCTGCATTGGAGCCTGAAGCCCCAAACTTGGCTTGCGGCTCTGAGTTAGGGTTTGCGCAGACAAGCAAGAAATGGTCCCTGTCCTTGATAGAGATTTCTGTCGAGGCAGATGATGCATGCATGGGTATTGTCCCCGTTTTAGAGATGCACAAGAGAGATTTGCAATTCGTGTGTGATTTATACAGGGAGCCTGTGATACACCTGGTAGCCAAGACCCAATCTCACGAGTCCTAAATCTGGTCCTGTAACCCCTAAAAGCTTGACTGCAAAGGGGGCTGAAACCGGAAAACAAAATCATTGACCTAAAAAGCAAGGACGGAGTAAAAAAATAACGTTTTTCACCGCAGGCTGCTGCTTTGAATAAGCTGCCACAGTAACCAACAGGAAAATAATTGCTCCCACTAAAAGAGGTTTTTCGGTTTTTGTTTTTAATTTCCTGCGAGGTCGCGGCATTTCAGCAGGGCTCTGCCTTCCCGCTGTTGCATGTGACGCTCAGGTTGAATAACTGCTCATTAGACGCTCCGCGTCTAGCTGTTAAACAAGTAATGCAGCGCCGGGATCGTGCACCCCAGCCCCAGCGCTGCCTTTCGGTTACGTGTGTGTAGTGCCTGGACCTTTGACTGGGGCCCCTGTGCACTGTCTGCTCGGTGACATGGGTAAGGAAGGGGGTTAAAGTGCTCCCGCTCCTTCCCCACACCCATGCTTTGCTGTCCCTGTTATCTTCCCTTCTTGTTTTGGGTTTGTGGTAGGGCTCATGCCACCCCCAGACAGAGACCCCAGCATGCAAACCACCGTGTAAGCACATCGCTGAAAGCCCACCCTTGCCCCAAGGAGCATACTTACTGCCTTTTTTGCATTATTTGCCCCTTTGTTTCCTCGTTCTTAGGAAGGATAAAGGTCACTGGGAATCCTTTCGCTATAGACACATCATGAATGAGAGTGGTTCTGGATCTGGGCCAACGGTGGGTTGACTAACAGACCTCCCCCCTTCTGTTTCTAGATCACCCCCCTTCTCCCTGCATCAGTTTAGCTTGCTTAGCTGCAGCACACCTCCTGTCTTCTGCTTCCCGTGAGGCGCTGCCATTGTTGGCCATGAGAGAACAGTGAAGGACGGACCAGCCAGCGCATACCCAAGAACTTGGGGGTCCTTTGTCGTGCAGCTCACCACTAAGTTACTGATCCTGTTGCCACTGCCTGCCCCAGGTGTCTTAGTCTGCACGGGCTGGGGAGTGAGTCAGGCACGCTGCCATCACGGTTCATATGGGACCCTGCACATCCAGCGGTCAGACTGATAGTGCATCCCAAGCTAGGTCCAGAGGGAGCAGCTCTAACCACTAGCACAGCTGCCCTGATGTACAGCACGGTGACTTGCAGGGGTACGTTGCAGTAAACTCCAGGCCGTGACGTCTGCTGGAGGAGTTTGTAGCCATCTTAATTCGAAGCCCATTTGAACAAACCAACCCCCTTGTGGTTACTAACGTCTCAGGAGGAAAACTGCTATTCCTTGAGGTTTTTCCCTCTTCTTTTTTTTCTGCCAGACACCTGTAGCCCATCAAATTGTCAGAGTTTGGTGTGCATGGTGGCCCATGGGACTTAGTAGATAGCTGGCTGCTTGCCACAGGATGGGCAAGCTAACAGTCTGCCATTTGTTCCCTTTGATCTGCTGAGCACACAATGCAGCAGTAGGGTTTCTTTGTGTACTTTGTCTCTAACCCAAACTCAGAAGCAGAAGGTCAGGTCCAAGCTGACCCACAAATTCAACAGACCTGAATTTGCAGAGGCCATCCCCTGATTTCTTTCTTTTTGTTTCACTGAAACCTTCCCCTGCATCGTGCAGTGTAGCGCTGTGCTAGCGTGCGAGAGCAGGGTGGAGCAGCCGGCAGGTGAAAGTGAAAGTGGCCGGCCTGCTCTCAGCCTTCAGGCCGAAATACAAAAAAAAACCACACAGCGTTCATAGCAAAAACCTCCGACTAATTCTCAAGCTTTGATTAATACGTTAACCTCGCAAAGGACGCTTGTTTTCTTTAAATCAGTCGCATTAAAACCTTTCAGGAAGCAAGTTCCAGTAAGTTCACCGACAGACTTAATTTTACAAACAGAACCTTACGGCATAGCTGCAGGCGACAGGGTTGTTAAAAATCCTCCTCTATGAAAATGGCAGTAGATCGGTGCAAAGCCTTTACCGGAGAGCCATAAAGGTGCTTAGGTGCGGGCAATTTAGATAATGAGACCAGCGGGTAGGACACTAGCTTTGTTTCCGTAGTTCAGCAGATATTCATTCTCCAGATCCAACATTTGACCTGGTAGCTGTTACCAACCTTACCCACCTGTGCTGCTCCTCTGAGCTCATCTGGTTCATCTGCTGTATAATTCTTCACTTAATGCAGTAACCAATGCTATCTTCTGTCTCCTTGTAGGCTGATTTTTTGAAAGGATTACCTGTCTACAACAAAAGCAACTTCAGTAGATTTCATGCAGACTCTGTATGTAAAGCGTCGGTGAGTAGCGTATACGTTCAGTCTCCTGGATGCTTCAGAAGATGGGTCTTTGCGTCGCAATCATAAAGAGCTCCAGAGGAGGCTGCGGTTTAGATGGTTTTTAATTGAGCTGTACTTCCCTTAAAATAAGCGACCAGTGATGTCCTTATGAGTTGGGATTGCTTATCAGAATCCCAGGGGAGGAGACCTCCCCAGACAGCCTGCCTTTCTGAAGTATGTTGGCGTTCCGGTGCATTTCCTTCCCATATTTTACCTTTTTAGTTTAGTGATGTGGAGCCCCGTGCCGAAATGAGACCTCTATTCCATGCAAATTAATAAACCTTGCACCGAAGTGCTATAACATAACGGGGCAGCCGTTTGCAATGTGCAGCTTTATTGTGTTTTTCCTTTAAATGAACCTGCTGTCATCAGCGGGCCTTCTCAGAGCTTTTACCTCTCCTTGGAGTGTGGGCTGGAGGGGGTTTTTTCATTGTTATTTTGTTGTGTAATTGTTCTGATTCTCCTACAGAATAGAAGACCGTCAGTATACCTTCCCACGAGGGAATATCCTTCTGAACAAAGTAAGTGTGTGCCCCTCTTACGTGTGAGGTTTCTAGTGATGTGGACTGCAACGTTGTTCTGAGTTTTAGCATGGAAAATCCAGCATGCACTTAATCTCATTTGAATGTTTTTAACCTCAGATCTCTGCTTTCTGGGTAGGGGTTTGATTTAAGTAGCTCCAAAGAGATTAAAGGTGCTTATCTTGTTACCAGTGATGCATATTTTTCTCTGTCCTTATTGAATGATTATTGTAATTTTTTGGTATGAAAAGCCAGTGGTCGTGTGTGTGCCCTTTTGAGAAGGGGGATGACTTGTACATGAAATGAAGTCTTGTTCACTGGGCAGTTTTCAGTGGTGCCTCAGAAGTGCCTTCAGAGGGTTTCTCTCTTTCTTTGACAGTCATAGTAACAGAAAAGACGAACATACTTTTGCGTTATTTACATCAGCAATGGGACAAAAAGGTACGGACCTGCTTCTTTCCATGTAAACCTTTGTCTCTGGTTTCAGACCGGGGGGTTTGTCTTGCATGCTTCCCATCGGTGTGGCCGCTAGGGGTTGCAGTTAATCGCGACAAGCACTTTGATCCAATCCTTGCTTGCTTCGCTGGAAGAGAAACAGGGTCACAAGGCCCCTGCTTGCAGTAGGCCTGCTGTTTTCAGTACGTGTATGAGCAGAAAGCAAGCTGGCCCAGCCCTGCTGTGCATTAATCTAGAACTCAAGAGACCTGCAACCCTGCTTCTCCACAGGCTTCCTGCCTGACTCTGTTAGTCCCTGAGCTTTTAAGGATGGGACTAAAAGCCCTTCCCCACCTGGTGCTGGTGGTGTGAGAAGCATGAGAGAGGTTTGAGGAACTTCAGAGACTGGATCAAAGCAATGGGAGAGAACGAGGATCTTATTAGTGTTTCCAAAACACTTGATATCCCCGAACTAAAAGAGGCAAAGGCTGAAGGTTTGCCTGCCAGCATCGCCGCCAGGGTAGGAGAGCAGTCTGCGAGGAAAATCCTATGTATAAACAGCTCAGCATTGGGCAAAACATGGTAGCATTCACCAGCTAGTTCCCACAGAGCAGCATGCTCCCCCCACCCCCTCTCCCCAAAGAGCTTTAAGATCTGCGCGTACAGGAATGCATCACCCGACACTTGAAATGTCATCACCTCCGCAGCAGATCGGGGTGGCGAATTTTGCTGATGTGACTTTCTCTTTGCTTCAAACAGAATGCAGCAAAGAAAAGAGATCAAGAGCAAGTGGAAATAGAAGGTGAGAATTCGGCGCCTCCCCGGAAAATCGCTCGGACAGACAGCCAGGATATGAATGAGGACACTTAAACTCTTGCTTGCTCCTCTCCTCCTTTTGCAGGCGCTTCCTGTTTTGTCTCAAAATGTGTAAATTTCTGTCCCTTCCCCACCCCACCCGCCCCCACTATGCAGCCCAAACCACTTCTGACTTCATAGGAGCCAATGTATTTATTTTTTTTTCCTCCTCCAGTTTTTATTTATGCCGTGAACCTTATGGGGCAGTGGTGGAGCAAGTCAACAAGCGATGTAGTGTAACTTCCCTTGATCCTTTTTAAAAAACATCCTGTCACTTCTGGGTTTTGTGCTACCTGTTGCTTAACTAACCCAGTCTAGCCATGGAAGCCTGGATAGGAGACATGGGTTTACAGCAGAACCCTTCAGTGGCATAGGCTTTCTGCTCCATGTACACATCGTTATGACAGAGGCTAACTTTACAGTCTAGCAGCGATCGGAAGGGGGGCTTTGTCTCCCTCCCAAACGTAACTTCCAAAATGGGCACCGTACTAGAAATCATGGGGTTATTTGGGATTATACTGATCTTATCAAATGTGTTCTCACCTTGATATAACCATTGTATCCCTTTTGGCCTGTCCTGTGAAGGCCGCAGCCTGTGTTCAGCCCACGTACGTTATCACATGCATCAGTGATCATGGAGAGTACAAGTGAAAGATGTGTTACTTGTGTTGCTCTTGAAATATAAGTCCTTTCGTCTCGGAAGGACTTGGTATGTGCAACTTCTCCATTGGAATAAAAAGGATGCTTTTATCCTACGCTGAGTATTTGATCGGCAGTGTGTGTTAGACGACGACAGATGGGATGAGTTGGGTAAGCCTACCTTTGACTGCTGCCGGGGTGCATAAGCCAGCTCTTTGTCCTCAAGTCACACATCGCATTGGGAACAGCTTGGCTCTTTCCTCTTTCTCCACTGTTATCTCTGAAAAATGGTACTTTGTTGTGTGTGCCCTGGAGTGTCTGTATGTCTGGAGCAGAATCCAAGACCCCTGGATGCAAAGTAGCTGACCAAAAATGTGAGCTTCCATGGTCTGTATTCAAGACCAACTCTATTTCTTTTGGACAATGACAGCTCAGTGCCTGTCACCTGTAACCCTTTACTGACTCTTCAGTAGAAGCCAAATGCAGAAACCCTCAAGACGCCTAGATGAAATCAAAGTTCAGAGGGAGTTAAAAGAACCGGCTGATAAAAGGGGTGTCGCTCACTATTGACTGTCCGGTATGGTGTAATCGGAGGAGCTGATCTGACATTGTGTTGGGTTTAAATCTAGGTTGTTGCATTTAATTGCTCTTCACCTGCTCTCCGCTCATCCACAACTCCTGAATGAACTGAGTCCAGGAACAGTACGCCTGCGTAAGGTGAATTCTATAAGGGGCTTGAGCCGTGTCCGACTATAGTGGTTAAACTCAGATGAAAGACTTGAGGATGGGGGCCATGCCATGCCCTTGACTGCAGCATCCCCATGAGACCGGTGGAAAGGATGTGTCCAGGGGGAAAAAAAGACTATGAGAATGAAATGGTGTGGCTGACAGCTTTATTGTATGGGACAGGACTTTGTGAAGAGCAGGGCACAGCTCATTTCTTACTGCAACCATTTTTAAGTGTATATAAGGCACAAGCTTCTGATACGTTGTGTGAATTTAACCTTTTTTTTTTTAAGTTAACACTGTTGAGTAGCTTAGACTTCAAATTGTACCTGCCTTCAACATTGTTTTGCTGTGGCAGTACCCCTCCAGATCACCCGAACTTTGGGTAAAAATACCAGCTGTGTTGGGGAGGTAAAAAATACTTTTCCTTCTCCGTATGATCTGCTGGCGCTCCCGTTCTTTTCCCAGAGCTATGCTGCCGAAAAGATGCAGCATGTGAAATGCAAGAAATAAGCAGAAAATGCCATGTCCACGTCCACTTTTACTAGGATGCATTAAAAGGATCATAATTCTAAAAGAAGAAGTCGGGGATATAGCTGACGATAAAGTGTGTCCATCCTGTGTTTTTAGCTTAATTTGAGGATCTCCACCTCAAGACTGATGTTTGTACAGTGCTTTGAAGTCATAAAATGCTGTATACTTCCTGATCACTGCAGAGAGATTTGAGCTTTGCTGACTTCCCTGCTAGACAAGAGCGACGCACTATTAAAGAGAGATGGCAGTTCACCCTGTTGTTAATGCCCTTTCTTCCCTTTGGTGGTAATGTGTCCTTGCTGGAAGGGGAGCCTTTGAAATCGTGACAGATGAGGCGTTACTTTCTAGTTGTCGGAATCTCAGTAAATCATACAGAAAGTTTTTTGTTTTATTTTATTTTTTTTCAGTTGACAAAGGAAAAAAGCTTCCCTCGATTCCCTGAGAGCAGAACTGAAACAGCGGGGAGAAACCCAAGCACGCTATAAACCCCTGAGCATCCATTTAATCAGGCCTTACTTTGCTTCTGAAGCCGGCTGGGCTTCCTAATGTTCGCAAGCGGGTGTCTTTGCAGCCTGTTGAAAGGTTTGGTAGTCTTGCTCAGCTGCCAAAGGGATCCAGTCTGAATTGAAAGTACCATCCGCTTGCCACGCTGCTGATGGCTCTGAAATGCCATCCTCAAGCTGCTGCGCTTGCAGCACGCCTTTAGTGCTATTAAATGTGTGGTCAGCGTATCGGGTTGGGATTCTGCATGTAAGAACCTACCCATCTATTAAAAAGAGCCCGTGGACCTTTTCCAACATAGTTTGTACATGTAGATCCTCTAGTTTCTTAGTCTCTTGTCACAAAGTGACTGGGATTTCGCACCCCTTCGGGGTGTTTTGTACACGTCTTTGCAGTGGTATTTGTATTTTTCATAGCAGCGTGTATCGCAAGTGTATAAAAGCATTAGGAGCTTGGCAGGTCGGAGTAGACGGCCTGGGGTGACCGCAGCAGGAGTGCAGCCCTTGTGCCGAGAGGAGGCAAAGTCCTAGGAAGAGGCCACCCCAGCGCGGTGTCTTGCTAGCTGGCGTCGGCCTCCACTGCAAGACAGGCCGCCCACGTCCTAATAAGCAGCGAAGCTTGTGCTATCCCTGTTTAGTAACCACTGGACACAGCTAGGTGTGCTCTGGATAAACTTAATTTATTTTCTTTGGAGGCATTGCCTTTTTTATTGAAGAAACTGGATGTAGTCGGTGTGCGTATAAGATTAGTGACCAATGTGCAGGCAAAACCAAAGAGGGCTAACGAGCTAACCCCACACGTGGCATGTTGACTCCAGAGGAGCATGCGGGTGGCTTTTCCTCTCCTGCTGCACAAACGCATTGAAAATCAGGGGGAGTTTTATTTTTTAAACCGCCAGTGGCTGTTGGTGCAAGCAGCCTCATCTGATCAGTGAAGGCCCCATTCAGCTGTGTTTGCTTTGGTGTTTGACTCTTGAAACCAGCCAGGTTGCTTTATTCTGGCTAAGCTTATTCAGCCCAGTAACGGTAGCACATTCAGCATCACAACCGGCTCCTCGTGCAAACATGGAGAAGCGCAGGAGAATGCCGCAGACAGCCACGGTAGCCGGTATCATTCACGCGCCCCGACAGCGCTGCGTCGAACCAGACTGCCGTGGAGATCTGTGGCATGGCCGCAGCCTTTCAGGAGGGGACGGGAGTGAGGGAGAAGCAACCCCCAAAACAGCCATTTGAGGCTACGGTGGGACTAGAAACAGGCCTCGGCTTACAGAGCTCCAGCTATGCTAGTATGTAGGAAGCAGTACTTTAAATACTTCTGAAGCCCGATGGCTGATTCCTAAAGAACTGTTTTTACAAGGGACTTGAGCCGTGTCTATTATTAACACGTTTCTAATGTGGCCCGTGTCCCACTGTAGACAGCCCTGTCGAAGAACAGGAGCGGGTCCCGTAGGTTGCGCTGCGCCGTACCAGGCTCGGGGGCCACTCCCGGCTCCCTGACCCTCCTGGGGCAGGCGTCTTGTAGGCTAGGCCTTAAGTATCGACCAAAAGCCTGCACACACGTGCAGAGCCAGGTGCTCGGTGCATTTGTGGCTTGCCCTTCCAAACGCTGCTCGAGGGTGGTTTGCCACGGCTGGCTTTGCCAAGGATGGGGCCACAGATGCCAAGCTCCCCAACACACCCAGCATTCGGGTGACGGGCAGGGGATTTGCTCCAGGCTACTGAACCAAGGTGGCGGCTGCAGGGTTTCGAAGAGCCATAATCTTGTTGGCTGGTCTTCCTCCAGCCCTCACGACTGGTGCCTTACGTAGCGATTCCCTGGTTAGCACTTGGACTGTTTGCTCGGTGGAGCCAGGACTCAGCGGCAGGCCAGGGAAATAAAACCGCTAACCTGTCCTTGGAGTAGCTCGGCTAACCTCGGAGGCATCTTGAGTGAGCACCTTACCTTCAGGGCTGAGCGATGAGGGCCTCTGCAGAGTTAGTTACCTCCTAGCACTTTTCCACTGCTGTCCCACAGATATGACTTTCTTTTGCTGCTTGGAACATACTTCAGTCCTTAGTGTTGCGTGTCTGCTTATGCCATGATCTCTTGTTCCCTGGGTTAACTATTGACAGCCGCAGGGAGCTGTGCCTCCCGGGCGTCTCGTCCTCTCTGCAGCCTAGGCTGCACCGGGGAACCGCGGTGCGCAGGGCGGCTGGACGTCAGCCATCGCAGCCTCTTTTGCAGTAAGGGTCTTTTCCTGGGCAAAGCGCGTTCTCGGCCCTCGCCCCGTCCCCCATCACGGCCAGCAAAAGGACTCATTTTGTGGCACTTCCATTCAGACCGGTGCCATCCAGGTGATTGCGGTGATGGGAAAATACTTAGTGATTTTTAGGGAGCCCCGAGAAATTGAGCTTCTTACGAGCAAGTTCACCGTGCACCCTGTAACTTGGGAATGGCTTATGGGTAGGAGAGATCCGAAGGTAGGATGGGCAAGCTTTAGCTGAATTCAGAGAAGAGATGAACTGCTGGCAGAGGTGGCTGGCTGAGTCGATTGACTGGTGAGAGAAGCCTGCATCTCCCCAGGCCTGGGTTGAATCTTGTTCCCATCTCAATAGCAAATGGAGTTTTATGCATGTCCTCAGCTTTCCTGTACCTACCGGCACGCTCCCTTGGCTGAGAAATGAATGCCCAGGTTGCAAGAGCCAAAGCATTAGGAGGACGAAGCTGCCTTAATAATGAGCTGTGCGTACCGGGGAGGTGAATCAGCACAGTCCATGGATATAGTTACTGCTTCGGCTTCCTCGCCTTCGCAGGGGAACCCAAATCATCTTGCTGGGAGCTTAGCCAAGTCTTTTCATTGCTACCAGGACCAGAAACGCTGCACCGGTCCCTGGTCCCTGTCGCTGTTCTGCGCGTAGCAGGGGCTGTAACTTGTTGTAGGATCTTAGTCGACATTAAGAAAATGCTTTTTTCATTGCGGGGAGCAATATCGAACAACGCAGTTAGTCAGCTGTTCTTTCTGGCTTGGATAAGTAGCGTGTGTGCACGTGTGCGTGTGAATATTTTTATTCCTGAGCGGCTAATATTTACTAGCATCGTATTTATTTCGACACACTTGCGTAGCGGGAGGAAGAAGACAAGAGGAAGCTATTTCCCTGGCTAGCCCCATGCTTTGTTCCTTAATGGTGTCTGTCTGGGGTTGTGGAAAAGTCCAGATGAAAATGGCCAAGGACTAGTGGATTATATGATTGGGGGGCTGGACCCGATGGTCTTGTGAGGTCCCTTCCAGCCCCTGGCAGTCTTTATCAAGTGACGTGAAGTGTGAAGCGGCGGTCGGCGATGCTCCGTTGCCTTGTATCCCTGTGTGAGATGCAGGCACAGCTGGAGCGGACTGTCGGATACGTGTTTCTTCCTGCTTAGCAGTGCAAAGTGTATTGTTACGGCTTTACCAGGCTTTTTATTAGGACTAATCTGCGTAGCCGACTAGGTCAGTCGCATGTGACAGCTGAATGTCTGGGACTGGGCCTTATCTCTCTAGCCATCCCAAATCGCTTCTCTGTCTGGTCCAGCCTGGGTGGAGTACAAAATCCCAGGATTTCTTTCCGCCATTCCCTGTGTGTGCCGAGGGGCCCGCGGTACCAACAACGTCTCCTCCTGTTTCTGTACAAGGATGTTCCTTCTCGACCTTTCCTGTAGTCTTTGGAAAAGCGCCTTGTCCGTGGCAGGGGGTGGGCTGCGTTCTCAAGGGTCGCTGTAAATACACTGTCCTCGACAAATGTCACGGCTGTTGGATTTTAGCATTTATTTTTAAACTGTTTGATACGGTGTATAATAAATTTGCAGAATTTAGAGGACTAGAGCTCTCTCTTTCTTTGCCTTCCTTACGAGCGTGAGGGAGTTGCTAACGTGACTGGAGAAGCCGGTGCATGGGGTATGGGCCGGCCATGCGTTAAACCCCAAAACTTGGTCGCCAGGGATCCTGGTTTTCTCCAATTTAACAAAATCCCCAAGTTTTGGTTTAAAACAAGGCCAAATCCACATTTCCCCACAATTTAAATGAAACACCACTAACGTACGATCTATACATTAGCGGTGTTTCATTTTAATCATGGACAAATGTGGATTTGGGCTTGCTTTTTTTTAAAAACGGGGTTTTTCTTTTAAATTGGCAAAAAGCAGGATCCCTGTGGATCACGCGTCTGAGCAGGGGGCAGAATAACAGGGATCCAACGAGCACGGCTCTTCTGCCCGGCTCATTCGAACTTGGATCTGAAATGCTGAGCAAAGCCCCACGATCTGGGATATCTCATGTCAGGGAATGCAAAGTTCAGCGTGGAAACATCCTGGTAGAGGCAGACAGACGAGCTGGTGGTGGCTCGCGGGGGCCTCTGTGCCATCCTCGGACCCGGGGATCTGCAAGTCCTAGAGGCCTTTGCCCTGCTGGGGAGAGGGCAGGGAAGAAGCAAGGCAATGCCCTTCCCTGGGGCTGGAGCCCCCAGGACCCTGCTGTGGGGAGGAAGGGGTCAGTGCTACCACTTCCCATGAGATCTGCTCTTTCCCCTAAAAGTCCCAACCTACCACGGGGGCAAGGGGTCTCGTGCAGCGATCACAAGCCCCTCCAGCTCTGCAACCCCCTGGCCTCTTATCCCACGTGCGCCGTCGCCTCTCCAAGCTCTCGCCTGGCATCGTGGGGAGCAGCTGGGGCTCCCCGCTCGCGGCACCGGCCCGCGGACAGGAGCTGGCAAGGCCATCCCGGGGCGGGGGGTCGAGGCAGCAGGCGGAGAGCCCCAGCTCTGTTGAAATATATTTTTATTGCATTTCTGCAGGTTTTACAAAAATATGACAAAATAAATTAAAAAGAAATAAATAATCCCCTTTTTCTTTTTGACTCCTTGACTCCGACGAAAAGAAACAGAACACGGCAGAAAGGAATCAGTGCGTTGTTTATGACCGCGTCGCCCCCCGCGTACAGGCGCTGCCCCCCCAGAGGCGGGCGCTACAGGCCGGACGGGGTGGATATGCTTGGCGTAGGGGAGCGCTTAAAAATCCCTGGGCTGGGCCGGGGCCTGGCAGCAGCCGGGACCCCCAACCCGGTGCCTGCCGTCTTCGCCCGGGGAGGGTGGGGGCAGGCAGGGGAGCTCCCTCCCTGAAAACCGGTGTGATGGGAGAGCGATGGGTGAGCGTGGGTGGCCAGAGTTCGGGGGGGGCCGGAAAACAAAGCCGAGGAGGGGTGAATGGAGCTGAGCTGAGCTGAGCCCCCAGGCCGGCTCCTCCAGCCCCTCCAGCTGCAGGGCAGGATCTTTGGGACTTGAGCCAGGAGCCCCTGGGCAGCGAGGGGGTCAGGGTCGCGGAGGGGAAGGGGGAACCATCTCTCCGTCCTGCTCCCCAGGAAAGCATCCTGCTGGCTGCGGGGCAGCTGTAGTCCTGGCGGGGAAAAGCCAGGCTCAGGCCTCCTGCAGCATCTCAACAGCGGTTCCCCGGCACTGCTGGGCGCACCTTGATTTCCTCTGCGCAGCCTGTGCCACGCGGCCCCAGGTGGGGTCTCCTGCCCATCCAGCCCCCCCTTCTCTGCACTCCTTGGCCCAAAGGCCCCAGTCTCCCGTGGGAGGGGGCAGCTGCACGGGAAAGGGGAGACCCCTGGCCTTCCCGCACTCCTGCCCGCGTTATTGCTGCGATGCATAGCTTTGTGCTCTGACAAACGCGGGGGGGGGATGCGCAGAAACCCCCACGCGGCTCCCTAGCCCCCGGGTCTAGAAAGGCTCCTGCTGCCCTGCAGGTGGGGGGGTGCGTGGCTCAGCTCCGGGCCAGGGGGGCAGCCAAAGACACCGCGGCGACTTGGGGCTGGGGGGAGGCTGGAAGCGCTGCCGCCCGGGGAGAGACGGGCACGGGGGCATCGGCTACATGTCAGCGGTAAGGAAATAAGCAGCGCTCGCTCAGCCCGCCCTGCAGCCTGGGGCTGGACCCCGGCTCCATCCAGGGCACCGCCGGCCCGGGCGCTGGCGCTCGCAGAGCTCTCTCCCTGGCGCCGTGCGGGTGAGCCCTGCACCAACGCCCGGCTCTGCCCTGCCAGCCTCGGTAAAGCTCCCGCTAGCTACGGCAGAATCAAAGCCAGACCCACCCCCCTCCCTCCCTGCTCCACGTCCCCCCAAAGGTTTTGGTTGCTCCTAACGCACTGCTCCCTGGACAGCGGATCCCCCCCACCCCACCCCACCCCAAACCCAGGCTCAGGTGTGAGCTCCTTATTGCAAAAAAAACCCCAGCAAAAGGAAAAGCAGGAAGGGCGGAGGGACTGTCCCAGTGGAGACCTGGAGGCAGGAGGTGCCTTGTCCTGGCCCGGCACGGCACGGCCCTCGCCTACCTCGGAGGTAGCAGCGCAGGCCGGCTGCAGCCATGGCAAGAATGGAATAGAGTTGGGGGGGGCGGGGGGGTGTCTTTTAGTGCAAGAAAGTCAACCATGCATGGGGGAGAGGGCTCGGCCCGCCCCCGCCCCGGCTGTTCTTCAAGCAGAGCTGTGACCCCGCGGCTCTGGGGCCAAGGCTCGGGATGGATGGGGTCGCCCCAGCACAGGGGCACCTGGAGCGACCGCGGAGGCGAGCTCCAGGCCCCTGCCTGGGAGAGAGGGCAGGAGGGGAGCACGGCGCACCCATCCTGCTCCGGCAGCCTCGGGCACCTGCGGCTCCCTCCCCTGCAGCGTGCAGGCAGATTGCCCGCGGGGATCACTGGGGGTTTGCACCCACACGGACACGGACGGACGCACACACACACACAGCCCTTGGTGCAGCCGGCGCGGGGCTCAGCTGAGACGGGGGCAAAACCCCGAGTGATCCGCGGGGAATCCATGCCCAGCTCCCCTCGGTCTCCATCTCCGGCCCCGGCGCCCTGCTTGAAGAACAGCCCCGAGGGCGACAGGCACGTGGCCCCGGTTAGAGCTTGGAGCCGGTGCCCTCCTCCTCGGCCCGCAGCTCGGCCTCCTCGCGCCCACCTTCGTCCACCACCCCGTTCAGGTGGGACCGGCCGGGCACCTGCTTCTCGACGCCCTCCCCAGCGGGCCCGGGCCGCGACGACAGGGGGGTGCCTGCCGCAGCGGCGCCGTTGCCCCCGGCCCCCTCGGACTTGCCGAAGTTGAAGAGTTTGCCGGGGTTGAAGGGCTTGGTGGGCGACTGCACCTTCTCCGTGCCCCCGTCCCGCTTCGTCTCCGGGGACTTGAGGAACTTGAAGCTGAGGAAGCCGGGCAGCTTGTTGTCGCCGCCGGTCGGGGACTGGGGGGACCGTGCCGTGGCCGTGCCGGCCGCCCCCGCCCCGCCGGACAGGAACTTGCCCTGGAGCGGGATGATCTGCTTGAGCTTCATGACATTGTTGGTGGCCAGCAGGGAGCTGGGCCGCTTGGGCTTGTCGGCGCCGTGCGAGGCGCCCCCGGGGCCCTTGGCTTTGGCCGGACCCTTGTCGGGGGCCGGGTCCTGCCCGGCGGCCTCGGGCCGGCCCTCGTCCCGGCTGGCCTCGCGCTCCTTGCGGGCCTGGTACTCGGCGTGGCGCTGCCGCTCCTCCTCCTCCCGCTTGCGCCGTTGCTGCTGCTGGAAGTGGTGCTGCGCCTGCCGCTCGTGTTTCTGGGCCAGGGGGGAAGCAGTTAGGACTGGGGGCTACGCTGACCCCAGGGAACCCCCCACCACGTTGCCCCCATCATGGCATCTCCTCTGCATTCACCCATGGGGCAGTCGGGGGGGGTGTCAGGCAGGGTCGGCTTGGACTTGACCTTGCCCGCTGCCGGTGGCCAAGCTGGGGATCCCCGACGCCCCCCCAGCTCACTCCCATCCGTGCATCCCCGGGTGCCCGTCCTAGGCTGCGTGCCACGGCTCCGCGCTCACCTTGAAGGCCTCCCTCCGCTGGTACTCCAGCTTGGCCATCTCCTCCGCCACCCAGGCCGGGATGTCCGGGATGGCCACCTGGATAACGTACTTCAGGAGCAGGGCGAAGTGCTGCCGGGGCGAGGAGACGGGGAGTGAGAGCCCCGTTAGCCCCCGCGGTGCCCTGGGAGCACCCCTGAAGTCCACAGAGAGTGCTACGTGGCCACTGCAGACCCCCCCCCATCATTTGCCCACCTCCTGCCCTCCAACCCCAGGGCACTTCCCTGCCCCCAAGCCAATGCAGTGCCTGCTTGAACTGAACAGCTGGCAGCAGCTGGGGAGCCCCAAAAACAACAGGCAGGAGACCCCATGCCAACAGCCCCGCACGCAGCCCTGGGACCCAGGTGCAAAGCTTGTAGTGAGGACAGGACTTGGCCCCCGCAGCAGGTGCTGGGGGGCATGGGGCCGCAGCCCCCGCCGGTCCCCCTACCTCCAGCACCACCACGGAGATGATGGCTCCCTCGGGGCTGAGCCACGGGAAGAGCCGCTGCAGCTGGCCGCACTGGGCGATCAGGTAGCAGTTCACCACGATGGCCAGGACGCCCATGGCCTCCATCACTTTCTGCAAGGGAGAAGGGTTGGGGTGAGAGGCGCCTTCACCCCACACCTCGCCGGCTGACCCCCAGACCCTTTTCTGCACCCCCAGAGGGCCTGGAGCGGGGGCAGATCCCCAGGCCAGGCAGGACAGGCAGCGCCACCCTCGTGACGCTCTTCCTGGGAGACACCCAGCCCCAGTAACGAGTTGTGCAGGCTCAACCGGCCGCGTGCAGGCAGGGTGGGTCTGCGCCCCGGCCTCGCGGTGACCTAGGAACCCGGGTGCTTGCACTCGCATCCCGCGCCTCGCCCAGCCACCTCTGCAAAGCAGACACGGTCACCTCCTCCAACGCAAACTGGCAGCCACCTCTGGGGTGGAGCACGGCAGCTGGGGAACAGCCCGGAGCAGAGGGAACAGCCCTGGACACGGGGGGGTTGTTAGGGAGTCTGGGGGGTTGGGGTCCCGGCAGCTTGGGACGGACGGACCCTGCAGGGACCCTGCAACCAGGCCCCAGCTCACCTGCCACTGCCCGATGCTCTCGACCCGCTGGCCGAAGGGGCGCTGCAGCCCCGTGCACAGCTTGAAGGCGTCGCTGCGGATCTCGATGACGTTGTTGATGAGGGCGCAGGTGGCGGCCAGCGGGAAGGCGGAGGAGAACAGCACCACGTAGCCGAACTGGATGAACATCTCCTGGTAGTCCTGGAACGTGTCCTGGGGAGCGGGGAGGGGTGGCACAGTGGGCACGGGGGGCCTGGCACCCCTCAGGACCGTCTCGCAGCCCTTGCCGCCCTTCTCCGCCGCTCCAGGACAGCCCCGGTGAGCACGGCGCTCCCGGCGGCTCCTCTCCCCCATGCCGGGGGCTGAGCCCCCCGCCCCGCGGCACCCCCTCACCTCGTACTTCTTCATGCAGCTCTCCACCTCGGCTTGCGTGAGCTGCGCGGAGTAGTCCTCCTCAGGCGGGTCGATCCACGAGGCCCGGTTGCGCTTCCTGCCGTCCTCATCCTCGTCCTCATCTTCGTCCTCGTGGCCCTCGCCCGCCCGCCGCGGCCGGCGGGGCCGCAGCATCACGGGCGGCTCGCGGGGCTCGGCCGGGCCCTTGAGGGGGCTGCCCGAGGGGCCGTCGCTCTCGTCGTCGTCCTCGCACAGCTCGAAGACGGAGGCGGGGTCCATGCCCTTCTCCACCATGGTGGGGCTGCCCTCCTCCAGGAAGCTGTCGTCTTCGGGGGCGCCGGGCTCGCCGCCGCGCCGCTCCGCCTTCTCGATGAAGCTCACCTTCTTCAGCTTCAGCCCGCAGTCCAGCAGGCTCTCGTCCTCCGAGTCCGACTCCCGCCGCTCCTCGTCCTCCTCCTCGGGCACGCCGCAGCCGCCGTTCAGGCACTTCTTCTCGCCCCGGGGCTCCTCCGCGGGCTGGCGGTCGTCCTCGGCGGGGCGGGCGCGGGGCTCGGGGCCGGGCCGCGGCGGGGTGCAGCGCTGGGCCAGCAGGCGCAGGACGGCGTGGGTGGCGGCGCGCAGGCCCTGCAGGCTGAGGTCGCCGTGCTGCAGCCGCCGGTACAGGTGGGGCTGCGACACCTCCTTGACGTTCTGCAGGAACTGGCGGGTGATGAGCAGCGTGGCCAGCATCTGGGGGCACGGACACGCGCGGCGGGGGGTCAGGCCTGCCCGGCTCCCCCCCGGGTCCCCTTGCTGCCGAGGGCACCCCCGGGCACCCCGGGCACCCCCGGGCAGCAAGGGGAGACGGGCGATGGGGTTAATCGACCGGCCAGCTGTGACACGCCGGGGCTGACACACACCCCACGAAGAGCACGCATGCGGGAGCGCCTGCACACTGCCCCTTCCCTCCCACCGGTCCTGCCGACGGGACCCAGCACAGGCTCCGCGCCCCCCACCCGGCGGCCTGGGGTCCGGATGGGAGCCCGACCCCCCGGCACCTGCCAGCACCCCGCGGGGTCCTTGCTCTCCTGCCTCCAAAGCCTGGGGGGACGGGTCAGCGCTGCGCTGCGGGTGCACGTGGGACCAGCCAGGCGCATGCAGCCAGGGGCATGCAGGGCCCGGCCCCCCCTGCTCCTACTTTGGATACGGCCAGTCTCCAGCAAAACCCCAGGAGGCCCTTAAGGGAGATGAGAAAGAGGTGGAGTTGGAGAGTAATGGAGGGAAGGAGCGCGTCTTTGAGCTGACGCACGAGGCTTTGGGACAGAGAGAAGATGAGCAGGAGCTGCGGAAGGGACAGAAGAAGAGAGAGAGAAAGAGAGACGATGAAAAGGAGGCGCCGCTCGGACCCGACCCCAGGCCCCGGCGGGCACGGCATGCGGATGGCAGCGGGAAGGGGTGGCAGGAGGGGATGCAGGGATCAGCCAAGAGGGAGACAGGCCGAGCGCCCTCGGGGAGGCTAACGAGCCCGGGACCCCGCCGGATTCGGGCCTCTGTGGAGCCGGGGCTGGGGGCCCCCGGGCCGGTGCCGGTGGCGGTCGCTCCCGGGCCGCGGGGTGCACGGGACGGAGCTGAGACCCTAGCTGGTTCCCCGGGCAGTGCCCCCGTCTGCGCCGGGCGAGCTCCCACGCCGGCCCCGCGCCCGCCCTTACCTCCTTCAGCCGCTCCATGTCTTTGAGGTAGAAACCGATGTAGAAAAGACTTAGGTATGAATTTACAAACTGAAACTGTCAGGGAGGAAGAAGCAGAGTCAGACCACGACGCGCCCGGGGGCAGCCGCACGTGGCCCCCCACCCGACGGGTCCCACCATGCCGGCACGGCGGGGATCGAACCCCTGACTTCCCGCAGCCTGAGCTAACGGGGGAGCTCCCGGGGCGGAGGATGCAACGGGAACGAGGGCTGCCGACCGGCTAGGGCGATGGGAGGGGGGCAGCGAGGCGCGCCCCCGCTCCCCGCGCCCGCCAGGCCCGACTCACCAGGACGATTTTGATGATGAGGTGTTTCTCGTAGGCACTCTGCAGGCGGTAGTTCTCTGGAGCAGAAAGGAGAGAGGCGCTCAGCCCGGCGCTGCGGGGAACAGAGAGCGGGGGGCGAGTGAGGGGCTCCGGCCAACCCCTCTCCCCCCTCGGGGCTGGGTGCGACAGCCGGGCAAGGGGGTTGCTGCGCAGGGGGAGCCCGGGGACCCCCTGGCGAGACCCCCGAGCTTGGGGAGGAGGCAGCACCCCCGGGGAGGACGGAGCCAGCCCGCGCCCCGACGCACCCATGTCATTGAGCCAGTAGGCGATCTTCTTGTAGACCTCGTCGCAGGTGGTGACGATGATGGCCAGGACGATCTTGGGCAGGAAGCGGATGATGCGGGGCAGCTCCTTGATGCTCAGCACGAACTCCTGCAGGGGCAGGCAGGTCACCTCCAGGGACGTGACGGGGACGCACCGAGCCGCCGGGCCACGCGGGTGGACGTTGGCCCCTGGCCTCTCCTCCACCCCAGGCAGGATGGGGCTGAGCACCGCGGCCACACGCTGGCAGGTGACCCATGCACACGCGCACGCAGATACCAGCGTCATATGCACGTGCATGTGTTGCACACACACAGAGCTCTCCGTGTCCTCTTGCCCTGCCGCGGGGGCACGGGCCGCGCAGATTTGGCACGGGGGTCCCCGGGCTGGGGAGGGGGGAGGGGGGCGGCAGAGCGTCGCCCACCTGGAGCTCGAAGCAGCCCAGCATGATGAGGAAGACGAAGGTGAGGCAGAAGAGGCAGACGGGCAGGCTGACCAGGCACTGGAAGAGCAGCCGCTTCCAGGGCGGGTAGTAAAACTCCTCGGCGTTGGTCACGGGGCTGATGCGCTTGGTGCCCTGGGGAGAGGGGCAGCATGAGACCCCCCCCCCGGGGCTTTGCTCATCCCCGTCAGGCCCCCCCAGGTGCTGGGGGCACCCCCGGCATGGAGGTCCCCGCAGCCACCCCCCATCGCTCACCCTGAACTGCGGCCGGGGCTCCTCAATGGACTCGGCGGGGGTGTCCAGCGTCCCCCACTTGTAGGCGAACTCGGCCCCCCGGCGCTTCCACTCCTCCAGGAAGAGCGTGGCCCAGATGACGTTGAAGATGGCGAAGACCACGCAGCACACGTCCCGGCTGGTCTGGGGCCGCGGGGGCACAGGCAGCCGGTGGTGAGGGGCAGGGGCGCGGCTCCCTCCACCCCGCCCTACCCCCCTGGGGACAGACCCCAGGAGTGCCCGCCCGCGCCCGCACGGCCCCTCACCTGGTCACTCTCGGTGAAGGTGTAGAGGATGGAGCCGAAGACGGCGGGGTAGATCATGGCCGAGGTGTAGAAGCCCAGCCAGGCGAAGTACATGGCGATCTTCACCCCGAAGTAGTTGCAGATCTCGTCTGCGGAGGGGGCAGCGGTCAGGGCTGGCTGGGGCGGGGGGGACGCTGGAGCTGGGTTCAAATCCCGAGAGCCCTGGGGGCTCGCATCTGTCTGGGCGTGCGGGTGGAGGGGGCACAGCTGGGCCTGCTTGGCTACCAGCCCCTTTTGTGGGGAATGCCCCTTCCCCAGACCCACCGCCAGCACCGGGGGCCCGGCTGGAGCCCAGGTGCCTACCGAGGGGCTGCGACTCGCAGATGGCCTGCACCCAGGACTTCATCAGCCGCTTGAGGATCCGCTGCTCGTGGAGGGGGAAGACCTGCTGGATCACGCCGCGGGCCGCCAGCTCCGAGACTGCGCCGGGGGCAGGAGGGGGTGAGTTCAGCTGCCCCCCCACCACCACCCCAAGCCACGCGCTCTGCCCAGCACGGAGCAGGGGGCCCCTTGGCCTCCCCCACCCTGGAGCCGGTGCTAGGAGAGGAGTTCAGGCTTGCCAAGACCACGTGCCAGCCCTGCCACCCTGTCCTGGGGTCCTCCTCAGCCCCCCCAGCTTCACGCATGCTCATGCATGTGCCGCGCCTGTGCACCCCTGCAATGCTGCAGGCTCGGGGCAGCGTGGGACAGCACGGGTGGAAAGCTCCAGCCAGCCCAGCATAGCGGGGCATTTCCCCCACGTGTGGGGAGCCTGGATGCCAGGCCCGTTCTAGCCGGGGATGCGGGCAGCAGCCCCTCGCGGGGGTCTGCGGTGCCTGGCAGAGCCCCGGGAGGGTCGGCGCTGGCACCGAGCAGGGTCGGGACGGGTCTCACGCACTGATGGGCTGCCCCTCCAGGAAGTGGATGTTGTGCAGCGACTCTCCCTGCTTGGCTCGCAGGTTCTCCAACCAGTACCGGATGATGTCCTGCCGCTCCTGCCGGGGGGAGAGGTGAGCGGGTGGGGAGCCAGGCGGGTCCCCAAAGCATCACCCACGGGATCCACCCCGCAGGACCCGGGTCTGCGGCACCAGCCCCACGGCCTGGCCCTGCACCCCCGCTCGTTGCAGGGGCAGGGAGCGGGCGCCCACCTGGGAGGTGAAGAAGTAGAGCTCGTTCTCGATGTTCTCGTAGATGTAGTCCTCCTCGCAGGAGAAGCTGCGCATGCCGCCCCCGAACTCGGCCTTCACCGGCTTCCGCAGCCCGATCTCGTCCGCGCCCCGCAGCAAGCTGCCCGGGGGCAACAGCGAGGGGTGAGGGAGGCCCCGGGGCCGCCCCGGGCAGCGAGCGGCAGGGCGGGCGGGGGGCTCCTACCTCTCGTAGTTGGCGGTGACGAAGAAGGCGTAGACCTTGGTGAGCTTGTGGTGCCGGATCTGGATGATGAGCTCGGGGATGCCCAGCCGGATGTGGTTCAGCAACCAGAGCAGCGTGTGGTCATCCGTCGTGTCTGCAGGAAGCACAGGGAGGGCAGCGCGGGGTGCAGGCAGGAGACGCCATCCCCTCGGGACGACCGGCCCCTGGGCACCGTGCATGGGGCTGGAGCTGCCGTGACCCACCCCAGGGGCCCGGAGGGCCGGGTCTGCGTGCCCGCGTGCCCGCGTGCCTGGCCGGCTGCCTACCAGGGAAGGTCATGAGCACATCGCAGTTCTCGGTTGGCACCGTCTTCATCCAGGACTTGTGGGACATGATGTAGCGCCCGGCCTGGAGCAGCCGCCTCCCGAAGAGCTTGTCTGCGGAGGGAGCCGGAGCAGGGGGGCGTTAGAGAGAGAGGCGAGGGACGCCGGGGATGGGGTGGGTGCAGGGGACGCAAGGGTGGGAGATTCGGGGCAAGGTTCGCCCGCTCCAGCCCACGGGAGCTGGAGCCAGGCTGACCCCCGAGGCATGTGGCAGGGATGGCTTACAGCCTGGCTGGACGGGGGCCACGTGGCACGAGAGGGCCGGAGCTGCCGGCTAGGGCAGAGGGCTGCGTCTGGCACACGTGGAGAGCACGCCGCGTGCACACCGGGCACTCAGCGGGCAGTGCTGGTTTCCATGTTGGCAAGTGCCATGACACTGTCCTTGCCCACTCCCTGCATCCTGTCCCTGCCTGGGGCGCCGTGCCCACGGGCCCTGCATCACCAGCTCAGGTGCAGCCTCTGGGGCAGGTCCTGGGCAGGGAGGCGGCACCGGGGCGCGCGGGGCAGGGGCACCAGTTACAGGCAGAGGGGGCATCTCCGGGTGTCGAGGGGAGCAGAGCAGTGGCGGGAGGGCAGAGCAGCAGGCCCTGGCTCAGGCTGGGGCTGGGAGTAGGGTGCAGGCACCCAGTGCATCATGTTGGGGACAGAGCCACCCCTGCGCCCAAGCAAGGGGCATCCCTGGTGTGCCCCCCAAACTGGTCCTGTGCACACAGGGTTCTGGGAAATGTAGTTCCCCAGGGCACTGTGGGAATGGCAGGCTGCTGCAAGGCACGCTGGGAAGGCAGGTGGGGTATATAAAGGGCTGCTGGGGCAGTTGCAAGCAGAGGTGAGGGTGCTGCAGGAGTGGTGTTGTGATACTCCTGCCGCGATGGAAGGGGCAGTTTGCAGGTATGAGGATGGGGCTGTGGGGGCAGTTTGAACCCCTGGGCTTTGAGGGGGAGGTGTGACCTGCCCCATTTGGCCCTGGGAAAGGAATGTGCCCCTGGCAGAGGCAGCTGGGCGCTGAACCACAGGCTCCTGGCAGCCCTGGCATCGCTGGAAAGGAGTCCGAGGCCACCTGCTCAAGGGAAACTGAGGCAGGGCTGCACTGCAGCAGGGCTGGGTGAGTCCGATGCCTGTCCCGTCCCTGCTGATCCCCCCTTCACATGGGGCTGTGTCGTGGGGCTGCGGGGGGGTCTGGCTCTGCTCGGGGTGCGTGCGGTGCCTGGTGCCCCGGCCTGTGGGGAGGGGGCTTCCCAGTGGTGCAGGCAGCAGAGCGACACGCTGGTATCCGTACTCTGAATGCACGTGCACACTTGCATGTGTGCACACATACACGTGCACACTCCCAGCTCTCCAGTACCCCCCTCTGCCCCGTGGTCCAGAGCTGGGACCCCCCCAGGTCTCCCCGTGCCTCCCTGCCCTGGTCCCCGCAAACCCCCTCCCAGCTGGCCACCACCCCTCTCGCCCCAGCCAGAGACGGGCCAGGAGTGACTGCTGGGGCCTCTGCTCAGCCCGAGGCCAGCGCAGCCGTGGCTGCGGAGCAGCCTCCAGCTCCCCGTCTGCATCCCGCGCCTCTGGGGCTCCTGCACCCCGGCTGCGGAGCGGGTCCCCCAGATGCCAGACCTAGCGCTGCCCCAGCACGCCGACCCGGGGCACGCGCCCCAGCTCCCGGGAGAGATGAGCCCCACGATGCTGAGCTAAAGGCCCCTGCGCATCAACCGCCCAGTCGCAGGACAAGGTGCCGGCTCTGCCAGGCTCTGCCAGGCTCTGACGTCCCCCTGGCCCCCGTCGGAGCCTCTCGGCCAGCCCCCGGGGAGCTCCCACCCACAGCACCTGCAACCCCCGCCCCCGTCCACGCAGCCCCGGGGACCACCCTCCTGGCCTTGCGCGCCTGCCTCCCCTCCAGCCCTTGCCCCCATGCCAAGGAGGGGACAGTTCTGGTGCTGCCCCTGACCTGCTCCCACCGCTCTTACCCCAGGCCCTGGCTGGTGCCCGGGCTGCGGGCAGGGATGGCAGCCCACCGCATGGACCCCCCCAGCCACGGCTGCTGGAGAGAGGCGGCTTGCGCTCTCTAGATTTCCTCTGTCTCTATGGAAACCCACGGAAGTGCTGCACCCCCACGGAGGGGGGGGGGGCGTCTTCTGCTGCACCCTGTTTTGTGCCCGGAGCAAACCGGGCTCCTTGCCTCTGGGTCCCAGCTGCCCGGTGCAGGGAGCGGGCCCTGGCTGGCTCCCCATGCCCCCCCATCCCCTTCTGCATTGCTCAGCCCCAGTGCCCTCGCCCTGCCCAGGGCTGTGCTGCTCTCTGGGCACACTGGGCAGCTGGCACGGACAACAGCAGCCCCATGTGCCGTGGAGAAGTGCTCTGGACCCCATGCACACAGCCCCTCAGTGTGCAAATGCCCTTTGCCCCAACCCCTGGGTCTGCATCCAGGGCTGGACACCCAGGCCACTGCCCCTCACCAGCTGGTGCCCCCCAGCCAGACCCACCGGTCACCAGGAGGCCTCTCTCCAAAGGAAAAGCTGCCCTGAGGGACACAAAGGGTTAAAAGAAGCTGCATCCCCCACCCTTGCCACCCCTTGCTCAGCCTTGTGCCCCTCTCCCACCCTGGTGGTGCCAGGCGCTGCCCAGTGTCTCAGCTGAGACCCCCCAAACTCATCTCCTGCACCAGAGCTAGTGGCATTCGCCAGGCCACGGGTCCCTCCCCGCCCTTGGCAGTCACCGCTGCACAGGGCAGGCGTGGGGGGAGGTCCGGCCTGCGCCTCGACCCTCCCGATTCTGGCCGGATGTGGGCGAACAACTGGCTTAACCGTGCTTCTGCGCACGAATAGTTGTTGCCCTTTTCCCCTCCCCTTCTGTTGGAGACCCCAAGGGTCCCGTGGATGCTGGATCTACCTGCAGATGCACATGGGGGGGGAGGGGGAAGAGGGCAGATCCCCAACCAGGAACAAGGGGCCGGCTCGGGACGCTGCTTTTCCCCCAACAGAGCAGGGGGCATCCCGCAACGGCAGAGCCGGGGCTGGGTGCAGCCGTGCCGGGGGCGCTGGGGCAGCAGGGTGAGATTGTGGGGGGCCGTGGCAGAGCAAACAGCACCCAAAGCTGGTGCTCAGTGCTGGAGAAGTGGGGCAGCGCCCAGGGGAGCTTCAGGCCGGGCCGGATGCTCGTGCCCGGGCACGCGACGCTGCCGAGCGCCCACGAGGACATTCCAGGGCAGCCTGGCTGCCTGCCGCGGCCGCAACAAAGCTGGGCTCTCTCTGCACGGCCCAGCTGGGCCGGCGCGCACAGGCCTGGCATTGTGGGCTCCCGTCTGCCCTGGCACGGCTGCAGCAGAGAGTGGGGCTGGGGGCTCCCTCCTGCTGCCTACCTGGCTGAGCTGGGGAGTTTCCCAGGGTGGCAGGAGCTGGGCTGGGCTCTCGGCGCCTGTCAGTGCTGCCCGCTCCTGCAATGCAGCCACGTCTGGGGTGAAACCGCTGTCCGAGTCGGGGCGACCCCACAGACGAGCTCCAGGGCAGGGAAAGGAGAGAGGACTCGGCAGAGCCTTTACCCCTTGGGAAGGGGACGCATTACTACACAGGGCGCTTGGAGATGGCGCATCTGACAACCCAGCAATTGCCACGCGGCAGGTCACGCAGCTGCTGCATTCCTGCGTGGGCTGGCCCGGATGACAGACGAGGGTGCGGCCCCGGTAAACAAGGGAGACCAAGCTGGTACTCGAGCTATGAGGAAGCCTGCTCCTGTCTGTCCCACGGGCACCGATCCAGGATTTGCACGCAGCGCAGCCCTCCCTGAGCACCCTGGCGCTGCCTGGGCAAACTGAGGTCCCTTGAAAGGACCGGGCTAGGCTGGATGTGAGCTGCATGGTCTGGACCTGGCTATTGGGGGTACAGTGGCCTGGGCTGGAACTGGGAGGGGTGGGTGGTCCGTTTTCTCAGCCTTTGCTTTCTCGGGTGACTGCCCCTTCCTGTGCCTTGACTTCCCCACCTGTGAAATGGGGCAACAGATTGCAGGCTGGCTCCTCCACGCTGCTGGACAGCAGTCAGTCCTGACTGGCGAACAACGACCGAGGAACCCGATGTTGGAGAAGGAGCTGGAGGATTTCCTGGGCCTTGCTGAGCAGCGTGGAGGATGGTGCAGGACTGGGGTGCGAGGCCAGCACCCTGAGCAGAGCAGTCGGCTCCACCTGCCTTGCCCATCTCTCGCCCGCGCTGTGAATCGTGCCGCAGGGGGAATGCAGGATGCAGCCCCTGGGACCGCAGCGCTGTCTGCCCGGGGCTGACTGGCCATCACCTGCTGTGTGCTCAGCTGCAGAACACACTCGAGATGCTTTCTACAGCGGCGCTGGGGCTTTCTGCCAGGGCATCCTCCCACCCTGGGCCCCCGGCACTGAGAGATCCCAGGTGCCAGTGAGCGACTGGCAAACTCCAGCATGCAGCCAGCTCTGGGGTGGGATGCAGCACTCTCAGAGGAAGCGATGCAGAGCCCCAGGCAGCCGGGCCTAGGAGCCTGCCCGGTGACCCGACAGGCCAGCCACGGTGCGGGGATGCAGCAGTGGGGTCGCCTTGATGGCTGTGGCCAGGCCGCGTGCCGTCTCCGTCCATCCCAAGGGCAGCATCTGCCAGGAGTGTTAATGGCACCTAATTAGCATGCAGTAACGAGGCTGCTCCGGCTCCCGGTGACCTTGCAGCCTGCATGCAGGCCTGTCCTCCGCGCTCGCTGCAGCGGCAGCCCCTCAGACAGCAGGCTCCTCCCTGCTGGGAGCGATGGCCTGGCGCTCTCCCTTTAAGCTCCTGCTCCATCTCCAGCTCAGCTCTGCGCCTTCCTGGTGCCAGGATGATGTGCAGCGCCAGGAGCCGGGGGCTGCTGGGAGATGCTGGGGTCAGGAGGCAGCGGGTCCCTCTGGGAATCTGGTCCAGGCTGGGACGGAGACTCCACCGCCCTGGCCAGTCTGACTCCAGCCCCCAACAGCAAACGTGAGGGCCTGCCCTTGTCCTGGACGCTGTTAGCCTTGCTCCTCGCCACGCCAGGCCCAGCTGGGCCTGTCTCTGCTCAGCTGCCCTTGTCTTGACCCGTTTCCAGGGTGCCACGCTGGAATCTCCCTGCTCCGTGCTCGGATGTCGGCCCCAGCTTGGCTGGGTCCCAGCTGTGTGTGCAGGGCCGAGGACCCAGCTGGGCTCGGGGGGGAGCACTGGGAGAGCTGCAACCTCTGCAAGGGCCTTTATCTCTTGCAGCCACAGAAGAGGCCTCTGGTGGCAGCTGCTGCCCAAAGCCTGCCTGGCTCCCGGGATCACAGCGTGCCAGGATCCAGGGCTGTGGGCACTGAGCACGCTGGGCCAGATGCCCGGTGGGATGCCCACGTGTCAGGTTTGCATAACAACCCAGGTGTGCCAGAGCCAAGGATATACCCTTGCCAGAGCACAGTAACAATGACCGGAAGGACTCTGATCCTCAGCCCAAGCCCCACGGGACCTCGGGGAGGATCCCTGCCAGCCGTAGAGGGCTTGGGACACGCGCACAAGCTGCTCCAGGCCCGTCCACCAGAAGTGGGGATGCCTCCTTCGGCCTGTGTCTTGCACCCAGGAACGCTGCACCCGCTGGATGTCATGGAGCCGGGGATGCGTTCCTAGCCCCGAGTCTGGGACAGGAATCGAAGCAGGATCCGGCATCCGCACAAAGCCAGCAACAGCCCTGCCCTGCCCAGCTCCGCGCCCCTGCCCGGCCGTGTGTCCAAGCCACTTGTCGCCACATCATGCAGCTCCAGGGGTCTCGCCCGCTGCTGGCCCAGCGGTGCCCTCCCTGCAGCCGGCGGGGTCCTGGGAGAGCCCTGCGGATGCACTTCTCCGCGGGTGCCTCTTGTTCAACATGATACTGCTGGCAGCTCATGCAGGGGGAAGGGCCTCTGGGCTGGAAGGACATTGCTAAGGATGGTCCTGGCATGGGGCCTGCAGAGGCCTTGCAGCAGCTGCATGCTGCTTCCCAGAGTAGGTGACTACTGTCCCAGGGGGAAACTGAGGCACACGAGTAGGGACTTCCCAGCCCCCAGCAGGATCCTAGCAGCCCGGCAGGCTGGGCGCCACATGCCCGGAGCTACGCCATGCCCCACGGCAGCTGGCCCCTGCCCAGCTGAGATGGGTCCGCGTCCCCCACACAAAGCCCCAGCCCGCGCTGTGCCGCACCGCGCTCACCGGCGCTTCCTTCCACCAGGCAGGATGAGCTCATCATGCCACCGACCATGAATTATTTACGTTGAGCTGCACGAGGCGCAATCCAGGATGGGAGACAAAGGGCTCCGCGGGCCAGGGCGCACGGGCCGCTGGGCTGAGTGCACAACAGATCCCGCACACGAGGACGTGGTGCAAAAGCACGCCTGGATGCACACGTTCCTGCACGTGCTCACTACTGGGAATGCACACGCAACCCATGGAGCTGTTGTGAACACGCGTGCGCCTCCAAATCTGCAGCTGCTGCCGCTCTAGGTCACTGCGCTGCCCAGGGCCCAGTCGGGACCAGCGCCCTTGTGCACCGCAGGCCCCCGCACAGCGGGTTCCCCCACCCGGCATCCCTGCAGCCTGGGCCCCCCGCGCCAGTCGGAGCTAGCATTGCCCCTAGCTGACCCGGCTCCATCCCCCTCGCCCCTGCTTCGTGTGGGCAGGGGACTGCTCCCGTCCGGCCTGCCTCCCCCAGCACCCTCCTCGCTAGCACCATTGTTTCTCGGCAGCAGGACCACGTGCCAGCCCGAGGTTTGCAGCAGTGCTGCTCCGGGCCCTCGGAGACCCTGCGGCAGGAGCCTGGCGCCGGCACCCCGGAGGTGAGCAACGAGCACCCCCTTCCTCGTGGCACGGGGGAGCTGGGGCAGCTCGCCCAAGGTCACGCAGCAAGCGGGGGGTGCAGGCCGGGGCCGGCTCCCAGGCGTCCTGCCCTAGCCTCCGGCACGCGCCCCTCTCCCTGGCGCCGTGTCGGCTCCCAGTCGCACCAGTGACTCCAGTGCAGCAAGGGGCCCAGCCCTGAGCCCCGCAGGACGCGGGCCCCCGTGGGCTCCCAGCGCCAGCCCAGCCCTTCTGCATCCGCGGCGCCGAGCTGGAGCACCTCACCTTGGCTGGCTCGCCTAAGGTCACCCGGCTGCGGCGCCCGCCCCGCTGCCCTGCACCCCGCGCCGGCAGCCGCACCGAGCCGGGGTGCGGGGACCCCCTCCCCTCCCCTCCCGCCCGCCGGCCCCGCACCTACCCAGCACGCCGGCCGGGCCCGGCTCCGTGCGCTCCGCGTCCGCCGGGGCTCGCCGGTGCCGCCCGCCCTCGGGCGAGCCCGCCGCGCCGCCCGCCGCCTCGGCCATGGCGCGGGCTCAGGACCGGGGCCGGCGCGGCATCGCGGGCGCCCGACCCGGGCCGACCCTGCGGGGCTGCGGGGCTCGGGGCGCGGGGCAGCCCGGGCCGGGGCCCGCCGGAGCCTGCTGTCCCCGCGCCCGCAGCCGGCGGACAAAGGGGCGGCGAGGAGGCGCTGCCGGGCCGGTGCCTGCGCCGAGCGCTCCGCCGCCGCCGCCGCCCGGCTCCCCCCGCGCCGCTGCGGGTGCGCGAGGGAGGGGACAGGGGCGGACGGCGGCGAGCGGGGGGCCTTGGGCATGAAAGGCAGGGAGCGGGGTGCTGCCAGGATCTTTGGGGATGGAGGGACGGGGTGGGGGGGGGTTTGGGGATGAAAGGCAGGGAGGTGGGGTGATTCCAGGATGGAGGGACGGGGCGGGGGTGGATGGGCAGGCAGGGAGGGAAATGTTGCCTCTGTGGTGGGCAGACAGAGCGCCTGCCCGGGGGGCGGCCGGATGCACAGGTGATGCCTGGGGGGACGGAGGGACAGTCGAGGGCTTCAGGGAAGGCGCGTGCCCCCGTGCACGAGGAGGGCGAGTGGCACAAGCAGGGCACGGGCTTACCCAGGTGTCCGGGCTCCCCCTCCCCCTCCTCCCATTGCTGCAACAAGGCTCCTTTCCCCTTCTGGGAAGAGACCCCCGAGACCTGGCTCCCAGCCCAGCCTTCTCTAGCTCCTGGGCGTCACTCCCCTTCCCAGAGCTGGGCACAGGACCCCAGGGCCGGGCATGGGGCCGCAGAGCCCAGTACGCTCCCCCCCTTGCTCTGCCCATCAGCCGGCACTGACCCTTGCAGGCCACTCGCCTCGCTGGTATTGCTTTCAGCCCAGGAGGTCACACCGCTATTTCTAGACCCGGGCAGGTAATCTGACCTGGGCTGCTGAATGCCTCTTAACCTTTACCGAGCCATTTATAACCCTGCCTCCACCCCTGGGGCAGCCTCTACCCCCAGCGGTACCACGCGGCCTCCTCATCTCCCCTCCTGGGCCCTGAGTGCACCTTGCAGTGAGCTGGGAGCTGGGCATGTCTGTGCTGGTTCAACCCCCAGCGCCTTTGGGCACAGGCCTGACCGCTTGCCCCCCTCCCGGGATCGCCACCTCGGAGCATAGTGCCCTGGCACCATGTCCGAGCCCTTCCTGCACCAGCCGTGGGTCGGGAGGATATTTATGAGACCCTCTGCCCCTGGTTGGGATGGAGCTCAGCTTGCCCAGGCTGGGAGCTCGCTGCTTCTGCAGGAGCTGACCTGGTTCCTTCCTCGCCTGCCACGTGGCCAGGCAGGCCCTGGCACATCCAACTGCCCCAGCAAATCCTCCCCACTTTGGCTGCCCTGCCCTGCCCTGCGGGAAGCCTTTCCCAGAGACTCCTGAATTATGCAGGCCTTTTAGGGGAGGAATTGGTGCCAGGCAATGCTCCAAGGGAGTGTGTGTATGGGTGTGCATGTGCATGGGTGTATGCATGTGCATGGGTGGGGAAGATACTTGGAAGCTCTGCAGGAGCCAAGCAGCCACCTGACACCCAGCTGGAGCGGAGCCAGGGAGACTCGGGCAAGCGGGTGGGAGGGGTCCAGGCACGGCACGTGTGCGTGCGCAGCCTGCCAGGTGCTCCTGAGGGCGGGCGTAAGGCCCCCGGGTGTGTCTGGGGGTGGTGGCAGGCTGGTGTGTCGGGTCAGGAGTGCGTGTATGCATGTACTATGTGTGTGCATGTGTTGTGCAGCTTGCAGGAGACCCCTTAGTTTCAAAGGAAAGCCGATGGGGGCCCAGCCATCTCCATCACTTGTCTCCTGGGGGTGCTACACTTAGGAGGAGAGCAGGGACACTTGGATGCAGCATCTCTTTGAGTCTCCATGGACACCCCCCCTGCCCGCCCCACCCCACTTTACTGGAGGAAGTCACAGCCATGGATGGATGGACCTGGTGGGGGGCAGGGGGTGTCCAGTGCCCACCCTATGCTCGTGTTCGCTCAGCAACGTTAGCTGGCGCTTTGTGCCTGCAGCGGACAGCGAGGGGAGCGTGGCGGCTGCAGAGGCTGTGGGGAGCAGGGAAGGGCCCCCCAGGCCATGGCCTGCAGCAGAGCACTGGGCAGCTGCACTGGCCTGGCTGGCACGGCGCCTCAGCTCCTGCAACCAGCTGCTGAGCGGTAAATCCTGCGGCTGGGGGACATCACTTGTGCAGGAGGCTGTTTCCCTGCCGCTGGCTGCAGGCCAGGGTTTGAAGGTACCCGTGAGCAGAGAGCACAGGCTGTGCCCTCAGGTCCCCCTGGCAGGGAAGATACCAGGAGCGAGGATATTCTGGGCCTTGAATGACTCAGTGCAGTCAGGGCGAAGGCCTGTCCCTTGCACTGCAGAGTCTCCAGATGCCTCCCCATGTATGATCCCTTCTGCATGGTTTATGGTGGTGGAGGATGGCTCAGGCTTTCCCCCCAGCTTGCTCCTGGGCTGAGGGCAAGGGAGACTAGGGGGCATCTGAACTCCAAGGTCTCCGGAGGCACCTGAGTGCCTGCCATGGATCTGGGAGCATCACAGGCCCAGTCTGGGAGGGACGAGACTTGCTGGTGGTAGTGCCAGGCAGATGTGAATGACTGAGCTCTGCTCAGCTGAAATGTAGAATTTAATTTGGAACAGATTTGGCCCAGAAATGAATTTTTATTAGGAAAAAAAAGCCCGCCTCTCCTTGCTGCCAGCGAGGGGTGGGCGCAAGCATTTTAAATGTACGTGCACTGGCTACCAGTGCTTTCCTGGAGGCAGGCGTGTGCGTGTGTGCAGTTAATAGTGAACGGGCAGCAAGCCAGGCCAGGCCTTGTGCACCGAGCTGTCTCCCTTGGGCACTGTCAGCCGCTTCTCTGAGCCCTGGGGAGGCGCTTACAGGGCCACGTGCTTGCTCTGAGCCTCCGGGAAGCCAGCAAAGGTCCCAGGTGGGTTGGGGAGGCTGGGCTGGCCCCATGCTGCCCTGTCCCGTGTCCCTTCCCAGCACGTTCCCCGCAGTGCAGCGCCGTGGGTCACGGCAGCCGGGCTGGCGAGGCCGGGCTGCTCCGGCAACAGGTGAGGTCATCTCATCTTGCAGCAGAGGATCAAAATAGCTGCCTGGTCCCTCGGCTCAGCAGCAATAAATAATTCACTCCCTTCTCCGCTTCTCATGCGAGATGGCGTGGGGGGGCTCCTCCTGCCCGCCTTCCCCTGGCACTGCCAGGACAGGGCTTTCGATTTAGGGTCCTGGATGAACTCCGCCTGGAGCTGGTGCCTGCCTACCTGCTCAGGCCGGGTGTGACAGACCCCCTGCTTTCCAAAACGGGCTTCATCCAGATGTCGGCAGTGGCCAGGGCTGTGCGGCACGCTGCAGCCCCTCGTGCAAAAGGCACGCGTGATGCCCACGTCCAGCATTGCGTTTGCACGCCCAGCACTGGGCTCCCCCGTGTTTCCACCCTTCGCTCTGTGTGTACATATCTATATACGTGTGTATGTACACGCATACATGTACGGGCATGTGTGGGCCTACATATACGTGCATACTTGTATGTGCACATGTACATACGTATGTGCATGCATAGAGGTGTGCACATGCGCGTGCATACATGCATGTGTGTGTGCGTGCGTATGGGTACGTGCACATGTGTGTGCATGTCTGAGTGCCCGGCGTCTCGGAGCAGGCCCCGGACGGGTCGCAGGGCGGAAGCACCTCAGCCCGCCCTCCTCCGCGGCCAACCAGAGGCAGCGGCGCCCGTTGGTCCCGCCCCTTTGCGGACCCTCGGCCAATCGCGGCGCGGGACGCGTGCCTGCCCTTGAGGTCGCGGCGCGGCCGGGCAGAGCGGGCAGGGGCATGCGGGCGGGCTCGTGCGGGTCGCTGCTGCGCTGGTGCGTGCGGGCCCCGGGGTGCTGCGGGCTGGGCCTTGCACTGCGGGGTGCCTGGCCCCGCGCACCCCCCGCACTGCCCGGGGCTGGGGAGGGTCCCCGGGGTGCCGCGGAGCCAGCGGGAAGCGCCCCGTGCTCCCCTGGAGCTGGCAGGGAGCGGGGTGCCCTGCTGTGGGCACCCCGTGCCCGGGGCATCAGCTCACCTGTGCCCTCTGGTCAGGCAGGCTGGCGAAGCGGAGCTACGGCTGCGCCCAGCAGAGAGACACCGTCTTCGCCGTGTCCTCGGGCCACGGGAAATGCGGCGTGGCCGTGATCCGCACCAGTGGCCCCGCCAGCGCCACGGCCCTGCGCCGCCTGACCGGGCGCGACGAGCTGCCCCGGCCTAGGGCCGTCGCCCTGCGGAGGATCCGCGACCCCGGCTCCGCCGAGCCCCTGGACCGGGGCCTCGTGGTCTGGTTCCCAGGTGAGAGGGGTGCCGAGGGGTACCCGGTGCCCGCGTGGGCACTTGTGCTGGGGTGCCTGCCAGGAGAGCCGTGGAGGGCCGGGTTGCAACGGCGGGGGCAGCCCTGACGCCCCATGTGCTCCTCTGCAGGGCCTCACAGCTTCACCGGCGAGGACTGCGCGGAGCTGCACGTGCACGGGGGACCGGCCGTGGTGAGCGGGGTGCTGCAGGCCCTGGGTACGACGCCGGCACTCCCTCCTGCCTCCGCTGCCAGGGATGCCCCAGCCTGGCGCGAGCGTGCAGCCGCCTGTCTCTGAGTCTTGGCCCCCAAGACTAACCTGGGACAGCCCCGAGGCTGCACCCGATGCTGGGCTGGGAGGGGAGCCCCCAGCTCGGGATGCGTCCTGCTGCCCGGCACCGTGCCCATGCGCTGCCCGTGTGCTCTCCCCAGGGCGCCTGCCTGGCCTGCGCCCGGCCGAGCCCGGGGAGTTCACCAAGCGCGCCTTCCAGAACGGCAAGCTGGACCTGACCGAGGCCGAGGGGCTGGGCGACCTGATCCACGCAGAGACCGAGGCCCAGCGACGCCAGGCCCTGCGCCAGATGGAGGGCGAGCTGGGGCAGCTCTACCAGCGCTGGAGCCAGGAGCTCACCCAGGCAAGAGCCGGCGCCCCCCTGGGGCACCTCCAGGGTCTGCCCTCTGCCACAGCCTGCCCAGGAGGCCTTGGCTGAGTCACCCCCTCATGCTGGGCCTCAGTTTCCCCAAACGCTCTGCTCTCTCGGCTGTGCTGAGGTTCGCTTCGGGGAGCAGGCAGGACCCAGCTCCTCCGGCCCCAGCCCTGGCAGGGCCCACGTGGGCACGGGACCCTGTTAACCCTTCCTGCCCCGCAGGCACTGGCCTACATCGAAGCCTTTATTGACTTCAGCGAGGATGACAACGTGGAGGAGGACGTGCTGACTCGAGGTGAGGGCTGAGGACCCGCTGGCCCTTCATGGGGGTGGCGCTGGCTGGACCTGCCCCCCCCCCGTGCTGACCTGGGCTGGCTGCAGGATTGAGGCCGTGGTCAGGGATGGGGGCTGTGCTGTCTTTCTCACTCCTGTTCCTGCCCCCGCAGTGGACACAGCCGTGGCCCAGCTGGATCGGGAGCTACGGGGGCACCTGCAGGATGGGCGGCGAGGGGAACGGCTGCGCGGGGGCGTCCACGTCGTCATCGCCGGGCCCCCCAACGCGGGCAAGAGCAGCCTGCTCAACCTGCTCTGTGAGTGGAGCCCTTCCCGGGCCCCTGGGCTGTCCGCACAGGCCAGGCACCCCCTGCTCGAGTGTCCTCCTGTACGGCCCTGCACCACGGGGCCACGGTGCTGGCCGTGGCCTGGTCGGCTTTCCCGGTCCCAGCAGTGCTCCCGGTGCCCACCAGGTGGCAGCACGAGCCCCTGGCATTGCCCTGGTTGCAGCCAGGAGGCTCTGGCTCCATGCTCGTTGAGCTGTGGTTGCACGTGGGGGCCCCTCCATCATCCCCAGCCTTTATCCTGGGGTTGTGGCCCTGGTGCCTGCCCCATGCCCCTGTGTGGGGGCAGCTGCAAGCCTCTCCTTTGGGTCAGGGTCCTTCCCTTCAAAGGGGGAGTGGGGCCTAGCAGGCACCCCCTGGCTCCTGCTGCCAGGGAGTGGCAGGTCCTGGAGGCCGTGGCTGGGGTCTGCCCCTTGCCCGGGAGCCCTGTGGCTGCCCCCGGCACAGCAGCGGTCCCTGGCAGGGCTCCAGTCCAGCCCTAATGCCCGCCTCTGCCCCGTCCAGGCCAGCGGCCTGCAGCCATTGTGTCGCCGGTGCCAGGCACGACAAGGGACGTGGTGGAGACGACGCTGAATGTGGGTGGCTACCCCGTGGTGCTGAGTGACACGGCCGGGCTGCGGGATGCCCGGGACCCCGTCGAGCAGGAGGGCGTGAGCCGGGCGCGGGACAGGTGAGGTGGGCACGGGGCTTCACCGGCCCCACCGCTGCTCTGTCCTGGGGCAGGGACCGGTGAGTCCAGGGAGCCGCGGGCTCCCAAAGGGGCAGGGAAGGGGACAGGGCAAGTCTCCGGGGTTAATAGCACTATTAACCCCTGCACTGTTTAACCCCTTGTTTGCCATCTGAGCACACACTGCCTCTGCAGCCTGCCAGGAGTAGGACTCCTTCTGGGATGGGGTAGGGTGGGTTTTGGGGAGGGGGTTGTGGCCAGCCTCACGCCCTTTTCCCCCTCCCTCTCCCAGGCTGCAGCAGGCAGACCTGGTCCTGGCAGTGCTGGATGCAGCGGAGCTGGCCCCGCAACCCGGGCGCCTTGCTGGAGCCTTGCAGGCCGTGCTGCCCCCCAGCCCCCCTCCCAGGCCCTGCCTCCTGGTGCTCAACAAAGCCGACCTGCTGGCGGAGCAGAGCCGGGGGGCCCTGCAGCAGGCCTGTGCAGGGGACACCCTGCCCCCCGCCTGCCTGCTTTCCTGCATGACCAGGGAGGGCACCGCCACACTCCTGCGCCTGCTGGGTGGGCAGCTGCAGCACATGTGAGCTCGGGGGGATTGGGGCAGGGGCAGGAGAGCTGGGACCCCCTAGCCTTGCCTTGGCAGTGGGCAGTGGCCTGGCAGTGAAGGCCAGGGGGCTAGAGCCAGCAGTGGGGAGGGGCCTTGCTGTTGGAAGGACTTGGGGAGGGAGGGTTTTGGGGGTGGGGGCGCTTGGCAAGCCCCAGCCCCTGGAGTGGGAGGGGAATCCCCATGTGCTGGCAGCAGTAAAGGGGCTGTGACCCCCTGCCCTTGCAAGTGCCTCTGCTCGACTGTGACCCCCTCTTATCTCACCTCTGTCCAGCTGCGGTGACCCCTTGGTGGGCTCCCCGAGCCTCACGCAGACGCGGCACCGTCTCCACCTCACCAGCTGCCTGGACGCCCTGGGCCGGTACCACCGGGGCAGGGCCGGGGACCTGGTGCTGGCGGCCGAGGAGCTGCGGCTGGCGCGACGGCACCTGGGCCGCATCACGGGGCAAGTCGGGGCCGAGGACATCCTGGACATTGTCTTCAGGGACTTCTGCATCGGAAAGTAAGGGGCATGGGCAGGCGCCGTGGTGGGGAGTGCCAGGTTGCGGTGCCAGTAGAGCGATTGCCTGCGTTTCCAGGCGCTGCGGTCTCAGCTGTGGAGGAGAGGGGCCTGGGAGGCTGCAGGCGAGGGCATCGGTGGAGGGGGACAGGGCCAGAGTGGTACCTGTGGGCAGGGCAGAGGGCTGCAGTGAGCCAAGCCCCTGCCCCGGCTCTCTGGGCAGGTTGTGCTGTGCTGCATTAATTAAAACACCCTGGACCCTTTCCGTGGCTTCTGGCTGTTTCCCTTCCTCCTGCCCAGCACGGGACCTAGCCCAGCCCTCCATCACCCCGTGGGCTTCCTATGTTGCCCTGCGGCATGGAGCAGGCTTCCTTACACCCTGGGGCAGAGAACCACGGCCTGCAGCCCACGGTCACCCCGTGGCAGCCAGTGGGCAGGCCTGGCACATCCCTGAGCCATGCACACGGAGCCACGTCGGGGGGAAGCGGCTGGCACCGCCAGGGCTCATCCACGACCTGGCGAGCGGCTGGCTCTGGTGCCTGGGGCTGCGGTCACTCGTTAGCGTTGTGGCCCGTGGGGTGGTGGGAGCTGCACCCATGGCCAGCAGTCGCCTGTGCAGCTCTTGGCACCGTCAGGAAGCGCCAGCTGCTGCTTCCCAGGCAGAAAGAGGGGTCCCAGCCCCTTACCTGTCTGGTGTGGGGGGGTGGGGGGGCAGCACCTGGTGAGTGCACTAGGGTACGGGGCTTGGAGGGGGCCAGCAAGGCCGTGGCCGGGGGGCTTTGCCCTCCCTGCTCTGGGGCTGGGGGGTGTTGTGAGCAGTCACGGGGCCAGCACCGAGCAGTGGAAAAACCCGTGTGCTGCCTGGAGGCTGTGTTTCCTGGCCAGGAGCATAAACAAGGCACTCAAGCGGTCGGAAGGGAAGGACTGGCCTGAACTTCACTTCCCGCAGCGGCTTTGCCCCCCATCCATCAGCGCTGGGGAAGCAGGGCCCTTCCGGGAGGTGTGCAAGCACTTGCCTGACCTGTGCTCCCTCCATGGCCCCCAGATGGGAGGAGGGAGCTGGGGTTGCCCGTGCTGCGATCCTGGTTGTAGCCCCTTCCCGTCAAGAGAGAATCCCCATTAGCTGCCTGGGGTCTATGGCACGTGGTGGTACAATGCAGGCTCCAGACAGCGGGGGGGCATGTGCTCCTCCCAAGTATTCAGCCTAGCAGCTTGCCTTGCAACGGGGCTGCCCCCAGAGACTACCCCCACCCCAGGGATAGGACCCAGGAGTCTGGGCTCCCCAAGGCATCCTGTCCCATGCGCCCATGCCCTACCACCCTGGTCGCCAGGAGCTGTTTCCACCATGCAGTGTCTGACTACTCTGCTTAAAATGCCGGCGTGGCCCTGGGGGGTCATTTCGGCCCAGCACATCCCCGCTTGGGCTCTGGCGGAGGAAGCCCTGGCTTCTGTGGGGCTATTTCTACCGGCGCTGCAGGATATGCTCCAGCCAACAGCAGGCCCTCTGCCCCCTGCCATGCTCCCCGGTCCTTGCAGGTGTCCATCAAGGGCAAAGGTGGAAGCTGAGCAGCCGTGGGGCCGCTCCCTTCTCCCGCCAGCTGGATCTCGCAGTGGGGGGAGTTGGGGGCTCTTCGCAGTGCCACGGAGGGCAGGGGGGCCCGGTGCTGCTTTCAGCTCTCGGCAGCAGCTTTGTTATCTGAGGATGACGTCGGGCCTGGTGTAAACAGAACAATGTGTGCCGGGGACCCCTTCCTGCCCCAGCTGCCCACTGCTGGGAAGGAGGGCCGGCGGGCTGCGGCACTCCCAGCAGCTAGCGTGGTGTCTGGGCAGCACTAGGGACATCTCTGAGGTGTGCATGCTGGGGCATGGGGGTGCAGTGACATGTGGTGCCGGCCAGGGGTGGGCCCAGGTGGGGCTGGGTGTGGGGTGAGTCGGACCCCCGGCCTATCCCCGCTCCCTCAGTTCCCCCCTCCTGCTCCAGCCAGATGCATCGTGCTTTCCCATCCCTCGCCAGGGTGATGCTGTTGCACCCCAGAGCTGGCTGCCTCCCAGGGGGTGGTAGGGACCTGCCTGGCAGGGCCGTGTAGGACCGCAGGCCTCCCCGCGCTGGCACGGGGACTGCCCTTGGGACTTCCCAGCCGTCTTGGCCAGTGTCATGAGCTGTTTACAGCATCGGAAGGAGCTTGTGAAGGCAGCAATCCATCATCCCGGGGCAGCTGCGTGCTGACCGCCTGGCGGCCGCGTCCCCACCAAGGCCTGCTGGGAACAGCATCGCGGGTCCGACCGGCTTCACGGGCATCTGCCCGTCGTCCCTGCCGGGGGGGCTAAGCGGGTGTCAGGACCGCTGGCTGGGGGGCACGGGACACCTGGCTTTGCATGGGGGGGACGGGGCTGTGGGGCTCCCTGTGCTCCCATGGGAAAAGGGGCCAAGTGAGTACAGTCCTCTGACCCCCCTTGTCCCCCCATCTTGCTGCTCCTGCTACATGGGCTCTCAAGCCACGGGTGAAGCCGGGGTGGTGGCAGGGGGGCTCTGGCCATGCAGTGCAACCCAGGTCCATTTCTGTCGTTCCCCTGTGCCCTGCCCCTCCTGTTCCCCAGGCAGGGGAGAGGATGCCCCCCCGCCCCAGCCCCCCGCCCGGGCAGTAAGGAGGCACGGCTGCTGGGAGAGTCTGCTGCAAAGCATGTATTAGGGTGCACGTGTACAGCCGTGTGCGGGAGGGCTGAGCCCCTGGTGCTGAGCTCGGGGGTAGCGGGGGACACCGGCCAGCATGTGGCACATGGGTTGGGGGGGTCATCACCCAGGAAAGGCATCGTGCCCCCTGACCTGCAGGCACGGGGAGTGTATGTGTGGGGGGTGAGAGGTTGGGGGGGGAGTAGGGGCCTGGTGGGGTTGCTAGCGGGGGTGAGAGCGGGCAGTGCTCAGTGGGAAGCAGGGGCTGTGCCCGGGCGGCACTCCCAGCCCCTGTGGGGAGGAGCAGGGGGGCTGGGGCAGGCGGTGCCTGGCCGTGTGCTCCCAGGGCCGTGGGAGCGGGTGGATGCACAGGGCGTCCGGGCGTCCCCGTGGCTGCGAGGTCCCAGGCCACGCGCCGGCTGCGTCTCCCCAGTGGTGGCCACCGCGCCTCTGCTCCGCTCTGTCCTCCGGCCCTGCCAGCTCCCGGCCCTGCCTGGCCGCGCTTAGCCGCTGTGGGGGGAAGCACCCGGTGCCGCTGGGTTCCTGGGGCATCCTGCCAGCTCCCTCTCGCCCTGCCCTCCCGGGGCCGGGTTGCCCACCGGGTTCCCACGCCCGCCTCCTGCCCCATCCCTGGGCCAGATCCCCATCCTGATCCTGATCCCACCAGCCCCAAGCCCTGCTGGAAGGGAGCAGGCTGTTTTGCAAGGGCTGCCCCTGCAAGAGGGTCCCCAGGGCCCAGCCGAGGAGGCCCCGTGTGCCCTGCTGTGCCCCTTACCTGGGCTGCCCCACGGCTAGGGGGTTCTTGGGTAACTGGCTTGACAGCTTGGCCTCCTCCAGCAGCTTCCGCCTTATTTCCTCCAGGAAGGCTGTGTTTAAAGGGACAAGAAGCACGACAGGTCTCGGCTGGAGTCTGCTGGGGGCACCTGGAGAAGAGCCCTCCCTTCCCCAGTACCGGGCGGCTCAGAGCATTGGTGTCACAGTGGGAAGGCCGAGGGTCCAGCCCCTTGGACCCAGTGGGAAGGCTGAGGGTCCAGCCCGAGAGGCCCAGGTACATGGGATGTACATGGGGATGTCTGGGGGGGGTGAGGGCCATCTATGCAGCAGAGTGTGGACAAGGCTGGTGAACCCAGTGCTGGGGTAGCAGGGCGGTGGGCTGGCCCCGGGGCACGGGCAGAGCCGGGTGCAGGCGGTGATGGGGTGTCTCGGAGTAGGGCTAAGGCAGGTGGGGGGGCCGTGGCATCACCCCAGCCCTCTGGGCACTCACCAAGGTTGGGCATGTTCCCAAAGTTCGGCATGGCCCCCGTGCTGCGGAAGGACGTTGCTGGGTTCCCGAAGACCCCGGGGTTGCCCAGCGAGCCGGTGCTCCCGAAGGGGTTGAGGTTCCTCTGCGGTGGGGCCACGGGCTGCAGGGGAAAAGGGTCAGGGGGCAGCAGTGTCCTGCACGCGGAGACCCCCTCACGTGTCCCAGAGAGCCCTGGCTGCGCGGGTGGGTGCCTGGCGGGGCTGCTCCAGTGCCCGGTGCTTGGGCACACCTGTGCACGTGCATGCACACAAGCACCCCCTGCCGAGCTAGGAGGCGGCACAGGCGGTGCCAGACAGACCCCCGTGCATGTCTCCCACCCCCTCACCTTGAGCCGCAGGCAGTTGTCCAGCTGGGTCCGCAGGTCCTTGCTTTGGACCAGCTGCTTGCGGCACTCCTGCAGCTGCTGGTTGAGGCTCTCCTTCTCCTGCAGCAGCTGTTTCCGCTCCTCCAGCCTCCGCTGCTCCTCAGTCTTGCACTGGGCCCGGTTCTGCTGCAGCTCCTGTCTGGCCCTATCCCGCTCGGCATCCTGCAGCCTCGTGCACTGGCTGAGGCTCTCAATGCAGTGGGCCTTGTCTCTGCCCAGCTGCTGGTTCTCAACGCGTATCGCCTTCAGATCCCGCTCCACCTTGCTCAGCACCTGCTGGAGCTGGGTGCCCACCTGCTCGCAGGCTCGGGTGGAGAACATCCCATATCTGGTGTCTTCCTTCAGTGTCTGCTGCACGCTGATCACGGTGTCCCGCACCTCCTCCTCCAGCCTGCCGCACTTGCCCTCCACCTGCCCCAGCAGCCCTCGTATCTCGCTGTGCTGCAGCCGCAGTCTCTGCATGTCCTTCTGGCAGATGCCCTTCGTCTCCTGGGCCACTTGGGCCTCTTCTTGCAGCTGCACCGTGGCCCGGGAGCAGTTGTCCCGCTGCGCATGCAGCTGCAGCGCCTGCTGCGCCAGGCGGTCCTGCAGGGTCAGCTTCTCGGCTGCGGGGACAGCACCGTCACTCCCTGGGACCCGTCGGCTTCCCTCCATCTGCCCTCAACTACCCCACAGCCCCTTCCCAAGCCCATTGGGATATGGTAGGTCTGCCTCGTGGGTTCTGGGATGGAGCGAGGTCCCAGGGCAACGCCTTGCCGTGCCCCTAAAGCTGCCCTCGTGGCAGCATGGACCCCTTGGAGCCCAGCCAGAAGGCGGTGGGGACCCCCAGCCCCGACCACCCCCTCTCTGGGCAGCAGTGACTTGCACAGATCTGCCCTGCACCCTTCCTGCCAGGCCGGACAGGCCGGAGTCCCTGACGTCAGACAGACGCCAGCACGCGGGTGGGTCTTTGGGAAGTTACCGGCTGCCCGTGTCCCGGGGGAGAAGTCGGGCGCGGGGCCAGCCGCCAGCCCTGCCTTGCTGGGCACTCACCGTAGCAGGTGACGTTGGCAATCTCCAGGGCCTGGTAATAGCGGGCGGCCAGCCCCTGGAAGTAATCAACGGCGCTTAGGGCGGCCTGGAGCTGGAGCTGCGGAGAGGAGGGAAGGCAGCGGGTCAGGGCAGGGGATGGATCTGTGGGGAAGGGGCCGGGGCCAGGGCAGGGCCGTGCGCACTGGGGCCATGAGGAGCTCCAGACCCGTTGGACACATTGTGCATGGAGCTGCAGGACAGCGGTGCCAGCAACCCCGGGCTTCCCTCTGAGCACCGTGGCTATGGGTCAATGCAGGGCACCCTCCTGAAACCGCCCTGCTTGATTCGGCCTCCCCGTCCCCCCACAGGGCTCCTGGCTGCCAGGGGCTGATGAATGGGAAGGAGCGGACGGTCGGAGGTGAGGGATGTAAGCTGGAGACACCCCTCCGGGTGGGGAAGTGGGGTGGGATGTACAGGCAGGCTTTGTTTGCCGGGGCCAGGGGAAGCATGATTCACACGCTGATGTGTTGCGAGGGGAAGGTGCATTGCTCACTGCCCAGCCTTTGCCTCCCGTCCTGTCCCAGAGAGGCCAGGGCTGTTTGAACCATGGCAGGAGATGCAGGGAGGAGGGCTGTCCAGGGGGGGCCGGGATCACTGCTCTCCAGCCTCCGGCCACTGCCCCATCCAGCACAGAGCCCTGGCTGGGCCAGGCAGCAGTGGGGTCACACGGCGGCTGCTCTCGGAGGAGCCCTGGGCTTTGGGTCCAGCTGCAGGGGCTGGGGATGGGCGGAGAGAGGCGTGGGCCAGGGGGAGAGGTGAAGCGCTAGCAGGCAAGGCCGTACCTTGATGGTGGCGCAGGGCAGCAGGCTGGCGTTGCACTTGGTGAGCTCGGCCCGCAGGCCCGCCAAGCTGTCCAGGCAGGCCTGGCGCTGCTTGGCGGTGGCGTTGAGCTGCAGCGTGAGGTTGCGGTTCCTGGCGCTCAGCTCGGTGACCCGGGCGAATTGCTCTTGGACCCGGCGCTCCAGGTGCTGCACGTGGGTGGCGGTGCCGCTGTGCGCGTTGCCGTAGATCATGAAGAGCACAAGGCCCAGGATGATGAGGAACTGGATGAGGGAGGCGAAGAGGAAGAAGTACTTCATGTAGAAGCTGCAGTCCCTCTTGGGCGCCAGCGAGCTCTTGGTGTCCAGGCCCAGCTTGGCCATGGCGTACCTGCTCTTGTCCATGCTGCCGGCCCTCTGCAGCCCCGGGCAGCGGGGCCGGCCCTTTGGCTGGCAGGGTGGGGCGTGCTGGCGGTGCAACCCCCGGCGGGTGTTTATATTGCTCTATTTAATATTTCCTCCTGCCTGGCTCCTTCCTGCCTCACCGGATGCGCTGGGCTCGGGGAGTTATCACAACACGCCTGCTGCTCGCAAACGGGCTATCGTTTCCGGCCTTGATGGACAAGGATGCAGCTGAGGGCAGGGTCCTCTCGCCCCCGAGCTCCCCTCTGCCTGTCTTGAGGCTGGGGGGTGCAGGAAAGGGGGCCGGGAGGCGGTAGCTGGGTCCCGGGGGGGCTCCGCTCTGCAGGAAGGGGCCAGCCAGGCCTGCTCCTGGCTCTGCCCGCCGCGGAAACAATTTTCTCCGGGCCCCTGCCAGCCACGCCAGCACCACACGCACTGGACCGGGTTCCCCCGGCACCTCCAGCGCCAGTCCCAGCCACGGTCCAGGACAGCTCGGGTCAGGCGTGACCCCAGCACATAACTCATCCCCGACAGCTGGATCCAAACTACGCACGGGCTGGAGTGCTCTGCTGGAGCAGACCCAGCGGGGACAGATGCAGATGTCCCCCCAGGCGCAGCCCATTGTCTGGCTCGCCCCACGTCCAGCCCGCTTCCAGGAATGGCCCCGAGCCCCCCTCGCAGCGTTAGCCTAAAATAAAGGGCTCTTGACAAAAGTAGCTTGTTGATCTCAGATCAAGGCCTCGTGACATGGGCAGCTTGGCAAGGGGAGCTGTTTCTACAAAGTGCAGGTTTGCTACGTCAGGTTGAGTTAGGAATACTAAGAAACCAGTTAAAAACAACCTACGGTCTTGGGCACTTAGAGCCCCCCTCTAACGTAAAGCAAGCCTTACATGAGGGAGCTGTTAACTAAGATATGAGGTTGCTATAGCAATGTGTGACATAAGTTATCAACCGTAGGAAAATGTGCCATAAGAAATGCAGTTATTGGGACTAGATGGATATAACACAAGGAAGCCAGCTCTGGTTTACTGGGAAGACCCCCAGCATTGATCCTCAGACCAAGCGTCTGCCCTGGGCAGGACTCAGACAGAGGGGCTTGATCAACCGGTCCCGGGTTGATCAACTGGTGATGTTGTGTTTGTTGGGGTTTTTCGTTTGTTAGGGTGTTGATCTGATCCTATTGCAGTAGCAGGTATCGATATTGCTTTCTCTGTGTAAAGGGTAATAAGCTTGGCCTTTCCGCTGAGCCGGATTGTCTGCAGAGTTTCCTTACCTGGTAAGAGGCCCCTGTGTCGCGGAGAGGAAATCCTCATTGTTTGATATGGAGACGTATTGAGAGAGGGAATGGCCCCGCAGCGGCGGGATGTTCCCAGTCGACATGCTCCCTCGTGGCCAGGCCGGAGGCTCCCGCCTGCAGTCGGTCCGTGGTTCCCATCCGCAGCCTCAGTCTGTGCGCTGTTCCTTACCCTAGGACTGTGCTGGGGGGGTCCCAGCTCGCTGCACCCCCCCTGGGGAGAGAGCCACGGCCCACGCAGCACAGACCGGACCGTGGACTGAGGGGGAAACTGAGGCCTGGCCCAGGCAGCGACTTGCCCCCGGTCACCCAGCAGGTCCACGGAGAGCGTAAGTGTCCCACGTCCCGGTCCAGACACAACTCTTGGGGTAGAGGGGATATCTTTATTAGACCAACACGGCTACAACCAATATCCCAGTCCAGTGCGCTAGCCACTGGGCCCTGCTGCCTCTCAGCAGGCTGCTGCCTTGTTCATGGCCTGAACGTCCCTCTGGTCTGGCCACCGCTTGATCCCCGCAAGGTGCAAAGCCGCGGGCCGGGGGCTGGCGTGCGCTGTAGGGATGCTGGGGCTCGGGACGTTGCAATGTGGGGGCTGCGGGCATCTGGCTTTGGCGGGGAGGGGTCTGGATGCAGTAGCCTGGGTGGCTGCAGGGCAGTGGGGAGCTGCGTCCTGGCTGGTTAACGAGGCCCCACTTAGGGGGAGGATAAATGAGTCCAGCTGCTGTCCACGGCCTGTCTACACTGCATGCTCCCAGGAAAGGCCCAGCAAGCCCCTTGCAGACAGCAAGGGAGTATCCTCGCCTGGGCAGGGGTGAAAGGCACCCCGGCCGTGCTCATGCAGTGCTGCTTCATGGCCCAATTCCCTAGCCAGGCCCCTGCGGGTCTGTCCCTGCTTCACTGCTCCCTGTGGAGGACAGACCCAGGGTGGGCTTGAAGCCCAAGGATCAGGGGCTCCTTCGAAGCAGATGGGGGTTGCAGCCCTGTCCTGATTCAGCTCCATCAAGCTGCAAGGGGCTTCACGGCTGGGAGCAGGATCAAGCCCAGGTGCAAGTCTCCCCGGCTCTGCCCCAGGGCTGGGGGGGATTGACCCCCGGTGCAGGGGCCTGGACCTGCTGCTCCCTGCTCAGGCGCGAGGGAGGGGGCATGCTCCAAGCTTTCGATGCTGGTGGGCGACGCAGCCCCGCAGAAGTGTGGAGCTGACTGCGGACCACCTGAGGCAGCCAGGTGAGCCCCATTGCTGCCCCCCTCCCACTGGCTGCAGGACCTCCAGAGTCCCCTGGGCTTTTTCTGGGGTAAGTCTGGCGGTGTGGGCTGGGGGGTATCGTGGGGCTGGGGTGCAGCCTTGCTCCCCTCCCCTCTCCCTGCTTGCCCAGGTCCTCGGGCTCTTTGTGGGGGACATCTCGCGGCTCTTCCCAGCAAGGACCGAGACCCGTGGCCTTGTGCTACGGATGAAAACAGCCCCAGGCTCACAGCCCCCCTGCCCCTGGTTCCCACGGTGGCTCCCCCAGACCGCCACCCTGCGGTGGGAGCAGAAGCCGCCCGAGGGGCCCCAGAGGCCCAGAGCTGGGGCTGGGACGGGTAAGGAAGGAAGGGGCTTGTCGGTGCCGCTTGTCCTTGGCTCTAGCCAGCTGGGCTTGTCCAGAGGGCAATAGGGCAGAGCTTTGCTGGGGGGGGTTCAGCCACAGCCCGAGGAGGTGCTGTCTCCCCAGGGAGCACGGCGTGGGCATGGGGGTGCCGCAAGAGGACGGGGGTTTTAGAGGCCTCCTCGACATCCCCTCCGGTTTCCATTTCCCACATCCTCACTGTGTTGTCTGGGGCTGAGGCTGCGGCCGGGTCCCGGGGGGCTGGCAAGCGCCTGATTGCTACGGGCAGCGCTGGCCGGATCCCGGTCTCAGTCCTGCTGCTTCCTTCCTGAGCTGAAGAGCGGTTGTGAGTCACCCCCGCCAGCCCCCCCACCCCGGGACAGGAGCCCCGGCTTTGTCTGAGACCCTCCGTGCACCGGGGCTGCCAGGCAGTGACGTGCCCGGTGTAATGTGCGTGCCCAGCATGCCCCCCGGCTGCAGCAGCTGAGCAGGGGGGGCAGGGGGAGCGAGGGCTGACCCCTGCGGGCACCGCTGTGCAGGGGGAGCCCTCTTTGCAGGCCAGGGCTGCCCCCCACCCCATGCAGCGGTGGGTGCTGGGCTGCAGGAGGGGTGGGTCGGGTTGGCTGGGGGGGTGCATCCCCCTCGCGCTCGGTCCTGAGTCCACGCAGGATTTACTTTCAGGGAGGGGTGCACAACTGGGGGAGGCAGAGCCCGTCTTCCCTATACCGGGGCAGGGGGGTCTTTGCAGGGATGCCCCGTGGGAGCTGAGACACCCTGTCCTTGTGCCACCCGCCGGGGGCCTGGCTGGTGTCGCCTGGCTCTTCCACTGAGCTTGCAGCACCCCCTGCCAGTTCCTCCCTGCACCCATGCTCATGCCCCAGGGAGCCCCTGTCACTGCCTGGCTAAGGCAGGGGGGCAGGATCTGTCTGACAGAGATGCAGGGTCTTGGCTAAGGTCACCCTGGTCCCAATCTCCCAGGCCTCGGGTATGAGCCAGGCAGCTCTGCGCGCAGGAGTTGCCCCCCGGGGACAAGCTGGCACACGGCACAGCCCTTGCACCCCCTCCTCTTGCCGCATCCCTGTGCGCGGACCCTCCCATCTCCTGCGCACAGGCCTGGCGCCGGGTCCAACCCCGCCGCTTGCTACTTGGGCAAGGGGGCCTGGGCCCCAGGCCTCGGGCTCGGCGCGCTCCTCTCCTGCCTCCTGCTTCGGACGTGGCGGGTTCCGGCTCTCGGCCCCTGCTCCCCGTGACCGCTGCGACCCTCGCAAAGGACTGGCGGGTCGGAACTGGGTCCGGGGGGGTGCTGCTGGCTTGGCCAGGGCCGCGGGCCCCCCTCCCGGGAAGCCCCCATGCCCGGCACCGAGGGAGAGAGACCCCCTGGCACGTGAGCAGGCAGCCACGCGTGTGCCTGCATGCATATGCCTGATTTTACCAGTCGACCCCCCCGGCCAGTGCCCTCCTGCCCCGTGCCAGGACCAGGCAAGGGCCTGGAGCGTGAGTCGGTCACCCCACCTAAGCGCGTGCTTTGCGTGTGGCCAGCCCGAGTGCAAGTGCCCGTTGCAGCGCGCGGGCCGGGCCGGCACCCGGGGCAGGCAGCGGGCGCTTGCTCGGCCCGGCGGGCGCCCTCTCCCCGGCGGCGGGCCCGGCTGCGGTTGCAGCTGGGGCTGCTCCGAGCAAGCGCAGGCCGGATGTCCCGCGGCAGATGCAGGAAGCTGCAATGGCAGCACTGTCCTGACTTTCCTGGAAACCGTTTTGTGCCCGGGTTTGAGGCGGGGAGGAGCTGACAAGTGACGTGCCTCCCCCCAGCTCCCTCCCCCGCTGACCTTTCCCAGGGGAGCAAACCGCTCCGGCGGAGCCCGGCGCCTAGGGTCTGCTTTTGCCGCCGGACCGAAGGGCAGCCTGAGCCTGGGCAATCACAGCCCAGGGGAGCCAGAAACGCCCTCGTGCTTTCCCACCCGCGCCCCGTGGCCCCCCAGCCCTGCGAGCGGCTTAGCTCATGTGGGGCAGGTCCGCGACGGCTGGAGGACGCGCTGGAGCCCAGCCCCGCGCCCTCCGCGGGGTCTGGTTAACGTTGCAGCCCCTCGCCTGGAGCCGTGGGAGAGCAGGGGGGGCCGCACCGGGGCCTCCCGCTGCCTGCCAGACACCCGTGCGAGGCGGAGGGTTGAAACCTGTATTTATGCAGAGGTCTGCGCTCACGGCTGAGCTGGCTCCGCGCTCCGGCTTCCCCCCGCCCCTGCCGCCCCGCGAAGGCAGAGCTCCTTAATGTGGACGAGGTGGCTGGGATGAAATGTGCAGGGCTGGGGGTGTCTTGGCAGGGGGGCAGCTCCCGGGCCGGGGCCGGTTTCCTGGTGGGCAGAGGGCTGAACGCGGGGCTCGGACCCACCCGGGCATGTTCCCTTTGACTTCCCTGCGCTCCCGCGCCAGGCTCAGCTGGAGAAATGACCCTGCCCTTCCTCCCCAGGCCTGGCACCTTCGCAGCCCCCCGCTGCCTCCCAGCCCGGGGAAAGGGGGTGACTTGCAAAGCTTTGTGGGCTCCTGCACGCGTGGTGCGGCCCCCCGGCACGTCCACGCTCGAGTGCTAGGTGCTGAGGCCGGTTTGGGGAGGCCCCCGTGGCCCCTGGAGGGGGAGCCAGCCCCTGGGATGGGAACCAGCTCTCAAGCACCAGATTCCCTGCAGCTGGGGGGGGGAGATGCATGCAGACACGCGGGAGCAGGGAGCGGCAGAGGCTGCGAGCGAAGGTCCGTGCTGCGGTCCGGGCGAGCCACGCAGGTTTCCCAGTATCGTTTGGGGCAGGTCGGCCTGGTGGGATCCAGAGGTCTCGGGGTCTCTCCAGTGGGGCTGTGAGCATCGGGGGGGCCGCGCCGTGGCACAGCCCTTGGCCGGCTCTGGTGCGGGCGTAGCAAGGTGAGGCCCCGCAGCGATGGCTGCCGTGCCGGCCCGGCCCCGAGTGCTTTAGAGAGGGGATTTCAGCCCTTCCTGGAAAGGAGGGAACCGGTAAGGGCTGTGCAGGGTGCTGCACGTGCCCTGGACCCAGCAGCTGGCAGCATCCGCACAGAGCATGGCAGAGAGAAGCCGCGGGCCAAGCACTGCAGGAAGGGGCTGGCGTGCGGAGGGTGCATAGAGCCATGCGAGCTGGTGCCAGCTGAGGATCAGGCCCCGTGAGTGTGTCCTCCGCTCCCCACCCCCAGGGACCCTTGCAGCTCTTATTGGTGTCGCAGCCGCGGAGAGACCGGCAGGAAGGAGCTAGCGGCTCCGTCGTCGCTGAGTGGGAAAGCCAAATATCCCCGTGCTGGGCATGCACGCTTGCAGCCGCGTGTGTGCAAGGAGCGGGTGCACGGTGACTGCATGCGCGTGTGGACGCAGGCATGTAGCTGTGTCAGGCGCTTGCATGCAGCCCGGCACGCCTAGCTCTGCGTGCCAACGGGGGCTTCGAGACGTGCTGAGCCCCCGCAGCCGAGCAGGGGCAGCCTCCCCGCCGGGCCCCGGGTGCGCAGCCCCCCAGGCGGGGCTCAAAGGTCGTTCGCATCCCTGCGACTTACGAGCAAGGACGCAAAGCAAGCGGCGCTTGCCAGCACCCACACAAAGTACCGGAAAGGGGGGCACCTGCGCCCGGCCGCGCGGGAGCTCAGCCGCCGGCGGAGGGAGTCGATCTCGGCCAGGTAGTCCTGCCTGCAACGGGAGGCGCCGTCAGCCCGTGCACCTGCCCCACGGCCCCCAGCTCCCTCCTCCTGGAGCCGGGGTGGGGGGCAGGGGCAACACGTAACGAGGAGGTGAATGGGTGGGAGACAGGCTGGGGGCGGGGGAGCAGGGTGGGCTGGAGTCGCTGGTAGGTTGCATGATGGGATGGGGTGGGGTCAATAGGCAGTGGCGATTGGCTGGGAGCCGGGTGGTTAATACTCTTCCACGGTGTGACTTGCTGGGAGCTGGGGTGGTTAATGCTCTTCCAGAATGTGATTGGCCAAGAACCGGGTGGGGAATGTTGTCTACAGTATGATTGGCCGAGAGCCGGGTGGTTAATGCTGTTCTGCAATGTGACTGGCCAGGAGCTGGGTAGTTAATGCCTCCCTGATAGGCTGGGAGCTGGGAGGGGTCCCGGAAGGCCATCAGCCCCGCGTCCCTTACAGGCTGTCCTGGAGCTGGCTCTGCCGGGCCTCGCACTGCTCCCGCTGCCCCCGCAGCGCTCGCTGTTGCCCCCGCGCCGCCTCCAGCTGCCGCTGCAGCGCTGCCAGCGTCTCCTTGCCCCGGGCCAGCTCGGCTGCAGGGGCGAACGGAGAGCAGGCTCAGAGCCCCCATCGCCTCTGCCCCCCAGCCCCAATGCTGCGGGCACTGCCCCGGGTCCCCCCGCTCCTGCCCCTAGCGGGGTCCTCATGGCCGTGGGGTGATGCAGGTGCTACGGGGCGCTCGGAGCAGGCGGCCGCATGGAGAGGTGCACGAGGCTGGAGCATTGCAAACCCCACCGGGCCCCGCTGCTCTGAACCCCACAGCAGAGTGCGGTGCACGGTGCTGACTGGCAGTGTTGGCCCCGCTGTGCCCAGCTTCCCCCGTGCAGCACTCCCCTGCCAGCCCCACCTTCCACGGCCACGTTCCTGGTGTCCATCTGGGCGCCTTCTGCTTGCAGGGCCTGGACCTCGTTCCTCAGGGCGGTCACGTTGTCCGTTAGCAGGGTCTGCAGTGGGGGCAGGAGGCCGCGGGGTCAGAGGGGACAGGACCAGGCCATGTGGTGAAGGCAGGGCTCAAGGGGTGCATGGAGCTGGGGGGAGGAAGGGATGGGAAGAGGGGAATGGGGCGCAGGTGGGCTGCATGCAGAGGTGCACATGGGGGGCGCAGGCATGGCATCAGCCTGTAGCTCCTTCCATCCCTGTCTCGCACCAGCCGCCTACCCTGTAGCCCCTGCCCATGGACCCACCTCTGCATCCAGCCTCCCCGGACCAGACAGTGCATGCACACATGCTGGCTATCAGGGCAGAAATCCCAGGACGCGGCTGGTTTCTGACCCAGGCCCTGGAGCACAGAGGACGTGTCCTACCCTGCAACGATGCTATAACCAACCCCCTGCCCAGGCTGGGGACTCGCGGTGCTGCCCTTGGGCTCCGGCAGGGCCGAGTGACCCCAGTGCATGGGGCGGGAAGCAATTGCCCAGTCTGCGGGCGGGCACGCAGGAGCCCATTGTTCAGCAGGAAGCCACGCGGAGGCCTGGAGCGCAGCGTGAGGGGGCGGGAGTGGGGCGTCAGCTCCAGCCTGACCTGGGTCAAGCCCTTTCCCAACTGCGATCTGGGGCTAAGAATAACCCGGGAGGCGAAGGCAGCTCGGCACCGGGATCCGGCTGCCTGGAGACGCCTAATTATACGTGTCCGAAACGGCTCCGCTAAGAATAGCTGCTTGCGCTCTGCTCAGCCGCAGCCTGGGGCTCGGGGCTGCAGCCGGTGGCTGTGCCTGTGGCCATGCCTGGAGGCTGGGGGTGGGGGGCACAGCCGAGGCCCCTGGGCAACTGCAGCACCCCCAGGCTCAGCCCTGCCCGTGCAGGAAGCCGCCAGGGGAGGGGACACCTACTGCAGCAAGGACCCTGCAGAGAAGGGTGCAGACCCCAGCATCTCTGTGGAGAGGCCCAGCCAGGGCCGATGGCTGCCCTAGGTGCTCCGGGAGCTGCAGCCGTGGTGGGTCCCGGCAGCCACAGCCAGACACACGGCCGGGCCCCTGCCCAACCACAAAGGGCTGGGCTTAGCCCCCAGCGGGGGGACTCCCCGCAGCCCCCCGGCCTGGCAAGACGTACCACGTGCTCCCAGCAGGACAGCAGGGTGGTGTTGAGCTTCCTCCCCTCGTCCTTGGCTGCGCCCAGCTGCCGCTGCAGCAGCTTCTCCCTGCGGGCGCCCTCCTCCAGCCTCGCCCGCAGCTCGGCCCTGTCCCGCTCCAGCTCAGCCACGCGGCCCCCCAGCATCGCCGTCTCGTTGGCCGCCTGCTCCCGGCATCCCTGCAGCTTCCGCACGGCCTCCGAGTGCCACACCATCACGGCCACGGAGACCGTCGCCGCCGCCACCAGCAAGAGCAGGACCACGCAGAGGCCCAGCACCCTCAGGATGGCTTTGGTGGCTGAGGGGTCCATGCTCTCCCGCCCGCCCGGGACCTGCTGCCTGCTGCAGCCGCTGCTCCCTTGTGAGCACCGCGTGCCGGAGACAGGTCAGTGCCTGGGCGCTTTAATTGCCGTGCGTGGGCTTCACTGGCAAAGCCGCGCCTGGCTGTGGTTTCCCGCAGGTCACAGCCCAGGGACTGGAATAGAGTTGTTTGTGTTGCAGGCTGCAGAGGACCCTCGGGCTCGGCCCCATGGGGCTTTCCCGGCTGGGGTGTGCTCCACGGGCAGCCCGGGCAGGAAGGGGTCAATGCTGGCTGGCTCATGGGGAAGGGGCAGGTGCTGGGGACTGCTGCACCTGGGGCTCGTTGAGGTCCAGTATAAAGGTGAGGGGAGCCGGGGCTGGCTGCCTTTAGCATGTGGGAGGCACGGGTGGGAGAGATGTCCAGCTTGGGCAGGCCTGGGCTCATGAGGCTGGGTTACAGGTTAGGGGCTTGATGCTGTCTTAGCACCTGGGCTAGTTACTGCTGGATGCTGCAGGGCAGGGGAGGGCATTGCTGGCTCTGGGGCTCCCTCCCCTGATGCTGCCCCCACTACCCACAGCTGTTGCAACCATGCATGCTGCGAAGGGCCAGGACTGGCACTGCTGCTGGTGGGGTGGGAAAGACTGACGCTGGGGCACCAGGGCTGCTGCTTGCCCTCTGCTCTGAGCACTCCCAGCCCCGCTCTGCATCTCCTCTGTCTGGAGGGGTGACGAGGGCAGAGAGCAGGGGGACCCTAGCCCTGGGGAAGCAGGACATCCGGCGCCCTGGGGGAGTGAGCTTTGGGGCAGGATGGGGTGTCAGCACAGCAGAGGAGGCTGCTGGCACAGAGGGCAGCTCTTCCCTCTGTCTTCAGACAGAGATGACCCAGGCTGGCTGCTGGGCCCCAGGGGTAAATCCCCACTGCAGAAGCTGTGGTCCCTCTTGCAAAGGGGGCCTGGCTCTGGTGAGGCCCAGTTCTGCTTCTCCCTCCCGCTTTGCAGCTGCAGCTCGTGTCCTTGACTGCGCAGGGGCAGTGAGCATCCTCCAGGGAAGGGGGGAATCCAGTCTCTGCTCTGGGGCATGTGCCCTCCCTCCTCCCCCACAAAGGAGTGGGCACTGCAAGGCTAGTGCCTTGCCCCCAGGACTATTCCCTGCACCCAAGCACAACCACCCCTGGGGCACAGCACAGCACCGCGGCTCAGAGGGGAAAGAGGGCATTCACATGGGCAGAGCCGTCCTGCTCTTCCCCGCACCAGCCGTGGGAGCCGGGCTCTCCCAGCCCTAACCCGTTCCCCTGCCTGGCACTCCTGGGTGTGGTAGAGTAGCAATAACTACCAGTACCCTCCTGATCTGCATCTCACTGGAATCGCCAGTGGGGAAACTGAGGCACAGATGAGTTGAACAGCAGCAGAACTAGAACCAGAACCCAGGAGTCCTGCTCGACTCGCTCCCTCCCGGACCCGGGAATAGACCCCGACTCCTTCCCCACCCAGCCAGCTCCTGCTGGGCTGAGCCTAGTGTCACAGGGCAGCTGGGCACTATGAGTGTATCAGTTTTGGATCGAGGAGGCAAAGTTGGGAGTGGAATATAGGCAAATTTATTATAGCTTATACACACACAACAGTTAACAGAAAGATAAATGCGATAAGCAGATAAGGCAGTATAAAAGAGGTAATAGTAAAATAATAACAACAGATAATAATAACAGATAGATAGATAGATCAATCTGTCACAGGCCAGCTGGGCACTGTGAGGGTATTAGCCACACTGGGGTGTTTAAAACAACAAATAGACAGACATGGGTTGGCAACTTATCGATAGTCCCTCAATGCCAGGTGCGCGCCAAGTGGTTCCAGTGAAGTCAGGCATCCCTGAAGATCAATGCTGTCAGAGGGCTTACCGGGGAAGGGCCCTTGCTCAGGATCCGATCCCATCCTCACTCACACCGGGAGTCCGGGGTCCAGGCGTGGGACAGAAATGACCGTTCTGTTCCCTCCTTCTTGCTGGTTATCTGATGCATGTGGTTTTGATATCTAGTTTTATGCTAATCTGTTGGCTTCAGGGCCACTCACAATCTTGCCCTATAGCTGTTACCCTATGGGATTGAAAGGTGTCAAAATCCTCACAAGAGGTTACTACCCAGACTCAGGTTTATCCAATGAGGAAATTCTGATGCAGCACCTTTAGGTTTGGAATTGACATCGCTCCGCCTAAATCCCAGCTCCTTTTAGGCTTCAGCTGAATATGCTTTCTTGGGATACCTCTTCCTGGGATGTGTCGGGTGTGCCTAGCAGTTAGATCCAGGTTTTATCGCTAAGGCTGAACCCTGAGCAAGAAACCGTTAGGCCAGCTAATCTCACAGCGACAGATTCGTAGATGTTAGATGTTAGGGTCGGAAGGGACCTCAATAGATCATCGAGTCCGACCCCCAAGCTTTGCCTCTGGGGCCCAGTCAGTTCCATGAACAGTTAATTTATCAGTTTGGTTAAACTTATGACAGACAAGTTACATTTGCAAACTTACAAGCTTATATTAACTAATATTACCTATTTAGGTAAAACACCAAATGCCTCCAAGAAGCACACATTATTGCTTATTAATCCCTCTGGTTCTGGCTGTCACAGCCTAGGAGCTTTTGCTGCCAGCTGGCTGCAGGGATGGAGGGGAGACTTGGCCCCTGTCCTGCCAATGCACACCCGTGGGAGCTAGCCTTCCGGAGGTGATGGACACAGCTCTGCTCCTCCTCCCTGCCCGCGGGATGGGGGAGGCCTGTGTTGCTTGGCAAGGGGAAGGAGCAGCCCTTACCCTGGGCCCCGAGCACAGCAGTAAACAGCAAAGCCCCTTTATTCTGCGAGGCCGAGCCAGGCCCCATTTGCATTTACATCCAAGCAGGGAGTCGCGCTGAAGCACCTGCGACTGCCATCCTTGGGCGACATTTTTCTTGCAGGAGCTGCGGGGTGTCTTCATGCCCCATTCCTCCTCCTCCTCCTGAGGTGCCCCTGCAGAGGTAGAGGGGAGTCTTGTCTGCTCAGGACCCAGAGCTGCTTATTCCCTGGGATCCAGCGCTGAGACAGCAGCCAGGCCAGGGCAGGAGTGGGCACTGGGGCCAGCAGGCTCCCAGATGCCTTGTCCCTGCTGGGCTCAGTACACCCTTCACTGAGGCCTGGCCTCACGGCGCACTTGCACAGGGCTGGGCCCACCGCAGGGCTCATATGCAGACACTTAGTTATACTGGCTTGGGGCAGGGGAGACAGGAGCAACTACCTGGCTCGAGCCAGGCTGCCGGAGGAGACTGAGCTGCACGGGGTGGAGCTGGAGTTACTGAGGACAGAGCTGAGCCTGGGGGCCTGAATAATGCCCAGCTCCTGGGCACAGCTCCCCCCAGCCCCATCCTGTCCCAGAAGGGAAGGGCTCAGAGGCTCGCAGTGCAGGGGCGCCCATGGATGGGAGTCCAGGGGCTGTGGCCAGGCCCTTGCTGAGTGGGGGGTGGGAAGCGACACAGAGGCCCCAGACTGCGTACCTGTGTGGTGTGCCACCCCCTCACTAGAGAAGGATGCCTGCAAGGAGGCTGAGAGCTGGCAGGGCCAGGTGGCCAGGGAGCCGTGGGTCGGCCCGGCTGGAGAGGGGGTTCGTGGGCCTGCTCATGATCTGCTTGTGACACTCATCCCTGCGGGGACAGGAGGAGAAGGCAGAGGCATGTGGGAACAGCCCCCCAGGGCTGCAAGAAAGAGAAGAGTGGGGCTCACGGGCTCCTCGAGCCTGCCCCAGCCCTGGGGACCGGGGATGTAGGGCAATGGGGTGAGTCTTGTCCCAGGGTGGTCTCCTGCCAGCCCCCTGTCTCTAGTGGGTTATGGGATAGAGAAGATCCCACATAACTCACTGATTTGTTTGATGCACTGGCTGGGGAAATTTTTAGCTACTCGCATGATTTCACAATGATTACACTGTTAATTCATACAACACAATTTTATTTTAAAATTCTTTGCTACGCATATAACACTGCTTAGCTTTAAGAAACACCACAAACATTAAGAACACAATAACTACATATATCAGAAACAATGCTCCAAATGCACTTCTTTGAAACAATTACAACTCAAAGTTAAATTTGAATCAATACTATTATTTTCATAATATACTTACAATCCTAGAATTCCGAGAAGCCAAACACCTAGATATGCTTTCATTCCTCAGTAGTACAATTTAATGGGTTGGTCTCAGTATTACAGTTCAATGGGCTCACCTCAGCAATATGGTTCAATGGGCTCACCTCAATACTAATAGGAACAAGTCCCCTTCCTTCAGTCCCACTCGGGTGCTCCGTGGCTTCAGCGTGAACTAAGAGATTCGTGTTCACGGAGAGGGTGGTTCAGGTGATCAGTCTGATCCGGCCTACGCTTGCGATTCTTCCTTCGTTGGTCTGCAAGTGAGGTTACCTCCAAATTGGGACAGTAGCTTACAGTTTTTATTGAATGAGTTGCCGTCTTGGGCCCCTCCTACCCAAACCTGTCACTACTCCCAAATTTGGGCTCAGATCTTTCTTAACAGATTTCTGCTGGGTTCAGTTTCTTTGGGGAATTTCCACACTACTGCAGCGACCTTTCTTTCCAAAAGCTCCTAGAGTTTGATTTCTCAGAATGTGGGATGTTTGCTTAAGGGTCATTTTTAGGTTAACCTTGTTAAAGGCCTCTAAAGATAAAATTCAAGAGTTCAGACTTTGAGCAAAGCCCGGACCTTCTGTGCATAGGCCAAAACAATGGTCTAGATAAGAAGATGAACCTTGCCTTTTTCCTAAACTGATTAATGGGCAACTATTACAAACATTCAAACTATTACATTCAATATGACACCCCCTTGTCCCCGTGTTGCAATTCCTGCCCTGGGACACCCCCAGGCTGCACAGACAAGACAGTGGGGGTTCATGGCAGAGCCAGGACTGCTGGGCTTTGCCCCGGAGGAAGAGACCCCCCCCACCCCGCTCTCCATCCAGATCTGCACTCTGGGAATGGCCCCGGGGTGGGAGGCAGGAGCTGCTCCTTACTTTTGCAGCTGGAGGTGCTGGGATCTGTTTTTCCAGGCCATGTTTTCATCTGGAGAACAGGGTGGGGAGGGGAGCTGGGGTCAGGGTGGCCACCCCCTGCCGGATCCTAAAACAGACCTGGTGCCAGCGCAGGTGGAGCCCCCTCTCCCCCAACACCCACCAGCGTGGCCTTGAGCCCGGCTGTGTGGACCTGGACTTTGGCCCCCGCACATCCATCCAGCACCGATGGCCCCATCCTGCACTTTGGCCCCCCCCTGCAGCCAGGACCAGGCTCTGCAGCCCCATCCCAGAGCCTGGGCACAGGGATCATGGAGAGACATGGGGGCATGGCATTGCCCAGGACCCGAGCCCCCAGGCCTGGGACTGCAGCAGGCTCACCTCGCAACCGGTGCTCCAGTGCCTCGTACCAGGCCAGCTCCTGGGGCAGGTGGGGATGCTGTCCTGCAGGCCACGCTGGCTCCGGGGGGAAGGAAAAGCCGTCTCGGAGCCCAGCCACACCAGCATGGCTCTGTCCCCCTTCCTGCCCAGGCCCCGGTGCTGCACGTGGCAGCATCCCAAGGGCGGCTCCGATGGCACAAGGCTCCGAGCCTGGGGCTGGGGCAGGGGCAGGGGCCGGCGGCATCACCCAGCCGGGAGCCAGGGCTGGGAGGGAGCGGTGTAGAGGGGACCTGGGGCTGGGGTCCCGCCACGCAGGAAGGAGCTGAGGCACCCCGCTCCCAGCCCCGGACGGCTCACCCCGTGCAGGGCCGAGCACCGGCCCCGGCCCCGGGCTGCCCTGTGGCAGGACAAGCCGCTCGGGCGGAGGCCTCATTAGCATGCACCTCATTAGCATGTCTCATTAACATACATCTCATTAGCGCCGCAAGCATGACCACAGCCCGCCTCGGCTCCTCGTCTTCATTGACGGCTCGTTGAGGGGCTCGTCGTCCGCATGCGGGTCATTAGCAAATCGCTCATTAGCATAAACCCCCGCCCGCCTGCCAATCGCGTGCCGCGCATTAGCACCTTGCGTCTTCGCCTGCAAGACACCAGCGCGCGCCTATCTGCATCGCCCCTTTAACAGAGCGCCACATTAGCATATCGTCTCATTAGCATAGGATCTCATTACCATCGGGTCTCATTAGCATACGCCCTCCCCCGCATCCCGCCGCTCGGTTTCGCTTCTCCCCGCGCCCCGCCCGCCCGCCCGCCCGCGGCAGCCCCGGCACCCCCACGCGCCCCTTGGCCGCGGCTCGGGCGGCTCCAGCCCCGGCCCCGTGCTGGGCTCTGCCCGGCTCTGCCCGGCTCCAGCCCAGCCCAGCCGCGTCTTGAAGCTTTCAAGCGCGAGGAGCTGCCCCAGCCTCGGGGCCTGGCCCTGGGCACCGCGTGCGGGGTCTGTGCGCCCGGGGGGCCCCTGCCCGCACCCCGTCACCCAGCCCGGCTGCCCCGCAGCTCGCGCACACGGCCCGCGACGCGGCGGAGCAAAGGGCTCCTGGGCCGTGGTGGCGGACAGACGTTTATTAGAGAAAGGCACCCAAGGGCAGCGCTCAGCCGGGGCAGGGGCCATGGCCAGCCTCCATGCTCCAGGGCTTGAGCTGAGGCGCGGCTCCCTCCTCGGCCTTGTTGCCCCGTCGGGGTCCGTGCGCCGCACGCGGTGTGCCGGGGCTTCCGCAGGGGCAGGAGCCAGCTCCGCGCGCGGTCCAGGAGCACGCACGGGCGGGTCTGCAGTGCGCGAGCAGCTCGGGCCGGGTCCCACGCGGCTGCCCGGCACAGGGGGCGGGCAGGGGTCGCGCCCACGTTTGCACTGCTGACCCGGGAGCGGGACCGGCTCCTGCTGCCTGCCCAGACCTGGAACACAGCCGCGGGTGGGCACAAGCAGGCTGGCAGCGAGTGTGGTGTGTGCCCCCTGCCCGCCACACCCCAGGACCGTGCCCAGCCCAGGTGGTGCCAGGCTGGCCCGTACCTGGACACTGCTCCCGCTGCTCTCAGGAGAGCAGGGCCGCGGCGAGGGGCAGAGCCAGCAGGCCCAGGCTGTGCAGCCTGAGATCGGCCCCACCGGAGCTCTGCCTTGAGAGCTGTCTTCGCAGCTCCCGGACCTCCTGCAGGTGCTGGTCTCTGGGGGAGGAGCAAAGGGGAAAGGCAGTGAGGGGAGGGCTCCTGGGGGCACGGGGTGCCCGCGGCTGGCATGCACGGAGCGGGCACGGGCTGGCCTCACTCACCTCTGCCGCTGAGTCTCCTGGAGCTGCTGTCTGAGCGCGGCCATCTCGCCTGCACGGGAGTTCAAGGGGGAGGAGGTGAGAGGCGCTGGCCTTGCGGGGAGTCGGCCCCACGTCTCCACACCCGGGCCTTCCTCCATGGACCCTCTGCTGCAGGACTGCCACCACCCCTTGCACCTCCGAGCCCTCCGTCCCCTGTCTGGGGCCTCCTGGCCCCACACTCACCACGCTCCCTTTGCTCCAGTTCTGACCCCCGGGCTTCCAGCCGGACGATGGTGTTCCTCTGGGCCGTGATGCTGAGCTGCAGGAGGCTCTGAGTGGGAATGGGGACGACAGAGAGAGGAAAGGTCACTAAAAGACAAACTAGAAAGCCCGCGCCCTGCTGCGAAATGCGGCTTCCTCTGGGGTGGGAGCGGGCAGCTGGGCCACCGCTCCCGGGAGCACCGCGGCTTCGCTCTGCGACCGCTGATGGTGCCTCCACAGAGTGAGCACACGGCAGGGCTGGGGTCAGAGAGAGTGGCCACGAGCCCCCTTAGTCTGAAGCCAGGCAGAGAGCGGGGAAGACTCGCGCCTTAGAGACTAACTGAATCAGAGATGCACCCGCGTAAGGGTTACAACAGCCAAAGCGTGTTTCTCCCCTGGCCTGGCAGACGCCCCTGCCTGCAACCCGGCACCCCCCGATTGCTGGGCAGGGTCCTCTGCTCCCCCTTGTCCCCGCCGCCAGGGCTTGGCCCCAGGGGCACCCGCTCCACCCCAGGATCCTGCCCCTGAGCAGCAGTAGCGCGGCCGGGGCTGTGGGCTGGGGCTGGGGCCGGGGGGGTGAGGTGCACTGCGGGGCTGACGGCTGCTGGCAGCCAGCTCTTGAGATGGACACGGAGGCAGCCGGGAAGTATGAGGAGAGGCACCTACCGTCTGGTTTCTGCAGTCGGCCAGCTCCGACTTCACCCTGGCCTCTGCCGTCTGACACTCGGCTGGCTTGAAGATGGTCACATAGATCAGAGCAGCTCCCAGCCCCAGCGTAGTCAGGAAGAAAATCACGCATGCACAAGTCCACGGGCATTTGCTCTTGGAGGCTTGCGGCATCTTCTTGCCCATCGTCCCGGGGGCTGCCGCCTCGCTGCTGTCCCCCGAGATGCAGCCGCGAGCCTGGTGCAGCCCAGCCAAACCCTCTTCTACTTTTAATCTTGCTGCTCATTAACATAGGGCTGCTCATTAGCATATCAGCCACTACCCCTTGCTGTAAGGCTGGATTTCCCCTTAGCAAACAGCACAGGCGGGATTTGGTCGCAAACCAGATGATTCTGCAGTTTATCTTCGTCCAAGCAGCACGAGACTGCGCTGGGCCATGGGGCAGCCCCAGGTTGAGTCCTGGTGCTTTGCTTGTTCCTGTGTTGCCCACGGGGCAGGACTGCAAGTGCCATGGGACAGGGTTTGCTGCCCACTCTGTGCCCGCCGTGTCCAGCACCCAGGGTCCAATCCCGACTGGGAGCCACCATGGGCAACAGCAAGGCAGGCAGGCAGCTCCTATGGGGCAGGGTCCCAGGGAATCCCCTGCCCTTCCCAAAACGTCCCTGCTGGGTGTTGAGTGCCAGTGGGGCCAGCCTCCCCCCAGCCTGCAGCCCCAGAGGGGAGGGGTCCTCGCCTGCGCCTGCCCCCCCGGGTCTCTGATGAGGCGGCAACAGGAAGAACAAACCAGACCTGCACCAGCTTTCGTGTTCAGTAGCATTTATTGCATCAAGCAGAGGCACCACGCTGGTGCAAAGCGCATGCCCCAGTGAGCCCTGGGCATGGGCGCTGGCTGCCCCCGAGCCCCCCAGGCTGGCTGTTCCTGGGGGCACTGTTCCCCCTTTGGATGCTCCCCACAGCTGCTGCCGCCCGACCTCCCTGGGGCTCTTCCAAGCCTTCATGACCCCCTTATCACTAAGCAGGGCCAAACTGCAGCAATTAACCCATCACGCCCCCCCCTCTATTTGCCCAGCCCCCATGCCCTCCCCCTCCCCTCTTTGCAGGGCACAGCCCCTCTGTGCCTGGCAGCAGGTCTCAGGCAGATGAGGTGGGGCCGTTCTGGGGGCTCAGGCTCTCGGCAGCCCCCTGCTCATGTTCTGCCTTGCTTAAAGCAAGTGTGAAGCTGTGAGTGTGAAGCTCCAGGTCCAGGCCCAAAGCAGGGGCCCATCCAGTCTCCTTGGCTCCCAGAGGGCAGGATGGAAAGGGACCTCCGGGCAAAGGTGCTTCTGCAGCGCACTGGTTTCCCTGCCTGCTCTGTCCTACACCCCCAGTCCCCGTCAGCAGCTGTGAGCCCCCCAGCCAGGAGTCCACGCTCTCCTCACCCGGGGGTGGGGGCGTGGCGGCTCTCTGCGGCAGCTCCAACCTCTTGCACCTTTCTGCCACTGGTCCCTTATAGCCAAGACCCCTCCAAATTGAAGCGCTGAGCAGCAGAGAGCAAAGCCCTTCCCCTGGGCTGGCTGGGCTGGGCTGCACATGGGACCCCCAGGGATGGCCAAGCTTGCAGCAAGCTAGCAGCAGGGAGCAGTGCCCCTGGGTGGAGCTGGAGTGGGCGCTGGCAGGGCTCCTAGGGATGCTCCATGCTCCGGTTGCCGGTCCAGCCCTGGAACACAAATGCAGGGGGTCACGGGGGAGAGAGCACCCTGTGCCCACCCCCACCCCAGAACTGCCACACTGAGCAAGACGGAAGCGGAGAGAGAGTGGCAGGTGCAGTGCGGGCAGGGGTGTGAGCTGCTGGTGCCATGCAGTTTCTGAGCAGAGCCAGGACTCTGCAGTGTTGGGCTCGCATCCTGCCTCAGCCACATCCTGCTGGGGAGAGTCACCCGTGCCTGGGGACCTGTCCTCCCTTTGCAGTGGCTGGGGCTTGTCATATTGAATGTAATGGTTTGAATGCTTATAATAAACGCCCATTAGCCAGTCAACCCATTAAATTGTATTACTGAGGAATGAAAGCATATTTAGGTGTTTGGCTTCTTGGAATTCTAGGACTGTAAGTATAATACAGTAATAACTTTTCTGGTTAAAATTATATAGTTAGTTGTAATTGTAATTGTTTTAAAGAAGTGCATTTGAAGCATTGTTTCTGATATATGTAGTTATTGTGTTCTTAATGTTTGTGGTATTTCTTAAAGCTAAGCAGTGTTATATGCATAGCAAAAAAAATTTAAAATAAAATTGTGTTGTATGAATTAAGCGTGCAATCATTGTGAAATCGTGCAATCAACTAAATACTCCCCCAGCCAGTGCATCAAACGAATCAGTAAGTTGTGTGGGATCTTCTCTATTCCATAACCCACTAGAGACAGGGCTTACTGTGGCCACAGGCAGCGACTGGTGCAGAGGGGCCCTGATTTAGCAGGGACCTGGGAGGCCTGCAGCATTGATCTGGTAGTAGAGATGGGCGGGCTGCACGGCACGGCAGGGTGTGGAACAGGCAGAGCCAGCAGGGAGGGGGGCAGACAGGCGCAGGGTGTCTGGGGCAGATGCCAGGCTTGGCAAGTGAAGGGGGGCCCAGAGACAGGCCATGCCCTGTCTGAGTCTGTCTAGGCTTCCCCGTACCTGGCACTGCTGCTGCTGCTCTCAGAGGAGGAGTGTGATGAGGAGCGGAGCCAACAGGCTGATGAACCTGCAGAGCTCGGGGAGGACCCCACCGGAGCCTGTCGACTGGTTTTGGAGCTGCTCCTTCAGCTGTGCTTGGAGCCGGTCCCTGGGGGAGCAAGGGAGGGGGAAGGCAGTGAGCAGAGAGCTCAGGGAGAGGCAGGTCAGGGGCCCAGCAGTCTGGGAGGGCCTCACCTTTGCTGCTGGGTGTCCTGGAGCTGGCGCTGGGTGTCCTGGAGCTGGGACTGGGTGTCCTGGAGCTGGTGCTGGGTGTCCTGGAGCTGGGACTGGGTGTCCTGGAGCTGGGACTGGGTGTCCTGGAGCTGGTGCTGGGTGTCCTGGAGCTGGTGCTGGGTGTCCTGGAGCTGGCGCTGGGTGTCCTGGAGCTGGGACTGGGTGTCCTGGAGCTGGGACTGGGTGTCCTGGAGCTGCTGGTCCTTGCTGGAAAGCTGCCCTTGGAGCTTGCTGATTTGGTCTGGGAAAGAGAGAGAGGCAGGTTGGGGTCCCTGCATCCCACGGCCCTCGCAGAGAGGGCTCATCCCCCGGCTGCCCAGCACCAGGCGTGGGGCTGCCTCACACTCACCTCGCAGGTCCTGCTGTGCCACCATCTGATTTGAGCCCCTGGCTTACAGCTGGGTGAATTCAGCCTGCAGGGCGGTGAGGTTGTTCTGCAGCCTGTCCTGTGGACGGAGGGAGGGGGTCATTGCCCCTGCCCACACAGCGCAGACCAGACAGGCCCCGTGACCGTGTGCAGGCCCCAGCACTGCAGCCCCCGCCCGCACTTACCGTCAGGGCCTGGCAGGACTCCCAGCCCCTACATGTCTCCTGGAGGGTCTGGTTGGCCTTGGCCAGTGCGGCCTGCAGCACCGTGCCCTCCGCCCGCGCACGGGCTACTTGCCCCTCCAGGGCCGAGGTCTCGTTCTTCAGCTGCTCCCGGCACTGGTCCCGCTCCTGGGCAGGGTCTGAGTGGAAATGGACTACCAAGCAGGTGGTGAATGCCACAAGCAGCACCACGCTGGCGCAGAGGCTGAGCCAATAACAGATCTTCTGCCACTTGCCCATGTGTCCCTGCTCCGCACCGCGGGGGCCAGGTGCTCCACCCGCCTGCCGCCCAGAACTGAAAACCTGCGGGACCAGCAGCCTTTTGCTGCAAGGGGAAGGTGCCCGCTCCTTTGCCCTCTACGATCTGTGCTCCTGTGAGCATCAAGTCCGGTTCCAGCGCTGCCCCAGTTCCCTCCCCTTTCCAGGAAATCATGTGTCCAAAGAGCAGAGGAAGACAAGGCCCAGATGTGCCCTCCCCCTCTGCTGCCAGGTGCTGGGTGCCCCCCCCCCAGTGGGGGCTGCCATGCGAGGACCTGGTGCCCCTTCCTGGGGGGGCACCCGATGTGGGCAGCGGGGCCGAGCCGGGGTCACCCCCTGCCAGCGGGGTGCGGGCCCCGAGCCGGGCGCAGCTGAGCTGTCGTGCGGGGGAGTGCGTGGAAACCTCCCCCCCGGCCGGCCCGGCCCGGCCCGGCCCGGCCCGCAGCTAGGCTCCTCCCGCAGCCCCGACGGGCGGCCGCAGCTCGGTTTCGTTTCTCCACCGCCGCGGAGGAGCGGGGCGGGGATGGCCATGGACACAGGCACGGGCATGGGGAGTGAGGCCGGGGTCGGGGATGGGGCGGCGCTGAGCTCTCGTGCGGGGGAGTGCGTGGAAACCGCCGGCCCGGCCCGCAGCCAGGCTCCTCCCGCAGCCCCGACGGGGCGGCCGCAGCTCGGTTTCGTTTCTCCACCGCCGCGGAGGAGCGGGGCGGGGATGGGCACGGGCACGGGCACGGGCACGGGCATGGGGAGTGAGGCCGGGGTCGGGGATGGGGCGGCGCTGTCCGCGGTGCCGGGGGCTCCCGCCGCCTCGCCCCGCGCACGGTGTGCAGTGGGGCCCGCAGCAGCCGCCCCAGCCCCAGCCCCAGCCCCAGCCCCAGAGAGGCTGGAGCATCCCGGGGCGAGACTGTCGGAGCCGGCCGGGGCGCCGGGCCCTGCAGTGCCGCCGGGGGGCGCCGCCGGCCCGCGGATGAGCCGGGCGCGGGTGCAGCGCCGAGCACCGTCGGCCGTGGCCCCGCGGCCCGGGACGTGCAGCTTTCCCTCGGGCTCGGGAGGGCCCTGGAGCAGGGAGCAGCCGCCTTCCCGGCCCCTGCGCCCCTTAGGCAACCTCCCCTGTGACTGCAAAGGCAGCGGGGCCTTGGCAGCCTCCCAGCCCTGCCCCCGCAGCCTCCCAGCTGCCGCCCCCTCCCTCCTGCCATGTCCCCATCTCTTGGGTTTCCCCCGGGCACGATTCCAGCCCCAGCTTCTGTCTGGCTGAGGGTAAAACCTCCAGAGGTGCCTACAGGGCCAATTTGTCACAGGGCTTTAGGAGCCCAAGTTGCTCTGGGCTTTTCCAAAGCCTCTGAGAGTTGTGCCCGGAGGCTGGGCATCACTGGCAGCCCCAGCAGGGAGCAAAGGAGATGGAGCCACCTCGCTCCCTAGCCCCCTGGCTGCGGTGCCCCTTGCATGGACAGGGATGAAGTGAGTTGGCCAAGGCTGCGTGGTGAGGCAGTGGCAGACACCGGCTGGCTGGAAAGACTCCCATTGCCCGCCCCTCGTAAACCAAAGGCAGCAAGTGCCACACGCCCAGGAAAAGCATTTCCCAGCTGGCGTCCGGGAGGAAACTTTCCAGGGGGCAGGGGCGGGGGAAGCTGGCAGGGAGGAAAGTTGGTCGCCTCATGGAGAATGTGCCCGAGCCCTGCACTGCCATCAATCACAGCCCTCGCCGGCTCTGGCTCCCCGCGAGGCCGGTGCTCAGGTCGTAAACCCAGCTTTAATTGGCTATAAAACGCAGACATTCCTGCCTGGGCTGGCAGGCCCGGCTCCCGGTGAAATCCAAGTCCTCGCCCTTTCCAAGACATGCTACAGGCCCTGGGTTTTGCCCCCCTTTCTTTCCTCCCCTCTCCTCCCCAGGCGACCGAGGAGGCGGGAGGGGGGCGCCAGCACCACCGATCCCTTCCAAGGCGCTGGATGGGGCCGACGGCTCCGGTTTCTGAACGCAGGGAAGAATTGGGCAGGGATGAAGGGAGCGTGGGGCCTGCTCACCGCCTGGGGCAGGGGGGTGCAGCTGGGTGTTGGGAACTGGAGTTTTGTCGCTGCACAGAGTTGCCCCTGCCTGACCCCCAAGGGGATGTGGCCCAGCCAGGGCTAGGGGCCGCGACGGCCAGGCTCGGCTCGGGCAAGTGGAGGCAGGGGAGGAACCGAAGTTGAGGCAGAGTTGCGCCCAGCCTGCAGCCCGCCTGCGCTCAGCCCCACCCCAGCGCACTCCGGGGGGGTGGCAGCAGTGCCCCCAGCACCCGCCTCTGCTGCACGGCTTGTCCATAAGTCGCTCCTCCTGGGAACCCACTGCTGCAAGACGCTTCCCAGGCAAGGTGCAGCAGCAAGAGAGGCCGAGAAGACCGAGGAGGCTTGTAGGGATGCGGGCCACAGGGCCTGCGTCAAGGGCTCGAGATCCTCGAGTTCCCAGCTCCCGGCTGGTCTCCGCTGGGGTCAGGCAGGAGCTTTAAGAGCAGGGACAGGACCTCCTCCCTTGGCCTGACCCTTTCAGGGACAGTCCTGCTGGGGAAAGCAAGGGCAAGGCGCCCTCCCTGCTCTGCACATGGGAGCGGCGATCTCAGGCCAGAAGGAAAAGTGCTGGGGAGTCGAGGGTCAAGCAGGGCCAGGGATGCCCGTAGCACTGGGCACGCCGTGCCCTGGCTGCACCTCGCAGGAGCTGGCAGCTGCTCTGAGGAGCGGTGGCAGCGCAGGGCGCCCTCTTGAAAGGGATGCTGCCACCATTAGGTTCCAGAGTCAATGCCCTGCTGAGAGAACAGAGCCCGGGTTGGACTCACACTCCCGGGACTGCCTCAGGTCTCCTTTGCAGCTGCCAGAAGTAGTATCGCTGCCCGCCTGGCCGTCCCTCCGGCTGAAAAGCTTCGTTGCCCTCCAGAAACCTAACGCGATTATTCAGGCCACGTGAAACACAGCAACCCGCTCACGCGGGCCAGCCTGGGAGCCCTGGCTCTCGCTCTCGCTGTTCATAAGGGCTAGACCACACTCTTCTCTTAGAAGAAGAATAATAAGTAATAATAACTGGTTGCTTAAAACAGCTCCGGTGGGGTTCATGCCTGCAGCCAGCACCGTGCGTGTGGCCTCGATTCAACAAGACGCTATGTTATCACCTGGCAGGAGCACCAGGAGCCGTAAAACCTTTTTAAGACTTCCTAAAATAACTCCACGAGCACTTTTATGCCTGTTATTTTTATTCTCCCGTCGCATGCAATAAAGTTCATCACGGCTGCAAAATAATAATAATCATAATTAAAAAAAAGAAAACCGTATTTAGGGAGTTTCAGGTTTTGAGTGAGCTTTGCAACATCTGGAAAGTTTAAAAACCAAAGAAAAAAAGAGCCGCCCTTTGAGCAGAGCTGATGGCTTGTCGTCATTGTGCGCTCTCTAAACGTTGTTATTATTATTTAGTGCCTAAATCCTGGCCGTGATTTACAGCGGTGGGTCTTTGAAAACCAGTTAAAAGCAAACACAGGATTTTTTTGCCTATGCCATCTTGCATTAATACGAGCATCCCCCTGGACGCGGCGCTATTAAGAGCACATCTGCAAAGAAAGAGGGTGTGGAGGGCTCACTCTGCCTAGGATTGGCGCCGACACGAAGCAGGAGAGCTTCTGGGGTAAACAGCATGGTGTTTCCATTAAGAGGATCCTTATTTAACATCTCTGCTGCGGTCGAGGCGGAGGCCCGGGGCCAGATATTTGGCAGCACGGGGTTGGGATGTTGAAATGCCTGCGAATTGGACCCTCCCCTGTTTGCCCGTGATGGTGCTCGGGGCTGCACAAAGAGGCCGTTAATGGGACTCGCAGCCGGCTTGTGGGGTGTGAAATAACGGGGGTTTATGGCAGACGCTGTCACCCAAGAGGATGGAGGCCTAGGGCAGGGACGCTGCTCTGCATCCTTTCAGGGCACTGGTGCAGGGATAGGCCAGGCTGTTTGCAAACGCCTCCGCACCAAGGCGTGGGGGCAGCGGGCAGCTCTGGGCGTGCAGGGGCTGGGGGATACGTGCCAGCGTGGGCACAGGTCTGTGTGTGGACGTGGCTAAGGCGGGCAGGTGGTCCTGGGAGGGAAGACACTCATGTCATGTCTACTCCCTGCCTCTGCCGCCGGCCTCTGGGCGAGCACCTGGGTGGCCTAAGCCTTGCTGAGACTCTGCTGGCATCCTCCCCCAAAAGGAGTGCCCTTTCTCCTCCGGGTAGCGGTGCCCACCTGTCCGGTCCAGTTCCAAGCAGGCCAGTTAAGGGGACGTCTAACGTGGGGGGGACACGGTTGTCACAGGGGATAGATAGTGCAGGAGGGACACCCGTACACATCTCCCAGTGCCTGTCCTGAAGATGCTGCTGGGCCGTGCTGACCAGTGCGAGACAGGGAGCTGCCCCCTGGGCACAGGGAAGCCAGAGCATGGCTGGCCAGGACCGGGCCCTGAAGCCCCAGGGTGCTGAGCCCTTGTGGCGGGGTGCTGAAGACCCGTGCACTTTGCAACCAAAAGTTGCTGGCTCAGCATGGCTCTGTTGCAGGGGAAGGGGAAGGGCTGGAGGGCTTGGCCTTCATCCCAGGGCTGGGAGGAAACGAAGCCAGCGCCTCCAGCACGGCCGGGGGAGGCAGCCCCGTCCCCAGGCAGCGCAGGGCAGACTCCTCCAGCTAGCCCTGGGCAGCATGGGGGCAGGAGAGGCCATCGCCTTGGTGTCCGTGTGCCCAGCGCCACTGTGCAGCGCAACCCGCACAGGACAGCACAACCCATGCCAAAGCCCCCCATTCCCGTGCCCATCTTGCAGCACCAGTGAGAGCCCAGAGCCTCCGAGTTCCTGGTATCCCATCTTGGTCCAGACCCGGGATGCCCCAGCGCGGCTCCGGCCGGGCTCGGGAGAGGGGCCTGGCTGCATCAGCACAGACGGGAGCCGCAGGAGGCAGGCGAGAGGCTGGGGATGATGCTCAAGGCAGCTCTTGTTTTCCTCCCTGGCTGTTTATGCAGAGGGCGGCGGGGCAGAGCCGTGCTTGGCCAGACGGCCCGGCATCCTGCAGCTGGAGCCAGCCTGCGCTCGGTGCTCCCTCGCTGCACGGGGGGGAAGGCGCTGGGGCTTTCTAGTTGTGGCATCCTTGCCGCTCGCTCCCGGGGCCAGGCTCGGGCTTGGGCTGCACTGCTGCCGGAGGAAGGGCCATGTTCCTCGCAGGTTGCTCGAAGGGCATGTGAGCAAGGTGGGGCGCTGGGAAGCTGGCCCCGGGAGGACACGCCTGGACTGAAGGGCTGGGCTCTTCCTTGGCCCTTATCCCTTCCAGCTGCATTTGCACCCATGGGTTCGCTGGGCCCATGGACATCCCCAGCAGCAGGCGCAGCGCCGGGGCGGGGGAGCCTGCCTGGTGCTGGGCACAGGGGCGAGCTGGCCCGCAGGCTGCCCCGGGGCAGGACTTGGTGCAGGACATGTATGAAGGGCCGCAGGAGGCGGCGATCCCTCACGCGCGCCCACCCTGCTCCCCAGATCCCAGCGTGGGCCCGGGGCCCCGGCAATCCTGCAGCGCTCGCTGCTGCCCGGATCCCGCACCCCCCCGCCCGTGGCTGCGTGGCGGCGCCCGGGGGGTGTTGACCTGCCGGCGCTGCCAGTCCATTTTCCAGGATGAAATTAAACCCTCGTTTCCAGCGCGCCACTTCCTGCTCGTTCCCGCAGGTCGGAGCCGCTGGCCAGGAGCAGCCAGACGCTGCCTGTCTCTCCTCGCCTGGATCCCCGCCAGCTCCGGGGTCGTGTCCCCCCAGCCCCGGGAGGCAGGACTGGGCCGTGTCCCCCGCCAAGGGGAGTGCTCAGACACGAAGTGACCAGGCCAAGGTCCAGCAGGGAGGCAGCGGCAGAGACCCTGACCCGCGGCACCCCGCTCCCTCCTGGATGTGGGGGCTGCAATGCCAGCGGTGAGGGGGCAGGAGGGACCTGCCCAGCTGGGCCAGAGTTTGCTGGATCATGGGGCAGGGTGGGATTGGCCCCTGCTGGGAGCCTGGAGCGCTGGGGCTGGAGCTCGCTCCGAGCAGCGATGCCTGGAAGTCTCCACAGGACCTCACTCGGGGATGCTCCCCATCGCCAGCGCCTGCCTGGGGCATCCTGAGTGGCTCCGGGCCTGTCCTAGGTGGGGAAGGCAATGGCTTCGCTGGGAGCCGATACTGGGGGTCGCACTTGTAACGGAGCCGGTGCAAGGGGCAGCCCCGGGGCTCCGAGGAGATGCTGCAGTCTGACCCCAGAGCTCCCAGCTGAGCTCGCAGCCTGGATTTGCAGACACCAACCCAGAGGGGCTAGGGCTCAGCAGCCATCCAGGTTGTCCAGGCCTGGGCCGTTCATCCAGGTCTTTTGGGATGGGCATTTCAGCTCCATCCCCCTCCCCATGCAAAAGCCCCAACCCCGCGGGGCAAGCAGGGGCTCGTGGGCTCCATGTGGGGCCGTGGGGCTGGACCGGGGGAGCCACGAGGCAACCCAGCAGGGAGGTTTGGGGGCAGCGGAGGTGGAGGCTGAGATGCGGAGGCGGGCAGCCATGAAGCTGTTCATTTGCCTTGGGCTCCGGCCAGGCCAAGCTGCCGGCGGGCGGGAGCTGCTCCTCGCTCTCCCTTCTTCCCTTCCCCGTTTTATTGTCCTATTTTGGCCGCGCCGGAGGGTAACGAGAAGCAGCTGGGCCGGAGGGGGCTGGCGCTTCCACGCCGCCCAACCTGGCTTTCTCATCAAGCCCCCCTGCCCTGGCCACCGGGCCGCGCCGGGTAAACACGGCCGGGACGGCTCGAGCCAGCCCCAAACCACAGCCTCGTCGAGCCCGTCCCGGGCGCTGGTCCTGCCGCGCAGGCCCCGGTGCAGAGAGCGCCATGCCGGCTCCTGCGTCAGCCTTGCCAGGACGCTTCTGGGATGGGGGCCGAGGCGGGAAGGTGATGCTCTCCAGGGTGGCCCGGGACGGGGTCTGCAGACAGGCCCTGCTCAGCCACCCCACGCCGGGTCTCGCTGCACCGGGTGCCCGCTGGAGGGTCTAGCCCAGCCCGGCCCAGCACCTCCCAGGGTGCAAGGCTGGGAGGCAAGAGGACAAAGCAGGGGGAAAGGGTGGCAGCAGCACCGCACCCCCTCGCAGCATCTTCTCCTCCTGCCCCCCATCACCTTGGCTGGTGCCTTGACCCCCACCCGGCTCCCAGGGCAGGGAGGCGGGGCAGCCTCCATCCAAGACATCCCCACGGCCCACCCGCCCCGGCCAGACAGCTCTGAGCTGGCCACGTGGTTTCTGGTAGCAATGAAAGCCAAAGCTGGCTCGGATGGCGGTTTGCAAGGTTGGACGTGCAAGCGGCACTGTTCTGCACCGCGAGGGCTCGGCTCGCCGGGATGCCTGTGGCCTCTGATGTGGGGGCTAAACGGGGGGAGTTAGTTTAGTACCTGATGCTGGCTCCCGGCATGACAGCAGAGCTTCAGCACGTGGGTGGGAGGCAAAGCCCTGAGCCGGCTTGGCCCCAGTGCAGAAACAGCTGAAGCATCCTCTGTCCCCTTGCAGGGAGCTGCCGGGGCTGGGACGCACCCCCGCCGCGAGCCAGGCGACCCAATGCCCTGTATGGGACCCGCGGGAGGCAGGTGCCTGGTGGGTGGGAAGCGAAGCTGGAAGAGAGGAGCCCGTTGCTCATGTAAAGGCCCTGGCTCCCTGTGCCTCAGTTTCCCCTCCAGGACAGCGAGCCCCCTGGGGCGGGGCCTGTGCCTTGCGGGTGCTCAGGGCACTGTTCCAGGGAAGTCCGCCTGCAGGCACCAGTTGCAGACCCCCTGTGCCCAGCGCCCACCCAGGGGGCTTGCCCCGCCCGGCGTTCTTGCCCGACTTCCCAGCCGGCGCCGGCCAAGCCCAGGGCCTGACCCCGGTGACTCCCCACCGGCCGGGAGGGGCAAGGCGCCGCATGCCAGAGCTGCCTCGAAGGCGGGATGGGCCGGCCGCTGACTCCACACAGGGCCGAGGAGTCTCCTTCCACCCGGGACGGGCTCCCTGTCCCCAGTTCCTGAGCCGCGGGGGGGTCCGGGCCGGATCCTGCCTCCCCCCACAGCCTTGCCCCCTACCCTGCCGTGCCTGCCTCCCTTGCACCATCAGATTTGGGGGTTTCCTGCCATTCCCGGTGGCCTGGAGCAGCCGACACCAGGCAGAGCCTCTCCCCCGTGAAGCCAAAGCCCCTTGGGCCGGGCAGGATGACCAGGCAGCTGCTGGCACCGCAGGGTCTCAGAGCCCCCAGGCAAGAAACCAGGCTGCCGCGAACTGGGAGATGTGGGGGCAGGTGCCCCGGGGTCAGTTCCTGCTTCAGAAGAGGCACAGGGTACGATAGGGACCCCGGATGCCTGGGCCCACCACGGAGGAGCGGGCTCTGGCGTGCCCCCCAGCCTCCCCTGCCGTCTCCCTCGCCCCGGCACAGCCGCAGGGTTGGAGAAGAGGGGGTACCCCTTGCGCTGCCCGCATTACAGCATCAGGCTGCGCGGCCCAATGGCCGGAGCACGGGGAGCAGCACGCGGCTGGGTGCCAGCTGTGTATGGCCTCTGCCATCCGCCTCCCTTCTCCGTGCCTCGGTTTCCCCACCCGCCGCATGGGGTCAATCCCCACTGGGGTAGGGGCTCGCGAGGCCCCTGCACATCCCCGAAGGCCGCGAAGAGGCACAGAGCTGGCGCTACGATGTGACATGCTGCTTTTATTCCAATACCACGTGCGCAACAAGGCGTGAGCTCAACCGAGGCGCTGCTTTGCCCCAAAGCACCGGCCGCGGCGGGATGGAGGGAGCGGAGAGCAGAGGGGCTGAGGCTGAGGCTGGGCTGGCCCGTGGGTCGGAGAGGAGAGGAGAGCTGGTGATGGATCGGAAGGACCGAGGGGGCTGAGGAGCCTGGTGCCAACCTCAGCTGGGCCATTGCACAAAGGAGGTGGCCGGATCGGTGTGAGGACAGACGAGACTGGGGAGGGACCAGGGCTGGACACAGGGGAGCCCGAGCCCCACTGGAGCCAGCCCCGGGCAGTGCTGGTGCCCTCCCACCTTGCAGCCAGGCCTGCCGCCTTCCAGCCACCGCAGCTCTGAGGAGCCAGGCCGGGTCTCGGGGGCCCATGGCTGATGGACCATGGCTTAGCTCGGACCTGGGGCCCCTGCCCTGAGCTGGCTGTGATCCCGGCTTGCCTCTGCCCAGGGAAACCAGACCCCAGCTTGACTCAGCTCCACCCGGATGGCGTTCCCGGGGGCACGTCCCAGACGCACGCTGGCGTCGCTGCTGCTCCACAAGTCACAGCAGCAAAGGGGACGGCCCGGAGAGATTAAATGCACCCTGCAGACACCGGGGCTGGCTGGCCCCTGGCGCCGGTCTCAGCTGAGTCTCCCCCGGTCCGTCCCCTCCGTTCACCCAAAGAGATGCCAGCGAGTCGCTGCACAGTGGCAGGGCTCTGGGGATGCTGAATGATCCCTCCTGGCCGGGGGGGTCCGGAGAAGTGGGGAGCTGGCCTGGAGGATGGAGAGCAGGGCTGATGGCTGGGTGGCGAGATACCAGAAGGGGTGCACAGACCGGCTAGCCATGGACTGGATGGCTGGGCCGGGTGGCTGGCTGGCTGGCTGGAGGTGGAGGAGCAGAGTGAAAAGGGGCCCAGTGGCCTGCCTAACAATGGTTTGGGGGGACAGATGCTTCATGGGCAGACAGGGAGGCGGGTCCACCACGGCAGGGCGAGCGGAGCCCACGACGTGCCCAGCTGCCGTGCAGGGAAACAGCTCCTCCAGACCAGTGAGAACAACCATGTATTTTATAATAAATAACGTACAGACGCGTGCGAGCCGGCGACCCGCTCTGGTGCACGAGACCGTCCTGCACCGGGCACTGGGGCTCGAGGCGCCCGCCCCCGCCCCGTGAGATGCCTTTGGCTGGCTCAGCAGGGTGGGAGCCGTCCTGGGCACGCACCGGGACTGGTAGGGCCCCCCGTTTTGGGGGCTGAGCCCGGCAGTGGGTGCATGTTTCCAGTCTGGCCCCAGCTGGGAGGCAGGAGCAGGGGTGGGTGTCCCCGTGTCCGTGGAAGGATCTGTCTGACGTCTCGGCCTGGCTGTTTCGGGGCCGGGACCACGCCGTCTGTCTGTCTTTAGCACGGGAGCAGAGGCTTCAGCAGGGCAGGGGCCAGCGGTGCTTGTGCCCCTTGCTTTGCCAGCCAGCGGATGCCACCTCTTCCACCCCCACCCCCAGCTCCTCCCTCTCTTCCACGGGAAAAGGTCAAGCAAACCCAAACCCCAAAGCTTTGCAGGAAGTGCATCCCCGCCAGTTTACAGGGGTGTTGGTTGTCGCCATGCAGATATATGGACTTTTGCGTAAATCCCCACCAGCTGGATTTTGAAAACAGACGGTCGTTGTGCATTGGTGTCTGGGTGGAAGATGAAGAAAAATCATACGAAAAATCGGATACAAATCCCAACACTGGTCTTTGGAAATCGAACAGCCCCCGGTGCCTCCCAGCACCGCTGAAGCCCTCGGGGCCAGACGCCTGCATCCGCCACCTGTGCCCGCTCTGGCCTGAGCTGCAGGATGGGATTGCATAGATTGCATAGACATGGGGGCTGGAAGGGAGCTCGGGGATCATCGAGTCCAGCCCCCCGCCAGGGGCAGGAAGTCAGTGGGTCAAGTGACCCCAGCAAGAAAAACATCCACGTTTCTGCAAGAGTGGCCAGCAGGACCGTGCCACCCACGCCGCTCTGCTTCGGGCTGTCGTGCCTAGGGAGGAAAGCCTGAGGTTTCTCCTTCTACCCCTCTGCTTGTGGGACGGGGCAGCTGGCAACCGGGACGCCGACGACCCATGCGCCTTCCCTGCCCGGCACTACTAGCGCACCTCACCGACCGACCCCGACAGGGGCACGGGGGCTGCTGGGAGGAGCTGATGGGGATCCCCCCGTCCGGCCCTAACGACCCTCCCATTACTGTCACAGCAAGGACACGTGGCTGCTGTCCTCCAGGCCAGGGCAGTACGACGGGGCAGGTCCATCCCTCTCGGCTGCCGGGGGCAGGTCTCATCAGGGCGGCGGCGTGTGGGTTTGGGGCCTTCTTCCTTCCAGCCTTAGCTGTTCCTACTGAAAGTTTCCAGCTATTTTCTAACCCCTTGGAGTGAGCGTCTGCATGCATCACGGCCCCTTAGCGTGGGGCGTGGGAGCGTAAAGTGTCTGCGGCTCCTTCCCGAGCCCCCCGGCTTCGCGGGGCAGGGTTCGCAGGAAAGGGGGGTGCGCAGAGAAGCAGACACAGAAGCACGCCGCGGCGGGGGAGTGCTTCGGGGATGCTGGGAATCCCGGTCCTGCCCCTACACCCAGGGTCGGCCCCATCCTGCCAAGAGCACCAGGCAAAGATGTCACCGTGGGGCTGGAGGGGACGACGCTGAGCCTCGCTCCCTGGGCTCTGTTCCCAGCATCCCGGGGCCACCTGGGCTCCCACCTTAGGCGGGCGGTTACAGGGATGGTCCCCTGCTGACAGGGCTTCCCTCCAAAAAGCCCCCAGACCGGTCCACAGCGCCGTCCCTCCGACCCCAGCTGCACCCCAAGGAAGGCGGGCGGGTGAAAGCAAGCTGTGACCCGGCTGAGGATGGCGAAGGAGGAGAAACGGAGGGTTAGGGGCTGCAGAGGCCGGAGGGGACGGTCAGCCTGGAGCAAGGGGCAGCTCACAGCTGAGCCCGGACCTGGCTCATCCTCCACCGGCTGCTGGGGGTCCCCCGTGCCGGGCCGGGGAGGAGGCTGCGGAGCCCCGAGGCGAAGGCCACCGCCTACGGCTGCCCGCTCCTCCCCATCTCCTGGCGGATCTCGGTCAGGGCCTCGGCGGGTGCCTCCAGCAGGCGCTGGAAGAGGCTCTGCCGGCCAGCCGGGCGCTCCTGGCACAGGAAGGTCACGGCCGTGCCCACCTCAGACTTCATCTCCCGGGAGAAGCCGTCGGAGGTGCCGTGGAAGCAGCGGCCGATGGCGATCTCCTTGGCCAGCCGCGGGTTCTGGTCGGTGACCGTGTAGATGCCGTAGTTGTGGCCCAGCGGGTCGACGGGCGCCAGCATGTGGAAAGCCCTGGTGTCGTTGTTGGGGGCCGCGGGCGGGTGCCGGCCTAGGTACTCCCGCAGGAGGCTGTTGGTGGCCGTGCGGTAGCAGCTGCCCTGGGGGACGATGGAGACCAAGGTGCGGTCCATGCCGCTGTGGTCGAAGAGCATCCCGCTGCACTTGAACTCCACGCAGGCAGCCGAGCTGTGCTCCAGCTCGGGGTCCTTGACGCTGCGGGCGTCCCGCAGGCCGTAGAGCTGGCCCTGCGTCCACGGGTGGCTGCCGCCCACGTTCCTCGACCGCACCATGTACTCCTGGGGCCCTTCCACCTTGACCTTGATGTAGCAAGCCCGAAACTCCTGGGGGTTGGGCCACCAGGCCAGGTAGTCCCGGGTCCAGGAGGTCAGGTCGCCCTCCTCGAAGGGCACCACGTTGTACTCGTACTTGTCCACCTCCGCCCGGGAGAAGCGGAAGTGGTTGGCGCTGACGGGCGCCTCCTCGCACTCCCGCAAGCTGCGGTAGGGGTAGAGCGGCCCGTTGACCTCGTCCACGTTGTTGGGGTTGGGCTTGGCCAAGTTGACCCTGAAGGCCGTCTTCTTGGCGCGCGGGTCGGTGTGGTCCAGCCGGCGGTAGCCCAGCTTGCTCAAATAGGGCTGGGACACCCCCACCGTGCTGGGGTCCGGGCTGGGCCGGGAGGCCGCGGCTTCCAGCTCCTCGCCGCCCAGCGTGGCGGTGACGTAGGCCGTGTAGGCATCGGCCCGCTGGCCGTCGCAGAAGGCGGGCAGGCACGCGCCGTTGCGGCCCGTGACCGCGCTGTCGAAGCGGCCCCAGGCCCGGGGGTTCGCGGGGTAGCCGGGCCGCGGCTCCAGGTTGACCAGGGTGACCACCACTCCCTGCAGCTGCTCCAGGGGGCTGAACTTCTCGCTGCCGTACGCCCGCACCTTGACGAAGCAGCGCCGGTTCTCGGACACGTCCAGGTTGAAGAGCCGTCGCTCCCGGATCTCCAGGTTGCCCACCAGGAAGGTCCTTTCCTCCCGCTTGCCCCGCCGGGCCGGGGCCGGGCGGAGAGCGCCCTCCTCCTCCCACAGCCCCGTCGTGGGGTTCAGCGACCACAGCTTCATCTTGGGGAGGTGCTCGGGCATGCGGACCTGCCCCGCGTCCATCCGCACCTCCACGCCGCTCGCCTGCAGCCTCTCGCCGCCTGCCCTGGCGCGCAGGTCCACGGCGAACATGCCGTAGGTGCGCAGCGGCACCATGTCGCCCTCGGCGTTGACGAAGCTGAGGTCGCTGGAGGCCGTGGCCACCGTGGCTGCGTCCCGGGGGTCCAGGAAGGTGACGCTGGCTTTCACGGTGCCGTTATACGGCTCCCCGCTGGCCCGGCGGAAGGCGCCGGCCGGGAAGACCAGCTCCCCGACCGGCCCCTCGCCTGCCAGCTCCCCCAGCGGGAGGGCATTGGTCTGGGCAGCGTCCAGATCCATGGGGGTCTTCTTCCGCATCACCCGGACGTCCTGGTACACGGCGCTGCCCTGGCTATCGAAAGGCAGCACCTTGACGGTGTCCAGGAACTTCTGCAGCGGGTCCACGAAGCGGACGACCAGGCGGCGGGTGCCCGGGGGCACCTCGATGGTGAAGGCGCCCTGGTAGCCCGTGAACCCGATGCTCTTCTGGCCCAGGAAGACCTGGCCGAAGCGCAGGGGCTCCCCGTCATCGGCCGCCACCACCCGGCCCTGCACCAGCACCTTGGGCTGGGCGCACGTCTCGCAGCCGCACTCGGCCACCACCTTGATGGGCAGGACGTAGCCGGCGCATCGGACCTCGCGCAGCTCCATGCGCCGGACCCCGCAGCAGCGCTCCTTGTCGTCCCGGCACTGCCGCTTCTCAGCCAGGCTCCCGGCGCAGCGCGTGGCGGGGCAGCGCCCCACGTCGTAGTAGGGCGAGCCGGAGGCATCTGGGAAGCACTCGCCGGGCAGCCGGATGAGGCTCTGCTCCGGCCGGGCCCGGCAGCTCGGCTGCCCCTTGCCTGAGAACAAGGGGAGGAGAGAAGAGAGGTCAGGTCCTGGTGGTGGAAACCTCTTTGTGCCCCCGGTGCCCTCCCCAGGGCCAGGCAGAGCCCCTTGCAAGCCCAGGAACACAATCCTGGAAAGGGGGAAGGAGCTGCCCAAGAGCTGCTGCACCCTCCAGCCCCATCCCATGGCACGGCCATCCAGGACCCTGCGGGACGCGTGTGCCTGGGCTACAGGGGCAGGAGGGACCCAGCGCCGAGAAACCCCCTGGGCAGCCTCCGCCAGCCCGGGGCAGCCTTGCCGGCAGGTTGCGCTCTGCAGCCCCCCCGCCAAGGGCATGAGTATGGCATTGCCCCTGCCCTGGAGCTGGGGCTCCTGCTGCCCCAAAGGCATCCGGCTCCTAATGCTTCTGGGCGCTCTCCCTTCCCCGACGGGGGCAGACGGCATGCAGGTCCTTCTCCCTGTGGCACAAGAGCCCTCGCTGCCCCCGTGGCAGGGCTTGCACGGTCCCAGCAGCCAGGACTCACCCAGCACGGTCAGGCGGGCGATGGCAGATTTGATGGCGCCCGCATCGGAGCTGGCCTTGCAGTGGTAGGCACCGGCGTGCCGCGGCTGCAGCTCCTTCAGCACCAGGCGCCCGTCGTACCGGTAAACCTTCCTGTCTAGCAGGGTCCCGTTGTGGTACCTGCAGGGACCGGCCCCCCCAGGCTGAGCCAGGGGGTCTGGGGGAGCTCCTGGTCTCCCGTGCATGCTCAGCCCTGCTGCTGCCCCTCACATCCATCCCAAAGCACAGCCCATGCCCCCCGCTGTGCCAGGCCTGGGCTCCCTCCCCATGGCCCACAGCCCTGCTTGCACCCCAGCCCGGGGGACGCCGGGGCCCAGCGCTCGCCCTGCCCTGCCGCTCACCAGTAATACTTCCTGGGCACGGGGGTGCCCGAGGCTTTGCAGCACAAGGTCACTTGCTGCCCGGCGGTCCGGACCTTCGAGTCGGGGTGCATCACCATGTAGGGCTTCTCTGCCGGGAGAGAGGGGGCAGCGGGTGTTGGGAGGTCAGGACCCTGCCCATCCCCATGGCCGCCAGCCCTCCCCATCTGTGTTACCCCACTTCGGTGCTGGCCCAGCTTCCCCGGGCTTAGCCGTAACCCGCCCCCGGGCAGTTTGGGGGTCCGGGTGGCCAGGAGGGATGCACGTGCTGGGGGTCCAAGCTGAGCGCTAGCACCTGTCTGAGCCCAGGGCACCAGGCGCAGTGCCCGGGACCCCCGCAATCCTGGCTTGGTGAGCAAATCCAGCTTGCAGCTGAGACCCAGCACGCTGCGGCTGGCAGCGCTAGGAGGCTGTTACCCCCCGTGGTGGAAGCTGCACCTCCCTGCCCCCCGGTGCCACGTGGGCCCCTCACCCAGCCTGCGGAGTGTGACCTGCACCGTGGACGTCTGGGGGCCGCTGGCGATGACGGGGGCCGCGCCCGGGGAGAACCGCTCCAGCTGGACAGTGACGTTGGCGGCGCTGCCGGCACACACGCCCGGGACGCGGAAGCGGCCGCGCTGGTCAGTCCGGGCCAGCGTGGCCTGCGGCCGGTCCTGCAGGGCGACGCGGGCGTTGGCAAGGGCCGACCCCTCGGCCGAGACCACGGTGCCCAGCAGCGTGTGGTCCGGGCAGGTGCAGCCGCTGCAGTCCTTGTTCGCCTTGCCCGCGGCGCAGGTCAGCTGGCAGGCTGCACGGGCACAGCGGGGGAAGGCGGTGAGGCTGGGCCACCTGCCCACGGCACGCCCCGGCGTGGATGGGGGACCCTCGGTGCTCTTCTCTCCCCGGCAGGAGCAGTGGGGGCCTGGCCCCGTGGCATTGGCTAACTGAGAACACCCCAGAAGAGGGGCAAGCTCCACGCCGTATGCGCCACGGGCACGGGGGATGATGCCTGCTTAGCCGGGGAGAGCCAGGCTGGGCTGCGGGCGGGGAAAGCAGGATGGGGACGTGGCACTGGGCATGGCTGGGCAGCCTGGCGAGGAGCTCCAGGTGTGGCAAGGCAGCTCCAGGGACATGGACAGGCCCAGCAGACTCATCCCTGGCTATGGGGCACCAAGGAGGGCAGAGCCCCTGGCTCCCCGCTGCAGCACAAATGCAGGGCAGAGGCCTTTCGATGAGCTCCCTGGGAGCGGGGGCATCACCCTGCTCACGGCCTGGGCACCGCTGCAGGAGCTGTGGGCATGCAACAGCCAGCGCGGCTTCCTCTGGACGTGCCATGCAGCCCTGCAATCCCCTGCAATCCCCTGCCCTGGGCCTCGGGAGGGCTGCGGCATGGCCGGTACCTGGGCAGGGGGTCCGGGCACACTTCTGCACCTCCGAGGGGCGGCCGGCGCAGCGTGACGTCCTGGATTTCTTGCAGCTCCGGCGCCGGAGTCGCTTCCCGCCGCTGCCGCAGGTCTTGGAGCAGGGGCTCCAGGCGCCCCACGGGCCCCACGTGGCCTCTGGGGCAGAGGGACCAGCACCGTCAGGCTCTGGATGCGCCACTCAGGGACCCGCGGGCTCCGAGGCAGATGCAGGGCACCTACCCCCGAGCCCGAGGGCCCAGCCCAGCCCTGCTAGAGGCCAGAGCCCCGGTTACCATCTGCGGGTGGCCCTGGCCAGCAAGCCCGTGCAAGGTGCCACCATGCCCAGGCCATGCCAGGGCAAGGCACAGAGGGTGGGTCACCCCCCAGTCCCGGGCAGCCCGTTACCTGCGCAGGGCCCGGCGCTGCACACCCTGCGCTCCAGGGCCTTGCCCGCGCACTCGCTGTCCATCGGCCGCGCCAGGGGCTGGGGGTTCACGCAAGCGCGGTGCCGCGTCTGGATCCCGCTGCTCCCGCAGGCGGTTCTGGAACAGGCGCTCCAGGCCGACCAGTGCGACCAGTACGCGTGCTCTGGGGAGGCATCACGGGGTGCGGAGGTGACCGAAGCCCCCCGACTTTGGTGGGGCCGTGCTGCCTACACCAGGGCTTGGCTTGGCTCTGGGACCTTGTGATCCTTTGCGGCCCTGCAGCCAAGTATGTCCCTTCCCTGCCCCTATAGCGGGGGGTATGTGTGACCCCTCACCCGGACCCCTTGGCCCCAGGGACCAGCTGGCCCAGACATGGGAGCCCCGGCTCTCTGAGCTGGCAGGCGAAGGGTTAAGTTTCCCAGGGCTGCCTCCCCAGGTGAGGTGGGGGTGGGCTGATTCCCTCCCCCTGGGATTGGGTCCCTGGGGCTGGGACCTGCAGAAAAGCCCAGGGCTGAGGCTGGGCAGGTTTCTTTGCTGGGGCCGGGGCGAGAGCCCGGGGAAGGGCTGGCTAGGCAAGCAGAGACAAGGCAGCTTTGCAAATGATGCAGGGAAAGCAAGCAGGGATCATTAGCTCCTCATCAGCTCTCAGGGTGCACCAGGAAGCCATTAGCAAACGGGCATGAAACAAAGCCAGGGAAGAGCCTTCCTACCCAGCCGGGGGCAAAGCCTGCAGCTCGGGGCTGTGGTTCAGAGCCTGACCTTGTAACCGCGTGCAGAAAGGGGCTGCTCAGATCTATGCAGGGCGATCCGGGGGTGCAGACTAATGCAGGGCTCTGCGTTCAGGGGAGAGGGTCTGGGGCAGACCCTTCAAACGTAGATACTCTGAGATGCGGGGAAGGGGCTGTCTGGGCCTGGGGGGCAGCTCGCATGCTTTCTCACTGAAACTCTCTTCTAATGGGTAGAGGAAGCCCCGAGAAGGGCAGCCGGGATGGTCAGGGGCATAGAGAGACTCGAATGGCAGCATTAGGAACGAGGCAGCTGCAATGAGAGAGGCCTGCAAGCCTCCTGACTGGTGCAGAGAAAGCGAACGGGGATTAGCTCTTAACCGCCCTCGGGGCACCAGAGCCCGGGGGAACCAGGAAACCATTAGCAAGCTGTCTCCCTCGGCCTGGAAGCCCACCCGATGCTGTAGAGCAGTGATCCTCAACAGGGCTGCCATGAGATCCTCCCAAGGGTGCTGTGAGGGGCTGTGCAACATCAGCACAGTTGCATCTGCAAACACCTATGCACAATTTGCACACTAAACCCAGGCAGTTCAAATAAGACCCCGGGACGTCAAACATATCCTGCCCTGCTCACAGTTGCTTGCCACACAAGTGTTATTGCTCCAGTGGTTTTGTGTGGTCACAAAAACAAATGAGGAGAGACTCTGAAAGGCCTGTGGCTGTGCTCAGAGAAGTTATGGAGAGGAGCCTTGAGGACCACCAGGCTCAAAGGGGCTGGACAAATCTCTGCAGGGTCAATGGGCTACTCAATAGGACAGCCAGGGCTGCAGCCCCTGCGTTAGGATTGCCCCAGGCTCTGACTGCCGGCACGGACACATCTGCCCAGACAAGCTTGCACAAGCACTGAGCATCTCTCCCCTGCCCCTGAGATGCAGGGCAGGGGCTAGAGCCAGGTGCCAGCTCTGATGTTCCCAGCCCCTTAACTCCTTAGGACTGTGCTAATCAGTGGAGAGAGGCAATGGAGAGGGCTGGGCGTGGAGAGGTGCGTGCATCAGCAGGCAGGCATTGCTCCGCACACATAATAGAGGGGGCTTGAGGACTGCAAGCACCTGACGGTGAAATGAAGATTGGCTCTGCAACACTCGTGCACTAAAAACCCAGGGCGCACCTGGAAGCTGTTAGCAATCAGGTGGGGAACGAGCCCCGGGAAGCTCTTTCTTTACCCAGCCTAGAGCTGCTTCTTAGCCAGGCTGCAGGACGAGCAGAGCAGTGGGGGGCGAGCACCAAATCCTCTCTGGACCCAAGAGAGACCAGAGCTGGGGCTGGAGGGGCCCGGGGTGCTCGGGTGGCCCCAGGCAGGGTGTTTTCATCCAAGCTCCCTCCCCAGAGCCCTTGTAGATGCAGCCCCATTGCTGACCTACTCCCTGCCCAGGGAAACCTTCCCCTGTCAGCCCAGAGCCGTGCGGGAACAGGGGGACCCAGTGTCTGGCTGCACCGAGCAACGGCAAAGCTCCCTGTTTGCACACCTCGTGCATGCATCTAGCAGAGGGGTGGAGGGACAGTGCCCCTTATGCACCCCCGGCTGTGACCCCCTGGGCCCGGCGTGGCTGCTCCCAGCCGGATAACTGCAGCCTACTCACCCAAGGGGCACAAGAAGCGGACGTGGTAGTTGGAGCAGGTCCTGCCCTCGGGCTGCTCTTGGTTGATGCACCAGAAGCCCTTGCGGGGGCTGGCGTGCACGAACTCGCCCACGTCCCGTGGCAGCTCCCACTCGGTGGTGCGGGCCTCGAGGGCCAGGGGCTGGGCGCACACGCGGCCCTGGTAGTAGAAGCGAATTGCCTCCAGGGTCTCGTAGTCGCCGTCCCCGCCCGGGTGGTCGATGTTGAACCAGGAGGTCCACTCGGTGCCTGAGGGGCAGGGAGAAGAGCGGCTCAGAGGGAGCGGGGCGCTGCGTGTGCGAGCCGCAGGGGCAGGTCGATAAGACCGCTCTGCTCTTGACGGCTGCAAGCAAGGGAGCGCTGGATGGGGATGAGGTCTGCTAGACAGAGGGGGGACAAGGCAACCTTGCAGCGGTAGCGAGTGTGTTGTATTCCTAGAACAGCACGGCTTACAAGCGGTCAGAGGGACGTCGGGTTGGAAGGGGGCTCGTGGGGTCGCATCTCGTCCAGCCCCCCCTGCTCAGGGCAGAATCACCGCTGAATAAACCGTCCCAGCCAAGGGTCTCTCCAGCCTGCTCCCCTCACTTCAAGGATGGAGATCCCCTGCCTCTCCACGCAGCCTGTCCACCCTCCGAGTCACATCTTTCCTCCTCATCTCCAACCTAAACTCCCCCTGCCTCAGCTTGAGGCCGTGGCTCCTAGTCCCGTCCCCTACAGCCACGGAGAAAAGCCCATCTCCATCCACACCCTTTCAGGTAGCTCAAGACAGTTACCAAATTCACTGAAGAGAGTGGAAAAATTGTTCTTGATTTGCAAGTTAATGCAGTCCAGTAGGCTGCTGGCTTTTCTGGCAATAAGAGTCGGCTCACGTTCAGCTTGTGGTCCGCTGTGACACCCAGGTCCTTCTCCGCGGTACTGTATGGATAAATATCCCAAGCTATGTGCTCAGGGTGAGAGCCCAGGAAGGGAAGCAGCAGCAGAGCTGGTCACAGACCTGAAACTGAGACGACTGTGGGACATTCGGACTCTCTCATTAGAGACCAGATAGTCCGGGGCTGTTATACTGAACAAGCCAGGGAGCTCTTACTAAAAGAAGGGGACCTGACAGTACAAAGGGCAATTTATATATGTCAGGTAGGAAAAGACGCGTATTAAGTGCAGGTTCAGGCTCAGATGAGAAGGAAGAGCTCTTCCTGCGAACAGTGGAAGATGAGCTCAAAAGACTGGCTATTTAATTCATCATCTCACAGACAACGAGGGTGGCAGGGACCTCGGGAGGTCGCATCTAGTGCAGCCCCCTGCTCCAAACAGGACCAGCCCCAACTGCACCATCCCAGCCATGACCACCTCCAAGGACGGAGACTCCCCCACCTCTCTGGGGAGCCTGCTCCAGCACTTCAACCCCCTCCCAGCGAGAGTTTTTCCTAATATCCAACCTCCCCTTCCCTTGCTGCACTGTGAGCCCATTGCACTTGCATTGCCTGCAAGGCAGATACTGGGGCACGAGGGAACGTGATCACAAACTGAACCAGAGAGGGGCATACGGGGCTTATAGAAGTGAAAGAGTCAAAAAAAAGTGTCAAAAGTTGAGACTGGAGGGACCACTTGAGCACTAGGAGAGGGCGCCCTGGCACTGAGATCGAAAGGGGAAAGAAGAGAATAAGAGGTGGTGGTACGCCGGGGGCCGCGGCCAGTTTGGGCTTGTATGGAGCACTGTGCTACGAGGCCTTGTACCATAGAAAGGCTGAAGGATGGCACTGATTTGGAGGCACTAGTAGCATGGTCTGAAGATATAGCTACCTCTTCCTGTCTGTAGTTGACAGTAAGTTTCTGGATATAAGAAAGGGCTGTTTCACATCACAAACCTCAAAGTCTAGTGAAAGAGAAGATGAAGTCGCCACCCATCTCCTCCCCTCGCCCTTGGGGATGAAGGCAGATGCTGCGACTGCCTGGAAAAGGTCCAAAGAGCAATGTGCGCTGCACACGAAAGCCACCGAAGCAGACGTACGAGAGGAAGAGTGGGAGGTTACTCTGTTCTGAAGTCGCAGGCAAAGGATAGGTATAGCGCCTGCTAAACAGAGGGGAAGGGGAATGACTTGAAGAAATAATTAAAATGTTTGAAGATTGTTGCATCCCTAGAAAAAACAGTGACTTGAGGAAAGAGATGTTCAGCATGAGAACAGAAGGGGAACCAGTGGGAGAGCTGTCCCAGACCTGAGCCTACAAGCCAGTCCTGGGAATACGGACCCCGCGCAGGCGCTCTCTTGAAAGACTAGATGCTACAGGGAAAAAAGCTTGAGTGATTATTGAGAGGGACCTGCTACTAGAAAAGGCAGCGTGTTTGCCGAGCTGCAGAGCAAGCAGAAATGCATGCACAGAGCCCAGAGGAAGACGCACAGGAGCCGACTCCAGCCAAAGAGCGGCCCGCAAAACCGCAGCGGGGCAAGGAGTCGCGTGCGGAGCAATAAACACCATCAGCGTTGTGCCAGCCTGCATGAGTCGAGAGAGTGCCCAGCATTCGGGCAAAAATACAGCTGTGACGCACTGAACCGCCGTGCTAAAATGTGCGGAGAAAATAGAAACGTATAAGCCGTGAGCGCAGGAGCAGCCTCCAGGGAGAAGGCAGGAAGAGCGCGTTTCCAAGCATGAGTCAAGGAGAGCCCATTTTAATGGCTAGTTAAAATGCAGATGGAACAGCACTTGCATGACATTACTCGCAGGATAAATACTGGGGCACAAGGAAGCATAACCACAAACCACAGAGCAGAGGTATAAGGGGCTCAGAAGTGAGTCTAAAGGCGCGGACGGGGGATCCAGTGCTAGGAGAGGCTCCCCTGGCACCGAGATACAAGACACGCGTGTGTGGCAGCCCGCAGAGGAGAGCTCCTCGCTGTGGGCTTGTACGTGTGCAAGGTGCTAGGTCTTGTGAAGAAGCCGTGTACCACAGAGAGGCTGAAAGATGGCTCTGAACTAGACTGGAAGGCACTAATAGCATCGATGGAGATTAATAGCATCCGTAAAGATGTGGTCACAGGGAATGGATGCCGGGCAGTGACATGCGAACTGCGGTTCAGAGCTGCAGCAGAGCCAGGGAGACGTGCCTGGAGGGAGAGACTAATAGACGAGCTACCAAACGTGGCAGCAGACGGCATCGCTAGGGGACTAGCCGAACCCACAGCCGGGTCCATTCCTCGGCCCTTGCAGGGAGGGGAGGAGGAGGGGGACAGCTCTGCGTAGACCCAAAGGAGTTGAACAAGCGCACAGAAAGAGAGCACTTTCTCCAACCCACAGAAGAAGCGAGCTGTTGTCAGCTATGGCAGAAGCCAAATCCTTCAGCATGTCAGATGCTTCAGCAGGATTTGGGTAGATCCTCTGGACACACAGATTCATAGATGTTAGGGTTGGAAGGGACCTCAATAGATCATCGAGTCCGACCCCCTGCAACACGTCGTGGTGTTGACACGCCACGAATCCACGGGCAGGGCGAGGGAAGCAGCGGCGATGCAAAATAAAGCGTGTCCGAGCAGTCTTACTTCAACGTGCTGAAAAGATGTTTACAGTGGTGGGAAATCCCACTCGGGCGACCGAACGCAGGTGTGACACCGTACGCGGGAAAGATCGACCTTGTCCACGAGAAACTTCCTCGCTGACCTTGCTCTGAACCCCCGTGTCCTGCCGTACCTGCTCAGGAAGTCCCTCGTTTCCCCCCATTGTACTTCTTCTTCCAAATCATCCAGCTGCTTTCTGTAATCATCTCTTCTGCTGCCTTCCCCCGTTCCGGTCCCCTTCCTGACCGAGCTGCGCGTGCGGCTGTACTTCTGTTGGTCCACAAGCCTCTTTCCCTCGCTGCTTCCCTGGTCCCCGCGGCGTCCTTCAGCCGGGGCCGTCGCCGTCTCCCCTTGACTCTTTTCCCAGGACTTTCACTGCAGCTTCTTTAACACTTTTTTCGTGCTTTCCCAATGTCTGTTGCCATCTTTCTCGCTTTCTTTGGCTGCCAACATCTCAAGCTGATATTTCTTCGTAACAAAAGGTGCCTTCAGTTTTGCAGGATTAAACTTGGTCCCCTGACTCTCCTCACCTTTGGCTGTGCTAGTTCTTGGTCCTGGCTTCTTGGTCCTAACGAGAAGGTGAATTTAATGATCTAAAATACACTGAGCCCTTAGCAGACATCCACGGATGCCGCTGAAGGAGGACTGGGAGCAGTGCTATTACAGCGTCTGGGAGCCGGTCTTGCGTGCGTCCGGGGCTGAGTCAGCTGCAGAAAAACTGTATGCCGAAATTTGAAGAGAGGCCATCGGACAGGCTTGTGGATGCACAAGATTTCATGACTTTATGAGCAGCGATTCACTGCACTGGGCTGGACTGTCCAAAAAAGGACTTGGAGATGATGGGAAAGCAGGGCCGGCATGGTCCTCGGGGTGTCGCGTCTAGTCCAGCCCTTGCTCCAGGCAGGATCGGCCCAGCCAGGGGTCTGTCTAACCTGCTCCTGAACCTTGCTCCAGGGATGGAGATTTGGCAGCCTCCCTGGGCACGGCTGGATCACCCCCAGGGCCAGACAGTGCCCCCCAACCCCCCGTCTAAATGTCCCCTGCTTGCCTTGGTAGGAGTTTGTTAGTGCCATCTGCTCCTCTCCAGACTAATATCCCTTGGAGTTCAGCTTCCTTCGTAAGCCAGGCTTCCCGGGACATGAATAATTGTTGCAGCTCTGCAGTGGACTCTTTCCAACCTGTCCACCTTTTCTTCTTGAAATCTGGGGCCCAGCACTGGATGCAGGACCCCGGGTCTCTCCACTGCTGAGCAGAGCGGAAGAACCACTTCCCTTGGTTGCACGTGACACTTGTAGTAATACAACCCCGTTTGCCGTTGGCTTTTTGGCAACAAGAAGACGCTGCCGGCTCATATTGTGCTTATGATTTACTATAACCACCCCCAGGTCCTTCTCCGCAGTATTGCAGCACAGCCCGGCGCTCCTCGGCCTGTATTTGTACCTGCAATTATGTTGTCCCAAGTCCAAGGCTTTGCACTTGTTGGATCTCATCGGGGTGGTTGTGGATTGTTTTTTCCAGCTTATCCAGGCCATCCTGGATCCCAGCCCGGCCCTGCCGAGTCTGCAGCTCCACCCAACTCGGTGTCGCCAGCACATTTGCCAAGTGTGCGCTCAGTCCCATTGTGCAGTTCATTAATGAAGATATTAATGCCCAACCCAGGGCAGACCCCTGGGGAGCCCCACTTGATACCTCCTCCTAACTAGCAGTGGCTACTCCATTGAATGCACCACGTTTGCGTCCACCTTACAAATGCTTTCATCTAGTCTGTATTTCCTTGATGCAAATGTTGTAGGAGACTGTGTGGAAAGCCTTGTTCCGCTCCCATCCACAGACTCCATCACCTTATCATAGGTGGAAATAAGGTTGGCCAGGCATGAAATGCTGCAGCGGCTACATGTAAAATTGCACAAGTCTGATAATCCTATGACCCCGGCTGACTTCCTGCCCCTTGGGCAGGGGCTGGACTCGATCTTTCGAGGTCCCTTCCAGCCCTGATGTCTATGAGAGCTATGAAATGACCCCGGCCTTCCAACCTGAACATCACTTAATGGTAGCAGATGTGCTTTGACGATGGGGTGAAGGGATGCCCAGCCAAAACAACCAACGATGCCCCATGAGCGACTTGCTCTTCCATGGGACAAAGTAGGCATCGACCTGTTGGGAAGACACGACAAGGGACCGCTTAAATTTCCTAGAAGTGGTGATGCTTGGGGGTACCCCAGCGACAACAGCTGTCCGGCATACAACGGCTATGTTTGCATGCCGTGCCGTCCCAAGAGCTGGAATTACTGGCGATGGGCCGTGTGGCGGGCCAGTAGCGGGCGCTCCCGCCTTGAGCCGCCCACCTCCCTGTGCCCGATCACCACCTTCCCGGCTCCGAGTGCCTCCCTGGGGTGCCTCCCGTCCGGCCGACCCCTTCCCTGGAGCACCCCCGCTAGCCTGGGGGTCCCGCTGCCACCATCCAAGGCTCTGGACCCAATTCTGGCTCTGCGCGCCTTGGAAAACGCAGGCCTGATCGTCCAATGGGTCCTAGACCCAATACAGGCACTTGGGGCACTTCCCCAAGGCAGGGGCTTAATAGGAAAGTCTCCCTTAGTCCACAGACCTACGGGGCATAATTTAGACCTCCCCTCAATAAGTCTCCCACACCGGTCACAAGGAGAACTTGATTATGACAGGGGTAGGGCGGAAACAGGGTAAAAGGTAGAGCAGTGTCATGGAAATATCAGAGGAATCCCATAGAGCAAACCAGGGTGGCTGAGGTAGCCGTTTAAACACGCATCTGAGTTACTGAAGCTAAATATCTAGTCGGATCTCAAGTATCTTACTCACTCACATCGTCCAGAGCTGGTTGGAGTTCCCTCTGGAGGCAGGTTGCTCTGAGCATGCGGTGATGAGGAGAGAGCCCGTTTCAGACGGTGAAGCTCCTCTCCCAGGTTCAGATTCACCTGGATGACCGCGTGGCGAATGGCTCCTTCTTCCTGGACTGGGCCTTTAAATAACCTCCCTGACCTCAGCAGCCCGGGCCAATCGAAGCTGCCAATACTGGCCACAAGCCGACCAATTTAAAAAGCATCCCTGGCTACCTGGGCGGTGAGCGGGGCTTTTCCCTCCCCCCCTTGCCCAGGTGACCAGAGCATCGCCTCCCAGGCCCCAGGCTTTTGTCATGTAGACAGGGGGAAGATCCCCGCCCTGAGGGATTCAACACCAGCCTCCCACGCTGGCACAGACAGATTCCTGAAGAGGGGCACAGATGGGGGCATTTCTGCCACACTTCCCCCCCTCCTTTATAAGCTCGGACACGGGGCCTCTCAGGGCCGTGGGTCTGGGTGTGTCGGGTCAGGGAGTTCCCACGGGATGCCAGAAGAAGAGAAAAAAAACCCGAAAACCTGAAACGAGTTATAACAGTAACATACAGAAACCATAAAACCTGATGGCAGTCTTACACTAGTGATCTCCTCACTAGTCCCGAGCCCCGAGGACCTGCTACACAGAGCCCTTTCGTGACAAGGCATCCGCTATCACGTTCTGGCTTCCCTTGATGTGCTCGACAGTGAAGTTGAACTCGTGAAGCTGCCAGGCCCATCGCTGCAGCTTGGCATTGGTGTTGTGCATGGTCTGCAGCCACTGCAGTGGGGCATGGTCCGACAGGACAGTGAACTGCTGTCCCCACAAGTAGGGCTTCAGCTTGTTCAGGGCCCAGACGATGGCCAAGCACTCCTTCTCGATGGAGGACAGGTTTCGCTCCCGAGGGATTAGCTTCCGGCTGAGGTACGCCACGGGGTGCCGTGTCTCCTGGTGCTCCTGTAAGAGCACGGCTCCCAGTCCTACGTCGGAGGCATCCGTTGCCACGTAGAAGGGTTTATCCTGGAGCGGTGCCTTCAGGATCGGTTGTTTGACCAGGGCAGCCTTGAGGGTGTCGAACGCTTCCTGGCACCCCTGCTTCCAGACCACCGGGTCCGGGCTGCCCTTCTTGGTCAGCTCGTGCAGCGGGGCTGCGGTTGCTCCAAACCCCGGGACAAATCTTCGGTAGTAACCCGCCAGGCCAAGGAAGGCTCTGACTTGCTTCTTGGTCTGTGGAGGCGGCCAGTCTTTGATGGCCTCGATCTTGTCCCACAAGGGAGCAATCTGACCTCCACCCACACGATGACCCAAGTACACTACCTCCGATAGTGCCCACTGGCACTTCTTGGCTTTCACCGTAAGACCAGCTTGCTTGATCTTACCTAGCACGGTGGTCAGGTGAGTCAGGTGCGACTCGAAATCTGGACTGAAGATGGCGATGTCATCGATGTAAGCCAGGGCAAACTGCTCACATCCTTGCAGCAGATTATTGATCAGTCTCTGGAAAGAGGCGGGCGAGTTGCGCAACCCGAAAGGTAAAACTGTGAACTCGTATAGCCCCGTAGGTGTGGTAAAGGCAGACTTGGCCATGGCATCCGGGTCCAGGGCCATCTGCCAAAATCCTTTGGACAGATCGAGAGTTGAGATCACCTTGGCTGGGCCCAGGCGATCCAGCAACGTGTCCATCCTGGGCATAGGGTACACATCAGGGGTGGTAATAGCATTCAGTTTCCAGTAGTCCACACAGAACCGGATGGTCCCGTCCTGCTTCCGGACGAGCACCACCGGACTGGCCCAGGGACTCGTCGAAGGCCGGATTACCCCCAACTCCTCCATCTCTGCGATCTCCCGTTCTATTTCTTGCCTCACTTTCTCATTGACTGGGTAATGTCGGGAGTATATAGGGCGATGGCTGCCCGTCTCTATCGAGTGTACCGCCAGGTCCGTTCTACCTGGTTTGTTAGAGAACACAGTCTCAAAGTCCTTGAGCGCTGCGAGCAGCTGGTCCTTGTCCTGGGAGGGCAGATGGTCCGGCAGGCGGAGTTCCTCGATCCCTGCCTCGCCATCCCAGTCTCCATACGTGACTGGCTCCTCGGGGTCCTCCGGAGTTCCCTCAACGGAGGGGACCCAGAATACCATCTCCTTTCTGTCGTAGTAGGGTTTAAGCATGTTCACGTGAATTGTCTTAGGTTTCCTACCCTTAATACCCACTACATAGGTCACATCATCCAGTCTGTCCAGGACAGCATGGGGACCTTCCCAAGCAGCTTGCAGCTTGTCTGTTTTTAGTGGCAGGAAAACCATCACATTCTCACCCCGCTCAAAGGTACGTAAGCGGGCCTTCTCATCATACCAGGACCTTTGCTTCTCCTGGGCCTGTCCCAGGGAGTCCCGTGCCACCTTCATCATGTCAGGCAGTTTTTGACGAAAGTCAAGCACATACTCCACCACGGAGGTCTTTGTGGAAGCTATCTTCCCTTCCCACTCCTCTCTCACCAAATCGAGAGGACCTCGCACTCGCCTCCCAAACATCAGCTCGAAGGGCGAGAACCCAGCGGATCCTGGGGCACCTCCCGGTAGGCAAAGAGCAGGTGCGGGAGTTTCTCATCCCAGTCATTGGGGTTGGAGTCCACATAGGCCTTGAGCATCCCTTTCAAGGTGCCATTGAACCTTTCCACCAGCCCATCTGTCTGAGGGTGGTAGGCTGTGGTCTTAAGGTGTTGCACCCCACAGCAGTCCCACAGGCACTCCATCACCTCCGCCATGAAGTTCCCACCCTGGTCCGTCAGGATCTCGGAGGGAAAACCCAGCTGGCAGAAGACCTTGATGAGGGCATCAGCCACCACGGGGGCTTCGATGGAGGACAAGGCAACTGCCTCCGGGTACCGCGTTGCGTAATCCACCAGAGTCAGTATGTATTTCTTTCCTCTCTGAGTCCTATGCTTCAGCCGTCCCACAATGTCCACTGCCACCCTGTGGAAGGGTTGGTCTATGATCGGGAGGGGCTGCAGAGGAGCCCTTCTCTTGTCCCCGCTTTTGCCCGTCCGCTGGCATGTCTCGCAGGATTTGCAATAGTCCGTCACATTCTGGGCAATTCTGGGCCAAAAAAAGTTCACCTGCAACCGCTGGCGTGTCCGTTCCCTGCCCACGTGACCCGCACACGGTAAATCGTGAGCCAGGGCAAGCAATTGCTGTCTGTATTTCCGGGGTACAATGAGCTGGCGTGCCTTTTCTGAAGTGTCAACCTTGGCTTCGGCTAACCATTTACTGCACGTGTCCTCCAACAGGGCCACATCATCAGTCAAGGACTTCCCGGGTTGTGGGCGCGTATTCTGGAATTTTTTCCAAAAATAGTCCAGTCCTAACTTGAACCTTTTAGACACAGCAGCTTTGAAGGCATTCTAGTCATCGGCTGCGTCTGAGGGCAGGCTGTTCAGGACACCGCCGAGTCGCCTCCTGCCAGAGCACACAAGTGCATCGTGAGCTTTTCCTCCGGCACCTTGCACCGCTGGGCTTGTCTTTCGAAGTTGCTTAGGAGCACCGCAGGATCGTCTCCCTCTCGGTAGCGAGCGAAGGCGGAGACATCCAGCTTGGGGTGTTCCCCGGATGCTTGTGGACTGCTCACATTTCCCCCGTTGCTCTGCAGACGGAGCTGAGCCTCCAGCTTTTTCTCCTCCAGCTGGGCTTCCCTCTCCATCCTTTTCACTTCTAGCTGTCGTTGTCCCCTCTCGCGCTGAGCCTCCAGCTCCAGCCTTTTTAACTCCATCCTTTTCAGCTCCAGCTCACGGAGTCTCTGCCGCTCCCCCTCGGAGGGTGATCTCTCAGCAGCCTCCGGGCTTGCCGAGCGGGAGCATGCTCCTGGGTCGGACTCAGGAGTTGTCGAGAGTGAAGCTGATGCTTGTTCTGACTCACTGGTGCACAAGTGTTTAACCAGCTCTTCCTTCTTTAGCCCTTTCTTCATGTGAAGGCCTCTCTCTTTTGCCAGTTCTTTCAGTTCAGGCACGGTCCTCCGGACATACTCGTCCGCCATCCTGACTCTCTACACTATCCAGTCGAAGCAATGTCAAAATTGGATGTCTAATTGTTTCAAATTGGAAATTGTTTGCTCAAGGGATTTCAATGACTCTATTCCTTTCCCCAAATTATGCCTGAAATACAGCAGGGTATTCGGATCCCACCGCTACCACCATGTGTGGCGGGCCAGTAGGGGGCACTCCTGCGTTGAGCCGCCCACCTCCCTGCGCCCGATCACCTTCCAGGCTCCGAGTGCCTCCCTGGGGTGCCCCACGCCCGGCCGACCCCTTCCCTGGAGCACACCCACTAGCCTGGGGTCCCGCTCCACCCTCCAAGGCTCTGGACTCACTTCTGGCTCTGCGCGCCTTGGAGAACGCAGGCCTGATCGTCCAATGGGTCCTAGACCCAATACAGGCACTCGGGGCACTTCCCCAAGGCAGGGGCTTAATAGGAAAGTCTCCCTTAGTCCACAGACCTAAGGGGCCTCCTCGGCATAATTTAGACCCACCCCTCAATAAGTCTCCCACACCGGTCACAAAGGAGAACTTTATTGATTACAGGGGGTAGGGCGGAAACAGGGTAAAAGGTAGAGCAGGATCATGGAAATATCAGAGGGATCCCATAGAGCAAACCAGGGTGGCTGAGGTAGCCTTTTGATCATGCATCTGAGTTACTGTAAGCTAAATATCTAGTCGGATCTCAAGTATCTTACTCACTCGCATCGTCCAGAGGTGGTTGGAGTTTCCTCTGGAGGCAGGTCGCTCTGAGCATGCGGTGATGAGGAGAGAGCCCGTTTCAGATGGTGAAGCTCCTCTCCCAGGTTCAGATTCACCTGGATGACCGCGTGGCTAAAGGCTCCTTCTTCCTGGCCCGGGCCTCTGAATAACCTTCCTGACCTCAGCAGCCCGGTCCAATCGAAGCTGCCAGTGCTGGCCACAAGCCGACCAATTTAAAAAGCATCCCTGGCTACCTGGGCGGTGAGCGGGGCTTTTCCCTCCCCCCCTTGCCCAGGTGACCAGAGCATCGCCTCCCAGGCCCCAGGCTTTTGTCATGCAGACAGGGGGAAGATCCCCGCCCTGAGGGATTCAACACCAGCCTCCCACGCTGGCACAGACAGATGTCTGGAGAGGGGCACCGACGGTGGCGTTTCTGCCACAGGGACCACTTAAATTTCCTAGAAGCGGTGATGCTTGGGGGCACCCCAGCGACAACAGCTGTCCGGCATACAAAGGCTATGTTTGCATGCCGTGGTGTCCCAAGAGCTGGAATTACTGGTGATGGGCCGCAGTTCAAACCAGGGGATTTTGAGACTTTGCTCAAGTGTATCACTAGCGTCGTGAGACCAGCCACCCCCAAACCTCCTCAGTGCAACGGACTGGCACAATGTGAAGACCCTGCTGAACAAAGCGAGGGGGGGAGAAGATGTCTGCTTGGCACCACCCCACGACGGCCCTGCGATGCGGAGAGTCGCACACAGGACTTCACTACAGCATGAGTATAGAAACTCAGCTCCCTGACACGGGTCCAAAATGAAGGGTGCCAAATCATCCGGGATGATGCGGGAAGGACCGGGCAAGCACAGTCGGATGCGGAGTTGCCGCAAAGGGGTAAGACCTCTGCCACCGTCAAGTGTGATGCAGCGCAAGCTTGGCCAGGTGGACGCTGGCCGGTTAAAGCTATGCTAACCAAAAGGAGTCACCTCGATAACAAATGAAGGCCAAATGTGAAGAAGGCGTGAGAAGCATCTGCTCAAAATCCCTGACAACGATGTGAACAAAACTGGAAGAGAGACACCAGCCGACGCTCTTTACAAGACCCACAACCTGACTGGGGGGACATCGAAATGCGGACAAGGATAAAGGGGGCTGGTGATATACAGTGAAGCTGGAAGATTGCTGACATGGCCAAAGAGATCGATGGGGACGTGGCAGTCTGAGTCTGGGGGGGTGGCTGCTGTCCGAAAAGCATTCGTTCAGTCACCCAAGGAACCTTGTCTGCCTTCGTTCAGTCTGGCACTTTATAAAAGGGGAAGGCGTGACACGGGGAAGGTGCTCCCGGGAGTCTGGCTGGCAGACCCCCACCATGGCGAGACCATTGCCTCTGCACTGCGTGTAGCTCTGCATGGATGTTCCCAGATAAAACAGCCATTGCAGACCTCCAGCCTCATCAAGTCTCTCGCCCCCCGCCCAGGCTGCAGCAAACGGGGATGGCCCTGCACCCGTCCCAGCCGGGCAGGTCTGCTGGGGACATCCCTGGGCCCATGCTGGTATTGGATCAGGGTGCTTTTAATTCTTGCTGGACCCCGCAGCACCCTGGGGTCCTGGTCTCGAGGTGCAAATGCAGCTCAAGTGATGCATTCAGACAGCTCTTCCAGGGCCCCTTGCAGCACGGACGGCCCCAGGGGGTGGTGTCCACGCGGGCACCCCACGTGCAGGGAGCGGTGGGGGCTTTGCACTGGGGCAGGGGCTGTCCCTGTGGACCGGGAGCCCGCAAGGGCTTCAGAGCTGGGTTTTAAGTTCAATTATTTAAATACATAAAGGTTCAATTGAGAGAGGCAGGGGTGGGAGGGAGCTGGTGCCCTCAGTCCCCTGCTCTCCCAACCCCGCACAACCCTGCTGGTGCCCCCAGCCCCGGGGCTCCTCGGGTGCCTCTCGGTGCCCGCTCGTTCTCCTGGCCGGGATGCCTAGCGACTCCGTAGCGGGGCCAGGCCTGGACCCGCCGCATCGTGCCAGCATCTCCGACGTGTGGGGGGTTACCTGCTGTGTCCACGTCAGGACCAGTCCCGTTGGGCACCTTTTTCCTGCGCTTTCCCAGTGGCTTGGTCTTGGCCAGGCGAGAATCGTTCTCCTCGGGCTCTGCTGGAGGAAGTGGAGGACAAAAGCATCGGATGTTTGCCCCGTGCTGCCCCCTGCCCCCCTTCCCCTCTCCCCCTCTCCCCCTCCCAAAATCTGATCACCGGGAGAGAAGGGCCTGGCCTTGGGGGCTTTATCAAGCCAGGAGCACAAATGCTAAGCCTCTAAATAAAAGCAGGGCCTGGGGAGACGTGATTGCAGGTGCAACGCTCAAATCCGGACCAGCGATTGCATCCGTAGCATGAACCGGCCAGCCCCAGCCCCCCGAGAGCTCAGCCGCAGCGGGCTGGGAAGAGCTACAGAAAGGTCACTGGGCAACCCGGTGGCACGTGAAATCCAGTGCTAATAAGTGCAAAGTGATGCACGTGGGGCGGGGAAATAACCTCAGATGGATGTACCCGATGCTGGGCTCTACGGGAACAGTTACCGCACGGGGAAGAGCTCTGGGAGGCATCGTGGACCCTTGGCTAAAACCATCAGCTCGGCGTTGGGCAGCCGGCAGGCGCGGGGGGAATTGCCCAGGAGGGAATTGCAAACGAAACGGAAACTCTCAATCTCCCCCTTTGTCAATCCCTGGTGCAGCCGCCCCCCGGATGCTGTGCGCGGCTTGGGTCCCCCCCTCAAAACGAGGACAGAAGAGCTGGGGAAGGTGCACGGAAAGGGGTTGGACCAGGTCTTGGAGGGAAGGCTGAACGCGGTCCGTGGAGGGTCCAGGGGACGAGCTGCATGGAAAGGGATGGAGCCTTGCCCAGTCTCTCTCGGGGCACGAGGACTAGCCCGGCGCCCAGTCACGGAAACCCTTTGCAGGGGGGCGTGAAACAGAGAACGCCTTATCCGAACCCAAAAGCAGAAAACCTCCCTGCTTGCACTCCTGAGCTCTCCCGGCAGCCTCAAACCTACCTGCCCCAAACCTCCTGACCTACCTGCCCCAAACCTGCCCTGAGGAAGTTGGGAAAACTCTTGACTTGGGACCAGCTGGAGAGAGGGAGCGGGGCGGCCAGGCTGGGGCTGACCTCGGTGCCCCAGGGCTGCTGTGCTTGGACCGGGGAGTCCTGGGGTGCCCCTGAACACAGCTCCTCGGGGGCAAAGCAGCAGGGAAACTGCCTTCAAACATGGACAGGGTCACGGGGCAAAATAAGCCGAGAAGGTGAGAGCCTGGAGCAGGATAAGCGTCTGCCCCCCGCCCCTGGGTTGTGCGCACAGGTCTTCTCCTGTAGGAGTCTGCTGCAAAGAGGATGGCGTGGAAAGTCGTATGCATGCAAAAATATGACATGCAAATAGCATGACCTGCAAAAACTGGGGGGTCTTTGCATGTGAGGGGGCAACGAGGAGGGATGGGGAGCAGGGGAACGTGGATGTGAAGAGCGCACGGGAAGGTCGGGCTGGCAGGGTCCTCAGGGCCCACGTCTAGGCAGGATCAGTCCGGCCACGTTTCTGTCCCGCTTGCTCCTGAAAATTTCCAGCGGTGGAAATGCCAGAGCCTCCTTGGGCAGCCTGTTCCCGAGCTCAGCCCCCCTCGGAGCGGGGAAGTCCTTCCTCGCCTCCGTCCTCTGCCCCTGCGCCTAGTCCCGTCCCCTCTGCCCGTCTGCATCCCCTCTGCCACCCCAGTTTGGGTACTGGAGGTCTGCGATCAAATCCCCCCTCGCTCTTCTCTTGTCCGGACTAAATAACTTCAGCTCGCCCGGCTTGTCCTCGCGTTTCCATGCACGGACCACCAGCGTCCCGCCCCCCTCCACAAAAGGGCACAGGGGAGGGCAAGGGAGCCACCCCCGTGACCTGTCTGAGCTTCGGGGTGGCCTGTCACCAGGGCCTCTGGGCTGCTCGCGGTGCCAGGTGCAATGCCCGTGCCCTGCTAGCTCGCGCCTTGCCCGGGGACTGCTCCCTGCAGCCTGGCCCGCGAGCGATGGAGGGCAGGTTTTGCACCCACAGATCTGCCCGTTAGCCCCTGGGTGCCGGGGGAGGGCAAGTGACTCTTCCCAGGCCAGGTCCCCGGCCCGGACACTGGACCCAGGTGCTCTGAGGCTCCCCGGGGTGGGGGGTCCCAGATGGTTTCCAGGTGCGGCAGCCGGGGGCCGGTGCAGAGCACCCCGGGGGCCGGAGCCCTGGCAGGGATGTCGGCTGGCCGCGGCTCCTTGCACCGCGGGGAGCCCTTGGAGCCAGCAAACATCTGGCCTTGTTTTATAGCCCCCGTCTGCTCCCGGACACTGTGTGTGGCGCTGGAAACGCTCGCCCTCGCTGCACGCCACCCCTCGCTCCAGCACCGGGGCTGGGGAGCACAGCACCCTGGGGTCCGCAGCCAGACAGCCGTGTGCAGCCCCGAGCACGGGGGGTCTGCAGCTGGAGTCCCGCGCCCCCTCCAGCCCGAAGCGGGAGCAGGAGGCAGGTCCCGCTGGGCGTCAGGAAACCTTACCTGGAGCCCCGGCACAGTGCAGCGCAGCCAGGAGCAGCAGGGCAGGCGCCAGGGCCACCATCTCGCCTGCCCCGGGGTCTCGGCGCACGGCGCAGGACAGGTCCCACCCGTGGCCTGGCCTGGCCTGGTCTCCCCTTCCTCGGCCCGGCTCCGTGCAGTCCCGCAGCAGGTTGATGGGGAACTGGAAAGTCCCGGGCACCGCGGGTCTATATAGGAGGCCTTTCCCTGGCTCGCTCCCCCATTGGTTTGTGCCGGGAGCCGCCAGAAATAGGACACGGGCTGTTGGGGTTTGGCTGGAGGGATGTCAAGAGGAAAAGCAGCCCAGCTGGGAGGCGAGGCGCTGCCCCGCGCGAGGGAGCCGGGAGCCGTGTTTGTGCAAAGCTGCTAAACTTGGATGCGCTCGGGAATGTGGAGGAGAGGAGGGGAGAGCCTGCCACGAGCTCGTGGTGCCGGTGCCGGTGCCAGGCTGGCTCCGGGGAAGCGCCGCAGGAAGGGGGTCGGGTGCTCGGGAGCAACCCCAGCCCCGCTCCTTTGTCAGCAGAGGGGACGGCTCCAGCGGTAGCTGGAGGGGCGCAGGATCTGGCCCCAGGGTGCTCAGCACGACCTGGCTGGCAGACCACCCCTTCCCCCTTCCTAAGGCTGGAGTCTTTGCGGGTCTCAGATTATTTCAGCGTCCAGCAATGCATGTCCTGTGTGAGTTAGAGCCGCCCAGGGGCTGCTCTCGCTTGTGCCGTCCGTGTCCGGCCTGTCTGCCACCCCAGGCGGGGGCAACCCCACGTCCTCGCACCCCCAGCCAGGAGTTTTCTAACCCATCACAGGGTGAGGAAAAGGCAGAGACCTGCTTGCACGGGGCTGGAAGCGCTAGCAATGCGCTGTCTGCCAGGCCGCGTCTGGCACTCAACCCCCGCCACCTCCGTGGACCCAATGAACACCCCACACCGGGCAGACGGTGCCAGGCCCTCTTTATTTGCGTGTGAGTGACAGCTCGAGCACTCGTGGGCCTGACGGCGTGGTCCCCGGAGGCCGACCCTCTGCAAGCAGGCGGCTCAGCTCCCTCCTGGGGATGGGCACTGCCCTGCCTGCTCGAGAAGGGTGGCCCCCGCCTCTCGGCATCCCACTCCCCACCCTGCCGCCCGGGCACGCCGGACCCCAGCCAGCAAGGTGCCACGGCGGAGAGCGGAGGCGAAGGCATCGGCACCGATTTGAAAAGCTGCCACCGAGCTGCAGGGCCGGGGGTGCCCGGGCAAGTGGCAGCTGCTCCTGTCCTCCCCTCTCCCCCCTGCCCCAGCTCCTCCGGCTACAGCAGCGGGGACTCGCCCCATGGACAGCACCGACCTGCACACACGGTGCGGGGAAATGGGCGGCCTGAGCCGGAGGGCCCTGGGCTGAGCTGGGCTTGGGGAGGGTTGTGCCAGGCCCACGGTGCCGGTGGGTCACGCTGTGAGCTGGGCAGATGCCTGCCTGCCCCTTCTGCGTCCCTGATGCCACCCCGAAGCATCTCCCTAAAGGGAGACCACGCACTCGGTGCCCGGGTACTCGGGCAGGTTGAGCTCGAACTTCTTCTGGACGTCGTAGGGGAGGAAGCGGCCGGCCACGAAGTGGTGCCGGCCCAGGAAGCGGGCGGCGCACAGCTTGGGCGCAGCCAGCGACACCAGCACGTCGGGGCTGATGCCCTCGCTGCTCCCGGACTCGGCGTCCCAGCCTGCGGCAGCAAGAGAGAGGAGGCGTCAGGGAGGAGGGGACGCGCCCGGGGCGCAGCGCGGCTCCTGGCTCCCTGGCCCCGACCCTGCGCGCCCCTGCCTCGCCATGACAAGTCTCTGGGGCTCCAGCCCTGGTGCCAAGCGCCCCGGCGATCGAATGCTGAGCTCTGGCTGGGCTTGCCAGGACCAGGGTGGTGCCCCCAAAATGCGGCTGCTTCTCGGGTGGGACTTGGCAGCTCCGGAGCAACACCTCCAAGGGGGAAGGAGGGAGTGTTTACACCGGGGCCGGGGTGGGTTCCTCCTGTTTGCTCTTCCCGGGGCCGGGGTGGGTTCCTTCGGTGCGCGCTGATGGCAATCCCAGGCCTGGCCCCAGACACCGATGTGTTTTTAAATGACATCATGTCTCGGTTCGGGGAGCGTGTTATTTATTAGCAGTGCCCTGAACGCGTCCTGAGACGGCTACTGTCCCCGGGAGAGGCAAGGGGCAGCAGCTGGTGGCGATGGGGGGACTGGCCCTGGGTGGAGGGCCCTCAAGCCCAGGTGCCAGGGCAAGGAGGGAGGCCTTAACCATGTCAGAGCCAAGTGCCCGTGCTGCTTTCGACCTGCCCCGTCGTGGCAAGGACCTGCCCTTGTGCCCTCCCGGGGGGCCTGACCTGAGGGCACGTCCAGGCTGACGATGGGGATGCGGATCTGCTTCAGGGTGGCCAGGATGCCGGTGTAGGGCTCCTTCATCTCCCCCGGCTCGGCGTCCGCGCCCAGGATGGCGTCGATCACCACGTTGTAGGCATCGTTGATCAACTGGACCTGGAGGGGGCGAGACCCCATCAGCCGCCCCGTACCCCTGCATCCGTCGGAGCCCAGCCCGGCCCCTGGCCCCGCACCCCCAGCGCCACGTGCTGCTCCCCTGGGCACCCCGCGTCGTGGGCTGGGCCGGGAGGGGGGTCCGAATAACCTCCCTCTCCCCACCCCAGGTGCTGGGAGCATTCACCAAGTCCACAGCACAGGTTTTTTTTAAATATATTTCGTATTCCGGGTCAAATTTAGCCAAATCCACTTCGAATTGTCTCGATTTGAGCAGAAGTTCAATTGTTCCAACAACCCCGTCGATGGAGCAGGTGGTGCTGTCCTCCCAAGCCCCGTGCACGGCGCTGCAGCCGGCGAGCATCCTCCACCCCGACCCTCGCCCTGGGACTGCAGATGCTCCCACACCCATTGCCAGGCATCCTACATGCAGCCCCAAGCCCGGAGGTGCCCCCCGATACTACAGGCGAGCATCCTCCATCCCAGACTCTTGAATGTGGGACTTCAGAGACTCCCCGGACCGCATTTTAGCCCACAGGTGCTATTACCAGCCACCTGCCGGCAAACGCAAGCAGTGAGCCGGCAACAGCAGGGACACTCGCATGCCCGTTGCCCCTCGGCACAGCGGGCACAGGGGGAGGCGATGGGAGGACAGCGCATGGTTGTAGCTCATGCACGGCCGGCCAGCAACGGGAAGGGAGCACAAGCTCCCGTCTCGGCCTGCTGGGGTTGTCTTCCAGCGGCCGCCTGCGAGGGCTCTTGCTCCGGCCGGAGGCAGGCCCTGGAGGGGCAGGCGTCTTCTCCCACGGGGAGCTGCAGCCGAAGCAGCTCGTGCCCAGGCCACGCCAGGCAGCGGCTGCAGCAGTGGAGGGCGGCAAGGGTCTGCCCTCGAGGCATGTCTGTCCCGAGCCCTCCGGCCAGCACCACCGGGCTCATTGCTCGCAGCCCGGCGTTTGATCTCCGCCTCGCAGAGTCTCCGCGGGGCGCGGTGCCAGGGCTCGCTCCGACGCTGGGCTCGGGGAACAAAAGGCTTTTCAAGCCCAGGCCACGAGCTGCGGTGCGCCGGAGCCGGCCGGGACAGTGAGCTGAGGTCACATTCCTCCGAGGAAGGCCAAGGTTTCCACCGAAAAGAGAGGAGGGGGTGGCCGGGCCCCGCGGGGTGGCAGCCGCGGTAATGCCTTTTGCAGGGCCGAGCCGATGACGCGCTCGGCTTGGACTGCTTGGAATCCTGCTGCTCGGAGCCGATGCCCGGAAAAAAGCCATCAGCCTTCACACCCCGAGCCCAAATGTAGCCCCCGGTGCCCCCCGCCCGCACCCAGGGGAGTTCGGCCTCCAGGAGCGGCACTGTTTGCAGGCAGAGCACTGCCTGACCCGAGCCCCTGCCCCGCTTCGATGCTGATGCTTGAGCTTGAAACCCCTGCCCCGCGAAGCACCCGAGACCTGCTGAGCCCCGGCCCGGCCCCGGCTCCTGTGGCTGGACGTGAGAGTCCGGACGAGGCCGGTCTCCCCGTGGGGGTGGCAGGGGAGTGAGCTGCGCCCACCCTCCCGCCATGGCACCGCTCACCTCGGTCGGCAGGTAGGACAGGAAGGGGATGTCCATCTTCTCGCACTGGGTGGTGAAGTCCTGGTACTCGGGGGTCGGGGACCGCTTGGGGTAGAAGATGGTCGGCTCGTACTCCTGCAAGTGGGAGGGAGGATGCAGAGCATGGGCCCCCCCAACCCAGCACCCTTCTCCCGCCCGCCCTTGAGCTGCTCCCTGCCGCCGGCCGAAATCCGGACCCGGCTCCAGCTGAGCGGATCGGGCCCCCTTGACCAGGGTGGGTGCCACGGGGCTCAGCGCCGGGCACAGGAAGGGCCCAGAGCGCCACGGCGCCGAGCTGAGCCCGAGCCGGGGGGCGAGGGGGGTACTCACAAAGACCCGCAGGTGCCGGGCGCACACCAAGCCGATGGCGCCGTTCTTCTCTGGTCCGCACACCACCAGCACCGTGGGCTGCTTCCTGGGCAGCGTGGCCAGGGGGAAGGCCTGCGAGCAGACAGAGGGGTCAGGGGCTCCTGTTTGCACACGCGTGTGCTCCGGTCCACTCGGCGAGACCCTGCCAGGCCCCCCCGGGCTCTTCATCCGAAGAGCTGCGCAGTCTGCACGGGGAAGCGTGTCCCCTTCTGCAGTGAAGGTGGCCGTGGCTCAGCACCCGGCAGTCTGGGACGGGACGTGGCACGACGGGGCTGGGGCCGGGGCATCCCCCCCCACCCCCGTGACACCCTGCTGCTCCTGTGCGCTACGGCTGCGGAGGCCCCAGGGCTTGAGGCTGCTTGGCGCCAGCTGCACGGCAGCGACCTGGGAGACCGGCGCCCTGGGAAGCCACCCCCTGCCCCCATGCACTGCCACGGGGGGCTCTGCTTGAGCCCTAAGGCGTGGCACGTGCCACCTGCTGCCCCCGGCCTGGGGCGGGTGCGTGGCTCCGGGGCGCCTGGAGCAGGGCACGGGTCCCTACGGCGCCTGGGCGCAGGCGGCCGGGACATGCTGGCAGGAGCCGGCGCCTCCCCGCGCTCGGCATCCTCTTCCCAGAAGGGTTTCGGTGCCCTCGAGCGGGGCTGGAAGCACCGAGGCCGCCCCAAGCACGGAGGCACGGCCAAGTCCTCGCTACAAAGCCACCTTTGAGACCGGCTGGGCCTGTGTTTGCAGAGCCCGGGCCAGGCAGAGCCGCGCTCGCTCGCTGGCTCTCCTCCCCGTGCGCGGGGCCAGCGGTGCGAGGAGCTCCCCGCACGGCAGCAGTGGGACCCCGGTGCGGTAAAGGGGTCCTCGGCGCAGCTCGGGGCTCCCCGGGGAGGTCTGTCGGGCTTCTCCTCCTGCACATGACACTCCCTGACCTTGGGCATCCCGCACGTCCAGCCCCTAGCACGCCGGCCCCGGGCTTGAGGCCACAAAAACACAAGCTGAGCCACGCAAGGGGTGGGACGCCACGCCCAAGGGCTCACCGTCTCCTGCCCTTGATGCGACCCAAAGGCTTTGAGATCCCGAGTCGCTCGGTGAGGGATGGGCTTGAACTGTTGCCGCGACTGCAAGCTTTCTGCTCCGTCTGTACAGCTCCGAGCGCCATGGGGCTCGGGTTCAACGAGGCTAGACCCGGGCGCGTGCCAGCACAGAGGCAGGGTGCAGCTGAGGATGTCCCTCCCCGGCTCCACCTCTGCGGCCCTGCTCCAGGAACGTGCCCCAAGCCCCACGGCGCATCTGCTGCCAGGAGAGGGGAGCACGTCTGCACCCCGGTGCTTGGGGGCTGGCGGATGGACCCTTGCTCCGCTTGGCCCTTCGGCCGGCCCCGGCTCCCCGTCCCGGGCGGGACGCAGGCAGCAGCTGTCCCTAGAGTTACCACCCCGAGATCGGGAAAGACTGGGCTGCGCTCGGGCCCCGCGTGCTGCTCCCCAAACGTCTGCTTTGTGGCTCAGGAAAGGCTCCCGCGTCCCGAGAGCAACGGGCCCGGGTTTGGCTCTTGCCTTCCTGCCGAGGGAGGGGGACGGCTTTGCAACAGCCTCTGGAGGAGAGACCCCGCAGCGCCGTCCTGCCAGGGGTCTCTCCCAAAGGGGGTTTTATTGGTACCAAGTTTCAGGTCTGCGGGAACGCGCCGAGGCCGCGGTCTCGGGGCCAGCGCCCAGCTCCGAGGCCAAAGCAGTTAACCTGGCAGCTCTTCAGTCGGTGCGATCCTGAGGCGAGCGGCTTGGAAACGGGCTGCGTTTTCCAGCTCTTGTGCAGAGAAGACAATGCCCTGCTCTGCCTCCCTGCCGGCGCTTGCCATTATCGCCTAGTCCTGCCCCAGCCCGAGACGCTGTCGGAGCCGCCCGGCTCGGCGCTGGCATTTACTTATTGTCGGCTACTGGACAAGCGCGGTGTGCGCCAGCTCGCCGAGAGGTCGCAGGGCCGGAGGGAGGCTGCGATGCAGCGGTGCGAGGCTCGCCCGCCCGCCCGCCCGGGGCCCGGCGCACGGCTGGATAGGGCGCCTGGCACGGGGCTGGCGAGCCCGGCGGTGACCGACCCTCCGAGGCCTTAGCCGGGGGCGCGATGACGGCCGGGGAGCCGGGCTCTGTTGTGGGAGCCGAAGCCTATTTTTAAAGTGGTTTGGTCCCCGGCCAAGGCTTGGAGGGAACCGGCCTCCGGACTTCCCAAACCGGAGTGGAAGCTGATGCTAATTGAGAGCTCGGTTTCCTGCAGAGAAGCTGTTCTGCAGCCTGGGCCGGCCGGGGCGCCTGCTTCCAGGGTGGGTCCCATCCTGGCTCCATCGGTGCCGCCCGGGACGCATCCTGCACGCGCCGCAGGGGGCTCTGGGCCGCCCTGCCCCGCATGCGACTGCTGCTGCCGGCCGAAGCTGCCTGCGGGGCGGTGGAGCCGGCTCGGCCAGGGGCCAGGCGCAGCCGCGGCGAGGGTGCCCTGCCGTTTCTCCGCGAGAGCCGGGAGACGGGGCCTCACCCGCCCGCCCGCGTGGCTCGGGAACCTGGAGACGGCTGTTCACACCTGGCCCGGAGGCAGGCCGCACCCCAGAGCTGGGCGCGCGTTGGGGGCTGGAGAAGCGACGTGTCTGTCGCCTGCGCACGGGGCTGCCACGGGCGGATGGCGCTGTGTCGACGCAAGTCCGTCGCAGCCGGGCCGCGCGGCGTGCAGGATCCAGGTGCTGCAGCCGGCGACTGAGCCGTGGGCCTTGACTCTTCTCCGCGGCGGCTTTGCAACCGCCCGCTGGGGCAGCCGGGAGGGGGACAGGCCTGCGCCCGGGTTCAGGCCGGTTCGACCCCCTGGTCTGGTCTTGCTCTGCCCTGTTCCTGTTGCAGCGGGAGTGCGTGCCCATTGCAGGGGCCCTGCCCGGCACTGGCACCCACTCCCGCGTGCACCCAGCCCCGTCCCGCTCTTACCTTGGTCACGGCCAGGGCGCAGGCATGGCCCCAGATCTCGATCAGCTGTTGCCGGCCGAAGCGGTAATCCTCCAGCAGCTCCTTCTCCAGCGCCTCGGCCTCCTCCCGGCTGCAAAGCAAGAGGCAGAGGCTCAGGGCGGTGCGCGGGCGCCCGCTCTCCCGCGCCCCGGCCAGCACAAGGGTCCCCTGAGCCTGTGCAGCCTGCCGGGGGGAGCGCTGGGGTCCCACCTGCCGTCGGCCCCAAAACCCCCGGCAAAGAAGCTCTTGCAGGCTCCACGGGGAGCCTCCGACAACTCGCCTCCAGCCCCGCGGCCTTTGGCCCCCCAGGCACCGGGGAGCTGGTGGGGGAAGCGGGTGGCTCTGTGGGGGTGCGTGTCCACGGCCCCCCGCCCTGCTGCTCCAGACCCCCGAGACCGGCAGGGGCCTGACGGGCCCCCTCGCCCCACCGTCAGGTCGGGACGCTGAGGCTGGCGGGATCCAGCAGCGCCGGCGTGGCAGGAAGACGAGCACCTGCGCGATGCCAGCCCCCCGGTGCACGTCCTGGGTGCCGAGGACGCCAGGCTTGGAGTCCAGGGAAGCGGCGCGAGGAGCAGAGCCGCCGTGTCCAGGGCCGTCGCTGGAGCAGATGGTCGCAGGTGGGTGATCCCCGTCGTGGGCACGTCCTGGACCCCGCGCTGCCCCGTGGGCTGGGCCTGAGCCCGGCGAGGAGCAGGGGCCCTGGTGTGGTCCCCGTAGCCCCCTCCCCAAGCTCTGGCTGGGTGTCCGGAGACCGGCTGCGGGCGGCTTGACGTGGGGCCGGGGTTATGGTGCCCGCTGGGGTCGGGTCGGAGTCACTCCGGGGTTTTGTCCGTGTGCAGGGGACGCGTGTTCCCAGCACTGCCTGCAGCATGGGCGCCCGGACTCGGGGGGCTCCCACCATCCGGGCGTGGGACGTCCCGGAGCCAGGGGCTTTCCCGATCCTCTGGTGCCCTCTAGCGAATCCCAGCCCGGGTCCTGCCCCGAAACCCAGGCAGGGAGGGACCGGCGCAGCACGAGGCAGGAGACCGAGGCCGTGAGCTCTGTCCCGGGTCAGGGCCTGCAGCCGGCCCAGGACACCGTCCAGCCGGCCCTGCTTGACCTCGCTGGGTCTCGGTGCGTCCTCAGCCCTGGGGCGCGCGTCCCGGGACGGCTCCAGGGGACGTGGAGCCATCCTCTCCCACCGGCTGCCTCGTCTGCTGGGCTGGGACGCTCTGGAGCTCCTGCCCCAGCCGTACAGCGCCGGGCACGGCCACGTCCCGTCCCAGGCGTGTGCCTGGCTGGCTGGGGCGAGCTCTTGTGCCCGGTTGGGCCTGAGCTGCCCCGGCCCCAGGGGGCAGGGACGGGCAGGCGTGATGCCAGGTGCTGTTACACGCTTGTTTGTGCAGGGAACTATTCTTTCTTGTGCAGGGTCCTGAGATTGCCGGAGCCTCCTCCTGTGCAAGCGGCCGCGGGGAAGCAAACGCGGCCGCACAGGCCCCATCGCAGCGGCACCAGTGCCCGCCGGACCCACGGGTGGCAGCGCCAGGTGGGTCCGCGCCCGTGGCCGCGGGGCTCTCCCGGGCTGCGCCGGGCTCCGGGGGCCGACGGCGACTTGGCTTCTTCTCCTCGCTTTTTAGCCGGTGCCAAGACGGAGCCGAGAGCAGCAATTAGTGTTCCCGCCCCTGCCATTACCACCAGCTGCGTTGGCGCGCTCTCCCTCCCCGCACACAGCGCCCATTACCGCCCGGCTTGGCGCCAACAAAGTTTTCAACTTCTCGGCCAAGAGGACTGTTTCCGTTGGCTTGTGCTGCCCAGCGGCGCGGGGGTCGTCCTTGCTCGCCCCGGCGGCACCGGGAGATGGCACTTGGTGGACCGGACGCAGACCTTCCCGGCGCGACCGCTCCTCTCCTGCCCCGCGCGTGCTGCTTAGCAGGGCAAGGGTTAGCAGTAATGGCCCCTCGCCGCCACCATTAGGGTTCAGAGTGAACAGGCCCAAAAGACAAGGGGAGCGGGTTAAAGGTCTGCTTCTCTTTCCCTCCAGCCCGGCGTGCGCCTCCGACAAGCCTCCGGGGAGACACGAGGGCCAAGGCAGCTGCAGCCACCGCCGCTCCCCATCCGCCGCCCGGCTGGAGGAGGCAGGAAACAAGATTGCAGCGGGCTGCGGGCTGGCAGCAACCAGCGGGGCCGTGTGCCACGGCAAGGGGGAGGCCGTGCCCTGCGGGCACCCACCTGCCGCGCTCTGGGCAGGCACACGGACAGCCCCTCTCCCCTCCCTTGTCCCAGGTCTGTGCCCAGCAGCCAGCCCGCGTGGCCGTGTCCTCCCAGGGCGGCCAGCGACCAGGCCTGCCCGCCAGGCGATGTGTGCACGGAGCAGGGCAGGAGGGAAAGGGGGATTGTCCCCCCCCTGGGGCAGGGAGGGGAACCAGGTGCCCAGGGCCGGCACCACCTCCCTGCTGGGCGTCCCGGGGGCCCGGCCCCTCGCCGCAGGCCCCAGCAGCACCCTGTGCTGCGCGCTGGAGGGGGCGCCACGGCCCAGACGTGGCTCCGCTAATCGAGAGCCATTGTGGGTTTTGAGGCTGTCAGTTCGAGAACTCCCACTACCGGTTGCTGTGGCAACTGGCACAAAGGATATGGTAATGGGCTAGCTGCGCTCTCGGGTCACTCTTTGTAGGGAGATGCCTGCGCTCCGCGCGCCTGCGTGCACGCTGTGCGTGGCTCTGTGTGTGCACGCTACAGGGATACAGGTTGCAGCCTGGAGATGGGCACACGTGCCTGAAAGCTTGCAAATAAAGACTTTTTTTGCTGCAAATATCTAGTGGGTCTAATAAAAGAGACCACCTCGACCGCGAGTGCTGAATATACGCTGTGCAGAGCTTTGTGTGTGTGTGGGGGGGGTGTGCATGCACGCGTCTACATGCATGCACTATACATAACTGTGTGTCTGTGCATGGCTTCATGCCGGGCGTTGCTAAGCATGGCTGTGTGTGTATATGTGTGTCTGATGCATGGCATGTACATGCATGGCTTGCATGTGTGTATTTATGCATGTATGCTATGCCCGGCTTTGTGTGCACGCACGTGTGTATGCTATGCCTGGTGTGTGTGCACGCGTTTGTCTGTATGCTACATATATATGGCTTTGTGTGTGTATGTGTGTGTAGGCTGTGCACAGCCTGTGTGCGTGTGTGTATGCTTCGTGTGTGCACATATATGCTATGCATGGTGTTTTGTATGTGTGCATATGTGTACGTGTGTGCACTATGCAGGGTGAGTGCACTATGCATGGCTGTGTTCAGGTGTGTATGCTATGCGTGGCATGTGTGTGTGTGCCCATGTGCATGCGAGGCAGGGCACGTGCATGTGTATGCCATGCGGGGCATATGCTATTCCTTCACTAAGTGTGGCTTTGTTGGTGTGAGAGCGTTTGCATGTGTTCCTGCAAGTAGGGGTGCCGGTGTCTGTGTGCACGATGCGTTTCCTTGTGCGCACACGTGTGTTCTTGCAAGGAGGGCTGCGTGGTGGTGCACGTACGGGTGGGCACACGTGCCTGCACGGCTCCTGGGGAGAGTCATCATCACCGTCAGCAAGAAGACGATCCCTCAACCGTCCCCCGCTCTCCCAAGGGCCCTCCCAGGCCCCCGCACGCAGCCTGGCAGGGACGAGGCCTCCTCCAGCGGCGTCGCCCGCTTGTGCCCGTCTCTGCTCCTGGGCTGCGTGGCTGGATGCTGCCCTGAGGCCTGATGCGGCCCAGAGATGCTCTGCCCTGGCCTGGGGGTGGACGGGGAGGGGAGGCGGGCACCACGTGGGGTCCCTGCCCCCCCAGCCCCCGAGGGACCATCAGCAGCTGGTCCAGGCTGCCTCCATGGAGACCTGGGATGCAGTTGCTACGGCAACAGTGGCTGCTATGGTGCCAAACCCTCCTCCCAGCCCCAGGACTCCAGGGCCTGGGGATCGGGCCCTTGCAGCGGTGGCGGTGGCACGGACCCCCTGCCAGGCTGGACGCGGTCTCCCCAGGCTGGTGCCAGGCGCGTAGCGGGGCCCCGGGCTCGGAGCAGCCGAAGCACGGTGTTGGGGGGGGGGGCACCTGTTTGCCCCGAGTCTCCCATGCCCTCCCCCTCCAAGCAGGGTGGTGGGGGGAGAGGGGGCATTCACAGCCCGACCTGCCTAAGGGGGGGCAGCTGCATGAACAGGGGCACGGTGGAGCTGGGGGCTTCGCCGTGGGAACCTGCCCCAGGCCCAGCCGCGCTGCCCGTGTCCTGCTCCCCTCCGCCCCGTGGCCAAGACGCCGGGCACTGCTGCCCCCCAGCTATTGCCTACAAGGCCCCCCCGCCCTGGCGGCACCACCCAGCAGGTGCCTCGGTGGCGCGTCCCAGCTGCGTGTGCCCGGGCGCCCGCCCGTCGCTGCCATCCATCTTCTCCCAATTGCTTTTTAATTCTGTAATTACAGCTAAACGCGCGGCAATTAGCTGCAAAGCTGCACGGCCGCCATCTGCCAGTGGGCGCGGGGCTGCCAAGGGCACATGAGCGCCCCCCCCCCCCCCTTCAAGCCCTCCCACTCGCCCCCACCCCCCCAATGCACAAAGGCACAACCATGGGGCACTGTCATGGTGGGGGTTGAGTGGGGGCTTCTGGGGCACAGTGCTGCCCCCCCCCCCAGACACTGGGACAAGGGCCATGGGGGGGGGGGTGACACTGGTTTGCCTGGGGAAAGGGTGGGGGGCGCAGGGGAAGCGGGTGCTCAAGGAGCCAGGTCATCCCAGCACTTGCCCCGATAAGGAGGGTGTTCGGGGGGGGGGGGCAGAAATTTGCCCCTGGTTACACCGATGCAAATGTGTGGGGGTATTTGGGGAAGTGTCTGGCTCAGTTGCTGGGGGGCTGGAGGCTGCTGCTCTCCCAAACCCCGGTGTGTACACACACACACACACACACACACACACTGTCTATGAGCACATGGGTTGGGGGGGTCTTTGTGATCCCTGTCTGCCCCCCACCAAGGGCAGGGGGCACTGTGTGGGGGGTTGCCCCAGGTTTTGGGGGGGTCCCGGCTCAGTGAGCATTGCTGGGGGGGGCACTGCCGCCTTCCTGCTGTGCCCATACAGGTCACACCTAGACCCCCCCCCCCCCCCCCCACTGGGGGTTGGAGGTTGGGAGCCGCGGTGCCAGGGTACATGGGGATGGGGTACAATTGGGGGGGGCGGGGGGGGTCTAGCTCAGGTGCTGGGGATCCACCAGCTGCCTCCCTGCCCCCTGTGCGGGGCAGCGCTGCCTCCTGCCACAGCCGTGGTGCCAGGCCTGGTGCAGAGCCGTGCAAGGCGGCTGCTCCGTGGCCGTGCCGCATGGCTGCCTCCACGCGCCTGTGAGAAACCCTTGTGCCCGGGGCCCCCCCAGCTCACACTTGGGGCCTGCCACAGCCCCCGGCCTTCACCGTGGGCAACCCGGGCGGCGTGGAGTGGGCTCCAGCCGCTGTCCTGCCCCGCCAGCGGGCACAGCCGGCACCCAACACAGACACAAGGGAGAGCGCAGAGCTGGGCCTGGGCACTTGGGCACCTGGATCCTCACACCCGCAGGGCATGCGTGCGCGCACACTCACGCTCTGCGCGTCTGGGTGTGCACGTGCATGTGTGTGCATGATTGCACGTGTGGCTCTTTCCCCCTGCCCCCATACAGGTGCCTCTCAGAGGAGTGGGGCAGGGGCAGCTCACACCCCGCAGGAATGCCCCACACCCCGCTCTTTGCCCCCTCCAGGCGGGGGCAGGCCGGAGCCCGCTGCTGCCAGCGCCCCGGGAACACGACGGGTTACAGAATCTCTGCCCGAAGTTGCTGGGGTCTGCCCCCCCCCCCCCCCACGGGGTCCACGCTCCTGCGTCTGCTGCAGCTCCGGGGGCCACGGCCCTGCCCTGGGTGCCCGGGCGCACCGGGCGCTGGAGCTGCCACCTCCTCTGCCCCGCACCGCCGTGCAGATGGGTGCTGCAGGAAGGCTCTGCCCTGCTCGCCCCCCCGGGACATCAGTGCCAGCTAAAAATAGCCCCGTGCAGTCCCAGGGGCCCCGAGCAGCTCCGTGCGCCGGGGCAGGGGCAGGAGGCACAGGGCTGCCCCCTGTCGGCAGGGCAGCGTGCACGGGAGGGGCAGACGGAGCTGGACATGCAGGAGGAGGTGTTGGGGGCTCCGAGCAGACCCGTGGTCCCCGGGCAGGGTGGGGGCGAGGCTGCCTGCATGGCCCTGGCGGCGGGGTGCAGCAGCAGGGCAGGGTCCCGGCTCCCTCCCGTTACCCCGAGCCCCGCCACAGGTGCCCCAGGGCTCCGGTGCCCACGGGGGCGCGGTGCTGCCCGTGCCCAGCGCCACGCCCGCACCCTGGCACCTGTGCATGCAAGGGGGGGGTCTCAGCACGAAGGACACCCAGGCGCCAGCACTGCCCAAACTTTCCCACCCCTGCAGCTCCGTGCCCGGTGCCAGCCCATCCCGGGCACCCCGTGCCCAGCGCCTTGCTCACCTGAGGTACCTGAGCTGGGCCAGCGGCTCCCCGCTCGGGTTGCCCGGGCAGCTCATCCTGCCTGGGGGGTGCGGGCGGCCTCCCTGCGCGGCCGCCTCCCGGCTGGTCCCCGGCGGCTCTGAGCGCGCGGCCGCCTGGCAGGAGCGCCTGGCAGGCACCGGAGCCAGTCAGGAGCGAGCAGCCGTGCAGGGAAAGGGGGGCGCTTGGGTGGGGAATCGGGTTAACCCGTCGCAGCCTGCAGTGCCAGCCAGCGGCCGCCGCGGCCTGCAGTGCCAGGGGCTGAAGGCTGGGCACGCCCCGGGCATCATCTCCCCCGGAGGGGCTTGAGGGGTCGCAGCGCCACGACGCTCCCGGGGCAGGCTGAGACGTGCTGCCTCGGCGGCGGTGAGGGCAGGGGAGATGGTGGGGTGCCCCCAGCGTCCGGTGCCCTCATGCTTCGCCGTGCCCCTTGTAGACAGCGGCTGGCCCTCGCAGCCTTCGGGCTGGGGCAGGCACGTGGGTGTTTCAGGGCCCTGCTCGGCTCCGTCTGAGACTGCTGCAGCGGGCCTGGGGCGTGCAAGGGGGCAGGGGTGCAACCCTTCTCCTTGCACATGCATCCTCTATGCTGCCCGTTCATGCCCCGCAGCTTGGCATTGCCAGGGTGGAGCATGCCTGTGGTTTGCCACGGGCAGGGGGACACCGCGCCTCTCCTGGGCCCCCGCAGCCACGCCAGCTGCCAGCAAGGGCAGTCGTGCAGTGCCGATCTTGGCTGCACCCTGGAATTGCCCCCCTCTAATGCCCCCCATCATGACTCTCTCACCCACAGAAGGAAGACTTGATCCTGCCACCTTGGCTGTCAGGTCCTTGGGAGGGCAGGGTCTTGCCCTTGGTCTTTGCCATGCTGCACTTGGCCCCCGAGTCTCCGCTGAACCAGAGCCGGAAGCATTTGCACACGCAGCCGCTCACGAGCCAGGCTCCAACCAGCACGATGGATGCCGGGGTCTAGGGTGCACGGAGCGGGGGGGGGTTGTGGCTGCAACGCAGTTCGGGGCAGACGCGTCCGAGCGCTCCTCTTCCCCAGCTCTGAGCCCTTCCTTGCCCGCTTGGCCCCCAGGGCACAGGTCAGCTGCGCAGCGACCCTGGCCCGGGAGCGGGGCGAGCGGCTCAGCACCACGGAGCGCCCCACACAGGGCAGGAGCACGCCGGAGCGGGCAAGCCCTTTGCTCCCTTAGGAAGCCTTCCCCAGGCAGCTCTCGCACGCAGGCCGCTGCAGAGTGCGTGCAGTCCCTGCCCAAGGCTTGGGCCGGCAGGGCTGGGCTCTTCCAGTCGCAGGCTTGAGGCGCGGTGGCAAGAGGCTGCCCGCTAGAGAGGGGACACGAGCTGGGCCAGGCCTCCAGCTGCCAGCGTGTGAACAAGAGCCCTGGTGCTGCGCAGCTCCGCAGGCCAGGAGCCCTCCAGTGGGCACAGCCTCCAGGGCTGGCCGTGCCCCTGCCCAAGCCCCAGGACCCCGTGCAGCCTGCGGGCACCTCTGAAGGCTTCGCCCGGGTTGGGAAGCCCTGCAGCTCCGCGTGGCTCCAGCAGTGACATCTCTGATGCACCGGTCAGCTCCCTCCTCACCACCCCAGGGAGCTTCTTTAATCGCCTCTGCAGCTGCCAAAGGCCACGGGCAGGCTGCACCTTCGTGGCCCGCTGGGTGGGCACGAGGGCAGCCAGGCGGCCCCTGGCTCAGGCCCGTGCGGCTGCTCCTGCCGGGCCTTTCCCTGCGCTGGTTTTCCCTTGTGCGCTCGCGGCCCCTGCGCTGCCAGCCGGGATTGCTTAGCAACCGCGCAGCTGCCTGCGAGGGCGCGCGGCCCCGGGCAGGGATCTCGGGGCCCAGGCTTTGCCAGGTGGCTCCCAGCCAAGTGCTGCCGCTCGGCCCCGGGCAGCTGGTGCTGGCTGCCACACCACGGCTCTGTGCCGGCTTCAGCTGGGGCTGCTGCCACGTTCCTGCTGCAGGCAGTCGAGCCGTCCACGAATGCTCAGGGCGGAGAACGGAGCCAGGTGCCAGGTGGGTACAGCCTCTCCTCCTGCGGGACACGGGCTCTGGAAGCTGCTCCCAGCCCCTGCCTGGAGCCTGCCCCTCGGTGACTGAGGTAGAAAGGCCCTTCCCTCCCTGCAGTGCGAGGGTGTATTTAATCACTGGACGCAGGTGTCACGGTGGACGTAGTCTTTCTGGACTTCGGGAACGTCTTTGATGCTGTCTCCCACCCCATTCTCATTAAAAAGCTAGATGACTGTGGCATCGATGCTGACACAGTCAGATGGGTCGCAAATTGGATAGGGAGGGTTGCACCCAGAGTGGTGGTGGACGGGTCTTACTCGACCTGGAGGGACACGGGCAGCGGTGTCCCCCAGGGCTCGGTCCTCGGGCCCGCGCTGCTCAATCTCTTTATTAGCAACTTGGACGAGGAGGTGAAGAGCAGCCTGCTCGCGTCCACTGACGACACCACGATTTGGGGCGAGGAGGGCAGGCGAGAAGGGAGGGACAGGATACAGCTGGACTTGCACAGCTTACAGGGTGGGCACATGAGAACAGGATGGGATTCAATACTGACAAATGCAGGGTACTGCACTTGGGCAGGAAGAACCAGCAGCAGACATACAGGCTGGGGAACTCCCTTCTCGAAAGCACAGAGGCAGAAAGAGACCTTGGTGTCATTATCCACTCCAAATTGAACATGGGCCGCCAATGTGAGGACGTGGTCAGGAAGGCCAACTGCACTTTGTTGTGCATCCACAAATGCATCACGAGCAGGTCCCGGGACTATGCGACACTGGTCAGGCTGCAGCTGGAGTCCTGCGTCCAGTTCTGGGCGCCGCACTTCAGGAGGGATGTGGACAGCACGGAGAGGGGCCAGGGGAGACCACCCGCATGGTCGGGGGCAGCAGGACAGGCCCTATGAGGAAAGGCGACGGGACCTGAACCTGCTCAGCCTCCACAAGAGAAGGCTGAGGGGGGATCTAGTGGCCGTTTACAAACTGGTCAGGGGGGACCAGCAGGGTTTGGGAGAGTCCCCGTCCCCCTGAGCACCTCCCGGAGTAACAAGCAATAACAGCCACAAGTTGATGGAGAGCAGGTTCAGACTAGACATCAGGAGACACCACTTCACTGTCAGGGCGGCCAATCTGGAATCAGCTTCCAAGGGAAGTGGTGCTGGCTCCTAACTTAGGGGTCTTTAAAAGGCTTGATAACTACCTAGCTGCAGTCATTTGAGTTTAAACTTAGTAGGGGTCACATGAGCCCTGTATTCATTCCTGCCCGAGATGATCTGCTCAGGTCCCCTCCGATCCTACATCTGTGAACCTATGAACCCAGTCCAACCGTCTTTGCCTTGCAGGTCTACACCAACCCTGGAGGACGGGCTCAGACAGGTTAACAGCCCCAGCCAGGGCCGGGGCCTCCGTTCCCTCACCACAGTCAAGGGTCAAATGCTTTCCATGCCGTGAGCAGGCACCAAGCCTTGGCAGGGCCCGAGGCTCCTGGAGCCCCGGTTCACAAGACCTCTTTCCCCTCCGTTCTGCATGGGGAAGGCCACATCTGAGTCCTGTGTCCAGCTGTGGGGCCCCCTACACCTGAAAGGACGTGGACAGGGTGGGGAGAGGCCAACAGAGGACAACGAAAATGCTTGGGGGCTGGGGGACATGACCGGTGAGCAAAGGGAGATTGAATAGCAGCCTTCAACTGCCTGCAGGGGGTTGAAGAGGGTGGAGCTGGGCTGTTCTCAGTGGGGGGAAGGTGACAGAACAAGGAGCAATGGGCTCAAGCTGCAGCAAGGGAAAGTTGAGGTTGGATATTAGGAAGGACTCTGTCATGAGGAGGGTGGTGAAGCACGGGAGCGGGCGCCCCAGAGAGGTGTTGAAGCCCCAGCTAGACAAAGCCTTGGCTGGGATGATGGAGTTGGGGCTGGTCCTGCTCGGAGCAGGGGATGGACTAGATGTGACCTCCCGAGGTCCCGTCCCACCCGCATGTTCTAACTGTTAGTTTCTGGTCTCGAGCTATAAAGGTTGTTCCAGCCGACTGGCCTGGCCCAGCGCCCCCGACAATGATTTGAACAGTGCAGGGATCATTGACACGATTCCCCCCACCATACGGAGTCTGACTCTCAGGGCAGCCCAGAGCTGGGGCTGTTCAAAGCCCGTCAAGAAGTGAAGGCGATTGGGACCCGCTGCAGCTTTCCCTTTGTCAAAGGCCCTGAACAGGGTCAACGCAAGCCCTGGGACCCAGCGCAGCAAGGCTGATGCATCCCCAGCTCCGAACTCCCCTTCCCCTGCCCTGGAGGAGCACGTGGCTGACGTGGCAGGAGAGAGCAAGGGGCCGGGTGAAGCTGGAACCGCCTCGCGCGCAGCTCGTGAAAGCAGGCGGCTTCGGCTGGGGGCGAGGAGAGAAGCAGCCCTCGCGAAAGACCTGCACCGACACGTCTCGTTTCCAGACTGTTTAATGTCGCACACTGCAGCACACAGACCTTGGACAGCGCACGTCCCGCACACCCTGCCGCTCGCACCACGGAGGCCTCCTGCCGCCAGGCCTCAGACGTACCACTGAAAGCCGTGCATGGCATTTTCCTGCTCCGCCTTCGGCCGGAGGTAATAGAGCTCAGCTATGGACGGGGTCACCCAGCGGTCAGTGTGGTACACGGTCTCGCCCACCTGCGGAGAGAGAGAAAGCGCGTTACCGCGGCCCGAGAGCCCCTCAAACGCTGCCACCGACACCAGAGCCGAGGGGAGCCCGCTGCCCGCTTTGCCTTGGGCCAGGCTCAAGTGGCTGCCCCCGTCCCTCGCTGGCAGCAGCAGCAGAGACCGGCTGCCCCGTGCAGGCGGGGCAACTCTCCCCCACGCGGCTGCAGCTCCGACGTGGAGACCCCAAAACACGTCAGCGCCCCCCTTGCAGGCATGGCCGCGCAGACTGCTCGTGGCACCCCTCTGGGGTCAGAGCTCGCGGCTCCTGCTCCCCGGGAAACACAGCTCTCCCAGGACCCCGCTCCCATGCACCGCGCTGGGGCTCAGATGCCCCTTGCGACCGGCTAGCTCCTGGCACCGCCTCCAACACGGGCAGCTGGAGCCTGCTGGAAGAGTTCGGAGCAAACTACAGCAGGTGCAGGCTGCAGGGGCCTTTCAGGGCACTCCCAACGCGCACGGGGATCGCAGCGGCAGCTCTTGCATCCGGCTGCGGACCCCGCTCCCTCCCCGAGCTGCCACCCGAGGCACCGACCTTCCAGCCGGGAACGTCTTTCATGATGATGGCCTCCTCTTCCAGGTTCTCCCGCAAGAGCCGCAGGGTCCTGAAACAGAAGCTGACCTAGAGCTTGCGACCGCGGCAGCCGTCCGCCCGCAAGCCAGGCTCCGCCGCGCCGCGCCCGCGCAGACGGCCGGACCAAGCCACGCGCAGGGTCCCTCTGGCAGCAAGGCCGTTGCACCAGAGGTCACGGGGCACGGTGAAAAAGCGTGCATTGGCATGGCTGGTTGGACACCCGCCGGGCACGAGACCCCGCACGAGCTTTTAGCCTCGTCTCTACTGACAAAGCCTGAAGGAGCGCGGGCGGGCTCCGCGGTCAGGCAGCCCCGGGAGTCGACCCTTGGGTCCGTTCTCGGCCGAGAGCGCGGGGCGCCGATCGCTGTCCGCACGCACAGGGCGCGCGGGGAAGGGGTGCGACACGGGCAGCGAGGCCCTGCTGCGCCTGGGGTTTATTCCACAGCTGTCGCAGACCCGGGAAGATCGTGGAGTGCAGCCCCCGGCCCCAACAGCAAACGTAACCGGGGGTCACGCGACCCCGGCGAGGTGACCGTCCAGTCTCCTCTAAGGGCGGCGATCGCACCCCCTCCGCGGGAGGGGGGGCTCGCTCCGCAGTCCGGGCGCTAATCGCAAAGAGCTTTCGAGCCCAAATCGGTCTGGTGGCAGTGACTCCCCCTCGGGCGGGTGCTGCTCCCCGAGGCCTCGACGTCCTCGCGCTCCGCCTCGCGTCGCACGGCTCGCCCCCCAGCGCGTCGGCGGCCGTCGCGGACCCGGTGCGGGCGGACGCGGATGCGGCGCGCGGCCCCACGTACCTGCGGTCGTGCTCGGCCAGCAGCAGGGGGAAGACGGCGATGCGGGCCTCCAGCTCCTCGATCTGCAGGCGCCTGCGCCGGGAGGCAGCCGTTAGTCGCCCGCGGGCGCCCAGGGACCCGCGCTGCGCCCCGGCCGGGCGGACTCACCTGCGCTCCCGGTTCCACTTGAAGAGCGTGTAGTAGCCGTAGACCATGGAGCCGACGCCCAGCGCGAACAGGGTGTACCCTGCGGGGAGGCGGCGCTCAGCACCCGGCCCCGCGCCCCGCCCGCAGCCCCGCCCGCGCCCCCGGACACGCACCCGACGGGCCGCGCCGCGGCAGGTGCCGCTTGTAGTCGATGGGGCCGTAGCCGCCGGGCGGCGCCATGTCCTGCTTCACCTTCCCCGCCGCCATCTTAGCCGGCCCCGGGCCCGAGCCGGCCCCCAGCGCGCTCCTCACGTCACGACCGGCGCGTCACGGCGCCGACCCCGGAAGCGGTCGCGAGGACGGGAAGGTGTGGGGGTTACGGGCCGGCCGCCATCTTGAAGGGCGCGGGCGCGGGTCACGTGATGGGCGGGGCCTGCTGCACCGCCCCTCGTTAACCCCCGCGGCGCCGGCGTGCGCATGCGCGGGCCCCCGAGACACGTGTGCGTGTCCCCGACGCTTGGGGGGGGGCCCCCCAGACACGTGTGTGTACACCCCACGCAAGTGTGTGCACGTGCGTATGTATTTACACACACCCGTGCTGCCTTTCTAAACAACCGTGCTGGGTGGCTGTTGCACCCCTCCCCCCGTGCGTGTAAGTGTGTAATGTATAATTCCTTCCCGCTCACCCTGCAGCGCACGTAGATGTGTGTGTACAACACAGTGTAACACGGGCTCACGCCCACGCACGAGTGTGCCCAGGGCCGGGGCGGTCAGACCGGGCGGGCAAGCCGCGGGCGCGGCGCTCGCTCCTCGTGAGCTGCACGAGGCCCCGGGCGGTGTACGTGACTCAGGCCGGGGCGCGGCGCGGCGCGGGGGAGCGCAGGCAGCCGCCCTGGCCCCAAAGCCGGCGGCGCCCGGGGTCGGTCTCCGCCGGCCGGGCCGGACTCCGACCCGGCTCTGAAGCGGAGACGTTCCCGGCGGCGGAAAAGGAAGGGTTTCGAAGCCGGACGGAGCGAGCGCTGGAAGGCGCCGCGCGCCGCGGCCTCGGCCCGTCGAGTAACGACGGGGCGACGGAGCCGACGCGGCCGGGCCGAGTCCGTTTTAACCGTGGCATTAAACGAGACGCTTCCCTCCGTCCGCGGTGGAGAAGCGAGACGGGGCCGGGCCGGGCCGCCGGAGGAAGCGCGCCCGCCTCAACGGGCCGCGTGCACCGTGCCCGGACCTGCCCTCGCCCCGCCGGGCACGGCTCCACCGTGGCGCTGAGCTGCCCGTGCGGGGGAGAGGGAAAGTCTTGCGAGAGGCGCTCGGCGGCGGGCACAAACACGGGGTCCCTGGGCCAGCGTCTGGGCTTACAGCACGTCCTTTGTTCGGCCCAGATGAAAGCCAGACTCGACCCAAAACGTTTGTATGGACATGCGCGCACACGGTACAGAGCTACAGCTGTGTTTTCCCAGTTGGTCTCCGAGGTGCCACCCTGCCCCGTCTTGTGCCTACATCTAAACCGGATCGTATAGCGAGGACTAAGTGGCGTTTCCCGCTCTTTCGAAGCCTCTCCAAGTCAGCGGCACTTTTGGGATAAAACACTGCCATCCTGAGCTCGGCCGAGCGCGCGGGGATGCCCGGCGGGCGAGCCAACGCAGGAGGGCAGCGAGAGCCCCCCGCATCTTCCAGCTCAGCTCAGCGTCGGGGCAAACCCCACGGGCAGCGCGCTCGCGCCGGGCTGGGAAGAGCTCCCTCCCCTCCCGCAGGAGGCCGAAATCCAGCCGGTTTCCCACGGCTCGGGGCGCTTCCCCGTCGTGTTTCTGGGCCGTGGGTTCGACGCCGGCACCTCGCTGCGGAGGCTTCGGTCGTTTCAGACGGGTGGTACCCGCCGGGCGCTCTTACCAGGCTTTGCAACGCACGGTCTCGAACACACGCGAGTCCCAAATCTGCTCTGGACGCGCGTGCGGATCCCGGGCTGCTGACAAATAAGCGGCACGGTCACGGGCGGGATCCTGCTCCAGCGGGGCTGCACCGTGTCCTGGCGCCAGGCCTTTCCAGCTCCCCAAAACCGGAGCGTTTAGAAAGAAAAGAAAGAAAGGAGACCTGAGCGTTTGTCCATTTGTTTATTGTCATTCAAATACTAAAAATCCCTCACAATACAATATACAGTTATTGATTTTTCAGGTTCGTCTTCCATTGAAATCGACTACCAGGTTTTAGTGGGAACATTTTTTTTTTTTTTAATTTTTGTTTTATTATCAAAGATTTAGAGTCACAATAAATACGAGTGACAAAAACATACCCTGCGCTGGCGTAACGTTACTCTGTTACACTTTCTTCTTTGTTAAATGATTATAAATTTTTTTTTCTTTAAAAAAAAAGCACAATGCAAGTTATTTCGCTAAATGCAATATACAGCGTAACTCTGCCTTAAGCAGACAAACACTACTGCGGTTCCTTGAGGTCTTTTTGCATTATATATATATATATTTATATATCTTTAAAAAAAAAAAAAAAAAAAAAAAGGTAATCTCCTGCGTCCGCCCCCTCCTCTCGAAAGGAGAAGGCGACGTGAGCCAAATGGCAGACGCGGTTCTTTGGCTAGGTGCAATATCTTCTATTAGACCAACTCAATCGATGGAAAAACTGCTCTTTGGATACAAACGCCCTTGTTCAGGCAGAGGGAGAGTCTACATTTGGGATCCCTCCGCCTGAAGAAGGGCGTTTGTATCCAAAGAACAATTTTTCCAATGATTTAGTTGGTTTACTAAGAGAGATCGCATTTACCCAAAGACCCTCCCCTGCCTGTGTCCGCAGACAGGCACGGCTACAACCAGCACCCCCAGCCATGAGCCAGAGGGGGTTTCTGATGAGACCCCGGTCTGAGCCCTCTTTCCTCTACCGGACTCTAAGCTGTGCCCCCCGTCTCCCCATTGCCATTTTCTTAGCTGTACTTTGGTAAATCCTTTCTTTCCATAAGCAAAAACGCAGTGACCCAGTTCGATCATTCAGAGGTAAACGAATGGTTCCTAAAACAACGAACAAAATATCTCTAGAAAAACAGAAGCAAAGCTACCCTGAATTACGATGACCCAAAAAACCCCTCCTCCGTATCGCAGCTGGAATGCCAGTAACAGGAATCCCGGCAGCACAAAAGAACGAGCAAAGCCAAACTTCACGCGAACGGGAAAGCTGCCCAAATCTTCTCCACCATACAAAATTAAAAGGTTCAACCAGGCCACTTTTCATGTCTGAGCAGAACAGTTACCTCTTCTACACCCCCCCCCCCCCCAGCCCCCCAATAAAATCAAAACAGAGAATAAATTAGGTTATAAAAAATAAAATTAAAAACCACACAGCTCCCAAATTTCAACACTGGTTCAAATGAAAGTCCGGGGTTTATTTCACAAGTTGCTAAAATCTAAGTACAATGGTTAGTCGTTTTTGTTATTACTGTATTATAAAATCTGGTAGTTGCAATGTCTCAAAGAAAGAGGTTATATGGCTTGCAAGACCCAACGCTGCTCTAACCCTCTCCCCAGGAGAGGGGGGGAAACGAGCAGCCTCCGACCCACGTCACACCAGCTCAAGCGACGTTTGCAGCGAAGCAGCGCAGCGTTGGGGGAACGAGGAGCAGGGCACGGGGCACGTGGCACGAGGGACCACCTACGGGGCATCGATCTGCACGCCCATCCTGTCAAGCAGCACGTTCAGTCTCTCGCTCCGAGGGAGCTTCAAGCAAAAGCTACAACTTTCCCAGGACAGGGATGAGGACGCTGCCTCTTTCAAAGGGCCCTGGGAGCGAAGCAGGGCACCGCACCGCAGCGCGGGGCAACATCTCAGCAGAAACCAGCAGCCTGGAGCGGGCAGGACCACCGAACATGACAGGAGGAAATACAAACCAAAGGTTTTGTTCTTCAACTATGCCTACAAGTCCTCCTCCAATGTCCCCGAGCAATTTTACCTTTATGTCACAATACCACAGTGTTAAAGTTAGGCTTCGCATTGATTTCTTTTTTTTTGGCAGGGAAGGGAAGGGCAGGTAAGGAAGAGAAAGAAGGAATTCGGGAAGTTTCGCATCAAGGGTCTTCAACTATTATTTTAAACGACGTATGAAACCTGAACTAGCCTGGTAGGGCACTCAACCCGAGTGAACGTGCGGCTGGACTGCAGGCATACGGACCGAGCAACTCGCCTGACCCTATGCAAGCAGGCCGCGTCAACCTGTTTCTGATGCATTTTTTAACTAGAAACGCTTCAGAAACAGCGTGCGCCTCAAATGCAAACGCTAAGTTACCCAGCTCTTTATCCGTGCCACTGAAACTCGTTTAAATGCTGCTGGAACGCACTGGCGCTTACCAAAATGGTTTGGACGTAGCTTTTAACAGGCAATGTTAATGCTTCTTCCCCCTCCTGCCACCCTTTCTTCTACAGCTCTGGCTGAGACCCCGGCTGCCCCAACACCGCAGCGGGCACGCCCGTCAGCCTCTGGTGTTGTTCATACCTAGGCTCCCACAAAGCCACTTGAGGAGATACACGGGAATGTTGTCTCGAGGGGTCACGCTGAAAGACTCAGAAACACGCTTTGGCCCGGGCCGTTGAACAGAAGCAGACATCAGCGTGCGGGGAGGGCGGGGATTTGTCAGAGAACCAAAAAAAACCAACCCACTTAAACTGAAATATTCTTGTATTGTTTCACAGTGCAAGATTCAATGCACTCCGATTTCTCTCTCCTCACCTCCCCGTCCAAAAAGCTTGGAATGAAAATAAAGCAAAACGAAACAAAAAAAACCCCAAAACCCACTCCCCCCACCCCCCCATCTATCTCGATAGGTTCAAAACAAAGTCAAATTGAACTTCTAGGGTTTTATACACCAACAAATACCATTTTTGCAAAACAACTCAGCTTCTACACTACTGGACTTTGTTTTTTAAAAAAAGATATCTAAATATTGATATTCACACAACAGAAGAGGGGGTTAAATGATTTTTTTATTATTATGTGATAGCTGGATCTGAAGAGGGACACCCTATACAGTAACTGCTTTAAATTAAGTATCTAACTACAGCTGCTAAGAAAATACCAGATTCAGAGCGGAACCCAAATAGTATCCCTCCTTCTTTATAGATAGATATATATATAATTTTGCAAAGAATTCATATCAGCACTAGTTCTAGTACCAATATGCAATACAAATAGTAAGGCATACATTTCTGCCACTTGAAACCAATTCGAAAGGGGTAGGGGGCCAAAAAACAGACCTGATGCTTCTAAATATTTGGGGGATTCCACAAATATATGAAAACCACGTAGAGACCTGTCCTTAAAGCAGGGTTAGCCAAAGCTCTACCAAAACTGAAGTACGGAGGCAACGTGATAGAGGAGCATGCGCGGTATGCATGGAAGAACGGAATTCGAACGGGGGACCGGGGCTAGGCAGCGGGGGCTGAAGCACGCCCACCAGGAGCTCGTCCCGTCAGCACACCACTAACGCGCAGGCGAGGAAAGACGGCTTCTCCAGCGGGAACAGAGGAAAGAACCTGTTGCCTGACTGCAGCCTTGTACCCCTCCGCTCCCTGCGCTCGCCCTCGGACTGCACGCGGCGTCTGGAGTTCCTAGCTTGAGTAAAAGCTCTGACAAGACCCACCCAGTCCGCCCCGTTCCCCCGCAAAAAAAAAATTTCGTTTTAAATCTCTGGGAACTTTTGAAAGGGCCGACTGATCTGTGCTGGGCTCGAGAGACTGAACAAGGCTATTCGTTTACTGTTCAGTAGTTTAAGGTTTTAGAGCGTCAAATGTTCACAAAGTCTACATCCGGCGAAAGTGAGAGAGGCCCGTCCTGGCTCTCGCGTCCTGCCCTGCTCGGGCAGCGACTAGTCCATGAGAAGACGTGCCCAACTGGATCTGGAGTTTGCACTTCGGTATCATTAGCTCTTTATCAGGAGATTTTGAAACGTGACAATTTGTCGATTGCCCTCCCGGGGCAGGGGAAGAGGGGAAGCGAACGTGAAGTCCACCTGCTAAACGTATCCGCAATCATTGTGTTCAGATTCCACTTTTCTTACAGCGACTTGCATCCTTGATTGCCAAAGAACAGTGTATTCATGGTGACTAGCTAGCTACTAATACAATGAAACCAAAAGCAGACCGAGTCCTTTCAGTCCTCCTTTTGTGCTGGTGACAAACAAAAGAGAAATCCCAAACTAAATACATAAAGCCAAAACAAAAAATAATTAAAAAAAATAAAGAGGATTATTATTCTTCCCCCTCCCGACAGCCTTCATCATCAGCCAATCATCAGAATTCAACAGCCAAACGAGCTCGAGTCTGTTTCCACCCTCCCGGTGTCCCTTTCTCGTGGCAAGGACAGCAGCACTCGATGGGATGAGGAGTGGTCTTCTTGCTTCCTACAAAGCTTGGGCATATCCAGCTGGGTTTAAAGCAGATTCCACTGTACTGTGGTATAAAAAAGGATGGCAGAAACAGGTAAGTCTTTCCTCTTAGGCATTCCTCTGCATTATTTCCAAGTGGCAGACTGAGGGATGGATCGTGGCGGAATCATATCCAGGAGATATTCACGTTGACGGTCTACTGCTGAAGAAGTCTTGTGCACAGCTAAACTAGGGTTAACAAAAGGTAAAGCTCCGCCTGACAAGACAGAAGGAGAGAAAGACAAATGTCACCACACGCTTGGGGTCACAGAAAAAGAAGTGTGGAAAAAATACCACTCAACGCAGCACCCGCTCTCCGAATGGGAACAAGAGCTAACTGCTGCCACGCGTCGCAGCCCAGAGCCTTGCAGAAAGGAAAGCTTCCACGACCACCTGCACAACTGGGACCAAGTCTGAGTAACATTTCCACCCCTGGCCTTGCCTCGCCTCCCCACCGGCTTGATGACAGTTGTAAGCCATTGCAATTGTCCAGAAAAATAATCAAGATTGAAAAACTTTAAGTAAAATTGTACTGGAGGGGGAGAGGGGGTGTGTGGTCGAGAAGGGATGTTCAATACTAGACAGCACAATAAAAAGTTTACAAGTCACTTGCAACAGCCTCTCTCTCTCTCTCTCGGGGATCCCAAGTATTAGTTAAAAGACTCTTCTGCTTTCCTCCCAACTCGCGTCCTTCCCAAAAAACAGGTAAAATCCACCGTCTGCGTCAAAACAGCAGCTATGGCTCAGAGCTGAGCGTTTGTGAAGCACAGCAGGAGGTGCAGGCTGTAGCCTTACTTAAGGCAGAAAGAGCTACTCTCTACCACCTGCCTCGGAGGTCGAATACGCTGGTAATACTTCAGACCGAACGAGTGATGAGGGCAGCAGTGCTGGACGCCTACAGTACAGTACTGGCTGCATACACGGGGCTCTGCGCTCATTCACACCCGCGCAAGGCAGGTGCGTAACAGTGCTAGCCCCCACACAGCTCCATTTTATACTTGCCCCGGACAGGACAGGTACAAATGACCGTACAGAGAGGGAGGCGATGCATCGTGAGAGGCAAATTACCCATCAAGTGGGGAAATGCCAAAGAGAAAACATTCTTACCCACAGCATTAGGATTGTTGGACAGAGGGCAGCTAGCAAATACAAAGAAAAGAACTTTTGAGAAAAATCTACCTGTATTGATGGCAGTCTTCTTCCAGCTGGTAGCGTTGCCCTTGCTGACAGGTCTCTCAGCATGCTTACCTGGCCTACTACCAAGTGCGGCTGCAGAGGATGCATTCTGCAACTTGGGTGACTGGCTAAATGCATGCAACACTCCTCGCGGGGCTCCTGAAGGACCTCGAGACATCTGGCTAGGAGTCTAGCAAGGGAACACGCAATCAGACCACTGGAATGCAAGTGTCGTCATTCTGTACCACGTCCCCCGCCCTCCTTCCCCACCTCCTGCTGGCTGGTGGTCGTAAGGCTGGAAAGAGTTTGTCACCTCTAAAGCAAAATAAAAGCCACCTTCTGCATATGCATCACTGCAGCTTTCTATTTTTGAAAGTAAGTGTCTGTAAGAGGCAGGAAGTCTCACTGACTAAGGCAGCAAGAGAGATGGTGTGTAAGCTTCCCCAGACATGGTTGCAACACTTCAATCCTGAGTCATGTCACCAACTTTCTGGCTACTCTAGTCCTGGGCAGCACTGCAGCACCCTCCTAACGCCCCTGTGGTTTGTCAGGGCTTACAAATAGAAACGGGGCGAGGAGGAGCCTGAGTGACTCATTGTCATCTATAAAAGAAGTCGGTATTTGGGCCCCGGTCCCTCACAGACACGTTGCCCGCTGCATGGCCACCGACTTGCACCTCCTGCTATTAGGAGTTCCCAGCTCACGCCTCTGGATTACGTTCTTAAAGGTGTCCACTAGTTGCGATTACCTCAAGCAAGGACTTGTTTAGATGCGATAAACCTGTACTGGCATAAAATTTCACCAGCCCACTTGCACCACAGCAAGTTTCTCCAATCTAGATAAGCCCTGAATTATTAAAAGACACAGTGCGAAGCGTACAAATTCTACTATATTGAACAGAACAATCTTCTTCTGCTCCTGCTACATTTCTGTACCAAATAAGGTGCTTGGGAATAACAAATAGATCCTTATTTAATTTAAAACTAGCGATACTTATTGTAGCTACCGCTTAAAAAGTCAGCCACAACCAAGTTAGCTGAACACATACTGTTCTGCATGATTTTTTTGTCCTTGTCCATGCAGAAATACATTTATATATATATATATATATATATGTATAAAATTTTATTTCTGCATGGACAAGGACAAAAAATGATGCAGAACAGTATGTGTTTTTATATATATACATACGTGTGTGTGTGTATTATATATATATATATATAAAAATAAAAAAAGGTTATTCACTTTTACATTACAAGTCTGGAAAAAAGGGTCACTGACTGTATGCAGGCCCGAGGGATACAGAGGGAATTCAACTGTATTATTAAACGAACGAGGTCTCCTTTGTGCTCCCTGGTCTGGCATTCTGGAGTTGATGTGCTCACCTTGCTTCAACTGTGAACTCTATTTGAAATTTAGATTTTTAAACTAAGATCAGCATTTCCCAGGTCGCCTGTTGATACCCAGCATCCTGCTAAATGAACAGGAAAACTAACATGGGTAGAACTGACCCCAGCGGTCTTTTCTGCCCAGTGCAGGGGGCTGGACCTGATGACCTGTAAGGTCCCTTCCAGCCCCCAACAACTATGGACTATAAAACTCTTCTATTGTTACAGAAATGATTTATCATTGTCTGCAATGCTGGGCCCTACCATTGTGCCATAATCAAAAAGACCTGCCTTGTGGATCTAAGAAGGTGGCTCTAACGGACCAGCGGATGATTGACTCTCCTTCCCTGGGCACCAGCAGCCCCCCTTCACCTTCTGACGATGTACGTCTGTGCCCTTTGTCACAGGTTTACAGAGAATGAAGTAGTATGTAGCAACTTTCACGTGTGTTCCTTCAAAGAAAAGGCCCGCGCAGAGTGCGAACGTACAGCTATGGAAGCCTTCGCTGGTCATAACGAACTACAAGTCTAACTCGCTAGGTCTCTTACCTGTTTGAGCGAGTGGTGCTGGACTATGGATTCTGACTTGGTCTGTGCAGGAGAGGCAGTCTGTTGCAGTATCCGCTGCTCGATCTCCTGCTCTTGCTGCAATGCTTTCACGAAGGCAGCCTTCAGTCGATTAGTGTGCTCAGCTTTCAGGGCCTTTTTCTGATTTGATGTCATGCAAGTCTCGCACATAATGGTTCCATTCTTCTCTTCCCTCCAACGGCAGGTGAAGTCAGTCTTGCACTGAGCGCACATGTAGGGCTCACGTGATGATGCAGCAATCACGACTTTACCTACAACATGCAGCCAAGTTAGTTCAAACTCAGTACTGGCTTGCGCAGAAGTTAAGGTTATTCCCCATTCCCTATGCAGGGGTCCAAAAGTGATTTAAGCCTTTATTATGCATTATATTCTTAAATTATCCTCTTAGTCCTAGTTTCTTTAACTGTTTTAAATAGTGTTCTGAACTCATTGCAATCCCTGCACACCGAGCTAGTCTAGATGGCTTGTTGGCAAGATTAACCAAAAGACAACTGCCGAAAAAGCCATTGCAGAGCAAGTAGTGCAGAACCTTGGAGGCACCAACATTAAAGAAACCCCTCTCCTCCCAGAACAAAAATATTAAACTGGGTGGGATTATTCCCCAAATATATTTCTATCCAACACCCATAAACAACTACAGTGGATAAATTCTTGCCCCTTCCCTCCTATAATCAAATACATCTTCAAATCACACATGCCTCCTCTTTTGCATTGAGAGCTTTAAGTACCATTAATGACCAAATGATCACCCAGGAGATAAAGTTCTTACCCCCTTGGTCCTTTCCTATGGCTCAAAATGAAAACAGAAACATACTATTTTAAATGTCCCAAAGTCTGTTAGACACATGACGGATGCCAAAAGTCGCTGCTTCATGGAGACTGAGGTCCAATTTTAGACAGGTCATAAGAAGGAACTATAATTAGCATACCCCTTTTATTTTGCTAATTAAGTCACAGACTTACTTAAGACCGGTGCACATTCTGACATGTTTGTTAAATTAGCGTATATTTATATATACCCCTTTTTTGTTCGAGAGCCACTCCAGCCTTCATTCTAAGCACGGACGCACACGTTCATTTTAAATAGCGTGCTAATTAACAAAACTTGCATAAAACCATGCTCCTTCCCATTCCTGATCACCCATTGTGGTAGGTCCGATCTATTCAAGACTAGTCAACTTCTCCCTTAAAATATCATGCAAACTCGTGACACCAAAGCCACCTGTTCAAAGTGTTACTTAAATATTCTTTGCATTCAACTGATCAGAATTATAATTACCTCTCCAGGGGATAGCTGTGTTGGGGGGTGGGGGGAGGGGAAGCACATGCCGCTTTACAAATGCTGTATAAAAGTTCTTAAAATGCAATCTTTGGAAGGGTTTCAGGCATCCCACCCTTCAGAAAGATAGGGTTTGGACGGAGGCCCTCTCAAGGGGACACGACCAGATCACTGGTTAGCCAGAAGTTGAATTAATAAGCGTGTACTGTTGCTGCAGACAACAGGAGACAGCAAGGAAGGGCCACCTTTACCCGAGAGGAAGGAGGCTTTCAGCAGTGTATAAGGTCAGTGAATAAAAACAGTTTGAGCAGTTCCCACTGCACTTTCTATTTTCAAACCCACAAAAGAGGTAAAGATTATCCTCATTTTAACGCTGGAGGAACTAAAGAGCATCAGGTCTGAGTTAGGATTAACTGACATTCGTGACTAAATAGCCAGGCTGCTTTTAGGACTGGCAAGAGTGCCTGGTCTTGACTTGAATACGCTCGTACTAAAGCGCTCTCAAATGAGGCAGAGCGCAGATGCAACACAGTAAAAAAGCCAGGCGCCTTCAGAATAATTGATGGTTCTAGCTTATTTCAAAACCTTCAGGATTTAGGCCTCAGGCATCCTCTGCATGAGCTTACCTTGAGTTTCTAGCAAGTTTTGCACCACTTCCTCCAATCCAACCAGGTAAATAAACTCATTGTTGGCTGCACTAGGCAGGAAATGCATCTCTGGTGCAGGTGGCTTTGGAGGTGGGATCTCTAGCAGCGTCTTCTCCAGCTGCTTGCGCAGTGCAAGTTTGGCAGCAGCTTGCCGGCTGGCTGGGGAATCATTGGAGTTCACTATAGAAGCAACGCTGGTAGTGGTGGCGTTAGCCTGAGCGGATGTCACTGTTGTACCTTTTATTGAAGTTGGTGAGGCCTTCAAGAAATAAGCATGGTATTCTGGGTCAACGATAGCTACCACATTATTCAATCCCTCTGGCCTAATCTAACTTGTCCTTTCTAGGAAGACAGATAATGAAGAGGATAAACTTTGTGAATAATGCAACACAGACACTTGTTCACTGGAATGGCAGAAACAGTGAACGATAAAGCTGAGAAGTTTGAAAAAGTCATGTAAAAGTCCTTCCCCCTCTTACGCTCCTTAAGTGTCAAAACACTGGCTTTTGCCCCGTGTTTCTTCCATATTATAAACCAACATGCCACTCCTCCTCCGCTAGACTAGGTATCAATATCAGCAGTAAGAATGAACAGTTTGCTTGCGTCCTTCACGGGTTCCCTAAAAGGGAGTGCAAAGGCCATTCTGAATTGTGCGTAAAGCGGTAATCGTTTTATTTATGCAAAAATAAAATGTGCGCTTAGGGAGAGGAGGGGGGAGAAGGTTAAAGGAGAGAGAAAAGAAACGCTGATTCTGGAGGACATGAATTTAGGTGAAAATGTCAAGCGCACAGTTGCAGAGCTCCAAAACTCAGCCCAGAAGAAGTTTCTATTCTGTCCAAGTCTTGTCCTGGGGGAAGTCTCTCGAAGCGTGAAGTATTTCCTGTCTTCTCACAGAAAATATACAATTCTGACTTGGAATTTTTTGGGCCCAATAAAAATCTGTTAAAAGTTGTGTAAAAAAAATAAGAAAGGTAAGACTACAGGGACTGACTTTTCCCCCCCTGTGTATTAATGCTACCTAGAGCCTCTTGAGAGCACTGTCTCGAGAAAGAACAAAGAACAGAGCAGTGGTGATAACAAGCAGTTAGGAGAGACGAGAGCAGGCACCAACCAGCCATTAGATAAAGCAACCGGACAATCAGCAATTGTATTTGTTCCCCTCTGGTCTTTCGAGACCAGGTACGTTTGGTGCACATCACCTTTCGGAGCTCACCTGTGGAATATTGACGAGCAGGCTGGTATTGGGGACATTGGCCACGCGGATTAAACCCTGTTGTATAATTCTCTGCCCCTGAATCTGTACGCTGGGGACGGATGCCCGTGGTGCCAGCAGCAGTGGAGGTGGCCCCGTGCTGGAGTGCTGTCGGATGTTGTGGATTTGCTGGGGAGACACAGAAATGGGCTGATGCAATGGTACCGTGAAGGATGAGATGGGGGCGGTTAGAGGATGGCAAACAGCGGGTGGCAGGTTAAGTGGGATGAGAGGATGTTATGGAAACGAAGCATGGCAAGGGACAAAACACACGCAATAAATATTAACAGAGAAGTCCAACCTTGCAGCTTCATTTTGACCGAAAACCCATTCGAAGAGAAACCACGTAGAGCGCAACATCAGAAAGAGACGCTTAAATCCGAGGCCGCTGCGTTTCTCAAGACCAAAGCTGGCTACATTTCTGGCTCAAGCTTTCAAGTCCATAGTTCTTTTCTTAACCGGGTAGTTCCTACCCCTCCTGTTTTAAAGTTACTAGTGCGGCTATTGTTTTTTTATGTTACAGCGAATATGTTTTCTGCACGATAATCAGGGCAGAAAGCAAGTGAAATCCCGAGTGTCAGACTTTTTTCCTTCAAGTCAGTCAGAAGAGCAAGCAGACATTAAAAAAGCAGACCCATGGTTGCAAAATAAATCCCTGCTGAGCCAGATCAATATTCCCTTGTAACGCACAGTGGTGACAGGGTCTCCAATGGATCATATCAGATTTAACTACCTCCCCTCCCCTGGATTTCCTAGTGCCTCCTCAATATGGGCCAAATGGGAGTAGGCATGACATTTTATAACCACATTTCCAGTTCTCCAGTTGGTCACCTCATTTAGTGGCCTACTAAGCTAGTCAGGTATTGAGAAAAACTGCCATGTTATCATCTGAACAAGAGTCAAAACAGACGAGACAGGGAAGGAGGAAGGAAAAGAAGTTAAACACACAATAGCTTTAAATTTTCTATGCTGCTCTGCTGAACGAAGGCAGTAGGCTCCGAATCTTGTTTTAAGGTCCCTTCGTGTCCAGTGAGAAGCACTGGCTGTACCACAGCAGCAGGGTTAACCCAAGGGGCACTGCTCTGTGCCACCGCACAAGACCCGAGTTCGAGCTTTTCTTCTGGTCTATTAAGGGTGCTACAACAGACTGCATTAGCAAGCATGGGGCAGAAGGAGGTTGTGGTCACAATGCATCCAAGTCTCTAGAAGAATCACTTCCAGGCCAAGGAGGACGGTGGTACCCATGAGGCAGCCTTGAAGGTGGAATGCAGATGTGGAGAGGATAACAGCGAGGATTCGCAGGCCAAGGGGGAAGAAGTGGAAACATCTGGAGAAGCAGAGGGCATGTACCAAGGCACCACCTCTTACCTGCGCTCCTCTAACAAGAGGCGGCATTACGATCTGTGTGTTCTGCTGAGATCCCAGCTTTGAAGATGCCTGCTGCCCGCCACGGACTAATGGAGGGGGGATAACAGTGCCTGGTATGCGTGTAGAAGAGGTCTGAAAAACAGAAGGGCATTAACTTCTAAATTTGTCCATCCTTTCATTCATTCCTCACAGCCTAACAAAATTAGAGAGACATCCAGAGACTGCACTGGATACCCTATCCCCATCACTGCATGAATAATTGCTTCCTTTTGCGTTTGTCTTCTCTTTCTTCCTCTTGACTTTTTCTACAATTCCAGTCTTCTTGCAATTGTAACTACGGAAAAACTCTTGCAAAGCAGCGTCTTACACCAAGCACTGAACATACAAGCTAAAAAGGGTTTTCCAGCTGCTCCAGTTAGAAAAACTGACAGGTATGATTAACAGCATGTCCTGCGGTAACAACTTATTTCACTCAGTGTAACACAGCTTTGGACATCTGGCTCCCTGCTCATCTGAGAAGCCCAAACTGACCGTGGTTCACGAGTTCAGGATCTCACAAGACGCGAGACTTCTGCTTTCCCCATTTATTGGGAATAAAATGGCACGGCTTGAAGAGCGAGGGGAACTTAATGCTCTACCCGCTCCTAGCATCTTTTTCACTGAAAGACTTCAAACGCAGCTTGCAATTATTAGCTAATCTTCCGAACAAACCCAGGAATTATTGCGATACTTAAGTGAACAGATAAAGAGGCTATGCAAACTCGCTCCAGATGTACATCTCAATCAGACAAAATACGATCCAGGAGCTCCCTGTTCTGCTCCACCCCAGACAACTGACCGTAGTCTCACACTCTCTCTTTCTGAAGATGTCATGTATGGCTCACACTGGTCTCAAGAGTGCTGTTTAACTGCTCTGGTTCCAAGGAAATGAGAAGATGACCCATCAAAATCAGCTGTTTTCCCCTCCCCTCTGGTCTTAACTTTAAAAAGCTGATTGCAAAGGCTACCACTGATTTAAACAACAAGAAAGATATCTGAAGAACCAAATCACTATTTCGGTGACAAAATGTTCTCCCTTTGGCTACAATGCACCGTCAGCTCCCCCGCGCGCCCGCAGCTTGGTAAGAGGAGGCCCCTGGAGCTGACCTGAAGGGATGGCTTGCCAGAAGGAACAGTCTGCGTTCCTCGCACCAAGGGGGGAGGCGTAGCCACAGCACTCCCCGAGGAACCGGCCGGCTGGAAGAGACAACCAGAAAGCATGAACACGAGGGCAGAAGTACAGCAGAGTGACCTCCCTGGGCCTCAGAGGAGAGTCTTTCAAGACATCGTCCCCCTCCCACAGAGCACTTGAGATATGTTTAAGTAGATAAGATGGTATCGACTTGCTTGTTTCCACAGGAATGGAAAACTATAATTAAAACACAGAGTAGCAATTAAGTAATTAAAAAAATAATAATTCCAGTAGTCTGGTGAGATAGCTTAATTTAATTTGGTCTTACTGTCCAACGTGACTAGTCACAACTGGTTGAACAGGACGTTCTGGTTTGAGGGGTGGATTTCTCCTAAACTCATGTCCCGAATCCCCTTTCCCATTTTCCTGAGCTGGAAAGGTTTAGGATCCAAAGACCCACATCAGCTCTGGTTGTGGTACAATCATCCCTCAAACCCGGGGTGGGGTCGAAGGAGTCGCCTTGTTTTGCATTGTGAAATCACCAAAGATTAAAAGGGATGCTTCAAGAATATTGGGAAAGGCTTTCAAAATGTGTGGTTGCCTTGTTCTCCTTGGTCAATTCAAGTATCTAAAGTTCTTATTTCTGCTTGTGCAATGCATGTACCCAACACTGAGAGTGTTTCAGCAAATAAGGGTTGATATTAACAAAAAATTCAGAAGAAAAATCACCAAAAAAAAAAATAGGGAAGCAATACACTTCTGCTCATCTGGCTTCTTTGACCTCAGCAGTCGTTCCTGCCCCGAGCAGGGGGCTGGACCCGATGACCGCATGAGGTCCCTTCCAGCCCAAAACTTCTGTGAATCTGTTTCCAGTGCAAACCATGATGCTTTTAAAAACAAACCTGTACAAAGTCCTACCTTCCATGAAGTCACAATTGCATTTTAAACATTAAAAATAGTTTAAATTCATTTCTCTTAAAATTACCTGCCAGGACCAGGGTTCAGGATTTTGAGTGTCCCTAACCAGAGGTTTTTAACACCTCTGAAAGCAACTTAAAGAATACAGCGCTTCACTACCAACTCTGATTGTTCATGGCTCAAACCTTTTTAATGTCAGAAACCCTGAATCTCAGTGCTGACAGGTGAAGGAGCCATTTCAGGATGACCTATTACATGTATTCTGACAATATGTATGCTGCATAACAACTAAAAAAAGATCTTGCAAATCCTTATTTTAAGCATACCACATGCACATAACATTTTTAAACTGCCAAAAAGTCTTCAAAATAAAGCATAACACTGATTTGACTGGCAGCTTGAACAGGAAGACTAAAGACAACGGAGAAATCAAAAATCTGGAAAGAAAAAGTTACATTTTGGAAGAACCAGTTATGCAATAGCAGAGTTCAGGCAATCCACTGTATATCATTTAAGAGAGAGATATATTGCATAATTCTTGTCTTAAATGCATACTTAAATTTTGGGGGGGCAGGTTTAACACCCATGGAAAAAATTACTGAATCAGTAATACAATACGTTGAGAAACTTGAGGTTAGCTTCTAACATGTAGCTGATCAGGCAGGTCTTTCAAATGCAGTAGTAGTGGAGAGGAAGAAGTCAAAGCACTCATTCAAGAAACATCACAGCATAGACATGCATGCATCTCTACTTTGTGATATGCCTCTATAAAGCTGTCTGGGTGGTACTATATGAATGTTACCAAAAAAACCCTTTTTGGTGATTCGGTGCATGGGGAAGGGTATGGGAGCATGCATGCTACCAGTTACAGTACACACCCTGCAAGTATAAAGGACTCATTTAAATAGTCTTTTAAAAGAGGCATCCATCTGTTCCAGAATAAAATCACCTATATTTAAAACGAGGAATAGCATTAACCTGTAACGAGCCTCTTTGGTGCATACGTGGCATATGAAACTATTTAGTAGAAAGGAAAAGAAACAAACCCCAAAAAATCCCCAAACCAAAAACACCAAAGTTTCAAAATGGGTTTGACTTTTAAAGCAATGGGTGTTAAGATAACCATCAGACGGGCACGTTTTGAAACGCAAGGACCCTGAATTTAAAAAGAAAGTTTTAACAGGAAATAAACGGCAACTCTTCCAAGAGATGTCTATGTTGATTAGAAAATGATGTGGAGCACCGCAGATTACAGCATCCACCACAGCCACTCATCAGACATCTGTGGTGAAATAAATACCTTCTGAGTAGTGGTCTCCTTCTGTATTTGACTCTGCCGCAGCTTTTTCAACAAAACAAGTTTTGCTTCTTCTAACCGTAACTCTTCTTTTAGCTGCTTAATCATCCTGTCACGCTCCTCCGGACTGCTTTTCTGTAAGGACAGGTTAGGTTTAAAGGGCGGGGAGAAGAGAATACAACTTATATGACAACCTACTGCTGTATAACTTGGGAGCGTTTATCAGACACACATGGACATAAAAGCTAAGGAAAGCTCTTAAAAACCAAAGCATATTCTAAAATCCCTCCTCTAATTGAGGAAATAGATGACAAAATGAACTGTCAAACAAAAAACTTCAACTGTGCCGTGCTGCCGTGGGAATCCTGTGTATATTAAATACCAAACAGACCTCTACAAAGTTCCTTATTTCTGTGGAGAAGAACAGGGGCTGGTGAAGCCGGTATGAAGATTTAACAGACAGAAGCCTGGACTTCGATCTTCGGTAGATCCTCGATTACAAGAAACTCCCTCCCCATAAACCAGCCTGCCTAAAGCGGTGTACCGGATGGTAAAAAGAGCCATTGAATTCTCTATGCCGGTGATTCTCAACCAGGGTGCCATAGGGTACTTCTCAAGGGTGCTGTGGGGTTAGCACAATGCTGGCACTATTAGTTAGGTGTGCAAAAACAGTTTGCAAGATAAAGCCAGTGATTTCAAACAGGAGCTGTAACGTTAAAAACATTCTGCCCTCTTGGGGTCTCTGCGAGTACTCTTCAAATAGCGACTTTATTTTTCTGTAGTCAAAAAACCAAGTGACGACTTCCCAACGAGTGCCTGGAGTCTAACAAGGTTGAGGATCCCTGCTCTGTCCTGTGCTCTAAAGTGGTTGTGATCAGAAGAATCAGCCCCCCCCCATCCTAGTACGTTTAAAAGGCAATCGCCTAGATGAGACTCACCATGAGTGCCTCTGTGTTGGTCTCTTTTAATGCTATTTTCGTTAAACCATTCATTCTAGGGCTTGAAGGCTCGTTGTCAGATAACACTATGACATCAGGAGAGGGGACTCTCTTTTCTCTCTTTATATCGCTGTAAACAGAGAAGCAAGAGCAGTTACACACAGAGATCAATTAATAACAGTACCAAAGACTTGCCCCCCACGCAGCAAACAAAAGTTCCCTTTTTCAGCTCTTACTAGCTGATTAATTGTGAACACCTCAGCTATGAATGAAGTTTCTAGTACAGGCCAAAGTTTGCCGCCAGTTCCCATTTCTAAATAAAAGTGATGAGTGCAATAACCAAGTCATATGAAATGGTACACTGCATATAAGCAAGGAATCGGGACCAGCCCTTACATCCCTGGCTTTGGTAGCCTCAAACACAGATGACAAATATGATGTTAGTTTATTCAGTTCCCAACAGGAACTGCCCAGAGCTTGTCAATTCATTCATAAATGCAAACGTCACATCTCTCAGTCATTGAGGACCAAGGCTATGAAAGCAAAGCAACGACCTGGAGTCGAAAGAAGCCATCCATAACCCAGAGCTCATCTCCAGAGCCAGCCCACTCTCCAGCTGCTCTTGCGTGAGAACTGGAAGATCAACACCTCCAATTTGCCAGGGTTCAATGAATACCACTTGAATCCAGGTACTTTCCCTCCCGCTGGAAATGTCTAGGTTAAAATGGTAACTCCGGGGCACGAGGACTGTTTGCCAGAGCCCTAAGGATCCCGGGTGCATTTCAGCTGCAATTCCTTTCAGTGCAGCAGATGGGAAACACTCTCATGGTCAAACAGACTTTTCCATGTAAGAGCCCTGTTACTATCCCTGGCAGGTGCTCTCCTATTACTTTCAAATTGCAACAGCCTAAAGCAGACATAAAATGCCTCCATTCGGTATACACCCCACCGTGCAAAACCACGTGAACACGCTCAGAGACAGATCCGATGCAGCTTGAGCAGGACAATGTTCAGAGAGGGCTGCTCCACGGCAGCCCCGCCGCTAGCTGTTCTGGCGGAGCACGTGTTGAATCCAGAGACCTGAATCACCTTTGAACTGCATCACACACCACTCATACCAGGACTGAATACTCACTCAACCATGCTGGGAACAGTGCACCGAGATGCGTCGCAGCGCAGCACAGTGCCACGGTGGACCACAGTGCCATTCATCCTGCCATGCTGGACAGCTTTTGGACTGGATGGACTTAAACTGTTTGCAATGTCTTCCTGGCTCAAGATGTCCAGGAGAGGCTATTTTCCAAGTGAAATAAGATCTCAAGCTGAAGTCGGGCCTTAGCAAAACACAGCGGAGCAATTGTGGCAACCCTTTGATGCTAGGATTTCGGATTTTTAGACGCAAGGTATTTTGCAGCAAGACTGCCAACACCGCAAGAACAGGGATTTAAGAGGCATTTTGCAGGCAAGCCCAAATAGCGCAGCCTCCACTACAGCTACTGGAAGGCTTGCCTCTCATGGACTGAGTCTTTGTGGAAATCTTTAAGTCGTTTTGTTTTCTGCATTTCTACTTACAATTTTGGCGTTTGCAAGAAAGCACTGTAATGAGCTTCTTGTGAACCAAGTCATTGTAAGCGCACTGCTGACTACATTGGCCTGTAAACAGAAATCCATAAAACCAACGAAGCCAAATGAAGCGTATATCCAAATAACCATTCAAAGAAGCATCTCTTGTGAAGCAAAGCTACCTACCTCTCATTTGTGCTGCAGGGCGAGTATCATCGTAGTCGCGACCACGAAATGCGGCAAGTTAGCTCATAAAAATCAGGAAGTTTTCTTCCAACATTACGTCACAAATTCCCTCCCAGAGCAGGGGGGTTGGACTCGATCTTTCAAGGTCCCTTCCAGCCCTTCATTTCTATGATTCTGGCACTATCTGGATTCTTCAAGTGACTCCTATTTAAAACTAGTAATGTTTTACTTAATGGTGCAACAGATACCAGGCGTACTAATGCTCTCACAATTAACTTCCCAGGTGCACAGTATCCTTTATTCCTGTGCTGTTTATAAGCCACATGCAAAGGCAGAGTAAAATCCACGCTAGTCCAAAGTTTCCAGGAAATTACCAAAAACCAGCCTCATCTCTGTCGAGTCGGTAGGGCACTTCCTGCAGCATCCACACCGCACCGGAGCAGAAAAGTGAATGCAAGTGTCCTGTAGAGGGCACAGCGAGCCAGCGAAAGACTCCGCTCTGGAGGGGAATTTCAAAACACCAGGGGCACAGGTGAAAGTTTTAAAGCTAGAACTCGTCTGATTAAAAGGCATCAAATGGGCTGCCTGGAGTAAAACAGGACAAGGAAAGGAAAAAAGCACCTGCTCTGAAATCCATACTTCAGCAATACTGCAACTGAAAAAGCTCTTAGTAAAGACCTGACAATACCCTCTTCCCCAGGAACACCGCTCACTTATTTCCCCAACCGGTTAAAATGCGTATATATAAAATCAGCCAAAAAAGAAGTGTTTAACCGAGCAGCTAACTTCTGCACTTAGGTTACCAAAATGTATATATTGATAGGAACCGGCTGTACAGTTTTCTGCATGGACAGCCCAACCTGACATTTTTCAAGTCTCTTAGTATTGGGCAGACCGTGCTTCTGCAGAGGGTACAGCTGGAAGGAACGCATGGGAGCAGCTCCTACAAACCCCACCACCGCCTGGCTCCCCGTAGGCTTCACTCACTACGGCTACGAATGATGTACTGCAGAGCCGACGTCCTCCCTATCTGCTCTGCAAGGCCATAAACTACCGAAGAGCCACGCAATCTTGGCAAGTTGAACAAAGTTTTGTAAACCGATCCGGCGGCTACTGACTCATCCCTCTCTGTAGCTGGGAAATGAAGTTAGCTAAGCTCCTAAGTGGGCCATTGCAAATTTAACACGAGAACATCGGCTCGTATGCAATCTCCCTGCAAGACTCAATGTGGTTTAGAGACGTGAACCCGTATGAACCAAGTGCAGATTTCAGCAGCGCCCGAGTCTGCTGCAAAGGGATTATCCTCGTTTTATCCCCTTGGAAGAGGCCTTATCCCGACTAGCTCCCTCCGCAAGGGATGAAATATAGGGCACGCGCGTGGGCACGAAGCGGAGGCAGGCTGGAAGAACGGGAGGCGGCAGTCCGAAACTGGCCGTGCCGCTCCGAGACCACTAGCCACGTTTCAACCGTTGTGTTTAAAATAGAAGAAACTTTAAACAGTGACGTGTCACAAGGAAGTTGAATCGAAGACCTCGGTGCGGACCGGGGGCGCTGCGTCGGCAGCGAGGTCCTGGTGCAACCGCTCCAGCCCAGCCCGAGCACAATCAATGTGCGTGTTTAGACGGGTGATGTCACCCCATCAATTATCACAGCATCATAACAGGCAGCAGGGAGCTGACTTCCTGTATGCTAATCAGGCCACCAAACAGTCATGTGACAAAGGCATTTCCCTCGCTAGTCATGTGACCCTTTAACTGTTCCTTCCACCGTGAAAACCATGGCAACAGCCAGTTCCAACCGGTTTGTGACACATAGCCTTCATTTTGTGAGGTGAGGTAGGGTGCAGGTACTGTGAGAAAATGGAGCAGCTGCCGAAGTTCAGGGGCAGCAGGAGCTTGCTGGAGCAGCTGTCCACTCGTGCCCATCCCTGCACACCCCCCCCCGGCGCGGCACCCGGGCGGCCTCGACTTCTCCACTTTGCAAAGTTTAAAAAAGTTTGCAGATGGACGCGCCGGTCTGCCCCAACAGCCCTGCAAAAATGCACCCTCCGTTCGTTAGACTTTTTAAAAAGTTTATCCTGAGAACTAGGTGGCTGCTGGGGGGGGTGAACAAAGCCCAAACAGTGCTTGCTTCTGCACGGGTCTTTTCCAACTTCTAGACAAAGTGAAAACCAAAGGCGGAGCAGAAACTGAAGCACACTGGGCGTGTCTACACATGCATTTACTGCGCAGTAAGTTACTGCAGTTTCTAAGCCGGCATCTGCACGTGCGGGCGTTACAGCGCAGTAACGCTGTGTGTGGACCGACTTGGGAGTAAAGTTAGTCCCAGGTCAGTTCACTAATGCGTCTACACATGCGTTACTGTGCAGTAACTACACACGGGTGTAAACTTACCTGCATTGTGCAGGTAGCAAATTTATGCCCATGTTGGCATAAGTCGCCATAGTTACTGCGCAGTGACCTGAATTACTGTGCAGTAAGCGTGCACGTGGAGACACACCCACTGAGCATTAAGTAATCCAGAGAGGGGAGAGGAGGGACGGGGAAGGGGGCAGACAGACTGGGAGACGCATCCGACACGTTACGATATAGCAGCGTTAATTTAATCAGCAGACGACGTTAGCTGATCGGAGAATGAGAAACCCCGCGCTGAACACACTTGACTGCAGAGGTCTACGTTCATCACGGTTATTTGGGTGACATCTCTCTGACAAGATTAAGACGGGGAGATAAGCAAGCATTACAGGTTCTCTGCTATGAAGAGATACCTTGAATAATCATAATTAAAAAATGGATTTAATATGGTCCATGGGAAAGAGATCGAGGATTAAAAGCCAGTCATGTGAGGGGGAAAAGCCCCTCGCTCACTATTCCTACCCGCATCAACTCATCTAGAGACCCACTGAGGATACCTCTCAAAAGCTGCAGACGTTGGCACAGCGACCAAGAAACAGGGGTTACCTCATTGACATGAAGAGCAGTTTTGGAAACCCGAGGAAAGAAAAGATTTTTTCCTTTCTGGAGGTGCTGCCCACCAGTAGGTCTGTAAGAAAGCTCTCACAAGCTGTGTGTTCGAGACACGCGCCGATCGCTGCATTCACACTAGGCTGAAATTCTGCGCTGCTTTTGTACTGAGAAATACTGGTGCTTTGCATTTTTGACTAGCGACGTGACGGGCTATCACCAAAGATTCGGTGTTCAGGGCGTCGTGAAACACTTAGTAGATGAAAGTCTGCGAGTATATAAGGTCACTTTTATACTGTCCCTCCAAAACTCGTGCCTTCCCGGTTGTCTGGTTGCCATGCTAGAATAGACTGGTATCTTCTGTGCAGATTTAACCTAGCTCTTACCTACATTTTAGCCAACACCTGCCATCTGCGTGGCAAGACCTCTGACCACTGGAGGCAAGGTGCTTTGGGTCGATGTGATCTCTTTTATTAGACCAACTCAGTAGTTGGAATATTTGTTCTTTGCAAGTTGTCGGGCACAAAACGCCCTTCTTCAGGCAGAGGGAGACTGCCTAGAGCATTTGTGCCCAAAAGTTTGCAAAGAACATTTTCCCCCATTATTGAGTTGGTCTAATAAAAGAGATCACACATCTGCCCAAAGAATCGTGTTGGCCTATGTCCTTAGACCCACACGGCTACAACCAGCATCCCTGACCACTGGAGGTGCTTCATGCCCATGTTTTGTTTGAACTCGGGTTCGAGTCTACCCACCTTGCACTGAGGATGTAAAAAGGGGACGGAGGGGACTCTCTCAAGTGCAGACCATCCTCCAGTCCCCGCCTGGCAATTCTCTCAAAGAACAAGCCCTGCAACTAACTGATAACCGAGGAGGAAAGTCCCCATGAGCATCGCCACACAAAGAGCCACAGGACACATGCCCAGACACAAACCGCCAGTGCAATAAGAGACAAAGACATCGTAAGGGTTCGCTACAGGGGTGTTCACACCTGGACTAAGCTACCCGAGCAGCTCAGACGCGGGTACGAGTCTCCCAGCTTACACAGGGCCATAGCCTGCGTGTTGTGCAACCCTCTCTCCAACCCAACAGTTGCTAAAATGCTTTGAAAGACAGCCCTCGAACATTGTGTGGAAGGAAGCTGTCAGTTGAGAGTTTTCAATTCGTTTACTTAATTTCGAGATGCACAAAAATGTAACGGTCGGTAATTTAACCTCCTAAGACCACTCTGGGAAAAACAAGACGCTCACCCTCCAGATTCACTTACTTCCAGAAACACTTGCAGCAATCAAAAGGCTTGACAAACATCAATCTAAGAGTTTACCATTAAAGCGTTCATGTACTGTAAAGTGCTTATCTTACTACGGGGGAAGAGAGGCAGGAATATCAGCTGCTCTACCCCAGGTCAGTCAGTCTGTAGCGGCGGGAGGCAGAGCTCCTGGTCCTACCAAGCCACGGCCAAGCACCCTCAGCAAGAGGGCGGCCTCCCCTCTCACACCATTCGTTTTACAAGGTCGGGTCGTTCCCTCTAAAGATCCTGGAGCATCTTGTCCGCTCCAGCATGAATTTGGTAGACATCCACTCTTCAGTTAAAACCCACAGCTCCCATTGGGGCCAGCCTATATTTGTTGACTTCAGGAAAAACACATAAAACAAAACGGGGGGGGTCATCCAATTCAATAGACCTCAGGTGGCAGAGGCTATCCTTGGAGGCTGCCTTCCATTTAGTTGGGACAGAGGAAGATTAATTATGCTTTTGTCTTGAAGATGATGCATCTGAGGCCCAAAGTACCTTGGGACAGACGCAACTGGCATAATGGGTCCACTTCCCTAAGAGGCCTGCCATCAGGAACAGACCCTTTCCAACCCCGTGGCTGCAGACTGAAAACTCTCAAGCCTGTGCAATAAAGCACACACGTACTGAAGATTTCATTACTGGACGGAGCTGCTCCTACCCCGTGGACAGCAGAAGCTGAACTGTGGTACTGTAGCATGCTTGTAGCTGCCCCAGTTCAGCTTTCACTTGGCCCTGGTGTAGCAGCAGGCATAAACACGTATTGCAGACGTAAATCCATCTCACCTCGGAGTTGCTAGAATGTCTTGATCTCCGCGCCTTAAGGCTAAACGAGGAAGAAAAGCATAGCTATAAAGCTTCTGCTAGGAGCCGGGATGGGGAGAGAGAGAGGAAGAAAATGTAGGAGGCCCTTGGGTCGGATGCAGAAAGCTTCTTTTTCAGGAGAGGGCTCTCTGGCAAGACTATGTCCAGAACCAGAGTGACCGCATGTTAACGGAAACGCAGCTGGAAGAGGTCCAGGACCTCAAGAGTTAGCAAGCCCGCTTTCCGCCTCTCCACACCAGTACAGGAGCATAAGCCCAAACAGACTCTGCTGGGACAACAGAGATCCCAACCATGCCACAAAATACCATCATTCTTCTACCGAAGCATCTCCTGGCACGTTCATCTGCAGCTGGGGCAAAAGGCAGAAGAGGCACCAGGACGCTCCAGCTCGCAGCGCAGGAGAGCTGAGCTTTATTAGCAAGGTGCAGGTTGCGCTCAACCCCCAAACCTACGAGACCAGAATCGCCCGCCGGCTAACGATATTACCTGCCTTAAAACACAGGATGCCTTATGGCGAGTCGCATGTTTTGAAGTGCCTCCAACCAATCCTACGTTATTGCAAAGGGGCTTTTGGGGAGGTTGATTCAGCTATAAAAACCTAGTTTTATGCCATTAAGATGTAGCTGGCTGGCAGCTTTGTTTCCATTAAAATTCAAGAAAACTAAAAAAACCCCAAAACGTTTTCTGGAAGCACTCCGGCTAGAGAGCTCACTGTTCTGGGCCTCCCTACTTCCCCGGTCTGGGACAGTCTATTAGCATCATTCAGCGTCGCGGCTGCGATGCAAATAGTTCTTTTTTGCGGCGCTCGCTCATGAAAAAGGCTGTGAAATGTCCACGTAGGTTCACACCTCCCGATTCTGCGCGCCCAGCTGTCCCCCCCATTATCTTGTGTTAAAACAAACCGGCGAGGTTTACAGTGAACCGCATCTTCCAAGACTTTGGCGCTGCCTGTTGAGCTGCAGAGCGCCGGCCTCTCGCTGTGTTTTGTAATACTTCTGAGGTGGTTATAAAGATAATTCCTCAAGTGTCAGTGGGCTAGATGCACTCCCATGCAAGTAAGCCTGCCCTGGGTCAGCAGGCTGGCCCCGCTCAGACGGACGGTGACTCATTCATTACCTTTTGGCCTAGTCGACCTTAGAAGCAACGTAACAGCTTCTCTTGTTAAATCCAGCACAAATTGCTAAAGCATTTTTTTTCCAAATAGGAATTAAATAAAAACCACAATTAACTGAACAGTTATCCAGATTGGGCTCATCTCAATGGCATATGTTAGCCTGGAAAAAAAAATAAAAATAAGAAGTCTTCCATGCTTATAATGTGTCAAGATTTGTGGATGCTGGTGATAGCTATATTGCTCTAAGGACATAGGCAGACACGGTCCTTTGAGTAAACGTGATATCCAACTGAATTGGAAAAAAACTGTTCTTTACAAGCTTTCAGGCACAAACACTCTTCTTGAGGCATAGGGAGAATCTGAAGAAGGGTGTTTGTGCCTGAACGCTTGTAAAGAACAATTTTTTCCAACTATTTAGTTGGTCTAATAAAAGATACCACATTAGTAGACCAACTAAAGAGTTGGAAAAAAATATCACATCTCCACCAATCTTCAGACAAGGTTGTTTGGGTAGCGTCTCATCTTCCTCACCCCACAAGCTGCAATCCTTTGACATCTAGGTAGTCTCTCTCCACCTGCTAGGAAGTAAAGGAGGTATGAGAACTGCGGCCCCGCAGGGTTAATCCCTAACCCACAACATAAGTGTGTCTGAGAATAAGTTTGTCCTTGTTTTATCCGACAACCTCCAGATGTACTCCCCTCAAGGCACTGAAGGTAAAGAGGGAGAAGAGAAAAGGCAGAAGAAAAGGAAAGCCAACCTTCAAAGATTTCAGATGTCCATGAGACTCCAAAAAGCATCAATGGAAATCTTGACACATTTGGTACACTACTGAAACAGAACCAAGACGATTACATCTTCCTTTCTCCAACGCTGCTGCTTGGGAGGGGGAAGGATTTCACGGAGCTGGGCCTGTATTTTGAAGTTAAGAAATTCCCAAAAGCGAGAAACCTGCCTCCGGGCTTCCCACCGCGGCCTTTACTCAACCTTTGCTGCCCACCTGATTTGTAACGGAGCCCTGCCACGTCGGGGCTACCCCTCAACCACTGGAGTGAAACCCGAAATGTGGAAGAGCCCCGTTTACACTGCCCTGGGACCTGCACTGAGTTCAGCTCGCGCATGGCTCCAGCCAAAGCAGCAGCAGCCGACCCATCACAGGTAAGGAACAACCGACCCATCCTAGATTACAATAAAGCACATTTAAGACCATGCTCTAGACACATTCCCATCATGGCCCAGCCACATGAGCCAATGCAGAAAAACTTTCTGGGGAGAGGATGGGCGAACCGCCACAAAAAGTTTTCCCTTTCCAGTGGGAAAAAGACAAACGGTAAATTCTCCATCAAGGGCCCCACAACACAGCTCAGAGCACGTAACTTTAATAGGCGAGTTAAAACACAAGTAGTTCAAAACACAAGCGGTTATTTTTAGTGATGTTGTATAACAAAAGGAGGACATGATGCCCGGCTAATGCAATTTTCCCGGAACCATAATGGGTAGTTCCGGGACAAGAGCGACGTTCCCCAAACCGCTCGCTGGAAGGGTTGCACAGAAAAAAAAACAACTTTCTGTGATTAGACAAGTTGGCAAGACTCCACCGTTCTAGGGAAGCCTACAGCTCTCCCCACCCTCATCTTTCCTGGCAATTTTCACTTAAAACAAACAAGCAGTGGCTCAGGCCAGCCAGCCTGCATGTCACTTTGAAAGAACCGGAGCTGAAAAGCAGTGGGGATGGCCCATGGAAATTTAAATAATAAATAAGTTTGCTCCTAAGGAGATCAACTTCCGTAGAATCACACCGCATCAAAAGCAAGTAAACGTGACGGCTTAGCTGCTCTCCCATTTTTACTGGAGGAAGAACGGTGTTAGCCCGAAACAGCCAAGCCCTAGAGCCTTTAATGCACCGATAACGGTAGGGGTCGTGGGATTCTTCTTCAGACGGAGGGGAATACATGGACCCAACTAAGATTAAGCCACTAGAGTGGAGTTGGAAGGAAAATCAACATTCAGGCATATTTAAAAGGAGAGGGAAATATGAAAAAGGGAGAGGATGACAGCAATTTCTCTACGGCATCGTTGCCTTTATCGGCCATAACCCGTGGCCCAGGAGCTGGAACACAGAACCAGGACCCGAGGCTGCACCCTGGTCTGCCACCAAGAGCATCGCCTGCAAAAGCGGCCACCTTTGCTCTCCCAGCTCAAAATAACTCCACTGAAAGCCTCACTTAGAAACAAGACAGCTTAACATCTTCACCGGGTTTCGTTTCAAACCAGGCCACCTGCTGCCCCTCCAAAAAACGGAGCTAAAAGGTGTTAAGATGCATCTCTGTTGGTGTTAAGTGAAGCTATCGGCAGAGCTAGGCCAGTTCAGCTGAAAGAGAAAGGTATTCCTCCTCTGCTTGCCTCGGACTGCGTAGCGAGAGACTGAGCAGCGAATATTCAACAACATCCCCGAGAGCTGGGTACGTGCTGGAGGAGCGATGTGTAAACGGCTCATCGCCCGCACACCCCAAAGCACTCTCTCGAGCTTTATTTCAGACTCTCCCCGGTACATACGGTCAGACTGACAAGCCACGGTCCTTGGTCCTGGGTGTACAAACTGCATCTGAGCATCTCTCATAGCAGCACACTTCTCTTTATTTTGGATTAACAGAATTTATACCATCCCCGTGAGACCTGAGCACATTACATCGAAGGTCTGATCCTATGTGAGCAGGATGGCGTGCAGCGCAACACGAATTCTTGCACCTGCCAGCACAGCCATGGGAATCAGACTTGCTGTATCAGAGTCTGTGCTAGCTAGCGACGGGATCCTCGTGGAAGAAGTCACTCTGTGGCTGCTCCGAGCAGGAGCAAAACGAGCCCTAACGGTCTAGCAACTAAATGGCAGCTCACACGTGCTAGCTGACAACAGGCTACATGCATGTCATGGGCTTGCCAGGGAGATGCCCAAAAAGGCAGGGTCATCAGCGGGGATCCTGGTTTTGTCCGATTTAAAAAAACCCAAAATTCTCTGCTTTAACCCCCCCCATCCACATTTTCCTGTTATTAAACAAAACACTGCATCAATTCAAATCATATGTAGTGGTGTTTTGTTTTAATCACAGAAAAATGTGGGTTTTGGGGTTTTTTTTTAAAGCAGAGGATTTTGGATTTTTTTTTTTTTTAAATCAGAAAAGGCCAGGATCCCTAGTTCACGTACATCTTCGCTATGCCATGAGCTAGGCTGTTACTTCAAACTCCCCTAACGCTGTGCACAGCCCCTGTCAACTTGAATTCAGGGGCTCCGGCTTCGAGAAAGGCTGGGACCTGCTCACTTTGTGACTTTTTGCCAGCATCCTCACTGCAGAGTGCTGCTGGTTCACAAAGACCCTGCCCAAAACTTCCCCTTTGGAAAATACAAAATGCATTACTGATTGAGATGAGCCCTCCAGGGTCTCAGCCTGCACCACAGGTGGTCCCAGACACCCCAAGACATGTGCAAGTGTCGAGAACACAGCAGTGTGGGTACGGTACTGGTTTGGGAGTGCTCACACCTGGGCACCACTGACCCGGGGTCATTGCACGCTGAAGACGGGCACCAGATACACACAGAGCTACTCCAGCTTCATGGAGCAACACTGCCCAGAGCCGAACCCCCGCGGTACAGGACATGATTCAGTCCTTGTAAAAACCGCATGTTCGGAGGTAGGCAGAGAAGTCCTTGCAGTCACATACCACCTATTTGAGTCCACAGTGTTATTATTCCTGGGTATAATAAAAAGGCCGCTGACAACTTCAAGCTATATTTTACGAAGAGGTTTTACCGTTTCCCCGTGGCGGTTTATTAAGGTCTTTCCCAGCAAAGGAGAGAAAAGGGGACCCGGGAACATGACATACTACCAAACTGCTACAGGATGATGAGCCAGGAAGTTTAAAAGGGCCTGACAAGTTTAAGCTGACTTAAAAATGCCATCGAGCAAAAAGGCAGCGGATCAGGAGACAGAATACTCTTTGGCTAACTTCTTTCAGCTCTCGTGCCCTTTGCTGGTATTTTTAAACTCTGCAGAGAAGCGCAGTTTCCAAGGTGGTGATATCAGAGCAGTGTCAGCACCACAGTGCTGTAGAGTTGATGTTTGATAATCCAGAAGACGCTGCATTTCAGCAGGGCCTTTGCAGGTCTCCAACCCCGCAAGGGGAAGAGGGAGGTGGGGGTTTACACTTCTTAAGCGGAGCAGCTCCCTTACTGATTTTGCTTGAAAGCTACTGCAAGAAAATACTGAAAGAAATCAGAGAAAAGTCCGGTGATCGCAGCTAGGTAGAAGCTGTTCTTAATTACCGTGCTATTAACTGCTTCGTTCATCTCTGTTTAAAAAGGAGCTGAACTGAGCCAAACCCTGTCAAGCGATTCCCCGTCTGTCAATGCTTATTTCTCCAATATCATTTGTAAAACGATAGTCACATTTCTGCATCATTTAGAGCACGGGCACAAGCCACTTTCTGTCCCTTTTTACTCTCCACGGTAGATCTGGCCTAATCGTCCACTTCTCAACACGAGCTACGCTGCTGCAAAGACACACAGGAGCAAGGAGCTGGTTTGGCCTTGTACGACCTCTCGTCACAAACTTTTTACCACCACAGACTCTCTTCTGTTGAGCTCGTTCTGTGATGCCAGAAGGAAACCAGATACTATTTTTAGCTTCCTTTTTTTTTTATTTTTTCTAGATCTTGAGATAAGAAGTCAGAAACACTTCCAATATTTTTCTTTTCTTTTCCTTTCTTTAAACCCAAAGGTGTCTTCAGGTTCAGATTTCAATTGTTTTTTTTAAACTCGATTCATAAAGAATGAATGGATAATCAGTGAGAGATCAGGTAAAGCTTCAGTGATCGACTGATAACTTTCCCAACGGGGAAAGAAGTCAGTCTTCATTAACACAAGTTTTAAAATACTAAGTTGAGACTAACCCAAGCGAGAAGGTTGTTTTAGATCGGAAATCACTCAGAAATCGTTCTATTTAGTTTTCGAAACAAATCAACTGTTTCAAAGATGCAGGTCTTACATCAACTGTGTTCTGGGCTCATAAATAGCAGAAGTCTGGAAACACGAGTCCTGAACTCAGAGGCCAGCCTGATACTTTAAGGTCTCAATGCCACCTACAAAAATGACACTTGGATTTTGACATAGCCAAGGGATGACATCTGTCCTATGGTCCCATGCATCTCATCACCTATTGCCTCTGCCAAGATGTACAGGATCCGTATACCTAAGCAGGCTGCTCACGACCATCCGACTGCCCGAGCACTTGATCACATATTGAAAGCAAAGAGCTATCATCAGCTTGGAGCAGAGAGGGGAAGCCTGGGGATGCAGTTACCATCCACAGAACCATTTACATTCCTCTTCCACAGGCAGGGCTCCCCTTTTGAGCCATGATCATAACAGATAAAATTGTGAAATGTCACTTGTATCTCCAACTGGAAAACAAAGGCCTGATCCAGAGCCAGGCGAAGAACAGATTTCATTAGGTTTCAGATCCAGATACTACAGACTGCAACCTCCTTACACAGGCAAACTTTCTTCCACACCCACAAAGAAATCAGAATGATTACATTCAGAAGCAGAGCTATTACACAGCGTGCACGGGGTGGAGCATGTCTCAATTTTTTTTTACATGGTAGTATTTGCTGTGGAGGCTCTTTAAAAAAAAATCAACCGTGAATGCCCCGGTTCAAAGTCTGGCTTATACTAGTGTCATAGTGCAAGAGGCGGGCAGACGCCCACGGACAAGAACCGGAAGCTGTACTTGTGAGGTCAGAGCTGGCTCAGGGCAGGTGAAGCACCCCAAAATTTAATGCTCTCAAAAAAGACTTTGCTAGATTGCTAAGACTCCCCCTTTAAGCCAAGCTTGCCCAGGTGCACGCACGAAATCCACTGCAAAGCTGGGAGCCGAACACACACATTATCTTCTCTCCCACGGAGAAAACGTTTCAAGTAGTTGCACTAGTTAGCAAGCTGGGATAATGTTAGAAGGCATCACTGCCTTCTAAAAACGGCATCTTTTTTTTAATCATCTGGCTCCTTTTCCTCATTCTCTGGGAAACAAGCAAAATTCTTTTGCATGGGAGTTATCCATCTACTCCCTCTTCCTACATCAATATTGTACTCGTATCCGATAAAGGTTGTCTTCCTCACCAATCATACTGAAAGATCACCTTGAGCAACCTTGGGAGATGCCCCGGTTGCCAGTGAGTTTACAGAGGAAAGAATATGGTCCAACGAATTCACGCTAAGTCCAAGTTGTTGCAAGCAATTTGTTCTGGATGTACTGAAGTGATATAATGTATCACCGGACAGAAGAAAAAATTAAAACAAGCAGTAAAACTACTTACTGAAAAAGCAGGGGCAGTGCATAGGAGTAGGTGGATAACTCAAACTCATTACAGTTCTACAGTGAGAGCAGAGTAATTTTATTCCCCTCTACAGTTTTCTTTCTTGCTTTTTAAATACATACAAATTTGCATACGCAACAGGAACTTCTAGTTTCTATCCTGACAAGTGAAGCAGTAGTAAATCTGAACTGCTACAAAACATCTTTTATTCAAGGATCTCGGCACTTTATACTCTTAAGACATTCTGGGAATATTTAGCCCATTTTGCAAAAGGACAAATCATCTGTGCTTTGGTGCACTAGTTAGTTCCCTGGTATCAGTGGCAGAGCCAGGCATAAGAGTTTACACTTACGGAGTCCTGACTTCCTTTACTAGGCACCAAACACCACACCACATTGCATCTCAAAGTATGTCCATCCAGGTCTTTTCTTTGACAAGAAAAAAAGTGAACTTTCAGGATCACCACCTGTAATCCCGGTACCTGACCAGACTGCGGGACGGGCAATACGCAGAAGAAACTTGAAAAATCTGTAACCCAACTTTTGGGGGATGATTTTGAAAGCGCTGTTTCCATGTGCCGGGGTGTCTCCGTACTACATGTGGTTTGTATTTTTTTTTAAAAACAACCCTGATTAGTAAACCAAGAGCAATTTTGTTCCCAAAATGGCTGGTCACTTTGGATGTTTCCATTTTTAGGGAGTCAAACTTACTCCAAAAAACACCCCCTTCTTGGCCCCCCCCGAAAAGAGAACAGCAGGCACTTGCCTCCTTAAAACCCCCCCAAACAAAACCATACCCTTTGAAGGTGTTAGATTGGGCATGAAAAATGGAGGCACCTTAAACCATCAGCCCCTTTATAATAGGCTTTTCCCCCAACTTCTCTGAAGTCCCAGCAGTATGTGCACAAGGGCTAAGGTGCACCAAAACCACTCTCTCATGTATGGTCACAAGGACAGTTTAGCCCCTTCCTACGTCATTCATGCTTATGGGGTGCAAAGAGGCCTTACCATATGCGAGTGACCTCAAGTTAGCAGCACAGTACATACCCCATCTACATTCATGCCTTTACTCTCCACCGTATCTCCGCATTTAAATGGGTTCATTTCCCACGGAAGCTGCTATGAAGATGAAGCTGGGGAAAAATAAAGCAGCAGCTACTTTGAGACTATGCAGCACCGGCGGCTGGATCTGAGGAGGAATCCTGAAGCTACAACACAGCACCTCCTTCAGCGGTTTGCATGTGTATTTACGGCTTGCAGCCATCCCGCAGAGAAGCTTGGAGGTCTTTCCAAGTGTCTGCTCACCGAGCTTTTCAATTTTGGTGTGTGCATAACTCGAATAGTGAAGTGTGCTGGCAGCACCTGGTTACACTCACCTTTTCGAGGTACTCATGTCCACAGGCTCATCTCCCGTCTGCACCTCAACTTTAATGGTTGCTTTTACCTCCCCTCCTTTCAATAATCCTTGCACTTTTCCAGATCCAGGATCTGTCTTTATTTTCATGTCACCTTCAGTCTTTATATCTGCTCCCAACAGTCCTTTCTCCATTTTTATTTTTTTACTATCCACGTCATTTTGTGTTACTTCTCGTTCTAGCGCTCGCTTCTGACTTCGTGTCCTGCATGCTTCTTCTGTCATTGTGAGACTCTGGAAAAAAGGAGAGAGAAAAGTCAGTCAAATGCATTTTAAGGGATGGGGGAGCAATTAAAACAAAATCCAACCACCTTAATTTCTAAATAGGACAAAGTAGGGTGTTGTTGCACGTGAAGAGATCCGGAGAGGGTGCAATAAAGTGCTGCCAGTTTGCTCGCTCGCTCGCCCTATTGTAAGAGAACTTCAGACCCAGGTCTTACGGAGCCACGCAGCATTAGTGTAGTTGCACTTTTTAGTTTAAAGCAACTACAGCTGGAAGAAGCATGCCATAAAATGTCCTGCAGGATACCCAGGACTGTACAGACTCACGGCCGCAACAAAAGTTTGGGTGCTTCCCAAGAAAGTGGAATGCGTTTGCCTCACGTGCAAATAAAAAATAATTATATATTAAAAAAATCATCATCATCTGGACTAGACCTTTCTGGGATTTTCTCAGCACCTGTATCTGCTTGCAAGTCTCAGAAACCTGATGGTACGGGGGAAAAAGGACTACCACACCCTGAGTGAAGAGTGCCTTCCATATTTCCTGATACTCTGCCACTAGAGATCAAGACACTGCCATTGTAATATTCAAGTTGATAGTTTCTTCCCTCCTAATGAATGAGCCAGGCTTTTCCACTCGCTGCACAGGAAGTGCTTAACTCCTGCGGGATCGCACTTAACTCGTTGTGTGCCAAAGTCCCAGAAACTTTTGCTTTTCGGGTGAGCTTTGGCATTTCAGCCTGTACCTGCAGACACATATCTGATCCAAACAGCTGAGTCAGGGTTTGATCCCATGACATCACTGGGCTCCACATGACCCTTCCCAGGATTCAGTCGGAGAGACAAAGCACTTTCTCGAAAACCAGTCTGAACCGGTTCCAGACAACAAGCTGAAGTGTTGTTAACCCTCGCCGAGACACGACAGCAGCCGCAGGAGCAGGAGCAGCAGTGGCTGTCGGCGAGGCGGCTGCTGGCATTCCAGAGCACGAGTCCGGGAGAGCATCCCTGCTCTTAAAGGGACCGCGCTGCACTTGCACACGCCGCACGCGCCCGGGACGCTGCTCGTGCGCTCCCCCGACACCCCTGTCACTTCGGGAAAAGTTGTCTTAAAAAAAGGGGGAGAAAAAAAAAAAGATTTTTTTTTTTTTTTAACATTGAATTCAGAGGCAGGCCAAAAATGAGCGCAAATAGGAGTTGAACTTAAGTTTCCAACAGCTTTCTTGATAGGTTTGTGGACGTGTGTATGGGGGAGAACGGGGGGGGGGGGGGGAAAAAGGGCATTGGACCCATAATGCATCGCCGGCTCGGCTTTGCAGACTTGATGGGAACAGGAGCTGCAATCGCAGGCGAACCTGCAAGTTTTTTTGTGCAAAAGTTGGCACAGAAGTTCTTTGGCGTGCAATTGTTTAGAAAAATAATTAAGATAGTCAGGGGGAAACGTGGACCTTTGGCGTGCAATTGTTTAGAAAAAAAGGTAAAATAATTGGAAAAATGTGGTTCTTTGGCATGCAATTGTTTAGAAAAAAATCTAAGGTAGGTGGAAAAAAAGTGGTGTCTGCAATTGTGGCGTGGCAGGTGGGGAGGCCGGGTTTAAGCATTCAAATCCATGGGGGGTGGAAAAGTGCTTTTATAAAGGAGAACAGGCTGGGTTAATTTGGTGCTCGTGGAAGCGAGGGACTAACAGCACTGTCCAGGCAGCAAGCCAGGGGCTGTTGAGATTTTCTACATAGTTTAGCCAATACACCTCAGTCCTGACATGCAGCAGCCCCTGCTATTCCAGCCACGGGCCTCACCACGCTGCAGCTCGTACCTACGGCACCCCTACCCCGCTCATCGCAACGCCTCCGAGCGCTGCTCAGACGATAACAGGACACGATTTAGTGACGGGCAAACAGACTCAGTATTACCCAACCCCTTGGTGACCCATTTGAACCACCGCCTTTAAAGGTCCAGTCAATGACTCACTGAATCAGCCTCTTTACAGATTTTCCTTCCCCAGGATTAAAAATAATACATGCCAGCTTTCTTGGTGGGTGCTTTATTATTATTACTATTATTATTATTATATCATCATGATTAGGCAATTTTATAGTTTTTTATGCGGTTGCATATAAAGACTGCCCACCCCACAGGAAAGGGAATATGGCCTCAATTAAAACACTCCCGCTCAGTGGCTTCCCAACCCCTAGACTGATTCCCTTGGAAAATACCAGCTTTTATTTTTCTGCAGTCAAAAAAAAAAAGTGTGAAAACTAATACAGCAGGTTTCCCGTTGCAAAGCCCTCCGAAAGACCACAGCTGTGGATCTCTAACTCAAAAATCCCTGTTGCATCCTGTGCCTACTGCCTACCTCCCTCCCACGCCATGCATACCCCCTACCTTCCAGCTGCACCACGTGCCAGGCTCCCCTTTGCCCCCAGCCATGCCCCTGGGGTGCAGGCAGGCAGAGCGAAGCTCAGGCTAAGGAGTGGAGGGTGGGGGGCATGGCCTGGGGGGCCAAAGGGGAGCCTGGGCACTGGTGTAGCTTGGGGGGGCATACATGCAGGCTGTACTCAGCTAACATCCCAAGCAGTCCCATATTCCAGCCCGGCACGACTGCTTTCCCACCCCTTCCTCGGCCCCACACACACCACACGGATGGTTTTCCGGGGGTCTCCCGTGACCAGTGGGGTCTAGCTAGATGACAGCGATGAAATTCAACATCTGTAGCTACAATACGTCTACGTTAAAAAGCAGGTCCTAGGGTCTCCTCTCCCACATCATCGGCAGACTCACTCTCCTACGTGACCTCCAAGCGTTCGGTACCATGATGGGCAGAGGTCAGGGTGGGAATGCCTTGGTCTGAACGGTCACTCCCAGAGCCACGAGTGCGAACCAGCCCTGCAGCAGGTTAGAGCAAGGGTTGGGTTCAAAAGCTACGAAGGGGCCACTGAAGGTTTTAAGTAGAAAACAGCATAATGACCTGCCAGACACTGGGATGCAGACTTACAGCTCACGTATACATGACATGCACAAATTTGCACAGAGCAATGCAATGGTCCTTGAACTGAACAAAAAAAAAACCCAACCCACCAAAAACCCTCTTTTGGGTCATTTTCTGTACTAGCCTGTCAAAGACCAGGGTGCTTTTTTTCTCTGTTGGAAAAAGTGGCAATAGAAATGCTCCAAAAACCTAACAAAAAGTTCTCCCCCCCATCCTCCACCCCCGCAAAAAAAAAGCAAAACAGAAAAAGACAAACCTGGTTTGATTCAGCCAGTGTCTTTTCCCACAGGGCTGCGTATGACAAACTCCTATCCCACACTGCCCAGAACGCCTCCCATTTGCAAAGATGACAAAGGGATGGGAGATGCTGGAACAATTATCTGTTCGCTTTCCTTTGCCACTGTAGGGGAAAGTTACAGAACAGGAAAAAGTTGGTAAGTTCCAGTTAAAGATTTGGGAAATTCATTCTTTCAGGCCAATTTTTCCAGATGTGCAGTCCAGCCCAGAACGGCCAGATTCCTGGTAACAGGTCTGCAATGATCTCCAAATAGATTAAGTCCTGCAAAATGTGAACTAAAAACCAAAACTACATGACACCCCCAAACAAAGCAACAACACGACATGCAGCGGCAGAGCGCCCAGTAAAGGTATGCCATGATCGCACCATTGAATACCTGGGTCCGCAGTCGGGAGACTTGGCCAGAGCTCACCTCCAGCAACTACGCTTCCCAGGTGACAGGCAAAACCCACCCTGGTGACAGCCCATTTCAAACGGAGGATTTCAGATTTACACTACCTGAAAACAGGCATCACACCCCCGCACCCCAAAACCTTAAAGCTGCTAGGCAGCAAGTCATGCTGCTTTTGTATGCTATACAATTGTCAGACAAGGTTGTCTCTTATCAGACCAACTAAATAGCTGGAAAAAATTGTTCTCTGGATACAAACACCCTTCTTCAGGCAGCAGGATCCCAAATGTAGACTCTCCCTCTGCCTGAAGAAGGGTGTTTGTGCCCAAAAGCTTGCAAAGAACAATTGTTCCAAGTATGTAGTTGGTCTAATAAAAGATATTGCACCTACCCAAAGAACCATGTCTGCCTAGGTCTTGAGACCAACGCGGCTACACCCAGCACCCCGACCCACGGGTGTTATAGCATTTTCACTGCTAGTTTAGCGAGTTGTAAACGAGGAGTGTGGGATCAACACAGTGCCCAACGCTGGGAGAGGACAGGGATGGAAAGACACTTTCTGAAGCATCAAAGGATTCCTTGGGCCAGATGCTCTTGGAAAAACCTATTCAAAAAGTGAAGTAACCAGTCCACGCAAGGAGTTGGGCCAAAGCAGCAGCTGGATGTACATGTTAGGAGTATGCTGAAACCAAAAGGGTGAGGAAGGGATAACAACTGGGGCTGAAGATGGAAGAGGAGGCTGTTTACAGATTGTCACAAAAAGTCAAAGCAGAAATCCGTCTCTCCCGCCACAAAGCGCGGATCCTTTTGGAAACATGCTGTCCTGTCGACCGCCCGTCTACACTCATGATCCCACAGACCATGTCCTCTCCCACTCGGGAGTCAGAACATCTCCGTAGCAAGCAGAGCAACTGCTTCATGGCAACGTATAAGAAAGTACTTAGTGTGTTTCTAGCTGTCTTTTAGTGCACTTCAGCAGCTAGAAATAAGGAGTGGCCAGCGATATGGGAGCAGGCAACGACCCGCTGACCACCAGAAAGCACTCGGCAGCTCTTCCAAGACTTACTGGCTACAGCTGGGGAACAGCCGAGCTAACCTTGTGCAACTCTGCTCGTAATCAAACTTTAAACGATGATTTTGCAAAAGCTAGAAAAAAAGTCCACGCGCATCCACTGAAGCCGAGGGCATACAGGGAGCAAAACAAGGGCCGAGAGTGACTGACACTTCCCCTGGCTACCTTACCTTGAACGTCTGAATTCATACTTTAGCACTGGGGATTTCAGGTAGGGTCTAACAAGGATCTCTTCTGTATAATCCCAGCACAAAAGTGGTGGTGCCAATAGCTAGAATATGCCGAACATCCCAAATATCGGGAGACTCCCACTACGAACAAATACAAGGAAAGATGTATGCAAGGAAGGTCGGGATGCAGCTAACAGCATTGAAGCAATCTGGCAGTTCACAGGGAACATTTATTTGTGCTCAGGACAAAGTATTTTCTCCAGTTGCAGATTGGGAAGTATTTCAGAAATCATGATTCAGGAAGGTTCAGATTTAAGATCGGGAAGAGTCTGGCATACGTCCTCTCCCTCCCCTCTTGTACCACTGATTCAAGGACACTTTTAAGCCCATGAAAAATTATATTTAGGGGTCCAGAATAATAAGCCCAAGGCTAAAATTCATATGGTCAAAATCTGATCATACAATGAAGCGCACCGACAAACCAGAAGCAATCCTAGCTTTCTGTTTTCATTTATTAGAGAGAAGCCTGGTAATGTAATATTTATAGCTGAGGACGAGCTTCTTTACAAGCCCTCCTTTCCAGACGTACGCAACCTAAAGCGTCGTTCTGGAGCCAAAATGCATTGTCCTGTCAACCCAAAAATAAAACTCTGGATCTTCACTGTTAAGAGCTCCTTCGGTTGATCCTGTAACATCAGCCTGGAGGATGAAGGCGACTGGGGGGGAGCTTAAAAGGCTCAGAAGCCTTGCTGAAATTACTCGTTTTCACTTTGGTTTAACTTTCCCCTAGATTTAACCTCAAAGACCAAAGTTTTGATACGGCAGAAGAGGTGTTTACTGTAGGAACCATCACTGAATCCAACATGGATGTATAATCATCCTTAAAATGTTCACAGATGCAATATAGTTTTAAGCCTGCGTTTAATACCATTCAAACCCTTTTCATTGTGAGCCAGGTTTGCAAGAGCTGGAGTGACCTGTTCTCAGTGGAGAGCAATGCGTTTGAGATCCCATTATTTGAGTGGGGAGAAAAAGGATCCACGTGTTTCTGATGCTATTAAGGGGGGGGGGGGGATTTTTCTGTTTCGGCTGGGGATGAGGATATTAAGAAAGCTAGTTAAGGAAGATGGTGCAGAAAAACTAAATTGAGATCATCACTGATACCAGTGTACGTCCACAGCATACAACAGGACCAGGTTCAGAAAAATAGGAAGTTAGTTTTCAACCTGCAGAGGCCTGGGAAAGCATTACCCTTTGCCTGACAAGGAAGTATGAAAAAAACCGAAACCTACAGCGCGTTGCCTACCTTGCCCTTTGAGCACTGCCGTTTCCCCGAAGCGACCCGGGCGTCTATCAGCGCACAGGAGCAAGAAGGCAAGACTAAAAGGAGCAGAGAGGGAAGGACGCCGAAGGAAGCCGGGTTCACAATAGATGCTTGTGAAGTTGCAACGACATACTGCTTTTAGAAGTATTTATCTGAACACGCCGCTGCTTTACTTCACTCCCGCGTGCCAGTAAAATGGCTAGACAAGCGAGCTGCTCAATGAAATCTCTCAGAGGATTTGAAATTGTGCATATATCATAATCATTGTGTACCAACATGACACCAGCGACTGATGATTTGAACAGCGGGTCATAAGTGTAGATAACACACACGCCCATGATCTAAAACCCGTTGGCATTTTTAAGGATTTCTTTGTGCTGTTACAGGTGCGATGCCTTCCAGCCTTTCCTCCAGCCCTCATCTCGTGCAGGGGCCAGCCTTGCCCCTCTGGACTCCTGCAGCTGGAGGCACATCTCGGAGACGCCTAATCATTTGCACATCCACCACGTTAGCCATAGGACAGTCTCTCCTGCAAGTGTTGCCTTCATAAAATGCCCCAACTTACCCAGGTGTGTAAAAGGGAAAACCAGTTCTCAGGGGGGAAAATGATGAAACCATAAGACAGCCAGATCCTGGCAATGCGGACTCTACAACTTCTCAAATGAGAACAACGTCCCGATCGGGATCTGAAGGAGGCCGGGCTGGTTTTTAAAACACGCGTATAGTACAAGCCAAGTCGAGTGGAATTTACTCCTTCTGATGGTCAACACAAGGAAGTTTCCCATCCGTGCACGGGCCCCATCCCTGGAGACGTTTCAGGGGCAAGCGGGAGAAAAGAAGCAAGGTCAAGGTGTGCGCAGGTTTCCATTCCCAAATGCAAGCGTTCAAGGGTGACTACGTGGCCTTAGTGGTTCCTAAAAGGAAGTAGTCATCGATGAAAACGAATGAATGGACTTTGCATTTCGTCACTGACCCCAGACCCAAATCTGGCAAGACCCTGGACTCAAAGCCGGCAAGCTCGTCCTCTGGAGTGCATCCCACAAGACCAAAGTTTACCAAAGAGGGCAGCATCCTGACCCCCCCCACACACACTCACACACACATTTCCTAGGGAAACCAGAACAGCAGCGAGGCAGACCACTATTTTTTTTTTTTTTTTAATTTCCAGGGAAAGTGAACAGCAATGTCAAAAAAAGAAAGAAAAGAAAAGAACCACATTAAGTTAATTTTCAGACATGGTAAAAAAAGAGGAAAAAAAAGCCCAAAGCCAAATTGCTGGCCACAGGATGACTTGGCTTATTTTTTTAATTTAAAATGCATTTAAGAACCATTAAAAAAAAAAATTCAGATTAGGATTTTTTTTTTTTTTAAATCTCTCAGTCCATCCTGGCCGGGAACAGCATCCTGGTCATTTATAGCATAGAAACAGCAGTGTGTGGACGCAGCCAGGTAACTGAAAACCAGTCCTTATTTTATCAGCTCGGGAGCAAGGAAAAAAAGTAGTAGCTAAAGGCCAGCTGCTGAGCCCTATGCCATGAGGACGAGAACGGCCACCTCGAAAAACTCAAAACCCACAAAGAATTAAACATGTGAAGTTGTTCTTGCATGGGAGTGACAAAAGCCAAAGCACGGGGGAGCAGGCCATTTGCTCCTCTTAATTAAAATAAGAGCAATCCTGATACTACTAATAATCAATGCATGGTTAGTGGGGAAGAGCAAGCCTGAGTTGCCAGCAGCAGGCAGCTGAGTGTGAGGCATGCAGCGCACAAAGGGTTAAGCCCTGCCATTTTGGTGCCATTCACTGATATGTCCATTAAGGGTGTTACATAACAAAATGGCAGACCTTAACCCTTTGTGCCCCGTGCTCCCAGCATGCCTGAGCCCAGTGTGAGCACACCAGTCTGCTCAGGGAATTGCTGCACCTTTTGCACTAGGAATTGTGATAGCTTTCAGGGCAGGCTAAATGAGCTGGTTTAGGCTCATTAAAGTCCTTGCAAGTAAAAAAAACAAAACCAAACCCCCAAAATAAAACAACTCGGGAAGTTGCCATGCACATTCGATGCATTAAAAAAGGGAAGAGAAGAAAAGTTGCCACCAGTTTGGTAGCAAAGTAGAAAACCTGCAGGTAGCAATTCGGTTTCAAGAATGGCAGACAACGCTGCAGTGACGCCGGCCCGGCCAATTAGCGGAAGGAAAGCGAGCTGCAGGGTTGCATGCTTTTTAGGGCAGAATTCAGACCAAAGCTTCGCGACAGTAACCTCACTGCTAATCTTATAGCTTTATTTTTGGAGCAAGCATCTATGATAATCCAGCCATTCCATACCTTGCTTTTCTCTATTTTCAGAACTGGTTTTAGAGTTTCATCGGGGTGATTAGGCAACATGACGCAGACTGCTAATAAGCACTCACCGTGTACCCAGATATGAAGCAATTCAGCAGATGATTTAAACAAGTAAAACAAACCCCCAAACCCTCCCAAAAACCGATAAAAGTTCTCAGACACACTAAGTACTATCTTCCCAAATCAAGATCAGAGCTTCAGCTGTATAATTTCTATCCACTAGCGGTAATGAAACCTATACAGTAAAACCCCTGAAGAATTCACAATACCACAACCCGCATTCCCATTCTGTTCTCCATATTGCACTGGCACGTCCTCCCCAAAACTCAAACAGTATATTGAAAACACAGCTTGGTTTCACGTCCGGGAGAAGCAGTTATACTCTACCGAGAGTTTAGGTATGGAATTACTGCTAACAGAAAACGATTTCTTCTGTTTTTTGCATCTTTATCAGACATAAAGCAATTTTTCTGCATTTCAACTGAAGAATCCATCTGATACCTGCTAAACCATATGTTAACTTTAGGAAGTGCCTTGATAGTCCACATATCCAGTTTTCAACTCGCATCATTAAGACGCATTTCTCCAAGACGTTTTGAAGAGACATCCTATCAACACTCAACCAATTTTAAACACACACTCAAAAGGCTCTGGCACGCTCACACGGACTCCTTGGTTTGGGTCCGAATGAGCCGAGGGGTTTTCCTACGTTGACACAGCGATTCATACTTATGATTTTCAGGTCACGGACTGTTTCTCTGTTTGGTAAAAGCACCTCGGACAAGCTCACCGCTCCATACATGATGCCGAGGAGAATGTTATATCTGTAGTTAAAAATCAAACAGCACGGGAAGCTGGAAACAGGAGCGTGCAGAAAGCAACTTCATCAAAGAAGATCTCACCGCCAACCATCTAGCAGACATCGTCATGTTCAGCCAAATTGTGCAAGGTGGGGGGGATGCAAGGGATAAAAAGCAAAGGCACCAAAACTCAATCTGTGCTATAGCAGGTACTGTAAGAGAGAGATTACATTGCCCAGTTTGTGTCAATGGATTACCCTTTTCCTCTTTCACAAGCGGAAGCTGAGGAATTCCCTACCGGTATCTTTTAACGACCAAAGAGAACAAGTTACAAACATTGCGGTTTTCGGAACAGTTGGGTTTTTGCTTCTTTAAGAAATTATGCTCAAAGTTTCGTGCTTTGAAAAGGTCCGTGTCAAAAAAAAGTGTGTCAAATGTTTTCCTACAACGTTAAACTCACACTTCCCTATTGGAGAAGCACACCATCAGGAGAGCGCATTATGGCCATCCATTCACTTTATGGGAGATCAAAGCAATTAGCATCTCAACAGACTCTTGCAGGAGTAGGCAAACATAGCACAAGTGCCAGGGCAAAAGTGGAGTCAAAGTATTAGTACAAAATCAACGTGCTAGCATGCTGTGGTTTAGACTATGAGAGTGTGGGAATTAACCTGTCGGTGCAGCAGATTTCTCTGCATATGTGAATTGTGCCTGACCCAAGCACACAGCGTTAGTAGCACCGAGGACTCTGTGGCAGGTAACATATTTCGGGCTCATCGCAAGCCCACTATTTATTATAAAGTTTGTGCGTTTAAGACCTCGTAGGAGATGCACATGAAGACAGAAAGGAGAGGGCGTGCAGACACCTGGGAAAAGGGCTGCCTTCATGGGAGATTCCTCCAAGATTTGGCAGCTGGAGGTGGCAGGGGGAAATCACATCATGTGAATTGTTAGCTTGCTTGTACCATCACGTTGGCTTTAAAATTGGCTTTGGTACAAAGCTAAAGTCACTGGAAATATGAGAATGATCTTTATTTTACAAATGACAGCATCTGGCATGTGCTTGGTTGAACTGGGAACAGAACGATCTGTAATGCACCTGCAGTCAGGTGTGAGAACAAAATCCCTGAAACTTGTTTTGTTAAGATGACAGGTCTCAGCCATTTTACACCTAGCAATAGCCTGAGTGGCTACCGTTTGCCCTGGTAACCGAGAGCCGAGGATTACATTCTCTAACAAAAACAGGCCCTGTTGCTAACTCCAACAGCATGAAGTAGTTCACAAGAAATCAAAGTCCCAGGTTTCATAACCAGAATCACCAACACCTTAGACATGGCAAAACCGGACTGGGGAACAAGCGTCAAATGGAAAGATCTTAAAGACAACGTCTCCATTTCAAACCCGAACTCCTGCACAAAGAAGAGTAATTGCTGAACAGGACTCTATAACCTCAAATAATTTAACATGAACTAAATAAAAGGCGGGGAATGCCCCGAATAACAAATCCAAATGTTTCAACGACCCGCTCAGAGCTACAGAGCCAAGTCACCGGCAGAGCTAAGAGCCCAGAAGTCCTACTGTGTCTTCTTTCATCCTAGATCAGTTATTCTGAGCAAAATCCATCAAGACTGGGGCGCGGAGGTTTTTGTGCTTGTTTTCCCGTTGCTCATGCTACTAGTACATGAATATGCTGTGCAGCTGCAGCGGTTTGTCCAAGTGGAAGAAGCAGAAACGGACAAATCACTGAAACTTCAGTTTGTCCAAAAGAGATATTCATTCCTCTACCATGGAGAGGGGACAGCTAGAGAGATAGGATATCCGTGTGGTCATGGCACTGGACTGGGAAGAGCCTGATCCAGCGCTTAGTTCTGCAGCCCTTTGTCACCCGGGACAAGTCGCTTAAAACTTTGTGTGTCTAATGGGGAACCGAGACGCACAGAATTTAACACCCCTGTGAAGTGGACAATATTTGAGAGGTGCTTGGGGAAAACTCGCTGTACAATAAAAAACCTCCTACCTGTCAGAGAAGTTCATGGGGTCCAAAGGGAGTCTTCTCCGGCAGTCCTGGCTGGCAAGTATGACTGCAGTAAGGAACCTGGAAGGAAGAAGAAGTATTTTAGTGCATGCTGGATGAGGTGTACTGTAAATGGTTTTTTGAGGAGACCCCACCAGAAATATATGTTTTTCCCTTGAAAGGTATTATTTTCATTCCTGTAAGCCGATGAGAAAGTACGTAGTGGGTGCATCTACACAAGACGCTACAAGTACAGCAGACCAATTCTACTGTGCATTAGCACGTCACCGTGAAAGCGGTGCTAATGCACTAGTGCGCAGCAGAATTAGTCCACTGCGCATTAATGTCACGTACGAGGCATGCGCCAGCACGGATTACGGCGCAGTTAGTACCCACTATTACAGATACTAAACTTAATGTGCTGCAATCACAGCACATTCATGCACATGTAGACATGCCCAGTGCTGGCTACTGCACGCTTGAAACAAAGGACCCAAAAACATGCTTATCGGCTTTTATCTTTCTAATTCTAAGTGGCGAAGTGTTAACCCCTCTGCATACAGCTAACTGCAAGCAATAAGAGATGGTCATAAAGCGGGTCGCGATTCCCAGATTTGGCCATCTCGATCCAGGCGTTACAGAACAGGGAAGCAAAAATATCCAACCCGTTCCCACATTAGTTTCTAAACGTGGAGAATGACACGTCTTGTTTTTTCGAGCGCAGATGCAACGTCGATACTATGCTCAGATCAATCTAGTAGTCAACGTTCTCATACAGAGTTGGACGCCGCTTGATTTCTTGCCACGTCCTGCAGAAACGGCAGCGCGACGTTGGGTTAACAGTCCAGCACGCAGCCCAAATGTTTTCGACAATCCTGCTCCATCCAAACACCTGTTGCACTTGGAAGCGGTCCTGGTTCCTGACCAGCCGTTTCCCCGAGGTGCAAGAGCCAGCGCGTGAAAGACACACCAGCGACGACCAGCACAACGGGAGCCGTTGTGGAGACGTTCTGCAGCTGTGTCGCAATCCAGCCGCTCGCCCTCCCTTTGGCTAATCCAGCACGGCAATTCGGAGGGGGGTAAGGGTGAGAAGATCGGCATTAGACCATAGGGGCTCCCTTTTTTCAAGGAGTCTCGTTCTGTCTTCAGAAAGGGCCCACAGCACATCCCTCCAACCACTGGCACGGGCACCGCAAAAAAGACAATAAATGATTTCAAGGTTTCCAGCTGCTTTCAGCTGTTCTTGTAGCCAATGAGCCAGTGGGGACACAGGACCAGTGTTTTAATAGCCAAGACAAGCAAGAAGGAGGCAGCCAGCACAGCAATACTTGCCCAGTGGGCTCCCAGGCGCTTGAGCCCACTGAGGCCTGTGACACGAAAGTGGCTGCAAATGACACAAGAGTCCCTTGGCAGACAGAGTCCGTTGGGTCGATGCGATATCTTTTATTAGACCAACTCAATAGTTGGAAAAAATTGTTCTTTGCACGCTTTCAGGCACAAGCGCCCTTCCTCAGGCATAGGGAGACTGCTGGTGTCGCACTGTCCACGGCAGAAAAGCAGCTAATTTTCCGTCCCATAACAAGAGCTCCTTAGATTTTAAGGAATTTCTTGATGACAAAACAAAAGGGAAGGGAGCCTGGACTTAACCGCACAGCTTTCTGTGGCTTGATGAGCCCAAGGACAGGCTCTCTCTCTCGGCTCTCCCCGCCACGGTTCACGCAACTGCAAGACCGGAAGCAAAATTTGCTAATGTAATCTTGCACGGCTCACCTGACTTCACATCCGAAAACAGATGCAGGTTATCTGCGACTAGTCACGTTGGGCACCATGGCCAGCTCGCCGGGGGAGTTTCCACTGTATCGCATACAAACCAGACCGAAGGGGGCGGGGGGACGACTTCTTACAGACGCTTCCTCATCTCGGAGAAAAGATAAAATGCTAGCTCATGCTCCTTTCGGCGGGCTCGTGTTTCCAGAACAGTAGCAGGCCTGACATTAATGCGTTCCCTACTAACTTGAGTGGAGCCTGCTAATGGGAAGGCAATACCGGTCAGTCAATCAGGAGCGAGCGAGCGAGCGGGGAGATATGCAAGGTGGGAAGGGTCAAAGACGACACTAGCGTCTTGTATTGCACTCCTCCCCCTCCAAACTACCGTTTAAAAAAGAATTAGCCATGTAAAACCAGCAAAAAATGAATGTTTTCTCCCAAGACCTTAAATGCCACGGGATCCCCCCAATCCAACGCAAACATCCCCTACCAAGTTCTGTAAAGGCAATTCCTTCCAGAATCCGCCTGGCCCTATCTGAACGGTGTCGCAGTAGTCTTTTTTTAGAAATATATATAGCATCCTTCACATAGTACGAGTCCGTCATCTAATAAAAGAAAAGGACAGTTTATAAAGCATAACAAACCGATACCCACTTTTCAGTGGGGGGGGGGGGGGGAAGGCAATGGTTGCAACCACGTGCACCTAAATGATGAGAGTTGAAGCAAAACTTCCTCCCCTCGTGAACGCACAGCTCGAGTCCGTGAAGTACGCAGTACAAAACTCAGAAGATAAATCAGCAAATTCAGGCAGGAGAACAGCACAAGAGCGCAGCATGCACACAGGCGCTGCGCTGGTATCAGTTCCCAAAGCGAAGCACATCGATATTTGACTGGAGGTGGAGCATGATAATTGAGGCACGTCTTACGCCAAGACAACTCCTTGGAAGCTCGGCTGCTCATTTTTGCTAAGCCACCAAGATCTCTGAGTCATTTCCCTCCTCAAAAGCTCCAGACCCATTTTCTTCTGTCCCGGCTGCTCCCTGGATTCGAAAGCTTCTCTCCGACGGTATGAAAAGAAACGCCCGCTTCTGCACAGACCCTACCCGCAGACGTCATTAGTCTATGAGCAAATGAGCTGTCCCCAGGGGTCCCCAGCCTCGAAAACCCAAGCTTGGTGCTTAGCAATTGCTTTAATAATTGGGGAGGGAGCGTGTGTGCGTGGGATGGGGGTGCATACCCGTACAGACACGCGTACAGTTTAAGCCGCCAGCTATGGAAGCACAGCTAGAAATCCCTGTCTATATGGACAGGCATTTATTCGTTTCTGGGACCTGATTGACCATCTAAAGGGCAGACCCTTACTAAGTATAGCTCATCCTATTAGTCCGATGCTTTTCTAATTAGTGGCCAATTGAAAATCATTGCTAGCATGCCACTTCCGAGGTTTCAGCAATGCTGTACCAAATACAGGGAAATCAGACGCCTTGGGAGATTTTAAAGTATCCCATGCTGCTTCCCAAGCATCTGCCTCGGATGGCAACAAACATCTGTTTGGCATTCAAAAAACTACACACAGGACCACACGACACGGACACAGAAAGAGCCTTGAAGTATGGTAACAGCAGTTGTTCATTTGCGAAGGACAGGGAGCTACAATTTGTCGCAAGGCAACAGAAATTCGTTTTATTCCCAACTCAGCACCAGGAAACATCGCACGAAATGGGGTTTCACAGCACACGCCGGTGGATGCGGTCTCACTTTTAGTGCAAATCCACTCACGGTTCGTCCCAGGAAGAAACACAGCATTATCATCTCTTTTAAAGAGATCGGACCCTGCTGCACTGAGTCTTCATTGCAAGAAGCAAAAACCACCCGAGTATCAGAGAATTGCACGGGGAGGTGAGCAACCTAGGTCCAGGTCCCAACCCACCCAGTGGAAGCATGGTTTTCCCAGGATCTGATTCACATTGCCAGTCCTCCAACTCTGGTGTCTTTTGTCACCAAACTCCCATCCCGCAGGCATGGTGAACCTCGGTTTCTTCTCGCTAGGACCCTAAAAAAGCACAGTTTAGCAGCTTCACTGCTGCGTGGCGCACCTAATACACGGGACAGACAGAAAGCCTCACTCCAATCCACAGGCACGCTGAAGTTTCCACCGAAATGTCAAGGGAAAGCTGGCACGGGAGTGTCCAGGGAGGTTCACAGCGGTCTATGATCTAATTCTGGCTTTCACAAAGGGTCCCTCCCTCTCAAAGTCTCGGGTGAATCTGTAAACTATTTTGTGGCTCAGATGCCCCCAATCCGCTCAGCTCTAAAAATGAGAATGATACCCCTCGGCAACATGCTGCAAGTCAATTCATTAAAATTCATTTTTTTTAATTTTGGAAGAAGAACTACTGTAGAATTTAGTGGGTGCGTCTACATGTGCATTAGCCTAATTTCACGCGCATTAAGGGTGCGTGTCTACACGTGCGCACTTTAAATGCACGTTAAAAAAGGGGAATTTATAGGCTAACTCTGCCTGAATTTAATACTTGCAAATGCAGATATTAAATTTAGGCGCGATTAGTTAAAGAGCATTAACCTATGTGTAGATGTGACCCGGCACTGACTTTAGTGCCAGGTCTGGCTAGCCACTAGGGACACGTGGCAGGGCTGCAGGGACTTGGCACTAACTTTAGTGCCAAGTCGCTGCTCGTGTAGACACCTGCCAAAAAGCACTTAATGTGCATTAGCTTATTCCGCATTAAATTCAGTCGTGTGTAAATGCACGTGTAGACGTGCCCAGTGGGTGTAACCGCGGAGGTCAGCCGCGAAGCAGTTAAGCAGCAGAATCAAACGTAAGCTGTTTAAACAACATGGAGTAAATCTTTAGTACTACTTCAGCTAGGAAAGCAACGCTGCGCAGCAGAATGGAAATCAGCTTGCAGTTTGACAGGTGGACTGAGTAGTACCTATATTTTTGGTTTTATTTTATTTTTAACCAAAAAAGTGTGGAGGACAGATTGCCTGTTCAAGCTGCAGAATTGCCACACAACATTTTGCACATGGCTTCTGCACCATCAGTTCCTTCGGAATTTAGATTTTGGAAGAAAAATAAGGGGGGGGGTGGAATCAAGAGAAGCTTCTAACCTTAAATGAACTTAAGTTTTCTTCTTTTTTTTTTATCATATCTGAAAATGTTGGGCCCCGGTGCTTCACAAAAATACATATATGCAAAGGCATAAATAAACATCACATTAATCCCATAGCAATGCTGACACTATAGAGGAGTCTAGCGATAACATGACCAAGCAGGGCAACCACTATTTCAGTGAAAGCAGAAACACCCGACTTGTTCTGCTTGTAGTTTTAATGCCATTGTGTTTGCTCCATCCACTCAAGATTTACACAGGATATTTAGAAACAAAAAACTGCAAACTGTTTAAATTCCAAATGAAAGAGATAATGTACAGGTTGGTTGAAACGAATAAAATATAACATGAAATCTCCAGCTGACTGCTTCCGACAAAATGAAAAATACTTGGATTTGCAAAGAGAACGACGGCTCCATCCATGGATTTAAGAAGGCAAAAACATAGGTTTCATACTTATTATGCGGAAAGATATATATCTGCAGCTAACAACATAGTTTTATCTTGTAAATCCTAGACTACTTTTCTGTATATACCACTGGACCACAGCACGAGAAACTCGAAAGGCAAGGCAGCATTTTTCAAATGCAGAACTTGTGGAGGCTACGGATGCTAGAGAAGAATAAAGATACCAGATAGTGTAGTAAAACATGATGGGGGCACTGCAGTTCAGCAAAACTGCTTATGTATGCTTTCCCATTAAACAACTAAAATTACACAAGAGGTATTTTAGCTTTCAGAATGCTAATGGGACCTGGTTAGCAGGGGAAAAAAATCCTCAGTTGGATAGCTTACTTCCAGTCTCCGTACGGATGCACCAAGAGCAAACAATTATTACACAGCAGCACCTGAGATGTCCCAGTGCACATCTGAAAATGACTCCCCAAAAGTTGCTGCAGACATGCCAATCCACACACACACACACACACACACACACACAGACTAAGCCTACCCAGGGTTTTTAACCCGACTTTGGACTTCAGACTGGATGACTCTGTGATGGAATTTCCTGGCTATGATTCACAGTTGTGCGAGGCTTTCAGAGCTCTCTTTTGCACCCAGAGGGACACTTGGCATCAAGTTTAACCGTCTTACTTCGGATGTGCTCTGCAGTCAAACCCGTACACTGTACTCGCACGAAGAAGAGGTAAGTCCCTCCTCCACCCCCCAAAAAAGAGAGACGTTCTTCCCAGCCAGAATTCCAGTGGGAGCGCTTTGGAGAGAGAGCGCAGCTACTGCGAATGCATTAAGATAATATAAGTGATCACCATGGTAGTTTATGTAAATTGAACCAGTTTGTTCCATTTTGGGCAGGTAAAGATTTTTCGGCTTCCTAGCCAAAAAATCTATTTTTAATTCAGGAGTTTAAAAGTCAGAACTGGATTTCTTGTTAAAATTCTCAGAAAAGAAGGGGTGTCCCTTCCAGGAAGGGTTTCCATTCCCCAGACAATACTCGTGTTGCAGCGCAGTTTCGCGTGCTCTGTAGAGACCAGAGGTAACTGGATTGCAACAGGACAGGTATGAACAATGCTTTCAGGACCAAATCCTGGAAGAAAGGAGGAAAGCAAGGCAGCTGTTCATTTTTGGCGTGCAAGTCTTCTTACATGGAGCTGTTAAGAGCTGTGCGCAATGTGGCAAAATGAGACGGAGGGGAAGCAATTCTGATTTGGGGGCACATCTTGCTAGAGGCCCCTTCACCTCCCATCTCCTCTTGCTTTTATTTTATTGTTTGTAAAGCTCCTAGGACAAAACGGAGAAAAGCCTCTAATCCCAAGCATCTTAGTGCAAGGCATGATGGCTGGCTTGTAACCTTGGAGGCAGGATCCCATCTCATGTCACAGTGGCCTCTACACATCCACATCTGGTAGATGGGAACGACCTTTAGTCTCTGATAAAATGGATTTTGAACTGATGACCTATAAAGGTGAAAGGCTGTCAATCTTCTTATGAATATACCCTGAAGTACCTGATCCCCAACATGTGCTGGTGTTACACCACCACAAATGCAACTTCTTGCAAATAAGGCACGTTCTGATGTTCTGCTTGTGCAAAAAGAGGGGAAGACCCCAACTTTCAGCTTCACTTTCAGACATGAAGCAGTGAACTGTCCCACCCGCCCTGTTGAGTGTGCATCTGAAAGCAGCTGCTCTTACAAGTGCTACAATCAAATATTAAACATCCCTCCCAAGTCTGCAGCTAAGAAAAAGGATTTTGCAATACAGAAGTCAACTCCCAGTTAATCCAGGATTCTCACACGAATGGTAGAAATAATATACAGCTTGCATACACACATATACAACCTTCTTCTGCCCATCAAATAACCAGATTTTTTGGACTCTCAGCCTTCAGATGACTCCTTCCCCCTTCAGCTACACTAACAGCTGCATGGAGTTAGGCAAAGGAAGCAGGGACAGGAGAAAAGTCCCTTGCTGGTAACTTGTTCTCGGGTCACCTGTGCATATTCACCCTCTTGGCATTGGCACTTCCCCACGATGAACCCCATCAGCTCAATGCCAAGGGTGCCAACCTCGTGAGAGATAATGCACAAAGGTCCTTTATTTCTAGCTCTAGGAGGGGAGAGATCGTGTCTACTGGTACCGGTTCAGATCCTGCCCCTTGCATCCCTGACAACTTGCAGAACTGACCGGTGTCAGCGAGCCTTTCTTGGACAAGATCACCGGTCAAATTTAACCCTTTGGAATCTAGGGCTGAATCACAATACTCCTGCAATCGGTGGTGGTGCCGAGTATCTAACCCGATTAACACAGGAACGTTTAGGGCAGCGCATTTAACTAGAATGCTTGTCAAATATTGCCAAGAAATCAAATTACAGTGGAAGTATTTGGAAGGGGGGAAGAGAGTAAACGCAGCTTAAAAGAAAGGGGAAATAACACTTGGAGCTCTCCGGAAGTTCATCGATTCAAGCCTTGCTCGCCTAGCTCGGTTCCAGAAACCCAGGGATGCCCATGGGCTGGGCAGCAAATTGCAAAGCTGAGGCACACAGAGAAACTGTGAGAGGGTTTAGATGCCATGTGGAAAAATGCAACACGGACTCTCTCTGGATGGAGACCTAAGTCAGCACAAAATGGAGTGCGTTTGTCTGCAGGTCGATTCAGAAGATCAGGCAGGCTCCAAATCCCAGATCACCATTTGGTTGGCTACTCATGAATAGAAACACCCCTGACCGGCTCTGGTGGTGCCTCTATAGGCTCCAGCAGAAACAAAAGCATGAAATCAGTTTTACACCCGTAAAACGAGTTGTCTTGAAGTGGGGGCACAGTTCTCCAAGGAATCCTAACTTGGCCCCCAAATAGCCCATGAGAAACTGCGACTGCTATTGCAAAATGCTGAAGTTAGACAACAACTGACAACAATTTGCAAAGTGCGTCATTCTTCCCCTTGTCGGGGTAGCAAAGTTGATGTCTAAAGGCAAAGATAATCTCACAGCAATCTGCTTTTTTTTTTTTTTGCACAGATTGGTTTTGTCCAAGCTGTTCCCTTTAAACCAGTTCTTAAAAACTAACTGCAAAGAGGCCTTCAGCCTGCTCAGTTATCACTAGCAAAGGGATGCTCTCCCCCAGAGGAAGGAACACCAAGATCTCCAGTCATGCGTTTCACAAAAATTTTGGACTCCAAATTAATTTTTAAGAGTCATGTAATTACAATAAGTCTTATTCTCAGTGCTAATTTTACAATCAGTTTCACACCGAGATGCAGTGACGTGTAAAATATGTAGAATAAAACTCTCTCACTGTTATTATTAGCCCCCAGAAAAGGGGGAATTCCTTGGTTACACACTGACCGAGACAAAACTTGCACTGCATCTTCAAAAAGGTGAAATCCAGGTCCCAACAGCCATGTACACGGGCAATCAAACACACCCGCAACCAAATGCAAGTCACTGAGCTGTCTTACCGAGTAGCCTGCTTGCATGAAAGCAAAAACGGGAATCATAAAGCTAAGAGCTAATGAATAGACCTTAGCAACAAAAAGTGATTTAAAGACATCCCTATGTATTTTGTTAAACGCAACGCTAGAGCAGATGGGACTAAAAGGACTGTGCTATCTATGCAAAGCAAGGGCCACAATGTCAATCTGATTATTTATTGATTATTCTGCACTTGCCTACAAATCATATTGACCCTGATCCTGCCCTGAGCTGCACTGAGCTCTGCAGGCGTGTGCGCAGGGGGATCCGTGCACAGGGCTCATCGCACGAGCACAGCACCCGTGACAAATGCTCCCGCAACGCTGCTCTTGGGACCCCCAATGGTCTCCCACCTTTTATCATTCATTTTAGATAACCGACCCCGGCCCAGCTGCTGACTTCACCGCACTGTGCTGGGGAAAGCAGCATTTGCTGGATCTAGAGAGACAAGTCCTCCATGGCAGCTTTAGGGAGGAAATGTATTTTGGGACCTGAGTTACTGTTTTCAGGAGCGTGCATTTGATTTTTGCCAGAAGGAGGTGCATCTTGTTTTAAGCGTGCACGCACACAATTGTTAGTGTGACATAAAAAGCTGTTGCAGAAGACTTGGCAGCGTGTAAAAGCAAACTGTTTAATGTATCACTTATTTCGGAAGACAAGGTTGAGCTGGAGAAAAGCTGTCTGTTTTGTTTCTCTTACACTAGTGCAAGGCTGAAGAGGGTGGCAGCATCCAAAGCAGGTGGCAGACTTATTGCAAAGCCTAATGGAGTATCCTTTTTTTCCCCCCTCCTTTAATCAGCAAGTGAAATGTCTGATTTTCACTCCCAGGCCTCCAGAGAAGATTCCTTCACTGTCCCTCTGACGTCAGTCTGCTGCAATGGACTGGGCTAAAGTTTCTGTCCATGCTCTCCATCCAGCTTTTGGCATTCAATAAGCAAAGGCTTTAACAAACCAGTCAGACACTGGTTAAAATGGTGCACGGTCTCAGCACCATCTTTTCATCTAACTTTACGAACCGCTCGATTCCTCGTGACACCCGGCTCGATGCACGTCTCCCCCCATCCAGCTCCACGGCTGGTCATTTAAAACATGGTAACAAGCTTTCTGGAACCGCGCCTAAGCACCTTACAGAAAAATACATGAATTAATCAAGAACTTTTGCCATCATGAGTATATGAATACTTTATAATAACCGACCTGTAGGTGGTTAAAGCAACTCTTCTAGTTTAGCAAACTCCAACTCAAATTACGGCAGGGTGGGGAAGGTGGATGAAATAATGGAGGGAGTCAAATTTGCGTTTTGGCAGGAACTGGAGGAACACACATATTTGCACAAAATGAAGCCAAGGGCAGCTCCCATCACTAGTACAGGGATCCAGGACAGCACTCCACCTCGATTCAGAGGGCTTTCCTTTGTATCACGAGGAAGCACTACCTTTTTATACTGCAGTATTATTAATTACCTTTTGATTAGAGGGAAGGAGGGAGGACTGGGGGTCACCTCCGGACCACCCGCCTGCACTTTTCCCTTCCCTCCTTTCCAAAGCGACAGCGTTGCTGCCAAGACTTAGCATTTTTGTCTTGAGAGACTCTAATTGCCAGCGATAAACTTGCCAGCGTCCCTTTACAGAGACCAGCCTGAGGGTAATCAGACTCAAAATAATGACAACAGAATCGCAGGTTGAGGCAATGTTTTCTAGAGACAGCATTTAAATGCAACGTTCGTGGGAAATATGGACAATGCACTGATGCTCAGCACAGTACGACTTGAACCAGAGTTGTGGCATTTGGTGCCAACCACAAAACAGAAAGCGAAGTTCAATGAATTAACCAGGCACCTTTCTGCCACAAGTGACTCAATTGCCCCATCTACACAAGAAAGCCGACCCACGGAAAATGGTTGAACTGCTAGGTTTTAGCTACACCACCAGTTAAGGACCAAGATACTCCTTCAGATGTAGAGGTGACAGCGTAGACAGGAAACATGTCTTTTTCCATCTGCCACCTAACATGATTGACTCCTGCTTTGACAAGGTAGTTGATACTTAGGCGCTAGACTATTGTACAACCCTGAGGGCTTTGCTGAGTGTGATGACAAGCCACGCTGGCAGAGCGGGACCGGCGGGCGTGTGCCTGGGATACCAAGATTCACACCGGGAGTCCTAGGGAGCAGAGGGGTTTCCACAACCTCAAAGTTTTGGGCTGCTTGTTAAAAAGCATCTTCAGTTAACGGCGATAGGAACTAATCCCTTTTGCTGGACTGAACTTGTAAACGTGGAGAACACTGAGAAAGGGATAAGGGGGAAGGGAAGTGAACTAGTGTGTGCATACCTACACACTACTGAAATAAAGAAAACCCTTTTGAAAAGAAATACATGACACACACACACACACGCACACCTGTACCTCTTGCTTTCTGACCCCCGCTGCTCCATCCGCGATGCTCACTGCGACACTGCCAAGTCCAGCAACAAATGTTAAACCTGCTCCTCAATTCAAGTCCCCGACTGTTAATTTTTCCAGATGAAAGATCCTTTACTGTGCCAAGATGCACGTGTACTCGCAGCGAGGGTATTCTCACAGACGCCGCAAGCTCCCTTCCTGTTCTGGACAGCTGTCTAGGAAGGCAAGACGGGCTGTAGTAAGAGCTTTCCAGGATCATAAGCAACACCTGGAAGCTGCAAAGTGTCGTTCTACACCGACATCTGCGAATGTCACGGCCGAACTGAAGAGGGTCCCGTACCGCTTACAGACTATTTTTTTCTAGTAGAAGAGGGTACGCTTTTTTTGTGCGCCTGTCGGAGACAGCCAGCAGCATCCCTTTACAGACAGTCTTGCCCAAGGTGCACAAGTGTGGAACAAGAGTCGCCCTAAACCATATAACGAGCACCACTGTCTTATGCAGTTTTGACGAAAGCAGCACCCTCCGACTCCGCGCGGAGGATTCCTACAAGAGCTCAAGGAAAAGCTTAATTATATCAGTCGCGTCTTGCTAATACTGGCGAACGTAGCATCCTCTTGTTGATGGCCTGCCTTTCAGGAAGCATTTGAGGAAGCAACCACAGGCATTATAGTGCACGACCCACTGAAGACCAGTTGTGGTATTATTTGGCTAAGAATCTGTCCTCACAAGGGGAAGAAAAAAGAACCATGTACATTAAAGACGCGTGTTACAGCTGCACGGCAAACCTTAACTCTGCCATTTGCAAGTCAAGGTAAACGCTGTGAGTTTTACGTGAGTTTGACTCCTGAGACTCGTGTGCAGCTTAGTGTGAAAGCACTTTTTCCTAGCACAGACACGTCCTAACACTGCCTTGAGGAAGTTGTCACCGTCTCCAAAGGATATGCAAGAGCTGGGAGGAGAAAGACCGTTACTTGCAGGTAGTCTCAAGCCAAGCAGAAGGCAGGACAGATTCACACCGCACACGTGCGCTGGTTAGTCCATCTCACACGCTTTCGTGAGATGAAGTGAGCTTCTGCCCCTGGAAGCTCGTGCTACGGTTAGTCTCCAAGGTACAAATCTACCCTGCCTTCTCCAGATCTAGAAGGCAATGTAACCCATCCTCAAGCACTAGCAGGGTTTCTAAGGAACAAAATCAGACGAAAATGCTTTTAAAAAGGAATTTATATGAGTAAATGGCTTCAACCCCACACACCTTGTTTTAAACACATGCAGGGAGTTTAGGTGTCTGAGGATAGGAGGACGGCAACAGCATTAAAACAACTGAAACGTTTTCCTGATCATCGCAGCTATTGGATAAAAGTGCTTCAGACCGAGGCTGGATGAAAAGAAGGTGAAGGGATTAAACCGCCTTCCCACCCTCGCAAATAAAAGCAAATATCAAAAATCGAACCTTAGACCTAGAGAGGCTTAAAACATTTGTACTGGAATAATGAAAGTGGCAGACATTTGAAAATATCCTCTTGTTTGAAAACCAGCACGTGAAGAAGTGTCAGAAAGTCCAGAAACTGGAGAAGCGGTAACACCTCAGTGGAACGAAAAAGTGAAAAAGAAAGGCCACATCAGGTATAATTTTAGGAAGCAGCTATCTAACACAGCTCTGCCTGGGGCAAGTACAGCAATCTTTTACTTACTATCTGATGAGGATAAGAGAGAAGAAATTCTATTTTTATACCGAAATAGTAGTGGTTTCTCAAGTGTTTCCCTATACTTTACTATCAGGGTCATACACACATTTGAGGCCCAGTTTTGTCTGAGACAGGGTTTGCAGAGATCCTGCTACAAACATAAATGCTTTGCATTTACTTCTTTCTTTCATTCTTGCAAGCAAATCTAAAGCCAGCTAGCCACGTGACTATTTCGACAGTGTCCTATATCTTTATTCATATCGATTTGTGAGCCGACTGTATCGCTATGGGCTTACTCCTATTTTGACTCATAGATGAGCAATTATTAGCCTGAGACTTAAACGTAGCAGCTCATAGGCTAATCTCATTATGAGACTCTGGGAGTCCTCAATATTATTGGCATAAAACAGACTAGGAGACTGACCTGCTGATGACTGTGGTCATGTGAAACGGGCTCTCCTGAGGGAACGAAGACATGGCCGAACTGCCCGTGCAGACAGGATAAGAAGCACGATGTAAATGGGGCTGGTTTGCCCCATTTCAACTACTTGAAAAGGCTTGGCCGTAGCAGCTCGAGGACTCGGAGCTGGCAGCCGGTCAGTGTTCCCGTCAATACTGGCAGCCCAAGTTGTGCCGAGACCGAAGCAGAGAGGGCTGATCAAATGAAAGTAAACCGGTGTTGCATAATTACATTTCTATACCTCAACTCAGTATGTGCTAACGACTGCCACTCGTTTAGGTGGCTGTAACAAAGACCTGATACTTGTCCCCAAGTCCTGGCTCCCACTCCAACTTCACTTGGAGCAAATTTCAATTCTCGAGTCGACATCGTAAGCAGCTCTGTTCTCCAGAGGGACGCTACTGCGGCTGGTTACTCAAATGGAAGAAAAATAATCACTCGCAGATACACACACCTGTCTTAATTACTCACGCTAAAGAGTATTTATTTGAGGACGTGGGGGAGGGGAAGATTACTTACTCCATAGCTTACAATAACTGATCTCTTAAGACAACATGGGTATGCTCCAAAGCCATCCTTCATCCAACACTCCCCAACGAGCATATAAGACCTGTGGTCACGGGCATCCTTTTAGTTTTGTGGTGCGGACATATCCACACTGGACGTGCATTCAGTAATCTCTCAAAGTTCGAAATATCGCGAGTATATAAAGCAATTGTCTCGATTGTTAAATGCCAGAAAATAAAATCAAATGACTCTTCCGGGAAGGATATTTGCAATCTACACTTTTATATTTTTTGCTGTGCCGAAATTTTCAAGCGAGGAGCGTGCATTAAAAGCCACCCCCAAGCTAAGAGTGCTGAAGCAGCAATTATCAACCAGCCAAGACATAATCGGCACTTGAAGGAGCTTCGTGTGTTTCATGTCAGCAGCACATGATCAGGCTTTGAGAGACAGAGACAAGATCTATATGCAGATCAGCCACAGATTTTTTTAAGCCTTAATACAGAGGAAAAAGCAGCCCAGGGAGTAGGTGACAAACGACCTTACGTTAAAGAGCCGGCACGGTACCCCGGGACATCAAGAGGGCTGGAAGCTGCTGTCACGCTGTCCTGCTGCTCCTAGAGGCCTCCTGAATGTTGGTCCCCCAAAACAGCCATTGGTGCCTTAAGAGGAACAAGCCACCGCCTTTTTCTTAGAAAACTTCTTTATGCCACAACCATGCCACCTGCATCCAAATAAACTACTTCATCTTTCTACGTGTCATATGGATGATTAGGTGCATTTGAATGCACACTTCTTATACCCACAGACCTCCAACGATTCAACGCTTTAGTAGCTCAGTGTTTAATGCAGAAACAGTCAAGACCGTGCAGGCAAGCATCCAGAAATGAAACAGGACTCTGGCTACCGACAGGGAAAAGTCATCTCCTCCAAGCAGAGACACAGTAGGTGCTACGGGGTCATAGCTATGGCCCCTTCTAGCTTTAATGAAATCATGTAGCCTGACCCCCTTCAGAAGCCATGGAAATGCAGCCCATGACCCCTGGGTTGACCTGATTAACGAAGACAGGATTCACCAAGTTTCTAGACCAAGAGATTGCAGTTTAAGAACCACTGGGCTCAAACCCGTCTTCCATAAGACCACCAGTCTTGACCCGATGACAGCAAGCGTGGAAAAAACGACTGCGTGGTCAACAACGGACAATCATCCCACCATCTCACTGTTCAGAAGGCGGCCCTCCTCCTTTCCAATCCGAATGTCCCTGGTTTTAGCTTCCTCGACATACAACACCATTCAAGTCATTGGGTCCTGATGCATGTCTCCCCTATATTCTTCAAGTGTCTGAACTTCCTGAGATGACGACTATTCATTACAGCTTACAAGGTGAATTCATTAAGCCTGTAAAAAGAAAACTGAAAACTACACTAGTAATTACTACTCGGGGGGAGGAAGGGGGGACAAAAACCCCTCCACGATCCCAGGACCATAGAAAGTATATGCGTGATGACAAGATACAGGCTGACTTTTCATGCCTTTATAAAAGCAGTGTTAGAGAGCATTTCTGTTCTCAGCGCATAGTTAAGGTTTACTACAGACATCGTGCGCCATAATGACCTTAGTATAATGTGTAAAATCAAACATTTTACACCAAGGGGAATCAAGGCAGGGAGAAGTTTAAGTGACTTGTACGTGGCTGGATAGCAAGTCAGTAGCAAAACCAAGAGAGCCCAAATTTCCCGAGTAGCACTACCTTTCTCCACAGGTCACCAAGTTTTCCTGATTATCCTTTATTCCCAAGAGGCCTTATTATTATAGCTTCTGAATCCCTTATAGAGATGACTATAGTCGGGCTGTCCAAAACTCCTCATGATAAAACGGTTGCAGACAACTTTGGGGAGTGGAAGAGGAGTGAGGAAAAGAGGATGATGCCTCCACTGTTTGCACCAGAAGCATTTAAAAATGGGGTAGGGAGCAAAATCCTAGCACAAAAGAAGTGTTTTTTACTCGTGCTACGTGACTGTGTTCAGATTTGGCAAAACTATCAAACCAGCGTTCCTGCAGGGAGGAAGTTGTCATGCACCTTTCCTCGCTTCAAGATGTCAGAAATGTTTGGCCGGGCGCCAAAATCGTACGACTGATCGTGAACAGTCTAGTCTAAGACGGGGTCCCCGCCACAGCTGAGAAAACACCCTCTGCACTAGAAAGCCAGGAAGCGGGCAGCTTCTCCTGGGCTGGGGTGCAAAAGGAGAGAAGAACTAAGTCAGATGCCCTGTAGCACGTGATGCACCGGAGGAGGAAAGGAAAGAGCTCTGTGCCCTGCTCACATGGGGAAGGCTCCCTGGGACCCCACCCCACCCCCAAACCACCACCTGGAAACAACACGTGGCTCCTTGCGTGCCCATCGGTGTTGATATGTGACTGATGATGACACACGGTGGGGCTGGAGGTGGTGGTATCGCTGCAAACGCACATACCCGAATTCTTCATTTAGAAGGAACGTGCACAAGAAGTTTCACGTGCGACGCACAAGAAGGCACTCGGGCATTACGGCAACACTCGACAAGTTAAAAAGAAATGCCCACGTTATGATTCAACAGGCAGTCTAAGTCCTGCCTCTTCGGGATGTGCATTGCGATACCATCTTTCAATCACAAGCCTCTTCCTCCTCCCCACAGGACCTCTTCCTCACTGACCAGGACAGACAGGGCTCAGGAAATGAGTGCTAAGCAGCGAACGCTTATAAGATCCCAGTCTCATTTGCTCTAGAAGCTGGAAGAGGAGAGAACAATGTTAGAGGCGCAGCAAACAATGCCGGGAACTAAAAGTGGGGGAGGGCGGATGCAAGCTAACCTGGCTTATGATTAAGGCCCACGAAAGCTGCTCAGAGGAATTCCAATCCATCCCGGCCTTAGCCACGGGCTGGGAAAGTCACTTAGACGAGAAGTTTGGCAGATGACCAGTTTTCTTTTTTATTTTCTGGTTTCCCCTCTCAAGTCCCGCAAGCTGCAGCTGAAGTCAAGGAGCGCCCGGGCAGCAGGGTACAGGGTGCGGAGTCGCAGCTTCCCGAACCCTGGTCCTAGCCGGGCCAGGGATGCACCAGCAGGCCCCAGGCAAGTCTCATGTCCTAGTTTTCCCATTTGAAAAAGAAAAATGGGGATAATACTCTCTTATCCCTCAAGGTGAAGTTACATTTGGGTGTTTTTGGTGGTAAGCGCCATAAAAAGAGACCATGAAGAAAGAAATAGTCCTGTCTCAGGGCACATTAGTCCCCCAGACTGAGGAGCAGCAATGGAGAGGGGTGGCTGCCCTTCTACAGCTTAGCTGCGGTTGGGACCAACTGAGCATATTTTATCTAACAAACTCCCTGTTTCTAATCTCCTAGGCATTGGTGTCACCTTTTCTTTTCCTACTCTCTTACTGTCACATACGTCAGGTATTTTTCACTAGGTGCTTTCTTTTCTGGCTGTGCGATGCAAAGGGATGAGAGTGGACGTCAACGTGGACACTTTGGGATAAACGGCTGCTTTCAAATGTGGGCGACTCGATTTCATGGGCTGGGAGATCCGCTCCAGCCCCATAAGTTTACCGCAGCCACTGAATGGGGTGCAGTAAGCGAGGCCATAATACCGTGAAAAACAAATGTATGACCACATAAGACTGCACCATAACACACGTGTACACGGGAGCAGAATTCAGCGTGTCTGTACGGCCGGGAGTCTATTGTTTCCTAACTTCTGCGTGCTGGAGGCTGAAGCCTAGACAACACTTGTGTCACAGGATGCATGTGTGTCATCACAACTCTTTTGGATTCAACTTTATACGTAGCTGGTGATGGGGTGGAACCATGTGGTTTTCCAACAACAATACCTACACACACGAGTTGTGGTGCACCAACAGCTAAATTCACCTCTCAGCAACGGCTTGTACCCACGCTCCCATTAAAAATGAAGAAAACTACATGTGCACATAAAGAGACCGCACTGTTAGGTATTTAACATCTTCTTTTTTTCTAAAAGAAAAGAAGTTAAGCAGGACTTGTGTCTCAGATCGAGTCTCAGCCCAGCCTTGAATTCATTCCCATTGCGTCCTAAGAGGTGCAGCATTATTGGGAGTGGGGCAGAGAAAGAGGCAGCTGACTTTTGGACAAGATACCAAGCTGAAGGCGGTGCCCAAGCATTCATTCCAGTATAAAACAGACAACATGGCATTCACAGGGAGGGATGAGGGGGACATTTCCTCGGTCATTAAAACATTTTAATATCTAACACTGAAAGGCTGCTACTGCATCGTGCTTCCTGCGCTGGCGTTTTTGCAAAATGCCTTGGACGTGAAAGGACCAAGCTTTTTCCCCCTAGTCTAAAGACAAACCTATTCTATTTTCAGACAGCGAGGAACCACACACTGCTAATTATGGCTTCAGGAACACGAGAAAATGTTTGGGTCTCTTCATAAGCTTAAAAAATAAATAAATAAAAAAATCACATCACCGTACAGTATTTGAAGAATGAAGTACACCAAGTATTTGCAAGACCCTGTGGGCTGGCCTTCGGACACTGCTAGTCCTTCTCGACAGACCCAAAACCTGCCAAAAAAAGGACCACGTTTCTTCTTCTTAACACCCGAGGAAGGATGCTTGGTGCCCGAACGCTCGGCCAACAGCTCTCCTAGCTACACGCTGGTCCAATAAAAGGGATCACAAAAATTCCCTGCCTTCCATACGTTTCCTAGATCACGACAGCCCCGACAATATTATTTCAATCCTCTTTACACCAAACTCAAAAGAGTTGCACAACCAGAATACAGCACTGAACCAGTTTTAAATATTCCGTAATACAAACTCTTTGATAGCCTTGTGTGAAAGGTGCCATAAAAACGCATAATATCCATCCATGCTTTCCTGCTAGCTTTTCTGTTGTGCCACTTATATGGGGTTTATATATGAAGGGTTTTATAAAATAGCCTTTTAAGGCGGGAGGGGAGAAGGAAAGGGAAGAGGAGGAACCAAAGCACCATGAACCTTGCTGCTGTGTGGGTCCACCCAGCATGGCACAGGGATAGAGAAGCCTCTTCTCCTAGCAGAATTGTAAGAGCCCAAGTACAATGCATCTCTGTGCTATATCCAAAAAGAAACCATCTCCGACCTTTCTGTATGCCACGTAAGCTGGGAATATTGCAGGCACCTACCTAGAACCTGGGATTTCTCTTTACTTCGATTTGTAAATATATATTTTACAAAAGATATAAATACGCACACTCCTGAGCTCCTGAAGCCACGTGCGTTACAATTAAGCAGCCACATCTGCGCCATTAAGGCCTCCGGAGCATCTGCAAGCGGCGCTTGTCTTCTGCAAGCCCAAACGCCCCAGTGCAAGAGCTCTCCGCCGGCCGGCCGGCCGGACCGGAGCGATTTCCAACAGCAAAGTGCGCGAGGACAGACACTCTCCCGCTCCGGCAGCGAGTTGAAGCTGTGCTCGAAGCACGGCCACCCTGTTGTCTCAGCCTTTCTGACTTCAAATTTCTCGAGAGGGAGTCACCCAGGACTCCTCCAGTTGCTTAGCAACTGCCTTGGGGACCTCACAACACGGACACCATTTCAGAAAGGCACAATATGCCATAACTTTGTTTTTTTCTTGAATGGGCTCTGCTCACCGAAGTTCCTTACTGAGGTGCAAAGCATACCTGTTATACTTGCAATTTTCTGCCTGCTTTTAATCGCCCTGAAGAATGCTCTTAGTACTATTAGAAGGGCTGCTCACCCGGATTTTTTTAAAAGCCAGACCAGGTAACAGGGTGCAATGCAAGCAATGCAAGCGCTCTGCCCAGGCATGGACACGAACCCCCGTGCAGGAGGGATCCCGCGAGAGAGAAGCCGTTCAGATAAGAAAGGCAAGCCCGCCCAGGACCTTCCGGGCCAGCGAGCTGGCCCTTCCCCCACCCGGCAAGTTTCCTTATCAACCGAATTCTCCGACCATGCGATGAAGTCATCAGCCCGGGTGCCAAGTGTCACGTGTGGCCTTGTTTGCCAAGAGACTGTCCGAGATCATCCAGTCTTCTCACTCTGGCCACAGACCTATCAGACAGTAACCACATCCCCGGAGGTGCGCTGGCCCGTGGCGTGGAGGAGAGCAGCTCTGTGCCCCGCCACCCAGGTGGACAGGTGAGCCGCGGGCCGTACAACAGCCGTGTGGCACTGCGACGCTGGGCGGGTTACCGAGGGTCTGGGCGCAACACGCTTGCATCAGTGTGTTGATGTAACATCGAGACGTGACGGTGCAACTCCGGCCTCTTCTTACACCTGCACGTTCCCGCTGCCTTCCGCCTGTCCCACTTCGCTGCAGCTGATCGGGGCAAACACAGCTCCTGCCCAGGGGCAGTCCGGGTGGCAAAGTTCGCCCTTCCCAACAGCAAGAATTGGGTTGGTCTCCGGGGGTCAGGATGGGCAGGATGCCCGCATCTCCCCAGACACAGCTAACACAACACCAACTGACTGCTGCCACGAGTGGTACCTGAATAGCTCTGAACATCACGTCAAGTCCCAGGTCACATGCCAAGCAAGCCCCTCCACCTCTCAATCCGTCAGTCAAAACTTACAATTCAGGAGGAGGACATGGAAGAGAGAAGGTCTCTCTCTGGCCCTGACACTGATTTCCTGCGTGACCCTGGCCAAGTCACTTAACACCCCCCCCATGCCCCCATTAAATGCCAAATGGGCACAAGGATACCCAGCTCTGCTCTGTGGTTTGAGATGCACCCGTGAAGCATTCAGCACAACCCCTAAATGGCAGCATTGGAAGCATTCAACTACACTGAGTCCCACAGAGCGGCGAGTATCATAACTTAATAAATGAACGGGGGGCAAAGTCTCACGCCGCTCTCTCTCCAGCAAGCACGGGCGTATTTCCGAGCCGTTACCTCGATTTTGGCGAGCGCAGCCCCTGCTCGTCCAGCGACAGGGCTTGCCTGCATCTCTGCCTCCCAATGCCAGTAGGTGTCACTCTGGCATTGCTTCCACAAAATCTGGAGCAGGGACTCCCAAATTTATGGAGCCTGCACCATTTGCACCTTTGCTGGGCAGGTCCCCGAGACAGACGCACAACACCCTTGTGGTCACACAATATTTGCAGAGCGGGAGAAGCGAGATGCTCAGGAGACCTGATGGTTTGTCAGGTCTTTAATGTGCAGTGTGTGGTTTTATCTCCTCGTCCATCTGCTCTGTTCTTCTGCTAGCCCGCTCGCACCTGGGCCACGTGCGTCCCTGCTTCCCGCCCCTCCCTCCTCATGCATCCCAGGCACTTTGCAACCTCCTCTCTCTCCCCGATCTTTTCAGGCCCAGATGTTTCATTCTCTTCTCCCGACGGCAAGCGGCTTCAGTCCCACTGGTGCCTTCTTGTCCCCGAGGCGGCTCTTGTTTCTTCTCTTCCTGCGCAGCAGTGGTCCCTAGCAGAGGCGGGGAGGCTGCTTCTTCCCTTCCAGTTGTATTTCTAGGCCTCGGATGCAAAGTTGAGGGTGAAAAACCCTCAACACCTGGAGAAACAGCTGGAAGGAAGATCTCAGTGGGGTTTGCCTTCCCCGCTGGACTCGGGACCACGCTTGGGGAACCTCTCACTTTGCAAAGGGGAGTCTACTGCACGCCCAGAAATGGAAAGGGAGGGGGAACTAGGAAGAAACAAGAGAAAGTAAAAGCGAAGAACCTCGCTTCGGAGGCTTTAATATAAGAGTCTAATTGCCCCGAAACGAAGGTGCACACGCTCATCTGGAACGTCTGTGCAAGCTGCGATCCACTTTTCTTCCACAAAAAACAAAACCCCCTCTCCTCTAGTCACAGATAAGTGACCAGGACTAAACGGCAAGGCTCTCTGGGCAGCTGTGATCTCTTTTAATAGACCAACTGAGCAGCAGGAAAAAAGCAAAGAACTTTTTCTCAGCTATCCAGTTGTTCTAGTAAAAGCAATCGCATCTGCCCGAAGAACCGTGCCTGCCCGTGTCCTTGGACCAACACGGTACAACCAACACCCCTGCTCTCGGCAAGCCACTCAGCCTGGGTTTCCCCCCCAAGAGAGACGGGGATACTTGCCCCCCGCCTCTCAAGGACCCGGTGTCTTGTTTGTTTAAACCACTTTGAACACAAACCGTGCTGAGCGCTATGCAAGTGCAATGCCTGGCCCGTTTAAAACGCGTGCTTCACCCCGGAGGGTGGGGGGCTGCGCAGGGAGGCCCGGAAAAGAGACCGCCGCCGTGCTGCCTGTGCCCTTGCACCAACACGGCTCCAACCAGCGCCCCGCCGCTTGCAGACACACGGTTTTTTTCAAAAAAGGGATCCATCCGTGCAGTCCCGGCTGGCGCATTACAGGCAGGGGTGGAGGGCAGAAAGGGCTGCCCCCATAGCGCCGGGGTGCTTGCCAGCAGGAGGAGGGGTGCAGCGGCGGCGCTGCCCCCCTGGCCGGGGGAAGCGGAGACTCTTATTGTGACACCGCGGCGGCCTGCCTGCCCGCCGGGCCAAGTGCCACGGCTGGGGCTGCACCAGGGCGCCCACCCCCGCGCCGCGCGGGGCAGGGGCACGGGCACGGGCACGCCCCGGCCGGGCTGCACGGGGCACGCGCACCCCGCACGCTGCCAGCCCCCCACCCCACCCCACCCCACCCGATACAGGGGACCGAGCCCTGCACGCGCACCGCTGCAGCCCCTCCGCCGGAGCATTTTAAAATCGCGCCTTCCCCTGCCCCGGGCTCGGCCCCGCAGGCGGGAGGAGGCGCAGGAGTAACTTTCCCGGAAGAAACCACCCCCCCCGGCCGACTCACGCGTGGGGGCCCGGCCCGCGCCCCGCCGCCCGACTCGGCGCCGCTCACATGGAGCCGCGGCGTCGCTCCCCGGAGCATGCGCGCCCGCACCCGCCCGCGCCGGACCGCCGCTGCCCCCGGAGCCGAGCGGGGCCGCCCCGGCCGGGCCACGTGGAGCGGCGCGCCCGCCGCAGCGCCACGTGGTGCCCGGCTCGGCCCGGCCCCGCGCGACCCCCGCCCGGCTGTGCCCGAGGCCCGGCGGGGCTGGGAAGTTCGCAGCTTTGCAGTCGTCCTCCTGGCTACAAACTCCTGGCAACCCTCGTGTGGAAGTTGCCATTAAAGAAAATCATCACATCCCTGCTTTCCGTCTCGCTTTTCCGCCGTGCCGATTACGTGGGGGTCGTAAGGTCGCTTTTTAAGGGGGGTATAGGTGGACTGTACAAATACAGGCGGAAGAGAGTGAACGCAGCAATCCCGGGGAGCAGGCTTAGAGAGGGGGACAGCTAGGAGTCGAGGGGCTGATGGCTAGGGCTAAGGCGAGGCAAGGCGAAGAAGGGAGGGCAGATGGGAGATCGAGGGCTAACGCGGGCGAGGCATCCGAGGTCCCCGAGGATCTCGAGACACCGAGCTGAAGCCCAATATTGGTCGCTCGCTCCGCGGGGATGTGTGGAGTTTGTTGTATCAGGAGCGACAGTCTTGCTTGCAGGGTGCAAAATGCAGCTGCCCCTGGTTACGCGTCCAGCCCGGGGTTTACGGAGATGCCGCCCGGAGAAGGCCAGGCCCCTTGACTCTGCCGAAACCACCGCTCCAGGGACACCAACACAAACGAACCGGTACGGTACCAAACCCTGTCTGTCGGGCCACGCTCATTAAGCTTTCACAGAAACGTCCAACTGGTTTTGTAACGGCTCCAACTAGACATGGTCACCCCTTCGCACAGGTGCCCAGCTCCGCCGCCCCTGCAACGGTTTCCCGAACGGGTTGCAGCGCTGGCGGAGCCGGCCTGGGAGCCTGCGATGGTCGAGTGACTAAATCAACCTCCTTAGGCTTACCCCATCATCCCGCAGACAAATTATTCACCTGGCTTTGCCCTGAATAGGCACCGCTCCGACGACAGGCCAACGTCGCTAGTGTTTTCTCGCACGGCCCTTAAAATCTCCAGTTGACCTCATCTCTGGACTGGGAATTTCCTTCTGCTGCTGGCAGCTCAGCACCTTGTTTGCAGGATATAATGAATGGGCCCGGGCCAAGTGAGGCGGTGCGGAGTCACTTCCAGCAGGACTCTCCTTTTCTTCGGAAGAGCGAGCGTCCTCCTCCTGAGTTCAAACTTCTGCTACTTGTTTTTCAAAACCCCAGGGAGAAGGCAATTTTGAGAGAGATCACAGGAGATTGGGGACTCGAGTAGCGGGTCCGTGTTGCACTTCACCAGCCCTCGGTAGCACGCTGACCCCGATCAGGCAGCAGGATGGTCTCTGCTGTAGTGCCAGGGCTGGAAGGTGCGGGGTTTTTAACTATTCACTGATCTGAACCCCTGGCAACCTAAACAAGAGTGGCCTGTAGATCTGGACTTGGGGAAGGGATTTTTTTTTTCCTCTGACACATACGTCTGGGAATATACTTTATCAGGGTGTGAGGAACTGCACTGCCAAGCCTCTTCCTGCTTCTCCCAGGAATAGCGTTTTTGGCGACTGCATGCTGAGGCAGGTCAAAATCCCCGAGTTGGGACAAACATCCAGTCAAAACTTGAGCCCGAGATGTGGTTTCTTCCCGTGGCTCGCTCGCATCTGGTTTCTAGCCTACATCAACTCCCGGGCTGGAGAGTCTTGCCAGCTTGGTGGTGGCAGCCTTGTTTCTCGGGTAGGTGGAAATCCAAACTCGTCAGAAGAAGTTTGCTATCCGAAGAGCAATGGGTCACATCCATTCACACGACCGCCGCTCCCCTCGCGGGAAAGAAACAAGGACTTGGAACGGTGAACAAGGAAGACGCCGGCATTCGAAATGGAAGGTCTCTTGTTCCACACTTCGGTGTTGGAAATCTGGCAACGGGACCAGATGGATGCTTCAGAGCCCCGCTTCCCTTGGGCAACAGTTTGAATTTTAATTAGCGGTCATTGTAAGGGGTGGGGGAGAGGAGAAAGATTCCCGGTTTGAAGTGGGGGTCCTTAACACATGGAAAAAAGGTGGGGGAAGCAAACTAGCAATAAGATTTCCCTTTCATGTTTGCTACTTGTCTGGATTAGGCGGAGTTACGATTTGAACAGTTCTGTCTTGTCACCACTTAAAAAACAACCACCCCCCCCCCCCAAAAAAAAAAAAGTATTGCGATTTGGTCGTGCCCTCGCCAGAAATGAAATGCAGGTGCCCAAGTGATGCTACTTCAGCCAGGTGCCGTAACTTGCTCCCAACCCATCTGGGCCACGTGGTGGTAGGAAGTGGCACGCCCGGATCAGTCGGAAAGTTTGATGAAACAACCACGAGAAGAAAGAAGAGGAGCTAGAGCTCAGCTAAATAAATGTACACCCACCTATGAGAACTCGGTACCCAAACACTTGCACTGAATGTAACCTGTGCTGATACCTCTCAAAATAGTTCCAGGGGGAAGAAAAATATTTGATCCCAGATTGAATACCCCTCAGCGATGTCAGCGAGGCGGGAGTTTTGCTGGCGTTTAGGGTCTCTTTCGGGGGGGCGAGGGCAGGCAAAACTGCCCCTCGAAACAATGCCAGTCACACTCACAGGAGAAACCAACCACATCTAGGGGACCTGAATAACGTTTCCAGGCGGAACAGGGAGAGCCATTCAAAAGCATGCATTTGGTGTTTCAAAACACGTCCTAAACGCCAAATGATAAGCTTCACTATGTCTTTAAGTAGACTTCCTTGCGGTAGTCCTGCCCTTTTGGATCAGATTAGCTCCGTGGCCCTCCTGACTGAGCACTTGGACACTTGCAGAGTCATTCTGCTATGGCCTCGCTATTATAGAAGCAGCCAGTATCATTGTAGCTCAGCTCGTAACCACTCATTAGCCTTTATTAGTGTGCTGAGACATGGGACTTCTCTAAGCCACTGCAAGAACTCTTTCGGTTATGCTTCTGTAAGAGTTAGTCTTGCTCATACCAGGGCTGCTTGTACGGGCGCTTTAAAAACACGTGAATGAAGTGTTCGTGCTTGGAGCCATGCTGCTTTGCGACGCAGAGCTGAGCTCAGTCAGCACGCGGAGCAGTCTCTAAACGCCTAAGCAGTGCAAGAAGCAATGTTTTGAACCCCACGTTTCTTGGTCACTACCAAACTAAAACCTAATATTGGTACGTAGAATGGGGGGGTTGTGATTAACACGAAGGTCCCATCCACGTGCGACCTTTTCACAACTGTGGTACTTCTCGCAACCGTAAAGATCTTGAGCTCCACAGTTTGAGTCAGACTTCAACTTGAGCAACCGTATTTGACCTTTGCACGTTTCTCCTGCAGTTTCATTGAGAGAAACAACTCATTTTGTCTCGCTGAGTGTTATGTGCTGTTCAAACTTCGCAACAGTGGTTTCTGCATATCACTCGTGCTGGAAGCAAAATGTTTTGTATCTAGCTTAGCTAAAAGGGAACATGGTTGGAGATATTTCAGGGTAAAAGAGAATACAACATGCATGAAAAAAGCTTCTGCTGAAGCTGCGTGGGGGGAAAGGGCATAAAGACTTTGCAGCACTAAATTTCCTTCAGGACTGAGTAATGTAGTACCAGGGAGAGAGAATTTTGCTCTCATTTTCTCACAGCAGTCGAGAGGTCTGTGATAAGTATCGCCTGACAAATAAGGTCACTTGTTTTAAGCCATGAACTCAAATTGTATTTTATAACCAACCACTGTCTTGCAGGAATTTGGTTTATGTCCTGCAAAATTGTGTGTAAACCAGTATTGGAGCCGGACTAGCATTATTTTGACCCACTGCGCTGACTTCCTGTGTACTGCGTTCAATACAGGTCACTGATCAATAAAGGCAGGAGCCTAAGAAATACTTATTTCAATCAGGTTTTGTGAGTGGATACACTTGGCCTTACCCAAAAACTTAATTGTCTGAACCTTCAGGATAAACCAAGTGTTTAGATTTAGTATGAAAGTCCCACGGGTCGGAGAACGGGACGGGTCTGCTCTAGACTTTTGCCAGTTGCTATTCTTCTAGGATAACTGCATCTGTAACCTGGTACCTGAACTCAGTTGTTAAGATGCATCTAAAATCTGATAGCACGAGACCACAGAAAGGCCATTTCAGTAAAGCAAACCTCTATATTTTCAGACCGTAGTCTTGTAAATTAGCGATAAATCCTAAAGTAACGCCAGTCAAACATTACCTCGTTGCTCCTCTTTATTGACACGTATTAAAATAAGTATGAGCAGAACAAGCAATATGTGGTCAGCTGGGAGAAGAGTCTGAGCAACCCATCTGGGCTGCAGTTGCTGGGTTAGCACGTCCTGGGTGTGTCACTAGGGTGACGATGCTGTGAGGGGAATGGCACCAGCTGCGCTGTATTAATGACACTCCCTTGTGCATGGACTGGCTCTAGATGGAGCCACCCACAGGGAAGGCGCTAGCTGCCAGCCTTTCTAGCTAGGCAAGTGGGACAAGTAGCTCATGGAAGGGAATCCCCCCAATCACCAGCTCTCAGTAAGAACCAGGACTAGCAAATGTCTTAAAATACCCATCCATCCCAGCTCGCTGCTGCTAAGGCGAGACAGGCCAGTCTCGTTTCTGAGCGGGTATAGATAGCCCAGGGTAAATGGCATATATTTACTCTGAGCAAAACTGATGCAATATGATCCAGATTCCATTCAAAAGCTCGACACCCAATTAAGAAGGTAAAATGACTGCTGCTAAGGCCATAAAGTCCTGCTGTTAAACAGTGTTGCCCCCAGGGTCTTTCCCCTGTTTCAACCACCAAGCCTACAGACTGGCTCTCATCAGCTACAAGTGTTTCCCCTATTTTCCAATACTTTAGCCTACTTGCACTAGAATTTTACACAGCCGGTTTATAATTTTTTCGCCAAAATCCTAGCAAATCTTGTATTATGGAAGCTATTTCTTGCTGAAGAAAGAGCAGAGTTAAATACTGGGGTCTGGAAAGAAAGACGTATAGTTCAGAGGCAAACTCTACGTTGCTGGTGAATCTAACAGCGCGATTCAAAGTGCATGCTTTTTCAGGTATGAAGCCCCAGAAAGTCCCGTTAGAAGTAAGCCTGGCGAGTGGTGCCAATTGTCAGATTCAAGGCACCACTGCACTCAAGAGCTATACTTTCATAAACTATTCCTTATTTGCCCCCTGCCCCTCCAACAAAAAAAAGGGTGATGAAGAACAGGATGGTTTAAATAAAAACCAATTGTGAAAGACTTTATACCAGTTTAGGTTACTGCTGGCTTTTAAAATCTGAGTCCAGTCCAGAGCAGTAGAGACAAGTGTTAGGATTCCTGACCACGTCCATCTCAGCCCCTTCCTGCTCCTCAAATGTTGTAGGCTAACTAGATCTCAGTCCCTAGGTCTGGTAGGGTATATTTGGGAGGTGGAAGTACCTGCACTCTTCTGTCTTCTACAGGTGCTGCAGTAGCCTCCAGGGCAGAGCGAGGGGAGTTTCTGTAGATTTAGGCTAGCTGTCTAGTGCAGATCAGTGTCAGTGCTAACCAAGGAGTCACGGTCTCCCTACCTCACCAATATTTTCTACCACTAGCCCACTGCCACAGGTTGCTCCGAGGGATATCGCCTTCACAAGGAAAAGTGAGGCCGAGTCAGTTGCTCTATGTATCCGCTTCCAAAGTTGCCTATGCATCTTCAATTCACCTGTTAGTCTACGGACCGTGGAGTCGTGAACAATCGGAATAGGGATGACAGGATTTGGCTCTCTAACTGGCCTTGAGATGATGAACACAGGAAGTTTGTAGTATGAACCCGAGAGCAAATGGTGCAAGAAATGAGCAGGCTGTGCACTGAAAGCAAACATTTGAAAGCATAACAAATTTATCTCCGATTCATTCCGGGCACATTTGCTACTTTTCTGCAGAGCTAAGCTGCTTTTAGGGGTCATGTCTTGTGTTTGTACTCTTTTTTGGAACGTTGATGTGCTACATTCACATGTTCATGGAGTCTGATGCTCTTCACCCCATATAACTCCCCCCCAGAACACTCACGCTGAAGCATTCGGTGCGTGCAACCCATGAGTGCATCTTCTGTACGTTTAGGATATTGGCAACAGTTCCACAGGGAGTTAGGATTACTTTTGATACTCTAAAATTACTGCCAGTTATAATGTCCCGATTTGTGACCTTTTAAGCAAGTCTACTGTAGTTGTATAGGAGGGGATAAATAGGCATACCTAAGTAGTACTGTACTGAACAGGAAGTACATCTCCTGCTTGGTATCCATTTCCATGCATCATTACTGGCAAAGAGCATCTTCTGCATGTGGCTGTGGTAAAACCAGCTACTTACGTTTAGATCAGATTAGGCCCATGCAAGTTTAGTACTTGAGTTGCGTTAACTTCAGAGCTAAGGTTTTAGGGTTGGTTGAAGATAATCTACCATAGAATACATTGCAAGATCTCCAGAAACATGCTATTAGCAGCAAACAGACATGAACAAATATTCTCTAAGGTTCACAAAAGTCTTTTGTTAAAGATGGGAACTGCACCACAAAGCTATGCAATGGTCCAGGTAATCAAAAAATAGGCATGCAGCCATTTCTGAAGCTTGCCTTCTCATTTGCTCTCATGTGTGTTAGATCTTCTCTCACTTCCAACACATTTACAAGAGACAGACTGGGGAAGTTTTCCTAGCCACTGATATCCAAGAGTCCTCTATGACTTTGGAATAAAAAGGCAACTTGAACTAACTTGTATTTATTTATGTTTTAAGAGAAACAAGTGAAGAACTGGAAAATGTTATCTTTTAACCAATGATTCAAGTCTGGTTTTGACAGGTTACCTCTTAAAACAGCTAAAGGGGAAAAGCCTAAAACTTTAAGCATGATGCAACCAGTGAAACAGTATCAGGAATCATAACAGTGCAGCTCTAAGATGGCTTATGCTAAGCATGAAAAGAATTCCTTAGACTTTAGACCAGAAGCACTTGCCTGATTTTCTCAATGGGGAATTAAATCACATGCCAAAAACATGTGCAATTGCGGGCTACCCTAGGCCTCCACAAGATAGAAGTTGTTTGCCAAAGAGTACAAGACTATGGTGAGATGAACACAGGTATGTTTTGACATGGAAGAGCAGAGACCCTTCATGTTCAATTAATAATCTCTATGCTCTGCACTTATTTGACTATCTGCTGCCTAAAGAGAGTAAAACACTTTGGTGTGAAATCTCTTCTGCCTGGCAAAAAGATACTTTGCAACTCATAGGATGTGATAGATAAAAATAATCTGTCCCCCATGATCCAAGCAGCAAAGTGAAATGACTTCAGTTTAGGACAAGAGATGAGGCAGTCTTCCTGGAACAAAACTGTCCATCACCACCAGCAACTGGAGGCTCCCATGAAAGAGCTAGAACATGGGTATGGATGAATCTTGCTTGGCTCAAGATGGAGCAGAGTAACCTGGACCTTGTCTCATCCCTCTCACCAGTAATGTTATCAGTGGAAAAAGAGAGGAAGCTCTTTGCTCTAGTTTAATAAGCATTTCATTGAATTTCTATTTTCTCCCACTTAAGAGCAAAATGTAAGACTCTGAGCATTGATGCATACTGTAAAGATCTGCAGGCAGCTCCCCATTCTGAAAACAAGCGCATCAGACTGCCTCAGAGACCGTTCATGTTAGTCTCGAGGTCTGCAACTTATTTTGGGTAACCGAGTTCTGCCAGCAAAGAGAGGGCCAGTCGCACCAAGCCATCACATGGACAAAACGGTAGTGAACAAGCATTTCTGGTTAGTCAGTCACCCAGGCAGTTAGGATTTGCACCTTTTGATCCCAATTAAAGGAAAAAGAGTACGTCAGCACATCCCGTGATAACCCATAGGTCTAAAGAATTCATATGAAGCACTGATTTCCAACATGTTCCATCTACCCAGAACTGTCCTCTGAGAAGCAGGACTTCCAATCACTCATTGCCTCTAAGGAAGAGATACTTTAATGTCTCCTCATTACTTCAGAAACTCAAACTTAGAACGTCTACACCTGACAGCATATTTTTAAATGGCTCATCTGTAGTCTGGCATTCATGTGCGTGTAGAGAAACCCATGAAGTCTACTACTCTAATAAAGCATCACACTATTTTATGGGTTCTCTCAGAAAACATATGGTTTGGCAATTATCTACAAATCTTTTCTTTGGAATGAAGTCCCTTTGTAGGTCAAACCTTAGGCTGCTCTGAATGTAAAAGAATAGAGCATCTTGTAAGAGTTACAAAAACTTACAAGTCTGCTAGCCAGTTCTGCAGTCGTGCATGAGTTGGGGAGCTGATCATTTAAGATTAAGAAAATCCTTTCAGAAGGTTCAAAGTTGTGCAATAGATAACTATATAATCAGGTGATTCTATTTTTGTTATCTGTATCAGCCATATCTCTTTCACACGTGCTGCATCTTGTCTCAACTAGACTGTAAGCTCGTATGGCTGGGTATGGCACGATGCGTGTACATAATGGGGACTAGATCCTATACAGGGCTTCTCCTTGCTGCTGGAATACAATTAATTGTAATGACGGCTGCTTCCTCTTTGACGACAATAATGAACTCTTCCACTTGAATACACTATTCTTTGTTGATTTTTAACTCCCAAGAATTCTCTTCTAAATTTCCAGTGAAGTTAAATTCATAATCTACAACAATCAAGTGTACATTCACAGGTTTGAGATCTAAATAGAGAATCTCGACTTGCAATAAGGAACCTAGAACTGGCACCTGAAGCTCCACCTCCAAGTGGGCCAAGAATTGCTTGGGTAGCACCTCCAGTGTAAATGTTGTTTGGGTCTTCTTGTTGTTTGCTGCCCATGAACCTCTAAATAAGAAGTAATGGAGGCAAGACAGGCATGGCACTGTCAGGAACCCATGATTTTTACCAATTCTAGAGCTAAATTAGCTTACATCTTTCAAGGCAAGAATATTCATAGATGACCCCATTTCTAGAAAAATGATATAACCATTGTGACCTTCAGGGAACTGAGCTGCTTATTGTTTTCTTGTTGAAACTTTTCCAAGAAGACTGTAAAATGGAGCTGATACTGGTTCAGCACTGTAGGCATCAAGCCCAAAACATTAGCTTCTCCTGACAATAATGTTTTCCCTACGTATTTTTATACTGGTGTCTGATCTGCTCCTGCCTTGAAAGAGGTTTTGAAAGCCAGGCAGTACCCAATGCTTTTAAGAATCTCAAACTTGGAACTGAAATGGTTTTGTGACACGCTCCCTTGCAGGCTCCAAGGTGGTCTGCCACCATCTCGGAAGCTTTCAAAGTGCTATTAATTCCATGCTGCCATTATTGGTACGGTGCTACCCTTAACTGGAACTGCAAACACTTCAGTCAAAGGCCAGTAATCCGCACATAGCTGCAAAGAGGTACTCAAAGCAGGCCTTTGTTATTTGGGATTGATATCTTGCAAGCCAATGATCTCCGATTTCTTGGCATCTCTTTTTTTGCAAGATAAATGGATTTGCATGTGTGGAATGAAGAATTTTTTCTAAACTCCAGAAGACAGATGCATTAGAGTGGTTCTCAGTGGCTTATTCTCAGTCTAAGGACATACTCCTTAACTGAAATTGTGCTGTTATCAATCAGGTAAAGATTTATCAATGGACTGCTGTCTCCTCAAATAAAGCCCAAAACAACATCACCGATGAGGAAACTAATCCAAATATGGCAGCTGTTGGCCAGTTATGAACGTGGGCGTACAGCAAGAGGGGCACCAACTGAACCTACTGTGACCAACCTTTATCAAGCTACACCGATAAAGCAGTATCAAAAAAGCCCAAGGGTAACTGGCCTGTGAAGCAAAGAACTGTATTCTGCTTCAGAAATGTGTTAATTCCTTCATTTTTTGCCAGTTAAAACTTTTTTTTTTTTTGATACAAAAGAGACACTGATAAAAGGCAAGAGAAAGGAAATTAGATAATGATAGAGCTGAGGAGTAAATAGTTTCAAGTCCCTCTAATACAATGGAACGCAAACGTTTACCATCTGAGAGGATGTGCGCAAGGCCACAACTAGCACTGCTTTTCAAGGTATGAGACGAGATCAAAACTCCATGTACATCTTAAGAGTAATAGTCTGGAAATGCTTTTAAGGAGAATCCCCTCTGTTAAACAGCTTTAGTAAACTTGGTTTTGAAGTCATATGGACAAGACAGTGTAGGCCTCTGGGCATCTCTCATCTGGATTTGGTCACATACTTCCTAAGTTAGTTTGTGCAACTCACTTAACCTGTTTCCCCACTAATAAAATGGGAGCACAGATATCATCCTATTTTGGGGCAGGCTTCAAGAACAAGTTATAAAGAGCAGAGAGCTGGAGAACAACCAACTTTCTCAGCCACGTGTATATTCTCTTTAGTTGGGAGTAGTGGTGACAACGTGCTTCATCTACTACTCAGAACCTAGGATCATTGAGAAACGATTCTCAGTCAAGAAGCAAGATACTGAGCACATTTATCTATGAAGTCACACAGAACTCAAGCTTCCTTAGGACAATTGCCACATTACAAGAGCATGTGCTAGCCCTGCCGCCTCTGGTTTTTTTTTTTAATGACAAAGAGTCATATCCTTATTTGCAATTACTTTAAGACTCTTCATTGGGTCAAACCCAACCAGGTAGTTCTCAAGCCATGACTTCCTTCTTAAAGGCAACAAGCTGCTTAGAGTTTAGGATACATTTTAAACTAAGTAACTGATAAGTTTAATCTTTTTAAAAATGAAACAACTAAACCTTCCGATTTTACTTTTCCCAGTTAGCTCTTCTTTAAACTTTGAAAGAAGCCATGCCTGAACAGTGAATCCGTTCTGGGACTTTATTTGTAAAAAGTCAATAGGGCATCATGGTAAAATTGACTTCACCTACAATCAAGGAAAGTTGGGTGCTAATCCAAATGGAGACCTGAGAAAGCATGGCCAGATTATATTGATTCAAGTAAGACGCAGTGCATACTTCAATAAAATGCTACCTACCAAAAAGTGCTATGCGTTTATGATGGTCATATGAGGCTTAAAACTGCTGTTTCTCACAGGAATTTACCAACATCATTCTCCCTGGTATAAGAGTGGTTCTCAACCTTTTCAGACTTGAGGCACTGCATGACTGACTCAAAGCACCCCATGGAAATGCCAGCTCATAGTTTTCTCTTTGATTTTGATTACAGAAAAATTATAAAATAATAACAACTATTTTTCTGTTGCAAAGAACTCGGCAAACCCAGCAACAAGTTACAAGGGTTTTAACACTATGGATCCCCATTTGAGATCTCTGGGTTTATTGTGCGACTTATGTTTGTACACCTAACTGTGCCAACATAGTTTGGCACCCCACAGCACCCCTGAAAGTATCCAAGGAATTCCAGAACGATGCATCACCCCGGCTGAGAATCGCTGACATATAACATGACCAGTCTAGGAAAAATACTACCTTCTTTTCATAACTAGTTAGTACACACCTACTTCAGTGCTAGAAAGTCACCTCCCAGAAAAGACCGAACAAGCTACTGAACAATAAATTGAATTCATTTTTTACATTTAGGATTACTAATTTCTGATCTCAGCTGTCATGGTGGGAAGAGGCAGATTTCAAAGAAAGGGTGTTCACATAGGGACTACAACCACCAGTGCTTAGAGAGGCTACAGAACTCCTGAACTAGATACCTACATTAGGTGTTATCAGCAATCATGGAAACTAAACTTACATGGCTTAGAGAAGTCATTAATTTCTAGAAAAAGCTACCATAGTTGTTTTTGCATCTCCCTACAGGACCTTCCACTTACTTAGCACTTCATAAAACTGTATACATCAAGCAGTCCCCCTTCATGGTGGAATAGACTGTTTCCCAGAGCAGAGCAACTGATACACGACAGTTACGGACATGAAAGGTAGACTTTGGTAGGCAGTTGTAATTACCCAAGCTGGAATTTTGCTGGAACACCAAAGCCAAGCACCCTTGCTTGCATTTGGTTGGGAAAACTAACTTATAGACCAGAAGATGTCTGTGAAATCTATGAAGATGATACATCTGATAATATGTTGAGATGCTGGCTCCGAGAGCACAGCGACATCTGTTGCATCTCCAAGTCCTACAGCACCCTTGGGGATTTTTTGGATAGGGTGCTTGCCTTCTTCCAAGCATATAACAGGCCTTGTCCTAAAATGGAGAGGGCAGGAACATACAGGACAGGTATTTCAAACTAATCAAATCCCATAGTTTCACTACCCTCTTGAATGGATAGTTGTATACTTGTTTAAATAATTCCAAAAAAGGACAGCCCATATTCTTATCATATGGGTCTCTAGAGATTTAACATCCTTGGCATTGCATCCAAAAAGGAAGGAAATATCTCACTTCCCCAGCTATTTCAGTTGTATAAATTGATTGTTGAAAGATAGTTCACTGGGCTATGGATAGAAACTGAGTGATTATAACTAAGTTCAGATGGTCTTTAGAGTTACTTATCTATATAGGAGTAACAGATGATAAATTATCAGTAACTGGATACAATGCATTATGTACTTTAACACTGCTAGAGCTATGTGGCTCTTTCTATATACAATATATGTATATATCCAGTATTTACAAAAAATTGCAAAACTATTTCTTAGGTAAAATGAGATGCTCATCTTGGTACAAGTCCACCACATGGTAGTGATAACAGTGAGAGTGAAACAAGAAAACCTGGGCCCCTCTGACACTGCTTGCTTGGGGTTCTCTCCCAGGCAAGGCACAATATTGTACAACTTCTTCCTCTCCCACCCCTACCTACTTCAACTTCTGTGCATTATCTGCCCAAGGGCTAGGGTTCAGCTCAATGAAAGGTAGGGATAGTAAGGAATGCAGTGACAATCAATGGAACAGAAGATGCAGGTTTCTGTCCAACAAGAATGATGGAGGCAAAGCTATAACATGCTCCAGTACTAATCCCAATAAGGGTGGGGACATTCTGATCATTTAACAAACCAAATTATCGAATCCCGCTTTCAGCACAGACACTGATTCTCCATGCTATGCAGCAAAGAAACAAAGGGTGTCGACCACCGCGCAAGTATTTCAACCTGTCACTAGCAGTGTGCTCCTCCATCCCCAAGTACCTACGTGCAGTGGCAGGAGACGGCTTTGCCAACAATGCAATGAACCTGCCCTAAGCAACACAATTCTGGAAGATGAACTGATGCCATGGCTGACTTAACATCGTTGTTTTAAACTGAAACGGTTAACACGGAAGTACAAATACAAGTGCTAGATGTTTTGGTCCCGTACGTGCTCTGTTCTGTTTTGGGGGAATGGGGTTTTCTACGGCACTTGTTGCACAACTGATCTTCATTTGCTTACTTTCCCTAATCTAGAAACCTGTCTTACCAAAAGTTACCACTCAAGAGGAAAGGCATGAAGTCTTCAGTTAAAGTAACTATAAATGTTGTCCTTCGCTATGTTGACTTAAGATTCCTCCTTCAACTTTACCACAACCCCTTCCTCTCCTCTGATCAAGTCAGGGGAACACAGTCTGCTGATTCGGCTCTGACAATTGATTGGGGCCAACTCAAAGCATTAGTTTCCCTACTCTGAAAATAAGCTAGTAGCAACACAATGCAAACAAGTAAAGTTTCAGTCCCAATACCGGCACTCCTCTGGTGTTGGCAAAGAGCCTCAAAGGAAAGATAACATTGGTTGTTCTTATCAGCCCCCCTTTTCAGCAGCAATGGTTTGTGTGCCCTCATTCCTTTGGCTTGGGCTAGTAATGGGGCTGAGGGACTTTGCAGGAAAGTACATCCATTCTTGCTCAGTGGGGCGAAGAATAAAACAGAACTAATTATTCTGTTTTATTTAAAGTGCTGTTATTCTTATAAAGTATCACCCTGGATCCATTCAGGTTTCCAGCTTGTGTACCAAGGCTGAGAGACACGATGCTTCAAATCACCTCAGAAATGTAAACGTGAGAAGCAAACTATTCTCCGTAACACCCTTATCTAGGACTGCAAAACACTGGATTCCAATATCTCATAAGGCAATGGAAAAATCTCTCCACCAGGCCAGACTCAAGGACATTTCCCCTCCTCCCCAACTATTTTTCAAATTTCTCTCTTCTCTTTCCCCCCATACTACCTTACAATGCCGCTTGGAGATACTTCATACTGTCGATGTGCTTGATCCCCTCAATCCTGTTCCACGCCTGAGGTGGAGATTCAAGTGTCAAGAGATGTAAGGTCTTCTCTCGACTGGGGCAAGGCATACTGGATTTGCAATGCCAGTGCATGCTGACCTAGGGAGCAAAAAGCCTGAACTCTGTTTCCACAACTTTAGATTACTACTGGATAACAAAGTTAGCATGGTCTCTCAGGTTGCCTTCAAGAGGGCTGCTGAAATGGGTTGTAAGGACCACTTAGCCAGGCTCCACCAACGCTACTGAATTTCCTACCTGTGTCTAAAAAGCTGCGATAGCGCACAAGCCACTTCCTGCAAGCAGACTCAATGAGCTCCCTGAATGCAGGCAATAGGCACTAACAGAGAAAGCAACCAATCATCTTCCATCCATCCAGTACAGCTGTATTTCTGCTGCAATAAGAGGCTAACAGTTGGTTTTTACAGGCTGTACATGTGCCTCGTGGTATTCAGACTTTGCAAGGCTGGGAACGCCACTCAACTAATGGCTAAAAGCTTGTTCGGGGTTGACAGGTGGGTATAAACAAACATGTGTGAGGTCTTTGTTGACATTTTGGTGTAAAAGAAGTAGCATCTTACCAGGTAAAGGTAAGAGAAAACAGCACCTTATACCATGGCAGATTGAACCTGTTGCTGTTTGGACTGTGGGCATATTTTCAGACTTGCATAAACTATGTCCTCAAACATCTCCAAAAAAATTAATCTGTGGTATGAAGAGTGAGACTAAACAAAAGTTGCAACTAAGTCTTAAAATTACTCCTCTCGCCTGCAAATATAATTTCCTTCTCCGCATTCTGTACCTACTATGACAAATAATTCCTAAAATTACTAAAAAAGAAGCAATCAGAAAATATTCTCAAATATTTTAACAGCTCTACTTTGCATTTGACAGCACTTTTACACAGTATCACTAATTCTCTGTATAATCCATTTTTCATCTGCTACCTGTTTATACAAGTTGAAGAGACTTAAACCATCACCAGAATAGTTGAAAAGCCTTCGTACGTTTTTTCCTCCTAAACCTTTCTTTTCTCAGTTCCGGGCATGCTGTTTATACAGTGCTCAATTGAGAGAGACCGTACCGAATTAGTCACTCCCAAACAGCGAGTTGCTGGTATTCTTTTAACTATGGCCGTTGCTACAGATAGACCTGACACACAGAAACATCCTTTTCCTTAATAACTCGATGCTGTTCTGATGCAACAAGAACAGAGGGAGAGAGAGAGGGGAAAAAAAAGAGAGAGAAAACAGAAAGTGTATACAGACTCTTTGAAAAGTAATGGAGAAGTATTTTCCTGCATGCGGGCGGTAGCTCAGGCTCAGAAGGTGGCAGACCAGGGACAGTATACAACTTTATTTTGTAAACAGCTTGCCTTGCAGACAAACTAGATGCACCCGAAAGTTAATACAGAGATAAACACTGCCAAAGAGAGTCATTGAGGAGCAGACGAATGAGTAAGGGAGGGGTTTTCAAACGACATGATAAAAGCAGCCTAGTTTTCACATGTAACTTCTGCACATGTGTCCGTAGATGGCTACTTAAGCATGTGCAGCGACTAAACCTTGGCATTAGCCCCGCAATATACCTCCATCTTTAGCTTTGTCACGAGCTCACCCCGTCTGACACTCCTGAGCAAACAACGGGTATTTGTGCCCGCTTGCTAGGGACCTGTTTGGAGTGGCCGCGCCCACCCAGACCCCCCGGGGCAGCTCTCCCCACCTCGAGACCCGCACTCTTCCCGCACCGCGCCGACCCTCCCCATACAACGCCCCCCCCAAGCATACGCTGCTGAAGCCAGTGCCAGTCCCCGGTCCCTTCGTCACCGTGAGAAGTGCCATCCGTCCTGCTCTCCCGGTGCCTCAAGCCCCTGCTCGGGCACATCCCGCCCCCCCACAAAGTTCCTCCCAGGATGCCCCGTGCTCCGGACCTGCACCTCCCCCACGGCCCCCTCCCCCCCCACCTCCGGCACCAGCCATGGGCCGCGCCGACACGCAGGGGCAGCCATGCCCGGCGGGGACTCCCACCATGCACCCGGGCTCTCCGCCCCCCCACGTGCCCACCCCCCTGGCATTTCCTCAGCTTCTTTTTGGGTCATCCCCCCCCCAACACCACCACCCGCTCCCTCGGGCGCGCTCCCCAGCCCTGCCCCCGCACGCCCTCCTCCCTGGCACTTCCTCAGCCCCATTTTGGGACATCCCCCACTCCCTCCCCCCGCCTGCCACTGCACCCCCCACCCCCTCCTGTGCCCCCCACTCGCACACCCCGCTTAACTTCCTCAGCCCCCCCAGTACGGGAACCCCCCATACTTCCTCAGCCCCCCCTTTAGGTCAACCCCACTTCCTCTGCCCCCCCCCATTAGGGCAAGCCCCCCTCTTAACTTCCTCAGCCCTCCATTAGGGCACCCCGCACTTCCTCTGCCCCCCCCAAATTAGGGCAAGCCCCCTAACTTCCTCTGCCCCATTCCCTTTGCTCACCCCCACATCAAGCCCCCCCCCACTTCCTCAGCCCCCCATTAATGCACCCCCCGCTTTCCTGCCCCCCACGAGGGCCCCCCCGGCCGGGCCGGCCTGCCCCGCGTGCCGCCGCCCCTCCCCCCGCGGCCCTGCTCCACTTCCTGGTGCGCCCGCCCGGCCCGGCCCGGCCCGGCCCGCCCGCCCGCGCGGACCCTCCTCCTCCTCCTCCTCCCGCCGCCGCCCGGCCCCGCGCCCCCCGGCCTGCGCTGCACCCCCCGGGGTGGCGGTGGGTGGGGGTGGGGTGCGGGGGGAGGGGGGTCACTCACTCTCCTCCTCGCCCCCTCGGAGCCGCCTCCTCCTCCTCCTCCGCGGGGCCCGGGCCGGACTGGGGCCGTGGGGGGAGGGGAGGCGGCTCCCTCAGGTGGCCACTGACAGGAGGAGGGAGGGAGGCGGGGGGAGGGGAGGGGAGGGAGCTGCGCGCGCAGGGAGCCCCGCCCCCCACCGGCGGCGCGGGACGAGCAGGGCGGCGCACGCGCCACCAACCGTCACCGCCTCGCCGCGCTTTTCCCGCCCCGCCCCCCCGCGCGGTTGCTAGGCAGATTTTCCGCACGGCCCCCTTCCGCCGCTCCACGCGCCGAGCTTGACAGCCGCGCCGGCCAATCAGCGCGCGAGGCCCGGCCGGAAACAACGACCCGCCTGGCAGGGGAGGGAAATGGGCGGGGACAGCGGCCAATGGCGGCGCGGAAGAGCGGGCGAAACTGGGGTTGGAAAAGGGGCGGGAGAACAGCAGACCCCGCCCCTTTCCCCCTCCCCCCCCCAGCGGCGGGGTGGGAGCGGTGCCAGGCGTGCGTGTGGGAACCTGGCGCGGAGGGCGGGGCGGGTGGGGGAGGGGGGAGGAAGTGTGAGGGGGGAGGGGAACCCGAGTGGGTGTGGGGGGGCAGGGCAGGATGGGGGGGAGGGGCAGCAGGGCCCCACGGGTCACTCACGTCCGTGTGGTCTCCGTCCCCCGCGCAGCCGTCGGTGGGCGGGTGGGAGACGCGGCGCCCGAGCGGGCCGGGGACCCCAGGAGGCAGCACGGCCAGGCCCTGCCCCCGCCCGGCTGTGGGACGGCGGGCGAGTCAGTCACTTCCTGCTCCCCGCCGCCCTTTCCTGCAGGGCGAGGCCGTGGGCCACCGCCGGAGCCGCGCCAAGGCCCCGGCTGCACCGCGGGAGCCCGCCTCGTGCCGGCATCGGGGCTACGGTGCCGCACGCGACGCGGGCGTCTCCGACCCGCCACCTCGGCTGCAAATGGAGTGGGGCGCAGTTACAACCCCCCCAGGCCTCACAAAAACCCCGCCGGACCCCCGCCCCGGAGAGAGGCCGAGAGCGAGCAAACCGCGTGGCGCGTGCGTCACGGCGCCGAGGACAGGATTGATGCCCGCCTGCCGCAGGACCGCACTCGGCCTCCGCACGACGAGAACCGGGCCGCCCGCGTCCAGTGTTCGTAGCCGTGGGAGTCCCTGGGCACAGGACGAGGTGGATGTCGGAGCCCGGGCACCGCTCGTTGCGTGCTGCCGTGTCGTTAACGGGCGTCGGGCCATCTGAAAACTGTTCCAGAGTCTCGCGTCTCTGGTGGCTGGGAACCTGAGCTTCAATTTAAAAACCTTGCGTGGCATGGCATGGCGCAGCGCGGCGCGGCGCGGCTCTAGCCGGTCTAGTCTGGTTGCGAAGGAGGACGAGGGCCAGAAACCCTTCTCCGTGCGTCGCGTGAGCACGTCCTAGCGCCACCGTGAACACAGTCCTCAGTGCTCGTCCTCCCTAACGAGAGCTCCTTTTGCTACTGTTGACTAAGTTCTCCTCCCTAACGAGAGCTCCTTTTGATACTGTTGACTAAGTTCTCCTCCACGTCTCATCAGCCTTTGGCTTCTGTGACTTTGTCTTCTTTTGGTTCCCTCCCTCCCTAATTTCTCTATTTCTGCCAAAAACACTAATTCATCCATCGCATGTCTACGGCAACGACACGCAGATTGACCTCCGCCGCGCGCCCGTCTCCTGTCCAGCGGAGCATCCGCAGACCTCGGCCTCTTCTCCGAGCCCTCCGTGCTGCTTCCTTTCCGAGTCATTGAAGACAGTCTTGTCTCCTCAGACTATCACCTGGCGTCACCTACTACTTGGACCCCACTCTGCACCCCTCGCATCTTGGCTAAACCCAAGTCTTCCAGGTTCTGCTTCACATCACCCGGATATGGCCACATTTCCTGTCCGTCCTCACTGCAGAACCTTTCACGCAGGCTCTGGTGATCGATTACTGCAATGTTCTCAGTCCTTGACAAATGCCACGTTGCCCCGTTTGTATCCATCCAGAACGGTTTTCAACGCAGCAGCATTCTGCGTCTCTCGGCCCCTCACTTTGATATCACCCCTCATGGTCCATTCTTCCCCTCTTGAAAATGATGATGTCCGTGTTTGCAAAGCCTTTTTGCACAACTTCTCCATGCCCGCATTCTTTGAGAGGTCAGCTCCCACCTTCCAGCAGCCTGAGATCAGCCTCCTTCAGATGCACCTCTGTGCTTCTCCTGTGCAGCAAACACCCACAGAGTCACCACATTATGCTTTTTACATCTTTGCCTACAGAAAACTCAACAGTGGTTACTAATGGCTGTAGCATGCTAGGACCACTGTGGGAGACCGCTGCATATTGTTGTACTCCCTGTGACTGACTGCGCCCCCTCTACTTACACTGTGAGCTCAGTGCATGAGAAAGCGACAGGCAAAAAGAGCAAACCTGTTCAGAGTACATCCTCCTTTGTCCACATCGGCAAAAACTTTCTTCCTAACAGCATGCCATTGCCAGCTCTGGGTGAACATTCAGGTAAACTGCCCGAATAACCATAATGTGTCTTTAAAGACAGACACTTGCGTGAGCAGCATCTGGACTACAACAGAGAGCGAGTCTAAGTAGCTAGGGCAGGAGGTGGATGTTGGGACACCCAAATTCCCAAATTAATCTCCCAGCTGTACTGGGAAATTGAAGTTATTTTCACTGCAACTTGTAAGATTTTCTTAAATCTATGTGGCTCTCCGGACACATCTGGAAGATGCTGGCATCAGTCCCCTGCCTCAGGGGAGGCTGTCCTTCGCAATTTGCAACACAGAAACCCTGTTTTCCGTCGAGTGGGATATGTCATTCAGCTTTCTAGTTGTTCTTAGCGTTGTCCCCGATAGATTATAGGATTCCTCTTAACGCTTTAGAGCTGTAGCAAGCCATTAACCGGTCTGTTTATAAGTGCTGAAGCCTGCTTTCCAGTCACTTCAGTGTTCAGGAAGCCATTAAAGCTGGTAATCGTGCCGGCGTGGCTAGTATTCTTGCAAGCTCAAAGATGTTCCTCAGGATGTCAAGTCCACAGCAACACCTGCTGGTTGAGGGGGGACAGCAACCCTGGACAGGACAGACAGCTGAGACTGCAGAAGCTGACATTAGCTAGCAGTTCACCCTCGTGTCCTCTTCTTACCAAGCCAGGGGGTCACAGACATTTTCGTACCATCGGCCATGCCTCTTCATTTGGGCCCCAACACTCCTTTTCCGGCAGGAGTTTTGAAAGGGAACCTTCCTGCTCTGGGCCATGAGCCAACCTCTAGCTGTTGTACGTCAGCTAAAAGCTTTCCCTGTAGGCAGGTTAATCTCTCACTACCTGGTACTAGTCCCCATTACAGACCAGATGCTGGACTAGAGAGACAACTGGTCTCCTCCAGTCTGGCAGATCCTTTTCTACCATCCCTTACAAGATCTGTGCACCTGTAGCATTTATACCAACTGCTCACAGAAAAGTGGCAAATGTTCTAGCTCTCAGTGCTCCCCAAAAGACCCACGGATGAGTTTCGAGACCAACTGCATAGCATATTAAATACTGGCTGATGAGTGTGGTAAGCATATGTGTAGGTTGAGGCAAAGTTATAACCAACAACAAGAAAAGTGACAGCAGCTCTTATTTTTATGCACTGAAACTACTTTGCGGATACAATTACCAGGGCCTTTCATGGCATTATACCGGTCTTTATAGCATATTATTTGAGTGTTTCAAAAGAACAGGATTAAATACTGATACATAGCTCTTATCTAAAACTTTCATCCATGGATCTCAGAGTTTAAAGTGGATGAGCAGTCTTCCCATGCAACAGCAAGAAAAATGTGAAGCGACACACTCAGACTTGCACAAGAAGCCAGCCGCAGCTCCAGTGACAGTATCCAGGCCTCTCCAGCCCCATCGGCGATCTAGCTACTGAATCAAACTGCATCTACTGCTCTGCAGCTGAACAGAACATTGAACAAGCTCTGCCTCTGCTCAAAACACACCCTCATTCACTCAGCTTCCCTTAGCCATTCCTTATGGAGTTCAAGAGCCCACCTTCATCTCTTCACCACCCAGGATCTTTTCTTGCAAAATAGGCCTTAAGTATGGACATGTTTTCCCAGGGTAGCACTAAAGCAGCCTTTCCCCCTTTCAGGAGACAACAATTAAGCATTTAATAGTAGTATTTCACTTGCAACTATGCTAACATAATGTTTTCCTAAAGTACTAAGTGCCTCTGGCTTCACCTCACATCATACAGGACCTTATAGCTAATTACCAAAAATGATAAGTTACTTTTTCACCCAGATTGTGATTCTCATTAATTTTCATTTGAGCTGGGAGGAAGATATTCAAGCTGCTTGAGCCCAGATCACCTATCACCATTTGTTTGAAAAAAATATTTCCCAGCAAAAAGTATCTTCTGCTTTTGTCAAGACTTTACCCCGTATAACAAATACTAAAGAGGTTCCAGGTGTCAAGGTGTGCATTTCAGTAGCTTTGGTAGTCAGCTAATCTTAGAGACCCTTTAGTCCGTTATATATTTTAATAGCTAGACATCTGAGATGTCAAGAGGTTAAGTGTAAAAAGTTAAATGCATGTACAGGATCCCTCCTGCTTACAAAAAAGCCATCCTACAGCAGGTGGAAAGTGCCTGGCTGGCCTTTACATGAAGTTATGTCAGCTTATGTCATAGGCCTCCACGCAGAAATGCAAATAGGATCTTCCCTGGAAGTGACTGCAGGGAAGTTTATTCCATGAGTGAAGAGCCAAGTCCTTCACTTCTGTGCTTGCCATGGCCCAATAACACGATCTCAAGAGATGAAGGTGCTTTTCTAGGTCTGCTTTGTGGAAGAGCACTGCCATCCAGAGTGCCCTCTCAAAGGGGTGCTTCAGAGTCATTCCTGCAGCCAGATTAGCCGGTGGGTGGATGCAGCAGAGCAAGAGTGAGGGTCACTCAGGACTTTTGTTAAAAAAAAATTCTTGGTTTCAGAGAGAGAAGCAAGGCTAATTAAGAAACTAGAATTCAGGTTCAAATTTACCACCACTGACTCATGGTGCCATCTAGCTGAGAGGAAGCTGCCTTCTGGTTTAGGGGTTTCGCTGGAAAAAAAAAAAAAAACTCTTGCGCAAAAGGACAACTTAAGGAGCCAAGAAGGTTGCGTTGCAATGAAGAACTCTGCAGGGACTGAGGACAGCAGCTTACATTGACAGTGGTTTCTGGAAAGAGATGCATTTTTCAAATTAAAATTAACTACTTTAAACATAGTAACCATAATTTGAAAGCAAAGAAATCCCTAGCCTGACCAAAGGTCATGTTGTGCAGGCAACTGCCAGAAGCATTCCAATTACACAACAAAGAACTTGGACTATAAAGGTGTGCATTAAATCAGACTCCCTCTACTCTTACTGCTTTGGGGTGGGGGAAGATGAAGGAGATACCGTACCGCTATCAACTGCAATGCCTCAAAACACTTCTGTCTGGTCCAGAGAAGCGTTCCATGTTGAAAGGGCTTGTGTTACCACAGGCATCAACAGGATCTCTAGAGGTGCACCCACAATAGAAAGCATGGCGCCCAGTTTCCAGCAACCGTCCCAGTGCTGTAGCATGAGCACTGGTGTTAACTAGCTTGAGTATCTGCAGTATGGACACCTCAGTTCTTGCTCCCTGCCCAGCGCTCCCAGCACAGCAGCAGGATGAGGGGCAATACAACACTTGCCCGTGCTCCCCTCAATAGCGCCGCTACATCACCTGTGGGCAGCCCTCAACGCCGCAGCCCTGTCCCAAAGCCAGCCGCACCTGGGCCGACTTTCCACAGTAGATCTAAGGGATGTGCTGAGACGCTGGGAGAGGCCCCATGTAGTCGCAATCACCTGCTCTACTAAGGAATTATTTTACAAGTTATTAAAAGGCAAAATTGAACTTTATTTAAAAATTCTTCTAACATAGAAAATGAGAAGAACCAAACACAACGAGCTAATGCCTAAGGTTAAGTCTCATTACATGAGTTGCAGTATTTACAGTTTGGGATAAAAGCGCTGGCAGAGGGTACATGTCCTGCTACTTAAGAACTACAAACATGTAATAATAACACATTGTACAGACCTGACAGACCATTAAAGTTTCATTGCAGCAAACACACACTTGTTAAAACAGACAGTAGAAGAGCACAGACGAGAGTTATTTCACGTGCTGATTTCATTAAAGATTTCTGTACAGACCAAAACATGGATTTGCTTTCCCTCTCCACTCAAGAGCTGCACAACCGCACTGCAACGCGTTACTAATGCTAATACATATTCATCAAACACGTTAGGGAGTTTTGTCAGCAACCTGTACATTTAAGTAAAATGCAACATTAATTAGAATTTATATCATAAAAACGATCAACTATCCCCTGTTTGGGTAACTTGAAAAACTGATTGAAATCCAAACAGTGAAACAATCTAGCATTGTGCCAAATGCTATGTGTTCATACATACATAATTCAAGGCTCTAATTTGACTTTTCCAACATAAATTTTTTTTGCTCATGGGGGCTAGAGTTCACGTCTCTCCCCCATACACCCTCCCCCTGCAAAAAAAAAAATAAATTGTAAGCCAACTGAAATGGCCTTTCCCATGGATACAAACCTCTCTGAAGTTCATACTGCAGGAAATGAAGTATAACAGGCACACACTGTTCTTCAGATCGCATTCTCTATACATATTTAAGTTTTTACACTATCTACATGAGTAAATGCTTCTGTTTAAAGTTTTACTATTCGCTTAAAAATGCTAAAGGCAAACTGTACAGTTTTCCAAATCATTTTTAGAAGAATATATTTTAAGAAACTCAAAAAGATTTTGTGTATCATATAGAGAATTAAAGGACAGCGTGAAATTGGAAATATGAAGCGTTATTCAAATTAAGCTGGACACTGAGCATTTAGGAAAACATTATTTGTAAACTTGAAGTTTTCTGTTCAACTTCACATACAGATGACTGAAGACACTGTATGCACGTTAAAATTAGGAAGAACTTCACTTACAAGATCCTCATTTCAAATCTGTGCTACATAAAAAAGTCCTGAAAAGCAAACAACTATTCAATAATTTAATATACAAGTATAGTCAAAAAGCACTGTACATTGCAACAAATGTACACTGGGATCCAGAGACAGAAAAGTACCAGGTTAGTTCAAACGTACACAAGCTGTGAAATTTGGTGCAGGGAAGAGCACGGGGGGTGATTTTGCAAGACAGAGGTATAATTGGTGACTCTTCAGCGGTCAGCAGACATGACCAAGGGCACCGCTGTCCCAAAGAGAGTGCAAATGATGCTCCATCCTCCTTTGTAGAGGCAGCAGTTTAGTCAGCCACACCCCCAGTTGTCCACGACCTTACGAGAAGTTTGGCTACAATTTCTAGTCAGTGGTTCCTGTTAAGGACTGGGAAGCACCTGCACACCAGTAACAGGCCAGCACAAATTTGCAGTCTTTCCCAAAGCACCTCTTCCCTCATGGGGAAAGAGCACAGAGGGATTTGATCTGCAAAGCAACCCATCTGCACTAGGGTACTGCCAGCAAGAAACTAGAAAGCAGCCACTACAAGGGAATAATGCATGAACCCTGCTCAACTTTACATAGCAAGACCTTGAGATTGCTGCTCTAAACATGATCCTCTTGGCCTCTACTGAATATGCCTGGCTTGTGTGGAGACCTTTTCCCTTGAACCACTGACAAATCATAATCCTCTAGTAAGTTGTCGTGGGGGGGAAACACAGGTGTGCATAGTTTGCCTAAAAATTTTAAATGATTTTCTTTTGGTTGCATGAACACATGATGGGCAAAGTAAGGGCTGAGCATGGATGGCAGAAGTGTAGGAGGGAAGGAGAAATGTCTGTACAGGCCTCTCTCTGAAGACCTTTATAAAAAACCCACTGATTTGGACAGTTTCTGACCAAAACACAAGCATTCCCTACCTGCAGCAAAGGCTGTGCGCATCCTCCCATCCCACTTTGTAATATATTCCATCCAACCCTAAGCACTGATCATCTAAAACAAGACTCATTAAACACAGGATACTCCAGTGACTAGCACTTGCAGCTAGCACCATGCTTCTAAAAAACACCAGCACCAAGCAGCTCCGATTCTGAACGGTGACCACCACAGAGACTATGGCTATTCTGTCTAATGTAACAATGGGATTTGAATTATTTTGAATATCTGGTGAGGTGAGGAATCTACCTGGGGGTGTGCACCAAGCACTTTGAAAAGTTGGGTGGAGGTGTGTAAAAAGAGATGCTGCTTCCTGCCCAAGAGTTAGGACAACCTTAGAGTTCACCACCCCTAGATAGGACTGTGGGCATCTTCAGGAGCAGGGTCGCTTCTGAGTCTCCCTGGTCAAAATCCAGATGGCAACTGGCCATGACAGCTATGGGATCTATACAAAATGACCGTTTGCTCTCTCGCCAGCTCTACTAATGTCCATGTCAATCTGACGAGATTGTGGCAATCCTAGCAGAGGCCAGCACTTGCCTAGGTCTGGACAGACCCTCTGAGACTGCACCACTAGCTTGTAATGCTGCTGCCAAGGCAGTCTTATGTGCAGCCCTGTCCCGCTGGCACCTGTTGTGGGCGTGCTGCACGGTGCTAAGTGGCAGTGCTGTTGTTCAAAGGCACGCAGTCGAGTGCCCCACAATCAGCTGACACAAGCCTCCGCGTGTACTAAGGGCACACCAGCATCAGCCACCCAGACCAGGTGACAGATAAATGAGCGTGGTCACAACTGTCACAGAGCGATTTCTACCTGCAATGATCTAGTAGGAGCATAGTGCTCCAATCTGCATAAAATACCTAAAATGCACCACCAGCACACAACTCCCAGAAACACTATTATCTTTCAAGATCTGAAAAGAAGTGAAGAGATGCAAGCTGCACAAAGCTTTTTCTTTTTCTTTTTTCTTGCAAGCCTGAAATTAAAGTCTCTCCTTTACCAAGTTTGGAGAAAGCAGAGCTCCCTAAAGTAGATCTAAATGGAGCCTGAAACCTGCTTGGGGTCACTTCACTCCAGCTCCAAGACCAGGGTTTCTACACAGCTGCTGCTGAGCCAGCAGAGGGAACACACACCTCAGCCTATTACCTGGGCAGGACCTTTGTCCTTTCCACATCATTCAGTAGTTATATTGCTTATAAAAAGCAAAGCAGCAGCATAACGTTCTGCTAGAGTCTTTGAAGGGAACCACCCCCGAGACAGACTGCTCAAACATTCCTACGAGATGAAACAGCGTTAAGATTTCAGGGACAAAGCCCTGCCCCTAAAGTATTAACATCACCTAAAAGCCCACCTAACAGACCCCACAGTGCCCATCTGGCTAGCAGACCCCTGTTATCTCCACTAAGACAGACAGACATTTCTTCAATGACATTTGCAGAGCTGCCAACAGGAAAAAACATTTCTTGAGCCCTGTGAGCTGGTGAGCGTTCCACCATGGTGCATACCAACCCCCAGGCAGATCTGTCTCCCATCTACAACCCTGACCATTCTCAAGCTCTGCAGAATGAAAGACGCCACAATTTGGGGCCCCTCTCCCCCAGACAGACAGCTGCATTGCACATCTGGAGAAGCAAAGAACATCTTTGCAATAATGGGCTTCTAAAAGGAGGCAAAACCAGAAGCTACCTAACATGGAAAACGGTTTGGAAATTCAAAGCTTCCCCAATGCTTTAGCCAGCTCTAAGCTTCTCCTCCAGGCAGATATGCGTATTTGGATTTGGGGGCTGCATTTATTCCAAGATATGCACTATATTTTGCTTCTCTCTTCAGCAGAATGAGAGAGAGACCGATTCTGCTTGACCCTTGGGATGAAGTGGGGAGGACAGAAGGTGCTTTCCTCTCCCACTTGGGCAGCTCCTGTGAGGGACAAGCAGAAACCAAGGAATTTTTCCCTCCCTAGTCTTCCATCAGTGCACATCACCCAAAGGTAGTGGACTTAGGTGGGGTCATGGTCCTGCCCTACCTTGTGGGAAACTGCCAGAAAAGCTGGGAGGGTGAGGTGGTACCCCACACACAGGTGACTCAAAGAGGCCCGTGCATCCAGGAGGTAAAATGGATTCTCCCGCTCCCCAGAAGGCAGTGCAAGCCAAACCCCTCAGCACAGGGTTGGGTGAGGGTCCCCTGCAGTCATGAAGGACTACCCCTAAATCAACATGCAAGAGTCAACAAATTCATCTAATCACCTTCATCATGGGACTGCATTTCCAGCACTCAAATACTTGATGCAGGAACTGAGGTCTGAAGCTTGCTGTACCCTATGGTTAGTCACAATTCACTCCACCTGCTCCTGGGAGTAGAGGGGGCGTAGAAAGCACATTCAAAAAGCAGCACATTTCAGCTAGGGTTAAACGTTTCGCAGGTGATCAGCTTTATAATCTGAGCAAGCTCTCTTCATCTTTTGTGAAAATATATATTTTTGTTAAAACAAGATCCACCGATAAGAAAAGCGTCCCTCTGTCTAAACCTTAATTGTGAATAAAAAGAGAACAGATTAAAACCAGGATGTATGTACACACGGCTAGCTGTATATTCCCACACTAGGTAAAAGCAGCTTAAAATGCCCTTTTCACTTTGCAAGTATGAAATGCACGCTGGGTTTAAGCCATCCTCTCTCTACAGAGGCCCGCACTATGGAAATTTGCTGTCTTTTCTCTGCAGAAAACTTTTCCGCATGAACTTTTCTCCTTTTTTGGCTTTGTTTGTTTGCTGTTATACAATGTCCTGGTAGCTTTTCTCTCACAGGAGACTGGCCAGGCTGGTGGTGGGTCCATTCTGAGCCTGGAACTGTACAGGAGGGGGTCCATCTGTCCACTGAAAGACAACACACAACATGAAAATCCTATATTCAACCAGAACGGGGGCAAATCACAAATGAGGAGCTGGCCATGCAACATTTTTTGTGTTGAGGTAACAAAAATGAGCTGTTCAAGAGGAGCTGTGCATCAGGTAGGTCAAGGCCTGGTTTGTTTTCTTAGTTCAAGAGCTCCCCCCTTACTAGAATGATGTCTCTCTCACAGATTGCTGCCCTTCTTTCCTGGATCCAATTTAATTTCAAACATCTGTTATGACCAAGATTAAAAACTCAAAGAAAGGCCTCCACCTCTTGCTCACCTTAATCTCTTCCTCAATTCTGCTTTTTACAAGATCTCCTGAGATGCACAAATTTAATTTTGTATTTTAGCTTTTTCCAATCTATGCATTCAACTAGACTGGATTATGAGTAATCCAGCAATGGAGGTAAAAGACATCAAAAGCTGGAACACTGATACAGCGCTCTCGCTGAAATCTGGGCCATCTAAGATTGGACTCGTATTTATATACACATGCACCTGGGAATCGCACAATTGCTGCGGGCATCTTTATAAACAAGAGTTTGCATCTCAAACATTCCCACCCCTGGGAAATCTCTGAAGGGACTGACTGCACACAAAGCAATGAAAACGTTTCTTCCGACCATCGGGTTTTCCTCCCCTCCCCCCTTCAAAAAGAAGAAAAAAAAAGAAACACAATAAGGTCCAGGGATGAATTAGCTGTAAGATTTTTGAAAGACTTTGCCTCTCTCCAAGATAATTCAAAGTGTCAGAACATTTTGAGAGTGATAAAACACTCAAAATTAGGTTGTCATGTAAGGGCTTCCATTCTTTGGCTCCCACTTAAGACCTTTTGTACTGTCTAATCTGCATTTAGTTCTTAGAAGTGCACCTGACCGTGGAAAGATAGCAACATGTGAAGAAGTGAAAAGGGTACAGCTCATAGCAATGTATGTACAGAGGCAAAACTAAAACCTACTGTGGCTCCAAAAACCCTATGTTCAGACCATTCAAATCTAAGAGCAGCAGAAACAACAGTATTTCTAGCAGTGCAGCTGAAAAGGACAGTTTTGTACCAGGCAGTCAGGATACCCTCCCCTCAGCGACAGAGCAGAGGCAGAACTCAATCATCGTCTTGCTGTTGAAAGTAACTGTAACCCAAACAAAAATCAGCCAGCTATTGGAGCCAGACTGTATGCTGCTCTAACACAGGATACCCGACTGGAGGAGGAAGGCTGCCTACCGTGATTAGGTTGTGCTCTGGAAGACTGCAAGCCTCAATATGGTCCTGAAGAAGCTGCTGTGAAAAGTTCTGATGCATCTGCGCTGCCTCGTGAGCATCTATGGCGTTTCCACAGGCTTTGTTCAGATCTGGAAGAGAGGGAGCACAATATGTTCCCATGTTATCGACAGTCCATGCACTGGTTTCAAATTGACACAAAGTTGAGAGCTGAAAATACCACCCTCCCTAATGGGTTTGGTCACTTATTGTGGCAAGCAAGTTTACATGGCCGACTGACCCAGACAGCCCATTGTTCGAGACCTGCATTTCTACGCCCTCCTGGTCACACATGCAGCCCCATGTGCAATCCTGTTTCTACCATCAGCTTCCCAACTCGCATCTCCGAGGAACACTCAACCCAAAGACCCGCATGAAGGGACTGCTCCCTGTAAAGAGCGCGTCTCTAAATAGCAGTCCTAATACTGGTGCTATGGGTCCTTGAGAAGAGCAGCTGGATACAAGGGCCAGCTCAAAGTCAATGACTGCCAGTAACAAAACCCCCTCCCCCTCTCCTGGTTAGCGACTCACTCTGATGTATTTGGTGATAACGTCTACGGCAATAAGATGTAATGCAAGTGCTTTTACTTCAGTTGCTTAATGGAAAGGCTGGCGTTAGACAGAACTGGACCAAGGCCTACATGTGTTCCTTAATGTTACATCTGTTGCCAGCCTCTACCCTCCCCTCTACTCCTTTCCAGTGCCTTCCCAGGGAAAACATGCCCATGCATCCCAGAGCGGACAGATTTGAGACTGTTTAGAACCAAGTGTGTTTAAAAACATGTGCAGTCGGATTATTACAGCAGCCACATCACACCGACTTCTGCGCTACGGACTCTGCACAATAGGAAGAAAAAACAGAAAAAGAAAACTGGTCCTGTTGTGCAGACCTGTCTGCTCTCTCCCCTTCCCCAAGGTCTTCAGCTGCATGCACCTCAGAGCTGATTCTCTTTTTTTACTTTCAGCCTGTGCAGACAATAGATCGATAGCTTCGCAAGGAGCCGCAGGGCAAACTTCTCAGCAGACCAGAAAGCATCCCTCAGTGTTTCGGAAAGAGGGTCTAGTCTAGCGGGTTTACAGCACCATCTTGCGGCGAGAGGGCGGCGCTGCAGGTCTCTATTATATCTGCAAGCCACAACGTGGTTCTGGCAGCAGAGCTGGTTTCGCAAGCTGTGAGTTTTCAGTATAGATCCTAATTTTGTGGGGCTCCAGAACTGTGCTGTTTGAATTTGCAACAGGCTAAAACCTGGCACCGCCGCCTTGCCCTGAAGGCCTGATCGTTCAAAGGCCTTCAGCCAGTCTCAGTTCAGACATTCAAACAAACACCACGTGGGTTTGACTTCAAGCAGTGACAAGCACTGTGTGGTGCAGCACAGCAGCTCCCTGCCCCCAAACCAGAGGACGGTTATTTGCACCCAGGGGCCAAGGCGCCCAGCCCCTGCCAGTTGCTGGTCTTTCCTCACATCTGTCACTAGTCTCTTTTTGGCACTTCTGAATGGACCAGTCATGGCCACACACACATCCTGCCCCTGGCATTGCCCACTCCACATTCTGCTTTCCCTAATATCAGAGCTCACTTTGCCTAACTTGCCAGATCTCCCTTCTACCTGCAAACAGCAAACGCATCCCATGCTATGCTCTGTGCTGCCCTCTTTTTGGTTTAAAATGAAGATCTGCTTCAACATCGAGTACTTCACCTGATGCAGAAGATTCCTCCAGTCCTACGTACATACCAATCAAAATGGATATTGGTACTTACTCAGCACAGGTGCCTGTACTGCTGCTGCTGGTATCCAACAGACATGACAGCAAGCCATACTAGTTCAGCATATGACAGCTCTGGTACTTTTCTCTCTCTCAACCGTGTTCCATAACTGAAACAAAGCTGAAGCTCACTGAAGCTGTACAGGCAAGAGAAAATAGGTTTTTCCAAAGAGAATCGTGGGGGCAGACATATAGGGAGGTGTATGAGTGTGAAGAAGATACTCCCCCTAAACCCTGCTAACGCTATGAACACTTAGAGAGGAAGAGACCAGTGTGAGATGGGTAGAGGGAGGAGGAAAAGGTGTGGGCTGCGCAACAATGTACAAATCTCTGCTTAAGTGAGAAAAGAAAGTCCTAAATAATCTCTCAGAGACCTGAGGTGGCAGCAGCAGCCTCCCGCAGTAAAGATACTTTACTAGCTATAAAGCTTGCCAAGCACCTTAATTAAATCTGCCTGAAAAATTACCAAGGATGAGTGTGCCAAGATAAAGAACCTGGGAGAACTGTACATTCCCATCACATTCACCTCACTTCTGTGCAATTTCTCACATTCTAGCACGCTAACCCAGGAAGGGTCTCTCCGTACAAGCCATTAGCAAAGAGCTTTAACCTGTTTCAAGGTGGCTGCTCTTTCCTTGAAAGACGCACTTCATGAAAGATCTGTAACCACGCACAGGGGGAAAAACTTAATCCGGGTCACTAGTGACAGAAAAACGTTACCGCCAAGCAGCTGACTTCTGCTGCCTGTTTGAGATAAACTATCAGGGTCAGCATTCACGTGCTAGCAGACGAGCCTCCACACTGAAGTAACTGCAGTGCCTGAGAACACATCTTGGAGGGGGAAAAAATGCAACTAAGGACCTAGAAATAAATGGAAAATGGGACAAAATGGAATCCAGACTTACTGAGCACAGATCATTTGGAACTGTCTTTCTTTGATACGATAGTGGATTTTCTAGGCAAGGAAAATGCAGCACATCTCATCTATCCAGACTTCGTGAAAGCACCTGATCCAGTGCCAAGTAGGAAATTAAACCAGAGAAGATGGGAACGAGAGACAGAAACAGCGCAAGGAACTGGCAACAGCAAAGACATAAGCTGAAGGGGGCTCTCTCAGGCTGGAGGAAAGTTAGAGGGATCAGCCTTGGAACCAAGTCTACTCCGTGACCTTGGCACAGAAATTAATAGCATTTTGATGAAATATCTGTTGACACAAAGTTGCGAGGCATCAGCGATGCAGAGGAGGATCACAATGTCAATCAGGAAGAACTGGACATGTATAGGTCATGTACATGGCAACTAATGAAACTAGAATTTCTGCTGTAAACAGGGGCTCAGCAGGGAACAACAGGGCACACGGACCTGGGCATATTAGCAGATCACGAGCCACCGCTATATTGTGGCCAAGAAAAAGGCAAATGAAAACTCGAGGGCATATCATGAGGGGTTTTCTCCTGTAGGAACAGGGAATTAAAGCAATTGTACAAGGCACTGGTAACACCTCAGGTGAACACTGGGTACAAGTCTGGTCACCCATGTGAAAGGAAGATTAATTCAAACCAAAACAGGTGCAAGGAAGAGCTCCTAGGATGACCAGAGAATAGAGAACCTCTCTCAAAGGAGGAGTCTAAAACACTTGGCTTTGTTACCTAGCAAAATTGTGGGACACAACTGCTCTCCATACATTGGTGAGGGGGCCAACATGAGGGAGGAGCAGAGTTATTAGAGTAGGGCGAATGAATGAATGAATGAACTGGCCATGAAGCTTAGGACGGAAATGAGATTTCCAACCAGCGGCATGGTGAGATCGGGTGACAGCATCCCAATAGCAGTGGCAGAAAGCAAAGCATTTAAGCTGTTTCAAGAAGCCCTGTACACATTCATGAGCATGATGGGATGCGGCTGCCTGATGTGATCCGATCACCTTACCTAGGAAGCCCCTTCCAGTCCTGGCCATTAAACAAACCACAGAGAATAAGTCTGGGTCCACAGATGGGACGAGGCAAGGGGAAGCTACCAACATGCTGTGCCCCGTCTGTGGATAAACAGCAAGTCCGTCTCAAGGGCCAATGACACCCCTTACACCGACACTCCAATTTGTACACAAATGCAGGAGTATTTCAGCTGCCCGGAAGAAATCTGTAACCAAAGCAGCAGGAAGACAGGAGAATGCAAGCCCAGCCTCTCTCACCTGCCGTGTTTAATGTGCAACACAGCACTCACTATAAACGTGACAATTTATATTAAATTGGAGCTGCAGGGTAGGGTTCTTGGGAAAGGGTAGAGTTACAGCTTTATTTTCCAGTGAGAAGAAATCAATTGTAGCATTAACACTGATTGTCTGCCAAGAAGCTAGTCAATATTTGAACAAAGCATCCTGGGGCCTATGTAAGTCAAATTAAGCAATATTTATGTATGATGTGGTCCAACAGTCTCCCCCCTCACCATTTATTAAAGCTCATTCACAGTGGCAGAAACGGCTCAGTGAAACTTAACCAAATGCTTGCAGTATCAGGAACGCAGGACAGGACAAAGCATAGAAACTGCTTGGGAAAAAGGGATCTGTGCACACGCCAGCTACATACAGGAAGAATTTTTAAGCAGAGGGCTAGCCCCTGCCTTTCAGCCAAGGACCAGATCAACCACATTGGGTTAGCTTATTGCTCTCCTACGCTATCCACGGTGTTCTCCACAATCTTCTTACACAGCGCTCCAGAGACAGCAGCAGCAGCACGACTGACTGCCCATGATTTGAGAACTGCAAAGCATGCAGGGAAGTTCTCAGAATTCAAAAACCTGGGACTAGACAAAGATCAAGGGGCTCTGGGAACTGCCTTTGGCAACCTCTATTACCTAGGAATAGCTTCTATTCTGCCAGTGGACTATGTTTTCTCTCTCCTCCTGCTAGTTTCCTTTCCCCTCTTTACCTCATACTCTCATCTGACTCTGAAAGTAACCGTCTCTAGTTTAATGACCATCACTCCTGCCACCAAGGCTGCTGTATTTTCCTAAAGTGCCAAAAAGGAAGTACTGAAGAAATATTTCCTCCCACTCTTTCAGACCATTTGCACTGGCTCCTAACTGTTCCTACCATCAATCAACTTGCAGGCCCACCTTGCTCCTTTAGAAAACAGACAAACCCTGACAATGGCTGAAAGGAGGTGTTATTCCCAAGCAAGTAAGATGTGGCTGACCAACTGGCTGCCAGCAGAAACAGTTCAGAGTCTGTGTGCCAGTCTAGAAAATATTTCTCACATTGCTCACACTGACAGTGCCACCTACAGCCAAGGCTTTAAGAAGTAACCAGCAATTCTGTATGCCTGCAGGACACCCTTTAAATGGGACCCTCTCTCTCAGAACGCAGTTCTCAGAACTTTCTGAATTTCCTTTAAGAGTGTCAAGTTGGACACGTGCTCAACTCTGAGACTCTGGACAAGATTCTGTCCAACATCAGACCATTATATTTGCTCCTTCCGCAGAGACGCTCTGTCCTCAGTACCCATTTCCAATGCAGTTCCAACATAAGCATTTCTGGTCAAGAAAAAAATCCTTCCCGCTTTTCTTCCAGATATCTAGTTTTCATGGAAAAAACTTGATGACCATGTAAGACATTTACTCTGTCCTCCTTGTTGAGAGCATTAGGACTGAGAAGTCTCCTCCCCAAAACACCGTCCTTCTTTAAGATTCCCAAGAATTCAGTTGCTGCTCATTTTACAGCCGATGCAACATGGGCACTTTGCCAGCTCACCTCTCAGCAGAGCAGAAGACCACAGCTGCACGGACATGTCTGGGATCTTGCTCGCAAGCTGCATGGCTGGGACTACCATGTTATTGCTTTCCTGGTGACGAACAAATATTAAGATCAAAACTCCTGTTCATCCACATTTTTTTCTCTTGTGAAGACACACAAGTGTTCTAGAACTTGATATGTGTGATGAGTTTCAGTGGGGCTATTAACTACAAGCCTGGAATACTCCTCGCATGCCAGCTACGCACACTCTTAATGCTGTTGTCATTCATTAAGTATGAACCACTAAGCACAATATTTACCCATGCAACCAGACATGACAAGTGGTGCCATGCCTGGACTGGAACAGCCCATCACATACAATATCCCTGTTGAGAACTTCAGTTTACTCATTTCATCTGTTCCTAATTTGTGACAGCAAACTAAATCTGAGCACCAGATGTGAGGATTTACTTAGAAAGGACTGCGCACACCAATATGTAGCCTACACACTATGTGGGAGCAGTGTATTATACTGCCACTGAGATGGACTCAGATTGTGAACCTGTAGCTAGGAAATCAAAGTGAACATGTACTGCTCTTTAGCACCTGAAAAACCTAAAGATGAATGAAAGATGACGAATGGAGAGAAAAACTAGATCCAAAGGAGGGGCCAATTAAGACCAGTAACTAAATTTGGTGACCTATTCATAAAGACTGTTCCAAAATACAAAAAACAGTCATTTTTGGTTCTTGCCAAGTTTAAAACTTGAATGACCACTGAATCAGCCACTTTCCGGCTGGAACATGGTGCGTGTTTCTGCAGTAAAACAGTGACCAAACGCTTATATTGTGCACAACAGAAAAAAATACTTCATGTACCACTCTGCCACTGCATTAGGATTTTAACACAAAACAATTCCCCTGAGGATGGGAATTCAGAACCTCTTTCAAAACAATCCTCTTTAATTATAGTGCCCTGGCTTACTGAGATCTTCTTTTCAAGTGACTTTAAACAATATGGAAATACAGGCTTCTAAAATAGGGTAACAAATGCCACTGCTTTGTCAACCTATCATTAAACATGCAAATGACAATTTGAAAAATTCATAAATCAATGTGCTGCCAGCTTCAGGTACGATAATGCTACACGTGGTACTCTTAATATAAATTAATTTCCCAAATCTGCCGACATTTTGGTAAATGACAAATGAAACTAGTAACTCCAGTAGGAACACCAGACTTTATAGGCTTACCCGGTGATTTCCCAGCACATAGAATATGTGACCAAGGAGTACAAGAGAACAGGCTGTTAATCGGTTCAAGTCTTCTGCGTTTGACATTTTCAGCGTCTCTCGCAAAAATCGTCTACCAAAACAGAACAGAGAGAAACCATTCACAACAATAGTGAATTCTTTGCAGCATGCAACAAGTCGGCACCAGTACAGAAAAAACAAGTGTGTAGGGTGTGTAGGTCACAAGGCAAACAGGGAACAAGGGCATCTTGGCTCTGTTCCCAGCTCTATCATGAGATTGCTGGGTGATCTTTGGCAAGTCACTTCACCATTGGCCTCAGTTTTTTCATTTGTATAATGGGGAAAACTTTGATTTCCTCTGTAAAGTGTTTATTTCCTGACAAAAAAGTCCTTTACAAGAGTTTAGAATTGTGATTACCAGAAGTTCACAGCTGTAAACAGAAAAGAATTGGGAACATGCCGATTTATAAAGTCTGTCTCATTTGATAAAACCTTAATTATGAAACTAGCCAGATTAAATCTAAGGGAGAATTCTGTCAGGTCTGAAAAAAGGTATCAATTTTGAACTTCTACATTTAAAAAATCCCTATTTGACTTAACACTCACTTCGCTTCGTTGTACCTTCCTTGAAAGAAGGAGAAAAGCCCTCGGATATAGAAAGCTGCTGCTCGGAGACAGTGAGAGCTGGGGACAAAGCAACGTGTTTAAATCCAGGCTTTTTACAGCAATTAAGATACATTATATAGGTACATTCTAGGCATTTATTTTCCATTATGTCATAGGCAAATGACAAAAACCAAGATTTGTCAGTGTCAAGGATTGGAAAAAGAATCATATTTAAGATGCATTCAAAACCACTCCCTGAAATAAGCGGATTGCTTTTGTACACTATGCTTTTTCTCCACATTCTAAGAGGCAGAAGTCACAGAATCAGAGAAAATGCGGGTGTGAAGGGACCTCAAGGGGTCGCATCTAGTCCAACCCCCTGCTCACAGCAGAATCAGCCCCAGCTACATCATCCCAGCCAAGGCTTTGTTGAACTGGGCCTTAAAAACCTCCACGGATGGAGACTCCACCACCTCTCTAGGTAACTTGTTCCAGTGCTTCACCACCCTCCTAAGTCATCAGCATCAAGGAGATATCCAGAATCCTTACCTCACAGGAAAGTTGTGGTCTGGATTTATCCTTTCCAGTAAGCTGTAAAGCTACAATTCAGAAAAAATAAAGGAAAACAAATCAATGTTTCTAGCAAACATTAGCAAACAGCATAATGGGAGCACCACGTCAAACAGAACAGTGCAAGGATATGTAAACACTGCAGAAGTTTGCTGCGACTGGCTAGATCACAAGATGGAATTCTCAAAATAACGACAACACCAAGGGGTCAATTCTGGCTCCAGAATCAAGTTTTTAAAAAAAGAATTTACTTTTCCTGGACCTAGCAAATATTATAATGAACCTCAAAGCCTTCCCTGGAAAGGTTTCACTTCTACAATGTTGTCCCCTTTACAACCTAAAGGTGACCAACTTACTAGTTAAGGAAAACCATAAAACTAACCAAAACTATTGACACTGACTAGCATTTTCACTCCCCACAATTATTTACTTCTTTATTCAGTGTGCTTCATGGTTTTTTGCCTATTGAAACAGACCATTTACAATTCGTTTACTAGACACTTAACACTTGCAAGTATTTGTTTCTAAAATGTAACTACGAAGACCAAGATACATCTTGTGCCTCATGGAAAAAATGAAGGCAGAAATGCTGCTATACACTGTTATGTCCTGAATAAAAGCTACTTTGGGAGAACCATTGATTGGTTCCCTGAACAAACATTTAATTGCATCTCATCAAGTCCAAGCAGTCTAGAAATCACTCTAAGGTACAGATGGAATCTGATATGGACAGAAGGAATATCTGGTTCCCGATCACAGGTGGAACCGATGAAAGACTTGGGATTAATATATGGACATTTTTGGCTCCTGCTGGCGTTCTCAGACAGTGAGATCATACCTCACTGTGGCATCCAGAATACTCCCATTTGCTTTAGGGATCTACACTGAGCCAACTCACCCCTCAGCTTCTAAGTAATATTAAGTGGCACCAAACTGACCAAGTAGGAAATTTCCCCTCTTATAGCAAAACAACTGAGAAAGAACAATCAAAGTGCTGCACTAAAGCTTTCTTATAAATGCTCAGGGCTCGCACAGGCTCAGAAGTCAGTCACATACCTCTTGATGCCTGTTGCCTTCCCTGATGTACACGCTGGCCAGGTTTGTCACGATAAATGCCCACAATTCCTGATGCGTGGTGAGCTGAAACAGAAGAGCACAACATAACCATGGTGAGATAAAAATATCCCAGCCTACAACACTGAACTGGTTCACTCTGCACTTCTTTATAACAGCAACACACCAAAATGAGTAACTGATGCCACTCGAGGCAGTTTGCAAGTAACATGTTACAGCTGTCACTAAATAAAGGAATAGCTCAGCTCAGACGACAAGTCAACTAGATGTCCTACACTGCATTCATCTGCAGGCTTTTAACAAACTCAATAAATGTTGCCCTCTACAAGTCTGTAAAAGATGCAAACCTTTAAAGCAAGATACACATAAGCACAGCAGTTACACATATTCCTGACTTGAGACCTTTTTTGCTTTCTTTATAATTATCCCAAACTTCACCAACTTTTGCGGTTTATTTTTTTTATTTAAGTCTCTCCATACCAAAATGTTCTCAGCATAGATGGGCATGGACCCTGACTGCCCTTTGAGCACTGGTTCCACTGACCTTGCCTCAAATGGTACACAAGAACCCATTCTAGTAAGGATAGGTGGCTGATTAAAGTAATAAAGCACTCTGGTTCTGCACACATCTCTCCCCCCAAATCTTTGCCTACATCTCACGAGGAATAGCCCAAGGAGAGAGAAAGGAAATTCTATGATCTGCTGTAAAAAGTTAATGGAGGACAGACCACAGTGTAACTGAAAGCAAGTCTGCCTCCTCCCTCTTTTGCAAACCAGCAGGGATTTTTTAGGGTGCTATCTTGTACTGGACCAACCATGTAGTTGGGATAGAGTAAGACAAGCTTTCAAATGCAAGGCACTCTTCCTCAGGTCATCATGGCTATGACATCACTCTTATACTACCTCTTTGCTCTTAAAGATTCAGCAGTGCTATAGCAAGTAGTCTTAAAAATGCATCTTACCCTCAGCGCTGTGGTGAATTGTGCTTCTGCATTGTCCATGCAATTAACAGAAATGCAATAGAGTCCCTGAAAAGGGAAAACACCTTGTGAATTAAGCTTCCTAGTAACTAGCAAAACTGGAGCCCTACAGGGAAAGCTGTCCACAAACAATCTCCTGGAATTACAGAGCAGTAGCAGGAAAGTAATTGAACATCTACCAGGACAAAAGAGACCTTTAATTTTGTTTGGTGCACTTGACAAAGGGCAGCAATACCAGCTTTGCGCCATTACATTATTGTAAAGTTTATTCTTCCTTAGACACCATTCCACCGAGCATTATTAATACCAAAGCTACCCACAACAAAAATCAATCTAGCGCTTGTTAGTCTGTTTCCAATATGCACTGCCTAAAGCGCAGTTTTTCTTCTGCATGTTTGTTTCTCACGTTAAGTGCTACCACACACACATCTGCTATATTTAAGAAAGAGTTTAAATGTGTCACTCTTATTCTATGAAGTTACCATAGGTTAGCATAAAAGATAGGTAAACTGTAATCTAAGTATTTTACAAAATTATTACATGATATTTTACCGGTCAGTGGAAGTCTAAACTACTGGCTGAGAGTTGCTTTGTTACACTCCTAGCAGTCACCTAAAACAATTAAGGTAACACTTTGGTGGCATGCAAAGGCCAGAGTTCACTAATACTAGTCCATACTTACTAGTAGCGTGTGTAGCTGAGCAGCATGATTGGAAAACAGCCTTGGGGACTGCTGGCAGAGTTGACAAACTTGTGAGATCTGTTAGAGGAAAAATATTTAAAATTATTTCTTTATTATTTCTGTGCTGACTCAGGCCCCGCCTGCCTGAATGCTAAGAGCCATTTGGCGTATTGCTGTCTTAGCTCCAGTCTATGTTAACCTGCCTGGCACCTTCACAAGAGAGCCCAGACTTGCTTCACCCTGAGCAATACAGACAGGCCCGTATACACGCTGCTCTCTATACAGGCATACGCGCACCAGCTGGTTTTCAGTTGTTTCCTTTTTGGTAGCTCCACCACATGCTGGGCATTGTCCATACACATGAAGCGACAGCTCCTGTCCCAAATTGCTCACAATCTAAGACACAATGCAACAGACAAAAGGTGGGAAATTGGGGGGGGGGGGGGGGGGGTGGTAGTAAAAAGGTCTGAACTGTTGCCAAAAACTCTTTTATTTAGCCATTATCAGGTATCAAACTCCTATCTGCAACAGCAGGGGGATTTACCAAAGGGATTTGAAATGGCAGGAGACTAATTCTGAGACCACATCCTATAAATAAAGTGGCAAGAAGGAGATGGAAGGCACTAGGGGAAGAATTATACAAAAGGAAAACAGATGTTGGTACTAATGTCAGAGGAGGAAAAAAGAGTAGCATTATGACAAAAATACATAGAAAAGGGTAGAGATGAAGAATGAAAGCAAGAGCAAGAAGTCTGATCAGGGGCCAGAGAGAGGAGGAACCACTGTAAGGATTCAAGGAGGGGACTGACAATCAAAGCAACTGCATTTTGAATAACTATTCAGAGGACAATAGACGGTGACAGCAGTCAAGGAGAAAAGAAAACTGGATGGACAGAAAGAAAGGATCTGCAAAAGTACAGGCACCTTTGGACAAAATATGCCTAAATTGGAAGCGATGGAAAGGGAAGTGTTAAAGAAAACTTCCAGCTGTGAGTCTGAGGGACAGGGAGTAGGGAGACAGTCAGAAAGGAAGATCAGGGATTAAATGCCAAGAGTTCACTTCTGGGCATTAATTAGCAAGATGTGCATGTTTGAAAGCCCCCACTTCCATAACTAAAGTGCTTTCAAATGAGTCAAGGAACAGGGAATTATTCTGAGAACCAAGGAACCTTGCCAGTGTCCCACTGAAGATTTCCAGACATTGTTCTGCACGTTAGTGGTTACACAGACACTGCTTACGATTCCAGTTACAGCTTGAACGCATTGTTAGGAAATGAAACTTTCATATTTTTAACAATTCTTATTGCAAAGCTTTATCAATGTCCAAAAAATATTAAAGCAATGGGGAAAAGATCAGAGTAAAGTGTTACCTCTTGTAATGCTGTGGCTTTGTGTCCCGTGACAAGCCGACACATGATAATATGTTCCAGCAAAATAACTTGGAAAGATGACAAGATGGGACTGCAGTCCAACACTGAAGAAGGAATGAAAATAGTTCAGGAAGTAAAGTTAAACAGGGCACTCTAACACCTTAACAACCCCCACCCAGGTACTACAGTAACCAGCTTCTCTGGTTCCAGATGGTCAGAAAAACTCTGGCACAATGATTTCTGCACAGAGGTCTTTATGCTGACGTCTTGCTGAACCATGCATGTCAGCTAGCTGGCCACCAACTGTTCAAGCTGCAACAGAAGGGATGAACACGTTTTTAAAAAACCTCTCTTGAGCAGTGAAGAATGGGAGTCCATGCTTTATGTTGCTGGACCCCTGGGAAACACGACCTTGTTCCAGGTAAGTGCAATCTTGGATAGACAACTGATCGGGACATTCAAGTTTCCACTAAACAGATGAAATACTGTCAGAACCTGGTAAATTCACTTCTGTATTATCCAAATTCAGCACGTAGATTAGTAAGACTGTATGGGAAAGAATCCACTTCTGGACTCAGAAAAGAGGAGGATTCTTACATCTGTGCTATTAATCCTCTGAATGATTTTAGAGAACTAATCCCAAAGACAGCAAGAGCTTTAAGGAGTCTGTTCCAGCAAGCAGACTGGTGTGCCTGCATTGCTGTCAGCCTGAGATAAACCATACACATCACCAGGAGCTTTAACCTCCACACTTACTTTTTAGCTTTTCCAGCTGCATGAGTGCTTTGTCCGTGTATTTCTGTGCCTTCTCCAGGTATCCTGCTTGCATGGAATGCATCACAGTCACCTGCCACAGAGCACAGGAAAGGCAGGGAAAAAAACCCCACAAACCTTTACTGAAAGGAAGAGTATGAAAGTCCAGAGCCAAACTCCAGAACTGAAGACAGTTCAAACCGAGTTTTGACGTCAACAATTTGGAATCTAGTTTGTTTAAAAAAAACCAGAATAGCTTATGGTCTTATCTGTTGACTTTAGCAAAAAAGTACTGCCAGCCCTGAAAAAAAAAATCAACACAACTCCAGAAATACGAGCTAGATTTTCTTTAGCTTGTGTACTGATATAATCATGTTCAGGATTTCTTATGGAGCTTCTTCAAATATTAACCTCAGTGAAGGCAATGAAAAAACTGTCATAGGTTCTGCAGACCACGTGCTATTTTCCATTGCATGTGAACCATTAATTTCAAGTTACACTTTGTTAATGCTAATCACACACAAGTTCTAAAAACCATCAAGATTTCAGACCTCATGCTTAGACTGCAGATCTGCTAAATGTGAACACTTACATAATAACTATGATGCTACCATTATAATGTCATCTGAGGGTGTTGACTGCTCTTCCAAGTCTCCTAGACACTGCTATTCAAAGTCCTCAAATGCCAACTGTGGCATATCACCTGGCAACCTGTGATCAGCAGAACTAAATTTGAGTGCTTCAGATTCATACTTGCTTGTAGCTAGAGCTAGGATTTACTCTGGTGTCTAGAAACAAAAGGACACTGTACTTGGATACTGCAAAAGGACAATGCATTTAAGCAGAGAACAGGGCAGGGGGACAGCAAACTCTCCTAGCCACTGCTTTCAAATCACATTTACAAACTATTGACTATTTTAAGGCATATGAACCCCCGCACCCTGACCTCAGTAATTTGTGCTTACAGAATGAACAATGCAGTTCCACTTTATGAAGGACCAAGCACTAGAAAAACATATGTGCTTGCAGGAAGGCAGACAAACTCCTTTCATTCTGCACTGTGCATTCAGTCCATATAGAGCAATGACAAACTACACAACCATTTGAGAAGCAAGCTTGCTTGCACACTGGATCATGCTCTTAATAGAGCATCTCCCCCTCACTTAGAATGGTGCAGCACATTCATCCAGCATCTCACTCATCAGCTAGCAACAGATACTGAAGTAAAACAAAACTGCTTACCAAGTAGACCAGCACACACATGTGTTCCTTGGGCAGCCAGTGAAAGAGATCAGCAGGGTTGCTGGGTAGAATTTCATCATCATGCAGAGTTGATATGGTCTGAATGCACTGCTGGAGCTGCTTCAGACACGGCTTCACGCTTTTTACCTGAGAAAGATGATTAGTATCAGATGTAGGTAACTGTGAGCTGAGAGAACACCATCTGAATATTTAGATCAGCAGATGTGCCAAACCATAACTCATGCCTGCAAGAGCTGAGTTTAAAGCATAAGTTATTACAGCAATATCACAACATGCTGAAGAACAGGCCTCCTAGCTGTATTCCAATGACCTATCCTCATCCCCTGCAGAGATGGGTCCTCTGGAAAGTCCAGTCTGCAAAAACAGCTATACAGCTGGAACATTTCAGACTAGGACCTATGGTTTCCATGGGCATAGGAAACATGTATGAAAGAAAGGCAGCAGTATTATAAATGCACCAGATTAAGTGTTGAGTGGATCTGAGTACATCAGCGTTAGTGCCTTTTTATTGTCCACTCACTTTGTTTCATTTTAGATGCTAGATAGAAATTAAAATGTCATGAACCAAGGGGTAGGGCCCAACAGCTGACATTCTGAAACTATTTCTTCCGTGTAACTAAAGCTGTATTTATTCAGCAAAGCAGCCATGTAACTCACAACATACCTACAGGGGAGCAGAAGATATCCCTATTTACTTACATCTGGATCAACTAAAGTGGCACTTAGTTATTAAAATGACAGGGGAAAAAAAACCACCTAGAGGTAAATGACTCAATGGAAGACAAGATGCACAGCACCAGACCCTCTGAGATAGTCTCATGGTACATAATTTTCCCTACATGCAATAAGTAAAAATTTAGGTTTCTTGCCAAAAAAACCCCAACAAAACAAAACAACCCTTAAGCCTTTTCATCTGTTTGATTCTTCTGTACATTTTCAACATTATTTCCAACAAAATGCAAGATACAGTGAGGGGGCCTACAAGTTAGCAGGCTTTAATCCAGGAAACTTTCCCAGATGCCCCAAATGTAATTGCTAAGAACTGCCATTCTCACACACCTGCCCAGCATCCAGGTAATGCGTCACCTGGAGCACCAAGAAGAACACACGTAAGGATTCTTTCTGGATAGGGTTTCCTTGCCAGTTTTCAACTATTTGCCCACAAAGAGTGAGGAGTGGGTGCACTTCCTGCAGCTTTCGCTCCATTAGAAGAAGCTAAACCAAAGAAAGAGAAGTATTAGTTAGGTATTCTGTGCTGAACAAGCACAGGGAAAGTGCTAAGTGCTCAGGACCTGAAAGCTGGTTTATTTAGGTACTTCACTATGGGGAAAAAGGGATTACTGTAAGAAACCCCTCCCCCCCTTTATTTCTTTAAAGCATTGGCCAGTTTATGGTACTGGAGCTCTCATCCTGAATTTAAAAAAAAAAAAAAGAGGCCTACAATGCTGATTCTAATCAATTACCTCAGTCTGGAATAACCTTGCTATAATCAAGTAAGTTTATCCTTTCTCTGTGAAGCAACAAGTGCTACGCTGCTGGGAGCAAGTAAGGGGGATGCAACTAGCCAAGAATGCTGCAGCCTTAAAACCTGCCTTGAGGTATGCATCAACCCCATGCTCCCTTATCAGAATGAAGCAGAACCTGGTTAACACAGCGGTAGGCATATGAAAGACTTTCAAACCAAGCATCTAATTTTAAGACCAATAGCCTTACACTGTTCTGTGCTCTGTATGTACTAAGTAAATAACAGTAACTTGTTATACTTTAACATAATGAACTTACCATCCCTTTACTGAGCAGAAATAGTGCCCTAAAACAGAACAAAAAAACCCTGTCACATTTCTAAGAAGGAACAACACTGTATATGCAAGAGCAAAAATTCAGGGTAGTGGACTGCTAAAAAGAGCTACAGCAAGAAACACATGCTGGAAGAAACAGGCAAGGAGGCCTAAGTCTCCCACTCATAATACTGAAATTATTGGCAAACAGGTCAAAATTCTGACAGAATCAACTCAGCTCTCCCCACTTCAAATGTATGCCGAGTATCAGGCAGGCCACCTAAAGGTCCTTTCAAATGAGACCTCACCAAGAAGTCTGTTATGCCACACTGTGACTCATCTGCTGGAGTGCAGGGGCCATGGTCAGTTCCCCCTTCCTTGCTGCTGTGCCACACTGCATGCACTGGATGGATGTTGTCCTCCACCCCAGCAGTGGCAGCATCTCAACAACGCTGCACAACATCCAAGGCCCTCTGACAGGAGAGGCAAATATACAAGATAATTACAGAACTGCACAGGAGGAAGAAAGGCCATCAAACTTTCATGGATGTAACTTGAACAAGACTGCAGGCAGAAATATGTGGTGCTTTCTTCCTCAGAGGCCCCCTTCAAAGCAGCAACAAGAACCCTGGCACAACTAAAGCGGAGCAGATTTAAAGAGCAGTCTGATCACTGTCCAAGGATTAATCTCTCTGTCTCTTTAGTTGAGGCTGCAGAAGGCTCCCATGTACAGGGGAACCACAGTCTGTAGGGAGACTTTAGGGAATCAGTGTGTCAAACAAGAGGACATTGAGAAATATCCTCCAAAAGCCTTTGCACACATTGCTGGTTGCAAGAGAAAGCAAACACCTGCTTCAGATGGAATCCAGTCAGAACAAAGAATTCCCATGAAGTACTGGTCTGACAGCGCAGGATTTACATATCACCTGAACCTCTGTATAAGCTTGAACAAGCAAAAAATATTTTTCTGGGCATGAAGTGAAGGGAACATGTACCTGGTATATTCTGATCCTACTACCCGGGCATACTCTGCTCCCACTCCCAGCAGGTCACAGGCAGATACCAAATCTTTCTCGAGTGTATGTAGTTGCTAAAGAAGGAGAGAGAGAGAAAACTCACTAACATTTTCCACACAGCACTTTTTATGGACAAAGCCGCCAATAATTTTCAGATTTTTGATGCAGTTACTCCTGTTGCAATAACTGAATGTTGAGTGATTAAGCAACAGGACTGTGTACAAGACCTCTTTACATATCTCATGAACATAAAGACCCTTCTTCCTCTGGAATCTTTTCTTGCTGATTATTCAAGCTCTTCAAAATTTCAAAGGAAATCTCTCACATGGATGACAAACATAAATTAAAATCAGAGGTTGTTGTAATAAAGTAGAGCTGGTCCTCATCTAATCTGAACCAAAATGCAGTTTAAAAAAAAAAAAAAAAAAAAAAAAAAAGAATGGAGCAGTTCCATGGGATGGCCTGGGAAGTGAAGTCTGCAAGCACCGCAGGGAGGAAAAGAAGAGGTATAGTGTTTTTCATCAGGCACCCTTAGTTTCTGCAGCTTCCCCCAAATTCTAGTTGAAAAACCAATCCATAAAGGGAGCAGGCTCTTTGGTTAAACAAAAACCACAAGTAAGCAATCCACCTAAAATATACACCATTTTTGGGCTTCTAGGAAGAATATTATGCAGAGGCTCTGCGAGGCAGTTAGTTTTTGTAAGTACACAGGCATTGCTCATTTAAAGTAAGCACTTTCCCTTAATTAGTAGAAAAACTACAGCTCTCAAAAATACAAAGGAGTATAACAACTTCAGTTCAGGAAATTTGCCCCATTTAGTTAAGCTTTTGCAGGCTGAGTTGGAAAAGGAATAGAAATGAGTGTAAACCATCCATCAAAAAGATAAGTTTGTCAAGCTTACTTTGAAGGAAAGTACCTCAAAAGAAAAACTAATTCCCTCAATAATCCTTGTCTGACTGTTTCTGGCAGACTGCAGAGAAAAGGCACATGCCAGAAAGATACCGTTGACAAACGCACTCTAACCTGCCTCTCACTCCTTGCCTTGTCCATTAATTCTTTGGATAGTGAAGACAAGATGCACCTTATAGCATATCAAAATGAAATGCTAAGTAGCATGCACTGAAGAGATGGGACAGAAGAAGCAAGGACAGCAAAACATGAAGCACACCTCCCAATCCCAAGAATGTTGTCAAATAATCCCTAACAAAACATATCAGTTTCACAGCACTACTGCATTGATTCCAGCCACAGAACCACAGCACATTTGAGCCCTTCCTTGCACCACTTAACACATCCCCATATTTTTTGGAAAAAAAACAAACTAGAAATTTTACAGCCACATTATCCCTCTGAACATCTTCATGGCCCTTCATGAAGCTCTGTAAGCCTTGTACAATACTTACCGCAAGCTGAAAAAGTAGTCTACAGTGCCAATAAGGGGTCTGCTGTGAAATCTGGATGGCTTTACGTAACAGAGGCTTTGCTGCATCGACTGAATTCTGAAACAGAAATATTGAGTTATGGTTAACGCTAAAAACAAACTGTTTAAAAAACTTTCAGTAACAAAGGCAAGGAGTCCCCATTGGTTGGGGATTAAGTGTGTGGGGGGATTAAATGTGCCAAGACCCTTAAAACAATGAAAGAACACCGAAAACAAGTATTCAACATGAGTGAACACATTCTTCAGCCCTCTAGAAGTTATTCACTGCATTCATTATACTTTATGTATGCAGAAACACACATACTACATGGTGCAAATTGCTTTGGCGCAGAACAAACTCCATGCCATTCAGGAAGTTTTACACAGAATAATAAAGGCATACAACATAAGCTTCCCAAGAAACACCAAAACAGCTGGCCTGCCCTTGTCCCCACTGCTGCTAATGGAATAAGGAGGAAATAAACTTACTTTGTCACAGAACGGCCTTACTAACTCTTAGGACTAGCACGGCCTAACAGAATGAAGCACTTTGGGAATTTTATCCCATATTATTACATGTGAAGTTCAGCGTGCTTAAAATGTGACCATGCTCAGTGTTCTCTAGATATTGTTACTGAGGTTTACACATATATTCCAGTATAAAAGGAGGTATGGCGCTACTGCAAACAACTATTTGGCTCTGGAGTTAATCCACTTACAGTCAACAAACATGGTTTAGAACCTGCCTTAACATGCTTACCTCTTGACAATACAGTTCAGACAGGAGGCTCGCTGCTTCAAATTTGACATCCTCAAACTGTGGAATCTAGCAGCCTCAGAGTTAAGTCATTATCAGACTTTGCGACCACAAAACATCACCCTGCCACGGCCTGCTCCGAACGCCAACATAAATTACAAGAAGGCTGAGGGAGCAGACCACACATAAGGAACTAGGCAAAGCTCCCTGCAAGATCTACCAGGCCCCTGCTACACGTTACATATATTACACAATTAACTGGTAAATCATGCAATAAATCCAGGCAAGCCACACATCTAAAGTAATCACCACATGATAAAAATGACTCTCCAGCTATAAAAAGAGCCAACCAGCTACAAAGCTAGTGCTTGAAGAGGTGCTGGTTTGTACCCAGCTTTAATTTGACAGTGTAGCCGGGGCCCCAGTCCCATCAGAACCAGCACCGCCTGTTTTCCTGGCAAAAGCTTTCTGCATTAAAATCCTGATGAAGGCCCTGAGTGTTAGCTATTGACCAGGCAGCTGGAAAAGGATACTTGTTGTGATATCAACCACTGCAAAAGAAGACGACAGGTTAGTTGGCAGCTGGCAACACCAAGGGGCTCACTGAACTGAACTGCCCCGGGGCCTACGTGTGCTCCCTCGCTGTCAGATTTCTTCAGCCTCTACCTTCTATGGGCCCTAAACACAGGGGCGTCTACGCCGGGGGAATGAACCCCCATGACTTCCCACACCCCCACAGGCTGTCATGGCTGGCGGGGAAGGGGACGCAGCTGCCTGAACATGGGAATTCCCATTTACTGGGTTGCACCAGGTCCATCTTGCCTGTGCGACCCACGCGAGACGCTGGAAGCGAGAGCGACCTGGGTCTGAGCAAGGGCTGCCGGCTGTAGCCGTGCGGGTCTAAAGACGCGGGCAGACACGGCTCGCTGGGTAAACACGGTATCTTTTATTAGCTGGAAAAATTGTTCTCTGCAAGCTGTCGGGCATATGAAGGGCGTTTCGGGCATAAAGAACAATTTTCCCAACGACTGAGTTGCTCTGATTAAAAGATATCGTGTCTAAGGAACATAACCGTGTCTGCCTGGGTCCCAGCAGGGCTTTCTTTCCCCTGCTCCTCTCCCCCTCGCAGCCTCCAGCACTCAGCGCCGACGCAGCCGTCGCGCCCCTCGCTCCTCCACGGAAGGGACCTCAGTAGGTCGAGTCCATCCCCACCCAGGGCCGGGGGGAGCACCACCACCCTTGGAAGCCCATTGCACACCACAAAGGTTTCCCTGACGCCTAACCTAAACCTGCTCTCGGGCAGCTCCCTCCCAGCGACCCCAAGGGGCGCCCGGGGAAAGGGAGCTCTCCCGCCCCCTCCTCCCAGCGCCGCGTTGGGCCCTGCACGGTAAAAACCACCCGCGAAGACGGACGCTCGTGACATTTTAGGATTATTTCTGCACCGAGGGACGAACCCAACAGGAAGATGACGGCTAGGTCTCTCCTTGACGTGTTACAACAACTTTGTACTGTTGTGTAGACGCCCTAAGCCGCCGTGGGAGCAGCTGGAGCCGAAATCCGGCTGGGGGGGGGGGGGTGTCTGCTCCCTCACGCGTCACGGCGGGGCCCGCGATGCGGGGGTGGGGGTGTCGCGGCCCCACTCACCGCTTTCTCGAGGTGTCCGCGGGCCTGGTCGCCGTTGCGGGTGTGGTGGTAGAGCACGGAGCCGAGCTGCAGGTGCGTGCGGGCCTCCATGCGGGCCGGCGGCTTGCGGAGCAGCACGGCCTGCAGGCAGTGCACGCACAGGCGCACCTTGGGCGGGCTGGACGTGCGGAAGTGCTCGGCCAGGCCCAGCAGCGCCAGGTACCACGACTCGCCGCCGCCGCCGCCCGCCCCGGGCCCGGGTCCCGCGCCGGCGCCGCCGCCGCCGCCACCGCCACCGCCGCCCGCTTCCCCCGAGCCCGCGCCCGCCCCCCCACCCGCCGCCGGCGGCTGCGGCGGCGCCTGGGGCTGCTGAGGGGCCGCGGCGCCCGCCCCGCCCGAGCCGCCCGCCGCCACCGCCGCCATGTCAGCGCCGCCGCCACCACAGGGCCCGGGCGGGGGGCGGCGCGCGGGGGCTCATGGGACGCGCAGTCTTCCCCTCAGCCCGCGATCTCGCGAGAGCTCCCGCGCGAGGCTTCCTCCCCCCCCCCCCCACCAGCCAATCAGGCCGGGCGCGCAGAGGTTGCTGGGAAACGTCATCCTCCTCCCCCTAGCCACAAGCCGCGCGAGGTTTAGTCTCCCTGTCGCGGTGCCGCCTGGGAGTTGTAGTCCGGCCCCTCACGGCAGGCCCAGAGCTGGGCCCGGCGGCTCCCCGGGCTGCCGCGGACGCGAGTGGGTGCGGCGGAACACCCCTCCCACCCCCCCCTCCTCCCCAGAAGCCCGGGCAGCCGCGGTGCATTGTGGGACGCGGACCTCAAAATGGACCACCCCAGGGATGCTCCAGGTGAGCGGCCTGCGGGGCGGGCGGCCCGGGCCGGGTTGTGGCGGGGTGAGGGGCAGGATGTCGGGGACCTCGCTCACCGGGAGCGCCGGGGTGGGCTGCCTGGGGCGTCCCCGGCCTCGGGCGGAGCCTGGGCTGAGCGCGGGGCTTGGTCTGGTGGGGATCGGGCGTCGCAGCGGGAGAAAGGACCGGGGGGGGGGATGGGACCCCTGGGGCCCTTCAACCCTCCTCCTCCGCGATGCTGTGTTAGGAAGCGCCCCGCGCTGCAAGGCCGTGAGGCTCCTGGACGGGACGGGCGGGAGGCCCAGGGAGCTGCGGGAGCCTCCGTCCTCCGAGGTGTCCGCGACCCGGCTCCGCGGAGCGGTGGCTGGGGCGATGCAGCCGTGGCTGGTCCCGCTTTGGGCGAGATGCGACCTCCCGAGGGCCCCCCCCTTGTCTGCCATGTCCCCCCCCCACCTTGGGGACAGACGGGGCAGCCGTCGCTCTGCCGCGCTCCAGCCCCTGCCTGAGCATCTCCGGAGGGCAGCTGAGCCTCGGAGCGGTGCACACGTCTAGACACCCCCCCTATATACATAGAGATATAGATCTATATATGCGCACATGTACACACACACATAGAGAGAGAGAGAGATACACGCGCGCACACACATATACAGACAGGTACGTGCACACACACACATACAGAGAGATATAGATGCATGCGAACACCCCCTATATATAGAGATATAGATATATATATGCACGTGCGCACACACATTATATCTATAGAGAGAGAGATACACACACACACATACAGAGAGGTACACGTGCGCACACAGACAGAGATATAGATGCGCGCGTGTGCACACACCCCCATATAGACACACACGCCCCTATATATAGAGATATAGATATATATATGCACGCACACAGACACACATATATATAGAGAGAGAGAGATACATGCACACACACATATAGATACGCGTGTGCGCGCGCACACACATATACAGATATACATACACACGCACCTATATAGAGAGAGATATAGATATATACATACACACACAAATATATAGAGAGAGATACACGCACACATGTTATATATATATAGAGAGAGAGATACATGCACACACAGAGAGGTACGTGCGCGCACACACAGATGCGCGCGTACACACACACCCTTATGTAGACACACACGCCCCTATATATATAGATATATATATATATGCATGCACACACACACACACATATATATATAGAGAGAGAGAGATACATGCACACACACACACACATATAGAGAGGTACGCGCGCGCACACACAGACAGATATAGATACGCATGTGCGCGCGCGCACAGATATACACACACACGCACCTATATATACAGTGATATAGATATATACATACACACACAAATATATAGAGAGAGATACACGCACACACATATACAGATATAGATGCGCGCGCGCGCGCATACACACAGAGATATATACACATGCGCGCACACAGAGAGAGAGACACACATATAGAGAGAGAGATAGATAGATGCAGACACACACATCTACACATGCATGCGCACACGCGCACTACAAGGAGAGCACGAGCTGTTAAATGTTAAGGGCACAGATGGAGAATTTGGAAAAGGAGGGTGCAGAGGGTGAGGTACGCTGTGAGCATCGCCTATAAAAGAATACCTGTTCTTTGTCCAATTAAAAATAATCTAACTTAACTAATATGCAAGGGGCTGAGGGCTGTGTGATTCGGTGTCCGATTGAAGCAAAAAGCAATTGGAATGGCATTGGAATGAGTTAAAACAATCTGCAGGGCTTTGAAATAGGAGCCTTGTGAGCAGGAGCAGTGAAGGGACAGCAGAACACAGAGTAGCTGAGTTAGGGGAACATCAAGATGGTTTAAAAGAAGAGAGGACCATTAACACCTGTGGAATAAAGAGCTTAGTTGGGATCCAGTAGATTGCAATGAGCCATGAAGTCAATCGACTCCCTCAGCACTGCCTGACTAGAAATGATGCTGCTGCTGCCAGGCTGTTGCTTTGAAACTTTGGTGTAGCAGGAAGCAATGAGGGATGGAGAAGCACTAGGACCTTCCCTCTCTCCCCGCGGATCTGCAACATTCCCGAGTAGGGGTTCACATAAAAATCAGGCGTGGCACAAGTAACACGTGGCTGGTTTGATTTCCCTTGTGCCCTTGCAGTGATTGGCCATCTACCGTGAGAAATCCCCAGCACCCACTTCAAGGTGAAAAGCCTCTTCTTTCCTTTAACCTACTCTTTTTCTTCAGGGAAAGCTAGCCGATGGTTTGGGGTCACGACACCCAAGTCTGCCAAGATGAACATGAACATCCTCCATCAAGAGGAGCTGATAGCACAAAAGAAGAAAGAAATTGAGGCTAAGCTGGAGCAGCAGGCAAAACAGAATCACTTGGTTGTTCAGCACCCCCCTCGGCCCAATGAGTGGGTATTCATTTCATATCTCATTATTAAATTTTGGCTAGGGAATCATTACATTTGTGACTGGGATCATACATTCCTTTTTTAAATGTAGTTAAACAAGAATGTTTGCTAGGATAGGGATCTTCTGTTGTAGTCTAACAGAAACAACCACAACAGTTAAGCACCTTGTCGTAAGCAGGTCTTGCATCTTTTTTCCTGGCGCTTTTTTGTTGGATACCTGTATAATGAAAGCGGTTTACACTTAGCACAGTTCTCTGAATAAATGCCCACGCTTCTCAGAAAAGTGGTGCAGAAAACTTGCAAGCAGAAGGACAAGGAATGACGTGGGTGGGACACATAGGTAATTCCATAGCGAACAAACTCCATGGTTCTGCTGCCTAGAAATGTTATCTCAGGTAGCTGAGAGAGACATGGTGTGAACCCTGGACAGCAAGGCAAGGAACTACCCAAATTCTAACCTTAGCTTTGACCATTACTCAGACTGTTAATTTCATGGGGCATGCCACGTAATTTTTTTTACTTCACTTTTCCATCTGCTAAATCGTTAACAGTGTTCTGGCTTAGCTTAATAAGTAAATCCAATACATACATCTCATCTATCAAAAATCTTTTAAGCAGTATTTGATGTTAAAACAAGTTAAGAACAGCTCCTCTCTTTTGCCTTGAGAGATTAGTGATTACTGTCATTTTTACCAGGTTTTCTGTCAAGTGAAGCATGATCAAGTGTTGTCATTTTCCCTTCTGTTTAGAGATGAAAGTGCTGAAAACGAAGCCTCGGTTTCCAACAAGTTTGCCAATGACGGCAGCTTTCTTCAGCAGTTCCTCAAGCTGCAGAAGGAAAAGTCAAACGTTGGTAGGTTAAGTCCTGAGCAACGGGAGTCATTTCTTCTTTCCCATTATGGGAGATGCTATAATGCTCAATATGCAAGACTAGAATAGTTACCAGCATTTCTTCAAACATCAACACAGAAGAGGCTGAGATATTTTAGTGAGGCAGTTGATAATAGGAAATCTTGTATTGTTGCCATCCATGTTGTACCTGCTTTGTGATAGGCGAGGATGCAATTTTATAAATAAGTACATTATTTGAGCATGAAATGTACTTTCTAAAAGATTGCACCAAACGGTGCAATTGTTCTTGGGCAGGTTTTTGGCAATATCTTTACGTCTACACTAAAAAGAATCCACTGTTGCAGTAATGCAACTGCATATGTTGTTATGTGTAATTTCCTGAGACTCGATCAGAAACAACATACAGAAATTAACTCTCCTTCTTTTCTGAGATCCCTCTCCTAGTTCTGCCAGCGTCCCTGCAAGCACCTCTGCACCAAGTGCTGGGAAGAAACCCATCCTGCTTGGAAAACGTCCCAGCTTGGGCATGAGCAGCATGCTGAACCAAATGAAGAACTACTCCCATTCCAAACAGACACCGGTGGCTAACCGCCTCAGTGTGTTTCAGTCACCCGACGATGATGAAGAGGAGGATTATGAGCAGTGGTTAGAAATTAAAGGTAAGTTACATGCAGCTCTGCTGTGCCCTTGTTGATTTTTGTATGCAGGGTCACTTAGATGAGCAATAGAGATTCACATAGAAAACTGGGCTTGGTGAAATACTTCCTCAGATTTCTGTTGAGAATCCTCATATGGGAAAGAGCCTGATGCTTTCCCATCAAAAAGGTCAAGGTCCTGCTTTCCTGTGTGCTGTGACTCCATGGTTCTCAGTCTTGTTTGTGCCATCTGCACCATAAAATACAAACACCACAGTTGGTGTTAATGGGCCCCATTGCTTCCAGCTTCGTTAGAGAGGCCAAAGATTGAATGGACCATAGAGAGTGAACTTGGAACTCACCACTTGATACTGCTTATCCAGTTTGGAACTGTTTCAATTTTGACAGCCATTGGAAAAGCTTCTCTTCCCCCTGCTGTGTTACAGCCGGTCTGTGGACAGAGGACTTCTTTCTCCAGGGCTGCCAAGCCAGAACCCTTAACCATTACAAAGTTCACCCTGTAAACAGCTGTCTTCCCCCAGTCCTTAATACACCGATTTGGCAGTTCATGGTAAGAGGGAGTCTGCCTTTCTGCAGCTGGAAGGCAGCCTGGGTGATGCATAATTCTCCTTAAACCAGTGAATTTGGAATGGAACTGAATCAGGTGAAAATGAAAGGTTCCCGTTTCGGGAGTGCTGTTTAAGCACAAGACATGCTATGGCAATCAGGTAAAAGCAAGCTCCTTCCTTTTGCCCAGAATTTTGTTAGAACATTTCTCTGGGATACCTTGACTGGGCTGCTTTCCTTGCTCTGTGGCTGAGAATAGAAATAAGAATAATAATTTAAAAAATGCTTCAGCATATCAAATAACCAAAAGTTGCTCAGGTTCTGTAAGGTAGACTCACTAAGGAACCCTGCTTCTTGGCTCCTACCTTGAATTCCTGTTCATATCTGCTAATTGTTTATGAGTAGAATTAACTTTGGGATACTTATATACCCACTATGTAGGCTTCTTAGTATGTGGTGAGTGAGTGAGTGAGTGAGTGATGTGAAATTGCAATACATCAAGAACATGTCTTGCTAAGGCTATTTCTGAACTTCCAGAAAGCAAAACCTCAAGCACACCTGTACATGCTGACACAGTTGAATCCAAAGCAGGAATTAATAACTGCAGCAGTTGAAAAATAGGTGTGGGGAAAGACCAGTCTGCTAAGGGCCTTGGTGCTAGAATGCAGTGTCTTTCACTCTTAGGCTGTGAATTCAACTGTAGCCTGAGTCAGTGATTACAAATTCATCTGCTCCCACGTAATAGCTGTCTATGAAATGTTTGGTCTTGTCTGCTTTTCAGTGAACACATGTCCTACGTCAGACTCCGCACCACATTTGATATAAGTTGGTGCCCTTGTTAGCTACCAACAGCAGCTTTCCTCTCACCTCTGATGGAGGCCCACATTCACATGCAGTGTGAGAGAGCTTACTTTTCCCCTGCACGGGCTGTCTCTGATCTGTGCGTAAATAACAATGGATTGGGAGCTGAACTCTGTAATCCTTCATGAGCAATATATTTATATGAGAGAAGATGAAACAATGTTCCATCCCTTTGTGCATTGTGTGGATTAGGCTTGTTAGAAGCTTTGGACCCAGCACAGGACTGTCCAACAGCAGGCGGGGGCCACATGCCCCATAGACTACACCAGCAAGGGCCATGTACCACACAGGTAGCCCCAGGCTGAGCCGTGGGGCCCCAAGCTCCATATTGCGTGGACATCCCCACCTGTAAAGCTTGACCATAGTCTAGATTTGTAACTTGTGCTGCTGTGTAAGACTGGTTCCCCCATTTCATCCTTTTTCTCCTCATCCCTGTTCTGCTCTTGTCTGCCACTTGTGGTTCTTAGAGGTAATGTGCCTGTTGCCTGTTTGGTGTGTGAGTTGAACCTCAGTACTGACAGCCTCCTTAAAGTTTTACCCCCAGAGGATGCGGAGACCCGAAAAGTGGTGGAAAAGCTGGCTAGGTTCGTGGCTGAAGGGGGACCAGAATTAGAGAAGGTCGCAATGGAAGACTACAAGGATAATCCAGCATTTTCGTAAGTGTGCTCTTGCCTTGATTTTTCTGAGTCACTGTTCTGTCTGTTTACATGAAGAGCTTTGGCCCTGCATGCATAAGCTCTTCAGTGGTTTTGAGCTGCGTTGTGCAGTTTCCTCTCTTTTCACAAAGCAGCCTAAGAATACTGTATCCTGAATACTCTCCTTCTAGCCATAAATTGCAAAGCACTTTACAAACACTAGTCAGTTAAAGCTTCATTATCTCCTTTGAGGGAATGCCACTCAGTTGTCCTTGTGTTATAGTGGAGTAAATTGAGACCCAAGCTTGTCAGTCACACTGCTGTGAATACATAGCAAATCAAAAGCAGAGTTGGGAACAGAACCCATGAGTCCTGACTGTCTCTGCCAGCATGGCCTAGGAAATAAAGGCGCTGCATTGGGATTCAGAAGGCCATGTTGTTCAGTCTCCTTTGCTACTGATCAGCTACATAACCTTGGACAAGTCATTTCCTCTGGTAAAATGGAATAACATGGCATATCTTCCTTTGTAAAGTGCTGTGAGATTTATCCATATAAAGCAAAGTATTATACAGGCTCCACGTGTTATAATTATAGACATTCTAACTAAATTCAGAGTTAGATATTAAATTCCAGAGTATTAGCGTTTATGCTTACTTGTCACTAACAAATGGTTTGTGCCCATTTTCCTCTCTCTCTTTTTCCGTCCTAGATTTTTACATGATAAGAACAGCAGGGAATTCCTTTACTACAGGAAGAAAGTGGCAGAGATAAGAAAAGAAAATCAGAGTTCACAGACATCCTCTTCTCAGAAAGGTAAATGGGGGTCGGAGGGGCTGGGGAATCTCATTCTTAGCCACAAAATGAAAGTGACATTTTTTTTGTCAGTGTTCTTCATAATTGCTAGGTAGATGCATTGAGAACTGATCTAAGAGGAATAAACAGTGACTTTTATTCCTTGTTGGCTGTGAGTAAAGCAGTGTTCCAAAAGGGGAATATGTGACACCTTATGGTATCAAACTTGCCATGCATGCAAGTCCTACTGAAGTCGTGAAAGTTCAACATGCAGAGAGATGGCAGGACTGCCCCAGCAGAAGAGTTCTCTGATACTTCCCCAAAATCTGAGTGAGCTACAAGAAAGAATTCTACCCTGAGTTTCAGGCCTGGATGATAACAGGCTTAGGACAAGCCTCCTCTCTTAGCTCTTCTTATTTGGTTTGTTATCTTCACTGTAGGTGGGTCTGAATGAAAATGGTCTGTTGAACATTCCCCAGGTTCTGCTACTTAGTCCCATATGAACCCATTACCTTCTGCTTGCTACATAATTAAATCCATGATGAGCAGCTGGGTTGTTGCAAATTGGGGATTGTGTCTTCATGTGGGAAAGCTGTTGGAGTGGATGATCTGCCAATGAACTAACACCCAGGGCAGCAAAATGTAATTACATATATTAGGAGGAAGGAACAATCTAATGAGCTAAGGGTTGTCTAGGAGCCAGGCACTCCTCATTGCTAGTCCAGTCTCTGCCTTGGATTTACTGTGTGGCCTTAGTAAATCACTTACCCTCTGTGTCAGTTTTCCCATCTACATAAAGGGGGTGTTGAGATTTAATTAGCTAACATGTACCCAGTGAGAACCATTTTTATAGAGTTTGGACCTGGAAAGCACTTTACAAACATCAACTAATTGATATTAACTCCACCTTGGAGGCTGGGTGATATTCTCCCCACTTCACAGATGGACAATACTGAGCAGAGGAAAGGTTATGACTTGCTTAAGGTTGTGTAGTGAATCAGGTTCCCTGGCTCCACTAGACTCTGCTGCCGGTAGCACAGAATTGCCGTGTAAGGCTTTTGTAGCTAAATAATAAACTTGTCTGGCTTTGCATGAGGGACAATCGCATGTAATTCACGATCAGAGCCTTCTCAGTTCCATTGGAATAGGGCAGCAGTAGCTGCCTCTTCCGGGTTAGGGTTGGGCCTGGGCTCCATCTGGAGCATGGCCTGCTGCCCCCTTGAAAAACAGCCATGAGAAGTGCACTGATGGTAGTAACCCACAGCACGCCCTCTCCAGGTCTGACCTTCCGTGCTTGTGTCCTAGGGCTCCTGGCATCAGGGCAAACCTCCTAGTGATGTCAGAAGCAGAGCCCTAAATTAGAGGTGGCTGTTCACCTCATATTTCTGTGCTCTGGGCAAATACCCACCACAGGAGGATAAACACAAATGTGAGTGTATGAAGGAGAGAACTGGGTTGTTATTTACCCCTTCTTTCCTCTCCCTGTCACAAAGAAAATGAGCAGAAGTCCTGGGCAGCCCCACTTCCCACCTACCCACCAGTTCCCTAGCTATTGTGTCATTGCCTTAGCTGATACCGCATTGCTTTCCTAGTGTTATGAATTATTGATCATTTGATTGTGTTTCTTTACATCATTCTTAAAAATAAATTCCTCCTCTTGCCCTTATTCTACCCTTGGGGTTCTTAGAACAGATAGGCTTTTGACTGTTGGTTGTGTGAGTTGGGCCCAGTACTGACAGCCTGCTTAAAGTTTCACCCCCAGAGGATGAAGAAACAAAGAATTTTGCTGAGAAACTGGCCAGGTTCATAGCAGACGGGGGTCCAGAGGTGGAAGCTATTGCGTTGCAGAACAACCGAGAGAACCATGCTTTCAGGTAAAGGATGAAGCCTTGCACTGAGCGTGTTTGCCGCTTTAGTTGTTTGGAAAAGGTGATAGGCAAACCATCGTGGTAGGATTTAAGATACAATTGACAGAATTATTACACTGCACTGATATCTTGCATTTCCATGCTGCCTTTCATCCAACCACCAGGAAGAGCTCTACAGATGTTAATCAAGCCTTGTAGTTCAGAGAGGTAATTGGCTCAAGGTCTCAAAGAGAATTAGTGTCATATCTGTGAATGGAACCCAGGAGTCCTAATTCTTCATCCCTTTGTACAGCCATCTGACAGACCGTCCTTGTGCATGTGTATGATGTAGCTTAGTTGTCCTGTCCTTTGCTTATCCAGACCTTCTCTGACTTGCAATTTCCATTATCTGCCCTGAAGTCCTGTTTGTCCGTTGCTTCTACAGCTACCTCTATACTTCAGTTCCTGATGCTTTCTTTGCCCAGAATGCTCTTCCCAATCCTGTTACTCTCTCCTCTGCTTCTGTCTTTAATCATAGTTCAGTGTTTACAAGGAATGAGTCCATGGCGATTTTGTTTTCATTTGTACTAGAAGATACTCTACTTGTACTAGAGGGTGTGGAACTGGAGCCATGCGTTTCCCCTGTTTGGGTGCTTGGCATATATATTGTATCTCTTTCCATTACCCTTAATCTGTTGTAGGTCCCAGTCCATCTGGGCTCCACCCACACAGAGCTCTGTAGGATCAAAATCCAAGATTGTAGAGCAGAGGGGCAGAGGCTGTTGCTCCTGTAGGGCTGTTCAGTCCATGTGTATACTTTGCTAGCATCATCAGCCACATTATAAATCGGGGCTGGCCAACCTACAGAACATGTGCTGTGGGCAGCCTCAGTCTGTGGGACACAGCATATCAGGGAGGGAACATGCAGCACTGTGGCAGACAGGACGGGGAGCAGAAACCAGCAGATCAGATAGGGGAAAGGGATTGGAGTGACACTTGGGGAGGACATGGGGCTTAATTTGTGGCACTGTTACAAATAATGAAAAATAATAAAAAGCTCTGCCCAGTGCTGGAGAGACCACCCTGCTGCCAGTGAAGGAACCCACAGGACAGTGCCTGCTCCAGGGTGTTTCTACAGCTGGCCAATCCCAGAACCCCTGGCCCAGATCTGAGATTTCTGAGTAGAAAACACTGGATGTGTCTTGGTGTGTGGTTACACACACCTAAATTTAATGCACCTTTGCTTAAGGCACATTAAGGTAATTTAGGTGCACATCTACTACATGTGGACACTAATGTGCATTAAGGTGCATTAACTTTTAGGTGCGATTAGCTAAGTTGCATTAGCTCACATGCAAATGCGTTAGTGCGCATTAACATGGTATGTGTCCATTGATGCACACTGCATTTAATGCTTTTAAAGCGTCTAACATGTAAAAGCGCATAAGTGTCCACGAAAATTGCATAAACGTGGGCTAATGTAATTTAGTTAATTGCGTCTAAATTTGATACAAGTATCAAATTTAGGTGGGAGTAGCCTGAAATCGCCATTTTTTAAGGCACATTAACAGCGTGTGTGTGTGGACATGCACCCTCAATGTACCTTAAAAATGACGATTTTAGGCTAAACCTGCTTAGGAGGACATGCCAACTCAAAACCAGCTGATTGGCATTGCTACTGCAGGGCCACCTCCCCAGGTGTACATCCACTAGCTAGCCTCATCCATGACATGCACTGACATTGGTTCTAATCTTTGCATCTCCCCCTGCAGCCAGCTTTCATTCAGGCCTTCTGTTTATTGCTGTGTTTGAGCTGCTTCCGTGTGATGAATGCCCTGTAGCACGTTTTAAGGTTCCTTAACTGGATTTCACCCAGGGTCCCTCCTCCATAGTTAAGTCACCTTTTGAAAAATGTGTCTCAGTCTATCTGACAGGCCTTGTTCCTCACAACCCCCCCACTGGCAACTGTCTGGCTTCTTTCTCTGGCTTGCTCAAGCAGCTTGTTGTTTCTGTCCATATAAACAATTCCAACATGTTCCCTGGGAGAGAAGTGAGGCTCACCAATCTTTAATTAGCCTCTTCCTTCTCAAAATCTTGGCATTTCATTGGCTGCTTTCTAGCCCTCTGTAACCCCCGTTGGTTGAAAGACTTATCAAACACGCATGCTAATGTCTGAGCTGCTTCATTATTTAATTCCCTCAAAGCCCTGCTGGGGTCAGGCATCGTCTCTTCTATTGGTTACTTCACATATTTCTCATGGAAAGCCCAATCCAGTATTCTTTGTCCTGCCACAATTCCCACTGAAGTTAATGGCACTCTTATCTGAGTTAAGGAATAGAAGATCACACCCCCAGTGGATTTCAGAATGCATTGGAATCATGTGCCTGTGCACCTGTGTAAAATCATAGTGGTAATAGATGGAAAAAATCCATTACCTAGCAGAGCGTGTTCTTCTGCAAGAACAGACAGATTCCTGCTAGGAGGATATATTCCATATTAAGCTGATCCTCTGAATGAGGTAGGGGAGAAGCTAAAAGGAGGCAAGATTCTTGTTAAGATTCTTAAATTGGGGGAGAAGTGGCAAATGCATTTGTAGCAAATTGGAGCGTGTCTGATCCATGTAGCTGTCAAACTGCAGGCACCTCGTATTCCTCCCACAGACAGGGCTCACTCTCCACCCAAAAGGAAAGTGCTCCTGTGTGCAGGAGGCGTACACAGCAAAGCATCCACGACGGTAAAAGAAGCCCCTGCTTCTGTCGTGAACTGGAACACAGCGCACACAACATGAACATGGTCTCAGGATGAACTTCGTGTTGTTCATGCAGTACCTTGTGGTTATGAAGGGAGCAGGAGAATAAATACAATCACTGTCTTATGAGGATCGCATGTATACAGAGCCCTGTAAATGCTGTGGTCCATTTACAAACAGATGAGGTCTGTGCTCAGAGGAGCTTAGTGTAACATGCATCAGCCCAGCACAAGGAAGGTACAGAGAGGAGAGATCTGGGCCAGAATGGGATTTGGGCCTGAATTTAACTCTCGTCTGCAAACTTTCTTTTTTCCATAGGTTTTTATATGAGCCAAACAGCAAAGGCTACAAGTATTACCGGCAGAAGCTGGAGGAGTTCCGGAAAGCCAAGAGCAGCCCTACAGGGGCACCCCTTGCTCTGGAATCCAGTTTGAAACGCAAGATCACTCCTGAAGCAACGCCACCGTCGTCGTCATCATCATCATCATCATCATCATCATCATCAACATCAGCATCATCATCATCAACATCAGCATCATCATCATCAACATCAGCATCATCATCCTTGCCATCATCGTCGTCGGCCGCTTCTACTTCTCCTAAACCAGCCCCAGTGACCGCTTCCAAAAAGAAAAGGAAGAGCAGGTGGGGGCCGGAGGAGGAGAAAGTTGAACTGCCCCCGCCAGAGCTTGCCCAGCACGACCTGAGCGCCTCCCCCTCCCCACTGTCAGGTTAGTGGTTCTGTAGTATGGGCTGGTTGAGGTTTTTTTTTCTTTGCTGTGTTCTTTCCTAGCCCGGTTGGATCTCTAAACAGGAAACCCAGCAAGTCTATCTCTTGTTGTAATCTTCCCAGTCAGCAACCCACTATCTCTTGGCTAAGTCTAGCCGCTAACTCTCCCTGTGTGCAAACCCAGATAAAGCACTTTATCTCATTGACACTGGGGATTGGATCTTATCGTCCCTCAGCTATCTTTAAAACCCCGCTGTGCTGTAGCTCATTATGGTTTCAGCCTCTATGCTATTTAGATCTATTTCACTTCAGGAACAGGGATACTTAGAAAACAAATATAAGTCTGAACTGTGCTTATTCCCTGTGGCAAGCCACCATCCTCAGACAGCACTTCCATCCTCAACTGATCAGAAGTGTTGCTACATGTAAAAAGCTCTTCTCCTCATGCTCAGGGATACAAGTCACCAGCTTTCAGAGCCTGTTTCGGTTTGTGGGACTGCACTTTGGGTTCATTATCCTCCTCTGGTGTTGGAATATCATGGCCCAGGCCTCTTTCTAGAGTGCAGTTTGCACCAAATACCAGGGGACATTGCTCTTCCCTCCTGTCCCATATATGCCTGTGCTAGGTGTGCTCACATAAATCTGAGCCTTTCAAGTACAACAGGCAAATGCAGACATTTTCCAGAGGCAATTTGAAAGTTTGTCTGGGATCCTTTGCCCATCTAATGTGTCAAGGGGAAGGAATATGGAAATGTGAGAGAAAATGAGAAAAAAGAGATCAAAGATAAAACGACCAACAAACTACAGGTGAAGTAGTGACAGACGTCTAAAAACGGAGGAGGTGGAGTCCTCTCTTTCCAACCAGGGCCTCCTTGCCACAGGCAGGGAGAAGATATGGGGCAAATGGTAGAAAGTAAACTGATTTTGTGAACTGCAGAGTGAGACCACATGTACTTCTCTAAGCACAAAGTGAGCCTCTGGAATTCAGGCTGCCACTGCCACGCAGATCATTGAGTCAAGTCCTGTGCTTTGGTTTTTAGAGACTGGATAATTGTGTGGCCATTAATAACATTGGTCCTTATCCCTAACCAGGGTAAAGGGTAAGCGATGTGCATCATAGAGGCAGCTGAACACCAGAAGGGCAAGGAAAGAAGCCCTTCATCTCTCTCCTGCGTGTGTCCTGTATTCAGCATTTGACATGATGGGGTATATTGTAGCAGTTTCTTTCCTCCAAAGCTTCAGATACTGGCCGGTGCCCAAGACAGGAAAATTGATTACACGGCTCACTAGAGATGCAGGAGGAGGGGTACCAAGCCTGATGTGCCACCGGGTTGATTTTGTATTCCTGCTCCTATTGAGCCAGCTATCAGATGAAGAATTCTCTCTGTGTTCTGACTTGCAGAGTCCTCCTCTCCTTGCAGCCATTAGCAGCTCTGCTAACAGTTGCAGTGGGGCTGGTGAGGAAAAGCCAGGCTTAGATGGCTTGTTGCCCCTTAGGTTTCTCTATTGTATCATTTTTAAGAAGTAAAATGCCAAAGTTGAGCAGATGCCATCAAAGTAAAATACACAAATTCCAGCCTAGCTCATTATGATGCAGGTAGGGTCTGGCAGCTGTGTTCCCCAGTGCGCCACCTTGCTGAAATCTCCCCTCACTTTTTCCTGCAGCTTCCACTTAATTAGACAGTGACATGCTCACTGTAGTTCACGCTCACTTTCCACAGGGCAGTGTGTCATCTTAAAGGAAAGGACAGCGAACAGTCTGCCAGCCATAAGAAATCAACCGTTAATGTTGTGTTAATGCTCTGCAGGGGAAGTGCAGTGTTGGGTCAGCTGGAATAGTCCCTTTCCAGAATCGACATTCTTTGACCTGGCAAGTGAATGGAGGGCCATATCATAGCCATGGCCCCACTGGGGTCAAGAGGCACAAGATATGCTGCTGTTTGTTCTTGTCCATACTTTCCTAGCCCCATTTTCATAGCTTCTGCAGAGCATTGTATGTCTAGCATATGGCTGCTGTTCTTGTTCTTTTCCTGTCTGCTTTCTGTAGTAAATCAATATCATGTAGAGCGGGGAATATTGTTCTTTTGGACAGAAAGGAGGCTCTTCTTAAATACATTGGCACTTAAATACCTAATTTCCTACATCCTGACAGGCCTAATGTACTTGAGACGCTTGGTAGAATATGTATATGGTTACTTGGTCCACTGCATTGTGGGAGAGCCTATGCAGGGTGTGGACTCATCAGAACCTAGCTGTGGATTGAGGGAGGGGCCCTGTTTTGAGTCTGCCTTACTTTTAATTAATGTGCTCTGCAGACTTAGGGCCCAAAGTCTACATCTGTAGCAAAAGGGCTCCTTTGGCCCCTAATGGGAATATACTCCCAGCATGAGGAAGGCGGAAGATTCTCTCCAGGTCTATGGGCAGCGGTAGATCTCCAGGTAATCTTCTACCAGTGCTGTGGCTACCGTCCATGCTGTTAATTCTGTTGTGCCCCAAGGTTATATTTCGCAAGGACATGCTTTTCTGAGAATGAAAGCACTTTTTCCCTGCCTCCCAGACCTGCTAGAGAGAAGAGATGGAAGAGATGTGCCTTGTCCTTTGGCAGCTGTTGGCATAACTCTAGCCTGATGCCACTAATCTTAAATCCCATAATCTGTTTTTATGCAGTAGGACCCGAAAGCTTTGTAGAGTTGGGTTCCTTAGCCTCCTGCAAGGGTGAGGGTTTGTGAGCTATCCAGAGGAATATAGAGGCAAAGCAAACCAATGCACAGCTCCACTAAGGTGCTCCAACTTTTATTTCAAAGGGTGTTGCTTTCCAATAACTGCCCAGGACATGAGTTCCAACTGGGGAGAGAAGCCGTTTCCTGCTGAAGTAAAGCTGCAACAAGCAGCTGTGCAGCTTGTCCTTCACTTAGCAACCCCCTGCTAATTAAGTGGGCTACAAACCACCCAGATATGGAACATCTGGGGCCTGCCTCTCCTTTTCCTTCTGACAATTTTGTCTGCATATAACATGGCTCTTTGCGGACCCAGGCAAATAAAGTAAAATAAAAAATCCGTAATCCACAGTGGAGCCCCTTGTAAATCTCGCCATGGATGGGAGAACCAGGCTATTTATTTCTCGGTAATGTGACGGCTAGGCTTACATTTCTCATTCATTATTGTTGGGCATAGTGGGTGCTCAGCACTTCACAAGGTCGGGCCCAGCCCAGCCCAGCCCAGCCATCTCTGTAACCTTCTCTCCTGCTCTCATAGTTCCTTGCTGAGGGTGGTTACAAGAGTGCCTGTAACGTGCTGCGTGCGCACGGACAGCCAGATCCCTTTGTGTTCTCATTTGAGGCAAGCATGAAAGCAGCTACTTTCCAGGCTGTGATGTGCTTGGCAGAGAGCATTTGGGGAGGGAGGGCAGGCAACAGTGCTCGGATCAATTGCCCTAAGTGAGGATAAGGGAAAGGGAGAGAAGACCCTAGGGGCCTAATTAGCATGCTGCACAGACACTTGGTGTCATGAACAATGATCCTGTTATTACCCAGCTTCATAATTAATAGAGTGAATAATTAATGAAGCATCATTTAGCCATAGCCTGGACTTGCATTAGAACTGAGGTTTGTGCAGCCATTAGGCAGAAGAAATCTTTCTTCTTACACTGAAAAATGGAAGGTACTTTCAAGTGCAGTTGTGTGAGGGTTTGTTTTTTTTGGTGGTTTTTTTTTTTTTTTAATCCTTTAAATATTTAAACCATTCTAGTCTTGACTCTCATGCTTCGCAGGGGGAGCTGCTGGCCCCAAGAGTTACAAATGGAGCGGCCTTGCAAGCAGTTCTCCGCTGTAAATCTCTTCCACGGCCCCAGCAATGTTTTTATTATTTTATTTCATGCTGCAGCAATACATTTTTTAAATGCCTATTTAGGACTCTTTAAAATGCCCCTCCGAACGCACAGTGCTGCACAGTCATTTCAAATCAGTGGGGTACCTGCCTGGATGAGCTTAAAACGTAATTTCAGGGCTGTCCAATGAAGCAGCAGGTAAAATAATTTCAAAGCAGGGGCTTCAGACTCGGGCACAGCAGAACAGGAATACATCAATGGAATCGTTGAGCTGAGACTTAGAGCGTCTCCTCTTTGAAGGCAGGAGTGCTGACATGCTTGGAACTGCTCCCTTTGAGCTCTGTAAATTAGAAAGTAAAACGCCTTTGGGAACGGTGATTTCCAAGAAAGAATAATGCCTGCCTCTCTCTCTCTGTTCGTCATTTGCCTATCGTTCTGAATGAAGTGGCTGTTTACATAGGAAACACGGTATAATTACTATGCTGATTGGCTGAACAGTGTGCTGATGGGCCAAAATCTGCTTGGGACTTCATGCTGAAAATATCATTCTCTTTTTTTTTTTTGTTGGGGGAGGAATCTTTTATGGAAGAGTTTAATTAGGAGAAATAAGATAAAATGAAGAAGAGACAGCTTGGGGCTTTTGGGGGAGGGGGACTTCCTGTCAGTGTGATGGTTAAGAATGTGGAATAACTTCCCAAGAGAAGTTGAGGACCAGGCTCCTAAAATTTAAACTGGACAAAACCGTGGAGAAACTGAAGAAGGGAACGCTTCTGAGTTGGCCAGGAGGGGGAGTCTGATCTAATGGGTCTCCTTCTGTGATTCTGCAGTGTCCTACCAGGAGTTGTGCTGTGAAAGGGAGTGCAGGGCTTTCAGTCAAAGGGATCCTGGGACACAGCTCTGCCATCCTAAACAGCTTCCTCACTTTATTTGAAAGCCTTTTAACATTTGCTTATTTCAGTTCAGGACCTCAAGGGTCTCGGTTATGAGAAATGGAAGCCGGTTGGACTGGTGGGTGTGACAGAGCTCTCTGAAGCCCAGAAGAAGCAGCTGAAGGAGCAGCAGGAGGTAAGGCCCTGGATTGCTGAGCTACTTGGTGTGCCAGCCTGTTGCATTGCAGCATTTGGGCATTTGGAGGTGGGGGGGGGGGAATAGACAGGTGGCAAAAGCAGAGATTCTTCCCAGAGGCCTAAAAAGCAAACTTTGAGGAATCTTACTGTATTCCTTGGACATACATGATGCTGCATCAACAACGATGCCGGTTAGGGCATTGAGGGATGCGAGTCAAGTCTAGTCCATCGCTTTCTCCACTAAACACGTTAGGAGCCCTGTCTCCTCTTGCATGCTTCGTATGGGACTTTGTTCCCCTTCCAGCTGAAACCCTGTAAAGGCTATTGTTGCTTCTTTACACCGCTGTTGCTGTAACTTGAGGGGAAGCATAAGCTGTAGTAGAATTGGCCAATTGCCGCAATCCGGAGCTGCTGTTAAACTACTTGAAGATCAGATGGCAGGTGCCTTCAACTTTTAAGATAGAGATGCAGCTCTCAAAGATGCCGGCAGATGATGCTCCTGTTTATTGGAGTGGCCAGCTACTTGGATCAAGTTACAGCAGTGCCTGCTGGGAGTTGTCGTTATCATAGCCTGCATAGTACAGAGGTGAGGCAGCCACAGGCTGTGTTGTAGAACCCCAGGGACCTCTTTGCAGAAACCTCTGCTTCCCATGCACTGGCTGGCTGGCTGAGAAGGCTGCTGCTTTTCTTCCCCTAGATGCAGCAGATGTACGACATGATCATGAAACACAAGCGAGCCATGCAGGAAATGCAGATCATGTGGGAGAAGGCAGTTCAGCAACACCAGCATGGTTATGACAGCGATGAGGAGGTGGACAGTGAGTTGGGGACGTGGGAACACCAGCTTCGACGAATGGAGATGGACAAGACCAGAGGTGCGTGGGAAAGTGGGAGCAGTGACATTGCGCTTAGTTTGCTGCTCTGCAGAGAGAGCCCTCCGGAGTGGAGTGTGGGATTTTCTGGTCAGAGCAGGGGATCGTGAGTTGGGGCTCTTGGATTCCATTCCCACCTCTGCTGCTGACTTGCTGAATGCTCTTGGGCAAATCCTTTCACCTCTGTGACGTCCATTTTCTCTGTCTGTAGAATGGAGATAATATCCACTGCACGTGGGGTTGTGAAGTTTAATGCTTTGTCAAGCGCTTTGAGATCAAAGCCGCAATGTTTGATCGTTTCTACATTTTGTTTTTATCGTTCATGTCGAGAGCAGAGTGGGCCGAGCAGCTGACGCAGATGGGCAGAGGAAAGCATTTCATTGGAGATTTCCTGCCACCCGATGAGCTGGAGAAATTCATGGAGACGTTCAAGGCATTAAAGGTGAAATGAGTGAGGGTTTCATAGGCCACCGTGAGATTCTCAGATCTGCCTGTTGGCAAGGAGGGGTAGAACTCAAGCATTCACTGCCTCGTACTAGACAGTGCTGTCTGCCTGCCACGTTGAGAGCCACTTATTCTTAATGATGCCTTTATAGAGGAGTTCTTGTTTAAGATGCATCAAGCCCAATGCAAGCTTCCCCCCCCCACCCCCCCACCCCCCAGAAATACCTGTGCTTAGAATTTAACCTAAAAAGAGTCAGGACACTGGTTTGGTTCACCTGTGGGACACTGCAGGACACTGGAGTTCCTCTACTGCTGGAGACGCGGGGAAATAGCCTCATTCCCCAGGGTGCTGTTGCTGTGGGAGGAGGGAAGGGCACAATGTGTGCAATCCACAGAAGCCTAGTTGCACAAAGGTACAAAAGAGAGCCTGTCAGTAACAGAGCAGGGCACTGTCCACAATTACAGGTGCACCTTTTGGACATTTACCTTGGGTGTGCAGCTCCTGTCTGGAGCAGGATGCATGTTGGCTGACAGCACGCATGGAGACGGGGCTTTATCTGGGCAGTTGTAGTAAAGCAGAAGCATAAAGCTCACAAAAGAGCCAATGCAGAGCCTTCGAGAACTGCCGTCCCTCCCTAAACCCTACAGCATCTTGGTGTTGCTATCCTTGATAGTGCTTCTTTGTAGCCAGCCCAAGGCTTGAAACTCCCTTGAGAGCTTGGCTTAAATAAGAGCTGTATCTGGAGCCAAGCCATTTAGCAACGTTGAATTTGGGAGCCTAGTATTTCTCAGCGCAGTCTCACAGCAATGTTCCCCACTCCTTGCTGACTGCATTATGGCATACGCGGGGCTCTGCTGCGCTTCATCCCTTCCCTGTTTGCTGCCCTGTGGTCAAGTAGAAAGAGAATCCCAAGAAACTGTTAGCGATTGACTTTCCCTTATTGTTTGCTCGATCTCTCCTTAATCTGCACAAGCTGATGCCTGCACTGTCCCCATCTCTGGTGAAGTATCTAGTGTCACCTTTTGTTGCCCTGCAGGAAGGTCGTGAGCCAGATTATTCTGAATACAAGGAATTCAAACTGACTGTGGAGAACATCGGCTATCAGATGCTGATGAAGATGGGCTGGAAGGAGGGTGAGGGGCTCGGCACTGAAGGACAGGGGATTAAAAACCCAGTCAGCAAGTAAGCCAAATTCTTCCTCCTATTGATTCAGTCCTTTTCTGTCATGCCAATAATTGATGCTTCTATCACAGCCTATTGGAAGCAGCAGGAACGAATGTGGCGGCAGTTCATCATTTGGACAGTGCGTGGAATCCTTTCAGTAAAGAAAAAATAATGTCTATTTTCTGCCAGAATCGGACTTGTTAGTTTTCACCAGACATATCTGTGATGTGAGCATGAGCCAGCTGCAGCTGGAGCTGTGACTTGCACACCACTGTCTTGCGAGAGGCACGCTCCCTGTCTCAGTTCCCTCATTTGTAAAATGGAGATAATGCTGGCTTACTGCACACAGCCACGCGAGGATTTAACTGATGTTTGTAAAGTGCCGTATGCAATTGCTATCAGGATATAAAGTGCATGCCTTCTGCAGCTGGAGAGCTCTGCTGCAGCCTGGCTGGTCTCTGGCACACTGTGCGTGGAGGGCAGTTGCCAGTAGAGGGTACTCCTCGAACTGCTTTTGAAACCTAGTTCCAAATGGAGCCGAGCGCTTTGTTTGTGACCCTGAATCCTGCTGGACATCAGGCTCTTCGGCAGAAACGCTTTCTTGCTTGTGGGCATTTTAGGGATAATAGCTTGATATAAGCAGCGTTTGCATCCCAAACCTATTGGATTGATCAGCTCCTAGTAGTTTCTCCTGAACTACAGGAAAACTATGCACAGATGATCAGAGCAAGTCAGAATGTTTCCCTTTTACCAGTGATGATTGTGTGTGTGTGCGTCATTGTGAAGCAAAGATGAAGTGTCTCTGCAAACCAGCCTAGCTCCTTCTTCTTGGGGAGTCTGTCTGGGGGGTGGGGGAGGAGTGCTCAGACCCAACATGTGGCAAAAGATCATGATGTGCAGAACAATGGAGCTTCCGGGCCCGCTGGGGGGAACATGCCTCCGCTGCCCAGGGCTGTGCAAGGGATCATTTGCTTGGGTTCTGCCACTGCTGATGCCAGACTTTGCAACCTGTAAGGGAGCTGCCTGACACATGCAGAAAACTGCTGCCACATCCCAGGGCCTCTGTTTGATGAGGCAGATGAGAGGCAGGCACTTTCTGTGCAGTGCATTTGACCACCGTGGCTGCTGGAGTTTTATCAGCAGGGCAGTGCGCAGCATAGTTATCCCTGCTACAACTCTAATCCAACAAAGCGTTAAGCAAGCATGCATGTGCATTGCAGCTGCACTTGCTGCTGCTCTGGGAGAGAGTATTTCCAGCTGGCAGTGGAGGAATGGGGCTGGAACATAACCATAGTGTGCTGCTGTACAGTCAGAAGTAGATGACTGTACAGCAGCCTGACTGTAGCCTTTGGATACAGGTATAGAATGGGTCCCCAGCGTTCCTTAATCTTGGCTCCCTAGAGAAGGTGGATCTTGCGAAGTGCTATGCATTTCTGATGACCAGGAGGACAATCTCTTAGCCTCTTCTTACCTGGGAGTGCTTCTTTTATCCAGGGGGACAACTGCCGTGGATGGAGCTGGGTTTGGAATTGATCGTCCGGCCGAGCTGAGCAAGGAGGATGACGAGTACGAGGCGTTCCGTAAAAGAATGATGTTGGCCTACAGATTCCGCCCCAACCCTTTGGTAATGTGGCTCCCAAAGCACCCTAGACCTCTTGACACTGTCCATGTCCCAAAACTGGGAAGGGGGGTGCCTAGTATTTTACCTTTTTAGGCACATTCTGCCTTGCGTAAAAACAGTGAAAGACACTGTGTTGTGGCCCTTCCTGTCCAAACACTGGCTAATCCTTGCAGCCTCCCTCAAGCAGGAGAATGCTCTGGTGAGAGTGGGGGACCAGAAGTCAGGGCTTGGGGCCTCCTTTGCCAGCCTTTTGCACAATTGCATACAGTAATGCAAACACGGGATTGAAATCGTGCACAATCAGAGTGCTGAGGTTTTGTGCTTTTCTGCCGTGGTTAAATGACTGCGCAAGGGAAGGGCAATGGAGAAATGTGCCTCACAAGCCTGTGTCCAACTCCACTCTTGGCTCACTTGGGGACCTTGGGCAAATCTGCATGTTGATTTCTTTGCCCATAAAATGGAGCTGCTGAGGCTTACGTACCCCTGGGGTGACTGGTACTTGCTGTTTGTAAAGCACTTAGTGGTCCTCTGATAAAAGGTGCAACGCAAGTGCAAAGTTGCATCACGTAGTCCTTCAGATTCCCAAGGTCCCATTTGAATAGAGTAAATAAGGTAACAGCCGCAAGGAAATGATTGCTACCGTTCATGCAGAGATTTTCTTTTTGATGCTGTTCTTGCGCTGAATCGAATCATGATTACTACAACACCCTGGCAGTCAGCTCTCCTTGCTCTTATTTTTAATAGAAAAGTTCCTGGCATTTGGCTTGAGCCTGTACTTGCCCAGTCTGAGCACTGTACACAAAGGATGCTGCCGGGTTGTCCTTGAATCCCAGCAGGTTTTATGTTGAATAATCATTCTCCTCGCCACAAAAAGCGTTATCAGTTCGCGTCTGACACCGTCACATCCAGCAGGCCCGCGCTATCAGAAAGGTGCATTCCATTTGTCATTTCGCAAGGGGAATCTCCTGCTCTACCTCTCCAAGCCCCGTGATCAGCAATGTCCTTCGATTAATATTAATTGAGCTCAAACACTCGTCAGTCGGCTCAGCTTGCAATTTTAATTAATCTTCTGTTGTTAATCCTTTTCCTGCAGAACAATCCGAGGCGACCTTACTACTGATGGTGTTTTCAGGACAAAGTCTTTTCAATACCATTGTAATTTTACTGTGAAATGTTACAAATTTGCATTAGCATCCCCCCTACAATATTGTAAATTTATTAAAGTCCCAGCACCATCTCTCACCTAGAGCGAAGGGTGAGTGTGCTCGCTGCACACTCGAGTGCCATGACAACTGCATCCTAACAAGGCCTGGGATGGGATTCATAAAGGAGAGGAGAGCAGGCACGAATGGAGGGTTTTGTATGGTTCCCTCCTGAATGGAAGGGTGCTAATAGGACTCCGTTTGTTTGCTGCTCAGTGCCACGTTACTTGCCAAGACGTGTATTTGCAGATCCCTCCACTCTTCGGATAGACAGCTTTGGCCGTCTCGTGTTTTTATAAAGAATATGTACAAGGGACAGCTCCCAACCCCACCACGGGGCTGTTGTTGAGTTCTTTGGCCTTTCCTCCCAAAAGATGGGTTCAAAGGCCGTATTCAGTCCAACAGCCCCTCCAGCTGACATTGCAAAAGAACAGCCTGGTGGTTTGACTGCTGCTCAGTGGAGGATGAGATCCGGAACAATGCACGGAGTGTCATGTGGGGGGGTTGAGGTAACGGGGGAATTTAGTCCAACCCCAGAGGCAGAGTTCCCCGCTTTTTTAAACACTAAATTCACCCACAACCTTTGGAGAAACGAGAGGCCTACAACCATGGAAGGGTGAAGAATCGGGCCCTCAGACACCAGTTAGCTGCAGGCAGTGGTGATATTAAACACCACCTTTCTCTGCTCCTCCTGTAAATAAAATCTATTTTCCCCTTAGTTGTTTTTTTTTTTTAATATTTACCAGCTGGAAACAGTGGTTTAGCCAGATTTACAGGGGTGGAGACACAGCCGTGGCATTCACCTTCCCTCAAAACATCTCATAGAAGCTGTAAGATTTTTTTTTTTGTTTGTAATGTTTATTTCCCCCTGCCCCAGTATCAAACTTGCCATTTAGTATGTGATTCACTTTTCTGTTAACTTTTTTCTTAATGATGTAGAATCGATGGCTTGGCTTTCAATAAAAAACAAAGGAAAAAAAAAAAAGGTCAACTTGATATGAGTTCATCATGGGAAAATTAAAATGTATGAGCCCCTCAGAAACGCAGGCAGTCACGCCTGCAGCTGAGAAATATGTGATCCATTCCCGACAGTGATATACGCCAGTGTGACAGGTGTGCTTATTACAGCGTGCACGCTGGGGTATTGCAGTCGCTGTGGCTAATCAGCGCATGGGCAATAACCATGAAACATTAGGTAATAAAGGTAGGAAATTTGGCAGGGCCAGTGGTAAGACTGAGCTTGTCCCAAAACTATTAAGGCTGTTGCAACAATCAGACTTGCCTGCTGAATTAAGGAGCCAGTCTGTTTAGTTTATGAGCCTCCTGCTTTGGGAGAGGGTGGCCGTGCTCTTGGATCTTCACCCCACCTCGGGGTGTTTGGTCATGAGCAAATCAGAGCAGAGCTTCTTAACTGTGTGTCTTTAGTTAGAAAAGACCAGAAGTGCTTCAGGGATAGAGTTTGTCCACTGCGAGGCATTGGGCTGTCCACCGGCACCTAACAGTAACGAATTCCAGTTACTTTATCTGCGTGTGCTGGTGCCTCACCCCACCTCCAACGGCCACAGCTTGTGAAGCCTTCTGTAGACATGGGAGTGTGACCAAGGCACTCTCTCCTCCAAGCTGTGCAGCACCGTGCTGGGAGCCCCTCTCTCCGAGCCCAGCTGTTTGGCTTCTGCGTTTTGAAAGCCGGCATTGCTTGGTGCTTCTGCAGGGTCCCTATATATTTCTGGTGGAATCTTTAAAGCTAATTGGATGCAAGAGACACTTGCATTTGCTCTTCCTTTGGCAAATGCCCTCTATTCATCTGTTTCGTCAGAGGCCAATCTAGCAATGGCTTTGTCTCCAATACAGCATCCTCTGTATCGGTGCCGGTTGAAACCCGGCCCTCCTCATTACAGTGTGCGCCTCTGGCTGGCTCTTTTTTTATTTCAACAACAGGGCTAAGTCTCAGCAGCATGAAGTGATCCTTTCAGGAGGACCCCAGCCAGCCAGGCCGCAGGAACACCTTTACCTCTGTCCCTTCATTGTCTGCAGAGCACACCCTCAGCCCTCTCTGCAAACACGCCCAGCAGAGGTGGCTTTCGCAGCAGGCCCAGAGCAGGAGTATTTCAGACCAGAGAAGAGACGGTTCCAGAGTCCTGGCACCCTCTTTGCAAACACCCTGGTAGCTGCCCACCTTGTGTTACAGCAAGGGTGACTTAGGTGACCCCAGCTGTGGCTGTACGGCCCAGAAGACGAGACCTGCACTTTGCTAGCACGGGGTAAGTGTTTGCAATGTTAAATGGAAGTTTGGAGGGCAGGAAAAGTTCCTCCCATGACTAGAGCAGTCATTCCTAAGCATGCTACTGTAGGCTCGACGTGCCTCCTATTTATTAGTTAGCCAGTATTATTTTATTATTTGGCCCGTAACGTCCATGGGCCGCAGGCAGGGTTGGGGTCCCCTGGCAGGGTCACTGCACAGGCCTGCAGTTCAGGAGCCAGTGCTTGCCCTGGAGAGCTCACCGTCTGCACAGAAGTTACATTCAAAGATGCTGAAGATACACCAGCATTAAGGAGGGAGTGAGGCTGAGGGCCTGGAGGAGGCTGGCACAAAGACTATTCCACAGAATTTTTTTCAGCAGCTTTTACAGAGTGCATTTGGTTTCATTTCACTTCACGTTGCACTCACGGTGATGAGTCCTCTGTTTGCAGGCCCAGTCGAGGCTCTGTCTCAGCCCTGGAGACCGCACACTCCCTTTCTTGGTTCAAGAGTGCAGCTTGCACCGCGGGGCAGAGGTTCACGGGGAGGGCAAGGCTGGTAGTAAGCTTACACAACTGTGCTTGGTGGTGGGGTGTGCAGGGCTGTAGCCTCTGGGCCTGATAACCCAGCACTTGTCAGCAGCGCTCACACACGCAGATGTGCAAGAAGGCAGAGCCCCTTCCTTCCGTGCGCAGAGAAGGGTGTGAAACGCCTGCATACGCCACCATCTGCACTTTGTGTTATGGCTCAATACAGTGAAAGCCCCCCTCGGGATGCACGTGGAGTGCCTTCCGCTTGCCCGGCTGCAAAAAGACGTGAGGAAATTGTGCAGGGCAAAGTGCACGCCGGCTAATTCAATCCACGGACTCTGACACGGGAGCACGGCCCAGGAGCCCCACTGCAGCATCGGTGAGCAAGGGGAAAGGTCAGATGACAGCAGTTCTGTTCCTGCTAACGGCTGATGAACTTCATTGCTTGGGAAGCTTCTGGCACGTATCGAGCCCTGCCACTCGCCCCGGGCCCCCCCCCGGCGCACACCATTGGCTCTAAATGCAGCTGAAAAGGGAGGTTAAAAGGGAGAGGTTGTGATAATGGTCGAATCCCAGCTGGACACAGAGACCTTGAAATTCCTGCTCTCCGTGCTGCATTAAAGACGTGTGAAAAGTGTTGGTTTCCCTGGGCTTTTTCCATCTCCCTCCTCCCTTCTGTCCTTCACAACCCGAGGACGCATGTTCTCTTGACCCTTTTAAATGCTTAAGATTTCCAGGATGAATTGGAAAAAGCAGTTCAGTCACTGAGCTTTTCCAAACACCTTTGGACTGCGTTTGCTTCTGCCATAACAGCAGCTGTACTTGAATCTCAAGAAGACGATCTCAAGCCCTTTGTGTATAAATAGTATTTCCACAGCTGGTAGCAGGCCTAGAAAAGCAGGAAGGAGGAGGGATGAGGTTAAGGGGCTGGCTGGGGACAAGGGGAAGCTGGTTCTTTCTCTACCTCCCTGTGCGGCCTCGTGCAGGCTCTTTCTTCCTCCCTCCCCCACAGCTATGGGACTGCTGCTTGCTGCGGTGCCTGGGGTCATGCTGGCAACGTCCTTGACTGGGTGGTGCGTGTGGGGCACCACGCTTGAAAGGACCCAGCATTTGACATGCAGGAAAGAGCCACGCCATCCCAGCAAGAAATACCAACAAGGTGACTGACTGGAATAGACTTTTCCAGGACCAGGGGCCTTTCTGCTGTCCCATCCCCTTCTATTTTGGGGGGTTACACCCCTGTGCCGATGTGATGTAACTTGTTTCCTTACTCACAGGCCGCCAGAAGCAGGTGGTGTGACTGGTGCTCTCGGTAAAAGCAGCAGTGTGCCCTTGTTGTCAAGTAGGCAAACGGCATCCTGGGCTGCATTGGCAGGAGCGTTGCCAGCAGATCGAGGGCAGTGATTCCTCCCCTCTATTCTGCACTGGGGAGGCCACATCTGGATCCTGTGTCCAGTTGCGGGCCTCCCACGACAGAAAGGATGTGGCCAAATTGGAGAGAGTCCAGTGGAGGGCAATGAAAATGGTTGGGGGCTGGGAGACATTGTATAGGAGTTTGAGGGAACTGGGCTGATTGAGTCTGCAGAAGAGAAGACCGAGGGGGATTGAATAGCAGCCTTCACCTCCCTGCAGGGGCTTGCAAAGAGGATGGAGCTGGGCTGGTCTCAGTGGGGGCAGATGGCAGGACAAGGAGCAATGGGCTCAAGTTGCAGCAAGGGAGGTTTAAGTTGGAAATTAGGAAAAACCTTCTCATGAGGAGGGTGGTGAAGTGCTGGAGCAGGTTACCCCGAGATGTGGTGCAGTCTCTATCCTTGGAGGTTTTTAAGACCCCGCTAGACAAAGCCTTGGCTGGGATGATGTAGGTGGGGCTGGTCCTGTTTGGAGCAGGGACTTGGACTAGATATGACCTCCTTCTACCCTCATTTCTATGACTCTGAGCTAGGGGAATGGAGTCAGATGCTCTGGATCAGTGCTAGCATGTCAAGGATAGTACGACACTAATCGTCTTGGCTGCTGTGCTGTCTCCACCTGAGGGAGGATGAAAGGGGAGAAAGGAAGCCAGGGTCCATTTCCCAAAGCCCTAATGAAGTTACAATAATGAATACTGTAACTGTAAGGGTGGATTTCAATGAGGTAAGGAGACTAGCCGGGGAGGGGAGTCAGGAGTCCAAGAAGAGTGGTCATTCCTTAAGGAGACGATCCTCCAAGCCCAAAGGATGACAATCCCCACACAGATCAAGGGGACAGGAGTGCTCAAAAGCCCCCATGGCTCACCAAAAGCATCATTCTCGTCAGTGCAGAGGCAGAAAAGGATCTTGGAGTCATTATTGATGCCAAAATGAACATGGGCCAACAGTGTGGGGACACGGTCAGGAAGGCCAACCGCACCTTGTCGTGCATCCACATATGCATCATGAGCAGGTCCAAGGAGGTGATCCTCCCCCTCTATGCGGCACTGGTCAGGCCACAGCTGGAGTACTGTGTCCAGTTCTGGGCGCCGCACTTCAGGAAGGATGTGGACAGCATGGAGAGGGGCCAGAGGAAGCCACCCACATGGTCAGGGGGCAGCAGGCCAGGCCCTACAAGGACAGGCAACGGGACCTGGACCTGTTCAGCCCCCACAAGGCTCGGGGGGACCTGGTGGCCGTCTATAAACTGGCCAAGGGAGAGCGGCAGGCAATGGGAGAGTCCCTGTTCCACCGAGCACTGCTGGGAGTAACAAGGAATAACAGCCACAAGTTGACGGAGAGTAGATTCAGGCTCCACATCAGGAGGCGCTACTTCACAGTCAGGGCGGCTAGGATCTGGAACCAGCTTCCAAGAGAAGTGGTGCTGGCTCCTACCCCGGGGTCTTAAAAAGGGGGCTGAATGAACACCTTGCCGGGGTCGTTTGACCCCAGCGCCCTTTCCTGCCATGGCAGGGGGTCAGACTTGATGATCTGCTCAGGTGCCTTCTGACCCGACCAACTGTGAAACTATGAAAACAGTCGTAGACTCATAGGCAAGCAGGGCTGGAAGGGCCCTCCATAGGGCTCCTAGTCCAACCCCAGCCGGGACAGAGGTGATTGGGAGTTTGTCATCGCGACCCCCGAGTCGTGTGTCCTGTCTCCAGCAGTGCCCCCATCCCAGAAGCAGTAGAGGAAGGGGACAAGGAGCACCCCCCACCCCACCAGAGTGTGCAGGCTTTGGGGGATCCTCCTCATCCTTTCTCCATGTGTGTTTACACCCCAAAGCCAGAGGTTTTCTCTCCTTTCCAGTGCGTGTTGTGGTCCACAGCGACGAGGGGCCTGTTCTGCCCAGCACTTTGCTAAGTTCTTGGTCTGGAAACTTCCTCGTGGCAGCGAGTCCTGCAGCCTGGGAACCAGCAACCCCACGCCAGGGCCCGGCTCAGGGGAGGCACCTGGGCACCATCATTACGCTGGTGTGCAAGCCCCCGCGGGCTGGACTCGATGATCTTCCGAGGTCCCTTCCAGCCCTAATGCTTATGAAATCTGTGACTTTCTCAGGGCCAGCAGGAGAACATGTGTGATCCAGGCTCAGGCGCTGGACCCCAGCCGTCCTCCTCCTCACTGTGCTAGAGCTCCCATGTGCTGGGGGCGAAGGGCTGGCTGGGAGCGCGTCCTCCCACACCTAGGCACTCGGGCTGCTTTCCCGGAGAGCCCTTGGGCTGCTCTGCCGGAGGCCGGGCTGAGGGCGAAGGCGCTGGAGGGGCCGTGCCCATGCCGGCTCCGGGGATCGGGGCAGCCCTCGGCCCCGCCTCGTGCCGGGGAGCCCCGGGCCGGACTCTGCCCCGCGCCGCCGCGCTGTTTGCTCGCGGTTGGGCAAGTCGGGCTAAAGTCTGCGGCCTTGGAGCCGCGCCGGGCCGGGCCGGGGCGGGGCGGAGCGGGGCGAGGCGAGGCAGCGGCCGATCCGCGCAGCAGCCGCCGAGCTCGGCGCTCCCGGCCCGGCCCGGCTCGGCCCGGCCATGCGGCTGCCCCCGGGCGCGCCCGCGCTGGCGCTGTCGGCGCTGGCCCTGCCCCTGGCCGCGGTGCTGGACGGCGCGGCCGGCCCGGCGGGGTGAGTACCGCTCCCTCGGGCTCGGGCTCGGGCCGCTCCGCCCGGGAGAGACGCGGCGCCGGGACGGATCCCCGGGGTGCTGGCCGGGCGCAGCGTGGAGCTGGGGGACTCGCCTCCCGTCCCGTCCCGTCCCGTCCCACACGGAGCTTCCCCACCCGGCAGGGCCCGGCAGACGGGAGCGCAGCCCGAGTCACACGGGGACCGGACAGGGTCTCGGAGGACAGGGGCAGGGGTAGCCGTGGGGCAGGGCTGAGGGGCTCCTGGCCCGGGGCCGTGTGCCGGGAGCGGGCCGCAGGCACCTCGTGTCCCGCGGGGCCGGTCCCACCCGGCTCCGCTCCGCTCCGCTCCTGGCGCACCCGGTGGCCTTATTTACATATCCTGCCTTTATTTGCATATTTAGCAATTACCCGTGAAAACAGTTCTAAGATTTAATCCCATTTCACAGCAGTGTTTTAAATGTCAGTTCACTGAGCCTGTCGCTGTTTCATGGCCAGCTTTGACAAACGACCTGGGCGCTCTGGACAAGGCCCCGGCTCCCCTGGTCCTCTGTGCCCCAGCCCCCGCCCAGACAAGGATCCTGCAGCCGGGGCTGTGGGGCAAGTGGAGGCACCCCCTGGCCCAGGGAAGCTCAGAGCCCTGCAGAGCAGGCAGACAAGGAGGCACAGGGCAGGTTGCTCTCACCGCCTCCTTGTTGCATGGCAGGGAGGAGCTCCAGGGACAGGACAGGCCAGGACCTGATCTTGGGTGCACGCGGTAACAGGAGCAGCCCCTACGAGGGGCTGAGGCTGCCTCTCCCGCGGCTGCGTGGGTGGCGAGGTCTGTCCTAGGCATGCTGGGGTGGGGCAGCATCTTGCACGCCGGCCTTGCAGCCTGGCTCCCACCTCCTCTGCTTTTGCTGGGGACTGAGAGCGTGGCCGGGGTGGGGGCTGTTCAGGCTGCCCGGCTAACCCCCGCCTGCAGACTCAGCAGCGTTCGCGTCCCCTTGTTTTGGCAGCAGGGCTGAAGGCTTTCAGGGCAAAGCCTCCCTGGCCTCCGCTCCTGGCTCTGGTTTAAGCGGCTGCGGGCCCAGTCTGGCTGGGTTCCCCTTGCTGTCCGGTGCTCCGGCCCCACGGGTCCGGCCCGGCTGGCGCCTGCTGCCAAGACTGCCCCAGAGTTGGCAGGTGCAGGTGGGGCAGGCACCAGGGCCAAACTCTTCATGCCAACACAACTTGGAGCCCAGCACTCCTTTGGCAGAGAGAATTGGGCCACTGGATCCTGAGGGTGCAGAGGCTTTCACCCCTGAGGTCAGGCTCACCCCGGCCCTGTCTGCTTGGTTCCAGGCCGGCGGCGCTGGCAGTGACCGGGGTGCTGGTGCTGCTGGCCGTGCTCTGCGTGGTGTTTGTCCTGGGCGGAGGGAGCGCCAGCCACGATCCTCTCTACTATGGTGAGTCAATGTCTCCCTGGCACCCTCGGGCCACAGCCCCCCGGCTGCACATGGGCTCAGCCGGGGGGCAGGACACAGCACCGACCTGCATCAGAGCTGGCCAAGCCAGTCGGAGATGCCCAGGGACCCCTGCCCTGCCTCACCACCTCCAGCTGGCAGGGGCCTCAGGACCGGAGCCCTCCCTTGCTGCTGGGCAGCCCCCCGGGACGTGCTGGGGGTGGGATTTGTCCCTGTGCGATTGCTGGGGTCCCCCGAGCTGCAAGTCCGGGACGGAGATGCAAGTCCGGCAGGCGCCTACGGAGCTGAATCTACCGCCTGCTCCTCCTGCCCCGCAGTGTTCACCATGTTCTCCTTCACCTCCGTCATCGACCTCATCATCTCGCTGGAGCAGGACGGCTACATCCAGGGCTACATGGAGTTCTACCTGACGGAGGTGCTGACCCCAGACCGCCCAGCCGGGCACTGCCCTGTCCCAGGCCTCTGCCCTCCCACACCCTGCTCCGAGCCGGATTTGCACCAAATGCTGCAAGCCCAATCCCCCCCACCCCATCTAGATGTGTCTCCCAAGCCTCCATCCCCTCCTAAACCAGCGCCTGCTTCATCCTGGGGGGTGGATTTAAAATGTGGATGTGGATGCCGATCCTTCCCCTAAATGGCCTGGCGCTCCCAGCGCTCCACGGCAAGGGGCAGGGGCAGGGGCGTGCAAGCAGCCCAGGGGCCCAGGGCCTGGGCGCTGAGCAGAGCCGCGGCATCTCCAGCGCCCTTGGAGTGCCCATGCTGCCTCCTGGCTGCATCGTGCCTGGGGCGGGGGTGACGCGGTGCCTCTCCCGTCGCCAGGGTGAGCCGTACCTACGCACCGCCTACGGCATCATGATCTGCTACTGGGACGGCGTCATCCACTACCTGCTCTACCTCGCCATGGTCGCAGCCATTGACCAAAGGTAGGGGCCGGGGAGGGCAGACCCGCAGGGGAGGAGGTGCCTTCAGGGCATTAAGTAGCTTCCCAAGGGTGTGGGTGCATGGCGTCCTTGCCCCACAGTGATCTGACTTGCTCTGGGGTAAGAGCGGAGCACACACGACACAGCCTTATCCTGTGATAAGTCAGCCCCCAGCACACCTGGGGTAGCTCTCCTCCGGGGCAAGTTCATGTGTCCACAGCCCCGAGGGCCAGGGTAGCTGGCTGGTACTTGCTCCTGCCACCTGGGCATTGCGGTCATTGCAACCCCAGGTTGCTGCTCTGGGGTAAGCCGGCGTGTGTCCGCTCTGGGTCCTGGGGCAGTAGAGATCGGGGCACAAACCCGGGACAAGTGGCACCAGTGTAAGTGCTGGGAGCCCCTATCCCAGAGTGGGTGTGTGATGGGAGGCTGCTCTTTGCCCTGGGGGGCTCTGTCCCGCAGGTGCCCTCAGTGCCAGGGTGGGGGCATCTTGGGGATGTGGTAGGAGCCCAGCGGTGGGGGCCGGTGGGGGCAGGGTGGGAGGGTCTGAGCCCTGGGAAGGCATCTCATCTTCTCTGTCTCCCCAGAAAGAGCTACCGGAGCCTGGGTCTCTACTGGCTGGGCTCCATCATGATGAGCATCATCGTCTTCTTGCCGGGGAACCTGATAGGTAAGGGGTGCCTGCCGATGATCCCAGCCCCGTCGGACCTGTCCAGGTCGTCCTTGGGCAGCCAGGTCCATGCCAGCGACGGCACCAACGGGCCTGCTTCCTGGGGGCTGGCAGAGGCCCCAGGGCCGAGGCCCTTGTTCCAGCCGCTGGAGATGCAGGAGACGCGCGCCCCTGGGTGCCTGCCCTGTGGCTCCCGCTCTGCCGGTCTCTGGGGCCGGTGGCTCCAGGCACAACCCGGGCTTCTCCTCCTGTCCCACAGGGAAGTACAGCTCGGAGATCCGCCCTGCCTTCCTGCTCAACCTGCCCTACCTCCTGCTCCCCATCTGGGCCGGGCAGAGGCTCTTCCAGCAGCCCAAGCCCCTGCCCTGCTGCACAGCTGACAAGGTAAGTGCTGCGGGAGGCTGTTTGCACCCCGGGGTGTGGGCCCCATCCTGCCCCTTCGCCACATCCTCCTCCTGGCTGCTGAGAGCCAACGCCGGTGCCGGTGCAGGGAGGAGAAGCCTAGCAAAGGGGCCTCTGCCTGGGGCCCTTGCAAGCTCCCCTCGAAGGGCCAGCGCCTGGCGGCTGCACCCACAGCAACTCCTCTCAACCAGGTGGCAGAGGAGCAGCGCAAAGGCCTGCACCAGCGGCCCCTGGACCTGGGCCTGATCCTGTTGCTGCTCATGGCTGGAGCCTTCACGCTCTTCAGAGGGCTGGTAGGGACGGTGGGAGCTGGCCGGGCTGCGGGGAGGGCTGGGGAAGGGGCTCTGGCGGGCAATGCGGGGCTGGGCAGGGTGTCACTGTCACAGGGGGCCGGGCTGAGCTGGCAGCCCCATGCCCTCTGCCTCGTGCCCCAGGTGGTGCTGGACTGCCCGTCCGAGTCGTGCTTCAACTACATGTACCAGTACGAGCCGTACCTGCGGGACCCCGTTGCCTACCCCAAAGTGCAGGTGAGCGCGGGGCTTGCAGCCGCCAGGGCAGGGTCTCCGCCGGGCACTCCCTGTCCTGAGCACCGGGTGGGTGGAGGGGGGCGTTCTGCCTCGGTTTGGCCCGCTGGCTAACGAGCTTGGTTGCAAAGGCAGCTGCTTGTCAGGCCTCCTGTCCGGGGGGCGCGGGGGCACAGGGAAGCCAGGTCCTGTCAGCTGCACGCTGTGCCGCCTCAGCAAGGGCTGCCAAGGCTGGCGTCTGGGGAGCCAGGGAGGGAGGGGGCCTTGCTAACGAGATGCTTCGCGGCAATGATTGGGATGCAAACGCAGCTGCTCTTGGCTCTGACCTTGAACTGTCCCCAGCCAAGCAGAGGCTCGGTGCCAGGCAGCAGTGCAGGGAGCTGCTGGCACGGGCGCACGGCCCCGCTGCGCTGAGCTCCCTGCTGCTGCCTCTGCAGGGAAGGACCCACCTGTCCCCGTCCCCCTCCACCCTGCACCCCTGGCAGCCGGTCGGGGAGGCACCCTGGCGCTGTGCCCTGGGGCAGCGGGGCAGAGGAGTTTAAACACCCTTGTAGCCTGGGGGTTGGCCGTAACCTGGGTCCTGGCAGAGCCCCAGTGGGTGGCTCCCCCCGTCCAGGGCACGTTGGACCCTGGCTGGTCCGGGCCCATCTCTGCCTTGGGCTCTCTGCGCTCCTGGGCACATCCTGCTCGGCACTGCTGACTCTCCCCTTGCTCCCAGATGCTGGTCTACACCTTCTACTTCCTCCCGTACTTCGGCCTGTGCATCTACGGGCTGGTGTGGCCCGGCTGCACCTGGATGCCGGACTGGGCCCTGGTGTTCGCGGGCGCCACCGCGCAGGTACCGGGGACAGGGCTGGGCTGGGGTTTGCCTCGCGGACGCGTTCCTGCCCCGGACAGGGTGGCACGGGGCTGGCACGTCCCTTGCTGGTGCCTGAGGGCCGTGCTCTGGACCGATGCAGATCCCCCCATCCCGGAGTTAGCGTGCGGAGCGGTTTCCTTGGCAACGAGCTGAGCTTGATGGAAAGAGACTCCAGCCGGGGTCCACGGAGCCGTGGCCGGGCTGGGGGCGAGGTGCAGCCCCCTGGGTCCAGCCGGGGCCCTAGCTGCATCCCGCGGGGCCACGAATGCCCCGTCCTGCCCGGGCGCGTGCAGGCCAGCCCCCCGACCCAGCGTGGTCCTCGGGGCAGGCGGGCAGGGGTGGAAAAGTGAGGGGCACGGGGACAGCACTGCCTCCTTTCTCGCAGGCCCAGTTCTCGCACGTCGGCGCCTCCCTGCACCAGCGCACGCCGTACCCGTACCGCACGCCCGAGGAGGCCTGGTGGAGCGTCGTCCTCGCCAACAGCCTGTACGCGCTGGGGCCGCACCTCCTGGCCTACCGCTGCCTCCGCAGCCCCGGCTTCTTCCAGCCGCCCGTGCCCGGCCCCCTGCCCACGGACAAGAAGCGCCAGTGAGGAGGGACGCGGGCCCAGCCCCTGCAGCGAGATGCTCCGGCGCAGCCTCCCCGGGGGCCGAGCAGCCTGGACCGGGCAGCCCGGATGCTGCGCGGGGCCTGGTTTGGTGGAGGAGGCCAGGTTGTGACGGGGTGGGGGCAGGGAAGGTTTTGCTTCTACCCCGCAGGAGCTGGGTCTTGCCCCATCTGCTCCGCCCTGCCAGGAGACGCCCCCTTTGCCCCTTGCCAGGCCGAGGCCCTCGCCGGCATTCGCCACGACAGCGCTGCCAACACTCCCAGCTCCCCTGCGGGAGGGACTGGCTGCCGGGCTGGCGCTGCACCGCTGCAATGGGGCTGTGACTCGGGGGTGTCCGCAGGGTCGGGCTCTGGGGGTCCCACATGGGCTTCCTGCTCGGGTGCAGGCAGAAGCCCTGGGCCCTGGGCATGCTGCGGGGGTTGGATCTGCAGCCCCTGGTCCAGCTCGGCCTCAGGGAGACCTGGCTCCCGCCGGCCTGGCCGCAGCTGCGTCCCCAGCTCTGCAGAGTTTGCCCGTCGCAGGAGTTTCTGGTCCATCCCGGCTGCTGGCAACGGCCCCGTGGGCCCGGGGGGGGGCTTGTTCCCTGCACTGGGGACCCTACCGACACAAACTGTTTACAAATAAAACTGCTTTTACCCCCATGTGGCTGGACTGTTGCACAGGGGAGTGCCGGGGGGGGCTGCTCAGAGGGCCCCGATCCCGGCCAGCCCAGCCCTGGCCAGCCCGCGGGGGAAGTGTGCGAGTGCATGTGCGTGCTCTTATGTATGTACACACGTGTGCATGTGCCAGCGCGTGTGAGAGGACAAGGGCCTGCGTGCCTGGCAGGGCTCTGGGTGCCTACGCATGTGTGAATGAATTTCCCTTGAACGTCCTTATTTAAGGCAGGGGGCAGGGGTGCAGAGCACCAGGGAGTGGGGCCTCGAGGCCTCTGGTGGGAGGCAGAGGAGGCGAACGTGCCCAGCAGCCGGCAGGGGCAGGAGGCCAGAGAGCTGCCCACGCCAGCCCCAGAGCAGCTGGCCGGGTCCTTCCAGTCCCATCACGGCTGGATGCCACCGCCAGGCAAGACCCTCCCAGCCCTGCAGCCGATCCCAGGAGGCCCGACTCCCGCCCCACCCAGACCAGGCATCCTGCCCCCGGCCCACAGCACTGACCACTAGGCCTGCCCCCCTGCAATGCAGCCCTGCCCTTCCCCTGCCAAGGCTGCAGCCTTTGCAGCAGCTCAGAGGCTCCCGGGCTGCGCTGGGTGCGGGGCGGTGCCTGGGCCCCAGTCCCAGCCCTGGGAAGGGCTGGGAGAGGCCAGGGCAGCCCCAGGCCCTGCCTGGGGGTGCCAGCCCAGACCTGGACCCACCCTCAATGGGAGCCTGCTGCCTCCTGGTGGTTGCCCCTGGGACTGCGCCCACGAAGCTGGGGCATTAGCAGCGTCGGGGTAGATCTGGGCCAGCCGGCTGGCAGGGGATGCTCTGGCTCTGCCTGGTCTATGCAGGGGGCCCTGGGAAAAGCAGACCCCGAGTCCCAGTGCTGCTGGGCTCAGGTGGGGCAGGGCTGGGAGTCAGGAGACTGGGAGTCCGTGCCCCCTCCGCCACCGACTCCCCGTGTGCCCTTGGGTGCATCCCAGCATCTCTCCACCCCCGGTCCCCGCTGCGGGGAGGGAGAACGGGCCCCCCTGCTCCGCCGGCCTGTGCAGGCTGCGAGCTCTTGGGGGCAGGACCTGGCTCCCCCCATGTCGGCCCCCAGGACCCCATCGCACGAGCAACCCAGGGACGTGACAGCATCCTGCACCCTGGCCCCCACAGGTAGAGCAGCTGGCACTGCCAGCATCCCTCAGAGCCCCGGAGCCAGGCTCGCACGCCTGCCTGTTCTCCTTTAAAATCGCCTGCCCCCCCCATCCCTCCCACACTCCCTCCTCCCGCCTGGCTCTCGCAGCCCGTCCTCGTCCTCGAGCAGTGACTGCCCAGGCACCGAACTCTGGGTGCCGCGTCCCGCCTCGTCCTGCGGCGCAACTTTCCCTCCGGAGCTGGGCTCCCTGCCCCCAGCTCTGCTGACTCGGGCGAAAGAGGCAGAGGCAGGTCCCTGCTCCCAGCCTGCCGGGCCAGGGACCCGGAGCGAGCCAGCGGGCAGGGCCAGCACAGCGCCTAGCCCCGCGCACGCCTCGCGCCCCACCGTGCCAGCCGAGGGCTCGTGCCACCCTTGCCCTGCGCCCGCCGGCCCTGGCCAGGCTCGGGGAGGAACGGTGAGTGAGCGGACGGCTGCGCTGCAGTGTTCTTGCTCTCCGTACTGTAACCTTGGAAATGCAGCTCCTGCTCTGTGCTGCAATGTAGCGCTGCATGCGCTGCCGGCCGGCCCCGAGCAGCCCTTGCCCAGGGCCGCGTGCGGAGGGGGGCTGCGGCACGGGGCTGCGGGGCAGGCGCAGGGGCGCTGAGAGCCGGGGGGGTAGGGGGTGAAGTTACTTTTTCTTCCCATCCCTCAGCTGTGGAGCTGGAGACGGCCCCTGGGCAGGGAGTGGAGGGAGGGGGTTGGGGCTGCCGGGGACCCTGAGCTGTCCTCACCCGGGGGGTCAGGGGGGTGAGTGCAGGAAAGGCCCCCCGACAGCCTGGGCCGGGGTCTGGGGAGGGGAGCGGGGCTGGTCCCGTGTGCTCCTGCTCTGCCCCCCTCGCAGGCTCCAGCCACATGACCAGGACTGCGCGCACCAGAGGAGCCCGGGGGCAAGCGCTCTGGATCTGGCCCCCCCAGCGCGGCCCTGGCTCTGCAGCGCCCTGTGCTCCCAGCAGCGCATCCTGCACTGACCTCCCTGCATGACCGGGCAGGGGCAGCAGCTGGGCGAGCTACGCCTGCCTGCCCCCTGCGTCGACCTCGGCCCCCGCAGCCCCTCAGCCCTGGCCCACACCGTGCCAAGACCTGCCGTGCACGCTGCACGGGGCACCGGGCGCAGACCCCACGAGTGCAGCTGTGCAGGGGCAGGGCAGGTGCTGGCCCCCAGCAGCATCTCTCCAGGCCGGGGCAGGCTGGCGCCCAGGTCCCTGTCGCCCCGGTCCCTTGCTGCCCGGGCTGTCTGGCCGTGGAGCAGAGCGCTGGCAGGGAAGTAGCAGCCTGGCAGGGCCGGAGGGTTAAAGGCTGAGTGGAGGGCAGGGGGCTCGGCCAGTGGGGGCCTATCAATCATGCAGCAGCTCTCAGGGGACCCCCAGGTCCCTGCAGGGCCTGGCTGTCAACCACGGGCCTGACCCGGTCTGGCCCGGGGCAGCGCCGCTCGGGCTCCTGACGCTCAGCTCGTCCCCGCGGGGCTGGAGGAGCGGGGGCTGTGGGTGGGGATGGAGGGGACAGGAGGGGCTGTGGGGGGCAGCAGGGGTCAGGGGCTCTACTCCGCAGCCCCCTCCTGCCCCCAGCGCCATCAGTTCAGGTTACAGATGTCCCAGCGTGGACATAAATAACTAACGAGAGCAAGCCCAGCGCTGCTGCCATGAAATATTCATGGCGCCTGTAACTGAGCGGGTGACTCCGAGTTCAGCGCCTGGCAGGATGCACAGCCTGGGCTCCGGCGGCGGGGCAGGGGCATGGGGGTCACGCAGCGCTGCCCTGCCAGCCCAGAGCGGGGCCCTCCTGGCATCTCCATCCCGGCTCCCCGGGGCTCGGTCCCTGTGCGGCAGGGGGTGCAAGGGGGAAACTCATCCGTCCGCCTGCCCCTTTTACTGCCCGCCTCTGCCCGTCCACCCAACCGTGACCCTCTGCACCCCCGTGCCAGTCCTGCCCTCCAGCCCTCTGGGTCTTGTGCTCGCTGCTGGTCCCTGACTCGCGCAGGCACGGATGGGGCTGGTGTCACCGCCCTTGGGCCCCCGGGGCCCTGAGCCGGCCATGCCAAGCAGGACTTGATGGGCACCTCCCCGTGTCTCTGTGCTAGATGCGCCCCGGACGCTGCTGCCCCTGGGCCAGGGGCCGTGCTGCTGCCCTGCTGCTCCTGCTCGCAGCCCTCTCCTCCCACCCCGCACTCGGGGAAAGGGGGCGGAAGAAGGTCGTCCACGTGCTGGGTGAGTGGGGGCGGCATCTGCTCCGCGGGTGGCAGCTGGCCCAGCTCTTTCCCCTCCGCGCCCCGCCGGGGTGTCCCACACCCCTGCCCCAGGGAGGGCTGCGGAGTCACCTCTGAGGGTGCCATGAAAACAGCCCGACCCAAGTTCATTCTGGCTGCACCGAGTGGGGAAACTGAGGCATGGGAGTGGGGGGCTGACCCCCAAAGCACATGGATGGGAGGAGCTGGGGGGTGCCCCTAATTGGTGCAGGGCCACGCTTGCTCTGCCCCCTCCCCTGGCACCAGTGTGAGATAACCGAGCGCTCACCCACATTCAAATCAGAGCGGGGGGTGCTCAGAGTCCGGCCTGGTAAGGGGGGTTCGAGCACAGCCTGCAGCCCTGGCCTGCTCCGCAGTGTCCGTCACGGCATTTTGCAAACCCTGTGAGCTGCAGAGCATTGGACCCGGCCCCCTGGGCTCCCTGCCCACCCCTGCACTGGCTGGGGCTGCAGGCAAGAGGCATCCGCTGGGGAAGCCCCCGAGCCCTGCAAAGCAGAGGGGCTGAGGCACGAGCGGGACTTGGAGGGGTCCCGGTTTGCTTCGCAGCACAGAGCACCGGGGTGCCCAGGCTGGGTGCGGGGGGCGCGGGGCAGAAGGGCTCCGGGGCACTGAGTCTGGCGCCTGTGCTCCCAGAGGACGACAGCGGGGCGGTGGTGGTGCAGACGGCACCGGGGAAGGTGGTGACGCACCGGGGCGGCACCATCATCCTGCCCTGCCGCTACCACTACGATGTGTCGGCCCATGACCCCGACGAGATCCGCCTCAAGTGGACCAAGGTGACGGAGCCCATGGCCTTCGTGGATGTCTTCGTGGCCATGGGCAAGGAGCGCCGCGCCTTCGGGAGCTACCGGGAGCGCACGGCCCTGCAGGAGGACGGCCCCGGCGACGCCTCCCTCATCATCCGCAACGTCACGCTGCAGGACTACGGGCGCTACGAGTGCGAGGTCACCAACGAGCTGGAGGACGACGCTGGCATGGTCAAGCTGGACCTGGAAGGTACTGGGGGCCCCGGGCCTGCCCCATGGCACGTACAGCTTGCACGCGCAGGCCCAAAGCCGGTGCCGAATGCCTCGCACGTGCCCAGACACACCAGGAGGCAGATCTCCAGGGGAGGATTTTTTGGTCCATGGAGAGGCAGGATGGGCAGAGCCTGGGGGCCCAGAGGGTGAAAGCAGCTGCTGCAGGGCAGTAGCCCCTGGCCTGGGGCTGCCTTGTCTCTGGGGCTGGGACACTCGCAAGGCCAAGGGACAGGGAGCAGTCGGGGGAGAGAAGCCCTTGCCGTGCTCCTGGGAGCCCCGCGGTCCATCCCCGCACTCTTGCTCAGCCCTTGGCAGGCCCAGGAGTGGGGCCGGGGATGGGAGGACGGTGCCTGCAACAGTGCCAGGGACACGGGCGGGCTCCTCGCTGCTCACCTTGGCCTACTTCCTTGGCAAGCGCGAGCCCGGGCTGCTAGGCGGAGGAGCCCCAGCCCCATGCGGGGCAGATCGGAGTGTGGGGCTGGGGGTGGCAAGGGGCTGAGGACCCCAAAGTTGGCAGGTGACAACCTCCACCCTGGTGCTCCAGTACTACGAGGCCTTTCCCATGCCAGACCCTGCCCTGTGCACCCTTGAGCCTTCCAGGTTTGCAAACTCTCCTGGGTCAGGCTCCCTCCCCCCTGCCTAACCCGGCAGCAAGCAGCTAGCTAAGCACGGAGAGCTGGCATCCAAGCACGCCGGTGCCCCGTCACGGCTGGGGCATAGTGAGTGAAGTGAGCAGCGATGACTGGGCAGCACGTGCCCTCCGTCGTGGCAGGCTGTTGTTCGGGCACTTGCGGCGTGGTTTATTGAGCCTGTTATTGGCTTTTATTGTTGCTCCAGGTTTATGGGCGGGCAGCTCATAAAGGCCAGAAACAGATCGCGGCGCAGGCTTATAAAGCATCTGCCAGGGCGGGCAGCGTGGAGCAAATTGCAGCCGGTGGGAAGTGGGGAGGAATGAGGGTGTCCCGTGCACAGCCCTGGCCCTAGACACCCCGAGCTGGCTCCCCCTGACTGCAACGGGGCCGAGCTCTGGGCCTCGCCATGAAGGACCACGAGGAAGACTGCTCTGACCTGGCCACCAAAGGGGGGAAATCAGGGGAGGGGGCCAAGTCCCCCCCATGCAAATCTTCCTTCCTCACCCAGCCCGCACAGCCAGCCCATGGTGCAAGGCTGAGAGCGCGTGGACAGGTGGGCAATCACTTGCTGGCTGGTGTTTGTGGTGGCAGGGGCCATCGATGCAGCAGGGGTACAACTATTTTGCATCCCCTGGAGCATTTGCCCCTGGGGCGCCGTAGCCTGGCATCGTGTCTCCGGCAGGGGCAAGCACTGGGGAGGTCTCACTGAGGAGCATGGTGCACCCAGGGCAGCAGGTCTGAGGGGCTGCTTTCTGCCCCCGGTGCTGGGCGGTGGTGCCCCGCCGCTCCCCCTGCCATGGCTGTGCTGTGTCCCCTGGCAGGTGTGATTTTCCCCTACCACCCGCGCCTCGGGCGCTACTCTCTCAACTACCACGAAGCGCAGCAGGCATGCCTGGAGCAGGACGGCATCCTGGCCTCCTACGACCAGCTGCACCAGGCCTGGCTGGAGGGCCTGGACTGGTGCAATGCGGGCTGGCTGGACGACGGCTCCGTGCAGTACCCCATCTCCCGGCCCCGGGAGCAGTGCGGCCGCAAGGACACGCCCGTTGGCGTCCGCAATTACGGCTACCGGCACAAGGACGACGAGCGCTACGATGCCTTCTGCTTCACCTCCAACCTCAACGGTAAGGCCCTGCTCTTCCCTGGGCCTGGGGCGGCCAGGGCAGCGTCTGGGCCCAGAGGGCAATGCTCCAGTAATTGGGACTGTTCTTGGGTGGCAGGCAGGGCTGGAGGGACCCCAGGGAGGGTTTGAACGCAATATGGTGCTTAATTCACTAAGGTGCTGGTGGGGAAAGGTCATGGTAGGGAGGGGAAACTGAGGCACAAGTGAACGCACCATGCACAAACTCCTGCCAGACACTCAGCATGGGGATGGACCCTGCAGGGAGGCGATTCCCTGCATCCAGCTGGGTCTCCCCCACCCCTGGCATTGCTGAGGGCACGAGTGTGGGTGCCCGGCTCATGGAGCAGGGCATAGGGAGGCTCGGGGCCTTCTGTGCCTGCAGAAGTGGCTCCTGGGGGCTGGGACCAGCCCCAAGCCCCACTCAGCACCGCCTCTCCATCAGTCCCTGCCCAGGCTGGCACCTCCGGACCCTGCAGCAGGGCAGCGATTGCTCCTGCTGGAAATGTCAAGACTTTTCATAAGAAGAAGCAGCCCCTGGAGCTGCAAAGAGCAGAGTGATTCCTGCTCCCGGTGTCCAAGCCCACAGGCCCTCGCTCCCCCCGCCACAGTGCTGCTCGTTGCACCAGATCCTGCTCTGGGAGAACCAGAGATCTGCCCCTCAGCTCCTGGCTCCAGCGTGTGCCAGCCCCAGACCAGAGGCTGCAAGTCAGCCCCTCGGCCCAGCCGGCCGGGCTGGCTGCTGACAGGCAGCCCAGAGAGCCAGGTCCGGCTGGGCACTGCTAGAGAGCAGGTAGCGTGCAGGGACACACCATGCGGGGGTCGTTTGACCCCTGCAGTCTTTCCTGCCCGGAGCAGGGGGTGGATCTCACAAGGCCCCTTGCAGCCCTAAACTTGTGTGTGTGCATGCATGCACGTGCAGATGTGATTTCCCCCTCCCCAGAGAGCGCTGGCTGCCCTGCCCCGGCCCACGCGGCCCCGCATCATGCCAGGTGGGCACTAGCTCATCTCTCTGCAGCCTTGCTCTGCCCAGGGCTGCAGGAATTGCTGAACCAGATTGCATCCCTGCCTCTACCTGTCAGGCGTACCGCATCTGGCCTGGCCCTACGCTCCCCACCACCCCCATCATAGAAGCCTTCCTCCCTTCCCCCCAGAAATGCTCCATCCCCATTACAGGAGCCCAGACGCGGCTGGGACTTTATCCCCTGCCGGCAGCACCTGGCGCCCAGGTGAGGCCATGACCTCCCTGCTCATTGGCCCAGGGCGGTGGCACTCAGGAAGGGGCAGGCAGAGGATTAATTAGGTGCTGAAACAGTGGAGGAGGGTCATTAAGGGTCTCAGCCAGGTGCTGCAGGGGCAGCAGAAGTAGAAGAGCAGGTGGGGGACCTGGTGCCCCAGAGCGGGGCCCGGCAGCAGGAATGGGGACCCCTGAGGTGGGGGTTACACCCCAGCCTTGCCACACTGCTCACAGGGCTGGGGGGTCCTTCCATGCATGGGCACCCCCGGGGGCCCTCCTTTGCGCTCTCGGGGTGCAGCCTGCCCAACCCCTGCCCCCCACATAGAGGGAAGTCCCTGCCGTCTCCTCCCCAGCTGCCCCCAGGGTGGGTGAGTTGCAGGGCAGCCCCACTGCCCCCGCTTCCCCCCTCCCACGAGCGCTATCAAGTATTACTAAGCAAATCCCTGCGTTACAAATGTCTCTGGAGTGAATTCGATCAGCATTGATCATCCCTGACCACGCAGGTCTGGGCAGGAAGGGTAAGGGGTCGGTGCAGCGGTGAGCTAGGCAGGGCTCTGGCTCGGGGGCTCTGGAAAGACCCCTCCTCCCACCCCACAGCCCCCTCTCTGGAGCAGGGGGAGGCCAGGAAGCTGGAGGGTCCCCCCGGGGCGCCAGGATCCAACCTTCGAGCTGCAGGAGCTGCCTGATGTCTGGGCTTCTCTCTGCACTAAAATCATCTCCCTGCCCCCGTGACAAATGTCCCCTTCCAGCTCACTCCAGTATCCCTGGGAGACCAGTTGCACCAGATCCCAGCAGGAACTGGGCTGAGACCTGCCCATCTCGAGTCTTGTGCAAGGTCCTGCGTTCCCGGGCCGGAAGCAAGGGGAAGGGGCAGTAGCAGGGAATTGCGGGGGAGAGCGCCGGGGATGATGGATGAGGCCCGAGCCCAGCAAGACAAATCGGAGCCGGGGGAGCCATCCCTGCGCACAGATTACTTGGCCCGGTGGGGCCATGGGGGAGGGGAGGGGAGGGCAGCGGGCGACCGCGGGGGCTCTGCAGATGTTTATTTAATCGTGGCAGGCAGGATAAATTGCGGGCAAAGCAGACACAGGCCAGGCCGCGGTGCCACGGCACCCATCAATCTTGCTGCAGCCAGGTGTGCGCTTCCAGGCCTGCCTTCGCTGCAGTGCGCCCAGGCGGACTCGGGGTCCCTGCGTCCCTCCCCAGCCCCTGCAAAGGCTGATGGCGCAGGTAACCCCGGCTCCTCGAGGGGCAGAGTGTGCGCCGCTCCGGCCCAGCTGCGGGGAGGCTGCACCTGTGCAGGTGATGCTGGGGTGGAGGAGGGCCCAGACGGGGCCTCAGGGACCCCGTGGAGGTGCTGTATGGGCCGTGGGGCTGCAGCCAGGTCCTCCCGGCCTGCACAGATGGGGGCATGGGGTCCAATGTGTGGCATAGGCCCCTTTTGCGCATGCCTCCCACGCAAGGGCGGCAGGCACAAGCCCACCTGGGCTCAGGCCCTGGCAGCTTGGTGCCCCCAGCCTGGCATGAGGACCCCCAAGCCCACGGGGAGCTGCCCTTCACAGCCGCTTGCTCTCACCCCTGCAGGCAAAGTCTACTTCCTGAAGACCTACCGCAAGCTGAGCTACCCCGAGGCCGTGCAGGCCTGCAAGGACAACAGGGCAGTGGTGGCCAAAGTGGGGCAGCTTTACGCCGCCTGGAAGATCCAGCTGCTGGACCGGTGCGAGGCCGGCTGGGTGGAGGACGGCAGCATCCGCTACCCCATCGTCAACCCCCGGGCGCGCTGCGGGGGCCGTGAGCCCGGCGTCCGCAACCTGGGCTTCCCGGACAAGAAGTACAAGCTCTTCGGGGTCTACTGCTTCAAGAAGGCGGGCGAGGTGGCCCCCAAGCAGGTGTCCAGCAAGGGGAGGCCTCTCTGGGTGTGAGGGGCAGGGGCTGTCCCCCCAGCCCGGACAGCGCTGCTCCTGCAGCCATCAGACACGTGCTCCAGCGGGAGACGGCGACCGCAGCAACTGCCCCCTCCAGCCCCCAGCTCCTGGCAGGGAGGACCACGGCCCTGGCCACGGAGCAGCGGGACCCGGCTCCTGGCTGCCAGAACTGCACGCAGGATGGGAGCCCCCTCTCCCGCTTCCCGTGGCAGGGACAGTCCCGGGCGCAGCAGGCCAAGGAGGGCGCTGGCAGGAGGTCCTCGCCCCGCACAAGGGCAGCGAGGCTCCATGCATGGGGGGGTCATTCTGCAACCGCTGCCCCTCACCGCCCTGCCCTGCCCTGCATCGCCCGCGCAGCCAGACTCCTCTGCGGCGGTCTCCTCCTCCACTGGGGCTTGGAGCACCCCTCCCAGGCGTCCTCTGCTTGCACAGGGGCCAGGCTGGCCCAGGCCGCTGTCCTGCAGCTTCCAGAGCCTCCTCCTCTACCCAGGTTGGGTTGGGCAGACCTGGCAGCACTGCGGCTGGGGCTGGCAGAGACCTTGCTGTGCTTCTCAGAGACCTGTGGGGTCAGGGCCTGCAAGGGCCCAAGGCTGCCCCAGAGCCATGCCCTGGTGATGACCCTCCACTGAGCATGGCCTGGAGGCCAGCGATGCCATGCAGATGGACGAGCCAGAGGAGCGCATGAGGCACAATCCCTGCTGGGACATTGCCCCTGCCCACCCCCCCCTCTGTGCCTCTGCCCTGTACCATGCACTTTTCAAAGGAAGCTGAGGAGGAAACTCAGGCCCAGAGAGAGGAAGACCCTGGGTGTGCTCATGCCCAGGCCAGTGCCCTGCCAGGGGGCACAGAGCCATGGCAGAAGCTCAGCCTGCTGCCCCCTCACTGCCTCTCCGAGGAGGATGGGCACTGCCCGCTGGTGCAGACTCAGCACGTCTGGACCCATCTCCCCAATGCCGCCCTACCAGAGAGCAGGACCCAGAGGATGACCGCTGGGGAGGCCCATGCGGGTGGCCTGGCTGCAGCTTCCCTTGGCCGAGTTACACCCAGGGGTCACAGAGCTTTTTCCAAGGGCTGGACATCAGTCCGACTTCCTCATGACAGCCCGGGCACAGCACCAGCCTCCCTGCCCCGAGGGCACGGCCTGCATGGGGCTCAGCTCTACAGGGTCAGTCACCACTCTGGGTCCGTCTGCCCGGCTCCAGCTCTGAGACGCCTGCCATAGCCAGCACCGGGACCATGGGGCATTGTCATGTGGGACCCCATCCTGCCAGGGGCTGAGGGCCTTCCTCTGGTGGGCCCAGACCTGCATGTCAGACTGAGAGTGAGGGGAAGGGCCCATGGTAAGAGCACCGGGTCTGGCTCTGGGTTCAGGGGGAGGTTACCCGGTGCCCGGGGTGGGGACCTGCCTTCCTGCCGCCCTGCAGATCCCCCGGGTGGGCGCGTGCCAGGGGCTCATGAGCCCCTCCTGTCCCGCTGCTCCTCCTTGCTCGTAGCGCGGTGCCCACCCTCCCCGCTGCATGCAGGTGGCCGCCTTCCCCCAGTGGCAGAGCCGCTGGACTCGCTGCAACGCTGCCCATGCATGCTTTGGGTGCTAGCTGCATGGCCTGCATGCATCGCTGTGCGAGGCCCTGCTAGACACTGCCAGGGAGGAGAGAGGAGGGGCCCAGTCGCTGGGGGTTGCTTTCAGCTCCGCCGGGGCTCCCTGCCCGAGCCGGGTTGGGGGTCAGGTGGGTGGTGGCTGTGGTGCCAACACCAGCTCTAGACACAATAAAGACCTGGCAGCTAATGGAGACCCATGGGCTCCCGCCTCTCTCTCCTCTGCAGCCTCCCCCACGCACTTCCCTCCTCACTCCCCGGTGCCTCCAGTGGGTCCCTCTCCAGGCTGGCACCCCAATGCCCGCTGACACTTGAGGGTGGGCCCTGCACCCAGCCCAGCTCCAGGGAGGGTACAGGGCTGGGATGCAATATCCAGGCTCCGGCGCGGTGGGGGCAGGCACCCAGGGAGGGTGCCCCGCCATGGGGCAGTGCCCTGGGACACTCCCCTTGCCTAGCGCACAGCAGCAGCCGCCCCCAGGGGGGCTGCATCGCTGGAGGGTCTGGTTCTTCTCTCTTGCCCAGTGGCAGTGGGTGGGACACGGTGGCAGCGTGGGGCCCAGCGCTTCTGTGTGTCTATGTGCGTGTGTGTGTGCATGTGTGTGTGCACGTATGTGCGTGTGCATGTGTGCGTGCACGCACCGATCCACCCTCAGGGAGCTCCTCCCCCTCCTCCCTTGCTGTAGCTGGGCCCATTTGGCCTTCACCTCCTGCTGGGGTGGGGTGGGGAGGGGGGGCACCAGAGGCCCCAGGCAGCGCCCACGTCTGGTTTCCCCTCTTCCTGGTGATGCCTTTGGGGGACGGGGCTGCCAGCCCTGCTGCCCCATGTCCTGGGCAAGGCAGTGGCAGCTCACCCAGACACCATCCCGCTGCTGTCTTTGCCCCGAACCCAGACCCTGCCCCCTGCCCAGAGCTGAGCAGATACACCTGGCAAACACCCCACAGCCAGCCCCGGCTCAGCCCCATCTGCCCCCAGAGCCAGCCGCAGGCAGATGCCCCCAGGGCAGGGGAGTCTGCCCCGGCTCTCGTCCCCCACCAATCCGTGCCCCAGATACGAGGGAAAGACACGGGCTAAAAATAAACGAGGAGCTGGGGGGACTGGGCCGGAGGATCCATGCGTGTGCAGGTGCCACGCTCCGGGCACCTCAGCTCCCCTTCCTGCAATGGGCATTGCTCGCAGGCCCAGATGAACCGAAGGGGCTGCACTGCCCCCCTGTCTGACCCCTCCTGTCTAGTCCCCCCTACCCCCCACTCCACAAGGACGGGCAGGCCCAGCCGGGGCTTATTAACTGTTAAAAAAATTTATTAAAATGTCCAGCGGTCCAGAAACGCGGCGGGCCAGGGCCAGGGGGGACACGGAGGGCACCGCGGCCACACACACCTACCCGGACCGATGACACATGGGGAGGGGAAGGGGGCAAGGGGGGTCCATAAACCCACCGGGAGGGGCCCGATCCTGTTGCCCTCCGGGGAAACGTGACTCCTTGTGCGTGGGGCCCAGAGCTGGGGCGGGGAAGAAGGGACTGAGACCCCCGGGGGCGAGGGGAGCCCCTTCCCCTCCACAGGCAGGGGCTGCCTCCACCCCAGGGGTTTCCAGACCACCCGTGGGGAGGAGAGGACCGGCTGCCTGGTTGGCGGGGACGGGGCAGGCCCGAGTCCTGGGGTGAGAGGCGCAGGGCTGGGGCCGCGGGGCGCTGCTCCGGGGTAGGGAGGGGCCCTGCAGGGCTGGGAGCTCCGTGTCCAGCCTGGCCGCCCTGTCAGGCCCGGCCCTGCCCTGGGGAAGGGGGACCGCGGGGGCGGGATTGTTCCCATCACAAACACGTCTCGTCCCGGGAGTGGAGGGGAGGGCGGGGGGGTTGTGCTTCCTCGTCACCAGCCCCTAGAAGCCGCGGCCCTCGTCCAGCCAGGCGGGCGGGTGCGGCCGGCGGTGTTTTCGCCGCTCCTTGCGGGGCTGGTGGCGGCGGTGCGGGCGGTGTGGGTGGCTGCGGTGGCGGCGGTGGTGGCGCCGGGTTCGGTGCGACCTTCTGGCTACCGGCAGCAAGGAGAAGCAGGGGGGTCGTTACTGGGGGACCCCCCCATACCCACCCCGGGGGGTGCACAAAGCCTGTCCCCGGGGCCCGCCCAGCCCCGTGCCCCGCGGCACTAACGTCTTGTGCAGAGGAGCTTGGGCCGGTCCCACTTCCCGTTGCTGTGGCACTTGACGGTGGGGACGTGGCGGGGCATGAAGCCGTCGGCGCACTGGTACCGCACCGTGGCGTGGATGCTGTACTTCTCCTTCCTCCTGCCCACGGGGAAGGCGTTGTCCACCTCGGGCGGCGGCCCGCACAGCACTGCAGGGCACAGGGCGGCTGTCACAGCCCCGCCCGCCTCTGCCCGCCGGCCCCCCACCCGCGGGCGTGCAGCGGTCTGGCTAAGGGACGTGCCCGAGGGCAGGCGGGATGTCTGTGGCACAGCAAATGGAGCCTGTGCCAGGCCTGGCAGCCTGGAGCACGGGAAGCGGGGCCGGGAGCCAGCTGACCCAGCGCTGCCCCCTCGCACGTGGTGCATTAAGGGAGGGGGCTCCTGGAAGCTGAGCTCGTCTGCCCCCCGCAGCCCAGCCTGGCTCCAGCCTGCGCTGCGGGGCAGGACCTGGCCTCCCGTCCGGCCGCGCCCGGGCTCACGCCCACAGCGGGCTGCCTGGCAAGGGGCCCGCGCTGCTGAGAGTTAAGCAGCCATGGGGGAAGGGGGGGGGTCTGGCCTGGCTGCTGCCAGTTTATGAGCCCCCCCCACAACACACACACACACACACACACACACACACCCTCCCCCTTAAAAAAAATAATCAGGCAGCTCCCCCCAAGCCGCAGGTTTCCAGCTTCCTCTCTCGGCCTTGGGGGCTCCCCTCCCCCCAGCTCCTGCCTCTCGGGGGGCAGCAGAGGCGCCTGTCGAGGGAGGAAGGGCTGGAAGGTCCCCACCGGGCCCGGGAGCAGGGCCTGAGCCAAGGGCCAAGCTCCGCGTGCCGGGAACGGGGTGGGAAGTCCGGGGGCGGCAGCCTCCCCTCCTGCCCCGCACGCCTACCCTTTGCCCTTGCTGCCGTGCTGGCCGTGTTGGAGCACGGCTCTGCCACCCTTGGCACGGCTCTGGGCCCAGGGGCTAAGCACTGACTTTGACCCACCCTGGGCCGTAAGCGCTCATCCTGGCCTACCGGGGAAAGCAGCTTGCACTATGCCCATGGCTATATCCATGCCCATATGACTATGGCTACGCCCATGGCTATATCCATGCCCATATGGCCATGCCCATGCCCAGCCCCGGCCCCATTAGGTGCCATGTCCACATCCCAAGACAATATATAGTCCCCCCAGCCCCTTCTTTCCCAGCCAGCAGGTGCCAGGCTGGCTCCGCGGGCAGGTGGAGGGAGCGGGTACCTGTGCCCTTCTTGCAGATGTAGGGCAGGTTGTAGTTGCAGGGCACGTCGTTCCACTTGCCAATCTCGTGCGACACCAGCACCACGCAGTCCTCGCCGCCCGCGAAGAAGTTGTCGGGCTGGTTCTCGCGCCAGTTCTCGTATTGCTGGGGGGCACCGGCAGCTGTCACGGCCCGGCCTCCCGCCCCACTGCCCGCGGGCTCCGTGCAGCATGGCATGGCGCCGCCTCTCCCTAGCACAGGGGGATTCGGCTCCCGCCCCCGGGGCTCACCAGGCCAGTGTTGTCGGTCCACTGGAAATCCCGCTCCACGATGCGGTCGTTGAGCCCAATCCAGGTGTTCTCGTGCCCGAAGCCTGCGGGGAGTCATGCACGAGGGGGTCACCAGGGCGGGCGCTGCCCAAGCCAGGGGCCTCCGGGAGAGGGAGCCGGGCAAGGACCCCTGCTCTGTGCCCGGGCCAGCCCCGGTCGCCCCCCAGCCCCGCGGGGAGCCCGTACTGTTGATGAAGCCGTGCTCCTCCTGCGAGTGGATGCTGGTGAGGTGCCCGGCGCGGCGGCGGCAGTCACGCTCCGCGTCCTCCCAGGAGCGCCGGTGCGCGAAGTAGCGGTAGCAGTGGCCCTGGAACTTGTGCCAGTTGTGGTCGCAGCCCTCCGTGTCTGCGGGGCAGCCCGAGTCAGGAGGGAGCCGGGCCCGGGGCTGGACGGGCAGGGAAGGGAGGGGAGGGGAGCTCGGGGTTGCACCCCACTCCCTCCAGGCCTCGGGCCGGAGTCTCTGTCCCGCACCCCCATACCTTTCTCGCAGAGGCTGCCCCCGTAGCTGGGCAGGCAGAGGCAGACGAAGGAGTTGATCTCGTCGATGCAGGTGCCTCCGTTCTGGCAGGGGCTGGACAGGCAGTCGTCGATGTCTGCCGGGGAGACACGGGGACCAGCCCCCGGACACACGTGAGCCCACCCGCGCGCCCGGCCCCGCAGGGCAGGGGTTGGAGCTCCGCGTGACGGGGTGGGGCGGGGGCACACCGGGCCCGTCTCAGGTCCTGCAGCCCCCCACTCACCGATCTCGCAGTTCTCCCCGGTGAAGCCCGGGTCGCAGGTGCAGCTGGAGACGCTGCCGTTGGACTGGCAGGTGCCGCCGTGCAGGCAGGGGTTGTTCTCGCAGGGGTCGGCGGGGGCTGCGGGGCACAAGCGCAGGGCGGGGTGAGGCAGGGCCGGACCCCGCTTCCCCTCCTCCCGGCAGCCGCAGGGCACTCTCCCGGTCCCACCCGGCGGGTCTCCCGGGACAGGGAGGCAGCATCTCCGGGAGCGACCTCTCCTGACTCCCCGCGGTGGCAAGGGCCTGTGAGATCTGGGCACCGAGCAGCGCTTCCTCCCTCGCCTGGGCCCTGGCACGGGGCAGGGGGAGGGCCACAGAGCCGCAGGCACGACCCCAACCCGGCCTGCCCCAGCTGCGGGCCGCTGACGGCCCCCTGACCCCAGCTCGACGGCAGCCCCAGGCCTCCCTTAGCTCGCTGCGCCGGGCGCCGGCACCTCCGAGCTGCTGCATCCTCTAAATCCCCGCCTCGCCCTTGCCCGGCCCGGCCTGGAGCTGTCGTGACACCGCGGGAGAGGCCGCCCGCCTGTGCCGTCTAGCCCCTGCCCCGGCTCCGACAGCCCCGTGCCTCCCCCGCTGCACCCCCGGCTGCCCCCCAGCAACACCGGGCCTTTCTCTCTCTCTCCCTTCCCCAGCCCCAGCTCCACGAAGCTCCGCGCGGGGGTCTCCGTGCACCGGGTGGCCCCGCGGCGCGGACCGGACACACGGAGCCGGCCCGGAGCGCAGGAAAGACCGCGGCTCTTACTGGCACCCCGCGGTCCATGCACCGGCGCACCGCGGCACATCCCGCCCCTCCGGGGCCCGGCTGGGAGCTGCTGCAGTGCTCAGGGGCCCCGGGGACCAGACAGCCCAGCTGGGCGCGGCGACCAGGGGAACACCGGGCCAGGCTCCAGCCGGGCCTTCCCCCGCGGAGCCCAGCCGGCTCTGACGCCCCGCCGGCTCCCCGGGGCTGGCTGCCGGCCGGGCGCTGCCTCTTTAAGGAGGCACAAAAGCAGGAGCCGGCTGCAACCTCCTCGCGAGTCCCCGCAGAGCCTGCGCTGCCGATTTGAATCGCTAATTCGGAGTTCAAATCCCAGGTCCCGGTAATTTAATTAGCTCGTCTCCTGCACAGCTGGCTCCCGAGCAGCTCGGCGGCTGCAGGTAGGAGCAGGGCCAGAAATAGGCTGCCCGGGGAAGGCAGCGGGGCCGGGCCGGCCCCAAGCGCGCGCGCGCCCGGGAGAGGCCCCGGGGCTGCGGCAGAGCCGGGCTGGCGCAGCGGCGGCACTCACCCAGCACGCTGTCGTTGCCGTCGCCCAGCCAGGCCCCGATCTCCGCCTCCCCGAGGAAGGGCAGCGCCGGGTCCTCGCCGCTGCCGCCGTCCGGGCTCTCGGTCCTGGCCCCGGCCCCGTCCAGCCCAGCCGAGGGCAGCGCAGGGGGCTCCGGGCCGGGAGCCGCCGGCAGCACCCCGGTGGGCGACTCGGGCAGGGGCCCCCGGGGAGCGGCGGTGGCGCCCGGGCCGTGTGCCAGCAGCGGGGCCGCAGCCGCAGGGCCCCGCGCCGTCGGCGGCTGCTCGCTCCGCGCGTCCCCTCGGGCAGGGGCCCCGCTCCGCAGCGCCTCCGCGCCGGAGCTCCCTGGCAGCGCGGGGGTGGCCCCCGCCGGGCCCGCTGCGGGCGGGTGGGTGCGGGCGGGCTCCGGGGTGGCCCCGGCGGCTCCTGCGTCCTGCTCGCTCCCGGTCACCGGCTGCGCGGTCCCCAGTGGCTCGGGGGGGCCTGGATCCCGGCCGGCGGCCCAGGGCGGTACCTCGTCGGGCCGTGTCAGCGCCAGGGCGGCGTCGGGCTGCGGCTCAGCGGGGCGGCTGGCGGCCGGGAGCTGCCCCGGGGCCCAGCGGGCAGTGGTCGGGGATGGGCGATCCTCCTCCTGGGGACCGGGGGTCCTCCCGGGCGGCGCCGCCTGTCCCTCCTCTGCGCTGTCCTCCTGCTCCTGGCCCCAGGGGTCCCCTCCTGCAGCCGCGCTGCCCAGGCCGGGCTCCCCTGCCTCTCCCGGCGGGGCTCCTTCCCTGCCGGCCCCCTCCCAGGGCTCCGGGGCGCCGGAGCTCTCCGCGTTGGCCGGGACCCCCAGGCTCTCGGTGAAGGTCACGGCCTGGAAGCTGAGCTCCGCGGCGCCGCTGCCGTCGCTGCCCCCGGGCGGAGGCGACGCCGAGATCGCTGAGCCGGGGCCGAGGGGGACACGGCCGCCCTCCTCGCTGGACGGCGGCTCCCCGGAGAGCTCCTCCGGCTCCTCCCCCAGCTGCGGGTGATCCCCGCGGGCCCTGGCGCCGGCGGGAGCGTCTGCCGCCCCGGCCAGGGGGGCTCCGGAGGTGGCGGGACCGGGCGGGCGCACAGGCGGCGTCAGGCGAGCCGGGGTGCTGGGCGCTGCTCCCTCCGGGCCAGCCAGCCCCCCACCGTCGGGGCCGGCCGTCGGGGCCGCTTGCTCCACCTCGGGGCTCTCGCTGCCCGGGGCCGGCTGGTCTCTCGGGGCGGGGGGCGACGGGGTGGGCGGGGGGCCGCGGTGCTCCGGTCCCGGCGGCTCTGCAACACACACACGCGCCCTCAGTGCCGCACAGGGGCCGGGGCTGCGGGCTTGCTCGGGGGGCGGACGAGGAAGAGAGCGGGGCTCTCGGGCCCCGCAGGTGCCCGCACGTGCGGCGGCAGCAGGTGCGCGGATTGCTCATGCAAATGCAGTCGCTATGCAAATCACCACGCGCATTAAAAATAGCCCCGCTGCCGGCGCACCGGCTCGGCTCTTCCCTGCCGGGTGCCGGGTGCCCCGGGGCGGGGGTGCTCCCCCCCACCCGGAGCCGGGCTCAGGGCCCTCGGTGCTGGGCATCCGCCGATCCGTCCCGGCAAGGGTTGCCATGGCTACTGTCTCCTCGTCACTCTGGCAACGTCTGGGGGGGGGGGTCGTTAGCAGCCACCTGATGGGGGGAGGATGCGGCCCCCGCAGGCTGCCGGCTCGCGTCGGAGCGGAGCGGAGCCGAGACGAGACGAGACGGGGGCGGCGGCGGGCCCGGCCGCGGGGCTCTGCGGGGGGAAGGGGGCAGGAAGGGCCGGGCAGGGGGGGTCCCGCAGGGGTCGGACGCTGGAGCCTCCCCCCCCCGCGCACCGGCTTCTCCTCCCGCGCCCCGCCGCGCAGGATGGAGCCCCGCGGGCAGCGGGAATCGGGCCCAGCCCTCCCCGTTGTGACTGCTTAATCACACGGTAATTGCTGCCTAGGAGCAGGGAGCTATTGGCAATTAAGTCATGATTATAGGCTGGATCTTGGGAGCCCTCCCCCCCCAAGCCAGAGCACGGGCCCGGTTCTGCGCGGGGCGGGGTGGTCACACGGGGCCCACTGGGATGCAGCCCCCTCCCCGCCGGGACAGGTGTGGGGTTACTCACGGTAGCCGGCCACCCCCTCCACTTCGTTGGAGAAGGGGTAGGCCCCCTCCCCAGCATCAGGCTCCACAGTGATCCCCGGCATGGTCAGCATCTCCACCGCGTTGGCCGCGACGCCTCTTGCCTCCTGCGCCAGGAAGGGGGGCTCCGTGCTGCCCCGCTCCGTGCCTTGGCCCCCTTGCCCGTGCTGCAGCTGGAAGTAGCGGCCATTCAGCCCCGAGTAGATGCTCTTCCTGGTGGGCTGGGGGGTGCTGGGCGCGGGCCGGGGCTCCTCGGAGGCGCCTGGGCCGGCCAGCTCTGGCCCGTCGGCAGCAGAGGTCCCCGGGCGGTGCTGGGCCCCGGCAGAAGGCGTTGTGGGGGAGGCTGATGGGGCGCTGGTGGCAGGCCCCAGCGGGACCTTCATGGCAGGGTGATGGGAAGGGAAGACAGGCAGCTTGACGGCATCACTGGGCTCCTCCAGGCCTGTGAGATCTGCTTGCACGGGCAGCAGCTGGCTGGTGCTGGGCACCCCCTCCCAGGTGCCGGCCGGGGTGCCCTGCAGAGGCCCCTGGTCCACCATGTTCAGCAACTCGTCCTCACCCGGCCCAGCTGCAGGGGAGGCCGTGACGGGAGCCAGCGCCGTGCTGTCCTCTGCCAGCACCCTGGGCCCTGCTGTCCACTCGGGGCCTGTGTCAGGGGGTGCTGGGTGCTCCCCAGCTGGGCTGGCGGGCACGGGCTGCAGCTGCTCATCCTCGGGCAGGGCCGGCCCCACCAGCCTGTGCAGGAGGCCGAAGTGATCCCGGGGCACCTCCCGGGAGTCCCCGGACGTGCTGAGGTCCTCTCGCTCCCGTGGGAACAGCTCGTTGTGGCCCGGGGAGGGCAGCTCCTCCTCGTGCTCCACCAGAAGGTTGTCCATGCCCAGCAGGTCGGGTGCCCTGGGGCTGCTCTGCCCCTCCAAGGCTGCCCTGCTCTCCGGTCTCTCCTGCACTGGCGCATCCTGCTTCTCCAGCCCCGGGGGCGGCTGCTGGTGTGCTGCGGAGACAGGAGCAGGAGCTGAGCCTGAATTGCTCCGGCGTGTGCTGGGGACCAGACTCACATGCTGCCAGGGCCCGGCGTGGTGTCAGGGGAGCTGAGCAGGGAGGTGTCTAAAGGCCGGGGCAGGGAGTCACGCGGCGGGGGGCGTTGCAGAAGCCCCAGTGCCCTGTGAAACTCCCACCTGGAGCCCTGTGAGCTGTTTGGTCCCGAGACCCCCCTGCAAGGGGCCAAGGCAAGGCTAGGGGTGCCCCGGCATGCTGCTGGCCTGGCCACCCTCCAGGGCCGCTGTGTGCATGACCAGCCCCACACCCATGGCCCCAGCACCAGCAGGGCCCTCCTCCAGCTACGGCGCAGCCCCCTGCTCTCCTGGCATTCAGTGCCTCGAGTCACTGCTGGGATTCATGCCCTGGGGCTGGTGCCACACTTGGCTGCCCCCCAGCCCTGGCTCTGGCAGGGACGGGGCACCCTCCCATGCTGACAGCTGCCCTTGCCCTGGCTGGGGCGAGGCTGCAGCAGCCCGAGGGGAGGTCTCCCCCATGCATGTCCCTGCTGGAGGCCAAGGCACCAGCCCTGCACCACGGAGGGTGCGGGGAAGAGGCACGTCCCCCCATCCCTCCTCCCCTGGCTGCTGCGCCCTGACAGGTTTATTCATGGAGCAATCTGGGCCGCTCTCTCCGTGCCCAGCGCCCTCATTTATCTGATTAATTCCCCAATTAAATATTCATCCGAGGCAATTCTGCCGCCCGAGCCCATCGATCCCCACACAGCCCCAGGCGGCAACTCCGCCCGGGGTCTCCCCCTGCTTGAGGGAGGGGGGGCCGGGGGTTTCCAGGATTAAGAGGCAGGAACCAGCTGCCAGGAGGGGTCTGGAGCTCCCAGGGTGGGGCTGAGCATCACTCCTGTGCTCCAGCCACCGTTGTGGCCCCCGACAGAGCTAGCACCACCGGGCAGGGTGCAGAGACCCTCCTCTCTGTCCAGCATTGGTAACACGCTGACCGCCTGGTGCCAGGGGCACCCTCTTCCCCCATTGCCCCTTTGCTTGGGGACCCTCATCCCTCCCCATTACCCCCTAGATCCATCCATGCCTCATGGAGCTGTGTGGAGCTGTCCCCAGGTTGCATCGCAGTGCGGAAAGGCCTGGGACTCTCCCCCCCAGCCCTCGCCACCCCCAGCCCACCCTGGTACCTCTGTAGCAGTAGGCATCGAACTTGGAGGCCGGGTCAGGGAAGCCGGTGCGGTTGGGGAACTGGTACACGGTCCGCACCCCTGGCTCGTCCCCGCCGCACTTCTTGCGTGGGATGCTGATGGGGTAGCGGACGCTGCCATCGGCCAGCCAGCCCGGGTCGCACTGGTCCAGCCCACTCTGCCACGCCAGGTGCAGCTGGCCCGTGGTGGCCAGCACGGCCCCGTGACTCTGGCACTGCTCCCGGGCCCCCTGGGCGGTGAGCCGCCCAGGCGTGGAGACGTAAAACACTTTCCCTGCAGGGGCGAGAGCAGCCCGGTGAGAGTGGGCCAACAGCCAGCGGGGTGCTGCAGGGGCTGGGTGGCCTGACTGCCGTGCAGCTGTTTCTGGGGTGGAACAGCAGTTTAGCAGCGCTTGGTACCAGCCCGTTGTGGGTGAGGTGGTTGGCAGGACCAAAGAAGTGGTTGGCAGGAGCAAAGAGGCGGTTGGCAGGAGCAAACCAGAAACCACGAGCAGGGCTGAGGGTTGGGTGGGAGCTCAGGCTTGGGAACATGTCAGGAACCTGCAGTGCTAGCGAGTGCTCAGAGACTGGCCTCTTCCCCTGGCAAACACCCCATCCAGCACCCACTACCATCCGGCTGGGCGACCACGGCCCCGCCGCTCCTGGAGTTTCCACCCAGACCCCGTGCAGACACGCATGCCTTGGCACCGCAGAGCGGAGCCGGGCCAGGGCCGGGAAGCCAAACCCGCTGCTCAAGGTCAGCAGGAAGGATTCAGGTGCACAACAGCCATAAATCCTGCCCTGCTCCACCGTGAAATCAGCATCCGTCAGGCTGGGGACATGGGAGCCGAGGGACGGGTTTTTAACGTCTTCATTACTTCAGCAACAAGGCGCAGCCAGGTGCATCCCCTAGGGTGGCATGGAGCCACCAGTGCGGCGCCGAGCCGGCAGGATGCCTTCCCGGAGACGGCACTGATGGAGCCACGCACTGAGGTTGAGAGCAGGCTGGGGGGATGGATGTGGAGCAGAGGCAGGGGCTGCTGGAGAGGGGAGGCGGAGGAGGCTGGCAGATGGAGAGCAACCCCTGCAGAGCCAATGACCCAGCCCCCAGCCCCGGGGAGCAGTCGGCAGAGCCAGCCCCCGGCAGAGCTGTGATGGCCCTGCCTTACCTTGGAGCTCCCTGGCATAGCAGTAGACATCGTAAGCTTCATCGGCTTCCCTCTGCCCGTAGCTGCGGACGCCCGGGAGGCTGTTGCGGTCTCCGTAGCAGCCAGGTCTGGAGTGCGTGATGGGGTACCTGTGGGGCAGCAGTGCCAGGGGCGTCTGGACCAGCCCAGAACTGTCCTCCTCTCCTGCGCCTTTGGGAAGCAGCAGCACAGACCCTCCCTCCCCCAGCACAGCGCCGGGGGGCTCTGGAGCATGGGCACACAGGCCGGGGGCTCCCCAGTGCTCAGGGCGCAGCAGGACCAGGCACCGCGGAGCTTGGGCAGCAGCTCCCGAGCGCAGCCATGCAGAAACCCAGCTGCCCCACCGCAGCCCCGGTCCCGGCAGGGCGGGGAGCAAGCAAGGCCCCATACCTGACGCTCTGGTCTGACAGCCAGCCGGCATCGCAGTTGTCGTAGCCGTCCTCGAAGGCTGCCTGCAGGTGTGCGGGCGAGGCAATGAGGGCCGAGCTGTCCCGGCAGGCACGCCGCGCCTCCGCAAAGGTCAGTGCGTAGCGGTTGCTGGCGGCCCGGTAGTGGAACACGACACCTGGGCGGGGGGCAGCAGTGTGGGCACGCGGAGCTGGGGAGGCAGCTGTGGGGCCCTGGCAGCCTGGGCATGGGCCTTTGCAGAGTGCCTCCATGGCAAGGCGGGTGCCAGGGGCTGCACAGGTCGCACCAGGCACCAAGGTCTCTGCTTCACCAGCAACGTGATTGTGCCAGCGTGCCCCAGACCCCTTCCATCACCGAAACCCAGGGGCACAGGGGCGAAGGAGCTCACCTGTCACCTCCAGGGGCAGCAGGTCCTGCTCGTCGTCGATCCCGGCCACCACCTCGCAGCGGTACAGCCCCGCGTCGCTGGCACGGGCGGCACCCAGCACCAGGGTGGCGTTGTAGCGGTCGCGGGGGTACCCGGGCAGGGACACCCGGCCCTCGTAGGCCTTGGCCACCTTCACGGCGTTATCCTTGGCCACCAGGATGGGCTCGTCCTGCCGCTGGCCGGACGCCGACTGCACCTTGCTCCACTTGATGCGCGGCGGGTCCGGCGGGTCGTTGGGCCCCCGCATGGCCGAGGCGTGGAGCAGGAAGAGGCAGGGCAGGGCCACGGGCTCAGCCAGCCCCACCCGCACCGCCTGGTGCTGCACCTTGTGGATCCGGATGGCCTGCCCATTGTCCTGGGAGCCTGGAGGGCGAGAGGGCGGTGAGCCGGGCCCGGGGCTGGTCGGGATCAGAACCGAGCCCAACCCAGCTCCGAGCTGCGGTGGGAGCAGCCTGTGGCTTGGCAGCGCGGGGCTGGCAGCTGGCCCTGCACAGCTGGGCTGAGTGGGCCGGGCTGTGCCTCATGGCAGGAGTGTGGGCTGCAGCAGGCAGCCAGGTAGAAACAGGGCTGGGGGAGCAGAGCAGGGCAGGGCTCCCCTCTCCATGGGGCTCACGGAAGGAAAGCTGAGACCCCCACCCCCAGCCCAGGAGCCAGCAGAGCCCCAGGGGAGCGGGGGGCAGAGGCCGCTGCGGGGGGTGTGAGCAGCACTGGGCCCTGCAAGGAACGGGAGGGTTGGTTGCCTGCTCCCTGGCTGGCCCCAGTCCCCGGAGCGACCCGAGCCAGGCCGTGTGGCCGCTGCCCCTACCCGGGCCCTGGTCTGGGGCTCGGCCGCTTCTCCTACCCGCCCGCTCAGGCCGGGCTGCAGACCTCCTTGCGGGAAGCGTGGAGCAGAGGCAGGCGCTGCCCCCCGCACGCCCCGCTCCCCCCGGCCGCAGCCAAGAGCCCTTCCTCCGGCTCCTCCCGGCTGCGGCCGAGCCTGCGAGCCGGGCAGGGGCCGGACTTACCCAGCACGGAGAGCGGCAGGAGGGAGAGGCTGAGCAGGAGCCAGCGGCCGGCACCCCCCATCACGCCGCCCATCCCGGACCTGCAAAGAGAGCGGGGCCGTGAGGAGCCCGCCCCGCCCCGCTCCCCCGCGCGTCCTGCAGCGGGTCCCTGCCCAGCGGGGCCGCGATGCGGGCGGGGGGCGGCTCCGTCCACGCCGGGCCGGGCCGGGCCGGGCCGGGCGGGGGGCGGGGGCCCTGTCCCTGGTGCTGAAGCAGGGGCCAGGCCCGCGCCCGGGGTGGGGGAGAGGGGAGCAGCGACCCCAGCCCCGCCCCGGGCTGCGGCACCAGCGGCCGCGCACCCCGCACACAAAGGACGGAGGCGGCGGGGCTGCCCCGCGCGCTCCCGGCCCCGGCCCCGGCCCCGGCCCCGGGCCCCCGAGATGCCGCGGCCCCTCCCCGGGCGGCAGTGCGAAGCGCGGCGCCCACTCAGCTCTGGCGCCTTCTCCCTGACATCAGCGTTTCTGCGGGTTTCGCTCGAGCGGCAGGGAAGGAGGTGCGGGAGGGGCGGGGGGCTCGGGCAGCCGCCGCAGGGTGGATCCGGCCCGGCCCCGAGGCAGGCGGCTCCGGGCGCCGGGGCACGGACTGTGCAGGAGCCCCGAGGGCGGAGGCCGGGGGCATCCCTGGGCCCTGATCGCTGGCTGGGGGGCTGCCCCGTCGGAGTCGCGACCAGGCCCTTCTGCAGCCCCCGAGGGTGGTCCCCCTCCCCAACGCCTCTTGCAAGCTGGCATTGCCGCCCCCTTCCCTTGGCATTGTTGTGCTTCGGCTTTGTCTAATGCTGAAGCATCAGTCCTTACCCCCCCCCCCCGCCCCAGGCAGACGGCTCCGGGGCGCAGGGAGCCCCCGGGTGCAACGCGACGGGGACGGAGGAGGCAGGACCCCTCTCCGGGCCCGGCGCTGCCCGAGGCAGGCGGCGGGAGGTGAAGCCAAGCCCCGCAGCACACGCACACGCCCGGCGGGGACCTGCCGGGGAAGCCGGGGCAGCGCCAAGACAGCAGCCGCCGGGGAAAGTGGCTCCAAGGTCAGCGGAAAATGTCATCGCAGCTGCTGTCCCCCTCGGCGGCTTGGGCACACACACACTGGTGCACACTCACGCACTGGTACACACTGGTACACACACACACCCATCTTGCCAGGCCTCGGGAAGATTCATTCCTTCCCCGGTCCCTGTCTGCTCTCCCCTGTCTTCTGCCTGGCTCCTTCGGGCAGCGCAGCCTGGGAAGCCGGGTTTTGGGGCCGGTTCAGAGCGGGAGGAGCTTGGCCTCCCTAGTCTGCTCCTGTGCCAAGGCCGGGGGGAGAGGGAGGAGGGGAGCGGGTGGATCCGGGGGAACCACTCAGGACTCTGGCTCCCCCCGACACCAGTGCTCAGAGCAGAGCCCCCTCCTTGCTGGTCCACCCCTGACCCCTGGCTGTCATGCAGGACAAACTGGCGGGTCCCTGGGGGCCACAGGATGCCTTCCCCCACCCGGGGCAAGGCAGGGGCAGTGGAGGAGAGACGGGATGGCAGCCAGGCCTCTGCCTGGAGGCTGAGCAAAGCAGTCCCCAGCCGCACATCCTGCACCCCTCAGCAGCCAGGACGACAAGCTTCCTCTCTTCTTAATGTCTTTTTAAGTGAGAATGGGACAGAGATTGCACCCCCTCCCCTGCCAGATCTTTCTCCAGCCCCATCATGCTCAGGGCACCTGGCTCTGAGCCACACAATGAGAATATCAATAGATGCCTATCAGCCCTCCAGCCAAGAGCCAGCATCGCATTTCCTCCCAGTGCTGACAGCTCATTCATTATTGAGGTCCTTCTCGCTACCCCATCCTGCAGCCAGGAGCCCCCTTTCAGGATCGCGCTCCCAGGGCCATTTCCACAACAGCCCTTGGGTTGGAAACACCCACACAGTGGAGCCCTCACAGCTCTGCAAAGAGGGTCTCCAAAACCAGATGAAGACCAGACTAGGAAGCTCATGCAGGAGCAAAAGGGAGAGGAGGAGCTGGAGAAGAGTGCAAAGCTTTAGGCAGCAGAGAACAGGATCTAGGCATGGGTCTAGCCTAGGGCGATCTAGAACCCAGGTGGCCAGGGAAATAAAGGGTTCTAGATATAGCTCTGCCAAGTGGTGGAGTGGGCCAGGACCCGGCTGGCTGGCTGGGGAAGAGCTCTGGATTAGGCACATAGGACAGGGCAACATTGACATTGGGTGGGTGAGGAGAGGGGGGTCTAGGTTTGGCCATGGCAGGATGTAGGCTGACCTAGAACCCACCTGGCAGGTGCAGAATGGATCCCAGGCCTGCCTGTGGCAAGGGGAGGGCTACAGAGGGCTCAGGAGGCTGCTGGGGGCAGGGGGACTAAAGGTGCTGAGCCAGGCTTGCAGCATGGAGCAGGCCTCGAGGAGCCATGCTGTCCCTGCTGGCCTCTCCTCTTGCTTAACCTGGGCCTCAGGACTCTGGGGGTGCCCACACAGCACCTCTCAGCTCAAGGCCCATGGGTGAGGGGTGCTAGGGGCCAAGGCCCTCAGACTCCAGCCTGTTTTGCTTCCCTCCGAGCTGAAATGCAAGGGGAGCAGTGGGGGCCAAGAGATGTCACCTTTGCTCCTCCTCCCCTGTGCCCCTGGGTCTCCCCAGGAGGTCCTGGAGTGCCGGCTCTCACATGTGTGCTCCCCAGCTCGGCCCGAACTTCACGCTGCACCTTCAAGGGAGCAGCCCCTTTGCTCGTGGCCTCTTCCCTCCTCCTAGCAGCTCGAGGTCGCAAGGCAGGGGGCATGCTGCTGCTGGCAGGGGCAACTCCCTCACGGGGGTGCAGGAGCTGCTGTGGCCCAGGGGGCAGGTCCAGTCCCTGCCGGTTCCTACTTTTATCCCCCTGGGGAAGCTCTGTGGCTGTGGGGGGAGCAGTCCCGGCTGCCTTTCGTGGGGCAGTAGGGGCCACGTGGGTATCTTGCCAGACTCACAGCAGTTTGGACAGCTACTGTATGTGTGCTCGGGCAGGGGACAGCTTGCTCCCTGAGCTGGCTATGGGGCAGTCACATGCTGTCCCCCCACGGGCCCTGTGCTGCAGACACCCTGGGGGTAGCTGGAAGGGGTCCATAGGCAGGGGCATGCCCTGGGGTCAGCCCGTTCACCCAGACACACAGGAGAAGCAGACAGGTCACTGCAGGCGCCTTCCCCTTTGCCACCGCAGTCCCCCAGTGAATAATAATTCAGCCTGGCAGCGACCATCGATGGAGCTAGGATCAAGAGCCTGCCTCATTATTCAAAGCCAGCCGGGTGCACCAGCTAAAAGGAGCGCAGGAGAAGTGAGGCCCAAAGCAGGCTTTTAGTGCCCCTTCCTCTGCAGGGGAGCGAGATCCCCAGCAGGGCAGGACCTGGGAAAGCCCAGCGCCGGAGCCCAGTGCCAGAGACGTGAGGGCCTGGAGTCGTAGACAATATTTCACTCCTCCTGCCGCTCCTGGCAATTAGGCAGACATTCGTAGGCTGGTGTTTGGCACCCGCCGCATAAATACATGCCATTATTGTCACTATTTGGGGAAGGCAGCACCGTGCTGCTCAACACACCCCCTTGCTGGGCAGCCCCTGCCCAGAGCTGGCCCTGCCGCCGCAGCCCTGCAGGCCCACGGACCCTGGGGTAAAGCACCAAAGTCTATCGACCGATCCCACAAAGCCACCCCGCGTGGCCCCCCGAACACTTCCATATCTGTCGCTGGCTGCCACCTCATGCATAATTCATCCCTCTCATGCATATGCAAAGCTGGGGTTGGTGATTAGCTGCCAATGCAATATAGCTTAATTCCTCGTGGGCGATGGGAGGTTGCCATGCTCCTGGGAGGTTTCCTGATTTTTCACCTTTCCCACCCTCCCTGACTTCTGCTGTGACCCCAAGCTGGCCCGGCCTGGGCAGGAGGCCGGATCCTAGGTGGGCTCAGCCCCAGCAATGGAGCTGGGGGCCTGGCACGTTCCTGTCCCCAGGGAGAAGCGCCATGCTTTCCGCACCAGGCCAGAAGCCTGGAGTGTTTCCAGCCCCCATGACAGCACGAGGGGGCAGCACCAGCTGGGGAGGCCTGGCTTGACCCCATCCTGACCGGCAGAGCCCCCTGCCCCTCCACTGCCCAGCATCTCTATCGGAGCTGGGGACCAGGACTAGGCTGGAGGGGGTATTTCAGCTTCCCAAGGTCTGGCAGGGGGACACATCTCCCCTGGCTGTAGGAACCAGTCACTGGAGGGCTGAATGATGTCCCCAGGGAGGCAGATGTCACCCAGAGATGGGGGGAGTTGGGCTCCTGCTGCAGGCTGGCGCGTGTGACCAGGGAGCCCGGCTCCAGCCGCTGGAGGCTGCAATGGAGCATCCAGGCACTGACTTCATGGGGTGGAAGTGCAGGGTCCCATTTAGGCAGCTCAGCCTAGAGGGTCCCACAGTGTGAACTGGAGCACGGGGTGAGAAGGAGCTGGACAGCTTTTCACAGCCAAGCAGCTCTGGCCCTGCTGGCCCCTCATTCCCCTTGGCTCAGGAGCTGACGGGGAGCCGCTGTGCACAGAAGGGTCAGTGCCGTGGCTGGGAAGGCAGTACAGCTCCTGCCCGGGGACACTGCCCCCTCCTAACCTGCCCCTGCCCCACGGGGTGACCTTGACCCAGCCCCTGCCTTGGCTGTTTGGGCCAGGCAAGCGGTGGTGCTGGGTCCACAGTGCCCAGCGCAGGTCAATGCGGGCAGCCGGGACAGGCCGCTAAGGCAGGGAGAGACAAGGTGACCCGTCCTCCTGCCGTGGTCTGGGCTGTCACCACTGCAGACGGGGCACTCTCCGACGGAGATGGATGACCTGAGGGGTGCACAGGGAAAGCAGGACCTGAGGGGAGCACAGGCCTGCAGGGAGCCAGACCAGCAGAGTCCCCAGGGTCTAGCCAGGATGGGCCCCAGTGAGGTAGGGGCCACGACAGCCCCCACAGCGCTTGAAGCCGGGATGGAGAAGGGGTCCTCGGAGCAGCTGGAAAGAAGGGGGCTGAGCCCAAGGCCGGGAACTCCGGGAACCCTGGGGCCTGGGCAGCAGAGAGCTGGAAGGGAAGGGAAGGGAAGGGGCGCGAATCCCAGGCCAGTAGGGACAAGCTGGGAGCTGCCCTCTGCCCGCTGGCCCTGGGGGTGGCAGGCTGTGCCCGCTGCCGGGCAGACGTGGGGGCCGGGGGAGGCTCGTGCTCGCCCACGGCCCAGCTCCGCCGGACCCGCCTCGACTGCTCACACGAAGCTTCCCCCGCGCCAGCCGCCGGCGGGATCCGCGCCCAGCAGCCGCGTCGTGCGGCACCACCGCCCCCGGCTCCCGGCTCCCGGCCGCCGCCCTCCCGCCTGTGCCCGCAACAAAAGACTGGTGCGGGCCGCCCGGCCCGGCCCGGCCCGCGGCGCGATGCTGCGCACAGGGCGCCCCACGACAGCCCGGCACACGCCTATGCACACACACACACACACGCACGCACACAGGTGCACGCACACGCGCCTCCGGGCCCCTGGGAGCTCCCTCCGCCGCCGGCGCCCGGGGGGGCGGACACGGGCCCCTGCCCCGCGCACTCCGGGCCCCGCGCAGCCTCGGGGCGGGCTTGGCGGAGCGGGAACAAAGCCGGGGCCGCTCCCTCGAGGCCCGCCGCCGGCTCCTGGGGGACCCCGGCCCCCGCCTCCCTCCCTCCCGCCCCGGCGGGCGCGACCCCCGGCGCCAGCCCCGCCCCGCCCCGCCCGGGGCCCGAGCCCCCCGGGGCGGACAAAGGCGGGCGCGGGGCGCGGGGCGCGGCACCTACCTGCCCGCCTCAGCGTCCGGAGCGGGGCATCGCGGCCGAGCAGCAGCCGTCAGCGCCGGCCGGGCAGCGCCGGCATCTCGGCTTTAAAGGGGCCGGACGGGAGGGTCGGGGCTAGCCGCGCCGGGGGGGCGAGCAGCGGGGCGCGGGGGGGCCGCGCCAATCCCGGCGCATCCCCGGCGGCGGTGGGAACAAAAGGGGCACGAAGCCGAGCCCGGCCCCGCTTCAGCGCGGCCCCCGGCGCCGCCCGGCCCCCCCCGCAGCCATCGGCCGCCCCCGCAGCCTCGCGGGCGGGCACCGACCCCGCACCTGCCCGCAGCCGGAGCCGGAGCCGCGGATGCTCCCGCCCGGCGCAGCCACCGCGCTCTGCCGGGGGAGGGGGCCGCGCGCGCATGCGTCCTGCTCCGCTCCCCGCACCCCCCCGCACCCAGCGGGGCCCGGGCGGCCGGGGGCGGGGGTCGGAGTCCCCCCTGCGCAGCCCCCCCGGCCGCTGCAGCCGCCCCTTGCAGGGCAGGCGCCTCCGCCTCCGTGGCCGTCCTGGGGAAGCAGCGGAGACCTGCAGGCGGGTCGCCAGGAGCAGTCCCCGCTTCCCTCGGTGCCCGGGTCGGGCTGGGCCTGAGCCAGGTTCTTGCTGCCCCTTCACATGTACTGTCTGCACCCAGCAGGGTGCTGAGGCCTCCCCACAGCCAGGCTTCATCTCTAGGGGGGAGGCAAGGGCCAAGGCCAGTTCAGGACAGGGCAGCTGACAGCCAGGCAGATGGAGTGACTTGCCCAGGGTCACAGGGGAGACAGTGGCAGAGGCCAGACCGGCCACGGCTGGGCTTGGAGGGCTGCAGACCCAGACAGGTGATGCCAGAGTGTGGGAGGCCAAGCAGGGAAAGCACTGGCAGGGCTGCAATGGGAGACATAAAACAAGACCAGGTGGGAAGGGAGACGGGGCCCAGCCCCAGCCCTAGCTCCTGGCACGGCCCCTGCCTCGCCCTGGCCTGGGCACCCTGCAGCACAGACCTGCATCCAGCTCCTCTGAGCACCCCGGGGCCGATGAGCCCAGGGCAGCGAGAGCCAGGCCCGGGGCTCCCTTCCCTGCCTGTGGGACGCAGTCACTTGGCCTGTCCCTGCCTGGTGGGGCAGGGTTGTCCACTGAAGGTTAGTCCCCGCCGGGCCCTGAGCTGCTTTGCAGGAGGCGTGTGTGAAAGGAGCCTTTGGAGGACAGACCCGGGGCGCCTCGTGGGAAGATCCTGCGGAGATCAATGGGGTGGTTAACCCCAGGGGCCAGCCCCAGGGGAACAGAGCCCTGCAGAGACAGCCCCGCAGCCCTATGGATGTGAATAGAGAATGGGGCCTTTCTGCGGCCGCTTGGCACCATCCTATACATCCCGCGCGGGCAGAGCCTTTCCCATTCACGCCTATAGGACGGGCCGCGGAAACCCGGGGAAAGGCCTCATTTCCTATTCCACTGTATAGGACGGCTCCATAGGACTTCCTGCCCTTTGTGAGCGGCTGTCACGGGGCGGATGTGACTGAAGCACAGAGCTGCCTCTGTTCCCCTCCATCCCCCCGGCGCAGCTGGAAGGGGATGCTCCCCATAGGTGCCCAGGCATGGGGGCGAGCGACATGGAGGTCAGTGCAGGGTGCTAGGTGAGACCAGGTGTCTTGACGCCCCATCCTCCTGCACCAGCCACCCACCTGCCAGCCCTGCCAGAGCTGGGAAGAGAGCCCAGGAGTCCTCGGTCTCAGCCCTTGCTCCCCTGCTCATCACTACACCCCCCACCCCCGCCCCCAGGGCTGCAGACAGAGCTCCAGACCCCACCACACCCCTTGCCCCCGCTACTAGATTGCACTGGCCTGGAGGGAACTGGGGAGTCCTGGCCCTTAGGCCCTGGCTGTAAACCAACCCACTCATGAGGCAGAAGCAGGGAGGATGGCTGATACCCAGCTACCCATTCCCCCATGGCTCCAGGATTCATCAGGGATCCTGGATGCGAAACAAGGGAGCTAATGCCCTTGGAGCACAGGGCATCCTCCCCAGCAGGAGCCAGGCCCCCCGGGACCTTTGGGCTGGCAGCTTTCCTGGTGGAGCCAGGATGGTCTCCCAGCAGCTGCTCCTTGCAGGGCCCCGGGGAGCACACCCTGCCTCGGAGCTGTCACATCCCAGGGGGTGGCATGGACCCTGGTGGTCCCCTAGCACCCATGCCAGGGTCATTCCTCCTCTTCTCTCAAGCCTTCAGTTGGACACTTATGAAATCTCTTGAAAGAATAAAAGAGAATGGAGCTGCAAGGAGGGGTGGGGGCTGGCAGAGGCTGGGCCAGCCCCTACATGACTGGGGGGCAGCTGGGGACATGCCAGTCTTTACCTGCCCAGAGCGGAGCCCTGCCCAGCCTGGAGCCAGAGCCCAGCTCCTGCCTCTGACATTTCAAGGGCTTTGGGGAAATGGAAATCGCCTCTGCATTGACAGCGGTGCTTTATCTTGGCTGCAGCCGGGGAATAAGGAGGGCAGAGAGAGGCAGGAGAGGTCATCTCTCCAGGTACAAAGTCTGACCTGCCGCTGGAGCACCTCGACAGACAGAGGGACGCCGGGAGAGGCAGGCAGGCAGACAGACGGAGAGGAATCCTCCTGCTCCTGGCTCCTTCCCTCCTCACCAGCTGCGCGAGTGCTGCGCTCTCCTTTGTTCTTGGCTCTCTGCTCAAACCCGTTCCTTCCCCTCCTCTCTCTTCTCCTCGGTGTCGGATGCAAAGCAGCAGCTGCGATCTGGGTTCAGAGCCGCGGCGCATCGAGCCCCAGTGTGGGGGATCACACCGGGTCCTTCCCAGAGCCAGGCCCTCGCCGTGATCTGGGTGCTGGGCATGTGGGGCCTGTGCTGCTCTTTCAGCTTGGGTTGGGGGGTTGTTTCAGTACAGAAATTGCTTCAGGGAATTACAGACCCTTGCCCAGCTGGGGCCAGGGAAGGGGGCGAGAGTTGCCTATGCGGGAATGCTGCTCACGCTGCCCTTAGCAGCAGTGGAGGAAAATCAGGAGAAATGAGCCGTGTCTGCGGGGTGCTCTTGGGAGGATCGGCTGTGGCTGGGCAGGTGGGCCCTGTTATGCTCTCAGACTCAGGTCTCCATGGCTGGGCACATGGGCCTTGCTCTCCCTGCCAGCTCCTGGGGTTCTCCTGGAGCAGGGGCTGGAGCAGGAAGGAGGGATGCACACACACACTCTTGCATGCCCACACCCTTGTGCAAAGGGCTGCATGCAGGGCAGCCCCCAGGTGTAGCAGTGACCCCCTCCCTGGCCCTTGCTGGCTGTTCTGCGCTAAGCTCATCTGTCCACGTGCCATGAATGGCAGGCCAGAGCTGGGGGCCTTGTCGGGCAGGACAAGGATTCACCACCTCTTGTGATGGTGCTAGAGGCTGAATGCGCGCGTGTGCGGTGGGGTCCTGCTCCTGCCCGGGGGCAGTCAGCTCCCGGGGCCCCTCACACCCACCCTGCCTGTTGCCAGCTCCTGGACAGCCCAGGAGCAACTTGGACTTGGGGCCATCGGCCTGCTGCACCCAGCTGACCCCCCCGGACACTTCCTTAACAAGCACCCTGCACCTTCATGACCCTGCTTGGGCAGCATCCCCAGCCCACCCCTGGGCCTGCCCTTCTCCCTAATTGCCTCCTTGCCTGCCGCATGGCCCTTGCTCCCGCTGTATTGCTGTCAGCCGCGGCAGAGAGTGGGAGTGTCTGAACACCGCTAATGAGAGGGCGCATTTGAGAAGTGATTAAGCGCCATGGGGGGAGGGAAGGAGCAGCCTCCCAGGCCAGGCAGCCACTGTGCTGGAGGAGTTTATCGGGAGCAATCAACAATCAAGTGATTAATAAAGGCAGAAAGCTGCTCAGCTGGGGTGCGGAGCACAGTGCCGGTGCGGCTGCTGGCCTCCGCTTCAGCAGATGGGGGGACCAGGCCGCGGTGGGGGGACAGGCAGAGCCATGATGCTCCTGCCACCCCCGGGCTCCCACCCAGCCAGCAGGGATGGAGCTGTGGTGGGGAACGGTTGGCCGTGGTGGGGACCCCTGCACGCCTGCCAGTAGGATCCCGAAGCGGCAGCTTGCACTGCCCGCTGGTGGATGGAGGAGGTGGAGGCAGGGAGGCCTGCTGGGCCCCGGGGTCGTCCCGGCTGGCTGCAGCTGGAAGGCAGAGCTGGGCCTGCAGGTAGAGGCGGCCTCAAGAGCAGCCACGTGCTGGCTTAGCTGGAGGCCTGACTGGGTGCCGGGCCATGGGCTATGAAGTCTGGCCTGGGACAGCCAGGGGGGCCCCCTCACTCCCCTCCTCCTCTGTGTCCAGGCCAGCACCGTGCCAGCCCCATCCCCTCTGTTCCTGCCAGGCAGGGCACGGCTGCCCTGCCCCAGCCCCCGTCATTCCTGGGGGAGCACGTCCATTCATCAGCCCCCACCTCCCGTTGCCGCGCGGCACACAATGGCTAATCTGCCCGGGGCCATTTGTCTTCATGAGCACGGCCCCGGCAGTGAGTTATCTGCGCTCTCCTCTCCAGCCAAGATAAATATCAGAACAGACACCGGCTTTCATGGCTTATGGATGAGGATATAATAGACCCCCACAGGCCCCCCCGCAGCTGCTGCGCAACTGGAGGGGAAGCCAGCTGCCCGTGGGAGCCGGGGCCGGGGCAGCCCCTGGTAAGTGCTGCTTGCAGCGGGGCGCCGGGCCCGCGGGGTGCTCCTTCCCCAGCGCTGGGATCTGTGCTCGAGGTGACGGCGTGGAAGTAGCAGCCAAAGGCAGAAATGATCTCCTTTGTGGTGGCAGCTGCAGCACATGACTCAGACCCCGCCAGCGGCAGGGAGCTCGCAGGCCAGCCATGCTGCACCCACCGGTGCCCAGATCCCCTCGCAGCCCAGCTTCCCCGAGTGGGGACAAAAGCATGGCTCTCCTTCGGCTGCACAAAGCATCCCAGTTCCCATGTGGGCTGGGGGACCCAGTCCCAGCTGGGCCGGAGGGGATGCTGCAGGGAGCAGGGAGGCTGTGGGGCTGGTTTGCCCCCCTCTGCCCTCTGCCCTCTGCCCGCTTGGGCTTTGCACCCCCAGTTCTGCCGACCACCCGCTCCCTCGTCGCTGCGGTCTCCGGGAGCCCTCAGGGTGGGTCTGCTCCGCTGGGCAGGGGGTCAGCAGCTCCTGGAAGCTGCTCCCCATAATATTACCCCACCCAAAAATACCCCGGAGGCCACCAGGCTTATTAAGCACCTGGTTCCCCACTGGAGGCCCGATGCTCCCCGGGGCATTCCTGGTAAGGGAAGTTACTAATTAACCCCTCTGGTGCTCCCTGCCTTGATTCCCTTCTCCCAGGGATGGACCGCCCTGTCCCGGGATAGCAGCCACCTGCCCCAGGGACACGGCCCCGCTTGCCCCCGAGCCTTGCTACGAGCTGCCAGGAAGCCCCCCTGCCTCCGCTGCGCCCGTGCCTGGCCCCCGGCTCTCTGCCAGGCAGCAGGATGCTGCGAGGGGCGCCGGCGCAGGCAGGGGCATGCGAGAGGGTCCCGGCAGCCTGGGCAGAGCTGGCTTTGCAGCAGCCGGAGCCAGAGGCCAGCGGGAGCAGAGGCTCGACTGGCTGGAAACCATCCGTTTCCCCGGCATCCAGCTGCCGGGTTGCCTTGGCGACCCTCCCGCGGCTCCCAGCCAAGATGCGGCTCCTCGGGCTGCGGCCCAGGGGCAGCACGTGCCGGAGGCCTGGGGCACCCCGCGGGACGGACCCCGCTGAGCTGCTCGGCCCCCGACGGGGTGTCTTGCGGGGGGCAATAGGCAGCACATGGCGCCCCGAGGGCACTGGTCTGAATTTGCCCCTGTCAAGGGCTAGCTCTGCAGAGGCTGGAGGGCTCCAGGAGCTGCTGGGACCCTGCTCCTGTCCTTGTAGCTGGAAGGAGCCTCAGGGCAGGCGCTGGGGCCCGGGAGAGCCCAGTCCAGGCCCCTGCTCCACCACAGACCTGCAGACCCCTTGCCCCAGGTGGCAGAGCGCTGCCTCCCGGGCTCAGCTGGGTGGGAGGGACAGCGAAACCGCTCCCAGCCCCCTGCGAGCGGGGAGGCCCTTGGGGGAAATGGGGTAGAAAGAAGGGAGGGAGCGGGGGAAGCAGGCGGCACCCCAGCACAGCCAGGGCACAGGAGGTACCAAGGCCCGTCCAGCCCCTGCCGGGCTCCCGGTGCAGCGCGCGGGGCTCCCTGCCCCCCACCCCGGTGCTTGTTATTCTGCTCATGCTCCCCGCCTGCTAATGATCCCGTTCCAGGAGAACTGCCACATTCATTCGGAGACGGGCTTATTAATGAGGCCTCTGCCACGCAGCTGGGGCCGGTGCCCGGGGGCCGCCGGAGATGGGGGCACCTCCAGCACGGGCAGATGCCCCCCGTCCCCCTCCCCAGCACACAGGAAATGCCGGAGTGGGGGTGAGAGCCCACCTGCCCCGGGGCGAGGGGCACACAGGGCTCTTTGTGGGAGCTCGGGCCCAGGATGCGGAGCCTGATCTTTCCCCCAGGAAAGCCTCAGTTGGCAGGGGGCTGTAGAAACCATGCCCCCCCCAGCAGGCACCCACAAGCGCACCGCGGAGCCAGGCGAGGGCTGCATCTCTCCCTCCTTGTCCCGATGCCCGGACCCTGTGGCTCTGCCACCGAGCTGGCTGCACGGCACGGGAGGATCCATCACACAGGCTCGTCCCTGCCAGCTCGCGGTCGGCTCAACCTGGCATCGCTGCCAAGTCCCAGCTGCCGCGGTGCCCGCGTTGCCAGCAGCAGCAGAGGCAGTGGCTCTGCTCAGGCCGCCCTGCACAGCTGGGCTGGGCACGGGGCAGCCAGTGAGCAGCTGCCTCCCGGGGGTGTCGCTGGCCCAGCGGGATGGCTTCCAGCTCAGCCCCGGGGGGGCTCAAGGCTCAACCCGCCTGGCCCCGGCCCCACGCAGCTCCTGCCCAGCCCAGCCCAGTGCCCCGGCTGCCAGCTTGGCCCCAGGGAGAGGGCTCAAGCCGACGGGTTCAGCACAGCCCAGGGCTGCAGGATCCATGCGCACGCAGTCTGCGCGCAGGCAACCCGGGCACCAGCTCAGCCCCTCCATCAGCCGGTCCAGAGCCACCTGCCTCCCCAGTAGCTCCCAGCAGACCAGGTCCAGCACCAGGAGTGGGGCGGGTGGAGGGTTTCTGCCCAAGGGGCTGGGCCACAGCAACCCCGCGGGGCTCCCCAGCAGCCCTGGAAAGCCTTTCCTTGCTGTTTGCTGTGCTCAGCCCTGGGCTCAGCGCTGCAGGAAGATCCGACAGCAGAGACCGCGTGCAGACACCTGGCTTAATTTGCAATCAGAATTGAGTGGGGGGGAGGGGCTCCCAGCCAGCTGCAGCCCAAGGACTGGGGGGGCTCTGGCTTCAGGAGGGGGAAGCAGGAGGCAGCGTGGGCTGCGGACATGTGGCGCCCAGCCAGCGAGGCTGGGTACCGTAGGTGCAGGCCGGCGGGGCAGAGGCAGGTGGACCGGGATCTGCCCACGCAGCTGTACTGCCCCCAACCCTGGGGGGGCAGAGCCCTGTCCCCCATGCCAGGCCGCTCTGGGCCTGGGCTGCCCCCCGGCAAGGACGCCCCATCAGAGAGCACGGAGGAGGACTGGATCGCTTTGGTCTCCATGGCAACCCCCTTTGGGTTTTCCGGCAGCCCAGGCGGATCCCCCCGGGTCCCCGCGCAGCCCGGACCTCTGGGTGCCCCAGGGCTGGGCTCTCGGCTCCGCTGCACCCGGCTGCCTGTGACCTTCACGGACCCCCGCGCCCAGCCGGGGTGCGCCGCCAGCAGCCCCCCACCCCAGAGCAGGCTTGCAGCGGGGCATAGGCCCCCCACAGCCGCCGGGGGATTCTCCTTATTCGGGCCAGCGGTTTTGGGAGGAAGGGCTACGAGGTGCAGAGGCAGGGGGTGACTGCTGAAATGCCCCGACAGGTCGGATCCCTCAGCCAGCGATTGTGCTCGGGCATGAGGCCATCTCCGTCCTGCCCTGACTGCTGGCCTGTCTCCAGTGCCCCAGCCCCACGGCCAAGGGCTCCGGCGCTGGGTGCAGCTGGGTGCAAGGGCTCCGAGCAAACAGCCCGTGCCCGAGGGGCTTCTGACCTGGGCCCCCACTTCCCGAGCCTTGCCCAAGTCGCGCTCTGCTCCATCCCTGAAGATGCTCTGGGCTGGAGCTGCTAAGACGGGGGATTTTCCCCGGGGCTGAGTCTGCAGCAGGCTTCTTCAGCGCTCAGCCCAGGGTGCTGTAGAGGCCCCCGGCCCAGGACACGTGGGTGCAGGGAGGGGAACGGCCTGGCCCCAGGCAGCTGGGAGCCGTCTCTGGACCATCCCCTGGGCCATGCGCAGGGCCAGGTGCAGCTGTGGCCAAGCCCACGGCCATGCCGGAGGGGCCTTGGTGCAGCTCTTGGTGGCACAGGCAGGTCACGGCTGCAGCGAGAGCCAGATGCAGACCCCCTGAGGACTGCCATGGGCTGCTCTCACCTGCCCCTGATGCCACGGCTCCTACCTGGGGCATCCTGTGTGCCCCCCTCCCACCCCGCCTGGCAGACCTCGGCCCCGGGGGGCTGCAGCAACCCGCAGGGGGGGGGCCTCTGCCTCCCTGTCCCCGCCTGAACCAGCGGTGCTGGGTTGTGGCCTCGGCAGCACGGTTCTAATAAGATAATTATAATGATATCCTTTAATCTGTCTCTTTCCAGAGGGAGATATTAGTCCCTGCTCCGGAGAGCTCCTTCCCGGTGTGGAGTGTGGCTGGCGAGATGCCGCTGCATTATTATTACTATCATCATCCTGTTTGGCCAACAGCATTAATTACGGAGCCTGGCTCCCCAGGGGCCCGGGGATGGCAGGTCAGTGGCGGGGGAGGAGGGGGCAAACCTGCCCCTGCTGTGCTCCAGGAGGGGCCCGTGCCCCATGCCCTGCCTGCCAGCGCCCGGGGGAAGGCGCTCTGGGGCCCCTGCAAGGAGATGCCACCGACCCTGGCTGCAGGAAGGAGAGAGCAGAAGCAGCCTTGTCTCAGGAAGACTGGAGCTCCTCTACGCATCGCCACCCCACCACCCGAGGGGCCGGCCTGCCCTGGCCAAGGCAGGCTTCCAGCTCGGGCACCGATGGGTCACTGCTGCTTCCCTGGGGAGATGCAGCAGCCTCGTGAAATGACCTCTGCGTCCAGGGGATCGGAGCTGGGGGAGCCAGGCAGCACGTCGAGGTGTGCAAGGGGGCAAGAGCACGGCTAGCTTCCCCGCCCCAATGTTTCTGGCTGGAGGATGCAGTCGGCTCCGACCCAGCCACCCTGCCAAGGAGCTGGGGGAGACGCCAGATGGGCTGACGGGCTCCTAGTGTCCGGGGATGGGGGGTCCAGGCCCATAGCTGGGCTCCCAGCCTGCGCGGCTGCAGAGAGGGTCAACACAGGGTCCCTCAAACCTGTTCCCCAGACTGTCCCGGCTCTTGCAGCCACAGGCCTGCCGGAGCCGTCCTTGGAGCTCGGCCACTCGACAGTGAGGAAGGAGACCAAAGAAAGGCAGCAGGAAGGTGCAGGACCCCTGCCCAGCCGGGCCCTGCTTGGGGTGCAAGGGTGCTCCACTCTACCCGGGCATCGCCTCTGCTCCGGGGTAGAAAGGGAGGGCTGGGCTGGCTTCCCATCCCCACCCCCCGGAACGAGGACGGTATAACAGAGCCAAGGGGTCAGGGGCTGCCTGCGAGCAAGGAGCTCAGGCCAGGCCGCTCCTGGGGGAATGAGTCCAGCTGGAGACGCCCTGGGCCCTGCTGGAGGACTGCTCTACCTGGGCAAGGCCAGGCCGGCTCTGGCCTCTTCCCTGCACGCGCGCCCCTTCTGCCTTGGCTGGATGCTCCTGCCGGGCCCAAGAGGAGAGGGGCAGGCGTGCGGAGCTGCCTTGCAAACAGGCAGGGCCCTGTGCCGGCCAGCCTGGGGGGCAGCCGGGCACTGAGCGGCCTCTGTGCTGTGCGGACCCCTCCCCGGCGCGGAAGCGGCCGTCAATCGCTGCGGCTGATGAAGTGGCAAGGGCACAACACGGGCTTGTTGTTTGGCAGCGGCCCCCGCGCCAGCCGGGGCTGCTCAGCAAAAGGCGCACGGGGCCCGGAGCGCACAAAAGCCCCCGGCGCTCGCTTCCTGTGCAAGCTGCCGCATCAATAGGCACCCTCAGCCGTGCCGGGCCTGCCAAGAACAGCCCCTCGGGCCAGCGACGGAGCCACCGCTGCTGGTGGGAGCAAGCATGGCGCCTCCCCAGGCCTGCAGATGGCCTGAGACCCAGGTGCTGTGCCCCTGCCAGCACCCCGCAGGATTCACCCCTGCTGAATGGCTGGGCTTGATAACGGGATGCAAATGCCGCACCCCGATCTGACAGGTGCCAGAGCCCCCCAGGCAGTCCCACTGCAGGCTCAGGGCCTGGGCCCCCAGCCAGCTCCTCTGAAGCACCAGGCTTTCTATCGGCAGCTTCAGAAAGTGCTAACGACCCTGCAGGGGTGCCCAGTGCAGGGCTGGAGCCGGGCCTGGAGTCTCGGCCACAAGGACCCGTGCTAGCAGACGGCCGCCCTCAGAGCTGTTCTCACCAGTGGTGCAATCTCATTGGCAGCGCGGCAGGTGCCCTCGTGCCCTGCTCAATGCGGTGCCTTCCCTGCCTGGCAGCAGCCAAGGGGTCACTGCTCACTGCCCTTGCCCCCGGGGTGCCGTAGACCCTGGCTGCTCTGGGCTGACCCAGCTCCGTCCGGCCTGGGGGCTGGAGAGGGACTCACCACCCAGCCCCAGAGAGAGAGCTGCAAGCGCTGGGAGATGCCAAGGCAATGCAGGGCACAGAAGAGCCCCCCTGCCTGCTGTGCCTTCACCACTGGCACTCTGTGGGGTCAGATCGGCCCCGGTGCCTCCCCCAGTAGTGCCCTGCACTGGCACGGGTGGACCAGTGCCTCAGCCGACCACCACGGCAGCTCGCCCGGATCCCCCCCCCCACCCCGACATCTCTGCTCGCCGCGCTGCCAAACCACCTGGAATAAAACAGCGTCGCATAAACAGCACAGGTGCCAGGAGCAACGTGGGCCCCCACTCCCTGCCCAGGGCCGTTTGTCTCCGCTTGCCAGCTCCTCCCCGGCGCATCAGGTGTCGGCTTCTTCCCGCCGGCTCCTTTTAAGAGTCCTTTTATTTCCCCTCCATGCTCCTGCTCGGCTCTGCCTCCGCCAGTCCCAGCTCCAGGTGCCAGCCTGGGAGACGTCTATTCATTGCAACTGTGCGGAATAACAGACAATTTGCTTGAAAAGGCTTCCAGGAGGAAGCTGCGGCAGGCGGGGAGCTCCATGGGCAGCTTCCCCCCCCCCACCGCTGCTTCACCACTTCCAGCAAGCCAGGGATGGGGAAGAGCCCAGGAAGCCCTGCCACCCCGGAGGGGCAAGTGCATCTGCCAGGGCCAGCCCTGCCATTCCCATCCCTCCTTCCCTGGCAGCGAAGCGAGGGGAGATGCTGGTAGAAGGCAGCAGTGGGAGGATGCGCAGGCCTGTACCCCGATGTGCCACCAGCCCGGCTGCAATTAAAGGATCATCTGTTTTTGACCCAGTTTCCGAGGCAGAACGGAGGAAGCATCGCGGCAGCTACACCAGCCCTGCCCGGGGGGACGGCTCCCTGCCCAGCCCAGGCCAGGCCGGGTCTTGGCCCCCAGCTGAGACAGCCTTGGTGCAGCTCCTTCCCGGAAAGGCTTCCCTGAGCGGCCTCCAGCCCTTGCCTGTCCCGGCAGGGTCCTGGCGGTGCAGGGAGCTCAGGCCTGGATGCTGGCTGGCCCTTTGCTGGTGGGATGCAGCCTGCAGTGAAGGGGCTCTTGGGAGCCTGCAGCCCCCCAGCTCTATGGAGCCGGGTATGCTCTGTGCACCGTAGCCTCCAAGGACCCTGGGGCAGCTGAGCTGGGACGTGATGCTCCAGACACCAGGACTGAGCAGGGCCCCCTCCAAGCTGTTGTGCCCCCGCCAACTGGATGGCTAAACTGCGGGCCAACCTGGATGGCTGCCCGCTGCAAACCTCATTTATCCCCGGGAAGGGACCAGGGGCCACGCTTGGTGCAGAACTGCTGCCCTATGTGACCTTGGGGATTCCCGTGTCTCCCCTGCTCCTGCCTCCAAGGCAGTGAGAGGCTGTTTCTCTGGCCGGGGGGTTCCTGGGGCTGTGCGGTCGCAGTGCTAAGGGGGGCAAAGTACCAGCGCCGGCAGGACCCTCTCTGGGTGCTGGGCTCAGTCCCCGCTCCGGCTACCACCTCGCGCTTCACCCTCTGCAGAGCCCAGAACCAGGGCCCGGACAGATGAGTTCTTAATTGCCATCATATTAAGAGCTGGCTCGGAAAGGGGAACGGGGGCAGCAGCTCTCCGGGCTCGTCAGCGGAAAGTGCTCCGACAAAACGCATATCAAACGCAGCTCAATTAGCCGGCTCGGGCTCCCCTCCCCCCACCCCTGCTCCAAGCTGCGCCATGGATAAATAGCCCTGAAAAGTTGCTAATTGAACAGATTTCCAGCACGATTGGCGGTGCGGCTGCAGCCGGGCCCTCATTACCATGCACATGCTGCGCGGCGCCAGGGATGGGGCGCAGGGATGAATCACCAGGGAGAAGGCCGCGAAGCCGTCCCCGGTGTGGGTGCACACGTCTCCGAGTGTCGGGTGGGGAGCTGCAAACAGTGCCCTGGGGGCACATAAGAGCTGGGGAGCAGGGCCCGGGGGAGACGGCGGAGACCGATGGCCCCTGAAACCCCCTGGGAGAGGAGCCAGCCCTGGAGACCCCCCTGCACCGAGGCCTGCCCTGTGCTAGGGCTCCTCTCCGCTGCCCAGCACAGCTGCAAGGCAGAGCAGCCTTTGGGTGGCTCTACGTGACCAGGCAGCTGGATCATGCCCTCACCCTCGCCCCCCACCCCACACAAGTCCCTGCCCAGGCCAGTGTGCACAGGCTGGGCCCCAGCCCAGGCCCAGGCCCAGCCCCTCCTCCGGCTGCCTCGCGGAGATCGTTATACCTAGTAAACTTGATGGCTGCTTCCCTCTCATCAGCGGGTGTTTTTCTCCTTGCTCTGACAGGGCTCAGCTCCTTCCCGGCCCACAGCTCTCCCCTGCTGGGCGCCTACACAGCCTTCAGATGTTGCTGCCTCATCCCCTGGCACCCTGCGGTGCGGCTGAGGCCCACATCTCCATGCCGTTTCCATTGGGTGCAATTTCCCCCTTGATGTTCAGGGCAAATCTGCCCTGCTCGCACAGCAGCCAGAGCCCCACAGGTGCCACGTGCTCTGGGTCTGGTGGGGTGAATTGAGCCCCCTGGCACAGCCTGGCCCTTGTGCATGGGACACATGGGCTGGCAGGTCCTGGGGCCCTGGTAGCTGCTGGGGTTGGTGGCACCGGCTAGGCTGGACTAATGCAGGAGGCATCAGGCTCTGCTCCCCTCCAGACAACACCCCTGGCCTCAGGGCTTCGAGCCAGCTCTTTGCCCCCATGTTCCTCCACTTATGCTGGGCAAGGAGAGTGCCACGGCTGTCTGGGCACGGCTATCAGCTGTGTGGAGGCAGAGAGGGAGGTGCCCCGGCTGCAGGACGGCTTTGGCGGGCTGGCTGTTGAGACAGAGGCCTGCCTGCCTGCCTGGCGCAGCGTGGGGCGCAGCCAGGGCTTGGGGTGGCCACCGCGCAGCTGCTGCAGGGCGGCCGGCGGAGTTTTGCCCGTTCCAGTTATAGTTTCACAGCAGGTCGGGTCGGAAGAGACCTGAGAGATCATCCAGTCCGACCCCCTGCCTGGGCAGGAAAGAGCACTGGGGTCAAACGACCCCGGCGAGGTGTTCATCCAGCCTCCCGTTAAAGACCCCAGGGCAGGAGCCAGCACCACTTCCCTTGGAAGTCGGTTCCAGATCCTAGCCGCCCTGACCGTGAAGTAGTGCCTCCTGATGTCCAGTCTGAACCTACTGTCTGCCAGCTTGTGACCGTTTTAATTAGCAGCACGTCCAGGCCCGAAGTGGAGCCGACCAGCTGGACCAGAGCTGCTCAGCAGAACTGCTAATTAACCCACTGCTCATTACCGCCGGGCTCACTCGCTGCCGGGCACCTCTCCGCCCACAACCCAGGGGTGCCGCCTCCCCAGGCCGAGGGCACGAGTCCCGAGCTGGTGCCAGGCTTGGGAGCCGGGCAGCCCAGGCCTAGCTAGCTGCGGGGCAGGCAGCGGGAGGAGAGGGGCAGGCAGGGCTCTCGCCCTGGCTCGGTCGTTGGCTTTGCCCCGGTGCCAGCCCGGCCGCGGCCGGCGGCGGGCACCGTGGGAAAAAGCCGGGCGGCGCTCCCACGCCTCCCGGCGGCGCGCGGGCACAGCGCCCCCTCGTGGCGGCAGCCGGCTGCAGGCCGCTCCGGGGCGGGAGCAAGCCCGGCCCGGCCCCGCTCCGCCCCGCGCACTTCCGCGCCGCGGCTCGGGGCCCGGCCCGGCCCTGCCCCGGCACCATGCCCGAGGCGCCCTTGATCTGCAGCGAGACGGCGAGCAGGTGAGCCCGCCCGGCCCCCTCCGCCTGGGGGGCATCCTGGCTCCCCGAGCCCCTGCCCCCAGGCTGCAGGGGAACCCGGCCTCGTGTCCCCGCAGGGTGAGCTCCGTGCTGCACCGCGACGCGAAGCAGTTTGGGAAGAAGCACATGTTTGACGGGAGCGAGGAGACCTGCTGGAGCTCGGACCAGGTGAGCTGGGCCCCGCGGGCCGAGGGGCCCGGCCCGGGCCTTGCCTCCGCCTGGGCTGCTGGTGCCCCGGGCACTGGGGCTGTAGGGAGCCGGGCAGCCTCCGGGCGCGGGGCCTGTGCCTGGCTCGGGGCCCAGCTGGCTCGTCCCTGGTTTCAGGGCTCCTCCCAGTGGGTGACTCTGGAATTCCCGCAGACCGTCCAGGTTTCCCGGCTCCAGCTGCAGTTCCAGGGCGGGTTTGCCTGTCGGTTGTGCACGCTGGAAGGTGAGGTGCTCGGGGGCTCGCGCTCTGGGGCCGGGGCCCAGCACAGCCCCCCCCGTCCCAGGGAGCGGGGATGTGCGTGGAGTCCCTCGGTGCCTCCCGGCGCTCGACCCCCAGCTCCTGTCGTCGGCGCCTGGGCCGGGCCTGTCAGTTCCTGCAGCATGGAGGTGCTGGCCTTGCGCAGGGGGTTGCGTCGAAGCAGACGGCGCCGTGTTGAGCATGCATCTGGATGCATCCAGCCTGAATAAGGGTTTAAATGCGTCTCCCCCGTTCCTGGTCCCTGGGTGCGAGTGCCAAGTGTCTGAGGGTGGCAGCGCTTTGTCCAGCCCTGAGCTATGGCCCCCAGCCTGGGGCCGAGACTTGCCTTTGTCTAGCACCCGTGCCAGTGGCAGGGAGCTGGTGCTAGGGTGGCCCCAGTGCAGCCAAGCCCATCACAGCCGTCCCCCTCTCTCCTGTTGGTATCCAGGCTGCAGGAAGGGTGAGGAGCTGGTGAAGATACTGGATTTCTACCCCGATGACGTTCACGCCCTGCAGATATCCTTCTGGTCTCGCTGGGGCTGGGCTACACCTACAGGGCTGTGCGGGTCCTGCCCCCACCCCCCAGCTCTAATGGGGGGAAAATCACAAGGAGGGGCATGGACGGGGCAGTTTTTGCCTCCTTACACGGGGGCAAAGGAGGGTGGGAGCACCCTTCCCTGGGCAGTGGCCCAGGACGCCCCCACTGCACCGGGTAGCTGCCCCAGGGGTATGTGGGGTGCTGGGTGGGTGACTGTATCTGTGCACCCCTCTGTCCCCGTTTCTTCCTTTACCGCTCTGCCTACAGCTTCCCGGTGCAGGGAGCCACGCTGGACAGGTTGAGAATCACCTTTGCCAGGAGCACGGACTTCTTCGGGAGGATTGTCGTGTATCACCTCAGCGTGCTTGGGGAGAAGCTATAATGTGGGGAAGGGGTCGCGCCAGGTGGGTCTCTCCTACATGCTGTTGTGCCAGCCGGGTCCCTGGGCCTGGGCACAGGGGCCCAAATGAACTGGAAACAGCAGCTTGGAGCAGACCGGGGATGCTCCGTCAGCGCATCTCACCAAGGAGTGCATGATCAGGGTGAGGTTGCAGGACCTGCTGCACCCCTGCGGGCTCGGGGCACGGAGAGCACCACTCCACCCCTGGATCCCAGCCTCACGTGGGCCCTTGCTGGTAAATCTGTGAATTAACGGCATGCTCGGTGGAGGCCTCTGCCAGATGCAGCTCCTGTTAATGGTGGAATAAACACGCGTGGCTCTGAGCTGGGGCAAGCGAGAGGTTTTGCGATTTAAAAGAATCAGATACTTTGTTGTGAACCTGCTCTCCCTGCGCCCTTGCTGAGTGAAGCCTGAGGCCTTGGCTGGACTCGGCTGGTTCTTCCTACTCACCTTTCTGCAACTGGCTAAGGGTGCTGAGAGCAGGTGACCCTGGGCTGGGTTGGGTGGTGGGTTTGATCCTGCCGCCGTTCTGCCGTGAGCTTCCAGGCCTGGTGTCTGGCTGAGCCAAGCCCTGGCTGCTGCTGCCATCCGTCTGGCTCAGGAGCCCCTGCTGAAGGCCCTGGGATTTGCCTGCTCTGGAGAGCCTAGGTCCATGCTTGGCTACCCAGCCCTTCCCTGCTAGGCTCTGGTGCAAGCTGAGCCCTCTGCTTGTGTCTGCAGCAAATGAGCTCAGCAACGCAGCCAAAGTGGATCTGCACACTCGCCGTGTGTGTTGTGGGAAGTACAATAGCCCCCAAGTTCACAGCTTTGTAGCCAAAGACATCTCGGTGCCCTAAGTCAGCCGAGGGGCAGCGTCCGAGTTGCCCCCTGCGGCGGCTGGAGGACTGGCTGCCAGGGCACTCACCGCGAGGGGGAGATTCACTATTCCAGGTTCGTCCCATTCTGGGATGAAGCCCCCTCTCAGCTGCCTCAAGGAAGCCAGGCAATGCGAGATGCAGGAGCCGGGAGCCAGCCAGGCTTGCACCCCTTGGGCTGCTGGGGGTTTGGAGCATGCAGGTTTGCATGCACGATGGCTGCAGCGGGGCTTGGCCCAGGTCCCAGTGCAGATGGCGGGTGCTGGGGCTGGAGGGGCATGTTGGGCAGGTGCAAGTGCCAGGGAGGGTGTGTGCTGCAGGGCAGCTAGCCCTTCTAAGGTGAGGCCAGCCCCACCTGTTTGGGAGACTAATCAGCTGGGAGCCAGGGTTCAGATGAAGGCAGCAGGCAGCTCTGGGGCAAGCTCTCACAGGAGCCTGGTCAGAGATGCTTTCTAGGCAGGTCTGGCAGCTATGGGGCAGCACAGCATAGATGCGCTGACCTTGAGCTAGGTTGAAGCAGGAGCTCTGAGCCCCTGGCAGGTAGGGGCCAGAGCCCTGGTGCAGACACATGCTCCAGTGCATTAGCCCATGAGTGCTGCAGGCACATGTAGGACCCGAGTGAGGCTGGCATACTGTGGCCGGAGTGTAGGCTCCCAGGGCGAAGGCTGGGAGCCCTGACTCTGGAGATGGCCAGAACGCCTTCCTCAGCCACCCTTTGGAAACCTGCCTCACCTCTGTGGCAGTCTTGATCACAGGCCCAAGCAGGGGCCTGGCTGCCAGCAGGGTACTCAATGGGGCTGTGAAACTGCTGTAAGAGCTGGTCTCCTGCCGGTGGGGTAGAACCGGGCCATGCAGCTGTGGTAGAAGATGGGACCGGCTTCGCCACATCACAGAGGCTGTTCTCAGTCAATGTAGTAGGAGCAACTCTGGGGCTGCTCTACCTTGCTTCTGGGGCTGAACTGGCTCCTAACCTGTGATCTTCCCAAACAAGCCCCAGAACGCGGCTGACCGGAGCCCCCGAGACAGCATGAGAAGATGGGGCCAGGCCAGACTGCTGGAGGATTTACTTCCAAAATGCAACATTAGCACAGGCAGACGGTGTGCCCTGAGCAGGTGAGGGCCCTGCTTGGGGCGGGGGCACAACAGCTAGGTCTGGTGCTGGGCACGGATGCAGCTCCTGCCAGACTCCTGGGAGTGTCAATGTGTTCAGCCTCACCAGGGACCTCCCAGCCTTGCATCTGAAGCACTTGTCTGCTGCAGGGATCCAGCCCGGTTGGCTCCATCCGATGCACCTGCAGTCCCTTGGAAAGGCACAGCCAAGGCCTCCAAGTCCTGGTCACTCCAGGCCCTTGTTCTGAAAGAGCTTGAGGATGTGGCTTTCAATCACCTGTTGCACTGATCGGAGGAAAGGAGAGACAAGGCAATAAGTCCCAGGAGGGTTTGGTGGGGCACAAGGCAGCATGTGCCTGCTCCCTAACCCAGCCGGGACAGGCAGAGCCCTGATGGAGTGAAAAGAGCTTCAGCTGATCTGGGGTCACTGCTGTGTGTCTACACTCCTGCAATGGAAGCTAAACCCAGGGCAGGCTGCCCTGGAACAAGACAACCGTGGTTCAGCCTCCCCCTAACACGGTGCAGTGTTTCGTCTGTCCACCCCCTGCGGTCTCTAGCAGCCCTGTGAGGGGTTGGAGTTATTCCTGCTCCATCCTATGGCCCATACCCAGCCCCTACTAGCTACTGGCTGCCTCTGCTCCACTTAAAGAAGTCTCTGGAGAAGTCCCAGGTTAGGGCAGATGGGAGTGAAGGGATAGGACCCTGCTGGGAACTCCTGGCCCCTTCCCAGTGTTGCAGGATACTTGCCCTTCCTGTGTCCCAGGGCGACAGCCAGGTCCATAGGGGTGTAGCCAGAGTCGGCCTCTGTGGTCAGATCTGCTCCACGAGCTGCAGGTAGATGGGAGCACGGGTTCAGGGACCACCCTCTCCCCTGCACTGATGCCCTGTCCCAGGCTTGGGAGCAGCACACGGTACCCCAGGGGCTCTGTTCGCCCCGGGCCATGCTAGGCAATGGAGCCCACCCAGCACTTGACACCTGCGACAGTCTGGGGCTCCAGGAGCTCTAGCTTTGGCCTGTCACCTGCCGCTGCCCCAAGAAAGAAAGTCACCAGCCCTCCCCAAGCCAACTCAGCGCCTTCCCCAGGTCAGACCCGCCAGACACAATCTGCCCCTGGCAAACCACGGCACATGCAGCGTCTCCTTACCTAGCAAAGCCTCCACGCACTTGACGTGGTTGCCACGCACCGCATACAGCAGGGGGGTGCCGCCGTTCTGCAAGGGAACAGAAGGCAGCTGTCGCAGAGCCCCGTGTTCCCCCACCCCGAACACCCGTGCACCCAGGAGGCCAAGGGCAAGCTTTGCTTGGGGCTTCCCGGCAGTTTACTGGGGGCACTGGCTGCCTGGCACAGTGATCCTGCGAGGGGATGTTAGGCATGATCACAGGAGGCCACGCTTTGCTGCGCCTGGTCACGCCAAGGAGGGCTGTTCCCTGCTGCCCGCGGGGCGAGAGGGCTGGGGCCCATCAGGCTTTCCCTTGGCTGTCTGTCCAGGTGGCTTGGCACTCCCCAGCCAATTTCAGGGCTTGGAGGGATTTTCCTTCTATGAGGCAACACGGCATTTTTAGTTCCTGGTTCATTTGCTCAGGGTCTGTAAATCACTGCAAGCTCAAGCTCTCTGCAGGCAGCCCCCGGGCTCGCAGGGCCACTTTGTCCCAGGGAGCAAAGAGGGATGTTAACCTGCCTCTTAGAGATCCGCCTCCGCCAGGTCAACCACCTGGCCCCTGCAGCGGCAGCGCCAGACTCTGCTACGTGCACTGCTCTTCCTTCTCTGCATGCACAGACCAGCGGCCTTGTGCAGGCCTGCCCTCTCCTTCCTGAATTTCCTGGATCACACCCAGGAAGCAGCTGCCGGGTTTTTTTAGAGGTGCGTTTAACAGCAGCTGCCGCTGGAGCCCAGGCAGCCTGCTCCAAGGCCGGGGCCGCAGCAGAGTTACCCAGTCGTAGATGTTGATGTCAACATTCCTCTCCAGCAGCATGATCACGATGTCGGTGTATCCCCCTGTGCTGGCCAGCGACAGCGCGCTCTCCCGCTCCTTCCCCAGGATGTGGGGGTCGGCGCCCTGGGGATGGCACAGGGCCTCAGCCAGCAGGTCGGGGGGAGGGGGCTGGGGTGGGCAGCTGCCTGCAGCCCTGTGTCTCACTGTTTAAGCTGCTTAAAACGGAGGCTTGCAGGAACTAATCAGAGGAAAGGCTCCAGCCTGCCCCACGCACACACCAGGTTTCCCTACTCACTGCCCTGCCAGGCTCAGGACCATTGTTCTGCCTCCAGCCCTATGCACAGCTCAGGCAGGAAGCTCCAGGCCCTGGACCCCTCCCCACAGGGTAGAGGCTTTTTGTCCTCCTCGCTCACCCAGCCCTTCCCTCCCAGCCTGAAGCACGTCCTTAGCATCCCTTATTGATGCCCTATGCTTCATAACCTGCAGCTCCTGCTGGTGGCTCGGCCTCTCCCTTGTCTTTATTGGTATATGCGGCTTTTTTGCTTCTACCTGCTGCCCTCACTTCACCTGTGAACCAGGCTGGGCTGTTCCACAGCTCCTATTCCTTGGCTTTTTAGCCGTATAATCAAACTCTTCCTCAAGAGCTTCCAACTTCCTGCAGCTCTCAAAACCCTGGATCCGCAGGGCCAGCAGTTCCCCGTGGAAGGACGCCCCATCAGCAAGGAGCTGTGCCTCCCCCCAGGATGCCAGAAATGCATCTCAACAGCAGGCACGTTTGAGGGCCCCAAGGCGCAGCATGAGGCCGGTGCGGCTCAGAGTTCATTACCGGGACAATGCCTTGGCAGCACACTGAGGGGGGATTACGCAGCCCCGTGATAAGCCTCATCTCGAATTACCAACAAGCAGCTATTTAATTACAAACGGCTCTTTCTGGCCATAAGATAAGGTTCTTAGTGGTCTTGACTTCGCCCATGGGCTCTGTGACTGGGAGAACGGCTCAACGCCAGCCCCTAGACCATTTCCCGTGGGGAATCGCGCTTCCATTTTGCTCTGCTCAAAGGAGCCAGTGGCTAAAGTCACTGGGAAGCTCTGGGGGCTGTGGACACCCCTGCCCTGGAGACCTGCAGGCAATCTATTGTTAGGTGGAGGGGGAGAAAAGAGATCTCCATCCCTGTGGGACAGACCCAAGGGGCACGCCAGCATTTGGGGCCTTGCTGGTAGGGGTTAGGCAGGGTGGGGAGGGGGCATCCCAAGGACAGGGACTAACTTAGAACTGCACTGTCCACGCTGACGCCATCCACTCACCCACTCCAACAGGTGACGGACAGTCTCAATCTCCCCGAAGGCCGAGGCCCAGATTAGCGGGGTGAAACCTCTCTCGTCAGGCTTGTTCACCAGGTTCTCACCTATGCAGAAAAAAAAAGCCCCGCGCAAATGAGCCACTCCCAGCACCTGCACTTACACAGCCTCATTTCACAGGTGGGGAAGCCACGGCCCAGGCAGCCACGTGACTCTCACCCGGGGCACAGGGAGTTCCCAACTCCCAGCCTGGGCCCCAGCCCTGTGTGCTCCTCTACAGGATGATTCAGATCCTTAAAGCAAATCCCAGGGACATCTCCCCACTCCCCAAGAGGGAGGCACTCTTCAGCTGCACCCTGCATATTCGCCTGCCGTGCACTGAGGCAGTGACTCAGGGCAAAGTCTGGGGGAAGGACAGAGCAGGTGAGATGTACAGAAAGGAACCTGGGGAAGAAAAATCCAAAGCAGGAAGACAACAGGAGCCTGGTTCTTCCAAGAGTGCTTGCTACGAAGTACCCCTGTGGTCCAGAGCTGGGCCCAGCTCCAGGGATCCTGGCTCCCCCACCCCACAGCTCTCACCCAGAGGTGGGACTGCCTGCTTGGGAGGCAGCGGCGGGGATGGCTGGGCACTGTGGGAAGGGCAGCGCTTGAGGGAAGGGGTGGCACTCACCTCTTTGGAGATGCTCCTTCAGCTGGCTGAGCTCCCCCTGTGCCGCCAGCTGGTGGATGGACAGAGCTGGGTGGGAAAGGGGACAGGGTTAGGACAGTGGCAGGCGGCCGCACGTGGCATGGGGCACGCAGCCTTCCCCACGGGCACCGTCCATGCCAGCCACCACACCCCCAGGCCCTGTTACTCACTGTCGAGCGTGGCCGGCAGGGCAGACACCTCATTGCCTCTCTGCCGGTTGGTCAGAGTGGTTGAATGTTTCAGGGAAAAGCCTGCTTGGTTGGAGGGAAGGAGAGTTAAAGCGTGTATGACCCTGCACTGATGCCCTGTCCCAGGCTTGGGAGCAGCACATGGTACCCCAGGGGCTCTGCTCGCCCCGGGCCATGCTAGGCAACGGAGCCCACCCAGCACTTGACACCTGCGATAGTCTGGGGCTCCAGGAGCTCTAGCTTTGGCCTGTCACCTGCCACTGCCCCAAGAAAGAAAGGGACAGATTATGTCCTGGAGAGCAGAAGCTGGGCTGGTCCGGGCTGGGGTGGGTGGGCAGGGGCGGGAGATAATGCACTGAATGACCCCAAGCACGATGCTATCCCCTTCTGCCACGGGGAGGAACTAGCCCCATGCACTGAGCTTTAAGCTATAATCATCAAGAGCAGCCTCTGGCATTTGTCCGCTCAACCCGAGACGCTCCAGGCCTCCTTTTCCCCTGATGGGTGGAAGCAAGCTACAGCTCCTGCTGGAGCCTCCAGCTCTAGCACAGCATCCCGAAGCCCTGGCCCAGACCAGGGTACCAAACCTCTGCCCCTCCAAGCTCCCTGCCTGTCATGGGTGCCTCTTGCCTGCCTCATCTCGCTACATGCTCAACAGCGCAGGGATGTGAGGGTGCAGGCCCCCCCCAGCGCACATCCCACCAGAAGCTACGCTGGGGCCACCGCTTCGAAGCCCAGACATACTGACCATCAAGGGCCGAGGCCTCGCTGCCTCGCTGCTGGCTCGCCGGGATCACGGAGGGGGTCAGGGACGAACCTGCTTTGTTTGAAGAAGCGAGTGACAGCTTATCCCGGATGATGAGATCGGACCACAACTGTCCCAGTCCTAGGCCTGCGTTCTGCCCGGGGGTGAGATACCAGCCCTGGGGTCCTGCCCTACCAACCACCCCCCTCTGCCACCTCGCAGCTGAGGGGATGCAGGGGCCACGGCTGGGGTGCGTACGTGGCCACGGCTGGGGTGGCAGCTCCGATGCACTCGGCCATGGCAGAGCTAGGGCTGGGTTTACAGCTCAGAGCGGCCTCCTGCCTCAGTCCCCAGAACCCGCGGGAGTCAGGCGGCAATAACAACATGCCCCTGGGGTACGAGTCCAGCCCCTCTGCCCCGCATCTTGTGAGCTCCCGGGGGGCCTCTCAGCCACAGTGAACCCAAACTCCCCGCCACATCCCTCCCGGGCAGTTGCTCACCGTTGTGATCAGGGAGGGCCTGGTCAAAGCGCCGTTTCACATCCTCCTGCTTGCAGGGATACAGACGTGGAAACACCGCGGCCGGCTCGTCATCCTCCTGAGCCGCAGCCTCGGCCAACTCCTCCGCCTCCCGCTCCTCTTCACATCCGCGCTTCAGGCTCTGGCACCCGCTGGAGCCCTGCGCAGAGGGGCTGGGTGCCGTCCGTCTGCCCTCCATGGGCGCAACTGCAAGTTAACAGGAAAGTCACCGACCACACGCCTGGGACGGAGGTGGACGCCGATCCGTGCGCGCACCTCCCCCAGGGCATGGAGGGATGCACGTGCCTGCTGGTTAGCTCACGGGGGAGCCGGGCAGCACCTTGCAGCGCAAGGGTGGATCTATTCTCCGGGGCGCACAGGGCAGGGCTCCCCATCGCCAGGCCCACCCCAAACGGTGGGGCACCGCGGTTTTTTGCAAAAGCTGGAGATTTTCCCGCGCTGCGCGGGAGACTCGTGACTTCCTCGGTGCCGTGCAGAGTTTCCCGCACGGGGTGGGCACGCGCGGCTCTGCTCCCCCCGTACGTCCGCCCTCGCCCTCGCCCCAGCCGCTCCCGCCCATCTGCGGGGTGCCCCCCCCTGCACCCACCGCTGCCGCTTCCCCGCCCTCGCCCCAAAACTGAAACCAACTTGTCGTCCCGCGAGGCAGTGGCCAGGGGCGGCGCCAGCCCGGCCCGGCCCAGCGCGGGGGTCCCGTCGGGGCGCTGCCCGGGCCCGGCTGTTGCTGATACGGGGTGGGGGGCCAGGCTGGGCAGCCGGAGCCGGAGCCGGAGCCGGAGCGTGGGAAAGGCGCGGCTCCAGACCCCGCCTGCCCGCCCGCCCCGGGGCTGTGCCGAGCCCGGCGGGGCCACCAGGCGCTCGGCTCCTGCCCCGGCAAGCAGGCGGGGCCAGGCACGGCTATTGCGGAGAAGGCCGGAGACAACAGCGAGGGGGCAGGAGCAGCGGGGAAAGGCCGGCCGGATCCCCGGGACACCCAGGGCAGAGGGGTCGCGGCAGGAAGCAGGGAGACGCGGGCCGGTGACTTCCCAGTGAACCTGCAGAGGCAGCTGTGCTGGGCTCCCAGCGAGACACCGGCTGGTGACTTTCCTTCCAGCGAAGGTGCAGGTGCAGATGCAAATATAGAGGCAGGTGTAGATGCGCTGGGCTCCCAGAGACACTGGATGGTGACTTTCCAGTGAACCTGCAGATGCAGCTACAGATGCAGAGGCAGGTGTAGATGTGCTGGGCTCCCAGCGAGACACGGGTTGATGACTTTCCCTCCGGCGAAGGTGCAGAGGCAGGTGCAGATGCGCCGGACTGCCTCGGTGCCGCCTGCGTTGCAATGCAGCTGCTGCTGCCGTCGGTTGGGGTTCAGCTCTGGGTGGAGCGGGAAGCCAAGGGGGTACACGGGCACCCCTGGATCCGCCCCGTGCCCACCGCGGAGCCGGCCCGGCGTCTCCCCAGGGGCGGCTCAGGGCAGGGGCCCCGTCTCGCAGGCCCCAGGGACCGTGCCCAGCCCTCCAGCGCTGCCACACGACGCCGGGCGCCGCCGCCGCCGCGCCGGCTCCTCACGGGGCCGAAACGCCGCCTTGTTCCCGGGGCCTTTTCCACCACACGTCTTTCCTCGTTGAACGGCGGGGTCGTTAGCAACGAGCGCGACATGGCTAGGACCAGCGCCAGCCTCACGTCGCCGCTTCCCCGCTCTGGATTTTCTGGGCGCTGTCACGAGCTGCGCGGTGCTGGGGGCGGCCGTGGGGGCTGCGCCCCGTCCCAGCTCCAGCACAGCGGGCGGCGGGGAGGGCGAGGAGGCCGGGCCGAGGCGCTGAGCAGCTGTGTGGGGTTGGGGGTGGGGGGGGCACAAAAGGCGGCGGAACGCGAGCGCCGGGTGCGGTTTCCGCAGCGGCGGACGCTCGGGGCGCCGCACCACGCGCCGGAAGCGGCGGCGGAGGACTTCCGGTCTGGAGCCGGCGTCCGTCTGGCGCCGTCCGGGCTGTTCCGCGGCGGCGGCCGCCATGGAGGAGCCGGAGATGCAGCTCAAAGTGAAGAAAGGTAGCGGGCGCCGCGCCCGGCGGGGGCGGGGGGCAGCTTCCGGGTCCGGGGTGTCACACTCCCAAGGGTCCGGGTCCGGGGTGTCACACCGTCAGGGATGCAGGGGGCGTCACTCCCAGGGGTCAGGGTCAAGGGGGTGTCATACTCCCAGGGGTCAAGGGGGTGTCACCTCAGGGGTCAAGGGGGTGTCACTCCCAGGGGTCAGGGTCAAGGGGGTGTCATACCCCCAGGGGTCAAGGGGGTGTCACCTCAGGGGTCAAGGGGGTGTCACTCCCAGGGGTCAGGGTCAAGGGGGTGTCACACTCCCAGGGGTCAAGGGGGTGTCACTCCCAGGGGTCAGGATCAAGGGGGTGTCATACTCCCAGGGGTCAAGGGGGTGTCACCTCGGGGGTCAAGGGGGTGTCACTCCCAGGGGTCAAGGGGGTGTCACACTCCCAGGGGTCAGGGTCAAGGGGGTGTCACTCCCGGGGGTCAAGGGGGTGTCACACTCCCAGGGGTCAGGGTCAAGGGGGTGTCACTCCCAGGGGTCAAGGGGGTGTCACACTCCCAGGGGTCAGGGTCAAGGGGGTGTCACTCCCGGGAGTCAAGGGGGTGTCACTCCCAGGGGTCAGGGTCAAGGGGGTGTCACACTCCCAGGGGTCAAGGGGGTGTCACACTCCTAAGGGTCAAGGGGGTGTCACCCCCAGGGGTCAGGATCAAGGGGGTGTCACACTCCTAAGGGTCAAGGGGGTGTCACCCCCAGGGGTCAGGATCAAGGGGGTGTCACACTCCTAAGGGTCAAGGGGGTGTCACCCCCAGGGGTCAGGATCAAGGGGGTGTCACACTCCTAAGGGTCAAGGGGGTGTCACCCCCAGGGGTCAAGGGGCATCTCCCCGCCCCAGCGCGGTGCGCCCCGGCGGGCACACGCACACACACACGGTCGCGTCAGCAAAGCTGGGCACTTCCCCGCCGCGGCAACGCAAGCTCTCGCCGGCTAAACAGAAGCCGGACAACAAAACCAGTTCCCTTAAAAAGGGACCGGTGAAAACGCTTGAATTTCGTTACCGAGAGGAAGCGGGCAGCTCGCGGCCGACTCGCTGCGGGAAGCGCCCGGCACTTGTATTTGCATTTGCGTTTCACACCCAGGAGGGATCGATCCACAGCTGCTGGTGGCAGCTGCCTGCGGTGCGCGCTGCACGGCGCCGTTAGGGGAAGGGGAAGTGCGGGGGCGCGGGGCTTTTCCGGCTCGAGGGGGAAAGATGAAGGGCTGGCAGGTTGCTGAGCTCGCGAGCTGGGACCGGGGCTCGTGCGTGGGGAAGGGGAAGGGGCGGGCCTGGGGCCAGCCGGCGTGCCCAGGCAAACCCTGGCGCTGTCGCAGCCGGGGCCGAGGCGAGCTCGGAGGCAGACGTCTGCGCGTGCTCGGCTGGCGCTGTGAGGCGGCAGCGGGAGGGCGAGCGATTTCGGAGGCCGGGGCTCTGCCCGCGTGGCATAACCAGGCGCTGCCCTCCCCTTAGTTACAGACAAGTTCACCGAGAGCATGTACGTCCTGGCCAACGAGCCGTCGGTCGCGCTGTACCGGCTGCAGGAGCACGTGAGGCGGTCGCTGCCTGAGCTGGCCCAGCACAAGGTGAGTCGCGCTCGGAGCCGGAAATAGCAGCCCGCAGCTGCGCGCTTGCCCTGCCCGGGTGCACACGGACGGCACGTGCTTCGGTGCCGGCCCTGCCGCCTCCCCTGCCCGTCGGAGCTCAGTAGGAACACCGCTACAGGAGTAGCTCGCTGCCTCGGGCCTGTGCGAATGCCCTGTCAGGCCCCGTTTCTTACCTTTACTTCATCGCCTGGGCATCCGAATGAACCGGAGTTGTGGCACTTTAGTATTCAATTATTTATTGGCTTCTCCCAGGCACGCTTGAGCACGTGTCCGTGCGGGGAGGGCTGCAGAGGTTCCCGTGCTACACGCGCAGGCCTGGCCGGGCTATGCTGCTGGGAGCGGGGACACGCTTGTAGCGTTGTTCCTGAGCTGTTGCTCACTTTGATTTAATCCACGTAGCCCCGGTTGCAGGGAACGTGCCCTGAGCAACAGGGAATGGAGCAAACCATCTGGCCAGCCCGGCAGAAGGAAGAGGTCGGCTGCCATTGCTGAGGGGGCATAGGCCCGCCACCCAGGAGGACGGCAGCACGAGAGCCAGGCGCAGGGTAGTGTTAGACTGTGGGCGCATCCAGGCGGGATGCCTCTTGGGTCCCTGGTTTCTCCCCCTTCCCTGCAGAGCTGGGCTGCCTCTCTAGACTCCGCTTGGGGCCACGTTCCTGGCTGCTGCCGTCTCGAGGCCTTGGACGAGAGTGGCTGGTGTTTCTTACCTCCTTTCGACCTGGCAGCCAGGTGGGTCAGGCAGCCAAAGCCCCCACCACTGGTCCCTCTCCATGCTAAAGTTGCAGCTGTAGGTGTTGGCACACAGCGTAGACACGTCTGAGCTCAGCCTTGTCTGTCCTGGTGGCCTGACACTGGGGTCACCGCAGACGAGTGACGTGAGGTCCCGAGAGGATCCGGGACAACACGTAGCCACAAGTGTGTCCCACCCTCCTCAGCTGCAGCATACGTCTGAGGTAGTCCTCGGCCTGGACTGCACTTGGCCGGTGTCAGCAGCTCCAGGATGGTGAACCTGGGTCCCAGTCTGTTCCCAGCAATCCCATGGGGTGGATGGTGGTTTTCCCCACCTGGCTGGACGCTGATGCATGTCTTCATAACGCCCGTGGCTTCCAGGGTGCTGCCAGTAAACCAGGAGTACCTGAGAGCAGAGCAGGCACCGCAGGCTGAGCCTGTGTTGCATCTGGTCTCTAGAATAGTTCCCAGGTTTCCTCCCCGCTGTCAGTGGTAGAGCGAAGAAGCGGGGAGATGGAGAAAAAAGAAGGATTCATTGCATCAGGGCAGCGACGGCTACACAGACACCTACTGTGACCTGTCGCTGCACCACCTCAGCTTGGCTCGACCCCTGTCCCTGGGGCTCAACAGGGAACAGTTTCTAATAAGCCACACAGTGTGGTGTCTGCCGTGGTCTCAGGTGCCCCAGCTGGCTGGGATCCATTCCCTGCGAGTCGGGTATAAGCTGTGTTTAAACTCTTCCCTGCTGACCAACGGGTTCCAGGTGCCGAGCGTTCCCGCCGGCTCCCCCTAACAAGGTCTCTGCTGGCAGGCTGGCTCGTCTGCTCTCTCTCGTGCTCACTTGATTACTCCGTTCACAAGCGGCTGTTTGAAATGAAGAAGGGCTCAGCCATCATCACTGCCGGCACCTTTAACAAGATCTGGACGGGTTCTGTCATCTGCTCTGCCAGGGCCCGTCGGCTCCATGCAGGCCTCGCGGGTTTGCGCAGGCTGAGGGTGTCAGGCCGGTTGCGCTCCAGGCACCCGCTGTCAGGGCTGATTTAGCTCAAACCTGCCTCTGCCTCGTGACTTTTGTTTCTTGTTACTTCTAAAAAGACTTAAAGCAAAGGGAGGCTTTGCAAGTGCCGCGCTGTGGTGGGAAGGACACTCGATGTCAAGAAATCAGCTTCCCGGTCTAGTGAGGCATGTTCGTAGCAACAGCACTGGGGCTCAGGGGGATGGATCAAAGGAAGCTTTGCTGCAGCGGTGGCCTGAGGTCGCTGGTCCACGACAGGGCAACCTTTCGTGTCCCCTCGAGAGTCGACTGCCTAGCGGCTCAAGCTTTGCTGTGGCACCGGCTCTGGTTAGGGACCCACAGCAGACCCAGGAATGGTCTCCCAAGGAAAGTGTTGGAAGCCCCATTACTCAGACAATTTAAAACTCAAGTGGCCACGATGCAAAGAAACGTGCTGCAAGGGAAAATGTGGCACAGGCTGGGGGCAGATTAGAGGGAGGTAATCCGCTTTCCGTCCCTGTCTGTGGAGATGTGGGCTTAGACATTCCCAGGGGCTTTAAAGATAGGGATAAAGTGGGGTGGGGCACGGCGTGGGGAAGGCTGGTGCAGGGAGAAGGTGACCTCTGTGCCAGCACAACAAGCAACTTCTCTGATTGATTAAAATCATCTTAATACCTTCCTGCATCTCCAACTCTCCAGGCAGACTTAACACTTAACTCCTCGCTGATAAGATACGGGCGACGCGGGGCCGGGTGCTCCCCGGTGCCGGCACTGGGCTGCTAAGCCCTGCTCCTGCCTTTCCCCTGATCTCACAGGAGCCCAGGACTCCTCATTAATTTGCTGCTGTGCTCCCGTAATTCATTGTTAGCGCTCGGCTATATCATTAGCTGGCTTTAGTGATTAACTGCATCCGAGGAGCTGTCCTGGGAGTTCTAAGAAAGGGCATTGAGAGGAGATTAAGAAGTCCGGAGCTCGGGGGGGGGGGCGGCTCCTGTTCCTAATGAAGGGCATGAAAGCCCCAGGAAGCATCGAGAGTGCTGGAAACAGGCATCACAACCTGGCCCCAGACACGAGCAATGTGTGAAACAAGCGGAGACCAAAGGCAGGCTGCTCGGGGAGTGATGTGGCTTGGCCACCCCTCTGCTGGACCTGCTCTCCCATCCTCTCCCCCAGCCCCATTTCACCCTGACCTCCCACCTCAGTCCTCCCTGCTGAGCAGAGGGTCAGTACTGAGCCCCTGGGTCAGGGCAGGGGAAGGCCACTTGCTTCTGAGCAAGGCACACAAATGACTCATTGTGGCCACGGCTGCCCTGAACTTGGGTTGAGCACATCTCCCCGTTGGACCGGCAGCGCTGTCCCAAGGTGTCACGTAGGTGTACACGGAGGACCTGGGTGTGGGCCGTGTGGGTCACGGGGAAGGCGTTTGCCTGGCCTGCAGGCATCAGCCCTGTTGCTTTTTGTGACACAAGGTTCATTCTGTTTTCTCTGTGATTGCCTTGCAGTCAGACATGCAGAGCTGGGAGGAGCAGAGCCAAGGGGCCATCTACACCGTGGAATACGCCTGCAGGTACGTGACAGGGCTAGCAAGACTTTGGAGACTGCACTTCCCTGGGCAACGGCCCCACCCTGCGTAAGCAGGAGGAGCTGGTCAAGGCTGAGGCCAAGTCTCCAGCTCACCCTCCCCGCTCCTACTCCCCAACTCAGGGTGCTGGTGTCTTCGCAGCTCCAGCACATGGGTGCTCGAACCCCGCTGACAGACCGTGGCTCAGCTCTGTGCTGAGGGTGCCCTCCCAGCTGCTAGCGACAGGAGTCCTTGTGGGTTACTCCTGAATTGATGAGTAACCTGTTGGGGAGGGGGTGTAAAACCCTCTAAGGGAACCAAGCATGTCTCTGTTGAGCCAAGAGCTCCAAAAAAGACACCTCTGCACGCTCCCAGATGGCACAGGTCAACATTGCCATGGGCCACGCGAAGCCATTCGCACCGGTGCAGAATGAGCATCGGCACTACAGAAATGGGGCTGGGGGCAGTGTCCGCTCCCTTCAGACTGACGTAGGTGCAAGACAGGGGTGAGTCAAGCCCCAGCTGGCACTAACTGGCCTCACCTCAGCAGAGAGAGGAGGGCCAGGAGGGCACTGTCAGCACCGACTGCCTTCGGTGCAGCATGGGCCTGTCGGTCCTTCCCAGCAAATCCACCCACTCGCTAGCACTGGAAGGTGCCAAGTGCTGCATGAGGCTGGAGCTCCTCGTGAGCGATGCCCTCGCCCGGCAGCACGTGTTTTCTACTGCAGCGCAGCCCCAAAGCTCCTAACCGCCTCCTCTCCCTCCTGCCCCACCTGTTGCAGTGCCATAAAGAACATGACGGACAGCAGCGTGTACTTCAAGAGCATCGACGGGCTGCTCAAGCAGGCCATCGCCATGAAGGATCGGCTGAACGCAGCGCAGGGCCGCAGGTAGCGCAGGGCACCTGACCCCGAGTGCTGCTGACCGCCTGCCCGGGTCCCAGCAACATCTGTTCTGCCGGCCAGAGGCTTCTGCGACTTTCACGCTGCCACATGCAAACGGGCTGAGCAGTTCTGGCAGTAACACAACCTCCTGCTAGTATTTAATAGAACGAGTGGCTCATGCAGCAGGGAAGCTGAGATTCGCTTTACTTGGCAAAGAAAACAGCCTGTTTACAAAGGGTTCGCTGCAGCATAACACAGCCCCTTGGGATTAAAAACGGGGTTGTTTTGCTGGCTGGTAGCATTCCTTCGTGGACGTGTGCTGCATGATGTTGGCATCCTGTACTAACAGCCGGGGTGAGGGGGAGAGAAGCAGGGTGAAGGGCTGGATTGGGGGCTTGTCACTTGGCGCTTGTATGGCTGTCAGGGGCGGGGGTTGATTGTGGCGCTGGTTGGTGGAGCTGGAGGATTTGCTCTGATTGCAGCCTGAGCAAAGCTACTAAAGTGTCTGGCACTGGCTGGTCTGAGTCTGGCGTGTTCCCTCCCCCAGGGCCTCAACAGCACAGCCGGCTCCTGGCTGCCCTTGCCACCTCCCTGCTGGCTTTGAATGTCCTGCCCCTGCTTCAGAGCTGAGGCTGGCAGTGCCAAGCTCTGGGCAGGAGGATGGTTGTGGCTGTGGGCTCCCTTGCTTTGCTATGCTGCTGGTTTGCCAGCAGCTGCCCCTCACCTAAACCCCAAGGAGTGTTTCCAGCTCTCACGTTTCATGGGGAACGTGGCACCGGAGCTTGTGGTGCCCCCGTCCCTGGGGGCCTGGCTGGCTGACACCTGCTAGCGAAGGGGGCAGGCCACAGCCGTATCTCCACGGGCCGTGCTTAACCTCCATCGCACCCACGCCCTGGTTTAGCAGCAGCGCTGGAAGAAGCCTGGTATGTTCTGTCCTTTCTCCAAGTGCTGACGTCCAAATCGCCTGGTGGGCTGTTTTCTTTCAGCTCTGCTGCCCCGCAAGCCACAAGTCCTCCTGCCAGCTCCTGACTGCAGACAAGCCTGGCCTTCCTCTGCCTGCAGCCCAGGTCGGTGCTCTCTGGAGCCACTGGTGAGACATCCCCACCTTCTGCAGAGCCTGCTGCTTGGTCAGCCTGCTCTTGCTCGGGAGCCTCTGGCCTGTGCCTGTTTCCAGGCTGAAAGCGCTGGGCATCAGTGCTGCAGCCTCGCCGGCTGTCCCTCCTTTGGTTGATGCAGTTGCTGAGACTTGTGTGCTGCAAAGGGAGAGCATGGTTTATTTTGCACTGGCCCTTCCCGGCTCCTCAGTGGTTACAGGCTGCCCTGCAGGGTATTTCTGGCTGGGTCTCAGCCTCCAAAATGCCTGAGCTCTCAGGTCTTGGCGTTCTGCTGAAAGATCATCTGGTGCCCTGAGATGGGCACTGGGCAGCCCTCAGCCAAGGGGCAAGGGTGCTGGGAGCCTGGCAAGCGTTGGACAACAGCGAGAAGGGGCAAAGGTGGGGTGCTGAGGCCCTGATGAAAACTCCTTTCCCTGCAACAGCCCCTCACTGGTCACTCCAGGGCTCCAAAGGGCCGTCCAGACAGCCCTGCTCCTGCCCCACTGTGGAGAGGGTTAGAGGCATTGCACGATGGAGCACTGGTGGCACCAGGCTGTGGCCTTGCAGAGCCAGCGCCCCGTCTGTGAGCGGGCAGCCTGTTGCCAAGCTGGCTAGCAGCAGCGAAGGCCCCGGTGGGAGAGGGCTGGGGCAGGAGCTGCCAGCCAGTGATAGGAGGCAGATAGAGCTGTCTGTGCCCCCACAAACCCCTCTGGGTGGGAGGAGGAGGCAGGGAGTGGAGCCAAGTCCCTTCTCGTGGCAAGTCAGTTGATTCCCCCACATCACGTAGGTTTAGGGAGGCCGGGGATGGGCTGGGCTGGGCTGGGCTGGGACCAGCTTGGCGTGAGCTCCAGGAGAGATGCCGGCCTGGGCGGTGGGGCAGGTGGCTGACCGGGGCCAAACGCTCCTGCTCCGGGCTCACACCAGGGTCGAATCCTTCCCTGCGGCCACCGGCTTGCGTGCCAGAACGTTCTTCATCTCCTGCGTGACCCCGTTCCAGGGCTTGCCCTGCGCCTGCAGCAGCCCGGACTCCGCCGACAGCGTCCGGTGGGTCCTGGGCAGGCTGCAGCTCCCTTCAGGCAGGGCCCCAGGGCTCCCTGCCGAGCTGACGGTGCTGCTGGCTGGCGAGGCAAGGGGCGCCTTCCGCTCCAGGAACGGCGGGTAGGAAAACTCCCGGTGGATCTCGGGCCGGGGCCGGGGCACAGCCACGTTCTTGCTGTTGTTGAGGTGGCGGGCGGGAACCTCGCTGTGCTGGGCAGAGTCGTTCTCGTACAGGGTGTGGGAAAGCTGGGTCCGGCCACGCCGCGCCACCTGCTTGGCCCGGACCAGGGCGTGCGTCACCGTGATGAGCAGGACGAGGATGCCCGAGGACAGGATGCAGGCGCCGGTGATGCCCGTCTCCATCTCAAAGAGCAGCAGCATGTAGATGGCAAGAGCTGGAAGGGAGGGAGAAGGTGTCAGCGCAGAGGCTGCCACAGCCTTGCTGCTCGCCAAGGCGGTTGGCCACCAGGTTCTCCAGGGGTCGCGTGGCAAACTCCTGCTTCCCCACCAAGGGAATCGCCTGGCCCCAGGGAGCCCGGGGACACGCTGCAAAGGGAAAATCCTTTGCTCCTGGTCTGCAGGCAGCGGCTTGGCGCGAGGGGCAGGACGCAGCCTGGATCAGACGCGCGTGCTGCCTGCACCGGGGCCGTGCGCCCCAGGACCAGGCTGTTGGGGTTTGCAGGGGGACGGCAGCACTTGCCTGTTAAGTAGATGGAGACTCCACAGCAGAACAAGCCGACAGCCACGTGGCGAACGGTCCGGCTGTCCAGGAGGAACCAGTCGGCCCTGCAAGAGGAGAACCATCATGGTCTGTGTGCAGGGCAGGCTTTCTGCCCTTCCCCTGCCCATTCCCTCAGCCGTCGCTGTGTTGGCTGAGCATCAGCCCGAAACGCAACCCCCTCGCAATGCCGGACAGCCCTAAAAGGGTTCAGCCCTAAGTGGGCATCAACCCCCTTTGGCCAAGGGGCCCATGGTGACCAGTGCCTGCCTCCCAGCCACCTCTGCCAGGGCACGGCTGGCTCAGACCCGGCCCCGCTAACAAGGTGCGTCTGCAGAGGGGTTTCTGATGGGAGCACTGGTATTGCTGGGAAAGGGGCTGTCTCCACCATGTTGGAGGCTAGCACCTTTCTGAGCTGTCACGGTCTTTCCTTCCAACCCGCCTGTGTTCATGCTCCAGCTTCCCAGCTCGGGACGGCTTTGAAACGCGACAAAAGCATTTGGAGCACGGGGAGTCCAATGGAGACGTCACCGAGCCACGGAAACCAAACGCTTCCATGAAATGGGGCCACGTGTTTATCTGTGCCTTGGGTTCCCAGCCGGCCTTGCTGCACGAGATCGCTCCGTCTCTGCCTGGGACGGGTCCTGTTTTACCAGCTCGGGTTTTCAGAGGCGGGCAAGTTTCAAGGCTTTTGAATGGCGATTTCAAGGAGTGGAGAGGCAGGAGCAGGGAGGTCACGTGAGGGCACCGGTCTCTCCTTCCTTTAACAAACCCCTGGAGAGGGAAGAGCCTCAGTGAGTCAGGCAAGGTCCCGTGTACTTTCTTCCTCTGGGTTAGTGTCTTTGCATGGCTCGGAGCCCAGGCCCGGTGTCTCCAGGCGCGTCCTGCAAGAGCTCTGCCTCACGTGTGCACGTATCCCAGGCCCTGCTCCTTTCTCCGTCTCCATTTCATGCTCCGCACAAGAGCAGCTGAACCCTCCCGCTCTGACCGTTCAGCTCGCTCCAGCTGGCGAGGCCGCGCCGCTCCTGCCCGCACATGCCGTCCCTTTCCGTCTGCCCCAGCCCACCTCGGCAGAAAGCATTCATTGCTCCAGAGACCAGGAGAGCTCAATGAATAGCCGTTCTTGTCCGCCGCGCCAGCGCTGCCCTGGATCATTTGTTTCCTCGCCGTGACCTCGAGGACCTCCGCGCTCCAGTTCTGGCCAAGGAGGCCGCTCGTGCTGACGGAGCCGGCGTCCCGGCTAGTTGTGCGAGCGGGGCCTGGTCGTTCGCAACACAACTGGCCTCGCAAGCACCGGGGCAGGGGCTGGCAGATGCGGCCCTCGGTTGGGACCATCAGCCGCTACTACGAGGTGCGGAGCCAGCGTCCCCCTGGGGTGAAGCCCCGGATCCATCCCCAGCACTGCGTGCTTGCCTGGCAGGGAGCCCCACGACCTTGACCCCAGGGTGAAAGGGAGCTCCGCTTCCAAAGGCCAGGCAGCCCCTGGCTTCCCACTGGCAGCATACGGCCAGGTCGTGGCTGCGGCAGGGTGGACGTCTCCGCACGGGGAGCGGGGCCAGACCCAGCCCAGCGCCTTGCACCATGGACCTGCCTTCAGCTGGGAGCCTCGCCCTGGGGGGCAGGAAGAGCAGGGCCTGTGGAGGGGTGGCCCAGGGACCGGGAGAGGAGCAGCTAGCTGTAGGGGATGGGGCTGCAGCGCCTCCTTTGTTCTCCCACTGGGGAGAAGCCGGGTGCCCCGAGGGCCAGGCCCTCGGCGGGCAGTGGCACTGATCCCCATATGTGCGCCCCGGCCTGGGGCCGCAGGCAAGGCAGAGCCAACCGGAGAGGAGCCCCCAGCCCTGGCCAGGCCGAGGCGGTGCAGGGGGACGAGGCTGCCCCCGCTCTCTCCTGGTCCATCTGTTGTTGTCCTTAAACATGTCGCTGCCAGGCGTCAGGAGCCGCTAATAGACCTTGGCTGAGCTCCCGCGCCGCGCGGCTCGTTGGGGAAGAGAAGCCACTTTGTGTTATTAATTACATGATTGGGGGATTAGCGGGAGGGGAGGAACGGGCTCCCGGCTGGGGCTATTGAGCGCCGAGCTGGAAACTGGAGCACTAATTCAGGGTGACAGGCCCAGCGTGGGAAAGAGCCTGGGACGTGAGCGGATCCCTAATGACCCGGGGCTGGGGCACAATAGGGAGGTGCCGTTCGGGGCTCGCCGGGGCCAAGCTGCCCCCTTAACTCTTTCCTGCCGAGATGTCTGTACAGGAGCAGCATCGGCCGCTGCAGGGGCTGGGCGCCGTTTGCAAATGGACAGCGTCGAAATGGTCGGACGGCTCCGCACACGCACAGGCACATGCACAAGTGCACACGCACGCATCTGCGCGGGAGGGGGACCCGATTCCCCCCCAACATTGCAGGTGGGAGCCAGAGGTGCAAACCAAGTGTCCTGCACCGGGTCAGCTAGTGAAAGCGAGAGCAGAACCCGGCCCGCCGGGGACAGGCTGCCTCTCCGGGGCCCGTCGTCCTCTGGGCTCACGTGGGGACTCTGGCGGAGCCGTGGCAGCCCCCACGGCCCTGAGGAGCTGGGTGAGGCAGTGGTGCAAACTGCTCGGGGCAAATCATTCTGGGAGCAACCTTCTTCACCCCGAATGGGCCAAGGTGCCCTGTGGGGAGCAGGGACTTGCCCTGCCTCTGTCAGAGGCATCAGACTGCCCTCTGCCACCAGGAATCGCCGGCCGCCCCCGACCTCTTGCACTAACCAAACTCGTGGCACCTTTCTCTGCTCACACGGGAAGGCAGGATTCCCACCGGCTGAGCCCTTGCTAATGCAACGGCTTTCTCTCTGCAGCTCAGACACAGGATCCAGCCATGGTCTCGCTGATGCTTTGCACGGAGGGCAGGATGGTACTCCACTCCTCCGTGCTCCCCTGCGCATGCATCTCCGGACGGCACGTGCTCTGCACTCAGGCAGTGACCGCCACGACCCCCAGGCTCTACTGAATCACAGCCCCCACCCCATACGTGTGACCGGCGCCCTCCCTCCTGCATGCACGAGCTTGCTTGGAGCCGTCTAATTAGCTGGTTGGCCCGCTTCAGCTCTGCCAGCATCCTAGAGGTGACTGGCAGGACTCTGGACAGAAATGCAGCGTGAGAGCCCAGGTTGGCACCAGGTGTTGAGCCGAGTTTCCAACGGGTCGGGAATATTTCACTCCAACAACCCTGCAGCAGGAAGCTCCGTTTCTGCAAAGTCCAAGGTGTCCACGGGACGTGTCTGCAGAATCGGACATGCTCGCTTGCGAGGACTGAAGTGAGACACTAGTTCTGGGCGAGTCGGACCCGTGTTGGACTGTTCTGGGCTGTTGAACTGACTTGAGTCCATTTACCACCAAGCTGGATCTCAGCTTTGCAGTGCCCCGTGCCATGGGTGCTGGAGCTTGGGACCCGCTTGTGATCTGTGCTGGGCTCCCCAAGTGGCCCCATCTCCCGTGGGGCTGTGCACCTGCCCCTGACAGAGCTGTGCAGGGCGCCGAGTCACTGAGCCACCGCCCGGATGCATTTCAGAGCTTCATATTTGCAAAAAACAGTTATTTTTGCCTCCCAAGCCCAGCAAGGCCCACTCAGCCCTGCACTAAGGATGCCTTCAACTGCCCCAAGTCTGGGAGGGGACGGGAGCAGGACAGTGTTTCCAGAAGTGTTGGTGCAGCAGTAAACCCGCTGGTAATGATTAAGTCGACTTGTGTCGCGGTTAATGACCCAGGGCCCTGCCTCAGTCTGTTCCCTGCAGGTCACCTTTGAATGCCCTGGGACGCAGGCAGAAGAGCCTGGCAAGGGCCGGGGTAGGGGGAAGAGTGGGCTCCAGGCTTCGGACCTGGGCTTTCACCCACAGATCTTGCTTCCAGGCGCTGTGCCTCCTGTTGTCAAACCTTCTTGCAATCTGGGGGGCTGGTGCCATCCTTGGGGAGGGGAAAGGACAAGGTCTGGCTCCCAGGCAGCTGCTGCTGCAGGTAACCAGGCTCTCTGCCGAACCCAGAGCCGGCGGGAGCAGCTGGAGGTGGGAACGAAGCCAGGCTGACCGCTGCTGCGGTAGCCGAGGGCAGAGCCAGCCCCAGGACGGGCAGGACAGCAGGACTCCTGGGTTCTCTGCCCAGTTGTCACCCCGTGAGCTGGGGGGCACGTTAGGCACTTTGCTGCCTCTATCACCCGCAGGAGGGCTCTGGTACCATTTAGGGGTCTTGGGCCCCCCAGGTGCTTGCAGACAGGTGGTTGGAAACCATCGCAGGAGGTTAAAAAAGCCAAGGCTCCACCGACTTATTGCATCTCTCAGCCTGTGCGCTGTGAGGGGACCAGGTGCTCGTGCTGGTGACCCTCCAGCCCCGGGCTTCTGCTCCAATAGTTTCTCCCAGGCAGGCAGCGCTGTCCGAGACACACTCCTGTCACACACGCATCTACGCAAGGATATTAGCAGGTGTTTAAAGGGGGGAGGTGTTAATACCAGTGGTTAGTGCAGACAGATGTGAAGGCAGCTGATAAAGTTGGTGGGCACAAGCGCGCACACCTGGTACTAAGTGGCACCCCACGAGTCACAGCCCACAGGCATTGGCCTCATGGCCTGTGAAGGAGGGGAGGTCTCCCTGCTCAGAGACAGGTTAGAAATGCTGCTAGGAATCTCCCTCACCCCACTGCTTCCCACCCTGCACCCCTACAATACCCCAGTGCCTCAGCCCTGGCGCAGCCCCCAGCATTCCCATTTCATGGGGGGCAGGGAAGCAAATGCAGCAGGAGATGCAGGGATTTGGCCGAGGCTACTTGGGGAGTCTGTGGCAGGGTGGGGAACGGCCCCCATAGCTCCCGAGTCCTGGCCCAGTGCCCTGGAGAACAGCCAAGGGGCGGGGAAGGTGCCTGGGTGCCCCATGGAGGGGCTATCTTACCCCTGCTGGGGCCCACAGTGCCCAGGAGCCGGGAGGTGGCTGCAGGGGGGGTCATGGAGAAAGGGGGTCTCCCTCCCGGGGAAGGTTGTTAACCCTTCGCTGAATGCTCCTCCCCTCCACCTGGTCCTGGCAAGTCAGAAATCCCCCGTTGCCGGGGAGCTGGTACAGGGGGCACGCACCCGCCGGCCTGCGCCGCTCTGCCCGGGGCAGGGCCGAGGCGGGCGAGCAGCTAGGAGCCCCGTCGCCCCCCAAGCGCCGGGGGCGAGCCCGACCCCAACCCGGGGCTGCTCGGGTCCCCGCTGTGCCCCGGCCCCGGTACCTGTCGGGCTCGGCGTCGCCCCGGCAGAGCTCGGCGCTGCAGTAGCCGTGCAGGAGGCAGAGCAGGAGGCAGCTGAGGTTGAGCACGAGGCAGAGCGCGGCCAGCGCGGCCGAGAGCGGCAGGAGCACGGCGGCCGCCCCCTCGGGCACTGCCCCGGCCCCGGCCCCGGGCCGGCCCCGCTCCCGGCCCGCCTGCAGCTGGAAGATGAGGCTGGAGGCGAGCACGGCCATGGCTGCGGCCAACACCCCGAAGAGCACGAGCGCGGCCAGCGCCCGCGCCGGGTACGGGGCCCGCATGGCCGGGCAGAGTCCGGCCGAGCCGCCGAGCCAGGGCGCCGGAGCGGGCGGGGCTGCAGCTGCCCCCGCCTCGCCTCACCTCGCCCCGCCCCGCCCGGGCACACGCACGTGCACCCCCCGTGCACACGCAGAGACCCGCGTCACATGCCCCCGCTGAGCCGCAGGTGCACACGCACGCACCGACAGGTGCACGCACACACGGGGAGACAGGCGCACACACGTGCGTGCACACAGACAGAGGCACGTGCGCGCGCGCGCACTCACAGGTGCACGCGCACACGTTCACGCGTCCGCCCACACACGTGCACCCCCCGCCACGCGCGCACACACGTGCACACACACGCAGCCCCCCCCCCCCGCCCCGCATGTCTCGGAGCCCCGGGGTCCCGCCCGGCCTGGGGCCGCCCCCGCGAGAGCTGCTGCCCCGCGTGCGGCCAGGGCGAGGGGCACCGGCAGCCGGAGTCCTTCCGCGAGCCGGGCCCTCGCGCTCCCCTCGCCGGCCCAGCACCCCGGGACACCGGGGATTTCCACGGCAGCGGGGCAGCAGCTGTGGCTGGGACTCGGACAGTCCTGGCTTTGAGCCGCGCAAGGAGTGCTTAAAACCAGCTTCAGGCGTGAAGTGTGGACGAAGCAGGGGTGTAGCCAGCTCCCTGCTGCGGGCTGGCGCGGGGCGGTGGTGTCCTCTGGGATGATGCCAGAAGCGAGCAAGGGGAGCGGGTCCCCGAGGTGCCTGCCTCAGCCGGGCACAGGGCCCTGGGAGCTCCTGAATTTGTCCTGGAGCAGAAATGCCTGGGAGAAGGGGAAGGGTCTTTCCCTTGGCAGCGGTCCTCCCAGCTGCAGCGCCGCTGGCTCAGGGGACCGTCCCCATGGCAGGGCTCCTTCCGCAGAGCAGGGGTGTCGGGGCCCTTGGCTCATGGGGGCCGACTCCACCAGCCAGCCCAGGCCCCTGAGCCTCTCTGGGGGGCTGCGCGGCTCCCTGGCAGGGCGAATGCACACGGGTCCCTGCGGTTGCAGGCGAGTGCTGCAATGAAAATGGGGTACTTAGTGCTTTAAGAGGATTGACACGACACTTCCATCGATATTAAGCAGAAAGGCTTCATTAATTAGATAAGAGCTAATAGGCAAATGACAGGTAGGCTGTTGCATGAAGGAATAAAGCAAGCTATAATCAAGTCCAGTCTACCCCAGGAGTGTTTTCTCACCAAACACGGCCAAAGAAGCAGTTCTGATGGTTGCAGCTTTCACCGGGCCTGGATCCGTCCCCGAGGGTGGTCAGCTGGGCACAGGTGGCAGGGGGAGCAGAGACCCCCTGGTCCGCCAGGTTCTCCCTGGTCCATTTTGCACCATTGGGCAGGGTCAGAGCACCCAGTGGCACAGAAAGGCCCCGAGCCATTCCTGCAAGGAGCACCCACTCCCCCCTGGAGACAGTCCCTCACCCCCAGCCCAGCCCCCAAAGCCAGCAGAGCTGCAGCCTGGCTCTGAGGGTGTCGGCTCCTCTTCTCCCATCTCAGGGAGGTGTGTGTCCCCCATCCCCCCCCCAGCATCCTCCTCTCCTGCCTGGCTGAGCTCGCTCCTGGCCTTGGCCTTGGCCTTGGGCTTGGCCTTGCCCTTGACCCGCTGGCTCCACTACAGAGCAAAGGCCTCCAGAGGGAGCCAGAGACTTTCCAGTGAGGCCTCGAGCAGGGCAGGCCCAGGGTGAAGCCCCAGGCCAGCGGTTCTCAACCTTTGCAGGACTTGAGACACCTCGGAAAATGCCAGCTCCTCCCTCGCACTCGCTTGTGGACTGCAGAAAAGCAACAGAGCAATTCTGGTGTCGTGACACGCTCAGCAAGCCCACAGCGGGGCAGGGTGCTTCGAGCGCCCCGGACTCCTGTTGGAAATATCTGGGCTTGTCTTGTGAACCACGTGCACAGCTAGCAGTGTTGGCCTTGTGTGGTGCCCTAGGGCACCCTTGAGAGGATCTCGAGGCACCCCAGGGTGCTGCAGCCCCCCTGGCTGGGACTCGCTGCCCCAGACACACACAGAGATGGCAGGTGAGGGCTGGAGCCCCCCACCCCAGCCCCTCGGGGGCAGATTTCAGCTGGACCCACCTCCAGGAGACTCCTCAAGGCACCCCCAGGGAAAGGCATCCACCTGGGCAGTGGCTGCCTCTGGTGCTGGTGCCCAGAACAGAGTGGCTGGACTATTGGCCGTGGGCAGCCGGGTGGAGGTCCCGTGTCCACATCTGTGTCCGGGCGGGGGCATCTCTGTGCCAGCTCTGCCCAGGGCAGGGGTGTTCTTGGGTACAGCAGCTCTTTAAAGACCCCAGGGTGCTGGGTGTCATTGCATAGGCACTAACACAGCCTCTCCCCCACCCCATAAAACCCATCTCCAGGATCAATTAAGATTAGGAGCAATGCTAATTAACAGCCTGCTAATTGCACTCTGCAGCCCTGTGCAAATCCCGGGGTTTGCAGGCAGCAGCCGCGGCCCTAGAGGCAATGCCAGGTCCCCTTTCCCCAGTGCTGCTGGCAGGGTGGGCTTCCCCCCCTCACCCCATCCTCTTCTCCCCATTGCTGCACCTCTGTGATGGGAGAAGCAGCTTCGGGTCTCTCGTGCCCTGCCAGGATTGGGCCTGGGGTCCAGGAGGAGCTCCAGCTGCCATGTGCTGTACCCCGCACCCCGCTGGCAGGGGGACAGTCTGTCCTTGGCCTGGCAGCCCCAAGGCCCAGCTGCCCCCCGCCCACACCCAGAGCAGGAGCTGGAGCTCAGTCTCCACTGTGGCAGGGCTGGTTTGGTACATCCCATGGGAGCATTTTCCTGGTCGGTCTGCTCCCTGGAGCGGGGCTGGGCACAGAGCCACGGCCAGGTGCTGGCCGGGTCCCGGGAAGCCCTGCTGCCAGCGCGGCTGTTGGGAGGGGGTGTCCTTACGCACCAGCCCTCCCTGGAGGCAGGCGCATGCCAGCCCTGCGAGCCGGCCGAGCCTGCATGGGGCAGGGGACGGAGCTGATTTCCTGACAAGCCCTTTCTAATCCCACATCCCACCTGGTGCCAAGGCAGCTCCTCTCATGTAACCGGAGCCCAGAAGTTGCATCAGTTCCACGTAGCTGCTGTAAACAGTTGTGTTGCCCCAGGGACCCTGCTCTCTCCGGGCCGTCAGGACAGCTCGTTACCGCCCTGCAGCGCATGGAGCCAGTGGGCACTGGGTGGGCAGGGGCAGGCAGTGAGTGGGTCTGTGCTCACAAGCCCTCGTGGAGCCCCAGCAGAGCTGGCTGTGCAGGCGATGCCTAGCCTGCCCGGCTGCTTAGACTTGGCAGGGTAGAGGACAAGCTTCTTTTCTTCTCCTCATGCCCCAGAAGATCAAAGCCCTCCCCTAGCTGGCAGACTGGAAAGGCCCAGGGACTCAGAGCGAAACTCTGCCAAAAGCCCCATTTCTCACCTAGCCCAGAGCTCAGCTCCACCCAAACCTGCAGCCCAGGGAGCGATCACGATCAGCGCATTGTTGGCCAGAGACTGGGAGCCCGCTGGGCTGTGCCAGGCACTGTGCAGGCACCGGGTCACAAACTGTCCCTGCCATCCAACCCTGTGGAGGACGGGAGGGGACAGGCTGGCTTGGCATGGGGCGTGGGCGTGCTGACGGCCACCCCGCAGGACACAGACCCAACTGGGAGGAGAAACCGGTCACCCAAGTCCTGGTCCAAGAGCCGGGGCCCATTGCAGGTGCCCCCTCCCCCCATCTAGAAGGGGCTCATTGGTTTCAGACTGGAGCGAGAGCCTCGCGGGACCACGGCACTGCTGCTCTGCGCTGGGGTGCAGCTCCCCCGAGCACGCAGCCATGGCACATGCCTGCCTGGGCTCACTGCTGTCACACTGCTGTGCCATGCATGCTCCACCTGTGTCTGCCAGTCCCCATCTCTCCAGCTAGTGGCGGGCGGCTGGAGGGGATGCAGAGCCCTTGGCCGCAGCCTGGGAGGAAGGGGGTTTGGAAAGGCTGAGGGGGGTTCTCCAAGGGCCCGAGCTCCAGGTGCAATCTGAGCTGGTGTCTGCTAGAGTGTCAGGTGATGCCCCGAGCCAGAACCTGCCTTGAGTGTGCCTCAGGTAGTGATCCACGTGCTGGGCACAGCTGGTAGAAGCAAATTGGCACATAGCACAGAGAGGGCAGGGCTGCTTGGTCCTGGCTCCGCTGGCCACAGAGAGCCGGCTCTGGCCATGCCCCTTCTAAGCCTTAGGCCATGAGCTGGGGCAGGTGTCAGCACTCAGTCTCAGCAGCTCTCTCCCCTGGAGCATCACCCTGCCCTGCTCCCCTCGGGCGGCAGGTGCGTCACTTGTGGTGGGAGCCGCTGCGGTGACAGATGTTATTGCCTGCTACCCGCCAAGCGAAACCTCATCAGCAGGCTGCTGGGAAACAGCAGTGACGGCTGCACCGGGTGGGAGGAGGGGAAGGCCTCTGCCCCCCAGTCTCCCCTTCGTGGGGCAGGAGCCCTCACAGTGTCTCTGCTTGGTTTGGTCCCAGCGGGACTCCTGCAGGCCAGGGCAGGGTGCCACTTCCCTCCGCTCCAGGGAAAGGCAAGGGAAGAGCCTGGCTTTCCCCCAAAGCACTTGGCAGCCTGCGGCAAAAGGGCCTGGGTATAAACTGAGGGTCCTTGGGTCTTGCTAGCATGCAGGCTCAGCAAAGGCTGCGCTGGGGGTTTATAAATGGTTGATCCATCAGAGAGGTAGTAGCATTAAGGGCCTGGCAGACTGACAGTGACCCTGGCATGGTCGATGCCATCCCCTGCAACCCTGACACAGCTGTGTGGGCTCCATGGGGCACCCCCAGATGGACCCATCCGATCAGTGCAGCCCATTGCCTCTGTTACCCCGGGGAAGGCTCCGGCTCGAGGCTGCTTGCACAGTCTGGTATGGGGGAGCCGGAGCTGGGAAGGCAGTAGTACGGCTATGCCCAGCTGTTCCCTCCGTGCGGGCTTGACCCTTTGGAGCCGCACCCATGAACAGACATTCGAGCTGGTGCAGGGCAGGGTAAACCGCTGCTCTCTGGGGCTAGGGCAGGGCCCCGAGCGGGCAGAGACCACAGAGCTGTCAGGGTCAGCGCGTTACCTGCTGCGTCCCCGCTGTCCGCGCTCCAGGGTCGGAGGCTGGCCCATGCCGGGCGCTGGAGGCAGGGAGGTTGGCTCGGGGCCCTGCAGCTCACCCCGGCCCAGCAATTCCACGGTGACTCGGCCCCGGATTATTGCCATCCTGCTCTTGTGAGGCTGCGACTGCAGCGGCGAACACTAACAACAGTTTGCGGCGTCCCGTTGCCCGTGCCGTCTCAGGCCCTGGAGGGGAACAGGGGGGAGCCTCAGGGTGGGACATGTCTAGGCCCCAGGCGCCTTGAGGTCTTTCAGCCTCTTCTCCGACTGCAAGACAACACTCCCAATCTCAGGGACACAACTCGGGTGCCCTGAGCCCCCCAGGCCCCTGTCCTCTCACCCGTGACGCTGCGGGGGCCTGCCCAGGAGCCTCCCTCGTGATGCCCCGCAGCCCCACTGGGGTGCACGGGCCCCCTCACCCCTGCCGGACGGAGGGGCTGGGCCATACCATTGTTTTTTAATAAAATCTATTTCTATATATATCGAGAGAGAGAGAGTTATATATACACATCCTCTATCGTAAACTTTCCATCACACAGCTTAAACCACATGAAGACAAGCCCGCCGCCCATTACAATGAACGCACCGGCTGGGCCAGACGAGGTGCAGAGAGGCAGGGGCTGGTCGCCCGGGGACATCCAGGGGCGGGTCTCTTCCCCACGCGCCCCGCGAGCTCTAGGCTCCCCGGTGCCCCGCAGCAGGGCGCGGGGTGCCGCAGCCCGGCCCGGGCCCGGCCCGCAGCAGCTGCCCCCGGGCGCGGCGGGCTCGCGGCACCCCGCCAAGGGGCCGGGGCGGGGCTATGCAAATGTGTCGCGCCGCCGCCTCCAATCGCAAGGCGGCCCGGCAAACTGCGGCCCAATGGGCAGGCTGGGGGCGGCGCCCCGCGGACCCGACGGCCGTCCGCGCCGCGCTGACTTTAAAGGGGCTTTGGCCGCCGGGATCCCGGCGCCTCGCTCCGTCCTTGCAGCGCGGCCGGGGGGCCGGGGGCGCCGGGCCGGGCCGGGCCGGGGGCGGACACGTCTGCGGAGCCCGCAGGTGGGTGCGAGCGGGGCCCGGACGGGACGGGACGGGACGGGACGGGGCGGGAGGATGATGTCTTGCTCCCGGTCTCGGGGCGGGCGCGATCCGTGCGTGCCGCACGCGAGCTGTCCCGGGAGGGGCGCCTTGGGCTGCGGGACCCCCGACGGCTCCTCGCCCCGACGGCCGAGCCCCGAGCGCTGCCCTGCACGCTGTGGCCGCGGAGGCTGCTGCAAACGGCTCCTGCGGTCACGGCGTAAGGCGGGTGTTTGTGCTCCGTGTCCGAGCCGGAGGCTGCCCCTCCTCGCAGCAGCCTCCCTCTGCCCCTCCTGGCTGCCCCCAGGCTCTCCGCGTGGCTGGGTAAACTGAGGCACGGAAGCAGCGGTCCTGGCTCGGCGCGCTGAAGGAAGCTGTCTCCGCTCCGTGCTGCTGGGGGGTCTTGGGCTCGGGTGGCCGGCTCGTCTCCCTACGCAATGCAATGCAACGCAGCGGGGCCCGGCTCACGTTGGAAACTTGGCGCGAGGATGCAGACCGGGCCTTACAGGAGGGTGTTCAGGGCGAGGGGTCTTCGTCCTGCCAGGCTTGATTTCAAATCAAGGGGCCCCGCCTGCAGGGACTCGAAAGCTCACTGGGGACACGAGCATCATCTGCAGAGTGGCACTTAACCCTGCCTGGCGCCGTGGCTGCACAGGCCCCTGCCAGTCTCCTTCTCCAGCCATGTCCCACGAGCCTGGGCAGAGCGGTGGGCTTCGCAGCCAGGCCGGGCTCCGCGCACCAAGGGGAGGGCGGCGCACTCAGGTTGGGTCCCAGGGCCCCGATCCTGTCTGGGAGTCTGCTAGAGCTCATGTACAGTCCTGCTGCCCGCCCGCCAATGCAGGGTCAGGGCCTGCTTCCCGGAGGGAAGCACGCATCCAAGGGACAGCTCGTAGCGTGCGGTAGCCGGCCTCAACAGGCGGGCTTCCCCAGTGCCCGCGTGAGGCGGGCGCTCTTGTGCCGTCTGGTCCATGCCACACTGTCTGGTACAGGCACGACCGCGTCTTCCTGGCTTTGGCTTCCCTGGTGCAGACGAATCCTCTGCCGTAGTCTCCTGTCCACCTGCGATAAATTTCCAGCCAGTCCCTGCGTCCGGAGCTTTGCTCGCTCCGTGCTGGGGCATTTCCTAGCGCTGCTAACTTTAGAGAGGGGTTTTCACTGGTAATGAGTTAATCTTGCTGCTCACTGATGAGACCTGTGCAACGCCTGGAAGGGAAATCTTCCTGCTCCAGGGCTTCAATCCATCTCTTACGGCCTGGGGAGGACAGCCCACCATGTGCCCACGATGGCAAGGCCCCCTTCCAAAGTGGTCGGTAGCAGCTCGGGTCAGGGGCAAGACCGGAGATACCTGCCCCCAGGTCTGACCCAGTTCTGGCATCCTGAACGGTGACCCGGAGCTGCACGCTCTGGTGCTGCCTGCTCGCATCCTCTGAGCGTGGGGCAGAGGCTGGCGCTGCCACGGGCTGCCCTGCAAAGGGAGGTGGCCAAGATGAGCGGGTCAAAGAGGGTGTTTGAAATCCCGGCTCCCAGCCCCAGGCAGCTCTCAGCCCAGGTCCCAGGGAGATGGTCCAGCCAGAGGCCTTGACAGCTTGCCCTGCAACCCATGGCACGGACCCTATCGGTGCTGGGTCCCAGACCCATGAGATCCCCTCTGAGTGAGCAGAGAGAGACCTCCACAGAGGTGCCCGCCCTCCTTTTGAGGATGAGACCCACAGGGCTGAGCACCAGCAGCATCGGCTGAGCTGGGGGTGCTCAGTCCTCCTCAGAATTGGGCCCTTTATCAAGTGCAGGTGGGGGAGGTAAAAGGGGAAAATATGCCACCTGCACTGAAAGAGGGCAGGAGCCCTGTCCTGGTAGCAGCATGGGCAAAACCCTGTGGGCATCAAGGGGCCCCATCTCCCTGCCCTGCCCCTGAACAGGCCTGGGGGAGCCGGAGCCCCAGGCCGTCTGGCAGGGATGAGAGCCCAGGGCTCAGCCCTGGCTCGGGAAACCTGTGGGACCCTGTGCAGGGCGGTAGTGAGGCTGGATACGAGGTGATGGGCCCGTTAGAAACGGGTACCTGCTGGGTGCGGGCAGCAGGGGCAGGCGGGAGTCCCGCTCTCGGCTGGCTGGAAACGGCCCATGCCGCGCACTGGAGCAGGGGGAGCAAAGCAGATGGGGTGTGGGCAGGAGGGTGAGGCACCCCAAGCCTGGGTGTGGGTAGGATCATGTGCACCCGCTGGTGACCGCCGATCCGCCGGCCCCGCTTTGCAGGCCTGGCGCTGCCTGCTGTGGAGGGGGCACTCCTGATAGTGCTCTTTGCCAGGGACAGCACTGGAGAGCTCTCAGTAATGAAGCCACATGTGCCATGCAGCCCTGTGATGCCTGGCTGTGCTCAGCCCAGCCGCCGGGACTCTGCCCCAGCCCCCCCACCAGGCAGCAGCGCCCTGCCTAGAGCCCGCAAACAGCTCCCGGGCAAAGCCCGGAGAGTCTCCACCTGGGAGGAAGCCGCCTGTGTGGGTTTCATTATTTATGTCGCTATGGTGGGACCACCCGCAAGCCCCAGAGCCAGCCCCTGCTGTGCCAGGTGCTGTACAGATGTAGAACACGATCGTGGTCCTGCCCCATCGCCTTGGCACTCCCCATGCGTGTGCACATGTGTGTTTCCATGTGCTTCTATTAAAGAAAAATAGAATTAAAAACCCTCCTTCTCCTTGTCTGGGACGTCAGGTCCCCACCGTCCCCCAGTGCAGTCATTCCTGTAGCAGCAAATGCTCCACCCTGCCCAGAAGTTTCAGCATCACCGGATTTGCAAGGAGGTAGCTGTGATGAATCGAAATAACGTGGGACTTTCATTCTGTGTCACTGCCATGAGGAGCTGAGCTTGCAGGCATCGCTGTACGGACAGTACAGCACCAGGCTGCATTTTTATTGATGCTGAGTTTGGCATGAGCGGTGGGAGGGAGAGAGGCCTGGACCCATAAAGCGGACCCGGATTTTGAGGGCCGTGGCGAGTGTCGTATTCGGGCAAGGGGAGCAGCGATGCTTCCTCAGGCTGTGAGGGGGGCTGGGTTTCCAGGCCTTTTTTGGGTCCAGGCTTTTGTAAGGATGCTGCCAAAAGGAACCATGAATGCAAATCATGTGCACCCATTTCGCTGGTCTGCTCCCCTGTGCCCGGGTGGGGGCGGGCACCAGCGTTTTATGGCTGCTTGCACTCCCGTCACCTCTTCCGACATCTTGCTTCCCGTGTTGTACCAGGGGCTTCTTCCTTCGGCCCCATGACCTGCAAAACGGGCCGCTCATCCTTGAAAAGAAATGGCCTGAAAGGCTTAAAGTGTCACGAGGCCGATGCAGCCCCTCATAGGTGATCTCCCCCGAGCTCCTTCGGGGCAGCTGCCTCATGGCGGTAACCCAGCGCCTCTACCCTGCGGAGATGCTGCGCAGCATCCCAGAGCACAGCAGCCCTCCTGGTATCTAGGAGATACCACAATATCTGCAAAAATGAGTTTTTTCGACTCCAGGTATACCCTTCCCGGCTGGAGCTGAAGCAGAAGCAGGTGGGGGTTTGAGAGAGGCAGGAGGTACCTGCTCCCACCAGGTGCGATGAGGATGCCCGCATGAATGCCCCGACTCCTACACACATCTGTGGTGTGCACACACTCGTGCAAGGGGGACCTTGCGGGCAGTCACTGAGACAGCCCCTGATCCCACTGGCTCAGACTGAAGCTGCTCCTGCACCTGCTCCAGCCCAGCCCCACCTGGCAGGGAGCAGACCCGTGCAAGCTCTGTCCTCTGCAGACGGCTCTCTCAGTCCTTTTCTGCTGCTGGACTCTGCGGGGAGGGCCTCCACCCCTCTCCCTCTGCCCGCAGCTCGCTCTGGTCTGTGCTGGTTTGTTGTTTAAACAAGCTATAAAAAGCAGGAAGCCCGTCAAAGCCCAGCAAACACGCTAGTCAACTTTGACTTTTCCCTGAGTCAGAACCGGGATGCTGTTTGCTTTACGAGGCCTCGGAAACAGAGTGCAACGGGTCCCTGGGGTGGGCGAGGAGCTGTGCTGGGTTATCGCAGCTCGGGGAGAGCGAGGAGCAGCTCGGCAGAGTCTCTGTGCGGTGCCGGCGCTGGGCGTGGGAGCCGGCTTCTGCTGGCTGCGGCGTGCAGCAGAGTCCGGCGTGGACCCGCGGCGCAGAGGGAGCCTAGGGTACAGGGCCTTGTGGCCTGGTCTTTCCCAGGGTGTCAGGGCTGGGCCGGATCCTGCTTCGTGCCCAGTGCTGCCAGTCCCCCAGAATGAAGTGAGCGGGTCTGGGGCAGAGCTCTCGCTGAGCGGGGCGACAGCTGTGGGGGGATGCATTCGTTTCCTCTAGGACGGATTTGAAGGAGCGATATTTTCTTTTTTTTGTCTATGCACTTCTCAATTGCTTTGGGGGTGTCACCTAGGCCAAAGCCTGTTCAGCCCCACGTGCAGGGGGATTTTGACGGAGCCCAACCTCATCCGTAAGGACAATGACCCTTGATTTGCAAACGTTTCCCTTTCTGTGAAAACATCCTTTTTTCCACCCCCACCCGAAAAGCCCCGTTTGGATGGAAGCTCGGCCAGAGATGCTGAGCTGACCCGTGGCCTTTGCAGGTGGCACGGAAACGGCTCTTCCCGGCATGGCGTTGCCTGGCGCGTTGGGTAGAGCCGGCGTCCTGGGGCAGGGGGCCGCGGGCTGCATCTCCTGCAGCCTCGGTCCTCAGGCAGCTCGTTTGCAAAAGCAAAGCAGCTCCAGGCGAGGTGCCTGCAGGCCTGGCCGCGCTCTCGTACCTCAGCCTCGCGGCACCAGGAGGGAAGCGTTTCCGTGGACAGCCGCAGAGCTGAGCGCCGTGCGCGCGCCGAGCCCGCGGCCCCGCCAGCGCGAGGGGCCAGGGATTCCTCAGCCGCTGCCTGGCTGTCCCCCCGCTCCGCTGCGGCTCTCGCCGCCGGGCCCCACCAGGCACCTGGCGCCTCCGTTGCTGGGGTCAGGGCTCCCTGCCCTCGTCCGGGCGGTCGCAGAGATCTCGTCTTGTGGTTTCCTGCCGGGAGGCTGCCCGTTCTAGTGTCTGCGCTCGCGCCAGATCAGAAGCCTCTGCGGTTTCTTCCTTTGGTTTTTCCTGCCTGGTTCTGATGAAGCCCCGAGATCAGCAGGGGAAAAGCCTGCCACCCACGCAGGGCTTGTGATTCAAGAGAAATGGATGCAGGCGCGAGGCCCCGGGGGAAAGGAACTGCCCAATTCATGGCTCGCATCATCGGAGTGTGATTATCACCCGGTGCCTGCACCGCCCTGGAGATGCTCAGAGCATTGGTCCCATTTTACAGGCAGGGAAACTGAGGCCCAGGACAGGGAAAGGATTCGCCCCAGGGCTGCAGAGCAGAGCTGGGAAGAGTTTGCAGGTCTCCCAGTCCCAGGCACGGGCCGTGTGCGGGGGGGATCGCAGGCTCCTGGTCCTTGTGGCTGTCTGTCTCTGTCTCGCACTGCAGTCTGCCCTCGCGGCCATGCTCCCCGCTAGCCTGATCTGGAAACGCTTGTCCTGGTGTGACTGGGGCAGCGTGGCCATGATCCGAGCTCTCCAGGGCTCGCAGCTTGGGCAGCCTCTGGCTCTGGGTGCCCCGCTGGGGCAGTTTGGAGAGGTGAAGCGGCTTCCCCTGAAAAACATATTGTCTCGAGGTCGGCCCCAAATCCATCCGTCCTGGCCTTGGCTTCTTGTAACTGAGGGCTTGGGGCAGTCTCAGGGCCTTGCTTTGCTCCTGCAGTGACCCGTGGCTTTGCTAGGCCTGGCCCGGGAAGCAGGGGAGGGCTCGGGGCCTTGCATGCAGCCTGGAAGATGCCAAGCTGGGCATCTTGGGCTGCGTTGCTGGGGTCCCTTCAGTGGTCTGCCTGTTGGCAGCGCGGGCACATGCTGGGTTCGCACGCTTGCCTCGGGGAAGACTTGGCTCCGTTCCTTGCTGTGTGTGACCTCAGGGCTTTGCTGGAGCACATGGAAAAACATTGGCATCCTCGGGGGGGCTGGGTGCATCTCAGAGCACTAATTAGGCCTTCAAATAGGAAGTTTGCATGCTCTGCCCTGATGCACATGACCTATAAATGCGCACCGGCTCTTCGGAGCTAAGAATGATCCTCCCGGCTGCCGGAGGACCTGGTCCTGCCAGCTCCGGGGCGCCTCCATTGCGTTCCTGCCCGGTGCAGAAGGGTGTCGCGGCACGGGGCAGTTGAGGGGTGGTGGAGCTGTCGGCCATGTGAGAGCTTAGGGTGTCTGCCTGTCCTGTGTGAATCTCGAAAGGACGGTCTGTCCTGCACTAGACCCTGGGTCCCAAGCCCAGGAAGGGGCCATGGTGTCCTGCCCTGGGCAGGGAGCCATGGTGTCCTGCCCTGGCCGTGGCCTGATGCTGTGCCCGCCAGGCCCCGGATGAGGGGGTTGCAGTCCAGACAGGCCGGGAGGGCCTGGCGGGACTGGAGCCGGCTCCACCCTGCAGCAGCAGGAGCCTGTTGGCTTGTGGAGCTGAGCTGGGCACGGGATACCAGGGCTTGGGGCTGGGGGAGAAGGGGCTTGTCTGTGCACTTGCTGGCAAGTGAACCTCGGGGCCATCTTGAACCCTCAGGCCAGCACGTAGGATGCCTGCTGAAGGAGTTGGAAGTATGTGAAGCCCCAGGCTGAAAAGTCTGGGGTGGAGGATACTTGCTGGTCGTGGGGCCGTGTAAAGGGTTTTGAACAATTCAAAGGATTTGGAACTGATCTGGCTAATTTGACCTGATGCACACACATTTTTCCAAAATATAACCCCCACCCCCCCCAGACACACACACACACACACACACACACACACACACACACACACACACCCCGGCTAAAAAAACAAAACAAAAACACTTGCTCTTGAGCACTGCTTTGGCCAGAGCTGGAGCACCGCAGCGCTTGGCCCACCCCACATGAGTCCCTGTCCCCTCTGCACGGCCCGTGGGTGTGCTGGCGGCATTGGGAGATGGCCAAGGAGGCACCAGCCTCGTGGCGGTGGTTGCCACGAGGTCATGGTCCCAGGTCATTATCCTTGGAGAGGAGGGGCCTCGAGAGCACCCGAAGGCAGGGGAAAGGGAAGTGGTCGGGCGGCTAAGAGGAGAAGCATTAGCACAACAGGAGGCTTGACCCGTGTCCAGGGTCTGCACCGGATGGATCTGCCTGATCTATTGTCTCTGAGCCACACATGGGAAACGCCAAGGTGTGCTCAGCCCTGGCACTGCCTGGAGGATGGGGCTCGTGCCCTGTCCGGCGTGGGCACGGAGGGCAGGGGGATGTGCCTGTGTGAGACAAGGCCGGCAGGGGCGCCACGCTGGTCTGTGCTGTGTTGCCGTCCCTCTCGCACGAGGGCCTTGCACTGGGGGTTGGTGGCAGCTAATGAAAGCCAAGAGGCAAGTGCATGGCTGGCGAGACCAGGTCCCCTCTGCCCCCCTGGGCACTGGCCTGGCCTGGGGCAGCTGAGGGGCAGGCTGGCGGCTCCAAGCATGAGACCTTTGCTGGACAGAGCTTGGCCCGAGTCCTGGCAGCCAGGAAACCTCAGGCCTCCCTTTGCTGTGAAAGGGGCACGGGGTCTCCAAGGCACAAGGGGCTGGGAGAGCTGCTCGACCTCTGTAGCACCCGCAGCTCCAAGGGCCAAGGCCAACGTGGTGCGCCTCCAGCCTCGGGTGTCCCCGAGTGCGGCCAGCTGATGCTGCGAGCTCGGGCTCGGCTGCGGGAGGTGCTGCTCCTGCTGCTGTAATGAGCTGCTTGGGGAGGCGGCTGATGAAACCGGTCCGCGTGTTGCATGAGCCCTCTCTGTCTGCGTGATTAACCGTATACCCTGTAGAGGCCGGGGGGAGGGAGGGGGCCGTGGCCGGGGCTCTGGGGCAGGAGCCGCGCCTGCCTCTCCCCTGGATGAGCAGGGGTTTGCCGGGCTGCTCTTGGCTTTTGCTGTCCCCGCCTGCAGATGCCTCAGCCAGGCCTGGTCCCCGGGGGCCCTGTTGCCGTCAGCCCCACGTGCAGCAAGGCCCGGGCAGGCTGAGGCTGGGGCTGGGGCGGTGAGGCCCCTACTCCGTGCCTGTCCAAACGCGGGGGCTGCTGCAACTTCCCTTTTTCTTTCTTTAAACCCAGCGCTGCCTCCCCCGCCTGCTATTCTCAGCCTCCCGCCAGTGACCACAGCATCTCGGGCTGCGTCACAGCCGCCCCTGGAGCTGCCGGCGCCTGCGGGCACTGGGCTGGCACCAGGGGAGAGGGGGTGAATCGGATTGGCCTGCCCTGGGCTCCCCAGCTGGCTGGGGCAGGGACGGGGCCGCTGACCTCTGCCCCGTTCTGCTCCACGCCCCAGCCGGGGATGCTTCTCCCCACTGAGCCGCCCGGGACCGGCCCCATATTTGCGTCGTTCTGATTGAATAGTAATGCGGTGCTGCTCCCCCGGCCCCCACCTTCCCAAAGGGCCCTCACATGCTCGGCAAGTAAGAGCCTGGGAGCAGCGGGGAAATGCGGCCATCTCTGGGGAGCGGCGGAGGGAAGGGGAGGGAAAGTTCCTGGCCAAGAACAAAGAGGCCGTGGGGCTTGGCCGGTCTGCGGAGAGCAGAGTCCTGGGCTCAGGGCCGGCAGGATCCGCCAGAGCCCCGGCCCGGCCTCGGACCCTGGGTTTGGGGTGGCCGCATAGCTCAAAGCTGGGGCCTTATCCTTGCACACCAGCCAGGCGCAGAGCTAATGCAAGCCCCAGCCCAGCTCCCCATCACAGAGGCTCTGGGCTGTGCGGGGCTGGGGGGTGCTGGAAGAGGCAGAAGTGCAGCAAATAACCTTCTGGCCACGGTGCACCCCTGCACAACCCCGCGGGGCCCTTGCAGCGGGGGGCCGGGGCTGGGTGACGCAGGGCAGCCTCTGGGCTGCTGTGACCCTGCCTGGGGCGTCGCAGACTGCATCCCTCCGCTTCCCCCTGGCTGCACCCACACGTGCAGACCCCTCCTCCCCATGAGCCACACGCCCTGGCTTTACGGCCCAGCGTGAGGGAAGGTAGGGCTGGGATGGAGAAGGAAAGGGCTGGGATAGAAGGGGTTAAGCAAGGGGAGAAGGGAACCCCCCTGGGGTGACTCGTTAACTGCTGTTGTTCTGGATCCAGCTAATTGCCCAGGCCTCAGGTGCCCTGACAGCGGCGGGGGCCATTCGCTGTCCCTATGGGTGCCCCCCCACGCCCACCCAGCCAGTGGCCTCTGAGCCCGCGGGATGCCCAGCGGCACAGCGGCCAGCACGGTGCCTGCACCGCCGGCCTCGGGCCTGCAGCCCTTTTTGGGCAGCAGAGATGCTCCAGGCACCGGGCACAGCTGGGGCTTGCACGCTCTGCCCAGGGGCTCGTGGAGCTCGGCATCCACGCAGGGGCTCTGTCCAGCCAAGGAAGGGGCTTGGGTTGCTCAGCAGCCGGGCTGATGCCCAGCCCCTGCCCCAGGATGAATGCACACGAGGCCAAGGGCTTTGCCTGGCGCCATCCTTGCAGGGATGTGCTGCACCAGTGGGCTTGCCCTGGGGCAAAGCCTGGCGCTGAGCTGAGCCCAGCCCTGCTGTGACCAAGGCTGCAGCCTCCCTGGCTCTGCTTGGGGCTGGGCACACACCCTGCCCCCGATCCTTGAAGCCCCATCCAGGGAAGATCTGCCCTCTGAGCCAGCCCTGAATGCCCACCACCCAGCCCTCGGTGCACTCAACTCTCAGCCACCCGCCCATCTCCCTTGACTGCCTTGCACACCCGCTTTGCACTAGTATCCCTGCCAGCCAGGGAAAGGCAGACTGGGCCCTCGGCCAGCAGGCACGGTGCGTTGGGAAAACCTCAGGGAGGGCTCCCCGGGGACCGTCGGCTTCTTTCCGGCAAGTCCCTTCCCATCGGAGCGCGGGGCACGCTCGTCCCCTGGGCACACCTTTGCGTCGTGCGTGGGCCGACAACATGCCGGGGCCGGGGGCCGTGGGAACCCAAGCAGAATTTCCTTCCATCAATTAAAATTAGTTTGGATAGACTAAATTTAGCTGCCAAGGGAGATGGCGAAGGCTGCCGAGAGAGGAGCGGGACGAGAAAGGGCACCGGGCAGGCACAGGGCAGCCTGGCCGCGCCCCGGGCCGCGGCGTGGGGAGGGGCACGGCAGGCTCTCGCTGGGTGTCTGGGAGCGGAAGCCGGGGCCGCGGCAGGTCCCTGGGGACCGCAGGCCAGAGAGTGTCCTGAGAGAGCTCCCGGCCTTGCCAGCTTCCCAGATCCACGGCCCGGCCGAGGAGGCTTGGGACGGCGCCAGCGGGGCCTGGCTCCAAATCGGGAGGGAGGCTTGGCTGGGCCCAGAGAGAGGAATCCGGCCCCTGGGCCCCCTCTGTGTCCTCCTGCACCCCGCTGAGCCTGCGCGTGCCCCGGAGGACATGCTGGGCCCCGACGAGACCCTGCTCAAAGCTGCTGTGAGAAGCCTTGCTTGGGCTGGGTCCCATGAGAAAGCCCTAACCCGAGAGGCTGAGACTGGCCGTCCCCGACTGCCATCGGTCGAGCTTGGCGAGGAGAGGCTGCCGGCACGGAGCCGTGTCCCCACCAGCGCTGAACCCCACGGGGCCGCGACTCCGGGGTCCGGTCCCTGCCGGGGTCGGGCTCTCGGTGTGGACGGAGCAGGAGCGGGAATGGGCGAGGGAAGACCGAGTCCCAGGTGTGGGGGGCTGGGCGGCAGGGGAGGAGGGCCCCTCCCACCCGCTCGGGGCAGCAGGGAAATTCGGGGTCTCTCTCCTGCCCGCGCCGCTGTCACGCACGCACCGACGGTAAGAGAGACGTGGGTGGTTTTCATTTCACTCCCTTCTCAGGCAGCCACTTCCTGACCCAGCCGTGTCTGAGGTCAGCGCGAGTCTGCGCGAGAAAAAATAAAAAGTAGCTTAAAAAAGGATTGAAAAGGGGAGAGAGAGAGAAAAAAAAATATAAAGCCTGAAACCTCCCAGCCTCCCTGGGCCTTGCAGAGGGAAGCCCGCCAGCTCTGCTTGGCACGCCAGCTCGGTGAGGGACCCCGCGGTGCTGGTGACCGGGAAGGGGGGCTTCTGTCCTCTTGGCACGAGGGGAGAGGTCTGCGGTCCCGCCGCGGCCCCGGGAATGCAGGTGCCCGAAACCTGCTGGGTGCCGAAGGGCGCTGGCGGGGGCAGCCCCGGAGGTCGGAGCCGCAAGGGACCGGGCAAAAAGATGGGGGCAAGGTTGGCAAAAAGACCGGGGTCTCTCGTGTTCTCCGCAAGCCGTTCCTGGGCGAGCGCCGGCCCTGGCCAGGCCGCGCCGGGAGCCTGCGGCCATGGTGCCAAGTTTGGTTTCTGTTTTTTTACTGAGAAACTGAAACATTCCACCGAAAATGAAACTGCCCCCGGAAATGGCCGTTCTGGGCCAGCTGCCGTGACGCAGGAGGTGCGGGCGATGGAGAGAAGGCCGCGGAGCCGCCCCCGAGGCTCTGTGCTAAGCCCGCGGGCTGCGTCGCAGGCGGTTGGGCTGGACTCTGGTCCGAGGCCTCCTCCAGGCTGTGCCCGCCGTCCCCTCCCTCGCGCCTCACCCTGCCGACGGCTCAAGGGCTGCGTCTCCCTCTCTTCCAGCCTCTCCTCGCAACCAGGCGTGAGCAATGGGGCGGAAGAAAATACAGATCAGCCGCATCTTGGACCAGCGCAACCGGCAGGTGAGTGACAGCCGCGGCCCCCAGAGCCGCCTCCATGCCCCTGCCCTGGGCAGGACCAGAGCGACGGGGGCTCTAGTAGCTGCGGTCAGTGCCTGGAGCCAACCAGTTCCCCAAGCTGGCCCAGCCCAGCGCCCAGTCTTTGCCCCGTGGGGTCCTGGCCTGCCCTGATGAGCACGTGGTGTGTGCATGGCCGATGGTGCTGTGTTTCCTTCTCTCCAAGGTCTCTGGCAGGGACCAGCCAGCCATGCAATGCCTGGCAGCTCGCAGCAGCGGGCACCGTGCCACCTGCTGCAAGGGCAGAGCGGTGCCTGGGGAGCTTTCTTATGCACCTAATGCGCCTGGGGGCAGAGGATATTTATACCAGAGCTGAGGAGCCGCGGGCTCCGGGAGGCGCTAATTTAGTCCTCGCGGTGAAGCGGGGCGAGGACGGGCCCCTGCACCCAGGCCTTGCAGGCCATGTCTCGTGGCTGGGGGGGCAGCTGTCCTGGGTGCGGGCTGGGAGGAGCCCAGGAGTCTCTGCTGACCGGAGGAAGCCAAGCCCTGGCACCTGGCTGTCGTTGTGGGTGCAGGGCACCGGGGTTGGGCCCACGAGCAGGGTGTCCAGGAGGTGGCAGCTCCCAGGTGAATGCCAGGGGGGTAATGGAGAGGGCACAACCGCAGGCTCCTTGTCCCTCTTGCCCCGGGTGAGCCGCCCCCAAGGGCCCCCGTGAGCATCGGTCACCATCAGGCCCTCTCCCGACGGCTGCCCTGGCACCACTGGGCATCCCAGCCCCAGCCTGGGGGGAAAGCCAGGGGTCCTGGGTGTCCGGGCAGTTGGAGCACCTGCCCAGCGCGCTGTGCCCTGCCCCAGGTGACCTTCACCAAGCGGAAATTCGGGCTGATGAAGAAGGCCTACGAGCTGAGCGTGCTATGTGACTGCGAGATCGCCCTCATCATCTTCAACAGCACCAACCGCCTCTTCCAGTACGCCAGCACCGACATGGACAAGGTGCTGCTCAAGTACACCGAGTACAGCGAGCCCCACGAGAGCCGCACCAACTCGGACATCCTCGAGGTACCTGCGCGGGGCCGGGCCCAGGCGGCGAGCAGTGGAGCCAGGGCCCTGAGCCGAGCCGAGCCCTGCAGGACACAAGTTTGCAGGGGCTCGGGCTGGAAGCGGGGTGCCCGCCTGAGCCCCGGTGCTCCAGTGCACAGGGCAGTGGGCCCTGGGGTGGGGTGCAGATGGAGCAGGGCAGGGGCTGGGTGCTGGCCACGCAGGTCCTAGTCGCTCACTGCCGCCTTCCCCGTCAGACGCTGAAGCGGAAGGGGCTGGGGCTGGAGAGCCAGGAGCTGGAGCTGGAGGACGGGCTGGACTCCGTGGAAAAGCTTCGCAAGCTGGACGAGGGCGTGGACCTGACGATGGCGCGGCCACGGCTCTACGTGAGTAGCTGGCTCCCCCCTGCCCCTGCCTTGTACCCCAGTGGCCAGAGCCACAGAGAGTGCAAGCGCTGGAGGAGTCGTGCCCACGGTGTCTGGGCAAGGCACGGGCACCCCCAAGTCCTGCCATGACCCCGCTGTCCCCCTGCAGCTGCCGTCCTCCCTGCCCAGCCACGAAGCCGCCTATGCAGGCACGCCGCCCTCCGGGAGCGAGGGGGGCCTGAGCAGCACCAGCGGGTCGCCGCAGCACCAGAGCCGCCCGCCCGCGTTCAAGCCGGCCATCCCGAAGCACGGCCCGCCCTCGGTGCGGTCCCCAGGGCCTCTCCCGCCAGGTGCGTGATGAGTTGGGGCCGGGCTGGGCTGCAGCCACACCATGCAAACCTGGCCCCTCTCCTCTGTGCCTCGGTTTCCCCGTCAAACCAGGACAGGGTTTGTTCTGGTAAAGCAAAAAACCCACCGACGTCTCCCCGGCTGCAAGGGGGGGACCGGTGCCCCGAGGCAGGGGGCTGTGGCAGCATCGGAGCAGGACTCTGGTGGCTTCCAAGCCCTTGGCACGTCCTCAGCGTCCCAGCAGGTAGGGCAGGGACCCACGGGGGAAATGGGCCACCTCCACCCTGGCACTGCTGTGATTTGGCGCTGGGGGGAGAGCTGGGGTGAGGGGCGGCGGCTGCGGCCGTGCAAAGCGCTTGCTGCTGCTGTGTCTGGGCATGCACGGGCGGAGGGGGGGGCAGGCGGCAGCTGGGCAGGTGTCTCCTCCTGGCTCCCCACAGCTGCTTCCGGCACCGTGCTGAGTCACGGCTTCTGCGGCTGTGCGCACGGGCACACGCACCCATCGGTGCACACTTCCCGTGCATGTGCATGCCGCCCCCGCGTGCTCACATGCACGCTTTGCTGCCATGGGGGGTGCTCCAGTGCCCTGTGGGGAGGGGAGAGGCAGGGGTCCCTCTGCCTCCTGGCTCTGCTCGGGGCTGCAGCGAGGCTGGGCTGGGAGCAGTGGGAGGCGGTGGAAATCTCAACCCTGCTGAGTGCAGCCTGGCTTGAAAGCACCCGTCAGCTGGAAAAAGTGACTGAGGCTGACCAGTGGAAACTCCCCGGGGGCGCAGGCGGGGAGGTGATGAGGGGGCCAGGGGGAGCATGTGGCTTCGCTGCGGCCGCGCGGTGCCGGAGATGGCGCGCTGGGGGCAGCGCCCACGCGGTCTGTGCAGGGCCCTGGTGCTCGCCCCCGCACCGGAAGGCCCTGGGTAATCAGTGCTGGGGGAGAGCTCACCTCTCCTGCGTGCTTGGGGGCAGGCGCTCGGGCCAGACCCCTCCGCCCTTCTCCAGCTGCCCTCTGGCCCAACAGGCCCGTGCTCTCTGCGGGTGGGTTGCAGTGAAGCAGATGCTCGTCCTGGGGACAGGATGGAGAGCCACCCGGGCCCTTCAGACAGAGCCCCCAGGCAGCCAGGAGAGACCTGTGGGGCTGGGCAGCGGCCAGGAGCCCCCCTTGCCCCCCATCAGCCCTCTTTCACCTGGGCTGCGCTGTACCTGCCCCCCGAGGTGCCTCATTTCCCCTCCCCCAAGCAGCAAATGAAGGGGGGGCTGTCAGCTTGTGCCGCCTGCCAGGCTCCCGCCGGCCCCCCCGTCGGCCCCGGCAAGCCGTGCGCAGGGAAGGATGCCAGCGGCCGCTGGAGGTCTCCCATGCACCGCGCAGCAGCGCTGCTGGAGCCAGGCTTGGCCGACAGGCCGGGCTGGGGGAAGGTGGGGAAGGGGCACCCTGTTTCCTGCCTTGCCCAGGGGCGGGGAGGACCAGCTGGGGTTGATGCCAAACTCGGTGCTTGGCCTCCGACGGCGCGCGTGGGGCTGGCCCGCAAGTCCCGGGCTGGCCCAGCCACCGGGGCTGTTAGCAAATGGCTTCCGCTGGCCCCGGCCGCAGCCCAGGTGCGAGGCTGCTCTGCTCGGACGAGCCCCGGGGCCGCCTCGCAGAGGAAGTGGGTTTGCAGGCTCCGGAGCAGGGGAGATTTCCGCCGTGCGCCCTTGTGCGCTGCTCGGCGGCCGCTCGCTGCTCCCCGCCAGCACGGGAGCCGGGCCAGCAGCTTGTGGGCAGCTCCAGGCCCTCTCCCTGTCCTCCCCAGAGGGCCTGAGTTTCCCCCAATTCCAGGCAAAGGAGCCCCGATGTGGGCTCCACCTGGGTCCCCTACACCCACTGGGGCATTTAAGTCCCCCATCTCCTGCCCTGCACCCCAAAGAAGGGCAGCCACGGCACTGGGGACCCTTCCCCAGCCCAGCCTGGCGCTTCCCAGCTGCACTGACCCTTGCCTGTTCCCTTCTCTGCTCAGGCATCGGCTACCCCCTCTTCTCCCACGGGAACCTGAACCGTGCCCTGGCCACCAGGACCTCTCCCCCGCTCTATCTGGGGGCAGAAGGCCGCAGGGCTGACGTCCACACCAGCTTGTCCAGTGCCAGGAGCAACCTGACAGCAGCGGTGAGTGCTGGGCACGGCCTGGAGAGCTGGCATGTGGGAACTGGCATCTCCCGGTGCTGCGGCTCGCCCATGGAGACACGGGGCTGGGGTGGGCTTGGGGGCCGTGGGCTGGGAAGGATTGAGGGGGGAGACGTGAGATGACTTGGCCCTTGTGCCACGCGTGTTCGTCGGTGCCTGCACGCACGCAGCCATGTGTCCCTGCCCAGTTGTGTGTGCATGTGTAGGTTGGGGGCCGGGGAGGGAAAGGAGTAGGGCAGAGGAGCCACAGTCCTGGGGCACCCGGCTGGAGCAGACTTGTGTTTCTCAGCAGCGCTCGCTCTATCCCGGGCTGCAGAGCATGAGCCCAGTGATCCCCGCGGGCAACGCCAGCATGCCAGGCCAAGGGCTCGGGGCCTTCCCCTTCCTCACCTCGGGCCAGTCAGGTAAGCCCCTGGGCTGACGCCCTGTCCCTTAGCATGGCTCCATCCCATCACGGTCAAATCTGCCCTCCTGTCCCCCCCAGGGGAGGCGCGGGGGCCACTCCCGGAGCCGGGCCGACTCCCCACCTCGCAGGGGCTTTGCCTGCTCCGTGGTGCTGGGGCCCGGCGCCCGGCAGCTCCCCCCGCCTGCCTCCCCTGAGCAGCCTGTCGCTCTCTCGTTGGCAGAGTACGGCTCCGGGGAGGCCTCCGTGCACCCCAGCTTCCTCCAGCCCAACACCATGGCCTCCTGGCAGCACCACCGGGACATGGCAGCCTCCGCCCACCCGCTGCTGGGGTAAGAACCGCGCCGGGGCTCTCTGCTGCTGGAGACAAGTCGGGACCCGTGGCCCTGGAGCACCCCACCCTTGCTCTGCCCCCGCGCCCCCTTCCAGACAGAGCCATGGGGTGGGCCCGGGACCTGACAGCCAGAGCCCCAAGCCCTGGGACCCTGTGCCTGCACTGCACTCCTCCTCCAAGCTCCCCGGCCACCGCCAGCAGTGCAGGCACGGAGCCTGGCGAGGGGCTGCTGCAGGGAGCTGGGGAGACCCTGCCCTTTGTGGCGTGCCAGTAGGGGGTGCTCCTGCGTTGAGCCACCCACCTCCCTGCGCCCGACCACCGTCCAGTGCCTCCCTGGGGTGCCTCCCGCCTGGCCGACCCCGTCCTGGAGCATGCCCGCTAGCCCGGGGTTTCACTGCCACCACCCAGGGTCTGGACTGAATTCGGGCTCTGCGCACTCTGGGAAACACAGGCCTAGTAGCCCTCAAGGGGACTTGATTCACTTCAAGAAGTTGGGGTGCTTCCCTCCGCCAGTAGTGGCCTCCCTTAGCCGAACCGAGGGGACCCCAAGGCATAATCTAGACCCACTCCCAAGAAGTCTCCCACGCTAGGTACAAAGGAGAACTTTATTGGTCACGGAGGGCAGGGCTGGAATAGGGGGCAGGGGAGAGCAATATCGGAGAAATCCCATCGAGCAAACTCCCCTGGCTGGGTAGCCTTTGGTCTTGCATGGGAGTTGCTGCAAGCTGTATGTCTAGCTAGATCTCCGGTAGCTCGCTCACAAGTATCATCCCGGGGCGGTTGGAGAATCCTCTGGAGGCAGGCGGTTCCTCGATCACGAGTTTTGAGAGAGAGAGCAAGTTTCAGATGGTGCAGCTCCTCTTTGTTCCTGAGTCTCCCTCATGGCTGCTGCCCCCCAGCCCCGGCAGCCCTTAACTTACTAGCTCTTGTGACCTCAGTTACCTGGTCCAGTGGAGGCCAGCACCTGTTGGCTCTCAGCCAACCAATTTGAACGACATCACTAGTTGCTGGGCAGACTCTGGCCCACCAGGAGGGAAGCCCCTCACCCAGGTATGCATGCTAGTCAGGTAGGCAGAGGGAGCAGGTTCCCCCTCCCTCGGGAACGTGTCCAGCTCGGGTGACCCAAAGAGAGAAGGTAGGATGGCTCTCTCGGCGTGGCCCGTCCTAATTACAATTGTCGCAGAGCTGAGGTTTTTGGGAGGGAAACAAAGGTGGCTTTCTGCCACACCCTTCATGCCTGCTTGGAAGGGACGGGCCCGCCTGCCCACCCGGGAGATGCCAGCGCTGGAGCGAAGCCTCCTCTGCAGAGGTCCTGGCTCCACCTGGTGGCAGGAGCTGCCCTGGGCTGGAGCGACCAGGGCTCTCCCGCCACGCCGATTCACGTGGCACGTGTCCAGTGGCCACGGCAAAGAGCAGGTCCCCCGGCCCCAGGCCTCGGTCACGGTGCTGTGCTGCACGATGCTTGGACACGAAGCACGGGGCTCCCCTCGGCCTCGATGCGTGGGAACGGAGCCCTCCAAACCCAGCCGCTTTGCCAGAGGTGCAGGCCCAGTGCAAGGATAGCAGGGGGAAGCCCAGGGCTGTGAGTCCCGGTGCCCCTGGCTTCCCGGCAAGGCCTGCTCCTGGGAACATGCCCAGTGCCTTGTCCCAGGGCTGCGGGCTGTTTGCCGAGCCTGTGTAAAATTGGATGTGTCCAGGGGAACGCATCCACCCTCCCCCATCACCCCCCGGGAGCCCCTGGCTGCTGGCAGCGTAAGCCCAGATCTCAGCCCTGTGCCGAGGGAATTGGCATCCCCTACGTGACCCGCAGCCCCCGCATGGCTCACGCCTTCTTCTTTCCATCCCCAGGACCCCCAGCAGGATCCTCCCCACCGACGAGGCGGCCCCGGTCCCCAGCTCTTCTCCCCAGCAGCAACCCATCAACATCAAGTCCGAGCGGGTCTCCCCGGTAGTGAGCTGCAGCTCGGCCACCCCCCAGCCCCCCGCAAGCGGCCTGGCCCCCCTCGGCGATGGCCCCCGGGAGCCTGGGGACCTCCACCCGCGGGAGGAGTACAGCAAGGGGTACCCCTACTCCCTCGTCCTGCCCCGGCCCCTGGCGGAGGAGCAGCGCGGCGGCATCCCCATGCGGCGCCTGCAAGTGACGGACATGTGGCAGAGATAGTGGGTGGGCCGGCCAGCGGGGGCTGCCCCAGGCGGGCAGCAGGGCACAAGCGGGCAGCACTCAGGGGCAAGTCCTCACCCCCGAAGGAGCTGGGGGTGCCTCTCCCAGCACCCTGCCCTGTGCATGCCCGTGGCCCCCTCCCTCTACCTGAGCCACCCCCGGCCCCCTTGTTCTCTGTTCCCGGCGTCCGTAGTGTCGGAGAACAGGGCCGTTTCCCGGAGCGGGGCTGGGCTCCCTGCCAGGGAGGGGTGCCCGTCTGGCTTTTGACCCTCTCCACTCCCCACGCCAGCCAAGCCCGCAGTGACGTCTTCCCCCCTCCTGCCTTCGTGCCAGGGGCGGCAGCTGCATGGCCAAGGCGTCAGCCCGCTAGCCCAGCCACAACCTGGGCGACGGTCAGGATGCCGGTGTGCCGCCCCAGCTGGGTGCCCTGCAGACAAGAGCAGGTCCAGCCCCAGGCCAGGCCGATGGGGGGGTTCACAGTGTTCAGGTGCCGCCTGGGATCCTTTTCTATTTATTGTGCTCCATCCATGGGTTCGACCAATAAAATCCGGGTGCATCCAGCCCCGCCACCGTGCCCCTTTTTTTGCAGCGTGAGTCGCTGCCCCCAGCGCCCATCCCTGGCAGAGCTGCGCCGGCCATGCTGGGGTGGGAGGGATGCAAGCAGTGGCTCTTCTCTGAGCCCAGGGCCCAGCAGAGGCTTTCTGCAGCAGGAAGCCAACCTACTTTTGCTGCCGCTGATGGACGGGTCACTGCTGCAGTGCTGGCCCTCGGGGGAGCTCCCATGTGCCACATGGTAGGAGCAGGGCACGGGCCGTTCCCACGCAGCACCCTCCCCTGTTCAGTAAGGGCACGTGGGGGAGCTGTCGTCCTGGAGAGCATCTTGGCTTGGGTCCCAGAGCGGGGGACAGTCAGGGTGCTCCAGGAGCAAGGAAGGGAGGAGAAAGATGCTCTGCACCTTTAAAGCCCTTGGCGCCATGATGGAGGGCAGGTGTGCATGTGTGTTGCCACCCTCTCACCACCCCCTGATTAGCTCCAGCGTGGGCAGGCTGGGCTCTGCCTGCTTCCAGAGCGGTGCTGAGGGGGGGCGAGATGGGGTCTCTGCTAAGCCTGGCATCTGTCTCTTGTGGGTGCTTCTGTCCGTGGTGCAGCCCCATCAGGCAGGGGAGCATTGGGTGCTGCCTGAGGCATCGAGCTGGGAGCAAAGTCCCTGGGGTGGGGTTGACCCAGGCCTGGTGTCCCCTGTTCTCAGCCTGGGGCAGGCTCAGGCTGTAGAGAGCCGAGGCTGCCTCTCCACAAGGCCCGGGGGTCGCCAAAGGCCTAGCGAGGGGCCTGGCAGAGGGCTGGGGAGTCCCTGGTCCTTGGGCACTGAGACCTGGCTGGCACCCTGCCTGCAGGACCAGGCAGCTGGGCCGGCGCTGGCCCCGGAAGCAGCACGGTGAGTTTACCCACTAATGCAGGGGCAGGGATGGGAGTGGAAGCGGGGGCCTGGGCTCCCAGCCCTTCCTGCACTGGCTGCTTGCACCCCACTTCCCCCTTGGAGCTGGGCCTGGAGCCCAGGCGTCCTGACCCCCAGCCTCCTCCTGCCCTGGCTGCTTTGACCCTGTCTGCAAGGGGTCTGGGCTGTTGCAAAGAGCTAGAGCCTCAGGCGCTGGGACAACACATTGAGCAGGCTTGGGCCATGCCACTCAGCCCCCCAGAAGTCTCCCCTGGCAGGCTGGTTGGGCGGGGAGGGCCTGGCCCTCCTGCAGCTGGTCAGGCGGCGGCAGGGCCCCTGCGCCGTCAGCGGCGAGCACAGGTGGGGAGGGGGGACATCAGCGGGTGCATAACACAGCCCCGGCCGCAGTCTGGGATTAATGAAAATGAGCCTGTTCCCATTGTCCCGCTGGGTGTCTGGAGCTGAATGGGACGTCTGGAGCCGTGACCTCGCGAGCTCAATGGGGGCTTGTTGGGGGGGGGGGGGGGGAGCTTCAGTACCACACGATGCCCCCTAGATGTCGCCCTCTGCCGAGGCTTAATCCCCAACCACACACACACGTGTGCACATGCACACACATGCACGCACAGGCTTGGGGGTCTTCTGGGTATGTCCGGGTGGGGCTTCTTCATGAGCACTGTGGACCTGTGCCGGGGCCTGGGGGGAGGACGCCGTTCCCTTGCCTTGCCTGCCCCACAGCCCTGAGCCCTTGCCCCACTTCTCCCAATGTTTCAGCCCGGCTTCCTTTGGCCTCTGCCCCTTTTATTTCTTTCTCAACCTGAAGTCACAGCTGGAAAACCCGCAGGCTTGTGAATGTGTCCCCCCACACACCTGGGAGAGTTGCAGTTTCTCAGGTGAAGCGATGTGTTTGGGCCCCAGATCTCAGCATCCGGAGGCATCTCCACACTCTGTAGGACTGAGCTGAACCTGCTCCCACACATCTGCAGTCCCTCGAGGCACCATCAAGCTCCCGGCATGCCCAGGGGCAGGGAGTGGCAACCACGCACCGTGGTGCGTGGGGAATGGAGCTGTTGCCCACACCTGTAGTCGCCTGGCTGGGGTCTGGCAGGGCCCAGAGGGAGCAGGGTCTGCCCATCCTCTCCTCCGGCTGGCATGCAATGTTTTGTGGGGCCGGAGCTGAGCACCGAGTCTTTCCGATTGCTGGGTTGCTTCCAGCCTGGCTGTGGGTGCGTGACACCGGAGGGAGCATCGTGCTGGGCAGGTCGGGCCTCCCGTGATGCTCCCCTGTCTGTTCCTGGGCAGCAGAGTCCTTCCCGTGCAAGCCGCTCCCTCGTCCTCCCTGCCTGCCCAAACCGCAGGCTTTTCAGGACAGGGCCCATCTCGCTCCATGTCGTTGCATGACTGGGGGCGGTTCACGTTTCTGGGTGCTCATGGCCCTGCAAGGCAGAGCAAGATGAGACCCCAAAAGGCAAGGTCGCACAACAGGTCAGTGGCAGAGCTGGGCTGTGCTGGAAGCTGCTGGCCTCCAATCCAGAGCCTGGGGCTCTTGTGCTTGCTGCAGCATTTATATCGGGGTGGGTGGTGCGGCTTCCCCCCACAGCCCCACGGCCAGCCCTGCCTCCTGGACCGGCTGCCCCACGTGGCCCTTGGGCTTGGTGCCTGCCCTCAGCAGTCTGCTGGGTGGCTGCTGCCCACGGGACCAGGAGATTAAACCAGAGGAGAGGAATTAATCCTGGGAAGAGTTTGTGGCATTTAATACAACCCCAAGGATTGACATAAATGCTCCGGCCGGGAGCTTGGGTGATGTCTCAGAGGGTGAGGATCCCGGGTGGTCTGAACAGGGAACCCCAGACCAAGTCCTCAGTGGGCCGGCGCTGCCTTCTTCTGTGCCTAGAGGGACCCCCGAAGAGGAGTCCACCCACCCCTCACTCGCAAGCCAGGGCTGCCAACGGCAAGAAGCCTGTTGCAGGTGCAGTGAGCGGGGCAGAGAGGCTGCCCAAGGTAGAGAAGGGACCTGGGAGTGCGGGGCGGAGGCAGGATGGACTCTGGACCAAGAACCAGCCACAAAGGATGCCCGGTGAAGAGGCTGGGGAGGGGGAGGATATGGGACCCTGGTTCCCAACCCAGCCAGCAGATGAGGGCATCTCTGGAAGGGAGTCCTGTCCTGTGCCCTGCTCCTCCCCGTGTGCCAGGACCCTGCCAGCCCAGCCTGGGCCTAGTGCCTGCTTCCCCAGGGGGACGCGCCTCATGGGGAGGGGCACGGGTGCTCGAGGCTGCGGCTTTGGATGTCTCCAGGACAGCCCCGAGCCAGGAGGTGGGGTCTGCCTTGGCCACGCCAATGAGCAGCAGTGGGGGCCTGGCCCAGGGAGAGCAGGGGGGCGGGAGCTCAGGGTCTCAGACCCCACGTACCCAGGCTCCCTGTGCCAGCACTGGGGGACAAGCCTGTGCCTGAAGGAGCTGTGCAGGTTAGAAGGGGAGTGGGTACGGGGTGACGGGGTAGGAGGCTGGGGAGGTCCCAACTCGGGGCCCTGCCCTGTGGGGCCTGAGGCAAGCTGGGGAGCTGGGCACGTGAATGCCTTGAGGACATCTCTCTGCCTGTCCCCATCGGGACCTGCCACGCTGTGGGGTGCCAGCTGCTCAGATGTTCCAGCAGTGGAGGCTGGATGGAGGCCTGTGGCAGGCTCCAGGTCCTCGGTGTGTGCCTTCACCAGCTGTCATGTAACCCCTAATGTCCTACTGAAGAGCAGGGGCCAAGGGAGCCCTTGGCTTGAGGTGAGGTGGACTGGCTTTGCACAGGGCAAGCCAATGGCTGAAGCCTGCCGGGGTGCAAGAGCAGCTGGGGTCTTTGCAGATGGCGATGGTGGTTCTAGCCCCAGACTGTGGCGGAGAAGAGCAGCCAAGCCTAATGGAGCAGGAGTCCCTGGGCTGCGGCAGGCCCGCCCTGGAAAGCTGCTCCCCAGCCAGCCATAGATGTAGGAGGGCGAGCAGGCAGGCTGAGATGCCCAGGGAAAGCGTGGGGGCTGGGGAAAGGAGGAGGGGTGAATTGTGCGACACTGATTGAATAGCAATGACTGCATGATTTATGGTTTGCATTATTGCATGGCTCATTTGAATATATGCTAATAAGGCTTTTCTCCTCATTTTGTTTGTGAGATTTAAATTTGCTATGGCAACCTGCTGGCATGGAATGAATGCCAGGAAATGTCAGAAAGAGGTGAACGTGGACAGGGGGCGTCTGGGGGGAGGGCACCGGGGTGGGGGGGTCCACATAAAATGGGTGGAATAGGAATGGTGGGTTTCAGAAACACAGGGTGCTGAGCGGGGGGTTGACGCAGGGCCACAGCCCCTCCTGGGCTTCTGTTCTTGCATGAATATTCAGCTCTGGGAGACGGATCCTGGTTGCAAAAAGGTGCGTAATCCGGAGGGGGAGGGGAGCAGCTGCACCGTGCAATAAGGATGCGTCAGCTGCGGGGGCCTGGAAGGCGCCGTTTCCAGGGGTGGCGTTGGCTCCTGGCTCCCCTCGTGCATGGCGGGCTTGGCCCAGGCGCTGGGAGGCGGGAGGCAGCTGCAGTCTCGGCAGAAGCTGGGCCCCTTCGCTGGCAGGCAGCAGGGCCACCACCCTGCACCCGTAAGAGGGCTTCATCACGGCTCTGGTGGGAGCTGGAGGTGAGCTCCAGTGTGCCCTTAGCAAGGGGATGCCATAAGGCCTGCGGGCCTGATCCTGTGCCAGTGGTGTTGCCTGGGCATAAAACGGGTCTGAGCGGGGAATGGGGCATGGTGTGAAAGGAGAAAGGACCAGGCTGAGGGCCCCTGGCACAGCGTCACCTCTCTTCCCCATTCCTTGCGGTCACCTTGATGCCCCCGAGGACAAGCTTCCTCTGAAGGAGCACGCAGGGAGAAAGGGTGCTTGCTTATCGCAGCAGTGAGCGTGCAGGGGGCATCCAGCGAGGGTGGACGTGGTGCACAGCACTGGCTCCCCTGCACCAGGCCTCCTGCGGGGCAAGGTTTGAGGGGTGAGTACTAGGCTCAGCAGAGCCTTTCCTACCCAGGGCAAAACGGTGGCCATGAAGCCTTGGAAACTGTGGTGGGATCTGCACTGTGCTGGTGGGAAGCTCCCCTGTGGTTGGCACGAAGGCCTCTCTGGGATCCCAGCACCCTGTCTGCTCCTCCCACTGGGCCCAGAGCTCAGGGGCTACAGCAGGTCTGGAGGCACCAGTGTCCCCCACCCCCAGAGAGCTGCAGCTAGGCAGCAGAATGTGTGCACACAGGCATGTGCTCCCAGGGCCAGTAGCTTCTCCCAGCCGGAGTGCGGTGGGCACAACGGTTTTCCACCCAGGCCCAGTTTTGCGGGGGTGGGTGCTCACTTCCAGGCATCTTTGTGGGACCTGTGGGGGGGTCCCTGGACACCGCCTCTCCAAACACATCTGGGAGGGTCAGCGGTGCGAGGGGCTGTGGGGATGGGGCTCCCAGGTCATTCGGGGCCCAGACGGCTCGGACCCCTCCAGGTGCCTGGAGGCAAGAAGCCAAACGGCCAAACTACCCAGGGGAGGGAGGGAGGGAGAAAGAGGCTGGCAGCCCTGCCAGCTCCTCCTGCAATGGGACAGCCTGGTTGGCTTCCTGTGGGAGACCCCTGTCCACCTGCAGCATCTGGGTGGGTGAGCTTTCCTGGAGCTGTTCTGGTCCCTGTGCCCAGGACAGGGCATCCTTCTCCAAGCTGCTGCCTGCAGCTCGACCCTGGAGCTGCCTCTGTCCACCCCTGGGGAGGGAGGGGGCTCTGCGGGTCCCCACACGACATACATCTCCTTCCCTCTCTAGCTGCCTCTGGGCTGGGCTCGCTGGGCAGAGCCGCCCTGGCTGAGCCAGAGGACGGGGAGCCCCAGGGCCCCGCGCTCGCAGGTGTCAGGTGCTCGGTGCAGGCGGCCAGACCAGGGCCGTGGCGGCAGGGACACAGCCCCTTGCCCCCGTGGTGAGCAAGTAGCCCCGGGGCCGCTGCCCTGCCCTGCCCTGCCCGGCTGCTGGGCGAGGCCGGCTCCAGCGCCGCGGGGTAGCGGGGATGGATGTGGCTGGGCCCCGTCCGCGCCCCCTTCCCGCGTGGGACGGGCCTCGGCGCTTCTCCTGGGCTCTGCACCCAGACGCCTCCCCGCACGGTCCCGCGTGGTGCCGCCATCCGGGCCGGGCCCCCGAGCCGCCCCGGGGCCGCACCGCTGGGGCCGGCAGCAGCGGGGCCGGGCGGTGCGAGGGGCTCGTGCGGGGGCCCCGGGCTGGGCTGTGCGGGGCTTGGGGGCGCCCCCGACGGCGGAGCCCGGGCGGGCACGGGGCAGCCTCTCGCCGCTCCGGGGCAGGAGGCGCTCGCTGCCCCGTCGGGCTGCGAGAGGACCCCGCTCTCCGGAGGCTCCGGCCCGGGCCCCTGGCCCGCGGCTTGGGGCCACATTCGTTGCCGAGCTCCCGCGGCCCGCCCGGCTGCCCCGAGCCGCGCGCTGCGGGCCGAGGCGGGGGCCCGGAGCTGGGCGAAGCCACGTCCGACGGTCACGGGCCGTGGGGTGCGGGTCCGGGCAGCGGATCCTCGGGGAGGATCTGCCCCCGGGCTAGGAGGGCCCTTCCGCGCCCCGCAGGCACTAGGCCCACGTCGCGCGGGGCCCCAAGACGGCACAGTCCGTGCTGGGAACGGCCCCTTCCCGGCTCCGGCCCCGAGGATCCCCCCACGACGTGAGAGGGACCAGGCGGACCCCGCGCGTGGGTGCCCCTGACCCCTGCGTGGGGCCGGTGGGGCTCCGCGCTGCGGTGCTGCCCGGCTGGTGAGGGGCGGGCGGGCTGCGAGGGCCCGAGCTGCTCCGTGGCGGGGGCGCCGGCCGCACGGGTCGGGAAGGAGCTGCCAAACGTGCTGCGGGCGCTGGGGCGGGTGGGGCGGGAATTGCCCCGTGCGCCAGACCAGGCGTGCGGGCTGGGGGCAGCGGCGGGGCTGCCGGGGCAAGGGCTGGGTCACGGCTCGTGGGAATGCGTGTGCAGCGTAGCCGTGTACACGGCGTGTGCATGTGTGCGCGTGTATGCATCCGTCGTGCTTCTGCAAACACACCCGCCGTTTATATTATATTATATTATATTATATTATATTATATTATATTATACATAGTGCATATGCATTATATTCCTACATATACACTATACGTCATGTGTACACACAAACATACACACTACTTGTGTGTGTATATGAATATTAAAATATATGAATGTACACAGATAAGGCATGTGTCTATTATAATAAATATATACATAATGTATCCATACTGTGTGTGTGTGAATAAAACGTGGATCTATCTATATATAGTGTGTGTGTGTATAAATATAGACGTGTATATGTATGTGTTATAGATATATGTGTGTGTATAGATTACACACGCACACATATATACATACACATCTACACACGTCTATATTTATATGCACACTACATATATATGTATCTAGAGATCCACGTGTTATTCAGACGCACACAGAATGGATACATTATACACACACACACACACACACACACACACACATACACACACGCATTATATGATCTATATAATCCCGTATGTGATAGATTGATAGAGCTATATAATGTGTGTGTGAATATATACGTATGTGTGTGTGTGTATATATGACACACACATATATACACGTTATATAATGGTCTATGTAACACCCTACATGATAGATAGCTAGATGGACAAATAGATATAGTTATATAGCGTGTATGTGTGTAAATATGTGTGTGTATATATTACACAGACACACACACACACATATATATATATATTCACGTTACATAATCTATATAATGCCGTATATGATAGACAGATAGAGAGAGAGAGAGAGCCATATAAGGTGTATGAGTGTGTAAATACGCAGACCCTGTGCACTAGGTGTGTATAGACACATGCGTTCATGCAAGGCAGGGTGTGTATAGTGCAATCACTAGACACACAAGATACGCCGGTGATCTTTAGCCCGCGTGCCTGGAGATACTCTCCAGGGTGTCAGGACGCGCCAGACCATGTCAGCACGGCGGGTGCGAGCACGATTCACGAGAGAAACCCAGACGACACATGTGGTCTGCAGCACGTAGCCGCGTGCACATGTCTTCCATACACACGCTGTAGCGCACAGCCCCTTCCACCCGCGGTACACCCGGGGCACGCAGACATGCGCTGGCCCACGCTCGAGGCGCACAGCCACGGGTCCCTCCTGTTTCTACCTGTCCGCTCCACACTCGCGTGGGCACCCCGTGCGCGCGTGTGAACCCGCAGCAACGCCCAGGGCCGGTTTTGTCCCCGGCCAGCGGGGAAGAGCGCACTAGCGGCGGTGAAAACCCACGGCTCGGGGGGCACCCACGGGGCAGCCCCGTCCTGCTGCCCCCCGCTGCCCCGTCCTCCGCGCGGCGCCCCCCGAGCATGGGCACACGCGTGGGTGCCAGGCGGCCGCACAGGCGCTCTCCGAGCCCGCAGCGTGCGCGGGGCTGCTGCTCTCTCCGGAGCTCGCTGCTGGCGAGCCGCGCAGCCGGCGAGGAGGGGAGCGGGCAGCAGCGGCTCCGCGGCCGGACCCGCTCCTGTCTTGCCCGGGCCGGGCGAGGCCGCGGGTTTGCATTCAAAAAAAGAAAAAAAAAATCTCCATTTTCCCCCCCTTTTTAGTTTTTTCCTGGCCAGGAGCAGTGCCGCGGCCCCCGCCCCCGCCCCGCCCCCCGCCGGGCCATTAGACAGGGGCGGCGCGGACCTATCCTGCTCCCCAACGTCAGGACGTCATGCTTTACGTAGTAAAATATGGAGAAAGCAAAAAAAAAAAAAAAAAAAAAAAAAAAAAAAGCAATTTTCCCTCCCGGCTCCAGCTCCATTTCCAAAATGGCCAAAATGGATGTAAGCGCCCGGTCCTGCCCAGGTGCCTGCGCCGGCCTCAGCCGCCCCCGGCAGGCAGGGCAGGGCAGGGCAGGGCAGGGCGGGCCGGCCAGGGGGAGCGGGGACCCGGGGGGCGGCAGCAGACGTGTCTGTTTAACCCCACGTAAAGGCAACGTGATCACCCGGGCTCCGCTTCCCATCTCCCTGCTCTTGCCGTCCGCTCCTGGGCAGAGGCAGCTCCCGGACCTGCTTCTCCGGGCTGGATCCTGCCCCGGCCCCCCGCGCCGGCGCAGCTCCGGGATGCGGGGCGGGGGGCGCCGGGCCGTGGCGCCCCGCTCCCCTGCTCCGCCGGCCGCCCCCCGCCTCGCCTCGCCTCGCCTCGGCCGCCGGGACTCGGCGTGAGCCTCGGAGGGGCGGGGACGCGGACACGCGCGGAGCCCAGCGCCAGCCGAGCTCGCACGTGGAAGGAGCGGGCAGCAGCCGGCACGGAGACACCCCGGCCCGGCAGCCCCGCGCCTCTCGCAAGTTGGTTCCCAAGTTCCGGCAAGTGCGGCCGGGCCCCGCCGGGCCCCCGCCCCGTCCAGCCCCGGGCGGGAAAAACCCGGCGCTGCCCTCCCTGCCCCCGCGCCCGGCTCGGAACAATGGAGCTCGGCGACGCCCGCCCGGGCGGGGAGGCAACGGGGGCTGGCGGGGAGCGACCCCCACGAGGGACGCCCCCCGGGCCCGCGGGGGCATGAAGGCTCTGGAGCGCCGGGGCTGAAGAAGGCGCCGCCCGGGGAGGGAGCCCCCGCCTGCCCCCTCCGCTGCCCGGGGCTCTGCTCGGGACCAGCGTGAAGCAACAAGTCAGCCCGCGGGTCCCTGGCCGGTGCGTGCGAGCTGCGGCTGCGGCAGAACAGGTGCGTGCGCGCGTGCGGGGTCTGTCCCGGGCTGGTGCCCCCGCTCCGCTCCGCGCTGCCGCTGCCGGGCCCGGCCCCAACGCCGGCCTGGGCGAGACACAGGCGGCGATTGTTCGCAGCCTGGGAACGGCGGCGGGCGCGGGGCTGGGGGCGCGGCGACGCCAGGCGCTCTGTGCCGGAGCCCCCTGCCCGCGCAGACGGCATTGTGATGCTAATGGCCTGCCCGCATGCTGTTGAACTTGATGTTGACTCCTTTTCTTTGGGGCTCCGTGTCCTCCCGGCCGCGGGTTTGTGGGAAAATGCTCTCCGGGGCTGCAGTGTGAAATTAATTACTCCGGGCCTCTGGCGCTCGGGCGGGCGGGAGGCACAAAGGCAGCGGCTCTGCCCAACTTACAAAGGCCCCGCGGCCCGCGGGGGATGAAGGCCCGGCCCGGCTGCGGGTAAGGGGCGCGGGGCTCCGGGTGGCAGCGGCGGAGCGCGGCGGTGGCGGCTCTCCGGGGTCGTGCGGGGTCGCCCTCCCGCCCGCATTGCCCGCAGCCGGAGCCCGAGAAACTTTCCCCCGGGCCGGGCCGGGCCGGCCCGGGCAGGGCCGCCGCGCTCGGGATCCTGCCCCAAGGCCCCGCAGCGGGCGGCTGCGAGGGGCTGCAAATGCCTGCGGGGCCGGCGGAGCAGACAGCTCGCTGCCGCTCGCTGGTTGTCCCCGTTTCGTTGTTTCCAGGCCCCGGGGCAGCGCAGGCCGCTCTCCCGAAACCTGCCCGACACAGCTCTGAGGGGGCGGCACGGAGGGACCCCCCCCCCCTCCCTAGACACGCACCTTGACATCCAAATAATGCTCCATCCTCCCCCAAATCAGCCGCCCCGGCAGCGCCCGGGCCACCGCGCCTTTCCCCCGCAGCTGAGCCGAGGCGCCGGCGGCCCGGGAGCGGGGAGCTGCGGGCCGGTGCCCTGGGGGGCTGGGCGGAGCAGGGTCCCCCCCTCCCGCGTGGGCCCGCTACAATGGGGGCGGCTTGCGGGCACCGGCCGTGGGGCCCCGCGGGGCGCCGGGAGGCCGCACCGCGCCTCGGCCCTTCTCTGCCTCCGCGCTTCTCCCCGAGCCTGGCGCACGGAGAGCCGCCGTTGGCGGAGAAATGCGGGTCCCGGCCAGCCGCCCTGCCCTCCTGCCGCCCCGCAGGCCACAGGCCGCTCGCCGCAGCGCTGGGGGTTTTTTCGCGTTGCACGGGGCATGTCGGGGTTGGCTGCTCTCCCCGGTGGCAGGTGCCGTCTCCCGGCTCTGCCCTCCGGAAGGGACTGATTCCGGGCGGGGAAGGTCCCCGGCTCGGCTCCAGGCGGTGCCAGGCGGCCCCGGGTCCGGGCAGGGGGTGCCCGGCTCTCTCCCCCGCGCCGCGGAGCCCGGCGCTGCAGGCGGGGATTCGCAGCGAGCCGCCCTGGCAGTGCCACGGCTACTCCGCGCTGCCTTCCGCCGGCCTCGGGAGCCCGCAGCTGCGGGGAAAGCCGGCCGCCTGGCGCCATGGGGCTCCCTGGCTGCTTCAGGGGTGTCATGCCCTCTCTCTCTCTCGCTCTTTCCAGGCCCAGGCCCCGGGAGAAGGAGCCGGCTCCGCGGCGCTGGCAGGTCGGGCGAGAAGGTAATTTCCAAACGCGATTTCTCCCCTTGGGGCAGCGAGCGGGGTCCGTGCTGCCCGGGTGTGTGAGTGTGAGGAGAGCGGGAGATTGTGGGCACCTCGCGGGGGTGACTGAAAGTTTGGAGATTTGCATTTCTGATTGTACCCATGTGCAAGCCGGCGGCCGGGCAGGAGAGCGGCGGGCCGGGGCCGCGCGGTGGCACCGCCCGGGGCCAGGTGCTTGTGTGGGTGCGCGGGGAGCAACGGAGCCCGCGGTTCCGAGACAGGCGGGCACGGGCTGTCCGCAAACCATGCCGGGGGAGAAAGGGTCTCCGCCGGGGCTCGGGGGCGTGCTCGGAACCGGGCCCGCGCTTGTGACATGGCGCCGTGGGCCCGCGGACGTGCCTGGCCGCCCACAAGGAGCAGACACGTCCCAGGAGAAGCGCGCCGCGCCCCGCACGCGTGTCCGCGCCGCCCCGCGCGGGCGGCCTCTCTCTGCCCGCTGCCCGGCGGCCCTGGGCCTGGCTGCGGCTACGCCACCCCAACATGGCTGCCTTGGCCGTGGCCGTGGCCGTGGCCGAGGCGCTCGGAGCCACGCGAGGCGCCGTGTCAGGACTCGAGGCCGCCCGGGCCCGCGGGACGGAGCTGGAGCTGGGGCAGGGGGCAGCGCCGAGGTAGGTGCCCGCGGGGTGCGGACACAAATAACCCCCGGGGGAGGGAGCCAGGGCACGCGTGGGAGGGGGCAGCTCTTGCGGCTCCCCCTCTGCCCCGGCCACGTGCGGGCGCCTCCGCCGGGGTCGGGCTTCGCTCTCCTGCCTCTCACCTCCCCAGCCCCTGCGGAGGGGAGCGGGGCGCTGTACCCGGGGGAAAGAGCAGGCGTCCCCCGCCGCGGGTCCCCCAGGCCCCGGGACGCGGGGAGAGCGGCTCTGCGGGCGCGGGGCTGCAACCGAGACGCTCCGTGGGTGGCTCGCCCGTGCCCGCCGTCCAGGCGGGGGGCTGGGCCGCGCGCGGGGCGCACGATGCGGGCGGCTTTCCTCGTTGCTCTCGCTATCGCCGCGGCTGCTGGAGGGTGGCGGACGCTCCCGGGCCGGTCCTAGCCCGACGGCGCCCGCTGGGCCGGGGCAGTTTGCCCCGGGAGGAGCCGTCGAGGCGGGGCCTGGCACTTCCCTGCTCCGGTTGCGAAGGCGGCTCCGTGTGACCCGTGTGCCCGCACCGACGGGGCCCGTCTCCACCGGCCCTGGGAGCCCTGGGGACGGAGCGGGGGTGTCAGCGGAGCCCCTCCAGGAGGGTTTCGGTGGGAGACCCCACCCTGCCCTCTCTGTCCCCAGCCCAGGCCCGGCGCGGGAGGGTTGAAAGCCGGTTGACACGGGAACAAACCCGGCCGGCCGGGAGCACGCCGCAGCCGAGACGGGAAATGCGCTCGAAGGAGCAGAAGAAACGAATGCAGGAAAAATAAGGGCTTGGGGAGTTGCGGGGGGTTGCGGGAGGCCTCCCCGCTCGCCGGCCCCTCGTCCCCCGCCGTCCTGGCAGTGGTGGGCTCGGGTCGCGTCCCCTTGGCACGCACGGATGTTGCACGCGGGGCCCGTAGCGTTGCGGTGCACGCACGGGGCCCGGGCCGTGCGCGTGTCGGGTGCGTGCGTGGCGCCGGGATCACGCTGCGGAGGCGTTTGCAGGGCGGCGTGCCCGTGGACGGCGTGTACACAGGCGGGGACAAATACACGCGAGCCTCCCCTGTATTCCAGGCTCGGGTCTCCGAGGCCGGGAGCCGGGCCCGGCACAGCGCGGCGTGTTGGAGGGGGCGAATCGACGTCCAGGCGCGGAGCTCCTTCCCCACGCGCGATCGAGGGAAGGGAGCCGGGTGCCCCCGGAGCCGTGGAGGGAGCTGGGCCGAGCCGGGGGACGCGAGAAGGACATTTCGATGCCGGCGCAGAGCGCGATCGGGTGCGGGGCCTCGGCCTGGGCGGTGTGTGCGGCCCCTCCTCGGTGGTTGCTCGGGGTGCGTTGCGGGGTGCGGGCCGGGCGCTTGGCTGTGCCCTGCTCGCTTCTCGGGCCGCGGCCAGGACTGGCTTTTCCCGAGCTCGGGACCAGGAAGGACGCGTGGGGCCCATGAGCCTCGCACACGCGGGAGACTTGACCTGGTCCCGCCCGTGGGGGGGGGGAGGGCGGGACCAGCTAATTAGATCCTTCGTTACCTGGGCAACAATCGCGCACCTGAGGCGCAGTTGCGATGATAAGGGGGGGAGGGAGTAAAACCTACTAGAGACGCCCCTTCCCCAGTGGAGCGAAGCGAGGGCACATCCGCGCCGGGCCGGGCTGGGCCGGGAGGCTGGGACCCGCTGCCTCTGTCCCCCGGGGTGGTACATGGGAGGCCGCGGGGTGTGTGTGCAGGGCGTGTGCGTGTACAGTGTGTACGGGGCAGTGCGTGTGTACGGTGCGTGTGTGCGTATGTGTACAGTGTGTTGTTACAGTGCGTGTGCACAATATGTTGGTACAGTATGTACCGTGTGTGTCTGTGTGTGGTTACAGTGTGCGTGCGTGTACAGTGCGTGTATATGTACACACTGTGTTGGTACAGTATGTGTGTACAGCGTGTGTGTACATGTATGCAGTGTGTTGGTACAGCGTGTACGTGGGTGTATATATGCATATGTAATGACTGTGTGTGTACAGTATGTTGGTATCATGTGCGTGTCTATAATGCGTACGTGGGTACAGTGTGTGTGTGCGTGTGTACACTGTGTGTATGTGCACAGTGTGCGTGTGCAGCGTCGGCACGCGTGTGCGCAGCACGTACCCCCCCCGCGCACGCGTGCCCGTGCCCACCGCCTCCGCCGGGCCCGCCGGTGTGTTCAGCACCGCGGACAGCGGCCGCCACCCGCCGCAACCGGCCCCGCGCCCCCGCCCCGCGCTGCGGGTCACGGACATGCGGGGAGGGCGCTGCCGGGGGGACACGCTTCACTCCCGCGCTGCTTCCAATTGGGGCTTGTTTGCCCGGGGCGATGCCCACCCGGGAGGGCTGGGCCGGGGGATCCACGCGTGCCCGACCGGGGGAGACCCGCGGCGGCTGCGGGCCCAGGGCCGGGCGGTGGCGGAAGGTGACCCCCGTTCCCTGTGGACGCCGTGGACAGCGATTTCGGAGCCCCCGTCCCGGGTCCTGGCCGAGCTGTGCCAGAGCCGGCATCGGGAGCGGGAGGGTCCCGGCCTCCCCTCCCGCGGGTGCGGCTGCCCCATCCCCGCTGGACCCCACTGGACCCCGCAGCCCGCTGGCGGCGGGAGGGGACAGTCCGAAGTCCCGGGGCTTCGCACCTCCCGGCTCGGGCGAGGCCGAGCCTGGGCCCCGGGCGCCGACCGTGGCGGCGGCCTTCGGCCTGCCCGGAGCCGGGCGTCGAGGCGGGGGCTGAGGTCAGGGCCCGGCCGCGGGTGGGGGTCGTTCCTGGGGCCTCAAACCCACCAGGGCCGGCTGGGAGGGGCCCGGTTCTCACCGGGAGGGCGCGGGGTCGGGCTGGGCCCGGGGCGGGTGGCGCTGCGCTCCGCCCGTGCTCTGCTGCCCCGCGGGGAGCCCAGGGAGAGGGGCAGCAATGCCGCCCCCGGGCCTGTTCCCACCCTCCCCGCCCCCCGCCCGTGGGAGACCCCGCTGCAGCTAGCCCCAGCCGCAGACTGGCCAGGCCTCCCTCCTATTCCCGCCTGTCCAGGGCCTGGGTTGACGGGGCGTCCTCCTTCCCCTCGCCAGAGACAGGCTCTCGGGGGCGGCGAGGCTCTGTGCAGGGCCTGGCCCCGTCCCGATCGAGGGCTGCCCCTGCTCCGAGGTGGCAGGGTGGCGACCACACTGTCCGGGAGGTGCCCGGTGCCCCAGGGGCTGCCCTTGCTTCCCCCTTCCTTTCGTCTACGGGCTGCGGAGGGGGCAGAGACATGGGTAAACCCCTGCTGGGCTCATCGCTGCCACCGGTGTCCGTTCAGAAGCACCCCGGGGGGCTATCCTGGCGGGGGGCTGGCCTGTGCACTGCAGGAGGCTGTGGCACCCGTCGGGGCAGCGGCAGTAGCGTCAGGGCTGCTCTGCCAGGAGCATCCGACATCCCCGGGGGGGCTGGGCACTGGGGCAGCCGGGCCCGAGGGCAGGGCTAGCCTGGCAGCCTCTTCTCTGCATTGCAAGTCTCCGGGGGTGCAGATCTGCCTTCCGCGGGGGTGGGATCGGGTCCGTCAGGTCACCGCTCGGCTCCCCCGGGGCCGTGGATGGCAGGGGGCTCTGCAAGGTGCTTTGCAGGGCCCAGTGCAGGGCTGATGCCGGGGGTCTGCTCCCGTGTGCTGAAGGGTCTTCTAGGGCAGGGGGCTGGTGGGATGCCCCCCCTTCCCCTCCTGCTCTCCCTTGCATCTGGCACCGTGCAGCTCTGGCCGAGAAACCTCGGCAGAGATAGCATCGGGGCTGGTCCCTGCGGCCTGTGCTGGAGCCGGCACGACCTGGGAGCCTGCAGCCAGGGCTGGAGTCCGAGCCCCCGGGCTGGGAGGGTCTGCGGGCCCCAGGGCGGCGGGCAGTGCGCTGACCCGCCTGCCTCCCGCTGCCCTCAAGCTCCGCGGAGGTCGGGGAGGGGAGGCCTGGGGGCGGCTTGGCGGTGCGGGGAGCTCCGGCTGGACCGAGGGGCTGCGGTGGGAGCTCCGCACCGGCGCCTCCTCTACACGGAGCAGGGAGTCGTCTTGTGCCGCCCGTCCCCCCCGCCCCGCTGGGCTCTGGGCCCCGCTCCCCCGGGGGCTGCAGCCCCCGCGCCCATTCCCGCGGCTCCCCGCGCACCAGCGCCCGGTTCTCGGCGGCCGCCCGAGGGATAGGCCTGGTTGCGGGCCGACGTGCTGTCCCGTGCTCGGCCGGGGGCTGCCCCCACGGCCCCGGCCCGGCCTGCCCGGCTTCTCCCCCAGCCCAGCCCAGCCGCGTCTCCTGCAGCGTGGGCGCTGACACGCCCGGGCCCCCCCGCCTCGCCCCCACGCTGCGGGCAGGGGAAAGGCGCGAGGGGCAGCTGCAGCCCCGCACCGGCGCCGGCCACGGACGGTTCTTTCTCGCGGGGTATTTCTCTTTCCTTCTTTTCCCTGGGTTTTCTCTCGTTAACGAAGCCGCCCGGGCGCTGCTCTCGCTCGGGCCGTGGCTGCTGGGTCGTTTGCAGCGCGGCCGGTGGGAGCCGCGTTCCCGGGCAGCCCCAGCACCTCCCGCCGGGACCGCCCGCCCTCTCCTCGGCACCCCGGGCGCACGTGGGCGGCTGCGGCGGGACCCGGGCGCCCTTCGCTCCGTCGCTCTTCAAGACAAATGAATAAGCAGCCGCCAGGGACAAGGAAAAGAAACGTCGGGAGAGCACGGGAGCGGCAGAGGCCGGCGGGAGGGCACACGCCGCGGGGCACATCCCGGGGGTCCCGGCCCACGCGCGAACGGGGCAAGGGACGTCTGCAGTCGCCGCCTTCCCAGCGGGGCCGCCCCACGCGGGACTAGGGCCGCGGCACGCATGCCCAGGGCTCTCCCACGCACTGCCGGGGCTCCCCACTCGTGACCGGGGCGGCTCGGCCCGCAGCCCTCGCCCTCCCCGCTCTCGGCTCCCAGGGCTGGGTGCCTGGCACAGGCGCCCCGGTGCTCACGGGCCCCGCGCCAGGGCCGGGGGCTCCGGGGAGCGGTGGCGGCGGGGAGGACCCGGGCGGGGCGGGCTCTCGCCGGCCCCAAGTGTCTCCCCCGGCCCGGGGCAGCGGCAAGGGGAAGGACGAGGCGCCGGGCCGGCTGCACGTGGGCTCTTTGCCCCGGGCCGGGCCCGTCCGCACTGCTCGGCGCCGGGGCGGTGCCAGCCCCCGGGGGCCGGGCCAGGACGGCGCGGAAGGGCGCTGACCTCCGCCCCCGGGTCGGGTCGTCCCGGCTTTGTCCCCCGGGGCCGCCTCGCCCCCTCCCCCAGCCCGGCCCCGGCTCCCGCCCCGCCCCCGGCGGCCGCGGCCCGCGGATCAAGTTGAGGGGCAGAGCTCCGCGTCCCGGCGGCGCTGCGGGCAGGTGCGGGGCGAGCGGCTCCGGCGCACGTGCGCGACCCGCTGCGGGCGGCGGAGGAGCGGCGGGCGCCCGGCAGGTACGGTGGGCTCCCCTCGCTCCGGGGCCCCGGGAGCCGGGCTGTGCCGAGCGGCCGCCCCCGGGCCCGAGCTGCCCCCACGCGGGACGGCGGCGGGCTGCGGGCCCGGGGTGTCATTGGAGCGGGCGGCCGGCCCGGTGCTCGGCTCCCGGGAGGGCCCGCGAGGTGCCTGGAAACCCCGGGGAGGCTCCTTTAAGACGAATACTTTTTTTTCCCCCATCCTTGGAGTCTCATGACTCAGCTTTTCTGGTGCCAGGAATTTCCAGGCAGGAGGGAGGGGAGCCCCGCGCCGGAGAGGGGCTGCGGGGCAGATTTGGGCTGTGGGAGGGGAGAAAGAGCCCTAGGGAGCAAGGGCGGCTGGGCAGCGCTGCCCCTCTCCAGATGCAAGCCCCCGCAGCGGCACACTCCTGGTGTGCACCTGTGTCTTGTGTGTGTCCTGCCCCGCTCCTGCCAGTATTGCACTAGGATGCGGGAACCGCGTGTTGCTTTGGTACTGGCCTGTGTTGCCCTAGGAGGCAGAGCGGATGCCTGTGCTCTTCCTTCAGATATTGAGGCTTCTTAGTTTTCTTGTTGAAGTCCGGGGAGGCAGGGAGCCGCTCTGGAGACCAATCCCAGGGTTTCATTTTGCGCAGGGCAGGCTTGGTGGAAGGAGAGAAGCTAAGCAGAGGCAAGCAGGGCAGGAGGGCGCTTGCTGCAGGGTGGCCGAGGCCTGTTTCCAAAGACCTGGGTGGGTTTTTGTCTTTGGTTATCTAGCTGTATGAGTGTATGTGATATCATAAAGCTAGACAACCGAATGTAAAAACCGGCTCGCTCCTCTCCGCGACTCCCCATCGGCAGAGAGCTCTCCTGGCGCCCCGGGGGAGAGCGGATTTCTGCCCGCCACCCACCTCTCTGAATCACTGACCGCTCTGCAAAGGACCTGCCTGCATCTGCACAAAGGCAGGGAGATTTAAAGTGAAACGCGCCGTGCCTGTGGAGCAGGCATTTCGGGGGTGGGGGGCGTGTGGCCTTGAGTCGGCGTTTCCAGAGGCCCGAAGCCAGTGCCTGTGCCTAGCTAGGTGATCGTTTACCTCCAGCTCCGGTGCTCCCTGGGCCAGCTACAGACCCAGACACTTGTTATTTGTCCTCCTTGGCTTTCATTTTCACATCGGGTATTAAATGTCGCCGCTTGTGTTTGGGGACCAGGATGGCAGGGCCTGCTTGAAAAGACCCCTCGGGTTTGTGGCCAGGTGGAAAGTGGCTTCACGGTGTCACGGTGCGGGAGTTCCAGGTTGGAGGCTGTCTGCATGGAGAGATGGCCGAAGTGGTGGGGGAGAAGCACAAGTCAGCTCCTCTAGTCACTTGCTTGTGTGTCGTGGGGTATGCAATATTGCTCGCAGCAGGGCTAGACCTGAAGGGTGAAAAAGGCTCCTCGTCTCCGGGTCTGACCTCCGCCTTTATCTACTTCTCTGGTCCCTCCCCTGCCTGCTACCGCTCTGGCTTGAGTACAGCTAGAGCTTTGGGCTGTCCGGGTTGCTCTCTGCACAGCATGCACCATGCTGGGGTTAGTGTTCCCGAGTCTGATCCCGCAGTCCCCGGTGCAGGGAAAACTCCAGCAACCCTCACTCATGCAAGGACTGCGGGTCTTGCAAATCCCCCTGTGCAGAATCTCGCTGGCTGCAGCCGGAGTTCCCCAGGCAGAAAGCTTGCAGGATCAGGGCCGGCTCGCTGACAATTGAAGCAGGGAAGGGGCCCTGAGCAGCAGCTGTGAATGCAGTATGGTCACTGGTGACTTCTGGAAATCTTGCAGGGGGAAGGAAGGGGACACGGACAAATCTGCACGTGGGCTCCGGGCCTCCTCTTGTCCACCACAGTGCACAGGACATGGTCTGGGAGCGGAGGCCAGGGAGGGCTTCCAGGCCCTGAAGCCACAGGCGTGCAGTATTTATGGTTTGCCTTGCAGCCATGTGGTTGTAGAGACCCTGGCATCACGTACGCCTCTGTGCCATCCCAGCTTCCCCAGGAGAAGTTGGCCTGGGCATAATGGGTACTGTCTGCAGGAGGTGCTCCAGGATCAGGGCCTAGTGTGGTGGCTTCAAGTGCTAGCGTGAGCCGGGCAGCGTGGCCACAGGCCCTAGCCCCCGCACCATCTCAACCAAGGGGCCCGAGTGGGTGCTTTCTCAGCACAGTTTTTAACCAAGCAGTAACGAGGAGGCAAGGCAAATATTTAAGTAAAAAAAGAATCCCACTAGAAACCGCTGTCCCTCCAAGCCCAGCCAGTACCTTTTTCCTCCGCAGCTGCTGGAATAGGGAAGCTCCATCTCCACCTTTTCAAGCCCACCTTGCTGGAGCCTGCAAAGCCTGGGTGCCAGCTGCGGGGTTGTGGGGAGAGGCTGAGGAGGGACCCCATCGGTCTGTGGGACTGGGGCCGTGAGCAGCTGTGGGCAGATGTGCCGGGGCCCCACGTTCTGTGGGCCTGTGAGCAGCTCTTACACAGAGACGAGACCTGCTTGTGTGCTTGTGCGTTGGGGTCACGTAACACGTGCCCAGCACCAGGACGTGGCTGGGTAGCGAGCAGTGCCGTCATTCCTGCGCCTCTGTGGTGTCGGTGGGGCAGCGTATCTGAGCTCGGAGCAGCTCGTCGGGCCGGCCGTGCGCAGGGCTTCGGGACCTCTGCATGTCCCAGGGGACAGCAGGGCTCTGCATGAGCAGCACGGGGTGAGCAAGGAGCCCAGCAAGGCATTTTTAATGGGCTTAGGCTCTGGTGCTCCTGTCCGTGGCCGTGGCCATGCCCCTCTCGTGCCTGTGTTGCTGTGCGTGGTCCTGTTGAAGTCGACATGAGCAGGGCACTACTCTAAGGAGCAAGGGGGGGCAGGCTTGGGCCCAGGTTGTCACGTTTTGGGGGTTCGTGCCTCCTCTCTTCTGCTTCCTTCAAAGTCGCTCCCCCTCTCCAGGCCTTGGCCGAACACCTCCCTGCTCTGGGTTTGCCTTTCCCTGAACTGGTGCCTCTTGTGCGCCAGGGGCTGAAATCTCACCCTCCAGGGTGCTGCCTGGCCAAAGGCTTTGCTAGCAGCTGGTGGTGGTGTGGTGCATTTGGGGGTTGGTTTGGGGCCTTGGCAGGTGGCACTGTCCCAGCACACAGGCAGATGGAGAGCCCACGGTGCGGGAGGCGCGGAGGGACAGACGCCCGCCTGTGCCCATGGACCCACCTCGGCATTCACGGAGGGGCAGGGGTGGGGCGAGTGGGGCTGGGGGGACAGCGGGGGCTTTTCTTCAGCCACCCGGCAGCACGGGATTGTGGGGGAAAGTCTGTAAAGCCGAGCTGAAAGCGCTGGCCATGGAGCCGTTGTATCGTGAGGCCCTTTGTCCAGCTGGGACTCGAATGGAAGGCAGGCAACTTATGTCATTAGTTGGCCTTTCATCCACAGGTACTCGGGGAAGAAAAGCGCCCCATTGATCCGCCGCGAGCGCGTGGCCTTCACCTCGCACTCCGCTTTCACAGCCAGATGAATTGACCACGCTTGGACGCGGAGGTCTTCAAGGACCCCATAGAGAACGAGCTCAATGGGATGAGGGGGAAGGGGGTGCTGGGCCCCGCTCGGAGAAGCAGGCGTTCCAGCGCCTTTCACGTAGAGAATATACCCTCGGATTTGTTCTTGGCAAGTCAGGCTGGGCCTGTTTACCGAACGTGCGTCCGGTTGTGCCTCTGAGAAGCAGGCTGTGCCAGGTGGGTTTTCTCTCTTGCTGTGCTGAGCTGGTGTCAGACCCCCCCAGTCGGCACCCATTCGTTCCCATGAGCTGAGCCCTGGAGTCCTTGGCAGGGGCAAATCTTCCACCGACTTCCCAGGGAGCTGAGGCTGCAATGCTCACAGGAGGGGTAGATGCTCACCTCCACTCAAACAGCAATGGGACCGAGGTGCCTAATCCTCTTGGGTCATTGCAAGCCTTTCTGGCCGCTACAGGGTCAGTGCCAGTCCTGGCCAAGCTCCCCGGTTGCTGTGCCCCTCTCCCGGGCCTCAGCAAATCTCATGAAAGATCCCCCCGCTGCATTTCTTGCTACCTTAGTGTACGTCGCCTGCTAGATTCTGCTGCAGCGTGCCCAGGACCCGTCCGCGGAGACGTGCCTGTACGCAGGGTCGCTCCGGAGAGCCATGCATTCTGTACATGGAGCTAACGGGGCACCGCTCCTGCCTAGACAAGCACTAACGATGCACCGTGAGGCTCGGAGCAGCGAAAGCTGGGCCGTGTTTGTGCGGCATTTGCACTGCCGGCAAGGCAGACCCGTGCTTTGCCCAGCTTCGAAGCACTGCTGCGGCCCAGCAGATGCTTCCATTTAAAACCCTGCCCCTGTGCTGCAGGCACCTGGGCCCACGCTGGACCGCGGCAGGGTGTCTTTTCCCCGCGATGCTCGTCCGTGGCTTGCAGAGAGGAGCCGGGCTGAGGCCCACCAGGGAGCGCGTGGGTTCCTTGGAGCTTTCTCTTGCCTTCAGACTACTTGTAAACCAGTCAGAAAGAATTTCTTAAAATAGGTTCCACTTTAAGGACTTATCTGCTGAATGCCATTAATTTTCTGGGGTTTGTTAAAAGCAAACTTGGTATCATAGCAACTGAATCTATTCCAGGAAATCAGCCAATGGGAGCGCGCGTTGTGTGCAACCGAAGGCAAGAGAAAGGAGCTGTGCGGGTTTATTCCGGGCATGTGTCACAGCAAGCGAAGTTTGAATGTTGAGGATCTCGCTCCCTTGCTCGCTGTTCCCCCCGAGCGCGGGGGGGCTGGTGGTTTCCCCCAGGCCCCCTCCTCCGTAGGGCCCCTCGTTCTGGGTGTCTCGGCTCTCGCTGCCGCCCGAATTCTGGTTCAGCGCAGCCGGAATAAATCACGGGAGCAACAATTCATGTGGAAGCCACTTGATCGTCCGTCTTTGCAGGGAGTGCACGGGGCCGCGAGGCTGGGTCTGGCCATCTGCTTCAGTGTCCTGTCTCCAGCCAGGGCTGGGACCAGCTGCTTCCCGGGAGGAAACCCCGTGGCAATGGGGGCGGCTGTCTCGTTGCCCCATCCCTCCCACCCTGGCTCGGAGAGCCAGAGCTTGGCTCATGTGAGGGTCCTGGGCAGGCGTGGGGGCCGTGGGCAGGTGACCTCCCGCAGTCTCCCATGGGCCACAGATGTCAGCATCCTGCACACAGGCCGCTCGACCCCTGCTCTGCAGCCCAGGCAAACTTTCCTGCCCTGCCAGGGCCCTCTTCCCTGCTGCGACCGCGGGGCTGGCGGCTTCCCCTCGCCCGGTGCCTCCATCTCCTTGCGTCTGAACTGCTGCGAAGGCTCTTTGCCAGCTGTGAGCCCAGTTTGCGCCAGGGCTGGTGCTTGGGCAGGGGCAGCATCCCCAGCTCCGGGCCGTTCCCACGCAGTTTGCTCTGTTCCTCCCAGCGGGGTCTGGCTGGTCCTGTGAAACACCCTGGGGGTGGAGGGGGGCAGGAAATGCAGGGCCAGCCAGCTGCTGTCAGCTCGGCCCCACGGCCCCCTGGCAGCAGGCGAGGGCCTGAAAGGGCCTTCCTGTCCCCTGGCTTCGCCGCCTATTGTGCAAGGCATCCTGGCACCGACCGGCAGGAAGGAAGCGGGGAAAGGGACTGTGCCACCCGCGGCTCCGCTCCAGGCCCTTTCACCGCACATCCGGGCCGCTGGGTCCCGTTCCAGGGCTGCGGGTGGGACATTCAGTGTGGCCCAAGGTGCAGGCCCGGGCTTTCTGGCGTCCGAGCGTGCCAGGCTGGCGGCTGCGGGGTGGAGCAGGTGCTGGCACATCAGGGCAGAACCTGACGCTGCTTTCAAAAAAGTAGTTGTTCCCCAAACTGTCCCAAATTTAAAATAGAAACAAAGCCAAGCCCGGCTGTACGGAGGGGTCCGTGGGGGGGTTGGAGCTCCCCAGGGCAGGCCCCGAGCCCCGGCACACGCAGAGGAGGAGGAAGGCTCCCCCCCTGACCTTGCAGGCTGGTACCTGCTCTGGCTGGTGAGCTGGGGGGGATGCAGGTGATTTCCCAGCCAGGCCTCGCACTCGATTAAAAGAGGAAAGTGGCTCGTGATGAAAAGCATCACTTAAAGAGACAGAACGGGAGAAGCCCCAGACAGCAACGTATCCCCAAGCAGGAGAAAATGAACCACGCGGATGCGTTTAACTTTGGGCCATTTAAGAATAACCACGGAGCAGGCCCCAGTAAATAACCTCTTCTTCTAATGAGCGATGTGTCGCCGTGGCTGCCAGCTCCTGCTCAGCCCCCCAGCCGGCAAAGGCAGCCCTGGCAAGCTCCTGAGCTGCTAATTTTTATAGATGTCATGCTCAAGTCTCCAACCTGGATAAATCAGCGGCCGGAGGGGAAGGAAGCATTGTGAGCATCCCTCAGCTGTCCTTCATCACCGGGGGGACGCCTCTGCCCTGGCAGCCAGGGCTGCGCACGGCTTCGAGCGTGCACGCTTACACGTGTGCCACCTTGCACGTGCCTTGGCACAGCAGGCGTGTGGGTGAACACAGAGGTCCACGTGGACCTGCATGCTGCTTCCCATGCACACGTGCACATGGGTTCACAGTCATGGACCTGTGCATCCCACGCCTGCAGTGGCACACCACGCACACCCATGCAGGTGTGCCCATGAAGTCCTGAGGAGACACGCATGCCCAGGGAACATGCACGTGTGCACGTACCTGGAGCTGCCCCTGTGGGAGGTGCTAGCTAAGGGCAGAGGGTGGCAGGGGTGACTTAGCTTGAAATGCCAGAGCACTGAACAGCCTTGGCTCCTGGCTGCGGGTCCGTGCGGGGCTCAGGCCCGCTACCAAGTGCTGGTGCCCGAGGTACTGAGCTCTGGGGCTGCACTGTGCAGAGCCAGGAGCTGGCTCTGTGCCTCTGGCTGTATCTCAGCCCCTTGATGTCCCCCTGGGTACACACCGCCCCCCTGGCTGCAGGGACGCGGGCCCCAGGGCTGTCAGCCTGCGCAGGGGCAGCAGCGCTCCCAGCCCCAGCCCTGGCATGGAGAGAGGGGAAGGCAGGAGTGTGTGGGCATAGCAGGGCTGGTGACTTGAAAGCCTGGCAGCAAAGCATGATGTGCAGGAGCCTTTTTTATGGAGAAATTATTATTTACAGTTTAATATCTTCATGTTTCTATGGAAACTCCGGGCCTGCACTGGGTGGAAACATCCCTACCAGCTGGGGAAATGGCGGCGTATGACGGAGGGGGAGTGGCGGGGGGGGATCTGCCTCGTGGAAAGCGGGGGCCCGGTGTGATCTGCCCACCCCGTGGCCGGCCGAGCCAGCTCGCGGCTGGTGTGCGAGGAAAGCTCCACGGGGCTGAGGAGGGGCGAGCGGAGCTGGCAGTTGATGTGTCTTGCTTCTGGGTGTGCAGACGCATGTGGCCATGTCCTTTGTCAGAGCAGCGTGAGATGCATCCAGGTACTCACACTGAGCTTGGTCCTAAGCCCCCTCATCTTGGGAGAGACCCCCAAAGGCCCAGCCCCAGGTTCGCAGTAAGCTCAGTCCAGAACCCATGGAAAGACCAGGCTGCAGAGTCAGGCCTTGAAAACCTGGAGGCCCCGGCACAAGGGTGGCTGCAGCACCGTCCTCCTGCCCTTCCCTGCAGGACCCTGCCTCATTCAGCGCATGGGGCAGGACGGGGTGAAGGCAAGGGCTCTTCCCCCAGCCACCCCACCTGGTCTGGTGCAAGATTGGGAGGGGGCATGGGCAACGAGGCACTCAATGGGGCACGTGCGGTCTGGTCAGCCCGGGGGCCGGGCCGGGCCGGGCCGGGAGGGAGGGAGGGTGCTCCGTGCAGAGGGGCTCTCCGGGCAGCTCAGCTGCTGAATGCTAACAAACGTCTCCAGGGCACGTGCACACAATTTGCACCAGGGCTTGGCTGTAATTTACCTCCAGATAAAAGCCAAGGAGAAGGGGAAGGGGAAGTGTGGCATTCACTGCTCCGCAGTAAGTGTGTGTGGGCACGCTGCTCCCAGAGGTGACTGCCTGGCTGCCTGCAGGAGCTCCCTGCCGGTTTGCTTTCATTGACCGTGGCGAGAGCAGCACAGCATGGCCAGAGATGTGCTGGTCTCTGCTCCCGTTCTGGACACAGGCTGACCCGGTCGTGCTGCATCTCCTTCCCCTTGCCCTGAGATCCAGCCTGGCTCAGGCCCCCGCCTGGAGCGTCACGCCAAGGAGTGGCCAAGGTACAAGCTCCCGCGAAGAAAAGCGCTGGGCCCCTTTGCAGCAAACGGCATGGCCTGCTCTGCTGGGTGTGTGCCTGTACATGCATGTGTGTGTGTACATGTATATACGTGCATGTGTGTGTGCGCATGTGCATGTGGGTGCATGTGTGTGTGCATGCTTGTGTATGTGTGCATGTGCCACGTGTGTGCACGCTGTGTCTTTAATCCTGTTTAGAGCGCGGAGCCATACACGTAAACCGAGGGTGCAGACACGCACGTGAGATATTGCACGTGTGCCCTGGCTTCAAGGGGCAGAGGCAGCAGAGGAGCACAGGGCAGCCCGTCGGGTTTTAGTGGTGGCGGGGGCTCAGCGTCCTTCCCTGCCCAAAGCCCAAGAGGCAGCGAGCGAGGGCCCTCGGTGTCGTGCTGGGGAGGGGGCAGCCGGGTGCCGTGCCGTGCCGTGCCGTGCCGTGCCAGTTGAGTGCTGCGTGCACAGACAGCATCAGGGCAAGGGGCAGAGATGGGCAGTGATGGGGGGGGGGGGTCTCAACCCAGTGCGTGCCAGAATTGTCCTCCTGGGACCGTGCGTGGCCCCCGCCCCTCTTGGAGGATGAGGGCCGCGGGGTTGGAGGCGGGGAGGCGGGAGTGTGCTCTGCTCGCGGGAAGTGCTCATGCAGAAGGAGCATCGTGTTGGCAAAGACCTTCTCCCCCTAATGCCCAGTGACAGCCTCTCGCCAGCGGCTACATCCCCGCATTAGCCACAGACCAGAGGAGCGAAGGTGTGCGGCGGCCCCGCTTTTGTCAGAAAGTATCTATCACCGCAGCGGGGAAAGGTCAGGGGGAAAAGCAGGCAGCAGCGGCCGGGGGCAGCACGGCACGGCCTCCCCCAGCCGCCAAGCAGCTCCCTCCTGCGTGGGAACCCGGCTGGCCAGGCCGTGGCTGGCTCTTCCCGGGCCAGCGGGTCCCTCTTGCTGCTCCGATCTCCCCTGGGATGGGTGGCATTCACTCCCCGGACCGACCTGGCATGGGGGTGTGCACAGGAGAGCCTTCTCCTCCTGCCTCGCCCCCCTGCTTTGGGGAAGGGCCTCTCCTGTTGTGTCCCCTCTAGGCCTGAGAGGCTCCACTGACACCCCGGGGCTGGGTTGACTCCCCGTAGCAGGGCTGGGATGGGGAGAGGAGGGCAAAGACTTCCAGCGCATCGACCCAGCCCCATCAAGGGTTCAGCAGGCCAAGGCAGGGACCCACGTAGCGCTTGGCTTCATGTCGGCAATGCCACGGCTGGGACGCCCGCCTTCTGCGCCTAGCAAGCTGCTGCCCGGTCTGGGATTGCTCCCCCAGCCTCGACGGCACTGCTGGGGTCGCCAGCTGCCAGGTTGGGTGCCCGGGGAGGCTGTGCTGGAAGGGATCCTCTTGGGGTGGGGGGTCTTGCGGGGGCTGCTTGAATTTGGAGTTTGCAGGGCGCTGCCAGCGAGTGGGGAGATGGGTCTCGGGGGGGGGATCTGAGACTTTGCCTCCCCACGGGAGAGTGGATGGGCTGTTCCCTGCGTTGGAGCTGGTTTGAGCCCAGGAGGCCGACTGAGCACAGGCTTGGCCAAGCCGGTCTGTGTCCTGCCCGTGCCGGGGGTCGGGCGACTGTCCTGGTCCGGGCCCTGCCCTGCGCCGGTATGGACCCGCTCGCTGTCCTGAGTGCCGTCTGCTTGCAGGGAAGGAGACGGTGCCATGTGCCGAACCAGACCAGGGGTACGCATGTGCAGGGCAGAGGAAGGGGCTCCCTCACGGCCCCCTGGGCTGCTCTGCAGTCTCTTGTGGGATGCTGCACCCCTGGATGTTGGGCTTTGGCGTACAGGCTGGGTAGGGAGGTGGGGGGCTTCTTCCCTTACGCCCGGCTCCACCAGCCCGTGCGTGTGGGGCTGAGACCCTGAACCAGGCTGGACCTGCCCCTCACCGGGGGCGGCCGTGTGTCCAAAACTGCCCCTTGTCCAGGCGCTGTGCTGCACCCTGCCGTAGGGCTGGTGTGCCCCGCTGCCGCCCAGGGTGCTGTGGGGGTGGGGAGAGCGGTGGAGCTGTAATCCCCCGCCGGCCGGCCCCTGGCTGGAGCACCGGCTCCTCTGTCTGGAGATTGATTGGAGCAAGGGCCTGGCCGAGAGCGAGCGGGCGGCTTCTCTAGGAGACGGGGCTGGTGGCATTTCAATGCAAACCAGGCGGGAACAATGAGGTGTGTTTTTTAAGGGGCTGTGAAAGGGGGGCTTGGGGATGGCTGAAAAGCAGCCGGGGGGAGAGGGAGCCGGAGCAGGCCCTCCATGAGTTCAGCGCGGCCGCGAGAACAGCTGTGAAAGGAGCCCAGGCCTTTTTCCCACGCCCAGAGGAGCGGAGCGAGCGAGGGAGCCCTCCCCGCGGGGTCAGCTCCCGTCACATACACACTGGGCGCCGACACGGCCACCCTGCCACGCAGCGCACCTGGGGTCGCCCGCTCCCTGCCCCGGGCTCTGGGTGCCCAAAGGGCCTGTGCCGCCCCAGCACCACCGGGCAAGGGCAGGCGCCCATGCACCCAGGGGCCCTGTCCTGCAGCTGGCCCGTGGAGGCAGGGTCTGGCAGGGACTCTTGGCTTTCCCCAGGGAGATTGAATCCGGCTCTGCAGAGAGCATCCCCTTCTCCTCGCACCTGGGCAGGCGCTTGCAGCTCAGCCCTTCCGTGGTGTTGGATCCCACGTACCCGGAGCTGGTCTGGGCAGGGGAGGGAGGCGGTTGGTGTGTCTGGGAGCCACGGACTTGGAGTTTGTGAGCGCTGGCATGGGGTCTCGCGAGTGCCCTGCCCCTGGCACAGACACTCGCTGCAAGGTGCCTTGGTCCCCCCAGCACCCCGATGTGCGGGGCGGTGTGAGCAGGGCCCTGGGGGAGCGGCAGCGAGTACAGCCTACCCCGGGGCAGCGTCCGGCTCTGGGAGCCTCCGACGCGGGCAGTGCTTGAAGGGGCCGTTTATGGCCGTGCCCGGCCAGGGCAGAGGGCTCATTTTTAACCCCCCTGCCCCAGGCTAGTAAATCGGTGCCTGCGCAGCCTGCTCCATGCCCCTCGGCCCACGTGCGGGACGAGGGATGGGGTCCCTGGCAAGCGGCCTGCGAACAGGCGCTATCCCACCAGGGCCATGCGTGTGCGTGTGCACGTGCGTGTGCGTGGGCAGGCATGGCCGAGCGTGCCCGTAGGCACGGACACGCAGAGGCAGCCAGCCGTGGGATGTCGGGGCTGATCCCAGCTCGCCAGGCTCCTTGTGTACATTGTTTTCCACTAGATTTCCCCTCAAAAGGGAGACGGCTGGGGCTGCTCTTTCGTCCCCGTCCCCTCCCCGCCCCGAGCGCCTGCTCTGGCCAAGGAGCCCTTTTGTCTCCCCGTCTGGGGCTGGGCCCCTCCTGGATGGGCCTGGCCCCACTCGAGCCAATTACTGCTCCCTGCCCGCCTCTCCCCAGCTCCGCTCTGCCCCAGTCCCGCAGGGCCACCCACCTCTTTATGGGCTGCCTTAAGCAAACACTCCCTTTGCTATGCTAAACTCGGCTCCTCCTTAGACCTGTCCGCTTTAACCAGCCCAGCCTGGCCCTCAAAGCCTGGCCCTGTTCTCCGTGCCCTGCACCTTGCACAGTCGTTACCCAATGTAAGGGGACCAAGCGGTGCCAGACGGCGTCTCCCACCTGCTTGTGCCCCGGCATTATGTCTCCGCTCCCCAGAGCCAAGAGCTCGGAGCTCCTGTCGCCAGCTTGGCTCCTCGTGGGCTGTGTGATGTGCCTTCCCCGTGCCTCAGTCGCCCCCTCTGTAGAACGGGGCCGTTCCTCTGGTGAAAGCTGCGGTCAGACTCGGTGGCGAAGCTCAGGACACACCTGGAATAGGAAGATGGCTCATGCCTGCGATGTGGCCCTCTGGACAAGCTCCACGCGACCTCACAGCCAGTGCCGGGAGCCTCGTGGCAGCCGTCCCACCCCTGCGCCGGACCCACCCGGGTCACGTGCATGCGGCGGCCGAAGCCGCCTCTCCTGGGTTTTTGCATCGGAGCTGGTTTTCCACCTCCCCCACATCTTCCCTCCCCCGTGTCTCTTGCCAAGCCCTGACACTTGATGGCAGCCCATTCAAAATGCATGGCAGCCCCTTCCGGGCGCCCAGTCCTTTTGAACTAAAAGGATTTTCTCAGAGGCTAAGTTCAAATGTGCAGCCGTGATTTATTTATCACCCTTCCATGTATTATTCATTTATTTAAAAATGTATGGCAGCTGCGCGCCCAGGCTCTGCCGCCGCTCGGAGGGGAGGGGGCAGGGGGACGGTGACATGCCCTGCGGAGAGACCCTGCTGCTGGGAGCCGCGACGCGGCCAGCCCCTGCTGCCCAGCCCCATGGCACCCGTGAAGCCCCAGGAGTGAAGCGGGTCCGTCGTGGTGGGTCGCGAGGCAGGGCAGTGTCGTGGGCGAAGCACCGGCCTAAGGCTGGGTGAATGGTGGCTTGAGTCCCTGCTCCATCACCGACTACCTGTGTGACCTTGGGCAAGTCCCATGTTCTCCCCGTGAGGTGAGGGCCCAGCTCCCAGGCCTCATGCCAGCTGAGGGCCTTGGACTTGAGAGGGTCGGGGTGGGCAGAGCGGGCGCAGACAAGTGCCCCGCGCTCTTGAGTCGGGAGCTGTGCCGGACGCTGCTGATGATTTGGGGGTGGGCACGGCACGTGGGGGTGAATTTCCCCAAGCAGCCGCGGGCGGCGGGGGCCCCGATTCCCACATGGACAGACGTAGTTCACTGTGCTCCTCTGAAGTCAAGAAGAGGGGACAGATTTGCACCTTAGAGACTAACCAAAGCAGATATATAGCATGAGCTTTCCTGGGCTGAAGCTCGCTTCATCACACGCAGATGAGGAAATGAGCTTCAGTTCACCAACACTTGTGCCATGCCCATGTGTGTCTGCTTTGGTTAGTCTCTATGGTGCAAATCTACCCTGGGCTCAGGCCTGCAAAAGGAGCTGGCTCCTGCCTTCTCCCAAAGGGACTGCCCAGCTGGGGTCTCGCAGCTCAGCATCTTGTCTCAAGCACTGGTCTCTAGTTGCAGGAAGGGAAGTTGAGGTTGGATATTAGGAAAGACCTTCTCACCTAAAGCACTGGAGCAGGCTGCCCAGGGGCTGTGGACCCTCCATCCTGGGAGGTGTTGAAGCCCTGGGTAGACAAAGCCCTGGCCGGGAGGATGTAGCTGGGGCTGGTCCTGCTTGGAGCAGGCGGTTGGACTGGATGCGACCCCCTTCACCCCTCCAGCCCTCGTGTTCGGTGACTCTGTGATTCATGCGTGGTGCTCGCGGGCACTGCCGGCCGCAGATGATGAGCGCTCGCTCCGCTTCTTCTGGCAGCTGGAGCCAGGCAGGAGCTGCTCCGTGCTCCAGGCCTGGCGCAGATGCTCGCGGGCAGGTTCAGCTCAGGCTGGATTTGTGGGCATGAGGAACGCGGTTTTCATCCCGGGAGGCCGGTTCTCCCCGGCACGTGCCTTGTGCCCGGGAAGCGCAGAGCTCTGCTGACTGGGGTCCCGCTTCCAGCCGGGGCGGGGGTTTGTGGTTGGGCCCAGCATGGAAGATCCTGCCCTTGCTGCCCCAAAGCAAAGCGGGGCCCTGCTTCCCCTCTCCCACGTGCTGGCGTCTGGGGAGTCCTGCCTGCGAGCTGGGGGTTGTAGGGACTTCGCGTGGGCCTGCTCCTGGCTTTCTAGGGTCACCAGCGGGGTGGTGGCATTTGTCTCTGAGACGGACCCGGTGCGGGCACAGCCTGCCGCCCTGTTCCCCTGCGGAAACGGTGCAAAGGGCCCATGGCGGCATTTCCCCCTCCGCCCTCACACCGGTGCAGCTGCCGGCGGCAAGGAGCGGGGCAGACGTCCAGGCGCGCCTCCCGACTCGGTGCTCCCAGCGGTGCCTTCTGGCCTCCCATTTGCATGGGGCGGGCGGGGGCGCCCGAGGGGAAGGGGAGTTCAGGTCGGCCCGGCGGCTTTTTGTGGCCCCGCGGTTTGACTTATGGGGCACGTCTCCCCCACGCCCCGCGCAACAAACGGGGCTGACAAAGCGGGAGCCGGTTCCCAGGGAGGAGTTTCTCTCTGCAGGGCTTTGAATATTTATGGCGGCGTCGGGGCCATACAAGGCCAATGCTGGGGGGCGGGGGGAGCCGGCCCAGCCCCGGCCCCTCCTTCTGCCTTTCTTGCCCCATCTCTGCTGACAGACAAACACAGTTTCTTTCTCCAAAACAAAGTCCCTGTCCGGGCAAGCGCACAATGCAGAGCCATTATCCGATGGGGACAGAAAGGACCCGGGGGGGACGGCTGTCTCCGGACAATGCACACAAGTGGCGAGCGGAGAAGCCCCTATTGTGTCTGGTCAGGAAGGGCTGAGACCCATGTCTAGGCCCCTGTGAATGGGATCATTGTGTCTGAGCCCTCCATCTTCCCGGGCACCCACCTTCCCGCCTGCTCCCTCCCCCCGGCCCCAGCCCACCGCAGCCGCGCGGGGCCGCCGGGACGGCCTGCTCGGGGCCAACCGCTCCCGGCCGTCGCGTCGGAAGAAGGGCGACCTTTCCTGTCCCGGCCCGAGGGGTGCTTGAGTTCAGCTTCCCCCTGGGGCGTGCCGGCGCCTCTGGCCAAGGGCAGCAGAAGAGGATGGGGGCACGGAGCAGGAGGGACAATGCATCTTGGTGGCTACGGGAGGAGCCCGGGAGTCCTGGGTGCCCTGTGTCATGGGAGATCACCTCTTCCTTGCCCTGTGCCTCAGTTTCTCCGTCTGCAGAATGAGACTGGCAATGTGGAGTGATCCTCGCCAGTTTAGAAGGGCAGGAAAGGCCGAGTGCTGCTGCGGTGCGATGTGCTAGGACGCCGCGGCTCGCGGGAGGCAGGGGTGTCTCGGTGACTGGTTCTGCCTCTTGCCTGCTCTGTGACCCCGGGCTCATCACTGCTTTCCATGTGGGCTGGGTGTATCCCGTTAGCCCCCACGTCCCGGCCGGGCTCCGGCGCTCGGTCCCAGCCCCGGCACTCGCTCGTTTTCAAGCTGGTGCCATGAAGGCTCTTGCCCAGCTGCCTGGTTTCCTCGCCCCGGGGTGGTGTGTGCAGCCCGGACCCTTAGCTGAGGCTGCCAAGCACTTGGGGGCCGTTTTGCAGGTAAACCTACAGCAATTTTCTTGCACCCTGGCGAGGAAGGGCAGTTTCGTGGCCAAGCTGGAAGAGCTGGGATCGGTTTTCGGCTCTGCCCGTGTTTCATTTTTGATGTCACTTAATCTAGCCCTGCCGCGCCATGGGGCAGAGTGATCCGTCACGTGCATAGCCCCTCTCTGTACAGCGCCGGGCAGCGGGGGCCCTTGGGTGCTGGGGGAACGTGAGTGATGGGCCCATGGCACCTCTGAGGCCGCACGCTGTCTTTCAGGACGCTGCTTTACAGTCTCTCTTTTTTCTTTTCCTTTAGTCTTTTGCAGAAAAGGGAAAAACCCTCCTCCCAATCCATGCATCACAGCCACCGCCACTGCCAGGGAAGCGGGATGGAAAGACACGTGCCTTGCTAAGGGGGAAAAGAGCGAGCCCGGGAGTGCACAGGCTTTGAAGGGCACGTATCTGGGAGGATTGTGCTCCTCCGGGAGGAGATGTGACCTCCAGCGCCCTGCACGCACATCAGAGCTGGCTACACGCCTGAGTGCAGGCAGCAAGCATGCCCGATCCAGCCTTCACCAGGAATCAAGGGGGCGCGGGGACAGACACCAGCCTTGCAAGGCTTGGCTTGCAGAGACAAGTCATGCCTCCCCGGGCCGGGGGCAGGCTGAACGATTCTCACCCCGAGGCAATGGCCCGCTCAGGAAGAGGCTGTCTTCTGCCTGCAAGGCTTGGACTGGCCGGCTTGGCTGCGCGGCTCCAAGGCAAGGATGAAAGGCCGAGGGAGCCCGGGGTGGAAGATGCTCCCAGTCGTGTCCACGTGGATGCTAGAGGCCGTGGGAGCCTCCCACAGAAGAGGTAAGCACTGGCTTTTCTTACTGCTGCTCACGTGCTCCCACCACCAAAGGCTGAGTCCGAAGCCGGGGAGTTGCTGAACCCCCTTCGGGCTGCTCCCTGGGGACATGGACAGCTGCGGGGGGGCGCGGGCCGGGGACGAGGAGTTTACGGGAGCGACCTGGGCTCGGACTGGAGCATGGGATCCAACGTCACCTGTGGGAAGCCAAGGATGCTGGGAGTCCCGGCCACGGCTGCAAGCAGGATTAGCTCAGAGGGGCCCATGCCTTGCTGCAGCGGGTGTCTGCACAGAGGACTCGCTTGCATTGTCCGAGGGCCTGGAAGCTCCGGTCTTGGGCCTCGGCCCCGCGGCGCTAGGGGCTGCTCAGAGGCAGCGCGGAGAGAAAGTGCCTGCCCCGAAGGGCTGGCAGGCGGAGCACAGGGCAGGAGGCGATGGCTGCAGACGGGTAGCGAGGTGTCTGAGCAAACCGGGAGGGTTTCCTGCCCACCCGGCATCTGGAGCTCGGTGAGCGGCGCAGCCAGAGCGGTTCGGGGCTTGGCAGCGGTTTACAGGGGGCGAAGGCGCCCGCTCAGAAATTTGGCTTCCTGGAGTTGCCTGGGTTGGCCTTTTGTGGGTGGCATCACTTGCTTCCCAAGGGGTCGGGGCAGACCTGAGGTCCAGGCCAAGGTTTGGGGCTTGATTCTGGGCTTGTCTGAATCGAGCGCTGCTCAAACCGGAGTGGGGCTTTCCCATAAGCTGCGGACGGTGAGGTGCCCGTTCCTCATGCATTTCAAAGGGAGGTGGGCACTGACGCTGCTTCGGGTCCTTTGGCATCCTTGAGCTGGAGGAAGAGCGGGGAAAAGCCCCCGGGGCACAAGTGCTTCGGTGGCAGCTCCACCGGGTTTCCCAGCCCAGCTAGTGCTTGCCCCCATGGCAGGCAAGAGGCGAGTGGGCTGTGGGAGGTGGACACAGACCACGCCGGGCTCTGGCCACCCCGTGGCTGTCAGATGGTGATAGCCACGTCAAACTCTCGGGCCGGGCACCCTTTTACCCTCCGCCCTGGAGGAATGCCCTGCAGGTCCGGTCAGCGCTGTCGCTGCCCCCGGGTGAGACCCTTCCTGTCTGCGTTGCGGGTCCGTGTCCTCGTGCAAGAGTCTCTGGGCAGGGCGAGGTCTGATGCCGGGCGCGTGGTGGGGATCCAGTGTCTGCAGCCGCGAAGGAGAGACCTGATCGGAGCGGGCTTTGCTGTGCGGCACAGGACGTGGCTCCTGCAGCCGAGAGCCTGGATCCCTGCTCTGACGGGGCGGGGGAACGGGGCTGTCCCAAGGGCCTGGATCCCGTGGCTGGGACGGGCTGCGCCTGCAGGGGAGGTGATGCCAAGCTCAGGAGAGATGTCCTGCAGGGGCCAGGAGCCGTTGGCCCAACGTCCAGGGAAAACCCCTGAACTTTGCAGGTTTTCACGGACACCCAGCAGCTCGTGAGCTGGGCCCTTCCAGGCTGGTTTGGCTCAGCGGAGGTCCAGTGGCAGGGGCAGGCCTTTCTCCAAAGGAGTGGGGGGGGACACGGGGCTTGGATCACCTTTTCTTAACTTCGGGCCCCGGAGCCGAACGCTCCCCTGGGGCGAGTCCGGGATCTCTCCCGGCAAGTCGCGGCGTCACTCGGCCGCGGCCGGGAATCCGGCTCCGTGTCCGAGTGGGCTCGCAGCGAGTCATGAAGCTCGGGTACAGAGTGCCCTCCCGTGCCCTCGTTATACCACCCCGGTATGGGTTCGCCTGCATGTTCATGGGAAAGGTCCTGCTGCCCCCTCCTCTCCTCTCCTGCAGACTTGCCCGCCCCTGCGTTAAAGGGGGGTTCCCGCAGGACCCGGCCCCGCTGGGGCAAGGGGGTCCCAGGGCACAGCATGGCCCTGCAGTCGGTCTGCACCCGCGCCGTGCCACGGAGCCGGGCCAGGAGGGCAGCCAGCCAGCCCGGGGCACGTCTCGTGGGAGCCTGCCATATGGCAGCTGTGCCCCCCGCCCCCATGCGTCTGCCGTGCCCTAGCCCACCGCCCCTCCTCGCCTGCAGCCACTAATCCCACGTTCGCTCGCAACCCCTGCTCCCCCGGACGCTGGGCTGTGGGTCTCGGACCGGGGAGGGGGCACCGCTGCCAGGGGTTGTCATGCCACCGCCTTAATTGCACGGTCCCGTTGGCTTGGCTTTGGCACGTCCGTTTCCAGCGACCACCCCTTCCCCAATGCGATCTTCTTTCCCGGCGTGCAGAGGGGGCTGGTTTCTCCCCCCGTTGTCCCGCACGGCCGGGGCGGGGGGCTAGAGCGGGCTGAGCGTGCTCCCGGCTGCCCGGTGGAAGTAGGGCGCCCGCAACAGATGCTCGTTGGCTGCACGAGATGGGCGAAGCCATCTTATGCCTCCCCGGCAAGCTGTAAAATGGCCGCCTGCCCCACCCCGGTGTGGAGCGCGGGCGCGAGACGCCATCTGCGACGCTGGCCCCCCATCCCGCGTGGCCTTTTTATGCAAAATGGAATTAATTAGATTTGAATATGGTAATTAAGCCAGCCAGCTCTCCAAGACGATGAGTTTTGTTCTTTTCTTTCCGCTCCGGTCCCCCCTCCCCCCGTCCCGCTCTCCCGCCCCACGGACCCTCCCTGCATCCTAATTACACGTCGCCTCCTCCCTCCTCGTGGCTGGGCAGCACTTCACGGGGTCCGTCCTGTCTCAAGGACCCCCACGCCGTTCCCTCGGGCCAACTTCTCTGGGAAATGCCACGTCTTGCCCGTCTCCCCCGTTGCCCCCGCCCCACGTGCCACGCTCACAGTCCCGCCCGGCTTGTTGCAAACCCTTTGGTGAGCGGGTTCATCCGCTGGATTAATAACGGTCCTGAATGGCCTGTCTTGAAGGAGCTCGAGCTGGGGGGACCCTCTCAGCTTCAGCGCTTGCACGCTCGTTGGTGGCCACCGAGGTCCGAGCGGGGGTCTCCGTAAGTCCAAGCGCTCGATGTCCCGTGGCTGCCCGTCGGGTTGTGTGTGCACGTGCGCTCGGACGGAGCCAGCAGCTGCAAGCAGGAGGAGGCCGGCGTTGGCAGCAACGCGGGTTTTGGCGCTGGAGTGGGACAAGGGGTTTCTCTTCTATTTCCCCCAGTCCAAAGCAAAGTGGAAATCTCTCCCTTGAGCCCCCAACAGCCCCATTTTCCTTGGGTTTTCTCCCCGGTTAGTCCTGGCGAGGGAGATGGAGCTGTCCCTAGCTCTGGGGCGCTTGTACACGTGACGAAACGTGCCCCTTTGTGTGGCTTAATGGCGCGAGCAGGGCAGCAGTCGGGCGCGATGGCCTGGGAGCCGGGCGAGACCTGGGGAAATCCCTCCCCGCGTTGGAGGTCGGTCTGGACGTCAGCCAGGACAGGGTTGTTCTCGGCAGGCAACGGCGGGAAGCCCTCTCGAGATGTTTTATAGTCAGGGGACGGACGATCCAAACCCTTCCTCTCCCCGCCTTTCCTAATATTGTCTCGATCCAAGTCTCCTCAACCCGGCGTTTGTGGGTGCACGAGGGAGAGCACAGCAGGGCACTGCCGTCCCTTGGGGCGTGAAGCTTTTAGGACAAAGTTGTCAATGGAAACAAGCTTTTCTTCCCAAATTCACCCTGCCGCCGCCCAGGGGTGTTCTGAGGTCGGGACAGGTCATTTGCCCCAGTTCAGGGGCTCGTGCCGGGGCCGTGCTGCAGCCCTCGGGCCTCAGTCTCCCCGTGGTCAGTGCAGCGCTTCTGAGCCCCTTGGTGCTCGAGGAGAGGTGGGGAAGGAAACGCCACCAGGTATCACAGGAGGGGAGGGACGGGCCCTCCCGCGGCTGAAAGACGGTGCACGCACCGCACTGCGGAGGAGGCAGGTCACCTGGGCACGCGGCTGGGCCCAGCGAACCTCGCCGCTCACCTCTCTCCCTTCCACCTTGGCACCAAGGTGGGCGCGCAGAGCCCTTGTCCCGGCTACCCGGGACTTCCCACCTCTCAGGCACGGCAGCTTCCACTCGAGGCCTGCAAAGGTTGTCTCAGGGGGCTGCAATTGGGGCAAGACCCCAAGACAGGTAGGAAGCCCCAGGAGAGCCGGCGCGGCGCGGCGTGGCGCGGCGCAGGGCAGGCAGTGCTGTCAGCCCTTGGCGAGGGCGGTCACGATCCCGGGCGGTGCCGCCAGGCTGTGCTCAGGCAGCTATTTTGGGCCGTGCTGGGATGACGCTCTGTCATGCTCTCCCTTTGCTGGAGGCGGGTGCCGGGGGTGGCGGAGGAGGAGAGGCTGAGTCACTTGTTTTCCCTCCGCTCCGGGGAAGCGCCGTGCCTGGTGGCGGGACGCGGGAGGACGCCAGGCAGGCAGGGCCCGGCCGCGCCGCCCAGGAACGTGCTTGCCACGCACAACGGGGCTGGCCCCGAGCCCAGGTGCTTGGGCGGGCTCGAGAGGGAGCTGGGAGGTGACGGGGTAGCACACAAGGAGACGGCCCGGTGCTGACCAGAGCACTGTCCTGGGGCCCAGGAGACTGGGGTTTATTCCTAGCTGTGCCACGGACCCCCTGGTCCTTTCCCAGCCTGTGCCTCAGTTTCCCCCTCTCAATACTCACTGGTCTTTCAGCCGTCTACTTCCAGGCCCGCTGCATCCGTCTGCTGCCAAGACCTCCACTGTCGCTCCCAGGCCACGTTGGCATCTGTGACCGTGTTGGTACCGGGCAAAGCAAGGCCTGCTTGTGGCTTTGTTTGAGCACCTGCAGGCGGCTTGGCCCAAAAGCCTGCAACCGGGCTGGCTCCGTGCCTCTCTGCAGGGCACAGGGGCCTGCCCCTGCTGGCAAGTGTGCCTCGTGCGTGCCAGGGTCCCGGCCAGAGTGCAGGGGTGCTTAGATGCAGATGCGGGACTGCAATTGGGTGGTGGTGAAACAAGGAGAGCTCCCCCTGGGAACCCAGGAAGGTAACGGTGTGCACACCCACTTGCACATGCGTGTGCCTGTGTCAATGCCCTCCGGCGGCGGAGGGAAGCCAAAGGGAACAGGTGTGTGTCATAGACCATAGAGCGCGCCCCTCCGACAGGGATTGTCCTGGCGCGGCTGCGAGAGGCCCGTGCGCTGGAGCTCGAGTCCTGCGGCTCTGCAGCACGGCGCGGGCTGGCAAGCGCTCAGCGACTGCAGCTGGTTTCTATATTTGCGCCGCACCCCAGGGAGCAAACCCATGGAGAGCCGCGGCTGCAGCAGGAAGCCCGGGGTGGGAGCCGGGGGAACGTGGGGGCAGGAGGCGACTGCTCCCCCAGAGTGCCGAGGCTTAGCCGACCGCTTGTGTGCACCACGTGCCAAGGCCACAGGGCAGAGGTGGGTCTCCACCTGGGCCCTTATGTAGCAGCCCAGAGGTGTGCATCCCCTTCCCCACCTGGGGGTCTGAAGAGCCCAGTGGGGAGGGCCTGGAAGGGGCTTCCCTGTCCGTCCGTCCGTCCGTCCGTCCGTCCGTCCTGGCTGCAGTGCGGCACCGAGCGGCTGCGTGCTGCAGTGGCGCGCGCGGGCTCTGGCCTCTAGAGAAGATGTCCAGCCCTCTAATGCAAGCTGGCACCGGCCCCGAGGGAGGGGTTATCTCCTGACTAATCTCGGGGGATGAAAGCCCCCGACTTTCCAGCTCAGCGCTGGATGTGACCTACATAGCCGGGCTCTGGCTAAGACCACCTGAGCTGCCTCTGACACCCACTTAAAGAGACAACCCTGGCCTGGCTTGCTGACGTGCGCTGGGGGGGGCTGAGCACCTCAGATGGATGGCAGCCGGGGCTGGTCCAGGCGCCCATGGAGGGGACGGTCCCAGCGAGCTTGTGCAGGGAGCTGGGATTCGCAGAGCCACGAGATCCCGAGGCGCCCAGTGTGCAAGAGGGAACGAGATCCAGCTGTGGCAGAGTCCATCAATGAATGGTGGCTTCTGCTGCTGGGAGCGAGGGTCGAGTGCCCGGCTGCCTCCTGCACCCTCCTGTGCCCTGCCCTGCCCCACTGCCCCTGGGGGCACAGCACTGATGCCAGCTGTGCTGGGCACCTGGAGAGCTGCTGCATGCCCAGAGCTGCCCATTTTGGTCCTGCTCCACAGGTGATTTATATGCAAATGATGCAATTAGCTTTGAGGACTATTTGCAAGTGATCTACCTGTGGTCAGAGCTTCGGTTGGCCCTCCTGGGCAGCCAGACACACGCAGCATGCCCTTCCCTGCACGCCAGGTCAGCCTCTCGTCCGCCTCTGCCCCTGCCCCGCTTGGTGTCCTTGGCAGCGTGTGATGCCACTCCTGGGGCAGGAGGCCTTGCCGGACCCTGGCAGCCCCCCCGGCGACACAGAGACCAGTCGTGCATCTGCACGTGGGCACCGGAGAGCAAGGAGGGGGAAATGAAAGCTGAACGGAGGAGGCTGCACGGAAACCTGCCCTCCCCCGCCCGCCAGCTCTTCTGACAAATGTCGTTTCCTTTTACTGATTCACGAGGCAGTCCCGAGGCCCCAGCACAGCCTGCGCTAGCCCCTGTGCCGAAATGGGAAGCAGCTTCGCTCAAAGAGAGCATCTCTCGCGCCGGCAAGAAAGCAGAATTGGGCAGGGACGGGTCCAGCACTTGGGTAGCTGCATGAGGCAGCTGGGTTTGCATTATTAGCATCTCTGTTGAGCTCTCCCTAGATCCAAAGGTATCTATCTATCTATCTATCTATCTATCTATCTATCTATCTATCCACCCACCTCTGGATCCTTTTCTGTGCATCCAGCTATGCACAGTCATCGATTTCATGGATTAGAGCCGGAAGGGACCCAGCGGATCATCGTGTCCGACCCCCTGCCCCTGCAGGAAAGAGGACCGAGGTCCGACGACCCCAGCCAGGTGTATGTCCTGGCAATCGTGCCTTGCCTTGAAAATGTCCAAGTGACTCAGATATAACACCCCTCACCTGCACGTGACCGTCTCCACAACAGGCTTATTCCTGTGGCTAATTTGCTAACAACGCCGTATTTGAACATTTTATTAAAAACCTGGATTGTGGTAGAAGGATGAAATTTTGCCAGGCAGGTGGGCACAGATGTGTGTAACCACAGCCCGTGGTATCTACGTACTGCGCCGTCCTGAGCGCCGGCGGCCTTTGATGCCACGACGTCCCCGCATGCACGCGCGTCGATGTACAGCGCTGTGGGTGTATAATGGACCGTCTGCATGAGTAGATGCCCCGTGCCTTTTGTACGTGCTGTACACTGCACATGAGTGCAAGGTGTTGCACGCGTGTGCGTATCTGCCTGGGCGGACGTGCCTTGTCTTGTGTGTGTACGACCCGCAGCTCCGTGCGCATGCAGGGACGTGCACGCGCATATTCCCTCTGTGCACACAAACACGCCCGAGCCCGAGCGCATGTGCAATCAGCCTCCCAGCCGCCTGGCGTCAGGCGCTGTCGTGCATCTGGGTGGAGGGGATATTTGGTATAATGGGCGGGGGCTGCATGTCGCTAGGGTCCCTAATTAACGGGCACAATGCGCATTCGTGCGGCTCCAGATGCCAGCGACAATTACCGGATGCTCTTTGTGCCCATGCCTGCTGCTCGGGATCTCTTTGTTAGCGAAATGGCGGCCAGGTTTCTCCCCCGCCCCCGCCTGCCCATAGGCCATGGACCTGTCTCAGACAGTCCGGGGGAAAAGCAAATCAGCCGTCGTTTGCATATTCGGAGCAGGTGGGGGCCCATATGCCTAGGATGCACCAGACAAAATTAGCCCCTATAATCATAATCAAATGTGCATTTATGCTGGGGGGAAGGGAAAGGCTGGCAGACAAGCTTGATAATTATGAAGCTCAGCATGTGCACAGCGGTTTTGCAACAATTATGCCTAGCTCAGCAAGCCGGGAAGGATGCTTGTTACAACAACCCTCCATCTCCAACCCACCCCCCGGTAGCTCGTCCCCGGAGGGATGTGCTAGATAGAAGGTGCCATCTTATTTCCTCCGTGCAATCCTCCCCTTAGCGAGGGAGCGTGCAAGGAGGGAGTGCGGCTCGTGGGGGGGGGTCGTTGCCAGCTGCAGCGTGCCGCGCGCCAGTTTATCGCCCACCACTTTCACCTCCCCCATGTTAAGTGCACCGCAGCCCCGCCGTAGCCCCTTCCCACCTCGCTGCCCACTCGCTCCGTCGGGAGGTTGCACGAGGGTTTGCCCGTGGCTCTTCTTGCCACATCTTTCCTGCCCTGAAGGCCTCGAGTCCTTTCGCTCTCGGGTTTGCCCATGCTCTGGGTGCAGAAACAATTTGGCAGGTGGGTCAAAGCGGGCATTCACCTCCCCCCACCAACGCCCACGGTGCCGGCGGCGTCTCTGCAGAGCATCCTCCCGCTATCCAGGTTAACCTGCTGCTGCCGGGGGCTGGAGCCTTGGCACGAGGGATTTGAGCCTTGCCGCGCTGGATACAGAGCCAGGCTTGTGTTCCCGTGCCCAGACCATCCCCAGCGCCTTCCCCCCCGTCTGTGCGGCTGTATGATTTCCTTGTGTCTCTTTGGGGGACCTGGGGTGGGGGTAGGGCCGGCCTCGCTCTCTGTTCAGTCCTTGCAATGACTGCTGCGTCTGTCTTCTGCTGTGGGGGTGGGAGGAGATGACAGTCCAAATATATCTCCAGACGCCAGCGCTCGGGGGTCCGTGTCATGCAGCATTTCTCTGAAGGAGCCCTCCGGATGGGGAATGATCACAGAGCCGGGACTTGGGCGTGCATCTCTGCAGCAGCGTGCGTGCGGGCACACGGGAGCCATGCGGCAAGCACGTGCCCGTGCCGTCCTCGCGTCCCGGGGAGCAGCACGAGTCTCGCTCTCTTCTGTGCCGGTCGGCGCGTCACACGGCACATCCAGTGGATTGCATTTCCCTTTTCGGGCGCTTGCCACGCGCCGGGAGGAGCGGGACTTCCCACCCGTGCTTTCGGACCTGAACGCCGCGAGGATGCGGCTGTGCCTTGTATGCAAGGTGCTGGATAACAGGAGAGGGGGATCGATCGGGATGCGGAAGTACCAAAGTTCGTGCTCTCGATCGAAGCGCCGCACCGGGGGTGCAGGGGTCAACGCACCAGGTCCTTTCGGGGCCTGCCTTGATCCCTGCAGTTGGGTGCCGGCGCGAGCGGCACCTCTGGTTTTCAGGTCCTCCCTCCATCACGTTCCCACGCGCAGCCAAGATGCTCCTGCTTTCCCCTGCGTTCACTCCGTTCCCTCTTGGCCATGACCCAGTAGGCCGCCCTGTACAATCCACGATGCACTTGGCTTTCCAGCTATCGGCTGATTATTTGATTAGCCTTTGTGCCGTGTCGTTAGCCTGCAGATCCCGTCACATTGCCGAACGGCGGCAAGAGCAAGTCCGCTCGCGGGAAGCTTAGCATGTATGCAGAAGTCATGGCGATGCCTGCCAGTGCTGCGCTGCATTTGGCAACTTGCTGCAATCTGAACTGGCAATGGCCGTGCCCCGTCAGTGAAGCCATCCAGCCTCCCGAAGCCACGGGGCAGCTGCTTGGGGAAAAGCCCCGCTCTAGGGCAGAGACACCCTCGACCAGGGCACTGCATAGGTCAAATGGGCCTTTCCTTTCCCTGGCAGCACTGCGGCAGGACGCATGCGAACATGCAGTGACCGAATGCCCTTTTCACCTTCATCTCTTGACCTGCTGCGGAGGGGGAAATCCCAGCTGGCGTGTCTGAGGAATGATTTGCTTGGTGCGGCACATCAGCGGCTGCGTTTTGCAAGATGCAGAATAAAAGCCAAGTGGCAGAAGCGGTGGCGAGGTCCTGCCTGCTGTATCCCACGGCCCGCGCGGAAAGCTGGTGCGAGGTCCCGTCTGATTTAACCCAGCGGGTTTCAACCTGTGGTCGCGGAGGTGCCGCATAGCAGCCCCTCCGTGGGGGTCCGCACGCTATGTCTAAGGGGTCTGCGAAAGATGACTGCAGTCAGTCACATTACATGAATACCTACACTTGCAATTCAAAGGGGTCCGCACCTGCACTCGAAATTTCCAAAGGGGTCTGCAAATGAAAAAAGGTTGAAAACCACTGGTTTAACCAAAGCAGCAGGGTTTCCATCTCCTCATCCACGCCACGTGTCTGACACGGGTGTGCGAAGATCCTAGTGCAGCTCCACTGTCTACCGTGGGCCTGTGCTAGATTGCACCATCCAAGGTTGTACATCTCCTCCTGGCTGAGTTGTGCAGTGCCAGGCCTTCGCCCCTTTGCGATGCTTGGCTGGACCCTGCTGGGGCGGGTTTGCTTCCCAACAATAGCCAAGCCCGTTATTGCTTTTTTTTTTTAATAGGGAAAAATAATTGTTGCCAGATAGTGGACCCTGTCCTGAAAATCTAGCTCCTTGGGTTTGCATGCAGGTGTTCAGACAGAAAGCACCTACCCCTTCCTCCGGTAGGGAGCAAACAGAGCCACCGCTGCCTAAATCAGCCGAGCAGCTGCCACTTCAAACCACACTGAAATTGGACTATTCTCCACCGGTAGTTTTGGTTTAAAAAAAAAAAATTAAAAACTAAAATAAAACAGAAGAAGGAGAAATCTAGTAAATAAATCAATCGGATGAAACAGCCTGGAAGGGAGTCAAGGCTAGAATTGCTGAAATAAAAAGGATTCGGTGCAGAATTTTCTCTGGGCTTGAATAACAGTGGTACGGAGCTGAACGATGCGTCCAGAACGGCTCTTTAAGTGGGCCAAATCCAAATGCCCCTGGAGTCGGTGGAAGTGCTTCGGGTCATTTAAAAATGGAGAAAAAGCAGGAGACGCCGCCTGGAAACCTCTCTCGGGCTGTCTTCCTCCGCCCATTTAGCTAACCGGTGACTCTCAACTGTTAGGCTCCGGGCACCCCTTGGCCGACCCTCGGAAAATGCCAACTTTTCGGTTTTGCTTTTTTTTTTACATCTCCCCTTGGTGAGGGCCTGGGTCTTTCTGCTGGCCCTGCCTGCCTTCCTTCATTCCCCTGACCAAACTTTAAACAATAAGCATCTGGGAGGGGTTTCCTTAAAGAAATAAAATGCCTTTTCAATTGAGATAACAGTGATTTGTCCAGGGGGCATCCCAGTAGGAAATTGTCCGTCTGCCTGGGACCAGACCTGAGCGCCCCGCCGAGCCCACGGCTGCATTCATTTCAGGGAACCCAGGCCTGATTTTTCTCTTAAACCCTTCTGAAATTTCCCCTTAACATTTCGGTCGGGTTATTCCTGATTTAAATCAGGATCCGTTCAAAGAGACTCGTGCCCCAGAACATAGCCGGACTCCTACACCGATTCCCATGTACTGCACAGCATTGCTGATCCCGGCGATGTGTCTTTTAGACAGCATCATTTAATTGGGGATTTTCATTGAACTGCAAATGATGCGTTGATAGAAAGACTATCCTGGGCAATGAAAATATGAGAGGGAGGCGAGACAGAAAGCGACACTCGACTGTCCTGGGCAGCGATAATAGGACGTAAAACCGGCAGAGCTGTTTCACACGCTTCTTATGGGAGGGACCAAACGAAATGATCTGTGCGCCGTGTTGTTGTGCGACCAGGTGTAGACGCACGCTCCGGTTTGTCTCGGCTGTTTTTCCTGGTCAGAGTAAAGCTGGTTATTGGAGGGTTGAAAGAAACCATTGCATTCGGATCGTATCCCAAATCCCCCTGGTTTCCAGGACAGGAGTCCTTTGGGAGCTCCCGCCCTGCCCCAAGCCGCCCACGGCGTGGGAGAGGCCCATTCGAGGTGCCGTGTGCCTGTCGTGTGCACCTAGTCTCAGCATTCGGCCTCAGCGGGTTGCCTTTCACCGGACGCGGGCGCCCTCACCAGGGTTTATTGTCATGCTTTGTACCTTCTGGTTACTTTGGTGAAAGGCAACATATAGCCGCTGGTCTTTCTCCAAACCCTCCCCGGGTCACCCTGGTTAGGGGCAGCCGGGACCTTAGTCTCACTTCCAGCGGTTGTTCCCAATTAAGAAGCTGGCGCTGAATTTTCCCCTTCCTCCCCTGGTTTGCATTTCATTGACCACCTCGCCCGTGCGGGGGGAATTCCAGCTAACGGACTGGGGGGTATTTAGGGTTTTGTTGTCGCCTGTGCCTTTAAAATTCTCCCCCTACTTTATTTTATTTTTTGAATGTTAAATTCTCCTAGATGGCCTCATTCTGAATGAATGACTCTCCAGCATAAAGAGTCTGAGCTGGTGTCTGTTGGAGTCAATGGGCGTCTTTCCACCGACGTCAATGGGCTTTGGAACAGACCTCAAATTCCCACGTCTGAAAAGGAGTCCGGCCAGCAGATTTCACACATCCCCATTCTCTGGTGCAGAATAATCTTCAAATCGTCCTTGTTGCTGCCTGGCTGGGGAGCGGCGCTTTCCTTCCCCTTTATTTTTTGTTTTAATTGATGGGGGAATTATGCAGGGAGTGGAGACGCAATAAAATAAATCAGGAGCATCCCCTTCCAAGGCCGCGCTCGTAAGCAGAATGTCCTTGTTCCGGGTTTTCTTGGAAGGAGCTTGCAGGATGTAGGGGCTGCAAGGGAAAGCTGCCCGGGTATATGTGTCATTGCTGTTTTCAAAGCTTGCCTTTCTTACGGAGCAAGCTCGAGCTGTCACTGGTGGGAGACGCTCAACGGAGGCACACTCTTCACCCCCAACGAATGCTATCGGAGGGGGTTTCCACTGAAATTCGGTCTCTGCCGCAGCGGGTCGACGGGCTAAAGAGCAGCAAGTCTTCGAACGATCAATTTGTGAATTCGGCCGATCTCGCTGGGGGCATTGGGCAAATTCTGCTTTTCGTCCAGGGCGAGAGGTGGGGGACGGGGAGACGAGACGGAGGCGGGGGGACGGTGACAGCGCGCTCCATAAATATTATAGTGTAACTTCTCTGCATTTTCGACTGGGCCGGGTGATGGTGGGACCAGACAATGCTCGCATTGAGCTGTCAGGCGGTGGCTAGACAGCCCAGCTGTTGTGAATGGGCTGCGCAGCGGGCGAGAGAGGACCCATGGGTTCAAGGTCAGAGGTAACCCCTCATGTATTATTCAGCCGAGCGCCTTCACTTTTGTCCATAAAACTAATAAAGTTAACTCGCTGTTCCCTGCCGAACGTACCGACTGGCTGCCTGAGCTGAGCCAGAGGCCCGAGAGCCGGGGGGGAGATGCTGGGGCTGACAAAAGCGCAGGTTTCCTCCCCGCGCGCGTGCGCGGGCACGCATGCTCGCAGGCACGTGGGCTGCTGGTCGCCTGTCACATCCGCCAGGAGCCGAGGCCAAGGCCAAGGCCAGCCCTTGCTCCCATCTGGGGCTGCTCCTCAAGAGAAGGCAGATGACTCAGGGCTGGGTGTCATTAGCCCCATTTCACAGATGGGGAAATTGAGGCACGGAGCGCGAGGTGACTCCCCCGAGGTTGACCCAGCCCAGAACCTATTGCTCTGCCTACTGGGTCACGCTACCTTGCCACAAGTGCAAAGAGCTGCACTTCCTTGGGCTGAAGGCAGGAGCCCGGGGAGCAGAGGATGACCGGCCAGGCGTAGAGGCGACTTGTGAAGTTTGGCTTTCCCCAGGTGCCCAAATCCCACGGGTTCCCCTTGCCCAAGGGAACGAGGACAGCCCCTTCCTCCCACGGTGCACAGGCATCTTCCTCTCGGACTTGCAAACTGCAGCCCGCAGCCGAGGCACCGGCGCTGCCCCAGGGCCGGCGGGAGGGTGGGTCTACATTTACAGTCCCCTTGCCCGAAGAAGGGCCTTTGTGCCCGAAAGCTTGCAGAGAACAATTTTTCCAACTGTTCAGTTGGCCTAGTAAAAGAGACCGCGTCCGCCCCGAGAGCCTTGCCTGCCGTCTCCGAGGGGGATTGCAGCGGTCTCAGAGGCGTGAGAAGAGGGTGCGGCGGGGGGCCAGAGCGCTGTGCGAGACCCCGCACTTCAAGCGCTTGCTTCAGTCAACGGGACATAATCATATGCTTAAAGCTGAGCGCACGCTCAAGGGCTCACCTGTACTGGGGCATTAATGTGCCAGAGTCAGCGCCGGAAACTGCTGGGAGAGTGACAAGGAGCAGAATTGCAGCTGACAAGCCGCTGTCCAGGCTGAGCCAGTCCTTTGCTTTGACTTCCCCCGGTGCTGGAAGCACTAGGGCCGGGTTCTCAGCACCCCTCGGTAGGCTCCAGGTGCCCCTCCTTAGACTCAGGCACCCTTCACTAGACACGGGCACCCCTCCTTAGACTCCAGGCACCCCTTGGAAAATGCCAGCTCACCGTTTTCCCTTGCTTTTTGACAACAGAAAAATACTAGAGCAATTCTTCTATTACAAAGAGCCCAGAAAGCCCGCAGCAGGTCAGCGTGTTTTTAACACTCTGGATTCCTATGGGGGATCTCTGGGTTTATCTCGTGAATCCTGTTTGCACACCTAGCCGTGCTAACATGTCACGACACCCTTGAAAGGATCTCAAGGCACCCCGGTTGAGAATCACTGCAGTGGTTGCTAAACCAGCCCCTCACCTGGCCTTGATTGCACCAGCCCCTCTGTAAAAACCACTTCCCTACTGCTCAGCTGAGAAAGGCTTTGGCGTGTGCTTAGCTTCAAGCGTGCGAGCTGTCCCACTGAAGCCTGCGGGGCTGCTCCTGCCTGGGAGTGTCGTGTGACCTGGTTCTGGTTTGCATTAGCATGCTCTTATGCTGCGGCAGCACCCCGGGCTGCGAGCAGGTTGGACCCGGTGCATCAGGTGCTGCAGAAGGCAGCAAAAAATGTGAATGTGCGAACGGGGCAGCCCGTGGAGATGCTCCATCCAGCACTCGCAGAGATGCAGCGATTCAGCATATTTCTCATGGGCAGTTTTTCCTCTTGGATAGCGAGGTCTCATCCGGTTGGGAACAGCCAGCAGGGAAGATGCCAGGTCAGGAAGATTTTTTTAATGGTTTTCTTTTTTTACCCAAAAAACTCCAAGCAAATTCTGGAGCTTCTCAAAAACTGGATTTTTTTCCTTTTCATTTCATATTTATTTTTATTTTAACGTATGCAGAGCCGCTCTGGAGGTTTCTTGTCTGTGGCCAACGAAACCCGAGGGGAAGCCTGTGTCAGCGAGCTGCCGCGGGGATTGAGAGGCCGCGAGACTTAATGCAGTGTTATTCTTAAATGCACCTTCGCCACCCATAAAATGCAATTAAAAGAAAGAGACCGAGAAAGCGATTGCCTGTCCCCTTCCTTGTGTTCAAGGACAGGCAGAATTCAATGTGATTTCAGCTCCTTCCCTGCCGCCACCCCTGCACTTGGCTTAAAAGCAAGGGGGGGAGCCGGGGGGTGGGAACGGCGCTTTCTTTCAGTTCATAATCAAAATATTTGCCGTCCTGCGGAATTTGCCTTCACATCTCGTAGAAAAAGAGCCTCGAGCGGCTCTAAAAGGAGCCTTGTCCTTCATCTGGGCGGTGAATGGGAGCCTCTGGTCACAGGTTTCATAATGAGGCGCTGGCCGCACAGAACTGAAGGGCTGTTCTTCCAGCCCTTTGCTTCTCTTCTTCCGAAAGCAGGAATGCAAAATAAATCCCCCTCCCCGGCTCCTTCCCCCCGACGGGCACGGCGTTATTGTCGGCGTGCGAGCGCGCGGGGACTGCCGTGCTGGTGCCCGGGCCCGGGCAGCCGGTCTGGGCAGGGATAACCTGCGGGGAGCGATCTGCACTTGCCCCTCGAGGAAGAGCAGGGAGTGGGTCCATCCTCTCCTAGGCCCGTGCAGCCAGTGCCTGCGGCACTTCTTGCCCCGAAAGCCTTTTTCAAACAAGGGGGGAACCGCACTTGGTATGGTTTCCTCTCGTTTTCTCCTTTTAATTCGACCTTTTCTGGCGCCCTGGGCACTCTGAACCCACGCGCTGGAGCCGGCTGGGTTAGACGATGCTGTAGGGATGCATTTTGCTGCCAGGGGCTGGTTCATGGGCCGACCTGTCCTGTGCTGGCAGGCGTCCTCGGCGCCCCGTGACGAGGGGAGTCGGCTCCCGGCCTGCCCTGTCCTTGCTGCCTCTGCTCTCCTAGCATCGGCCTCCAGAAACCGCCGCTGAGAGCAGTGCGGCAGGTGACCGAGGTGATGTGGGCAGGACGGGCAGGGGCAGACGCTGTGTGCGGGCATGGCTGCAGGCGGGAGGGAGGGAGGACGGGGATTTCTGTGCAGAGCATCCGGCCCTGACACTGGTCCCCAATGTCCTTCATGCTGGTTTTTAAGACTCTCACCCCAGGACTTTTTTTTTAGCTCAACAGGAGGCTAGTGATGGTTAAACGAGCCCCCGGAGGTGACCAGCCCGGGCACCCCCTGCCCCGCACCCTCTGCCCCGCAGCCCGGCGCAAAGCAAAACCAGCCCTGCCTCCCGACGCCGGCCGGTGACGATGTTTGAACAGAAAATTAGCAGGGCTGTCACTTTAAGATGTGGTGCTCATCCCCCTCGGTGGACTAAATTACTCAGCAATGATGGAGCATTTAGTGGTGAAAGGACCTGATTATATCCCTGTGGGCCCCGTGTTCTTACCTCGGCTTGATGGCGTTATTCATCTGTGTGTGAGCTTCATTGGCTCCAGTGAAAAGCTCCCCCCGCGCTCCCCCTCAGACGTATTTAGCCAGAGACCCTCCGAGGGGCTTTTGGTGGAGGCCACTCGCGGCTCAGCAACGCCGCCGCGGCGCGAGCGTGGAAACCCCTCACGATGCCAACAAAATAGCTGCAAACCAGCCCTGGCACATACATGTGCACACACGCTAAGGGCACGGGATGGCGAGGCGTGTCGCCACCTGTCACATTCACTCTCCCTGGCAGACGCTGGTGCAAAAGGGGAGGGAAAGCGACCCTGGGCTCATGTGGAGGGAGGGTGACACAAGACCCGTTTGTCCAGGGAACCGGGCCCTTCCTGGCTTCTTCCAGGGTGCTCCCGGGCTGGTGGAAGTGGGCTGGGACGTGGCTGGTTTGGGCTCAGCTCTGCCACAGACCCTCTTTGTGACCTTGGGCAAGGCTGTTAACCTCGCTGGGCCTCCAGTCCTCACCTGTGAAACGGGGTAATGATGCCCAGCCGCCACGGGGCCGCATTATCACAGGGCCCAGCCGGCTCCTTTCCCGTGGCTGTTCCTCACGCTGCCCGTCGGCCACCCTCTGCGTTCTGCGACGGCACTGCCGGACTTTTAAAAACTTTTTTGTGCTGAAAATGGCAGCTCTTGCTGGGATGGAGGATGCTTGCCTGGGGGCATTCGGACCCCAAGATCTCCAGGCTCAGGCTTATGCCCGCCAACGGATTTGGGAGCCTCTGAAGCCCCGGGGTGATGGGACTGGGCTGGAGGACGCTCGCCGGTTGTAGCGCCTCACACGGTGCTTGGAACGATTGACTTTCTGCCTGCTCCGTCGATAGGATTTTCAGAATGATTGAGTTCTGCTCAGATCAATACGATTTGGCTAATTTGACCTGGGATATGAAATCTATTTAATATATATATATCATTTCCTGTGCTGGTGCCAGCCTGCCCAGACCCGCTGGGCCCAGCTCCAGGTGCTGGCACTGCCCGGCATCGCTGGATGCTGATGGTTGCGGTCAGGGTGGGAGCGGCTCGACCGTTCCTCCCAGCACGCCGGCCAGTGGCTTGGGCTCGCCAGCCCTTAAGCCTACAGGGACGTTGTCACCTCGCAGCAGGCCTGTTCTCCTGCCACCCACTGTTGTGCGCGCCGCCCTGCCGAGACCGCTCTGGCCGCGGGAGCTAAAGCCGTGAGCGAAGGGCCCCGAGCACAGAGCCTGGGGCAGCCCCCACATTCCCACTGGGGAAGTAAAGCATCCTCCACCCAGGAGCGCTCTCGGGGCTGGAGACGGGGGTGAAAGAAACCCCCAGGGCAGAGTAGGGCACCGAGCCCTGGCCACGGAGGGATGTGTCCTCGCGGCCTCGCACCTGGGAATCCTCTCCGGCTGCCTCGCATGGAAGCAGGCTCCAGGTAAAGGAGGGGGATGGGGTCAGACTAAGATGCAGCTGCTGGTGACTAGTTTGGGACCCGGGTTCAGTTTCCTTTGCAGCCTTTGGGATCTTGAATGGCATTTGGGTGCCAGAGGTGCGGGTGGGTGGCTAGCGGGGTCTTTGGGACCCCCCCAATTGCTGGGTGTGGGCGTGTGGGCACTTTGGTGCTGGGGATACACCTGGCAGCGCCTTGCAGGGAGCCCGGCGCCCCGAGCTCTCGCCCGGCCGGCGCAGTGAAGTGAGGTGACTTGGCTGCGGTCGCGCTGCTGGGCGAGCAGCAGAGGCAGAAAGGAGAAGCCCAGATCCGGACGCCAGGCATCCCCTGCCCCGGGCTCTGCATCACCCTCCGTCCCGGTGCTGGGGCCGGGACCCCGAGCAACCTGCCTCCCCTTGATCTAAGCGTTCGACTGCCCGGCCTCGCGCCGGCCTTGCAGCACCCACCAGGCGGAGGGTATCTGCCCTTTATCCCCTTCCCCGTCTCCTAAAACAGCTCCTCTCCCCGCCCTGCCTGGTAGAAAAGGTCCCACGTCTCCGTTCTCCGTTGCTGACGCGCTGGGACACCTCCGAAGCTTTGGGGGCTCTTTTCCTGATGCAACAAAACAGCAAGGAGCACGTCCTGTCAGTAGGTATCGACAGGCAGGGACGGCAGCCTTGTCGCCGAGTCCCCAACTCAGGTGGCTGGTGCAGGGGATGGAAGATCCCAACCCCAATCCCAGTCCCAATCCAGACTGGCCACATGCTCCATCTTTATCATGGGTCATGCCAAGAGCCTGAATCCTGGTCCTGGAAGTCCAGAAGTGGGATTAGGGACGCGCGGGCTTGGCCCAGCTGGGGCAGCGACCCCAGTCCGAGCAGCACGGGAAGGGGAGCGGAGCTCAGGATCTGGCCCCTGCCCCCACCTTCCCTTGGGCCTGCAAGGGGATACCCCCCTTGGAAGTGAGAGATGAATACAGCGGGGGCCAGGACCGGGGCCCCCTCGTCCAGTCTCAGCCCCCCAGCAAAATGCATTCATCCTTTCTCATGCAAAACACCCAACCCAGACACATCGCCCACCCCCTCCCCCCCTCCGGCGAGCCACCTTCTCAAAGGGCTCCGGCCATTCATCTCCGCTCCCTCCCGCCCAGCAGTTCTTCCCATGGCCGTGCCACACGCGTGTGCACGCACGCGCACGCACACCCATGCTCACGCGGTAACCCACAGCCTTGGTAACAGACTCCGGTTCCCACCGCCGAGCGGGGAGGGGGAGCAGGGAGGGGAAATTAATCCGCATGGAAATTTATTTAAATGAATTCCCCGGCTGGATCTCAAGCTGTTTCTCCATCCAGCTTTTCCCAGCGCACGTTGGAGAGGGGCGGGGGCCGGGGAGATGGCAAAGGGAGGCCCAGAGGAAGGGAGAAAGGAGCGTGGAGGAGGCGGCGCTGCCCCGAGCTTTTGCCGCCATGTCGGTGGATTCCCACGTGAAGGAGTCGTCACCATCGGCATCGTCGGATCCGGCCGGGAATTTATCGTTGGACCGTCTTTCTGTGGGAAGGTGCGGCTTGGCCCCACCCAACGCCTTGCCCGGGGAAGAGCGGCTTCCCTCAATGTTGGAGAACGTCGGAAACGACCCCCATGTTTGGCTCGGACATTTCCAGAAGGACAGATCCCCCCGTCCCTGCGCCAAGCAGCCTTTTGTGTAAGGCTTTGAGCTCATGTAGTTTTTAAACGAGGCTTTCAAGCCCCCGAGCAGTTCGGCTGCCGCTTTTCTTTCCCGGGATGGCCAGGGTGTGAAAACTGTCGTGGTTTCAGACTTCCCCGATTTGGGACGCGTGGTCCAGGAGGAGCCAGAACAAGCTCCTTGATGCATAACTGGATGATGTCCGTGGCGCCAGGGCAGGTGGGCACAGGCACGGGGCAGTGCTGAGATGTCCCGCCTGGGCAAGGTGCAGGACGTGCACCTACTCTGCTATGGGGACAGAGCAAACTCCCCTTCGGACCCCTCGCCCAGGCCAGACGCTCACCGCCCGGCCACGTGAGCGCCCGCACCTGGCCCTGGCCCTGGCCTGGCCTGGCCGGCTGTTAGCCAGGTGCAGGGACCCCGCTGTAAAGGGAAGGGCCGTAACAGATAGAGCAACCAGCCCACCTCCCACATCAGCAGTTCAGTCCTCCCCGGCCCCCCATGACGTCCATCCCTGTCTACGCCGCACAAGGCTCCTTTGAGGGTCTCTTGAAGCACAGCCTCAGAGGGGTTATTGTCAGGTGGGAGAATGAATGGCGCGGACAAGCCGGAAGGAAACTCAGCCAGGACTCGAGGAGAGGAAGGGAGCCCGCGCCGCGGTGGGGCAGAGGCTGGGTCCTGTTCCTGCCCGGGGCACGCTGAGCAGGCAACGGGTCCAGAAACAAAATGTTCCAGCGACTTTAGCTTGTCCCCCTACTCACACGCGCACACAGGGCACATGCATGTGCATGCTCACGTGTGCATACACGCTCCCTTCCCTTGCGGTGTCAGGGATGTTGGCCATTTCGCTGCCTGCTCCTCTGCGCAGCCCTTGCTCTGCCCGTGCACCCTGCCCAAAGGCAGCACAGCTGCAATACCTGCTAGACAGATGCTCCCCTGCTCTGAAGGGGCCAGAGCCGCATCCTGCAGGGAAGCCTGCCCCAGCCATCCTGCAAGGCCCTGTGCCATAGTGAGGGCTGCAGCACGCCGCTCGCATCCTCTGCCAGGCGTGTGCCTTCCGCCGGGGATATCTGTCAGCAGCCAAGCAGTTAACACCCTCTCGGCAGAGTCTCTCTTAATGCATTGACTCTTCCCACTCGCTGCCGACACCTGACCCGCGGCCACCTGCGCCGGGTGAACGGTGCATTTGTAAATGACGATTTCCCATCAGTCGAATTAATAAAAGGGGGATTTCCGTCACCGGCCCACAAGTTCAAGGTAAAGCATAAAATCCATTATGAGCAGCTCCTTCTCCTCTGCCTGGCTCCGAGGAGAAGCGCCTGATTGCACCAGCCGCTTGCTGCAGCGCGGCGGGGCCGTGCTCATTCCTCTGCTATTTCGGCTGGGCAGGGAGGGGAGGAGGGTGAGTCCTCCCAGGGCTTTTGCCATGGGAGGAGGGCAGAGAGACCTGCAATGTCTGAAAGGAGCTGTGAACGGCAGCGTGCCAGGCCCCTGCGCCAGCATGTCATGGGGGTTGTGTCTGTGTGAGCTCACCTGTGCCAGCAGCATCCCTAGGAGCGGGGGCAACTGCATGGCACCACAGGCATCGACCCTGCCCAGGGGGCAAAGCAGCCAACAAGGTGCCGTGAGAGGAGCCAGACAACCCCGGGGCACACGGCTTGAGGCGGGCAGCCACGGGATGCCCCGCTGAGACCCTGAGCCTGCTCCTTGTACAGCGCTTGCAAAGAACAGTTTTTTCCAACTATTTATTGCATCTAATAAAAGATCTCCCATTTACCCCAGGAACCTTGTCTGGGCCTCGTACAGGCATTTCCTGAAGCAGGCTCTGCCCCGACGAGCCGGCCAGACAGCCGGAGCCTGCGGCATTGCAAACAGGCCGTCCTCGAGCTGGCTAGAGTAACGGCTCCGGCTGTCAGACCGGGGCGCTGGCTCCGAAGGGCGTTAGGAAGGGGCCGGCGTCCCCAGGGGCTGAGCACCTCGAGCTCCCGGGTCCACGCAGGGATGCAACAGCCACGTTTAGGCCACTCCAGGCAGCGGGGCCAGGATTTGCCCCGCAGCCGACAGGGCTGTGCGCATGCCAGGCCGGCTCACTGAACTCTCTCCTTCTACTTGGCAGGTGCCGCGATCTGAAGCCATGGAGCTGGCTGCCCCGGAAGCCAAGTGGACAACCCCGGGCCGAGACCCGCCGGTCACTGCCCGAATAAAACCAGGGGTCGGCAGCACGTGAAGCGGTGGCAGGGAAGGGGGAAAAGCCATGCCAGCAGCGGGCAGATCGGTGGCACGTCCCCCTGAGCGGAGCACGTGGTGCGCAGAGCTTCGGCGGCTGCATTGGGAGAGCGGGATCCTGCCCGCTGGAGACGGGGCCGTCCGTCACTTGCCCGCGTCGCTGGCATCGAGCCTTGCAGGGCTGCTGGCAGGATTCGAATCCGCTGCCTCCCGTGGGGAACAGCCCGAGCCTCTGCCAGCCGGGGCTCCAGTGACAGCGACGGGCTCGTTGACCTTTCCCGGGGGCCAGACAAAAGCCCCGGCCTCCAAGCGGGGTGCATGGCGCAGAGGCAGAGTGGGAGGAAGCGAGTCCCCCCCACGTCCTTGCTGGTTGCAGCGAGCGATGCGAACGGCTGCACGGGTTGTGAGGGTCCCGGCGGCCGACGGGTGGGAGGAGGTGACATTTGGCCATGCATTAAAAGCAGCAGTTTGCCAGCGAGACCGGACTCCGTTGTTGATTTATTTGGCTGAAGCTTCTCGCACGGATCTTGCCGCCTTCCCTCGGGGTGTAAAGCAGAGCTTGCTTGGTCTGGAGGATGCGGAGAGAGACTAGAGACAGCACCTGCACACGTGCACGTACATATTCCCCCACCCCACACACACGTACCCCCAAAGCGGGGGGCTCTCGGGAAGCAATCGGCCTCCACAATTGGGCCCAGACCACATCCCCGTCCCCACCCCGGGGCACCCAGCCTGCAGGCACGGAGCAGCCTCCAGGCCGTGCCACTTTGCACCTTTGCCACCTCGACCACTTTGTTCCCCGTGAAGAGTAGGTGCCGCGGGCTCTTTGGGGCAGAGCTGGGGGCCCGAGTTCAAGGTGCGCCCCCCCACCGCGTGGCCCTGGCAGCCTTCCCCTGCCCTGGTCGAGGGGTCCCCAGCACGGGCGGCTCCCCGCTCCCCCTGCCTCCGGGGTGACGCGCACGTGAGAAGAACAAAGCGGGCCAGCGAAGGACGCGTCTTGAGCAGGGAAGGCTCCAGCCCCGGAGGAAAACTCTTCCCCTTCCCTTTTTTTTTGGCTGGCTGGAGGCGTAAAGAGCATGACCATCCCCTGAGCTAATCCAGCTTTAGCCCACAGCCCGCAGACCACCCACCGAGGGAGCACTCAGCCATGCTATATCCTTGATATAGTATAAAACGCATAGAGAGTTTACAAGAGACTTAGGGCTTAGTGGCGCTTCGGCCGGGCGGCGCGGGGACAACAGCTCATCCCTCGCGCCTCTCCTCTCCTCTCTCTCCCCAACCTTGGATTAGGTTTCTTGCCAGGTTGCTTGAGCAGAGCCGCTGGGTCCCAGCAGCGGGATGGGACCTGCAGCTGCCTCCGAAGCGGGGTCCTGCTCAGGGCACGCAGCGAGGGGTGGAGGAGGAGCAGGCAGTCGGTCACCCCAACGTCACTCCAGGTCTAAGCCGCTGGCACTGGGGTCCCCGGGATCCCACAGGAGCCTTGGCCTCTTGTTCAGGCTCCGTTAAAGCCTTCGTGGCTGCAGAGAAATGCCCCAAACCAAACGCGCTGCCCAGGGCTCGGACCCCGGCAGCAAAGACGAGGGCGCAAGCAGGCTGCTGTTTGGAGGCAGGACTGACCCTGCCCCCGGGGGGCTGCGCCGGGCAGCAACCCCGGAGCTGCGCAGGGGCTTCACCTGCGTGCAACGCCGGCAGCTGCTGGCGGCCCGGGCCCGGCCCAGCCTGCACTGCTAAGTGCCTAATTGGCAATCAGTTAAATCAATTACCAGAGGGCAGGGGGGGCAGGCGGCTCCCCCAGGAGGGCCTTGTTTATCACTAGGGCAGGGTGAAGGTCACGGCATGACCCCGGCTCTAATGCGCCCTCTGCTCCTCTGCGCCTCGGACGGGATCCGCTCGGGCTTGGGGACCAGCCAGGCGCTCAGGTGAGGGGCTTTGCAAAGCCGCGAGCCAGGAGGCTGCTTTCTCTTGGCACCTCAGGCTTGGAGGTGAGGACGCCCGGGGTCCCCAGGCCCTGCGGGGAGGACTTGTCTGGGTCGGGGCTGGGAGAGAAGACCACCAGTCCCCGCCCCAGGAAGTCTCCTTGCCTGGTGGCTTTCTGCCCTGTGCAGGTTTGCAAGCTTTCGCTTGCCCCTTGCTTGTAGCCGTGCTGGGGCAGGAGCTGGGGAGAACTACCCTAAGCCTCCCCCCACCCATTGCTACCCCCCGCCTTCCCAGTCCCAGCCCTGCTGCTGCTCCTGCCCCAGCGTGAGCGCCAATAGGTGGGGGATAACCCGCCTGCTCGCTCTGCACTGTGGCCTGAAAAGGAACAAATCCCAAAATGTTGGGGTGCCTCCCCCCGCCCTCCAGAAAGCCCCCTCGGGCTCGTAGCTCTGTGGCACCGGCTGCCTTTCCTCTGGCATCGAGGTGCAGGGCCTTGCTGGCCTCCAGTCACCCCAGCCCCCCTCTACCGGGAGAGGGGTCTCCGTGCGGCAGGTTTTATCAGCATAGCTGTGTCCCCTCGTAGGGGTGGGGGGTGCCTCGTCCCGGGGGGGCCCCGGTGCCACCAGCAAACACTTGCACCGAGGGCCAAGCTTGGTGTCTGCAGCCGGGCAGGCCCTCTGCCGCTTGCAGCTTCATAGGGGAGCACCCAACGCCCCAAACTGCCCCTTGGAGAGGCTGAGGGAAGGGCGCAGGCCTGCTGGCAAGGACAGGAGCTTGCGGGGGGCTGCATTCAATGCCCAGCTCTGCTACAGAGTTCCTGAACGGCCTTGAGCAAACCCCTTCATAGCATCGCAGGACGTGAGGGTTGGAAGGTCACATCTAGTTCATCCCCCTGCTCCAAGCAGGACCAGCCCCAACTCCATCCTCCCAGCCAAGGCTTTGTGTGCCCAAGTCTGAAACACCTCCAAGGATGGAGACTGCACCACCTCTTCGGGGATCCTGCTCCAGCGCTTCACCACCCTCCTTGGGAGAGTTTTTCTTAATATCCAACCTCAACCTCCCTTGCTGCAACGTGAGCCCATTGCCCCTTGTCCTGTCACCTGCCCCCACTGAGACCAGCCCAGTCCATCCTCTGTGCAGCCCCCCTGCAGGGAGGTGAAAGCTGCTATTCAATCCCCCTCGGTCTTCTCTTCTGCAGACTCAATCAGCCCAGGTCCCTCGGCCTCTCCTCCCCAGTCCTGTCCCCCAGCCATTTTCATTGCCCTTCGCTGGACTCTCTCCAACGTGCCCACATCCTTTCTGTAATGGGGGGGCGGGACCCACAACTGGACACAGGACTCCAGATGTGGTCTCCCCACCTTCACCAATCGGTGCCTGTTTGCACGACGGGGGTCACCGCACTTCTGTGCCTCGCACACAGCTGGAGGGAGAGCGCGAGGCCTCTGCGCCCAGGGGAGCGGCAGGCCTGGAGAGCTCCCTCGTGCCCCGGGGAGGCGGGTGGAGGTTTCCCCTCGCTTCGAGTCCCAGCAGCCTGGCCCTGAGCCGCTCGGCCCCGCTGCCCACCGTGTGCTCCCGCGCCCGGCCCTGTCTGGGAACTCCAGGCTGGGACGGGGGGGCGGGGAAAGGGGGAACCGTCCAGACGCCCAAATATTGAGCTATATATTAAATGACGCTGATTGCGGGTTGGGAGGGAGTTCAAGCATGGCTTTGGCGGAGCGTGTCAGTTTGTTATGCTAACCGAGGGGGGTTCCATTCAGGGGACATGTTGGAGAGGTCTGAAGAGCAAGGAGTTCACAGGCCCTCTCCCTTTGTCATGCTAAAAGTGCAACACAGAAAATATATACAGCCAGCTGCTCGACGGAGCGTGAAACACAAGCGATTTCTTCGGGAGCCCTGGGTAATGTAATGCAGCGCGGAACAATGCCAGGCGCAGCCCCGGCCGGCCTTTGTGCAAAATGGGAAACTTATTTTGGGTGAATGGGCCAGGGGGACAGGCTGGCTCAGCCCGCCAGGTGCAGGGGCTTGGGGACGGAGCCGGGTGCAGGAGGGGAGAGGGGCAGGGAGGGCGGGCAGCCCGGGATGCCCCTGCAAAGGGCCGTGGCAGAGCCAACCGGGTGCTCCTGACCCACCTCCCCAGGCTGGCTCCTCTGCGGGGTGCAGGGTCCTTGGTACCTCTGCTGCGGCTGCCCCCAGGGATGCTGGCTGGAGAGGCACCGAGCCCTGGGCGCGCTAGACACGTCCGTCCAAGCATGGCACTGCTACCTGGGGGGTCTCCGGCCCTGCAATGGGGGCAAGAGGCTCGGTGCCTCCTCCGCCTGGTCCCCGTGAGGGCCTGGGTGCACGGGTGACACGTGAATGCCAGGAGGGCGTCTCTTGGCAGGGAGCCCAGGGGAATGAGACGCCTTTGGGATCACGGGGCTGCTCGTGTTGCACTCGCCCCAGGGAGCTCCCGGCCATACCCCGGGCTTGGAGGCCAAAGGCAGGAGCTGAGGGTTACCCAAAACGGCCACGCCAGTGCCCTCCGCACCAGGCGGGCACAGACGGGCCCCGGCGCGGACACCTGGCCGCACGCGCCCTCGGGGACGGGGACCCCCTCGGGCGCTGGATAAGTTACGAGGGCGCCGACAAGGGGCCATTGTGGCGACTCCCTTGGCCGCGGCTAATTCCCGAGCGTGGCGGGAGGAGGGGGCCGCGCACAATCCGCTCTCAAAGGGGCTTTTGTGCGGTGGGGGGAGGGGAGCCGGGGTACGGGGGGGCCGCATCCATCTTTTTCTTCTTCTTTTTTTTTTTTGTCTCGTATGAAATGAAATCTGACACCGTCTCGGAGCCGCCGGTTCTCAAGGCCCTTGAATTAGTTCCAGGGACACACAACTAACCTTTTGTGTATATTGTGTACTTAGAGCCGCAGCCCCATTGAAGGCCCGGGGGAGGGAGCGGGGAGGGAAGGGGCTGCGGCAGCCCCCGGCTCTGCCTCGCGTGAGAAGGACGATGGCAGCCACCGGCCGCTGGTGCTGGGGGGACTGGCCCAGCTAGCCAGGGCTGGGGAGAGCCAGGAGAAGCCGTGTGATGACCTCCTGGGTGTGAACGTCTTGTGTCTTCACCACGGGTGTCCGCAATCCAGGCAAAGCCCTGGCCAGGCGTCCGGCTGGGGCAGGTCCATGCGTGTAGGGCTGGCTGGGTGCCTGGACGGCTCGAGCCCTTTGTGGAGGGGCATTGGGAAGTCTCTGGGGGTCTCTGGGCAAGCTGAGCTCTTCCACCCCAGCCCCTCCGCTCGGGAGCAGGCAGTGCCTCGGGGCCCGCAACATGGATGTGCCAAGAGCTTCCTCCTGCTGCCAGGTTGTAGGGAGGTCTCCTGCGAGGTGCAGGAACCTGGGCCCCAGCGCTGGATGCACGCGGCAGGGGGTCGGGGCTACCAAAACAGCTGCTCCGTGTAAGTTCACTGTGCGACGCAGGCCGTGGAGGGGCCCTGGCATGGAGAAGAGAAGCGAGAAGGTGCTGTTCGGTGCCTTGCACCAACCCTCGGGTTGGCATCGGGAACGATGACGGTGCACAGAGCCAGGCAGGTTAAAACCCATCCTCTGTCCTGTGCTGGGAGCCCCGAGGCTGCAGCTGGTGCCAATGCATGGAAACCGTGGCGCCAACGTGGCTGGCCCCAGGGCTCCCCCAGCAGCGATGGGCACGGGAAGCCAGAGCGTGCAGGTACCACTCTGAGCCGTGGCCGCCGGCTTGTCCCAGCTCCGGCAGTGCTGCTCCCAGCTACCAAGTGTAGATGCTACCCTTAAGCCAATGGGCCCTGATCCTGAGCTGGTGCAAAGCTGTGTCCTATGCCATTAAAAGCAAGGCACCTTCTGCGCTGGCCACCAGCAAGGGTCTGACCAAGGCCTTGACAGCAGCGGTGCCCCTTTGGCCCAACATAGTCCACACTGGTGACCTCCTGCCCCTGGGATTGGGGGGGGGAGGGTAGCATCCTGGGCAGGGCAGGAGCAGGGTTTTGCAGGTGCCCGGCCGGGCTCCCACTGCATCGATTGTGCCCTCAGTGCTGAGACATCCTGGGGCTGCAGCAGGCATCTTGGCTGTTATTTAATGATCCTGACATGGATCCGACTCAAGCCATGGAGAGGGACAGAGGGTGGCCACGGGTGGGCAGGAGCGATGGTAGGGGATACCCCGCATGGCAGGGTCTGTGCAGGGTGGGCTCCTAACACGCGGGCAGTTCCTAAATGGCCCCGCTCGGCGAGGCTCCTGTCCCGCTCGGAGCAGCGCAGGAAGCGGGCTCCTCTCCCTCCTCATCTACACCCCACTGGGACACGGCCTGCACGGCAGCTGGACACGACAGCAGGCAGATGTGCTGCACACGTGATGCCAGGGCAGCGAGCTCCCCGCACCCAGGACTGCGCTGCCGGGTCCTGACAGCCACGGCCAAAGGCTTTGGGAGAGGTCTGGAGGTTTGACCCTCACGCTGCTGGCCCTCGCTGCTCTTACTCCGTTGCAGCAAGACCCGAGGGGTGCCTCCATGTCCCGGGAGGGGCCTATTTCCCTCGGCAGCAGGGAGACGGCGAGGCCTGCGTGCATCTGGTGCGTTTGGTGCCCTCTGCCGCACCCGTTCCACCTAGGTAAGGATGCAGCAGGGCGGGCAGCGTGCTGGGCCCAGCTGCACCCAGGGCCCTGCATGGTGGCCTCCACCTGGACTGCTCTGCAGCGCCTGGGAAGCAAAGGAGCCCGGGAGGCAGGGGGAACGGTCCAGGAGCGCTCGCAGGCTGCCCAGCCCCTGGACAGCTCCTGCATCCCCCTGCCCGGCCCAGGCTCCGCTCATCCCAGCCTTGGCACGTCCCGCCGGGCTGGAGGGAAGGTTTGAAGCGACACCCAGTGGAGAAGGAGCATCTCGTCCTGGAGGTATATCCATGACAACCCTGCCGCCAGCCTATGGGGCACTCGCCCGAATAACCACCACGTCGCCTCCCTGCACCCCTGCGAGCCGATGGTGAGAGCCTGGCCGTGCCCATGCAGCATCCCGGGGCCGTCCCCGCAGCCTAAGGCAGGCCCCGGCTCCTGGAGCTCTGCTATCTGCTCCTGCAGGTGTTTGGGGAGCCAAAGCCGAGCTTTCCTTCGCGCTCAGGAGGACGGGAACGGGCTGCGCTGCAAAGCCCGGGAGTGTCGTCTAACACCCAGAAGTGGGACGCTGGGGAAAGCCTCGTGATAAACTCGTGAGCGCTGGGCACCCGCAGAGCCGGTCACGCCAGCTTTCCACGGGCTGCCCCCAGCCCCCTGCACCCCACAGGGGCCTCGGACTCCAGCCCCGCTCTGGTATCGTAGCTGGGCCCTGCCCTGAGCCCTGGGCTGGGCCACTGCCCCGTGGGGCTGCCCCCCATGCAGAAGGTGTGTGCATCTGCAGGCAAGGTCACCCAGAGAGAGAGATGAGCCGGTTCCTGGGACTTCGCCAAGGGGCTGGGATAGCCCTGGGTGGACAAAGGCAATAACCCCAACGTGCGCTGAAGGGTGCAGACTGGCCCCCTCCCGGCAAGCCCTCCTCCTGTCTGAAGGGTGCAAGCACCCGCTGGTCCGAGTGGACCCAGGCGTCCGGGACCTGAAGCACCAACCCAGCCTTTCTCAGGTGCCCGGAGGAAGTCCTGCGCGTGGAGAGCTGCTTGTGCAGGACCCTCCACGGGCGGCGGGGGGTGGGTTTGTGGTGAACCTCCTGGAGCCGAGGGCTCGGCCGGGCGCTCTGCTCCCCGTCCTCCTGCAGCCTCGTCCCTGCTCCTCCTCGGAGACGTGGTGCTGCCAGGCTGGAACGGAGAGGATAAATCCCAGATGGGAACCAATTTATCTTGCGAGGAAGACTTGGGCGAAAGGACGTGGCACGGCGAGACTGTAGCGATCTGCTGAGATGCTGTCGCCGCCGTCTCACAGTAACACCACGAAGGGGCATAAAACATCCCGGACATCACATATTTAAAACATGACGGGGGGCTGCCTCGCCCCAGGGAATGGGCCGGAGCCCCAGGCAGGGGGGACACGCTGGCACAGCCCCCCAGCCAGGCAGGGGGGCAGACGGTGAGCTGCCATGCGCCCCCAGGCCAACGTGGGGGTTCATGCCTGTTGGTGCGGGAAGAAGGCTGGACATCTCCAGGCCCAAATCTCACCATTTCCTCACGCCCCACGGCTCCAGATCACTGGTGCTCCACACCCACTTCGCCCCGCGTAAATGGCAATGGAGCCTCGAGCCCGCTTCTGGGTACCGCACCGCCACGCGTGGCCCTGCCAGCGCTCGGGCCGTTACGGGAACCTTGCTCCGTGTGCGCAGCAAGGCTGAGCCCCAACGAGCTCATGACAGCAGGGAGCCGGCCCCGCTGGCCTGGGAGGCAGGAGGCTCTGCACCCCGTTACCCCCCTCAGCGTCCCGGGGTGGGGTACACGCTTGTCCCGAGCGCCGAGCAGCGTGGGCGATGGGCTGTGGGAAGTGGGGAGACGGGGAGCGGAGCCTCGGGGACTCCCCATTCATTTTCTCTCCAGGGAGCGGTGGGAAAGGCGGGGCTGGTGCACCCAGGCCAGGAGCTCTGGGGGACCCGTCTCTGCTGCCTCGGCCTGCAGCCAGAGACCGCTCTTGTGGGGCTGCGCTGCACGCAGGCAACGGGCACCTGCGCATGCTCACTGCAGAGAAGGTGGAAGTGTCCCGGTGTGTGCAGGTGTGCGTGGACGTGCTTGGGTGGGCACTGATGTGTGCAATGGCCATCGGGGTTGTGTGCATCCACCCTGATACCTGCCCCATCCACCGGCCGCTTGGCGGTGCCAGGCTGGGCCGTGCCAGCCGCGGGGGCCCGGCCCAGGGCTGCGGGCCACGGGCGTCGAGCAGGCCCGGGGCAGCGGCACGTGGGCGGGCGGAGAGGGGAACTACGACTCCCAGCATGCCGCGCGCCGGCGCCCGGAAGCAAGGCGGGCACTTTCCTCCACCTCCTCCTCCCACGCCGCTCTGCTATTGGCTGAGGAGGTGGGCGTCAAGAGCGCCGCGGCCCGCGATTGGCTGGGAAGGTGGGACCTGTTCGAGACGGGCTTCCGACAGCTGTCTTTGCGCCGACCCCCGCGATGGTGAGTCCCGGGCGCGCGTGGACGTGGGGCCGGCAGGCCTGGGGCCGGGACCCGCGTGGGGCCGCCCTGCTGCCCGGGGGGGGGGCGCCCACGTGGGGTGGTCCGTGCATGTGGGCGGAGGGCAGGGCACGTGGGTCGGTGCCCGTGGGGGTGACGCACGTAGGCAGGGCACGTGGGTCTGTGCACATGGGTTGAGGGCAGGGCACGTGGGAGTGGTGGGTGCACGCGAGTTGCACATGGAGGTGGCACACGGGTGGGCAGGGGCAGTGCGCATGGTTCGGTGCCCGTGGGGGTGGCGCACGTGGGTCTGTGCACATGGGTTGGGGGCGGTGCACGTGGGGGTGGCGCAGGGTGGTGGGTGCACGTGGGTTGCACGTGGGGGTGGCGCAGGGTGGTGGGTGCACGTGGGGCGGCACAGGGTGGGCGGTGCACGTGGGTTGCACGGGGTGGCGCAGGGTGGTGGGTGCACGTGGGGCGGCACAGGGTGGGCGGTGCACGTGGGTTGCACGTGGGGGTGGCGCAGGGTGGTGGGTGCACGTGGGGCGGCACAGGGTGGGCGGTGCACGTGGGTTGCACGTGGGGGCGGCACAGGGTGGGCGGTGCAGGTGGGGATGGTGGGTGCACGTGGGCAGGCGGCTGGCACGGAGCCCCTCCCCGGGGTGCGGCAGCGCTGCCATTAGCCCCGGGGTGGTTCGGGCGCGCTGGGGGCGATGCCGAAGGGGAAGGCGGGCGCCGCGTCCTGAGCCGTTGCCCCGCTCGCCAGGCCGTGATGGGGGTGCAGCTGGTGGTGAGCCTGCTCACGGCGAGCGTCATGCAGAAGATGTCCCCGCACTGCTCCTTCGCCCGCTGGCTGCTCTGCAACGGCAGGTACCGCTCACGGCCCTTCCAGCGGCTCCAGCTCTTGCCTCCTGTGCTCGAGCGCTGGTCCCGCAGCTCTGCCCGTGGCCCTGGCGCCTGACCCGCGGCCCCTGCTGTGCCATCCTGAGGTCCGGGCAGCCCTACCCACGTACCACAGCCCCTTCCCCAAATGCCCGCTCGCTGGTGCTCGGACCCCGCCAGGCCCCTTCCTTCCCAGCCATTTATCAGGCCTGTCGCGCCTGCCCCGTCTGACGCTGCCCATGTGTCCCTCCAGTCTGCGCCGCTACAAGCACCCGTCGGAGGAGGAGCTGTGCGCCCTGGCCGGGAAGCAGAAGCCCAAGGGCAAGCGCGAAAGGTGAGTGAATGCCCCGAGCCGCGCCGGGCCTGGGAGCCTGGGGGCATTTCTTGGCCTCTTGGGAGCAGCTCTCCTTCCCAGGCCTGGCTGTTCCCGGCTACGTGCTTCCCATGGCGGGTGGATGCCAGGGGTTGGGGCTCCGTGAACTGTTTCGCCGAGCATCCGTGCCCTGCTCCGTGTGTCTGGGGTTGGGGCTCGGATATGGCTGGTGGGCGCGGGGGGCAGCTTGGGGCTCCGCTGGAGCTGCCTGTGAGGACAGGCTGCTCCCCCCGAGCGGGGTTGTGTTCCCCTGTGCTGCAAGCTCCGGCCTTGCGCAGCGCTCGGTGGGCTCTGGCTCCGCAGCTTGAGCCTGTCTCTCTCCCATAGGAGGGTGAACGGGGTCTCTGACGACAAGCCGCTGTCCGTGCCCCGGGACATCGACCTGCGCCTGGAGACCAGCCCCATCACCGCCGTGGACGCTCTTGGTAATTCCCTTGGACAAGCCTGCGCCCCTTAATTCCCGCGCCGTGTGGCAGGGCCTGGGATAGGACCCAGGAGTCCTGGCTCGCTCCCCACCTTCCCTGCCCCGCTGCGCCTGTCCCTTTCCAGAGCCAGCCCGGCACCCAGGAGGCCTGAATCCCAAGCTGCCAAAGGAGTGCAATAAGGAGAGCCTGCCTCCCACCCCCTGTCCCACAGCAGGGTGCTGGTTGCCCCCGTCGTGCCTGCGGGCTGGGGGTGACCGTCCTTGCTCTCCATGCCCTCCCCCAGTGCTGCGCTACTTCCTCGAGTACCAGTGGTTCGTGGATTTTGCCGTCTACTCCACGCTGGTCTACCTCTTCACCGAGGGCTACTACTGCTTCGTAGACCCACAGAAGGAGGTCAACATCGGCATCCTGTGGTGCTTGCTCACCATCTTCTTCTCCGTGTATCCTTCCCCTCCCGCCTGGGCGGTGGAGCCCGGGCCAGCCGGAGGCCTCTCCCAGCGCATGCCAGGTCCAGGAGGGAAGGGGCGCAAGGCCCAGTGGGTTCCTTTCCCTTCGGGGCTGCGATGCCCCAGCGTGGCCTTGGACAAGTCGCCTCTGCAGAAAGGGAGGCGTCTCCCTGCCCCGCAGGGCCGTGTGTGCACAAATCCGCACGTGCCGGTCCAGGGCTTGGGTCCCCCATGACAGAGGCCAGCGCAGGGCTGAAGGAGAGGCAGGGGCGAGTCTCCCAGAGGCCCTGCAAGGCCGTGTCCTGACCTGGCCAGCCCCAAGCACCGTGGTGGAGGGTGCATGTCCCAGCCTGGCTGGTGCGGACCAGGCTGCTGGGGCCGGTGCAGCCACCAGGAGAGGGAAGGAACCTACAGCACTTTTCAATTAGAAGCTGGCTGAGGCTGAACAGCCTAATTTATGGACTTATAAACAGCTCCCTGACAAGTTATAAAGCTGCATAATGAGCGGCTTCCCCTGTGAGCCGGCTGCGCGGGCCTAATGAAGTGGATGCTTTATGATGTGCTAATGCGGTTGGGCTGTAATCTATGTGGGTGGAAGGGCACCTGGACACTTTTACAGGCGGCTGTAAAGCGGTGCCGGGCCGGCAGGCCGTTTGTCCCCATTGTAAGGACATCCGCGCCCTCGGCAGCCTGTCTCCTGGCTCGCGTTAGCAGCTCTGTGCGGCGGGGGCCAGCTGCCCGGGCCTCTCCTCCGCACGTGGGTGGCTGGGCACGCTGTGCCAGGAGGGGCTGGCGATGGGGGACCTGTGACAGGGCCCAAGTCTGGGGGCTTCTCAGGGCAGAGGGGTCTGTCCGGGGGAGACAGGGACTAGACCCGGACTCAGGCCTGAGTGGCCGTTCCCGTGGGCTCCTGCAGTCCCGGCTAGCAGTGATGCCCATGCACCTCTACCCGCTCTGGGCCTGTCCCAGGGGGACCAATTCAGCTCTGGCCAGGCCCCGTGCTTGCAGCTCTGCGTATCCTCCGTGCTAACCCAGCAGGTCCGGCACTCGCAGCCCTTCCCTGCCCGGCTCTGGGCCGTGGTGGAGGGACTGGGTGGTCTCCTTAACCCGTGGCAGCTTCTCAGCCCTGCAGCATGGACCTGCCACCAAGGTGGACCTGAGGCTGGAGCTGTGCTGGTGCAGCGGCTGAACCGCCCTGCCCCGTAGCTTGTCCTGTCCCAGGGGCAGGTGCTGGGTCTCCCCGGGCTGCGTTGCTGGGGGGTCGGGGCTCAGGGGAACTAGTTTCCTGAACCGCTGTGCACAGCAAGGTGTTTTTCATGGTGATGCGCCATTACTTCCGGTCGGAGGAGGGGGGCGAGCGCTCCGTCTGCCTCACCTTCGCCTTCTTCTTCCTCCTCGTCGCCATGGTGGTGCTGGTCGTCCGTGAGGACTACCTGGAGTTCGGCCTGGACTCGGGTCAGTGAGCGGCAGGGGCAGGGCTGGGGCCTGCAGACGGGAGGGCAGGCGGGGGTCCCCCCAGGGCAGCGAGTCCCCGGGCTGGCAGGGGATGCACGTCCCAGACCTGCGGGAGCTCTGGGCCCCTTCCTTTTGCATTGGGCAGCAGGGGCCGGGGCCTGCAGAAACGCATGTGGGACGGGGCAGAGCTCCCAGCTGCTGCGGAGACGGGGCATGGGCCGGGTGCGGTGCTGGTGGTGCCCGAGGTGCTCCCGTAGCTAAGTGGGATGTGCCAGGTGTTTTCTTTGCTGCTGGCTTTTATTGCTCCAAACGCACCGCTTTGCAGCCGTAGAAGCCCAAGGGCAGATCATCAGGCATCTCCTGATGCCTCTGGGCCTGGAGCCTCCACGCCCAACCCGGGCAGCCCTGAGCGGCACCAATGTCGGTTGCCCGGTGCCCCCGGCTCAGCAGCCTCTCTGCTCCCTGCAGGACTCAACAACGTCAGCGATAACCTGGAGGTTTTCCTAAAGCACCAAGGATGGGAGTGGACGTAAGTGCCTGGCCAAGCCCGTGGCGGGAGGGAGGGGGTGACGTTCTGGTCCCACCATGGAGGCGGCAGCTTGGACCCACGGGCATTTCCCTCCGCAGCATCCCTGTCACCAAGCTGACCTTCAAGCTGGGGCTGGTGGCGCTGTGCTCCTTCCTGGGCGCCTGCCTGACCTTCCCGGGGCTGCGGCTGGCTCAGACCCACCTGGACGCGCTCAAGATGGCAGCAGACAGACCCCTGACTCAGTTGCGTGGCCCAGGGCTGGCTGGGCTGGGAGGAGGTGGGCAGGGGGCTGCTGCCCTGGTCTCTGCATGCAGCAGTGTGGTGGGGGGGGGGTCTTCCTCGCTACCCCCACCCCAGAGATAGCTGCCACGTAGCAGCACTAGCCCACTGGCACTGGGGGGGCTGGGCCGCCAGAGAGTAGCGGGGAGATTTAAGTGGGTTGCTCAGCCATGCTGCTGGAGGGGGTGAGGGTGGGGGCCTTCAGCTGGGAGCAGGGGGTAGGGCTGGGTGGCACTGACCATATGGGCTTTGTCCCTGGAATGCCTCCTCCCTTCCCTGAAACGCCTGGGCATGGGCATGGGCATGGGCATGGGTGGAGGATGGTGGCTTCTGCCTTCGCGGGGAGGAGGTTTGGAGCTCACAGGGCAGAAGCAGGGGAAGCAGGGCTCTGACGGTCTGGTCCTCCCCTCCCCTTCCCCGGCAGGATCCTGCTGCACGCCAGCTTCCTGGCACCGCTGATCGTGCTCATCCTGTGGGTCAAGCCCATCTCCCGGGACTTCCTGCTGCACGCGCCCATGGGGAAGCAGACCGTCCAGCTGTGAGTGCCCGCGCGGGCAGGTCTCTTCCAGCTGCACAGGCTCCAGCCCATCGTCGTGGCTGTGCACGGCGGCCTTGCCCTTGCCCTTGCCCCAGCGGTCCCGGGGCTCTGTGATTTCACCCTCCCGCTCCCCTGCCAAGTTGCACCACCAGCCAGTGGCCAAGAAAGCAGAGCCCAGGAGTCCTGGTGTTCGCCCTGTGTGACGGCACCTGCAGCCCTGGTCCCTGGCTCTCAGTAGTCCAGGCTCTCAGTCTCTGCTGTGCCAGCAGTAACGTCCCTTCCTCTCTGGAAGCAATAAGGGTGCCCACCCGAGCCTGCCTGCTGTGCCTCTCCCCGTGCAGCCAGCCCCATCTCAGCCGTGCCCCTCGAGGGCTGGTCCTGCCCCCAGGGGTGGTTTCCGGCCAGCTGACGGTGTCCTGTCTTCCCGCCCAGCATGTCGGACACCGCCTACAACTCAGCGCGGCTCTGGACCATCGTGTGCCTGTGCCTGCTGCGTCTGGCCATGGCCCGCTACCATCTGCAAGCCTACCTCGGCCTGGCTGAGCGCTGGGTGGAGCAGATGAAGCGGGAGGCAGGGCGCATCTCTGTTCTAGAGATCCAGCGCAAGGTACGGGGCAGGGACAGGCGGGCGCGTGGCCTGGACAGGTGGGTCCCACGTGCTTGCCCATCTCCGGACCCGTTGGGAACCGCCCAGCCGCCCCGTCTTCTGTCAGGGGAGCACTTTCCTGGGCATTGGATGCAGCATGCAGGGCAGGGAGTGGAGCTTGGCCCCCACATCCCATCTGTGCTGTAGCTGCTAGGCCGTGCCCTGTTGGCCCTGCCCTCTGCCCCAACGTGCTCTCTGCCCCCAGATCACGCGGATCTACTGCTACGTGACGGTGGTGAGCCTGCAGTACCTGGGCCCCATCATCCTCACGCTGCACTGCACTCTGCTCCTCAAGACTCTAGGTAGGGGCTGGTGCCGGAGGGGCCCAGGCACTGCTCGCTCAGGCTGGGGGTTTGGCCTGAGGACTGGGGGCGCTCCAGATCTGTGTGATGCCCACAGACTGCATTTGCAGCAGGCCCCAGGGCTGCACCAACATCCAGGACCTCTTTCTGCTGGTCTGTCCCGGATGGAGGGAGTTTAAGGCTCAGCCTGCTGCCTAGTGGCTCCGACCCTGGAGGGAAGGGGCTGTGAGCTCCAGCTCGTATGTCCAGGACATGCCCAGTGCTGAGGCCCTGCCTATGGGACCAAGGGCTGTGAATGGGCAGCCCACTGGGCTGGGCAGGTGTACAGGGGGCAGAGAAGGGACCAGGCCCTTGCCAGGACTGGCTGAGGCATGGGCAGTGCAGGCTGGTGCCAGGGAGGGGTGCAAAGGGCATGGGCTGAGCCTGACCCTGCCCCTGGCTCATCAGTGATGATCCTGTCCCTTCTGCCTGCAGGAAACTACTCATGGGGCCTGTACCCCGAGCCCCTGCCCGTCTCCCCTGCAGTGGACACAGCACCGGTCCTGTCCCTCGCCCCCCCGGAGGAGGAGGAGGAGGCCGGGGAAAACGTCCAGGCCACGGTGGAGCAGATCACGGGCGCGCTGGGAGCCCTGGGCAGTGTCCTCACCCCGCTCTTCTACCGCGGCCTCTTTGCCTTCCTCACCTGGTGGGTGGCTGCCTGCCAGGTTATCACCAGCCTCTTCGGGCTCTACTTCCACCAGTACCTGGCGGCCTCCTAACCCGGCTGCAGCAGGGCAGGTGGTTCAGGGGGGCCTGGGGAGACAGCTGGCTGGTGCCGTCTCCCAGTACCTCTGGCCTGAGCCGCCTCTGCTGCCCGCACCCATCTATCACCGTGGTGCCTGCTTAGCCTCAGGGCATCCCTCCTTCCGCCTTACGCTTTGCTGCAAAGCCCCACCAGCTGCACGGCCTGGGGACTGAAAAGGCAAATTGCTTTCTGCCCCTGGTATTCCCCTGCCCCATGCCCTGCAGCCATGCCATACGCTCCCATCTGATCTGGGAGCACTTCATGCTGGCTTGCACCGGTACAAATGCTCGTGCAAGGAGCAAGGGTGTGGGGTCGGGCCTGCAAATTGCCTTGGGGATGCCCAATGCATGGACTGGGAGCTGCAGCCCTGCCTCCAGCAGCAGTTGGATGGCATTTTTTGTCAGCACTGCCCCCACAGGGGCTGGGGGCTCCTGCCTCTGCTCCCCCTGTGAGGCTACCCTCAGGAGTGTGTGCCTGGCCGCCACGACAGCTGCACACTGGGACCTGGAGGTTGAATAAACGTGTGACTCCGACACGCTGCTAGTTCGGGTCTTGGTTCTTTGTGGTCCCCTGCCCACCCCGATGCCTTCCTGTTCTCAGCTGGGCACGGGGCAGGGGGGCAGCGGTGCCCTCCCTGTGAGCAGAGCAGCGTTGCTGAGTGCTGGCAAAGCTGTTTCATGCCCTAGAGGCAGCTGCACAAGTGCCGTAGGGAAGGAGTGCAACCCTGGCATGGGAGCTGCTGCCGGCTGCAGTGGGAAGGAGGGCAGGGACAGAGCTAGAGCCCCTGGAGGTGTCCTTGAAGCAGGGGTGAGGATGGGGGGGTGACACTATCTCTCCCCATCCTCACAGCGGGGCTGAGGGTGCTCCTGCTGCTCAGGCCCAGGAGGCAGGGGCAGTGAGGCAAGGGCCTGGGCACTGAGGAGGCTGGGGATGAACCAAGCTCCTGTATCTGCTCCTGCTCCATGCACTGACTTTGTGCATGGAGAAGCTGGTGCTTCTGTGCCCTGGAAACTGAGCCAGCAGCAGCCTCTGGTGGCCACTGGTTTAACTTCACACGCAGCGAGAGGCAGCAGGAGCTGTAACCACCTGCACCAGGTGAGGTGGTCACCCCATGGCCCCACTCCAAGCTTGGCCCCATCACCATCGATGCCCCAGTTCCCTATCCTGATGAGAGGGGGTGCAGACAGGAGCATAGGAGGACAGGGGCTGTCTGCCCCAGGGGCAGGTTCCCATGCGCATGTAGCAGCAGCCCATGGCTGCTCTGGCCCAAGAAAAGGCTGTGCTGGTTCCTGTACCGGGGCAGCTGCACTGGAAACCCCCTTTGCAAGGCTGCTGGGAGGGCGATGCCCAGGAGGCATGGGGCAGCTCGAGCCCCACAGGTTTCCCAGCATAAGCAGGGACCCATGACCATCCACTGCTCAGCCGCCTCCCCCCCCAGAGATGCAGGCCGGGGAACACCCCAGATGCCAGAAGTTTAAGGCCTTCCCACGTGTTTCACTGTTTTCTTCCAAATAAAAGCTCCCATTGATAAGGAGCCTTCCAAACCCAGCCCTCAGCAGCTTCCCTTCCAGGCTGCTCGCTGCTGGCAGAAGCGGCTGCAGGGCAGCTGGGAAGAGGCATCTCACTCCTGGTACCACGAGAGCAGGGCCCGATCCCCCTGCGTCAGACCACCCCATGCCTGGGGCCACGGCGCAGCGGAGGAGCACGGGAAATGAGGCGGGTTTTGTTTTTTATTAAATATACATCCTCTCTTGGCACAAATCATAAAATAGATATAAACATTCTGTAACAAAGTGTCTTCACGGCATCAAAATAGAGCTCCGGCTCCCAAGGAAGGCCATCTGTCTGCCCGCACACACGGGCACCTACGCGTGGCGGGGACACATCTGAACCAAAGGCATTGGACAGGGTTTGTGCTCGATGCATAGACCACACCGGCAGGGTGCGGGGAGGAGGGAGGGAGAACTGGACGCTGCAAGGACAGGACTGATTTTATTCACAACTTCCCCTCCCTGGCCCCAGCCGGGCCAGGCCACAACGCGCCGTCTCGGCCCCGAGCGGGATGGAAGGAACCGCAGCAGGCAGTTCCCGCTCTCGGTGCAATATTGCTTCCCTGCCTTTGCCAGATCTGCTCCCTGGTGCTGGACTTCATTCAAACCGCTGCTCCCAGGGAGATGCTGCGCCTGTCTGGTGCCAGCCTGGTCGCGCTCCAGCCCGGCCGAGACAAGACCTGCCCGAGTTAAGCGACAGGCCTATACCGCTCTGCATGGCCACGCTCGTAAGAACGACCGCCACGGCACCAGCAGACACGCCTTCGCTGCAGGCCTCGCCACACTTCCACCCCTCGCTCCCATCTGCTACGGCTGCTCCAGGGCGCCCTGCTCTCCCGTAAGCTCTCCATGCACCCAGACCTGCCACCTACCTTGCCATTGCTGCAGGCCTGACCACCCTACCCTGCGGCCAGCTGCCTCGCTCAAGCCCAGCGCTCCCGGAGAGCCCATGAAGAGGTCTCTGGGGCACATGCAGGAGCCAGGGACTTGCCTCCAATGGATCAGCCCCTCCCTGTATTTCCCTGTACCCCCCCCACCACATCCATTCTTTTACACACACACACACACACACACACACACACACACACACACGCGCGGTCTCTCCAAGAACACTTGTGTAAGCAATGGAAGAACACGGACGTTACCGTGACGGACAGGAAATGGCCTGTTTCTCAGCTAACACGGGCCTGAAAGTCAGGGAAATATTAGGCTGAAGCTAGAGTTTAAGATAGAATCAGGTGCAGCTGGGAAGGAGGCTCCCTGGGGCCAGGCACCTCCAGGCTCGCCCTGGGCGACAGAGGTTTGGTGCGGAGGCCTCAGCTGCCCCCTCCCCTCGCCCCACGCACCCCCAGGTTCCCCAGCCAAAGGCCATATCCCACCAGGCTCCTCTGCTCCAGGGCCCTTTCAGAATGGCACTGCCTGGGGTGGAGGGGCAAGAGAGGCAGTGCAGGGCAACCACCCAGCCACCTCCTGCGCCCCCTCGGTGCTGCTTCGCTCCCAGGAGCAGCGACTATAGCACAGCAGGCCCAGAGAGGAGCCCAGAGGGATCGGATGAACCCGACAGCCAACCGACTGTGCCAAGACAGCTCTGCAGAGCCCCAGCTGCTCCTCTGCTTCTCTTGTCACCGTGCGATGCTGCCTCCAAGGGCCCCATCTGACCACGGACAAGGGCAGCGTCCCCGCTGGGACAGGGAATGGCTCAAGTCCCTGCAGAGGGACAAGCGGAGCTTCGCCTGCATGGAGGGAGGCATCAGACTGTCCCCTGCCACAGACCCGTGGCCTGTGCAGCCCTTAAAACACCTGGTGACAGCAATCGACTTCTAAGACAAGGCAGCGACCGGGACGGGCGTCACCACGGCTGACACTCACAGGCAGACCGCACTGAGGCCTCACCTCACCTGTGCGCTGCTGTGGAGGTAACACTGAGGCCAACAAGCAAGCTAGCAGCTTGGCCCACCACACCACAGGGGATCAGGGTCTGGGCAGGCACCTGTCGCATGTACTCACGCTGGAAAACATTTGGCACTGGAAGTAGAGCCTGCTCCAGGAGCAAGCACAGAGACCTAAGCCAGCCAGAGCAATGCAAGAACAGAACATCATGCCTGGGGGCAGCAGGGCTCCTGCTGGAGTCTGCCTGCCTCCCACTTCATCCCCGCCACCTTTCCCCCACAAGCAGCACCCTTGCCAGACTGAGAAGAGACCTCCCCTTGGGCCTCAGCTGCCTGGAGGAGAGAGGTGAGAGGCCTCTTTCCAGCATAAGAGTGTGCAGCAGCCCCTCAAAGCACCACTTCGCAGGGCACTCCCCCCAGCTACGTTCAGACATGCTTTGGGGTCGGTTTCGCACTCGCAGCTCAGCCCGGCACGGGGCCACAGCAGCCCGCGCAGGACTCCCCAGGGCCGAGCTGGCCCCACAGAACTCCAGGGGAAAACTGCCAGAGCCCAAGCGAACCCGCTGGGCTGCCCAGGGCCAGGCAGTGCCTGGCCACACAGCAGGGTGGCTCTGCAGCAGGGGGTAAATGTTAGGTCAATCCCATTCATGCAGCCACCGCAGAGGACAGCGACAGGTCTACACCATGCATGCGCATGCACACCCCTACAAGATGTTTGTTCTTGCAGTGCTGATAAAGCAAGCCCGATAATACTGGTGGCGGTGTGGGGGATGTGCTTTGAGCAGGCAGCACCCCCTCTTACCTCTCTGGAGTCCTAATACTGGGATCTGCTAAAACCCTTGGGAAATGCTGCCTTTAGGGACATGGGGGGAGGCTTATAGAGATGACCTGCTTTTGCCTCCAATTCACATTCTGATTTGCTCCCACCCCGGGTGAGGACAGGCGCAGGAGCTCCGTGTTGGTGCTCTGAGCTCTTTCCATGCCAGCCGCAGCCTCTGCTGGCTCTAGACAGGCTCAGATGTGGGCTGTTAGACAGGCAACAACGAGACCACAACGGAAGTGGAAATGAAGAGGGGTGGTGGGTGCACACAGAGCCTTTTGGTGCAGGAGGCATTCAGCACAGCCTTATCTGTTTCAGAGGAGATGCAACTGCTCCAGTCAGCCCGGCCGGGCACTCACCTCAGACCCACAGCATGGCACTGCCAAGGCCTGCTTGCCAGACAGAGATTGCTGGCAGGACCCAGGGAGGGGCACCTCCTCTTCTACAAGCCGGGAGCCCACCTTCAGCTTGGTGTCTGCGTGATGGGCTCTGCTCCTGGCATCTAAGTGTTAAACGCAAGGAGGTGGCAGCCTACCCAGGCCAGGAGGAGCAGGGCTGTTCACCTGGGGAAGGGTTAATTCCACATAACTCAGAGGCTCGTTACAACAAGAAAATCATCATGTCAGACCTCGGCAGCAGCGGGACGTGATGGCGTTTCCTGCCTCTCCACAGGCACCGCAGCCCCCCTCTCCCAGTGCTCGGGGACAGAAACACTACCTCTGGACGTCCATGCGGTGCTGCAGCTTCCGGAGTAGGATCTGTGTCAGGTCAAAGGTCATGAAGCTGATTCCCACGGCGATGGGACCTTTGACCCAGTTCATGCTCAACCCTTTGTACAGGCCGCGGACCAGTCCCTCCTCACGGATGATCTCCTGCATGGTGAGGAGGATGGAGCTGTACGTGTGCCCTGTGACCCCCGCTGTCTGCATGCGCCGACGCACCACGTCCAGGGGGTAGGAGGCCGACTGGCCAATCAGGCCCGCGCAGGCCCCAAACAGGAGCCGCTCCACGGGGTACGGCTGCGAGCGCCCGCTGTGATCTGAGGATGGAGGGGAGAGGCGGAGGGTGTAAGCAGCTGCAAGCCCAGCCAGGACTCCTGTGACCCAGCTCCAAACCTCTGGCTTACAGAGTATCGGGCTGGCAGGGCCCTCAGGAGATCACGTCTAGTTCAGCCCCCTGTCCCAGGCAGGACCATCCTTGTCTGAAGCACCCCTGAACAGATGTTTGTCAAACCTGCTCTTAAAACCTCCAGCAAAAATCCAGGCACAATGCCTGAGACCTCAAACACACTCTTTAGTCTGCCCCGGGGAAAGCAGGGGTATGAGGCACTGCCAGCATCCTGCCACTGCAAGGATGGGAGACAGTTGTGCCAACGCAAAGGGCACTGCTGCAGCCTTTACCTGCGTGAAGTTTCTTCAGTGACTCATAGGTGAAGAAGCTGAGGCCAGCATATGGGATCACACCGATGATGGTGGGTGTGAAACCCCTGTACAAGGTCTTCAGCCCTTCCTCCTGAGAGATGCGGATGAAGACGTGAATGATGTTGCTGTACCTGCCCCGGAACAGAAGCAGAGGGTTAGCATCTGCACAAAGCCCCGGGGTGACTCTGCACTGCCTCCATCAGATGATACTCGGACCTCACCAGCTCTCACAGGCGAGCCACATGTCCTTGTGAGGCACTTACATCTCCTTTGGTGTGACTGCCATCCGTGCCCGGACCAGGTCCAGGGGGTAAGTCAGCATGGCTGCTGTCATGCCTGCCAGCGATCCGGCGATGAATCTCGGGAAGGGAGGTAGCGCTCTGCAGTGAGGGGAGAGAACGGACAGTTCATGTGTGCATAGAGTCAGCCCTGCTTTTAACTTAGGCTCCCTCCACAGCGACACCAAATCCCCCTGGAGCTGGTACTAGGGACAGTCTGCAGGCTGCTGCAATGGCAGGGTTAGAGGCGCAGGGAACCCTGCATTAGGGACAGATGCCACCTGCCCATGTAGGAAGAAGCCAGGACCTGGGCTGGGGCACAGGGGCTGGGTGGCAGCTCTCCAGGCACCCCAGCCTGTTGCTTCTCTTGCAGCAGAAAGATGCTTGGTTTTGCCACCATCCTTCTGGCACCCAGGAACCTCCTAGCCCCACATGCCCCGCACTCACCCTCCACAAACAGCCAGCCAGGGGGAGTCTATCCAGGGCCCCAAAGCCAGGATGGGGGCAGCAGGGACACTCCTTTGTGCTCTGCGCAGCCCTGCCCTCTGTCTCAGTGTGTTACTGGGCTCTCCTGGCAGCAGTGCTCTCTGCTGAGCCATGTGGGGCATCCTCACTCCCCCAGACCTCGAACTCTCCCCACCCAGGACCAGCCCTACAGGGCCTTACTTTCCCTGGAAACCGTAGTAGCTGCCCAGGAGCTGCTTGTACTCTTCGTGTGCACAGAACTGGATGGCAGCGTATGGGATGACCCGGACCATAGTGGCCGAGTTCCCGCGCCACAGGCTCCAGATGCCATCATGGAGGTAGCTGCGGTAGATGAACCTGTAGGCTTCCTGCACACAATGGAAAGTGAGAGGGGTCTGCATGACTGTAACATTTCAACTGGGAAGGACCTAGAGCATCTTCTACAGGGGAGAGCAAGTCCCAGCAAAACAGTGCCCCTAGGCCCAACCCCAGAGCGATGTGGAAAGATGTTAGCCATTTCCCCTTGCTCCCCCAGTTGTGCCCAGTCACAACACGACAGCATCAGTTTAGGACACAAAAACCAGCTGCACTTTTCCTACAATACATGCTGAAAAGGAAAAGAAAAGCTGGAGATGGCAGGTCTTTGGACTCAGCCCCTCAAGGCAAGGTTGCCCTGAGGTCTGTGCAGCTCACAGCCCTCAATCAATATTCTTGGGGCAAACTGGGGGAAAAAAGCAAACTTTGGTTGATGGACATTAGCAGGCTGCACTGGGCACACACAGCACTTTGCAAGCCTGTTGGAAAGCATCTGCCCAAAGTCACACTTGCAGTCTCTGAACCAATTCCAGTCAGCTGGGAGAGGAAGGACAGGCATCGGGGACTGGGCCTACCCAACAGAGCCCAAGGAACTCCCACCATATTATTTAGGTGCCTCTGCAAGACAGAGGCAGACAAGGTTCCTTGGGTGAATTTGATATCTTTTATTAGACCAACCCAAATGGTTGGAGAATAGTTATTAAGCAAGCTTTCGGGTTCAAAAACCCTTCTGCAAGACAGAGGCATGAGTTGAGGACTGGGACCCCTCTGAACAGTGGGATGGGCACAGGCATGCCCAAGATAGCTTCTGCCTGGAGGAGTGTTATAAATAACCTTCATAATATCTTTACAAGGCTTTTCCTCAGTGCTCTTTCCCTATAAACACTGCCAATAAAACTCAGGCAGGACAGTTAAATACAACAGAGAGCCCTTTTATTACTATTGCTACCGTTAATCAAACGCTTCGGGTCACCAGGAGATGCACACGGAGCCTCACCTTGGCAGAAAATCTTTTTGAAGACACTAGAAAAAAAAAAAGGAGGTGGTGGTGAGGGCTGGGACTTGCTGCACACAGCAGTGGCAAAGATCAGATGGGCGTTCTGCTCAACAAACAGAAGAAACCAGCCCCGGCGGTAACTGAAATTGTTTCTCTGGGCCTTTCCCCCAGTTCCAAATCTCCAGGCCACCTCCCAGCAGACAGAGCTCCGTCCTCTGCCAGCACTGGCAGGTTGTTGCTTTGGGGAGGTGAATAGACCTGGGGTGCATAAGCCAGTTCTGTGTGTTAAGAGTGATGCATATGTAACAGACACCGGCACACAAGTTACAGAGTTAGGCTCACATTTTGCAAAGGACAAGGGCTCCCTCAGACTCCATGCGACAGGGAAGCTTTCCCCACACACGGCTCACTACCGGATCAGGGCACTGGTTTTCCAGTGTCCTTTCAAAGTTTGGACAGCTCCCCTCTGGCTACAGGACATGCACAGCGAGTGGAAGGGAGATTTCTCTGGTGTTTAATTCCCCCCGCAGAACTCCCCTGCTAATGACGCATGGTCTTGACCCAGCCTCTTCTTCAGCTGCTTTCAAATTCCTTGTGGTTTGTAACTCTTGTCTACACAATAGTACTGTGCAATCCTATTTTTTTTCTGCTGCTCCCTCAAGCCCCTCCGGCAGTTGGGAGCTGTGTACAACAAACACTGTGCTGCTGCCCTGCCCACCGAGGTCCACCCAGCTACTCACTCTGAGATAACTTTTATAGGCCACACGGCCCACAGCCACTTCCTCTTCCTTGAGAGCAAGCCACTCCCAGGACAAAACCCTCCCAGCGGTGAGAGACAGGGAACTCCCTGGGATATTGAAGTTACAAGCGGATGCTCGTAATCAGACAAGTGACCTCCCATGCAGTTCAGCACGCCAAACAAGCTAGCTGCGTACCCCATCTGTCTACCAGACATGGCTCAGGGCACTTCTGCTGCTGCCTTCCTCTGCTCACCAGGACCCATCGCAACCTGTGCACTCCCGGCTGCAGCTCAACAGCTTCCATGAGCTGCAATGCTCAACACGAGCAGGTGCAATACCATGCACAGCTCTGCCGATGCATCTCAGCCCTGACCTCAGCTCCTCTCAGCTGTGCTAGCTCTTACCTCCCCCTCCCCCAGCTCCAGCCTGCACCACTGTCCCCTGCTGCACCAGATGTGGGCCTCCGCTAAGCAGAGAACGATTGAGCCCAATCACCTCAAACAGGATTGCTGCCAAGGATCAGACTGGATTCAAGCTCACTTCATCCACAGTGCCAGGTCAGCTTAAATCTGCTGCTTCCGAAGAAGTCGAAGGCATTAGACGATCACACCCACCCCCTCTTTAAGGGTACGGTACTTCCTAGTGGTTCCTGCTGTTGCATAAGGATTTATTGGACTATACCCACAGTCTGGCAGATGAGCCCTGGACCAAGTCCTAATTCCCACTGAGGGCGGGAGAATTTGCTATTCAAAACAGCTGATGGTGTTGTCAGGTGGTCACTTTTAGGGTACAGGGTCCAAAAGGTCTGGCTTCCATGCCAAGCAAAGCCAGACATTCTTCCCCCTGCTCCATTGCCTCTGGAAGCGCCCAGTGTGACTGATTTAAACAGCAAATAGAGCTGGCTCAACCTAGATGCTACTAATCTGTAACAAGCCAGATGCACAACCCTGCCACCCATTCTGCAGCTGGACAACTCAGAAGTTGATTTTCCCAGTGTCCCCTGTTCCCTTTGCGCTTCCTACTTCCTCGCTGACATTTTGGGGCATTTCTCGGGGCACAGAAATGCAAGCAGTCCATATGGCATCATGCACCCCTTTGGTTTGCCTTGCAACAGTCTCTAGCACACAGTTGCTACATACTTCAAAAACCTTCCCCCAAAGACAGAGACGGGAAGAGCACACAAGGCCCATGTGCCCCTGCTGCCTTCGTTGTGCCCTGGGACCCAAAGGGTCCCCTCTTCCATTGGAGGTCAAATGGGAGCAGGATCCAAGCTCCTAAACCTGACCCTTCCTGGCCTCAGGATCGGGCACTATGATCCCAACCAGGAAGGAAAGACCAAGTCTGCTCTGCTTCGTGCAGGTTCTGGCCTTGCACTGGTCGCTGTGGCCCCCTCGCTGCCAAAGCCAGCCAGGGCCCTGCAGAGCAGAAAGTGGGGGGCTCTGCTCTGTCCTGGGTGCAGCAGCACTCACCTTGAAACATGATTTTTGTCCTGTCCAGTGGGGCAACAGCCGTTTTGGCCACGGCACCAGCCAAGGCACCGGACATCAGGGAATTGAGCACTTTCTTCTTCTCTGGACCCCCCTGGAACAACAAAGCACGTATCAGCATTCAGCGAGGTCAGGCAACCACTGCGCACGTCTGCAAAGGGCACGACTTCACTGCAGAGCTTGTTCAGGGGCACAGACACAGGCCAGCTTTGCCCACGCTCTGAGCTCCCACGTGGCCAAGCCAGACTCAAGTTGCCCTGGTGAAGCTATCCTCCACCCCAGTCCTGGGGCTGCAGTAACCAGGGTCAGTGCTAGACTTTGTGGAGGTGTGCTCTACATTTCCTGCCTTGGCCTGTGAATTGCTTTGCAATGCACGATGGAAGAATGTGTCTGGGTCTCCCGAACCCTATGCTCCCAACCTGCCAACTCCATTAAATTGAGGCACTGTGAGTTCTGTGCACATCACTTCCGCCGGCAGCCTGTGTTTTGGCTGCTGCCAAGGCACAAGGCCAACATGGGTATGTGACCCCATCCAGCTGCTGGCATTGATGCAACACCCATTTCTGCAACTAGAGACAGACAGGAGCAAGGGGCTTTTCCACTGCAGCTTGTCACCATGAGAAGGCAGCTACAGGACTGGGCATGATCTAATCCCACAGCTAGCCTGGGTGGGAGTCCCAGCGAGCCCCGCAGCAGAGCCATGCCCAGAGTCTTTTCCAGCTGAGATCAGGGAGGCAAAAAGCCATCTCTGGGGCCCTACTGGAATATTCTCCCAACCTGGGGCAAGGACAACTGGCAGGTCTTTGCTGCCTAAAATTCCCTGGATTAAATCCCCTGATCAACAGGGATTTAGGATGACCAGAAACTGAGGCCAAGGCCCCACAAAATAGAATCCCACTTCCCAAATGCCAGAGACTCCCAAGCAGAAACACAGCTCCAGGTTGGAGCCCAAAGGCAAAGACTAAATGAGTGTGGCAGGGTACAAAGTCGGGCACCTTTCACACCGGTGGGGTCTGTCCCTTCCATGCTTGCAGGATGAGCGGGTCCTGCACTCGCCAGGCTGGAGCCACAGACTCCCAGCTGGCACTTAGTTCTTTTAAACATGCACTTCCACTGATGCCCCAGCCACATTAACTGGTCTCAGGATCCTCGGGGCGAGGTGTGGAGGTTCCACGAGGGTGACGGGTGGAAGGGTTATCAGCATTTGTACTCCTGTCACACGTTCCAGCTTCATGTTCAAGGGCAGCTTTCTTCAGAACACGCAGGCAGAGCCAGGGAAAGCTTGGGACACCCGACACTAGGAAGGCAGCGAGCTGTGCTGTCAGCAAAGTCCAGATGTGTCATGGCCACCTTAGCTTCTAGTGGCACAGTTCAGACTTGCATGGAGCAGGGAACAGACTGCTGCTTACTTTGCTTGGCCCACTCTGCCATGACCTGACCAGCCCATCTCATTAGTGAGAATAACTGCAATGCAGGCAGGAGTCACTCTCAGGGTCCATCAGCTCGGGCTCTCCCCCACTTCTCAGCTGAAGGGAGGCAAAAGGCAGCCCCGAGCCTCTGCAAGCCCTGCCTGAGCTGCAGGAAGCGCTTTGGCCAGACAGGGTCAGGCAACCAAGGGCAGACACAAGACACAAGTCAGGAGCAGAACAGGTTCCAGTTGCCTCGGCTCTGCTGCATGCAGCCATTCGCAGAGGAGAGCTCTTTGAGGCGACCGGGCTGAGCGGCTGGCGAGGCTGCAGCATCACAAGTGCCAAACGCTGGATCCCCAGCTTGTCTCCTTCATGGTCCAGACCACTGTCCTCCAGCCTGGCTTATGCTACAGGCACAGTGAGGTGGACACTCATGTCCCTCACTGAGGCAACTTAGCCCAGGATCAGGAAGGGGCAGACAGACAAGCCCCCCAGACTAGCTTCACACAGCTGGTGCATTTGTCATTTGCAAACTCCCACCCCACACCTGTGCCTCTTCTGCTGGCTCGCTGTGACAACTGCATTTATTCAGGTACTCTGCCAGAGACCATCCCTTCTCCCCATTCTCCTGACACCAGTCAGGAGGTGACTCGGGCTTGCACGTTATCTTTGTCATTAGGATCCCACCAGCTGTCCCCACCTTCACGCCTAGGCTGTCTTCAACCTTTCTGCTAACAGCAGCTTCACAGGTGCTTATACTGGAAGGGTGCAATAATAGCATGTTTGCTGCAGCTCCTGCTGGGTGCCCAGGCCTGCTGACACTCAGGTTTCCTTTGCAGAGAAGCTAGCTGCCCACAAATCCACTGCAACCCCCCGCATACCTCAGGTAGGAGACGGGCGGCCACAATCGGCTCCACATTGTTCTGTTTGAGACCCACTCGCCCTTCCTTCACACCATTACCCATACCAGGCGTGCTTGCTAGGCGGAAGAGTTATAGCTCCTAAATTGAACACAAAACAAAGCGGCAGTTAAGAGCAAACATCCAGGTACTGCTCGTGCTTGCCCTGGAGCACAGCACGACCTGCACCGCAGGCCCCTTCTCACAGGCAGACCTGCTTCGAGGCCGTGTGTGCCAAGGCCTCCAGCACAGCAGCTCTCCCCCGTGGCAGCCAACAGCAGAGGCTCTGTCTACGGGGCAGTTCCCTGCTAATGGAAGCACATGGCTTACTATTCCTGGAAGTGGTTTTACCCTTTCCTGTGCCTTCATGGGTACGCTTTGGACCTGGGAGAGATCTCGGGTCCAGGACGCTGCAGAGATCCTGGATCTTACACAGCAATAACTCAATGTTCCCAGCTTCATAGTTTAAATAGGAGAAAAAGCAGCATCAGCAAGGAAACTTCCTAAAGTCACGTACAGAGTTGTTTTGCAATTAAGATTGCCACGAATGCCGCTGGCCCCAAGGACGGGCTCTCAGACACACAGTGGGATCTCAACCAGTCTGAGACCCTAAAAGGGGTCCCGCCAGACTTCAAAATGGGGGTTTCTAAACTGGTTCCCTCCTCCCCCCCAGCCCCGTCCCTTGCAATCTGAAATCTGTACCATGTAGGACCATCCTCAATCTGTTTCCATTCCACTTCTGCCCACAGGGATTTTAGCAGCAAATTATATCACCCCTGGCAGGGAGGCTTAAAAATAGTCAATTCCTTCCCTCCTGGCACGTTTCTTTGCTGTGACTATGGTTTTCTAACACCCCAGCTCTCCAGGGCAAGATTAAAATGCACATAATTTTCAGGAGCTAGGAATTAAACGCGACTTTGCCCTCTCCCACTGCTTGTGGGGAAGGGTCCCAGATGCCTCTCTCTCTGCATGTTCAACCTCCAGGTGCCCCAGGACAAGGCACACAGGGCTTGTACTGCTGGGTAGGGAAAGAGGAAAATCTAGTCCCAGCAATCCCTTCGAGGAGGGTGGCATGAGCAACCGGATCCATCAGCTTCCTAAAATAAACAGCCGATGCCTCATCTCTGCCACAGGGACTATTTTGATGATGCCAATGATGTGAGATCACAGCACGGTAAGTCACGGCAGGTTCCTTTTAGCCAGACGTTTCAAGCATGGCCGAGCGGCTGCTGGCAACGGGTGTCTGGAGGCTTCTCGCTGGGACACATGCTCTCAGCAGTCTCTGGAAAGGGTCACCCCACTCTTCACTACCGTGTTACAGTCGCAGGGGAAAAGGACGTCACATGCAACGAGCGGCGGCTGCGGCCCCTGACCTGCCCCCATCCGTTTAGCTCCTCAGGTTTGCCTATTTCTGATCCCCCGCTGACACAGAAAATCAGTTCCTTTCAAAAAATTTTGGTAAAAGTTGTAAGAGACTCAGGAGCTTTTGCCCAAGCGGCAGATTACATCAGACCATTTGTGAATAAAACAGCTGCCGAGGTCAGAGCGTCCCTCGGTGTTACAGCTCAAATGCCAGAATGACACGAGATCTCGGGACCCGAAAACATCCCATGTTTTGGGAAAAGGGGAGGGGAAGGGGGGAAATAAGGACCAGCGATTCTACTGAGTTACCGGGAGCTTGCTTTCCTCAGCCTTGTTCTCAAGCAAATTCCCCCCATCAGTCCTTACCCCACAGGTGGGGAAACTGAGGCACAACAGCCAGCCTACCCAGGAACATTTCTGGAAGGCCAATACCTCATTTAAGACTTCCCTAGATATCCATGTGCTTGTCAGTGCTTTCCACTCCTGCTGACCTATTTTATCACATCACTGCCATAAATCAGTGCTAGTCTTCTCTTCCCAGATCCCCCCTGTCATTGGGGCGATATTCATGTAATCCAAGAGACAAATCCTCTCCATATGCATTCATGCACAACCGATGTGATGAAGATCCCAGAGCCATGCACGACCCACGCGTTGGCTCTGAAGGAGAGCGAACGGGCAACAGCGTCTTGAATGCCAGACGCTGCCCTTGTTTGCAAGAGCTCACATTCACCACTCCCCAGATGTTCAGAGCAGGACACCCAGAGGGTAACAATTCAAGTGGTAAAGAAAGAAAGAAAGAAGAGACTTAACACTCCAAAGCAGACCTGAACAACGAACAACAGCAATGTATGCACCGAGAAGCCTGCAGAGAGAGACAGGATACAGCGTGGCCACATCAGATGGAAACTCTCGGAGTCATAAAGATCACAGGACTAAGAGAACAAGACAGCGTACCTCACAAGGGATGATGTTATTAAACCAGTGTCACTTTGTAAAATACTCTATTGATTTTCCAACTGCCCGTAGCAGCTGCTGGTCTCCTCCTCATCCCATTTCCCTAAAGACTCCATCAGAGAAGAGTGCATTTAAGTGAAAGTGAAAGCCACAAGCAGAAGGTAGCACCTTTCACCATCTCAGGCCCTGCCTCAGCAATGCGGGCCAAAGCAGCAACCCCCATTTCCCCCCAAGCAAGGGATGGCATCAATGACATCCGTGCTTGTGTCCACAGTATTACCCCGTGACAGTGTTTGCAAGCAGTTGTGACTCGAAGCTAGTCCAAATGATTTTTAAGCCAAGACAGACACTTCTGCATAGAAAAGGAAATGAGTAAGCCTGGGATGGTTTTAGCAGAGGTGCACGCAATAAGGATGGCATCAGCTAATTCAATGATCTTCTCCGCTAACGTGTTCAGAGATGCATCTTACTTCAGGAGCTAAGGCACTGATTCTGCAGACTTATCCTGAGCTCCCCCTTACACACCAGCAGTACCAGAGCTCCACCTAGTCTACATGCATACCTCAGTTCAGCACCACGGAGGTCTCTGCAGGGTCGGGGCTTAAGGAAAAGAGCAGGAAAGATGTTTCTCCCCACGTTTTCTTTCTGCAGAACAGCACAGCTCTCGACAGGGGGACTGCATGCTACTCCGGCTCATGCATCAGCTGACTTGTAACAAGAGCCCTAATGATGCATTAGCAGAAGGAACCCAGTTTCTCTTTAAGAGTCCAGCATGAGCTGGCAGGGCCTGACAATTGGGAAACAAACCTCAGTTCATTAGTAAATCAATCAGATTTGATCCTCAAGCCATCAGGAGAAATGTGGCAGGGAGCAGCCCAATATTTGCAGAGACCCTGCATCTCTCAGCACCTGGGCACTTTCGCCTATGATTACACACGAGGCCCAGGTAAGTTGGGGGATAGAGGAGGGGGATTGCAAATGGGTTTTACTTCCTACCGTATGCCCACAGGTCATTTGTATTGCTCCTGCCCCCTCCACTCCATAGCTCACACACACGGGCAAGGGGTTCGTTATGCTAGGCACTGGACAAACAGGTGGTGAGACGACTTCCCCTGCCCAAGAGACGTTACGGTGTGAAAGCAAAACTTTTGGCCACGGTGGGCTTCAAAGATTAAACAAGTTTAATCAGTAACACACACTGCATCTCTGTAACAGGACTCCAGCCCGCTGGCTGGAAAGTACAAAGAGCCCATTATATCTGCCAAATTTAAGTCCTAGAAAAGTGACTCCAATCTTTAAAAAGGGTAGAAAGGAGCATTTTCTCATATTCTAGGCTAAGGAGGAAATGCTGTTAACCCCTTGAGAGGAATAAGGTCAGCAATAAGGTGCAAAGCACAGATTTCCACCGAGCACCCTTGAGTGCCCAGCTGAGAAGTGCACGCTGGTCACAGACAACGTGGTACCCGCCTGGCTTACAGGCCGCATATCTGAGGGTCTTGTCACAAGGGTTTTCTTGGATTTGCCTTGGTAAGTGTGGAAGCCAACAGGAATCCTCAGCCCCGCGCGTGCTCCTGGACATGCAGCATGTTCTGTGCGTGTTAAGGAGAACAGTCCTCCTGGATTTTCATCTCTAGCCCCGCTCTGCGAGTATCCGAACAAACCATAGCCTACGGATTCAATTTACCCATCAAGTTAACCCTTTGCCAGGCCAGGCACTCTGCTTTTTAACAGCTCTTTTCTGAATTAAGGACAGATGAGACAGAGTCAGATCATAGAGAGGGCTCCCAAAGAAGAAAGCTGCACATGCACTGCTCCATCAACACTTTGCCCAAAAAGAACGGAGTCTCTCAACTCTGCAAAAATCACTGGGCTTTCCCAGGGGGAAGAACTCCTCCCCATGCTGCAACTAGACCTCCCTCCTTGGATGAGACCTTCAGAATCGACACAGCACCTTGTCACCTAAAGAATAAAAAGATTGACTCAAATACCAGCAAACCAGAACTGGCAACAGGAGGGTTAATCTCAAACTCAGAGCAGAGAGCTTAAAAGAAAAAAACTGCATTGCTAAAGCCACGATCTGCAGGTTATTAAGTGACCTCTCAATTAAACCTAATGAAATTAACTTGCCATAATTAAAACACAACCTGCACACCTCTCTGCTTTTGCACAGCTTGCCTGCTGGCGATGTCCTTTCCTGGGGCAGGCCCTAGGTCTTGCTCCGCTCCCAGGAGTGTCAGCGCCGGCAGGCAAGACAAAACAGCACCTAGAACAGGATCCTTCTTGGCCTCCTCCTGGCAACAGCTACTCCTCTGCTGATCAAGGAGGAGCTCGTCTTGCAGGCGGCTTATTCACTGAAGCATGCAGCTGTTCAGATGCCACAAACAGGCTTGGCAGAATCTCATTGCCTTTAAGCACCCCGATACTCTGAAAGCCGCAAAAGCAAACCTAGCCATTCCCGTTCTTACACTGACTGATTCAGTTAACATACAGCAGGCTGAGGCATCCAGCCAATATAGTAGCTGGTGGCTTGTCGTTACTGAAACATGCTTGCCCTACACTGTCTTCTCTTTATGTCTGTTTAGACTGGTACAAGACAGCAAAGTTTCTAAAAGACTGCCAGTTGCTCCACAGCAAATGGCAAAGCCATTGCAATGCAAATACCCAGCAGTGTCAGCGAGCTGCTTGCCAAGCACAGCAATTTTCTCAGATGTATTTACCTTCCACTTCACGCTGGTGGCAATGATGAACGTGTTTTGCAACGCCAGGCACAACGATCTGACAGGCAACAGCACGACCGCATGACTCTGGCTGCTAAAGGAACGTGTCCGCTCTCCATATAGTCGTGGACAAGCTTGATTTGTGGCAGTAAAACAAGCAGCATATCTCCAGTTTGCTGTTGCACTTTTCTAGCTGTCAAGAGTTTAACTAGATTGAAAAACAGGATTGGACACATTCTTGGAGGAAAGGGGCGTCAGTAGCTATTAAGCACAAGAGTGAGGGGCATGGCCTCTGAATCAGGGCTATCTGGACCTTAAATGCTGGAGGCTGCAAGTGGGCGAGGACCAGCGGAAAAACCCTGGTCAGACCCAGTTCATTCTCCCTTTCAGCCTCTGCCCCTTTGTGACACAGGAGACTGGGCAAGGTGGACCCAGTGTCTGACCCAGTACATGGCAAGGAGATTTAGGGACTGGGGGGCACACTTTGTTCTGGGACTGAAGCACAGAGGCCCGTAGACGGTGAAGACAGGAAGGCAGCTGATGCCAGGTCTGCAACACAAGCTTGCAACGTCAAGTGGAGTTGCTCAAACAACTGACATCCGTAACACACCTCCCCTCCCCGTATCCTAATACGGGGGGCTTCAACCACCCCACAAACACAGCTACTAGCAACACAGCGCAATTCGGAGCTGCAAAGGAAGTCTCCAACCTTGCAGTCAGCTGAAGCTGAAGAGGGATTTTGGAGGTGGGATACAATCGTCTAAAATTTGGCTAGGACAAACACTGTGAGACCCGTTTGAAACACCACCAGGGAGCAGCACCTCTCCTGAGTCTCCTCCAAGAAACCAAGCACAGGCTAGATCTCTTCTCCCATCCCTCATCAGGAGTTTCTCAGACTGGAAGCTGCTCTGGCAGAGAAGAGCAGTTCCTTGTGACTGTACAAACGGAGCTCCATTCCCGAGAAGAGCCTGGAGGCACATTTGTTAGGGAAACATTAGATAAAGCAGATTACACCTGGGGCAGAACAGTCTGATGCCAGGAAAGAAAAAAAAAAACCACTCGTCTCCACCAAGAAGTGCCAGCCTCCCACATGGCTCCGCAGCGAGTTGGCTCCATCTGGTTCTGGTTTTTCGGTTTGTTCATCACCACATCACTAACAGACATTGCCTTACATCACAGATACTGGGAACAATCAACTGAAGCTAAGAAGTCTTAGTTTGCCCCCAGAAGGAAACCGAGTAGTAACTGAACCTGATGGGGAGAGACGCGACAAGAACTGAAATCCCAGAAGCTGAAGTTCACTTTCTGGGGCAAACATCATCGCTTTCCCCAGGAAGATTTTCAAAAAGGCTTGACCAATCCAGAACTCTTAGTAGAGCCGATATCTTTTATTAAGCCAACTGAATAGCTGCAAAAAATCCTGTATTTGTAGGCTTTCAGGCTCATGTACCCTTCCTCAGGCAAAGGGGAATCCATGAACTTGAACCAAAGCATTCCCCAATGACATCGCAGTCAAGATTTTAAACCCCAAGGCATTATGTCTAAAGAATCCATGGCATTTTTAATGCTCATGAGATCTGTATGGATGTTTGCTTGTTTAATCGAACGCTGAAGACAGCATCAATGTTTCACGCAATAGGCATTTTCACTAGCAGAAGCATCCTGAAGTTAAACAGGTTTTCTTAATTCCAAAGTACAAGGCAAATGCAACTTCCCCCCTGCCCCCAACAAGCAGAGACAACTCCTTCCTTCCCAAGCAGCACAATAACTTAGGAGAAGAATGCTGCAAAGTCCTTGCATGATTCTAAATTATGCTCAATTGGAGCCAGACACTGAGCACTGGAAAATGGCTTTTTAAAAAGCCTGGTAGCAAAGCCAAGTGTGCTATTCAGCGCAGTCCAGGAGACCCACATTTTGAACGGAGCTTGGAATGCACTTTCCACAGAATAGAAAATCTTGGCAGCCCGGACCACAGCTGATTCTCTCGTTTCTAAAAGGAGACCGCAGCTGGGAGCTCCTCCACAACCAGACTGAAGGCCAGTTCCTAGCAGCAGGACAGATCGTAACTTTGGCAAACAGGGCCCAGGGAAAGTTAACCGATGGGAGCACCGAGTTGTTTTCAGACCCAGGCTTCTTCATCAGACAGCTATGGCAGGATGAGGAGGTGAAGCCAGTCTCCTCCTCATCAAGATGCCCATCTCTTGAAAGGCATTTCTGCAGAAGCGCTGGTGCAAAAGAGTGAGGCTAATGAAACATGCAAGGCCAGCATCCTCCACGGATGGCCGGGTTAATCCAGCCTGGTCCACGACCCGACTCCCCTGCCTCACAACCCCGGGCCTGCCCGACAAGGCAGATGTTTATCCCTCATTTGCAGTATTGTCTTGAATTTAAATCTCTGCAGAAAATGGGACTACTGCACTACCCATGGACTGGCGCTCCAAACAGGACAGCCCAAGCAGCTACTGAGAGCGGAGCGGACAGCTCTCTGCGCTATCCAGCCCAGTCCACGGAGGCCACCGAAACACGTTAGCAGCCTAACCACTACCCACTTTGTTGCAGGCCACTGGTTTTCAACCCATGGTCTGCAGACCTCTGAGGGTCCGCAGACTATGTCTAAGGGGTCCGGGAAAGAAGACTGCGATCAATCAAAAGCATGTGAATACCCAAATTAAAGGAGTCTGCACCAAAATGTTTTAGGGATGACCAGCATCTGATGCCACAGAGAAGGGAGATGCAGGGGAGACATGCACAGAGACAGGGCAGGCTCGCAAGTACCTACATCCAAGCGCCCAACATCCCCAGTGCCTACAAGCAGGGTAAGATCACCTTTGCCATGGTTGGGGAAAGCGAGGTGCGGTAATCAAGATGACAAGGGTTCACGCAGCACAGATGGACAGGAAGGGCTGCACCTTGGGCGCACGGTACAGAAAGAACGGCCAAGGTTTAGAGTGGGTCTGGAAGAGGGGACCTTGCCAGAGAGATGTCCACATCAAAGAGGAGGTCCAGCGATAGGCCCGCGGGACAGAATGACCAAAGTCTCTCCCCCCTGCCCCTTGTTATATACAGTTACAGGCCGCCCCTGTTCTGACTGGCAACTGCGTGCACGGCTGCCTTCATCCAGACCTCTTCTAACAGAATACCTTGAAACATGACCATGTCTGTCCTGAAGCTGACATTTGTTTAAATGCATCAGAGTCTAAAAAGATAAAACATTAACTCGGGTGTTCCTCGTTAAACCCTAGCCGATACGCACACATCCCTGCAAAACACTATTTTTCTCATACCCCGCAGCAGCCTCCCTGGGCTTTTCTGAATTTAAGGACTTGAGGCATCCAATCATTTCACCATTTGGTTTCTTGTGCCGTCACCCATCTGGCACTGGGTAAGCTTTTCCTGCGACCTTAAACATCCCTCCCGACTAATCAGAGAGCTGGCTCGGCCCAAAACCTCGACGTGATGGCACATCAACTTCTAGCTTCCTGCGTGACAGGAGGGATTAGTGGATTAGTGGGAAACCTGGGAACAACGAACTCCTGCCTTCTAACCCCAACCTCCAGGCTGACTTATCTTATGACCTTGAACAAGCTGTTTATGCTCCAGTTCACCCTCTCTGTGAAAGGGGTGAGTGTCCACCCTTCCCTGGAGAGTTGCAATGAGTACTTCTACAGTGCTTCCAGCGCTGACGTCCAGTGACCGGTGCCGGTTCGACGTGGCAGAGCAACGAGCCTACAGGATCCTGCATGTTTAGTAGCAGAATTGCTATAGGAAAGGGACCTTTTCTGGCCCAAAACTTGTTGAAGCAGACTGCTGCGGGCTTGTTACAGGACAAACAAGTAACCCTGCGCTCCTCAAGTCAGCTCTGGTGCCTCCCTTAGCCCAGCTCAACATACCAGGTACACCTGAAACAGTCACCTCCCAGGCATCCAGGTGGACTGGCCTCAATCAGCACATCGATCACAGAGCTGCTGAGGCGTAAAAGGTTTTCACAGCACCATGCCACAGCCACTGGCCTGGGGCCAGACACGAGCAATGCTGCATCAAGCCAGCTCTCCTTCTCCCCAGTGCGCCGACCCTGCCACCACTCTGTGCAGGGCTCGTGCTGATGTTATGGGGAAAGCATTGCGAGGTCCAGTGGAGACGGAGCGCTACGGCACAGCCAAAATGTCAGGTGGGGGCATGCAGCGCAAGACTGATTTGCAGAGAAACAACGGTGCATCCACCGCTCCCCGAGACGTCGATGAGATGCGCGGATGCTCAGCCCCTCCGTGAGGACACCCCTCCTCCCACGGGTTCAAACCAAACTCACGAGTCCAGCGGCTGCTTTGGAAAACACGGACCTGACTCTAGGGTCAGTCAACCTCAGGTTATTTTTAAGTGCATTCACTTTTCGACTGTTGGTCAGCCCCCCCCCGGCCCTCCAGCAGCCTTCACAATAAGAGCTCTCTTCCCTCACCTAAATTTCACTGTACCCACAGGCCACCGACACCTCCCGTTTCCTTCACGACTTGAACCGTTTAAGACGGAAAAACCACACGAGCATATTTCCAAAACATTCCAACCTCCCGACCGCACGAACCTCCCCAGGGCAGCCAATTGCCAGCAAAAGCCTGGCTCATTCATTCGAGAGAAGCTGGAAAGCATAAGGATGCAACTGTCTCTCCCAAGCAAGGGTGAACGGCAAACCCACACTTCACAGCTAGTAGCGAGCTTAATAGTTAACCAGAAAATGATTGTCAACAGAGTGCGGTTACATTTTTAACTCTTCGGTCCTATCTCCAGGAGCAACTTTGCTGTGCAGAAGCTTAGCATTTTAATCAGGGCAGGACCTGCTATGCCTTCGGGACAGCAGGCTGCATAGTCGGGCGGAGCTTGGAAGGACCGGCCGCACGGCTTCCCCCCCGTTATCAATTCCAGCATTTTCTAGGCATTTTGAGTTGCCGTTGCTGTCCCACCTTTACGACCCGCTCGAGCTGGTTTCTCCTCTCCCACGTTCAGAGGCCCAGCGAAGGCCAGCGGCCTTCGGTCAGTAATGTTTTGCTTACACGAGGCCTGGGAAGGGCGACTGGAATCGAAGCTAGCATAAGCGCTGACTTGTATTTTTGCATAAGAGGACGGACATACGACAGCCCGGGCTCCTGCTGCGGGACCCACGTACCCTTCGCCTCGGGCGAGCGGCACAAGTCACTCGCTAGCCGCCCGGTTACCCAAGGGGCAATGTAAAACCCCACTTCCCTCCCGCATTTAGGGTGGCTGAATGCAAACACCCGCGGTGGGCGGGAGGCACGCAGGGTTGACCCCGTGCTGGACTCGAACCCCGGCCCCTGACGAAAGCCAACGGAGGCACGAGGAGCTCAGCCCGCAGCGCTGTACGACCCAGAAAACACCTGGATCCTGCTCATTTGCCTGGAAGGTGAAACTCCCGGGGAAGCGGATCCTCTTGCAGGGCTCCGGGCTGCCGGGCACGCGGCTGGCTGCGCACCCCGCGCGGGGCAAGGACGTGCCGTGCGAGGGAGAGCGGTGCGGATCGCATCTGTGCCCTGGATGAAACGGTGCTAGGAAAGTCACTCCCCCCCCCGGGCACCAGCCCCCAGCTTTGCAGCCCCCGGCACCGTGGCCGCCAGCCCCCAGCTCTGCGAGCCCCCCACGACACCAGCCCCCCAGCATTGCAGCCGAGGACACCGAGGGCCCCAGCTTTGCAACCCTGGGCAATGGGCGCAACCTCACACCCCAGGGCCCCTGCCTCTGTCACCCCCCACGGCCCCCAGCTTTGCAACCTCGGACACCTGGATCTTTTGCAACCCCCCCGGACAGCAGGGCCCCGCTTTTGCTACCCCAGGCACCAGGTGCAACCTTGAACACCAGGCCCCCACCTCTGCATCCCCCCCGCACCCCGGGGCAGGCGGGCGGCGAAGGGGACCGCGCCGCGCACTCACCGCCGCCGGGACCCGCCGCCGCCGTGTCCCCTCCGCCGCCGCCCCGCCCGCACGGTACGTGGGGGCGGGGCTGCGAGCCCGCCGGCCAATCAGCGGCGGCGCGGCGGGGGGCGGGGTCGGAGGTCGCCCACCGAGTGGCGGCGGAGGGGAGACGGGCGGCGGCGCTGGCCAGTCCGCGTGGGGCGGGGCGGGGCTACGGGGCGCGGCTCGGTCCCCTCAGGCGCTGGCGGCGCCCGCAGCCCGGCCGCAGCGCCCGGCGGGGAGCGCCCCCGCGCAGTGCCGCGCCCGGACGGGCCGCGACAACCCGGCATCGCTGAGGTACGGCCTCGCCCACGGGCACCCGCCCCCGGCGCTGTGTCATGGGCATGCTGACATCGTGTGTCACGGGCATGTTGACGTCATGTCGTGGGCACATTGACATCATGTGTCATGGGCACGTTGACGTCGTGTCATGGGCACGTTGACGTCGCGTGTCAGCGGCACGTTGACGTCACGTCATGGGCATGTTGACGTCATGTGGGCGCATTGACATCACATCATGGGCGCGTTGACATCACGTGTCAGCAGCACGTTGACATTGCATGTCATGGGCACATTAACATCACATCATGGACACGCTGATGTCATGTCGTGGGCACATTGACATCATGTGTCATGGGCACGTTGACGTCACGTCGTGGGCACGTTGACATTGTGTGATGGGCATGTTGACATCATGTGTCAGCACATTGACATCACGTCATGGGCATGTTGACGTCATGTGGGCGCGTTGACGTCATGTCGTGGGCGCGTTGACATCACATCGTGGGCGCGTTGACATCACGTGTCAGCAGCACGTTGACATTGCATGTCATGGGCACATTAACATCACATCATGGACATGCTGATGTCATGTCATGGGCACATTGATGTCACGTGTTAGCAGCACGCTGACGTCGTGTCGTGGGCACGTTGACGTCGCGTGTCACGGCCCATCGGCGTTCTAGAAACCTCCCGGAACGAGCTGCGAGAGGACGGCCGTACCGCGGTCGTAGCAAAGCTGCAGCGAGGGCAGTTGAGGCTGGAGCTGAGGGAGGTTTTGCCCCTGGGAGGGCGGTGAAGTGCTGGGACAGGCTGCCCAGAGACGTGGTGGAGTCGCGTCCTGGAGCTTTTTAACGGCAGAGCCGTGGCTGGGACGATGGGGCTGGGGCTGGTCCTGCTTGGAGCGGGGCTTGGACTAGATGTGACGCGCCGCGGTCCCCTCCACCCTCACGGTCATCATAGACTCATGGGACAGCAAACCGCTTCCGTATCCCGGGGCGAACGGTGCCGATGCCCCAACCCGCTCTCGCGAGGGCGTCGCAATGCCAGCCCAGGAGCAGCCAGCTGCTGACAACGGCCTGCAACGCGCCCCACACGTTTGACCAACGATCCCAGAGCCGGCGGACGTGCCGCGCCGGGAGGTTTGGCTTCGTCACATTCTCCCGCCCAGAGAAGAATAGGTGAACGGCGGGGCTGGGCAGCAAACAGCTTCGTGGGGAAAGCAAAATGCTTTCAAAGCCCAGGCCTGGGAGCTAAAGACAAAACCAGGCACCAGCTCCGCATCAGCAAATTGCTGGGGACGGTCTGGAGTTCGGCGCTTGTCGAGCGACGCTGCAAAGGCAGATCGCTGCCACTTCCGTGTGACTTTCTGAAGGGGTCCAGACTGTTTTTCGTTTTCGGCCCGCTCCCGCAATGCAGCCACCTCTGGGGTGGAACAGCTCAGGACGCGGGGGAGAAACGCTGCATCGGCAGAGGGGGAACAGAGCTGGAGTTCAGCCGGGAGGCTGGTAACGGCTCCCTCGGTTCCTGCACCCGAGATAACAGCGCTGTGTCTGAGGGTCATAGCTCCTGTTTGCGTTTCCACTCGAGAGTGCCTTCGCAGACTCCCTGTCTAAGCCAAACTTGTAACCGGAGCCAAGGAGACAGCTAGGCTGGAGGCTACCGGGCTGCAAAGGCCAGCCCGTGGGCATCTTTATTTACCTACTATCATCAAGTCATTTATTAACAGTCGGAGCCAGCATTTAGGACTAAGGCTGTAGGGACGTCAGGACAGAGCTTAGGCAGCCATTATAGGGAGCCATAGCAGTTTGCCAGCCTGTGGCTTTTTTCTCAGAAGAGCCCCCTGCCTCCTATCCAGCTGTACTCAGGCCCATAAACCAGAGGCTTGTGCTGAGACAGGAGTTTGCAGCCAAGCAGAGTGGAAAATTCCCAGATCATGAGCCAGACCCCTCCCCAAGCCCGAGACTGGCTTGAACATCATGAGATTTGAAAACAACACATTTTGGAACCTACTGATTTGCCTTCTTTCGCTGGGGCCTTTCAGTCATACTTCCAAGCTTTTCTCTGCAACTAGGAGAGCTAGAAACTTACTTCAACCCCCGGCCCCCTAAAACCGGGGTTCTCTCATACCCCATGACTCCAAACCCAATCCCTTCTCGCCCACAATTCACCAGATGATTCGTCTCACTTTGAAGATCACTGAGACGAACTACATCGTGCCCCTTCCCTCATCTCTGCCATCTCTGTTCTAAGTCTAGTTGATTTCATAGGTGATAAATTTAACTTTCCACATTCCCATGGTCTGACAGCTGCTTCTATTTCCTTCCTCCCAGCTGGGGAATATGAGACGGTAGCTTCTTCTGCCCATCCGTGTGCTATAAGAATAGCCATGGAGCTTCCAAGCGGAATAAACTTGCCATCATCCAGCAAGGCTTTTAGAATGGAAGGGGTAAAAGTCCTTCGCAGAAGGGCTGGGCAGTGATGGGAGGGCGGGATGCCTGCAGTGCTGCCCTTGATCACAGGCGCAGGTCCAGCTGGGTGAAAGGTTGAGTGGCTGCAATGCCGTATCTCGCTCCGTGCTCCTCCCACCCCCCTCGCCTGTCCTGTCCTGTCCTTTGACTCACTGACTTTGGAATTAATGTGGTGGCTGGTGCAAGATGCTGGCCCAACAGAACCGGAGCCCAACCTGCTGTTTACCCACGCACATGCCAGAAAGGCAGGCCCCATCTGAATTCCTCCCTGCTAGGGGTTCATCAAGATAAGTGTAAAAAATCCGATGTCCCCACTGTGCTGCAGCTTTCCCCAGTGCTACCACAAGTGGGGTTTGCACACCAACAACTCCCCAGGGCCAAGGCACCACGCATGAGCAGACGGGCTGTCTCCCACCTAGCCACTCCTTGGTTTCTTTGCAGAAACTGCCAGTGAGAGGTGAGCCAGTTGTGCTGCTGGGATTTTTTATTGTGGCATGAAATCCAGTCCGTAAGACATGGACTGAGACCCCCATCCCCAGATACCCCAGGGAAAAATTCCTCTTTTCCCTGCTATTGGATTTCCAGAGGGCCTTTGACTAGAGTACCGAGACAGGATGTGCAGACTCTGCTTTCCATGCTGGGCTGGTACATAAGAACAGCTGCATTCCCACCCTGAGGGAGCCCCACATTTCCACAGTAGCACAAGTGTTCGATTGACAATGTAATTGTTACAGACCTGCATGATTCCTGAGTGAAGCAGACAGATGATGTGGCTGTTCTCAGAGGCCCCACCTCTGAAAATGCACCAGTTCCCTGACCAAGTCAAGTCTAAATAACTGCCCTTCAGATATGCATTTCGGAAGTGGTCCCTAAGTCCAGTTCAGACTCAACCAAAGCCCCTAATCTGGCACATCCCCACATTTTAGGCCGTTTGTATTTGCTTGAATTTGGTTTGCTTCCATAGTAACATCTTACCTGAGGTTGGTTTCTGCGTCCCTGCCTTGAAACGCTGTCAGAGCTTCTAGGCAGTACGTGAGAGTGTTCTCTCAGATGCCCTCTACCAGTTGGAGAGAAGGCAAGAGACCACTTACCCGGAGGGCAATGAAAGATTGATCTCTGTCTTGCAGGTGGAATTCGGCAGCTGGCTACTTCAAAGAACGAGCGAGGATCTGGACTCACAAGGACCTTCCTTTGAGTTGTGCCATTTTGAGCCCAAGTTCCTCTCTGCCTTAGAGATGCAGCAGGAAAGATGGTGAGTGTGCATTTGTTTGGTCTCCATTACATTGAGCCTGAACCAGGTACACAGGAAAGAAATCTAGAAAACTAGGAATAGCAAATTTTATGCTAAGACTTAAAAGAAGATTTGTTCACTTTTTATGAGAATTAGGTGCTCAAAATCCCTTATGAATATTCTCTATGAAAAAAACAGCTTTAACAATGATGTCTCATTGCACGTAGGTTGTATTGCATGTACACACACATGTAAGCGTGTGAGCATTTATATAATCATGATGAGTACTCATCCTCTTTAGGGAGACTGTTTTTAATAAGGCCCAGTTAGTCGGATTTGTTCCATCTAATAAACAATTAGACATTCTCCCCTCCCTTGTTGGAAAACAGTAAAAAGGGCTCACAGATGAAAGGACCATTAGGATCCCCCTCACATACCAACCCATCAGTTACTCGCTTCTGGAACAGTATCATATGACATCTATTTCCAAACGTGAACAGCGAGATTATAAAGTAAAACACTAGTCCATGCCATCGCCAGTCGATATCACATACTGGTTTGAAACATTCCCATAGAATGAAAATAGATACAGCCAATATGCTGGAACACCAAACACCATACTAAGAGCACAGCACTGGGACAGGAAGGGCACATTCATTCTACATAGCGTTTAGGACTTCTAGGTAATGGGGGCACAGAGCAGGATCAGGGCAAGGCCAATAACAGTGAGTTAGGGTCACATGGCATGGAATAAATACATAAGGGAACAGCCCCTGTCTGGAAATGGGTAACACACAGCAGAGGAGGAAAGTAGGTCTTCTCTGGCATCAAGTTGAGAGAGTAGAGTATCACATTGAATGTATCAGCAGCCAAAGTGTCCGCAGACAAAGGCATCTCCTGTACTAGCTCACTACAGCCTCACAGGCCAAGAGGTTTCTTCAGCGGTTCAAGGAGGCCAATGCAGTTTGTTCCAAGCCACTTTGCCCAGCAGGCTGTGCCTACATAGATGCCCAGAACCACCAGGGTTCCCTGGAAAAGTGGCTTACTGAGCCAGGCTTCCCTTCTGGCCTGTCCACAGCTCCCGAAGCTCCACTTTGCAGCCAAGGTCCCTCAAGGCAGCTTTGGCCACATCACCACAGTCCTGGTGCGCTGCAAGAGCCTCTGTGATCAGGCTCTCTGCGCCCATCTCCAGGATGGGCTGAGAGAAGTCCTGGGTCCGGGAGACCAGGTTGCGGATCAGCATGCAAGCCTGTTTCTGAGGAGAGAAGCAAAGGGGAGAGACATCAGCCTCTCTCCAAGGGGCAGGAGGCTGCCCATGGGGTATCCAAGGGCATACACAGAAGGGCTGGGCTCTGAAGCACTCTTCCAATACCACAAGCCCTAATGTGCTTTTCATAGCAAAAGCTCAGGTCCCAGTGCGTGACAGCCTTGGCCACAAGAAAAGCAGTCGCTCTGTCCTGAGGCTCACCCTTCAAACCCAGATCGGCAGGAATGCCAGCCAGCTGCCCAGGATTCTGGGACTGCTTCCCTAGGGAGCCCCATCATTTTCCTCTTCCACAAGGGCAGATGCAAGAGGCAGGACAAAGGCATAGAGATTTACCCAGAGGGTTAACTCCTGTTTAAAGCAGCCCACCGATGCCACCCCAGCATGGAACCCAAGTGACCCAGCACAACGTCAGAACTCCAGAGCAGCAGCCCTCAGACAAGGGACGCCAAGCACTGTCTAAGGACGCTGGACGCACCAGTCCTACACTACAGCCCTGAGTAGCTACTCAGTTAGTCTGCACCACCTCAGCAGGGAGCGATCAACCCCCCACCCCACCCAATTCATGCAGGGCTTGAGGGCAGACTTTTGGCATGGGAAGAGTTAACACCCTCTGGCACAGACAAGTTTTATTTAGAACGTGTTAAATAGGTAAAATACTTGGGAGAGCTGCAGAGCAAGCTCAGGCTCCCACAGGGCTTGGCAAGGGAGAGCTGGGGCTGATTATTTGCTATGCACATGCCTGACTCAGCCTTAGGGGACAGGCAGCAGCTCATCTCTCCAGAGACCACCTCCAGAGCAGTGCTGGCCGGCTATGGAAAGAGGCTCCCCCCACACCCCTCAGCCTTAAAGGACATGAAACTTTAAAGTAGCTGAAAGTGTGAGGAGGCCCCAGCTGAGCTCAGACCAGCTTAGTCTAGGAGGTAGTGTTGGTGAAGAATACAAATGCAACAAGCAAGTCACTGGGACCGACTACAATCCTTGGACAGTGACCAGCAAGAATCTGCAGTTGAACAGCTTGGAGAGATGAGCGGATGCTTGTCAAAGAGCTACAGAGCCACCAAGTCTTTCATCACCCTCCTAACAGCTGCCAGGGGAGGCACAAAAAAACCCAGTGAAAAAGTGAACTCAGAAGACCCCTGGTTCCAGATTAGCAATTGAGAGCCCCAGTAATTGAGATACCTGCACAGTCACTTCTCTTGGATGTGCCTTCATGGCTTGCAGAGCTGCCAGGGCTCCTCCACCCTCCATGATGACTTTACAGTTCTCTGGCTTGCGCAAGGCCAGCATGCACAGGGCTGCACACCCCTGCTCGCAGATCTGGGAGTCCGAAAGGAAACAGGTGTCAGTGGCTGATAAAGCTACTGTTGGAAAAAGAAGTCACCAGAGGCAGAACCCTGTTGCCCTTCCCCACCCTGACCTCAGGGAACTTCACAGGCAATGAGGGGCAAAGCTGAGTGCCAGGTGGGCTAGTCACCCATGGATGCAGCAAAGCCAATTTTCCAAGTGAGCTGTACTGGGCTGCTGATGAGATGCATCCAAATAATCAGCCTAGACAACAATGACCTTTGTGTACCCACAGAACAGCATGGCTGACATCTCCTCGCACCACTCCCACCAGCTGATGAGGGAGGGCACGCTGTACTCTGGAGTCCACTTACCCGTAAGAGGGCTGACCAGCTTAAGCGAAAGGGGAACTGATAGTAAGACTGTTCTGCCATTAACAAAGCCAAGTGTCAGGTGTTGGTTTTACACAGATGTTTGTTTTAAGCAGCCATCAAATCAGAATGATTTTCAATAACAGCTGGATTTAAATTGCTGAGTTGGAAGGTGAAAGCCCTGTATCCAATTTCCAATCATTTTGGCTACCTGACATCCTAGTACAGAATAAAACTGTTAATCGATGCCGGTCACAGCATGCCTTTCATTAGTTGAGAGCACGTGAATGTTCAGGGGTCTGGCAAGTGGCTTGTTACGCTGCCCATGCTGGGAGCAGAACTGTACTTGATGTGCGACAGCAATTCAAGTGTAGCTAGCACTGCTCTGCTCCCAGCATGTTCAGGCTTTATTCTAAGTCAAAAGTCATTTTGGGGATTAAAGTGATGCTACCTAGGGGAGGAAAAGTGAACTTAAAACCTGATCTTCATGCCCGGCCACAGGCCCCCAGGCCAAGTCACCATGAGCACACATGCTTTAGCATACCTGGGGGTTGGCAAGGTGATGGTTCATAGCCAGCACAATGAGATCTGTTCCTCCAGCACTGATGATGGCATCTTTCACATCGTCGTTGCCTGCGATGGCCCGGACTGCGCTCAGCACCTGTTTCACCAGCTCCTGCATCCAACAAGAACAAAGTACAGCCCAGGGAGGAATGCATACTACATGCCCCTTCTGCAAGATCACAGCTACACAACCTGAATGGCAACACCCCTGAGAAATTCCGCACCCCTGCCTGTAGGATACAACTGCCTGATGAGCCACGTTGTGTCCAGAACTCCCACCCCTCACAGGTGAGAAGCAGTTTTCGTGTAGCTTTGGAAAGGAGATCCAAATTGCCCTGCTTACAATGGCTGAGGCTTTCAAAGATGCCCAGAGGAATTGAGCACACAAATCCCATTCAAATTAAGTGGGACTCAGATAGCTGCTATGAAGAAAAGACTTCTGGCTCCTCTAGGAATGAGGCAGCTTATTTGCGCATTTGGGAGGGTATCTGAGCTCCCTGCTTGACTAAAGCAGCACATGCAACCTCATGCTAGGTAACAGTGTCTGTGACAGGTACCAGGATAATCACCAATAACATGAGGGTCAGCCCTCACTGGTGACCAGCATGTCTAATGTTTGCTCACATCTGGAAAACAATGAAGAAGGAAAAGTGCCACAGGAATGTAATGCAGCATAGCCACCATCCCCAGGGTGCTCTGAGACAGGCAGCCCCTGCACCAGAGAGGGACCATACCTTTTGGTCAATGCAATCAGCCAGCAAAGACACCATGAAATTCAAGCCTCCGAGGTCCACGATCTCTTGACAAAACTCATTCCGGACAGAAAGACGCGAGAGGGTTGCACACAGCTCAGTGAGAACACTGGAGTCCTCTGGGAATGCTGCACAGGGAGAGAGATAAGCCAGGGAAATAAACAGGGGACAAGAGACAGGGTTGGCTGGGTCAGGGAGTATCACATGCCTTTTAGAAAAAGAATTAAGCAGGATTCTTCAGTGGGTTTCAGTCCAGATGTGAAGGGGCAAGCACTCGCATTCCAGGGTTCCCCACACCCCAACACTGGCTGGCACCCATCTCTAGAGAGACTGTGGGTTGAATAAGCCATGGAGCCTGAATGCACCTTTTACTCAGTGAAGGCCAAGCCTGAGACATGTTGTCTGGACCAACACGCAGGATAAACCTGAACAGCCATCCTGAGCTGAACTACTGCTCTCCAACCAGGCAGGCCGCCAACTCTGGAAACAGACATCCCAGAGAGGTGATGACGTTTGCTGAAAGTCTTGCATGGTCACCAGGGAACAGAAGCTAGGACTCCTGATTTAGTCCCCTGCTGTGCCAATTGCCCCAGCACAAAACAGGAACATCTAGAATTAAGCAGCACGTTCTTGAGCTAAGGGAGCAAGGAAGAGCTGAAAAGGGTTGGCAGCAGAGGAATTACTCCTACCTTTGGCAGCCTGTATGAGGATCTTTAAGCCATTGTTCTCTGCCACAATCATCCTGGCATGATCATGGGCATGGCCAAAGGGCACACGGATGTCATCATCAAAGGTCATGATCCGCAGCGCTGAACAAGCCTCTCGCACCAGGCTGGCGTGGTTACCATGCTGGACAATAGCACTGGTCAGCAGTGGCAGGAGGCCACCTTTCACCAGGTCCTGGCGGTTCTGCTCATGTTTCAGACAGGCATGTCGGACACATCGAATTCCCGCAAGCATCATTTCAACGTCATCTGCTTTTTCTTTCAGGGTTTGCAGCAGCATCTTCTGGCCAGCAGAGTCAAGCAGGTCAGGCTGCCCCTCCATGAGAGCAGACAGAGCCTGGAGGGCCTGGAGCATAGTGCTTTCATCTCCCGAAGCAAGCCTACAGGCAGAGAGCACCACAGGATAGGCACCTTTCTGCCCAGCCAGGTAGCGAGAAGCCAGCTGCTCTTTGCACTGCTTGCTCAAGCTTGCCAGGTGCTTACCAGCTACACCGAGTTCAGAGTCAGCGATGGATTTCCTGAGGAAATCTAATGTCTAAAGGAGGAGAATAAGGGTTACTGTCCTCCTAGATCACATGGGAAAAATGACCCACTGCACAATCAGATTTGCTTCTTTCGAACCATCTTCTCCCTCCCCTTTTAAATTCAAAATGAATCGGCACCAAGGAACACCAGCCAGCCATGGAGAGTGATGTTCTGTCTTTGTGCACAGAATGGAGTCAGAGGCAGAACAGGTTTCCCTGCCAACATGTCCCACTCAGCCCTCTGTCCCTGTGGAAGCACCTGATCTAAAGATGGCTTTTGTGTCATGGACCAGCACACGCATTAGACTCAGACTGAGGCATGTGTCAACTGATACTCTCTGCTAACCCGGGCTGGGCTGGGAGGGAGGAGTGGAGATGAAAGGCTCCACAACATGTCACCAATCCTCACAACAGCCACTGACCATAGTGGCAGAGCTCATTAAAGCAGGCTCCCCTTCTTCGCAGCCAGAGAAGAGGCTGCTTGGAGGCTATTCACAGCACTCCCTGCTGCTGCCAGCCAGGATAGTACTCTGCACTTATGTTGCCCCCCCACTTTGAGTTGCTCCAGGAGCTGACTCAGCACAGGCACCCCTCATTTGGCGGGTAAGGAAGCTAGAAGTGCAGAGGGATAAGCCTGCTCTTGGGAGGCATCAGCAGAACTAGAAGGGGAGGCAAACCTGCTGATTCCTGGCACTGTATTCAAATCATGCTGCTGACCCTGGGGGGCAACACTCACTTCATTTTTTCCTACCTGCAAAATCTCGTGCTTTTGCTCCTCACTGTTTTCAGAGGCAGGTCTCGGTACAGCTTTTACAATGGTACTCAGATCAACACCTAAAAGGGAAGAATGAAACAAGGTGGCTTTAGATGCATTAACTCTGGCTGCACTGGGGAACAGCAAAACATGGAGACAGACTAAAACAGAGCACAGATCAATGACTTAGGATGTCCCCCTACCCTCTGGAAGGGAGAGGAAGCCAAGAGAGTACTTTTGTTAAAAACCTGGTCACCTCTGGCTAAGTCTAACCTGAGGAAAGTTGGTGCTGCCTCTAAATCCCGCTTTGAAATGCCAGTTAAGGAAGGTTTTTCTATCCTGGCCCCTCTGTAAAACCCTGATGTTTATTGTAAATCAGTGATGCTGAAGGTACAGCCCGTGGGACCTGGCCCCACGCTCTGGATCCAGCCCATGGACTGGCTGCGCCCCACTTATCCAGCCTGCATGCTGGAAAGGCTGAGAGCCATTGCTGGAACAGATTCTGCACATCAATATGGGCCTTTGATCTACACAAGCCAATTCCTCTGAAGAGCTCTGGGCTCTTTCAGACTGAAAGGAACTCACAAAGGACAGAAAAATGCTGTCCATTTTTGTCAGTTAGTCTCCAGCCAGAAGTACAGCTAAATACACGTCCAGGGATTCTTTAGCACCTCCAACTGGCCTCTGCTGAGAAGTAAGCTGACATGTCTGAAGGGTACCCAAAAGCTCAGCACAGACCCCCAGTTTGCAACATGACTAAACCATTCAAACAAGTCTGTCTTACCCAACAGCTGCAGAGCAAAATTCATTTGCAGTACCTTGAGATTCAAACTGCTCCACAGCTTCTCTCACAGCTTCTTCTGGATCCATGTCAAATTCTGTGATGTTTTCTTGCACCACTTCATCAAATGTTTCCTGTGTAACTCGTTTGGAGGCCATTTTTATTGTTAAAAGAGAGCTGAACAACTTCCTGACCTGCCATCGGGAAAGACCAAAATTAGATTTGTTCCACAATAATCTAAAGCTTTGAGAACTAACAAGAAACCAGGTAACCAGCTGTTTGCCAGAATGAAAGCCCAGGACATGAGCATGGCTAAAGATAAAAGAGTAGAAACTATCCCCCATAGATGAGTCACCAAGTTACAGAAGCTCTGTCATCTCTCGCTGCTGCAGAATAGCTGTCACACCAATAAATGCAACGAACACAAAGCTGTTTTTAGGTCAACGCTGCTCCATTTAAAGCAGAGAACTTACAGAAACCAAGGCAAGAGAAGTGACTTAATCAATGCGAGACAGTTTCTGTATGCAATGCCTGAAATGAAGAATCCAAGGGGCTGTCTATCTGTTTCTTTAAAGGATTCCAACATCGTCTCTGTAGTTTGCCACCTCATCAACTATATTTACTTCTAAATGTCATTCAGGGATTGAACCAGAGTCCAGCAAAAAACCACAGTAGAGAGCACTCCATTTAAGTGGATAGCATCAGGACTGGAAAACAATAAGCACTTAGTCCAAGTATGCACTAACAAACTCAATATAAACGACGTTCATTAAATACAAGGTTCCTTAGCTTGTTTCTCAGCGTGCCTTATACCTCTGATAGCAGCCTTGAATTCCACAGGACCCAATCAGTTCAGCTGCTTAAGAAGCCATGAAATCAATGGCTCCAAGTCAGCATCCCCCATTACGCACATTATGTAGGATTAGGTAAGAGCAGAGCAGAGCCTTTCTAGACTGGAGGCACCCTCGCAGAGATACAAGGCACCCTTAGTTAAATGCGAGACATCCCTTGGAAAAGTCCAAGCTTTTAGTTTTCACTCTTTTTTTTGATTAGGGCAAAAAAACGGAGCAAAATTTCTGTTGCCAAGAACTCGGGAAGCAGAACGCTTTTAACGCTCTGGATTGCTCTCTGGGTTCATTTTACAAGAAGGCAGAGCAGAGGTGCAGCTTTACAGCCTAGCTAAATAATGGAGGCGCAGAGGGGACAAGCCGTCACGAACCCATCAGAGGCTGAAGCAAACCTGGGTTCACAAAAGCGCGTGCTGTCTCGGTCGATCTTATTTAGCGAGTGTATAAGGGGGTGTCTCTGCCTGGCTGGTGACCGACTGCAGACTCGGGGCTCACCACCTCTCTCTGCCCGGTGAATCACGTCTGCAGCACCCCGGCGGGGTAGAGAAGGGGGTGCCGAGAGCCCCTGCCCCGGAGCAGCCTGTGTTTTAGGGGTGTTGGTCATAGCCGCGTTGGTCTAAGGACACGGGCAGACAAGGCACTTCAAGCAGATGTGAGATCTTTTATTACACCGGCTAAATCGTTGGAAAAATTGTTCTTTGCAAGCTTTCGGGCATAAGAAAAGACGGGTATTTGTGCCCGAAAGCTTGCAAAGGACAGTTCTCCCAACAATTTAGTCGATCTAATCAAAGATCTCGCCTCTACGCAAAGAAGCGTGTCTGGAGCGGTCTATGCGTGCATCGGGGACACACACAAGTAGAGAAAGCAGAACACGTTACATACATCACACAACTGCGAATCGCGTGATAGATGTAACACCGGCCGCACGTGCGGGGTAACTATGACGCTAGAAATATACCCGCCCAGGTATAAAAAGAGCCAAGCAGCTGCGCCCAGGCGCAGGCATGGGCAGGGAGGTGACAGCCCGCGGTCCCTGGCGCGGCCGTACCCCGCCTGACCTTTGTCCGTCACGGCTCGCCGTAACTGCGGACGCTCCGTCCCAGGCGACAAGGAGTGAGAGGCGCTGCGAAAAGGCGGTGGCTGCAGGCTGGCTGACCCCCCTCGGCCGCCATACGCGCTCCCCAGACGCCTAGTGCGCTTGCGCGTCAGCCAGCCCCGCGTGAGGGAGGTCGCGGACGCTCAGGCACAGCACGAAAAAGAGCCCAGGGGGCGGTGCGAGCGCTTGCGCACTAGCCACGCATGCGCACTGTAAAGCTGGCTCTACCCAGTGCGCAGGCACCACCTGCGCAATTGTTTCTGGGGAACCCAGCGACTTCTCGTGGAGCTCCCAGGACTTGGTGTGGCCGCTACGCATGCGCCGCGGGCGGCGTCGCGCGGGGGGTTGTGGGAGCTTCCGGCGTGGCTGAGAAGCGGCGGGTGTGGGGCTAGGGGACTTCCGGCCCGGCTGAGGTGAGGGCCGGGCGGGCGGGCAGGGCCCCTGGTAGCGGCGGGGCTGGTGGCGGGGAGAGGAAGAGCGTTGGGGGACGGGCACCATCGTCATCCTCATCTTCATCCCCTCCCCTTCCTCTGCACCTCGTGGGGAGCCACCTCAGCCCACCCCCCAGAGACAGGGACCTGGGGTGGCGGGGAGCAGCAGGTGCAGTGGAGCGAGGGGCGCCCGTGTCTTCCCTGGAGGCCAAAAGTTACGTTTCCCTGTAACGTCACCCGCACGCTGGGGCTCGCTGCGTGGCCGCCTGGCGCCTGGACTCTCGCATCGCAGAGCGGGAACGTGCCGGGAAGGTCGCTCTGCCCCTCGTTCGACTCTAAACCGAAAGCCGTTCCCCTAACAGAGACCCCTCTGGCGCGAGAGCGTGCGCGTCGCCCTAAACACCCCCTCTCAGCAGAGGCCATTCGCGCCTGCTCGTAAGGATCGAATCTAGCGGCAGCTCTAAAATGCGTTCGGGTCAGCGATTGCGCCCCTCTCGTTGCAGGGTATAAATGGCCTCCAGAAGAATCACGCGGGAAGCTTTTGACGCCGTGGTGCAAGATAAAGTTAAAAGGTATCGGATGGACCGAAGCGACGCTATGGAGGAAACGGTCCATCGGTTTAAAGGTAATGTCACGAGCAAGTCCTGAGCGCGACTTGCCGCTCGCTGGGTTACGCCGGGGGCTGTGGGGGAAAAAAAGTGTTGAACTTTTCGATAGCTGTGCGTCTCAAAACGTGCTGCTACGTGCTTCCTTCAGCATAGTTTTACTCTGTCGAAAAGAGCAGGCGTGTGCTACGATTGCCAGCATCGCAAACAGCTTGTATCTGTTCAGCGACAGTCCTCAACGTTTTCAAAGTATTTTGATAAACAGTTGGAGACAATTTTTACATTTCGCAGCATTAGACGTGGATGCTAATTCTCAGTGTTGAGGAGTACAGGCTGCTCGGGTGTCTAAATGCATGAATTTGAATTTTTTGCGTCGTATCCACGTGCTGCAAGTAACATTCATTTCTTCTGTCCGTCCTGTCCCTTGCAGCTCATTCAAGACCTATCCCAAGACCCAGGTATGAAGACAGTTTCCATGACGACGGAAGATATTCACATGATGGTCCCCAACATCTTCCTCATGACGACTGGAGAGAAGATCCGAGGGAGGATTATCCGGGGCCTTCCTATAGATCTAACAGTCCTCTCATGAGGAAAGATGACTACTACCATGACCACTATGTCCGCCCAGCCTCTCGGGACCGGGATTATGTCCGCCCAGCCTCTCGGGACCGGGATTATGTCCGCCCAGCTTCTCGGGACCGGGATTATGTCCGCCCAGCTTCTCGGGACCGGGATTATGTCCGCCCAGCCTCTCGGGACCGGGACTATGACCATCCACATCCTTGGGAATCCTCAAGGCCCCATGATGCTGATTTTGGCCCTTCTGACCTCTTGGGTGATTTTAGATCTCCGGGACTCATGGAGGAGGAGTATGGGAACATGGAAAGTGAGGAATATGACCTGGAATATGGGCTTCAGTCTGAGGGTGAGTTCGGACCTCCAGTACGGAGAGGCAGTATTGGCAGAGGAAGGGTTCTGCGAGGAAAACATATTACAAGAGGCACTATTAAAACTAAAGTATTTAAAGGAGATGTCACAGCTCCTCTAAAGAAATGGAACACTAAAAAAACATCGCCAGTAGCTGATCAAAAGTCAACTCTAGAACCTGATCAGATGCCAGAATCAACAGAACGACCTAACCAGAGGACTGCAGCTGCTCAGCAGCCAACTCCACGACCTAATCAGAGGCTAGCCGTGTCAGCCCAGAGGCCTGTTCTCCGGCTTACTAAGCCTGCACATGTTTTCAGAGAACTGAACTTTGACCTTGTGGACAAGTCTGACATTTTTTCAACATTTGGAATAGAAATAATAAAATGGGCTGGATTTCACACAATAAAAAATGATGCAGAATTCTCGCGGCTCTTTAGAGCCCTCTTTAGGCTGGAGACGGAAACATGTGCAAAAATGCTTGCTTCTTTCAAGTGCCCGCTAAAGCCAGAACACAGGGATTACTGTTTCTTCACGATCAAGGGTTTACAACACACTGCACTGAAGACACCCAAAGTAGACAATGAGTTCTTAAACATGCTGTTGGACAAAGGTGCTGTGAAGACAAAGAACTGTTTCTTTGAAATAATAAAACCTTTCGATAAATATGTGATGAGACTCCAAGATCGTCTTCTAAAGTGTGTCACACCTCTGCTTATGGCCTGCAATGCCTATGAGCTAAGCATAAAGACAAGTGGTTTCAGTAATCTCACAGAAATGGCAAATGCTTTTGAGACCACCATTTCTCTGTGTCGTAAGTCTCTAGCACTTCTGGGCCAAACTTTTGCATTAGCTTCTGTTTTCAGGCAAGAGAAAATACTCGAGGCTGTTGGTCTCCAGGAGATGGCTCCAGCGCCAACTTCATTTCCAAATTTTGATGATTCAACATTGTTTGGAAGAGAGTACATAGAGAACTTGAAAGCTTGGCTTGAGAAAAGTGGGTATCCACTTCAGATGAAGAAAATAGAACCAGAGTCCACTATACAGCTTAAGGCAACTTCTCCTGACACAAAGGCTAAAAGTAAGAGCAAGTAAAGTGTCACAAAACGTATGACAAAAGTGGGATGGTGGAGTCAAAGGCAGATACAGTAGCTGAATTTACTTCCAACTTTTTTTTTTTTTTAATTTGACCAGTTTTACATTTTACTTGAAATGAGGTCTAACCATCAGTGCTTGCAATATCCTAGCATATACTTCTTGCCAATTTATTATTTAACCTTTTTATGGTTTTTCGTCCAATTTTCAGATAAATTCCTGTTAATACCAACTTGAAATAATTTTATGATTCTGACATTTTTGGAGTTACATATTAAAATTTGAAACTAAAAAATGTAATTCCTAGGATAACAAGTCATTTATATATAGATATAGAGATATCTGTATCTATATACTGTTACTTATTACAGTTTACCTTGTGATTTCTCCTTACATTTCTTCCGTTGTTTGACTAGGAATTGAAATTAGATTCACCAGCTTGTAATTGCCAGGATCGTATTCATTGTATTCATTTTGTAACATAACAACTGTACTTCCAACCCTCCACCATTTTAATTATTTCCCCTTGTTACAACACTGTTGTAACACCATGGCAATTTAAAAGTAGCTGGCTTATTCTTGAAAAATTGTTATGAACTCGACTAGATATCTTGCCATCCTACTGATAATAATAATAATAATACTATGACCATGCTTTATTTTTGTTACAGTCCCTCAGCGTGCTGATCGGAGAGTTGTAGAGACGATTGAGAAGCTAGTGAACAGTATTGTTTCGGGTACTTTATCTGCAAAAGAAAAAAATGCTCAAAAGAGCTCCCCTGACTATTGGTAGGTGTTTTGGTGAAGTTCATCCTAAATATGGTGTAAAACTACTGTGCTTCTCTTTTGTGTTTGGTCCTACTCTAAGTGAACGGGAGCTTTAACTTTGACCTTGTTGGATGCAGGATTAAATCTGTAATGTATTTCATCTCAATATCTGACAGCATTTACAAATGGTAATTGAGCCCCTTGCCATACCTGGAAAGTAAGTGGTATCTTTCCTGAAGTTCTGATTTTGTCCTCTACTCTCTAGTAGACTAGACTTTGGATCTGTCAATCCAAATACAACATTTTAGTACAAATCCATGAGAAGTGCAACTTTAACAGATGTACTTGTGAATAATGTATTTAATTCTTCACAAGCTGAGACACTTGATTTCATTAGTATTGTGTAGTCTTAATATTTTTTTCAAGTAAAATTCATTTTGTACTGATAGTGGGGGGGGGGTTTGTGAAATTTAAATTGTAGGTTATATTAAACTGAAAATGAAAAGTTACATAATGGTCTGTGAAAGCCTGCTGCTGGGTGCAGTGCTGTTATCTGACACTGATTTAATTTGGTTGACTTTTCACATGAATCGTTTATTTCAAAAAGAAAGAGACCTCACTTTCTTTCTGACTATCCTGTGCTGACCTTTCTTGGGGCAGTTCCCTTTGTCCACACTCAGCCTCTTGGCTCCAGGCAGGGACAGGTATCTGCCTACAATAAAGTTTTTAGCAAGCTTGTGGTTTAATTTACAGCAGGTTTGTAAAGACCTGAATTTAATCCTGATTTAAGTTCCAGGCAGGCAAAAATAATGTTCAGGAATTACTCCAACCAAGCCATTTTTAACATTGGCAGTTTGTAGGACGTGCTTATCTATGACTTCTGTCATTACGGAAATAGTAAGTTAGGATTACTATAATTGAAAAGGTAAGCACCAAACTATGTGGACAATAATTGGTCCCCAGTTCTTGAATGTACCCAAACACCTTGTTAACTTTAAGCATATGAATAGTCTTATTGTCAGTGCAGTACTTGTCATATGCGAAAGCACCTTTCTAAATGAGGGCCTTAGTGTGTAGTCAGTTTATTAGCTATTGTCCTGTACAAATAGTAAGTTGTCTCTTCGTGCTGAAAAGAAGAGTTATATTTGGGTGGTAATTGGAACACAATACAGGTCACTTATTTTCCTAAGCAAAATTGTTTCAAATTAGACCACTTAAAATTCAAAGTGACAGCATCTCTTTGAAATGCAGTATAGCTGAATGATTGCTTGCTACTCCTGTTATATGAAGGCTGTTTAAGCTTTATTAGTGTGGCATAACTTTGTTTTGTCTACTTCTTAAGAAATTGAACTACCTCCTGTTCTAAGAAAGGCTCATACCTTCAGGCTTGTTTAGGGCATATGTTTCTCAATGTTATGGTCAGTTACCATGAAAAATCTAATGAGAGACATTGAGAGTACTAGTCTTGCTTTTGGCATGATTTTGTTACACATGCATTCATTTTTCTTTTCTGATGTAGGTTCTTGTCTGAAGAAAATAGTCTAGAATACAAATATTACAGACTGAAGTTATCAGAGATGCAGCGGTTGACTTCATCTACAAAGGGGGGAGATGGAGAGGGGAGAACACCAGAAGAATGTGCAACAGAATCAGTGAGGGCCATGTTGTATGCAAAGAAAGTAGCAAGTATTAAGAAAAGACTCTTTAAAAGGAAAAGACCTGGCATTATTGCACGGCGTGGAGTTCGAGGCAGGAAAGTAAGAAAAACAACCATAGGGACGCAGACCGTGCTGTCAGCTGGTACAATGCTAAAACGGCAAGACAAACATACCCAAGGCTCCACTCAGGCAAAGCCTTCTGTATCGGAAACCAGCCTTTCTGAGAGAAACTCATCCTTGGATGCAGCTGAATCTTCACGGTGTGCCACCACGCCAGAAGTTTCACTGCCACTGGGAGCAGTCGGTGACACTGAGACTTTATCAGCCTCACCTGGACATTCCCAGATACTGTTGTCTCAGTTCCCTGATGGTAGGTGAATATTTAAGATTAGTTTATAGATGCTAACTTACTATGAAGAAGGCTTGTATTCAGACTTCAAAAAATGTTCTACCTGGAATTTTTATTTTAAGTATTGGCATTGACATAAAGCCTAGAGTCGTCAGCCATGTTGGGGCCACATTGTTTTAGGCATTGTACAAGCATGTAGAAAATGATCTTTTTGTCACTTGCAGTGGATGCTAGAACAATGGAAACTGCTGAGAAGTTTGCCAAGTTCGTTGCTCAGGTGGGACCAGAAATCGAGCAGTTCAGTATAGATAACAGTGCAGATAACCCAGATCTTTGGTGAGTAACATGGATCACCATCTATGCAAATGTAGGTATAAAGATGCCTTGTAAGAGAAATTACAGTGCAAATCTTTCCCCATAGAATTAGACCACCAAATAGACTTTTGTTTATTGTTAGCATTAAGTTACACTGAATGTAACTGAATATAATTCAGCTGAATATAATTGTTTCGTGGTTGATGTTGCATATAAGTATGTCTAGGACTTCAGGATTTGGGCTTTAGGACCAAACCAGATAACTGATCCATCTTATTGGTTTTGATACTAATGTTCATCGTGAATATATGAAACTTTGGAGCAGGATAAAATCACTGCACAATTTTCCAGTCAATGAAGGTGCAATTTTGTTTCACACCTATAAGTGCTCGGTTTGCATCTGAAGCAGTGTAAATATCGCCTGCTAAATAATTTCAACTGCAAGTGGTTTTGGCAAATCTTGGGCAAGTTGCTTCTTTTCTCTTTGCCATCGTATCTCCATCTGGAAGACAAAAAAAAAAAGAGAGACTGGCTCCTTTTGTAAAGCATGTTGTGATTTACTGCTATAAAATACCGTATAAGCGTTAAAGATGATAATGTTATGTGGTGGGTAGAGGATTCCCACAGTATTTCATAGTAGTATAAAAATACCACTCAAATGAGAATGTTAACACTTTTAAGTAATGCTTTTAATATCTAATTTTATGTTAGTTTAAGGGAAGTCCCTCTCAGTTTTTTTTAAATTACATTAAAAGTATTTAAATCTTTGTTCAGGTTCCTACAGGATCAAAACAGTTCTGCTTTCAGATTTTACCGAATGAAAGTCTATGAATTATGCCCATCTATCAACTTCAGTGCTGTATCAGAAACAACTGTACCTGGGGGAAGTGCTAAACCTGGAGGGAAAAATCTAGATAATTCAGAAGAGGAGGAGGAAGAGGAAGAAGATAATGAGGAGGAAGAGGAAGAAGCTGAACTTGAAGAGATCTCCCAACCATTGGAAAAAACTGGAGTGGAAATGGAGCAAACAGGAGAGGGAGGAGGAGAAAACATCTCAGCAGCTGGGACTGAAGAGATCCCACCTGAAGAGTTGCTCTCCAAAACAGAAGTACCTCCAACAGGGGAAATGCAGCCAGCCTCAACTTCTGATAGCACTGCGTCAAATCTGTCAGCACAGGCACCAGTTCCAACTCCTGGTACCCCTTTTCCTCGCAAAAGAATTAGCAGCAAGTCTCTGAAAGTTGGCATGATTCCTGCATCTAAAAGAGTGTGCCTCATTGAGGAACCAAAGGGTAAGTACCACTTCAAAGCTGTGTTGTGCCTCCTGGCCAGAAGTCCCTGAAATCCTATGGTTTTAGTTGCTGCTCCATTAAATGCTATGTTCATTTTCATCCAGTGAATTATAAAATATTCATTTTAAATGCCCATTCAATTGTCATGGGCACCAATCAAGTGATAGACAGGTATTCCATTCTGGTGTAGTAATACAACTTGCTCCTAGCTTCATTGAGATAGTAGTACAAGTATTATATACACAGGCTCACTCCATATATGTATCAGTTGCCTACAGGCCTTTCTCTTTGGTTTAAACAAAGTGCAGGAGAGCTCTTTTGGAGGGGGGTCACACACCTTTTTTCAGGTGGAGCACCGACTGAAATCTGACGGCAAACAGCCTTAAAAAGACTTAACAGGTCTGAATGTTCTATATCATAAAAATGTTAATCCAGAAGTATTTTGGTCTCAGTATTTTCTTCATATTTATTTGATAGTTTGTCAAGTAGTTGGCATCATGGCCACATTACAGGAAAATCAGTCTAACAGTTCAGAAGCCTATACTGAAAATAGACTACTGTACTTTAACAAGTGTTCTGTACATGCATAGATAAGAATAGTGTAGGAGCAAATGATGATGTGTATTATGGAAACAAGACACTATAAACTGGTTTCATCAAACAGTTATTGAAATTGGTAGAGTTACGTGACATGTAGTTGTAAATTTTGATCCTCAGACTATATTCCTTTCATGGAGAACTTTCAAAGGCAAAAGGAGCAGTTTTGTCACAGTTTACTCTGAAAGTGGATGAGAATTAGGCACCCACCTCCTATTTTGCCTTTTGAAAAGTTTCCTTTTCTTTCTTATGTACTTTAAATTCCTGAGTGGTAATGAAGTGAGGCATTCCATGGAAGTTGTCACAGATAAGGTGACTTTGTGGCTGCCTTTAAGTTCATCACGGGGACACAGAAGGGAATTGGTGAGTATTTACTCACCAAGGCGCCCCCGGGGGTCACAAGAAACAGTGGCCACAAGCTAGCAGAGAGCAGATTTAGATTGGACATTAGGAAGAACTTCTTCACAGTTCGAGTGGCCAAGGTCTGGAACGGGTTCCCAAGGGAGGTGGTGCTCTCCCCTACCCTGGGGGTCTTCAAGAGGAAGGTTAGATGAGCATCTAGCTGGGGTCATCTAGACCCAGCACTCTTTCCTGCTTATGCAGGGGGTCGGACTCGATGATCTGTTGAGGTCCCTTCAGACCCTAACATCTATGAATCTATAAGTATTTTGCTGGTTCTGTTACAATTGATTATCTTTATGGTTGACCTTTTGTCTCTGATTTGACTTTTAGTTCATGAACCTGTCAGAATTGCTTATGACAGGCCTCGTGGTCGTCCTGTTACAAAGAAGAAGAAGGTGAGGGAACTTTTTGTTCACGACTCTGCACGCACAGTGTCTCTCTTTGGTGAAAACAGCTCTTTCACGGTTCCTGTAAGTGCATGCTATTGCTATTAAATTAGTTAGAACCTAAGGGCCTAATCATGCAAGGGGTTGGATGTAATTTGGGAGGAGATAAGTGCTGTCAGCTGCCACCAGTGTCAAAGTTGAACACCTCATGGGATCTGATGCCATATTGAAAAGTTGCTTGTTAATCTCTTTATTAAAAATGGAATCAAGTCTGCATATTCCAATAAATGATGGAAACTTTTTAACATGTAGCAATGTACCATGTAAATCAGTGGTTCTCAAACCTTTTCTTTTCGCAGACCACTTGAAAATTGCTGAGGGTCTCGGCAGACCACTTTTTTTGGTTCTACAAATCAAAGCACACAACTCATATTTTAATATCAGTAGTCTTACCTTACAAGTACAGATAGTCTCGATTCTGCAACGTTTCTGCAGACCATGGAGCTCGCGGACCACAGTTTGAGAACCTCTGATGTAAATCATTTTTATGAAATCTTGTATGGCTGAGGTGAAATTTCCTAACGGACCCAACAAATGCAGAGCTTTCACTATGAAAACAAGGGACAGTAATTTTTGACCAGATAACATTTTCACAAATTTGGGAGGCTGATGTAAGCATGCTGAAATGGCATTACATTTTGTAATAGAGATCCAGTTACTGACAAAAAAACCCCCCTTATTTTGTATTTGTTGGGAAACGCAACCACCTTTATGGTACAGAAGCAGGTGCTAACTACTGTTTTTGAGTGTCTGGTTAAACAAGTTGACAGATTCATTCATCCCGTATTAAATTGGCCACCTAAGCATTTTATCAGGCCTTTTCCCTGCAGATAAAGAAACACCACTTAAGAATGTACTTTAAAAATTATTTCTGTACTTTCAGGACCTTGGTAGATTCAGTTTGCAGGAGCTTCCTGCTGGAGAGTTCAAATTTGTGGCTACTTACTGTACCAGAAACTAGGATGTTTGCTGTTTTTCTCTCTGCAGAAACCAAAAGACTTAGAATTTTCACACAAGAAATTGACAAACAAGAATGTGGGTTTCCAGATGCTTCAGAAGATGGGCTGGCAAGAGGGACATGGTCTTGGTACACGAGGAAAAGGAATCAAAGAGCCTGTGAAAGTGTATGTAATGAGAACAAACTGCAGAAATATTAGATGCATGTGGAAAGTGCTGTGTTTCTAATAGCAACGTGGGTAACCTGATCCCCTCAGGACAGGCCAGTTCAGTATTTCGTTTCCATTCCTGATCTTCTTTCTGTTCCCTAAGCTGATCAAAGCTGAGAGTGGAGGCCTCATGCCTCTACTAATCAGATTGGGTGGGACCTGGTGTTCTAAAGGGAGACTCTTTCCTTACCATCTGAATGGACATTGCTGAAGGCTGGGAGAAATAGTTTCCTGATGCCCGTTAGCCCATGTAAACCCTGGAAGGCACCCTGGTACTTGTGGAAGCCTTGTAATTGTGTAAGGGTGCGCTTTGTTAGAAGAAAAAATACACATCGGGGTTTAACTTGCAAGCCTGCGTGTAGAGTTTTCATAAGTGCCTGGATATTACAGTGATAGGTACATTGCATATATAAATAGACTTCACAGGAGTTGCGCGCGCACACACACAGTACTTCTGGGTTAAGGTAGCACACAATCTACACTAAACGAAAGATTCTTTCTCCTGCATCCTACAAAGAGGTAAGTGCGTTGCCCGAAGGTAAGCATTTTGTTTTCTTGAAATGCATATTCTTGTTTTTAATTCTCAGTTCTGCATGTTAATATTTTTCTTCCCTCCAGCGTCCTCTACAGCCAACCCTGATGGTAACGGCTCCTTTCGCCTACGGATGTAAATAAAGGGCACAAAATATTTCTGATCTTGCTTGCTTACCCGTACAGAGAGCTCTCTGGCTGGCTGAAGCAGTGCGTGGGCTTACTGTTTTCTTTCTTGGGGGAAACTCTTCCTCTGTCCTTATCTTTGACAGAAATCATTTTTTTAATCGGGGCCTCTGGTCATGCCTGTTTTTCTAGAGCTTTCTGTTGTCTTCCAGTATATAGGTTCATGGGTTTGGGTGTCTAGAGGTCTTCTTCACTCCAAAACTTGGTGGAGCCAATAGCATTCATAGACCTTTGCTTTTAACAGCTCCTGAAACATCTCAGCATGCAGCCAGTAGTTGAGCATTTAATTTTGTCTGGCCAGTTTAGCAGTTAGCTTGCTAGATTCTAAAGGAGGTTTAGACCTTCTCAACAAGGAAATAAATTATTATTTTCTTTCTTTTTTTTTTAATTTAATTTACCTACTGTTGCCTACCTTAAATAATGGAAGCACTAGATGTTCTGTTGACATCCACTGCTTTTTCCTTTCCCTCCAGCCATGTACTTTGAACCCCAATTCAGATGGTCCTAATGAGAATGAAGCCAATCTACAGTATGCAGTTTGTCTTTGTATGCATCTCTCTAATGGCCTTGATGAATGGATAGCTCAGGTTTTATTCACTTGGAGGGATCCATGTTCTTTGGTTTTTCTCCCTTTTGGAACTACTAGCCCCTTGTCTGTCAAATACTAATTTGATTTGTAGTTAAAAGGCCCACAAGTTATCCAGTACTCTCTTTTCAAAGAGAAGGGAGTGAAGTGGAGTGTGTTGGTTTGGAAGCAGTCCAACATCAAATTGAATAACTTTTGATCATTCTGATATAGCAGTAGTAGGGCTTGCCTCTGGGATTACTACACACAGGCCTGCCAGTCTTCATGTGATAATAAGGCAAAAGCTTGAAAACTTGCCATCCAATACAGAAAGATCAGAACTAGCCTTGGGAAGGCTGGGAGTAAAACACACATTTCCTTCTGGATGTCTTCTTCCTTGTAGTCTTTTACACTTCCTCTGTGAAACATAATGCTTCTTTGTGGAGCTAAGGGCTCTAGAAGTTGTAGGGGAATTTCCTACAGATCTTGCATTTCCTTTTCAGAGAATTAATCTGCTTCAGCTCTGAATTTGGCCAATTTTGAAGCTGAACTGAGGGCAAGGAAAATCTGAAGGGGAAAAGTTTTTTTTTAGACTCATTGAGTTATCATCCAGCTTTTCTAAAATGCTGCTTAAGTTCTTACTCTGAATCATCCCAGAAGCAGCGGGGTCTGTATTGTAGGAAATACGATGAAGTCTTTTTGATTCACAAATTTAGGGACCAGTGGTTCACTCTACATCACAAAATGAAGACTCTGCCTGCTGTGAAGAAAAGAATTTACTGTAAAAAGTGAAACAGAAGAAGTGTGTTGGGCGACGATTACAGGAAGTTACATACTTGTTTGGTATTTGTTGGCATTGCAGGAGTGTCTTTGGGGAGGACTTTGGTATTGAGAAAGTGGTGACTTAGTGCAAAGTAAAGCATACTTTGAGCACTGGCCTATCCCTGACAGGAAGCCACAGGGTTATTAGGCGGCTTTATGTTCTTCCTAAAGTTGGTTTAACTTGGTCTTGCAGCCCCCAAGGCAGATGCTAATATTGCAGGCTTCACAAGGAAAACCCATCCTCCTGGGAACTGGGTTGCAGTCCTAAATGTCTTGTGGACTACAAAGATGAATTGGAGTTGGTGCTCAGGTATTCCAGAGCTGTACAGCCTCTACTTGGTTAATGTGGTGACCACGGGCTTTGAGGAGTTTAAATAGGGCTGGTTTCCTTATTGTTGCCACTCATGCTGTCAGAGCTTCCTTTGTGGCACAGCAATCCCAATTCCAACACATCAGGCCCTGTGATTGTGTTCAGGATGAAACTTCTGCAGAGGGTCGTTCCTTTTGGCAGAGAAGCTTTCATAAACCTACATTTTGGGACATAGATTTTTTTCTACCCATGTGGCCTAGAGAGGTGATCCTTTTAACCAGCTTAAATTCTCGTAGCTCATCCAGTCCAACTCCATCCACAGTAAGAAGCTGATCTCAAATTGCCAAGGCCTCCCTCCTTCCATTGGCTTGTCTGTGGAAAGGAATTAGGATTACTGACACTCTTCCTTCTTGAAGATGCACTCCAAAGTGTTGATAAGAAATAGGTCTCAGGAGGCTTCAGCTTGCTGGATGTTAGAAATTACCAATAGACACTATCAAGGTCCTTCAATAAAGATTTGATCTGCACTACAGATTTGGGTAGTGTTTCCTGTACTTCAGTTCTCACGGTCATCTAGCTCAATAAGCAGCAAAGCAACCATGGGGTGTTGTGATCTGGAATAGGGACCTTGCATAACGTGGATCAGGTGATCAACTCAGAGGAGTTCGTGCACGAAACTGATTTACTAGATGACAGTCTTCAGCCAACTGTATCACAAGAGCTTTGCTTCTCATTGTTGCGTGCATGGGGGATTAATATAATATGCCAGGCGAGCTGCATCATAAGGGACATTGACAACCTGAGTTAGGTTTTTATTTGAATCTTGTCTATATTGGAAGCTATTGTTGTTCTAGTTCTTTTCTGCACTTTGTCAGATGTAAGTGAAACTGTGCTAACTATCCATTTTACTCCCTAGGGGTACTACCTCTGCAGGGGAGGGCTTGGGTGTTGCAGGGGAAGAAAATAAAGAAGACACATTTGATGTTTTCCGTCAAAGAATGATACAAATGTACAGGCAGAAAAGAGCGAGTAAATAGGTATGTGCAATAGACAAGTCCGGCAAGTATTAAAATACTGGGTTTATAAAAAGCCTTCCTTTTGCCAGAAAATGAAAATGTTAATGTTTCCACAAATGTGTCTGGATTTATAACATTTCATGAAAATCCAGAGCTGCTTTGGACTGCTGAATTACCAACATCTTACATTCTAGGTTTGATATAAGCGGCTCACTTGCTAGAAAACGTGGATGTACAAAGGCTGCTGCGTGAAAGGTCTTCAGCACACGCTGTCAATATGAAGAATACTTTGTTCTGTAGTAGTGGACTGATATGCCAAAACGCTTTCCAAGAGTAAAATTAGTCTTGTACTTAAATGTGCAACCTAACAACTTGGGTGGCCTCTTTGAAGGAAGAAACAATTGATCTGCACACAGAAAAACCTGTTTGCCTTTTTCCTTGGCCAAGGATGCTTACTATGTGACAAAATGTCTTGCTCCAAAAGTTTTAAGCAAAATTAAAAACGTGAGCTAAGAAAGCAGTCTGACCCTGTTCCTGTATGAGGCTGGGAAATTTCTCAATTCATATCTTCTTGAAAAGCAGCTTTCTACCATACCAGATGTTCAGTTTTACACTTTTTGAATGGTTAAATCTTTTGAGCTGCCTCTGTAGTCTGGATAAAGCAGATCTTGATTATTCTCCTCCCCACCCCACCCCCCCTTCTCCCCAATTTATAGAATAATTTTTAAGAACAAAACCTTTAAGCATGCAGGTTTGTAGGAATCCATGCTTACATGTATCGGACTGACGTACTAAATCCATGTGCAAGTGAAAACACTAAACTCTTGCCTAACAAATCTCAGCTGCTGGGAGGTTCACTGTGACAAACAAGCAGTACCTATTTTAAGTGTTCTTTTTGTTTTTATGTGAATTTTTAGTTGTTGCTCAAGGAAATCTTGCACAGTCTCTTTCCTGCTCAAAGAAATAAAGGCACAAACAAGGTGTTGTTCATGTTTGCAGAAAATACCATACTCTAAAATGTTGAAAGTCAAATGGTCAAGATCATCTGGAAGTGGAACATCTGTTTTGTAAAACCATCAGTTTAGGGAGTTGGTCTGCTTCTGCTTGTGTTGAAATGCTGATCTTCAGAAGTCCTCTTACTGAAAGACCCCCAGGAAATGTGAAGAAAACTTGACATTTTAAGGACTTTGTATTCCATTACTTCCTTTTATTATTATTTAAATCAAAGATGGTACTAAATTAGTAGTCTGCTCTAATAATAAACTATAGGATTGCATTGTAACTTCTTGATAGAGCAGTCCTTAAAAAGTGGAAGACTTTACATCATGACTACAATAAGTGTTCATGGTCTAGTTGATCATTCATCCTTCTCCAGATTTGCATGTCAATAAATAATCCGTGACTAGATTACTTAAAGTGACAGAATTTAGTACTGTGCTTTTTAACTTGCTCTTTTTTCTCCATCATTTCACTTCTAAATCTAGTCAAGAGCCTTCACTTTTTTATTGTATTGGCAAAGACTACTTCACTGCAGTCCTCTTGAAAGAAAATGTATCTTGAGTGGATGCATGTTTCCCTAATGAGAAACGAGTGCAGTCTTATTGATGTTTTCATCTGGCATTGCTCTTCTTGTAATGCAAGAACCAGTGGTACAGTTAGTAAAATACCATACAGTAAAATAGCAGCACATTGTGTGCTAAAATACAGATAAATAAGAAAACTTAATCTGCAGTTACCAACTTGCATGTGCCTGCTGTGCCAAAGAGTCATCCTCCCTATCTCAAAAATGGGAAAAAATGCTGATTTGAAAGAGGGAATTCTTCACATTCATTTTGTAACGGCAAAAACCTTTCCTTTCCCCACAGAACTTTGCATTCATAAATTAACCAATTTATTTATTTTATGAATGTAAGATTTTTCTTTGCTTTGTGTGTCTACGAAACCGGAAAGCTACCATATTGTGCCACAGCATAACGTTCTGGTCAGTGTTTTAATAGCTTTAAAGCATGCCAGCACTAGAGAAATATAGACATTGTTACACCAAGAGTTATATTTTTCTGTGCTTTCCCACCTATACCTCTCAGGAGGTTGAAGCATCAAGACTGTAAATACAAATGTCTATTCAAAAAGTTGACTTTTTTTTCATCATACTTGATTTGATATTTGATGTTACAGAGATTTCCTTTAGGCTTGGAAATATTTATGATTTTAAACGTGTTGGACAGAGGCTGCCTTTCATTTCAGCTGGTTAGAGTATTTGACAACATTACGCTATTTGGATGTGTTCTCCACTGCTCCTTTTCCCTTGCCTGCGCTTAATTAGCCATAACATTTAACGAAAAAAACTTGAGTTTCTTAAAAAGCAGTTCTACCAGTCGTTGTCTATTTTTGGAAGACACTCTGGAACCAACGCGGTTGGCCCCGGAGTTATTTCTCAGACCCGCTTGTTTGGGTTTCACTTTTCTTTTAGTTTCACCGATGAAGATGCCATTATTGCAGTATACGATTTAAATATTTTTTCCCCCCACATTATGCTTCCAGTTCTCTTCTTTCACATTTGCATTTTTGGAAGCACTCTCTGGACTATGTGCTGTGCCATTTATGGGAAGACAACTCAAAGCGTGGTTCCATTCTAGGATGGGATCCACTCTCTCAGACCCTGATCAGCGTTCTGAGCTGTGACGATTATAGTACCATTTGGGGTACATTTGCTGAACACCTGCTTATCCAGTCTGGGGAAATTGTCAGCATCCAGATTGGAAAATAATACACGTTCCTTGTTGATTTCGACTCAATTTAGAGTATAATGCACTCTTGAAAATTATGTGAACAGTAGTTCTTGGGGTAAATCTTAATCTGCTGCCCAGCATAACTATAGTATGGTCAGTCTTTCTTGTGCCAAACTTTAATTTTGGACAAGATATCAGTAGAGCAGCACTGGTGCTAAGATTCCAGTGTTGCTCTCCAGTGGGTTTCTATGTCTCGCTTTGACCTTGTTTTATCAAGCGATGACCTTGCTCTCCTTTTGCAAAAGGAAATTCCCCTTTATTTTGACCTGCTTTTGCAGGCTTCCCCAATTTGAAAATTTAAGTACGTGTACATGTGAAACATTGTTATGCGGATACGTTGCCTTGTTAAAGTTTACTAGTTTATTCTCTGTTATTTTAGTTTCCAGGCTCTCTTCCATGAAGACTACAAGCATCAGTGAACATTTTAACTAACTTCAGTGGTGTGTCTGCTGTCTTTTGGTTGTTTTTACTGTTAATCTTGTAGAACAATTTGCTAGTTTTTGTTTGTGCAAATCAGCAGTAGTGCTAAGCTAGTAACAAGTGGATGCTTATGTCATTTGAATAACTGAAATTTCTTTTTAGTAGAAGTAAACATGTTAAGATTGTTAAGCCTTTAATATCTGCAATAAATGTTAGAAATAAACCATTTCTGGTTTCGGTGATGTTTTTACTTCTGAACAGTTTATGGGAGATGTGCATCACTTCTTTGGCAATAACAAATCAAACTCGAATTATGCAGCGTACTACTGCGAAATAGGATTTTAGGGGGGCCAAGGGATGGATGCCCCTCTTTACTATTAAATTATCCCTTTGCAAGGCTATTCGTTGGATTATTTCAGAGGTATTTACTCTTCCTAGGGTTGCAATGCATTCAGCAACAGCACATCAGCGCTACCTTTTGACTTGAATGCCAGTACCATTGTTTCTTAACCAGACTGAGTGCTGCTCTGGTCCCAGAAACGAGGAGCTAAAAGTTGCTTTTATTCTCCCAGGGCACCGAGCGGTTTCAGACAACACACACAATTATCTTCATATGCTCCATGCATTAATGTAAGAGGGGCAAACACAGAAAACTGAAGTATTTCTGCAGTGGGTTGCTGTACAAATCTTATCTGAGACGTAAAATGTATTCCCTGTATTTGATAAAAGATGAGAGCCAAGATCTAAGATCTTTCCCTTTCTCCCTTACTGGCAGCTCCTGGAAGTTAGACACTAGCTGACACTGGGCCATATTTTTCCTTTCCTTCAAGAAGTGTATGCAAGGATCTTTGGGGGGAAAAAAAACAAGCCTATTTGCTGCTCCTGGAAGACACATCTTGCAGGGAAACAGCATCTATTGTTTGAAAGGTGCAAGAGAATTGCACAGAAATAGATGTTGGACTAATAAAGCCATTCACACTCTTGTGGTCCAATTTAGGTGCTGGTTACTTCTTTCCTATTTATTATAGATATCTACGTGCAAAAAAAAGTCTATAACATGCTTAAATGCTTTGTCTAGACTGAGAATAGCAAGTTTCTCAGATTAAGCATCCGTTATCTTTATTGGAATAATATTCTGTTCTAGTACAGATGGAAGGCAGTTGCGGTACATTTTGTCCAAGCTAAGTCTGGATTAATGTGAACATTGAAACATTTCAATTTCCCAGTAATTTCTATTCCTGGAAAAATTCAGGAAGATTTTGTTCCATCATGAGATGCGCTGAACGAACGACTGAGAGTGCCCGGCCCCCACCAAAATGGCAGGGTTGAACAGTGGTCACCTGAGAAGAGTATGATTAAGGACAGTGGAGTATTTTGGAAATAAATGGATTTTGTGATCCTGGATTAGTAGGTAAAATGCTAAATTACAGGAGCTGAAGAAGTTTGTGTTCTTGGTATCTGAAGTCACTACTGCTTAAGAAAGCACTAACACGGAGTCTTCTTTAGAGCCTTTTGTGCCAAATGAATGTCTTTCAACAGTTTTGCTATTATCCATATATAGTAGTTATCTAGAGGAAGTGTTTTTGCTTCCGAAAGGCTCACTGCTAAAGGGAAAACAGTATCTGTGTGCTGTCTTTTTGGACATCTAATAAACTAGATGTAAAAGGACACACAGAAGGCAAAGCATCTGTCACTTTGCCTGTGTCTTTGGGGGGGAGCAAAAAAGAACCAGCACAAGCAGTAGCTCATTGTAAATAAGTCTTCTGCAGGTGCGGTCAGCTAGCACACGGCATTCGAAGGACTTGCAGGACCTAGTTCAGAAACTCAGAGATTTTTTTCCAAGGAAAGTAGGAAGAAGTATTTTTGAAAAGTTTCCTAAGTTTCACTGGGGTGGTGATGGAGTATGGTAGGACAGAAGATTCACCACTTTAGCTTTTGAAACCTTATCTGTCCTACCTAGTGAACAGCAAGAAAGAAAAGAGCAGTCAACTCTATCAGTCTGCGACTTCCACCTAGTGCTCCTCGGCACGTCTGATGCTGATGTGCCCGGGCAGTCGGAGGACACAACTCCTATGGCTCTTTACTATAAAAGTGTAAAGGATCTAAATATCAGGAAATTCATGCAATTTGAGACGATGGGATACAATTAACAAGAAAACTGTTCAAAACATGACACCTTCCACAAAGCTGGGTGTGACCAGACCTATCTGACAAAGAGAAAAAACATCCTGTCCCAGAAGGCTTAAAGATAAAGCACGGAAAGAACGAACTGCAGGTGGGGGCGAAAGGGTGCGTTAAGCAAGATGAGCACCAGGTTTTGGTTCTTGCTGAGTGGATCTAATAAAAGAGAGCAGATTTACCCAAAGATCCTTGTCTGCCTGTGTCCTTAGACCAACGCCCTGCCGTACAGCAGGGTTGGCGGGACGTTGCTAAGAGTCCCAAGAGACTTGCAAAAATCTAGCGCTCTTGGTTCAGAGAGGATGCCTTTTTGACCAACTGAGACATTGCAAAAACTTTCTTTTTTTTTTCCTGCAAGCTTTTGGGCTCAGGGAAAGTTCAAGATCGCGTCGTGCAACATCTTGAGCTTTCCCTAAGCCTGATGAAGGCGGAAAGCTTGCAGGAAAAATATCATTTTTGGTGCAAGGTCTCACTTGGTCTAATACCAGGTATCGCCTCTGAACCACGAGCTCTAGATTTTTGCAAGACACGGCTTGTTGTAGGGAGCGGAGGGGCGTCTTGGGCAGGCGGCCTGTCCCTCTGGCAAGGGCAGCCAGCGGCTCAGCCTTGCCCCGGCCGGAGGAGCGGGGCAGAGCTCCGCCGGGACCGCACGCAGCGCAGCGCTGCAAAGCGCCGCGCGGGTTGCTCCCAACCGCCCCGCGGCAACGGGGCTCCAGCCCACGCGGGACCGGCTGCGGGCGGGCGCCCTGCACCCCGCGCTGGTGTCGTCCTGGCCTCGATCCGCTGCATAGCAAACCCGCATTACTTGCTTTCTCCATCCCTGCCAGCTCGGCGAGCGCAAAGTGCGCCTCGGGACCGGGAAAAACTTCCCCTTTATAGATAGATAACTCGTGATTGCTGGCGTTGTCCTCAATCTGTGCTTGGGGAATGTGAAAAACGTATCCCTTTCTTTTATATATGTATATAGCTATCTATATCCACACCCCGACATGCAATCTTGTAGAACAATTGGCTGGCTTGTGCGCGTGCAAACCAGCGGTCGTGCTAAGCTAGTAACAAGCGGGTGCTGATGTCATTTGAATAACTGAAATTTCTTTTTTAGTAGAAGTAAACTTGATTATCTATTAAAAAAAAAAAACAAACTTCATTTTTTCACATTCCCGAAGGGCAGGCGTTGAGAGCGACGCCACAAATCGTGAGAGTTGGCGGCGCTGCGTTTCTGCGGGTGCTTCTCTGAGTCCGTCTCTCCAGTGTATTTATATTTCTCCCTTGGTTTTTCCCTTGCTTTGCAGGTTCTGGGGACGCGGTCCCGCCGCCGGTCTACGGGCGAGTTTCTGGAGGCGAAGGGGGACTGTGGTGGGGGTGTTCGCAGGAGACAGTGCCCGTGACATTTCGCTTCCTTGCGGGGCCGGAGGGCGGATCGGTGCCCTGCCGTTGGGTGCTGGGCAGCAAGAAACCTCGATGGCACGCCAAGCCGCTCGTCCGTTGTCATAAGCAGTCGAGGTTCGTATCATGATAGCGAAGGAATCCGCGTGCAGAAGCAGGCATGGGCTTAGCTGCCTTCTGCCCCCCCGGGTACCCCAAACAGCTGCCTGCTGCCAAAAGTTTCTGTGGAGAAAATCTGAAGCATGCCTTTCAATCTGAAACAAAGACCTAAAACAAACTGAGAAAGCCGGAGCCATCATCTTTGTGGTGTCTCCGATCCAACCTTCCCATACGGCCTGTTCCCAATATTCTGCACCGCTTCTGGCGCTGGTGTTGCCAGATCTTGCGGGGTGCACTGTGGTGCTCCAGGGCATCTCAGGAGATGATCCAGGGTTTGCTTCTCCTGACAGACACTTGGGTCAGTTGTGTAGAAGCCCCTTGATTTCATGAGAAGGTTGCATCTGCCCAGACCCGCCAGAGCGAGGGCTGTGGACGGAGTTGTTGGTGTCGTGCCATTGCACAGGAACGTCGCAGGAAGCAAGCAATCTGGTTTACAAGAAAAAAACATACGGAAAGCAAGTGTTGGGTTGTGCCATCTGGGGCTGGCTGGCTACGTAGGCCATAGCTGTAAAAACCTAAGAAGAAAAAAGTGTAGGTTCTCTTGTGAAAATTAAGGTTAAGAAAAACCCCACTGAATTAATCTCAGGCAGTTTTTCATTTTAGGGCACTTCTATTGGAGTTTGTGGCAATGAAAATTTGAAGCGCTACTTGGATTTGCACTAACTAGTGAAAGTCAACAAATATCTACTTTGGAGACCTTTTAACAAGAGGTTTTCAAGAACCATGAAGAAAATGCTGACTCAAAACATTTAAATGTCAAAGGAATTAAAAGTGGAGATACCTTGTAGTCTAATTGGATTTCTCAAGATGAGCGGGACCTCTGCTGTCCTTTGTCTTTATCTTTTTTATGGATTAATGCAAGAGGCAGAAACATCTATCCCAAACTGCATTCCCAGAAAAACAGTAAAATACCAAAGTAAGTGTGATAATATTTGCAGGTAAAAATGGATGCTGAAAAGTAGTACAGTTCTGTGCGCGCTAGATATGACATGATTACTAGCTGACCTAATACAAGAGCTTCTTCATTTTCACAGTAAGCATCTGGCCTAGGTGACAGCATTATGGACCCAATCTCCTGAAAAATGTGATGGTTAAAAGGTGTTCACAGCCATACATTGAGTTTTATATATTGTCTGAAAGATGGTACCACCTTCTGGGGACACACACGGGGTTTGCCATCCCTCGGTTACATACCCCATCCAAATACTAGCACGTTACACGCCTGCTAAACTTGTGAAACCTGACACACAGAGAAGAATTTCCCTTTTCATGTAGACCTTTTGTGATCTTTGTGAAGAGAAATAGCTTGATACCACTGTACCCTCGCACAAATTGCCGTGCATTTTTGCGATTAAACCTAGTGGGTAGGGATCGCAGCATGTAACCAGTAATGGATTTGCGTGGTTTATTTTCCTGTGCAACGTGGGGAACGCAACATTGGTACACAACTGAAAATGATTTAAAGCACAATCCAGGAAAGCTTGTAAAGCCTTTTTCTCATTGCTACTTAGGATGTGATGGCAATGGTATTCTAGCATTAAATAGTTTTAAAAATAACCTTTAAGTTTCTTTGTTTTTAGATGGAAACATCAAAACTTTTATGAAACATGGATTGTCCAATTTTTCCACTCTCTTGGTGAATGAAGAAACTGGTACCTTATTTGTGGGAGCCAGAGATGCTGTATTGGCTCTTGATTTAGAGGACATCTCCATAGAGAAAGGCAGCGTAAGCTAAACAATTTGCTTCTTTAAAAAATATTTTGCTTAGTGTTACGTTGATTGGGCATCATCTAAGTTTTCATCTTAAATATATCAAAGCGTCACTATTTCACATCTTAAAACTGTTAGTAGGATTGAGGCATCCAATCCTGAGAGCGGGCTAACTCACGATTGCTCCTACGAGTCAGAATTCGCAGAACTGAGACCAACAAACGAAATGCATGTGGACTTGTTCGAAAAAGTAGGGCCCTTGTGTTTGCTTGCTGCCTTGACCACGCAAAGTGTAGAGCGCTGTTGGCATCGCTTCGTCTCTCAGAGCCTCTCTAGACTGGTTTCCCTTTTTGTAGGGTCAGGCCCCAAATCATCTTATTTAGTGATAAAAAGGCTACAGTCTCCATGCCATTGATAGAAGCACAGTGCTATCGCTTAACCCCCGAGCGATCTCTTGACTAGAATATCTCACAACCTGCCAGAGCCTACGTATGGAACAAAGTCCCAAAATAGCACAATATATTATTTTATTGAAATGTTTTCTTAAGTCCAGAGTAAGCCACTGTTTCTGTTCAAGATAGTATTATGTATCATTCGGTGCCTGCCTAGCCCTTCTTCATGTCTCCTTGTAAAAACCATGCCATAGCTGCTCCATGAAGCATTCACAGTGATAAAGGCTTCAGCCCACTCTGTCTTTGCTCTGTTGGGCAACACTATTTTTTCCTGTTGTGCAGCTGTGTGCAGTACTGATTTGTGCTGTAGACTTAATAGCTTAATGTTTAGAGGTACTGAGCACCCACAGCTCCACTGACTTGAAACAAAAGGGATTTAATGCTTTTTGTTTTTAGCATCCTCTCTCATGAAACACATTTCATGATTTGGCATTTTTATGTAAATAATTTACAAGAGTAGAAATGAAAGAATAAAAAATGTTATGAGAGGGTATAAATATGCATGAGATGTGAAGGACATGCCTTCTGATGAGGACATTGTGCAAGCTGCAAGGTTTCTGAGATGTGTGATCCTGTTCCCCCCGCCCATTCAAATTCCTGAGAAAACATGAATGTGCTCACTTTTGTACCATGCCACTTATTCAGCTTGAAGATAAAGTCACAGCAAGCAGGAGGAGGGCTCAGCTACATTTTGCATTCACTCTTTTTTAGAAACTCAGGGTGGACCTGGATTATACTTAGGTGCCTAATTAGGTAGAACAGGATCTGGCTGTAGGTGCCTCTGCAGAGCTGCAGTGGGTCAGTAGGACTCTCGACATCATCTCCGAATGCCCATACAGCCCTCCTTCGGGCACCTGAGGTCTTATTGGCATTGACCACTCTACCTGTCGCTGGCTTTCTGGCCCTCGTGCTTCCAGCATACGAGTGTGGCGACGCTCGCTTCATCCTCGGTAGGGCTCTGAAAGCCTGCGGGCAGCCTGTCAACACAGAGCAGCTGATGACAGCATTTGAATATTTTGCAGGATCTACAGGGGAAACCTGCTCTTTACAATATCACCACGTGGCTCAAGGGGTGTCATCATATGCAATGAATGTATAAAATGTGTTTCTAGCTGTCCATGTCCATTTGTGAGAGCTCTCAGAGTTTCCACAAAGGCCAGCGCCAGCCCGAGCGGGGGGGTCGCCACTAACCGGGGCTTTGTGTTCTTTTGAAAGCGGTCCGAGAATTTGAAGCAAGGACTTACACATCTGATTCTGAAGCATCTCTTCTTTTACCAAAACCACAGCTCATGCGCCTCGCTCTGTGTGGGCTCCGTCGTGTGTGTATTTGCAGGTAGCACTGACTACCAAATACATGTCTTTCTGTGGTCACTAACTCTAGTCCCCTCTCCTTACAGAGCAGAACGACCCCAGTTCTGTTGCAGGGGGGACAGCCACAGAGAAGAATCTGGTTTTTCTCCCTCAACAAAATTAAATTTCAAATGTATTTTGTTTTCATTTCATACTTGGAATTTTAGACCCAAAAATGCAGTGTACCAAATGCGGTTTGTTTTTTGGATTTCAGGTGTACTGGTTCAGTTCACAAGATAGACAGCAGGATTGCATTCGCAGAGGAAAGGGCAAAGTAGGTACAGCGTTTGTTTTCATGAATGAGTTATTGAGTTGGTATTAGCTATCACGCTGAGTACTGCTGAAACGAATAGGCTTGCTCATGCTCAAGATGACACCTGTTCTTATGTGCTTTTTTGAGTCAGGCGCATACAGTACTATATCAATTTGTCATTGAGGGAAATACTGTTTATATTTTTTAATATTTTAAAATATAATATCTCTTTGTTGCTTTTTATCTGTTGAGTTCAACTCTAGTGGATTTGGACATACTCTGTACATTTTGCTTTTTCTGAAGACCCCTGGGACATTCATGCACAGGCTGCTAAAATATCTAAGTTTACTCTTTCTTCTTTTTTTTTTTGCTGTTTCAGGTGGAATGCCAAAACTACATCCTCCTCCTCCATAAGATAAATGATACCAACCTATATGTTTGTGGAACCAATGCATTTCACCCAGCTTGTGATTACATGGTGAGCCTTTTGATCGGCTTAAGTGCTGGTTTTAATTGCAGACTTATAAAATTGTTTGAATAGTAAGGCAATTTTAAAGAATATTTCCAAATAATGTCCCACTTGAAAATTAATAGTAATTATTTTACTACATGTTTGGTCATTCTGAAACAAGTTGGGTAACCGCATTACATGCTTGCTTCATGGCTTGTGTATCTTCTGTCATCTCAGCAGAAACATTTACTTCTGCAAACAGTCATGGCCATTTCTTGTGGTGTGGCCTTATCTGTGTACACATATATGGAATTACATATCAGCTGAGTGCCTACATCATTGCTGACACTGCGTGAATAGTAAAATGTTAACAATAAGCTGTAAATTGGTTGTATGCCATTTCTGTGTCAAAAGCATCTATAAAGATGAACTTTTTGTTTGAATATAGTTCATTAGCAATAAGGCAATAGCAGACTACTTGTAAAGACTGAGAGCTTCACTTGCACCAAATATGAATTTTGCTCCTTGCTGCGTAGAAGAGCATGTATAGCCAGATGTATACCCACAAATATAACATATTTAGGCTATCCTCATCACTGGGAGACTAGGCCCTGATTCCCCTGAAAGGGACAGCCAACCTGTGATAAGGCGCTTTCATAATTCATTATTGAATTCTTCATTGGCAAATACTGACCAAGTACATTTTTGTACAAATATCCACATTGACCTATTCATACCATGGTTTTTCTCCTTTAATAGAAATTGTGTCAATCATTTCATTTGATCAGAAAGAGTTTTACTCTGTGGTAATGGCTCTTTACAACAGGTATTCAACAGTACAGATGCTCACCTGCAAGGGAAAGCTGAAGACAGCAAAGGAAAGTGTCCTTTTGAACCAACTCTGAAGTATGCTTCTCTACTAGTCGGTATGTGTGGGACTGCCATGCAAGCTAGCCAGCTGCATCTGTCAGATACTAATCCTTACTCTGCTTACTCTTATTCATAAAATACTATCACCTCATTTGTTCTCTAAGACTGAGAGTAGGATGCAGATGACATTATCATCCGCAAAACGAGACAGAATTATTTTAATGCAGCTAAATATACATTTGCTTGTTGGCCCCATTGGCTCATTGATATCGGGGGGTTTTCAGAAGGATGCAGTGCTGATTTTCTCTGTATGAATCTTTTGGCCATATCTGACTTTCTTTAATCTAACTGCTTACTTCTGAATTCCTAAGACCAAATGAATTTCAAGGTCATAAAGCCAAGGTGAAATGTTTCAGATGGGATCGTCAGAAAGCCACATGGAAGAGATTTTCCTTCGTGGATAAAAACCATTTTTGCAACCCGAGTCAGTGTCTCTCAGCAACATTTGGAATTGCCAGATGGATTCCCTCGGACACTTCTTTGAGACTCCTCCTAGCCATTACTGGCTTTCGCTGTTCATGGAACATTTTGCCCGTTGTTACCTATGTTTTTAAGTGCTTTCAAATATTTACCTTGTGATCTTGCTGGGATTTTAAGTCTACATTGGCTCTTATCTGTGCTATCATCTCTTGGGCCCGTGCACAGCACACCCTGAAACCTGTTCAAGTGATTGGTCATGGGACCGACAAAAATCAGTTACTTGAAAGAGGTGATCTTTGAGCAGCGATAGAAGAGAGCATTCTTAGTATGTTTGGAGATACTTGGTTGTTTCTTTTTATATATGAAGCTGCCTAAGAGGGATGCTGTTTTGTGTATGTGGTTCACCATAAATTATTATTGATGTCAGGTAGTAATGAGGATGAATAGAGAACTGCCAGAGCAATAGCTTTTTGCATTTTCCTTTTAAAGCTCTCAATACCTACCCTAGGAATACACAGATATTCTGAACAGTGACTATGTATAGAAGTTACATATTCAGAGCATTTCAGTTACAATCAAGCAGCTCAAAATTTCCAGCAAGCTGCCCTTCAGTTCATTTAATACAAATGTCTACAAAGCTGAGAAAACAAAGGAAGTGCTTAACTTCTTACTGTCTTCAGGACCTAATCTTGCATGCTTCTGAGTACCCACAACTCCCGGTAAAGGCATTTGGAGTTCAGGGCACTCAGCACTTCGCAGGACTTATCAGGAGAAAAAATTGTGGTCACATGCACTCTTCAGTTTACATTTGCATGTAATATACTCATTTTCACTGATGACGGAAGTAAGGATTCTATGCACTTTTCCACTAAATTTACAGATGGTGAATTGTATTCAGCTACTTCAAACAATTTCTTGGGTACTGAGCCTATCATACGACGCAGTTTGAGAAATCATTTGCGGACAGACTTTAAAACGTCATGGCTAAATGGTAAGAAGTTTTTGTGTGCGATTTAGCCCTTCCAGAGAACAAATTTCCACCTTGCTTGACCTTTTTTTTAAAAAAATAGACAAAAATAGAACTACATGCATTTTTCTTCACAATGCAGAGTGCTGATGTCCAATGCTTGTTACTGTCATTTATAAACTGGAACATCATTTAAATCTTACTATAAATGCACCTGCCATTCTTGAGATATTTGTCAAAAAGTGATATAGGTTATGATTCTGGGAGTATAGCAACCAAATATTGAGTCATAATTGCATTCAGTCTTGTTCAATACCAGTTTAAAATGTATTTATGAATATGAAAGATATTAAAAAGCAAAGTTTTTCTGGTCATTAAATAAGTATCACAGCAAGGCAGAAATTGTAATGAGATTTCATAACAAGTGATTTACCATGGAGTAAAAAGGCATGGGGCTTTCTTTACCACATATCACCTGCTCTGTAGAAGCTATCCTGTAGGAACTCGCCCCCTTTCACAAAAATCTGCTGAGACAAACCAGCAAAGCGTACTAACTTCTACCGCTTAGCAGAGTACAAGCAAACAGACTGCAAGTAGGCACGCGTCCGAATGGATTTTGATGCTTGTTCAACACTTAAGTTCTCAAACCACTTTTGTGGGAGCTGGTACAGTTTAGTACATAAACTTTTGTGTGTCCTAAATTTAAGAAAAGACTAAACTGCTAAAAAAATAAATAAATCAAATGTTGATTTTGAATTCCTTGCTTTCACCAGTTTGCCTGAGGTTTGAGATTATTGCTCTTATTTTTAACTCACTTCATCTTGCAAAAGTATATTATAAACTCTCTAGACATCAAAACCTACACCCATTCTAGGCACGTGCACGCTTTTGTGGAATGGCATTTCTAGTATTTTAGCTTTGCTATTTTTCACAAAAGCACTTTATTCCATGCATTCCTTGCTTCGTAACACTGGGAAAGAAATCAGATTAACCCATAAACCTTTACTTGAGGAAACAAAAGTTCTCGTGTAGCATTAGTGCTAATACATTTCCTCTTTGTTAAAAAAATAAAAATAAAAATAAATTAATGTGAGTTTCAGCATACTTCTTGCTTCATGAAATGAATGCCTGCTGATTTCTCTCTGGGTAGAAAATTTGAGCTTCTAAACAGAGATCAATTATTAAAAGAAGGACTGCTTAATACTGTATCAGCTAAGGATTAACATAGAAAGGCAATCCACAGTCCATTTTCACTCATGCAGACATACCTTTTTTAATCTTTTGATAGGATCTATAATAAATATTGTCTGTGATCTTATAGGTTATTTCCAGTATTTTCCTTGTCTACTGTTCCAAAAAACCCATTATTTTACTCCATTTTTAATAATGTTTGATAGTCATGTTGCTTTCTACATTAGAAAAATGAGAGCATTATGTGTTCAAATATTTCAGAGCCCAGTTTTGTCCATATGGATATAGTGAAGGAAAGTGAATCAAATCCAGATGGAGATGATGATAAAATGTATGTGTTCTTCACTGAAACTGCTGTTGAATTTGAATTCTACGACAAGCCTCTTGTGTCAAGAATTGCTCGTGTTTGCAAGGTGAATCTTGGTGGTTAGGTCATTTGTTTTTAAGTATACAAATATTTTAGACGACTCCTCAAACCAAAGTGAGCAAATTGTACCATCCGCCTTCTATTACTGAACTTTGTTCACTTTAGTCTGTCTCTTCTGAAACAGATTTTCAAGTCGCTGTGATATTCAAATCTCTCTTCATTGGCCTTGAACGCTGAGGTTTATAGAGGCCGGCTGGCCAAACCCTTGGCTGTGTTAGTATTATCCAGCCTGTTTATGGGAGTGAAATGATGTTTGTCTACAGTGCTGGTACTTTTCCTTTATACAGGGTGATCTTGGAGGAAAACGCATATTACAAAAAAGATGGACAACATTTTTGAAATCCAGACTTGTCTGTTCTGTTCCAGAATTAAATTTCCAGTTTAATATTCTTCAGGATGTCTTTTTACTTAAGAGAGCAGACTGGCAAGAAACAATTTTTTATGGGATATTTACTCAACAATGGTAAGATACAAGAAATGCATCTATAACTGATATTTTGAAGCAGTTTTTCAAAATGGATGTTGCATCTATGTACCTGGATTTGTTTCAAAATTGTTGTAAACTCGAATGTAAAAGTATTCTGGCACTCTAATTGCTATTGCATCAAACTGCTTCTTCCCAAAGAAAATTCTCCCTCAGGCATTTTTTCATAAATATTTCATTTTCGGTGCACTAAAGATCAACATCTTGGCCAGTAGTGTCTCTTGGGACCAAGAACACTTTGACTGTCCTCAGCCTGGGCAGGGTGGGCCCAGTTACCCCATAGCTACAAGGTGGAGCTCCCCCATGTCTGTGCCCTGATGCATTCCTTTTACCTAATTTTTATTTTAGTGTCTGTGTTCAGCGAGGAGTGCAAGACATTCGAAGTACATCTGTATGAGACAAGGCAGGTTGGTGAGCACTGGCTTCCAAACCAGAAGCCTTACAGCCATGTTAGTGCAATACTTGTGCAAAGCTTCTTAGCAGGGTTTATTGGCCCGTGCACTGTGCTGTATTGTTTCTGGTTCAGGAGCTAGAGCACACGTAGCTAGCACAGCGTGTCGCAGAGTGATAAGATATCGGTATTCCCAGAGGGTACATTTTGGTCGACAGACTGATAGCAAGCACTGGAGCACCAGTGATGGTGTGTGCATGTAAGTGCGTGTGTAATATCTATACGGACACCAGATCGCAAAGGAGTCTGGTTACTGTAAGGGTGAACAACATGCTGTCACTGGGGTAGGGACTGCCCCCGTGTGTTTGTTTGCTTGTGAGGCCTGAGACCTTGGGTAAAAGGATTTGTGTGCATAGCTTGTTTACTTCCTCCTAGTCATTTGGGTCATAGGTTTGGATCTATTGCTTCCAGCAAGTGCCCTAGCAATTCCAGGAACTATTTTGAATAGGAAGACTATATGTTCACTTCCTTCCTTCTGGTTGTGGCTGTCTCCTGTGAGTGCAGATGCCACTCAGAACTGAGTAATGAGCTCTTTAGTGTTATTGGCCTGATTGCAACCATTTGTCTGTGACTAAGAGTAAGAATTGATCAGCCATTCCACGTATTTCAGTAGACTGCACTTCTTTTCACTTACATGCCGTCCAGCTGAGCCAACATTACCATCTTAGGAAGGTAGATGTTTGTGTTATGGGGGCCAAAGCTTTTAATGGAAGGCTAATCCTAGTTCAGACACTTGGGGTTATGCTTGCTCCCTCCAGTTGGTGGAGAAAATGAAAATGACATCATTTAGCACTTAGATCGAAGCCTTCATTTCCACTGCTGCTTCCTTTACTAAATGAAACAGCTGGCACTCTAAGGGGCATGATAAGCAGTGCCCTACTGAAAGGAAACCATTGCCATCTGAAGTACCCTTATTCCAAAAGCAGCATCTGTCAAGGCCTACTGTCTATGATAGTGTTTTGTGAAAATAAAAACAGGCCTCCCGGATATTTTGTTACGTGTAAAACACGTCAAGGTTTGCTTGATTTCACTTATATACATATATACATACATGTATAGGTGTGCGTGTGTGTGTGTATATACACATACACACACACATATATATGTATATGTATATATATATATATATATATATATATATATATATATACACGAAGGGGCATAAGCAGTGTACACGAGCAGTCAGAGTTTGCTGATCAATGGCCACAAGTCACAAAGTAAGCACGAGGGGATAGCTTTGGTGGCTTCTGCTGACTTCAGAAGTCTGCAGTGGAAGTTATCTAGAGTGGTGCGTGTTTGCCACACTCCTGTTTCCAGGTCAGTATCTGTCCTCTGTAACTTGCACCACCCCTATTTATCTCACTGCAGGGTCTGTGCCGGCATGTGCTTACACATACAAATCTGCATGGGAGTCATGTTAAAAATCACAAAATATTCTCCTTTAGCTTGTAGAAATAAACACTCAGCATTGTTGAATACAGTTCAACAGATCTTCTTATTTACATAGCCTGGTTTCTAAGGGCCAGGGCTGCTACAAGCGTTTTCTGCAAGGATCAGGGATTGGAGCACATGCTGCGTTCAGTTAATATGTGTAACTCTAGGGTAACTCCGTTGACTTGCTTGATTTACACGGGTGTGACTGAAGCCGTTCCAGAGCTTTGAAAATACTAAAATTGGATGCAAGGACTGAAAGGAGAGGGGAGAATTTTCTGTATAAAAAGCAGAGAGCCAGAAGGGAGAAGGCCCAGTAGATGCTGCCCAGCCGTGATCCTTAGGCCTGCCTGGCTGCTGCCACCGGTCGTTATCAGTGCAAAGAACTCGTCTAAGGTGTGCATCTCCTAGGCTGTTTGGATTGATTTGGCAGATAACAATGAAAGGATAATAATAACGAAGGATAATAACAAAATCCTGTACAAACTACCCTCGTTCTAAGCCCTTCTTTGTGAATCCCAAGAACAAGAAAAGATGTTTTTGTTCACAGATATATTTTCAGTAAATCTGATAAGAAAATAGTGTGAAAAGCGAGTTGTGTTTTACAGCCTTCCTTTACACAATAAAAGGTCATGTAACACATCTTTTTCTTTTTACCCTCCAAGGGGAAGACTGGACATTTCGTCCGTGTGTGCGTACAGTATGGAAACGATTCAGGAAGTTTTCTCCAAAGGAAACTACAAAGGACCAGTAACTATGGAGCATTCCCACGTCAAATGGGTGGTGTACGGGGGCGAAGTGCCAATTCCACGTCCTGGGGCTGTAAATACTACTTTATTTTCCTGTTTAAATGAAACTCTTTTTGTTTGGTTCATTGTAGTCTAATTTTCCCCCCAACCCAGGTCTGGGTCCACGTTAGTCCCTCTGATATGCCATTTTCCCTACTCCATGCCACAACAGGGCGGAAAAGCTGGTTCTCAGTACCTGGATGAATGTCACTCTAGGGACAAAAGTTTAGAGCGTAGTAAATAGTTGTCTTGTACATTGGCTAAATTATCAATTACAAACATATAATGTAATCAATCAGCTTTGTAATCAGCTTTGTTGTATGTTGTTTCTAGTGTATTGATAATTTTGCCCGAAGTTTTGGATACAACATTTCACTTGATTTGCCCGACAAGATTCTGCAGTTTGCTAGAGACCACCCGCTAATGGATAATGTTGTAAACCCAGTTGGTAACTGGCCAGTGCTACTGAAAAGAGGTTCAAATTATACCAGGATTGTAGTAGAAAGAATCGCTGGCCTAGATAAAAAAGCATACGACGTTATGTTTATAGGAACAGGTAAGTGGTTTTCTTTTAGAAACAAGAAACTGAATTTTTTATAGGTCTAAAATCTATTTTGTTTTAGAACTTATTCCTGAGCTTTTAAAAAGTACAAGGGTCCCACCAGCCCTTATTCATGCAACACAAGTTCTTCATCTTAATTTACCATACAGCAATACATCAAATAGCAAGACGACGGGAAATTTTATGTATTACATCTCTCTTCTCTAATTACTTGTCTAATTTGCTTTACTTCCCTAGTGCTAGATAGTCTCTGTTTTGTGAGGGCAAAATCTGTCTCGTTCAGCAAAACACTTAATACTTAAAGGCAGTGGGACTTAAGTGCTTTGAACTGTGGCCATTGCTTATAGTTATTGCGGCATTTGAATGACGTTCCCTTGTCCTTGCTTCCTTGTTATTAGCATTATTTAAGACTTTTTTTTTTCTTTGCACTCTTTTGTTCCTGTCAGGAAGCCTTCAATATGATGCCATTTTCTTCTTAAACGTTTCTAAGGTATAATTTTATAAGAAGGTGGCATTTATTTCAGTACTTTCAAAAGATTTGTAATAGAAATGTGGTCAGGCTCTCAAAAGGTCTTCCATAGGACCGTAGCTGCGTACAGGCCTTGTGCTGTCTCCCAGCACACGTGACTCTCACTCGGGATGAGAGGACCTCTAGTCAAGGGTATAAGAGCTGGGAATTTCTTGGAGGAAAGGATGAGATTTTTGCTTAAGTGCTTGGTGTGTAGAAGCTGACTTGCTAGTCTGGAATTTCCATCCTGCTCCTGGATGAAGTGTTAGATAATAAAAGGTCTCTGGAAATTTTCCATATTTAGAGGAATGTAACGAAATCTTCCAAAATCAAAATCCTGCTTTTCTGAGATAAATCATCACTACTTCTTTACAGAACGATGAGCAAAAAAAAAAAAATTGATATAGAATAACGTGGAGCTTTCCTATCTCCAAGACTTGCCTAAAGCAATAGAAAAGACTGATTAATTTTAAAATTGAAGATGTTGTTGTTATGTTTGCACACATTTGTCCTTAAAAGTGCATTTCCTTTTACACAGATAATGGATATTTGCATAAAGGTCTTAACTGCAATGGAGAGATGTTCATTGTGGAAGAGAGACAGCTGTTTCGGTCTCCTGAGCCTGTACAGTCTCTCAAGCTCTCTTCCAGGAAGGTAAAACTTCTGTTGGTGCCTATGCAAAGTTTGTGCTGTTTTGAGATGCCTCAGACGTATTTTACACTGGTCATTTGACTTCCCCAAGTTCTGTAAAAAGCTCTGCTCTGCACTGAACCATAGATTCATAGATGTTAGGTTCGGAAGGGACCTCAACAGATCATCGAGTCAGACCCCCTGCCTGGGCAGGAAAGAGCGCTGGGGTCAGACGACCCCAGCTAGATGCCTGTCCAAATAATCACAAAAATTCAAGTTTTTGTCTGTGACAATAAGACTCTTGTGTACATCGAAACAACAGAAACAAGCATTCATGTATTCATCAGCACTTCCCAGAGTATTCATAGACATGAGTCTGGTCAGGTCAGGCACTCTTGTCTTTTCATGCGTTCTGTAGAGCTCTGTGTATATTCACACGATCTTTATTTAACCATGTCATAATCTGTTCTTGCAAAAGATATAATTAATTTATTATTAAAAATCAGAAATGGCCACCATGTGTTTAACAAACTTTTAAAACCTAAGCAGTGCTAGAACATAGGTAAGCACTCAATATCCTGCTTTTGTAGGGCCTGCTGTACGTGGGGTCTCCATCCCAAGTGGTTCAGGTTCCTGTTTCACTCTGCCACCAGTATCAACACTGCTTGGATTGTGTGTTGGCGAGGGATCCCTACTGTGCGTGGTCTCAGGCTTCTGCTGCTTGTGTTCCTGTGGCTAAGCAGATTGGTGACATGCAGTAAGTAAAGATATTTTACTTCAGCTCTATAATAGAGCTGAGACTTATCTTGCTTTCGAAATACTGCTCCAACAGTCTATAAGGCAAAACCAGGCCGAACCCGAGAGCTTACGAAATGAAAGTTTTTAAACCCTCATAATGTATTTCTTATTAATCTCTCTTTCAGGAATTTAATCCAGAGCATTAAATATGGGGATGTTTCCAAATGTCCTAGTTTAGGTACGTGAATATTTACCTTTTAAGAAAACACTTCTGAAACACTGTACAAAATGAAAATAAGTAATCTGCCCTATACGTCATATATCTATGGTCATTGAAATGTTTGATCTCTTAGCTAAATTATATTTCAAACAGTCCAAGGTTAAAAGTGAGTGGGCTTTTTGAACCACGAAAGGCAAAAAAAAACATTGAGTTGCTACCTCCTGCCTGTTCTTAACCCTTTTGAACTTGAGATCAAGATATTTTAGTTCATAATGAAACCATTCATCTCAGGGGAAGTGTAAACATGGCCTGTGATTTTGGAGCTGGTTGGTATTCCCCCTCTCAAGCTGCAAAGTGACATATGGACTATAAGATGTTTTGTTAACTATCACTGTGACTGGCACTTGGTATGGCTTGGCAGAAGTAACATTCAAATAATCAACATTTTTTAGCAACAGCAGTGAAGGGAGAGATGTAAAGGATTCATTTATAATTAATTTTTAAAGAGAGATTAGGAAACAAGTTAGTTTTACTGTGAAAACAGAGCTGACAACTTTTTCCAGTGACTTTTCTAGACTGCTTAATTTTGTTTCTGTTTGCAAACAGCAGTTCAATGTTTTAGAGAAAATGAAAAGATTGTATGTTAATAAGTTGACGGGCCTTTCTGGCTGCCAGGAGCTGCTGTTTTAACTACATAAAGCTCACCGTTGCCTTCTCTACTTTGCGACTCTCCCAGCTTCCTTAACGAAGCTTTCGAACCTAGATACAAGAGTGGCCTGTAGCCTTGTGCTTGAAAGATGACATACTATTGGTATGCATTAGGTGATGATTAGATTTCAGCAGAGCATTTGTTCTGGAATAAAGCCAAATTTTGAACGTATTCTTAGTCCTCAGGCAAAGGCCAAGCTCTTCAGCCCGTGAACCACTGCTATAATCAAATAATACATGGACTTGAAGTGTTGTTGCTTTTCTTGTTCTTTTTTTTTAATTCATGTTCATTTGACTTCAGTTTTGTCAGTGCATGGTGATCATATTGAAATTGCAAAAATGTCACAAGTTTTAGTTTGGCTGTGGATGTTGAAAGGGGAATATTAAAGTATAATAAAGCCTTTAAACTGCGAAAGGATTAAGGATTCCTGATTTACAGAGAGAATCCAAGATGAAAATCCTTAGTGCTTTCTTTCAGGCCCTGATTTTGTAAACTTTGCACTGAAAACTCATAGCTAATGCATGTTGTGGGACAGTAGCATACGGTGCTAGTCGAAGAGTGCTTATATATCGTTTTATATCCCTAAAGCATTGCACAAGTACAGTCTAAATCTAATAACGCTTCTATGAAGCTACATCACTTTACTGGGGTTGACACTAACACATGCTCAAAACTGCATACCACGTGATCGTGTGGCAAAGTCAGAATTAAAACCTGGAAGTTTCTGAATTCCAGGCACATATTCAGTCTATTAAATATGACTGGAATAGGGCCAGCAAGACGCACATTCTCCTATTTTGCTCTCTGGCAGAAGCATAGGAGACAGAGCTGTGGATTTCCTTTTTTCCATTCCTATACCTTAAAACAGTCCTCCTTGTTGTGCTGTTTAAAGTTGATGTCACTCCAAGCATATGTTCAGCCATGCAAGTTAAATTAAGACTTGGTTGTGTTTAATTAAAGTAACATTCACGATTTCAGGAAACAATGTTGGAAGGTATCCCGTTATCCTTGGAAGCCATATTAATCTTAAATGTGTGACCCTGTCCAACCTGGCTAGCGCAGTGTGGAAGTTCAACGGGAGGAGACTTCAGGCAGAAGATTCTAAATACCTGCTTTACGATGGAGGAATAATTATATTTAATGTGACAGGAGCCGATGCTGGATTCTACGCGTGTCAGTCTGTAGAGAGAGCCAACGGGAAACAATTCCCTATTGCTGTGGCTAGCTATGTCCTTTATAGCCAGCAAGAGAGTGCTTTCGTTCTTCCTAAAAGTTATACAACAAACCAACTAAATGATAAAACAGCAACCACGAATACTAAGCCTTGGGTGCCATCATCCTTGCAGAAGGATCCAGCAAAAATGAAAGCTCTGGAAGACCAAAAAGAGGACCTTGTTGTAAAAATCCTGGGAGCAGGTTTTGCACTTCTTTTTTTGTGCTTGCTAGTTTGGAACTTTTGCAAGGGGCATTTACGTTTGCCGTGGAAGGGCCGAGAAGGAAGCTCAAAAACAGCGGATGTCGATTGTTCAGCAGATCCAGCTTTGGCAACAGATGGGCCAGGCGCTGCGAGAAGAAATTTGGCCATACAAACTAATACTTCCGCTTCTAATGAATCGATCCCACTTGTGTACTCCCTCTCAGAAGATAAATGCAGTACAAATGTACAACACAACACCAGTCTCACAAAAAAGGTACCTGGAAGTTGCGGCTCACAAAACTGTTTGGTTCAAGATGACGTGGCATTTCCTACGAAGGAATCTGGGTTGTAAAGTTTGGGTTGGAGTCAGGAGCCCCAAATTCACTGAGACGAGCAATATTGTACATGACAGAAGCCCATTTCCAGTTACTGCTTTTGGAAAAAACCCCATCAAATCCATTTCCAGTACCCTTTTGACATGGTGGCATTGCAAGAATAAACATTTCTGCAGTTGTTACTGAGCCTTTACTGTTGTGTTCTCCTGCACCATTATAGAAATTAACACTTCGGAATCTAATAATAATACTTAGCGCTCAAAAAGTGCCTTCACCTTCAGAGTTTATCGATGTAATCTACAAATAGGAACTAATTAAGTCTCCTAATGTCCCTGTGACGTAGTTATTATCTTCCTTATCCTGATGAGGTTAAACAACTTGTCCATGGCCACAGAGAGAATCAGTGTCAGAGCTGTGGATAGAAAGAGTTCCTAGCTCATTTTGTAGGCTCCTACCATTGACCACCAACCCTTTACTTTATCACCTTTTCAAAGCACTTTAGATGCTTTAAATTTAAGTTGCTGATGAATTTTTAATGACTTTTACAATGTCTCTCTCCCAACCCCAAAAAGCCTTGTGACCCAGTTTGCGTACCACATAGCCACTGTGAATTGATTTGCCTTGGAGCATGGCCAGAATTCAGGTACCAAAACCCTTGGCTGCTCAGCATATTTGGTTGAACCAATTTTTTTTTTTTATTAATGCTTCTAATGTCTTCATGTTTGGAGGATAATCTGGGATCTCCAGCACTGAAATCCCCGAACAAAAGGCTGTGCTCTCTCTGTCTCTCTCACACACCAGAGACAAAGTGTAAGGCCGGTTCTGCACTCCCAAACATGCACAGCTTGTTTTCTCTGTTCTCAAGTAGCCCTGGAAGCTGAAGTCCATCTGGAAAGCGTGCAGAAGTACTGCCCTGCTGTACCATCAGACCCACTTTCAAATTAATTGAAAAGGATGCTTGGAAACCAATTTGGTGCGTGCGTTATAGCCAAATAGAAAAAAAGAGACCAAGTAAATGTCATTTAACATACCCTTCTGACTATGTAACACAACTGGATTGAAGTGTTTTTACACGGAGAGTGAGAGTATCTCTCTTTTCATGCATTCTTATTCCTGTGGATCAGACTATCTTTAAAACAGATGTGCGTTGTACAAGGCCTTCTGATGTATACTGTTACATGCAAATACCACAGAAGCAGGGGCCAGCTCTTGAAACTTTCTAAAAGCTGCGAGCACTGTTCAGTTCCCTTCCCAGATCTCTTATGTCTGGCATTTTTTCAGATACTAATCAATGCATTAATAATATTGGCACTTTTCTTGGAAGGATGTAAAGGTGGGAATACTCTGCCTTCTGTGTAAGACTAAGTCATGTGGAGCATGGTGAGGACATGAGAACTGCATATAAAAATGGACAGCTGAAAATGAGGAAGTTGAACAGCTGCTTGCACACCATACTGCTGAGGACTGTCTGACTGCAGTCACCCAAGGTATCGGTAAAATGCAAAAAGCTAGACCAAAGGTGTGTATCTTGGCCAGTGATTTGAACAGGATTCGGTTTGTCTTTTGGCAGTGTGTGCTCTTGGCTATATTCTGAATGGCTTTATGTAAAGAGCTCCATTAAGATTAATGGCGCAGACTTGACAAAGGCCGCGTAATTAATGACATGGGTGGTGATCAAAATATCTCATCTCGTTTCTTTTCTTTTCTTCAGGTCAGGGGACACTTCCCCCGCCCCTCCTCGCTAGGAGGAGGGACAGATAGAGCACAAAACCCTGTTAAAGAAAATCCTCATAAGGCTACTAACATCTGATTTCAGTTCAATTCCTGCTGATCTAATTATCCTAATTTAAATGTGTAAAATAATTAGCTTCTAAGAAGAGCCATAGATAACCCACTGTTAGCAGGTCGATATGAAAGATATTGTGCCCTACTTTCAGTGGTGTCTTCAGTGCAGTTTATTTTAGTCCTTTTGTCATTGGTGGCCATGTTGTGCAGAAGAAGGGCAGAGAAAATGGAGCAAAAGCAGAAAGGGCACAATTCAGTCCTGTGCTGGCATTGAACTCAGCCCTGGCGCTGTGAGGGGAGTCAGTCCTGGAGTCCAGCGGATGAGAGCAGCACCCAGACTGCCCTCACTAGTCCCCAGTTGTCAAGACTTTTCTGGCTGTGGCTTCATGTGCGCTAAGAAACCTTTCCCATCTTTTCCTCCCCTGGTTCAGCTCCCCCAGTATCAGCGCTGAAGGCTGCAGCCTGTTCCAAGCACCATAAAATCTGACCTTGTTCAGATCGGTCTAGCTGACACCACTTATAACACTGGCAGCTGCCCACAGCCTCTCAGCACCGGGCCCCCCAGCATCAGAAAGATGACAACTCTCCAGATAACTCCTATAAATCCTGGGAAATACGGGTGGGAGGGCTACTGTGGCAAAGGGAGGAAGGTGAGGAGTGAAGGCATTGTTGCTGTTCTTTTTGGTACATATTATTTAGATCAGGTATCGGCCTCATCTGGCTGGTCAGCATCAAAGTGCAACAAAAAGTCAGTCCCTCGCCCCAAAATGCTTACGGTCTTAGTTCAGGCAGTCCTGGTGCTTGTCGTCTGCTCAAAGGCTTCGGCGTGAATAGGGCTGGAAGAATGGCTGCTACACCCACATTGCCTTGTAAAACTGCTCGGACATAACTTACTATTTTGGTGAAAGCAACAGCATTGTCTTGAAGCTATTAAGGCATGGAGAAATTAATGTGCAGAACTGGCAGAGATTAACGAAAACTCTCTTGGGGAAATTCCTTATTAAAGTAGGCAACCTAATAAATCACAAGCAAAAATGGGATTGGACTCCTCCAATCACCACACAGTTCAGCACTATTGGCAGTCTGTTCACGAGAGGCCTGGCTTTAGTTTTAGTGGGAAGTGTTAGGTCAGGATTGAGGCACTGTGAAAGCCCAGAAAACAGCACTGTTTTTGATCATGACTCGAGTGCATTGGCAGTGCTGGGTTTGGAGGGAAAGTCGGGACTAGTTCCCTGCCAGGAGCCAAGGTTTAAGGACATCACTAGACGTATGAATATGAGAAGCTTGCACAACTGTTGCCTGCTTTAGCAAATGCTAAGCATGTGCATGTGCTCTTACACTTGGACCGGGTTGCAAAAGGAGGTGCCAGAACTGAATACAGACAGAACGGCTTTTTCTCTTCTAATGCAGCCATTGCTGTCAGAGGAAAAATGTGATCTTTTTTTTTTTCCTTTGGCCATAACACATAAGACAGGGCTGTTCACAGCAGGACCCAAGTCTATAGCTGTACTTTGTGCACTATGCTGCTTCTGAGCCGATGGAAGCAGCTGCGTGGTTGTGATGCTGCAGGTTTGGAGGCTGGGTTGGAACAGAAGGAAAATGGTACCAGAGAGCAGCTGCTTTATGCAGAAACCCCACTGGCAGCCTGCTGGAGATAGTGCAGAAAGCTCAGTAGAAGAGCAGCGGCAAGTCCTGTTTCCTGCCTTCTCTTCCCTGCAAGTCATTAGGCTGCAGGTGCGGCAGGGTCAGTGTGAAGAGTCAACTCCGCTGTGCTGCCTTGCAGAGAGGCAGAACTTGAGACTCTACCTGCATTTAGCTTGTAAACACCTGAGAGGGAGGTGCTCTAGGCACTCTTTAGGTAGGTAGAGAGGTCTCCTGGTAGCAAGACAGCAGGGTGAGGAGGAGGGGACAGCTGTAGCACTGAACACCCAGGTGAGCCAGGGCAGGTGCAGTTGACATTTCAGCCCCCAAAGTGATCCCCAAGGTCAGGCAGCTGTCGCTGCTTCAAATGTGGTGGCAACTCCATTTTCTTTAAAGTGTGGGTATAGTTTCATAGATATTTGCCCACTGAAGAGGATGATTTGGTTCCATTATCTGATTCAATATGGTCTCTTATATTGATGTCTGGGAAACAAACCTAAAGGCCCCAATTCTGTTATCCTGCGCCGGGCATAGTCACTTCTGTTAGTGACAGGCGAGAATAAAGTGCTGCCCATTTCACACTGGTGCAGCTCACGGAAGCTGCGTGGCATCCACGGCCTGAGGACAAAGGCATCAGACTGTTTGGGGCCAAATTCATCCCCAGCGTTAGCCTGGTGGAGTCAATGGATTTACAGCAGGGGAGGAGCTGGCCTGTTGTGGCTGTACAACAAATGTGAATTAGGGCCTTGGAGCACAATCACGAGATGTTTGCTGGTACTCCTAAAGTGCGTATTAGGTGCAGGAAGATATGTTTTCTTTAATACCATCTAATCTATTTCCATCCCTAGATTCTAGTGCTTATTTTGGGCTGCCTATCTCTATCCCTAGAGTCAAATGTGTCTATCTATCTGTCCACCCAACCTTCCCTTGATTTATACATTTTTGCCACGGGACCAGTTCTCCAGTCTCCATTTTCAGTTCTGTTATTTATGCCTGTGCAGAGTAGGTGCAAAAGACCCCAGGTCACAGATTTAAAAGCCAGCTGTGTAACACAGGCCTTCTTGGAATTAATTCTTCTTTGAACTAGAACACATCCTTTGCTAAGACACCTGACCTTAATTCAACATCTCCCAGGGATGAAGTCTCCACCCGTCCCTAGATGAGCAGTTCGGTTGGTTAATAACTCTCGCTGCTAAAGCGCTGCACCTTATTTCTAACCTAAGCCTGTCCAGGTTTATGGGCTGCGATCAAGTCTAAAGACTTGCAACTTTAGGAGCAGATTGAATTCTTCAAATTCTTATAATCTTTTACCGGGCAGGCACAGTTTCCAGTTTTTTAAAGCATCCTTCCCTCAGCCCTCTGCAATTTTTTTAAACTTCCTTTTTGAAGTGTCTCTTGCATGTTTGAGGGGTGTAGGTTGTAGCCGTGTTGGTCTCAGGACACAGGGTCCAAGGAACCTTGTCTTCTTGAACTGTAGGCACCAGAGCTGGATGCATCACTCCAGAAAGTGGTTGCTGCAGTGCCAAATACAGGGGAAATATAGTGTGTCCGTATGTCCCTGTTTGTACATCCAAGGATTGACGTCGTGTCACATTGGCAGGTCACGTTCAGCTGATTTCCCACCCCACTCCTCAAGTGTTTTCTCTCTCTGCTTCCCAGAAACTTCCCTTCCCCCAATCCCTCAATCCCTTACAAATGTAATAGCAGCTCAGCCTCGCTTTGCACAGGTGCAAACGTCCACCCAGAATACAAAGGAATGGAGAATTTGGCCCACGCAGGGAGGTGAGGGAAACCACTCCCTAGACTGGAATAAAAGGGACGTGCTGTTTTTCTAAAGTATTAGCGAACACGTTTGAGATACCTGGGGTAGAAGGGGCAGGCTGTATTGGAGCAGGCAGCAGCTGCTCAGACCCCTTTGGTCAAAGCTTAGACCCGTAGTATGTACGAGATTACAATATAAGGGCGAAGCCCCGGGAAAGGAGGTGTGTTGGGATATCTTGGAGCTGTGCTGATCTTATTTAGCAGCTTGGTTTTTCGGCGGGTGTAGATGTGAGCTGTGCCCGGCAGGTGGTGCCTCTGAGCCAGCTGGAACCCATTGGAAATAAAGTGAGGAGAAAGAAAAGAGAAATGTGACCGAGATGGGGCAGTTGGCAGAGGAAGGAAGCGGATAAAAAGAGAGAACAAAGAAATCGCAATCAAGAGGGATCAACTGGAGAGGTAGCTTTACTTTTTGGGCTGTGGAAAAAACTTCCAGGGTTTATCAGTCGCCTAGAGTAGAAGGGAGTGGGCAGCATTGTTTAAAGGGATTGCAAAAGCAGTGAATAATCCTGCTGCTGCTGCTGCTGCTCTCCTCCCCATGCTGAAGGGAGGAAGGGATCCTGCGAGCAGGAGAGAGGAGGACACTGCGGGCCGGAGGCTGCAACATCTCAGCAGCAAAGTGTGCTCCAAAGTTCTTGGCCAAGGTCCCCTGGGCTGCCGCTCTCGGTGGGGAAGACCTCTCCTCGGGAGGGTGTTCGGGACCTCACCCAGCCTCCTCCCCCACGCCCTCTGGGATTATAGGTCATTTTGAACAAGCAACAAAACTAGCGGATTTCAAAGTGAAATTCCGGAGGAAATTTAAAGAGCATCCGGATCCGGAGAAAGAGAGAAAGAAAGAGGAAGGGAAAAATAAATCAAACGTGGAGAGGAGCTAAGGCGGCCGAAGAGAAGCCCAAGAAGAAAGAAGCTGACACCCAGGCGGAGATGGGGTGAGCCAGGCATTTTGATTATTACTCGTGTATCTTTTGTTTTCGTACCAGTTTAAATAACCCAACATGTTTTTTAAGGTATATCCGAGCCGAGGGGATGAGGGCTTCAGGTTGCCATCAAGAAAGAAATGCCAGTTTAAGAGTACAAAGCAGCCCTAAAGTTTAAGGGTTCACAAAGTAGACAACTGCAAATCTCGGCAACTTCTTGACAGGTACCAGGATACAGGGACGGGGCCCTGGGGTCCAGAGCGGGAGTCAGGAACAGCCCTTGGCCACCTTCTCCCAAGTTAAAAAGGACAGGTTTTGTTTTTCCCTTGTGACCTTGGTGCTCAGTAATTGGGATACTGCTTGCATTTCTGAGCGGGTGAGGAGTCTGATTGGAAATCTCCAACGTGAGTTTAAGTTTATGACCCCCTAAAATCTTCCAGGGGTGAAATATGTTGTGCTTAAGTGGCTAGAAGGCACGGGCATGAAAAAGAGATTGTAGCCTGGTGTTTAATTAATGTGCTGGTAATAAACCCCAGCCGTGTAATTTTAAGACCCTGACGTTGCTCTGAGCGAGTTGCTTTGTAATGAACTCTTCTGGGCCACTCAGAAGCACGTTGGGCCGGGAGGAGCCCGGCCTCCCCAGATCCCCCCAAGCTGTCAGTGTGAGACTAGAGGGCAAGTTCACTGGCTTGTGTTTCTTTTGCTGAGTTTCTGATTTTTGTTTTAGGCAACCCAGGAAGAATTACTGGACAGAGTGAAATATAGATGGGGGTGGCAGAAGGGGCAGAGGCACAGAACCAGGTCTCAGTTAAACCAGTATGAATCTGGAGCAAATCCACTGAAGCCTGTGGGGCTTACACTGGTCCCACTCGAAATCTGAAACTGCCCCATGTCTCCGTGATCCCTACCTTGAATCCAAAACTTCAGCCTGGGGATTGCCAGGAAGGGTGTTTCAGGTGCATAGGTTGGGCCTGGCGCCTTATTCTCCAGGTGTATTAGATGAATCCTTCTTGGAGTCATCACGACTACACCCAGCAGCTCTGCGTTTTCTTTAGAGGCCTGCCAGTTCCCACAGAAAAGGTTGATTCGATGTCATCCTGATATTTTCTTAGATCTCGCTCTAATTACAGGGTTGCAGCAGCAGCAGCAGCACTGCTGTTACCGTGGAGGTGGTGTTTCTATCCCAAATCCCCTGTTTTTAGTTGCATAGACCTTCTGAACTGAAATGCCTTTGTGCTTGTGTATCGTTCACATGGAAATGTTGAGCAGCCATCTGCAGGCATTAGATTTCTCTGGATTCCCAAGGCATTAACAGAGCATCCCCTTTTGAATCATTTTCCACCAGTTGATTTAAGCGAGCTCATTTTGAAGTAAGGATTCAGTCCTTACCCCTCACCAGTGACTCTTAAATCTTGCCTATTGTATGTCCTCCTGATGCTCGTTCTGGTATCTCTGGGTAGCTTTCCCGCACAGCCTGTTCCTGGACTCTAATGTATCCCCGTTGCACAGTAGGTTTTCAAGTGCTGGCTCCTCTTCTTTGGAAGAGTCCACTTCCAAACGTTGCTTGGATCACAAGGGAAGCAAATGCATTTACCTCCCGGCTGCGCCTGCAGTGAGCATTCGTCCGCACTTCCACCTAGCAGACGACACAGCAGTCTCCGCTGTAGGGAGGACTAGGATGGGCGTCGGAGAGGAGAGGCTTCTGGTCATGCTTCAGGAGCCCTGGCTGCGCTGTTCAGGGGCAGGACTGAAACGGCAGCAGAGGAGAATGGAGCTGCGCCCACTGAACTGAGCAGGCATCCATGTCTGGAAGGGCTGAGGATGCTGTGGTTAAAATGATTGCACGCAGGCAGAAACATGCACAGAGCACAGCGGGGTGCTCGTAGATGCTTATTACGGGGGGGCATTGGAAGCCCAGCACTGGAGGGACGAGGGTGAGCTGTCAGCAGCGCTGCCCAGACTCTAGCTTTCTGGGTTAGGCTACGCACTACTTAAATGCACTCTGCTTCCCCTATGTTCAAGACTTCCCAGCACCGTGCAGATAAGGCTCCAGTCCGTGTGTGGCACTGGGAGAGCCAGTGGAGACGTCCGTCCCCGCACGGGGACTGTTCCAGGCACGCGCTGTGCACCCAGCCGCAGAGCCATCCTCGTCACCTGGGACCCGGGCCTGGTGGCGAGAGGTGTCCAGGAAAAGCAATGCTTCATAACGGTGCTGGGCCTTTAACGCCCAGGTCCTCCTTTCCCTGGGTCTGAACTTGCACGCTTGCACTCGCGTTCCACCCCCACGACTAATCCGACAGGAGTGCAATTCCCCTGGTGCCCTTTAGCAGCAAACAGGCTGGGGGGAGCTGCTTTTGTACTAAGCTCTCCTAGGTTAATCTCTCACCGGGAAGCCAAGGGTACACCAGGGAAGGAGGAGAGGGGAGGATTAGTTCGTACGCTCCCTGCCACGCAGTCCGCTAGGCCGCAGAGACTCTGGGCTTTCCATCAGATCCGTGCCAGAATCTCACCCCGTCCCAGTCGAATGCTGTCTCTGGCGCGGTCTTGCACCCATGCTCCTGCCCAGCGGACCGTCTCCTGGTCCTGCGCACTGGCAGGAGGGAGAGCCCTGTCCCTGGCACTTCCAGCACCGCATCCCTGCTGACTCAGCGCAGCAGCGGGCTGAGGTCCAGGAAGGAGCCAGCTCTCTCTCGCGTGCACGGTCTCTCCCAGCCCCTTCTGCAGCCCTCGGAGCTGCTGCGCTGAGCGCCGCCCAGGAGCCAGCGGCAAGGCTGGCGGAGGCGAGCGTATCGACAGAAGAGTCAGTGAGTGACAAATGGAAATGGCCCCAAAAAGCAGATGTTTCCCAGGTCACCTGCACAATCCCCTGTGAGCAGAACGGGACCGTGCCTTTCACAGGCTGGCATCCACCGAGGTCTCTGCAGGGGCTTCCCTCCACCTCTGAAAGGCCTGCAGCCTGACCGGAAGCCACCTGCACCCCTGGGAACGCTTTGGTCGTGCACACCTGAGTTGAACCACCCTGCGGCCAGTGGTCTGGGTTTATCAGACGGCCGCCTCTGCCTTCGGGGCTCGCACGTCTTCCAGGCCACCCCGCCCAGAGCTAGCTGCTGCAGGCTGCGATGCAGAGCAGCTCCTCGCTGCGCTCCCGCTCTCTCCTGCTGGGAGTCCTAGAGAAATCCACGGCAGGGCTGCCCAGGTTTCTTTTGGGCAGATGATTCTGCTGATCCGACTCTCTTCGGCTTTCAACAAGATTCGTGTGTCGTGGGTTTTTGGGGGGCCTGTGGTCTGGGGAACTTACAAGCATTGCACCGGCCTCCTGCAAATCCTGCCTGCCTGGCAGGGGAGACGGCAAAGCCCACCCGTGTATCCAGACAAAGCCAGTACCCTTGGGGCAAGCTCCTCGTGTACGCCAGCCCCGCACTGATGGGCTTGAGCCCTGCCCTGGTGCACCCCGGGCAAGAGGGGCAGATTGATCTGTCGTTGGGGATCGATTGCCACTTGGCCTCTCTGCCGCCACCAAGGAGAAGGGCCAGGGAGGGTGAATGTAGGTGATGCATCCTGGAACGAGGGCACGGCGCAGCAGAAGCAGGTCGGAGCCCCCCCGGCTGCCTCCCTTTGCTGTGCTCAGGGTAAAGGGCCTCATTCTTAATGCCCTGTGCTATCAAGAGCCACCGGTCCTGGATGGAAAACTCACCCTGGGACCCACCAGAGCAAATCTACCTGTCGGGAATCCCTAGCAGATAGCTGTGTCTTGGGCAGACACCGTCGGGAACATGCGACAGAGGACACAAAGCATCTGCGTCTGTTGTGGCAGGGACAGGCGGAAAGATCTCCGCCACGGCAAAGATCAAAAGAACGCTTCTCTCGAGCGAAGGCAAGCAGGGAGGGGGAGCAGGACGCGCCGAGCACTTCAATGAGCTGAATTAGTTTGCCCCCAACTGGCATTGCAAGATCACAGGGCAGGGCTTAACCGTGGCAAAGAACAAAAGACCGTCCACGAGGAACGCTCCCTCTGGAGCGTGCAACAGCCAGGGAAAGGGAGGGAAGAAAAATGGAAGGAGCGGAAATAGCAAGGACAAAGCCCAAGCCACAAGCAGCTGTTAAGAGACACGAGGAGCAGGAACAGCTCCCCACACCCTCCTCTCCGAACCCACCCATCACCGAGACCCATTGGTTGGGATGGAGAGACCAATAGGGACCGTGGCTTCCTCCCCCACCCTCCAGAGTCCTGCCAGGAGGCTGCGTTTTAGCAGTTGTCCTCATGGGTCGAACGGCAGCTGTGGAAAAAGTTGAAGAGAGCATTTGCCCATGTCAGGCACGAGCTCCCTGGAGCGCTGCTGCCCACGGCAAGAGCATCCCCGGGGAGCACCAGAGTGAATGGAAAAGCACTCCCACCCCGGGGACCCGCGGGGCAGGGCAGCCTGCTGCGTGCACAGGGGCCCGAGAAACCAGCCGGTTGCAAAGCAAGGCAACGAGAGGGGGCTGAGCAAGCCTTTGAAACGACATCCCTCTGTCTGGCCTGGTTCCTTCCTGAAGACGGGGAAGCCCTTCTTTGCGGGATTCGGCACCACCTGCTTGAGGACAGGGTGGACTAGCAGGGGAGAGCATCCAGGCTGAGCTCTCCCGCGACTGCTGCGGCCGTGAGCAGGTCCCGTCCCTCTTTGAGCCACGGGTTCCCCGCTTATGAGGCAGGTCTGCAGGGTGAGCACAAATGAAGGTGCCCTGTGAAATCCCCCAGTGAGAGGGATCCTTAGCTAGGGTTTGAAGGCAGGCGTGCTGGGGATGCAGCTGGCCAGGCTGCAGGTGCTGGCTCAGGTGACCCCTTCACCGGGCAGAGGTGAGCGAGGAGCTGAGAGCCAGGACAGGACTCAGGAGCCGAGCTCTGCAGTGGCTTTGAGGACACTTCTTGGGGTCTGCGCAAGCATTGCTTCAGCACAGCCCGATGGTTGCACACATGTCTATAGACCCGTGGGAGCACGCCTGTGCAGGTGCTTTCTCATGGAAGTCCCCCGGGCTGGCTCAGAGGGATGCCTGGCAGATGCCTCGGTGCATGCCTGGGTCAGGAGGATCGGAAAGGGAGCTATGGGCTCTGGCTGGGGTTGGATTCGATCCGTCTGCTCAGCAGTCCAGCTCGTCCCCGAAGGGGGCAGAGGGGCCCAGACTTGGAGATGGTTCCTCTCCTTTTCCCCGGCATCGGGGCACATCAGTTGTGTTGTGAGTGTGGACAACATCGGGTTATTTTAAAAGACACCAGCGGGTGCTTCAAACGAGCCTCCAGAGGAGTCTGTCAAAGGAAACGGTGGAGGGAACTCAAGGCAGACCAGGCAGCTGCTTCTCACTCCTGCCTCCACCTTGGGATAGAGAAGAAGGTACTGGCTTATTAACCTTCTTCAGGCTGCATCTCCTTATCTGCCCCTGGTCGGATGAAAGGCGCTGAGCTGACAGTCCTGAAAACAAATATTGTCTGGTTATTCCCACCGCCCAGGTCGCACAGCCCAGCAGTGCCCTGCTGCCTGTCCTGGCTGGAAGAGGCAATCAGGACTCCTAGTGGAGATGGTCTCTTTTATGAGACCAACAACATTTTTGCAAAAAACCCAAAAATTTTAGAAAATTTAAAGCAATAAAAGTTTTTGGGGGTTTTTTTTGCAAAAATCTTCTTGGTCTCATAAAAGATATCATCTCTACTACGAGTCCTGATTACCTTTTCCTCCAGACCAATACGGCTACAACCTGGGTTCCTGGCTGGAAGGGCATGCGGTCTCTCCGGCCCGCTCGGCTCTCCGGGCCTCTGCCAAGCCCATCAGCGAAGGGATCCAGCGTATTGCCACCCTGGCAGCAGCATCAGTCTGTCAGGAAATGGGTGCAGACACGGCAGTGACAGAAGCCATTTAAGAACTAAGTGGAGCAAAAGGAGGCTGCTAGACAGCTTGACCATAACTCAAACCACTGACTTGGTCGAGGCTTGGGTCCCTATCCGCTTGTCCAGTGCCCTCCCCTCCCAAAGAGCCTGGCAGCCCCTCGGCAGCAGCGAGAAGCTGCCTTGCTGCCATGATGAGGAGGAGCCCGTTAAGATTTCGCCCTGATCTGGATCACCCGTGTCCCTTGTGAACCGGGGCTGCTCTCCCTCGGGGGCAGCTGGCTGGGTTCCCTAGCACCGCGGTGGCAGAGCGCAGGCATCAGACAGCAGGTCATCTCGAACCAGCAGTAGGGCATGTAGTAGCAGAGCTCTGCCCTTCCCCCTCGGGCTGGGAACGAATGCAAGCAGAGACGAGAGCTGGATCCTTTCCAGCTGCCATCAAACACTTGCTGATCATGTCTCTGTCTGAGCCAGATCTTTGTCCTTTCACTCATTTGCTTCCCTTTTCTTAATTATCAGCAGGGAATCAGCCGTGGGGGGGCGTGAGTGGGGTTTATTTACACGTGCCCTTTCCACTGCCGCGCCGGTCTTGTCACAGGGAGCCGCGGCTGGGAGCCAGAAAGGAGTTGTCAGCGTTTATCGATGTGCGGAGCATCCGGACGCGTGCACTTCAAACACTTAGACGGGAGAAGAGGGAGGAGGCTGCAGAGAGAGGGAGAAAACCTGACAGCTCCAGTCCCAGGCGTGTGTGAGCCTATTTTGCCACGGGAGCGAGTAGCGCTCCTGGAAGCGAGAGCCCACTGGCTCTGGCCAGAGGCAAGCAGACGGCAGACAGGTGCTGGGCAAGCTGTGCCAGTCCCGTGCTCCGCTCTGACGCGCGGCGCCTCTTCTCTTCCAGTCCTGGCTGTACCCCTCAGTCCCGGCCTCCAACCCCCACCTTGCTCTTCGACTGGGGCACATCTGCTGCACTGATGATCTGCTGGCCAAAGAGCTTGATGAGTGACTAGACAGGGTGAGGCGAGGCCCTGCACCGGTCACACCCTTGCAAGCCCCGGAGTCTGAGTTTGCAGAGTCTGGGGCTGTATCACCAAGGCCTCCCAAAGCTGTACCTCCCAGCAGCGTGCTTTCAGTTACTATTCCTCTTTTGCCTCCTCTCCCTTTCAGTTTCTTTTGTGGAGATGCTGCCTCCCTCCTCTCTCTGTCCTTTGTCTCGCTGCTGTGTTCCTCCGCTCCAGCCTTGACAAGGCTCGTGCTTCTCCGCTCTGGCTTCTGAGCTTGTCACACAAGTAAGTGGAAGCTGGGAGCAGGTCTCCTGCGCCAGGCACTGGCCTCAAAAAATCCAGTCCTTTAGCTGCTCTTTTGCTGGGAAGGGGAAAATGCCCCCTTTTCTGTAGCGCCATCGCTGCATAAGGGGCCTGCAGAGGAACAGAATTGCTGAAGCATCTCTCGTCTTGACAGGCATGCAGCTCTCTGCAGCTTTGGTCCCAGCAGGGTCGGGGAGCATAGGGCTGGGGCCAAGAGCGTGAGCGTCGAGATCACCCCCCTCTGTAGCAAGGAAATGCACAGTCAAACGGAGCTGAATGAGGGAACAGCAGGCGTCATTGATGCCCATCCTGTTTGTAGGGGTGTAGGCTGTAGCCGTGTTGGTCTAAGGACATAAGCAGACAAGAGTTTTTAAGTAAGTCTGATATCTTTTATTAGATCAACTCAAATAGTTGGAAAAATTCTTCCTTGCAAGCTTTCAGGTGCAAATACCCTTCGTCAGGCTGAGGAAGCATCTGCAGTTGGTGTGTGCTCTTCCTGGACGGAACGAATAGTAAAGAAATTCCAGTTTGTAGGACTTTGTGACCTTTACTGCCCCTGGGGGGACAGAGGCTTCCTCCTTAGCATGAAGTCGGGAGGCTTCAGGGAAGACCCTAGGGTGTCAGTGCTGGAGCAGTGATGCTGGAAGGCAGCTGGGTGCAAGGACGGCATTCGCAGCACCTGGGGCCAAGGAAGGAGCAGGTGGGCCCGGGCCAGCGCTGATCCAAAACAGCAGACCACTTTCACTGGTGTAGCAGACTTGGAATCCAGTTCGCACAGATGGGCCGGGGACACAGAGCTGCTAAGGGGGGCAAGAGGGAGCTACTCCTGTTAGAAATGATCAGGCACCGCATTGCAGCACGTGAGAGCACAGGCGCCCCAGGGGATCCATTCTGCGCCCTTTGCTGTGCTCAGGCGTGTGGAACTGGAGTCACCAAGGAAGAAGATCTGTGGCCAGAGTCCTTCCCTATATAAAACCAGTCTGGGCCTAATGCCCATATTGCCCCCATGTAGAGCTTCCCCCCTCCCTCCGCGGGTGAGCAGGGCATCTTGTCCGAGGAGGAGGAACCTGCAAGTGATGGGCTACGAGAGAGGGACCGATGAGGCTTCTAAACACTGCCCGGCTGAATGCTCCCTCTGTGCCTCCTGTGATCAATAACAGCTAATTTTTCCATTGCTAGGAAATGAATCCCTGTGGAAGACAAACCGAAAGGGAGCCTCAGCCCCGCTAGGAGCCCTGAGAAGGAAGCTGCTGGAGGCGAGACGCATGCTACCTTCGCTGCCTAACAGTCTGTCTAACCATTGCTGACCAATGTCAACAGCTAGGTAATGTCCTCCCTCTCTGGTCTTTGACCCCACCCTGGACTTGGGGCTTCAGGTGCAAGAGCAGATGGTGGAAGCTGTGTATCCAAGTGGGGAGATAGTGTCGGGGCTCCTAGCCTCTTTGGGCAGCCATGTACAAAGTGCACCATGTAGGAGTGGAGCCCAGCGACCTTTGAGTCTCGTTAGGAAAATAAATCTGCAATGGGCAAACTGGCCAAACTGCCTTTGGAAGGAGCCGGCCGGGACTCCAGGGTTATCAGAGAAGGCCTCTGTGCAAGCCGGCTAAGTCATCTACATGTTGGATGCAAAAGCTGCAGCAGGGAGTAAAGTCCTCTTGAGCCACGGGGATGATCTCCTCAGGGTGCCAGGCTCAGCCCTCAGTAACCGAAGCATAGGTGGCCTTAAATTGGAGCAGAAACACAAGTCTCCAGGTCCCAGCGATGCACACCCTGCCAGGCTGCAGCTGGACCAGGGGTCCCTCCTGCCTCGGGGGCCTAGGCTGCATTGTAATGAGATTTCACGCCCCCGGCACATGGCTGCAGCAGTGGCCAGAGCTGGAGGTTTCAAAGCAAAGCCAGGTAAAGTCTCTCAGCCCCGCTGCACCCAGGCACTTGTATCAGGGAAAGATTCCCCCCTGCCTCCCACAGGGCTCGAGTCACTCAGCACTTGACGGGCTAGGGGGAGGTAGCAGAGATGCCACCCGCTCAGCAGAAGGGGGTGCAGGTGCCATGGCGCTCTGCAGACGCCGCACAGCAGCCCCTGCCCTGACAGCTCTGCTGACATCCCTTGCAGGGAGCAGCCCATCTTCAGCACCAGGGCCCACGTGTTCCAGATCGACCCGACCACCAAACGGAACTGGATCCCGGCCAGCAAGCACGCCCTGACCGTCTCCTACTTCTACGATGCCACACGCAACGTCTACCGCATCATCAGCGTGGGCGGCACCAAGGTGAGGAGCTGGACCAGGCCGTTCGCTAGGCAGGGGCGGCCAGAGCAAGGGCTCGGCAGTCGTTTCACACTCCCTGCTGCGCTCAGATCCCTGGCTGGCGGGCAGTGGGGTGTGATACCACCCACGCTGCCACCCAGGGTGTTTATGTGCACTTGGGATCTTAGTGCCAGGAAGCAGCAGCCAGGAGATCGATGGCCTCTGTGCCCAGAGCCTGCATGGTGCAAGCTTCCACTGGCGATCCCTCATCCCGTGCTGGGGAGACCTCTGCGGGCACTCTCCGCCTGGTCAGCCTCCGCAGCCCCACTAGCCCTGGGCCTTTCGGTCAGTGACGGGGGCCCATTGGATCTACTTGCAGGGTAGCGCTGGGTACGAGATGCTAGCACAGGCTCTGGGTATGTCATGGGGCCCCTCACATCAGAATGGCTTTTGGTCACTGCTAACTAGAGCTGAAGCTCAATAGATAAAACCCTTCGTGCTTCATGGCAAGCTTGGGCGATCGTAGGAGTGGGCGAGTTAACAACGGGAACAAGCCCTCTGATCCAGCCAACACTGCCACACGGCAGAAAGCCAATCCCATCCTACAGACTAGACTGCATCCTTTCCCCCCACTTGCAGGCCATCATCAACAGCACCATCACCCCCAACATGACCTTCACAAAGACCTCCCAGAAGTTCGGACAATGGGCAGACAGCCGGGCCAACACAGTGTATGGGCTGGGCTTCGCTTCAGAGCAGCATCTCTCCCAGGTAACGAATGTCAGGATGCTGGCAGCAAGTTAACCCACCTGGGGGTGCTGGGGGAAGGGAACGCAGCACCCCTGAAGCCTCCAGAGATCCCAAAGCAGCGTCAGCTTGGGGGAAAGGGCTCTGGGATGGTGCATAGCTGTCAGAGGAAGCAAAACACTGGGCTGTTGGAGTGCCAGGAGGGCAGAGAAAGGAGGGGGGGGTTATTTTCTACCTGTTTAAGTGTGACAGTACAGTGACTTTCTCCCTTTTGCTCCAAATTCCACACGCCAGTTCGCAGAGAAGTTCCAGGAGGTGAAGGAAGCTGCCCGCTTGGCGAGGGAGAAATCGCAGGATAAGACAGAGCTGACCAATCCCGCCCTGAACATCACTTCTCACCAGGTACCTGACGGGCCCCGGCAGGCGCAGGGGAGCAGGTGCTACACCATCAACCTGTGACAGCACGTGTGTGCGCAGGCCGGAGCCCCTCCTTCCAGGGTGTTTGGCCAGCGGGGAGGGGGTTCAGCTAGTGGGCGAACCATTGGCTTCCAGCTTTGCCTGGTCACGCAAGAGAGATCGTGATCCCTTCAAGTTGTTTGAGGTCATGGGCCAAACAGAGGATGCAGCAGCCCCTACCTGGCCCAGGGGAAGCTGGGTTGAAGGGCTGTGCGCCTCCAGCCTTCTGCCAGCATCTGAAGGGGGGACGGTGATGAACACCGACTGCTGGGTAAAGTAACTCTCCCACGGGAAGCTCTGGAGAAGAGGCAGACCGCCTTGCACCGGCGAGATGTCCATGGCTATGGCAGAGCCCAGGTTGCCATGTTTCTGGTCCTGGTTCGTCCCTGCTGGGTGCCAGGCTTTCTCCTGCACAGCGGGCTGTCCCTGGAGAGGTCCCAGCTCAGGCTGTTTCACAGCCCATCTGCCAGCCGGAGAGATGGGCACAGCATTGCCCCTCTGCAGTGCCTGGCACCCAGGAAGGGGCTGCCCAGGGTTATTATGGGGAGTTTGAGCATCCCAGGTCACGGAGCATGGAAGTCGCCTCTGTACTCAGCGTAGGGACAGAGGTGGCTGTGCATTTCCCCCATCTCCTGGCAACAGGAGGGGAGCCGGAGGCTGGAGGACACTGCGTTCCCCCGGCTGAGTACAGATGGAGCAGCAGCCGAGGAGGAGGAGGAGGGAGTGCGAACAGTACCTTGGCCTGCAGGAAGAGGGGGAGGAGGAGGCGGTGGCATTTCCAGGCTCGCAGAGCCCGGCGTGGCGGAGCAAAGGGAACAATCTGTCCAGCTTGGCTCCCCTTGACTCTGCCTGCCCCATCCGAAGGCTCGGGGAGCAGGGAAGGGAGCGGAGCGTGGGCAGCGGAGGCAGGCTGCGCCAGCATCCGCTGCAGCAGAACAAATCTGTGGTCAGAGATTGTGCCCGGGAGAGCAATCTGTGACCGGCTGCAATGGGTGCTCCAGAGTCCACCCCACTTGAGCTACCGGTGCACGAAGTGGAGCGGAGGCCAGGTACCTGGGGCAGAATGGGCCTCCGCGTACCAGCATGCAGGGGGTTAACATGGCTGTGGTTAAGACAGGGGCAAGCAATTATTTCAGCTGAGGGGCCACTTAACGAGTTTTGGTGAGCTGTGAAGAGCCTTAAGAGCACTTCTCAGCTGGAGACGCTGCTCCAGGAGATGCTGCACTGTCCTAGCAACCCCCCGCCGGCTTGTCTAGATGCAGACCGCCATCCAGACAGCCCAGCGCCAGCCAGCACCCACCGCTCTGCTTGCTGCATGCACACAACGCACACACACACACTCCCCCACCGGCGTGCGTACGCACACTCCATCTGATGCCCACCGCCAGCCTGCACGTGCGCACACACACACACACACACAAGTGCTCCCTCTTTGCCCATCTTGCCTGGGTCGTACACTAGCAGCACTTCACACGCGAGCCTCGTTCTTAAATAATTGATGACGTTGCTGTTTGTGGGCAAGGACAGAGCAGCTCCGTCTCCTGGAATCGAGCCAGGCCTCCCCGATTCTCTGCCTCCCCTTCAGCTTTGGCCTCCTCCGGCTTCACACCGTGGGAGGCTGGGGTCTCTCCTCCCACCCACCCCCATCAGCCCAGCACAGCCTGTCAGCCTCTCCACCCCCGCCTGCCTCAGCAAATCAGGGCTCCGTAGCTCAGCACCTGAGCCCAGGGATGAGTCTGCCCATTTCCCCAGGTGCAGAGCTCCCTCCCTCCCACACCCTGTTTCTGCCTCAGTGCCCCCATCTATGAAGTGGGTGGTGAGTCACGCCGTGGGAGAGGTGGGGTGTATGCTGCAGGTCGCCCTTTTACCTTCCTACTGGGGTTTCCACAGAGCCGGTGGCTCCGGCACAGCTTGGGGCCCGGCCTCCTCTATTTATAGGCATCAGCAGATTCTGAAGACAGGTGGCTGTCCTTACCCCAGAAAGTCACACAGATCAGGTGGCTGGTGCTCCACTGGTCTTGTGGCCCTGCGGGGAAAGGCTCTGCCGGTTCCCACCTCGGGGTCTGGGGTCTGGCACCCAGGGGGTCTTTGCAGACCTTTGCACCAAGTCCCTTCCCTGCTGGGAGCAGCTGACGGGAGGGAGCGGGGGGCTGCGCGCTACAGAACGTATCTGTGGCCGTGGCACGTTCATTGTTGCTCCATGGTGCTCTGTCCAGATTGCAGCCAGGGAGGGTATCTTGATACGTGTTGCTGTGATCCAATGTCGCAGAGCAGTGTGTGCCCCCCCGGGGTTTGGTGCACTTGCAGGATGCATCACAATACCCCGTCATCCTGCCTTTCCTGGCTTGAGGGGGCCCCTCCGCATCGCACAGGGCTCACCTCCTTGCCCAAAGAGTGGGAACAGGAACCCAGGTGTTCTGGACATTGAAGGGGCCACCACGATGGGACGACCAGCCTTGCACTTCTGGAGCACCTCGCTGGTCCGTGACGGCACCCCGCGCCTGGCCTTGGGGCTCCGGTTACGAGCCGTGACATCCTCGGCATTCACGGAGGGAGGTGGAGGTTGGGGCCAAGGAATCCATTGCCTTGAAAAAATGCAAATGAAAAGAGAGGGCCCTGCAGTGAAGTTGCTCTGCAGATGAGTGCGGCGGGCACAGAGCCCGGGGCATGGCTCAGACCCTGCGCGCTAGGATTGCTGTCGCAGCTGGGCTCGCGGAGCGGCTGAACGGGAGGGGGGGACCTCGCCAACTGGAAAACAGGCGTCCATCTGCCCGGCTGTCCCCATCCTTCCCCCCCTCTACATGGCTCCTCTCTCTGTCCCAACACATCTCTGGCCTGTCCAATATGCCAGCCCCAGCATTTCAGATCTCAGCACCAATCCTGCTCTCAAGGAAGCAAGCAGCCACGGTGGGAAGGAGGTGTCCCCTGTCTCGCTCAGACCCTGCAGAGAATCTCTCCCCACAATCCCCCGACCATGGAGATTCCCTGAGTTTCACCTTGACGTCTCCCTTGACGCCAGCAGCAGGGCAGCCTGCCCAGAGCGGGGAGGGATCTCTCCATTCAGGCCCTGTCTGTGCCACACAGCAGGGCATGGTCGTGGTAAAAGAGGCTCCTTTCCCCTCCTTCCCCACTCCAAGGTGGTCGACCCCAGGGTCCCCACCTCGGAGCCCCCCACCCCCCCCAGACCTCCCAGCGATCTGGCCCGTGGGAGGTGCTGGATGTCCTGGCCCAGACCTACCTGACATGCCGGGACCTTCCCCACAGGTGTTGCCCAGCCCCATCATCAGCTCCAATGGGCCAGGAGAGGAGAAGCTGTTTCGGAGCCAGAGTGCCGACGTCGAGATGACGACAGAGAAGGAGCGGCTGAAGAAGATGCTCTCCGAGGGGTGAGCTGCAGCCCTGACAGGGGCTTTTCCCCCGGGGAAAAGCTCAAGTGGGCTTGGAGCAATGGAGGCACACACCTTGCTTCCCAGGGACCCCTGGCTCGGACTCTGCACTTGTCTGGAGCAGCAGTGGCACCCAATCCTTCCAGCTGCCCTTCCTGGCTCCCACAGCCACCTCTGCCCCTGTGCAGGGAGCAAGGACCCCACTTGAAGGTTTCCCACAGTCCAGGGCCCGCCGGGTTGTCCTGGTCACCATGTCCAGACCCCTCCTCGATGGTCATGAGGGCACAGACGTCCACGTACACCACGGGGTGGGTGTGGGAGCAGGGTCGCGGCCAGGCCTGGCTCTGATCAGTGCATGGTAACTTGGGCATTGGCTCCTTGGGGTTGAGACCCCCGTGCAAGCAGGGGCCTCGGACCCTCATTCCCCGTCCCCTCCCGCAGCTCGGTGAGCGAGGTCCAGTGGGAGGCCGAGTTCTTTACCCTCCAGGACAACAACAACAAGCTGGTGGCTGCTCTGCACGAGGCCAACGCCAGTGTGGACCAGTGGAAGAACCAGCTGGCCGCGTACCAGGAGGAGACGGAGACACTGCGGCAGCGGGTGAGCACAGCGGGGCCCTGAGGGGAGCAGGGTGGGGGACACCTAGTCTCAAGCCCATGTGAGCCCAGACTCTGGGCTATGGGGTCCCCTTCATTCCCGCAGGCATCCACGGGGGACAGGGCTGCAGGTCTGGGGGATCACGTGGGACTCGCAGGAAGGCAGCTGATGCAGAAACCGATTGAGGCATCGAGGTGCTGGCCCTGGTGTGAAGGCTCGTTAGGCTCCCCTTCTCCCCCTCGGAGAGATGGGGCTCTCATTAGTTGCTAGGGAGGTGGCTGGTCCAGCTCCTCTCCCCATATGCAGGCAGGCTGGTAAAGCAGAGCCCCACAACTGTGGGGAGGGGGAGCACAAAGCCGGCGCGTCCTTGCATCTCTCCCATCTCTGCTACTTAAGGCTTTCCCTTTGCATTCGTTGCCGGACGCTGTGCCAGGGCAGCCGTCTGGCCTGGCAGCAGGCAAGACACAAGCCTCTCAGTGGGCTGAAGTCAGCACGGGTGGGAGCCGCAGCAGCGGTGCCAGACAAACAGGCCCTTGTCCAGCTGAAAGAATGGGATCTTGTGGCTTGGGCGCTGGCAGTCAGCTGAGGGGCTGCTGCAGCCGTGGGAGTCACGTGGCCAGGAGGGGGTTCGCAATGGGCCTGAGAAGGAGACTGGGGGGGCCGAGGTGGGAAGGGGCCCCCAGGTCCCTTGTTCTGGGCCTGTGATGACCCATGCTGGCTCCTGTCCATGTGCAATGGAGAGTGGTTTCCAGCCCAGCCATGTCAGCACTGCCCTGAGGCCTGGCTGCAGCTGGTGTGGCCATTGGCAGAGCTGTTCAAAACGAATCCTCTCCCAATGAATAATTTAAGCATCCGTGCAGCAGGTTTCAAAAGCAGAGGGGCCGTGGGCCAAGCCCTGTCTGCATTTCCTCCACTGGCCTTCACAGAGGGTCCGACCCCGCTTTGCTGGAAGGCTGAGGCTGCTGGAGCTGGCTCCAGTGGTTTGCAGAGAGGATGTGACGTGCCCCATTCAGGGCTAGCTCAGCAAGACCCACTGGCCGAGGTCTTGCCTTCGTGCTCTCCAGGGTTTGCAGAGCTGGGAAGCTGAGGCTGAGAGTGGTTGTTGCTGCAGATGGGCTGGGGAAGTGCCAGCGAGCTGCTGGGAGGAGATAGCAGGGAAGTTGTCAGGGGCTGGGCGAGATGCTCAGGACCTGATCCCCCGTCTCACGTGTGTGTCCACGCAGGTGGCTGAGCTGGAGTTGCAGGGAGCTCAGGATTCCTCCAACGAGAGCAACAAGGAGGACCTGAGCCAGACGCTGGAGGAGCTGGAGCTGCTGATCAAGTCAAAGGACGAGGTAACTGCCCCAGAGCAGACACAGCAGAGCAGCCGGGCGCCCCCACATGCAGGGGCAAACCTGGAGGGTCGGTCGTCACAGATGCCCGCGCATCTCAGGCTGTCGCCTGCCCTGTGCCCTGCAGTGGCCTCCAGAGCCCTTAGCTCATGTCGTCCCAGCCACACCTCTGTCGGTTCAGGGCCTTTCCATTGCCAGCACAAGGGAGTGTGAATCCCTGTGTTCATGCCTGGACAATGCCCCGGATAAGAGAAGGCTCTGCCAGGTGATACAGGGCGTCAGCCCTCAACCTTCACTGACGTGGCTGATTCCCAGCCCATCAGCCAGGGCCTGCCATGGTCCCCCAGGCTGGTGTCTCAGCCCTGCAGCCTTTGTTCCCATTGCAGCAGGAGGCTGCTATACCAGGCTCTGTCCAGGGAATGCCTTGCTCCTGGCGTTGCAGGGCATGGGGCAACGCACAGATCAGCAGTGGGGAGGCCCACAGGGTCCCCTGGCTCCAAGAGCAAGGCCAAGCCCAACGAGCACAAGCCCTGAGGGTCCCAGACTGAGGACCATGGACAGGGGTCTGCCTATTGCCCGCTTCCCACCTCCTGCCGGACAGCCTGGCTGTGCCCCCCGACCCGCTCCTCTCAGCAGTGGCTGCATTTAGCCTCTAGCTTTGTTATTGCCTATCACTTTCACAGTGTTTAAATTAATGATTTAAAGGAGCACTTTAATTACAGGGGCGGGGGGAGGGGAGTGTGGCATCCAGTATTTGCTCATTGCTTGTTCTTCCATCCAGGCTGGGTGGAGGGTCCCAGCACGGGGTGGGGGGCCACGTGCTGTGGGGGTCGGTGTGTGCACTTCACTCTGCAGCCGTTCCCTTCCAAAGCAATGTCAGGGAGAGCTCCTGTGGCCTCCGGCCCTGCCTGGATGCAGGGAAGAGCTGGCACTTCCCCATAGAGAGCAGGAAGAAAGGGCAGTGGAGGGAGGAGGCCCTGCTGACTGGGGGTGGGGGCAGCTCTATGGTTTGATGTGTTCAGTGCTCATTTCTTCTTTGTGGTTTAGGAAATTCAGATGCTGAAGAGCCAGAAGTGCAGCCGGTGGGAGGCCGAGGGGGAGCGCGAGGAGATGCTGCAGAAGCTGCAGGTAATAGGGGTGCTCCTGGAGAGACCCAACCTAGGAGGCTAGTTCAGCCCAGAGGGATCAGTCTCCCTTTGCCTGGGGGGGGACAGAGATACAGGGTTGCCCAGCTCCACCATCCTGCCAGGCCCCTCGTTCTCCAGGAGGGTGCAGCTTGAAGAATCCCACCGCTTCCCCCTCTCCCGGGCTGTCAGGGGGCTCCCCACCACAGACCTCTGGTTTCTGTGAAGATGGCCAGTGAGGCGGTCCCTAGACACCCGTCGCAGGATTTTGTCCTGTTCTGTGTATTATTGGGGGCTGCTGGTGGCTGGGGACCGACCCCTGGCACTTTGTGGGGGGCTCTGGAGCAGGACTGAGATGCCCCCAAAGATGCAGTCGTACATACCACTGTGCACCAGCCCTGCAGCGCAGCCTGCCCTGTCCAGGGACCAGGGAGAAGAGTGCCCTGGATCCCTCCATCCCTTGGGAGGCTGAGGCTCAGCTCCTCGGCTGGGCCTGGCCTGGGCAGAGGACGTGTTCAGCCTGTGGGAAGGGGAGCCTCAGAGTCTCTTGCCAGCCGCCCCATGAGGAGCAGAGCTCCAGTTTCAGCCAGCCAGCGAGGAAGGGCGGGCAAGGAGGATGGATGCAAGCTGCTCTCTGCCTGCGGGCAAGGATGCAGATGGAAGCACTCGTGCTCTGTCCATTTGTGCTTCAGAGGCTGCCTGCGCCCATCTCTGCCCATGGGGCTGGGGCTCTGCACAGGGCACAGGAGCCTGGTTTCAAAGGGAAAACGACTTTTCCTAACACTCGATGTCTCCAGAACTGAAACACCAGGAGACGGGGCAGGGGCAGAACGGAGGGGCCTGGGCTGTTCCAGGAGCTCAGCCCCTCTACGTGCAGTTTCCTGCTGGGCTTGCAGAGGCTGGTAGATGGGTTGCAGGGCTGGCCATGGGCTGCCTGGGGGTGTACACGCATGCAGGGGTGGCTGTGGGGCAGGGCACATGCTCCAGTGCTGCAGCACGAGGCAGGGGGAGGGCGGTGGCTGCCGGCCCCTGGAGGCACCTCAGCACAGCCACGTCGCTGCCCTTCCACTGACCAGGCCCTTGCCTCCCCCGCTAGGAGCTGGAGGCCCGGAACGCAGAGCTGGAGCGACGCCTGCACCTGGCTGAGCAGACGCTGGCCGAGACCCTGGCCGAGAGGGAGAAGATGCAGAGCGAGGTCACCAAGGCAGCCGAGCTCATGGACGTCAAGATATTCGAGCTCAGCGAGATCCGGCAGGGACTGGCCAAGCTCCTGGAGAGCAACTGAGGAGCCAGAAGGCCCGTGGGGAAGGCGGGGTCCCCGCCAGGGCCATCAGACTACCGTCAGGGGCACAGGGCTGGAGCCAGGCAGGGCCCATCCACACGCCACCGCTGCCCGGAGCCAAAACTGGCTTGAGCCACTTGCGCACAGAGCACTGCGGCCGGCGCGTCCCCGCAAGACCAGCCCTAAGGGACATCCAGGCTCCTCTGGCTCCCGGCACAGCCTGGCCCTCCCTGCGTGGCTCAGTGACTCGGCTGCCTCGGCCCCCCTGGCTCCCGCACTGCACTGCCCACATTTTTACAGCCCCTTTTCTAGCCATGGAGCCGCCTTTGCGGCTCTCAGTAGTTTTTGTAGGAAAACACTTGCCTCTTGTAGAACGAGCCGCTCGGCCTCCGCTGCCCAGGGAGGAGATGGCTCGTCTCACCATGGGCAGCAGCGGGTCCTCCCTTTCCCCACCCTGCCACGCGTTTCAACAGGATCTGATCACTTTGGTTCACTATCTGTGTGCACCGGGGCCTGGGAGCATGGTGGGTCATGGCCTGGCCCCATCCCTGCTCCGCTGCTCAGGCTCATCCTCCAGAGGGGTGAGGAGCTGCAGGCTTCACCTCTGTAGCTGAATTTTAAGGCCACGGGGTTTTATTCTTACTTTTTAAAGCTGCTTTTTGAAGATGAGAGCAGTGGCCCTACTGCGGGGAGGGTTGGGGGGGGGAGCTTTTGAGACATGGGATATCCCCTGGGGATGCCCAGCAAATTGCCAGGCTGGCATCTCGCCAGGCCTGTGAGGGTTGTGATTATTTGAATTAAATGGAGCAAATCATAGTTGCTCTCGTGTGTGGGCAAGAGCAGCCCCGTGTCCATCAATGCTGCAGCCTGGGGAGGACACCGGTCGTCTCCCCACCGGGCAGATGCAGCTGGGCCGTGGGACGCTGAGGAAGCGCGAGTGCTCGGGGATGTTGTCCAGGCACCGGGCTCTGACGGGGCTCGAAGGAGCCTGGGGAGCCTCATGCCTCCTCCCACGGCTGGAAGACCCTGTAGTCTCCTAGTAGCATGCTTAGTCTTGTGCTGCCGCCCAAGCCGTGTCGATGTAGGGGGCTGGCAGCCTCCCGGGAGGGGGTGGGGGGTCACTGGGTTTGTTTATTACTTTTCTCTTTGCTGCGTAGATCGAGTGTAGACAGAAGTGGTAGCGACTAAGGTTCCTGGGAGCCTGCAGAAGGGGTGAAGAGTCTTCCTAGAGCGCTAGCAAGCAGTAGAGGCCAAATCGCCTGCGCTCACAGCAGCGTGACTCTGCAGGCCTGGCCCTCCTCCCATTTGCGCCAAGAGAGGGGACGTCAGCACCAAGCTGACAGGCAGGAAGGATCAGGCCCAAGGAACAAGTCCGAGCACGACGGAGCTGCCCTGGGCTCTGGGAGAGCCTCTGCCTCGGCCAGCGCCCACGTGAGTGAGGGGAGTTTGGCCCATTACCCTCCAGGAGCACAGAGCTGCGGTAGGGGCAGGATCCACGGTGCTGGGCCTGCATGTAGGTGGGAAACCACCGAGGTTGTGGGCATGAGCCCGTCGTCGCATCCATTTGCAACAGGGCGATTGGCAGGGGACGAGCCAGCACAGGGATGGAGAGGCCCAGGGCACACGTACCACCCCCCCAGTGCTCCGGGAACCCCCTTCCCTCCCCTTTGGAAATAGAGCTCAGCTCCAGGAAAGCTGCCTTCTCTCCGGCTCTTTGTGGGGCGTGGGGGCAGCAGGGGCCGCGCGCGTTTTGTCAGCTGCAAACTCCTGGGAGACGCCGGTTGCTGACGTGTCCAGGGTCCGCTTGGCGCTCTCTGTCTCACCACCCCTGCCGCATGGCTGGCGCCTCCAGCCTTTCCCATTGATCAGAGCTGACGGCAGCAGCCGGGTCGCACCCTCGCTGAGTCAGGTCGTCGGGGCAGGCAGCGCTCGCACCGCTGCTCCCAAGGGAAACGCGGGGAGGCCTGGAGCCGAGCTGGTGCAGATCCCAGCAGGACTGGCTCCAGGGAGGAACAGAGCAGGCACAAGCCCCAGCATGGAGCTCAGGTGAGGCCGTGACATGACTCCACCCGATTCCCTGCTGGGCTCTGCATGCCCTCCCCACGCACCTGCACACTCACTTGCACACTCATCCCTAGCAGGTAGCACTCAGCTCTGCCCCCGCGCCAAGCCTTTCCCACTGCAATTTCCAGCCCAGACCCGGCCGTGCTGCCACTCAAAGCAGGAGGCCGATGGCTCTAGCTAATTGCAGCGCAGAGAGCGGAGCCAGCAGCAGCAGCACTCCCCACCCCTGCCTCATGGGGTGCACAGCGCGGACCAGAGCCCCGGCTTCCCGTGCACAAGCGGCTTGTACAGATCCAGGCATCAGCCAGGACCTTTCCGTCTGAGCCCCCATCGGCCTCCACTGCTGTTTTCCGGCCTCGCGGCCTCTGGGAGGAAGTAGCCGAGCCTCGTCCCTGCTCCACTGAGTCACGAGCAGCTGACTCAGCTGCAGTAGGGCCAGGAGGCTCCTGCCCAAGGACAGGAGCTGTGCGCCGGATGGTCCCGGGAGGCGCCTCTCTTCCAAACTGGCGCTGAATCCACCAGCACCAGCTTCCACGCCGGCCCCAACCCCACACTCAGGAGCACGACGGGCAGCTGTGCAATGGCGGGGCACTGGCTCCCCCCGTTCTGCCCCAGTGGAGCAGCGAACATTGCAGAGGCACGGCACCCCCTGCTCTCCGCCTGCACCCTGCCCTGGTTCCTGGGCCCTCACCCCGTCCCCTGGTTTTTATTTTTGCTCCTTTCTCCCAGTCACAGCTACTGTCAAAGTGCGGAAGGTGGTGGCATCTGCCAGTACAGGGACCTCCACCGACTGCCCAAAACTGACGCTCAGGCGAGTCTGCTGGCTGGTCACAGGGGTGGGGATGGGCCCAGGGAAGCAGCAGGGTGGGCAACACCGTCTTCAAGGCCAGGTCAGGCTGGGATTCGTTCCCCAGCGGCGGTCAGGCCCAGCCCCTGTGGACTCCCCTGGGACTTGGACCCCAAAGCACAGAGACTGGGAACCTCTCCAGGTAGATGCTGGAAGCGCGTGGCAGCCAAGACGGGGATGGACAAGGAGGCTCACAAGGCAGCCCCACAACACCGCCAACCAGTGCACGGCCCTGCCGCGGAGACCAAGTCACGCAGTTGCTCCACTCGGGGCCTGCACCAGCAGCTCCTGCTCAACCCGGGGCCTGAGCCAAGTGAGGGCAGGCAGGCTGTCAGGTGAACCGTGCCAGGGCAAATCTGTAATCGAGCAACATCAATAATGGAAAACAGGTGACCGGCCCCGTGGAGGCTCAAGCGCCAGCCCCAGGAGCTCAGCTGCTCGGGCGCTCGCAGGACACAGGTTATTTTTAGTGCTGCGATGGTCTGTTTACACTCCACGGAGCGGGCGAGCGTGCAGCCAGTGTAAACCTCCCAGCCCTGCCCTGCCCCCACCCCCGCGGACAGCCATTTCTGCAGGCGGCAGAGACGCAATTACATGCGGATGGTGGAGACGTTCACGTATCCGCACGATAAGACACCAGGCTCCAGCAAAGCTCAGCCCCCTGCTCCCAGAGTTGCTGGTAATTAGCAGTCTCATTAGGTTCTGCAAAGGCAAGGAGAAGCCAGTGCAAGGGAAGAACGTGAGCCAGGGGACCCGGGGCTTTGCATAGGGCCCATTCCCCACCATCTGGCCTGTCCCTGCTGCGTCCTCGCAGCCCCGCGATGCCCGTTCAACACAAAGCCAGCAAGCGGAGCCGTGCCGGAAAGGAGCAGGCCCGGGGGCTGCAGCCCCTCGCATGGAAGGGAAAGGAGCTTGGACCCCAGCCCCCGGTCCCTGCAGCCCTTTGCTTCCCACCAGGCCAAGAGGATGCAATAAAAGCAGGAGGCGGCAAGGACATCACTCCTTGCTGCTGTTAATTAAACCCAGTGGGGCCAGGCTGCTGGGGGTATCGATGGATGAGGAAAGCAAAGGCTGCTTTTGGCACCGGCACCATCAGCGGCTGCTTTGCTGCAGCACCAGGAGGGAAAAGAAGCGCTCTAAGAAGGACAGAGCCAGGAACGAGCCAGGCCCACGAATCACTGCGGACAGAAGAAAGGGCCTAAGCTGCAGCGGGGGCTCAGCGTGCGAGGGGAGAAGGGCAGAGCAGCAGCCTCGGCACCTGGGATGCCTCTTGGGGCACCAGGCTGAGTCCCGCTGGCTGGGCTCGAGGGGCAGGTGCAGCCGTGCCAAACCCGCACACGTCAAGGGGTGAGCCGCGAGGCCGGAGCACTGGCACCGGGGATGCTGCTGCAAGAGGCTGCCCGGGGCGGGTGGGCTGCGCCAGGGAGCGATGGCGCTGCTGGGGGGGCTCAGCCCCTCCGGTTTGACGGTGCTTAGGGGGGAGGAACTGGCTGCCCCAGCAGACGCCCTGGGCTGCGCTTCCTCCCCACCAAGGCCTGCAGGAGCCCGCAGCGTGGCTGCCAAAGCACGCCGGAGCTGCCATCTACTGGCTGGCCCGGCCGCATGGCACGCAGGGCAGGACAGGCGGCACCGGAGAGACGGGTCCGATTCGGAGCCAGCCCCGCTTGCACACCTCGCAAGGGGACGGCGTGGGCACGGAGCAGCGAGCCGGCCCCCGGGGACTCCCCGCAGAACTCGGGCTCGGGGCAGCCGAGGACCCTGCCGCCAGGGTCAGCCGCCACCGGGCAGTGGGAAGGGGCTCTTTCAGGACAGGCCCACGCGAGCTGGAGCAGGAACAAAAGCTCCGCACGGCCCTGCCGCCTCAGTAAGATGAAACCTGGGTCCTGCCAGGTTCTCCCGGACGGGCTCAGTGCAGCCACCTGCCCTCCCCTCGCGAGGGACCAGGCACCGGCTAAGGACCTGCTGTCCCAGCTTAAGCCACAGGGCCCCCAAACCCCCTCCTGCCTCCAACTTCCCTTTGCCCCCTCTTCTACAGAGCTGGGCGCGAGGACAGAGGCAAGACGAGTGCCCAGGAATGGGACTAAAGGTGCAGGAACCAGCGCCGAGCCCCTCGGGGCAGGGCCCTTGCAGCACAACAGGCTGAGGCAGGAGGGGCCACGACGGGCCCAAGGCTGTCGTATCGGGGGGCACGGCCATGCACCCCCACCCCAGCTTGCAGGACCGTGCCCACGTGCCGCAGGGCCGTGCCCCCTCTGTGCCGTGGCCTCACGCTCTGCAGCAGCGCGGGGCTCGCGCAAGAGCATCCGAGATGCTGCGCTGGAATGTCTCCATGGCAACCGGAGCAGGGAAACCCTCCGAGAGCTCGGGGGAGCCCGGGCGAGGAATTGAGCGTGCAGAGCACGTGGGAGGCGGGCAGCAGCAGGGAGCGGGAGGGCAGGCGGGCGGGTGTGCACGACCAGGTGTAGGAGCCAGGGCTCCCGGGTTCTGCCACCCACCCGCAGCAGCAGCCCCTGGATCAGTCCTAGTAAAATGGGGGCAGATTTCTTCCCTCCCCCCCCCCGCATGGCAGACAGACGCCAAGAGCAGGGCCTGGGGTAGGTGTCAGCAGGGCTGACAGGCAACGAGGGGCTGAAAAGCCAGGCTGAGACCTAACAAACTCACGCACAGGGGCCCTGGACTGGGTAGATGTGAATACACGGGCTGTGGGCAACGGCCCCGTCCCAGCCCAAGCCATCCCAGACGCTCCCAAGACCCCCTGCTCGAGTGAGCACGAGAACGCCTCCTCCCCGCGCAGAGGCACCTGCTCCAGGTGCCAGAGGCAGCAAGAAGATATCTCAATACAGCCCTCACCTGTCTGCATGCTGGAGGGAGATGGAGAGAAAACGCCAGCAGGGAGGAAGGCAGAGACTTCACACAGCAGCATCTGGCCGGGACAGGGATCGCTGGCGAGAGACTCGGAGGCAGCGCAGAAAGGCAAGAGCCCCCTGCTCCAGGGAGGGTCTCGTCACTGCCGTGCCAGCGGCACGTGCGGGGTTGTGCGCGTGGAGCAAGCAACCTGGTCAAACCCATTTGCTGCCACAACCACGTGCAAGCCCCCTCCAGGCTCCTCCCCAAGTGCACCCACAGCACCCAGCTGGCCCCACACTGCGCCTGTGGCCCCGAGGCACAGCCACGGGGACGCCTTGGGAAAGCTTCCTTGTGCACTGACTTGTGGTTGCTCCGGTCTCATCTCAGCAGGTCGCTCAGCCCCAACCTTATGCCAAATGCTGCAAGAGGCACTGCTTCCAGCCGAACAGCAGCCACCACGACAGGGGCAGAAGTGGGGGACACCCAGACACTTACAGCAAGTGAACATTTATTCGGGTGGAAGAACTGTCCCGGGAGCCAGCAGGCAGCGGCCACAGGGGGCTACAACCAGCACATAAGGCACCAGAGAATCAAACTCGCTATTAAATCAGGAGAAGAGAGGGACCGAACCCCCACCCTGGGGCAGGCATGCGGGCAAGGCTGGGCCCCTGGGATCTGCAGGTCTTCAAGGAAGCACAAAAGCAGACACGTGCCTCAGAGGGGCTCAGCTCTGACCCAGGCCCTGAGGACTCCCCCTCTCCCCTGCACGGCCTGTCCAGGCAAACCCCATCCCAGGATGTCCACGGCTGCTCTTGGTATGAGCAACCCATTTGCAGGGCACATCCAGAGTGGTTCTGCTGATTGGCATTGCCTGTGCCACAGGCTCCTATGAAGGGAGCCTCTCAACAGACCGACCAAACCAAGACACTGCAAGGGAAACCTGCTTTCAGAAGAGGCCCAGGGCATCCACAAGGATCACCAGGGAGAGGCTGAGCTAGGGGGACGTTGGTTGAGACCCAGATCCAAGAGAAGCATCCACGAGTTCAGGTAAGAGGCTTCACATGTGACCACAAAGAACCCAGAGCCCGTCACCTCACGGCCTTCCCTGCCCCTCCTCCCCTTCCAGACACCCTGAGCCGGGTCAGGCAGCGAGGGGCTGGGCTGGGCTGAGCTGAGCTGCTCGCAGTATTTTTAGACTCTGGCTCAGGGGGCAAGCCGCAGCTATAAACAAGAGTGAGTGGCAAGCACCAGCCCTGGGCAGGAGACAGGAGACGGCCTCCTGGTGAGCAGCAGCATTTGTTTCCTGACAGACCCTTCACAGGGAACAGAGCAAAGGGAAACCTGGTTGCATGACCCACCTCCCCACACCTTTTCCAGGAGCCCCGTCCAGATGACTGGAACGGGACGAGGGGCTGCCCCAGAAGCACCTCTGGAAGGGGCAAGAGGGAGTCTGGCAGGGGGATCCCCGCCCCCAGCAGTTTTGGGCCCCCAGGGAGCTGGAGGCGCACCAGGGCAGGCTGCCCAGCAGCTGCTCTCGCCCATGTCCGTGCCCTGGCCTGGGGCTCTCACTTCTCCTCCTTGGCCGCCAGGCGCTGTCGCCGCCGCATTCGCTTCTGCAACTTCCTCTTCACCTGGAGCTGTGTCCGCTCCTGCAGCGTCTGCCGGACGCTGTCACGAAACTGCTTGTTCTTCCTCTTGATCTTGGCCAGCTCCGCCTTCCTCTTCTCCTCCAGGTCTGGGTCCTGAGGGGCAAATGCCAGGAGCTAATGCTCTGTGGTGGGGCCAGGCTGGCCTCCCACAGCCAACCAACCTCACCCTTCCCAGATGCCGGCCATGCCTGAGCCCAGCCGCCTGTCCTGGGGATACATCGTGCACCAACCCTGCCCGCCGCAGGGGTCACTCACTTTGCCCTCCAGGATCATCTGCTTCCGTTTGTTGATTTCCTTCTTCTCATCAAATTCGGACGCCTCCAACTTCTGCCAAAACAAAACGCAAAGGGGGCGTGAGGGCCAGGCATGCGGCTCGTCCCGGGGGGCAGCCCGGCTCTGCAGAGCAGTCTCAGCCAGAGGGGTTGCTGCATTTGCTGGGAATCCCCAAGCTGAGCCAGGTCTGTGCAAACTCAGCAGCTGACAGGCCCTCCCCATCCCCAAGCGCTCCCAATCAAGGCAACAATCTGTGTCTGGGGTGCTCCCAGGCTGCATCGGATAGCACATGCAACCCTGCCTCCTCCAAACGTCCCCCAAGCTTCCTCTAGAAGCAAGAGAGTCCTGCAGTCCCCACGGACTCTCCCTGCTGCACATCCAAGGGGAAGGCCACACACCCTGCCCAAGCCAGCAACGCAGGGGTGGATCCCTGCTGCGCACACTTACTATCTCACACTCCCGCCGGACGACGTTCACCTGGGTGAGGATGTCGAGCACGGCGCGCTCCTCCACTGAGAACTCCTGCAGCTTTGTCTCTAAACCAGGGCACAAGAGGAGCGCACGTATCAGGCACGGGCCAGGGGACAGACGGTCGCCTGGCAGCAGGTAGGGCAGCCCTGCCAAAGCCAGTGCAGCCACCTGCATTTATCTGGGCTTGAAGTGGGAATCTCCAACCCAAGGCAGAGTTTGAATCAGTTCACCCAGCTCTGTATCCATGGGTGCAAGTGCCCCAGGGGCTAGGCCGTCCTTGATGCCTTCTGGCAGCACCCAGGCTCCACACTTACTGATCTGCTCCTCGATGGCGTGCACCAGGTGGATGTCGTACTGTGTCACTAGTGTGATGGCGATCCCATGCCGGCCTGGAGGACAGCAAAGGGTCACTGGTGACCATGTGAGCCTGACCAACAGCACCCCCCATGCACTAGCCAGGAGGACAGCGAAGAGACGGACGGGACTAAACCACTCCAAGCACGATCTGCCCAGCACATCTGCGCTGGCTTAACAGCTGGGGGGGTAACAGAGGGGACCAAGCCAGAGGGAAGGTCATGCACAGATGCCTCTGCCATGGGCTGGTGGGATTCCAGTTCAAATGAACCTGTGCTCTGCACTGCTACGGCAGGAGGCCGGAAGCTGATCTGGCACCAAAAAGATTGCCCCGCAGCCACGAGGGAGCCTCCATAAACCCAACCGGGGAACGGTTCTTCTGTACACCCGACCTAGTTTCTGTGCAGAGCTGCCACTGCCTGTGAGCCTCTTGCGAGCTTCCCTCGCTCACCTGCTCGGGCTGTACGGCCCACACGGTGGATGTAGATCTTGGGCAGGCCTGGGGTGTTGTGGTTGATGACGACTTGCACAGTGGGAATATCCAGCCCCCTGGAGCACAAGCACAGGGGTGGTGTGGCAGCAGTTCAACACAAACACTCCCATTTCCTGTTCTCAGCTTTCACTGAGAGCCCTTGGAGACTCTGAGGCACTCACAGGCCTGCGGTTAGGAAGCAAACCGATTCTGGGCACTTACCCACCGCTTCCCACACGCCTCCAGCAACCACAAAATGGCACAGCCTGCCCCCTGCAACCTGCCTGGCACCCATTATGCTCCTCAGGTCCAGAAAGCAAACCAGCCCCTGCCACAAGCCAATCTGCCTCCCAGCAAACTGGCAGGCTTGAGTACTCCACAGCAGGAGCTGAGTGAAGGATCCAGCTGCCCCAGCTACATGAAGAGCTCCACAACATGCCCTGAACCTGGACTGTGCTACAATGGGGAGTTCTGCACTGGACAAGGAAGGGAGAGGCAGGACCCCAAAAAACTGTCCACTTGCCAACCCTGCCCCTACTCTCTACAGTGGACCAGCTGCCTTGAGTGGAAACTCACTCAAGACTTTCAGCATCAAGGAGAAGTTTCACCTCCTCTTACCTGGCAGCCACGTCTGTGGCGATGAGGATCTTAAAAACACTGGACTTGAACCTGGCTAAGGCTGCAAAGCGCTGCTTCTGCAAAGGGAAAAGGATCCAGGTTAGGAGTGCTGTAGCCTCAGGGGCTGTGGGTAGCTCTCTCCGGCCTCATGAAAAATAGCACCTGGCTACAAGCCCACATTGGCATGTCTGGAGCTAGGCTAGCAGAGGGCAGGTGATGGCTGAGGCACCTCAGCAGAGATGGGCTTCTGAGGCTAGCTCAGGTCTGTATGCCTTCTGCTTGGCTTGGCCCCTCCCATGAGAACCAAGAAGGGAAGGGACCAGGAGTCAAAAGCCAAAGAGCTCCCAAATCCTTTGGCTCAATAGATGAGTGAGGAAAAGCCGAAGCCCCCAGTCAGCAATTCAGCAGGCCTAGCACCCATCACGATGAAGGACAACAGCAGTCCCAGCGCTCCCCACAGCTCACCCCCACCAAGTCACTCACCTGCTTCATCATGGAATGCAAAGCCACCGACGGGAAGTTGAACTTCTTCAGCATCATGTTCAAGATCTGACAATCCCTGAAGGAGGAAGTATTTCCCCATTATATTCACAGCCCTCGTGGGAGTGGGTGAACCAGGGCACAACCAGGTAGTGTCCCGATCCTCTTGTTCTCCAAGCACCAAAGCAGTGCTTGACCAGCAGCACCTTGGCTGGGCGAGCAGGCAGGATGCCTGCTCCACGGTTAGCATGAACTCTCCTCCCGTGGACACTGGCTGTTCTTGGGGGTCAGCGAATGCTGGCCAGGGCCCTTGGGAAAGGTCAGCTTTTGGAAGAGCACTACAGGCTTTTCCAGTCCACCGAGACACGTGGATATGGAAGGATGGAAATTGGGATTAACTTCATGTCACACATTAAATCCCTTGCCGTTTCCTTCCCAGGGAAGAGGAGGAAGTGCTGCTTTCCCATCCCCTGCTGGCCAGGACAAAGGCAGGGCCCTGGAAGCAATTAGGCTAGGCCCCTCCATAGGGTTATATTTTTAGGTACTGCAAGGCCTGCCCTGCAGGGGCCTTCTCAGGAGGTAGGGAAGGACTTGCCTTAAATTCAACTTGGGCTAGAAAAGTGAATGCTTTTTCTGGCTTTGCTGATAACAAGAAGGAGGCTGGGGGATGAGCCCTAGCAGCCATAACATGAACTGGTGCACGGTGAGAGGCGCTGGACTCACTTGCAGGTACTGGTGAAGATCATAATGGACCAGTCCTCGTGCTCGTCCTGGAACGTCTGGATCAAATGGACCAGGTACGCGTCCTTGACTCTCTCTGGCACAAGCAGATAGCGCTGATCCAGCTCGTCTACTGTTCGCACTCTGTTTTGGGGGTGGGGAGAAAAGGCCCCACGGGCGTTATTTCGAGATGCCACAATGGGTCGAATTTGGGGCTGGAATGGCAGGGTGAAAAGAAGGGGCAACATCACAGGAGGGGGAAGCATGTGTAAACTGAACAAGAAGCAAAGCAGCAGAGACTTACTCTGCCGGAGATTCCCAGAAGAAGGGTTTGTTCATGGCAAGACTCTTCAGCTCATTAAGTGTCTCGGTCAGCGTGGCACTGAAGAGCAGCGTCTGCCTGTTTGCTGGGACTGCTCCCAGAATCACCTCGAGGTCCTTGGTGAAGTCAGTACAGCCCTGCTCCAGCAGCCGGTCAGCTTCGTCCAAAACCTTAGCCAAGGCAAACAAGGGTCAAGCCCAGCTGCGAAGAGCAGCACTGCGGGGCAGGAGGATCTGAGCTGAGCACAGGTCTGGGAGCCAGGACAGCCAGTTCTGACCTAGGGTAACGTGCCCAGGCACAGCAGGTCAAGCGGGAGAAGTTCTTGCAAGCAGGAAAGGAGCTGAACCACCGCCTTACCAAGAACTTGATCTTCTTGAGGCTGAAGGTGTTGGAGCTGCGGAGGTGATCGGCCAGCCGGCCGGGTGTTGCAATGACAACATGAGGCTTGCGGGAGAGCTCCAGCGCCTGGGCCACCATGTCTGAAACACAGCAAGGAAGCGTTTACGTTTAAAGCGTTTCCTTCGTTTCTAGCGCGACGGTGGGTCCCCTCAATGAGACATGAGCAGCCGTGCGCTGAACTTGGCTTGTGTGTAAAGAAATATTTTCAGTCAACAATAAATCACACAAACAAACTGTTTTGTTCAGACTGTTGTTTCAGTGACGAAGCAAACCAGCATCCAGATCCTAATCTGGATTAGTTCTCCCTTCTTGCTGTGGTTGTTGAAAAGGGATAGCCAGAAACCGGGCCTGGAAAACCAAGAGATGCCACGTTTTGGTGCTGAACGTGTGGTTTTACCAACATGGAGAATGCCACAGCTTCTGGACAAGCACAGATTCCCCCAAGTCGCTGTATGGTTTCAGCTCGCGGTTCCTTAAACGGCCCGGAAGCGAACCAGGCAGAGGCTCAGTTCTGCCTAACGGGCTAACCGAGTCCGGCTCGTAGCCAGCCCGCACCTACCCATTCCTCCGACAACGATGCAGTCCTTCAATCCAAGCGGCTTTCCCAGAACGCGGAACTGCTCGGCAATCTGGTAGGCCAGCTCCCTACGAGAGAGGACGAGGGAAAGCACGGAAAGGTTACGGGGCCCGTCTTCCTTACCCGCACCCAGGACCTCCAAGGACGGGGTCGCAGGGAAACCACGGCCGGAACCGGGAAGCTAAGACACAATAGATTCCCATCCCCCCCCCCCCTTTGTTCATAAAGTAATTTATCGCCGCGCAACGTCGACGAGGCCCAACACTCGGCAACGTTCAAAGCGAAACGGGATGCTCGGTTATCCCGTAACGCCAAAAACAAACCGGTTTGGGGAGGGAGGACGCTGGACTCGTGTGAGCCCTGAGTCTGATCGAGCACCGCTGAGCGCGACACGCCCCCGAGACATCAACGGATGCAAGCGTCCGCCCGCTCCCTTGCTCCTCCCGCCGGAGCAGGGAGGATGGGGCGGTTTGGGGCAAGGGGGCAGCATCCAGCCCCAAACCACTCCGAGCCCTGCCACCGAGCGCCCCTACCTGGTGGGCGTCAGCACCAGGCAGAAGATGCCGTAGGGGTCCTCCGAGAGCTTCTGCAGGACGGGCAGGACGAAGGCCGCCGTCTTGCCGCTGCCCGTCTTGGCGCAGCCCATGCAGTCGCGACCTGCGCGAGGGGACACGTGAAGCCAGGACCCGTCCAGGGACCGCTCCCCCCGCGCAGCCGCCCCCGGGAGCACTCACCCTGCAGGGCGGGCGGGATGCAGGCGGCCTGCACGGCGCTGGGGCGCACCATGCCCACGCGCCGCGCCTGCTCCGCCAGCCAGGCCGCCAGCCCCAGCGCGCCGAACGCGGCCATGCCCGCGCACAACCACCGCCCGCTTCCGGCGCACGCCGCGGACGTCACCACCCTCCCCGCCCCACTTCCGGCGCTCAGGAAGTGGCACTGCGCGCTGCCATTGGCTCGTTCCCTGTGAGGGGGGAAGACTACGGCTCCCGGCGTCCCCCGCGCGCGCGGCGGCGGCTGGGCGGCCGCTTCCGGAGACGTGTCAGGCCGGTGTCATGGCGGCGGGAGCGGCGGCGGCGGCCGGGGGGGGCTCGGCGGGGGACGCGGACGAGCTCTTCGACGTCAAGAACAGCTTCTACATCGGCGCCTTCCAGGCCGCCATCAACGAGGCGCAGCGCGTCAAGGTGCCCCCCTCCCCCCCCAGCCCCAGCGGGGAGGGGCTCAGTCCTGTCAGGCGCCCCTCCCTGCCCCCACACAGCCCCAGGGGGGAGGGGCTGAGCCTGTGAAGTGGCCCCTCCCCCCACACAGCCCCCCACCACCATGGGGGTCTGCACCCCCCCCCATGGCACTTTAGGGCCCCCCCCGCCCCGGCACTGAGGTGATTGTCGCTCCTGTCGCCCCCAGCTGTCCAGTCCGGAGCGCGAGGTGGAGCGGGACGTCTTCCTCTACCGCGCCTACATCGCCCAGGTGAGCGGGGGGGGTCGCAATTCCTGTGCCGGGGGGTGGGGGGGGCTCAATCCGACCTCGCCGGGCCTGCACCTCGCTTCACGCGCGAGCGGGGGGTCGCTCCGGTTGGAGTTGGGGGCGTCTGGTTTTGCCTGCCGAGTGCGGAGGGCACTGGGGGGCGTCGCTCCCCCGCGGGGGGGTCGTTGCCGTCCTCGGGAGCCCAAATACGCAGCCTGAGACAGACCCAGCGCCGCAGGCCCCTGGCCTGGATCCCCGCGGCAGCTCCGAGTCGTCTCCGTCGCACCTGTCCGGCCCGGTCGTCGAAACGGACGACGGCCGTTGCGGCTGCGCGCGCGTCGGAGATGGGAGAAGGAGGTCCCGAAGAGCCGGCGTTGTAGGACAGCGATCCCCCCGTTCGCCTGCCCTCGCTGTGCTTCTCCCCACGTGCGGCCCCCGCCTGCGCTTGCCGGGGTTTAGCTCCAAGGTGCAGCTGACCTTTTGTTACGTGGTTCGCGTCAACGGTTAGCATAAAATCAGCATTTTGCATTCTTATTAGAGACCCTTTTCTGGAAGTACCGGGGAACCTAATCGGGCTCGGTCTGCGCTGGGGCAGCGACGCTCGAAGTCAGGCAAAGAGCCGCAGCGGTGCAGGCACCTGAAGGTGTCAAAACCAGTCCTGTGTAAAAGAAAAAGTCAATGTTTTTAGTTAATGATGGATGGCGCTGGATAGTACATGCTGTATAATTCATGGCTGCAGGAAAGATCTGTCCAGTACACGCGGTAAAACACATAAATAAATCATGTTTTCTGTGAAGAGCGATAGGTGAGACATTGCAGGGCTTCTTGTGACTCAAGTGTCTCAGTCTGAGCCTAAGTGTGTAGGAATGACGGGGGGATGGGAACGACGACCAGCCTGTTCTAGGTGATTGAAATATTGGGGGCACAGGAAAAGCCTGAGTAGGGAAGAGTGTTTTGTAAAATTCATTGCTTAATCGTGTCAGGTTGCACTCGGGAACATACTGGTTAATAGCAACTTGTGCAGTGGTGGTGATCCTGTCTTTGCTCTACCTCCCTAGCCTGCCTTAGCATCTGAGCAAGTCAGAACACGAGACACAGATTAACCCATATTGTGTTGTAGTCAACCATGTCTTTTCCTTTGTTCTAAATCAGGGGTGTCAAACTCATCTGGCCCCATAGGCTGGATAACGAGTGTGGGCTAGCCTGGCCCCACACACCAGAGCCAGTCTGGTGTGCACTGCATGCCCTGGATCGGCCCTGTGCGCAGCATGCGCCAGCCCTGGTCTGGGGCCCGGGCATGAAGCATGCGCTCTGTGAGGTGCCCACACTGGACTGGACCCGTGCGCTAGCTCTATGTGGGGCCAGTTTGTGGACTAGATTGGCCCCCTGCACACTGTATGCAGCACATGTCAGCCCCAGCATGGGGTTCACACTGCATGCGGCATGTGGGGCTGGCACGGGGTGCCCACTGCATGCAGTGCCTGTGCAATAACGGTCTGACATGGGCATCATGTGGAGCATGCACCCTGGCACACTGGTTCAGCCTGAGGCCCATGGGCCATATCTTCAACACCTGTGTCCCGCATAACATTTTACAGACTCTTTCCCTTTCATCTCAACAGAGAAAATACGGTGTTGTGCTAGATGAAATCAGAGCCAATGCTTGCCCTGAACTCCAGGCAGTGAAAATGTTTGCAGAATATCTTTCAAGTGAGAGTCAGAGGTAAGTCAGGCACTGTTGCAGCCATCTGGTTTCTAGGGGAAGAACTAATTTCAATAATGGGAGCATAGCCCTGGTCACTGCTGTATGTGGCTCTGGTCCTGTAATGAAATATGGCTGGGTGCAATCCTTTTATGGCATGTAGCCTTGTTTGAAATTACGTAGGGTCATGGCCTGTGTTGATGCTCTTTTTCTAATGCTCCAAATTCAGCAGATCAGAATATCGTTGCCCTGAAACTGATTTATGCAGGATAAAAACAAGTATTGAAGTTTGTTGGTGTGTTGAACAATGTATTCCTTAGCATATTAACAAAAGATTGATGCGCACTTTTAACAATCCACAGCCAGGTATCCACTTGTGTTTTCGGTGGCAATGCACACTAAAATACTCTCAAACTTCAAGTCATAACAGCAGACTCGAGCAATTCTTGTTTCGGCAGTTCCTGCTGGTTGATGCAATTAGTTATCTGTCTGTCCTTCTAACTTCTGCTTGCTGAACTGAGATTTTAAAAGTGCACAGCTCAATTTAATTGGTATTAGAAGAAGACTATCTGCATGTCTGTCGCTACTTTTCAATAGCTGATTTCAGGCACTTCGGGTATATTGCTGAAAGCTTACTAATTTGAACTAGAACTGTTCAGCTTTGCTATATTGTTGGTCCTGTTTAGTAAAACTCCCTTGGTTTATTTTTGAGTGCTGGGGGCAGGAAAAACACTCCTCTTTCCTCACTGTTGGTTTACTTAGTCCAAATCATTTTAAAACGCTTAATTTAAAGAATCCCATGGAGTCTTTCTGCTGAGGTCATTGTTTCTGGCTTGTTTTGGCAAGTCAGTGACGTATTCCCTAACCCTTATTCTCTTCTCCCCAGGGATGCGATTGTTGCTGATTTGGACAAGAAGATGGCAAAAAGTGTTGACGTGACCAATACGACTTTCTTGCTCATGGCTGCTTCCATCTATTTTCATGACAAAAACCCTGATGCAGCTCTGCGCACGCTGCACCAAGGGGAAAGCTTAGAGTGGTGAGTCCAGCTCAGACAACCAGGGGATGGTCACAAAGCTGCACTCTTCATTATATGAGGACAGGCTACCATGGAAATGGGCAACAGCTGACTTGTGTTAAAGCTTATTAGGAACCCATGAGACACTGAGCAGATGCTATTTCAGTAAGGTGCTGACTTTTTAAATGACAGATGATTTGGCTTCACCCAAGACTGAGGCACACCCTTGCCCAGTGTGTATTTAAGTAACACAAGATTTGTTATCTTGGAAGTTCACAGTTGTTGAGATGAGTTCCAGTGCTGTAGTAATGGAGCAGTCAGTGAGTGGGAGCAGACTTCCCTGCCAGGTGCCCAGCTAATAATACAGCCTGCTTTTTTACTGTTGCAAAGACAGTAAGATAAGATGCGTGTTCCTACTCGCTGGCATTGTTTCTGCATCCTAAGTAGCAGACTGTCAGAGGGGGGGTTAAATATCTAGGCTGTGTCCATAGGCAAGACCCCTCTTAGTGTCCTGATGCTGTGGGCTGCAGCAGTGTTGAGTTATACTTGACCCACAGAAACTGAGTTAAATGGAACCAGAGGTTTTATATTGGAGATTTAAGCACCAAGACACTCCTCAGGATTCAGAATGGGGAAGGAGGTCTGCTGATTTCCTGTTTAGCTCTGGTAATTTTGACTGCAACTAAATGCTGATCTACTTCTGTGACAGATGGGGATTTCTTAGAGCGATATCTTTTATTGGACTCTGTCGGAGATTTGACAAAGGATGTCTTGCATTCAAAAGCTCGTCTAACTTTTATCCCAACTACATAGTTGGTCCAATAAACGACATCAATCTAAAAAATCCTTGCCTCTGGTGTAATTTATGGACGGCCATGGCTACAACATCACTCTTATGCTGCCAATCTGTTTTTGCAAATCCAGACTTTTTATTTAACAGTACAGTACCACTCTGTATGAGAAGCCTCCACTTTTAATAATCCTCACAGCAGGATCCAACTTCTTCGTTATTAGGGTTCAGCAAATTGGCTAATCCTTGTAAAGCGCACATGCCCTCTTTTTAATGAACTCTGTCCTGGTTCCAAGGGAGTTTGTTATAATGAGGTTGCATTGTAATAAAAAGGGGTTGATCTTGGTTTTATGCTTCTCAAATTGAAATATGCACTTGGTAAGAACGTGTTATAAAGCACTCATTGGAAAGTAACTGGGGGGAATCCGGTAGACTTGAGAGCAGAAATAGATGTAGGACTGGAGACAGCTTAAGAACGTAATCCTTGATGCAGAAAGAGGAACACTGTCATAATGATTGCTGGCCCCAGGCCTCCAGGGGGACAGTTCCTGGAAGGATGCCTGGATTCTAAATGCTGCGATGTACAGGGGATATGTAAAGAGCCAAGTACGCAAGAGGCTGCAGATCTGATGTGCCTTTGTTCCCTGCAGCATGGCCATGATGATCCAGATACTTCTGAAGCTCGACAGATTGGATCTAGCCCGGTAAGGTTGCCTCCAGTGTGCCACACACGTCTCTGATAGCTTGTATGTTCAGTTCCCTTTGTTTTGAGAATGTGTGCTCGCCAGGCTTGTTGAAAGCCAGGCTTCTGACCTCTTGAAAAGGAGATTTAATCTACCTAGCCCCACAGGCTGCAATGTTCAGTTCCAGTTTTGCTCTGTATTCAGTGCCCATGGGACAGCTTCTGAAGCTGGTGGTCATATGTGTAGTGGACAGGAGCCTTTGCCTGGCTGGGGTGAGAGCAATGTGGCAGCCTCTGGCCAACAAGGTTGAGATTGTTTTGCACTTCCAGGAAGTGGGTCACTGCCTTCCACTAGGGGAACAGAACTGCCTTCTGCTGACATTTGAGGTCCTTCCTGCATGCTGGAGATAGCCCAGTGCCATTGTGCCTCAGGGCCAGGGGAGGATATGGCTGCACAGAACCAGTCACAAACCACTCTGAATCCCTGAGATGCAAAGGCAGCAAGCTTCTCTCTCTCCTTTCTCAAGCCCTAAGTGTGCATCTTAAAGAACCAAATGGTACTGTGTCTGTTCCTCGTTCTTTGACTTCTATTTGTGTTCATGCAGCAAGGAGCTAAAGAAGATGCAGGAACAAGATGAGGATGCCACCCTCACTCAGCTGGCTACTGCCTGGGTGAATCTAGCAATAGTGAGTATTATAGGCTGGCACTGTGCTTTGCTTTATTACTCAAATACCGTCAGACATCCTTCAGCCAAGGTGTACAAACTAAATTGGAGGAATGTAAATGCTGTATTTACATTAAAGTAAATTACTCAAATATCTTGGACTTCCCAGCTGCCCTGTGTCTGGTACATAGACTGCTGCTGATCAAAGAGAGATGATTCAGCTGAGTGGTGGAGCTGCATTGCTTTTGCAGCATTCAGGGGTTCAGGGGCTTCACCTGAAACAGTTGCATGCATTCTTCTTGGTTTAGCACAGCAGTAACACAGATCAATTGTCACAATCTTTCTAGGGTGGTGAGAAATTACAGGATGCTTATTACATCTTCCAAGAGATGGCAGACAAAAGTTCACCCACCCTGCTTCTGCTCAATGGGCAAGCCGCATGCTACATGGCACAGGGCAAATGGGAGGATGCAGAGGGTGTGCTTCAAGAGGCATTAGACAAGGTAGGATGACAATATAACTGTGGTTTCAAATCTTTCCCATTGAAAAACAGAGAGACACAGCAACTTCTCATGGTTCAACTTCCTGTATACATTTCTAAGACCTTTTTGTAAAGAGTTAATCTCAGATTCTGCTCTTGTGCCCCATCTTGTTTGTTTGCAGCCTCCAGGAAACTTTCTAAACATGGTTTTAATTCCATAGCATTTTTTTTGCAAGTCCTGTTTCCTTCTGAATGCCCAGTGAGGCTCTGGACAGCCTCAAACAGATTGTCCAGTTTTGAGTAGACTGGGCCTTACTTTATTGTACATAATATATTTCATTCTATGAGGCTGCACATTACAGAGAAATCCCCACCCTTGGATGGCCAACTTCTTGGCCTTCATCTGCCTGCCTCAGAACATACCGACCCATCTTGCATTCACTAAGGAATGTATTGCTTTTTAGTGGCTCTGTTCATTCACCTTGTCCCTTCCTGTGCATTGAGCTGTGGTTTCTTCAGGAGAGGTTGGCTTCCAGTCACAGAAATCTGTCGCGCCTGGTTAAAATGGTTGGGAGGCAGGTCGGGTGGGCCTAATGATTGGTTTCTCTCTGTTTTCAGGATAGCAGCCACCCTGAGACTTTAATCAACTTTGTTGTCCTGTCACAGCACCTGGGCAAACCTCCAGAGGTGAGGCTAGTTCTCCCCTGAATGTGGTGAGCCTCCTCCTGATACTGAGCTTGCTTGGGCTTTAAGGTCCTGCAGGCTCCTTCCGTAACTGGAATATTTTAACCCCGTTGTAGATTATCAGCTGAGTATTGTACCTTTGTCTCAACTTGAGCATTTCCATATGGTTGAGAGGGAAGTTTGGGGTGAAGGAATGCAGGAGCAGTAGCCTGCAACTCCTGAGTCCCAGTTCCAGCTTTGCCTCAACCCAGCACAACTTTGTGCGTGTCATTTGAGGTCTGAGGTTTTTTTCCAAAGGTGATGAGCATCCGTAGCTCCTCTTGATTCATGCTGGGGCTGCTCGTGGTCAGGACATAGGAGAATCTTATTCTGATCTGAACTGGAGGTGATACTCACCCTGGAGTTAGTGGGAGGGAAACGAGAGGTTGTAAAGCTCTCTGGAAGCAAATTATAAAGCGCCTGTTGTTTCAGCTCGGCTTTCTGTCCTCCCACCTCGGTGCATAAGTGATTTGTTTCTCTTTCTCCTAGGTTACAAATCGCTACCTGTCACAATTAAAAGATGCACATAAAAACCACCCGTTTATAAAGGAGTATCAGGCAAAGGTAACCAGTTCACGTTCCAATCTAGTGGTATCATGGGTCATGGCATTGTCTGAATTAGCCCAGCAGGTCGCTTACAGTAGCGGTTCTCCATTTGTGAGTGTTAACAATTCAAGCAGGTCACAACCAGGTTTCGAGAAGTTCAAGCACATCCTTCCACTTTCACTTTTTTTGTTTAGAAGTAAAAATCCAGATTCCAGCCCTTGTGGTTGTGAAGACAGCCTCACATATTTGAACAAAGTAGTAATCAAAGGAAGGATGCCTGCCTGGACCTGTGACTGTCACAAACTATCGCTTAGAGAGGGTTCTCAGTCTAAGGGTTGTGCCCACTCTGCCCTTCTCGTTTGGCTGAGTAGGAGGAGGGTCCTGGCTGAGCCTTGCTAGGGAAGGGGATGGGATGGGAGGGAAGCCTTGTAAGATAAGGGCATGGAAGTTTCTCATACAGAAAAAGTTGATAACAGATGATTTAGGCTACTCCAAGTTTAGTACTGCATGCACTCTACGGATGTGTGGTAGCCTGTTCTCTGGCCCACTGGGCATTCATCCTTCAGTAGCAGAAAGCCAAGCATCACTATTTTGTTCTTGATTAATTTGAAGGAGAATGACTTTGACCGGTTGGTCATGCAGTACGCCCCCAGCGCGTGAGGACTCGGGGAGGGGGACCCAGGCTGCGGACCCAGGCTGCGGTACCTTGGGAACTTGAGGGTGATGCACAAAGCCTCTTCGGCAGTGCGAAGAGTTCATCATGCAAGTTGGTCTCGCATCTCTCAGTGTGGCATGGTCTCGCGCAGCCAGCGAGCCGATGCCAAGCTTGTATGTATCGTATAGCCGCTTGGAGATGTGTGGCCTTTAAGCCTATGTTGTAACTTAACTAGTACCTGAACTGCTTGTTTAAAATACAGTGCGGAAGAGTTTGCAACACTGTACCTTAAACATTCCTAATAAAACCTTTTCTGGACCTGCGTAGCTCTTACTTTGCCTGCTGGAGTGAAAGTAATTCTTCTCCAAGTTGAGTCATGCGTGAGGTGGATGTTCCTTTCAGGTAAAGTGTGTAGATTAATTCTTCTCTCTGCAGTGCCGCTGGGATGTGGGCGACTCCTCAGTTAACACCATGCTTGCAACTCTGACCTCTGGGGCTTTCCAAGAGCATGCTGCTGAGAGCCTGCCCCTCCCCTTGATTTCAACACCGGTGCCTGCCTCTGCATCTCCCTAAAAGAGAGGGGAGGCTTCTGCTTGTGCAGCATCACAGGATGCTGCTGCTGAGAGAGGAAGGTGAAGTTTCCCCCAAGTAAAAATAGCCACAGCTGAGTACCCTAATAGTAGTGGGTCAGCGCTGATCTGTTGGCAGTAAAATCTAGTCTCCCACAACATGGGGATAGGGCAGGACTGCATCTTGCCCTGTGTCCCTTGTTAACTCCCTTGTGACTGCCAGCCTGGGGAAGAGGCATGGCAAGGCTCAGGTTCATGCCAGCCTGGGTAAAAGGTAAAAGGCAAGGCTCAGGTTCGTTCCTAAAAAGCAAAAGCACTCATCGGCCTGATCTACTGGACAACAAGTATGATGTGACACCACGTGATTGTACCTCTGTAGCCTCAGGTGATACCTGTGCAGTATCTAATATTGCTGTGAGGCAATTGCGTGCCTGATATAATAGACTAACGATTAAAGACCCGCATGGGTCCTGCAGCTTGGACCTTCCTAACGGGCTACTGCTTGTTAACTGTGCCTGAATTTCTGGTTCTGTCCCTTGTGGGGAAGGGGAGGGCTTTCCACGATGCGGTGGCGTTTCTTTTGTGCCCACCTCAGTTGTGATTGCTCTGAAAGGGCTCATTGTCCCTTTCCTTGGCTTGTTTAGCAAGCAGCTATTTTGAATGGAGGGTTATTCGTGGTCCAGTCTCTAATGAATGTTTCCTTTGTGGAGCCGTCTGCAGGAGATGTGAAAAGGGCTTGTGTTTCTGGTGCAGCCATTCCCCACTTGATGGGCCATGATAAATTGACTTAAAAATGTAAACAATGCAAGCAAGTGGCATAGTAGGAGCCAGCGCTGTCAGTGTAAAACTAGGGGAACAAGCTGTTCTTGGGGCCCAGCGGGGTGGAGGAGCTTGCGCTTTATCACTGCTGCGGTCTCTGCCGACTCTATAATTGGTGCGAGGCACCAGGTCCAAGCTTGTCCCATCTCTGAACATGGCTGCGATCAGGGCAGCGCCCATAAGTGTGGTGCTGATTCAGCATCTTGTGTCCTTTGTGACGAGCTTTTAATTTGACAGTTCAACAGACGCTCTTCCTGGTTATAAGCGCCCATGGATTCAAATAAGGACCCTGCAGCTGGAACTTGCGAGGCATGATGCGGTCCACATGTCCCTCCTGTTACTGGACTCTAACGGTGCCCTTTGTCTAAGGTTCCTGTTGTGCCTTTAGAAAGGGGAGAGCATTTAAATCTTGGCATTTCTGTGGGGCCAGAAGCAGCCCCATCTTTGCCCTGCAGAGGCTGAAGCACAGGGAAGGAGCATCTTGGGCTGAGAGGGTGTTTATTAATAGAGTGGGGCCTCGGGGTCTCTCATGGGGTGGGAAGCAAATAAATGAGTGAAGAGTGTCCCCAGGGGATGTCTGCCCGCATTGTTTCTAGTGGCTTCTGGCTGCCTTCACATGGCTGCAGCTGCCCAGCCTTAATCTTACAGGAGATCCTCCTCCTGCTTCTATGTGAACTGCCACACAGTGCTGGCTGAGTGCTCAGCTGATTTGCTTTAATGGCATTTAAAGCTGTATTTAGCAGTATTTTCCTCAGACTTTTGCTGTTTCCAAAGAGCAAAGCAAACCCACCGGACTCTGTGCTAAAACGCATTCTGGGCTCTCGTATGTTGTCAAGACGTAAATCTTCCTTGTGCTGTTAGAGATCCCAGGGGGGGAAGCTCCAGATAAGTTTTTGCTGTTCGTGTATCGTGCCAAAAAGCGTTAAATAGTTAATGCTTCATCAAGGACTTCGAACACGGAACATGCTGCACAAGCACTTTCGACGCTCCGTGGTCCCTCTCAACAGTGTTGCTAATGCAAAGCGCAACTTCTGGCCTTTGGTGCCACTCCGTGCACTTTGGAAAACAGCCGCCCTCGTGGGTCATCAGTCATCCTGCGTTGATACTCCGGCGCTGACCCTTGTTTTAGCTTCTTGCTGTCCCCCTGGCCGCTGGAATGGGCTTCATCGTGTCCGTTGAGACCAGCCCGCATCAGGATTTGGTATTTTAACAGTAATTGCATCCTGTCTGCCTTTTGAGCAGCTCTCCTAGCTTCAGGGGAAGCCTTGCCCTGTTATGTAGTTACCAGCACTCTTCAGAGCTGTTGCCATCACCCAGAGGTGGCTGCATTTTGGTGACAATACAGGTCTCTCTTCCTCCCTTATCTCCTGCCATGGAAAGGGGGCATCATATTTGTTTCTGTCTGTATACCTCCAGCTACAGGCATTACATTCAAGGGAGAAAAGTGAAATGCCTCTGCATCACTGTCCTCTCCCTACACCTCGCTTTCCAAGAGGGGCTGCCTGAACCTCCTCCTCATGCGACAGGAGCTCCCCTGCTGCAGGTTGCCGGCTCTAGGCTACAAAAGCCACTTGGGAGTTTTGGGGTGTCTTCCTCAAAACGCTGTGGGGGGCCTGCATGGCCAGGGCACTGTCCTGAGCACACAAGTGCCTCCAGCCCCAGAAGGCAGTTGCAGCCAGAGAAGTTTAAGTTAGATACCAGGAAGACCTTTCTCACAAGGAGGATGGTGAAGCGCTGGAACAGGTTCCCCAGAGAGGTGATGGCATCTCCATCCTTGGAGGTATTTAAGACCAGGCTAGACCAAGCCTTGGCTGGGATGATGTAGTTGGGGCTGGTCCTGCTTGGAGCAGGGAGCTGCAATAGATGTGCCTCCTTAAGTTGCTTCCAGCCCTCATTTTTTATGATATTAGGAAAAACTTTCTCGCTGGAGGGTAGTAAAGCACTGGAACAGGCTGCCCAAAGAGGTGACCTCCTGAGGTCCCTGCCAACCCTCATTTTCTATATCAGGGAAACCTCTCACGAGGAGGGTGGTGAAGCGCTGGAACAGGCTCCCCAGAGAGGTGGTGGGGTCTGCATCCCTGGAGGCTTCATAGATTTCATAGACGTTAGGGCTGGAAGGGACCCCGGAAGATCATCGAGTCCAGGCCCGTGCCCCAGGGCAGGAAGTCAGCTGGGGTCAAAGGATCCCAGCAAGGTAAGCATCCAAACATTTCTTACAAGAGTCCGGAGTAGGTGCTTGCACCACCTCTGGAAGGAGTCCGTTCCAGGCCTCGGGGGCTCGGACAGTAAAGAAGTTTCCCCATGTGTCCAGTCTGAAATGGTCACGGAGGAGTTTGTGCCCGCTGGACCTTGCCATCCCTTGAGGCGCTCCCGCAGATCCCGATGTGCACCCCTTATATCCTTGCGGGCAGCCACCAGGCCCCCCCTGAGCCTGCGCTTTTCCATGGCGCTCGGTCTCTCTTCCTAAGGCTTGTTCTCGCGCTCTCCTCCTCGGACTGCGCAGCCCAGACCCGGGTGCGGGGTGCTGGTAGCCGCGTCGCTCTCAGGACATGGAGACCCCTCCGATTCACAGCTTGCACGGAGGGAGCTGAAGACCATCTACAAAAATGCGGTTTATTTCCCACCGAGGGGGGCTTTCGGCCGTCTCTCTCGTACCGTCTGCACTTTTCGCGGAGCCGTGGCGGCAGACGCGGGCAGGTTGCTTGCCCTCTAGTGCAAGGCCCCGCGTCGCGGCCAGGTGCAGGTGCAGGTGCGGTCGCGTGCCGTGCCCGCCGGCGCGGTGCTGAAGCCGGGCCGGGCCGGGCCGGGGAGGGCGCGGGGGTGGCGCCGCCCCCTGCTCGCGGCCGGCGCGGAGCCTGCGCGCAGCCGGCGCGGGGCACGGGCGGCGGCGGCGGCGGCGGGCGGCCGTGAGCGCGCGATGCAGCGGCCCGAGCCCGAGCCCATGCCCGGCTACGGGCAGCTGCTGCGGCGCGGCTACCGCAGCCTGGCGGGCGCGGCGCGGGGCTGCGCGGACTGCGGCTGGGAGCTGTCGCGCCGGACCTGGGCCGACCACGCGCACCTGGCCTGGGGCGAGGCGCTGCTCTGCCTGCTCTGCGCCGCCGGCTGGACCCTGCTGCGCCACGCCGCCGCCCGCCGCCTCTTTCGGGTCAGTGCCCTGCCCTGCCCTGCCACAGCCCCGGGCCCCCACGCGCGACCCTCGCTTTCCCCCTCCCGCCACGCTTCTGGGGGCATCCCGCATCACGCGGATGCTGCGTGAGCCTCAGCTGCCATGAGCTGGCGGTCACGGCTCTCCCAGCCTTTCCGCGAGGGGGAAGGGGCTGCCCAGCCCTAGGTGGGCGCGAGCTTTCCTCGCTGTCTCTGCGGGATCTGGCCTTGCCGGGGAGCGAACGCCTCCCTGGCTTCCCGATATAGAAACCGGGCGCAGCCTGTGCCGTGGCTGCTTGTGTTCAAATCCGGTATTCGTCTCGTAATGTTCTCGCAGGGCCTGAAAGGCCCGTGTCTGTAAAATGAATTAATTCCACGTGTCCTGAGACCGCCACCTCGCTGCACGGTAATCGTAAATAATAGATCTCGGCGCTCGCGTCGTAGCTGCTGCGCGTCGGAAGAGGAAGGAGCTCGCTTACCGCAAGGACCTGCAGTCAGGGTTACCCTGCACCTTAATTTAGCGCTGGCTGTGCCTCCCCAGCCATGACATGAGGCACCTAAAAGAATACGCCTTTTCCTATCTCTTCTGAAGCTGCTGTTATCTTCGGTGCGAGTTCGAGGGGTATCGGGAGTGCAGGATCCATCTTCTCGTGTCCCTAGAGTGCACCAGTAACCACAGCCGTGTGCTGTGCCCTTGCTACGTGATAGCTCAGAAGGGAGATAAAGCGTGGGCATGAGGAGGGGAGGTGGGGACCGGCGTGGACTTTACCTGTTGCAGTGGGTCAGATTTTATCTCTGTGAGAGGTGGTTTTTCCGAATGATCTTTGCTCCAAGGATCACTTACTCAACCTTCTGCCCTTATGCCTAGAAACCTTGTGAGAGATCGCTATACGAAGGGATTGCTTCTGCGTGGGGGGGAGGTGAGCCCAGGTTGCTGAGCTGTGGTATCAGGCCATGACTTACCAGATAGGAAGGGATCCTGGGGTGAGTCCTTTTGGCTGTGCAAGGGTCTGGTCTGGGACACGGCTTCCCTTTCCGCTCCTTCTTGGGTGAAGGAAGGAATCTCCTCCTGTCCCCCAGCCCCAGTAACAACCCCTTGGCTGGTGAGCATTTCCGTGTGTCTCGACCTCTCTGACCCACCCACCCTGTGGCCTGGTGCAGCATCGTCTTGGCTGCCCTCGGAGATGAACAGGCCAAGCCCTAAGCAAGCATCTCCTTCGCTCCGGTCCTCTCATCTCAGGTGCCATGCTCCTCCGGATATAATTTCTGGCCTCTGCAGGTTTCTAGAAGCCTGCAGACTGTGGTAGATCCCCCCCTGTGGAGGGCAAAGCCCAAGGGAGCAGCTTATAGCCGGACCTGGAGAAATTAGACCGAGCAACCTCTGCAGCCCCGAGTAACCCGGTGGGAAGCTGGGGCCTTCTCTGAAATTGGGACAGGACCTGAGCCCCTTGCTTTGAAAGCACTGGCCTGTTGAGCTTTGCCTAGAGAGCCCCAGCTGCTGGGCAGCAATGGATTTCTTGTACATACTGCTGAAGGGCTAACGAACTAGAGACTCTCATTTAAAATCCAGGGAGCTGGGGCAGCAGAAGTGCGCACTGCAAACAGTCAGGAACTAGAGCATACCATGAAGGGTGGAGTAGGAAGAACCCTCCTGGGCTTGTTTTGTGAGGAAGCTAAGGACAGAAGCACTGGAGACAATGTGTGGAGCTGGGCAGAACCTGGGCCCGTTCTCCTGCCAGGGTGCATTAGCATCTACCCTGCACTCTTGATGGGTGCAGAGCTGAAAGCAGGGGAGACTTGCACCTTATGGACTAACCAAAGTAGATATAATATATATAGCACAAGCTTTCAGGAAGCTCACTTCATTGGATGTTGTGGAAGGACTCGCACAAAGCCGTGTACAAGATGGAGAGAGAAATTAGAATACAGGAGACCAGGGAAGGGGTGAGGAGAGGGCAGAGCTAGGAGAGGCAAACAACCATAGGAACAAAGGAGTCTCAAAAGCTAATCCAATTAATGGGACTGTGGAGTCTTATCCCTGTTTAAACCATATTACCGGAGTCCAGCCTGCGGATGAGTTGCTGTTCCGCAATTTCCCATTCAGATCGTTTTTTAAAAGTCTGCTAAGAGCAGCCACCCTCAGGCCAGCGGTGAGGTGTCCAGCGAGGTTGAAGGGTTCTGCCACGGGCCCGCGTGTCGGCATGGTGTTCATTCATTCTTTCACGTAGGGATCGCTCTGTCTGCCCGACGGAGACAGCAGAGGAGCACCGGAAGCAAGGGATGGTGGAGTTGCAAGTGAACAAACTTCAAATGTTATCATCCATATTATTCAGCCCAGTGATGCGGTCTGTATCCATGTTGGGGCACAGAAGGCAAGACCTGGAGAGACTGTTGCTTGAGAGATGCCGTGTGAGGGTGGGGAGAGGCTGCCTGTAAGCCAGGACAGGTTTGTCCCCTGTGACTACTTGGAGATGGCTCTCCTTTTTCAGCAGGGGTTGGAGGTCGTTAAAGCTGCGTCTAAGACTTTCAAGCCAAGGGCTCAGGTGACCACCAGCGGAAATCTGTTCTCCTTGTCCGGCGGTTGGTATTGGAGCAGTCAGAGCAGGGTCTGTGTCTGGTTTTGTTGATCTGAGTGGCTCGTTTTGGGGTTGTACCAGTATTGTAGATGTAGGAATCCCTGCTCCAGATTCTTAGGGTATGCGTCCCCGCCCCGTGAGATCAAAGCAGATAGGGTTGTAAAGTAGAGCTTAGCTGTAGACAGTGGATCTAGTGGTGTGGTTAGGATGAAAGCTGTGCCATGCAGATAGCTGTAGCGGTCCGATGGTTTCCAATGCAACGTGGTAGAAATGCGGCCGTTGCAGAGCTCCACTGTCATGTCTAAGAGATGACTTTGCTGAGTAGAGGATTCCAGAGCCAGTTTGGCAGAGGGACAGAAGTGATTAAAAGTCCTGATGACATTCGTCTAGTGATTCCTTCCCACGTGTCCCTGCAATGAAGATGCCACCAATGTACCTTGCCTAGATTATGGGAATGCAAGGGCAGCTGCAGAGGAGATGGTCTTCAAGGTCTGTCATAAATGTGAGGGCATACTTTGGGCCATGCGTGTGCCCGTGGCAGTGCCATTTGTTTGTAGGTATATGGAGCTCCCAAACCTGCAATAATTGTAGGCGAGGACAAAGCAGGAGAGTGTAATGGAAACAGAACCACCATATCTCAGATGAGATGTTAAAACCCAGGTCCCAGGCACTTGTGGCCATTAAAAGTCTTTCGGGATTTTTCCCAAGCACTGGGGGGGTTGACACCCAGGGCCTGGCCAGCCTCCAGCCTGAGTGCAAGTGTCCTGCCTTGCTTTGCCTTGCCTTGCCTTGCCTGCTCAGGGAAGTTTGTGCCACCTTCGCTGCTTGTTGCTGCCTGGCTCTGCCCTGACAAGTTCTCCTCTCCTTGTCCTGGAGGAAACTGGTTGTTCTCTAGGTGGGTTTAGGTTGTATTGTGACATCCTTTGCAGAGAAAGGTGCAGTGCAAGGAGAGCACGTGCTTTGGAAACCGGGTTTCACGTGGCTTGTACAACGTGGTGAGCAATCGTCCTGGCCTCCCCTGGGCCGAGAAGTGATGCAGCCCCTCTCGGCTGGGGAACGCCCTGCGCCGTTTCCAGCAGTCACGTCCGCCGTCCCATCTAGCACCTCATTTTGGTCTCGGGTGCCCAGTTCCCCTCACCCCTAAACGGTGGCTCTAGCAGCCAGTGCCATCTCCAGCGCTGCTGTGCGTCATGCCTGGTGCCTCCCCAGGGTGTGGTTCGGCATCTTTCTATCAGTGGTACCACCTCATTGATGTCCCCATGTCCACCCAGGGTTCAAAGCAAAACACTCCCCCGCCCTGTAAGCCCAGGGAAAGAGACACAACAATGGGCTCTTTCTTCTCCTGGGAATGAAGGCCTTCTTGTTGGTCTCGCGGTGGGGGCTGGCTTCCCTGTGCTATTATGTCAGCGGTCAGGCACGAGAAGCACTGGGCTGCTCAGGAGCTTAATCAGCCCCCACAGGACCCCATAGGCATGTGCTCATTGTCTCCGGAGACTCCTTGTCCTTCTGCTCATCTCCTATGGGGCAGATATTACTGCTAACCGAGGCCCTGAGGAGGAAACAGCTCTTAATGATTCACAGCAAATAATCCTTTTATCGCTGGTCACTGGCAAAGCATTTTCCAAACCTCAGTGCAGCTGCACAGTGCATGAGCCTCATCTTTCAGGTGGTGAAACCAGGGCCCAGAGAGGAGGCTCAGGGACTTGCTTCCTCCCCTGAGCTTGGTGGCAGGCAGGGGCTTAGAAAGTTGGGTGTCTCTGGGCCTGTGCCATGACCCATCCCTCTTAGAGAAGAAGCCACAGTAATGGCCCTTTGGGGTCAAACTCCAAGGAGTGAGATCCTTAGGTTTAAAGCAAGGTGCAATCTTGCTTCATTTTTCCTCCGTGCCTCTATGAATGCTGCAACAGATAAGTGTAGGAGACGTATGTGGGCATGAGCAGAGCCCACACCTGGCTTGGGATCAAGGGGCAGTGATAGGGCCCAGGTCTGGGTGCTAAGGGACCAGCAGCACCTGCCTCGTGGTGCAGCTTTGGGGTGGGGAGGACCATGCCCCGGCTTTGGAACGAGAGCCTGTTGCCCTGGCTGCTCGTCCTCAGGGTCTGCCCTTGGGAAAGTAAGTTTGATTGAGCGCTGCCAGTTCCCAGGGCCAGGGACGCCGTGTGCCAGCCCTTCCCTTTCATTCCTCTGGAGATCTCTCCGTGCCTGGGCGTGAGAGGTGGCACGGCTCAGACTTGGCTGGTGTTACACCGCTAGGCTTGGGGGTACAATTCCCCTGTCAAACAAGCCTCGATTCATGCTCCGTCCTGCAGAGGCCTGGAAGAGCGATTGTGTTCTGCTGCTTCCCCTCGCGGTAGATGGAAAGGGAGGGGGCCACGTTCCTTCTCGCCCGCACTGGAGGATATGTGACGGGAGAGAGCCGAGCTTCCTTTTCACCCTCCACGTTGCTGAGGCCTCGCGGGGTTTTTATGGAGTTTCCCTTTCTAGCTCCTGGGCACAGGCTCGGCATGCCATCAGATGACACGCTTGGTGCAGGACGCGCGATGGCGTCCCGAGAAGCAGCGATGGGAGGGAACGCCTGCGCTCAGTTCCCTTGAAAACCGGGGCACGTCTATAGGGCCTGTCCCAGTTTGGGGGCTGGTGGGAGAAGGGCCCGAGACGCAAGGCACGGGCCCTTTAAGTGCAGCCATATGACCACGTGACATCACTCGCCAGAGCCCGGGGGCTCTCCCAGGCCAGCCAGCGATGCATTGTTCCTGCTGCAGCACCCGTTACCCCTAGCAACACAGGCATCTCTCTGCCGTTGCCATGGGAACCGCAGTTGCCCAGGGGCGGAGAGTATGCCCCCCTCCCTGCCCCAGAACGAAGAGGAGGAAGAAGAGGCGCCCGCCTGGCGCAGGAACCTCCCCTGGGGGTGCTGGTGCCAGGTCCTGCTCCGTCATTCCCGGGCCGCGTGGCCTGCTGATCCCCACCCACGCAGGCAGCCCAGATCCCAGCCGGCGTCTGCGTGGTCCCTGCCCTGGCCTCCCCACGAACGGACGTGCTCTCCCTGCCCTCTCCATCTGCTCCGCGTCTCGCCCCGGTACCGGCCGCGGCTGTGGTTTTGCCGGGGGCTCCGTGAGCGCCCAGGGGTGCCCGGGGCTCTGGGAGGCGAAAGAGGCGGTCTGGGTTGCTCGGTTTTCAGCCACGGAGAAGGAGCTCGTGCAGTGATTCTCAGCCAGGCTGCCGTGGCCGTGATTCACAAGATACACCCAGAGATTTCAAATAGGAATCCGTCATGTTGAAACCACGCCAACCCGTTGCAAGCTTTCGGAGGTCTTTGCAAAAGAAAAACTGCTCTGTTATTTTTCCGTAGTCAGAAAGGCTGGTGTTTTCCGGGGATGCCCCTCGGCCTTGTATCTAAAAAGCTTGAGAACCACTGAGTTAGAGCCTTTACTGAGCATCTGCAATGGGTAAAGGAGGAATCACGGCCTCTCCCGCAGCTTGGCGATGCTCAGGAGGGTGGGCTTTTTCCACAGCTGAAGGAGACGGTTCCCTGGGGGCATCGCTGCAGTCCCTGTGGGGTGCCGGTCCTGGGTTTAGAGGTGCCTGTGAAGTCGGTCAGTCTGCATAGCGCCTGGCTCTAGCATCCAGCAGGCGTCAATCTATTTGTCTTCACCCGCCCCCCACCCCGAGCTATTGTCCCCATTTTACAGTGGGGGGGACTTGCACCCGAGAGTCTTAATGGTCAGACAGCAGAACGGAGCCAGGCCTTGGGGCTGGGCCTCTTGAAACCAGCTCCCCAAACTACGCAGCAGCACAAGGAAGGACCAGTGTGGACGTGGGGCTGAGAAAAGGCCCGTCCAGGTGCCTCTCAGCTCTGCCCCGAGGTCTCTACTCTGGCTCTGCAACCTGCCGAGCTGCCTCCTAATGGGGCTGATTCGAGCTGCTTTCCGTGTTCTGTTTTATGGAGTCACAAATAATTCATGCCTGCAGCCTGGGACTCTGCCCGTGCATTATTTATCCTCCCTTGCTGCTGCCGACTGCGTCTCCCGCTGGAGCGAGCCGCAGCCACGCTGCCTGGTTCGTGCTTTGCATGAGGGTGGCTGCGCTGCAAAGGCTGCGGGTGGGGGCGGCCTCTCCTCCCCGGGGGAAGGCACGGGCTGAACCCGGATCTTCGCCACCTCCGTGCATTTGGCAGCTTCTGACGGGGGTGTTTTGTAGAGCTGGTGCTTCTGGCCGCACCCGGCTCAGATGATAGGAGATCTGGGGGGAGAGGGCAGCCCTTGGAGGGGAACGAGCACCCTGCTTGCAGCCCTGAACAGCTGGGGTCTTAATATAGCCTTGGAGCATCAAGGCGTCAACGGGAGCCAACCGGCTGGCTGCGAACTGCTGAGCTGGGAGGGGGTCTGGTTACTTTGCAGGCATTTTGTTTTCATCTTGAGCTTATCTGGTGCTTCTCTGTGGTGCTCCCAGTGCCTGGTCTGATGTCAGGCCACGCTGAGGCCCTCTGGAGCCGGGACCTTGAGCCAGGCTCCCGTGAGCGAATCCCCGGGACACCCTGCTCTTGCTGCTCCCCGCGGGCCTGACTCCGAGCGCTATCCCGGGATCCCTGTCTGGCCACGGTCCCCATCCCACGCAGTTGGCTCGTGCCAGACCAAGGGACCGAGACCTCTGGCTGCATTAGTCAGTGCTCCAGGCCCTTCTGTGCCCCGGGCCCCTGTGAAATGCCAGCCTTGTTACCCATGGCTCAGGACTTTGCAAGGCCTGAGGGCTTGTTGGATGGAAAAGGCTCCTTTCTGGAGCAGGGTGCAGTGCAGAGGCCTGTCTGCAAGGTGCCTGGACCACAGTCCAGCTTGCCTCTCCCAGCACAGGCAGCACTGTGCTTTTCCTTGCTTGTAATTGCCTCCACCCCTGAGAGAACAAGCCTGGGAGGGGAGGGGGGACTGGAGTGACGCCAGCTCGCCCCGGGGTGCAGGGGGTGCTGGCCTCACCTGCTCTCACTTTCTCCCCTTCCCAAGTGACAGCAGCTGAGGCCAAGGTGATCAGAAGCCAGAGCTGGTCTTGCTCCCTGCTCCTCCTGCCCTGCTAGGACCCCCTTCCTCCCTCGCCCTTTTCAAGCTGGTTTGTGGCCACTGGCTGCTAGCACTCAACTGGTATCGGGGCTGTTAGCCCAGGTGCTTGAGTAGCCCGGCTGGGGCTGGGACTGGGTGGGGAGCTGCTCTGCCTGCCCCATGGCCAGCTCCTCCCATGCAACGAAAGGTGGGGTGACAAGGACCCCCGCGCCCCCCCGCTGTGCCTCACCTCTGCCCTCTCCACGCAGCCATTCGGGAAATGGTGTAACCTGCGGCCGAAGGATGCTGCCAAGATGCCAGAGAGTGCCTGGAAGCTGCTCTTCTACACGCTGTCCTGGTCCTACGGCACCTACCTGCTCTTCTTTACCAACTACCCCTTCTTCTACGACCCACCCTCCGTCTTCTACGGTACAGTGAGCACCACTGGCACAAAGGCCAGAGCAGAGCAGGGTGCCCGAGGGGCGCAGTTGAGGGGGATGTCCCTCCCTTGCCATCCTTGTGATGTCCAAGGCACAAGTGTGTGTAACGGGGCATCTCCTAGCTGAGATGGTGTTCGCTGGTGGCTAGGACAGGCAGTCCTGAGTCTAATACTGGGGGAGCAGGGCCTAGCAGTTAGAGCAGGTGGGGTCTGGAAGCCAGGGTTGTACCCCCAGCTCAGGAGTGGGGTTTGTAGTGACGAGACGGGAACCTTCTGTTCTGGCCTGTGCACGGTTACGCACGCGGTTGTGTCTGGACTTGGTGTGAGCTCAGGCACAGGTCTTGTGCACCTGTGAGCTAGCCCTGCAGGCCTGATCCTGGCTGGGGCTGCTGCCGGCGGCTTGGGGACAGTGGTGTCTGCAGCAGGGCTCCCACGGCCTAGCAGAAGGTGTTGCTGTGGGTGGCCAGGGGCTTATCCATGGTCTTTGTGCTGCTCCTAGACTGGAAGAGTGGTATGGACGTGCCCACAGACATCGCCATCGCCTACCTGCTGCAGGGCAGCTTCTACGGGCACTCCATCTATGCCACCATCTACATGGACGCCTGGCGCAAGGACTCGGTGGTCATGCTCCTCCACCACGTGGTGACGCTGACCCTCATCGCCTTCTCCTATGCCTTCAGGTGAGTCCCACCAGGCCCTGACCAGCTGCCTTGATGGGGCATGAACATTTACAGTCCCAGTCTCCAGGGTCCTGGTCCTGTGTCCTGCTATGGGCTCCATCAAGGGAACCGACCAAACGGCCCTTGGGGCTGTGCCGATGCTCCCCTGCCCAGGGCTGAGACTTCCCCATGCTAGCACGCTGCCCTGGGGATCCCCCACCTCCCTCCCGCAGCACCACAACCAGCCTGGTCCTGCCTCTGTTCCCTCCCCAGCCCCAGGCGACCAGTTCACAGATCCCCTCCCTCTGCAGGTACCACAACGTGGGCATCCTTGTCCTCTTCCTGCACGACATCAACGATGTGCAGCTGGAGTTCACCAAGCTCAACGTCTACTTCAAGCACCGGGGTGGGGTCTATCACCGGCTCAACGACATCATCTCTGACATTGGCTGCCTCACCTTCAGTGTCAGCTGGTTAGTGGCCCCTGCCCAGGGGGTCTGCCTGGGGTCGATGCTCACCATGAGCCCCCTCCTGATGCCTGCCCACGTGCTGGGCTTGGGATTAGGATCCTGCCTTTGCCACGTCACAGTCTGCTGCTGTGGAAATGCAGTGTCACACGCAGTTGGAGGGAGAAAGGGCTGTCTTCCAGCCCCCAGAACCTGGCCTTGACAACTCAAAGGATCTGGGCACAGAGGAAAGGAGACAGGGTCATATCCTGCTCTGGATGTCTGTGCCATGATCCATCCTGGCCAGGGCAGAGCAGTGGGAATGGGGTGCAAGAACAGGGGCCCCTGTGCTGGAGAGCAAGGGCCTGCCCCAGGGTGATGGGCTGCAGTTCAGGTCCTCCTCACTTGCCTCCTGGTCCCCTCCATCCCAATCCCTGAGAACGAGGCTGGGGTAGGAGACCTTTTCGCCAGGGCTCAGGGCTGGGAGATGGCCATGCTACCTTACAAGCATGTTGCAGCAGCCAGGCTCACACTGCAGACCTCCCCCGCCGTCCTGGCTGCTCCTTTCTCTGTCCCCTGCACCCTCTGCTTGGAGCAAGGGGCAACATCCTTTTAGCAGGGACTCTGCTGGGACTTGGTGTGGGCTTGAATCAGGCTCTCCATGCACAGCCCAGTGCCGGGAGCACAGCCGCAGGGGAGGCTTGCCTGGGACCACCCGAAAGGGGCAGGGGGAAGCTGTGCTGATTCCAGCTGCTGCCCCTGGTGCTCCCCTCCACCCTCACATCCCCCCTCGGCTCCCTTCTGTCCCGGCAGGTTCTGGTTCCGCCTGTACTGGTTCCCCCTCAAAGTGCTGTATGCCACCTGCCACTCCAGCCTCCAGTCCATCCCCCACATCCCCTTCTACTTCTTCTTCAACGCCCTGCTCTTCACCCTCACCCTGATGAACATCTACTGGTTTCTGGTGAGTTCAGCACTGTCTGCCGGGAGCCTGACCTGGCCCCTCCTGCTGCTGCCCCCGGTCTGCCCTGATAAACAGCGAGGCTGAGCAGTGGGAGGTGTGGGAGGAGAGGAAGCACAAAGCAACAGCATCTGCACAGCAGAGCCAGCTCCCTGCTGGGACTCGGGCTCGCTCCCCGTGGGTGGTATCTGCGGGGAAGGGTGGGCGATAACACAGCAATCCTGAAGCCGTATCCTGGGGAGCCAGGTCTGGCTGGGACCAGCCGAATGTTGATTGGGACATGAGTCTGTGGCCTCCCGTGGGCAGGCGACCCTGGGGACGCGGGGAAGTGCGTCCTGCCAGGCAGGGTGTGAGCAGCCATATCCACAAGACCCCCGCAAGCAGGAGGAGGAGAGCTGGGGCTTGTTGCCTGCTTGCTGGCCTATTTCATTCTGGGGGAGGGTCCCACACTTCAAGGCCGGGGCTGACTGAGGGTGAGGGGCTCTGCTAGGGCTGGAGCTACGGCTAGACAACAGCCCGAGGGTCTTGGTTCCCCAGTGCAGCTGCAGCTCTCCTAGCCCGGTGCCCTCTGGACCCGGCTCCCGGGGTCCATCCCGTCCGCCACGCTCTGGGGGGGGCCCAGGCAGCCTCCTGTGCACCTCGAAGGCACGTGTGTCAGGCTAGGCACGCTCCTGAGGAGGCAGCACGGCCCCAGGGTGGTGGGGAGCCTGGCAGGAGAGAGAAGCAGGGCCCCATAAGTTCAGCGGATTCCCATGGGCAAGCAGAGCCGGAGCGCAGGCAGTTACTCCTGGCCTCTGTCTCCCCAGTACATCGTCCTGTTCGTGGTCAAGGTGCTGACAGGGCAGATGCAGGAGGTGAACGACATGCGGGAGTACGACGTGGACGACGGCAGGAAGGCGCTGGCACCCCGGAAGAAGGAGGGCAACTTCCAGCTCCCCAGCGCCTTGAAAGAAGGGTGAGTGAGGCAGGGGGCAGCCCCAGCGCAGCAGGCCAGGGGCTGGGGAAAGGAACCGGTCACTGTGGTACTGTGCTACTGGTCTCCCAGCCTGGCTGGATGCTGGGAGTTATGAGCAGTGCCCCAAGCAACCCCGCTGCCTGTGACCAGCACGTCAGACGGGGGCTGGGCCTGCCGGAGCAGGGGAACACGGGGTGGTCTGAGGGGCAGGGCCTCACATCTGCCTGGTCTCACCCCTAGGATGCACCTGAAGAACGGACTGGTGAAGGACAAGCGGTTATAAGGGAACTGCAGCCTGGCTGGCTCTGGGACTGACCCGGGACCCTTCGCTAAGCCCAGCCAACCGGAGCCGCCCGGAGCACCTGCCCCAACCCCCTGCCCCTGCCTGGAGCCGGGGACGAGCTGGCAGCTGCTGGGAACAGTCCGCTCCTCCCGGGCTCGCCCTTGCCCAGGCTTCAATCAATGCTGTGGCCGGCTCCGCTGTGCGGCCTGCCAGCACGGGAAGGGTCGGGGAACGTGATGTTGGTTCCCCAACAGGGTCCAGGTAGGATTTGGAGCTGGCTTTAGGTCCCCTGTGCCTCCCTGTCCGCTTCCATCCTCCAGACCTTGCCCGTGGCACCCAGGGTGGGGAAGGGGGTTTGACTGACTCCCTGGAGCCATTGTGGGGGCCAGAAGTGGGTCGGAGATGTCCCCACGAGGCGGCCCAAAGCCAGCTCTGCTTCAGCTTGCAAGTGGGGAAGAAGGTGTGCTAGGGAGAGGCGCCATGCTGCTGTGAGCCCTGCTCTCCGGCAGGGGTCAGGGCAAGGCAGCGAGCTGCTGGGAGCGCGTCGGGGCTACAGCACAGAGCGGATGCGGCCCCAGGCCTGTGAACCCGCAGTTTCCTTCCCCCTCCCTCTGGGTGCTGTGCTCTGGCCGCCTGCCTCCTGTGGCCTCGGCCAGACCTGCCTGCAGGCTCTCGGGCGCTGCTCCTGCCAGCCCGAAGTCCTCTGCCCTGAAGCTTTCTCTGACTGGGACCAAGGACACGCTTTTGCCACCTCTCACCCAGCCGCTGGCCATGTCCCTGCTCCCTCCAGGGCTGGGCTCATCCTACTGCACTGCTGCCGTGTGCTCCCGTCCAAGGGAGCGGGTGGGATTGCTGCCAGCCCTGCAGGGGTTGGGCCCCAGAGCAGGGGCGGGGAGGTGGCAATTGCTTTCTCCTTCCGTTTGGTCCCTCACTTAGATGCTAACCCCAGATAACTGCAGCCTGAGCCACCAGGAGAGCCTCCTGGAAGTGAAAACACAACTGAGGTTGATAGAAACCTGTCTCCCTAATCCCACCGGGCCTGTCATCTGCTGCTTCGCTGGGTCAGAGTTGGGGAGGGAGGGGGTCCGGTCAGAAGGTGCCTCGGTTGCCTGGCTTTGACTTGGATGTTTTAGAGAGATGAGAGGAGAGTGGGGATGAACTGCCAGTGCTCCAGGGCCGGATCCTGCCCTCTGGGCACAGCAGGTCAGGAGGGACTGCTCTGGTGTCCGCTTGGTGTGAGCGAGGGGCCGCGCTAGCTCCGTCCGCCTGGGGTTGTAAGTGGGAACTGGAAGCAGGGCTGCGTTCTCTTGTGTGTTAGCCCCGCTGGGGTGGGGGGTCAGTAAGCAGAGGTGCCCTTGCAAGAGCCCTTCTCCCAATGCACTCAGGGCAGAGAGAAGCTGCATCCAGGGCTGCTAGAGCGGGCACGTGTCGGGGTGCAGGGGCTGGTGCAGGAGGAGGGGTCTCTTGTGGTCCCTGGCATGTTGCTACCAGGTAGGGAGTGGATGTGGGGAGGTCGGGGAACGCTGGAAATTTGCAGCCCATCAGAGCAGAGGGAAGCGCCAGACACAGCTGGCGGCAGATGTTGATCTCCATTGCAGGGACCCTGAGGCTCCAAGCTGCCCACAGACAACACCTTTGCTTTAGGAGCAAGAAAGAAGCGCCTTGCTCCTGTCTGCCAGGGCAGCTTGGATGCCAGGCCCCCCTGGACTGATCCCCTGGGGAGATGCAGGGCAGCATCGGTAGGAGTGGAAGTGTTGCAGGGTCGGTTCTATCCAGCCTGTTCTGTCTGTCCCTGCCCGTGGCTGAGCCCACACGCCCTGGTGCTGCCCCGTTGTGCCCGGCAGCCATCCCCAGTACTCGTCCTCACAGCCTTGCTGGTGGGGGGTGCAGAGTCCCTGGCCCTGCACCCTCTCCGCAGCCTTGGCCTGAGCCACACTCAGCTCTCCAGGCCAGCGAGCAGCCAAGAGCCATGTGCACTCGCTGGGCTAGAGACCTAGCAAGGGGGCCTGGGGAGGCAGGACAGCTCTGGAGCCCACCAGCGATGCCTGCGTTTCCAGGAATGGACGTCGGGGCTGCAGGCGCCTCTGTCCCAGCATCACTGCGTCCACATGGGGCATCTGGACTGAGCTCCATCCTAGTCCGCTGCAGGCCTGGGGCTGCACAGGGTGAAGCCACCTGGGGCTCTCCGAACCCAAAGGGTTAAGGGCCGTGGGTAATTGCTTGCACTCCTCCACCCAATCCTGGGAGCCCTCTGCTAATTGAGCCCTAAACAGATCAAAGGCTCCAATCACTCGGACACCACCCCTCCTGCTGCCTGGTGTGCAGAGCTCCTCTCCAGCTGCTGGGCTCTTTGTCTGCTGGAAGATGAGGCTGGTCTCTTGGAGAGCTGTTTTTGCAGCTGGCCTCTTCTGGGCTCTGGTCAGCGGGACCCTAGGGATGGATTTAAGCACACGAGAAAGTTTGCTTTTGAAATCCCTGGGCCTGAGCGCCAAGCCCAGTCCCAGGTCGCCCGCTCCTGTGCCCTCCGTGCTCTGGCGGATCTTCCAGAAGAGAGAGATCCCTTCCCCTTGGAGCCCAGGCCGGGAGGATGCCTGCCGGGTGGAGGAGTTCAACGTCCCCGGGAACATCATACGCGTCTTCAGTGACCAAGGTACAGAGACTCCCGCGTTCTGGGGTTTTTGGTGACTGCCCGTAAGGCCCAGTCCCTGGGAGACAGGTGTCTGGGCATCCGTTTCAGCTTAGGCACCATCTGTAGTCTAGGTCCTGGTCACTGGTCCAGAGAGGCAGCGCGGTTTGGACTGGGAGTTGAGACCCATATGATCTGTTCCTGCTCTGGAGCCCCCAGGCAGGCCAGTCCCTGCTCTGCTCCAGCTTCCCTGGCTCTGCAGTGAGACCTGCCCTCTCCAGGTGCTCCGAGTTTGCCCTGAGAGTGGCTTGCTGCTGTAACCTGAGCCATGCCCGCTGCTCCTGGAGTCCTGGGAGGTCACAGGACACCTTCTCCTGCGGCTGGTGCCAACATTGCAAGTAGAGTACACGGAGGGGGCAGCGAGTGTCAGGCTCTGCGCTGCCAGTCGGAGCAAAGCTGCTTCCGTAGGCAAAGGCCTGAGTCCCACGTCCCATCTGTCTCGAGCACTGCGGAGTTGTGGTTCATTAGTGCCTGGCACACAACTGCTCCATCTGCAAACACTGCAGGTGCGGCAGCCTGGGCCTCCTCCCCAGAGCAGGCCTGGTCCAGTGCCGGGGCAGCGTGCCCAGGGCCAGCTCTGAGGCGGAGCAGGTGCTCTGCACCCAGGCACGTCTCCTGTTGCGTGCAGTGGTAGCATGTGCTTGCTCGGGAGCATGGGGGCGGGCACGGTGCTAGCACCAGGTGTGCGTGCCCGGGCTCCTCGGGGTTGCGCCCCTGCCACCGCCGCCGCGTCTCCTGCTAGCATCGCTCCAGCGTGTGCCGTGACCCGCGCCCGCCCGCCTGTCTGCCAGGTGGCCACAGCTCTAGGCAGGCAGTACCAATGCCCCTCTCCTGTCCTCCTTCCCCCTCAGGCCACTTCCTTCACAGTGGGGGGCCGCGGACCCTGCTGTGCCTGGAGAAGCATCTGTACTTCAACCTCTCCGTGCTGGAGGATGGGGAACAGCTCACGATGGCGCAGCTCCAGCTCCAGTTCGGCCACAACTCGTACCGGGCCCCCGGTCCCGGGCAGGTGTTCGAGCTGAGGCTGTACCATGCCCCGCCGCCCTCCTTGCGGGAGCTGCCTTCCCCGGCGGCCAGCTGCAGGCTCCTGCTGGCACAGTCCTTCGCGCAGCTGCACAAGTCACTCCTCTTCAACCTGACCCAGGTGGGCAGGGACTGGAGAACCCCGAGCAGGAACCTGGGCTTGGTCCTGGAGATCTCCGTGAGCAGCGGGGCTAGGTCCTCGGCCTTGCTGGGCAGGCCCCCGGGGAACTTCTGTGCCGGCGCCGACTCCTTCCTCGACGCCTCCCTGCTGGTCGTGTCCCTCCAGCCGGGGCAGTGCAAGGCCTCCAGGAAGAAGAGGAGCTCCTACTACGCCCCCGTGATGCCGAGCAGCCTCTGCAAGCCCCGGCGGCTTTACATCAGCTTCAGCGACGTGGGCTGGGAGAACTGGATCATCGCGCCGCAGGGCTACATGGCCAACTACTGCCTGGGGGAGTGCCCCTTCCCCCTGACCACCGAGCTGAACAGCACCAACCACGCCATCCTGCAAACCATGGTGCACTCGCTGGACCCCGAGGGCACCCCCCAGCCCTGCTGCGTCCCCGTCCGCCTCTCCCCCATCTCCGTCCTCTTCTACGACAACCACGACAACGTGGTGCTGCGGCACTATGAAGACATGGTGGTGGACGAGTGCGGCTGCAGATAAGGACGGGTGATGGACGGCTCGGGGCGGGGGTTGTGATGGAGCCGGATCTCCTGGCAGCAGACTGGGGTCTCCCCTTGATGCAGCTTGTGTCGAGAGCTCCCCCCTCCCCTTTCCCGATACCTGGGTGCAAGATGCATCCTCACAGGGGAGATCTCAACCGCTGGCACCAAGGTGCACAAGCTGGCATGAATGGCGCAGGGTTTTCCCCCAGATGCCGACCCGCGGGGTGAACTCTGCTGCCTCCCAGTATAAAGAACTGCACAGGCTGATGTTTGAGTGGGAGCTCATTTTGCTGCTCGTGCTTGACGGCAGATACCACCCTGTCGCCTCCTGTGCTAGTCGGAGGTCCAGGCAGCATGGGTGAGCGTGGGAAGGGGAGGACTGTTCTGGGGCTGTGAGGACAGGATTTTGCAGCAAGGTTGGTGCTATAAAGAATACTGCCCCAAGCTCCTTGCTGGTAGAAACCAGTCTTTGGCAATGCTGCAGCGAGCCTGTATGGACTTTGGTGACCTGGCTAATGTCGGGCCTCAGTTACCCACACCCCTTTCCTTTCTGCTGAATGAGCTGTAGTCTACCCCCTGGCTTCAAGTGTTACTAGTGCCCTGCCTTCAGCCTAGGCTGGCTGGCCGGCCCTGGAGCGGACAGCAAAGAAGAGCAATAGGCTGCACACAGACTAGTCCTTCCTCTGGCGTGTTTTCCTCTTGCTCTTTTGCTGTTAAAACTCCCAGTGCGTGCCCTCCCGAGCACTCTGCTGCCGCCTGTTCCCAGCCCCTGCGCGCTGCATGAGCAATACCCTTGTTTCGGGAGGGAGGGGGGTGGGAACGGGTTATGCACAGTCTGTTCCCAGTGGGGAGCAGAGAATCTGGTTCATACAGAAACTAATTTAATGCCATCTGGGTGGCTCGATTCCCCACTGACACACCAAGGACTCAGCGAGGTGCAGGAGCAGGACTTAGCCAACTTGCAGTTGTGCGGACTAGTCTTGGCTGGCGCTAGAGCCTCGTCTTTCACATGCGGCGTTAAAGCAACAGGGACGTGTGATCTGGTCCCAGTGTCCGGGGGGCTGGCAGGCCACGGTTGTGTTCAAGGCACTGGGAGCAGTGACTAACTGCTGTGAACTACGTAGCACAGCGCGTGTGGGTAGCTGCAAAATCCCCACCGGCCTGTGCTGAGCCTGAATCCAGCCCAGTGGAGGCTGCTGAAGTCCCTCAACGGGTCTCTGGGCTCTTCTATTAGAAGAGTTTCAAGCCAGCATTGCTCTCTACATTAACAGCATTGTGTTGCCACCACCTTCCTACTTTAATTCACAGCAAACGTGCTGGATGCTAAGTGAAGTCTTTCTTGTAATCTGCTTGAAGCCTGGGCAAAGCTACCAAGTCATCCCCGTCTTTAGTCAGGCCGGAGGGTCTGCATGCATTATGCAAGCGGACGTGCTTTCCATCAGGAACCCAGCGCAGCTCCTGTGGCTTCAGGGGAGCAGCCAGCAGAACAACTCCCCCATGCACTGAATCATCTCTCTGACTTCATCTGATCACAACCTGCTTCTCCACCCTTGGTCTGTTGCAAGCAGCAGAATCATACCGGAGCCGCTGCTGCTGCTCCCGAGGTCACAGGACGGTACGGAGACACCCGCGCGTGGAGGGTGCCCGGCGGGGGCTCTGGTTGGAGCAGGGCGGTTGCATTGGCTGCAGTCTCTCTCTGGTGGGGGGGAGAGAAGGAACAAGGGATCTGAATTAAACTTGAAACTTTTTTCTTTTAAATGCAAGTCAGACAAACTAGTGCAGGCTGTTTTTGTACTTATTGCGTCTTAATGTTTGGACTTTCGAGTATTAACAGGATGGGTCTTTTTCCCTGTGGGGGAGCTAAAGGTTTAACCACTTTTCTTCTAAGTTATTTTAATTAGTTTTCAGGGATGATGACCTTTCCCTACCCTGATCAATGAACTTGTGTTGTGCTCACTGATAACATGCCTAAGTTTAGTTGGTTGAACAGGAACCCAGCGCAGTAATGGGAAGTCACCGCTGTCCCACCCAGGCGCCGTGCTTGTGCCCTACTGTTTTCAAGTGTCCTAATTCAGAAATTTAATTGAAACACTGGTGAAGGTGGAGTTTGGCCCTGCCTCTCGAAGCTTAGAGGACAGAGGAGTCCAATTTACTGTGATAGTTCAGCAGGAGCTCAGTTACTAAAGCCTATGAAAGCATGGAGGGCGTGTCTATTAATTGCTGTAATGACATGACTTAAGTCAGGCTGGGCCCCCTCCCCAGAGCTTTTTAACACACGTCTCTGAAGGCAAGTGATTACAGTTTATCATCTAAAATAATAAAAAAAAAGAGCATCTGCCTCTCTCACAGATTGTTTCTGTGCCAAGGAAGGGGCTTAAAACTTAGTATATTTAGGACACATCTGGGCATGCAGGAGGCTTTTCACCTGGACCCCACCTGTGCTTGCCAAGCAAATGACTTGGAGAAGGCAGCGGAGTCAAAAGTGAGGATTCGTACCAGTCTGGTCTTGAGAGCCAGAGCAGACAGGGATGAAACAAATCCTTTCTGCCGAGCAGTAGCTGTGAAATCACGTTAACCCACTAATGCAACATAGCTGAGGCTGGCTGCTGACCGCAGGGCAGAACGAGCGCCAGACGGCTGGCTGCTCTACCAGGTGCATCTGGGGGCGACGAGACCAGGCCTAGATGTCGCTACTATAAAGCCTGTTTGAAGGGCTTCCTTAGCGAATATAACAGTTTACCAACAGAGCAAATAAGAGCTCTGAGGATGTGTAGATGCCCACATAGGCATGTCAAATCGGGCACTATCTTACCCCCACTTCCAGCAGAGGGCATGAGGAAGTCTTCTTCCAGCTTGCATGTCACTTCTCGTGGTTTTTTTTTACAAGCCTCTTCCAACCCACATCCCTGCTGTGCAACATCCACGCATGGGCACAGGCCGTGCCTCGCCGGGCTCCTGACCGTTCCCATCGATGCTCGTTCTCAAGGCATGTGCAGGACTGGACAAGCCCAGAGGAGGGGACCTGGGTAGGGCATTTACCTTTAACAGACTTTTCACGGTTCATTTGCTTACTCACATATGCTCTGTACACCCCACTTTTGTACTAGGTTGTGTTAAAAATGTAATAAAACATGAGAAGTTTATACAAGCGGAAACTGAGCCAAACTTCAATGAAGGTTTTCGAAAAGGGCCGAAGCGAGGATGGAAATAGAGAGGCTCCGGCTTGAATGCAACAGCTGTTTATTAATATTTTTATTGATGACAAACAGGTTTAAAACAAACAGACAAAATCAAAAGAGTAACATCGTGCTAGCACTGATGTCTGTGGTTTTATAAAACTCAGAGTAACTGCTACAAAGGAAAAAACAGCACAAAGCAGAGGCAAGCATTCCGAACAGTGAAATAAGGGGGGAGGGAAGAGAAGGGGACTACATACCCAATGGATTGCATTGCACAAAGGGTTACAGCTTAAACCTAGCTCAAAACTCTATGTGACTACACAGCCTACCCAGAAGGAAAACAAATTAAAAAGCCCTTCGGCAATGTTAATAAATAAAAGAGTCCATCTTAGTGAAGGAAGGTGGCCTGTGTCTCCATTCTCTGCACATTTTGGAAGTCTAAACTCTGGAGGCTTTGTATGGCAAGAACGGTCGTTTTGATGGGGAGGGGCTTTTAGGTTATTTTGCCGATTTGGAACAGCGTTCTCTCTGCAGGAACACACAGATTAACCCCTGCTCTAGCGTGTGCACACTACTCCGAAAACCTGGTTATGCTACACCTGATCTATCCTGGGGGAAGAGACACTCTTGAAAAGCTACAGCAAGTACAAGTGATGAAAGCGGGTCCACAATCTACAGAAAGGACAGTCATGAAGGGGGGGTTCCCAATTACAAAAAGGGGGCAGGCGTTATTTGCAGTACATTCATATGAGAGGCATTTTAAAGTCCTCAAAAAAAAGAAAAGAAGAAAACAAAGACTAGAAACACTTGGAGCCCTTTGATTATAAAGCTAACTTAATTCAATCTTTAAAAACACCTAGATTAGCGATTCACTCTACTGATCTTGGCCAATTAGGAGGTAGAGGTTATTCTAATTTAGGGATTTGATAAAAATGGATTAGTAGGAATCGAAGTTCTCTGCACTGTTTCTAAAAAGGTTTAAACACAAATAAAATGCTCCCAGTGTTCCCATCCGACTTAAGACATGGGTACAACTTAGAAACTGGATGGCTTTTTTGATGTGCTGTTTTCAGTTGGACTCCCAGCTATTTCTCAAGCTAGGACCGATGCCTCAGCTGCGTCTACTAACTGAAAAGAAGTCTCCGGGTTTAACTTTAACACCTGCATCTTTCAGCTATCTGCATTAAATCACTGAAGAAGCCACACAAAAGCCTAACCCGTGATCTCTAATTATACCCATCTACCAGAGGCCACCTTCCAACAACTGCCTGCTTTTCCCATGTTTTTGCCAACCTGCTTTGATACCGTTATAGAGTCTTTACTTCAAAACCAATATAATCCCCAGTTTCCACTACTTCTTCCCAACGCTAGCGGGAGTGAATAATGCAGGCCTTCGAGTCTTTTCCTCCAGGGCCGAAGGGCACAGGAACCCATCCCCTTTTAAGCGCACAGTTCATCTTACAGAAAGGCTTGTTTTCACAGAGTAGAGTCCAGACAGTAGCCAATTAAAGCATACAGAAAACACTTTGAAACCCTCCTCCTGCTCGAGCGCGCAGGCTCCTTTCCCTCTAACTGCTATCCATTGTAGGAAGAAGAGGCTGATTGCTGCAACTTTGAATCACACTGAAAGTTCCAGGCTGGTGTTTGTTCTAATTTAGGTTTGTAAGCTTCTCAGAACAAGGATCTCCCAGGTCCACCACTAAGAATTCAGAGACAAACTTCTAAAAATCCAGTGCTCCTTTGAAAGGATCTCTTTAAAACCACCTTGCCGCGAAAGACCCGTTCAGAAAGCAGGCGGCACGATGACACTAGAATTTCAGAGCCAGCTTTGGACAACAAAACCTGCATCTCAGAGTTCGGCAGCGCCGTGTTCTGCGGGCTCTCTGCTCGGCTCGCTGTCGCTTTGGGACAGGATCTTTCCTTTCAAATCCTCTGCTTCTAAAGCGCAGGCAGCTGCTGTGAGGATATGGAACCTCTTTAAGGGAAAAGACAACGGAAGAACTCTGAGATGAGGGTTTTCCTCTCCCCTCTGCTCTGAAAAGCAAAGCCCTGCTCGCAAAGAGAAGTATGGAATGAAGTGAAACCTGCTTAAGGCCCTTCTCTCGAGCTTGGTTGACTGGGGGAGCAGGGACTCAGCTGACCACTCATTTTTCCAGGGCGAGTTGCCTTCCCAGTGAGGCGCCAGCCAGTCCTTCGGTGCTCTCTCTCCTCTCCGGTCAGTCTCCTTGTCTCAGTGAGCTAGCAGTGGGCTCTCTCGCGCGCGCTCCTTTCTCTCCTCTCCGTTGGTTGGTTTCTCTCTCTCCTGTTGCTCTCACACAGTGGTGCTTCAGTTTTAGCAGTGGAAAACAGGTATCCATTTTATTTTATTTTTTTTATTACCCAGAATAAAATGCTGATGAACTAAGCTCCACATAAGCTTAGCTCTTCTTCCTCAACCTAAGGGCAGAAAGAGAGAGCGGCGACGTTACTGACTGGGCTCCTGCTGGCGCACCAAATACAGCTCGAGTCACGGGAGTAAGGAAACAACCGACCCCCTCCGCGCCTTACACTCTAATACTGTGACAGTCCCGTCACTCCACCGTGTTGATATGCACGTTCACCCTGGTAGGTAGAATCCTGTGACAGCGCCACATCAATCTGAGATTTAAACTCATCACCAAGGTAACTGTCCTGAAACGAGAGACATTCCGTCGTTACCCCAAGAGTCGGAGACTTAAATTCCCAAGCGTGCTGGGTGTTTAACGGCAGCTCGGAGCCCTTGGCCTCTAATCAGCTCTGCTGCAAATCCAGCTGACCCCGTGACAGAGCAGCAAGTCTTACTGTAATGCCCAATATGTGTTCCGTGAAGGCACCGAAACTCTCACCTTGCAGCAAGGAGCCAGTTTAAGCTTAGGGCCTAGGTGGAAGTGAGAGTACCACATAAAAATGAATGGCACCATCGACATATGGGAGATGCAGGCAACACCAGACTACAAGGGTGCCCCTCAAGGGGCCAGTGACGTTTTTCAGGCTTTGGACCTGTGGAAATGGAAGTGAAAACCACCCCAGCACTATACAAATAGGAGGATCCATATACACGTGCCCTGCCTCCATGTGCATACAGAGCCCAGCAATCTGTCGGCAAGAACGTCGTACTCCTACCTGTGATAATTCTGGCTGGGAGAGTCCTGGCTGGCTCATCTGCGACGGCTGACTCATGGAGATATAGCCCTGAGTCAGTGGACCCTGGGAGAAAGGCTGGGACACCACGTCTTGGCTCGCCTGACTGTTGGGAAGGTTCGACTGGCTAGTTCCAGGAATCCCAAAACGATTTTTCTGGCGCCCGCCACGGCCAGTCTTCCCTTTGGGTGTGCCGCGTCCTGAAAGAGGCAGCCGCGCACCAGGCGGGAACTGTTACTTCAAACGTTTTGTGAAACATTCATTGGCCATTTAAAATACCACGCGTGATGTGTACTAAGGCAACAACTTCTCTATGCATCCATGCCTTGAGGCAGCCTAGAGCAGACTGCTAGATCCCGGCAGCTGACAACTTTTCCTTAGAGCACGGATAGCGACCCTACATCACATGCACCCAGCCTTACAGCTGAGAAAGGAAATGCAGCTTCCTGACCTCAGCCACAGTTCTGGCCCGTCTGGCAGGAGTCAGTGAAAAGCAATCCTTCTCTTGAGCCCCTGAAGTGCCCGGTATTGGTTCCAGCCTTTCCTTCCAGGAGAGGCCGTTACCAGTAACAATACATCGCCTTCACTTGTTGGACTGAAGCTAGCCAGTGTTTATGTACCTGCCGCCGGGCCGTTGGCCTGCCCGAAGTATCCTGGTGGTGGCATGGGTGGCATGACGAGATTGAAAGGGATAGGAATGTTCATCGCAGGGACGTGGCTGGGCCCAGCACTAATCATCCCGATCTGGTCGTGAGTCTGGAAGTACATGTTGGATGGGCGCCCTAGGGAAGGCAACAGTGCAGGGGAGCTTTGAGATCACGCTGGTTCCGCACACCTCCGCTCCCTGCCTGCACGGGAATGCCTGGGCACCTGCAGGGGGGACGAGACTACGGCTCCATTTCAAGGGCCTACCAATTAGACATGACAAGTATATTGGGTCCACTGGCCACCAGCACCAAGATCTAGACCACGAGTGAAGTATCAGAGAGGCAGATTTCAGCGCTCTCAGCACAGTCCTGCAGAAGAGGGCCCACCACCATCGGGCATTTCTATAGTCCTGGGCTCGTGCCCCCATAGAAAGCCTCTCCCCTTTTCCACACCTCGCAGCAACATTAACATCTTAATGAAATAAAACCACCTTTTATCCAGACCACCAAGGCTGCAACCCGAATAGTCAGGAATTCTGTGGAAATGCTACATTCTTGCTTCTTGGGGTATTTTTTTTATTGGGGGAAGAGGCTGCTGAGGCTCACGAGGCAGCGGAAGAGAAATCTTGGCTCTGCAGCAAAATGCAAAGAGCCCTTCTAATGGTGACAGAAAGGGAAAAGTTAATGAAGGAGTTGTCCTCCCAGAGCTTCCTCTACCTTGACTGCTCCTGTCATAGACAGATCCTGGGATAATAGCTTCACGTGCGTCATACATGGCAGTCGTCATGAAACGGGCACCCTGGAAGTGTTACAGGAAGATAAGTGAATGTTACCAATGACCTGGGAGCTTTGAGGGAATCCCTGCCCCACTAGGAAGTGGCACACAGCTGTCATTTCAGCCAAACTACACTTAGCTACAAAAACTGTCTAAAGGAAGTTTGAAATTTAAGCCCGGCTTGAGTGTGATTGGACTGAATCATTTTCCACTCTCTCTCTTGCTCTGTTCTTACCACTGGGTTCTGCCGATGAGGGACAACAGTTTATTTTACTGCTACTTTTGCTTTTTTAATTAGGACAATGAGACAAAGCCCATTTAAACTGAAAAGGAAGAGTCAGACACTGGGCTGAGTCATGTCAGAAACCTGGCATTTCTACACAAGTGGACTTTGCTCATTTTGGAGGCTACTCCCAAGATTTAAAAACCCACACCAGGAAAGAGCTTAAGCGTGGGAGACTGCTCAGCTAGCAGGGCTGGGCCTAGAGGGGAACCGGATGTGACAGCCGTCTGGGTCGCATGCAAGCAGCTACAAACACAAGAGCCCAGACTCGCTAGGGCCCAGCAATGAGAACCCTCTGGACACCAAAGCAGCTGTCACCTGCCCCTCTGCCCACAACAGGCTCTCCTGTCAGGGAAGCAGGAGCAGGACTTCACGATGCGATGGAGCCAGCCCTGCAGCCTCCAGAAACAGAGCCAGCGAGGGGCAGCAACGCATTCCTACCCCCGCGGTAAGTTCATCACACCTGCCATTCACGCCCTTTCCTACAGGATCCAAAGCCTTCCTGGCCACAAAACAGGTGTGACAGCAACGCTGCGACCAGGTCAGTTAGATGCCCCCTCTCTCATCCAGGGTAAGACGGACGAGGCTGCCGGCCAGGACTTACGGGGTTGATGGTATTGACAAGTTTACGAGGCTTGCTGAACTGCATGAGGCTTTCCCGGAGGTTGTTCAGTGGTCCCTCTACCAGCACCTTCTGCTCTTTGTAGTAGTTCAGCAGGTGGTTCCAAAGAGGCTGCTTAGACAGAGCCTTTGGGTTCCCAACAATAATGACTCCATATCTGTAGATCCAACAGCCAAGTCAGATACACCTGACAGTTAACTCTTCCCCTCCCACCCCTCAATAAAATGGTTTGACAGAAAGCAGAATCAGACGCATGTTCATAGGGCAAACTCTTCCCCTCCAGGGCTGCAATGCCCCCTCCCATCAGAGTATGCACGCACTGCAAGGAAAACAGATCCTAGAGCACCTCTCAACTACCCGTGCTCTGGGCTTCCTGTAAAGCAGCGGCGTTCCCAGAATCCTGACTGGTTTCATGCACGCTACTCGCCGCAGCTCCCCAGGGCTGCCAGCACCAGCAGCTGTCAAGGGCAGTCGGGAGAGGAGCTGCACGTGGGACTGCAGCAAGTTCGAACATGCGGTCTTAGCTGAGCTACTGACATCTGTGCCTGCAGTTAAATGCTGACAGCCTTAAATTTGACCTCTACGCCTCCAATGCAATTCCTGAATTATGCAGAACTGGCTTATTTCTCCATTTAGAAGAGTCAAAAAAAAGTGGAATCGGCCTCAGCGTTAACTGGCACACACATGCCTGCTTGGGTTCCCCGCTCTTGCTCTTACAGTGACACCTGTAAGCACCACACGATGGAAGCAGCGGCAGAGGAGCCCGAATCATTTCCTGAATCTTTTCCACATTCCATTTGGTTTATTCTGGCGCTCCCAGCACCTTAATCGGTGGGGCAGCAGCTTGCTCACATTGGGAGGGCCTGCCACATGCCCCTGGAGTACTACCGTACCTTGCTCTGGTAAGAGCCACGTTAAGACGTCTGGGATCATTTAAAAATCCAATTCCTTGGTGCTCATTGGCTCTTACACAAGAAAGGATAATAAAATCCTTCTCCCGTCCCTGGAAAGCATCGACACTTGCGATTTCCACTTCCTGAAAGAAAGAAACACCACGTAAGCCATGTCCCATCGGAAGCCCAGCACTAGGAAGAGAACTATGCTATGACTGGCAGCGCAATGCACTTGGCTGCACACGGCATGCATGTGAAAGGCAGACAGAAATATCTGGAATTCCACCGTGTCAGAAGCTTTGTACCTGGTAGAGCTTTGTATGCAAGGACCCACTGAACTGCATGTACTGCACCAGGTAAGATCGCTGGCCCTCGTAGGGTGTAATAATGCCAATCTGATCTGGCTTGGCACCAGCTTTCAACAGCTTTGTAGTTATCTTCTCCACGTTAGCAGCTTCCGTCCTAGGAGGAGAGATTGGTTTATTTACCGGTTTTTTAAGTTACTTAGTAAGACTTGCTGCATTGCAGCAGTGCTGTAGGCACTGTTCCAACAACACAATGGACGGGAAGCATTTAGAGAAACTGAGCCTGCATCATTCCCACGGCATTAAGTACATATAGATGAGCCAGGACAAGCAATCCCAGCAGCTGCACAAAGACCAAAGTACACTTGCTGGAGGAGCAACTGACGGCATGGGAGGCTACGTAACTCCCCCCAACACACGCACACACTGAGCAGCATTTATTCCTTACAATGTGATCTATGCTCTGAGGTGACACCTCCAATAACTCCAAGGAGGAGCGTTAGCACTTCAGGAAGGAGTGTAAAATGGGGCCCAATGCTTCCACGCAGCAGCACACGTGAGCAGGCTGCTGCAATGCATTTATACTCCGCTATCACAGCTCTGTGCAGGATCTCAGCCTGCTTTCAAAATGAGTATGTGTACCCATACCCTGAGTGTGAACACACACTGGTCATCCGGAAGTGTTACTTAGGCATGTTTGGAACGTAACACTGACACTGAAGTTTCTTTACCTGTTCAAGTAAGAGGTGCCTGAACTGGCAATTTCTTCCTGCCCCTGGGTCACATAGAAGAACATCGGCTTATCTGGCTGGGGCCACTGGAAATCAAATCCCTTTTTCACACGGTCCGCTGAGGAGCAAGAAGAGAACAAAGCAAGACATTCACATTGCTCCTTTCAGATTAAAGGCATCTTAAAGGCACTCCACTACTACTGCTGTTCTCCATTACAGAGAAGGCAGTTTGTACTGTGCCAGTCCTGATTTACCTGCAGTGACGCCGTTCTGGAGAGAGCCCTCGTAGAAGATGTTGGATGGAAAAGCACTAAGTGCAGGGTGCATCCGATACTGCACTTGCAGGCGGATTGGACGGATCCCCAACACCACAAGCCTCTCAAAGAGAGACTGAGACAGGCCCGCCTTCGCAGCTTTCTTACACATCACAACAGGACCCAGCTGGCAGTGGTCACCGACCAGGATCAGCTGTGGAGAAGGAACGCGCACAGTTTGCATATGCTTCTGAAGCTTTTGGGAAGATCAAGTTGCTTGAAAACTGGGCCAGATAGTGACTTCAAATCAGACTGCATATTACTCTAAAATCATCAGTAGAATTAGCTTGAAGATTTTCTCAAGTGCTTTATGTCCAGCAACAGACTGGAGCCCTAACCTAACATGTAGCTCCCTGAAGTAACTGATTGGTGATCTTCCAGTGAGACAACTGAATGAATCAGTTATACTGGGAGCCAAGATCGCCCCTTGGAAATGGGATGATTTTGATTCACAGCATGCAAGAAATTCAGACCGGCAACAAGGGACTGCCCTCTCCGTGCAGAAAGTGACCAACCAGCTTACAGCTTCCATGATGGATATGTAAAGTGACCCCAACCTACCTGCTTTGCTCCAAGAACCACGGGCACCATGCACTCCGGTTCAGTAGCCTGCGTGCTTTCATCAATTAAAATGGAGCGAAACTGCATTTTGGCAAGTCTCGGGTCACCTGCTCCCACACACGTGCAGCAGATAACATCTGCATTCTGGAGACAAAAAGCCCATGCACAAGTACTACAGCAGCAGCATTTGTAAGAATTTGGGGAATAATTAAATATGTTGCTCAACATAACCAAGACGTGTATCAGCCGATTATCTTTTTATAGAGACACTAGAGAGTTTTAGTAACTTTCAACCCAAAAAATTCCCAAGAAGTTTAACAAACTAAACATCTCTACTCATGAAATGCAGCCAAGCTGGAGAGGCAGCTATTTAAAACAAAAAAAAACAAAAAAGGAAAGCACATTCCCCAAGAGTCATTAAAAAGTTATAATTCCCATATTACTAATGCAAGTAAACAGACATGATCTAGCAAGTGCTAGCCTGCAAAATATGGAGTTCTCCCGAAAAGCAAGGCAAAGGAGGCTATATATACCATAAGTAATTCACGTTCTGCTGTTCGCTTCAGTGCACGATAACGCTTCTCATCAGCAGATGACAATTCTCCAGTTTCATCTTTCAGCTGCTGCAGTTTCTGAAGCTCAGGCATACTGCAGAGCAAAAGAATTAACCCTCAAGATGAAATCACGGTACAATTCAAGTATAACACTTCAGTTATTCAATGCCCAGGAACTGCCTGCCAGTTTGCAGTGGTGTGTGTTGAACACAGTCCACAGAGATAAAAAAAATTGGGTCAAGTGTATCTGGCCAACATTTGAGGTTTCTTGCACGATTTTCTTACCTGTCCATGTTTCTGATCTGGTTGTGCAATGCCAAGAAAGATACAGGAGAATCGATTGCCTCACGACTTTTAGCACACAGGCGAACCACTTTCAGTCCCGTCTGATGAATCTTCTCGGTCAGCTGATCCACAGCTATGTTACTTGGGGCACAAACTAACACGGGCCTTTAAAAATTAGATGGAAGGAGAATGGTAAGACTAGCACTTAACCTGTTTGTTCCACACTGAGCATTTCTACCAGAGACAGGTCAACCTCAACAAAAGTATTTTGATCACAACAGCTTAATGAGATTTTCCAGCTATCAAAGAACCTTAGCTTATATAAAAGAACGGGTAAGAGTTCTTACCCATTGCCCTGCCTAGCTAGATGGTAGACAATCGTTGCTGATGTCACTGTTTTTCCTGTGCCGGGGGGACCTTGGATAAGGCTCAGAGGACGCTGCAAGACAGTCTTCACAGCATAAACCTGAAAGAAATGCTTCCATTAAACGTACTTAAACTGCAAGCAGGTTAGGTTATTACAATTTTTTTCTATTCAGATCTGACCTGCACTCTGCGCACACGCCCCTTTTATTGAATTCTGTCTGCTGCTAAGAGATAGAATTACCTGAGAATGGTTGAGGTCAGGCAGTCCTTGCGCTGTAAAACGCTTTGGCAGCTGGCATTTAATAATCACATCTTCTACCTCATGACCTAACAGCTTGTGGTAGATGTAGCCAGACACAGAAGTTTCATCCACTGCAAATGTTTTTAAAGCACTTTGCATTCTGAAAGCAAGAACATCCAACCACAAAATATGAACCAAAAATATTACAATCATGCAATAAAAAGGTTAAACCAGATACCAGGCACGAACTCAAAATGTTAACTTATAAATTTGCAGTTTGGGAAGGAGACGCACTTTCAACACCTGGACTTTCAACACACTTGTTTTTAAGCAAGTTCTGGACAAGACAGAAGTGGGAGAGTCTTGGGCATTTCCAATACAGCAGCTTGCTCAACAAACACCAACATCAGTTTTTAGGAGGAGGCAGGAAAAAGGTCTTTAAGTTGATCTAAATTCTTTGTTCCATGTCTCACACTTAAAATACCTGAATTCAGAAGGGAGGTGCACAAGTACATAGTTAAATGGTGTTTTTTGATGCAAATAAAAGCCTCTTGACTAAAAAAAAAAAAAAAATCCAAATATTGAGCTGCAGGTACCAAATCTGGCAATATCTCCTGGCTTTTTGCAAAACAGATGCTGAATTTACTCTTTTATTCAACAAGAGGAAAAGGCAACTGAACTGAAGGAAAGAAGAAGTCACATCAAACATCTCGACTGCCTTCTCCACATCAGTAAGGTGGCATACCTGTCAAATGAAGTAGACTTCCAAACAAAATCCACCTGGAAGTTATGAGTAACCTCCACAGGTGCTCCAACGCTGCTTCTCAGCTCAATGGCTATCTCATCACCATAATCTGCAGAGCCTCGTTAAGTAGTAATCTATAGCTCGCTTTTGGAGTTCGATTCTTTGTTTTCCACTCATTTAGCAGATCCTTGCCTGACAGCGAGTAGAGTGATTTCAAATACACTTCTTTTTCTTTCACTTTTACCCGTTTCCAATAATTGACACTCTTTAGCTATTTATATGACCTCATCTTCATAGCATTGGGGTATCTCACAATCCTTAATGTACGTGTCCTCACAGTGGCCCAGCAGAGTGCCATTATCCCTTATTTAACCGAGATGGAGTTTGGAGGGAGCGTCTTGCCTAAAGATGCAGATAAATGTATGTGCACTAATGACTGGGATGGTAAGCAGGGTTGGCCAAGAAGCACCAGTAATGCCATTTTTTCCTCTGAGGTGCTTCAATCCCCCCACCCCCCAAAACAACACTGACTAATTCACTCGATTACAATCTAGCCAAAAGCAAATGATCTGCATCTCCATTCTCAAAGGCTTATGAAGTAAAGGATACTATCCGGGACTTTGATAACATGACCAATTCCTTTCCACAGAGGGGCCAGGTCTCCTTTATACCTCAGGCAGATCTCATCTCCTTGCATAAGACGCATATCTAAGATGACAATTAAAAGCAGTTACTTCCAAAATCGGTACAGGTGAGCCCACCCTCCAACAGAAAACAACAATTTGGAATTTTTCTGCCCCAAATCACAGCATCATATTTGGCCAATATTTGAATGCTACTTCCTGGCCACCAAAAGGCAGAGCTAGGCAACAAAGTCACTATTACCTGAGTCAGTCTTTGGCAAAGTGAAGTAAGCAATTCTCTTCTTGTTTAAGCCTAGGTCCCATCTCACTGTGATGTTATCCTGGGTCTAATTGTAAAGAAAAGACGTATTTTACTTTCTTAACCTGTTTGCTAAATATCATATCTATTTCTTGATTATCATCCATTTACTCTTAATGCTGGGAAATAACAACCAGAAAGGCTCAAAATGTTATAGAACAGGCAAATATTTATGCTCAAAGTAAAAGTCAGTTTTCCCTCAGTCATGTATTGAGCTATTTCTACAGAATGAGGTTCCTTTGTGTAACCAACCCATCATCTCCAATTTCTTTATTTTCTTTGCAAATGCTGCTTTGGACACCGACGTTTCAGGCATTCTATATAAGCGTGCGATGATCTCACAGGCCAGGTGATCACCCCCAACTAATATCCGCATTTCCACTGACAGCTTATATTTGAATTCAAATTGTTGGCCAGGCAAGGGAGATTGCATGGGGGAGAGGAAGAGCCAGTGACCCTGGTCAGTTCTCTCAGAGATGGGACATCCTTCACAGAACCACGATCGAGGAACACTCGGAAAAGGCTGAATTCAGGACAGTTTCAAACCCTAGCACTGGGATGTTAGCTTTGTCAATGTGTGCCAGCGTAGCTAACCAAGCATCTTTCAGCATTACCTGGGATTCCTTGAGTTTCTTGTCATAGTCTGCCTCCAGCTTAACTAAAGGTCCAAAGATATTTTGGTACTGATAAGCATCCTCATATCGAAGTAAGACATGCTGCGGTTCTTCATCAACACCAGGTTTTTCCAAGTCTTCAAGGGTGGCAGAGGGGTTTTCCTAGAATCAGAAAACAAATGTCATGGTCCGAGCCACCAGGACCAGGCTGCGAAACTGCCGACCTTCCACAGTACGACAGGGGAGGATGAACAGCAGGATTTCCATTGTGCTTCACAACCCGTGCATATGCAGGGGCACGTACCTTCCAGAGTTCCTCCAGTTTGTTAATTTGCTGAGCTGTGATCTGACGGGCTCGCAGCTGCTCCTGTTCAGAGGGAATCTTTACCAGCCAGGAAAGGAAGCAGCGGTCTTGGATAAGAGGCTGCCACTGTGAACTGTCCCAATTAATATCCTTTAAACTGCTCTGACTGGCACATGGTTGCCTGCACAACCAAGATATTGAAAAAGAATTTATTAAATTAGACAAGTGTAAGCACAAGTTTATCCTCGTGAAGTTTTTTTCCCTTTCATAACACAGGACAAATAAGCTGGGCCATCAGTCTACAAAGATCAGCTGTTGTATTTGCTGCTTTGACCATGGAAATGGCTTCTCTAGAATCACCCAACAAATGATATTTCCTGACTGAAAATTTCCACAGCTAGGGTATCAAACTTCTCGATAGGCATCTGCTTCTTGGTCACTGCTCATTAGGGCTGTATACCATATGCAGCATGTCAGAAGAGAGCCCGAGGGCTAGTTCTGATGCTCAGTTACACAATGCAAGAAGCCTGCCATAGAAATAGATCTACTGTCACACCACTGAGAGAGGCCATGGAGTACAGTCTCGTGTGTGTGCAGGCAATCCTTAAGCCAAGGAATCCCCCTGTCCTCACTTCAAGCCCACACCTCCAAGGAACAAGATCCGAAATACCAAGGACACCCTAAAACATGCCATAGGTTAAAGCAGTGGGGACAGAGGCACTGCCAATGCCTGGTCACCATCAATGGCAAGCTACAGCACAATAAAACATGTATAGTTGAAGCCACGATCCACAACTAAATTTAGTTTGTCTTAATTTGGTTCGTTACTTCGGTAAACCAGTAACGAGTCTGATGGAGGGAAAGCCCTCCCATTCCTTCCAAATTAAGAGACGCCCTTACTGAAGCGTATGATTTTATGTAATGCACAAAGCCACTACACGTGCCAGAATACAGGCAATATTTTTGTATTGCATGACAATGAGAATAGCACTGTCTTCTAAAAATACACGAGGCTACCTATCTGTATAGGAACTCCCAAAAAAGGGATTCTCTTACCTGCACAGCAAGACTACTACCGAGTCAGCCTTTGCAGGAATGAAGCCAAGGAGGAACACGTTCCGGCATCCACAATTGTAGCACTCCAAGACAGTCTCTCCAAGAGGCCCGTCTTTGTGGAGAGTTACCTCCTTGCATTTGGCTCTCACCAGATGGTTTACAATGTGGCTGAAACAACCAGAACATATGCAAGTTTGTACACAGCATATAACCACTGACAAGCCCCTAGTCTGGTTTAGTCCTAATTTAAGGCCAATGAAGAGCTCAGCAAGTATTACAAAAAACAGAAAAACCCTCTGCGTTTACTGTGAACACCCGTTTCTTTTTAGCAAAAGACTGGTGGTGCTTCTGAAGTCTTTCACTGCTTGAATGATACGGGACATTTGTCAAAGAAGGATTTCAAAAAAAGTTACTTGGATCAACTGCAGGGCCAGACCAGCAGTTATTAATGCTGCCGAGCAATAGCTGCAGATACAAAGCAGCAGTGGCAGCATATTCACCTAATAAACAGGGGATGAGGGAATGAAAGGACTGGAAGCCTCATTCAGAAAAAGATTATTGCCTTTCACAAGGGCAGGTCCCGTCAGTACGCGTTAGCGGCGATGGGACGGCTGGTAGAGGGGGAGCCTGGAAGCTTTCATGACGATACCTGTACCTCGCTTGTTAGCAAACACAGCAAGTTACAGTTTGTTAGCACTGTAGGTAAAAAGCCGATGCTTACAAGACAACTTTCCTTTCCAGTCAACTGTCAAAGGGAAGTACCGCATGCTACACTGGAAACTGAATGTGTTCCACCTGCAACCACAGAACGATCGTCCCTTCTGTCCCTTGAGCCTTACCTGCCGGATGTATTGCCACGCCCGTTGCAGAACCACTTTTTGCTGGTGTTGCAGTAAACCACGCAGGCTGGGTCATGAATGCCACAGTAACTAGAACAAAAAAGGAAAAACTAGATCATGTAACTTTATATTTGCAGGGACATTACAAACTATTCACTGAAACACAGACAAAAGATGAAACTAGCAGTGAGAAGCGCAGGAGCAACACCACAAGCATGGGTTAAAATATTATTCCACGTTCTTGTCATTTTGATCAACTCTGTATCGATCAGCTCGGTCTCACTCGTATCCATCCACGTTGCACGACGGCAGATTTCATTCTGAAGTCAAACGCACCCTGGTTGGAAGTGAGAGCATTTCAGCAGGGGGCCCGATTCTGAAAAGTGAGCGGGCCAATGCATTACATATTTAAGGCTCACCAGAGGGCACTATCTTCCCAGCGATGCAACGTTAAGGCACAATGTCACTGCAGCAGAGGAAAGCTGCTCGTATTCAGGCTAAACTACACACGTGCTGTCTGTGCGCCGATTGAGCGTTTGTGTATTTACTAAACAGAACTCAAGACATCAGTCGGACACATCTACAGCGCTGCCTCCAAGGCGTTCAGAACGCCATGCTAACACTTGTCCCTAAAAGCTGGCTAAATATCACTGCTACTGAGATGCTCATTTCTTTTGGCCCGCAGTTAAGTTTGGGCAAACCAAGATGACAAGAACCATGCGTTGCAGCGTATCTGCATGGATTCCGATGCCTCCCTGGGATTAGTGACACTGCCTGTGCCAGAGACGTGCCACTTTCATTTTGAAGGCTGAAGCCCAAGCAGCTCCCCTTCACAGCCTACCTGCAAGCATGCACAGGAAGATCCTTGGTATAATAGGTGTCTTCTTCATCTTCTTCAAAGTTCAACTCTGCCAGAAGTTGGCTGGTTTTAGCCACATTATCATCCACGGCACCGTTCTGTAGGATGCCATCAGGTCCATTAACCTAAAACGGAAAGTGGGTCGTTAAACTTAAAAATCAAACTGTATCCCATGCTAGAAAACTGGGAGGCCAGTACCTTCCATCCCTTCACAAAGCCTCGTGATAATTTGAAGACAGTTAGGAAGGAGGGAGATAAAAATGTCAAGTACGGATAATAGGAGCATATATTGGTAACTAAAGGAACACTTCTGTCCTTTCCCCTTTGCTTAGTCACAAAGGGGTCATCACAATCACAGCACAGGAAGGGCAAATGAGTAAATGAACCAAAAAATCCTGAAGAAATGAGAGGTGCATAAAAATACACTGAAGCAAGTTTCTAAGCAAAAATTATTGTTCAGTCTGCCCCAACTATGTCTAATTCTCCAACCCAAAATGCATACTGCACATATAGTGCAGAACTAACTTTAACACCCTGCACCACAAAACTGTATTCCATATTAGGTCAGAATGAAAATTAATGAAATTCAAATATTTTAAGCATGTTCTAGCTATTTCATAAGTCTTTCAATTGGAAAAAAAAAACCCAACACCTAATAAGTGCTATTATCACTATGACAGACAAGGTTCCTTGGGTGAATTTGATATCTTTTATTAGACCAACCCAAATAGTTGAAAGAGTCAAGAAAACAAGTACCACTAGATACAACGTTAACAGATATTTCATCAGCCAAGTTTCTGAATAACAATATGTCAAAGGTGCAGAGCAATAAAGCCCATACACACCAAGCATGCAACGGAAATATTGCTTTATCCTGGCACTAACAGAGCACTACCCACCCAAGTAGGAAACCTTGCAACGCTTGCTGCTGCTGTGTCAGCAGAGCTTGTACTCCAAGCCTTATTCATGATACAAATATATTTGGCTTTTATGTTCTCCAACTGCTAGGGATCAGCACAAGGCAAGAATGCCCCATAAGATAATGGCAAGCTTTCAGACACATCTAGCATATAATGGTTAAGACACTGAATTTCCAGTCTTCCCCCATATCTGGAACGATTTGGGTTTACCTGCTTCGAATCCCAGGAATGAATGTCATTAAGAAAATAATCTGAGACAACTCAGAGTGAAGTGAGACTAGTACAGAAGACAGTGCCACGTGGAACTGGTGGCTCCAGCTTCAATCTGTTATGAACAACAGCATTCAAAAAGCAAGGAAACAATTAGGAATAATATTGAGAGGCATACTGCTTAATCCTAAATTCACCATCAGGAAAGTAAACACGATAACCTGACCACGCTGATTAGCATAGGCTTAAAGTAACGTTCTGAATCAGTACTACATGCTAGTAACCCTTGGGGTGGGGGAATAAAATATCAGTAAGTTTAAAATTAAATTGCTTTACTTCCCCCAAACAATGAAATACTGCTTTCCATCAACTCCCACCAGCCCAAAGGCAAGAAAGCAAAGCCTTGCATTAAAGGAGACCAAGGCCCTTTAACTTATTTCTGGTTTTAGTCAGACTTGTTGCCCCCATCACTGAACTCAAGGATTTTCTGAAGAAATATATCGGTAATTAATATCTGAGCCAAGGCCAAGTAGTAAGAAGGCGCACTCCTTCCAGGTTCCATATTAAGTGATAATTGTCATTTGGACACTAGCTATCTTGGGGGAGCAGCCTTAAGACTCCCACCACCCCATCCCAAGTTGCAATTCAAAAGCTACATAAAATTAGGAGACCATAAACCCACTTCCCTGAATATCCCATCTGGAAACCTCTGCAAACTAGTTTTTGGTATGCATGATAGTTAACATCCAGTTCCCAGAGTTGATTCTGAAAACAAGTAAGTACTAATTTACAAAGTACAAACGAGAACACTTTTTGAAACTTGCAACCATAAAAGTGTCCCAGGTGCAGTACAAGATGCAGGGCCATGTGCCTCCAGTCCACCCAAGAGTGTGAACTGTTAGCATAAATGCAATGCTCTGCAAATGTAGCTAGTAAAATGATAGCCAACACCTAGGTTTAAGGAACAAGAATACAGCAATGTGAGGGATCAATATTGCTAAGAAAACAGAGAGGAAGAAACATTTCCAATAGTCGGAGAAACTGCACCAGCATACAAAAGCAGATTAGACTGAAGGTCCCCTGCCTCACCACCTGCCACAAGATAACAGGTAGTTCCTTAAATAAACATCAAAATGGCATTTCATATAAAAGTAGCTTAACTGGTCATGAACCATGCAGAGAATATTCACGCCTCAAACTCATTTGAATTTTTACAAGCACAAACACCAGACATGTGCCAATGACACTTTGACTCTAACTGGCCTATTTCAAAAAGTAATTATATATTTAAAAAGTCAGCTGATGAATTTAATCAAAATGTTTGAATACTTAAACAAGTGTGGATAACTGGTGCCACTAATTATAGAGGCTTTTTAACTGTTTCTACTATTATTATTTCAAAGGGCAGTGAAACTAAAAGGTTGCTTGGGGGAAATGAAGCGAAGTGAAATTAAAAGTGTGCCAGCAGTGAAGAGACTGTGCCGTGCTCCATTCCGCCCAAGGCAGGTGCTCGGGACCTTTCATCCTGTCACATCTTCGGGCATGAATGATGTCACCTGTTGCTAGGAAAAACCTATCGCCTCGTTTAAGGCTTGGCAAACTAGCAATGAGGAAGTGACTCAACTGTTGTCTTAAAACCTTCTTGCAATTTTAGCTTCTGTACATATTGTTAAAAGTTTGACACTGTCACCCAGCTATTAAAGGGGGGCTTCTCTTAGGCTTAAAAATGTGCTGACTGCCAAGTTGCAGCACAATGAACTTAACCACCCCCTCATAAACTGTTTAAGAAGTGGGAGGGAGGTTAAGAGAAACCGGCACTCTAGAAGTAGCTGACCTGTTCCTTAGCAAAAGTAATCAACAAGAAACACCAGAGAAAACCCTGGGGACAAAGTTACTGAACGGCACTGCTCTCTCTGCTGAGAGAAAGTACCTGAAAGAGTCTCTAAACAGAAGTTTCTCCTGAGAGGAGAAGTTATTTTCCAAATCAATGATAAGAATAACATGGAAATTTTGTTCTCAATTTCTTCAAAAAGGCACTGCCTGTGCCAGTAGCTAGCAGTCCCTGGTAGCTGATGCATACACGGGCAAAAGCGTATTCACCTCCTGCCCTTCTGCTTAGGAGTTAGACAGCATGTTTAAAGCTGTGGAAAGGGAAACAGCTGCAAAACTCAATAGGTAAAATCCCAGGCCCATTGCTGGAAAAGAGTCCACTTCAGACTATGGGACTTGACTCTACCGGGTTGGACTAGATGACCTCTTCCAGCCCTACTTCTCCGTGATTACTACCGGGAATAATACCCATTCCAGCGCTGCCTGACTTAGCTGCAAGACAGGGTCGTATGCTGTCCCAGCACCAGCATTTGGGGATTTTTTAAGTAGCCAGAAGCATGTGCTAGGCCTCCAAGAAACAAAGAACATAAAATCTCTGTTTACAGGGATAAAGCAAGCGAGTCCAAACAGACAAGAAGGGGCGAAGAGGAAGGACAATGATAAAAGACAGTTTCAGCAGGATGTACAAAACCTTACACAACGAACACCTGAGCCGTATACAGCTAGACTGCACGGTGTGCTGTCAGCATTTCAGGCCGTGTGCTTTTAGAAGACTCACGTAGACAGGAAGCACGGCACCCTTTCCATCTGTTACCTTACCTTAGAGTACAAGCGCTTTTCTAAATGCCTGTCCACCCTCAGTGTCTTACGGGGCAGTGCATTTCAGAGTTCCCCGCTTTACAGACGGGAAAAGTGAGGCACAGAGTCCGAGTAACATGCCCATGATCACGTAAGAGATCTGGAGGCGCAAGAAACCAAACCCGAGTCTCCCACACTCCAGACTACAGCCCTATCCGGCTAGCCTCTGCCAAGCAGTTTTTCAACCAGTTGAGCATATTAGCAGTTGAGTTGAGCCGTGTCCCTCCTCTACAGTAGACTTTAAAAAACTTGTCAGTGGGCATATCAGCTAATGTGCCAAAAGCAGCTATTTTAAATCTCTGCCTGGAGAGGGCCCTGAAGAACATGAAAGGGAGAAGAGGAAGTAGGTGGTGAGAAACAGAGGTAAGACAGCTGCAGTTAGAAGATCAGGAGTGTAGCAGTGTGTGCAGAAAGGCTGATTTACATACAGGCTTTAGAAAAGGGCCGCATCAGCTGACCTGTGAAGAAAGAAACTGTATGGCCATCACTTTTGCACCACTGACCCCTTATTCCCTTGCTAGTGGGACACTAGTCGACTTCAACGCCTTTCAAAGTGCTCAGCTTAATGCCTGCCACAGGAAGAAAGCCCTCATGTGGGAAAGTGCCATTTCCTACACGGTCGCAAGTTGGGTCTGCTAACATGCACAAGTCTGGACAGATATGTACCGAAACTGCAAAGACAAAGCAAACGTGGTCTGAGATACACTATGGTTTATACTGCCTACAGAACAGCGAAAAAATATAGTCTTGGTAAAAAAAAAAAAGTGCTTTTCTTCATGCTTGTTTTGCCAGTTTTGAAAACTATTCAGCAGCTTGTTGATAAAACTCCAAAATAAGATCTTCCCTTGAGTGGGGGTAGATGATCCTCGCTACCTCAATATCTTCTTTACGTGTTCCTTTCAAAACAGGAAAATGCCTTTAGTGTTAATCCCGAGGCAGAGACTTTTAACACTGGTACGGCACTCAACCAGGAAAATCACGAGGCAGCGCCGCCAGATGTGAGCAAACCACCAAAGAAAATGTAGAAGTGGCGTGACAGCTCCTAGAAACTTATGACAGGACGATACACGGTACAAGCACGGTGCCCGCGTATGCTATGAAACTATGTCTATACACACAGGACAACACAACCCGGTTACACTCGCAGGCCTGGCACACGCGGGGTTTTGATGAGATCAAACCTGTGTACCGCTTGGAAAAAAAGTTTATTTTTTGCCCTACCAGACAAGCCGTCCTGTCACCGTGCGTGCTTTTCTGGCACCCGGGTTTGAATGCACGGATTTGACATCCAAATAAACGCACAAGAAAAAGACACAAAGGTGAACTGAGAAATCCCTGTCAAGACCCGAGTTCAGGGGCCTGGGTTTCTGCTACCGACACCAACAACTGCAGCTAAAACCAACGCAGGGACCTGCACTCCCACTTCTGCCTTTGATGCATTGGCAGCAGGAGCACAGTCCGAGCAAGAACGCAACCCAAAATGAAACGTACTTCACCTGCTAGAGCCGATTCTGGGCTTTACCAGCATTGCGATTCACTTTTAAAACTTGCATTTCAATGTCCCCACGGTTTGCAAACAGCTCGCTGCAGGGCAGCAGGACCCCACACGCACACGGGGATGGGCGGCCTGGATAAGACGCTGCGGCCCCGACGTATGAAACCGCCGTTTTTCTTTCTAATGCAATTTTCCAAGCGTCCGAGCCGCGCCGCCGAGGCAGCTGCGATCCTCAACGATTATATTTCCTTCTGCGGTGGTCCGACCCCAACTCAAATCCTCCCTCCTCTTCCTTCCCCAGCCCAGGCCGAAGCCCCAGGTAGCAGCAGACCCGCCGCGCCCCGGGGAAGAACATCACTCACGTTCCCGACTGACGTTGGGCCCTAAAGTCTCCCTTACTCACCTTTGACTCCTTCCCCACCTGTCCCTTTACCTTTTCTTTCCCTAATTCCTACCTATGTACGCGCTCTCACGGACGCTTTTAGCCTCTTCCGCTCCTCGAAGACGATCGCGCGCCGCGCAGACTCCCTACGCCGGACGAAGGGGGCTGCGCCCGCACGCTCGCAAAGACCTTTCCCCCCCCAGCTATTTCGCTGGTTTAATAAGAGAGCGGGGGAACGCGGTCCGGAGCCGTTTCCCGCTCCGTGGAAGACGGACGCTTGGTTTATATTGTCTTTGAAGGAACGAAGCTGCGGCGCGGTGTAGTTCTTGCCACAATAGTTTCTGCGTCTGCCCAAGGAACCGGCCCAGGCTGACACGCGAGCTGCTGCCCCGGCTTCTGGGGTCGGCGCTTTGGGGGTGCCGAGTCGTGCGTTTGGTGACACTTCTCGCCCGCTCGCCCGCCGGCGCTGGGCCGGCCCCAGCCCCACGGCTGCACTTCCCCGCCGCCCGCCGCCACGTGCTTGGGGAGAGGGATCCCCCGGCTCACCTGCGCCTCGATGGGCCCCGGCGGGCCCTGCCCCACGCCGGCCGCGCCCGGGCCCTGCCCCGGCCCCGGCTGCCCCGGCCCGGGCGGCGTCTGCGTCTGGCTGGGGAGGGTGAAGTCGGTGAACTCGAACTCGGAGCCCTGCGTGTCGGCGCCGAGCAGCTCGGCCTCCTCCGTGTCCAGGAAGGTGAGCGTCTGCGAGCTGGGGCCGTACGCCTCCACGCTCATGGCGGCGGCCGGCCGGGCCGGGCCGGGGCCCGCACCGCACCGCACCGCACCGCACCGCACCGCACAGCACCGCACGCCGCGCTTGGGCCCCGGGAGGCGGAGGCGGAGGGAGGCGGAGGCGGCGGGAACGGGAACAGGAACAGGCCGCGCGCGAGCCCCGCGACAAGGAGCCAACGGCCGCCGCGCGCCCGAGCCCAACCGTGCGGCCGCCGCGCGCCAGGCCCCGCCGTGACGACACACGCACGCCAGCGCCGACGCGGCGCGCCACGTACGCCGCGCCCGTGACGTAGCACGCACACCTGCGGGGGGAGGGCGGGGTCTAAGGCTCGCTGAGGGGAGGGGGGAGAAGCGCCGTTTGTCATTGCCCCTCAGTGAGGTGAAGGGAGGGAGGGGGTCTGTTATTGCCCCCTCAGTGACATGAAAGGAGGGAGGGGGTCTGTTATTGCCCCCTCAGTGGGGTGAAGGGAGGGAGGGGGTCTGTTATTGCTCCCTCAGTGACTGGGGGGGTCTGTTATTGCCCCCTCAGTGACATGAAAGGAGGGAGGGGGTCTGTTATTGCCCCCTCAGTGGGGTGAAGGGAGGGAGGGGGTCTGTTATTGCTCCCTCAGTGACTGGGGGGGTCTGTTATTGCCCCCTCAGTGGGGTGAAGGGAGGGAGGGGGGTCTGTTATTGCCCCCTCAGTGACTGGGGGGGTCTGTTATTGCCCCCTCAGTGGGGTGAAGGGAGGGAGGGGGTCTGTTATTGCCCCCTCAGTGACTGGGGGTCTGTTATTGCCCCCTCAGTGACATGAAAGGAGGGAGGGGGTCTGTTATTGCCCCCTCAGTGGGGTGAAGGGAGGGAGGGGGGTCTGTTATTGCCCCCTCAGTGACTGGGGGGGTCTGTTATTGCCCCCTCAGTGGGGTGAAGGGAGGGAGGGGGTCTGTTATTGCCCCCTCAGTGACTGGGGGGTCTGTTATTGCCCCCTCAGTGGGGTGAAGGGAGGGAGGGGGTCTGTTATTGCCCCGTCAGTAACTTGGGGGGGGTGTTATTGCCCCCTCAGTGATTGGGGGGGTCTGTTATTGCCCCCTCAGTGAGGTGAAGGGAGGGAGGGGGTCTGTTATTGCCCCTCAGTGACTGGGGGGGGGGGTCTTCCGGTGCCCCCCAGCGAGGGCTGTGTCCCTGCAGGGGTGGGGCGGGCAGGCGGGGCTCCCGTGGCAGTAGCACTGCGCAGAGGTGTGAGCCCCGGCCCTGTGGGGACAGGCGGGGGGTCCTGGGAGTTAACCTGCATCAGAGGAGACGGGGCACAGCCATGCGAGCGTCGCAGGGGACGGGACGGGACGGGACGGGACAGGGCGAGTGGGTTGCACCCGGGGCATGAGAGCAGCGTCCGACTGAGGTGTGTCCGAGAGCCCCGAGCGCGGCTGTGAGACCTCCAGTGCCGGTTGGTGAGCGTTCGCCGGGGATGGTGCAGACAGGCCCAGACGATCCCAAACGGCGCCAGGTGGCCCTTGAGAGCTCTTCCAGCCTTATTTTTCAGTGGTTTGTGGTTATCAGGCTGTCGCTAGAGAAGAAATCTCTGTACCTGTTTCCTTTAGGACAGGGTTCTTAACCTTTTTAGACTCAACCCACCCCCGTTAGACTCAAAGCCGCCCTCGGATAATGCTAGCTTAGTTCTCGCTCCTTTTTTGACTGCAATTTTTCCGTTGCAAAGAACTCCAGAAGATGGCAACAGGTGAGAGTGTTTTTAGCGCTATGGACTCCTATTTGGATTGTCTGGGTTTATCATGAGAGTCGTGTTTGCACACCTAACAGTACTAGCATTGTGTGGCACCCTTGAAAGGATCTCGGAGCACCCCAGGGTGCCATTGTACCCTGGTTGAGACTCACTGCTGCAGGGGTGCAAGATTTTCCACCTTCCCTTTCTTATCAAGACTTTGTATCCAGAGTGGATGAATGCTGTATCCGTGCATTGGCTGCCTACCTGCCCTTGTTTGCAATAGACTGATCACATCCCCGTGTCCAGGTTACATGTCAAAAGCCACCTTGCCCACTTGACGTGGGGTCCAAATGGCTAGAGCAGGACACTGGGATTGAGGGCTCCCTGAATCTGTTCCCACATCACTAGGAGAGTGTGGTGTAGTGGTTAACCAGGAGTTTGGGAAGTACAACTCCTGGGTTAATTTCCTCTTTTCCTCCCTCAGTTTCTTATCTGTAAATTAGAAATAAAAATACCCATTTCACACTAAAATGTAAAGATTAATTAATCATTGTAAATCATTTTGAGACATATGGGGATTGAGGAGTATCAAGTACTAATTGGAAATTTGGCTGTGATTGAGAATGATCAAGTTTTGTTACTGTTTACTGTGCTATTTGCACATTTGGCAAACAGTTGCACAAGAGGGTCTGTAACTGGATATGCTGTAGAAATTGAGCTCTCTGCTCATCTTCAGAAATGGTCCTGCCAGGTCCAAGCTGAGGGACATTTGAGAAGATGCATGGGAATTCTGTGAAGACACGGAGGACTTTGGTTTTGGGTGTTTTCATCCCATTGCCTTTTACTAGTTCAAAATTCAGAGCTGTTCTAAACTAACTTCTTCAAGTTGGTTGTGGCAAAATGAAATGGAAAGCTGGAGATGGTCATTCTCCCCCCCCCCCCCCAAAAAAAAAAAAAAAAGTGATTTCACAGCTACTGAAGATGGGTATATATTTCCTTCAACACATAGCCTTTATTTTGTCCCTGTTTTCCCTGTAGAATGAATCCCAGGAACAGACGCGCAGGCATGCAACGGTCCACTAGAAGCATTGATGTAGAATGGAAAATTGCACCTTCTATTTTCTGAAGCTTCCTCCTCGTTGGACTATCCTATACCAATCATATGTAGAAAAAAAAAAGTAGAGAAGCTGAGAGGGCTAATATTTCTATATACACATTGTTTGATTTCACCTTTAGTTCTGAGTGCCCTTGAAGAAGCGGAGTATGCTCTAGGCCTAATGTAAAATTGTCCACATTTACAGTTGTGACCTAGTAGCTAGCACCTTGCCCTCCACTATGGGCAGTTCTTGGTCTTCCTAACTAGCTTTCCAGGACTGTGATCCACATATAAATATGTAAATGTTCCTTGAATAGACAAATCTATCTGGTTGATGATAAAAGAACTGCCCCTTAATCCAGTTTTATCAAGTGATATTATTTAGCATCTAAGGGCAACTTGGGGCCTATTTACCAGTGAGCCATGAGAGGAATCGGCTAAACCTGGAACCTTAAATTGGAGAAAACTTGCTTATGAATTATATATCCCTTAATACCCCTTTATACAGTCTTGTCACTGACTTCTTTAATGAAGGGGAGGATTAATAAGGAGTTCTTAAATCTGCCAGTTATCCAAGGGAATCCCCACTCGTGGAAACAGAGCCGGAACACTAAAGTAGGTTAGTGAAGTGAACCATTAAGGGCAAGAATGGAAAGCTGACTGTGATCACAGCCCCTGCCGCTATCCTGTGCCAGGGCACAAGTCTAAGTCATTCCACAGAGCTTCCACAGCTCAACAGTAGTTACAGCCCACCTGAATTAATCTGCAAGTGTTTGTGTGATAAATAGAAAATCAAGTGAAGAGTTATTTTCAGTTATCCTCAAAGGTATCTTCTTTTGTCTTAATATTCTCATTATTTTTAGTGTCCCATGGAAAAAAACCTTATAAAATGAGATCATTGGGTCCAGTGTCACGGTACTTTCTGTTTTGTTGGCTGTCATGAAAGAGTTCTTGGGAAGGAGACTCCCCGGCCCTGAGCCTTACACCGCTTCTCTAAAATTTACAGTTTCCCTATTCTGCAAAAGCAAGGAACAAATCAATCTTGATCTGTGTATCAGTAATAGTAGGAGGATAATTATCTGGGTCCTCAGAGTCCTCCTATCTTATAACCATCTCAGTCACGAAGCTCTGGATGATGTTAGCAAGAATGAAACATGAAAGCTCAGTCATAAACTTTGAAGCATCTTCACTGAAGACAGGTTTGTGGAAGACTGCATACATATGTGGGCCCAAGGATGGTGCAAGTCGGTGACATCTGAGCAGGTAGGTAAAACTGATCTATGAAAATGTGTCTCAGCCAGTTTAGAGCTGTGAACAAAAGTCCTGCTCTCTGTGGAGCCAACTCTAGGCTTATCATAAGGAACTTTCCCACCACGTTGACCTTGTGTTGTTGGGTTTTTTTGTTTTTAAGGATTTTATTCTGGTGAAAGGCATGAGTCCAAGAGCAGTAAAAGAATGAAACACCATGTATCCACAACATGCAGAACATGGGCAGTTGCAAGTGCAGGCTTCTTCCATGCTCTCTCCTTGGAATGCACCTCAGCTGCTTTCTGAAGAAAGCCCCTTTACATCTGAAAGGTTAGTTCAGTTTCCATTGTCCCTTCTAGCCTCGACTTCTGAGATTTGCCAAGAAAGGGGATAATTGTGGGGTGGCTTCATGGCCTAGAGACTGGGCCTCTCGGAGCTCAGGACCAACAACTCTTTTCATTTAGGCCATTGGTCAGCCATCAGGTTGAGTAGTTTTGCACATTGTAAGTCTGGAACAGATTCACCTGGTAATCCAAAGGTTTTGGAGGATTTTGTATTGTCATTTGCAGACTGCAAAATCATCCATTTCTCACAGACCTCTTCATAATTTTGGAGAGCTGTGAATTTTGAATCAGAAAAAATGTAAATGACATGAACTGTTAGTTTCCATATCTCTGGGATAAGGTCAGTGCAACTGTGGTCATGCTTAGTCTTGTTATCTAGAAGTAGTGAGTTGTAGTCAACAGAAGAGTCAAAGTACTTGTACATAAACTGTCTCCAGCAGCATTGCAGGATAGTCTCACTGAGCAGCATTTTGTAGTTCCCTAAAATGAGATATTTATATTAGAGGGAAGCTTAATAGAAACGACCTTCACAATTCTGGCTTGAAATGCATGGGTGATATGAAGGGTACCCAGGCTGTAGCTGTATTGGTCTAGAGGCAAAAGGAATTAGAACTCATGGTAGAGGTGATATCTTTTACTTGACCAACTAGATTTTTGCAAAATAGGTGATATGAAGCAAATGTCTGTGTCGAGAGAATGCTGCCCAAACCATTTGTTCCCAAAGCTGAGACAAGCACAGTTACAAGAGAATACTAAATCCCACTTCAGCTTCAAAGTGGTTTTGCAGAGGGAAGTTATCAAGGCAAGTGGGCTGCTTGGTATGGCTTCTTTGCTTATTACCACTAAGAATGCCCTTCCAAATTTTGATTGTCGTACAGCATTGTTAGAAGTTTTGGGAAAAGATCAAAAGGTTTGGCGAGTAGCTGAGAGATGCCTCAATTCCACCCTCCCTCCTCTGTGCGCTACATAAAATGGAAGCTGAACCAAGATTTGAACAGAAATCATTCTGAAGGGGTAAGGAAACCCTGAAAGAGGTCCTCTGGTGAATTTTACAGCTGGCTCAGCTTCTGAAATGGGAGCACCAGCATTGGCGGTGTCCTCTGACAAGACTAGGCTGCTGTCTGAGGTGCTGAAACAGGAGGGCTACAGATGAAGTTCAGCAGTCCCCCCACCCCTTCAAGGGCTGTTCAGTCTCTCCCTTTTCCAAGTACTAGACAGAAAACCACACGGAGCCAGTCTATGGGTATTGCCTGTTCACTATGATATCTTCAGGCAGGGGCCACTATATCAAATTGCTAATTAACCAACAGCACGGTGCCCTCACCTAATTTTTATTTTAAAAAAGGAGGCTACAATTGCTCTTATTACCTGTTTCTAAGTGTGCCCAGTGAACATGCTAGGTTATGATTTCAGGGGTAAGGCACTTGAGGATTTTTGTTTCAATCATACTACGTTTCATCTTTGCCCTTTACGGACTGCACTGCCTTCTTGCAGATGAGTGCGTCTGGAACCTGCACTGTGTGCCTTCCTAAGCTGCATTTGTCCTCTGATCCATACTTTGAACAACTAACAGTGCATGTGTCTTTTAATCCAGGGCACCTATAGGATTGATGGCCACTCACTGACTCTTGGGTCTGCATTGCTCTGTACCCAAAAGGAACTGAAACAAAGTGAAGTTCTGGGTAATTAGGAACAGTGCCTCTGCAGACGTGGTGGTTCTTCACCATTTCTTGTGCGGTTTTGGAACCTAACTTTGCAGTAAATGCTCAGCAGGCTGGAACAGTGCAGGAAAACAGACCCAGGTGGTTTTCTTTTACAAGGGTTGTTTTCCACATGCCAACAAATGCTTCTGCGAGCAAGATGGTTTTGTTTGTTTATGGTTCTGACTGTCATGCTTACCAAAAAGGTGGTGGAAAGGCCATCTGTAATTTGTAGTTGTGTAAATTATATTTATTAGTGAAGGCAACTCATTCCTCTCAGAATTGCTAGCCTTGCTACATGACTTTCCTTGAAATACATTTTACTCCCAAGGCACTTTAGCACTGGGATTTGATAACATCCCCCATTCAAAACTGTAATGAGAGGAGAGAAAAACAAGCTGTTATGAAAAGGAAAGAGCTGATTGGTCTTGGAAAACTCCAAGCTCTGGAGACAGTGTCAGGACGTGTCACCATGATGCAAAGCGCTCAGAGCCAATAAAAGTGGCTCCGAAAATACTCCACAAACTGCTAATGACTATGAACCAAAAAACCCAAATGATTTTATCTTGGAAGTGAACAGTCTGGAGTTAGGGAATCACAGGCATAAAATGGAGGGCACACGTCTGTGTTACCTGATGTTCATTTGTGACTGGCAGTTCACAGGGCAAGGGATGCTGCAGGGGAAAATAAGAGGGTATTGCCTTTTCCGACATATCCATTTTGCCACTGCAGAAGGACTTTGGATTTCAGACTGGCCCAGAGCATGCAAATCATCAGTTTTTAGACCTTTTTGACCTTTGTATCTATTGTAGTAATTCCCTGTTCTAATGATAAATTATTGATACAAAATGCTGTGCAACTGCAGGTAATTTAGGGATGTATATAAATTAGGGTTTCTAATACTGTCTGAGCAGCACCCTCCGGTCTTCCTTTATCCACAACTTAAAAAAGCAAAGGAAAGTCAGGTAAATAAATAAATGACGTTGTTGGCTTGTAGCTCTCTAGTTTCCCTTTTGAAGTCAGACCCATCCAAAAGACTAGATATCCATATTTATGTGTGTGATAGTGCTTAGCAACCTCTCTTAGCAACACCACGCTGTCATGGACACATCCAACATCAACTGAAGTGGTTCAGGGGAGGGAGAGGTGAGGGATGGTAATTTGCTACAGAAGGTACCATTGTCTGTTCTAATTATTAGCAACGGTTCGGCTTTTCCACCCCCATCACTTCATCAAAACACTAATTGTTCAGATGCACGTATACTGTGGAATACATTTGTGTCACAAAAACTGTGCAGTGCATGCCAATAAGGTAATTTTTTTTTTTTTTTTTTTGCAAAAGAGAAATAACCTGTCTCACACTGTTTCTAAACAGCAAAAGGTTCTGAATCCTCCTCCCTGGTTCAAATTTGTAAAGACTTGCATTTCTGACACGAGCATTGGTGAAAGATGAGAAATTCATTTTAGCATCAAAGGCCTGGAAAGGCTTTTCTTCTCACTAATCTCTCTCTCTCTCTCTCTCTCCCCCTTCCCCCAGATTTCTTTGATTCTACTCATTCTCCACCCCCGGGCCTACACGGATTTTTGTTATTTTTTTTTTTGCGTGTGGGTGGTTTTCCAGCTAGGGTCTGTTATGATGTTACAAGTTATCCCTCATCTTTCTTTATAAACTCTCTTTATGCATAAGTGTATGTACACACAAGCTGCACCTGTGGTACCTATGAAATCTGTACAACAAATGGTAGAATCTTGTAATCAGTTACAGAATTACAGCTCTATATGACATCTACTTAGTTATGAATATTTAACCAGTTTGTCTTTTCTCTTTTCTGTCCTTTTTCTTGTTTCTGTGTTCCAGTAGCTCTTTCTCTTTCTCTGTCATTCTTGTTAATGAAATGCATTTTATTTTTAAAGTTTTTTTTCTTTATTACTTTATTATTTTGTCTAAAATAAACACCACCCTTTCCAGGGAGCATCTTTTGAAATGTGTCTTGCAGCCTGGCTGAAATGGAAGAACCAGGAGTATTTGTAACTAAAAAAATTATGTTCCTATGTCAGAAAAATCCAATATCAAAGGACCTTTGAGAGAATAACTTAAAAACAACCCAGTAGCAATGAAGCAGTATATTTTTGTTGTTTTTGAAGTAAACTCATTATTCTAAAGCAGATACTGCACTACTGCTCCACCACCGCAAGAGGGACATAAAAGGACGGTCAATGCAGCCTCAGAAGTAAACCAAGAGAGCAGCTTTATGGAGGTACATAGCAACATCTATTTTCTTTTTGTTTGGAAGGTTCTTCTGGGATCCTAACTTAAATTTCTGATCATAATCAGTAATAGCTAAGGTGGATTTTTTCCCAAACCTTCATTCCCTGCAATTTGTCCTCAGCTTTTTTTTTCTATTGGAGTGTCTGCTGCAGAGTTGGGTCAGGGAGCAGTGAGTTGTCCATGTTTTGTTCCATTCCTTCCTGTGGGACCACCCTGCATTGTAGTCTCTAATAGGTATGTGGACTACAGAGTGGGGAGCTAATAGTTATATTTATTCTCATTTTGTTTTTCATTGGTTTAAGACTGATGCTTGCATGTCACAAGTAGACCAGATCTCATGTTATTTCAGTCTTGTAAATGGCTATCTCAGACAAAGAAGCTTGAATGAAAATGTTAGCAAATATTGAAGGTGTACTCAAAATCACAGCCCTGATTTGTGATAAATTGCACTGTATCTGCCCTGTGCTTATTCAAAGGGTATGTGATCTGTGAAACCCAGTGACTTCAGTGAAGTGTTATTCCCTGCCATGATGACACTTTGTACCACATTTTGATGGTTGTATTTGGTTGCTGACAATGGGATCTGAACTCTAAGCCAAGGAGCACCCTGCAGTACCTATGAAAAACAGGCAGTGGATTATTCTAGGAGTTGTCTAAAAGATAGACATTGCAGTGCTCAGTCCAAGCCCCCCTTATGCATCTAAGCCTAGCCAGTGGGAGATGATTTGAGATTCACCAACCAGTTTCCCATAAGGGGTCACTGTCTTGTCTTCAAGAAACTCTTAAGCACTATTGATGTGATCTGGATTTGAACTGATCTTCCACTGTGTGCGGCTACCCTCCTGCACTTGCACATGTTCTCTTCAGGACTGGGCCCTACACGGTGGATCTCTTTCATTTCTCATGTGCTTTTATAGTGTGTTCAATACTGGCGCCACCCAGCTTTGTGGTTTGAGATGTAATGTGTTTGGGGAACAAACATCGATACCTTGGGAACAGGCAGTTAAGTGGCATACCATCGCTTTTCTCAGTTAGCTTTCAGGTTATTGGAGCCCACTGTTTTATTCCTCATGCTGAAAGGTGTTGGCACTCCTGTTTACCTACTATCTTATGAATGGGTAGTAATAGTTTTTTCAATTAATTTCATACGCGCATTGGTATAAATCCCTTGTGCGCTACTTCCATGATTAGTTCTAAAAATGGCCTCAGAAAAATGAAGAACCTTTCTCAAGGCAAATATTTCTGGCTTAGGACAGTGAGATAAATTAATCTTTGCTATGAATCCATAAAAGTCAGTGCAGTTTCTATATTAATCTGCTCAAAGAGTGATACAGTTCACTAAAAGAAATAATAATTGTATTGCTCTTTCATGTGCCCAGTATATAGTGTAACATTTTTGGTTAATAGTCTGTATAGCATAGAAAAACAAGTTTCAGTTTTCTGGTTTGGTGTTTTCTTTTGTTTTTGTGTTGTTTTGGTTTTTTGTTTGTGTTGGGGGGGGTTGGGGGGTTTTCTGTTGCATTTTTGCATTATAACTACACAGAATAGAATACTGAATCTGTAAGTCTTTAGAGCAGGTGTAGCCAGCCCCTGGCACAGGTGCCAGAGCATGGCATGCAAAGGCATTTTGCTTGGTGCATATGCCTCAGGGCAGATGGCAGGGAAGGGGCTGGGGCTGCGCTGCCACAAGGATCAGTCCCCTCACAGCTCCCCCGCCATCCACCCCTAGCATGGCAACATCTTACAAGTCAAGCTTGCAGGTGTTTTTGGCACTCTTCCCAAAAACATTGCCCAATGTTAGAGCAAGTCTTACATTTCAGAAAATTATTAAAGGGATTTTGTCAAGTAGTGTTAGGCTAAACATCTAGGTTTTGTATTAAAAGACTTTGCAGAAGAACATCTTATGAGCTAGAGACACTCAGGTGCTTTGGCAAATAAATGTCCTTGAAGTGTTGGAAGCCCAAACACAACAACCCAGCCCATCACCTCAGAAATACCAGCAATGGCTCATTACTGCAGTACTGTGTTCTAGATACCGTGGTGATGAGTGCCATTAAAAGGCACACAGTAACAACTTCAGTGAATGAGAGCCGGTAAATTAAAACAGTTGGAAAGACAAAGTGGTTCAGACCAATCCACTTGCATTCTCTAAGATGGAGAAAGAATACGATGTTATTAAACAGAACAAATTGGGGAAAATCAGCTTGACTTTGTAATATCAGTAACCCTGAGAAATACTGGGAAATGTCTCCCTCTGGCTATATCCCTTTAAATAAATCCTCCACTCCCCCTATTCCCATGAAACCTGCAGATAATGGGTGAATAGATGCAGACACCACTATTCAGAAATTCCCCAGTGTTGGGGGAATAACAGAAATCTTCCACATAGCCTGAACAATAAGTCGCTTCCATCCTGGACTGCCTAGTAAACCTCCCAGGTGAAATGTGCCTGGTAGCAGTGGAGGTTTCCTAGGACAAAGCTCCCTTTGCTTGCAATTCATTACAAGACAATTTCCATCTGAGAGCATTGGAGGGCATACTTTCCTCTGTAAGTTAGAATATTCAGTACTCACCTCAAACAATTCCCAAGTTGACCAACCCCCCCCCCCCCCCAACAAACCCCAAATTCAGGAAGCCAAAATAGAAGACATTCCTCAAGAGCTGCTAGGTTTTTTGCACAAAATAAGGTAATAAAAACAGCTGGGTGAACTGAACTATAATGAAACACCTCTTTTAAGTGACCACCAAAATCAATTTGCTAGCAAAAAAGATTGGCCTCAAAAACTAAAGGAAACTTATTGGAAATGTTGGGGCTGTTTTAAAGTGGGCATTTGATGGAGACTGTAGCCAGGTGAGGTTGACCATTCACAGAAGTTTTATGAGACCAGTATGGAAGTGTCTCAAAATACTCTTCTTTTTTTTTTTTTTTTTTTTTTCTAAAGGGGCATTAGTGATCCTTTACATGAGACTTAAGCACATCTCTTACCAAACCTGCATTGAGAAATAAGTTTCTACATCCTTGCTTGTTTGAAAAAAACATGTCTGTTTTAATTTCTGTGCAGTTACCTTAGTGGATGGTGAATGGTGAGGGTATTTCAGTGTAATGCAAAGGGCTTTTATGGTTGTTTGAAAATTGAGGGCTGGTGGATCTTCTGTGCAGCTCCCTTCTGTGTTGATGGTGAGAAAAATAAGGGCTCTAAATTCAATTCTCCCTGGCATCTTGTTTAAGGTTGCTAAAGCTTGAAGTATTTACAGTGTGACTTGTGAGCATGACAATAACTTTCTTCTTCTGCAAAGCTGTGATTGCTTACAAACTTGTTTGGGTCATTGTGAAGTAGCCTTTGCAGGGGTGGGCTTTTGCAAACAGCATAGTAAGAGAGAATTATTTTTGAAAAACAGTATTTTCAGCCCCACCCTGCCTCTTTCATTGCTAGTTATTGCTGTGTTCCAGCTTAATTTAAGCAAATAACGTATTTACTTAAAACGTAAGTATAGGATGGAAATATCTTCCTTCTGCTATGGGACAAAGCTGTTAATTTGGGAGTTGTGTTAAAATCAAATAATGTAAGGATCTCAGTAATTAGGTTTATTATCCTCTGGGTTTGCCAGTGCTGTATCCAAACTCTTCTGACAGCTGTGCTTGTAACAATGTATATTTATTTAACCACATGATGGAGTTAAATTGCTCATATTGAACTAGAGTTTCAAATCGCTGTTGTGAGGCACTCCACAAGCACAAAAGAGTCTATAGTTCAACATCCTAGTCCATGTGGACAGACCATTTCAGTAAGCATGAGATAATATGGAGCATGTGGTCTGCACTCAACACACCTGGATTTGCAAAGACTTTTCTCCACTTCCTGACAGACATCTCAAAACTTCGTGATATCAGATGCAAGTCCCACCAGGTAAACAGTGCTTTTCCCCTGCAGATACTAGATCTTCACTACAGTGTAGTAACACTGCTAATGTGGTGGTCGCTGCTGGCAACTACTATCTTTTGGTTTCTTCTCCTTGAGAAAGTGTGACAGAAGCTGCCTCCAGACTTAGTAGGCTGAGCACACTTCTGAAACAGAATTGTTAGTCTCTTAGGATATGTATTTGTGATGCCTTAGGGGTAAGGGAGGGGAGGGGAGGGAAGAGCTTGGTTTTCTAAACCAGAGCGGTTCGGGGATTGCAATGCTGACTCCTAATGGAAAGAATGCCTTTGTGTCACCCACACAGAATGCTGGCCTCTTAGAATGCATTTGAGAGGGACCCAAACCAGTACTGAGGTCATGAACGGTCATGAGTCGTTTCAGCATGACCATGAGATGCCTTCCCCAAAATCATGCATTCACTCAAAGCAGCCCAGCCCATTAAAAATTGAGCAGAGCACATGGAAGTATCCACAACACAACAAGGACCAAGGTTTTAACAGCACTCTTGAGAGTGCTGTCGTGGATAGTTAGGCCATCATTCTTGAGTTGGGGCCTACATTGCAGTGGGTTTGCCTCTGCTTCCCAGAAGCAAGATTTCAGCGTGTCATACTGATCCTAATGACTGTTGCAGCTATTTCTTCTGTTTGAGAATCACTGCTTTGCATTCTCTTTCTGATACCATCTCCTGTCCCACTGCTCAGTGACTGAAGTGCAGCGATGGAGGGCCAGAGAGAGATTCTCCCTTCCTCAAAATGGTGACTCTGCTCAAAAGTTGGCCGCTAGAGGCTGCTAAAGACTGATGCAATGTGTGACCCGCCTAACTACCTTGAGGACAGGAATACCTCTAGGGACAAACTGCGCACCAACCAGACCTGAGCTCTTCTAATTTCAAAGTACTATTCAGAGTACTAATTTTCCATTCACTCTTCTGTCTGCATCCCCAGTCCTTCTGTAAGTTAGGTGAGGAAGATGAGCTCCCAGCCACACAAGGGAGTCACCAGGACAGTGAGTGACTGACTGGAAAGGGATTGGAAGTGCCATGAAGAAATGGAAAGATAAGCAGGACAGCCCCTCCAGAACCAGACAGACCAGCAGACTTTACATGTTACATATTTTTAGACTCATTTACTAGTATCTGGTGCAAGTTCCATAAAATAGGAGCAAGCTGCTTGCATTTCCTGGCCCTGAGCAGGGCCTATAGCAACATGCCAAACCGTCACAAAGTCTGCAGTATTGTAGACTTGGGCTGTCTGTACCAGAAAGTGAATTACAGGTCTTGATTTATAATCAAACAGAAGCATTACTCAGAGCTGCTGCTGAACTCTGGTCCAGAAATCCAGGAGCCTTACTTACGTCTTTTGGAAAACACAAGAGGGAGAGAATACTTTTATGCGGTTGCTGGAAAGCTTTTATTAAAGAGATAAAATGTCATTGAACTGGATTCCATAGCTTGTGGTTTTAGATACTGTACCAAGGGAGGGCGAAGGTGCCGTGTGGTTAGCCATTTGGGAAATAAATGGCACGTTGATTTCAGACAAGACCTGTAATTTGTTAAATGTCACCTTACTGGCAACAGATTTAGGCATGACGCTCTGTCAGCAGGGAGGGTAGTGAATGGGCCTTCATAGAAGGTCAGCACACCATAATTCTAAGAAACACTTAAATAACAATGGCATTTAAAAAAAACCCCAAAATAAAAACCATGCTGAGTAATATGGACATATTGGGCAATGGACTTTTTTGAACCAAGAACAACACCAGGCCAATGGCCAAGACCCAGCAGGCCACCAAGGAATACCATGTGGACTGGGAATGGTATTTGCACAGTATAATAAACGATTCATGGAAGACCCAAAGAGCACGTTGGAACATCAGGGCCTTTTCATCCTCAACAATCTTTATTTATGTGTTTATTTTTCATGGAAACACCTCCAAATTTAGGGCAGGAGCACTCTAGAAGCAGTATGCTCAGATTCCAGAGCTATGTTACTTATTCCCTTAGTCATGTATTTCCCTCTGCCTGATGCAAAGAAGCGGTGTTGATGGGCTCTAAAAGGACATGCTTCCACCTTTTCTTTGTCACGATGCACAAAAACAAAGCAATCTAAAGGGTTGGAGGATTCCTGCCTGAGAGGCAAATAAAGTACCTCCTTGAGCTGTACCATGGGCTATCGCCTACCTAATGACATGCTTGTTGCATAAGTCTGTGACTGCTGGCTCAGACATTTGGTTCATGCACTGGGGAAGGAAAATACTATGATGGAAGAATGGGTTTGAACAAAATAAGCATTACCTTGAATCATTGCTAGAGTCTCAAATGGATCGTAGGTGGGATTTTCTTTGGAGTTCAGAACTATATGGTGGCTGACTTTCCCCCCACTCCCCATTCTCTTGGAAATTCTGAAATATCCCATGAGGGATTGCTTGTATGACATTCCTGGCTTGATGGATTTCAGGAAACTTCAGAAATCTCATGCAAAAGCATGATATACAATCATAAATCAGCTATGCAGGCACAAGTGGTCTCAAGCAGAATCTGAACTGACGGGTTCTTCTGTATCCCGAGCATCTGGAGTTTAACCCCAAGTTAATGAATACCAGAGTCTTTCAGACAGTGCCCGAGGAACACAGGAATCCAAGTCTGTGAGCCTGAATGGCTGATCTGCTTTGCAAGAGATGCTGGACATGAATCGGTCTCCTTTTAGTGATGTGACAGCAGAGATCATTCTTTCTGTGTCCGCTGGAGGCCACTGCAAACCTCATGTAAAAAAAAAAAAAAAGGCACCAGCTGGAATAGATGGCAAATAGTTCACTATTTTTATAGAGAGACTGTGGGCAGTTCTGGAAGTTGGATCACCCTAAAACAGCATCTTTGCTAGCTGAGTTAAAGGAGCAGTGCCCATGGGTAACTTAAAGCCAGTAGATCACTTCAGGCTATTGTCTCATCAGATTGCATTGGGTGGTATGGACAGACCTGCTCATTGCTTGAGATGAAAAATCTCTTAGGAAAAGACAGGTTTTACTAGTCCCTTTGCTGAGCAAGTGGGATTCCCATAGAGATATGAGGAGCTCCAGAGTGACTTTCTCTGCTTTTCCATTTAAGCAGTAAGTCAGGTCTTATACAGAGAAGAGACTTCTTCCCCACAGTCATGACAGCCACAACTCTGACCTCTCCTGTGAAAAACTCGTTGTACTCCTTGTTCAGTGACCACATTTGCTCCCTGGAGGCATGCCTGTTTCCTGGCATTATGGATGTTCATCTAGAAGAAGCAGGATTGGGCAGAGAGGCTGGCACTGAGAACAGCTTGAGGATTCTGAAAAGGTGTAAAGAGGAGACAAGACAGCTGGGGTGTAGGGAGAGACCCCATGATAAGCATTGCCACCTTCTTCATTGTCAACTAAATAATACCCAAAGTGGTTTGGCTTTTAGCAAAGGCTACTGGAAGGGACTGACTGCTGTGCTGGCCAGAGGAAACTGGTCATTGTCAAAGGAAATGCTGCCAAGAGTCCACAGGACCAAGTCCAAGTTGATTTTTGGAATTAAAATAAGAGCAGGTCTGTGACCAGTTGCAACTGGTGTGAGTAGGGACTTCTGCCCCTTTCACTTCGGGGTGGGCAAAATGGTGTCAATGAAATGAGAATGTGCCCTGGCTCCTCACCCAGCCCACCTGGAATCTTCCCGAGGAATGGGAAATAGTATGGTTGCTTCTGTGGCTGCCTTTGCAAATGTAGATGGGGCCAGGACCAGGAGATGCCAGAAATGGCCTGAGCCAATTCATTCTTATGAGCTTTCTGATCTGATATTTTTGCAAATTTGAGACTTTTGGATAAGCCTCTGGACTCCAGATTTCTATAGGACCAGTCATCACACATGAGTCCATGCACATATGAATCACCTCTTCCACCTCTCCAGGGAGAAAACACTGTGGTCTGGAGGATGTTGCAGCTTGGAGTTTTCTTTCCAAGCTTATGCATAATGCATAAAGGCACAAATTTCAGAGAAGGTCAGTATCCCACGTAGTTTTGAACATCATGAAAGCAAAAAAACAAAAAGCTGAGGAAAAGTCACAGTGTGGTGAGAAGACAATCTGGATGCCAAGAGTGCTTTCATGCAGTGATTTGGGGTGTCACGCTACAGAAATGGGTGCTAAGAGTATTTTTTTGTCAATTTTCCAAGCAACTGTGTTTATTCCATGTATTACATGTCTGCTTCAGGTTCCAGAGACCAGCTGACTCCCACTATTTAATAACAATCTTCAGGTGGGTTAGGCCAGGTAACAGAGATGTTCCCTTCAGCACTGGGGAAGCTTTAGCTTTGGTTGTCTTCCTGAACAGCACTCCTCTGCTTTGAGGACTGAGGGGGAGATACTTTGTGCATGAGAGCAGCTCTGAGCATTTAATGTCATTATCTAACCAGCTGTGAATGAGGGCTCAGCTGTGTAGCTCTGTACTCTGGGTTCTGTTTGAAACTTCATCTCTGCAGCAAGCTGGATCTCTTGTGAGAGAAACAAAGTGCTCCCTCTTCCAAGGGCAACACTTGTGTCCTTTCCCACCCCCGGAGCGTGGGCCGTGCAAACATCTCTGTCGAATCTACTCATTCCTGTGACAGCTGTAATTAGCTTTGATAGAATAGCTAAAGAATACCACAGGCAAACACTTGGAGGGAGCTAGTACTAGGATGCATTTGCCTCCCCGTGGTGTAAGAGAGTCTGTGTGGAGGACGCAGCATTTACATTTCCATGCATGCTCCTAGAGTCTGAATCCTCTCTGTTTAATTTAAGATTTGGGGATGAGCAGTGAAGACTTGGAAAGGGTTTCTGAGAAGACATCCCATGGCTCTAAGCCCTGTTGCCAAAAATGCAGTAATCCTGCAGCAATCTTTTATTCCCCCACCAGAACATAAGTAGGAAATCTTGACCTGAAAGATTAGGGTTTGGCTACTGTCCTAAACTCAGCTCATTTGATCCCGAAGATCTTAACTCTACATGTGTCCAACCAGAAAAACGGTTGCACACGGCCATGCCAACCTGTTTGTGCCTTGTGTACCTTTGCATGCTTTACCCTCTGCCTGAATCTGCCTTATATGAACTGCCCACCTGTTTTCATGGCAACAGCAATAAGCACCTGCAGCTGAAGAATTTCCATGGCAATTCATAGAAACCTTTCTCCTCTGCCAGAGATTCTCTATCAGTCTCTCTTTCTCTGCAAGTCTTGCTACCATTTGCTACCAGTCTTTGAATTCTGGGGCAGTCAATCCAGCACCAGGGAGTTCATGCTTGGAGCTCCTTGGTGAGTAATCCATAATCTCTCTGGAACAGGTTACCCCAAGAGGTTGTGGAATTGCCATCCTTACAAGTGTTTTAGACCCAGATAGACAAAGCCTTGGCTGCGATGATCCAGGTGCTGCTTTGAGCAGGGAGTTGGACTAGATGTGACTTCCTGAGTTCCCTTCAGCCCTCATTTTCTATGATTCTATGTTCTGGATTAGAAACAGGCTGTGTTCCAAAACAGCCCAAGATCCATGTGATCCAGGCAGTCTCTTCAACAGACTTCCAGCATCTTTATTAAAAGGGTGATGTATGATAATGGATTTTGAACACTTGATGCTTTTCTGCCCTCATTCTATAAGAGACACCAAACAGCAGACACCTTGAAAACGGCTGGCAGTTTCCCTTGAAAGGACCTTTTATCTGGAATGTATGGTAGTGAGTGATCCAAAGACTCAGAATTTACTGGCTTCTGTAGACAGCAAGATCATACCTGTCTTTTAGACAGACAGGGACAACAAAAGGTATGATGGTATGGGAGGAAGGCAAAAGTTAAATGAAAGGTTAGGACTGATGATGAATTCCATTAATGAATTAAAGGCCTTAATGCTAGAATGCCCCACTTTCCTGGACATATGAAAAAAAATATCTTTTTTCCAGACAGCAAAGGAAGAAAATTGTGTGTGGCTAAAGTCTAGTGGAAAAAAAATCCTTAAGTGGTCAAAACAGGCATGTGTCTTCAAAAGATGATGCATAACTCAGATGTCAGTTATGCAATTTAGTTCTACTGGATAGAGTTGCTTTGGAGAAAAAATGTCTAGACTTTGAGTCCTTTCTTTCATGGGTCTCAGATTAAAAATAACAACTGGAGAGAATGGGGTGGAGGGGTAATCTGCAATATTTATTTCCACCCCTGTAACAGGTGTGAAAGAAATGCAGATAAGTCTACTTCTGTGGCATTTCGTGTGTGAAAAAACATGTGGAATAATGTCCCACTCAGTAAGATTCAAACTCTTACCTATATGGATGCAGTAGAAAAGCTTGAAAAGAGGTTTGAGTGTTGTGCTCCTTTCCCTAAATACTGGCCACAAGATGCAAGAGTCCTGTTCTGCTGTTTTCAGAGAGCTGAATTTGGAGGGAGCAGTATTTTAATACTATAACCGAAGATACCCAGGTGCAATACAGTTGTTCCACGTGATCTATTATGTTTCCCTCTTAGTGCCAGGTAATCTTGGTTCCTACCACCAAAAAAAGTTAAACCTCTTGAAACATTTTTCTTCAGGTTAAACTTCTCAAGTAGTAGTTTGTACATCATTTGTCTGTAGATCATTGGTGGTCTGCAAAGAACAGGCTATCTGCACAGTAATGGCTTTCCTCGTTTCCATCTGCTAAATTGTGTTAGATGGCTAAACATATGTTAAATTTCTTCCTGCTGTTTCTTTTCCACATAGGCAAATTGTGCTAGTTGCCACAAGGAATTTATGCAGGAGCGAATGAATGAGAACAGAAGTGGACCCTCTGACTGCCAGTAAGAGAGGAAATGTCCACAGAACAAGCTCTCATTAATATCTGATCAGCACTTGGACAAATTTGGGAGACCTTATGCTCTGGATCGTTAAGAAGCCTGAATCCCTTTGTGCTGTTACAGTGCACAGTACAGGGAATTTCTCTGTGCTCCTCACAGAAGTCTGTAGGTAGAGCAGACAGCTTCACAGGCTTCAGTTGCTGGAAGGCATTGGTTAAAAATGCTGAAAGAGTTAACTCACTACTTCATCCTTCCGAGGTAGGGAATCTGAATTTCACAGCTTACTATGTATGGATTTTTAAGATCAGACCTTACAAAGTGACGCTCTGTGTATTGTGAATGGACACTAACCATTCGTTGGCTCTTTCCGTAAGAAGCAAGGTTTGCTTCTGTGATCCTTGCCAAGATGTTTCCTTCTCCCTGCTGTTTTGCACTCTGCTGTGTGCTTGGCAGCTTTCTCCATCACAAAGGTGGCTATTTTGGTGGTGCAAGATGCATGCAGTTCATTGAGTCCTTCAGTTTCCTTCCAGTTGAAGGCGTTATAGAGACATAGGCAGACAAGGTTCCTTGGGTGAATTTGATATCTTTTATTAGACCAACCCAAATAGTTGGAGACATGGCACTCTTTGAAGTCATCTTTATGAATCTGTGGCTGGGGGGAAGAGTGGGGCAGCTCATGTTAGTCTGTGTCATGCTGAATGCAAATGCATAGTATCTCTGCGTTGACATATTACAACACACAATCTGTTCAATAGCACAGTGCAAAGCTCTAAGAACAGGAACGTCTGTAGCTGATCAAATTGTCAGAGTCTCTGCCTCTGGAAGAGGCCGAGAGCAGATGCTTCTGGTGCGCTAATAAAAGAGTTGGTGAAAGATCAACAACCAGTCAGTGCTCCATAAGAAAGGTCCCTAGGATTTTAGTGTATACATAGTGTCTGCCCACCTACACGTGTGATTTCAGAGCCTTGAGCACTTCCAGCGCTTCCTGTATGAGACAATTCCTGTTAACACAATTGCTAAAAACCCCTGGACGACACACGAGGAGGATTCGCCTGCATAGATAGATCCTACGCATCACTTGAAAGAAATAGCCTCTGTAAAGTATCTTTTGTTTTTAAACTCTTCCAAAGCCCCAACAGTTTTGGGAAGTGACCTACTGCTCAGCGTATGCTGAGTACAAGAAGTCGGTAAGCTGTGTTATTGTCATCAGTGGTCTGGGAGGTGTCTTCTCATAAAGTGAAGGGATCAGAAAGCGAGACCTGTGCCAAAGTGATTTTACTGCATGCTGGAAATGCTGTGGGCTCCCAGCACCTGGGAAAGCTTCTCCCAGCAAGGCACGCAAGCCTCAGCATGGCATCGGTTTGGTCAGAGCAGCCTCCAGGCATCTTTTTTCCAGTCCAAGTCAGTTAATCCAGGTTCCCCTGCTGAGCTCCCACTGGCTCATGGAGCAAGAGTAGCTCATTGTTGCAAATGAGTTTAATCTAATGCTAGAAGTCTTTATTGTCTTTAATAGAAAATGGCATGAATAGCAAAGGAAAAAATGTCAGATGTTTCCTGTAAGGCCTTTTTTACAGCTCTCCTGAGTGAATGATTACAACACATGCTGGGGAGATTTTTGAGCAGGGTGGTGGTAGGGACAAGGAGGTCTGGCAGCACTTTACACCTCCATCTGCAGGCCTCATTACAATGAGTTACTTAAGGAAGAAAACAACTCAGGCTATCCATGGCCAGAGCACATTACTGCTTTCCATCCTCCTGGTCTCCAGAACCTGACCTTCCCCAGAGAAACAAAGCATAACTGAGAGGGGCTAGGGAGGAGTTAGTTTTAAAAAGGCCTCCCTGAGCCAACTGTCTACAGGATTTTGAGCCTGGTACATTTAACCGGCCTAGAACTTGTAAAATCAAACCAAATCTGTCTTCCCCTTTGTCTGTAGGGACACCTATGGGTCTTCCCTTTCATGTGCTGGATCACAAATGACCCCTTACACCACTGGAAGCTTAGCCGACGTGCATTTGTTCCATGGCATCTACCCAGCAGAATAATTCTTACTCGCCTCACGTTACTTATGATTTTTACGTTTGTCTGGGGGCTAAAAGCTGAGTAGAAGACAAAGAGAATATGAATGTGTTCTCTGCGTATGTGTTGTTTTATTTATGGGAGCTTTCCTTCAGATGTTTGAAGGCAGCTCTGCCTATTTTACTTTCATATTCAAATATATATTCATCTTTTTCAAAAGGATACAGCAAGCATTCATAGTTGTTTCTATACAGTATCGTTGGGGTGGTATAAACCCCATCCTTCTGAATCTTTCAGCATGCCCTCAGGGTGTAAAATCAATGTTCCCTTGAAAATGGGACTCGTAGGCAGGAGGAACTTGTCAGTATAACTTTTAAAATCCTCATCTGGGAGTTTGGGAACTTTACGAGGCTGAAGATCGAATCTGTAATACTGGTGCATTACCCTGGGCTCTTTGCGCACCCCTCCACACCTTCAGCAACACTGCTCTGGGCATCCCTCCGAGCAGAATCTGTATCAAGCTGATGATGTTGCACCATTTCGCAGGGAAGAGTTACAATCCCAAACTGGCCAAAGGGAGTGGTGCTTTGGGAATAAGTGAGAGGAAGCTGGGTCCTGCGGGACTAGCCTTGTTTGAACTGGTGCCATGTTGTAGGACTGTCGTGCTGCAGCTTCCTCCTAAGAAATATAATCCTGCAGCATATCCCTCATGCTATGGCCCTGTGATCATGGGACTGAACTGCATCACTCTGCCCCACTGCGAACATCCTGCTGTCAGTTGATGCCGTATCACCTCAGAGAGATCATTCGTCCTTCTTCCATATGGTTTGAGGGGTTTAAAGCTAGCAGGACTCTGAGATACAAACCTTCTGGTTGGCCATCAGGTGCAAGCCTTTTTTCTTGAATTCTCCCTCTCTTTTGACCAATGTCATCTCTTGATGGGCACCTGCACCTCTGTAGGGGGGATGATAGAGAGTAAAAGCTAAAAGAACAGAGGTGGGAGAAGAGTCTCAAGGGAAACACAATGATCAGCAGGTGAAATGATCTTTTGTCTAGTCTCCAGCACTGGTCCAAAGCCAGTCCTTCTAGCTGTCAGACTGAGGGGGAAAGGGGTGTTGGTGTTACTACCGAAGATGTAGCACAGTCCAGTGCGTGAGGCCTGGGACTGGGACCCAGGAGACTGAGGCTTTATACCAAAATCTGCCACTTACCCCTTGGGTGACTTTGGGCAATATACCTTATCTCTGTACTGGTGTTTCATGGTTTGTAAAATGGAGAAAATGTTCACTTTTTGTTCATCAACACATATAAGTATCCTCTGCTTGGCTGTACTGCCTTGCATTGGATGGGGACTTTTCCTTCCATCCTTAATTGCCATGATGTTTTTTCACCTCTGCTTTTACATACCGTTTGTGTAAAACCTCTCTCAACCATGTACAATACCAGGGTATTCAACAAGAGCATAGGATCATCCTTAATATTATCATTCATCTATGCAAAACACTTTTAAAATGTACCATGTAAAAATGCTGATCTAAAGCATGTTGGTGTTTTCATGCTCCCTGACTCAACGTATGGGATCGGTTATTTTCCCTTATGTTCTCTGTCTTACTTGGCAAATATCTTCCATACTCTGCATTTCTAATTGAGTTTATAACGAACACGAACTCCTTGTTTGTGCAGTAGCTTGTCCGGTGATGTCAGCTGTGCTCTGGGAAAGCGAGATGCGTGCTTACCTTCCACTGCATTGGGTGCAAACATATTGTTACGCTAGCATATAAGCAAGCACTGGCTGCTGGTCATTATCTCAGCAATGTTTAATAAAAAAATCAGACACTGAAACTGGGGAATGATTTTCCCCATTAGCTAATGGGAAGGGTATGTAGACTACTTCTTAATGTGTCCTTTTTAAGCAAAAAAGGGTAGCAGGCTTTGACTGAACACTGTCTTCTCTGCTACTATGTATTTATACTGCATTTGAATGGTGCCTTTAGAGGAGCTTTTAGCTCCCTGATCCAAATAAAGAAAGGTGTAGGATGAGTCCAAGGAAAATAAGGGTAGAAATTACCTCACCCTGTGGGGACATGGTGTACTCACTAAACTCCAAAGAGCTTTGTAGAAACTAGCAGTATTTTCCTTTGTACGAACATGCTCCTACTATGAATGGGAGCAGAAATGCTTCCAGAAGCTGTTCCAGAGGGAAGAGAAACAGCTTCTATCTTAAGTTCGCTACGTTCCTAGAGTTAGTATTATGGCTTATCTCCATTAAATAGATGTAATATTATTTGCGCTGCATTTTTCTTTGATGTGGGCAAGATGAAACCTAGCTGTCACTAATCTCCACTATATTGATCTGTATGGAAAAGGAGCAGGGGTGAGCTCTGTGTCCTTGAGCTTTCCTGAGTTCAGAGAGCAGCTTGAGACTTCTCTCTGCAGGGAGCGGGGCAGGCTTCAGGCTTTATTCTTGCAGAATGAACTGGAGGTTGTGATGCAAACCTATGTCTGAGAAGTGGCCCCTGAGCCGTTGGTGTTGCTGCATTGTTTTTCCTTTTGAGGCTTCCATTTCCAAGCTAAACAAGGTTGAGGGGAACTGAAAGTTATTGCATGTGATAGAAACAGGGCAAGTGATATGCGTGGGGTTCTGTTTCTAACATGCCCATCTCCTGCATCAAGGGCTGGTTCTGGCTCTGAACATACAGGTTCCCAAGTCTCACACCCAGAGCCATCGCTGTTAGCACTCTTAGTGTAGAGGCCAAGGGAATGGAAACTGCCCTTCCCTTCAGTCCTTAGACCTTAACTCGATGGCAGCGGGGCAAGCCAGTGATTCCCAGCCAAGGTGTTGCAGCACCCTGGGCTGCCTTGAGATCCTTTCAAAGGTGCTGTGGGGTACCATGCAATGTTAGCTCTGTTAGGTGTGCACACATGATTCACAAGATAAACCCAGAGATTTCAAATAGGAATTCATGTAAAAAATGTTCTGACCTGTTATGGTCTTTCTGAGTTCTTTGCACCAGAAGAAGTGCTCTATTATTTTTATATAGTCAAAAAAGAGGTGAAAACTAAGATTTGGCATTTTCTGAGGGGTGCCTGCAGTCTACAAAGGTCGGGAAGCACTGGGCTAGGTGGATAGTGGAAAACGCTCTAAGCTGTCAGAGCTGCCTAGCTAGCCTGATTCAGTGTTAGTCTGGCTTTCTGTACTTCAGCAGGTAACAAAAGTAGCTATAGTAATTCCTCTCTCCACCACCCGAATGCATTAGGGAGTGTTTTGCTAACTGCTCTACCACACTGCTTAGAAATGGAAGGTTCAGCTCTGGGATCTAATTAACAAGGTCTCCAAGCTCCACTGATAATTTTGTTAGTAATGAACTGCTTGGCAGGAAATGGAGGAGGTGTGGGCAGTCTGTTAGGAGCCGTCCCAAAAGATCTCTGCTTTGTTGCTGGCCGAGAGAGTCGGGGTCACAAGCAGTCACCCTGACTGCAGTTAGTGCATCCGTCACTTCATTTTGTAGGATCAGGATAACTGGAAGGAGGAGGTGTCCCCTGAGACCATGCCGGATGCCATCCAACCCAGGTTTTTTCTTCTCTCCCTTACTGTCACTTTTTTGCTTTTCAATCCATAGGCTAAAAAATGAAACTAACTAGTGTGTAACGTACTGCTGGTTGTGTGTTAAATCACTGTGGCACATTTCGAGGACTTTTACCTTCTGGGGTAACCAACAGACTGTTCAAACCTCAGGCAAAGCATCAGGCAGCCGCATGATTGGGCTACCAGTGCTGAATCCTACACAGAAGACTCAGGATCACTGCTGATAGTTCCCTCAAATGCTTCATGGGTTCAGTTGCTGATCCCCTCACAGCCCTGGGACTATGTCACTCCACACACTGAATGTCCATGGTCCTGCAAGTGTCTGGTTCGGAGAGGGGACATGGGGAGATTGGAGACATTTCTGTTTCGGACTGAAATCTTAGTAACATAAGTGTCCAGTTGTGCAGAACTAACAGGGCAGAAAAATAAAGCTCTCAGTAACCTAGAGAACTAACTCCCATGGTGTCCGACCTGGTTTCACCATTTGGCCCTCTTTCCTGTGCTTTTTCTTTCTTTCTGTTTGGAGGATGGCACATGTCCTGGTTGTCTCTCGCACCTGGGTTTGATTAAGAGATGCAGAGGAGTTTGAGCAGAACAGCATGTGACATGGTTTCCAAACGTCCCCCTTTATGAGGTGTCTGACCTTTTTTTTTTTTTTTTTTTTTGGTGTCCTGATATGCAGTAACACCTCCCTTGGACTGCACAGAGCCAGTTTATTTCCTTTGGATTGAACATTTCCAGTTTTTTATTTTCATAGCACTGAGATTTTGATTGGCTGGTCTGTGCAGAGAGATATAGACTTTTATATACTTCTCCACACTAAGAGAAGCCTCTGGTGTGAGTTACTGCTGGGGTGACCTCACAAGGGACCCTTGTGTGCACTCCTCATTCCATGTGGGTTACGTCTCCTTTTCTGGAGTTTTATGACTTCCATTCCCTTGAAACAAACAGCTTTTTTTTAGAGAGTTGGCACTGGCCCTGGCCTAATGAGCCATCGGGCTTCTGTTGAAGTAATGTGCTTCCCATGAAAATCCATCTCCTCCACAACTGGCACTAATAAGCTCCCTTCTTGGCCATCTAGCAGAGGCCATGGACTGAATAGTTCACAGAGAGTGAACTCCTCTCTGGGAGATGTCTTCTTATGGAGGGATGAAGAGGTGTTAGCTATTCATGTTCTTGGGATAATGGGCTCTGCCTCTAGAGCTCAGTGTCTCTAGAGTCCAGTGTCTTTCACCAGCTCCTACTTGAAGTATAAATGAAAAAGAAAGTAGGTAGCATCAACCAGGCCTGGCTATGCACTGAGCAGCCCTCTGGAGAGGGGGTGAGGAGGTCACTGTGAGAGAAGAGTCATTGTGGTCTTGCTTTGATTTGTCAAAAAGGACCTAGAAATGATGACATTTTCAACATGGCTAGGACTCCGTAGTTGTGCAGAGCCCAAACTGAACCCCTTTTCTTAGCACTCATAAAGCTGGTGTAGTTGGTTCTCTGGTGGGTTCCTGACCTGGCAGCAGCCAGTACCAGTTGGCAGTAGCTGAATCATGTTTCAGACAAGAGTCATATCAAGACCACTCAACAGCTGCAAACTCTAGTAGTTTCAGTACAAGTCTGGGCTGCCTCAACAGAAACAAAATCTTTGTTCTGGCATTTACAGAACATCAAAGCAACCATGTTTGGGCTCCAACTTCCCTGAGCTCACATGTGCACCTTCACCAGCGCACACAACACTGCACATCTCCCCACTTCCTCTCCTCTTCCTCCCTGCAGTACATAGATGTGTGCTAGTTTTGTCTTCAGATGTCCCCAGCACTCAGGAGAGAATCCTAAAAGTTTTGGATCAGCATTCAGAGGTCCTGCGGCTATAGGGCACCATGATGTCATGTTCCCCCAAGCTTTCCTGTTCGTGGCGCCCCCGAGAGCACAGCATGATCGCAGAGCTTCCAGAATGCAGCTGCAGTAAGTCAGCTGTCACAGCCAGGCAGTGAGAATGCCCAGATGGTGAATTAGCTGAACTTTCATCACTCGGGTGACTCTTATATGACGATCAGTTTTATCCATGCCTTCTCATCGTGATGGCTCAGAGAGGCCCTTGTCTCAACCACTGTACGGTTGATTTATCCCACATCTGCCTTCTCAAGTGGAGTCTTGAATTGTTGTTTATTTGGCGCTGATGGAGGATGCAGCATGGAGGGCCCGTCACCCACAGAGAAGCGGCAGCAAAGCAAACTCTTGTGTTGCAGCCTTGCTCTGGAGGGCCCCTCTACAGGAGTCAGGTAGGAGCATATAGTCTTCATGGCCTGTCCAGTCACTAGTTTCTCTCCTAAGATGACTAACCAGGGGCCCAACTGGCACTGCTTATGTTGGTTTGGTTTATGCAGCCTGGACACTGTCTTCCAGTGGGGGCCTGGAGTGAGCAGCAACCTTTGGTCTCTGCACACTCCCTCAGGGAGTCTGCTGCTGCTCAGCCCCCTTACACAAGAAAAGCCAGGCACTTCCATTGAGCCTAAATGGCAGAAAGTGGTAATGTTTTCAACCTCTAATGGCTGGAAGTGAATATGGCAATATAGCCTCTGAGCTCAGGTGGTAGAAAAGCCTTTGGGTGGCCAAAGGGGCCTTTGCTGAAGCTGTAGCAGAACCTGGATGCTTCAGAAGTTCATATATTCCAGTTAGTGATGCTGGAAATGCTCTTAGGGATAGAGCTGTAAAACCCACTTCCCTTTTTCCTGCCTTTCCAAAAAACACCAGTCCAAGGTAGAGGCTATGTAATTCTGGAATTTTCTGACCTTCTTGGTACAGGCTGTTTTTTATTTTTTTTAAGAAGTCCTAAGCCTCTCTCTTGATGATTTTCTCATATTGTTTACTTTTGTAGCTTTCTCTGCGGACTAGCTGCCAGAAATGACGTCCACCCTAGTCCAGCATCAGAGAATAAGAACTTCAGAGGAAGGAATGCGACTTCATAAATAGCAAACCACAGCCACTAATGGGGAGCAGAAGCAGACCTGCAGGTTAACAGACTGTGCAGAAGCCCACACGTCCATGCCGCGCAGAGATTCCAACATGATCGCAACTCTAGCCTTCGCTTTCCTCCTGAGCCTCTGTTCTTTTACATCAAGTCAGATGACAAGTGTTGGAGGTAAGTAAGCTTTAATTACCTTTATGTTCTCAGACCTTTCTGCAAACCCCATTTTGCTGCCTAGAAGAGAGGAGAAAGGTGACAAGTCGGCTGCTTCTGGTGCTGCTTGAAATCTGTGTTTTGACTGCAGTTTTCTTTTGCCCAACAGTGTAAATGTTTTGGTGCTGGACTATATTCCTTCTCTTGGACAGGGAAAGTTTTGCGAATTAAACCTTTTCCTCTGGCATATGAACAGGACCAAATATGCGTTGTTGTTATGCTTCTTGTAAAGGTAACAGAAGGTGTCCATGGCAAGTAATCTTTGTTTTGCAAGTGATTAGATGAAAGACCCAGCTGGTACAGGATGCTGTGTGGCAGCTACCTGCGAATTTCTGCATGCTCTGTGCACACAAGCTTTCCCTGTGCGCTCTGTCTTCTAGGAACTCAGCTCTTTCTGGGATCCATTGCACTGGTCCACTTCTTGAGCAGGAGGTTGTTCCCTCTGTTGTTCAGATCTGGGAGACTGTGATTCGCACATCCAGCAGAGCCAGACCCAAAAGCCAAGTTCCAAACAGCAGACCGGGTGTGTGGTACTTGAGAGAGCCCAGGAATACGAATAGCAAAATAAGCAGTGGCAGCCTGGGGAAGCTGCATGTGGGAACACGGCCCCTTTTGTGTGAATTTGTATATTAAAACATTCTCCTTTGGGAAACAGCATCTTGTTAGCAGGGATGGACGAACCTGCTCGGGTCCAGCAGAAGCTGACTGGAACAGTGACGCAGAGCTTGCATGGAACGTCTTCTTCAGACTTAGTAATGACTTGACCCTCTCCCTGCCTATTCTCAGTCAGATGAGAAAAGTGACTTTCATTGGGTATATGGGTCTTAGGAAGATGCTTTTGTGATATTTTCGAAACCAAGGTGTGCTGGAGAGGGTACATATATCTAGCCAGACTTCAAGGTAATTATAAAGCAAGCCCTCCAGACTTTCAGGTTCAGGGACAACATGCTGTACAGGGGAACACAGCTGCTTCCCGAACCCCCATCCTCACCTATCTGACATCGTGTCTCTGGTATTGACATTGTGCTTCAGAGGAAGATGGCTCCTTCCAGCAGTAGTGCCCCTGACCAATTGCACAGAGCTGCACGTGGAAGGGAAATACACCTACTGCATTCTTTCTGCGGCTGCATCTCCACTGCAGCCACAAGCAACTGCAGGTCACATAACTGTACCCCAGTTAGTTTTAAATATGTTGGCTTCAGTACTGCTGGCTGGATAACTTGCTGCTGTGTGGAGTTTTGTTCAGACTAACCACTCAAGATACATTTTGCAACCCACACGGAGCTGGTATCAGTACTGGGTGACAAACACACGAGCCCCAGACATCCTTGGATCCCAGAGTAGAGAATACCCCAAGATACCAAAGAGAACAGCTCCTTTAGAAATGCCCTGGAAAGACTATGGAGAAGAATAAGTGTGCTGCTTTCCCACTTGGCATAGGGGGAGCATTGCAGATTGCAGCTTGTTCCATCCATCTTGGGCCCTTACTTTGTTATATATATTTAAGTGTGCCGTTCATATTTTCTACAACAGGATTTAAGCCCAGCTCCAGAGCCCCCCTGTCTGTCCACCCTTTCTCCCATAGGAAAGCCCAGGAAGATGCATGAGGCTTGCAGCCTGCCTTCAAAGATGCTTAAGTCCAAGCTCTAACAGAATAGGGTAGAGGCTGGGAAGAGGAGGAGGGAGGCAGGAGGAAGAAGGGAGAATGTATGAAATGCTGGCCTAGGGATCTGTGGCTGAGAATGTCTTGCCATTTGGTGCCCTGATTGTATTTACTTGAGAGAACTGGAAGATCACACCTGCTCTGGGCTGATGGGGCCCAAAGTACTCAGGAATTTATAGATCAAGAGTTGCCTTGAATTTCATCCCCAAACAAAGTGGGAGCCAATGCAGGTCGCTGACAAGCTCTGCTCAACAGGCAGCCAGTCATGGTTTCAAGTTCTTTGAGTGTAATGGTGCAGGATGGGCCCCAGGATGTCACCTGTAGGTGACAAGGCATGAATGATTGTGCCGTGTCTTAAATCACATGGCATTTTCCCCAGGCAGTTGGTCTTGAGGGTTGTACTCTCAAACAGAAGCACATGCTCTAGTTCAGTCCTTTGCAAACTATCTGATGTGGTGGACCGGCAATTTTTTTTCCAGTGGGCCAGGGGCCGGTGCCCGGTTCAGCCACTGGCAGCAACTGCGTGTAACAGCACTACACAACTGTGCGACTGGCTGTTTCTTTCTCTTTCCTCACCTCACACGACGTGACGTCACCTGGAGTGTTGGAACTTATGTACTGTGGCGCTATGACATATCAGTGTTATGCTTCTGAAAATATATTTCTTTCTTTCCTGGCAACTCGCTGCAGACTGGCGACCGGTGGCTCGCAGACCAGCACCGGTCCACGGACCACCACTTTGAGAAGCACTGCCCTAGATTTCCTTTTGATGCTGGTGATGACCCAGGAGACATTTTGCACAGCTCTGTTCGCTCTCCCTTGAGTTGCAGCCTGCAGACGCTGCCTCTTTGTGGGTGGGCACATATCCATTTGTGTTCCAAAAATCACTGCAAGGCAGTTTTCTATTCCAGTGGAAGCTGCTGCTGTGTGACAGGGAGAAAGCAAAGCTCCCTGCGTGACAGCATCAGGTAAAGAGGCAACTGTCACTCAGGGGCAGGGTTGGCAGTGCCCACATGCAGCAGCCCTGCTTTCTGTGCCTGGCAGCAGCTCCCCGACAGCCTGCTCAGCGAGCTTTCTGTGCTGCTCTTTCACATAAGCCTCCACTGCCTCGGGCTGTAAATTTGCCTCTGTCCTCCTATCCTCCTGGTCGGAAAGCCCTGCAGTGCCCAAATGGCACTAAACTGCCACATCAGTGGCTCTCCTAACCACTACATTGTCAGGCTAACCCGCGTGTTTGCTTGGGGATAAGTGTTACCTTGTGCACTGGGGTTTGGTCAGTTACCAAGAACGCTGCTCCTTGGACCATCATTCATCTCGTATTGGGATGGGCCCAGGAAACAGTTCGGGCATGAGGCTTCCCTGACACTGAGCTCTTGTGATCCAATTTGATGTTCTCTTTTGATTTAAAAAAACTCACATTTTATGTTAATGTTGCTGCCCTCTGGCCCTGGCTCTGTGCTGTGCAACAGGAATGGATTCTCCTTTGAGCCTGGGCCTGGGGAATGCTGTTGAACAGGGTATTTGGCAATGCTCAGAAAGGACAAAGTGGTAAGAACCCAGAATATACAAGCCAAGCAATAGTTGAGTAGGGCATGACTAGCAGCATCATCTGCAGGTCCTGACACTTGTGCTTTCTGTAGGAGGCGATGTTGGGCCCCAGATGCTGGCTGAGATGAGAGAGACGAACAGGGTGCTGCTGGAAGTCAGAGACTTGCTGAAGCAGCAGGTAAGTGAGAAAGGCCTTACACACTGTGCTGGAGGGACCGAGGGGGTCCTGCCTGGTATGTTGGCCAATTGAGCAGGATGTATTCTTCTTGGCTGGGATAAAGTGGTTTAGCCACTTGGGGAGAGGCAGGATATGCTGCTGGCCCCAGTACTGGCTCTGAGCACTCCTGCCATGTGCGTGGGATGATACAGGCACGTGCTCTGCTGCTTCGGCCCACGTCTTTTGAAAATTAACTTAATTGGAGAGCGACTCTTTTTTCAAAGTAGACACGCACACAGCTGGGCATGTGAGAGTGGAACAACCATGTCACTTTTTCCTTGGTTTTGTGGGCTTGTGCAATGAGCAAACAGGCCAGGCTTGGAAGAGACAGGAGCTCTTTCAAGACCCCTAGTAGTGTCCTAAATACAGAAGTCCTATATGACCTACCCAAGCCCTGTATTTACTGCCCCTGTGTTCTCCTGTTGCTTTAATCCTAAACCTCTCTGGCTCCAGCAGTTGGAGGGAGACGAGAACTTTGGGGAGTTCAGATCTGTCCCCATTTTAACGAGTTGGTCATGGTTTGTCTGGTCAGCTCTTTTCTGACTACATAGAAGGTTCCATTCTCCCTCTCTCCAGGCTGTGCACTGAGGGCAGCAGGCTCTGCCTGCCAGATACAGGAATGGCAGCCAGGCCTCTGTGCCAGTGCAAACTGGGCAGCCTCTGATCTGCAAAACCATCTGTTGCATTAAGTTACTTTCACATTTCAGGCTTCTGCATAAATACCCAGTATTTACTAGGAATCAGGTCAGACACGGTTCCTGGCAGCCTGGGGTGATGCTTTCCAGCATCCCCTTCCAGCTTAGCACTGCCTCTCTGGGCAGGTTTTCCTATTCGTTCTCTTGTTCCCTGCTCCCCACTTTTTTGCCCTGGTTTCTGTCTCAAACAGTGTCTAGCCTTTTAAAAAGACCCTCCCAGCTGATGGAGTTACGTACATGCTTGGAGAGCCAAGGTGGAAGCTTGTGCAGATGTGCCCTTAATTTCTTTAACACGCACAAAGATTTTTGTAGCTTAATTTTCCATGATCCAGCTTCGCAGAGGTTGGCAGTGAAGGGCAGCAATGAGAGCAGTAAAAACTGGCCATTTCAGGCCCATGAATCACCGGCATAAAGCAATATGTAGATGAACTAGAGATGGGACCGATTAGCTGTGTTCCGTTCATGACCCAAACTTCCTCCATTCCCTTCCCCAGGCTTGCGATGTTTTAGAATAGGGACTTTGCTTTAGATCTGTGTCTGGGTTAGCTTAAGTTATTTAACACACATTAAACTAAATTTTGTGTGACCCCAGGTAAACAATGAATGGGGGAAGTATTTACTATAAAATTAGAACCTGCCTTGGTACCTGGGAGTCATGGAGGAAGCATAGACAGATGATTCTGTGTAGGTGCCCCACAAAATGAACTACCAGTGAAGAGAACCTGAGGTGTGCTGGGTGCTGAAGGGCAGCAAGGTATTTGTTCCTGAGCAAGGCTGTGGATTTCCACTCCTTCCCTGGCACATCCGCTGCCTGTAGAACAACAGAAATCAGAGCTGAAATGACCTAGCCAGCCAGTTTGGTTTGTGTAGCAGATTCCCTATGACCAGATAAGATGCTTCAAAAGTGTTAAACCTGACAGCACTAAGTGCAAAGTCACATCTGGAAAACATGCTGGCCAATTGTGTTTCCAAGTGCAAGCTAGTTTTCTAGCCTGGATGGGGCCAGATAAAATATGCATTGTGCACAGAATCTAGAGTTGTACCTAATGTACCGTTCACTTCTGGCTTGCGTTAGCTTAGGTGGGAGCCACACTCGGTATCCAGCTAAATGTTGATTCTTGTTCCTTTCTAGATCAAGGAGATAACATTCCTGAAGAATACGGTCATGGAGTGTGATGCCTGTGGTGAGTATCGCATGTTTAAATGCCTCATGTCTCACTGTACACTTCCTGTCTTGCACATTTGTTGGACTGGACGGTAAAACACCATGTTCTGCAGTCCCCATCAAGTTGGCTTGCACCACATTCACTAGAAGGGTCATCTGGTAATCTTTGGTCTTGGTATCGCTGCTCTTAACACATTTCAAATGTTTGTAGGTCTTTCCAGATCATTCCCACAGCCCAGGAAGCAGCTGAGACTCTTATTACTATTATGGGTGGGTAAAACATGAAAGTAATGGCTTCCTAAGGTCCTGCAGTGAGCCAGTGTTCATGTCAGGGCCAGCACATGGGAGTTTCTGGATCCCAGATCTATGTTCAGGCTGCCAGCCCAGGTCTGCCTGAGCCTGTTGGGTCCTGAGTAATTGAAGGCAGATCATTTATGTGAGGTGGGTAGGATGAGGGTGAGAACCACTCACTTATTTAAACTTCATTCTCTCTGAAGCACCGGTCTTGTCTACACAAATTTACACTGGTTTGATTAAACTGCTGTAAAACTATGTGTGGACAGTCTCACTTTGGGTTAGCTCAAACACGTTCCTCACTAACATAAGGTAAACGGTTGCCTGTAGAAAGACACAAGTATCCACATGGCCTTTTGTGTGAAAATCTCACCGGAGGCAAACCCAGTGCCATGGCATGAGGTCAGGACCCAAAACAGAGTAGTCTTCTAGGTCCATGTTGCCCAGGTCTATTCCATCTTGAACTGTCCTTCCTTCTCTCCTCCCCCTCCTCCCCTATTTCGTTGGGGAGCTATTTGGTTGCTTAACCAGCAACCAAAGTCCAGTTATTAGGTTGCTCAACCGTTCATAAACTCCACTTTGTAACAGCCCGAGGCTGTGCCACGCTCCAGTTTCCCGGGGGACCTTTACATTCTCAGGTGTGGAAAGCTGCCCAGCCACAAGTCTGCTAACAACCAAGGCATGTGTTAGAATCGCCCAGGAATGCACGGCTGGGTGTGTCTGGCTGGTTGGAGTTGGCTGCTCTTGAGCTGCGAATGAAATGGAACATCACCCCCAAGAGGCACGCTCTGCCAGTCCCTCCATGGTCCACTTACCACCACCCAAACCAGGGAGCTAATTGCAGGGGATTCAGGAAACAGCGCCATCACATTTCACCTAACAGTCGCATCCTCTGCTCTCTGGTAACTCGTGCTGTGGGCTGAGACTCACTTCTGGTATATCTGGCATAAGACTGCACGGCTCCTGGAGATGCTGTGTTGTTTGCCGGCACATCCAAAGGATAGAGCAGTAACTGTTTCCACATTTAGAGAGGTTGTTCGTCTGCTGGAAAAGCGATTAGCCAAAGCCTCTGGGATCTGCAGAACAGAATTGCAGTCACCCACAGCAATTGTTTTAATAACTTGCTCGTAAAACTGTCTTGAGCTCTCTCTCTTTCACTTGATCTCTGCCTTCTCCACTTGTTGTTCTGTTTTATGGAGGTTCTTATACCACACTCATCACCACTGCATCAGAGCCCCTTCCAGTGGTGCATGGAGCAATGTGACTAATATCAGTCATTTGTTATTTGTTTTTTCATCCTCTTCCTGGGGAAATACGTGAGCAGTGGAGTGTCTTGTTGTGGAGGGGCTTCAGTTACCTATTTAACATATGCATTAGGTATTGATATGGGGGAAACCAAAGCTGGAGGAGCCTGCCTGGCACTTGCACCAGGGAATCTTGTTGTGGCCCCATGTTCTTGAGGGAGTTAATTGCACAGTCCTTGGCCCACCTCCAGAAGAGGCCCCTCTTCCACACAGACTAGCTTTACCCTTCTTGGAAAGTTCTGTAGTGCCAGAGGAGCACAGCTGTTCATGACACACTTCGGCCTGCAGGTTCAGGCTCTATTAGGTGTTCTGGGCTCAGGCCATGGAGCATCTCGAAGGACCCAGACCTTGCACTTGATTGGAAATTCCCTGGGTGATCAGTGCTGAGCACAAAGGACAGGTTTCATGTACTTGCAGCAGCTTGGGCAGATTCTGCACTACTTGGAATTCCCTGGAGCGCTGAAGGCCCTGTGCCCAGGTACCTCACACTCCTCTATTGCCGCTGAGAAGTGATGAGGCTGTGAGTGACTGAGGCAGGCCCTAGTCTGCCAGGCTGGAGTGAGGTCTCCCAGCCAAACAAAGATGACAGCAGTCTCCCTAAGTCGTCAAGAAATCCAAGAGGGCTTCTAAGCTATGAAGTGACACAGCTAATTGAGGGCATGTACCTTCTTTTGCAGAGGCTGGGAGCTCCTGAAAGCTTCTTTCTGCACAGCTTTTTGTCACATGGGGGAGAGAGGGATTATTTTGCATTCCTGGGGTATCCTCAGGGCTTCCAGAGCAGCAAAGAGGGCTGTAAACCGGTGCTGCAGCTCTACACCTGCTCTGCAAGACAGAATGGGTCATGGCTTTCTTGGGCTGACCTTTAAGCTGCTAGATAGGCCCTAATCTAGCAGTATTTGAGCCCTTCACCAGGGCTGGTTTTGTGGCCCTATATGAGTATCCATTTGGTTCTTACTACTGGGATAAATACGGGCAAGTAGGACAGTGATGTGATTAAGGGCACTGGGTGAGATGTTAGGACTCCTGGTTGTATTTTCCAGTCTTGCCATTGCTCTGGGGCCTCTGTCAAGCTGCTATTATGTGGGGATGTCACCTCTCAGCCTCCCAGAGGGTTGTGGAGGCAGTTCATTATTTGTGAAGCACTTTGAAGCCCCCCTGCCCTGCCCCCTAACTAGATGGGACTGAAGAAGGGTAAGTATGCCAAGTGCTGTTCTAACGTGCCTGTGCTCCCCAGGCATGCACACAGAGGTGACTGGCCCAGGGATCAGCATGACGGCATTCAACAGATGCGTGCCAAACCCTTGTTTCCCCGGCGTTACCTGTACCCAGACCAGCACCGAACCTGGCTTCCGCTGTGGAGGCTGCCCTCCAGGATATACAGGCAATGGGACACATTGCACAGACATCAATGAGGTACAGACCCCCTGTGGTGACCGACTGGGAGCTACACAAGGGTGGAGCTAACTCCTCTCTCTGGAGCACTGTAATGGAGGGCCCCAGTGTCATGAAACAAGCCAGAGTCCCCATGGTGCAAGTGGAGTGGGACCTGTATCTAACCCCCTGTTTCCTCCATGGCAGGGGGTTTCTAAGTCAAGACTGGGCGTCTCTTTCTGCAAGAGATTCTTACAGTCAAACAGAAGCTCTAGGTTTGATGCGGGTGGTGTTGGGTGAGGGCCTCTGACATAATCTGTGCTGGAGATGAGACTGGAGAACCAACAGGCCCTTTCTATCTTAACATCTAGGGAACGAATGGAATGAAAATGGCCTTGTAGGTAGGGCTTGAATCTGTGTACCCTGCATGCAGTGAAGCCAGCATTGCTGGCACCCTCTGGATGCTTAAAAGCAGCCCAAGGTTTCCATCATCTCTATGCAGCCTCTAGTAGGCAGCGCTCTTGGTTAGCCTTCAGGAGTGAGGGGTTAAGTTAGCACAGGCTTGTTCTCCACGGCTGCATTTCTCCAGGGGAAATGTTTGGTCGTTGAGGTTCCTGCATGTCGCTGGGGTGTAATGCTGCTGTAGCCTGTCCATGAGAATGTGATTGACATGACAGTGGGGGAGATGATACTCTTTGCTTAACCTTTGGGACTGGAGTCCTTGCACACTCCTGTGGGAAGGGCAGGGACCTCTCTGTATGGCAGGTGAACTGCCAGGGGGTGAGAGCCAGGGGCAGCGCACCAGAAGGTCTGGCACTTTGGCTTCAGTGACACTGCCAAGCAGCAGGATCCCAGGTAACAGATGGTGCCTTAGGGGAAACCAAATGGGAGACTCAAAAGACAGTTTGCTTTTTTGTTGGCACCCATGTGCAGCCTGAGGGAGCTGTGCTCTCTCTTCACAAATAAATGTAGAGTTTCTAGCCCCTCTGACCGGTGGGGCTTACTCTCTGTGCCCAGCCCCTTCACAGTCTGCCAGGGGAGCAATTGGCTTGCAGCTGAGATGAGTGATTCAGCAGCTCTCCTTCCTTCTCACAGTGCTCTGTCAATCCCTGCTTCGCCAAAGTCCACTGCACCAACACAGCACCTGGCTACCGTTGTGACCCCTGCCCTCCTGGTTACTCTGGCCAGCCTGTGGAAGGGGTTGGACTACCCTTTGCCAGAGCCAACAGACAGGTAACTCCCAGCGAAACTACTCCAGTGGTAACCATTAACCCTTCGCACTGTCACCCAGTGGTCTCAAGCCCCATGCAAATGTCAGTTCAGTTTCTCAAAGCCCTGAGGTGGAAGTGAATCGTCCATGCCTTTCTAGAGCTGAGGATGCCAAAGCACAGAAAACAATGCCTTGCCCAAGGTGCGCAGCAAGTCAGTGGCAGAGTGACTTTCATTCCTGCTGCTCAGCACCGAGACTTGCCTCCTCCCTGCCTGACTTGGCAGAACCAAGCACCAGGCAGTGAGCACTCATACCCCTGGCAGCTAGCCCAGCCCAGGGACCCCAGCACTAGTGCTGTGCAGAGGGGGGCGGGGGGATGCCTAGTATCCCAGCCAGCCCTGTTGGGATGTATAAGGCATCTACAGAGGACGTGGGGGTACAGCAGGAGGCTGAGAGCCATCAGCTGGCTCGGGGAAGCATCCTCTGCCTTTTCCTCCTCCAGTGACTGATGTGTCTTGTCGTGAGACTGCCCCTACAAGCCACCCTTAAATAAAACTGCTGCCTGACTGGAGAGCTGCAGTGGCAGAGATCCTTCAACACTTCCCATAGCCTGGGGGACTCCTCAAGGGATTGACCCCCAGGGGGGATCTTGAAGCAGCAGCATCAGGTCCTTCTGGGGCTCAGCCAGAGGGGGATGCTGAGCTGCATGGATCCCGGGGGGGTGTGAAGCAGGACTGTGATTCACTGTATATGTCTGTTCTGTACCCCTCCCACTTCCTCCTCGCTGCACAGGTTTGCACTGACATCAACGAGTGCGAGACGCCTGGCGCCACCACCTGCGTCCCCAACTCCATCTGCATCAACACCCGGGTGAGTACTGCCAGCTGGCCTTGCCCGGGCCTGGCACCCCAGCACCTGGAAGTAGCTCTCTCTCAGCTGGGGCAGAGCAGACACCAGCTGCTTGAGGGATTCAGACAGCGCTTTCCCTGCACCCATGTGATAGCTTCTGCTTGCTGCTCTTCTTGTAGGGATCCTACAAGTGTGGGGCTTGTAAGCCTGGCTTCATTGGGGACCAAGTCACTGGGTGCAGAAGCCAGACACAGAGACGTTGTCCTAACGGGGAACTCAGCCCATGCCATGAGAAGGCTGAGTGCATCGTGGAGCGCGATGGGAGCATCTCTTGTGTGGTAAGACCCAGACCTCCCTTGGTTCACACGGCAGGGTCTTCAGTTTTTACTTTTTAGCCTCCAACCAGTTCCACGAATCCCTTGGCTCACATCTGCCACTGCCCCCTACCGGTCATCACGTGTCACTCGCTCAGGGCGGTACCAGTCTCTCAAACCTAAGCATGTGTTCCCCAGGGGTGTGCAGCAGACTTCTACCGGAAGGGGAAGGGGAACTAGAAATGGAGAAGAAAGGAACAACTCCTCCATCTGTTTTTGCTTTTTGGCAATGTTACCGTGAGTTTGCAGTGACAAAATGTGACTCTTTGTTCTCTGTAACACTGAATTAGAGGGGTACACAGAGGAGAACACAAGAAAGGGGCACATGACCTGAAAAGCTTGAGAACCACTGCTCTGTGCCAGTTCTTTCCTCTTTAACGCTCTACGCTGTGGCTAGCTGCCCATGGAGCAGAGGGTGGTAAGTTGCCTTCCTGAGCCTGAGTGCATACTCTGAGCTGTGTGCTTCTCTAGCTCTGCAGAGTTAGAGGCGTTGAAAGGAGGCGTGATCCATGTTCAAGTGGGAGCTGCAGTCTGGCACCCTGCATTAGGCATTACATATGCATTATGACAGGGGAAGGCCTTTGCTGCTGTATTTCTCAGTTACACCTCGGGCTTCCGCCAAGAGCACAGATCTGAACTAATGCCTTGTGGCAGCATAATTGTGCCTTCAAGGGGATGTTTTGCCGATAGACTGCAGAGCCGGAGACCAGAGGAGTTCATTGCATACAGTCCCGCAGCTTGGAGGCACATGTTCAGCAAAGCAGGAGGTGGCCAATCCGGGGCTTGCCACAGCCTCACTCCCTGGCTCTGCTGTCTTGCAGTGCATCGTAGGGTGGGCAGGGAATGGCTACATCTGCGGGAAGGACACCGACATCGATGGGTTCCCTGATGAGAAGCTGCGCTGCACAGACCGCAAGTGCCGCAAGGTAGGACGCCACCTCGACCTGCCCAGCGAGGAACTGGGCAGTGTCAGGAAAACGGGGCAGTGCGGAGCATGAGCCTGGCACAGAGGCTGATCAGACAGGTCATATCCTCTTGCACACACCTTGGGTACCAGGCCCCCAGCTGGCTAAAATGGTCCTGGCCACAAGGACACCCCCACCCCTCCCAGGCCCTCTGCTGTTGGCCTGAAAGGGCCCAAAGGGGTGGGGGGGGGGTGGGGGGGCCCTGCCTTGTCAAGCACCATGTGGGTGGAGGGTACCGTCAAAACACTAGCAGGTCCTGGGACCTAACAGCTGTGTCTCCTGCAGGACAACTGCCTGACCGTCCCCAACTCTGGCCAGGAGGATGCAGACAGGGATGGCATTGGCGATGCATGCGATGATGATGCGGATGGAGACGGGATATTAAATACTGAGGTTTGGGCTCTGATGCTTCCCCCCAAAAAACCTCTATGCCTCCTGGGGGGGTCCCCATTGCAGCCACCTTTGTCATCAGGGACCAGGGACATGAGAGGTCCCAGCTTACTATGCTCCATCACTAGCCAGAGTTTGGGACCCAACCTCTCACAGACTCATCTCTAACATGGGTGGTGTGGCTGGCTCTGATCGGGCCCGCGGCAGCTGGGCGGACTCTGTGGAACCCCACTTGAACTTGAACTGCAGCGGCTGTGTTGGACTGTGGGCTTCAGATGTACCCTGGGGAACCTCTTGCCTGTATAATGGGGTTGGAACTCCTCCCTCCCTACTGAAATGCTCCAGGTGGGAGGGACTGGGAAGGCAGAGATTCAGACTGTGAGTGGAGGGTAGGGAAGAGCAGGGTATTCCCATCTCCTTCCAGTGCTAGGCCTGAGGTGTACTGGTGTCCTTCTGGGTAGGTGCTGCCTCAAGCTCTTGCTGGTGCAGCTGAACCGGCTGTTGTACTGTCAGGGCCTGTGCCCTCATCAAGGGGGCCATCCCCAGTGCCAGCACTGGGCTCAGACCAGTCAGAATAGGTTGCTGTAAGCAGCCCTCTCTATCCTCGTGGCCCTCTGTCCTGCTCCCTGCTGCCATGCCCAGCTTCATCAGGCTGCCCTCATCCCCACCTCTCCCCTTCCCCTTGGCAGGACAACTGTGTCTTTGTGCGCAATACGGACCAGCGCAATGCAGACAAGGACAGCTTTGGTGACGTCTGTGACAACTGCCGGAACGTGAAGAACAACGACCAGCGGGACATTGACAGCGATGGGAAGGGCGACGAGTGTGACGACGACATGGATGGAGACAGTAAGAGTAGAGCGGAAATGGGGGTGGGTGCATCCCCCAAGGAAGTGCCACAGCTCCAGTGTAATCTGCAGCACCTTGGGCTCACCCAGTCCCTCAGCCACAGGCAGAATGGAGACCTGCAGCTGTGCAGGAAAAGCACTCGTTTCAGAGTGGCTAAAGCAGCAGGGCATGGAGTTCTCCATCAGGACAGAAGCCAGGGGCCTTCATGGTCTGGCTCTCACTGCACGTATGTGAGAGCCTGGTGGCTGGCACAAAGAACTGGTGCCTTCTCCTTGCTCAGCCTGAGCTACAGCTGCCTCCTAAGGGAAATGAGACTGCTGGGCATGCTGACCTCATTGTGACTAAGGGCACTCAGCTCATGGAGCAGGGTTCACTTCCAGCTGATGAGAAAGTGGAGAAACAGCCAGGGAGTTCTGAGTGACTGGGCCGAGGCAGCAGGTGTCAGGGCTGCACCCTGGGAAGCGGTTGGTCTGGTTGTAAAGCTGTCTGCACACTGTCTCTGTCTGCTGCACATGTGCACCGACATCACCTGGCTCCAGCCTGCAATAATGGAAATCCAGCAGCAGACTCTTCCCGAGCATCTGGTGCCACAGGAGAGTTGCTGCTTCCTGCTTCCGTGTCTGGCTGGCACGGAGGCGGTAGCAAATGGCACAGTGGGAGGAGTGAGGTTGAGCAGGTTTCTGATTAGCTCATTCCTCGTCTGTCTCAGGCCTTGGGAAATGCTGTCTGCATCTCTCAAGTCAAACAGCCAAGAGGCAATAAGACAAGCCAAGGCTAATCCGCAAAGTCTGCTGTGGAGCAGAAAACCCACTGCAGTCGTGCATGTTTCCCCCCCCACGCCTGACCCCCCTACAGCTCACAGCTCTTGTGCTGCCCAGCCCTGACTCGCTGCAGTTCTCCCAAGCCTTATTAGCACAGATGTGGCCGGGGACCATAACGGGGCGACACACCAAACACATTTGTACAGGACTCTTGCCCTGGCAACAGGTGCAGCCCTTTCCCCAGTGTGAGCTCCATCTCAACAGCCGTACTGTGGAAACCTTCCCTCCCTTTCTGCAGTGGCTCTGTAGCAGGACCACAGGAAGACACGTCCAGCACCCATTAAGCCCTGGTGGGACAGCCCTGCCTGCCTCCTGCCTCTTGTACAGAGGAAATAGCATGGACTGGCTCCCTTTCCAGGTGCTTGATAAAGGCCTCTAGGCTCATCTCAGCAACAGAAAGCCTGGACACATGGAAGGAGAGCCAGCACCACATGCCCCCATCCCCTATGAAGCAGGCCTGCTAGTTAGTGGCTAGGTAAAGGTGGGAGCACCCACCCATCCTACACAGGACCTGAGAGCAGCCTGCATGCTGGTGAAGGGTCCTGGCCAGGTTGCCAGAAGGTCTACACCAGTGTTAATGTGCAGACACAAAGGTTTCCAGTGTTGGAGCTGGAGAAGCAGGGGAAGGTGTAGTGCAGACATGGCCCACCTGGGTGCTTGCAGCACATGACTGTGGGAACTGCTCTGGCCTTTGGGCAGATATAAGAAGCTGCTCTAAACTGCTGAGTCCTGGCCACACACACGTGCTTTCACCTCTAGGCTGTGTGAGGGCGGGCAGCCTTCTTCCATGTGCAAGAAGCCCTAGTACTTCAGTGGTTGTCCTGGGCCCCTGACTCCCTTTCAGTCTGTGCATGCTTGCCCCAAGCCCTCAGAAGTCTGTGGAAGGGACTGCTGCTCTGTGGGTATGTGCTTTGGGCACCAAACCACTGCAGCACTCTGGGCTCCTCCCTGATGACGCAGCTCCTGAAAGGATGAAAGTCAGTGAGTCCACAGGTGGATCCACACAAGCGCAGGCACTAACTGAAGCCAGTGTGTTACGGAACAGAGTGAGCCATTGTCCTGTAGCCACAGTGTGTGCGCTAGCTGCCTCCAGAGGCAGTACTGGCTAGAAGGGCTCACTGTACATCTCTTGCAGCGATCAAGAATGCAGTGGACAACTGTAAGAAGATCCCTAACCCTGATCAGAAGGACAGTGATGGGGACGGCGTAGGCGATGTGTGTGACAGCTGCCCAACCGTCAGCAACCCAGACCAGGTAGAGTCAGTACATCCTTGTCCTTGAATGGCTAGGTGTAGTGAAGGCCTGTCCCTTGCGCGGCGGGCAGGCTGACCCCTGTAAGAGTCTACAAATGCCTCCCAGCGCGAGGATCTCGGCTACACAGTTTATGGTGATGGGGGATTGTTCCCAGGCTTTCCCTCTAGCTTGCTCCTTTGGCCTTTTGGCTAGAGGCAAACGGGACTGGGGGGCATCTGAACTCCAAGGTCTCCGGGCTTGGGGGCATGCACATAGGATGGGGGTGCCTGCAGCACGTTTACACTGTTTGTCACCGTCTTGTTTCACCAGAAAGATACAGACCATGACCTTGTGGGAGATGTCTGTGACACCAACCAGGACCAGTAAGTACTAGCTGCACAGCTGCTGGTTTAGGTTGGGTGGAGCGAGAGGCTCAGGTATGCTCGGTAACTAGCAACAGCTGCACTTAACTAGATGCTGCTCTTGGGCTGCTGCCTACTTTTGCCTCGCACCAGGGGCTTTAAAACCTGTGCTGGGGCAAGTTACAAGGTGAGGTTTAGGGTGGGCAAACCCACCACCTACTGCGTGCTGTCTTGTGGGGAGCGGAGCGAGGGGGCAGGGAAGTACAGCATGCTTTATTGCAAAAGCCCCACGCTGCAGCCTGCCTCCCTTGCCATGTGGAAGCAGGGACCCTTCCTGTGCGCTTTCCCCCTGAAGTGTGCGCCAGCTCCTGCTCTGCTCATGCAGCCTGCTCTCTCTGCCAGAGATGGGGACGGCCACCAGGACTCGCGAGACAACTGCCCCACAGTGCCCAACAGCTCCCAGCAGGACACTGATGGTGATGGGGTTGGAGACGAGTGTGATGACGATGACGATAATGACGGCATCCCTGATACCAAACCTCCAGGCCCTGATAACTGCCGGCTGGTCCCCAACCCTGGCCAAGAGGATACAGATGGTGAGGGAACAGAGACAGTGTTCACCCCTGTGACTTGCCTAGCCCCAGCTTTCAATCACACCCTAATGCCAGCTGCAAGGATGATTACCTCCATACCTGAGCCTGGGGCCCTCTCAGGAGCTATGTGGTGCTGCCCCTACAGTCGCTGCCAGCAGCTCCCACAGTTAGTACATTTCCAGGTGTGAGCCTCCTCTGTTAACTGCATCTCCACGAGCAAGAGAGGAGGGAATGTGTTGGGATTCCCATGTAACCACCTCATAGGAGAGGCACTGAGCTCCTCCCAGAGGACTCGTCCCTGGGGGGCATAGACATGGCCTCTAACAGCTCTGGCTGAGAGCTAGCAGAGTGCCAAGCACCTCGGTGGAGAGCAATGCTCTCAGCCCCTCTCCTGCATCCCTTCCAGGTGATGGCGTGGGGAACCTGTGTGAAGATGACTTTGACAGTGACAGGGTGATCGACAGAATCGACGTGTGCCCAGAGAACGCGGAGGTGACGCTGACAGACTTCAGGGCTTTCCAGACTGTTGTGCTGGACCCAGAGGGTGATGCACAGATTGACCCCAACTGGATCGTCCTCAATCAGGTAGTAGACGGACTGTCAGAGGGGGGATGGGGCTCAGCTCCACTTCTTCATGGACAAGCCAGTGTGGCAGCCCTTGCTGAGCCTCTTGGCTTCAGCCTTTACTGGCTGACACTGCTGCCCCTGTCCCTGCCCTGAGGGCCTTCAGCTACCGGTGTTGCAGTACACAGAGCACTTGTGTCGGAAGCTGGCTGCGTGTTGAGGTGCTCTGTGAACTCCATCCTCTCTGCAGCAGGGCCTGCGGCTGGCCCAGGCCGAGGGAGGCACGCATGCGCACCCTTTCTCCTGGACTGACAAATGCAGCCTTGCTAGCCCTGGTGCTAACAGGCCAACCTTTGCATTTCACAGGGCATGGAAATCGTCCAGACCATGAACAGCGACCCCGGCCTGGCTGTGGGTGAGACACCTCGTGGCTTGTTAAAAGGGGCACGTTTCCTTTCCTAGCACAGCTGCAAAAAGTGTTTGGGAGACTTGTTCTAATGGTTCAACCAACTTCCTCCTTCAGTGAAAGGAGCTCTTGTCTCACCAGGGAACTGGGGGCAGAGGCAGAGGAGGGTTTTGCACCTGGGCTGTTCAGCAGCTTGCATGCTCTAAGCTACGTGAAGGCCTGCTCTGCCCTCCAAAGTGTGGCTGATGGAGCTATGGCAGCTGGGGGGTGTGAAAGGTGTTGTCCCTCCCTGCCACAGCCCGCTTCCATCAATCTGGGGTGAGGTCACTGTGCAGGGTGCAACACTCCCCTGCCAACACTGCTGCAGCTCAGATGAGCTGCAGGGGTCTAGTCTGAAGCCGAAGTCCGACATGGGGAGAGACAGAGGGAGGGGCCTGGTGGGCCTGGCTCCCTGGAGGGAATGCCCAGCACCAGCAGGATGGATGGCGCTCCAGGGCAGTCGTGAAGGCTCGGCACTCGAGTGGTGTGTTTGCTCTCCATTGCTTAAGGTTACACTGCATTCAACGGCGTGGATTTTGAAGGCACCTTCCACGTCAACACTGCTACGGATGACGACTATGCTGGCTTTATATTCGGCTATCAGGACAGCGCCAGCTTCTACGTTGTCATGTGGAAGCAGATGGAGCAGACCTACTGGCAGGCGAACCCTTTCCGAGCAGTAGCTGAGCCTGGCATTCAGCTGAAGGTAATGAGACCGCTGCAGGGAAAGAGCCGGGGGTGGTGGGGTGCGTACGGGCAAAAATAGTATATGGGGTGGTATTTCCGCCTTGTTTCAACACCAAGGAGGCCTGTATAGTGCACAAATCTGGCTGCCTGATCTTCCCCCACCCCTCCCCAACCAAGACCACCTCTCTTCCCACAGGCCGTGAAGTCTAAAACGGGCCCAGGCGAGTATCTCCGCAATTCCCTGTGGCACACGGGAGACACCACCGACCAGGTTAAACTGCTGTGGAAAGACCCTCGCAACGTTGGCTGGAAGGACAAGACCTCTTACCGCTGGTTCCTCCAGCACCGGCCCCAAGTTGGCTATATCAGGTAAGGGGCAGGGTTTGCTCAGTGCCCCTTCCAAGAGGACCTGGAATCTGCCCCAACTATTTCAAGCGTAGTTGAAAGAGCGGTGAGGCCCCCAACACTGTGCTCCTCCCCTTGTTCACACCATGGCAGGAAGGAGAACCCTCCTCCTTGGAGAAAGGCCAGACCTAGTGACACCCAACTCCTCTGTCCCTTTCCAGAGCTCGCTTCTACGAAGGCCCCGAAATGGTAGCGGACACCGGTGTGGTCCTTGATACAACCATGCGAGGGGGTCGCTTGGGCGTCTTCTGCTTCTCGCAGGAGAACATCATCTGGTCAAACCTGCGCTACCGTTGCAATGGTGAGTGCTCCACATGTCAGCGCAGAGAACAGCTTGCTCCTGGCATCTAGAGGCCTGTGTGTCTGGGGTAGCAGTGGTCCCTGATCTCCTGACAGACTGAACACCCGACCTGCATTTTGTACTCAGAGGTGCAGCAGGATGCAACCCTTCCCCCTTGCCCCCAGCCTCTTACAGGAAGGGGCATGTGTCTGCACTCCAGAACTTCCCTCCAGAGCCAGTGAGTCCCTCAGCTAGGTGCAGCCTTGGCCACTGCTGCGATGCAGACCTCACCACGGGGACTTTCTGGGGTACTGACGCTGCGGAAGGTTTGGAGGTAGAACAGTCACTTCCCTGGAGGTTGGTTAGGATAGTATGGGCAGTGCCCCTGTGCCCAGCAGCACCTTCTCTTGGGTTTGAAGCTGACTCCTGCTATTTAAATGTGAATAAGCAAATGCCACTGCAGGGGCACCGCAGAGATTCATGGAGGAGATCTGCAGCCTCCCCAGTGGGGAAGCCCATGCACAGCAGGTCTTGTTTTCTTCCAGTACTCGTCCATCTCCTGCTGTCGCCCCCATGCAGCTGCACCTCCAGCTTATGCCACTGCTTTCCCTTTCCACTTCCTCTGCTAATCTACTTCTCTCCCTCCCCTCCAGACACCATTCCAGGAGATTACGAGACATTCCAGACCCAGCAGAACCAGCACAGGGTTTAAGTTTGTCCGAAACTTGCTTTAAAAAAAGTGCTCAGCTGCCAACTCTTGCCTCTCTGATATACTGAACCAAGAACTGTAAGTACCACTGCGCTCTGCACAGCACCAGGTGTCACTGCGTAGCTGGCCTCTTCCCCACAGCAGCAACTCTCTGCTATGCAAGTCTGTTGGAATTGCAGACGGGTAGAGTTCAAGCGTGAATAGAAGCCAAAATGACTATGCTGGTAGCACTAGCTCTCCACCACGTGGACACAGATGTGCAGAGGGAGGAGCTACCTGCAGTGGCTGGAACTGTGCGAGTGCGTAGCATGGATGGGTTTCCTGGCATGTTCCCCCACTCGGTGGCTCTGAAGTTCCTTTCCTTCTCTGTGTTCAGTCGAGTCTTACTGCCAGAAACACGCACGCGGCGGTGGGGCCGGGGGCTGCACTGCTCACAGAACATGAAACACACTTTATGAGGGCACCTTTGTTCTGGAATGTTTGGATAATAAACGATCTCATACTTCCCCTTGATCACTGACCGCTTGGGCTCCCTCAGTGACCGGCTGCAGACAAGGGAGCAGCTGGAGCTACCGGCACACAAGTACTTCTTGCCCAGTCCTTCGGGTACAAGGGCAGAAGAGGAGCTCCCAGCTGGCAGATGGGACCACATGGGATGCCACATGCGCCAGCTGAAACCCCACTGTCTTGCACTGTGGAGTTCAGCTGAGGCAAGCCACTACTAGCTCAGTGTGCCAGTTATAGCTAGAGCTCCTATCACAGTGTTAGAAGAAGGTACTGGAAATGACTATTTATGAGGAGAGGCTGAGGGAGCTGGGCTGATCGTCTGGAGAAGAGAAGACAGAGGGGGGTTTAAGAGCAGCCTTCAGCTCCCTGAAGGGGGGTTGCAAAGAGGATGGAGCTGGGCTGTTCTCAGATGACAGAACAAGGAGCAGTGGGCTCACGTTGCAGCAAGGGAAGATGAAGTTGGATATTAGGAAAAAAACTTTCATGAGGCTGGTGTTGAAGCACTGGAATGGGTTATCTAGCGAGGTGAAGTCTCCATCCTTGGAGATGTTTAAGTCCCGGGTAGACAAAGCCTTGGCTGGGAGGCTTTAGTTGGGACTGGTCCTGCTTGGAGCAGGGGTTTGGACTGGATGCGACCTCCTGAGTTCCCGTCCACCCTCATTGTTTGTGATTCTGATTCTACCAGGGACCTCTCCCCAGGCCTCTGTCAGTAGAGAAACTCTCCCTTTTTTTCTCTTGGCAGAGGACAAGCTGCAGGGCTCTGCTCCTCTGGGATGCTCTAGCATTTTTCATCCCCAGGCTCATGACAAGTCCTGAACCATGGCAGGATCCACCCTTCTCTCCTTAGGGCAGAGTCAGGCTGGGAGCTGAACTTGGCGTGAGCTCTGGTCCAAACCCCACTTTGAACTCCCCGTGCCTCTGACCACCTAGCTCCAAATCTGTGCTGACTGGATCAGTTGTGCTCGGAGGGTGACAGTGCTAGTGTGCCAGGATGTGCAACACGTGCATCCATCCAGCCCAAGCCCCCCAGAGCGTGCTCTACTCCACGCACACCATGCTTGCCATCCTGCCACTGCCCCAGGATAGCTTTGATATAGCTGAACCTCTACAGCCAGGAACAGGTCAACCCCAAGGAGGCCAAGTCCTTCTGCACAGCTGCAAGCACTGGCCATCCATCCATGGAGCATCTGAACAGAACTGTTGCTATTCACCCCTTGTTCTATCTGCCAGCTCTAATCATCAGCTTACACCAGGTTTCACTGCCCTTACTAGCTGCACCTCGCACTTGCTGTTTGCACGAATTCATAAAAGTTCAGCCAAGCAAATCACTCAATCATTTCACATTCCCTCTTTAAACGTCCACGTACAAAGTGTTCAGCCGCACCATCCTCTAAGTTGCACAGTTCTTTAAGGTGTGTGGCAGCCTGGCTATAAATAAGGTATTAGCCGCATCTTAGGTGGACAAAGTAGGCCAACTCACTTCACCTCTCTACCCAAGGTCATGCAAGCACCCAGGAGAGCAAACCCAAGATCTCTGCCTCACAGACTTGTTCTGTCTGTAATCCCACCCTTCCTCTGGCACTCCCGCAGAGCTTCTCTGCACATCACCCACAACAATTGCTGAACTGCAGCACAGTGATCCTAGGGGCCTACGTGGCGCTGATGGCCAGGAAAGCCCCGGTGACTGCTCAACTCCACCTTCCAGGGTGCCGAGCTGCGAGGGCCGGCAGGGATCACCTGAAAGGCAGCCGCCTTTCACAGCTGCTGATCCTGACAAATCACAGCGCGAACAGGGGGCATCAGGAAGTGCAGAAACGTGCTTCTACTGAAACTGCAAGAGGTAGATCCAGCACAGCACTTACCGAATCCAGGGCTTGGCACAAACAAGCACAAACACGTCAGGGTTACAGAGACCCCGACCGGCAGGGGCCACCCGTCATCACGACAGGAGTAATCCTGTCGCCAGAGGGCTTCTGAATCAGGGGCAGCTCTAGAAGCAGCATTAAAGGGGGGGCTCCAAAGTCTTTGCCATCTTTGAACCTTCCAGATAACGAGTCTGCACATTTCCTGCCCAAACTGAGTCACGCCCATCCTTCCAGTTTGCGTGTCCGTACAAAGTCACCCACAGCGCCTCCCTCGTGTCCGTACACACGACTGTCCACCCCATAGCACGTGCACATCCAAAAGCTCCAGCAAGAAAAATCAAGAAAAGCTGAGCAGCCAGAGACAAAAACATTTGAACTTTTATTACATTTCATTTACAAATAATGCAAAGATACAAAGACAAAAGCCTTCACACAAAAAGAAAGATTGAAAAGAATGTACATTTAGTTGAGCTGCTTTTTTTTTTTTTTTTTCACATCATGTCTCAGATTGCAAACACTTAAAGCCAACTGCAGTTTTCCACTTTACCTATAGAAAAGCACAATAAATAAAACTTGTATGTCGCAGGGACAATTTCTCCAGAGTTCCTGTGTCGAAGCGGTAGCTGAACAGAGGATTTGCATATCTCAGTGAAATAATCCACACTTTACTTTAATAGAAAAGTTTAGCTTGTAAAGAACAGTATATTATACTGTCGCTGAAAATGCATAAATCTGACACTTTTTCCCTAAACTCTGAACTACATGAAGTTGTATTTAGCTGCCAGTCTGTGAGAGAAGCTGCCAGAAGCAGCTGTATTTAACTTTACTGAAATCAAACCTTCCCTTCATAAGTACTCTGCTACTGCAGTCTATTTGCACATCTTGTTTAAAAGGGATCCTTCCAAAGACGGGGCCCGGCTAGGGTAAAAATAAAAACGGCGATTCCGACTCCCTCCAAAAAAAAGGAACAAAAGCTTAATTAAAACGCCTACGGTCTTACTAGCTAGAACTGACTGAAAGACAGGATTTGTAATTGATAAGCTTTATAAAACTGACCAAACAGCGTCTGGATGTGTATAGTATATATTTATACACATACGTAGTATTTATCACCTAAGTGTGTAGATGCTCATGCCATATATATTTAAGAACCAGTAAGTAAAGACAAAGATTTGTTTAAATGAGTCCTATGTCCCCTCGATACTTTGTCCCATAAATATAAGGTATAATATTAATCTTCTACTCTGAAAGTACATAAGTTTTTCACCTACTTATCTTTCCTATATTTAGTAAAATTCCAACCTCCTCCTCTCGGACTGAGACTCGTGGCATTATACAAAGCACAAAGACACCTAACAGCTAACGTCTTTTCTTTCACCAACAATGAACTCAGGGCAGACTGGAATTAAAATCGCCCCTCACACGGTAAATGCCAACCCACCGTTATCTGCCCCCAAGATTCCCGATGGCAATAATGACACACCGCCCTTAGTGACAGGCATTAGTCCCTACGCTAGATTCAGAGACCGAGACCTTTGGCGATGCTTCTTTCTAAACCAGGGGGTAAAAGGACTGGACTGAATAACCCAGAGGGCGCACCGGCCAGCTTAGCGTGTCGTTTCCGTGCTGCGTCCCATCGTGCAGAAGGCAGAGTCAGCCGCGGCGTGCTGACAGCAGACACGTTTCTAATGAGAACCAGCAGGATCTGCACCGGTCTCTCAGGAAAGCACTTTGAATTTTGCTCTCCAAAATGACACAGGATAGATCTAACTGCCTTCAAACCAGCCAAACACGCCTCGCCCCACGTCCCCAGATTCAGCTGAGATTCGTTACAGATGTAAGCCTCCCGCCATCTGCCAAAACCTTCAGAGATGCCTCTCAGTCACTCTCAAGCGCAACCATTTAAGCCTTTCAGGGAAGGATTCGCATCTGGTCTTGCGGGGAAGAGAAGCGAAGGTCCCATGACCCTGCACAGGTTCTTTTTTCAAAGGTCTAGTTGCAAAACTTGCACGGGGCAGAGAGAGGCACCATTGGGGCTCGCAGAGGGGAGCTCTTCTGGACAGTATCCTTTCATACCTAGAGGTGGGGAGTGCTTTGTAATACTGAAAATCCATTCAAAACCAGTTTTAAAAGGCTTAGGCTCAAGCAATTTGCAGTTCATTCACGTGCGGGCAGGGCTGTTACACTGGAATGTTTTACAGGACAGTGGCTGGTCTCTAGTCATCATGATGCAGATCAGTCCCTTCCTTGCGAGTACAAAAATTGCTCGAGTGAAATAAGAGCCCAGAGCCTCCAGGCATTTAACACGCAACGGGAGGCCGTGACAAGGGAACCCATAAGGAAGGGGGCTTTCCGATCAAGCACCGATAGCCTGCTTGGTGCCATACAGGATGTGAAGTGAGGGGCCCAGGACAAAGACCCGAGAGGCCTTTACTCAGGCCTCCAGTTCCTGCCTGTAAACTGCAGATTGGTACTGGCCTCCGCAGTCACCGGCTGTTGCTGGATGTTTTTGGGAGCCCCAAGCAACACACGCTCACTTCTGGGGCACGCAGCACCTTAAAATGCTCGTGGGTCATCTTTCTACTGAAAGAAGAGATGCTTTGGAGAGGGCAGGAGCAGAGGGGAGAGGCCGGGTTAGCAGCAGCAGGACTTCACGGCGCAATCTCACACGCTGAGAATTTCTCCCAGCCTCCCTCACTTGCTAATTTTTGCCATGCTTAAGACTATTCAACAGAGGAATTCCTAATGCCCGAGGGAGGCTGGGGGAAGGGAAGAAGAGCTCACAAGACACAAGTCAGTTGGGGCTGTAGATGCAGGCATCGGAGTTTGGAGGACAGGAGGCAGCAGGATGGAGGAGCACCGCGAGGCGCCTCCTCCCCCGGCTCCAGCACGCTGCACAGCCGGCTCACACCCGCGGTTCCCGACACCGAGAGGCACGTCACAGTGACTCATCTGCGACACGAGCCTGAGGAAAGCACTGCACAGGAGCGCAGCGTGGCCCAGCACCAAACCCCCGCGCAAACAAGGAGCTGCACAACCTGCAGGCATGGGAGCAAGCCCCTAGTTCAGTGGGGGCAGGTCTGCAATACAACACACCAACACAGTCTGTGCTGAGCTCTGGGTGGCCACAACCGGGCTGCAGCTGGTGCCCAAGCTGGCAGGGTTAAAGCTAGCTTGGAAAGGCCTCCTGCCGGCACGGCGGTCGTGCTGCTGCAGGCACATCTCTGGCTCAGCTCCATCCAGCAACGCGGGAAAGCTCCGAGTGTAGGGAGGCGCCGGGGAAAGCAGCGTGAACACGTCAGGACACTAACTCACGGCTTCACCCATTAGAAATGCACGCACATGCGACTGCGCAGAAACCTCTTCCAAGCAAACAGCACTGAGCCAGTCCAAACTAATACTCTGCACAAAAAGCCAGGCAACCAGCCTGCAAACACGCCAGCTCTGTGCCCGACCGCTCTGCCAGGCCCCTTCCTGACTGCACGAGGCCACAAAGGCGCGGTACCGAGCCCTTCCTTCTAGACACAGGCACCAGAGAAGAGAGGATTTCCTGCCCTCCCCGCACTAGCAGCCTGCCTGGCAGGAACCAGCGCACCAGGAGCCGCGAGGCTCTCACACCCGCTGCCTACACTTGCACAGGCAGGAGGTGGCTTCCCAACCAGCCAGGTGCATGTGCAAGGAGGCGACCATCTTTAGCTCGGCATTCCAGGGGCTTTATGCTCGTGTGCCCGGGTCTGCAGCCCGCTCCCAACATGCAGTCAGGCCACACAAGAGAAGCGATTCGAAGGAAGGGGGCTCCCCACGGCAGCTCGGAAACTCCACGAACATCCAAAACTGCTGGCTGTGAGCGACACTGCTGGAAAGGGACAAGCAGCTTTAGCAGCCGGCCCTGATCAGCTTCTGTCTCCGAGTCCTGTACAAACTTCAGACAAAAAAACCCAGCATGCTCACGGTGCTTCTTCACTCCTGCTCTGGCTGCCGGGTCACAGCGCGTGGCCACTCGGGATTCCCAAGCTGCATCTCCCCACTGCCCAGAGCGGCAAGGAAAGCTCTGCGCTCTGCCTGCGCACGGCTTGTCCCTCGGGCACCGCGTTCTGACCGTTTAATCCAATTTACTGCTATGTTTTCTGTTGGCGCTACATGCAGATGCACGTCTCAGTGCACGTCTTAACTAAGGCAGGGAACAGTCAACACCCGCAGCAAGCTGAGAAGAGGGGAGGAAACCCTGGGAGGTTCATCCTGACTGCAGGGAAACATTCAAATAGTGAAATAGTCCGATACCGACACGCTCCATCGGACTGCGCCAAGGCTATCTGGAGCCCACAGGTGTTGCTGATGGCTCACAACTGCCAAGAAAGAACCGTCTACAGCGAGTCCTTTCTTTAGGGTCACAGTCTCCTGGCACCCGCTGCTCACTCGAGACCAAAAAAACTGTTCAACGAGGCACTTGCTTGTTCTAAACAGTAGTTTTGCCACATTAGCCACTGTGAATTCTCCTAATCGGGGCACAGCCAGATACATGGACAGTGAAACAGCCTCAGGGCTTAGCCGTGTTCTCCAGAAATCACCTTTCCTTTCAGAAATAGGATACGGTTCTTCTGCCTGCCAAGAGCTTGCGTCGCGTTGCCTTTACACAAGGGCAGCGTGGACAACACAGCGCTGACAAGCGCAGCAATCTGCTGCTTGAGCACCCCAAGGTCTTACTGGACGGTAACTGGGGAGCGCGCAACGACTCTGAGAACAGGTGCAAAATAAGGCAGTTCCTGCCACCTCGACTGACCTACGCCCGCTAGCCTGAAGCACAGGCTGAGCGAGCTGGTTGTTTAAGGTATTCTAGATTTAGAAAACAACCTCCCTGTGCCAGGATGTACGGCATTCATGCGAGCTTTTTCAGAGAGCCGCATGTCGCGAACAGACAAGGAGACCGTGCCATGCCCCAGGAAGCATTTCGGATCTGGCCGATTCTCTAGCCGGCAAAAACTGGCCGTCTAGTTTGGACGTTCTGCCCTGTTCTCTTTTAGCTATTTAATATAAAGACCAGGGGCTCAGTAAGAAAGAGTGAAGCTAAAATGAACATCTGTGCTGCTTTTCCTACTATGTACTCGTAAAACTACGTATGACCTGAAAGCAGCAACGGTTTATTTAGCAAGCTCCAATTAAACAGCCAGCCCTTCCTTCCGCACAAGTCCCCGGGGAGTAAACAGCTCACGCAGCTGAACTCTTGCTAAGGGAGCTAATACGCTCCCGCTAGCGTCCCCACGCCCCCACAGGGGACTCTGGTCTCGGTTCTTGCAATCCCTCCCGGCCGTACCAGCATCCGGGAAGTTGTCCTGTCGTGCCGACTACACGCCTCACACGGCGAAGGCAAACGACACTTCTGCAGACAAGGCGGTGGCTCACGGTGCCCAGTCCTTTCCAGAGTCCAGCAAAACTGAGCACCCCACTTCACTGCCCTAAAAGCATCTGTGGCATGCAGGTGTATCAGTAAATCTTGACCGTGGCCAGAGCAGCACAGCCAAAAAATGCTCCATCAGGGCAGCACAGCCACGTAGTCCGGCTCCACAGTCTCCTTACAGGCTACGTGGGACACAAATTTACACTGAGCCTCGCACAGTAAACAGGCAAACCATTCACCTGGTTTCAAGGGACCGAACACATAAGGCTGAGACTGAAGAGACGCACCTCTGGCCTGGCAGTCCCTTGGGCTGCGCAGGCAGGCTCTTCACTCCCCTTGCATCATGAAAGCACTGAGGAATGCACCTGTGTCTTTTTGGTCCTGACACCTGGAGGAACGCAGGTTAGAAAGGATCCGGTACTCCGGTGCAAAAAGATCCGAAAGCGTGATGGCTACTGCAGAGCTCGCCAGGACAGCGCGGGCTCCCCCAGCACCGTTTGCTGACGAGCGCGGCTCCGGGGTTGTGCGTCTCCCTCCACTGCTACTGCAAGGGGGAAACAGAGCACCGAGGCAAACAGATTTGAAACCCGAGGGCAGATGAGTCGGAAATAGCAGCTTTGCCAACCTGCCGCTTTTATCCTTAGCTGTGGGAAACGTGGAAGGGAGGGTCTGGGAGACGCCAGACTGCCCTGCAGAGACACTAACTGGGCGTCTTGCCCTGGGGACAGTTTTCCAGTGGAGTCTAATGCAAGACCCGAACATGGGCTGTAACTGAATCTGAATTCAGAGCGTGTGCATATGGAACTACTGCCCAGGCACAACGTCCTCTTCTCTCCTTCCTTTTTGATATCCAGTGACACCACCACCCGACAACAACCTGACACACTGCTCTGATACAGCCAGAGCAGCGAACGCCACAGCCAAAGAGCAGAAGCCTCTTGGGAAGGGCAAGGAGCAGCACCACGGACTTCCTCTGACGAGCCGGGGCACACGAGAGGAGGTTTGAGGGCAAGTCCAAAGCAAAACTGTTACTGGATCCATCTTCCCACAAGCGGCGCAGTCTGTCATCGGCGTGCTGGACAAGGCTGTCGTCATATTCGTCGCGTGACTGGCATCAAATCGTCATATAGCATTCCAACTGCTTCAAGGACTTGGTCTGTCCTGTTACACGGCTGGATTTCCAGTGCTGCCCACTACCTATTTGCTTCCTGTCCTATGCTTCCTACAACACGCTCTTCCGCAGCTGCCTCTGCAGCCCCAGGTCACATCACCGAATAAAACAGTAAACGCTTCACCCCTTCAGGCCTTTATTGTGATACAGTCAGTCAAGCCCACATAAGGGAATACACACTGCAGGGAGAGCCCCCCCCCCCCCCTCCCGCCCACCAAAAAATAAACAACACGCATGAAGAGAGCTTAATGTAGTGTTGGGTTTTGCAGTATAGAAACTCCACACAATGATTCTGTTTAAAAAGGTAAAAATGATTTATAATACACAGTTCTCATCACGTCGTCATGGTGCCTGCGTAGAAAACTGACATGCAATCCATGCCTACACTGCGCAGGATAAAGAATTCGCAACAGAAAGTACAAAGGACAGGACCACTACACAGTTCTTGCTCGTTGGAAAAGGACATACACAGAATAAATGCTAAGTGCTCGTTCACATTGCCATCACAGTGACAGGGGCTCCACGAGTGGGTCACAACGCTCGTCTCCTGTAAGCACAGCAGACACGTCAACCACTGCCTGCGGAGGGGCTTTCCGTTCCCAGGTTGTGCAGCGAGGGGGGCTCCGAGCGAGTACCATGCGCACGGGGAGGGCGGCTCGGAAACACTGTTTCTACAGGAAAAGCACGTGTCAAAAACAACACAGGCAGGGGCCGACGCCAGTGGGAGTTAGTTTAAAAAAAAAAATTAAAAAGGACACCTCTTTGCCAGCTACTGCTTTCATGCCAGCTTAGCGTGGCGCTCAGTCACCCAGCAGGAGGTCGGAAGCAAGCATCTTGGTTCAGTGGGGTGCACCGGGACTCTCAGCGCACAGCAAGAAACAAACCAGCACGCAAACGACCCATCGTTTCTTCCCGAACAAATCTGCAAACTCTGCCCCCCTCTGCCATTGTTTCCTTACTTTAGTCCGGGGCGCTCTCTGACCAGGAAGGTTGTGCGCAGTTAAGGGATGCTGGCAAAGTGGTCACTCACATGCACAAGCAGCGGTGAGACAGACGCGTTCGACGCTGCCTGTGGTCAGTCATGCATGCAGCACGCAGAGCTACCTCGACTCGGCCTGCGCGGATCCGTTTGTAAAGAGAATGCAGAAGTCAACACTATATACAATGGAAAACGGCTCCCCCTCCCCCCGTAAGCTGCAATAAATAGCAGGAACCTGCTTTTTGAAATCACAGTATTCTATACATTGAAAGTTTATTCCTATTATTTCCCCAAAATATTGGCAAATGCAACAGTCTGTTTTGGGAAATTCTTATAAAAACATCAGCTATACGGAAACGAATCAGCAGGCATGTTTGGACATTAACCCTTTGAGACACGAGATGCTCAAAAATGATTTACCACTGAAATAACACGGACCAACACCTCCGATTTTCTCATCCGGCACTACTTTGCCTTGATGTCCGCATGTATCATCCCTTTATTGTAATGGCTCATCATTTCCCACACTTACTGCCCCTGTGAGGTGAATTTAAATGGAAAGTGAGATTAGCTGACTAAAACAAAGAGTGCGCTACTTGTTGTGAACACGCTGGCTCTACGCTTTAAACTTTAAATACAGAGTGTTTAACAAAAGGGAAAGGGAATCGTTCTGCTGCTGGTGAAGGGCGCACACATGCTGCTAAGAGGCCAGTCTGCTAGGAAGCGAAGTGCAGAAAGGGCTGAAATGGGCTGACGCTGGACTGAACTCATCGCGCGGACTCTCAAAGGGTTAAAAATAAAGCAGCTAGCCTGCCCCGTCTTGGGGCAGGAGACAATACACCCCACCAACCGCCCCCTTCCCACAATGCCCTCGCCCCCACCCCCAAAAAGGAACAGAGTGAAAACACTTCTCCTACTTAGATGGTCCCTCTTTTTTTTGGACAATTGCATCCAGATGTTTTCCCCACCCAAAATATATTTTTAAATTAAGGCCATTTTAAACGTCTACTTACAAGTCTAATAAACAAGCTCTCCTATATACACGTGTAATTAAAAAAAAACAACACGTCAGAAGGTAGCCTCTAGCGAGATCTCCCCGCGACATGCTCCAGTAGGGGCTGGAATTCCTAACTGGACGCTTCGGGCTGCAGTGACTCTGGTTTTAAAACAAACAGATCACAGACAAGAGTTACATGCATAAGAGCCGTCTGAACAAGAGGGCAATATAGACAGAGATCCCACCAGTGGACCAACAGTGCCGTCGAGGAGACTAAACTGCGAGAAGCATATTCAGTTTGCACTGTACCTTTGGCTGCTTTGAAGCAAAGGACTCCAAATAATCTGCTCTCAAATGACTCGTGTTCTGTTAGGGCATCCTCCTCTCTGAAGCTACTTTTTAAATCGGGAAAGCATTAGCAATCTGAAATAAGCAGACATCGGGGAACAACATGTCGTCTCAGGCGTAAATGTTAACAAATGTTGTAAATGGAGATGCAGGAAAACCTCGAAGCTTTATGGGGAGGAACCAGAGAAAAGCACCTCTTGGAGAAAGCTTGCATGGCGATGAGAGCTTGGAAAAAGAAAATGTCGTTAGTGCAAACGGTCGACTAATGGCACAAACGTGAGCAAACACGCACCCAGATTATACACGATCCTGACAGCGATTCTGCTCAGCAGCGTCTGCGAATCTCAGGGCAGCACCCCACAGATTTCTGGAAGCACACAGAAACGGAGCTATAACTCATTAGGAGTGGTCCGCTCTCTGCGGACTTTTACGTTTTCTGCTCAAAACAGCAAGGGGGTTTTTTTGGTTGGTTGCTTTTGCCAGGGGAGCTGCGAGGGGGCCAGAAGAAGTGAGTTGGGCTGCGGGGCGGGGGCAAGGGGAGAGTCTTTTCCAAAAATACCAGCTTCACAACTGAAAAAGCCGTGGTGCATTTTTAGACCAATGCAAATCAATGCAATGCAGCTTCAGTCAATAGGGAGAATAGGATTTACAGAGGCTGAAATAACTGTCATCCCAGAGAGGGGGAAAACAAAACCAACCCAGCTTTAAGTATAGTTAAAAAGGCTTCTTTATTTGAGGTTATATCAAACAAATCTGTTTGGATGTTCAGCCTCTCCGGAATGGAAATGTGCCCCTTCAGCAGCGATTCCTTAATTGACAGCGTTCAATGCACTATTATCCGTTGAGTTTTTGTCAGTACACTTCAAGCGCAGTTGATTAACAAAAGTCAGCGTATTTAGAAGCCCTGCTCCTGTGCAGATCTGGTGTAATGCCCGCCGCGTGTTAACGGCTCTGCTTCTTAGGCAATTACTCTAAGAGCATCGAGCTCTGGGTAAACAGCGAGACACGTTTTTCAGATTTGCGAGAGATGCTTGTGTCAGGGATCTGGGACTCATTACTGAATGTCATTCTCATCTATTACGTTTAAGTGAAACCACCAATTCCGAATCAATGGGTGGTTTGTTTTTTCAATCTGTCATTGATAAAGTATCATTCATCGTTCTGTTACACTGCACCGCAGAATATTAACAATGACTAACAGAAGTAGTCTTATTATGGATTTAAGAGTCGCAGCGTGCGCAAGAATACAGTACTGCTTTGCTGTAGAGCGAGTGATTTTTTCCAGGGCAGTAGAAGGAATACGTACTTTCCTATTGCCCTAATTTGAGCGCATAAAAAGGTAAATGCTTGACAAAACTTCCCCTGGGCTTACATCTGGGCGGCATCTGTTTAAAATTCCAGTTAGTTAAAAATACACACACACATATATAGATAGATATAATATTTCCAGATTAAGAACACAACAGGATGTACTGTACAAACATGATGCAGAATGTTTCGATTGGCCTTATGTAGTTTAGCTACTTCTCTAATATCCAAACACTTAAATTAAAAAAAAATCCATAAATAACGGCAACAGAATATTTAATGGGTGAGGAACAAGAATAATAATAATAATAATAATAATAATTAAAAAAACCCCATAAAAATAGCTGTTGGGACTGGGACTTGGCAGTGCCAAACACACGCCCTTCCCTCTACCCAGGACTTTCACACAAAAGAGGAGAATTAAAAAATTGTCTGCAACTCAGCTTCCAAGATACCTGCAGCTGGTTTTAAAAGTTCCCGTCATTCCTTCATGCTCACCAGGTAATGAATTATAGGACTTTTTTGTGTGCTCAGAAATTCTCTCTTTTTTTTTTTATTTTATTTTTTTATTTTTTAAAAAAAGAAACAGCTCTGAAAATAGTGTTTACAGTCTTTTTGGATAACCGGCTACAAAAGCCCATGGGGCTGCCAGGCCGCCTTCCTGCTTTGCTGAGTACATGAGTTTGCTCAGGGCGTGAGAACAGGCAGTGGGTGCTGGACAACAGCTGGGGAACGAACCTGAAAACAAACATGGCATATCAATCAAGGGAGAAGCGTTTTACTCGACAAAGCAGCTGTCACAAAGCAGCCTGAGAGTCAAAACCGCAAAAGATGCCCTCCCTCGGCTCCAGAGGGAGGCAACACGTAGGCTTTCGAGTGAATGGGGGAGCCGGCGGTCAGTTCTCCCTCGGCCTCGCGAGGAGACGCTGTTTCGGCAGCACGTCAACCGCCAGCAGGTCGGTATTTCACACAGATCTCTTTATCCTTGGCTCTGAACCTTCCCCGTCCCGGAACCCCCGCCCCTCCTCGTTTCTAGTGCAAAGGATAAATTGACAACCGTATGCTGGGACTCGGGTGCCGGGGGCTCGGAGGGGAGGAGGCCGACACAAACTCCTTGCTCATTTAATGGCAATGAGTGGAACAGGGATAAAATATGGCGCGGTGGGAAGTGGGGGTCTGCAGCACTGCAAGCTTAGAACAACAAGCTTTACTCATTGTACACGTTGTACATGACGGAGCTACTGGTCTCAGCAACTCACTCAATCCGACACGACTGACCCATTGGACTTCTTCAGTTCAGCGGGGCTCCAGGAACACGTCCCATTCCCAGGCTCATTGTCCACACCCTACAGCCGGTCCATCCTGAAAGTGTCCTCTGTGGCAGGGTCAGTGAGGACCATGTCTGGGTCATTAAGCATGTGCAGTCCATCTAGGGTCAAAGGGTCAATTTTGAGTTCATCCAGAGGGAACTGAGAATCCGAATCAAAGCTGACATCTCCAACGCCTGCCAAAGAGCTGGTCAGTTCTTTTGATAAGCTGGGAGGCGATTCTCCTGTCACTGCAATCAAGAGGGGAGAGAGAAGCCTCAGTCAGTCTGCGCTGCTTTCCCAAAACGCTCAATTCTTAGTGTAATCCTCCGGCTATAGGTAAAGCAAGCGAACAGCTGGCAAACAGAGCAGAGCAACCGACTGGCTTAGGAAGGGAGGACAGCAGAGTCTACCTGCATGAGCTGCAGGTTCAAAGCTTGCCCAAAAGCCTCACTGTAAAGGACTTGACATTATTCAAGCATCTTAAAAGCAAAACCCAAGCCAGGTCCTCCTGGAGCTGACAGCAGCAGTCGCACGAATATCAAACCTCTCGGTGCAAGTCTCGGCACAGAGCCTGAGGGCCGTGAAGGCCGGGCTCTTCTCACGCACCTACAGACAGGAAGGTGGCAACGAGCACCGTTGCTGCGTGTAGCATCTGCTCCTGCGGCCACACAGGACGTCAAGCCACAAGGCGAAAGGTGTCCGGCCGACACAACTCGCTTATTTGTACGCAGCGGACGTGACCTGCGCAGGCACCAAGATGCTTCCCTTCTCCTGTCGACTGGGCACATCACGCAGCACAAGCGGATCCCCAGCACTACAGAGGACAGCTTTACTCGCCCCCTCTCCCCGGAGCCGGTAAGTGCCTTACCTGTAAGGATGATGTTGGGGATGTTTCCGTGGCTGGAGTAATTCAGCTGCTGCGAGTCCTGCAAGTTGCCGTGACTCCCAGTAAGGCCCATCATAGCTGCCTGGGAGTAGTTAAGGGTGGAGCACGGGCTGTACAGGCTGTTGGAACTAATGGCGTTTTCTATCATATTAAACTGTTCAAGCTGAAGACCAAGGCACAAAGGAATTGTTACTTCTGAGCATCAGGAAACACAGCGAAGCAATTTAAAGCCTCTTGTTTGGAAGATCATTTTCAGAAAAGACAGGCAAACAAATTCATCTTTAGGTTTTGCAAATCACAGAGGGCTGCTTTTCACTTAGCGCTGAACAGATTCCTGCCCATTTTAGCCGCTTGTTGCCTACAGTGTCCTAGCTGGGCGCTAAACCTTGGCCCTAAAAACTCCCTTTAAACTAAAGTAAAAAACGAGACCCTTGCTGGAGGCTAGTGAGCCCGGTATCTGCCGACTCAAGCGCGTCCCACTGAGAAACTGCCTCACCCTCTGGCTGCAATGACACGTGTCACAGCTGAAGGGGCGACTGCGCTGGTGACTTCACCGACAGACACGGGGCTTGCTTGTTCAAATTCGGAGGCTGCACACAGGTTGGCTGCGAATTACAGAGCTGTGTTTTGCTGCCACCCACCAAGTGAAGCCTGCCCACAGGGGACTACCGTCAGGGAAGGTGGCGCTTCTTTCTAATCTAGCTGTCTTGGCAGAGTACCTTTAAAAATCAGCTGCTACAATGCCTAGGGGGAAGAGAACAAAATGAAATACCTGTGTAGCTGCGGACTAAAACAACGGGAATAAAACGACACGGACAGTAACGTTACATTAGACTAGCTGCAAATTGAATTATATGCATCCTTTACTGTCAGGGTGGCCAAAACAGTTCAAAATCGGAGATGAATTTGCTCACCTGATGGGATAGGGCATTAGCCTGCCTAGCTGTCATCTGCTGATCATAATAGGAGTCACCAAATACACTGCCCAGAATGGAAGAGTGCTGAAAACAAAACAGAGTCTTTATGGCGTGAGAGTCTCACAAACAAGCAGGCAGACCCATGGCGAGGGAGTCATCTCTGTCAACTCACTGGCTTCAAATCTGGTCACAAACTGCCCTTCGTTAATACAGAAATCTAACAACGAGCGCATTAAGAAAGTCCTGTGCTCGCCTGTCAGATGTCTGAATACACCTCCTTTCCTCCAGCACAAAAAGAGAGTCTGGAAACCATGACCTCCTGGATAGGGAGGACACGGAAAAACACCTGCTCCTAACAGAATCGGGGTAGATAGCCCCAGTAAGAAAAGTCACCCTTCAATTTTTGCACAACAATAAAACAAGCTGGTTTTTTGTTGGTGTTTGCCCCTTAAATAAAAGGATAAATGCCCCAGATACAGCTCAGACGGCTGAGCACGCACGGTAACAGCCCATGTTGGCAGTGCGCGGGCACGGCTTGTTGGCCACCCGCCTCGCCTCATATTTCTAGACTCGCCAGTTTAAGGAAGACAAGAGCGTGCTAAAGTAAACCCGAGCTTACAGGAGTCACGTCATTCCCGGAGCAGGTAAGCGCCTGCACGAGACGGGTGCTTTCAGCAGCACAAGAGGGACGAGACTCCCAGGACAAGCTCTAACTATGCCAGGGTTGACTTTTTCGGATGCTACAATGCCCAGTTATTCAGCAGGTGCCCAACAGATTATAAAATGGGATCCCCCCCCCAAACTCCTTGCAACTCCTCTTCTATTTACTTCAAAAGGGTTGGTGGATACAACAGAGAGAGACAGGGGTTACAGGAGGAATTCCCTCTCTCATTTCACCAATTCCCTCAAAATCCTCCACAAAAATGGAGGCTCTATAGACAGCTCGCATGGAAATTTGTCTCCGCTTCGGAGATGCCCGTGTTCGACTGTACTTTCCAGAGCTTTACGTAGATGAAGTTCAACACAAAGCTAAAACGGGTCATTTCCCCCGGACAGCTGAATGGCAAGAAGTTAAGCAAATGCCTAGTTAGTGAATATATACTTACACCAACTAACAGACCAACACGGCAACGTCGCAAAGTACTTAAAGCACAGGATGAAGTCCAAAACAGCAAACAGTTAAAAGTCAGAGTACATCTCACACGAAACACACTTCCTTACGGCACAACAAGTATGTGTGACAGACCCTACTGCCCGTGAGCAGTAACGGGATTAGTTGGGCTGTTTTTAAAACCAGCCGTCCAGCTGTGTTTGTAAGAGGACACTGTCACGAAGCAAACATGCTGACACTTCTTTCTCAAAGGCAGAGACGGGGACTTTCCGGGAGGATCTTCTGATATTAGGCTGCATTAATCTTGGGTTACTGTGGCATCCATGGAGAAGTTGAGAGCCCATGTTTTAGAAGGAAAGCACAGTGAAAATTCAGCGTGCTACCTAACCTATAACCAACGGGTCTTGCTTAACAGCTCCGATTGGACTCCCAGCTGCTCCAAGTACCTCGAGTACCGTGCCACTGCGCGTGGGGAGCGTAGCTCGAGTGCCCTGAGAGAGCAGAAATCACTACTCACGTCCCAGACAGCAGGCAGGCTACGCAAGTCTGCCGCAATGCGGGGAGACGGTGCACTGCTCCGCGCCCTGCAGCACACTGCGCACCTGGCTGCTACGCTGGGCGAAGCAGGGAACAAAAGGATGCTCTGATCACACTGGTCTGGTCAACTCTAAGGAACTGGTCTCCTCTCAAATGAAGCTAGCCGGATTCAGGACCCCTCAGCCAAGAACAGGAGTAACAGAGAAAAGACATTTGGGCTGGAAGAGACCGGCTAGTCCAGCCCCCAGCATAAGGCAGTATCATCTTAAGGCCATGGGGCACAGGACTATTTCCATCCTCTTTATAACTGCATCTTACGGCTTCCCTCACGGAATAATCCTACTCCACCTATTGATTTATACTTGAACGAGATGGCTCAAAATTCTTCTTTCGTGCTTTCTTAAGCAAAATTATATTCAAGTCAAGCTAAAAATAAAATACCTTTTCTCTTTAAATGCTTCTCTGGTAGATTGTACCCGGCACGTTAGACGAGGGGCTTCACTGCCCCTCGCTGTTCGTTCATCAGATACCACGGCCCAGGCCATAGTACAACAAACAGTCTGTGGGATCAAAGACCCATCTCCGAACCTTCCCGGAGAGTTGGAAAAAGGGAAAAAATCTTCACGTGAGAGTTGCCAGTCCCGGGCTCAAGACTGCCGTGGGTCACTCACCAGAGCGAGCACAGGCTACAAGATAATCTCTACGTGGAGGCCAGAGCGAGTGCGAGCAGCTCAGGAAAACGCTGGTTCTTTGCTTGGCTGTGAATTGCACTTAAAAAATAAAAGTAACATTGCTTAACTAGCAATGTTTCACTTGCTGCACTACGACACCTGCAATCTCTCTAACAGCCACTCACCAAAATTCAACCTCCCTGAATTAATTAGATCACTACCTGCCACAACCGAGAGCAAGCATACCGCTAACATGAGCAGGCGAGTTAGGACTAACTAATTTAACTATCGAGGAATAATTCTTGTGGTTTCCAATAGCTGCCATAATTGCAGAAGAGGATTTGTGTGTGAATAAATGAAACTTGGAATTTCCAGTGTAAAATTCACACCTCCCTGTATCACTGGTTGCTGACATTTCTCAACTGGGGAAGTGTGTTCTCAACGTGAACAACTTGCACCGATCTGGAATTATCATTAGAAATGCCAGCTCCAGCAGAACACTGCACCGGTTCTCCCTCTCTCACTTTCACCATTTTATAGAAACTTTTCAAACGTAAGAAAAAGCTCTTGTTCCAATTAGCAACGTTCCTTTCCTAAAACAGGCCTGAAATAATGTGACAAGTAATTCCATTGTGCAAGTCTATCTGAACAGCTCTTCCATTGTAGCGACCCATGGTCATTTCTCTTAGATGCGCTAATTCATAAAACGACGAGTGGCAAAGCCCCCACTCTCAGCTACAAATGTCACCACTTCAGGGTTCTCAGAATAAACGATTAGCTAGTCTTTGAAAAATATCTTGCCAGCCGCATCTCTTACGAAAACGGTACGTGAGGTCTGTTTTGTCAACAGTGTATCTTCTTGGGTTAATGATGTGGTGACTGCAAGAAAACCCTCGCTTAAATAGGCTAAAAATACATACCATTTTTCCCCGTATTCAGCTGTTCCACTAAAAAAAGCAACTTCATAATCTAATGAGACTGTGTCAGGTGCTAGGAAAAACAAGGAGCAATAAACAAGCCAGTGTTAATGAAGAGCCATGCAAACACAGAGCTAGGGACCACACGCAGAGCTTTTCAATTCATGTCTCAATGAAAAGTTCCTTAGAAATCAAAAATGAGCATTTGGAACCAAAGAGATACCAGACCTCAGGTGGGAGAAGGCAAGGAACATTTGTTGTTGCGTGAACAAGGCGCGCCAATCCTACAAGCACACGCTACAGCGCTAGGGGCGGTGCGGGACAGTCTCCCCAAAACTAGTCGGATAAAAGGCAACGGGAGGTCTCGAAAGTCACCCCCAGATCACCCTCCCTTTCCAGCCTCTACTACAGCAGCAGCATCTTCCAGCGTCTCCCCTGAGGATGTCCTGGCCTTCTCTTCTCCTGTTGAACAACTCCGGTCTCAGGATCCGACGTTCTCCCCTTCCCCACCAGCCAAATATTCACCCTGCATCTTCCTCCCTCTCCTTGGTGTTCACAACCTTCCAACCGCAGCTACACCCATCTTCTTCCGCGCCCACCTGCTGCTGACCTGGCACGGCAGGGAAAGCGCGTCTCCTCATTTACCAGCACCGAGGAGTGTTTTTTGTTCTGTTCCAGACACCAGAATACATTTCGCCTATTTTAGCTAATTTAGCTTCAGTTCTGCTGATTTCGCAAATTAAGTCCCAGCATTATGATTTTTTTATAAGCTGGACTCTCACAAATATCTAAATATGAAAATGAGTTTAAGAGACGGAAGACAGAAGTGGATAATGCACCTAAACCCCAGTTCCTGCCGCACTGCCAGCGACCACACAGCCCTTTCTCAAACACAGTGAAGCCAATGTATGCCAGAGGGAGTGTGTCTAGTCTGGCTGGGCAGGGGACACCCCCTGGCAAGAGGCTGCCACATTCGAAAGGTTTGGGCTGTTTGGAGGTAACGTGCCTGCGAGCACAGGAAAGAAAATACTGAACGACTGTTCAATAACGGACCCATTCTCCACTGGGGCCAAAATTCATCCCCAAACTCGCCCAAACGGGAGTTCTCACACCACAAATTGCCAACAGCACTGACCCAATGGCAGCCTCGAAAAACAAGCCTTCCTTTGCTGCCTACACTGAGCCAGACAGACACGGCAGAGTTAGCAGAAGCAGGCAGAAGAAACAGGAGTTTTAGTGGAGTTACACGAGGGTTAAAACAATCCACACCGACAGCCCTGACCCTCAGCTGCATCACTCAGCTCCAAAATGAGCTCCTGGCAGCAAGAACTGACACTGACTTTGAAATCAAAACGGGTAAAAACATTTATCTTAATTATCTTCAGCCGCTTGAGGGCTGGACCTGATGATCTGCAAGATGCCTTCCAGCCCCTAAAAAAAAGATGAAAGAACCTATGAAATATCCCCTTTCCCAAGTAAAAACCGAAACAGGAAGTGGAAGGTCAGATCCTGCAGTGCCTCCCAGCGAGAGCCTCGTACACCCTGTCGCCACGGCTGGGATCCAGGAAAGGCAGCGACTTCCACTTATTTTAGTCCCACTAGATTCTAAACTCTTTTGCCACTGAAAATGGGCCGCACTAGCTCAGTCCAGCCGACCGGCAACCCTACAGAAAACAGCACTTCATTATTTCTGAAGTGCCCCGCCGTGGGTGCATTAAAATTCCCGCTGATCTGTTTAGAGACACACAATGATTTTGCGTGTGAGACTTATGCACGTATTCATCTTTACAGCGATGGGAACACAGCCACCCTGCAGGACTAACATTGAGGATCTACTCTGGCACTTCCCAGCTGTGAGATGTGGCGCCCGCCTTCTCCGAGTGATTTCCTACAGGGGTCTCTTTCGAAGGACGCGTCTCTCTCATCAAGCAGCTCCTGGTGTGCCTGCACTGGGTGACGCGAGTGGTGTTGAGGGGCAGCAGACATGCAAATCCAGCCTGCTCCTTTCTCTCTCCAGCCTTAGACATTCACTCAGACGGCCCTTCCTACTCCTGCCACCCCGCCAACCAATGAAGACATAAGCATCCCAAGGGGTAGCACTCCCTTTGCTGTAAGGGACCTTTCTGGATGCTTGGTTTTGTCGAGCTCCCCACAGAGGAGAAATTTGAACTTTAAAAACGTTTAGCGGTAGCATCGAATAAATAAAAGAGTCTTAATTCACCAGCTATTGAAAAACTCTGTATCTGAATGAAACTACAAACAGGATGAGACATCAGTGATGCATGAGGCACATACAGTTACAAGTGAGACAACCATGGGTCAGTAATGGAGAGACTCAACTAAAAACACACACAAGAAGCAAGGCCTGTGGAAGCGCAGAGTCCCTTACTTGAGGGGAGCTGCCAGGAGAGAAGCCTTGATTGGAGACAGGAGAGGTGGGAGACTGGTTGGCTGGGGATCCAGCATTACTGCGGTACTGCTGGAGTGACGCCTACAGAACAACACAGAATTAAAGACCATGGGATTGATGGAAGGTTGAAACGTTATCTACTTCTTGGTGTACAGCTTGGGGAAGCTGGGCGAGACCACCTTCAGCAGCTCTAGGATATCAGCAGTGACACCAGTACTGTAAAAATGCCCCGAACTGGAGGGTCGAGATTCAAACGTGGCATGGTCTGGTGTCTAACTAGGCAGGACAGGGCTGTCAAATCTGGAAAAATTATTATTTTCATTTGTTTTTAATCCTGCCAGCCAACACTCATGGCAGGAAGAGAGGTCTCCTAAGGTAAAGTCATTTCTAGCCTCTTAAACTCACTGCCCTCTTCACATATTATTAATTGGTGCCAACTGCCCTTAGCAAAGTGTCATTAGCATTGTTCTTTACTAGCTTAAAGAATGAGTCTGGCTGTATTAACTAGAAGAAAGTTAGTAACTGAACCTTTTTGCAACTACATGCTTTCCCACTGCACCGAACACTGCCTGAAGATTCCTGCTAGTATTTTTAGGGTAATGCCACCTAAAGTTTTATGGCTTTCAGTCCTAATAACTTAAGACACGTTCATATTTATATGTGCGTAATGGACTTAGATTTGAGGTAGCACCGAGGTAGCACCCACAAACTCAAACAGCTACAAGGCAGCTGCTTTAATTTAAATAATGGAGCTTTCTATAAGACCGGCTTTGCTGATTGGGAGGAAGAGCTGTAGTCCAAGAAGTCTGAGCAAAGGGTAATTTAATCAGATAGCTTTACAGCACGGGGACGTGCTACGTTAGCATCTTGCGCACCGCTTCAAGTGCACAGATCAAGTGTAGCTCAGCTTCCCGAGAAGCGCTTTCTTAAGACCCACAGGATACAGGTACTGTACCAAGATGCCACCAAGCAGACCTCAGTGGGTCTGGAGGGGACAATGCAAAGGCTTTCCATGAGACAGCACTGTAGCGTAGAAGTCATTTTTACACCAATCCAAGTTTACATGTGCACCATTTCAGCTGTTTTACAGACAGACTTAATATCCTGAATGTTAAGGGCTTAAAGCTCTTTAGGATGAGGAAAGCAACGTGGAAAGCAGAGAATGAAGAACAGAATATTCTGTATTAGTTACTGCAAAAAAAAAAAATCGGGGAACCAGAACGTTCTGGCTGCGGTTCTCACTGACTGCCACTTGGTACCTGATACCCTTGACTTCCATCTTCAGCCTATCCTAAGAGAAGCAACCTCTTTCAAGAAGCAGTACCGTTTACTAGCACAATCCATTTAAACTCGATCCCCACAACGAGCCCACTTTCCCATCTGTCCCTCTGTACTGCAGTGGGTCCCTTCTCGTGATCAAAACAGCTGCACTGCTGGGGACAGATGTTCCACTGGAATCAGTGCCAACAAGTCACTGTCGCTCAGAGCAAGAAAAGAGAAGCAGCAAAGAACGTGTCCCGTGGCCCTTCCAGCTACAGGACATCATCTCAGAGCTGGCCTGGTAGCCTGAAGCACCCGCAGAAATCTGGATTCCAGTGTAGGAAGAGACAACAATTATACAACAGAAATGTGTTGGTTTCTCAGTTCTTCTCTGCCCCTGGATTACCACCACCTGTACATATACTAAGTTTGGTTTTGGTTTTGATTTTCAGAGACCTGAAAGCAAATAAAACAAATCCTACTTCCCCTAAGAAACAAACTTTGGTCCAAGTCTTTCTCTTAAAGTGCAATGATTCAGAAACAGTTTGTCTGGCTGTCTGAGTCCACTGAAAACCCTCCTTAGCACAGGTTTTTTTTTCAAAGTTCGGATATCTTCTCGTCTTGAATGAGAAACCACCTGCGGACACCACCTGACCCTGGGCAAAAGGCCACCACGCATGCAAGTCTGGAAAGAGGTAACTGTTCCAGGAGCATGAGGATATACACATCGCTGTCTGAAAATTAATCTGAACCAACTCGGTTCTGGCACTGTAAGATAAATGTGTTTCGGTTTTATGAAGCCCCAGCCTTCCCCCGTGCACATAAATGCTTGTAGCCTTTCACCATTTAAGGCTTGCCAAATTTAAAGGATTCTTCTCACTTTACAGACACAGCTGGTGCTAAAATGGCATTTTAATTCAGCCTGTCCATAACTGGTTCATTACTGTTTTCCAGCGTCATATAAAACTACGGCGCTAATTGAACATGCCCGCATCCCTCCTTGTAAAAAGGTGGAGGGCACCCAGAACTGCAGGTGTCATCCAAGAGGAATCTGGGTTTTGTTTGCTGCTTCTTAAGCCCTTCCAACACGTTACACCTCAAGCTCGGACGTGTCAGCTTAGAATTGCTCAGAAAGCCCGTCCCCTCCAGACAAAGATCTTTGGTTGTTTCGTTTTGTTGGGTTTTTCCTGCCATCCGGTCCAGAGACTATATACCCAAACCTTGAGCTTTTCAGTTTAAAAAAAAATTAACATGTTAACATTATTTTATCTTAGCCCAAACCTGGGTCATATCCATCCTACCAAGTGTTTCAGAAACTATGTTCAATGGCTTAAACAATGGTTTGGGCCATTCCATATGCTGGCCATCATGTGCTTAAATGATTTTTAAGGCATTATGTTTAAACAGCGTTAGATCGATTCAAGTAATCTGTGGTCACGTCCAGGGTAGAAAGTGCCTAAATATATAACCATTACAACTGCTGCCTAGTTCAAACTCTGACAGCACAGGCTGACACTGCTTTCTCTGGAAGACAGCTATTTGTTTCCAATTATATCTTCTTCAGTCACAGTTCAAAAGCTTACCGAGGTGATGTCTATCCCCATTGAAGGCTGGCTCTGGCTGCCTGGAGGTGACTGTGGGATGGTGGAAGGTACCGTAACTGAGAGTGGGGGAAGCTGTGTTCCTCGCTGTAAACCAGAGGTCTGCATTAAAGGGGTATTTTGAGGCAGAGTACTTGCCACTTGGGTCTGCTGCTGTTGCTGTGAACTTGTCTGTGTAAAAAATGGGTATGGTGGAAGTTGCTGTTCCAGAGACAATGCGTCCATCGCCACAGCCTTAACGAGAAGAACAGGAAAACACGCGGGCTAGAGAGAGTTCTGGTCATTTCTGAAATGCTTAAAAATGTCACATCAGGTGTCTAAAACCCTCGGGGTCTCTCGGGCAGTTTGGAAAGTTACCCTGGCTCTGGCATTTACACATTCAAAGATGCATTTTAAGGGACTAATATAAGATGCCTGAGTTTAGGATTCAGAATGAATATTGTTGTGGACTTCTCTGCGTTGGGTCAGCGGTTTTCAGGAGCCCCCTCAGAGCACGCTCCGTAGGGCAGAGCCTGGGGTCTGGGCCACTCTCAGGAGCTACAGGTGTTTCTTACATGATTCACAATGAAGCATGAAATCCAAGAGCAATGAAGCATGCAACCTTGTGACAGTATCTTTAAAAGAAAAAGTTGTCCTTCGTGTTGCTTATATCAGAGCCTCAGGAGAGACAAAGTGAAATCTATAGCTTTCCCAAAATGTTTCTTCCATTCTCTGACAGATTAAGTCAATCCCACGATCCTCCTGAGCCCCCTAGCAATACGGCTCATGTGCCTAAGGCAGACCGATTTCTTTGGCCAAAGGTTACTGGAAGCAATTTGGCTACTATCACGTCTGACTGCCTTTGACTCCCCAAGCCACTGAGCAGATACCCTTTTTACAGATGGATCAACTGAGGAAGGCCCTTGGCATGAACCGAGGCCAGGTCTTGAACTCATCTCTGAGCCAAAGACGGATGCCTTAACCGCTCTGCCACCGCACCCCACATCTGAGAGAACACACGAATATATTTCTGTGGAGTCAAACGAGCCTTGCCGCTAGCTGTTCTAACCCAGCTCAGCGACAAGAGCCACAGAACGTTTTATTAACAAAAGAACAGGACATGGCTAAAAGGGGATATTTCTAAGAAAATGTTGCAATCAGGGCAATACCAGTCTTGCAGCCAACATTTTCCTAGATGTAAACAGAGTACGAAGCAGCCAGCTACGCTCTGAAACATTACGACCTGGAATCAGGTTCGTTATCCTTCTGAGCATGCTGCTTCTCCCAGGCTGGCAAGCAGCCTCCTTCCTACCTGTGTGATTGGCGACAGAGGGGAGAGCGTGGGAGACATCTGCTGGGACTGCGGCCGTCTCGAGTCTGCATTCAGCGAGAGGGGACTGACAGCCGGCTGCCGATGCTGCTGGGAAGAGCCTTGCGTCGTTGCCATTCCTGCCATTGAGGAAGAAACACGTTTACATGGGACCGGTGGCAATGATTTGCTGGTGCCTGTTTACAGTAATAATTAGTTGATATGAAAACGTTATCAATCAAGAACAGCTGAAATGTACAACCGCTTACAACAGAAGTACTGAAAACGGGCCCTGGGCAGAAATCCTTAGCAGATCTGGATTGGATTTTGCAGTGGCAGGTGCCTACTGATCGCATATGCTTACGTATGGATGCTGCCATGTAGTTAGCCCAACAGCTCTCCACCTGGTTTGCAGATCCTTTCTGGATGATTTGCAGAACAAAGTGAAAGAAACATTCTGAGAAGCGGGTGGTGGGGTTTTATTATAAGGAATGGGAAGCAGGTCTCGAGATGATCCCTTTCTAAGTAGCCCACACACTGAACATTAGCATCCCTAAAGCTGGAGAGACCAAATGTGAATGTCCATGAGCAAGTGAAGTCATCGCACTGCCATGCAGCAAACTAGTGTTAGCAGTGCCACAATTTACCTGCCCGAGACGGCAGACAAAGGTCTTTTTTACATTCACCTCATGCTCCCAAAAGCTCATTATCACAGTTTCATATCCTCGCCACTTCTGAGGCCCCACGTTGCGGATGCTAATTTTTCCATATCAAGTAGATTCCCTATGGCTGCAGGCATTTCTGCTCATTCATACTTGGTCTCCCTAGGGCATCTTTCATTCAAAGCATGTCAAGGGCTGAACAGACATTAATAAAGCCCTCCACAGTCTCCCTATACTATGTGGGGGGATGCATCCAGACGTAATGATGCTCATACATAGCACAAGTATGAAGACCTGGACAGAAAATACCCGCTTGCCCAAATCACCTGTGAATACCTGCGTTGCAGGGGGGGGGAATCTTCTTGTTACTGAGAGAAGAGGTCAGGTTACCACGGAAGGCAAGTGTTGTCAGTGCTTTGCATAAACACCTGTTAGACATGCTCCTGCGTTTGCACCACGCCTGCACTCTTAAATCAGATCTCAGCTCACTTCAGGATGTTAACAAACACAAACTGGTTCCCAGTGCAGTAGGAATTATGCCCATTTAATCACTGGACAAATCATGGCATAGAGGTTCAATGATATTTTTCAAGGTCAGAGAATATGAAAACCTGCAGTGCTGGAAACAGAGCCTGGCAGTCTCAACCCCCAGACTCCTGCTCCAACTACCAGGAAATACTCTTTCCATTCACTGGAGAGGCTGCTCACGAAGATGAAACAAGTAATCTCGTGTTGGAAGACTGTACGTTGTCTGCTTTGTCAGGACCGATAGGATCTGTCCCACAACACAATATAATCCTGTGATCTCTCTCCACTGACCAAATGCCACAGAATCCCAGACAATGCTTCTACTGACCCGACCGAGCAACCTCAGCCATGCTGCGTATGACGGAGGGAAGTGGTATAACTGGCAGGCAAGGAACAAGGACAAAGCAAGAAAGAGATTCATGTTCAAGTGTAACAGATTTGTCCTCATGTACAAATAAGTTGGACACACAAGTGGCTTTCATTATAAACTTAACGGCATTAGATGAGATGTGGTTGCTTCTATGTATAATTCTTACCGGGTAACATTTGTCAAGGCTCTGTATTTACTTTGACCTTTACTTCATGTTTTTAACTCCAGCTCATCCTTGAGAGACTGGAACAAATGCAGCACTCACAGAAATACGGTAGAACATTCATGGAACGGGTGTTTTCCATTCTTAATTATGACAAAGGGCTCTCTGTACCACTGGAAGTTGTTACGAGATGCAAGACTACCAAGAGCTTGCCAGAGCCTTTGAAACAGACTGTTCCACCTTCAAAGCCACAGAATGCAATTTCAAGTGTACTCGCACAAAGAAAGGAGGGTAGAAACTCTTTTTCCATGCGGCTTTGAGACTATCCTGAACAGCAGTGTGTTCTTGGGCACCTGAGTCTCAGAGCTCTTGGCCAGCTGGAGAGAATACCCAACACCCCCCCGCCCATCAAAAGTAGTGGGAGAAGTCAACCTAGAAGAACTTGACTAAAAGTTAACAGCTCTGGGTGTGCGGTGACAGACCAGGGTGAAAAGACAAAACAAGAGCTGTGAATACCTGGCTACTGCAAAAAAAGACCCAGGGGGAAGAAGAGACAAACTACTCCGGGCAACCGGTTACAGCCATGTTCACCTTTGGACGCCAAGCTCCAGAGAGTAACTGGCAAGAAAACGAAGAGGGTGGACAACGCAGCAACGCGGTAGGGAACGTGTCCCCGACTCCTGAACTGCTTTGCCTTGGGGACCAGGTGAATCCACGTCAGAAGTCAGAACACAATCTCCGTTCTGAACGTGGCCGTACCCGCCGTATCCACGGTCTTTCTACCTCCCAGCCGGCTGCAATTCCAAGGGGCTGAGGCACAGGGCCGTGACTGCTCATTACATCCTGGTCCACCCAGAAGCACTACCGAACAAAGCGGTTCTCATACAAGATTGCTGCCAGATTCGAAAAGGTGGTGGAGGGGCGCCCTGTCCCTGAAAAGGTCGAGAACCACTGAAAGGAAACTGGGCTCAGTGGAAAGAGGCATTCCCCGCGCAGGAGGAAGAGTCAGATGTGGAAGGGCAGAACGCATCCTGGGCTCCTTGGAGAACTCGGACCCGAGAGCACAGGACTGGGCAGGCAACTGAACAGGGTCTGCTTCCTCCGCCCATCTCTACAGGGGACCAGAGTGCCTGGGGCAGAGGACCCAGTGGGCCGTCTCGGAGCTGGAGACTCTGGAAGCCAGGTCTCCCAAGCCCCGGTCTCCTGAAGACGCCTGCTAGGAGGGCTTCAGAGGGGCAGGAAGCCCAGGCTGCCAAGGATCTAGAGGCTCTCTGGCGGGAAACCAAGCAGGTCTTAAAACCCGATTCCCAGCAGAACAGCAGTCAGCGGGGTCTCGGGGAACTTCAACGAATCAACACGTTCCGATGGAAAAACATGCAGCGCTACATTTTTCTGAGCAGTTCTAATACATCCCAACAGGTGGTTTCCTCTACTTTCCCCAGGGCTTCTGAGGACATGCGCTCATTTGCAAGTGCATATAACGCACAGACATGAGCAACGAGCAAAGCTGATGGGAAAGGCTCAGCCGAAAGAGTATAGCTTTGTTACGGTCTCATCTGGATAGCGGGAAGAATAATAAGAGAAGGAAATGGAGACAGAGTGCTAGGGGAAACAAATCTTGCCTCTATCCCTAGTTAGACTGTGCACATTTTCAAAGCAAGAAACAGAACCCCCAATGCTTGAAATGTGTCCGTCTAGACAGGTGGGAGGACAAGTGCGTGCAAGAAAAAGCAAACCACGCATTGGCTGAGGAGGAGAAAGCAGATAAGGGACAGATCTTTGCCCCAGCTAATGTCTACAGTTGGCTTCAAACCTGGATCAGGAAATGCTTTTGGAGTAGAGTCGTGTACTGAACGGCTTGGTTTTGTACTATTTATTTTCCTAATAATGGAGTATGCAAGGGATTTGGCAATCAGACCTGGCCTAACTCCATGGAAAGGAGTTTGTTTCCTCGTAACAAACACTAGTTCCCTTGTACTTCATATAGGCCAGCACAGGTGTAAGTGCATGGAGGCCAACGGCTGGCAACTCTCCACTGATTTCAAATGCAAGAGTCAGATGATCAGCCAAGACCAGCCAATTTGCTGCAGTGCTGAATGCTGTTGATTTCTGTATGGCCTCAAGCAAAGACCAGTTCGGCACGTCAGCAAATACAGCTACTTGGAACTGTACTCTTACTGCAGACTTTAGAAATATTTATATTACATATATCCACATATAGTCGTAGCTTATGTACAGATCAAATTCACTAGCTTTGCATTATTCCAGCTTCTCAGGACACCAGCAGAGAATATTTAAAAACCAAAGTTTTCCAGAGTGCTCTGCTCAAGGAAGTACAACACCCGCTTTTCTATGGACTGTGACCAGTCACACAGCAGTTCTCTCTTATTGCAAGTGTCAGATGATCAAACAGCTCGGAGCCCCCACGTAGCCCTGGTCCCCTCGCAAATATTGCCTCGTCTCGGTGCTCGGGTGTCACAGGGTGACCCTGGAACGATAACGCTCCAGAGCACGCAGGGACTATTTAGAACCCCTCTTCCAAAAGCCACTTGGAGCCCGCAACGTCCCGGTCCTTGACGGCATAATCAAGCTCAGCAGCAAAGTGAAGAACCAAACTCTGCATTGGTATCGTCCTACCAGAAGGATGTTTCAAACCCCAGCTGGCACAGCTCGGTGGGTGGACAAACACAGCTCAGCTCTAGAGCAGTGGTTTGCAATCTTTTTTCATCTGCGAACCCCTAAAAAATGTTGGTTGGAAGTGCAGACCCCTTTGAATTGTAAGTGTGGGGATTCACATATTTTTGATTGATCACAGCCATTTCTGCAGACCCCTTAGACACAGTCTGCAGATCCCTAGGGGTTTGCAGACCACAGGCTGAAAACCACTGCTCTCCAGGATACCATCTACAACGAATTATAGGCAGACAGTTTCTAATAAAGGAACTGTTCTAGAGGCACTACAAAGCAGAGGAGAGCTTTCCATGTAAAACATGCAATCAAGTTGCAACGCAAGGACTCTATAAAAGAAAATAAAACTAACTGAACGTCCAAGAAGATGTCTTGACATGACTGGCACCAAAGAAAAAATCCTGTATCATCAATAGCCAAACGTTTGGAAGTCTGATGGAGAAAAGGCACCACACTCTAAACAGCCCGGTTTCTTCAAAACACAGCTTTACAGCTCCACCAAACACGCACAGGCATCGGCCACCCAGAACTCCTAAACCACATTCAGAAATCAAGCGCCCTTATGAGCCAGTGACTCCCATCTGGTCACAGCACAGAGCAGCAAGCAACCTCCAGATTTGCTCATCTCATATGATTCCTACAAGTTTCAGCCATCTACGGTAAAACTGCTAGACGCCGTCTAACCTGCACACACACTCCCAACTATTTCCTGAAGTGCTGCATTCAGGAGGGCTCAAGATTTTGCCACCAGACTTTGAATTCTGGGATTAAGTTTACACAAAATGGCCCCTAGCACCAGCCCTCCAGCACAGCTTGGAAAAGAGCTGCAAGCTCCCGGGCCACAAGGGTTTGGGTTCCTGGCCCCATCCACACGCGACTCGAGGCCCAGCTCCATGCTGCCAGGTTCTTGGGCACTGCTCATTCATTACCTCCAGCCCTCAGGGACAAACTTTAAGAGAAAAGAACGTACTTAGCTGCAAGCAATGCAAGGTTTTCCCAGCTCTCTTTCAGAGTTATCCATCTGGCATTCTCCAGCTGCCATCCTCTTCATCTTTCATTCACCTCACATACCTCCTTGTTTCCAATGAGGAAAAGAACTCCTTTTGCTCATCTTCCCCATACACGTATCAATACCACATGCTCAACCCTTGTCTTTCGTCTCATCTCATGACCAGTCCATGTCCCTTCCTTTTATTTTTTCCATTCCTCTGCTCCTTTTGAAATGATATGCAAATACTATGGATCAACAGTGGTGAACTACACAAAAAGGAGAAAGAAGAGCACAGTACAACCAGGAGAGCTTTACACAAGGAAATGAACGCTATGCTGGCAGCACTCATTTAGTGCCCCTTGGGCAGGTGCCTTACAAAAATCCTGTTTCTTTCCTACTAGCGTTTTCAGGGTCTAACTGCCGAGGCAACTGGAGTTACTCCTAAATAAAATAAAACCCAAGGTAAAGATTCTTTTTTCTTTATGAAAATTGGTTTGGGCCATTTGCTTAAAAAAGTTTACTGGTCCTGAAAACACAATACAATTTGTACTGGTCCAAAGGCATTTTTTTCAGCCTAGCAAGTAACAGGATTTTTAACGATCTGTGGTACAGCAAAGCCCAACGGCCCCACACTTGTAAAGGCTCTCCTGGCTAAGCCCTGGACAATCACAAAACCCCCTGCACAAAAAGCAGCTCACACCCTGGAGGGCACCACTCAGAGGAAGCTGGATGGAACATAAAGCCAACACGGGTCAGGGTGATGATAAGCGTGTACCTTAACGTTTCATTACCCCTGAAAGCCTGGAGTACTCCTGGATCTCCTAAAAATGAACCAGCCAAGCTCACAAATGCTCCCCACTAGAATATATTTTAGGGTTTCTATGTTAATTCAGTTGCCTAACAGCCCATGCTTGGTTCAGGTAAAACGAATGATGTGAGAGCTCAAGAGCACGGCCATACCACCAAATGGAGAGAGAGACTAGAAACACGATATCAAGGAGCCTGTTCCAGGTTTCCCTAGCAGATTCAGCATGGCTGGGACTCATCAAGTGAGCAGAGTTCCTGCCAAAATCTACGACACTGCATCTCCCCGGTGAAGACTCGTACAACAAACAGAATCGCTAGACTCCTGTGCCGAGAACACGGGAATGTTAAAGCCTAGATGTAAATTACAGATCAACGATGTCGGGTTTATGTTTCTTCATCCAAAATGCTTCATGCGAGTTGTTAACAGAAACCAGTTTGACCACCAGTGAGATGCAATCACCTCACCAGTGAAACAAAGCAGCTGCCTGGTAATCTTCAGCACAGATGATTAGGACAGGAAACGGCATTTTACTGACAGATAAACCGCAGGTGGGTCCTATGACAATGTTATTACCCTGACTGGCAGTGCTGATGCCCAAGTGAGTCAAGTTGGCTGCAAGATTTCCGGTGCTGTTGGAGCTACTCAGGGCTGGGAATGTGGATTCCTCAGGATCCAGTGGCGTTGGGAGGGGAGAAGGGAAATGAATGTTGGTCAGGTCTGGCAGGGAGCCGCCTGTGTTGTGTGTGGCAGGAATCAGCGTTGTAGTGTTCTCTTGGTCAGCTGATGGAAAGATGCTACGTTGGGGAAAAAAAACACAACAGCAAAAGTCAGTTGAAACGTGAATGTACATGCACCCTTCCCGCGGGATGCGAAGTCCGTCTGAAGCTGCTCTCCAGAAAAAAAAATGAAAATATACGTACAGTATTTACAACAGGCAGCATTAGAGAGCATCAGTATCTACCCACGATCACAGGTTTTCAGTTGTGTGTAGTTGCTTTCCTCTTTACACCAGAGGGATACACTGTGCACTGCGAGGTGATCAGGATCCCTCAGGTGCTTCTATTTAAGTGACACTAGATCTGCTCGACACGCACGTGAAAACAGTCACGCCAACATACAGTTCTCTTCTATCTTGTAATCGAGTTAAACCTGGATTTGCCTGCTGAACAGCCTGGCTAGTAAGACTGGGAAGCGCGCACAGCCGACGGACACCCAAATTAACGGTCCTGTAGTCACAGTCATTCCCCTCCCCACAAAAGCTGGATTATTTGCCTGAGCCTGCTAGATGAGCCCCAAGTGCGTAATTCAGGGTCTGCAGAGGTAACGGGAAACTCGTGCAACTCTCAGGCTTTTGCTTGTACCTACGGCAGTCTCACACATCCTGGGGCCTCTTTCGGTATTTCACAATCCGAGGGGCTTTCAGCACATAACATGTTTTGCCAATAATCTAAATGATCTTTCTAGCTCCCTGCTTTACAGACTAGATCGGAGGCACTGAGAAGAAACAGGACGCGGAGCATGCCAAGCTCTTTGATTCGGGTCTAATCACATGGCTTCTGGATCATTTGGCAACACCCCAGGACTTTCTGCAGTGTTTTCACCCGGGCTGTCAGGCCAAGCAAATCAGGCTGAAAGTAACAAAAGAATTCACCCTGTTTTCAGAGGTTAAGAGCAGCTTGATTAACATTGTTTCGTCGTCAGCGTGGACAAAACACAAATCAACACAGCCTGCGAAGCTGGAAGCTTTGGTCCCGTCAGCTAGTTACCTACGTGCATTCCTACAGATTTTATAACAAGAACTTACTTGATTCCTGGAACTTCACACGATTTAGGCCTCGATGACCCTGTCTAAAACAGAACAAACAGATTATAGCAGAGAAAAACAAGATACAAAACAATGCTTAGGAAAGCATGCGTTTAAAATAGGAGATGGTTTCCTTTCCTTAGTTTCAGGAGAGGTGTTTCTACACACTGTTTAAACTTTCTCCTCGACTTAAAGGCTTACTCAAGGCCACAACATCAGAACTGACATCCATAGGTACTTTAAGACATTCAGACTCAAAGTTCGATTATAAGCATCATTAATATGAAACAAGAAGTAAAACACCTTTTTAAACTGGAAGCAGTTGTATTATGATTAACCAGACAGCGACCACATCATTTCCCCCCCAAAACCTAAGCTTCTTGCCCTAAATCAGGAGATGCAGATACTGCATGAACGACAGCCTACAATCCCCAGACCTCAGAATACAGTTTAAAAAAAAAAAGACCAGCAGCATGTAAAGAAAAAATAAACGGGCTGGTTTCATCAACAAAACTTTAACGGGCTCTCTGTGCCCTTCTGATGTTGCAGCATCGTGCCGTCACAGTCCAAAAGTGTCACAGCACAGCAGCTTTCACCAACGAGTCTAATGGTGCTCCCGAAGCCTGCACGAGGCCCGGCTCCGCAAATCTCCCAATTCAGGACACGTAGTCTGATGCCAAACGTTTGCAGCCACAGCATTTCCACTCCTTCCATTCCACGTCACCTTTTGTTTCCAGGCGGCACGAACAGCAGCAGGGTATATTTTAGTGAAACGTTTCAACCCCCCTCATCAGAAATGCTACCACGAAACGTAGTATTGGTTTTGCTACGAGATCTTTGTTCTAAGAGAACAGTTATTAAAAACAAGGGGCTCGTGATCACCCGTTGGGGTGAAGACCATGCTCCCATTTTCTAGCTAATCAGATACTCTCACAGCATCTACAGAAATAGGCTTTTCCTCTGGATTTGCTGTTAGCTTCACTAGGTTGGGAAAAATCTGACTCTTTCTACCCCTGGCTTCTTTTTTTTTTGTGAGAGGACAACTGCTGTATTATTCATGTTCATAAAAGAGCCTTACAATATTCCCAACAACGTCACTTCCACGGATCCTCATGTGAAAATCTCACACGATGGCGGAAGTCAGCTCTTGTGATCGTAACGCAGAACCGGCTACTTGCATAAATAAAAGGATCTGCTCCCCATGTCACAGGCAATCACTTGATTAGTCAACTGCATACCCCCTCCCCCCTTTTTTTAAATGACATTCACTAGAAGCCAGCCGCTAAACCACATTATACAATTCCAAAGACAAGCAGAGAGACAGTAATGAAGAGAAGAAAAGGGGAAACTGCCATGCTGAGCAGCTCCAGTGAAACTCTGAAAGCACTTCTAAGCGTACAGCGCAGCTCAGGGAAGTGGTTACTTCAGCCAGAGTTTTGAGAACCCGACGAACCAAAAACCAAAAACCTCTCTCACTTGGTTCTTTGAGATATGCTACTAACTTTGGAAACCCTCAGAGCTCAATCACTTAGGACTGCCTGAACTTCAAACCAATAAACATCTCAGATGCGAACAGCACGTGCTACCGGTGCCGTTTCTTGCTCTAGAAATTAGACTCAAGCGGGAAATATGGAGACAACAGTAGCTCTCTTCAAGGGCCAAATCACTAAGTTTCAGAATCTTTACCATTTGCTTTATAAATATCAGAAAACTAATCATTGCTTTGGTGCTACAGCTGTCTTAAGAAATGCCAGAGCGAGGCTGTGACAGAAGCGAGGCAGGAATTCAGAGGCAGAGCGAAAGGAATGAGTAACAGAACACAAGAGCAGAGACACAAGTGGGGGCAGAGCGCATTATTGCAGTAAAGCTGTTTTCTCCATTTGAAAAGATGATGGAAGAAGCTTTTCATCCCAGATTTCATTCATGTTATTCCTTTGTGTCCTTAATGAAATAGCAAAAGCAAAGGACACATTAGCCTTCACTTTAAAGTTTCCTAAAATTTGTCAGATCCTGACACACCTTAGAAAATCAAAAACCACACAAAGTTTTTTCTTTTGTCGGTTCGGTTCTGTTTTGGTTTGTTTTTTAAGAAATTGAATAAGGAGCCAGCCTAGTAATAAAGCTGACGCACAAAGACTTGCCATTTACAAAAAAAATACATATTCAAACAAAACCAGGTGGGAATCATTTTGCCTTTATCAATCTACCAAAGCACAAGTTTAAAATGCTGGAGTTTCCCCCCCGCCACCCTGGAGACAAATCACCTACGTCAGATGTCACATCCATAGAGATGCTGCGCCCTGGTCTAATTTCAGACAATTTGTTGCTGAACTTCGATGCAAGTCTTGACAAGCAGAGCCCAGCTCAGTTCAATATTACTTTTTAAAGTGTCTCTTTACCTAAATAGATTTACAAAATTAGATTTCGACAGCAAGGTATGTCCAACATGCTAGGAGGTGAGGTTTTTTACCTTTTTAGTGTCCCATCCTTGTTTAGAGAGGGTTTTGTCTGTCTCAGATGAGCTTTCCTCCATTCCAGGGACAGTCAACAATAAGACTAGAAAACAAAGCCAAAAATCAGTACATCCCAAGGTTAAAAAACTTGTTTCACGTGTTTCATGCGAGGTAACAGTCAAAAGGGCACGTAAGTGACTTGGCCAAAACTCCACTAACTTTCCACGAGATTTCGCTAAGCGCATAAGTCAGTTTTGAATACAGGGCTCCGTGTATGTCTTCACTGAAAAGTTAGTTCAAGCGCTTGGCCTACGCTGGGCATGCTCAGCTGGCGATTTGTGGAAAGGCACCGGAGAACTGTTAAACTCCAGCAATTTGAGGCTTGTGTCCTCGCAGCACGAGAAAATTACCACTCAAGTGAAAGGGGGAGGTAGCAAGCCCAAGTTTAAAGTACCAACCTTGGATGAGAAAAAAGGCAAGCCTGAGACTGGAGCAAGAACCCAAGTAGATATCCCTGTCAAGTACTTTTGAACATTTTTGGCCTAATCCAATTTATGCTGCTCAGGTAGAGATGGAGCATTGCACGCAGTCTCCACTTCAAAGCTGCCCACTGTTCCATCTGCTGTAGTTTACGTAAGCGATACATAACTCGCATATGAACCCACTGAAACAAAACCTGGGCTCTTCCCCTGGGACACAGGAAACCAAATGCATCTGTGCCAATACATATATGAGGTCAAAGTAGGAAACCGTTTCACCATACAGGTAGCAAAGGCACACTGTGCTGACATTCTTTCCGCTTGACTGATTTCCATTAACAGAAGCCTATCCAAGTAATGACACATTACACCGGGACAACAAACCCCTGAAAGGACCCATGCATTTCACAACCCAAATGGGTTCCCGGCACACAGAAGGGGCTGTGTGCCTGGCCTACTTACAGCATCAGAGCCCAAGCTGGAAAAGCACCGTAGACATCCTCAGCATCACGTACAAACTGTTACTCCTTTTCCATACGTTTTACTGCTCTCTGGTAACAGTGCAAGGAGGAGCCACAACGGGGAATACGGTGCAGGTACCTGACCAGTGAGTTCTCAAGTATTCAAGGGATAAAACTTTGTAACCGGTCTGTAAATCTGAACGGCACATTTTTGGGGGCCTTGAGTATCGTTTCTCACGCTGACAAGAGACGCAAGGGCACCAGTAATTGTGGGAGGTGCTTAGCAGTTGCTATTACTCGCCATTAGCTGTAACCCGCTATTTCTGAACATTTCTTCACGACGCTCCCGGAAGCGCGAGATAAAATCTTGCTCCTCTATACCTTACAGCTGCTGCTCGACAACATGCGCGCGGGTAGCTGACAACTGATTGTCTTGAGTAGAAAACGCAGTTTCCAAGCCACCCCTCAACACTTAACAAAAAGCCATGCTCACTGCACTGTTCCTGTGCTCCTCAACGCCCAGCCACGGAAAGATTTAGACTTGCAAAATAAGCAGCATTTGGAGTTAAGAACCTGCATATTTACCAGCGTTTACAATCATGTCATACTTCTCAAAACGAAAGTTGGATGTTTTGTGTTTTGGGAAGGAGCGCGGCTGGTTTTTTTAAAAAATGCCTAGATTAATTGACTGGAAAGAAAATGTGTATGATTTTAACATGTTAAATGCAGAATTAATTTGATTTGATTTTTTTGCCACTTGCTTAATACTTTGGGGGACTACCCAATCTGAAATGTCTGCCATATACCAATAATCAAGAACTACAAATTCAATTCAATACCCACAAGAAATCTTCTCAATTACAGCAATTTTCCTCAGCCGAGCTAATGGTACCCCGAGGTATTGCATCCTGGTTAAAACTCTCCGGAGTACAATTCCCTGCGAACAGCGGCTATGGGAAGCCTCTTTTAGCACCAACCCTATTACGCCTTTTGCTGGGTTCAGTCTAAAAGCCGTTGGGGAGGCACTTCTACCAGCACCAGGAGTGCTGGTAATTACTCGACTCCCACCACACATGAAAAATATTCAAATCTGCTGCAAGCCTCTTGCATTTTTTCCACCCATTTACCTCTTTTTTGCTGCATGTCCTGTGACCCTCCTGAAAAGGACTCCTGTTGAGCCGGGGTCATCGTACTCTGATGCAAGGCGGAATCAGAATTGGTCCTGTACAAAAGAAAGAAATCCATTACTTTTTCTAATGAACAATGCTCTGAGTCACAGGGGAATGTCACCCGATTCAGAAAACCTGCGCTTTGCTACTGTGAAATATTATGCCGAGATGATGCTGGGCAAAAATTTCTAATGAAGTAATCAAATAACTGCACAGAGCACCATTTATTGCAGGTTTAAAATAAGTGTTTCAGTGGAAGGAGTTTAACAGGAAGCAAAGACAAATTAATTGCTACGGTTTGAAAGCCATTTGGAAGGTACTGCTTTAATAATAAGCATTACTTTCCTAGTTTAGAACAATTTATCAACATTACGTATGTTATTTCAGGGCTTGTCTACGAAGAAGCTACTGCCCCATTTCATGGCGAAGGACACCAGCTTGCCCAGGAAAACAAAAAGAGTCTGTTTTATGGCCTGGATTAAACTGCAGGGGACCCAGCTGCCAGTCCGATGCCTAAACCATACCACTCACTTCTGCACGATGCAGCCTCCTCAGACAGGTGAGCAAAGAATACTCGAGGGGCAGGAGCAGGAACATGAGGAGTGGGAAGAGGTGACTCTCACTGCTTGTGACAGGAGACAAATCCTGCTTCTAACGTGGTAGGAAAAGTCTCAGACTCTCTAACTAAAAGCGAGGAGCATCTTACCCCTCCATAGACAGAAGCCTGGCAAGCTTTTCAGTCAAAGACCTGATCCACCTTAAGGTTTTTGCTTTGTTGCCTTTTGAATAGCATCTAAAAAATCCATACGGTTGCTAAAAACAAAGACCTGGAGTCAATACAAATCATGGTAATCCAGATTACTGAGAGCTGCCAATTACTATGGGGAAAAAATAAAGGCATATTTCTTCCACATCAAGAGACCGACATTGCATCCAAACCCTGGCCCAATACTAATACAGATAAAATGATGCCACTGACCTTCTCCAGCTTGTATCTGACGGAGGGGACAGATACACTGTTCCATACGGACAACTGTCCACGTGATTCAATTAGTTAAGGGCAGAAAACTAGGAACTTGTTTAAAAAACAGACCTATTTGAAACCTTTTTTTTATTTTACCAAGTAATAATTTCAGTTACCTTGTTAAAGCCAATATGCTCTCAACTGAGACAAGTGAAGAGCATTTCTTGTCGAGGACATGCCACTTTCAGGATGACATGCGAAACATAATATGCACGTGAATGGTGGCTTCACTGGAGATTCCTATTTAAAAGTTCAAGCCAGACAGCACAGAAGCAGAACCGCTTTACATGTATGGCACAACCCAAATGTAGTAGTACTCTCTCCCCACTTCTGCAGTCGAGTCTCCACTTCCTCCCATGCGGTCACACTTTCCTTTGCTTGGCACCCTGCTGCCTTGGGCTGAAAGCACGTTGCACCAAGTACTCCCCCTGCTCCCCTTCCTACACGCGGGTTGACAGGAGATTCCTATACAGGACATGAAATATGCAGCCTTGGTAAGCAGGGCCTCTTAATTTCATGCAATTTACATCTTCTGACTTTATTCCACCTACACACCTCTCCCTTTGCCACATGAACAGTAACATCTATTCCCTTCTTGCCTACGAGTCGTATTATAGCTTTCGCCTGATGGGAACCAGCTCACTGAAAAAAACCAAGGGCCCTCTTAACCAGAGAGCCAGCAGCAGCTTTGGGCCGCGTTTCCAGCAGCCGAGAGGCCTGCCTCTGCCCTCTTGACGGGGAGCTGTCCCTCGGCGCTCCCCCACTGCCTCATCTCCTTTAGCCCTATCATGCCAGGCTGGTATTGTCACATTTTAAAAGCTGGCCAACCTTTTAAGCAGTAAGCTAATTAAGTCTTACGGCTGGCAGGATGTTTATCAGATGCTAACCAGATATGAGTCAGCTTCCAATAAAAAAAAATAGTGATTAGATCCAATGAATCCTTCAGTCCTGGTCCTCTTCAGTTCTGGAAGATTCAGTCTTACCAGTGCTCCCATTCTGCACTTCTTTCATACTCTTCAGAGCATCGCAGTAACTAAATGTCTCAGCAAACTTCCCCCTGCTGCCAAACGCCACAGCTGGCTCAGCTCGGCGGGCCACACAGGCCCGCAAAGAGATTCTGATTTAGCCCACGGGCTGTAAGTTGCTGATCCCGGTTACAAAGTCCTATTGTCCCAGTTTACAGCTACAGAAACTGAGACGCAGCGGAAGCAAGAGGAGGATTTGTGAAAGATTAAGCATGTATAGGGCTAATGACACAATCCAACTATATTAGCTTGGAAAACAGCTTTGAAAGGGAAATGGTATTACCCTCCTGTGGTTAGGAAACATCTTCCCCACCAAGCAAGTCATTCTGCAGCTGTCCTATACTGGATCTGTAGCTTGTTCCTGTAAGACAGTTGACTGTGGGAGTGGACTGGACTTCTTGTGTGATCCTGTGTGGAAGTGTTTATGTGTCACAGTCACACTGTGAATCAGTGGCAAAACCAAAATTAACTCATGTACGCCTTTCTCTACAACGTGGGGGGTTGTTTTTTTCAAAGCTCATTGTAAAAACAGGCTTGCATGACATATTATTGATGCTGACAAAGGCATAAACCAAAGGATATCTGCCGCCCGTGTTTGTCCACAGACAGCGGGCGCCGGTGTGGTGACCCAAGGCGGTTTCTGTCACGGTACACTCTGTCCACCAGACCATGATGCCGAGTCGTTCTACTTGTATCCAATCCAGACGACTGAAAAGGGGTCTAAAGGAGACACAAAGTTATCAGAAGAAAAAGGCATGTAGAAACCACCTGCCCAGGGTCAACGTAACCCAGCCAGGCCCAATTCTGTGTGCACTACGAAGACTGGGGGGATTTCGATTTTAATAATAATCATCATCATAAACCTGACTGCTACGGACAGACTATCCCATGCAACTCTTTCCTTCAAATACAATTTTAACCAGTTAAAAGGATCACCTATGGAAACGTGCGCCCCCGGAAATGACCTGCCAAAACAGAGGTTAGCAACAGGGGGAGGCAGAGTCAGACCGCCGTTCCACCTGAATTAACAATATTTTTTTTCAGACTTCACGTCCCCAAACTTCTTTAAAGTATCAGAATTGAAAGCAACAGCGAGAGTAACCTTTGAGCCTTCGGAGAGTAACCTTTGAGCCTTCTGACCCCACCGGCGGCGGGTCGGTGCGTGCTTACGTTACCCCTGGCGTAGCATGCAGCATGCACCCAGAAGGAGCATGCCGACAAACAGATTAAATTCAACTAGGAAGGTAAAAGATGCAGGAAGGGAATGAATGCACAGTAATGCCTCGCGTTCACTTGACGCTCGGCAGGAACTCTGTTTCTCCAGGCCTTCTCTCACCTTGCTCCTCTCACCGTCTATTATCTTAAGGGGACACTGATGAAAAAACAAAACCAAACCAGCAAGGCATTTCCTTCCCCATGTTGCTAACAAAGATCAGTCAAACGTTAAAAAAAATTAAAATTGAACGTCATTTTCAAAAATCTCATTCAGGCCGGGCTGGAAACCCAGGCCGCTCAGGTTCCCTCCTCGGATCTCGTCAGAAGCACAGATCTGCGGGAGAGCTTTACTTATTGGCAGTGGATTTTGCGGAGCCTGAAGGTAGAGAGGGAGGACTGGCAAGCCATGCCCACTCTGCAACCAAGCGTGCCTCTACTACCCCATCCCTGCAGCGCGCAGCGCACAAGCGTGGAGGCAGAATGTTTGGCCTCTCCTCGTACTTCAATAGTTGTCCGTGGGCCACCTGGGAAAAGCTACACACTCCCCCACTTCTTGCCAATAGGAACAGCTTTGCTGACTCCCTCAGCTCCATCTGCTTGGAAATCCTAGATTTGCTCCTTCATTCAAGTCCTGCATGTAGCAAACATGCTGCCCTGTTTGCCAACCCACAAGGCCATCTGGCCCCTACACTCATTTATCTTTAAAAAACTGCCCAATCTAAACCATTTAGACATTTAAAAAGTCCTGCTCTTACAGTCTTAGCTTTATTTTTAAATGCCCTATTACTTGCCATATCCTCTTGGAAACGTCTTGCCCCAGGGATTTGACCCTTTTCTATTTGGCAAACATCACTCCTGTTCCCGGTATGTGCACACACCCTGCGCTAATAAAAGTAGCACCAAAGCACCTGTGCTGTTGATCCCCTTGCCCAGCACCGCTATTCTTTGTCTTCAGCAAGAAATTGTCCCGGTCTAAGAAAAGCGTATTTATAAAGTGCGGAGCCAGCACAGAGCAGCTGGGTTGTGCCTTTTCTCCATACAAATGGTAACTAGCTGTAATATCTGCCAGTTTCATTTCTTAACGGCACCCGTGGTTGCATAAGGATTTAAAATCCAATAGACTCTTCAAATGGTATTTCAAATGCACCTACCCACATCTCTGGCTACAACTACCAAACATATCCCATATGCATCTGTTAAAGGATCGGTGTCAGGAACAAGAAGGACACGCACAACAACCAGAGACCTCTTCATTGCACTCTCGCCTCCTCAGTCCGGCCACCCAAAAACCAATGCGAATCGGACTCCAGGGGATGAGTGCTGTGGAGGCCAACGGGAGCAGGAATGCCCCAAACCCAAATGGAAGCCAAGGCAGATATAATGTGTTCAGAGCACGAGCCACCACTCAAACTGGCATCGCCTGAACTCGGAGTGGGTTTGAGGTACGAACTCCCATGCGCTGCACGTCGTTCTCTCCACGTTACAGCGTTAATGACAGGATTTGGGGTGAGAGTTCATACAAAGCAGGTTCCCACCTGCTGACCAAGCAGAGATGTCATCTTGGCCCCTGCTGCTCTGCATAGGCAGCGGCAGACCAAGACCACCGAACCGCCAGCCTTTCCAAATGAGTATCCAAAAGGCAGAACAGCTCTGTTAACAGGCTCCACTGGGCTGGTTTTTGGCTTCTCCCAGCATCACCTCAGTCTTCAGGATTAAATCTTTGCCAATATGCCTTTGTTAAATTTCTTATCCCAGGAGGGCACCTGATAACTAAACCGAATATACTTATCTAGAACAATACATATACGCTTCTGTCTGTCCTTTGCAGAGGAAAAGAGCAGCGCTTAAACGGCCTCCCTCTACCCACAGTGGGTTCATGTCCACTGACACAAACTGATGAGAGATCAGAGCCCGGCGGAAAACCCTGAGACAATCCAATGAAAAAGTGCTTAAGACAATTGCGTTTTCTCAGATAGGCAGGGGGAAAGAAAGCGCAGAGCTTCAAGTGGCAGTGTCCCTTTAAAATGTATCAAGACATTCACTGACTTCCGAGATAAAGACAAGCAAGATGAAGGAGGAGGAAAGCAACAGAAGTGGCACCTATCCGCATCCATCTCAAAGCCCCCTGGTGACAAGCAGCGTTTGCTAACCACCCTTCTTCTCCCCCTCAGGGTTGGCATGCAAGCTAAGTGCACATGCTCATAGACCACTTTAAACCACAGGCCAAGACAGAGCCAGAGAGCCATCGTCTTTCATCAGACCATTTACTCCAGAACCCAGAAGGAATTAAAACGACAGATCATGGCAAGTCCAGCACCAGAGTCTGTCCAGGACTCAATACGCACGTTTCACACGGCGATGCATGAAGCAGCTCATATTTATTTGACAGACCATAGCTCCTCCCTTGGAGCTGTGATGGCGCATCAAATGAATACCGCACGTAGGGTCAACACGTGTGCCAAAATACGTATCTACCTGGGTAAACACCACCCCAGTGCTAAATACGTATTTGTACAAGCCTAAAAGCTTGTTTACCGAAGAGACAGGAACTGCTCCAAAGGCTTCTGCCAGAGCTCCGCTGGGCTGTAAATGCAAAGAACCGAGACGCTCAGATCGCCACCCCTCCGACTGCAGAGGCCGCCGCGCCGTGCCTTGCCGTGCCGCGCGGGTTGCATCGGGTCAACACCGTGCACAACACACTGCTTGACAGGTTTATTACCTTGTAGCTTCAAATGCAGGAATCTTATAAATGCCAGAGACTAGAAACGTTGTAGCGTTGATATAAAACAACAACATATTTTAACTTCGTCGTTTGTAGGAGAGGTGAGTCACTCTGGACCCTTATGTTTCAAACAGGAACCTTTCCATTTTCGGGAAGAATGGGCAAGTGCAACAGGCACCATCTCCCAGAGATTAACTTGTTATAGTCATCTGTTGAATTCATTTGTAATCTTGCAACGTGTCCAGTATTTCAGTTCCAACTAAATCTTGATAATGGTAGCAATGGCCAGCAAGTGTAATTACTAATAAACTGCTATTTTGCTTAAAACGGATAGTCATTATGGCCTTCATTCATGCAAATGGCAACTACAAAATATGTAGAGCACGGAGGCACCAGCTGCCTGGGGAGGTGCGTTAAAGACTCTTTGCAGCATTGCAGTGCCTGCATCACATTCCCTAACGCCAGCTAGAATAAAGTAATGCTTTACTGCTGCCTGAGATTCACACTCCAGGAATTCCCATTAACACAGTTGTCTATATACATCTAAAATGTATAACTAAGGATAGTTAATGACAATAACCTCTCTTTATTAGGCTGGTTTTCATCAGAGAACCGCAAACTACAAAAACTAATTTTCACAAAACCCTGGGGAGGCAGAACGGTAACAGCAGTGCTGGGGAAGATGAAACAGCGAGTTCTGAATCACTGCCCATGATCACAAAGTCAGCTGGAGACCCCAAAAGGCACTAGGAGCCTAACCACCAGTGGAGCTCAACCTCTCTAGACTCAAGGCACCTTCCATAACTCTTCTGAATTTCGCAGCACCCTATTTCAAAAACAAACTTACTGCGGTGAGTTTTTTGACTACAGAAAAAGAGCAGTTCTTCTGTCGCAAAGAACTCAGAAAGCCCGCAACAGGTCAGAAAGTGTTTGATGCACTGGATTCTTACTTGAAAACTCTGCGTTTATCTTGTGAATCACGTGTGGGTGCTTGCACGCCTAACAATGCTAATATTATATATGTCACTTGTATAAGGATCGTGGGCAACCCCAGTTGAGAATCACTGCCCTATTCTGGCCACTATAGAATTTTTCCTCTATAAACATGCTTATGGATAGCAGACAAGCAAAAGGGGGAAAAAAATGACATTTTCTGCCCATTTCACAGTGAGTAACTTTTATAAGATGGGTGACATGACACTGTGAGGCGTTAGAAATGTGTCTGGTACAAATCACTTTTAATGAAAAGTGCATATTTGCCATATATTGGAGGCATCCCAAGTACATGTTTTGTTAAAGAAGTTTAACAGATCTAATTTTTTGTAATTAATGAAAAACTTTGATGGGAGATTAAGTGTTGAAAGCTCAAACGCAACAGGGTAAGAATCAAAACAGATGAGTTCAGCTCCATCATCCACAACGAATATAAGAACAAGGACTGATGCAACACAGAACGCAGCACCTCCTCGTCCCAGCTGGGCCAAGTCTTTCACTGGGTCCTAGTCTGTGGTCCTGTTCCCAATCCTCAAGATCCATCAATAGATTAAAACTAGCTACGCCTGCCAACATCAGGAGCATGCCAACCTCCGTCGCCCACCAAGAAAGCTGAGGTCTATACAGTGCCACGGCCCAAGATGAGACGCACAAGAGCTGACATAAGTGCCTTCAGTCACAGGGATACCGGCTGTGAAACTAACTTCTGTATGAGCCCACGCCTGACTGCGTTCACCATTTCAGCTACATGTGAAGACCCTCTGCTCTAAGCAAGCTGCCCCCTCTTCACCAGGTGAGGTGCTATGGAAGGCAAGGAAGAGACGCATGCATCCGTAAGATTTTCTGCAGCTCAGCCAGAAGTTTCTATTCCAGAAAAGGCAGAAGAGCAGAAAGTCCCTTAAGACCCTCGCAAGCACTTGGGCACTATGGTGTTTGCTGGCATGAAAAATCCTAAAACAGAAAGGAGACAAGCAACCTAGAAGTGGAACTTAAATGGGGACTTCAACTCTTGATTTCAGTAATATCAGCACTAACTAATAAAATGGGAAAAAATTAAGTCATAGGATTGCCTTGGCAGTGTCCGTTTGATGCAAGCTAAACAGACTTGCAAGCCAGAAATAATTGTAAAAAGCGGCCAGAGTCAGGCATCAGGAGAAAAGAATCTCCTAGATATCGGAGTCATGATAAAAATAGGCTCATGCACGCCGCAAAACCTCGACAGTAGCCAGACAAAAGAATGGAGCCTAGAACTTAGTCAAAGGACATCCTATTAAGACATTTCACTCCCTCAAAAAGTGCCACACAGCATTCATGTGATAACGGCCTGCTCCCCAAGCCTGCCACCACCAACTTTTTCTGCGTTACCTCGTGTACAGCTGGGACACAAGTTGTAGGGGGATGGTTTGGAGGGTTGCGTCGGGAAGCTCCATGTGCTTGGAGAGTTTCACAATAGCTCCAAGCACATGCTGCACCTCATGGCTGCGAGCAGCAGCACAGAGCACAGGGTGCTTCTAAATAAAGATCTACATTCTTGCAAATGGAGCCCCTTTATTACTGCACAGAGCTCTGGGCATGAAGCACCGTGACCTGCTTTGTTTCCCTTTTGCTTTTGTGGGCAAGTGTCATATTCGATATCTGGCCCTTATGACCAAGGCCACGTGCACTCATTAGTAAAGCTGTCACTTTGACAGCCACTGCTTTGAGTTTGGCACCCACCAGAAGACCTCTACAACTGCGGCAGCAGAATTATAAACCAATGTTGGTAACACAAGATTTACCATACTAGAACTACCTGCTTTTTATACTATAAAATGATATATTTCAAGCATTTAGCTTTAATACAGGTATGCTGATGCGACAAGGTTATGTTTCTATGTTCACAACATGTTACAAGCAGTCTCCAGTAGAAAGAAGTTACAGCCTTGATTTTAAACTCACCTGGAAGGGCAGGTCCATGGCACTGTTCCCAATCTGATTCACATTTGGCAGTGACCCTCCATAGTACTGGCCACGAGACTGTCCCAACTGCAAATACTGTGTTTTCTGCAGCTGTAGCTATAAAAACAAAAAGGGAGAGACAATATTACGGCATTTTTAAAGAGTTAAAATGTACTCCGCTGTGCTCAGGCACTTACTACCCAGAACATCTTCCTCCTCAAAGCAGCATGGAATAGGAACACTGGCCCCAGGGCACAAAACAGAGTTAATTGTCTAGGATGGACAAGATGAAAGGGGGTAGCTTGACAACTCTGTGCTGATAAATGACAGAAAAACAAATCAGCTCTTCAGTCACTGATCACACTCGGGTTTACATCAGCAGCTCATAAGGAACCATAAAGCATTGATCTCAGCAGCTATATTCAAGGACCAGAACTTAAAACCTTGTATCAATGCCATGTTTGACCACACAAATGCCAAAAATGCAATCAAAAAGCTCAGTCACATAATACATACAAAGTCATCCTCATGGAGAAGTATAAGCATTTAACCAAACTTGCAAAGCTTCCAGCATCTGCTCTTAAACAAACCGACTCTGTCCAAGTTGTTTTTTGCTATGTAGGAAATCCTCTTACTGTGAAGGAGCCAGTTTCTTAACCCTGGGAACGGCCCATTAGAAAGCTGCAGAACAATTGAAATTTTACATTCTGGGCACGAAAATGAATTCCTCACAATAACAGACTTGTATGAGTGTCAAAAACATGGCAAACAGCACGGTTTAAAAGGATGCAGGAAAACCTTATTTTAAAGAGACTTTTTCAAATGGTGTAATCTCATTTTTATTAGCAGGTTCTTCCCATATGTTCAATTTGAGATAATTTTTGAGAAGGCAAAAAAAAAAGAAGAAGAATATTTTGTACACTGAATTGAATTTCAATTTATTTTCATTGTCATCTTGTTCTTTCTTAAAAACAGCATTGTCCCTAACCAGTTTAAATTAATGGAACCCTTCTGCCTTTTAATTTTTAAGATCCTTCCCCTCTTTACAAGAACTCGTCTCTAAATAATATTTAGCAAGTTACTAATGCCAACATTTTCAGTCATTTCTGGTTGACCTCTGGCCTGCTTTTGCAAAACAAACTCATATTTTAATGTCAGACTGTCCCCAAGTCCCAATTCCAAACTGAAGACGTACAGCCTGGAATCGTTTAAATACTCAGGGAAGAGCTGTTTACCCCACATCCCAATGAACGGCAATTAAGATGATCTAACCAGGACACCAGTCACATAATATTCCCTCCTCTCACTGTGTACCTATATTTTAGGGTACATTGCTCCTTGTTGTTGGCCTAATGACTGGTTTTATATTCTGAGAAGCAAGAAAGACATTCCTGGACTGGTAAGAATCAGTTGTTTAAAGTCTAAATATTCAATTCTTGGACTAGATGCAGTTTTGGTTGCTAAGGCACTATAGTGTGTACATCAACAAATCTGTCTCAGTTTCATTCAAACCTCTCAAAACCGTTCTCTTGGAACGTCAGAATTTTGAAGGACGTGGTTTGGAAACGCCATAAAAATCTGGCACCCCAAAGCAGGATATTTCCTCCCCCCCTCTTTAAAATGTCTTTACGTTACAGAAAGGCTAGAATGGGACCAGTGGCCTTGATTTTAAAGGTCTACAGAAGAGACCAGGCAGTTGACTGAAAACATCAAATCAAAACCAGGAATTTGTTTCCACTTGTAAGTGGAAAAGCATTCACCACAAAAGGACAATTCCTAGACAAACTAGTAACAACACGGTCATGGCTTCTGAGCTTATTTATTTGAAGATAAATAAATTGCCAGCACAATAATGACAGCAAAGAAGGCAGAAAGAGGCGCTGGCTCGCTGGTGAAATGCCCAGGACTCTAGAGAGTGCTCCCAAGCCCCAATTTCAAAACGCAGAGTTGGGTCTCACAAGGAAAAGGCACGGTCATACCAATACACGCACAACTGTATCGGGGGGGCGGGGGAGGGGGGGGTGTTATCTGCCTGTCCCTTAATAGCACACACTCTCCGAGAGGAGACAGCTCGTTCCAAACCCCAGTCGACCAGGGTTGCGTAAATGTTATTTCCTTGAACAAAAACCAACCTGACAAATGCAAAGAATTTTCTATTGCGGATCCTTTACTCTCACATGCAGAATCGTTCGGTCAGAGACACAAGAAGTACAACAAGAGCGTAACGACTGGGAACCAAGGGGTCTCTGCTTCCAGCTCCTTAAGAGTGAAGCGTGAACCCCGGAGCGGCAAAGACCGAGTGTTTGCAGACTGCGATGTCAAGATCAAGAGGGTCTAAAAGATCCACTAACGAGAAGAAACAAGAGGATCGGCATGATCTTGTGGCAAGCGATTACAATACTGGCTTCTCAGTTACAAATATTAGAGATGCCCTCTGTACTAGTGGCGCCTTAACCAGTCAGGGAAATAAATACATTCATTCCTTCAAACCACTGGTTTGCAGCACAAACCAGAGCGAAACTCGGGCTGTTCTTCATCTGCTCTGTACCTATATAAAAAGGAGACGAGCATGGGATTCCAGCCAAATACTGCAAAAATTAAAGAATGAAACAGCCGATGGCCTGCTATAAAAGACCTGATCTTAAAAATTCTGCATGGGTTTTGCTTTGAATTCTTCATTAAATTTGGGGTACATCCCACGATTTTTATAGGAGACAGGGAGTGACCGCTCTGTCATTCCCACACAGCTTTCTGTGGAAGGAAGCTGCAGTATGGTAGAGGAATTTGCTTTACTCAAAAGTGAAACCCTTCTTCCATTATTCCCGGGGTATCATTACCTTGGATACTACAGCAGTACCCAAAATGAGCTTCCTAGAAGACTGTGATTTACCAATGCTACTTTGAACAAACATTGTTGGAGAGTCACGCAAAATAATTCTTGAATTCTCACTGCTTATTATTGCTCTTAAGCATTAGTAATACTCCAAAATGCACTTTTCACTTATTATGATTCACATTTTCCCTCAGCCTCTGCCATTTTAAACAACCATATAATAATAAGATACCTGCAACAACAGCTGTTCTTACCCAAAGGTTAGGAGAGCACAAAGCTGCCCAAATACCTCACCGCCGCTCACTTATACTACAAAAGCAACAATTTGAAACCACTGGGAAATGTGTGACCCACTGTCATTCCCAATATGACCTGCAGCATAAATTAAATAAATAAGTACGCCTCATCTAGGCACTTCCTGAAGTTACTTGGCGTTACCTAATCCATCAATCATCTGAGAGATGACTGACATTTAAAAGTGAGTAGTACTTTTAGGGTCCAAACATTTGGTTGGGATTTCAAGAAAATATAGCTTAAGGCTTCTAGGACAAAGGCCAGGGGAAAAAAAAAAGATATGCAAGTTCCACAATGATGCTGTGTTAGTGATTTCAGTTGAGGACTAGCCCAAATGGGGATACTTCTCCTCCGCGGATAAGAGGCAAGTCAGATGAGACTAGACACGAACAAATACTTCCTCTCTTCCTATGCAGATGACGTCAGTAGGGTCTGGGCTTGTTCAATAAAGTGCACAACGTAAATTGAAGGTGTAACCCCAGCGATTAAAGAAAGAAAGTTGGATTCCTGAAAATACTCTAATCACCCCTCAAGAAAAATCGGTCTCTGAACAGTTAGATGAATCTCAAATCATTTCATAATTCCCACGGCAACCCTGCAGCCTGAGATTCAGCTAAACTACGGACAGCTTTTGTTATTCAAGTTCAAATAAAAAGAATGATGTGGGGTTCTCCAGATATATTAATTTCTCGTTTCAGCAGACCTTTCTGAATTGACAGTGTAAATTCTCCATTGCTATGTTATGTATCCACGGTCAGTTCTGCTTTAAAAAAAAAAGTAGACTATACTAGCTATTCCCTGACAAAGTCAGCATGTGCACATACTATTTCCCAAATGATACTTCATAACTGCCTCTGCAGTTCCCCTCCCAACAGCACTTCTTTTACGCCAATTCGAGAAATACTTTCCAAATAAAAAGCTCAATTTAGAACTATTTAATCTTTAAAAGATAAATGGTTTTAGAAATCATAGAAAAATAAGGGGGGGAAGGGACCTCAGGAAGTCATCTAGTCCAACCGCCTGCTCAAAGCAGGGCCGTGCAACTGCAGTGCTTTACAACCCTCCTAGCGTTGGCTCACATCCCAATAGCTTATTGCCCACCGTCACCCCCAGGTCCTTGCGTGCAGAGCTGCTGCCCAGCCAGGCCGTCCCCAGCTTGCACCGGTGCCTGGGATCATTCTGTACTAAGGGCAGGACTTTGCACTTGACATTACTGAACCTCATCAGATTTTTTTTGGTCCAATCCTACAATTTGCCGAGGCCTCTCTGAACTTCCTGATTTCACCCCCGCAGGCCTGAGCAATGCTCTTATACTCCTCCCTAATTGTCTGTCCAAGTTTCCGCTTCTTGTCAGCTTCCCTTTTTGCCTTTTAGCTCACTGAACAGTTCCTTGCTAAGCCAAGCCAAGCCAGGCTTCTGCCGTATTTGCTACTCTTCCTGCATGTCGGGATGGTTCGTTCCTGTGTCCTGAGTAAGGTTTCTTTAAAATACAACCAGCTGTGCTAGACTCCTCTCCCCCTCAGACTGGTCTCCCAGGGGATCTTGCCCATCAGTGCCCTGAGGGAGTCAACGTCTGCTTTTCTGAAGCCCAGGGTCCTTACTCCACTGTTCTCCTTCTTTCCCTTCCTCAGGATCAAGATCAATCCTCCTGTGGTCACTGCTGCCCAAGTTGCCATCCACTACTAAGTTCCCCACCAAGTCTTCCCTGCTTGTGAGCAGCAGGTCAAGAACAGCATGGCCCCTAGTCGGCTGCACCAGCACTTGCACCAGGATGTTGTCCTCAACACGCTCCGAAAGCGTCCTGCATTGCCTGCACGCTGCTGTGTTGCCCTCCCGGCAGATATCTGGGTGGCTGAAATCCCCGATGAGAACCAGGGCCTGTGACCAGGAAACTGCCGCTGGCTGCTTTGCATCAAGCACTTTCATATCACAGATGAAATGCTCCCCAAATGAAAATGACACGCCCCTATCAATTTGCTTTTGAACTTCTGAAAAAACCCACGTTTAAAACGATAAATAATAGATAGACTCCATTTCTAAAAAGCCATAGAAATGATGCAAACAAGAACTTCCTGTGTACCGGTTTTCACTGTGAAGGCAATGCTAGCCTGTTACACAGCAATTTGGAACTTGCAGGCAATTAAGATGCAACAAATTATTTTCCTAACACACCCCAGCATGAATTGAGAATAATTCCAAAAGGAGTAAAGACTGTGGACAACACTCAACCGTAATCAAATGGCATGTTTTAACAGCAAACTAAACTGTTATGAAACCCAATAAAACTAGGCCTGCCTTATATAGATCCAAACACTTGATTCTGACAAAACCAGTATCAGAAAAAGGGTGGGGTGTCCTTTTGATAAGAACAGAGATACGCACGCGTCTCATGAATCTGATGAACACAGGAAGCAACAGCTGAAGATAAATGCTCAACTGCAGTTTCCATACCAAGTTTTACATACAAATTCAAACTGAGGCAATCAAGAATCAGTTGCACCTTCAGACTAAACACAAAACAAATTAAATGAAGATTTGATCCATTTTGTAATTAAAACAGAGAGCGGTAAAGATATTAAAGGTCTAGATGCAAACACGGTCCCACTACAGAGAGTCTTCTTGCTCTTTGACTGTATAAAACTTTAAGAAACGGATGTGATTTCATGGAGCAGTCTCCAGATCAGACACATTACATCGTCGCAGGAACAGCAGCTCCTGAATGAATGCCTGGAAGCCAGGAACAGCCACCTACAAGAACCTACCCTTGCTTAAAATTTCTGAGTTGGCCGGGACTCATTTGGCACCCACATTTACTACATAATAGCTGCTCGGTGGGGACTGAGGTAATGGTCGAAGCTTGGTGCCCTGTGGACACATCCAAAAAGAACCGCCATCACCATGAGAAGTAAGGCGTCCCAGTGAGGTGGTCATGGATAACCAAAAGTAAAATCCCTTCTCATCCCGAGCGACGGGCCCTCCTGGCAGTGGGAGAAAGGCTTGCCAACTGCAGTACACACATTATGTGTGACCTGTGAACAAAGGAAGTCAGCTTTCAAGGCTGTCCACACAGCACCTTTCTCCGGTGATAAATTACCATATTTTATTGCATGCAACATGCACCTCTTTCCCAACTGCTGGAGACTGGCATTCATATTATACGTGAGAAATACAGCAAGAGCAGGTTCTGTCCCTTAGAGCTGAAACAGTAAATCTGCAGCAATCCCCCCGGGGCAGAACAACCCGCGGGCCAGGCTCCCCACCTACTGCTCCTCAGTTATTTACTAGAAGGAATTTGTTTCCCTTTATTCTAGCTTTCAAAAACAAGGTGTGTATTACACTCCAGGGTGTGTGGTGTGCGACAACATACGGTAAATACAAATTAAAACCAAAACCCACACAAAACTGACGGTCGGTCTCAGGTGCTTTGTGGAAAGATTCTCCCGAACTGAACAAGACTTACCTGTCCACAATTCCCATGAAGAAAAGCAAGGCAAATAAAGTTTTAAAAGGAAAGGTCAGCAGTTAGCAAATTAGAGGTGCACATGTAACGGTTCAGACTCATTGACAGTACAGCCTTCAGCTAAAAACTTCATAATTAGCCAGCCAACTCTGAAATAAAAGGAAATCTATTTATGTCATCAAAAATTACAGTGCCTTATTTCTTTTGCCTGCATTAAACTTCCCAAATCTATCCAAAAATTAGCCACTCACAAAAAGCACACTTTAAGCTACCACAGAATAACCCTTTTTGTTAAAGCTTCCGAAACACATTTTGCAATTTGAAAAAATGGTGTATGCTCTCGTGATTAATCTTTCAAGATAACACACACCCACACCAGGGATTCTCTAGCTGCCGAACACAACCTTCCCCACCACTGACCTAAAATGTCCGTTTGATTTGTGAATCCCTCTTTTTCTTTTAAACAATCACAGAAGTGTTTATGAAACTGCGAGTAAGTCTCTATCCAGGCAATCACTACGCCCCCTCCCAAAAAGAACAGAACAGCTCTCCACACATTTATCAACTGTGCACTAGGTACACTTAGATATTTTCTCCAAAATCAGAATGTAATGATTTCGGAAAGAGTATCAATAAAATGGGAAATGCCGTTAGGACTGATAATCTCTCTTCAAGAACGAACTTTCATTGTGTTCACTTCTAAAACTATTATTTAACCATCCATTTGGATCTTTGTTCCTGCTACGGTCCGAAGAATCAGGCTTCTAAGAACTTTTCCTAACATGGCCTCGATGTTTTCTGGTACCATGAGACGTAACAGAGTTGGATGCTCTGAAATCTAACCTAAAGGGTGGGGTACTATAGCCCTAGGGTTTATTTTTCCCACCCACCAGGAAATACTTTGGATTAGAGAGCGACTCGTATCATATGTGCATTCTGGTGGGTGTAGGATCACATGAAAGAGGAAGTATTAATGGTGCTGCTTGGTTTGGTCATCTGACTTTTCTGTCATTTTGAAGTTAAAACTAAAGGGCTAAAATTGCATAGTGACACCTGCTTCTCACTTACCCACATGTTCAGCTACCAGATACAGTGCGTAGGTGGATTTTGATCAGTACATTCCAAAACTGAAGCTCTATTAATGGTTCGGAGTTAATTGTCAAAATCCTTTTAATACTGCCCTTATTCACTGCCTTTCTCCATCAAATGCACACACAATGCTGTGCTAGAAGAACGCGACTGATTCTGTAAATCTCAATAATTCACAAGTTAGGAAATGCTAAATTAAGGCTGCGTGTGCAACTTATTCAGCTCTCTTGTGTTACCGCAACAGGACAGACCTTTATTATTATTTCCATGGGACTCCTGCCTCGCCAAGGGTATTGAATGAACAGTGCTGCGCAGCTGGTAATGATCTGGCTTTATCCTAACTGTTTAAAGTGCAGGCCCTATTCTGAATACAACATTTCCTCATGGGCTTTTCTGCGACACTTGTTGTTCTGCCACCTGGAACTGTCCCCATATGCTGCTTCCTGTTTGCAACCCCCTAGGGAGGTGATTATACCCATTTCACAGATGGGGAGCTCAGGGACAGAAGGCAAGACCCAGAGAGCCACTGTAGGCACCTAGGTCCCCAAAAAGTGATCCAGAACCCACTGAGTACCTCAGTTCAAACACCAACAGTATTTTGCACTACAGAGTTCCCTAGCTGCCTAAGCATAGGCTTCTGTGCAGCTGCAGAAGTGCCCTGGTCTGAGCACAAGGCAACTAATGCTATCCAGATTCAAGCCAGAGAATTGCACAAACTCTGGGCCTCTCCAAGGGCTTAGAGACTATCTGGCAGGTGGGCTCAGAACATGACTCAGTGGATCTAGCCTTGCGTGCAGCACCCGTGGTTGCCTTAATTCAGACTTCTGGCTGACAGAGGTAGCAGTGCTCACCTCCTAAAATACTAGCCACACAGAACATTGCCCCAAGGAGAGGGAGTGCTAGCTTCTAGGCCCTTCTGGGTCTGAATGCCCTCAGTCTGAGATCTTCCACTTCCCATGATGGGTCCATATACTCCCTTGGTTACAGATCAGAGGTCGGCAAAAGGGAGCTCGACTATCTCAATGCCACTGAGCAAGGAGGGAAGAGGAAAAAAGAGGTCTGGTTCTGGTCTATGCTTCCAGGATCATGTATATATTTTACATTACTGAAAACGTACACAGGTTGGCTGAAATATCTTTAAGTTGCTACCAATGGGGCTCAGCTCTCTCCTGTTCTGTGTATACCAGTGTCTCCTGCCTTCTGACATAACGGACCATATAAAGGGTGAGAAATGTCAGGGTTTGTACATACCTAGATTTTTTTTCATGCACTCTCAAGCCACCATTGGACGCAAGGTTTAATAGGGTTTCACTGTAACACATTTCCCTTCGTAAATAATCTGGTATCCTTGAACACAAGGGAACTCAGAGTGGCCTCATATTCACCCTAACATCTGTTGTTGTGGACAAGAATTAAAAGACACGTGAAACAATAACATCATTCAAGGCCAATAATCATTTATGGAGCTTAATATGCAAGTATTAACCTGTTCTCCTAACCATTATCCTGAGAAACGATTATGTTGCCTAAGGATATTTAGCCCAACAAGGTGTAAAATACCCCGAGTCAAATAATACCGAAAGGATACTCTTCCATTACCAACAGCTTCTAATAACAGATGGTGATGAAGATTGCAGGAACTCTAAGGAGATTCCTTGATCTTTATGGCATGTGTCCTGCACTTGGGTCTATGCACAGTTTGGAAATGGGTATGCATTCCCAGCTTCTCAAAGGATTATCCAAGAGAAAGAGATTGCACTGCAGAATCTGTCAAAGAAAACAAAAGGAAAATTCTCCCCTCTACCTATCTGCTGTCATGATCACAAAGCAACTCCAACAAGCCACGATTTCTAAAATCATCTCTGGGCTGCAGTTCCTGATGCTGATGTGACAGCAGCACTGGATCAAAATTTACAGCTGTTCCTTCAAAAGGAAGTGAAAGCCTGAGGAGCAATATCATGGGCTACAACCACATAAAAAAGGTGGGTGGAAAAACCACAAAAGTTCCCCTAGTTGCATCTGCCAATGACCTTAACCTGGCCTGTGATCCCATTAGTATTCCTGACACCACTAACAACAGAGCCAAAGCAGGAAACCAAATATCTACCTGAGACCAAGTGAAGATCACCACAAGACATGCACATATATGAGCTGTGCTAAATTGTAACCCCAGCTTTTAGAATTGCTGCAGCAGCATTTTCCAAGCTCCTCCTACTGTTGCCACTCAAGTCACTCACCTTCATTTGTTCAATAATTATAAATGTTTAACCTTTTCAGGCTGCCTTACCAGTTCTAATATCAGTGAATGAAAATCCCCCTCCATGTATATAGTCAATGAGAAAACATGAATCTGTGTTACTCTGGGGGCAAAACCTATCCACTGCAACACACCAGAAGTGGCCAGCCAAAGACAAAAATAAGCAACAATTTTGTTTTTGCCACCTAGCTAATATTTGAGAAAAGCAACAGAGCAGGGTGGCTGCTGGAGCTCAGCTTCCCCACATAAGATCCCAAGCCTACAACTGGCTTTATATGGGGCATATTGCTGCATTCATGCACAGCTCTGTTGACTTAATAGGACTCCACACAGGTTCAAAAGTCCATTCATGTGCTTTCAAATGCAATACTGGAACCAAGAGTCTTCCCAATGCACTACAGACTCCAAGCTATACAACTTCTTAAATCCTTTTGCAAAAGAATTGTTGCAGGACCTGACATTATGCACAAAGACGTCTGTCCTAGGACGTGAGCTCATCAGTTGGAACCAACTGAGAAAAAAATTCTGACATGTACCAACTAATCACAGGAGAACGAGGCCACCAAACTGCTATAGTACGAAAGGCAAATGCTGCCTATTTAGCAAAATATGAAGGTTTTTAACACACGTAAAAGGTACTGGTGAAACTCCATCCAGAATGATGTATGCAATTCCAATCTCCCAGGTTTAAGAAAAATTAAATCAGCTTGGAACATGTGCCTAGAAGGACCATGAGGATAACCAGGCTAGACAGCTGCTCATATAAGGAGACACTAGGTGTGCTTGGTTTTACTGAGTCTAGGAAAATCAAGCTTGAGAGGGGATGTGATTGCTATCTATAAATGCAATGGGAATGTAAACACCAAGGAGAGATGAGATATTTAAGCTAAGGGATAATATCAGTCTCAGTTGCTCTCTGTTAACTGCAAGGGCTCAAGTGGACTTAGAAGAAAACCTAGAGGTCACGGAAGACCAGATAAAAGCCACCCAGATAGGAAATGTGCATTGCCTGGAAAGATGGTGCTTTGAAGATAAATGGACTAGACAGGAACTTATTAGGTCATCGGATATCTGTGACTGAACAACAAACATTTTTGCTACATAAAAGCTCCCCTCACACTTCAGCTTCTATCCACAGGACCATTTAAACTCTTTATTTTTTGTAGCCGACGTGGTTACAGAGCAAGGCGGGGCAAGTGAATTAATTTAGCCTCCCAGCTTGCAAAGTCTGTGAATCACTTACCCTTTTTCTGGGAATTTCAACCTAAGGAGCCTGGCCTCAATGTCAGAACTAGTGAATTCTCAGTGCCAAGGCTACGGACCAGGTGAGAAGGCATTATGCAAACCTACTAGCTGACCTGACCCTGTCCCAAGCACCCACACACAGTTCAGCAAAAAAAGGGCATCAACTGCAAACAAACTTTCACCGATTCACTTCTGAAGCACTCAGAACTATCAATTATAATGCTATTTTACTAAAAATCAGTGCAGCCCATGTAGAAGCCTCCCCACCCCATAAGAGATGAGGCATTTATTGATCAACAAAGCTTAGTCAGTTACTAATCATTCATCTGTCCGCCGGCCAACTAGCTGTCTTAACGTGGTGAGGTGTTCACTGCACACTTACCCTTCCAACGCAGCATACTATTACTCATTCATGAGTATACAGTGTTTTCTGCCTTCTTAATGAACAGAGTATTTGAGACCTCAACTCATTTCACTGGATCATTTTGTTCTCTCATGCTTTATCTACAAATTTCATGACACTTCTAGGTTCTCCTTCACGACCTGAAAACAAAACCCCAAGATGCGCTGGGTTATTAGGTTATAACTGTCTTGTGAGTAAAGCAAAGTTATATAAATGACATGAAGGTACAAGATCAGCTTTGCAACAGATGCTGCTGCTGCACAAAACTGCACTTCTTATTTGGGTGAGACAACAATTACACATTATGAAAAAGAAATGATACATCACCAAATGTTTGTATGACATTTTAGACAAAATTCCTTATTATGAATAGACATATGAAAACAACTTGGACAAACCAGGAAAAAAGGATGGGTGGGAGAGAATTTAAAAGAAACTTGGTCACTTCTTACGTATTTGCCAAGCATAGGGTCTTCCAGAAAATGAACGTGCATAACCAACTTGAGTTCATAAAGAATAGATAACATATCTTGCAGCCTTTGAAACAAAAAATGCACCAATTTAATTAACAGACTGTTTTTCTCTGTTTAAATACACTTTGCTATTTCTAGCGAACAAAAGTTTACAGTTTAAAACCCAGCAGTCACAACTGAGTAACAAGTAAAAACAGGATACAGCACAACTACAGCCTTAAAATAGGGACTATTCTTCAGAGTTCTGCTCCATCGCTGGGCATGGAGCCAAGCTGCACTACAATTTAAACCAAACCTGATTTGTGCTGCTTTTAAAAAACAAATCTGATCCCTAGCCAGTTCTGCAAACTTCACCCTTTGTTTCTGAAAGGTATCCAGACAAAAGAGACTAAATCCTGCCAATAATTAAACGCAAACCCTCACACTGGACTCAGACTTGAAACGTACTGGTTATTTGATAACGAACAACCATCTTCCTGCCCTTAACGTTTGAAGTCTTAGGATAGAGAGGCATCTTTAGCCAATTCTGAACAAATACCTCTTGAAAGACCTGCTTGCTGATGGGCATTTCAGAGAAGGATGTCTCTGCTCTTTGCACCGTGGCCTACACCTCAAAAACGGAAGTGCCTCAAAAGAGCCAAAACAAAAGCAGAGATGCCCTCATTAAGCACGGTAAAAATAGCTTTTAATGTTCCAATTGTTATTTTTAGCTACAGAATGAATATTCAGTTATGTAACCCTACATTTCATAAATCAAAAGACAAACAGGGCATATTTACGCTCTCTGAAGTGTTCTGCTTCTAAGGGCACATGGCTGCACGCTGCCAGGTAGCTGGGAGCCTGCCTAGTGTGATTCATCTGCTAAAGTGTTATTATTACAAAATAAATAAATGATTCAGTCCCTGTGGAGTCTTGTGCTGGTTCCCACATAGGAGAAGGTTGTTTAACCATGGCACTGCTAGCAAATTAACACTTCACCAATGATGTCACAACCCTTGCGGCACGCCGGTCAGTCCCTCCGACAGCATCTATTGCTCCAGTTGGTCCTGCTCCTCAGGACCCATACTGATGAATCGGGGTCCGATTCCAACAGTGTGCAACGATTTGGCAGTTGGAGTCAAAACTCCCAGAATCAGAAAATCCCCACGCGGATTTAGCAGTTTTGCTCTACAAGCAACCAACCAAACCATACTGAGAAAATCCACTGGAGGGTGAATTCTGGGCAGAATGGCTGGAATTAAGCACTTTTCCATCCCCTCCTCAAATTGGAGGAGGACATAGAAGCAAAAACACATGATTTGTGGGCTTCCTGAAGTGGAGCTTGGCTGACAAGGACAGTCTGTTGTCCACTAGCCATATGAACAGCAAGGAGGAGAACCTGGTAACTCACTCTCCAGAAGCCATCAGTGTGGGTCTGAAGCAGCGCTGCGAGGAAGAGAAAGACAGACCTTGGCAGGTAGACTTTACTCACTTGTCAATCAATACAGTATTGAATATGCCAAGCAACACCCATTTCAACCAAACCAAAGGCCCTTTTTTAATATCAAATTTCTGTTTTTCAGTTGTCTGAAACAACTGAAACTTTCCACTCTTCCATCGGCTTAAGCCTCCAACAGGGGCCTTTGGGACTGAATCGGTTTGCCCCAAGCAACTTGCATTTTAGCAAAGGAACAGAAGGGAAGCACTGCTGAGATCACGACTGGTTGCTACAAGTTCATATTAGCAAAAAGCAGAATAGAAGAGCTTGACAGCCTGTTTCTTTTCACCTAGTTGTTCCAATCCTGTCAGCTGCCATATATCCCCGTCTGTAAAACAACAGCTACGACAGCAAATATGTGACACCAGAATAACATTTAGTCATCGGAAACTGAAATTTCATTTTGAAATTTACAGCCCCTTTTTCCTCTCATACGTGGGTCTACATTTGCTGCACACTAAAGCACTTGAGTTTCTGATTATACATTAAGTACAAAAACATCAAAACCAGTACAAAACAAGCTATTATGCACAAGTCAAATTTCACAGCTGCTTTGACAAGACTGCTAAAATAATTCCATATTAGAATCCAAGAATACTAACTCGTGATCAGATGAGTGATGAAATAAAGTAAGAGCAGCAACTGGTCTTTAAGACAAGGCAAAATGAAAGAAAAATACTTACTTTTAGAAAATTAGCATTCTAAGTGTTACCAGAAGTTTAAAGTTTTGTAATAACTTTGACATTTCTGTGAATACAAAAATGCATAAGGGTAAACTTTAAAAGCAGAAAAGGTACTAACAATATTTAAGAAACTGCTCCTAAATCAGAACTGAACAAAATGTAAGGCTTTAAACAACTATGCTCAAAAGTAAGGGGTAAAACATGACCCCTCAGAGCCACGGATCTGGCACAAAGTTTCCACTGAATATCAGTTTAAAAATATTATATACATTATTTGCTTGTTCCCAATTGGCATAGCCAAATCAAAAGTGATGTTAAGACAAATCAAGGTGCCAAGGAAAAGGCTGGCACACATTATTTTGTCCTATGGAACATGAAGCATCACTTGCAAAAGTTTGGGAACTTTATCTGAAAGCTTTTCTACCCTACAAAACATTACTACAAATGGGTTCTCCAGATCAGTGCTGGAGAGAATCTGACAGTAGAAAACTTTTGGTTTTTTACCCTGTTTCACAAAGTGTCAAGTGGTAATAGTTTGTGCCTAGGTTACAATACTGTTTCAACCATTCTTAAGGGAAAGACTCTGCTGTAAAATTTTCAGCAATTATTCTTTATCAGACTTGATCAGAAAGTCTGTTACAACCATGTTACTCATGATGGTAATTCTGTGTATGAGCGGTTCCATCAAGTCAGTGGTAGAATACAGATTTGTAGGATCAACCCACTATACTGTTTGAAGCTTTTGCCAAGCACCAGGCAAGTTTTATAAACTACAACCAGCAGCAAACAAAATTATAGACTTTGGTTTATAATCAAGTCACTGAGAAATTAGTACCCAAGGGAAAACCATGTTGGACTTTAATTATGGCAAAGCCCCGGACAAATGGTTCAACTATGGATCTTTATCCCAGTACTGCTACTTCAGCGTTTATACCAAAGATGTCAAACCTGAACTTATCGATGGGGAAACCCGAATTCAACCTCAGAACAATTAGGGGAACCGTGCACACATTACTTGGAGACTATAGTTGTTTAATCTGAGCAGCTCCTATAAATGCAAACCATTACAAACTATTCTGCGGCACTCAGGCTACAAAAAACAACTAACCTGCTCAATTCAGGACTGTTTTTCCTACTACCATTTACAAAGGGGTTGTTGAAATGTAACATGTTTATACAAGTGTAATTTCTTGTGCGTGTAATGATTTAACAAATCTATTACCCTAAAAACAATATTGGCACGGTGCAGGAAGAAAGTTGCTCTGAGAGTTAATTGCAGCAGTCAGAACGCATGTAGATGGCAAAGCAATAGGAAAGAAATAGCTTTCCCCATATTCAAAAAACCTCCCCAAGACTAAGCCAGTTTATAATAAAAAATATAAAGCACATATGCACTACAGTATGCCATGTCAACAGCCAACTAAGACTATTTACTTTGGACAGCTCAAACTAGTTAAGAAAGCGGAGTGCTTCACAAGAACAGAAACTCTTTATACCCTTGTGAGTAATTAATTTTTATGTTCACTCCAGGCAATTTGCATTAAATCTTTCAAAGAACACATGATGGCTGGTACAATTATTTCTATACATTTAATTCAGCAGTTCACCTTAAATCCAAGAGGCAGAAACACAAAGTTCATGGCACCTGTGGGGCACCGGTTATAGCCCTTCGGTGTGTAGGCCCTGATTCCACAATGTGCCAGATCTGCCTGTGAGTAAGTCACACGAAGCCTCGCTGACTTCAACTGCACTGCCACTTCCACGGGGGTCAACTGCTGAAGAGCCCACTTAGCTCTTCTGCCCTGCCCCACCTACTCAATGACCAGCCCTAAGAGACCTGCTCTCTTGGACTTGCAGTATTCAGGGTCAGAGTCCTCTTTTAACATATGATGATGTACTTAAAGAGGAGGCATTTATTTAAAAATTCAGTGAACTAAATACATGTTTCTATTTCAGGAGAAAACCCAGGTCCAAAATCAGGTTAACAACTAGTAGCTTTTATAACTGCAATTTTAAAATAAGGCACGCAGTCATCTTTGAACAAAGTGAGGCTGCAGTTCCTGCACACTGACATATTTAATGTCATCAGCATTAACAGTGAATTAAAACAATCTGAAACGCACAGTAAGGGAAGCCCATTCTAACAGCATGTGATATTACAGTAGTTATTACTTCCCCTCAATTATACTGTTTATATTGTATTCAGTTTCTACTGCATTTTTCCTCTTACAGATTTTTTTTTAACAGTACTTACATTATTGGAATGTTGATCAGGCCAAATAAAAATGACTTCAGTGCGACAGCTTCAAGTTCTGTGGAAAGCTCTTGGCCCCAATGTATATGTGTGCGCACGTGTGTGTGCATGTGCGAGATTATATATAGATCCATATATAGTATCTGTATGTGTGCATGTGCATGCATATGAGATCACATATATATACAGTATCTATGTGTGTGCATGTGTGTATATACACACGTGTGTGCATGTACACACTACTATATATAGTAACTATGCGTGTGTACGCACACATATATATATGTGTATACACATACACACACTATATATGATTTTAGTTATATATAAATATAATTTATTTGTTAAACAAAAGACTCTGGATATGGTCATCAATACTGTTACCACCACTCTTATCTGTCTGCTTTTAGGTTTATGAATTAGCATTCTTCATTTAACTAAGCTTTTAAATATGGTTTTACATAAGTGTCTAATTTGATCGATCACTAATTACATAATCTACCATCATATATTGCTCTTCTGTATAGTCACATAACAACATCCAAAAAAGAACCGGTTTGTATACATATGCACGCACACACACACACACACACACACACACACACACACACTTCAGTATTTGGTCCCTTTTAATTTATTCATTGATTTGTATTTAATTTCACCTCATTCATATGGCTATACCTATGCTCCTTAAAGGTATTTTTGTGCCTGCATTTAAGCTTGAAAAAAATCAATTTTAAAAAGTCATTTTTATATTAAAATTAAAATATACAGGCTTAACATTAATTTGAGCTGGTATTTAACACAATTTTCAATAACTCATGAAAAAAACTAGTAGGGAGCATACAATTTTTTTCATCATGCTCTAAACATGCACAGGCTGACAGTGTAAACTACTTCATCATGTGGACTGATACGGCACTGAGCATGCATTACAGAACATAATGCAAATATCTGCCACTGGGTAACACAGGTTTATTCTTAGAGGACCTCACGGGAGGAAGACTAAGATTAGCATTAAGCTTGACTGAAACAGTCAACTGTCTATGTGTATTTCCATTTACATTGGGGGGCTTTGTGCACAATAAAAACTTCATTCAAGCAGTACAGGAATAACGCCGAAGGTTTTCGATGTTGATGTTAACCTGGTTTGTTGACTCCCGTGTTTGCACACCAGCATCATCAGTGTCTGCACAGCTTGTTTTTTTTAGTTAAGGCTGGAGAGTCCATAAGAGGGAGCTCAAACACTGCTCTGGCTCAGATCCCTCAGAACCAGGTGACTTTAATAATATATAAAAGAAACAGCTGGAATCCAGAGGACATTTCCAACTGGATTAGAACCACTCTTAAAGGCAGATCACATTTACGCCTAAACTGTCTTTTAAAACCCGAATTTCACAGCATTTGAAGGTCTATATATGACCACTGCTATTATCCCAATGTCCTTGGCTACTAGAATTTTGGTCCATCTAACCTTAAAAAAAGCTGGACAAATACTCATTAAAACATGCCAATGTCACTTCTCCCGTCTGAAACCAACACATGCAAAATGGCAACAACACCGGGCTCTGCTGTAGCAGAGATTTTGCAGCAAGGGCCATAGACAGCCCTTCCACCAAATGACAGAAATCTCTGGGGGAGAAGCTACTGGAAGTTCATGTCCTGTCCAGCAAGGAGCTCCTCATGTTGAAGCAGGAGAAGGGAGAGAGAGGAGTAGTTGAAGTCCACAATAAAGAGCTGTTCTTTCCACCCACTTTAACGCGAGGGGCAGTTACAGACCGCTCTCCAATTACAGGCGCTGAGGTCCCACACACAAGAAAGAGGCAATTCACCTTTGTGAGGCATCTCACCACCTCCATTAGCTCCTTGTACGAGCCGCTCGCCTCCCTTTCCCTGCTGCAGGATGGACCTTCCTGTGCACTCCCTCAGGAAGAGGCTGAGCCTCCTTTAAGTTTAAAAATTTGAGGGGAAAGGAGAGGAAGGGAGGAAGATGAACGATTTTAGTGTGAAAAAGGAAACAATTCCAATTTGTTTCATATTTAAAATCCTAAGGAAGAGTAAAGAAAATACCACAATTAAAAAAAGAAATCCAAGACCTACAACGCTGCATAAATAAGTGAAAGAATACCAAATGCGAGAAGCACCCTCAACAGCAGCGTGTGTGTGTGCAAGTCTTACTGTAACAGCAGCTCTCGTTACGGCCAATAACAATAGACGGGCAAGATGGTAAACACTGCAGAGAGACAATTACTAAGAATGAAAAAGACAAATTTTGGGTTGTTTCCACAAACTGAAAAAGGCATTTTCAAGCTGACAACAAAGGGTTTGGTTGCCAAGCAAATCTGAGCACAAATAAAAATTGTGCTTAACCCCTCTTTATTTTCATATTGCATTTTACACACAGAAAAATCAGACAATTAAAAAAAAAAAGAAAAAAGGAAGAGACCGACATCCACAAAGGAGACATTTTGCTCCACTATTTGGTCAACATTTCCATCACTTCAGTACCCAGAATCCCCAAACAAGTTATTCAGCTCGGGTCACTTGCTCAATGCCAGTTTCCTGAACCAGACATCAGTTTCCTCTCAGAATAAAACAAGCCAATAGATACAATTCAGACGCGGCTCTGGAACAACACTGCTAGAAGAGCCGGGATCTGGGAGCCCTGCGAGATCACCCGCGCTCGCGAAGCAGCAGCACCCTACGCTGCTGTCTGGAGGAAACGGTAAAGCACCGTGTCAGGCATCCTCGCGAGGCTGCCCAAACCCCGGGAAGTTTCCAGAGGCCGAAACGTGCGGGGCTGGCACGCACGCACGCACGTTCGTGACCGAGGCTAGCCTGCCACGCCGCACCACGGGCTGCAAACCGCACCGGCCCGCTCGCCGGACGCCCTCGGCTCGCTCCAGGAGCGACCGTCCTCCGCGAGCGCCACCTCGCGGGTCGGCCGGAGCGGGGCCAAAACGGGCCGACACCGACACGAGCGACGGGCCTTTCCGGCGGCCCGCGGAAATACTCCCCTTGCTCCAACGCGAGGTGTAAAGGATGCGTTTTCCCCCCTTTCGCAACCGACCCAGCCCGGCTGTCGGACCGACGGGCCCACCAGCTCCCGCGCCTGCTCGGCGCAGCGACAACAGCACCGAAGAAGGGGGACGCGCCGGGGAGCGGCCAAGAGCCGAGGGCGGCGCCGCTCTGCTCGACGCCCCGGGACCCCGAGTCTCCAGAGCGGACGCACCTCACGGGGGGGCACACCACGACACCCCGTAACGGTGCCCTTGTGCTTGAGGGGCGTGGGGGGGGGGCACTCGCACACCCAGAGCACCCCCTCACAACGCCCCCCCCCTCAGAGCATCCCCCTCAGACCACCCCCCCCTCAGACCAGACCAGACCACTCCCCCCCCGGGCGAGGCAGAGGCGCCTCCAGCCTGGCCCAGGGGCCGCCCGGACTCTCCCACTCCCTGCCCGGGGGGGAGGTGGGGGGCCGGCGCCCCCCGCAGAGCAGGTGGCCCGCCCTGAGGCCCGCAGCCAGGGGGATGCTCTGGGCCGCCCCCATCCCCAAATGTGGGGGCGGCTACTCCCCGCAACGGGGGTGCCCACAGCGCGCCCCCCCCCCCGCCCGCCCCACACAATGGTCCGTCCCGGCCTTCCCGCCCCGCCCCGCCCCGCCGCCAGGGGGCAGCAGCGCCCCGGAGGGGCCGGCCGCCTCGGCCGCGCTTACCCGATGGGCCCGCGTGAGGCTCAGGTCCTTCATCACCTCCTCGAAGGCCGCCGTCTCCTCCGCCTGCTTTTGGTTGTGCAGCGCGATCTTCTCGCTGAATTTCCGCGGGTTGTTCGAGGCCGCCATCTTCCCCCGTCCGCATCCCCCTCCCCGCGCCGGAGGGGGCACGGCGCATGCGCAGGGGGAGGGCCGGGGGAGGCAGGCCTCAGCGCGCCTGCGCGCCTCACGGGGGTGAGGGGGCCGAAGGCGCATGCGCCGAGGAGGCGGGTGAGAGGAGGGACTGCGGCGTCCACTGCTGCGCATGCGCATGGCTTGGGACAGGGAGGGAGGGGAGGAACACTGCGCATGTGCAGAGCCCGGGGCTGCTTTCCCTGGTAGCATGTGCCAGTTCCATCTATGCTGCATTCCTCTTCTTGCTTGCTTCCTCACTCCCAGTTGCTCCAGTCCTCCCAGTCTCCTCCCCCCCCCCGCCCCGTCACCATAACGAGGCTGGGTGCATTGGTACCAGACACAGGTGTGGAGCAGGGTACCTTGGGTTTGGTCCTCTGCAGTGACCGCAGCAACAGGATGCTGGGCATTAGGCATGGTGGAGGCGCTGCAGCAGTTGGGTACCAAGACGTGGAGTAAAGCTGGGAGGCTTTGCACAGCGTAGATCACAAAACCAGGCTCTTAGTCCCCGGGCTGTGTAGTGTGGGCTGAATCCGAGGAAGTTCTTGTCTATGACAGTGGCAAAAGCCTTGCCTTTCTCCCAACGGAGAGAAGCATCTTCCTCCAAGCATAGCTCTTGGCCTGATGGTCACGACACCTGTCCTCGCTCGTGTCTCTAGGCAGGCGCCTCCTGCTCCTCCGGGTGGACCTGTATGCTAATGAAGTGTGCCCTTGGCCCGGTCCCATCCGCCCTGCGGACAGGACCTTGGACGTCCTACCCACAGCAAAACACCCAGAGCTCGACATCGCTGATGGGAGAGCAGGCTGCGAGGCAGCGATGACCCTGCTGGGATTTGAGCGGGTAGTTGCAGGGAGCCTCGCTGTTTCAAACAGCAGCTTAGGTTGCTAAGCCATCCCTTCCAGCTGCGTTAATGTTGTCTTGGTGTACAGCGCTGCGAGACACGAGACCCGTGCAGTAGGCACTAACGCATCCTGACAGTGCTAATGTTTCCCAACGCCCACACGTTGGCCTTTACGCTTCCTCTCTTTTGAGGCAGCTGAGATGAAGGGGGCATCCTCTGTTCTGGGGAACCATCCTGTCACCTTCCCCCCGTCCCCAGCAGTTCTAATGGACTTTTGTACAATGGTGTTTTGGGACGGACAAGCAATCAGATCGGGCTCAGCAGACCCAGACAATTTCTAGCTCTGCCACTGAGCAGTTGGGTGACCCCTTCCACATCACTTCATCTGCCCAAGAGCCCTCCCTTTTTAAGAAAAAAAATAAATAAAAGATTTTTAGCTGCTGTTACAAAGCTGTGTTGGCTGTAACTGTGTCTATAAATAGACCAAGTAATTATTGTTGCTTTAAACTGGAAGGTAATATTTTACCTTAAATTCTATTTGCTAACCTGTGCTTAATTAAGTCATAACTTAGTAACAAATATGCTATTAAACAGGAATAAATAATGAGATAAACAGCAAACATCTTAATAATTAACTGCAGTCCATCAAAGTAAATGGAATCGACTGTACAATATTACGAACAGTGCACAATCTGCATAATGGATCGGTAATGATAATGCATGTAGATGTCTTGTGAATGATTTTTGAAACTCATTAACTACATTTATTTTCGCCTGACGAAGAAAAAATAATTTCTAGCAATGAAGGCAATAGCAATCATCCCTAGACCCTAGTATCAGTCTGCCCATGTTGGCCATGGCAAGATTAAGTGCTAAAAATTAAACTCAATAGATTGCTCTCCTGTGGGGACTGAGCATCAGGTAGGAGAGACTGTTCCTTGCTTAGCTTTCACCCCAGGGCAGAAGACCCTTTCCCTTCCTCTGACCTCTGCCCCGTTGTGGTGCAGAGATGTAGAGTGTGTTTTGCCCAGGTCCTTACCTTGTGGCTTTCCCTCTTTAGACTGATCAGTTGAGTTACAAGTGATAACCCAGCTATCTCCCTTGACTTTCACAGCCTGTGATTTTCAAACCATTTGTTTAATAAACTTCCTTTTAGTAAAGCAATCCTTTGTTTGCTTCTGGAGTCTCTCTCCCACTCACAGGAACACGTTTTGGGGTGTGGGTGGATCTGGACTGCTGCTGAGTGCATGACCTGGCAGACAATGTAAATCTTGATTGCATTAAGGCTTGGCAAGAAGGCACTTCACATCGGCGCCAGGGCTCCCTTTCCCATCAAATGATATATGCCATGTATTGGACAAAATGAGGAGCTGGTGCCAATGAATGTTGTTTATATGCCTTTCCCCCCTGTTTTCACCTTGACCACATATGGGCTACATGAGAGCAGCGTGACCTTGCTGGAAAGCTATGGCAGAGCTCCGCAAGGGTGTACCTACCTCCTTCTACACGTGCTGTTATGGAAATGCCTTGCAGACGAGGAACAGGACTTTGTTCTGAAACAGAGACGGTCAGTGGGGCGCTGCGCTCGTGTTGCTCCTGTGCACAAGCCACATCCAACTCCACAGACCTGCAGCTTTCACGAGCAGATGCAGCCCCGTCCCAGACCTGAACGTGAGCATGCCCTGCTTGTCTCATTGCAATCTCTCCCAGGTTCTCTGCTGGGAGGTTTCAAGCTACCCTGGGTTGCAGTCCCCTATGCCCTTCTATCCCTCTTGATACTGATTATAATTCGTTTCACTGATACAACACTTGTTTATCCAGATGTTGGCTCCCAAGGCATTTCCAGGCTGTACGTAGAGGGCTGACTTCACCCATCATTGAAATGCAGCTCCAACCTCTCAACTGAGTCCATGGGTCATAGACCAGCTCTGATATCAGAAAATGGCAGTCTCTAGGGCGGCCAAGACATGGCCCACCACGTTCCTCTTGCCAACCTAAGCAGACTCCAATCATTCAGCTTTCCTCATATAAAAAACTTCTCCAGCACCTTAATCATTTTTTTGTCCTCCATTTCTGGATTTGTTATTCTGCTTTCTCTTGAGACTCAACACCAGCACCGAATACCATTCCAGAGGCCGCACCAACCACTTACCAGGCTCTCAGCACTATTTTCTTTTCCAGTCTTTTAACAGGATTTATAAAAACATGAAAGTAATCCTGGATTCCTCAGAAATCATTTTAATTTTGACAAGCCTTTTATCTTTCAATGCTTTGTAATACTTTGGCAATCATACCAAGGACTGCCATATGGAGTTACTTTTCTCAGAATCAATACTTGGACTTGTGCCCCACAGAGGCGTTAGGTAGTTCGACGGTGTTTGGATACACCGTTTTTCTCAACAGGCAAAAGCAGCTAGGGTGAGCATTCTTCATCCCATCCCCAGTCTGGATGGCGGTCCACATAACTAAATTTTCACTGCAACATAAAGTGAATATGGCTGCTTCTTTGCTTCTGGCCATTCAACTGAGATCCAGTATTGCTGTGAGCTAGTAAAGGTGCAATCATGTTGCACCCTAGAAATGGCTGTACAGAAGTGGAAGATGAAATGTTATTTTCATGCATATTTTTGGTCAGCATTAAAAACCTGAGGCAGCAGTAAGAGACATGCAGTTTATTGAAACAAACAGAAAACTGGCAAATACTTTTTACCGATGACGGATTACAATGTCACAAAGCAAAGTTGTATATCGGACAGAAAGGCAAGTTAAAAAACAAACCCCTTTCCAGTTTTCTGCTAACTCAAGGCTCAGTAAATTAAGTGCCATTACTTGCATTGTATAAAGTGGCAGAGAACATTTTTGTATTTAAGTCGTGTGGTTCAACACCAGAGGTAAGTATTAAAGTGCATATGTAACAGTCTTGGAAACCAAAAGTCCTTTGCAGATATCTCTGAGCACTCATTTACTGTACATCAGATAAAGCTCACACTACAGTAGTCCTCATCAAAGCACATGGTAACTTAGTGGATCAGCTGCAAGAATCTGGCTCCCAGACAGCTCTGCTCAATTCCCGCATTTGCCCATGGAAACATGTCTTGGATTAGGCTAAAAATCACAAAACCTCAGATCAGTGATTCTCAACCAGGGTGCCATGGCTGTTAGGTGTGCACACGATTCCCAAAATAAGAATGTAAGAAAAGTGCCATCGTGGGTGTTATAGGGATGGTCCTTCGCCAGCCCTGCCTCCAGCAACATGGACCATTTCTATCTGGTCCACTTTGTCACCACCGCATCGGTGCTTACCAGTCTAATTCATCAGCACTGGTGCGAGGAGCCAGGCCTCATCACACTGGTTTCCTTGCCTAGCACAACATTAAGTCCGAATGAAAAGCAAGGCTTTTTTGCCAGTAGACTTTATATCTGAGGGGCACAAAAATTGGAAGGGGGATGAAACAAAACAGTTGAGTTGGGGGCTGCTGGGCAAGTAGATGAGCACGCCTGGAAAATCCCAGCAGTTGCCAAGTGCCAGTTGCTTCCTTTTCGTGACGGTCATTTGCACTAGCACAAGCGGTAGCTCTCTGCAGACTGAGAGTGCTCCCAAGGAAATGGTTTCTTCCCCAATGCTGGATGCACTCCAAATCTCAGAGGTTTACACTCGTAGCAGCTTCCCAGTATAGCAATGCTAGCATCCTATACCAGCAAAGCCGTCCACGTGGAGAAGCAGCTACAGCATTAAAACTCTGCCCTGTACCAGTACTTCCCTGAACACACGCCACACTGGTCAAAGGTCTGTTTTCTCCAAGACATCTGTGTCTACACAAGGCATTTCTGCAGGCACAGCTCTATCCAGTGGGGGTCACGTCTCTTAATGCCCCAGACTGACAGTTATGTTGGTAGAAGTTTGTAGGACATCAACCCAGCCTCACGGCTTCAGTCATTAAGGCCCTAATTCAGCAAACACCCACAATCCTAGGTGCAGAGCTGAGTCCGGGTTCAGGAAGGCAGGTGAGCACAACTGAACTTGGAGCACACACTTAGGAGTCATGGGGTCAACCATTTCCAATGCTTTGCCAACAGGGCTGGCCTCACTAGCAAGCTTAGTTTCCTTCCTGATACAGGGTCAACGACTCTCAGAACAGTTGCCATTTCTAGCAAGGTTTTAACGATCCCTTTGCTACTTCAGACTCATCCACTCCACCGCCAGTTCTTCTCTCAAACCCCCGTCCATAACAGAATGCGATCCCTAACTTTGCACCATGCAAATGATGGATTCCCAAACGACAGCCTCCGAGCTTCAAGCAGTTTAACTGACCGCTTATCATCTGTCCAAAGAAACCAAACACAGCTCTTCAGCTATTTTCAAGGCCCTGGCTCAAGACTATCTAATGAAGAGAGTCATGGAAACAAGGCTTGCTTTTTCTGCATTTCATATTGTTCACGCCTTGTTATAAAAGCTAGAATAGTTTCTATCTTAGCATGATAGGCAGTGATAAGGATGGACTTCCCCCACAGCTGCAGCCCTGGACATCAAACAGCAGTCTTTCCCACATCTGAGACAGCCTAAAAGTCTCAAATCCTGACAAGAAGTCTCAAACACAGCATCTTCATGCGGTGAGTGGAGAAAGGCTACCGCAGGTAACACCGGCCAGCTGTCCTTGTTTCTACAAATAACGAATGAGATGCAAACGCTTGTCAGCTTTTGTGGGGGAAGAGGGGGGGGTTAAAAAAAATATCAACCATTTCCTACCCCCGTGGAACAAGCACTTTGAGCAGATTTCGGTAACCACTTTGCAATCTAGATCTTAGCAGAACAAGGCACGGTGACCTAGAGAGAAGCACGGAGGACACGAAGTTCTGACCTAAGCAAGCAGAATACATTCCCACCTGCCTCACTGGTTGCAGCGCACCCATCCCCTAGCCTCTGCTTGCATTTGCTTCCTAGGAAGCTGCCAACGTGCGCTAGCATCGATTCCTTCCTACAGATCAGGCCCCTGTATCACACATACAAAGCAGGTGGTTTTAGTGCACAAACTGCCCTATTAAATGAGCTGCTCTCTCTCAACCCTCAATAAGCCTGAAAAATGCATTGTATGACACAGCTTCATACTGCTGCCATTAGCCCATTTCGTCTGAACACGAGAATTTGGTTCACTGAGATGAATAGATGTTGAACCAGTAAAATTATACCCTTAAAAAGGCTGCCTGTTTAAACAGCACTCCAGCTTTGACTTCTCAGACCATGCTAGTGAGCTGGAGAGAAACTATGCTGTACTTAAGACAAAACAGTGGCAAGCTGCCTTTGTACGAGACGCGGATTAGCGGCCTGATGAGAATGTATCTGATAATCATATGCAACACACCTCTGGGGAAAGTTTCCAAAGCAAAGCGACCAGAAGACAACGTGCACCAGCCCCTTCTCAGCTGCAGGACTAGATTCTACTCTAGTTAGTTCAGTGTTGATCTGGAAGAAATCCAATGACTTCAGAGGAAGTACTCCAAATTTACACCAGTGAAGCCAGGAGCCGGGCTTGGCTCTTGGTTTGCATATACTAGTAAGAGGCCATAGAAAATAGGTCTAATTATGTGATGAGGGCTAGGTGTGAAACAGCAACTGCAAGGCCTCAGGGACCAAGCCAAGAGACTTTGATTTGTTCTCCACAGCACACAAACTTACTCAGAGACTTGCTGTAGCACCGAGGCCGTCTCCTGTTTTGGATTGCACTGTGGTCTCCTGAAGCTCCCTGTCCTCCTTTCTAAATCTTTACCCTTTGTCCTCCCATCAACACCTCATTTCAGGTTGCAGACATGGGTCTCCTGGCTGATGCTCTCCGTGCTGCCCCAGGCCACGTTCCATGGCAGAGACCCCAGCAGAGCATGGTAAAACATTCAAGGTTGGAGCAGTTGTGAATCTGGAATTGCAATGGGCTCACAAATAAAAGGTCCAGACCTCACTGCAGAATGCTGCAGAGCCAAAGCAATCCAAAAAGCACCAGACTTTGCCCTAGTGAGACTCGGTTATTAGTCTGGGATGAAAAACAGAAAATGTGGGGGTCTGCTGGGTGAATGCTGTGCGCAGCACTGCTTAAAATGCAGAGTGCGACTCGGCGTTCTCCACAACAGATGGAATTTTGGAGGCTTGGTTTTTTATTAAAAAACCAAGTCCCAGGTGGAGACCTTGCAGGTCAAGTTTCTTCCCAAAGCAAATGTCAATAGCAGAGTTACAAATGCCTGGGATGGGATCAAGGAGGACGGAGCATTCCAGTGAATGAGACAGACTGCTCCCTCGCCCACCTGAACACCCGGAGAGGGGCCCAGCGCAACCGCTGCTTTATTAAATCATGCTGGCTTCTCCCTCTCCTTGCAGCACCTACAGTGAACCCCTGTCAAGTCACACAAATGACAGGGAGGGCTATTGTAACTGGCCAAGTTTTGCAAGTTAAAACTTGTAATGCCAGATTGAAAAAAAAAAAAAAAAAAAGGACCAAACTGGGAGGTGCATTGCAAACCGTACTGAGTTCATTTATTTTGAAGAGAGTTGCTCGGTTCCAACTGCCAGAGTGCTTCCTGGTGCACTAGAACACTTTCTGCTGTACAATTTGATTTAAAAATACAGATAATGTTTTCACAATTTAGGGCCTCGCCACGGGTATTTTCTCTCCATGATGTGCTGCAGAGTGGCAGTCAGCAGAGGTGCTGATGCTAGAGCCTAACACAGCACAGAGGGTGCTGCCTAGCAAGGTGTTAAGTAGAGCAGTGGTTCTCAACCTTTTTGGACTCAAGGCACCCCTTGGACAATGTCAGCTCTGTTTTGATTACAGGAAAAGAACAGAGTCATTCTGCTGTTGCAGAGAACTCAGAAATCACCCAACAGGCTAGAAGGTTTTTAACAGCATGGATTCCTATTTGAAATCTCTGGGTTTGTCTCGTGAGTCGTGTTTGCACACCTAACTGCGCCAACATTGCGTGGCACTCTGGGGCGCCCCTGAAATGAGCTCAAGGCACCCCAAGGGGCTGAGGCACCCTGGTTGAGAATCACAGCAGAGAGTCCAGGACTGTGCAACATCCCCCTCTTGCTCCCAAACACCCTCGGTTTACTGACTTCCAGGGTGTGCTGCAGCGCTCATTTTCCTCTACCCCGGAAGAGGGGTAGGTGGATGGAGCTGGTCAATGCACAGGGGTGGGAGTGTTTGAGCACATTTGCTGTGGGTTGCTTGGACAGAGGCGAATGCATTTTGTCATGTTCAGTCATTGGCAGCATGCTCAGAGCTAGTGGAAGGTGCTCCATCCCACTCTAAATCAGAGCATGCACAGTATCCCTTGCTACTCAATCCTGGAGGACTGGAGCAAGAGCCTTGGGAAATGTGTCTGAGGATGGGCTTGCTGGTTCCCGGAGGATTAACTAACTTCTATTGCAGGGAGAAACGGAGGCAAGATTTCCCAGCAGACAGACAGAGCTCTGGGGGAGCGTTCAGTGACAAGGCTGCAGGCAGCAGATAGTCCTGAGCACTGGACACTCTGTATGCTGCCAAGCACTCTCATTTTTCTTCCTTTATAGCTTCAAGTACATTTTCAGGCCCATAAAATGTCAGAGAGGATGGGGGCCATTATCTGGGCACAGACAGGAAACTCTGAAGGGAGACGTACACTCTGCACAAATACCTAGAACTAATGACGCTTTGCTTTTACCACTCCCCATCTGTTCCGGTGTATTTTAACAAGCTCCTAGTCAGGCTCGCCCCATAACATTTACTGCTGCTTTGAGCCACAAATGACTCGGAGCACAATCAAACACGTGTTTGGCTTTGTTCTTCTGAGCGGGGAGAGGCTCCCAGGCCAATGACTTTTTGTACAGGGCATCTCACCGAGCAGAGCCCACCAGACAAACATCCGGCAACTGAGTTCTGAAGTAAAGAGCAAAGCCAGTCCTTTTGTTTTACCTGGCCCACCAAAAATCAGCATGTACAGCATCACCCAGACAAGCTCTGCAGGCTGGTATCAAACAAGAGATTGTTCCCAGCACAGTCCCAAAGCAAACCAGGCCCGGGGCAGAGGGGAAGGAACATGCTTCCATAAAAGATCAGGCCTCCTCCAAATACCGAAATGGTCTCAAATTAGGTTTATCAGAGAACAGACTCCTAACTTACATCCATGTCCCTGCTGAGCCCTGCTGTGAGTCAAAATGCTAAACTGGGAAACAAAGCAGCATCACTGCAGGCCAGATCCTGCATTCGTCCACATTGCTACCATACATTAAAAGAATCCAGTTTATTCTCAGGACAACGCAGAGGTTACATACGTAAGAGCTCTGAGGCATCACTATGCATTTCACAGGAGTGGAATCGCCTGTACTGTTGGTATGCAAGCTGCACGCTATCGCAAACTTCTCACTCCGTTTCCTTTCAATTAAGAACATCCAGAACTTTTACATTTGACTTTATGAAAAATATTTTATTTCTATAAAAGAATATTTCATTATAGCACTGCTCTGCCACGAGTCTCCAGCCCGAGACTCCAGAAACCCACCCTTGCCTCTGCTCTATCAGGTTGGGGAAGGAGTCCACTTACCAGGCTAGTTTGGTCCAGTTACCAGGCTATAGCAGGTTTTTGTAATAATTGCCCATTCTGGAAGGATGCATGTGGACTCCACCCTTTATAAAACCATCCTTCCAGGAATTCATTCTTTGTTGTTGCTGTTTTTTAAACAAGGTGAACTTTTTTTTTTTGCAATTATAAAGTTTATTTTTCTTCTGCTCCCTCAACAATTCAGCACACCATCTTGGAAGATTGAAAGGAAAAAATGTCAAGTCCTTTACCAACAGACTCTCACTGCATCCACCATGCGAGCGATCCAGTTTGCTTATTGTGGGGTAGCCTGCGAACACTGGGTCTGCGCAGCTTGGCGAGCCAGGAGAGGTCAGGTCCCAAGCTGCATTACTGGCAAAGAAAACATACTGATTTGAAAGTTTAAACAAAACTAAGAAAGAGCAATCCAGTGGTTCTTTCACACAAACGTAGATGCATTTTGCAAACAGATAAGGAAGAAAGGGCAGGTTCCCTTTGGGGGGTTAGGAACCTAAGAGAGCGTCTTAAACATGGGCAGAGCATGCTGATGAAAAGAGATTCCATGATTTTGTTACTTTCCGGCTCCTAATGGATTACATCTGTTTCCTTTCACATTTTGTCCCTTATTTGATAAGCCTTTTTTTTTTTTTGCAGTGTTTCTAGGGCACTAGCATCAATGTCAGCACAAATGGGTGCAGCGTTGTTAACTGCTGCAGAGCCAGAAAGCAGAGCTTACACATTGATTTTGGCATCTCGCAGTAAAATGGGGGCTTTATCTTTAATCATTCCCTGGCAAGCCAGGGCAGGGAGACACAGTAACATTGGCACAAAATCATTTCAACATGTCAAGTTTGGGGCTTTACCAGGGAGCATGCATGCTTATTTGTATCGCATCCAAAATAATTTAACTCTCAAAGAACAACGATCTTCAAGAGAACTTGAGGTATGAAGCTCATGCTTTGAACAGGTCTGAGCAATGATACGTTAGCAAAACAGGCGTTGTATACTGCCGCTGGAAGTACGGTCCAGCATTTATATAATACCAGAACACACCTGCTTCCTCCAAAGGTCGCATCTCCTGTACAGAAAGAATCCAAAGCCCTTGGAACAAAATGCCCAGTGAAGGGAGATATTTCCAGTGTACTCTCAGGTCAAATTGTTTCGAAGACAGAAACGGGTGGAGGAGGAGGGGGCGACACACACATTCTAGAAGTAGCATTCTGTGTGCAAAAAGCCCCATGCATTTCACAAAAAGCACAAAGCGCTTTGACAATGGATTTCTTGTTAACAAACAAAACAGCTGAGGGTAACAAAACTTGCCATTTCACTGATTTCTGTGGCATTGAGATCCCAAGTTTCTTATTTCAAAGTTGAGAAGGAACCTTGGAGCTTTTGGATAAGCAGCATTCCACCTCTTTGGTTGTATTAAAGAAAGTTTGGATGAACACGTGCAAGTGAAGGGGTTTGAAAGACGCAGCCAATGGAGTCCTAAAATGCAGTCCCTACGTGCCCTCGGCCTATATCAGAGTGCAAGCACAGCTGAACAGCTGCAGGATTCTTATTGCTGGTGAAGTCAAATGCGTATTGGCAATTATGAAAATCATACCCTTTTACATACAGCTTCCATACTAAGCTGCCAGCATGGCCTTTAGCATTGCACATTTGGGGGCCCCAATGAAATAGGCACGTTTTGACTAGAACATTAAATGATCTGCGGGGATTGGGGGGGGGGGGGGGGGGATCCATTCATCTGTAACATAAGGGGAAGAGGAAAGAAGTGACACAAACTCTTGGAGGGCAGAGAGAATTCACCCTCTAATGGATAAAGAAAAGAAGCAAGAATGCTTTCAGAATCCAAGCACCTCAACTCTAGTTCCCAGCATCCCCTTATTGCTTCCAGAGGTCAGTATGTTATAAAGATTTTGGTTTTGTTCTATGAAACATCACGACGAAACACAAAGCAATGAGTTTTTGGAGCAGAAGACACTTCGGAAGGTCACCTCTGGACACTTAAACATACCACTGTACCTTAGCAAGTACTCCTGAGCGGTCAGTGTTTGTAATGCACAACGTTGTTAAAAAGAAGGGGAGAAACGCCCTCTTCCCCCCCAGAATGAGACAGCACATGTTGCTGCAGCAACTGTTAAGTCTAACTGGCTGACAAGTGCTCCTGATGGAATGTGCTGCCAGACTGCTAGACGAGAGGAAGGTGGAAGGGAATGCAAGCTATTTTCCTCCTTCCCTCACCCACAAAATGCACGTTATTTGCAAACAACCACAAAGGAATAACACAGCGTCCTGACAACATGCAACACAGAAGGCGATTTTGTGGGGGACACGGCCACGCGTGGCTACCTCTGGGTCGTCACTTGTGGCAGTATTACTGGAGCACATGCTATGCCAGCAAAAGACTCGGGGAAATGCAGGTCCCTTTCCCATTCATCGGTCTCTGTGTTATACACTTGCACGATGCTCGTGACATTGTTGAGGTGCCAGTTGTAGCCTCCCACGATGTAGATCTTCTTTTCTAACAAGCAGCAACCCGCCTCCGACTGGCCTGCCCGCATCGGGCTCACAGTTGTCCATTGGTCGGTGTCAGGCACGTAGTATTCTACAGCTAAGACATCAAAACAGCGGTCGACATGGTCCATGCGGCCTCCCAGCGCATAAATCCTGCTGTTTGCACTGACCATGGCATGGAGGACTCGAGGCTCGTTCATTGGAGTTTTAAACTCCCACTGATCAACTGCCGGGTCGTAACAGTGCAAGGCTTTTTTGTCTTCCACAGATATTCCATACCCCCCTGAGATGTACAGCTTGCCTCCCACCGTGGCCCCAGCATGCCCCCACGTCCTGCGCTTGAGGGAGCACACGTAGGTCCACTCGTTGTTTTTGGGGCAATACTTCTCAACAGAGGCCAAGCTCCCCGACCGGTTCCTGCCCCCCGTGGCATACACCAGGCCATGCAAGACGTTCAGCTGGAACTGTATCCTGCTCTCCTGCATGGCCTGGATACGCAGCCACTGGTTTAGGTGCGGGTCATAGCGGTAGCAGATATCGACGGCCCCCTCGCCGCTCCGGTACTGCAGATGCTGCCCTCCCACCACATAGACAAAGTTATCCAGCACAGCCACGCAGGAATGGCTGCTGCCCACCTCCATCTCAGTCAGCTCCTTGAACTGGCGCATGCTGGTGTCCGGCAAATAGTACACTTTGCAGCTCACCGTCCGGTCATTGTCCGTGTAAGGGGTGCCACCGAAGGTGATGAGGGACAGGACATCTGAGCGAATGGTGGTCCGAGGGGACTGCATCTCATGCTGGCGGAAGGGCAGGATCTGATAGTTGAAAGCCTCCAGCAGATACTGCCGACACAGGACATCTTCCACCATGATGTCCAGGGTCTGGACGCTGTCCACCAGCTCGGAGGATTTCATGAGCGGGAAGCGAATGTGGCAGAGCACCTGGCTGGCATTGGCACGGCGGGACGGGTCGTACTGCAGCCAGCGGACAGCGGCGCGGAAGAGATCTATTTCACTGCAGCTCTTCAGCTTGTTGCTCTGCAGGAAGAAGACGAGGCGCTCTAGCGGCAGGTGGAGGAAGTCCTCTTCCTCTGAAATCTGGAGGAAGTGCCTGAAGGTGAAAGCGTCCACCGACTCCTTCAAGGACGCAAGGCTGAAGGTAGTGGCCATCTGCCCAATATTAAGACACGTCTCAACACTCATAGCAGACTTCAGGAACTCCTCACAGAGCTCCACTACAGGCACCATCTGGAGGAAGACTGCAGCTCCCAGCACATCCTGAATGCAATCCAGATCAAGAGTCACTTCAGCACTGTAAGCAAAGTCTATTATGTGTTTCAGTCCCTTTGCGGATACACCTTTCAGTTCAATCACATCTTGGTTGGCTTCTCTCATCCCGCCGGTGAACATTGCCCTGAAGGTCAAGAACACAGAAGAGGTTTTTTTTCCCCCTGGTCATATACAAAGCAATGTATCACCCACTTTAACTTTTTTTTGGTTGGGGGAAGGGAGAAATCAAAGCGAGGCATTTTTAATGCCTTTAATTTTTAACAGCAGAGAGAGACAGAAGCAGTGCTCACCTGATGAGCTAACAATGAAGTGGTTCAGTTATATATAAAAAACCCCCAGAAAACGATGGCCCAATCCTGCCATCTTTGACATCCTTCTGAGTAGAGCTAGTCCCCAGGAGGACACTGTCACTTCATGAAATAGGTCCCTTAGGGAGGCAGAGGTACAAACCATCCCTCCACATCTCTCTTTGTCTGAGGGTATTCAGCAAAAAAAGTAACAAAGCCACCCAAACTGAGCCTCAGAAGCAACATTTGTGCCTTTAACAAGATTCATGCCCCTAACAGATCTGCAAAAACCAAGTGGTGAGCGCACACCAATAGTCTTGGTATTACGTGTACACAGGGAACGTGTGAGGTGATGCCGAGCACACGTGTTTCTAAAGGCACTGCTGTTTGGAAGTTCACTGCTCCTTGAAGTTTGCATACTGCCACCCCCCTTTTCATACATGGATCTATTGTGTGCCACGGGATCGACGCTTCACTTTAAAATTCCTTGCGGTAACCCTACAGAGAACTACGGGGGACAATGCTGGACTCTCATGGAGGCACCCCCAGGAAGCTAATGCCCACTAGCGTCTGGCCTCATGGCTAGATTTCACGCCAAAAGTGGGTAGATGTCATCCCAAAGAGGGCATCCATTGCCAAGACTTGGTCCCTAACAGAGACATCTGGACAGGACCATCAGTGCTTTTATTAGAAGGAGTCCAGAACTAAGGCACAGACATTTGCTCCAACTACACACCTCTCTGCAAGCCAACGTGACTGCTTGGATATTTTTTGGAGCTTTGTTCCCCTCTCCTGAACACGTGAGTTGCGACATCCTCAGAATGCCTGTTATATTGCAGCGTGACAGCAGGGGGCTAGGAGGCAATTAAAAAACAGTATCTGGTTACAGCACAGCTGTGAGCACATCAGTTGACCAGGCCATGCAGAGCTTAGCCCTGGATCACCTCATCAGGAGGTTTCTAAACTCCACAGGATGTGCGTACCGAGCCGAGCGCTGCAGAAAACCTAACTGCTCTTCCATGGCAACACCGTTTCCCAGACACGGCCTGTGGGCGCGACAGGGGTAGACCTAGTGTGCCCTTGGCGATGCACGCTGAGGATTGCACACGGGTTGCTGGACCCTCAGACCACTCGAGTGTGCTTCTACCCAGACGCAACTTGCCCCAAAGCCAAGGGTGTGCTGAGTACGGAACCAAAGGCTCAATAATTAGAAAGATCTAGGAATCTGCATGCGACTCCCCTCAGACGTAGGGCCCCCTCAACCTTATCCTCCTGTTTGCAGGGGAAGTTCCACCACTCAGCTGGATTTGTACCTCGTCAAAGGTGCAGGGCAGCTGGGGCCACCACAGGAAGCTGCGCCGGCTTGGAGAAACAGCAACACTAAGACAGCAGGGGAAGGAAGGATGGTTCCCAGCTGCCCCACAACTACCTGGCAGTTTGGAGGAGTGAGACTTTCTGCAGTGACTGTCGGACACATTCACCAATCAACTTTGCTCTTATTTTAAAAGCCCCTAACAGGAGGTCAGGGCAGCTTGGAGCGAGGGAAACTGATTTCATTCCTTCAGGGAATTAGGCTCAGAAGTAAAGAAATGGCTTTGGAAATCCAACAGAAGGGGAACTGAGATTCTCCTGCCCAAGCTGTGCCAAAGGGTTAGTACCTGGATGAAGAAAGAGCCCTAGGATGTGAGCAGTGAGAAAGCTGGGTAGAAAACTGGCTTTCCACAGCCCACTGACCAGGAACGCTGCTAATTGACTTAGTTTGTCCATGCAGCAGATGGGAGCATTCAACTACAATCCCTGCGAGTCTCCCACCTTTCAGAGCAGCAGGATGCTTCTGATCCCTCCTCCCCAGGGAGAGGTAGACGAGTGTATGTGTGCATTATGTGGAGCAAGGCTGAATGAGAATAAGGGAGCAGGCAGACAGAAACTGTCACATAATGCAGTTCCTTTAAAAGGTGTTACAGTTCTGAACTACTGATTACATAAAAGCAGTGAAAAGGCATTAATTGCTTCTCCCCCTTTTCCAAATAAAAAGTGTTCTAAAAGGCTGGATTCCTCTGCCATTGTTCCCCCGGACAGCGCTACTTAACACATGCGAGTTAGAAAAGGAACCAACGAGGCAATTATGGCTCGACAGAGAAAAGGCTACAAGCAGCAGCGCCGCTCCCAGCGTTTATGAATACAAATGGCACTATTAGCATTTGGTGGAAGATCATCTCCATCATTAATCGGCCGCCGATTAGGGAGTGTAATAAACCTTGAGGGCTCACATTACTTAAAAATAAATAAATAACCCAAGAAGCCCCAGCCCCTGGATCAGCTCAGAAAACATGTACCAGGCAGCCATTACCAGAGCAGCTGCAAAACGCAGGGCAAAAGGACCAAAGCGACTTGCCGGCACACAGCACTACACATGCTCTTGACCGCCCTGGATTGCCGGCCCATCCTCTTAGGCCGCAGAGGAGCTCACACTTTCAGGCATGGCAGGCTCCACCTTCCCAACCCTTGCTACCTTCAGCTCAGGTGCAAAGGTTGCCCCACCAGCATGCCAACCAGCCCAAAACTCATTCAGCACACGTATGGTTCAAAATACCCACTAACTTTCTGCCTGCATGGCCTGTTATGACTGAAACAGCTGGCCTCTGGCTCCAGAGGAAATCCTTACCCCCACTGCACTTCACAGTAATGAAAATGGATGATTAACAACAGCTTGACCAAGAGGCAGGTGGGCTCAGTGGTCAGATGCTAGGTTAAGACTGAACACCCAGGTTCAGTTCTCTGCTTTGCAACAGACTCGCTCCACGTGATCCTGGGGCAGGTCTTCTGACCTTGGTGCCACAGCTCCCCATTTGCACCGAGGGGCAACTGCACCATCCTACCTCATGAGGGACCAGGGATGCACATGCACACCAGGCTGAGAGGGGCTCCGACACTCAGGGATCAGGGGGCTACGAGCCAGAAACAGAAAGGAACCCTGAAGACTCCAAAGACTAACACTTGCATTTCTGCTACTGAACTCCTCCCTCTGAGCTGTTCTGTTGCAGCCATCCATCCAGCTCAGGACTTATTTCAGCGCCACTCAGTGCTGCTTCTTAACCAGCTGGAAAAGCCACTGCTCAGTGGGCCAAGGCCTATTTCCCTCCCCAAAGGCAACGAGTGTTGCCGCTGCAGCCCAGGAAAGGAGGGCACAACCAGAATCAGAACTCAAGCCTCTGCCCAACTACCACAGGGGACTGGCCTTGACAGGCCCACAGAGGGACAGATTCCAGTGCCCGTATCCAAGAGAGAGACGCTCACTCGACAAGGGATGGGAGCACGGTGCCACCAAGGGTACTGGCATCCCGCCTGCGACATTCGGAGCCAGCACCTCCCCCAACTTCCCCAGCGCAAGAGGGAAAAGGCAAAGGCAGAGAGGCCTGGGTCTGCTTCCCTAACGAATTCTCACCTGAAGTAGTCGCTGCAGGCAGCCAAGACAACTTTATGAACCTGAAACACTTCATTATTTATAGTGAGGATGACATCAAGCAGTTGAGCCTGAGCTCGGAGCGAGGCCAGTCCCTGCAGCAGAGTGGTGCTGTGGCCAGGAGCAGAGAACGTGCATTTCAGGGCGCTGTTCTTGTCAGCCATGCTAAAAACAGAACAAGAGAAACAGACTGGTTTTTAAATTAAACAAAAACGTGTGACGCACCTGGGGAATTCTGTGCTGGGGAAGATGCTGTAACACGGAGCTGTTTGAAAGCAATCACGCTGGGTTCTCAGGCTCAAATGCAGCACAGAACGTTGTGACGTCAGTCACCGAGCTGTAATCCCCCCTCCCCCCAAAACAGATTTCCCAATTTCTAAATTACATTTTCACGTGACTGACGACAAGCTGTCAGCTGTGGATTACAGGGGGCTGCTCCGCACAAGGCCAGCAACAGTCGAAACTTCAGCGAACGGGGCCAAACACTGGGAGGAAATGGCTGGGGCCCTACAGCTGGCGGAGAAGCCTGCCTCTCCAGCCATGGCACTGGAGGAGAACACAACAGAGCGCTCAATCCCCTCACCGCCAAGACCAGCGGAAGGGAGAAGCAATTTAAAACCCATGCATATAACTTGCCACCTGCCTGGCTGTTGGTAGGCTGCTGTCCCGTTTGCACTATGGAAGAGCACTAGGGACATCCATCAGAGTCACGAGAGGTTATGGGCAGCACTCTGGTAAAGCATCACCCCAGCAGCTTAGAGGCAGCTGCATCTCAGTAGTACTGTATATACATGCAAAAATGAAGCTTATTTTCTACATATGGGAACTTTTTACCATCTTGAACTTGCCCTGAGCCTGATGAAAGGTGTGCGAGCCCAAAAGCTTGCAGAAAAAAAAATATATTTTTTGCAATTTCTCAGTTGGTCTAATAAAAGGTATCATCTCTGAACCAAGAGTTCTAGATTTTTGCCTTTCTACTCTGTTGTAGAGCACATTGGGGTTCTCCAGGATGCCAGAGAAAGAGACCCATCTAGATCCTGAAGCCTATCAAACAGCCTCCCTCAAAACCTTAGATCAGATGCACCTTTACAAATCAGCTATTCTTTTTAGAGTGGGGATTTGAAATTCCTACCACAAGGGCAAAATATGCCAAGAAGTCTTAGCCCAGAGAGAGCAGTCATTATAGGATCAGCTTTATTAGAGGGGAAACTGTGACCAAAAGCCAGGATTGTTCCTCCTGCCCCTGTTCATGTTGCCGTTTGAGCAGATATGCATATAGTCTTTATTAATGCACTCTTGCCCCTCTTCTGCAGCTAAAGACAAAGACAGTTGAAAGCAATATGCACACAAAGCTTTAGCCATTTCAAAGTAATTTATTGTCCTCTTCAAAATAACTATTTCACTAACTCCTTGAGGCTATATAAAGGGGAACGTTAGGTATAAAAGGAGACGGGCTCTGGCTTCTATATACTGCCTTGTTAAAAGCACTCTTAAAATAGTATGTCCAGCTCTGGAGTCTACATTTGAGAAAGGATGTAGAAATGCTACAAAGAGTAAATAAAGACAACAAATAAAATGATCAAGGAGCTTGAAAAAACCACGTGAAGTGCGGGTGAAGCACAAAATCATAGAAAGTGAGGGTTGGAAGGGACCTCAGGATGTCACATCTTGTCCAACCCCATGCTCAAAACAGGACCAGCCCCAGCTAGATCATCCCAGCCAAGCCTCCAAGGATGGAGCTTCTACCACCTCCCTGGGTAACCTGTTCCAGCATCTATTCAGCTGATTAGAAAGGAGGCTGAGATGTGACTTGATCACTACACACAGGTGCTTAACATGTGGAGACCAGACCCAATACTAGGAGGCCAATTCCATCTCACTGACAAAGGGAGAACACAACCCAGTGGGTGGTGGTGGAAGTCAAGACAAACTTCATCTTGCAGTAAGATGCAAGTTCCTATTAGTGTGAGTGGTAAAAGACGGGAGTCAACGGAGAGGATTCCATGGTCCCCTCTCACTTTAAAAATCATGGAATGAGCCTTAAAAAACAAGTCAGATAAAATACCATTTGAAATGTCTCTTCTGAACCATTCATTCTGTCAAGTGAAGATGGAAGAGACTCACTAGGCTCCATCAAGTCCATCTCTCAGGGCAAGGTGATCTCCTGGAACCGTTTTCAGAATTGTGTCTGTTTAGGCTTAAAATGTCCACTTCCCTTGGTACTGTTCAATCGCCCAAGGGCTTGTCTGCACACAAGCACTGTGCTGCTTTAATTATGACAATACAGTTAAAGCAGTACAAGCCTCTCACTGTGGATGTCTTCCTGGATGATGCACTTGAACCTAGTATCTTGGATGTGGCTAAACACATAGATAACAAGATGGAATTTAATAGCCTATGATGCACAAGTCAGACTAAATAATCTAATGATGCCATCTGGCCTTCAGCTCTCTGAATCTCCCACTACAGATGAGCAGGGCACTGAACCTATGTGGGAAAGGGAAACTGCTGTCATGGTGTAAGGTATTTTTGGACCATTTTAACAGGGTTTATCAGCAGACCCCCTAACCAACACAGTTAAACCAGAACAAAACCTGAGTGCAGGACAGACAGAAAAGACCACACTGTTAGCAAGTGCTGGCCCTGCACTAGTGTGCCTCCTTCCCTCTCTTTTACTAAGGGCTTTTCTGTGCATGAAAATTAATCTAGAGTAAGAGAGGATGTGAATTTAAAGCCGATTAAACGTTCTAGAAGAAGAGTATCCATATCTGGAGTTAGGCCAAAACAGTTCATCAAGAATAGCTCTTCGGTAGTAACTCCACATGAAGACAAACCTGTGGTTTCAGCACACGCACTATGCTAAAACAACTGCTGTTTACACATATGGGGTAACATGCAAAAGGTTAAAGAATTCTTAAAGAATAAGTTAAAGAACAGTTAAAGAATTCTTTAGATAAAACAAATCTCACAGCATGAAGAGGGGTGCCCAGTTTTCTGAGATGACTGGAAAGTACCACCACAGCATTTTTACAAAACCAGAACACTGACGTCGGAAGCCTTCGGTCCAGATGAGATGATACAAACCACAGGAAACAGCCTAGGAGACTACCAAGAAACCCCGGGCGGGGAGCACAGGAACACGCACGGTGTTGTGTGTGAGCACTGCAGCTACTGAAAAGGGATTTGCGATAAAAAGCAGGTTTGGCTCAAACTGATCTCTGCGCATTGAACCACAGGGCACAACATGACAGTGCCGTGCGTTATGCTGTCTGGCCTTGCTTTCCACGTACTGGACTCCACTAGAAACGAGGAGGAGGAGGAGGAGGGACAGCTGCTGATGCCAGAGACTCCACAAAATGCAAAAGGCAGGCCTGAACACCTGATAGTGCCTTTGACAGGCAGTCTGTAACTTGCTTAAGATCTGCATATACTGCACAGTAAACACAAGAGTTGCCCTCTCTCTCGAAAGCATGCTCTGAATTGCAGAGTAAAGGGCCTTGGGCACACAGTGCTGTTAAACAATTCATCCCCTTTGGAAACTGCTCCTTTTACAGTAGATAGGACTGGAGCATTTCTGGGATTGTCCTTCTACTTCACCTTCTTAGATGGGTAGCATGACAGCCCCGCCAGTAAACAGGAGACCTCTGAAGCCAGGAAAACAAGTTGAGGTTTGTTTTTTTCCCCATCAAGGGCTGAACAGAGTAACTCTGCAGCATGTCAAGTCCTCGCTGGTCCATGCAGCAAGGTGAAGTGGCTCTCTGTACGAAGGAGACCGAACACTTTATCTTTTATAAACAGTAAAAAATAAAAAGCCATGTTCACATAAACACCACCCCTGCTCTCAATCCAGAATGCTTCCACAGCCCAAAGTGCTTTATGAACCAACTTCAGGCAGACTCAAACCTGCTTGCAAGATCAGGGCCTTTCACACAGTTATCCCCGTAAATCATAACCCAGTTCTGTTACTCTCCTTCTCCTTCCCCTCTGCCATCTTTTTAGCCTCCATGCATACAGCTGCAGAAGACCAGCACAGTTTCGGTCTCCAGGGGCTGCCCATGCTTCTGGCCAGTGCTCTCAGCAGCCCAGTGATAGCATGCATGGCATCTGGTGAAAGGGACTGGCTGACTCTGGGGCTCGAAAGGGACAGACTGCTTTTCATTCCTGCGCTGCTGGTCTGAAGCCAGGCTGAAGGAGACTGAAAGTAACCCTCATGTGAGAACCGCTTTGAACCCCACATGAAAGGAATCGGGTAGGCCTGGATGTGGTGCACATCACAAAAGGTCAATTGCTGTTACTGGTTTATCTATACTGGGCCAGCGCGTCATACCTGAAAACTTGCCAGCATCCTAGCCGACACAATGTTTAATACAGTTTTCCCTTTGTGTGGGCAAGGATAGTCATGTTTAAAGACACGTTAGCCGGCTGTTGTTAACCGTAGGGGGTCAGCATTCATCACTGCATTTTCCCAGCAGGGACAGGGTCACTGAAGCTAAATGGTAGTCTAAGCCTTGTCCCTAGACAGGACACCAAGCAGCACTGCAATCCCAGTATAACTCCTCATCTGGCACAATCTCATAGAATAAAGTATTTTTTCCCCCAGAAAAACAATTCTGCTTCATGAACTGAGTGAAATAAAGGCATGTTTGTGACTTGGACTTTATGAGGGATTTCCAGTTTGAGCTACAGAGAATATGGCAATCACTGGGCTGACCTTAGCATCAGCTGAAGCAAGAAACTACATCATTTCCCTGGCCACTCTTCCTCTTCTCTTCCCACCACTACATGTGATCTGAGATGGATTCCAAACCAAGGAACAAAATTAAACATGCAACTAATTAATCATTGTCACTACATTTACACTGATTATTAAAGAACATCAAAGCTGGAATTAAAGGCTTAATAAGTGTCAGTTCGTGTTGCAGCATATACTGTCAACCCAGCGGGCCTAGCTACAGTTATACCAGCCTGGATCGGAAATTCCAGCGACTGCATCGAGAAAAAGACCTTTTGGAGACCTTGCGCTCAACCCCCGGTACTCTCCTTCTGCAACAGGCTGTCTGGGCAAGGACTAGCTATGCCACCAGCAAGCCCCTGCATCCTAAATCAGCATCCTATCCAGATTTACCCCCCACTCCACACAAGTGATGCCTGATATCTTTTCATATAGGAGAAATCCAAGGCGGTTCTTGAGTTCCTTGTTCAAGGTAAATTTCTAACAGCTGCTGCCCCCAAGACAGACAAGCTTGTGAAGGCACAGCACACCTGGGTGAGGTGCAAAGAGCAGAGGGAGCAAAGATACAACGCATGCTCATTTCCATGCATGAAACATGCGGTGTCCCAGCTTTTTGACCGCGACTTCTGGCTCCTGAGCATCTGTAGGGCACAGCAAAAATGTTTTGGTGAAGACAACGTGACGTCAAGAGATGAACTATGCAGCAGCACACATGGTCGGAATATAAAGGGCTTTCTTGTGGAATATTTGAAAGGCAGCATTATAGATATTTTGCTAATGCAGTTCATTTAATGCCTTCTGTTTCATGCCTGTGCAAAAACACATTCAGATTCCAATTTCTAAACTACAATTAAGACACTTAAAATCAAAACAAAAGTCAAACTCCCTCAGATAAGTCAGTGGTAGCCATGGTTACCGTAATATTTTGGATCCTTAGGCTTTATACCACACGCCCAAACGATAAAGTCGTTGAGTTCTCAGCACCTCACAATGACAAATGCTACATCAGAGCAGTAAGGCTAAATGCATTACTGAAGAGTTTGCTGTTTCAGGGAATCATATCAATATATTTTTGACTTCCAGACGATATTTCTATGTCCGCCTTCTTTCCCTTCTCCTTCACGAGGCACCAAAACACATTACAGGGCTTGTTCACCGCCAAACTTACAAGGCTTGGAATTGGGGTGGGAAGGAATATTAGCTGCCGCTAAACCACATGACTTTTAAAAATACCTGCCCCGTTAACCTACTTACACTCCCATCGTTGGTGCCCCCCTCAGAAACAACGTTCAGGGTCCAACGTAACAGCAGAAAGCACTCAGCCACCAGCCGCTAATAAAATATTAACACAGAAAGTGGGATGGGGAGAAGCACGACCCCCTCCGCCCCCCAGGAAGGAACATGAATAACATCATTTCACTCTCACATCTTTGCTCCCTCTTTCATCGCGTTTCCCCACCCAAGACACCCAAGTTCTTTATCTTTGCTAATTGATACGTCCGAGGAAAAAGCCTGTGGCTGATGTCTTAGACCAAGTGTCAGAAGCAACAATTGCTTTGGGATACTGAAGCTGAGATACTTGAAACGAGCCTGAATTTCAGGGGGACCAGCACTTTCTGAAAGCTCAGGTTCTGTTGGGATGACCGAAGCTGGTCCACCAAACTTATTAGCTGCTTTTGAAAGTCTTGCTCTGTCGTTTTACATTTCGAGTCCCAGAGCTTCAGCAAGTCTGAATTCCTCTTCCTGCTCCAAAAGGCACTTTTGTTATTCTTATAAAAAATTGCTTTCACACGCTTTATTTCAAATAAAATGTACTGATTTTTATTTGTACTGCAGCGGTATTTAAAAGCCTCAGTCTGCTGAAACCCCGTAAGAGCAGGGGTTGTTAAAAAAGCACTCAGAGTAGTAGACGTGACAAAGAAAGGATGGGAGGAAAAGGCCATCACTGTCACTGTTTTACAGATGGCAAACTAAGGTCCACATAGACTATACGGACTTGCCCAAGGTCACACACTGTATGTGGCAGAAGCCTTGTTTCCTGAGTTCCTGTCATAAATACACGTCTGGATCCCTAAGAGCAAACCAGCAACGCACTTCGGCACACACTTCAGCACGTGTTTATTTCTCACCAAAATCCTTGAGACCCAGCACAAAAAATTTAAATGTTTTCCTAACTCAGAGCCTGACGCTTTGCTAGTTCACAGCTGGAGCCCAGGAGATCCCTGATTGTCAAAGGTAAGGGAAAAACTCCGAGAAGCCAAGTCTTTTCATTCCATTTTCAAAAGTTATTTTTCACCTCCTGGGAGCTCCCGGACACATTTCTAAATTGCTTTGTTTTCTGTTCTTTTAGAAAAGAAGCTGGACTCGTGCCGGATTCCAGCACACACGGATATATTCAGCCACTGGATTTCAATCAGCAGATTGTTCTCAAGCCAAAGGCGTAGGATTCTGGTTTCTGTTAAAAGCCCTAATCACACTGGAAGCTGGTCCAAAGTTGATTGGCCCACAAAAAAAAAAAAGCCAAAAAGCGGAGATGAAATATTTGAACACACTCAGCTCAATGCCATTTCTGGTCTCCATATGAGAGACTGGTCAGTACATGCTGTACCCTGGATGCACTGGGAGAGCAACAGGATTTGGAGAAATGGTGCTGCTGATGTGCCAGCTTCATCCCTGCACCAGTGCAAGGACAGCTTGGAAAACACCGCTTTGGGGCATAGAAAAAACAGGCCAATGAAGGCCTTGGCCCTACCCCAAACCATCTTCTGGCCCTTCTATGTCTGCCACCTCCCACCCGCAGCTGCAGTATGGACAACTTGGAGGTGGCAGAAGAGCCACTGAGCCCGTGTGGCCTCTATGCTTAGGGTAGAGCCCTTGGTGTGGCGATGCCATGACTAGCGTGAAGGGGGGGGAGAGGCCAACTGTGAAGATAGTCTGATGGGAAAGAACGGGACCATTATGGTTCTATTCACGCTACGTGCTTGCAGCCAGGGGATCTGCAAAGATGCTTAAAAAAAAAAAATGGCTGATAAAGATGACATTACAAGCAGGCCCAATTTTAATCCTGCCTGGCCTCCAGAAAGAACAAATACAAAATTATTCTAAGCCAACACATTATTTGGCAGCTCCAGAGAGCTTCAAAACATAAAAATCTGTCTGGACAGGCCAAACACAGGGACCACAAGAAAAATGGAAATGCCTCGGCCAATGCAAATGACTATATGGGGAAGTCTGACAAAACACACACCCCATGTTCCTGGCATATGTGAGGAAACGTGTGTGGTTGATAGATACACAAATGACTTCTCCTGTAATCATGGCCTTAATTCTCCTGATCTGTCTCTAAACTAAAAGCAAACTAGACACTAGTTTAAACCAAGCCAAAGGAATCTGACCAAAACAGGATCCTTTTTCATAATGATAATCTTTTATCTGCATCCTGGTGGCTCCCGGGGGTCCCGCAACAGGACGCATGGTGCTTTTTTATTCTTAATCTAGCATTTGTTTATTTTCGTGCCTAATGCGAAGCCAGCTGCATACAAACATCATATGATCAGACACGTTTCCACACGACTGTGCAAAAGCCGAGAGGCACCTAGTGGTGCCAAGCAGCACAGCACGCAGGAGGGACACAAAGCCACGTAACCAGCCAATATTACTTTAAATTGCCCTCATCCCCCTTTCTCCAACTGCCCCGCTTGGGGCATGGACTTACAATATGTTACCACCAGCCTAATTATCTACGTTGGTTTTATGAACCAACATAAATTCCACCGGGATCCAGAACAGACAGATGCCCCATCATCCTGAAGCAGCAGCCCCGGGAGGTGGTTTTACAATGCCTCTCCTACATAACTTTTTGCACTGAGCAAAGCACTACTCCAGGGTAACTGTGGATACACTGCACAGTGTATTTTTACTGAGGTTTTTGCCTGGGGTAACTCTACATCAAGTCTAATAATTTACTCCAGGGTAGGGCTTTACGCTGATGTAAACAAGGAAACTTAAAAAAGAAAAAAAAGCTGGCAACCTTACCAGTTTAACACTGCTCCTCAGAAAACCACTGAAGAAGTCCGATTCTGTACTACTGGCAAACAGCTGCATGGGCCCTTGCCATTGTAATGCCAGACCTAAATACCATAAAGTCAAATCCTCTTAACAGCACTCCTGAAGATAGCTCATATCCCTCATTACTTAGGCCCCCCGTGCATACCCTCAGGGGCAGGGGTACTCTTCATAAGCTCCCCAACATTTTACAGCTTCTTGGCCAAGACACGAACTGGGTTCTATGCTCAACACGTGAAATCCCATCAACTCTGCACTAATGATTCAGGGCAGCATAAGGCTTACGTAAGCCCTGGCCTAATGGCTTTCTTCATTTTTTTATTCTCCTTCTATGAAAGTTCAGTAATTTTAGCTCATACAAATCAAAAATAGAAAGAGATCTCTCAGGCCCTCCAGCCTACTGCCCTGCCAATGCCCACTTGTTCCTAACAATGCATTAAACGCAAAGCATTACTTATAGAGGAGAACATGAGCCTTTACAGCACTACTGAAGTTTGCTTTTAGACTAAATAATCTAAAACCTCGGGCTCAAAAGCCTTTGGAAGCTGGAAAGCAAAAAAAAATGATAATTTTTACAGCAACTCAATTAAAGCGTAAACATTTATATCAGTGTATACTTCATGTCTACCAGATGTGGCAGCTAAATGTGTTGTAATATTTCCTCATAGCAAATATATATGATACAACACTATGCAAAATTGAATTTTTTAATAGTTCCTAGGGAAAAAAAATAATTAACCAGACTTTGCAGTAAAGGTATATTAGGTTACAGCACTATAAAAACACAGTCCAAACTTCCCGACTCAGGCCATAGTTTTCCACTCATACTGGTTTCCTCATCCCTCCCATCCATTTGCTCTCTCTTCCCCCAATTTCTGTCCCCCTTAGAAGGAGAGAGAAAAAAAAATCCGGCTTCTTCCTCTTGATGTGAAACAAGACACATGCAGGTTTTAGACCGGAGAGAAGTGCAAGTCCTCCCACATCCATTCATCCTGTTCTTGGCAGGTGGAGCTTCTGCCAGCAGAGACACCAGAGTGGATTATTGTATTATGGGACTGAGTTTAAAAAATGTTTACACAGCAAATGTTATCTTGCTTCCTTTCACAGATTCTACTGAAAGTGAGTGAGCACAGCCCTTCCTGGTGTCTTGCTTAGAGATCCCTATAATCAATTCCCGCTCATCTCCTCGGAGTCCTAGATCTTGGCATGGCCCTTCCTCTTCAGTGCTGCAAGAGTTCACACCCCCCTCCCCTAAAACATGTGCACATCAGAGTCCTCCTCCTCGGAGGGGACACCAGCTGAGCTCCATTGCCTCTTCTGTACGCACCTTTTCTTGCACTGGAACGTCTTTCTTTAGGATCACTAATACACATCATATTCCAAATACAGTAATTTATATATCCTGACACTCCCCTTCCACCAGACACAGAGAACTCCAGGTAACAAGCAGCTATTTTGCTTTTCATGAAATCCTAAATGCATGAAAAACAAGAGAGTTAATCTTAAAGTGCAAGATCTAAGGGAGGGGAAAGCTATTCAGTGTTTGCTGCAGCCTTTTACAGAATAAAATAAAAGGTAACTGAGGGGCCCTGAACAGAAGCCCCACATCCTTGTGTTGTACTGGTATTTTTACTATGCAAAACCCAAGCAAATTCAAGGTTATAACAATTGCTCCAGCCGTGCTGCCTAGCTGCCCAAGAATTGTAACACAGACTATGCAAAATTGTATGCCTTACTCCGTGACTAAACAGGCTAAATGGCAGACAAATGAATGTTCTTGTTTGCAAGAGACTAGTTTCATTTTTAAGCAATTAGCATTAACAGTGTGGTAGCAGTTCCTCAGCCAGAAATTCTGTCTGTGCTGTTTGGACAATATACCACAGAAAGGCCACTTATATGTGTAATTGCAACAAGACTGTTTTCATCTAACATAGAGAATAAACACTGAATAGGTGCAACAGGCCAGTGTAAAGGTCTATAGAAACAGGTCATACAGACCCGCTGGCTGCCCGGGGGTGCCCTATAGGATGCCTATCACCCCAACAGGAAATTTCTGAACCCTCGAACAGGCTCATCTCCAAGTAGGACACTGAAGGCCAATCACAAATCCGGCATAGCCTGGCCTGCAAGAGACCTTCATTTCAAACCAAACAACATGCAACAAGGCTGTAGTACGTTCCCCACAGATGAGAAAACTACCTGCTGAACAACCATTCTGGATGGTTGCTTATGTCTCCATGAGTCCTCCAGATGCTATGCAGATAATAACAGGGGTATAGGTTGTAGCTGTGTTAGGCTAAGGACACACACAGACAAGGATCTTTGGGTGAATCTGATATCTTTTATTAGACCAACTAAATAGCTGGAAAAAGTGCAGATAATAACCAACTTTCCCAATGCCTGCTTGCAACAGGTTAATATTACTGTCCCTGTTCTACAAGGACTGGAGCCAAGAGAAGCAAAATGGCATGTCCAAGGCTAGAACAGCAAGTCAGTAGTAAGGCTCAGGCTAGAATCCAGAGAGGCCTCTTCTCCAACACCATGAGATTTGTGTCCATAGGTATGCAAAGAGGTATTTGGCTAGCTTTAGAGGAAGCATTATCCTCAAGGGAAGGGATGACAGCACTGCTAGCATGCAAAGGAACACTGGGTTCTCGACATCCGGTAGCTCCAAGGAAAAAAACATTCAGCATTCCCCACCACATCTTGGTCAACACTGCTTTTGGGACAGGTCAGAATAAATGACTAGATGGCACCTTAAACACAGCATAACCGGAAGCACAGCAGAACCTGAAAGTCCTCCCTACAAACTCCCGACACCAAAACTGTAACGCACAGTCTTTGTCAACATCTAAACAAGTGTTTTATTTTGTCATCTTTATGGAAACATTTACATTTTGTGGGATCCCTTCTTGTCCAGCTTACCGCCTCACCAACACTAGGGCTTTAATAAATAAATAAAAACAAAAACAAAAAAACCCCGTACACACAAATAATCCAACCACCTTCTGAACATAAAAGAATAAGCATTTAGGCCCCATCTTCACCAGGAAACGTAACTGTGTTTAATTTTAACAAGCAATTGTGAACAGATGCATGAACCAAGACAAGAACGGGCTGCATTCATCCACGTGTCAGCGAGCTACCACTAAATCTTCAGGGATGTGGGGAAAGAGGCTGAATGCAACCTCTCTGGACCTGAAGTGACAAGTCCATCAGGGCCATCCTTTGGGGCCCCAAATCTACTCTTAAGATCTGTATTTAAATGCCATTACCCTTCCAAACGCGGGAAAACCAAAACTCTCTACAAAGCTGAGGCGTGTTAATTAAAAACGATTAAATAAAGTTCCACCGTCAGTTCAGTCTCGCACGCACACCTCGCAAATGTTATTTATGTACCGATAGGGGGAAGAGAGAGAGAGTGCTCCAGGATTCTCAGTCCACCCACCGCCACAAATACCCTGTATTACAGCCAACTCTTTCTACGGAGGGAGGCCTGGATAAAAACTCTCCGAATACCATCAGCATTGCTCTTGGCATCAGCCAAAGGAAGCTGCTAGACAGTAACAGAAGTTTGTTGGGGTTGTTTTCTACGGGGTTTATTTTTAAAATACAAATATAGGGCAGAGCATGGAGTTCCATCTCGCCTTCATTCCCTAGCTCCTCATTAAGAGATTCTGCTTGCTTCCGTTTGTTTCAGCTAGTCATACAGTCCCCATTGCCACAGCGGCTCAGCATCTCACAGCGTTGCATGTAGTACCTTTCCAGGGGCACATAAGTTACAAAAGGCCCATTATTTCCAGGGGGATGCCTGGCAGGGACAAGCAACTTGTCACTGCGAGTGGAGGGTGGCACTGACATCACAATCAGCCTCACCTGAATTTGCCCTGTGTCACATGGGACACACCACCCCAACTCCCTCATCTGTAAACATGGGATTGCAGCATGGTTCCTCTGTCCTGCAGGCATAGATGTCATGGAATAGCCGGTTAGTTTGCCACTGGAAAAAGAGCCTGCAATGTGAAGCGCAGCAGGTATTTTGCTAGGCCAGCTCCGGACAAGAAAGTACAGCGGGTAAAACAGGAGTGCAGCTTCTCACAAGCCCCAATTTAGACAAAACTCATCCCAACAAAAATGCCCTTCTGCTGGTTTAGAGGAACTAGCACTAGCTGCACGGGACTGTTTTTGCTGGGAGAAGCTGCCTCCATGGGGTCAGGACAGCGACAGAGGAAAGGCAATGCCAGCAATCCTCTTCTAGAAGAGACTAGAGTGAGACTCGTTTCATTTACCCTGTAGAGACCAGTCCTGGAGCAGAGGTTGTGCTGGCCAACCCTCGGATGCATCAACTGGTGCACCTGCACCCCCCTTTATTCCTGATCCATCCAAAGTTGGTCCTCTGGTCCACTGACTCAGTGGCTCATTAGAACTTGCTTGTTGTTTCCTTCTAACCTCTTCGTTCCACGAGTGTTAATGACCCTTTTTCCTTTTAAATGGTTTTTAATAGTTCCACTGCTCTCCTTGCTTCTGCAATGCTGCTGTGTTAGCTGCTCCTAGCCATATTGTCCCCATTGCACAGCCCTACTGACTGTTGGGTTGTTTTTTGTTTTTAACTCTAGCTAAAAACTTTAACTCAGGTGTGGAAATATTAACTCAGGTGTGGCAACCACTTTCCACGAAGCATTGAAGGCACTGTCTAGATGCTCGAGGAGGCTTGACTCTGTTTTAATGATTCTGGAAAAGATGCATTTTCACCTAGAATGACTCTAAGACGAATGAAACAACATCTCTGGCAACAAACAAATCTGGCACCAGGAAACTCTTCTTCACCCAGCATGTCAGTACAGCACAGTGTTAGAGATGATATCTTTTATTAGACCAACTAGATTTTTGCAAAAAAATGGCTTTAATTGCAAAACTCTTGTTGGTCTAATAAAAGATATCACCTCTATCACAAGTCCTGATTGATTTTTCCTCTAGACCAGTACAGCTACAATGTGGATGCCTGGCATTAAAGCGTGGTGGCCATCAGATGCGGCGCAAGCAGGCAGGGCAGCCAGTCACGAAGGGACTGGACACATCCTTGGAGGAAAGAGGCATCGGTCTCTAGAGAGCACAGGAGCGAGAGGCACGGCCTCTGAATCAACACTTCCTGGACCTTAAACGTGAGAGAGGGACAAGGGAAAAACCCTGCTCAGACCCCGTTCGCTCTCCCTTCCAGCGTCCGCTCTCTGCCGCCGTGTGACCTTTCGATCTGCCGTTCTGGAACGGGAACCAAAGCTCACTAAGTAGAGCTACAAGCCCCCTCGGTGACGGGGGCTGCTAAGGGCACATCGCCGATTGCTCGGGACGGCTCCAAGACAAAGCAGGGATGGGAGTGAAGGTCTTGGGCTCATAACAAGTGCGCCCAGGGGGACGCCGAGAAGAGCACTCTGGACAGCGCCGCTGAGCCAGCGGATGCTGCCCAGTGAAACCGCCCAGACACGAGTGGACGAGGGACAGGAAAGCCGCCCGGTCGGACGGGCTGGGACGCGCCGTGCCACAGCCTATTCGTTGCCTTCAAGGATGGTGGGCAGGCTTGCCAACCCTCCAGGAGTTAGATCCCGATCTCCAGGAGACTGCCGAGAGGCCCCCGCGGGGGATAAACGATAGCACGTTCATTAAAACGAATGTGAAACAATGAGTCTGATCTCTACAGTAGTCCAGCGGGTTTTTTAAACGCAACGGTCACGCGTGTTGCCTTCCTGACGCAGCGTCTACATCCACACCCGATACACGCAGGCGCGCGGGCATCACGGCGTCGTGCGACACGCGAACGGGCAGCAAACAGGCGGTGGCGCGGCACGGCTGCTTTGCCGCCCCTCGTCCGCTCACGTCCGGGCCCGTCCGCGGGGCAGCATCCGCTGGCTCCTGGGGCTGGGTCCGAGGCACCGTGCAGAGCGCTCGCGCGTCCCGGGCCCGCCGGCGTCGCGGCAGAGGCGATCGCAAAAGACGTTTGCAATGAAAAAGTTTTATTTGCAAAAAAATATATATCTTGTCGACTGAATAAAAGTGATCGCGAGGAGAAGGAGAAGAAGGAGAGCTTCACTGGTGTCACGCGCGCGGCGGGGTGGACAGGTCCCCGCGCAGGTGACACCTCGGCCGGCAGCGCCCCGTGTCCCCTCCAGCGAGGGGAGGCGGCGACGGGAGGGCACCGGGGAGGGAAGGGGGGGAGGGCAGCCCGCCGTGCCGCGCTTCCCACGGGTGGCAGCAGGCCCCAGCCCCCCGCGCAGGCCCGGCCCGGCCCGGGCCGACCCCCCGCGCCCCGCGCGCCTCACCTGCTGGGCCGCTCCGCGGAGAACTCGGCGCCGCCGGACTCCGCCATCTTCCCGGCGCGGCCCCGGCACCGCCCCCTCCGCGCGGCGCGGCGCGGCCCGGCCCGGCCCGGTCTCGCCTCGCCTCGCCTCCCTTCGCCTCACCTCACCCCGCCCGGCCGGCGGCGGCGGCGGCGGCGTCCTACGGGGGCCCGGCGGGGACACGCGCGCGGCGCGGGGGGCGGGGCCACAGAGGCGGGGGCGGGGCTTCCGCCAAGGTGCTGGGGGCGGGTCGCGAGAGGCACGTGGGCAGCGCGGTGTTGCGTGTGGCGGGCACGCTGGCATCGTGTGGCGGGCACGTCGGCGTTGTGTCACGGGCACGCAGGCATTGTGCGTCGCAGGCATGTCAGCATTGTTACGACCACATCGGCGTTGCGTGTCAGGGACACGCTGGCGTAGTGTCACCAGCACATTGGCGTCATGTCACAGACACACCGGCGTAATGTGTCACGAGCATGTCAGTGTTGTGTGTCATGACCACATTGGCATTGCATGTTATGGGCACATCGGCGTTGTGTCACAGGCACGCTGGTGTTGTGCGTTCAAGGCACGTCAGCATTGTCACGACCACATCGGCGTTGTGTCACAGGCACGCTGGTGTTGTGCGTTCAAGGCACGTCAGCATTGTCACGACCACATCGGCGTTGTGTCACAGGCACTCTGGTGTTGTGCGTCGCAGGCACATCAGCAATGTCACGACCACATCAGCGTTGTGTCACAGGCACGCTGGTGTTGTGCGTCGCAGGCACATCAGCAATGTCACAACCACATCAGCGTTGTGTCACAGGCACTCTGGTGTTGTGCGTTCAAGGCACGTCAGCATTGTCACGACCACATCGGCATTGTGTCACAGGCACGCTGGCGTTGTGCATCGCGAGCACGCTGGCGGACCAGAAACCTCCCAGACTAGGTCCCGAGGTGGCGGCCCTGTTCAGACCCGGAAGCCAGACGGGGATCAGGGGAAGCGCAGCCACCCCGTCTTTCCGACACCAGATTTGTTTAGTTTTTATTCACTTTGGTCAAATCCCCGATCCGAGGAAAGCCTCCAGAGTGACACGGGTGACGTCCTCGGTCTCGCAGGCCCGTCACACAGCCGGGACGGTCTGTGCAGGGTTTTTCCCCGTTCCTCTCTCACTTGCAGCCTCCAGCCTCGAGGGGCCGGGAGGGGCCGACTGGGGGGTTGTGCCCCACGCTCCCATGCTCCATAGTCCCCTTTCCGTCCAAGCGTGAGCAGGGAGCCGGTTGCACACCCCAGGAGTGCTGGATCCTAGGGCCCTGCTCTAGTTGCTCGCTCGCCCGCGCGCCGGCCGAGCACTGAACCGTCATCGAGTCGAGTGTGGGCAAGTGACCGGAGCGGGGCTCTAGGATTGTGTAACCGGCTCCCTGCTCGTGCTTGGAGGGAGAGGGGCATCGGGAGCCGCTGAGAGTGGCACGGCCGCTGAATCGGACCTCCCTGGACCTTGCGTGCTGGGTTTCTGATGGGCCCAGACCAACCCCTCACTCCTGCTCGAAGACTGGCTTCATTTTTGTAACTCACGCTTTTTGGCTGAGAGCTGTTTCCTGTAGTTTTAACTTTGCAGTATAATAGAGACACCCACACACGCACACGCACTCCTCATTAAAATGTTTACAAGAAAGGCTTTTGCTTTATTTTTCTTTTTATTTCTCAGCCTAAGCAATGCAAAGCAATAAAACTTTCCTGGCTGCTTAGCCTAGCCAGCCTGCCCTCTAGTTGCAGTTTGTTTTCTGGCAGGGGCTGCGCAGGCATCGTACCGGAGAGGCAGATCAGTGGATTGGAGCTATGAACATTACACCTCTGCTTCCCCTGCAGGAAAAGCCAGACTGTGCCGCATGCTATAAATGCCTTTCACGTGTTCCCCAGACCCCAGTTAAAGCAAGCCCCACAAGGTCTGTCAAAGCATGCAAAACACATTTCTACACCACCGGGAGGAAGATGTATTCCATAACTCCTCTGGTGACCAGGCACGCTGCCTCCTGTCATGCGGAGCAGGAAACCAAAGGGAGATAGGTCTAGTGATTTCACACAGCTGGCAGCACTGTCCCTACCGATGGAGCCAGGCGCCCTCCAGCTACGTTTATTATTCTACTTTATGTGCCGTTTTATATTTATTGTATTTTGCTCATTGCTTGTTGAATGTGCTTAGCCCTTTACGGGGCACGCTCCCTTCCCCAGGGAGCTCGCACTCATTAGGCTGATTTCCAATGCACCTTTATGGCTCCTGTTACTGGACTAACTAAGCACCTCAAAAGTCTTCAATGGTCATAACATCACAAGCCCCTCACAAGCAGAGCAGGGCAGTGCTATTGTCCCCGTTGTCCAGACAGGGGACGGAGGCACATAGAGGCTAAGTGACTTCCCCAGGGTCACACAAGGAATCTGTGGCAAATCAGGGGAACAAACCCGAGGCTAACACCAGAACCCACTGGCCCATCCTTGCCCATAGAGTGCCCCAAATACACTTGACACAGTGCAGACATACAACAAAGGCTTATCATCCTCTGGATGGGTTACTGTGCACCCACAGGAAAGGAAGCAAACAACTGGAAGGCAAGGAAGCTGGAGGAGGAAATGCAGGAGCTACTGCACGAATACATTTTGAACGAAAACTAAGATCCTCACGTGACTCCAAGAGCTGGAGCTTTAAAACATACCGCAGATCCTGAGTGCTGAGTGATTTAATCCTGAGCTGGCAGCTCTGCATGTTTTGAACACCACCCTCATGTCTCTTAGCGATTGACACACAGCAATCCTTCAAAACGCGCGGTGTGAGCACAAACCAACAAACCGCAGAACTTGCACATTTGGGTGGAGGAGATGAGGAGCAGGCCCTAGGGAGCTACGTTGTTCCAGGCACAAGAAACCCTCTCCACCCCTTGACTTGGGGTTGCTCTAGGGGGATCTGGGAATGAGCGGCCTCCCTCTACTGCATCGCAGCACCGTTTGCAGGTTTCCCAAGTGAGCCAGACCCCAAACCAGCTTGCAGACTCGTTATCCAGTGACTTTCCCTCAACTCCAGCTGATTAAACGCACCAGCTGCCCGGTTCGTAATGCAGCCTGATCTCTCTAGCTCGAAGGGCAGCGCTCAGCTCCCCTAGCTAGTGTCATGCCAGCTTCCGAGGACCCCCCTTCCCGCAGCCCTGTGTCAGCAGCCAAGGTGCAAGGTGTACGGATCATCACTCTGGCTGACAATAGCCCAACCCTCCTATGTAACTGTGCATCTGCATCGTCCCCTTCTGTATGTGTCTCTGGGTGGCTTTGTTCACTCTTGATTTCTCATAAACTGTCCTTCCCTAATCCCCCTTTAATCCTGGCCAGCGCATGTGTGTACATGGGGGAGGAGGGCGCAAGCGGGTGTGGGGGATGTGCTTGTGCCTCGGTGAGCGTGCGAGGGAAGGGGTGGGCTATTGTGCACCGTGACCCGATTCCCAGACGCACACATAGAGTCACGTCAGGCTTTGGGCCCGACCCGACCTCCATCTGATTGTTCTCCTGCTGCTGGGCCTTAGCTCTTCCAGAAGCAGTGTTTGTCCCCTGCCAAGAAACAGGTTAAGGTGACACATTTCCTTCCCCACAACGTACGTGGGAGCCTCCATTAACACTCACCTTTCTACCGCGGAGCAGAGGTGCCGATTTCCATTGCAAACACCGCCGTGAGTCAGAGTGCTCATTAGCATGGCTACTGGGGAGGGTAAGCCAGGGGGTGCAGGGGCAGGTGCCACCTCTCCCCATGCAGGGTTTTCAGACCCACCCCCCGAAAGCCAGGGGAGAAGAGGTAGTGCACAAGGTTTTGCTCTCACACTAGTGGGATGGAGTTAAACAAAAGACAGTCATCGCAACGACCACACTGGGATTGCAGAGGGACAGAGCAGGTGCCTCTCCTTTCCCATCCTAGGGAGAGGACAACCTGGCTGTCCAGCCTGGCATAGCTTACCGAGGCAGTCTCCCTAGCCCGGCTGGGCAGCTGGGCCAGCTCACTGGAAAAGGCCTCTGCTGCTCCAGCCACCTCTGATCTGACGTGTGCACGCATGTGGGTGCGGACACTGCACGCTGCCAGGGGCTTTGCTGTGCCCAGCAAATGCAAGAGAGGCCCTAGCCCCAAAGCAAGGATTTCCTCCGTGGGGCTCAGCTCCTTCAACACCCGCTCAGGCCGGCAAGCGCAGGGGGCACTCAGCAGCTCGTGGGATCGATCTATAGGGCCATGTGGGGAAGCCTCCTATATCAGGGTGGGTGAACGCCATTGAGACAGAGCCCTGCTCCAACCAAACTGCCGCAGGGACTGAGCTCAAGTACGCGAGCCGGCCCCTGGCAATGGAGGGGATTGCTCAAGTGCCTCAAGCAGAGCAGGTGCCTCAGCGCTTTGCTGGATCGGCGCCGCAGGGAATAGCACGCCCCCCTCCCTGCAGCCAAACCACAGTCATGCACACGGACTTTCGCTGCCCGGCTTCCCTTCACTTCGTGTCTGGCACAGGACCACGGGACAGCCAAACACAGAGGAAATAAAGACAAAGGGAAGCAAAGCCCCTTGCGGTCCAAGTGTAATGATGTCTGCATTCCAGAACATAATGAAGACCAGGGAATGGAAAATGCCTGTCACTCGGCGGGAGGTGGGATGCACACACAAGCCTCCCGCACCGGCTGCAGAGAGGGTGCATCGCCTCTCCCCGGCATTGCCACCAGGCAGCAGCTGCACCACACGCAGCCAGCGGCACCTCACTGAACTCTGACATTTGAATACGGAAAACCATTTGGCTTCATTAAGGTTCCCGGTCCCTCGTGCCCCTCTGGAATGTGCTCGGTAGAGACAGACCCAAGCCCATTATCGCCAGGAGGAGATTGGTTTTCAGTTGTTTTTGTTTGTGTTGAGTCACCGCAGCTCCGCTCCTTGGACAAGTCCTCGTGGCAGGGGCTGGGAGAGGGAGCGTGCTTCGCTTCTAGCTCTCAGCCCAGCGAGCTCCCCGCGCCCGCAGGCCCGATGCGCGGAGCGGCTCCCCGGCACGGCAGGTTATGGGGCCAGGAGCTTTCGTGCTATAAACCAGCGAGGGGTGGAAGAGCAGCAAGACATGACGACTCCGGGCAGGGCGCAGAGCCCCATTTAGCTATTATGCAAAGGAGAATCTGGGTTTGTAAGAGGCCGAGGAGGCAGAGGGACCATGTTAATAGGCCCGTGGGGGCTGGCTGGCGCTCACCTGGAAGCAGAAACCTGGAAAGGTCCTGTGTCACCTGCGGATCGTGCCCCCATCGCAGCTGATGGAGGCCGTTGAACGACTGGCACTGGCAGGCTCTTACAAGGCTGCTGCGGCTGGTTTCTGGGTGCTTGCGGTCCTCTGCCGTTGCCTCCAGAGGCAGCAGGATCTGGTCCGGTGCCGCTTAAAGAGGCAAATGGAAAAGTAAGGGCAGAGTTCACTTCGGGGTTCCTCAGAGCAGGGCCGGGGTTCTCTCCTCCAGCAAACAGGCGATGGGGAGATCAAACCTGATGGCAGCCTCGTGGCACAGGACAGTCAGCTGCCGAGCCGGTTTGGTCTCCTGCCTCCGTCTCTGCCAGCCTAACCCCCACCCACCCTTCTCCTTCTCCTTCGCAGTCCTCCAGATGCTCAAGACATCACACCAGGCTTTGCACCGACAAGGTACAGCAGGTTGGCTGGGTCGTGATAAGGAAATTGCCGAATTACTGCCACATGCCAACAGAAACCAGGCAGGGACGGGAGCAAGAGGCAGCTGAGGTGGAGCTCATGAATGGCCGCCCTTTTCCAATTCAGCAAGGAGCCTGACCCCCCGTTTTACGCTCCCCCTGGCAGTGTCTTCAGCAGCGACAAGTCGGCTGACTGCGCTGCACGCTAACCCGCTTCACTTCCCCCATGAGAGACCCCCTTTCTCACCTGCCCAGCCTCAGAAACCCCCGGGCGCGCTGTCCACGGGCACCCACCTCCTGAGCGGCCGGCGGGAGGCTGTGGAGGTCCCTGCTGAAACACGGCAGCTCTTTCCTTTTCCTCTGCAAGGGGATTTGTACGGTGCAGAGAAAGGCGGCTGCTGGCCAGTCCGACAGCCAGACACACGCACGGGGCAGGGACCGGTTGGGAATTGCCTCATCCTGCCCGGGGCCTCTCTCCGCCGGTGCTGGGTGCCGCTAGGGGTTTGTGATGGGAACAAGCTGGGCATAAAGAGCAGAGGGAGTCGCTGAGCTCCTGGCCGCTGGAGACGCCTCTACTCAGGCCACCGGGAGCTGGTGACACTTAGGAGCCCTGAGCTGCAGGCCCGCAGTGCCCCGGCCTGGGCGGCCGACCACTGAGGCACCGAACACAGGCAGGTTTTGGGAACAGGAGGTCCCGGGAGCTGGCGTGTCCTGGAGCCGTGGCACGGGGCCAGCCTGCACCAGCTGAGACTCTTCAGGGGGCAATGCTGGGAGGTGGGAACAGCAGCAGGGGAGCGGCATCTCCACCGCAGAGCAACAGATGGGGGAAACAGACCCCGGCCGGAAGACATGCATCCCGCTGACCCCCACCTCCAGCCGCCGAGCCACCAGCAACAGGGCCGGAGCTGGCGGGGCAGCAGTGGGCCGGGTAGGCACTGCCACGCACATCTGTTCTTCCGAACAGGAATGAAGCTCCTGGCCCCCAGCTGAGAGGTATCAGATGGAGGAGAGAGACTGCGAGGCATGGCCCGGATGGGGCTGGGGTGGCGTAGGGGCAGGGGGGCTGCTTCTCCAGCTCATCCTTTGCAAGGCTGGTGTTTTCTGCTCCGCGGCGGCTAACAGACCCCACCTACTGGCCTGCAATCTCCTTCCAACCTGTGCCGGGATGCGCAGAGGCGGTTGAGGTTGTGTGGGCGGCGATGAGCGCAGATGCTGCTTTCTGCTGGAGGAGATCACTTACAAGGGGGAAAAGCCCACCGTGTCATCAGCTGTCATTCGGGGCTGCGAGGGAGGTGACTCCGTCGCAGATTGATTTGCTGACTTCTCTTCTCTTCTCTTCGCAGACGGGGCCACACACCGAGAGCTTTGCCTCCCCTGCGAAAACTGGACCGGGGGGGTGGGGTGGGGAGGGAGAAAAAGGGGCCGAAAGAAATGTACTGGCTGCCCGCTGGGGGAGCGGAACGGGCCCATTTCATGCATCGCCTCCCGCTTAGAGCCGGGTTCCCCTCACCTGTTCTCAGAGGCTGCCTCCTGCCCCCCAAGCCGGCAGGGAGGAATTGGACTCGAACCCAAAGGACCGGGGCTTGGTCTCCGTGCCAAGCAAGCCACGCACGGGATCCCCGCTGCAGCCCGGGACGTGGCACGTTGCAGGCCAGAGCTCACCAGGATGCTAACGCAGCCCCTGTGCTGGGTAAATCCTCCGTCTTACAAGCCTTTGGGGCTTGACCAGGCCTGGCACGGTTCCCAGGCCTTGCAGAGGCCCTGCAGGCACAGCCTGCTCTGGGCGCTGGATCCAGCCTCACGCTGCACAGGACCGTGGGCCGGGCGGCAGGAATGAGACCTGCTCCCCAGATGGCCGCAGCGGGGACTCAGCAGCTCAGCGCTCTGGATCGGAGCCGAGGAGCTTCCCCCAGCCCAGTCTCCCAGAGCGGGCCCTTTGCACCGGGGTCCGATATACCAGTGCAGAGACGGGGACGGGCAGAGATGACCCATCGGGGGCAAGCTTCTCTCCGGAGACCGTGCAGTGGGCACACCTGGGGCAGAGGAGCACAGGACAGAAGCATCCCTGCCTCTGGGAGCTGCTGAGCCCGCTGTCCTCTGGGCATCACCCCTTGCTCCGTGGCCCTGCGGGGCCTCCCACTGTCCCGGTGTTGCACACCCCAGGGCACCTGCGACCCTACTTTTCCAATGGGAATGTGTCAGCTTCGCTGCAGGAATCAGTTGCCATGGAAACATCGTTGTTGTACCACTAGCAGAGCCCGCGCTGCCTACCCAGACGTGGCTGCGCGGGGGGTGTGGGGTCAGGGCCGCGCCGAGCGGCTGCGATGCCAGCAGGGAGCCAGGCTGGAGACCCCGGGGAGCTCAGCAGAGGCAGCAGCAGGCTGGGTGGAAGGAGGGGAGGGACTGAAACATTACTGCGTAACCAAGCAACCCAAATACCACCACCCCAACGGTGGGGGGGAGTCAGCAGGGGCCACTCTGCCCTCGCAGCCAGTCCCCCAGGGTGGAGGTCTCTCCCCCGGGAGTCGGCGCCAATGCCGACGCCTGTTGCAAAAACAATTCCTTGTTTGGCAGATGCGAGCACAGATCGAACGGGCCCTGGAGCCTGGAGAGCGCCTGACAGGGTCCATGCTGGCCCAGCCAAGACGTGCTGGCACGAGGCAGCATGCGAGATGCGGTCCACCCCCCGTGCTCTGGGGCCAGGTCCCGGCGCGCTGGCTCGGACACGGCTGGCCCAAAGTGCCTCTTGGCTGTTGCTGGAGGGAGGCCATCAGGCTGCAGCCCCTGGCGCAGAGAAGCCCTTGCAAAGAAATGAGCCCAGGGCTTGGTCCAGCGTGTTCCTGTCACCAGCACCTCGTTCCCTCGGAAAGCAAACAAGAGCCCCAGCAAAGCATCCCACGCCCGGCTCCCCAGGGGCTGCCGGCAGAGGGGCCTGTGGAGGGGCAGGAACCCACAGGGAAGGACTTCAAGGCCCTTGCACACACAGTCTCCCTTATCTCCATGCACGGAGAATGCACGTGTGTGTGTGGGGGGGAGGTGGGGGTGGAAGGGACACATGCGTACGTGTGCAACACCTGCATCTGCCTGCAGCATAGGTGTGCACCCTTTATGGGCTGAGAGGGTGCAAGTGTGTAACACTTGCATGTGCGTAAAGGAGTTCACAGGCGGAGTGTGTGTGTGTGTGTGTGTGTGTGTGTGTGTGTGTGTGTGTGTACACCCCTACACCCCCCCGCCCCTTCCCGCTGCTGCCGGCTCCCTGCGTGCTGCCTCCCACAACAGCTGGGGCGGCCCGGAGGAGCCTTCGGACACTTGCTGCCGCTCGCCTCCGGCCCGGCCGACGTGAGCTCCAGCCCTTCACACAGATTTCCAGTCCAGCCTTGCTTGGCTGACTTGGAACCGGTCCGTCATGTCGCCATAACAACCCCCAAATCACACAGACACAGCATGCATTCCACTCCCGAAACCCGCCGCGTGGCACCCACCCCGGCCCGGGGCGTTTGCTCGGCAGGGGAATGTTTTCCATCTCTCCCCAGGAATGCGGTGTCTCCTTTTAAGCGAAGCCGGTGGCAAGTCTCCTTTGTTCCACGCAGCAGGCTGCTGCCCTGCTGCATGGCTGTTGCCTGGTCCCCGGGGCCTCATCTCCAGGGAGGGGATGGTCTTGGAAGAAGGCGGTGGTGTCCTGAGCTGACCTGGCAAGAGTCTCCCTCTCTCCTCAAGCTGGCGGGAGCTGCTCGGGGCTGGCAATGCTCGTCCAGGCAGGCAACCCGCAGTGTTAGCAGGTGAGAGAGCGAGGTCCGGAGGGAAGCGAAGCGAGGCAGAGAAAGCAGTGTGGAAGTGCAGGACGGCAGGGCAGGAAGGCCCGGAGCTGCCCCTGTCTGGGGAGAGGGGTCAGAGCCAAGAGCCTGCCCCACGTCCACCCCCTGCAAACTCCTGCTTGCCAGCGGGGTGGCAGCCCCCGGCCTGAGGGAGATGGGCATCTGTCCTGTACAGCCCCCATCACGCGGGGGAAGGAACGGCTCCGCTGGACGCCAGGCCCTGCGCGAGAGCCAGAGGCACGTCCGGCCGGCGACAGGGATGCCCCAGCTTTCTCCCAGCCACCCAGTTCTGCAGCTCCAGAGGGCCCGGGCATCTCGGTGGGGGCTGGCCACTACGCCTGTGCCGAGACCTGAACCCTCTTCCCCCGACGGCCACGTAGCATCGACAAAGCCACACGCGCTACTGGGTCTTTTACAAACCTTTATTCCACTCCTCCCAGCCGGACCCGCGCTCCTCTCGCAGCTTCCCCTCCCACCCCCCACCCCCAGGCTTCTTCTTATTTTAAATAAAAACAACAAACCATCTCTCTCCAACACTTCTAGACAGACATGGATACACAGATGGATCTGCAGTTGCCCCACGACTCTCCGCCCCCCGCCCCCCGCATTCAACCCAGCTCCCCTCGGAGCCACAGCCAAGACGGGCTTTCCACTATGGGAACATTAATGGCTCGCACGCGCCTGCCAGCACAACACCACAGACTCCACCAGCTTTGCACCGAGCTGCGCTGATGAAAAGCAGCAATGAGAAACCATGGGATGCACCCCAGAAAACACACAACCCCCCTCCCATCCCACCCCACCAGGTTTGCCACCCCCCCATGGCACAGCCCCGGCCCGCACACACAGATATGTTGCACATGGTAGAAGTGATAAGGAGCACTACGGAAATCAAGGGGGGAAAGGGACAGTAGTCTCTGTGCAGTGATGCACTCTACAGAAACCAGTGAGATGGTGTCAGCAAAGGGAAGGCTTGATCTCTATATAGACATACATCTTTAAAAACACAGGCGAGGGAGGGAAAGGTAATAAGTTAATCTGTACAGACAGCGTTCGGCAGGCGAGGAGACGGCTGGCATGCCTGCTGTCCAGCTGTCCGTCCTTTGCAGAGGGCGTGCTCTAGGGCAGCATGGACGGAGCATGCTACAGGGACTTAGACCCACATGCCAGAGCAGGCAAAGCCGTGAGAGAGGGACGTGGGACGTCGGGGATAGGCGGTGGCCCCGCGGCACCGCCGAGGGAGTCAGCGCACAGCCTAGAGCTGTCGGAGCCACAGGAAGCGGCGCGGTTGGCACGCTTGTCCCAGGGCCCTGGACACAGGAGCAAGAGTGGCCCCCCGGGCCCACCCTGCCACTGGAGTCTGCTCGGGCTGGCGCTCAGGACCTGGGACTGGGTTCAGGGCAGCTGGGAAAGCAGGGCAGGGCCTCCCAGCTGGCCTGCCTCCAGCACCATTGTGCCCATCAGAGCAGCCCGGGCAGCGTGACCCACGTCAGGACAACAGGGGGTTCCCCTGCAGCTCGTGACGGGGTCTCTGCCCTCCTGCTCCGGCAGCTGGAGGGAACCTCCTCCGGCTTGGCTCGGGGCTGCCAGCTCTCAGCCAGATCCCACAGCAGCAGCCTGGTGCTGCCAGCTGCTCTCCAAACGTGACCGACTTGGGCAGCTCCTGCCACAGCCCGGGGCCCTGCCCAGGAGCAGAGGGCAGCAAGGCAGGGCGTTGCGCTGTCTGCTGCATTGCAGCCCCCAGGCCCCATCTACGTTCTGGATTGACTGCAAGGAGGGAAGGAAGCCGCAGGAGTGCAAACCCCTGGCACCGGTTACACGGGTTGCTCTAATGCAGACCAGGCCGGAGAGGATGGGAGTGAGATGCTCCCCCCTGGCTCGGGGCCACCCCAAGTGCACAGCCGCACTCTTGGAGCTAGACCGAGCCCTGTGGGGCCTCATCTCCCTCAGATCTTGCAGGGCGAGGGGCAGAGAGAGGAAACCACAAGCTTGGGGAGGTGCCTGCCAGCTACCATGACCGGGGCCCCAGATGCACTCAGGACCTCCAGCTGGATCCCCTCTGAGGTGGCCAGAGTGGGGCTGCCGGACCTGCCGGGAGGGGAGCTCACCCGGGACCCTCCCCTGCGAGGCATGTGCCCCCGTCCCAGCAGGCAGGCTGCACCCCAGCCGGACACTCCTGCCCAACTGGCTCCAGATGAGCAAGGTGACAGGAGGCTATTCCTACCGTCCAGGTAGCTCGCGTGCCCTCCTCAGTCCCAGGCAGTCTAAAGCGGGGGCAAGATCCCCACCCCTCTGCACTCCCCAGTGCTCTCCCACCCCAGGGGGCTGGCGGTGGAACCAGGGAAGATGGGACTTGACTCAGGAGCACAGGCAGAAAGAGTCAGCACAGAGCTCTGCCCCACGTGATGCCTCTGCAGCCCCAGCCCCAGCCCCAGGGACCTTCTCCCCGGATAGCAAGGCCAGGCCCAGGGGGTGGGGGGGAGACCACACCTGTGATGCTGGTGGTGCACGGCCCTGCCTGGCTGCTCTGCGGAGGGACGGAGCAGGGAGGGAACAAACAGGAGGGGAGGGGAGGCTGCATCCAAGCATTCACAGGGGACGAGGCCTGGAGACAGTGGCAGCAGGGGCTCTACAGGACGGTTCTGTCCAGGTCCACCTTGACTGGCAGCGGCCCTGCCTCCTCGCTGTCATCCGCTGGGCAGATGGTGACCGCGATGACGGGGTGCAGGGAGAAGGGGGCCGGGGCAGCCAGGTCCTCCAGGTACTCCTTATCCCCGTTGATGCTCAGTGGCTGGAAGAGAAGAGAGGGGAGATGAGCCAGGCAGGAGGGCAGGGCTGTGGGGTAGAGGGGGGGGGTGTCCGGCAGCTGCTGTAGTTGGTGTCAAGCAGATGGGAGGGGGGAACTGGTGAGGGTCCTGAAAGGAGCAGAGGCCAAAGCAAAGCAGAGAAGAGGCCAAAGGATTTATTCCTGCCATGGCTTGAAATGCAGCTCTCCGCTTGCAGGGGGTGACCTGCGCCCTGGAGCTAGAGGAGTGGGGAGGGCTGCCAGCTCCGTACCTGGGTCTTGACGTGCTGGTCCGGGGCCGTCACCAGGCTGGCACAGCTCAGCCACAGCATCACCATGATGGAGAGGAAGAGGCAGGCAGCCAGGATCCAGCGAGGAAGGCCCGAGCGCCTGCAGCAGCCCAGTGCCCCCCGCCAAAGAGAGAGGACAAGTTTACACGGGTCACCAGGGCCAGGGCTGCCCAGGGGCCTGGGGGCAAGCACCCCGTCCCGGGGAGACCACGAGGCCCGCTCCCACCTGCCCGCACAGCGCTCCCCAAGCCAGGCGGCACCTACTTGGACATGCAGCCCAGGAAGTCGTGCTCGGGTTGCTGGGGCTCTGTGTGCTGGCTCTTGGCTTTACCCTTGGCTTCTCTCACAGGGGGTTTCTCCAGCTTCTCCCGAGGGTCTGGGGGAAGACATGCAAGTCCAAGGGATGCCGTGCCTAGTAGTTTGGGCACAGCCACCCCTGCTCTCCGAGAGACCAGAGCGCCAGACAAGGCTGAGATGCTGGCCTGGGGGAGGTTGAAGAAGCCCCATCCAGCAGCTCCCCACCCCGTCCCCATCCCACAGAGCAGCCAGGCGAGCCGGGCTCCGTCCCTTCTGCACCTGTGTGGGGCTGCAGGGTGTCAGGGCTGGCAACGGGCCAGGCCTTCTCCGTCAGGTCCAGCTTGGGCGCCTGCACCTCGGGCACCGGGAACTCAATCTCAGGCTGGGACTGAGGAACCGACGCGTGACCGGGAACAGAAAGGGAGAAAAAGCAGCTCAGGACCAGGCCCCGAAATCTCTTGTGGGAGCACAGCGCATGGGACCTGGGCACTGAGGGAGGGTCGCTGAGGTTGCACACGTGGGAATACCTGGAGGGACTCGCTGTCACTGGGTCTGGGCCACGCCTGGCACCAGGAGACCCCGGGCAGCACCGTCAGACCAACCGCAGCAGCCCCCGTGAATCTGGCAGGGACGTGGAGCCTGCCATGGAGGCCCAAAGCACTGGCTGACTGGCTGGTCAGTAGGTCAGGCTGTGTCCATCCATGGTCTTTCTCAGTGCCCATTGCCTGCACGCGGTGTCCAAGCACCAGACGGTGTTAAGGCTGGTTATGGAGTGGGGTCAGTCTCGGTCCAGTCTTAAGTGCACAGGGCTGAGAGAATCCAGCCGAGCTCCAGGCCACAGCTCTGTGGAGACCAGCATCCCACCTCCCTGCTGGACCAGCCCAGCTCTCACCGCCCTGCATCCCTTCCCCTCCTGGCCTTGGCCTCCTGCTCTGGAGGTAGGTGCCTGCACCTGGGCACTGGCTAGGGAGATGGGGTCCTCTGCAGCAACAGCTTCTGCCCTGACTTGTCTCCATGACCAGAGCCATGCAGGGAGCCCGCCTTACCTGGAACACCACCACTTTGCCATCGTCCGCCTGCAGGTAAAAGGTCCAGGTGGAGGAGATGAAGCTCTGGGCTGAGCTGACAATGTCGTTGCAGAAGGTGGAAACCAAGTTGAACATGGAGAAGGATGCAGGCTTCAGCTCCAGACTCTAGATCGGCAAGGAGGAGATGGCTAGCTGAGCACAAACCCCCCTCACCCCTTCCCACTGCCCGACTCGATGCAGCTCAGGGCTGAGGGTGCATGCACCAGTTCTGCAGTCTGATCCTCCACTGCACCCCTGCCCTCATTGAGGTTGGGAACAACAGGATGGTGAGGGCAAGGGCCTGGGATGCAGGAGACTTGAGGTCAGTGCCTTGCCCCTACCACCGATGCCCCATGGGGCCTGCTAACCTGGCTCTGCCTGTGCATGCATGCGGATGCCCGAGGGAAGGAGCTGGGTGGAGGGAGCATGCCGGGAATGCAGGCGCATGAACCGGCCTGCTCAGGCCCCAGCCCCATGGCAAACTTCTAGCCGCTAGCCCCACGCATTGAGCCTGCCCCTGCATGCAGCCAAGGACCCAGGCCTCCAGCTCCTACTGCTGGGCTCTGCCACCAGTTCTCTGTTTGACCCTGGGCAAGTCGCTTAACTTCCCTGTGCCTCATCCTGGTCAGGCTTGGCCTCTGAAAGGAGCAGAGGCCAAAGCAAAGCAGAGAAGGTCCCAAGCACCCTGCTAACAGGGTGGGGGAGGCTTCCCCCAGGGGCAGGTCTGGCCCAAGGTCTCACTCCACCCATCAGCACCAGGACAGGGAACACGGTACCGGTCTCCTTGATCCCCTGCCGCTGCCTGGGGACACCAGCACTGGCTGCAGGGAGAGAACCCCTGAGTCCTGCCTCCCGGCTCTGGCCACCCGACCACAGGGACAGGGAAAGAGCCAAGCATGGGTGCCTCGGCCTCCCAGGACTAATAGAGCACGGGGCTCTAATCCGATTAGGCGCTTTCTCTGATCAGGTTACAGGAAACGTGGACTTGTACCGCTCCCCTTTCCAGTACTGGACGTGGCTCGTGCGATCACGTCCCAGGCCATGCACCAGCAGCCGGACACTAAGGAGCGCTGCCAGGGCAGGCAGCACCTCTGCCCACAGGGTGCCGTGCGGCAACAGTGGAACAGGTCAAAGCCAGTGTGGGGGAAGCCAAGGCATGTGCTCCACTCCTGGAGCTCGATGGCCCCCACACTCCCTGCTGGGGGCTGGGCTGGGGATGATGAGGCTGGGCCCATTCCTGGGCCTTGGGGCACCTAGTGCCAGTGGAAGGGGAGCCTGTCACCTTGTCTCTCTTGCTCTCCATCTCAGGCAGCTGCTTCCTGCAGCCTGTCACGCAGCCGAATTGCTCCTCCACCTTGGCGTAGGCTTCCACACAAGCTGGAAGACAACGGGGGCAGGGAGCAGTCAGGGAGCACTGCCGCAGACGCCAGGCGAGATGCTGGGGGTGGGGGAGCAGCTGGAGCAAGCACCTTCCCACCCCCGGCCGAGGCTGGAGCCTGGCTTGTGCATCCGAACCCCGATGTGGCCATTTGGGGCTTGCTCCCCTGCTTGCACCCATGGAGCCCTGACTTCCAAGGGGCTTGCACCACGGGTGTGGGACAGTGCGGGGTCGGACTGGGGCGCCGTGCCAGCCCGGCAGGAAGCTGTGAGCGAGCGGGAGCCAGCGCAGCCTGACAGGAGTAAGTGGGGAAGCGACTTCTGGACAGTGTAACGGGGCGGGGGGAGGGGGTGGCGCGGCGCTGTACCTGATTCACACTCAGCTCTGGTTGCGTTCAGCTCCGCACTCGCATCCACAAAGTGACAGATGGAGAACAGCCGGCACCCGCGGTAACAGGCGTTGAGAACAGCGTCCTGCCGGGAGGAGAGGGGGAGTGAGGAGCTGGTGCTGCATGCCATGCGTTGGCTGCGCCCCAGCGCCCGGACCTTGCTCACCCGCACGGGGCTGGGAGTCATGCACGTGGGGGGGCCTCTCCTATGTGTGGGACCAAGACACTGTGCCCCCGTGGGTCGAGTACCAGACTCGGGGCCCAGTGCAATCCCTGTGTAGCTGCCTTTGCCAGGGGGCCTGCGTCTCCCCCCAGGATCAGATGCCACCACGGGGCCATCCCTGAGCCTGGCTGGTAACAACTCTCCCCTGGGCTCAGAGGCACCCACGCAGCCGTGGGGCAAGCTGCTCGGTAGCCCTACGCGGGCTGCTGATGAGCACGGCCCCATCCTGCAGCCATCCGGACAACCCGGCGCTGCCCCGATCGGGCTAGTCGGGGTCAGCACTGGACGCAGGAGCGAAGCCCCGTCCCTGGAGCCCAAAGGCGACATTTGGGAGCGGAGTGACGGGCAGCGGAGCATCTCGCCAGCCAGGGCTGGGCAGGGAGACAGGCCAGAGGGGAGCCAAGACACCGTGAATGCAGAACAAAGGGGAAGTCGGCAGAGCCGAGCCGGGCCGGGCCGGGGGGCTGGAAGCAGAGCCCCGCAACCACATCGGTGCCGTGGGCCGGCTGCCGGGGGCCAGCGCCCGCCCGGCCCGGCCCCGGGCACTGGTTCATCGACATGCGTTTGTCTGCGGGTCTGCGGCACGGCGTGCGGCGGCCGGGGCCCCTGCCTCGGCCTGCGGCTTCATAACCTGCGGAGGAACCGCGAGCATCCCGCGCCGCCGCCCCGAAACGCGCCCGCGCCCGCCGCAGGCCAGGGCTGCTCCGCGCAGCGGCCGGTCCCGAGCCCCGCACGCGCCCCGGCCCCGCACTCACCCCGCGCGCCGCCCGGCCGCAGCGGCCCCGGCAGGCGCGGGTGTCGCCCAGCGGCGGCCAGAGCGGGTCGGCGGCCGCCAGCGCCAGGCCGAGGGCGAGCAGCGCCGCGCAGCGCCCCGACATCCCGCACCGCTCCGCTCCGCTCCGCTCCGGGCCGCCGTGCGGGGCTGGCCGTGACGCGGCGCCGCAGCGAGGGAGGCCGGGAGGAGGCGGGGAGCTGCGGGACACGCGGGGAGCCCCCAGCCCAGCCCAGCCCAGCCCAGCCCGGCCGGCGGGGGAGCAGGTGCCCCCTGCTAGGAGAGCACCGGCTGGACCAGGGGGCCGAGGCCCCCAGGGATGGACGGGGCCAAGCTGCGGTCACCCCGCTGCGCAGCTCAGGCCGGGGGTGCAGGAGCCAGGCATCCCCCGGGATGCAGGGGCTCAGAGCAGACCAGGCCGGGGAGGGCGGTGGGGCACAGCCCCGTGCCCGGCAGCACTGCGTCTGGCAGGAGATGCTCCACGGTGCCGGCGCAGGGCAGTCCAGCAGCAGGCCCCAGGGCCCTGCCGGAGCAAAGGGTGCCAGGGCGGCGGGGACGAGACCTGGGCCCGGGCAGCGCAGAGCCAGCTGCTGGCTGAGGAGGGGATGAGGGGCAGGCCAGTGACCTGCTGCGTCTTATCCATGGTGTGAAAAGCATCAGCTAATTGAACAAATACGTGCCGGAGCGCGGAGAGCCCGCTGGGCCATGCATTCCTGGGCGATTATACCCCACGCATCGGGCGGGGCCAGGAGGAGGCCGCGGGGCCGGGGGCCAGCGCGCTTTCACCACCCAAGAAGAGCAATCAATCGCCCGGCGCGGCGCGGCGCGGCGCAGCACGGCTGAGGCCTGGCGCGGGACAGAACAAAACCAGGCGCAGGCATTTCCCGGCATGAGCGCACTGGTGTGACATCACTGGCAGCCAGTCGGATCATGCCACGGAGGTCCACCGCGCCTAAAGCTGGAGATATTTTCCTCGTTACTTGAATGGAGATCTTCGTGGCTGGCGAGCAAGACCACCAGACCACGGTGTCTGTGCCAGCCCGTGAGTGCGGGCTGCACCCGCTGAACAGCCGGTCACTGCTCTCTCTGTTCCCAGACATGCACTTCGCACCTCGGTAGAGCAGTGGTTAGACCAGGGGCAGCGGGAACCCAGCTCCTGCCTCTGGGTACTGGGGCCACAGCTGGGCCTGGCTCTCAGGGCCTCTGCCTTTCATTTGGGCTCCCCAAATTCAGTCCTGCTTGGGAAGCCCCAGTGCCACCCATCACGCCCTGCCCTCGCGGCCCAGCAGAGGAGGGGAGCTGGCTAGACGGAGCCACGCGTGGGAATCCCTCGGTCTGGAGAGGACATCTCTCCCTCTTGCAACAGATGGTCTTGCCACGTTGCTTCCGACACCCACGTTGCCCTGGAGCTTCCTAGATGCAAAGCAGCTTGGCCTGTGTCCCCAGCGCCTCCCCCAGCCTGGGAGGCAGGAGCGCCAGGCGCCGGCGTGACCTCAGTCCCGATGGTAGACAGAGCCGTGGCCAGGCTGCCCTGCAGCGCCAGCTCCTCCACGCGGGCACCCCTTCGTGCCGTGGCCGAGGCTACGTCCACCTCCTTCCGTCCCCCGCGGCACACGTGCGAGTGCAGTGGCCACCGCCCGGGCCAGGGACTCGGCAAGGGACGCCTGCAAACAAAGCTGCACATTGTTGGGTCTCGCCTGACACCCGAGATTTACAGCTTTTATTTCACAGGGTTTAAAATAAAATAAAACCTACACACAATAGGCAGGAGGAGAGACGTTCCCCCCACCCCTGCGCTCCCTGCCTCCCCCCCAGCTCCGGTGTCAATCTCGTGCTAGGATACAAATGTTTCCTCGGGGCTGTCGCGGCCCCATTCATTACTGTGATTTATGGGGCACCCCGATGGGCGCAAGGGGCTGCTGACGGGCTTTGATAACCTCACACCCCTAATGGGGAACACCTGGGCAGGGGCCGCGGCAGTCGGCCTCGCTGGCCCATTGGAGCAGGGGCAGGGGCTCTTGCCTTGCCCCGCCATGGGGAAGGGGCAGCGGGGCTTGCTCAGGCGGGGGGCAGTGGTGGGGGTCGAGGGGTTGCTCCAGCCCTTGGGGCACGAGCCCTGTGGAAGCCACAAAAGCAAATGATTTGGCCCCATGGGGGGCTGGGCCAGAGATCCGGTGCCCGGGGCTGGGCTGGTGCCTGCGGAGACAGTGGTGGTGGCTCCCACACTGCATGCCCCTGCGCACTGCCAGCTGATTCATCTTGCACAGAGCCGGGGCCGAGGGAAAGTCTGCTCCGGACAGGCTCACACATTGCTGGTTTGGCTCCGGCTCTGCTCCCCACCCCCCTCCCGTCCTGGCTCCGGTCCAGTTCCTCGGCCTCCGTGTCCTGCATCGGTGAGTAATGTCGAAGTAAATTGAATAGATTGGGAGCCATCACAGTAAACGGCTCGGCAAGCGGTCACATGCCTGACAAAAAGATAGGGTTTCCAGAGCCGAGGCGGCCGCAGAGCCGCACCGGGCAGTACTCCCGCCCTGGCTGCACAGGCAGGGCCAAGCCTTGCACTGATCTCACTGGCAAAGCCTGCACATTCCCAGCAGCCAGCCAAGGCACAGGCTGGCCTTTGTTCGGCATGCTCCCCCGCAAGCTTGCCCAGCCCTGGCACCGGGGTAGGGACCGGATGCCCTGCACTGCACAGAGGGAACGCTGTGTCCTGGCCTCGCTTGCTCCACCTGCTTGGCCACGCTTGTCCCCGGGCGGGCGGCCGGGCAGGCAGCACCACCCGGGTTTCATTGCCCCAATGCTTCTCCACCAGGCACCATGAACTGTGGGCACGGGGGTGCCAGGGAGAGGCTGAGCCCACATCTCAGCTGTTGGCCCCTCGGCTGCCGTGCAGCTCTGGCAGTTCCTCTGGCTCAGACCCTCTCTTCAGAGATCCCATAGTCAGAACATCCAGCAGCGCAGGATCCCCCGCCCAGGCTCCGTGCAGATACCTCTGCTGGCACTGCTGGGCAGGCCAGTGGCCTCAGAGCTGCTCTGGGATGCTGGGCACTTGGGGCTGCAGCTGGCAGCATGGGAGCCAGAGGTGCTCGGTGCCTCTGAGGACCAGGCAGGCAGGGTTTGGAGCTGCGTGCATGGACTGGGTCATGGGCAGTCCCGAGGGGTGGGGGGGAAACAAGTTCGGCATGTTCCTCTGAGCCAGAGCTGGAGGATCCTGTCTGAAGCCAGGTGGCCTTGCTGAGGGTGCTAACTGCCTTCTACCTCTGGGCACCCTGTGCCCTGTCCAGCCACACAGCTGTCTCCCTGCACCCGGCAGGCTTGGGGGCGCTGCGTTGCACTAACACGTTCCCGAAGCTCCGGGGAAGAGGGGCAGGGATTCCCCTCTGACCTCCCCAGGGACCGGCTGCTGGGGATGCTCTGGGGCTCTGAGGCAGATGTGAGGAAGGACCAGCGCCGTCCCATCCTCTGCAGGGCTCAAGAACCTGGGGGCGGTTTTCATGCTGCTCTGCCGAACCCCGGGACTGGAATGGCAGGGGCTCAGCCTCAGGACTGAGGCGTGCTGGCCGAGCCAGGGCCCTTAGGTGAGGATGGGGGCAGAGCCAGGATCCTAGGGCTAGAAGAGCAGGGGCAGCCGGAGCCTGGGCTGCAGTGCGCTGCCAGGGCTGTGTGGGGCCCAGGACTGGAGCAGCGGGGGGCTGCGGGTCAGGCCTGCAGTGCACTGGCAGGGCGGCGTGTGGGGAACGCTTGCACCGCACCTGCCTGCAATATGCCTGGCTCCAGCCTGCGCGGTTGGCCCCTCAGCTGCACGAGCACTAAATCCACCCACATTTTAATAGAAAAAACCTTCCCAGGCAGCAATATTCCAGTTGGCAGATCTTTACAGCCTGGTGATCCCCCCTCCCCCCATTTCATGGATGCTTTCTGAGCATCTCAAAAATGACTTGAGCTTCTCCAAGGAGCCTCTAGCCCAGGACCAGCTCCGCAGAATGTGCAACCGGGGGGGAAATGCAGACACGGACCTGAGCTAAGGATGTTCCTGTGCTTGCTTGGTCTGTATCCAGCTCTGCCCATTCACCCAGACAGACTATGCCCTGCAGGGAGGTGCCCTCATGCCCCCCCCATGGGCACCGCTCGGGTCCATCCGTCCTGTCCGACCGAGCCTTGGACTCATTCATCATGGATTTCCCCTGCCTTGACATGAGCAAACGAGCCACTTGCCTTCCCTCCCTCCCACCCCCCTGCACCCGCTGGAACAATCTGTGCTTTCCCCGGGCGACCCTGCCAAAGGGTGGGGTTGGCAGGGCTCGATGATGCCCAGCACATGCTTCCTGGTGGTGCAGGAGGGGTTAACCAGGTTATAAATTACCCATTAACATGGAAACGTTACTGAGAAGAATAGAAAGAAAAGCTGGACTGCTGGATTCTTCGCATTTCTAGCCTCTTTATTTTTCCCCCAGGTCACTTTAAAAGGATGCAGAAAGTAATATGCAAAGATCCGCTGTGAGCTTGGCCAAGGCTTTCTTCTGCTGGTTTGTTTTTTACACCCTTGCCCTGGAGCCAAATGCTATCTCCGTCCCAAGACTTCCCGGAGCTGAGCAAGCCCCGGGCTGGGAAACTCAGCCATTAGCTTCATTCAAAGCCAAGCTGCAGGACCTGGGCTGACAGCATCCAAGGGGTGGGGATGGCAGGATCAGAGGGTCTGCAGGACTCGCGCCCTTGGGCACTGATGCTGGGGCCTGCGAGGGTGGAGGTGAGCTAGTTTCCTTGCCCCGGGGCCACACACAGAGGGAGACAGGCCAGGACAAGGTCACAGAACAGGCCCAGGGGCTGGGTCCCAGCGGGGCGCTGGGTACTGCCATAACACAGATTAAAGGAGCAGAGAGGTGGAAATCCCCTTCTGGGCAATGCTGGTGCAGGGGGACCAGCCCTGGGGGCGCAGAGCAGCTCCTGGCCATGGTGCCAGGATGGCTGCGGCTGCCACCCAAGGGCTGTGTGGAGCGGCTTCGCCCACCCCTGGTTTCAAGCCTGTCCTGAGTGGGTCCCACACCCTGCTCCGAGCCTCTGAGCTCAGCCCGGGTGGTTTGTGGGCAGGACAATGTCCATGGAGTCAGCTCGCTAAAGGTCGCTGTCAAAGGGCAAAAACCACATCTGCTTTCTGGTTGCCGCGCTGACTCAGAGATGGGGGGATGAGTCTCTCCGCTGCGGCTTTGTCTGATCTCCACCCCCCCACACACTCTGCCGCCTCTCCGCGGGCTTCGTCACCCGGCTGGGCTGGGGCGGGAGCCCCTCTGGCCCGGAGCCCCTGGCGGGGATGGCGGTCAGGCTGCGCCCGGCCTTGTGCGCAGAAATCTTTCTTTCCCACCCCCCCTGCGTGGTGGGTATTTCTGCAAGAGATGCGGGTCCCACAGGGCCGTGCCACCTCTTGGGTTTGCTCAGTGCCAGGGCCATGCGGCCGAATGCTGGGCACAGCCACAATACAATGGACCAACGGGCTGGTCCAGCGGGCAGGCACTGAGCCGTCTGTCCAGAGATGTGGATCTATTCCTGACTCCACCAACACCCTGCCTCTGTCCTCCACCTCTGCCCTTGCCAGTGCTTCGGGGCAGGGTTTGCCTTGTGCTATGGGTGCGTTGTGCTATGGGTGAACGCAGCACGCAGCATCATGGGGGCTGCCCATGGCTGGGGGCATCTCTTGGCCTCCCCACAGCTGCTCCAACCCCAGAGCCATAACCGAGTCTCCCCCCAGCCCAGCCCCTCAGACTGCGGGAAGCTCGTGGGGCTGCTCCTTGGCACCCAGCAGGCAGCTGGTGCTTGTTACAAACCCCACGAGGCTCTTGGCAGGGCTGAAGGTGCAAAGCCCAGCGCCCTGATCAGATTCCAGCTCCGGTGACTAGACTCAGAGTCTGAAAATTCCCCCTGCACTTTCAGCCCACGCCCTTCACGGTAATGCCTCTTCCGGCAGCCCCGCGGCGCAGCCTTTCTGTGCTCCCTGTCATGGCTCCAGAGCGGCCCCCGGGGCAGATCCCTTCCGCTGGAGACAGGTGAGGACCTGCACGCGCTGGGATCACGGGAGTGAACGGCGTGGCTGCGCCCTGCAGGGAGCTGGCAGCTATGCCGGCAGCTGGGGTTGCCCCTGCCTCGCTGGTGGCAACTCTGCCAGGCTTTCCCTGCGTGGGCTGAAATGTCTCACTGCGGGTGCCGGCCTCCGCCTGGCCTTTTGGGGAAGCTTCAGCAAAGTCGGGCCAGGAGCTTTGGAGAAGGAGGACAGGGGAAAACGCGCTGTTTTGTCTGTGGGAAAACTAGAAAAAATCCTGGGGGAGCTCTCGTGCCTGGGAGCGCAGCACGGGCTGTGAAACTTGGCAGCGGGCCGCCCGCCTCGTGCCAGGGAGGCGCCTTTTGCCAACCCCATGGAAGTTACGAGCCACTGAGAATCCCCGTCTGAACATGCTCCGCGCAGACGTGTCGGAGTTTGGCAACTCCATTTTCCAAAGAATCCATCTGCCCTGAACATGCTCCCTCCCTGCACGGCCCCTCGGGCCAACTGGACGGCACGTGGCCATCCCCACATGGCGACCAAGTGTGCTCCGCCGCTGGCGCCGGGGCTGAGCAGGATTCCCCCGCAGCGGCTCCTCCTGGTTGCTGGGGTAGCCACGGAGCCTGGCACCGAGCAGGGAGCCTGCCTCTGCCCTGCTCCCCCCGGGGCCCAGGGAGCAAGGAGAGGGAGAGGAGAGGGGGAAGGGGAGGGCTGGCCTGACCAGACTCTGGGCGGGTGGCGGGGAGGACGCAGGGGGCAAGGAGAGGGGAGCCACATCTGAGGCAGAAGCCGGGTAAGGAAGGGGGTGGGTGAGGCCGTGAGAAGAGGCCGCGACCGCAGAGCACTCTCCTCTTGCTACCCGCTGGGTTCATGCCTCCATCTCCCTCCCAAATGCCCAGCACGAGCCAGCTGGAGCATGCCGTGACATGGGGGGGGGGGGGGTTGGTCCCCCACGTCGCCCACGACCTGCCCGGGGACAAAGGGCAGGGCTCAGGCACGGCCCCGCACGGCACTGCTCCTGCCGCGCACGGCACAGGGCTCTCGGGCCCCGGCAGGAACGCAGCCCGCTTACCTGGGTGAGACCCCCGGCCCTGCGCCCCCCCGGGGCTCGCCCGGCTGCGGCTGGGCCGGCCGGCGGAGGGGGCCGGAGCTGCCGCCGCCACCCCGGGGCCGCGCCGTGGGCTGTCGGGCGCGGCGCCCCGCGCGTGTCTGGGCGGTGACCCGCCGGGTGCGGCGCGCGGGCAGCGCAGCGCAGCGGGGCAAGGGGCGGCGGCGGCGGGCACTCGCCTCGCCTCGACGGCGGGGACCGGGGCGGGGTGCGGGGCCGGGGCCGGGGCCGGGGCCGGGGTGCGGGGCGGGGCGGGCGGGCGGGGCCAGAGGCGCATGAAGGCGCTTGTCAAGTCGGCGGCTCAGACTCGCCCCGGACTTTCCCCGACTTGTCGGTGCGTCTCGCCGCGCCCCCGACGGCAGCGCCGAGCGGAGCCGCACCATGAGCCGGCCCGGGCTGCTCTGCCTCTGCCTCTGCCTCTGCCTCTGCCCGCCGCCGGCCCGGGCCCTGACGTGTGAGTACCGGCTCCGGCCGCGGCCGGGCAGCGCGGGCCGGGCGCGGCCAGGTGGGAGCGGGCACGGCGGGGCTCCGCGCGCCCCGAGAACAAAGGGCGCCCCGCGCCGTCGGCAGCGCCCGCACCGCGCGCCCAGCTGCGGAGCCCCGGCCGGCCCGGGAGAACAATGGGAGCCGCGGAGCTGGCCGCGGACCGGGCACGCGGCGGGGCGATCGCAGCCGGGCCGGGCCGTGCCCACGGGCGTCCGCGCGCGGGTGCCGGCGTGCGCGAGCCCTTGGCTCCCGGGGCTCGGCGTGGCCTCCCGAAAGGCCCGAGGGCGAGCGGCGGGCGGGAACGCTCCCTTTCTCCTGGAGCAGGAAGTTTGTGCTTCCTCTTTATGATGGGAATTTCTCAAGGCGAGATTTGCTCGAAACACACCATCGAGGCAGGCCAAGAAAAGCTGCTGCTGTTCTTCGGGAGGCTGTGGCCTGTATCCTCCCCGCTCCCCGCCTGGCCTGGGCAGCCGCGCCTTTCCAGCCAGGCGGCTAGCTTTGCTCCACCGTTGCGCCCGGGCAGCTCTGCTGCGAAACACCTGTGCCTGAAGCTGCCTGTGTCCTCCGGGGAAAAGGAAGGACAGGGGATAATTCCCCCCCACCCTCCGTCCTCCCAGGCGTGTTGCTGCTGCAACATACTTTGGAAAGGGAGGGGTAAAAGTCCCCGTGAAACATGGGCCACGGTGCACAGGCTGCCCTGGGCCTGTCCCAGCCCGTTCCCTCGCAGTGAGATGTTCAGGGACCGATCAGGAATCACCGACCGTTAAATACGAAATGGCAAGAGTCTAGAAGTGGGAGCGGAGGCCCCCGCTGTGCTGCTGCCCTGCCACGAGAGCCCGGCAGAGCCGGGGACCTTGCAGCGAGGGGCCAGGCTCTCACTCCGAGCCGGGCTGGGGGCAGCGGGCTATGGGGGGTGCTGCGGGCTCACAAGTCCGATGCAGGCCCCAGGTAGTGCTGGGAGGACACATGCGGTGTCAGTGGGGCGTGACAGGTGCCATCTGACCGTGGCATTGCTAGAAGGCACGACGGTCCCAGCAAGGCATGGCATGAACGGGCGCGTGGGCCAGGAGACCGCGGCTGTTTAGGGACGATTGCTGCTAGAGCGGGTGCAAGGGCCCTGCGGGGGACCCGACTGTTCCCAGGCAATGGGTGTCAATGGTGTGTCTAGCAGATTCCTCCTGGGCATCCCAGCATCAGACAGCCCCCTTCTGCAGGCGGGATTCAAATCCACGTCCCCACGGGTCCCCTGCCCTAGCAGACTCACCCCCCTGTCCTGCGAGCTCAGCCCACCCACGTGTGCACGCTCGGGGTGAGGCTGCATGCGACCCCGCGGCTCCCCTGAGTCAGGCTGGCGTTTACAACCGCTCACAACTTTGTTCCAGCCCTGTCAAAGGCATGCCGGCTGCATGGAGGCTAAGCTCCCGTCGGGTTTGACGTGCCGTAATTAACCCCTCTGAGTAACCAGAATGCAAAGAAAAATAAACCCGAACGTACTGTCCAAGGATTTTCCTCCCACATTTGACTGAAGCAATTGCGCTGAATTTTTGTCTTTAATCCACCTCCGAGTTGAGGGATGGAGTGTGGGAAACGCCAGCCAGGACGTGACAGGGGAGACCCAAGTGCAAAGAGGTTTTTGTAGAAACAAAGCATGCCGGTGACCTGGCTGGAGGGGAAAGGGCGGTGTGGTCCAGCCAGCCCAGCAACCGGGGAGGCTGCAGACCACATTTCTCCCGGCCGGAAGGAATTTTAACTGTATTCTTTGCAAAATTTGATGTTGCAAAAATTCGTCTCTGCTTTCCCACGTGGGGATCTTCCAGACAATTATTTTTTAAATCCGGGCAGGTCCTATTAAAGTTCTGTCTTGTTGCGTGAGCTCAGATCCTTTTCTCCGAGGCTCTTTCTTCTTTTCTTTTCTTTTCCCCCCCTTTCCCAGTCGCTCAAAACGCTGATATAAAAATAAAATTAAATCCGGCCATTCAAAAGAAAAGAGTAAATGTTCCTGACACCTTGGAAATGTGGTTTTACTTTATAGTATTACTTAGCACCTGATCAGCATTTTTTTTTAATAGGAAAGTAATAAAACTTGTAGCAGGTATGTTAGGTCCGAGCTGCACATTCCACACGTTGGCCGCGTCTCCCCGGCCCATTCCTCTCCAATCTGAAAACTTCACACTTTTCCCTTTTAAAACACATGTTCATTTCTGTGTCTAAGAAAAAAAAAGCAGTGCTTAAAAAAAAATAAAAATAAAAAAAAGCTCGGCCCCTCCAGACGTCCCCTCTCCACGGTTCTGCGGGGAGGCCGGGAAACGTGTCTGTTTTATGAAGCTCATACGTGTTTCGAGTGTTGTTTAGATTGAGATTTACTAGAATTAGGGCCCAGAGCATTGGGCCCTTTTATCGGCAGGCTGCAGCTTTTTAACAGAGAGCCGTCTACGGCGGCTCCTTGGGGTTTGCCTAATGGAGGAGACGGCTGGACGGAAACGCTTGCATCCAGAGCTAGGACGCTTTCGGAGGCCCGGTCCCAGGACCGAAGGAGCCGCGGCCTCCTGCCGCCCCACTAATTGTTGGGCTGGATGTCCTGAACCGTAGCAAGCCCCGCGAGCGCGTGGGGCTGGTGGGGCCTGGGCCGCACGGCAGCTGGAATGTCCTTTGTTTGTTTTTTCACGGAGAGGAAGGGAAAGCTTCGTGCGTCGCCCGCGCTGCGCGTTCCCCACAGGCCGCTCTCGAGGGCCTTTGTTCCTCCATCTCGTGCAAGCGCCCAGCTACAGAGCAGCCACTCGTCACGGCGCGGGCTCAGCTCAGCAGGGCTCGTCCCCCTTGAAGCCGTGGTCCAACACAGGGCTGCAACTCCACTGCAGGGCTGCCCGGGTCGGGCCAGGCACGGGGGCTGCAGGCACTAGCCCGAGAACAGGGCAGGAGATGCCCTGCTGTGCCAACACAACAAACGGGGCCAACGTCGGCGACTGCCCTGGGGAACCGGCTCCGTGCCACCACCCCTATGAGGGTGGATGTAGCCCGTGGGGCTCGAAGCCGGGCGTGTTGGGAAGGCAGAGGGCTGCACGTTCCCTTCCCCTGCCCACAGCAGGAAGGTGCTCATCTAGGCTGGGTGTTTGCAGGGCCCGAAAATGCTGGAAGACACCCCTCTCCCATCCCCGTCTGCCTCCCCGCATGGAAAATCCCCAGGGCAGCGTGCCAGGAGCAGGAACGTCACCTCAGGGGCGGAAATAAAAAACCCACCCAGGTGAAAGCGTGCCTTCTCCAAAAGGAATTTACCAAAGCGGCATCTGCTCTGAAATTGCAGCAGCTGCCCACGAGCATATCTCCAGGGCAACAAGTGGCGTTTGAGCATTATGGATTCTGGCCCGTGCATTTACAGTCGATCCCCAGCTCGGGGGCTTTGCAGAATCGGGGCCCGCGGGGTCCCTTCTGCCTCTCGCCCAGCTGTGCGGGCTGAGGAACGGCTGGCGCGGGGCTTGCGAGCGTGCATCTGAGCTGCCCCCGGAGCGGGGAATTGAGCCCTGCCTGCAAAGGCAGCAGCCTACAGGCTTGGGATGCATTTGGCACACAGACGTGGCAACCCGCCACGCATGCCACTGGTGGCCCAGCTCGTGGGTGGATGTGGGGGCAGGGGCGGCAGGTGCATTTCTCACATACTTTCACCCTGGATTGGGCTCCGGAGGGGAAGCAGTGGATTTTCAGTGCTTCGTAGCCGCCGGCCCCACAAAGCACTCAAGCATACGCTTAAAGCAAAGCACTTTTCCCAGTGCCAGGCTGACCCGGAGCCTTCCAGAACAGAGAGGCATTGGCCAGTGTTTAGCTGTGTGGACTTGCCCCCTCTTTCGGGGCGGCCTGGCTGCGATTGGGTTTTTAAAAAAAAAGTTTCCATTGTTGCTTTTCAAATCCTTTTTGTCGCAAAAATTTAAGAAGTTAGCCACAGCCCCCACGCCCGGCCGGCCGCAGCCAACCACATCACACGCAGAGAAAGCAAATTAAGCCATCAGAAATGAAAGCCAGCACAAAGCATCCAGAACGGCATAAACAACCCCTAACGCTGAACCTACCCGAGCCCGGCCCACGCGAGAAACACCTTCTCCAGATAACTAAGAGCTGAGTCTTGGAGAGGGACCACACTCGATTTACATCTTGCGGTCCAAGTCACAAGCAAAAGCTGCCAAACCTGCCTATATAAATCCCAGGCATCTCATCTGTTTGCATCGTAGGAGTGGGGGGCGGGCGGGGGGACTTTCGCCAGCCCACAGACCGCGATGGAGCAATTCCTGGGGGCGGGAGCTCTGGGTCGGTCAGGAGAGCGCCCCTCGACTGCTCTCTCCCCTCTGCTGCAGACCCCGCGGTCATATCCCCCCAAGATCCGACGCTGGTGATCGGCTCGTCGCTGACCGCGGCCTGCACCGTAAACACCGACTCGCACCTGAGCGCGGAGGACCTGTACTGGACTCTGAATGGCCGGCGGCTCCCTGCCGAGTCCTACAAGGTCCTCAACGCCACCACCCTCAGCGTGGCGCTCGCCCACCTCAACGGGTCCAAGCAGCAGTCGGGCGATAACCTGGTGTGTCACAGCAGGGACGGCGGCATCCTGGCTGGCTCCTGTCTCTATGTCGGATGTAGGTATACGCATGCCGGATGCACGGCTCTGCCCGTGGGGTGTCGGCATGCATACATCCCGTCTTCCAGGCAGCTTCCGCCAATGCACTGTGCTTACGGCCAGCGGCCATCCCGGCCCACGGCCATCCCGGGTGCGGCTCGTGGGTGGTGGCACCTCCTGCCAGGGTGAATGTGGTTGCCGACACCCGACGCCGCCGGGGGCCGGTCATCCAAAGGGTTCCCAAACCTCTCTGGAGGCCAGGCAGACCCAACAGTTGCTTCCTCCCCACTGACGCGCAGCTGTCCCTGGGGTGAAACCGCTGTGCAGGACGGCTGCTCCATCCATCGGGAAGCAGAGAAGGGGGTCTCCACCCCGAGCTGCAGGAGGGATTAGGAGAGTGAGCGTGTAAATCACCCTGGCTGGAAGCCAGCCAGGCCGCTGGGCTCCTAATGACCCCAAGGTGCTCAGGGGGGTCTTACTTCTCCAAAGCAGCAGTCACGTGGCGCCGTGCACCGGGTGCTTTCATTAGTGGCTGAAGGTTTCGTGAGAACAAATTGAATGATTTATAAAAGTGTTTATTGTAACTGAGAACGAGAGGCAGAGGAGCCCCTGGAACGGTCGCGCAGGCACTAACCACTTGCACTTTTCATGTCCTTACAGCAGTTTGCACTTATTGCTCATCTGCACAGCCCAGAGCTTTTCCCAGAATTAATTAATGTAGCTCTAATCCTGTGAGTTATCACACATGGCCTCAGCCCTTGAATACAATGAGAGCTCTGCAGCAGAAAGGCTGTTTTGGCAACCAGCGGTGAAATTGCAGTTGTCCGAATCAATAATCATAAGATTTTATCTTAGGCTATTTTAAGGACACATCTACAAGTTTCTCAGAAGATAGAGGCTTGACTGGGAACACAAAACTGTTTTTTCCTCTTGTTCCCAAACGAAAACTCCACGGGGGCCGGGCCCAGTAATAGAATAAATAGCCCGACTTAGAAAACACAGTGACGTGAAGACGCCCCCCGGTACATTTGCATTGAAAAACAAAGGACTGGAAGTCATTTGCTCTTTCATGTACCTGCCAAGGCCTGAGCTCAAGCTGGTGTTTCCCTGAGCTCAAGCGGCGGATGCTTCTGCTGCTGGCCCTTGGCTCGGGGCACATCCCCACGTCTCCAGGCTCCCGCCCGGGGGTGACGCTGTGTTTCCTAGTGTGGGAATCGCAGTCCTGAGCTCAGATCCAGGCAGGCAAGTGGCACCTGAGCAGAGCGCCTGAGGAATGTCGCTACGTGCAAGCCGGGATCCTAAAGCCGTTTATTAAACAAATGCAGTGAGCAAAGCTCTCAGCCACTCCTCACCCTCGCATGGCCCGGGCACTTTTATCTCAGGCAGCTCTGGAGGGCTCTCTGCAGAACTGGTTTCATGTCAGGCGCTCTTTCCCCTTTCAGTGCCACCGGAAAAACCAGTCAACATTACCTGCTGGTCCAAGAACATGAAAGACCTCACCTGCAAGTGGGCCCCCGGCACGGAGGGCGAAACCTACCTGCACACCAACTACACCCTCAAGTACAAGCTCCGGTACGGCACGGGGGCGCGAGCCAGCGCCTGACACTGCTTAGAAGGGCACGCCGGGAGGGAGCGGGTGTGCAAGTCGGGGGTGGGGTGCTTTTCAACACTCATGGGGCCGCCGGGTCAGACCCTGCCTAAGAAGTGGAGGGTGGGGACCGGGTGCCAGGGAGGGTGGGGACTGGGTGGCCGGGGTCCTAGTCTTAATGCTGCACCAAACTGGAGGAAGAATGGTCCGTGCATTGCTTTGCACACTGTACGCCGGAGGTAATGGCCCTGTCCCGCTTCCCCTAGGAGCGGAGAGGGGTCCGAGTTGTTATTACTGGTGAAAGATGCTGAGATCCCTGCGTGCCGATGCTGTAGATGCACCGCAGGGCTTCATTCTCGGGGTCGATAACACAGCCCACCATAGCACCCATGTCCAGTAGCCCCAGAGAGGACGGGCACCGGGCTCGCCCCTGGGTGCATGCAACCCAGAGGATCAGGAATAGACAAGTTCAAGGACGCAAAGGTCCCAGCTAGAGGCTGGGGAGCAGGAACAGGTGGGCCAGAAGATAAGGGGCCGTAAGGGATCAAGGACGTACCTGGGTAGAGCCAGGAGCCAGGAAGGAGGCAGAGAGCCAGACCCGTGTTGTAGCCAGGGCATCTGGAGCAGGCAGCTCTAGAGCAGGAGATGGCCCAGCCAGGAGCCAGCTGGTCTGGGCTGGAGTCAGCAAGCAGCAACCAGGGCTGGGGGGAAGCCAACAAGCAGGGCCCAGGAGATGAAGACCCAGGAGCTGCTTGGGAGCAGGCAGCCAGGCCCATGCTGGCAAGTGAGGAGAGCTGGGGTCGCTAGCCCCGCTCCCGAACCAGGGCCAGCTGGGGCCAGGCGAGCCCGGCTGATGCCCCCCCCCCAAGAGAGTCCCCCAGGGAGCAGGACCCAGCAGGGCTGATAAGCTCCCGGGGCATGAGCTGAGAGAGTGCAGCCCCCGTGCCACATCGGTGCCCCATCACAGCCCCTCTTAGGAGCTGGTCGGGGGCACCGAAGCACCCGTCCTGCCTCTCGCAGCCCGGGCAGAGTCAGTCACTTTCCTGCACCGCGGGAGGGCAGCCCCCTGGTCTGGCTGTGCACCCACGGCGGGCTGGGGGGAGACCGAGCCCTCCCTTGCCCCAAACCCGCTCTGGCCCCGGTGAGAGCTTGACCCATAACGGCAGGCCAGAGGGCTGGGCTGATGGTGCCTCTCGTTGCCAGGTGGTACGGCCGGGATAACACCTGCCAGGAGTACCACACCGCCGGGCCGTACTCCTGCCACATCCCCAAGGACCTGGCGCTCTTCACGCCCTACGAGATCTGGGTGGAGGCCTCCAACCGGCTGGGTGTAGCCGTCTCGGATGTGGTCATGCTGGACGTTCTCGACGTGGGTGAGACCCTGGCTTGCACTGCTTTGCCCCCCACCCCCCCAGCTGCTACAAAACACCGCTTCTCTCGGGAAACCCCTCTTTGGGCAATGTGCCGGGCGGGGTCTGGCCCCAGGAGGGTTTCCCTGCCGGGAAGGCTGTGCTGGGAAGCCCCTGCACCCTGTCCCGGGGCAGGAGGCTGTGCCAGGAGGGGCTCCACGGGGCAGGTGCAGGAGGGTGCAGAGCCCCAGCTTGGCGGGGGCACCTCCGCTCCCCGCTGCCCTGGTTCCTGCGGCTGCCGGCAGAGTGGGAGCGGAGCTGCTCCAGTAACCCGAGCCCCGGCTGCCTGGAGCCGCGCCAGCCGGATTTGGGGGGCAGCTCTCCAGTTAAAGAGCTGCTGACACCTCCTGGCGAAGGTTACAGCCTCCTGCCGTGGGACCCCCCAGGCCCCGACTGGAGCAGCCAGCAGGGTCCTCGCAGCTCCTTCCCCACCTCCGGCGGGGACCCTCCTGGCTGTGATGTCATACCTGGTCACCAGGGTGATGTCACACGTGGATTGTGACCTCAGACCCAGGGAGCTCCAGGCGGGACCTGGATCCTGGGTTCATGCCGTCGTCCCTGGTAATAGGCAGCGGGGCGGAGGCGCACAGGAAATGGGCGATATGTGAGCAGAATTGCTTCTAATCTAATTAGGATGTTTCTTCGAGTTCTCCTCCAGGCATCTGCTGCTCCTTAACCCTTTCCACCCAGCCGGCGTGTGCCCAGGGAGCGGCTCCAAGCCCGTCCTGTGCACGCTCGCCGGCAGCCCGCTGCCAGGCGGGGACGAGGGGGACAGGCCGGCTGTGTGGCCTGGCGGCCAGATGTCCAGGCCAGGGAGCACCGCCAGGAGGTGGCTTGGCTAGGGCAGGGCTCTGCCGCGGGGGGCGCAGCTGGTGGGGGCACTGTCGTCCTGTCCCAGCAGGCAGACCTGTAAGGATCAAAGAGGGCCGGTGGTCACTCGTTCTGCGTTGCAAATCCCGGACAGTGCAGTTATTGCAGACCCAGCTGGTGCGCACACACGTGCGTGTGCACATGCACATACGGGAGGAGAGGGGCACGAGGCATGGTCAAGGCCAGCCCATGTCTCCGCACAAAGTGCAGCACAGCAAATATCTCTGTGCCCTGGTAGGAAACGGGAAAGACTCAGGAAAGAGAGTTCCCCCTCGGTCCTGCTTTCCCTGCCCCACTCCTGTGAGCCTGGCAAGGCCGGGGGGCCAAATCCTGCCAGCACCTGCTCCAGCACAACTCCCCGTGGCTCGGAGCACCCCGGCGGTGGGTGGGGGGGGTCGCTGGCAGGATGCACCCCCGGCCTCTGCATCCCCCCTGGCCGGAGCTGGTGCAGCTGGCAGCTGCGACCCGAGAGGCGTCTGCCGGCCTGGAGCAGCCGTCCCTCCCCGCGCTGGCCGCACTCGCCCCGGCTCCGGTTGCCATGAAAACGGGACAGGAACTTGGACGCGAGATGCTTTTGCACTTTACACCTCGTTCTGCCTGGGGTGTTAAAGGAACTGGTGACAAGTGCAGATTCCTGCCTAAAAGCCTCCCCCCCCCGAGAAACCCGATCCCTTCCCAGGCCCGGCTCCACGAGGCTCCAGTGCCGGCCGGCCGGAGCGCGCGGGTGCGGCACAGCTGCCACCTGGCCGCGCGCACCCCAACCTACAGCTGGGCGCAGGGTCCAGCCAGGGGCCGGGAAGCCCCAGCCCTATCGTGCCCCCACCCCGCCTGCGCTTAACGTGTCTCCTCGCTTCTCCCCTCCTGCTCGCAGTCACGACCGACCCACCCGCGGACGTGCACGTGAGCCGCGTCGGGGACCTGGAGGACCAGCTGAGCGTGCGCTGGACCTCCCCGCCAGCCCTGAAGGATTTCCTTTTCCAAGCCAAGTACCAGATCCAATACCGGGTGGAGGACAGCTCGGAGTGGAAGGTGGGTGTGGGGGGCAGGTGCCTGGACACCTGGGTCGGCTCCCGGCCGTCGCCCCACCTCTTTGCACCTACTGGAGTCGGGGCGATGCCTCATCCTCGAGGGGCTGCAGAGGAGAGCACCGAGCCCTGGCTTCTGTGCACTGCCTGGGCTTGGCACGGTGCAGAGCGGGCATGCCAGGGGTCAGCATGGGCCGCCGGGGCAGATGCACCATGCGTGGTGGTGGCAACGCCATGCGGTACCGTGCTCGAGCCCTGCCCTTTGCCCCTGGGCAGGTCGTGGACGACGTGGGGAACCAGACATCGTGCCGCCTGGCGGGGCTGCGGCCCGGCACCGTCTACTTCGTCCAGGTCCGGTGCAACCCCTTCGGGATCTACGGCTCGAAGAAGTCCGGGATCTGGAGCGACTGGAGCAACCCCACGGCAGCTTCGACCCCGCGGAGCGGTGAGCGGCGCAGCCCCGCGGCCATCTGATGGGGGGACGAGCTGCCGCGGGGCCCGGGGCCGCGTGCGGAGGCACCTGCCTGCGCCGCGGCTCCTGGCAGGTCTGGCTGGAAGGCGAGGGACGGTGCAGGGACAGAGGCATGCCCAGGGCTGCCCCAGCACTGGTACTCTCACACGGGCGCCCAGGCGAGGGTGGTGCTGGGTTAGTACTGCAAGGGCTCCACGTCGCACCCACGTCCCCTGCCCCGCGGCCTGGCCGTGGGCCCTGCAGCTGCCGATAGAAAGCGGAGCAGCCCACCTCACGCCAGCCACGGCGCCCACCGTGCAAGGCCCCAGCTCGCACGCGGTCGGGGGTCCTGGGAGCCCGAGGGCCTGCGCAGCGCCTCCTCCTCCACTTCCCTCCGCCTGGGGTGGGGAGCGTGGGAGCAGGGCCGGAAATCTGGCCCCGAGCCTCCCCCGCCCGCCCACCCGCCCCCCAGGTGGCTCGCCTGGAGCCGGAGCTCCCCGTGGCGTGCCGGGGGGCCTGGCGCCCCTCCAGCTGCTGCAGTCGGGTCGCCCCCGCCCCCTGGCTCTGGCTGTAATTAGATTAGCGTTCCCGGCCGCGATTCATCCTGCGCCATATGCAAATCTGCTGCACTCTGCCTTGGTGCTGGGGGGTGGCAGAGGCGCGGGGGGGTCCTGGCATGGCCGGCGCCGCTCCCCCCTTCCTGCGAGCGCGGGACGTGCCGAGAGGTTGTTCCTTGCCTTGGCCCGGGTGTGTGCCCGGCACCTGGATTTCTTGCGCAGGAGCCAATTTGGAGCTCTCGTTTCCCAGCAGGGAGCGAGCGAGCCTCGCGGCCTCCGGCCGAGCGCGCCAGCTCAGCCCCGCGGCTCCCCCACCGTTATTTATGACGTGATTTTGATGTCACGCCTGCCCGGGCATGTGCTCCTGCCCTGGTCGGCAGGTGCAGGGAAGAGGCTGCCCCTGGGACCAGGTCCTTCCCGAGCTGCCAAGGGCTCGTGCATCCTGCCAGGGCTGGGCACGGCCAGACGCGGGGTGCCGAGCTGGAGCCTCGGCCAGGAAGCACTCTCCCAGGCGCCTACGTGCAGGGACAGAGCTCACTTTGAGACCCGAGCCAGCCTGCCCGGGCGATTGCTACCCCCCCGACACCGGCTGCCCCGTCCCCCTGGACCCCGCGCTGACCCCCTTTCCTTCCCCCCCGTGCAGAGAGGATCCCCGGCGTGTGCGACCCCAAGAGCGGGGAGCAGAACAGCACCCTGCGGCGGGAGCTGAAGCAGTTCTTCGGCTGGGTGAAGAAGCACGCCTACGGCTGCTCCAACCTCAGCATCAAGCTGTACGACCAGTGGCGCGTCTGGCTGCAGAAATCGCACAAAACACGGAACCAGGTAGGTAAGGACCCTTCGCTGATTCTTTCTTACCTCGGGGGGCCGGCGGGCGGGCGGGCGGGCGGGCGGGAGGAGAGCCTCAGGCCTGGGCAGCACGGGCCCCTACCCTCAGAGGAGACCCCGAGACACAGCGCCCAGCTTGGAAAGTGCAGGGCTCCCTTGCCCGCGGGGCTGCTGTTGGCAAACCCCACAAACTGGCACCCCCGTCCTGCCCCGGGAGCTGCCCTGAGGGGGCAGAGGGGTCCTGGAGCAAGGCTTCCCCAGCCCCAGCTCTGCCGATAGCTCCCAGGGCAGGGTCCAGCTGCAGGATTTACAGAGCATCCTTCACGGGCCCAGCCACCAGCACCCCTGGGAGAGCCTGCGCACCCCCAGCCCAGGCCAGCGGATGCCCTGCTGCCCTCCCCTACGTGCCTGCCTGCCCCGGGACAGACCGGAGGTGCAGGGGGGCAGCTTCCCATGCCCCTTTCCCGGCGGCCCCGGCCCACTCCCCTGGGGCAAGCACCTGGGCTGCGAGGGCCGCGTGCCCCAGGTGTCTGGACGGGCGGTGCAGAGCCCGAGCACCGGCCAAGCCAAGCTGGGGGTGGCAGGGCGCCCCGGGGAGCCGGCCCCACGCTGGGACGCGGCCGGGGCCTCCTGGAGACATTCCAGCCGGGGCCTGAGCCCGTGCCAAGCCCCGCTGCGCCCATGTGGCTGCCAGCCCCCACGTCCCGCGCGCTGGGTTATGGGAGGAAGCAGATGCATCCCGTTGGCTTTACGGGCCCCGCAGGGCAAACAGGCCGACAGGCTGGGGTCCCAGCAGGGGCGGGGGGCTCCCGGCTTCGCCCTCGCTCTGCTTGAAGCTGGGCTGTGCTCTCCTTCCAGGTTCTACCCAGCGATAAGTTGTAGCCCCCGCCACGTGCGGCAGTGGCGGGAGCAGGGCGGGAGCGCGGGGCCAGATCAGCGGTCTCCCCGCGCGGGGCCAAACCCCCAGCCGTGGCGTCGGGGGAGGCCCCCCATCACTTCTCCGGTGAGGACAGGAAGAAACAGCCTTGGACTCTGGACTGCTCCCCCAGGCCTCCCTCCGTCCCCCCCGTGCCCGCCTTGCTCCCCGCGAGGGCTGGGGTCAGCCGTGCAGCCCCCCTCCCTGCCGGGTGATGCTCCCCCGCTTCACCCCAGACCTGCGAGGTGGACGGGGTCCCTCCCCCGGGCCTGGCGGGGAGCTGGGGGCCGCACATCTCTGTGCACCCAGCATAGTGGGGCCCGGCGCAGCTGCCCTTGCACAGCCTGGCCTGGGGCATCTTGGCACGTTTAGGTTGGGGGCTGCTGGCCACAGGCGCCCAGGGGGCCAGAGAGCATCCCAGGGGATGGGGGTCCTCACGGACCTTGGAGCCACCTGGGACCAGCCGTGGTGTTCGCAGCCGCTGGGCGCCGCTGCTCCGTGCCTGGGGGCAGACGAGCTAGACGGGTCCTGCCGAGACCCTCCTGGAGCAGTGGCCTTGCCCTGCCAGGGGTCCCTGTGGGGCAGAGCAGGGGGCCACATGCGGCGGGCAGAGCTGGCTGGCAGCCCGGCCAGCTCAGAAAGCGGCTGAGGGCCCACACGTAGAGGCTGCATGCGTTCACCCCCAGCCGAAAGCCCTTTGCCCCGGCCCCCACCGCTGCATCCCCCGGAGACGTGAAGCCAGCAGGACTCTGCCCCGCAGGGGCTTGGGGAGCTACCCCTTCAACCGCCAACCACAGAAGCCAAACCAGAGACGGGCCCAGGATCAGGGCAGCTTCTCCTTGGTGCCCCGGCGGGCTTGGCCTCCAGCCGTCTGGGCCGTGCCAGCCTGCCTGCACCTGGTTGTGAGCCCCACGCTTGTATTTAATAAAGGGGAAAAACCAGACAGAAAAGCAGCATCGGCGGCTCGGGGGAAGGCGCTGGCCTGGGCAGAGGCACCACCGCATGCAGGCACGCACGGTCCTGTAGGTTTAATGCACGGCTGGAGACTGACCTGGGTCAGTGGCCGGCGCCTGGCCCCGCGGGTCCTTTAGTGGCTCCACGCAGACGTGAGCTCTGCCGCAGCCGGGCGTCCCCAGACCCGCGCCAGCCGCTCTTCCTCCAGCCTGGGGGGGTCGGGGGCCCTGGATGTCGCTCTGGGGTCCACGGACCGCCCCGCCGGCTCGAGGGCAGGTGCAAGAGCACGGTGCTCGCAGGGCCCATGGACCAGGGTGGTTTAGGCACTGATTCCCAGGGGCATCGACACGGCCGCAGGGCAGGGAGGCGCACATGAGCGTTATTGGAAGCGCAGGGGCGAGCTGGGCCGACGGGACCAACTGCCGACACTGCTCACCCATCCAGCCACCCCTGGAAGCGGCGGCTTGGGCCCCACATGGGAAAGAAGAACGCCCTGAACCGAACGCGCCTCACACCAGTGAGTCTGCGGGAGGATCTCCAGCTGCGGCTGCAGCTCCTGGCAGCTCCAAGCAGAGCCTGGGCCAAGGGCTGCTCTGCTGCAATTGGATACGTTGCACCCGCACCGGGGCCCGGGGCTCCGTGCAGCTCCCAGGTGGCCAGAGTCGTGTTCAGGGGGTGACTCCTGGACCCAGGGAAGGGGGAGACCCCTGCTCCCCGCCATCCCACGCAGGGCTGATGCCCCTGGAAGAGCTGCAGGCACAGGCCCCTTCCTGTGCCCAGCTGATCCCTCTGGTCTCCATGCTGGCCCTTGTGTGTGGAAGGCAGGGCAGCGGTGAGTAACCAGAGCCTTTGGTGCAGGCGAGCGTCTGCTGCCGGGCCACCGTGTTCTTGGCAAGGGCTGCGCCGTGCTGTGCAGCGCCCGGCGCAGCAGCACGGGCAATGACCCGTGCAGCTTGCCCAGAGACGCAGAGCAAACGGGCAGCAAAGCCAGGGGTGGGACCCAGGCATCCAGCGCTCCAGCCAGCACCGCTGGGTCACTGCAAAAGCAGAGGCGGCAGCGACTTGGAGCCCAGCAAAAGGTTTTATTGAAGGACAAGCCGTCCCGACACAGCAGAAGCAAACCCACCAGGCACGCGCCCACAGGTGCGGAACGAGCGCCTGGTGCTGCCGGGGCAGCGCCCTCCTGCTCCCGCTGCAAGCAGCAGCCGGGGCGTGGGGCAAGCCCCAGATCCTTCCGAGGGGCGTTTTGAACAGCACCAGGGCTCTGAGGCCGTGTGTGCAGCTGGCAGACGCGAGGGGGAAGGGAGGCAGGAATCGGGGCTGAATCAGGGCTCCGAGGTGGGCTTTGCGCAGACCATGGGGACGGCGAAGCCTGTCTGGGTGGCAGGGACAGGGACGCTCTGCGATGCACCCCCAGACCTGCAGGCCTGGCTCTGGCCACCCTGAAAGCCCCCGTGGAGAGGCTGAGCACGGAGCCCTCCTGTCACGGACACGCGCGAGCTGCCAAGAGCAACGCGGCACTCGGGGCAAGGCCTTGCACACGCTGCCCCTCTGGCTCCCTGCTCCCGCGGGGCCGAAGGGGGACCACTGGGTGCTGTGCCGCAAGCGGGGCCGAGGCAGGCAGCGCGTTGCACGGGGCCGGCCAGGCTGCAGAGCCTGCAGCGTGCCCTGCGCAGCCGCCCCCCTCTTGCTCCGGCTCCCCGCCTCCCGCAGCCATTCCCACGGGGAGACCCATCACTCAGCTTCTTCCGAATCGTACTTGAGGTCCTGGAGAATTTCGCTGATTGCCTCAATGGTTTTAATTAGCCTAGGAGAGCGGATGGAAACTATAAATAAAGCCCATATGGAGCGTATTATCTCGGCCGCCTCGCGCTCCCCGCGCTGTTTATGAAACACTCGGCCCGGGAGAGGCGGGCGGCGGCAGAGCCAGGCAGCATCGCTAAACAATCCGGAGGGGCCACAAACAGCCGTGCTTTGAAGCCCCATCTGGGTCTCCTTGAGCCCTGGCACGGGGTGGGGGGCACGGCTGGGGGAGGCACTCTCCTCCCCCCCTCGCTCCAGCCCCGCAGCGCAGGGATGATAAAGGGGCTGCCAGGCCCTGGCGCGGCGCATGCCAAGTCCACCCACCCCCGCCCCCCGCCTGAGCCCCGGGAGGCCCGGCAGGAAGCTTGCGCCTCCCTTGCCCTGGCCCGCCCCGTCGGGCACGCATGTCACCCGGCCTGGAGGGGCTCGCGCTGCTGAGCAGCCATGCACCCCTGCCCCAGGGCGGTGGAGATGCGGGGCGCTGGGTTGGGACAGCACTTACTTGTGCTTCAGCTCCCGCACCTCCTGCTGATGAGCCTCCACCCCGGGCTGGTCCTGCGCGTTCTGCTTGGCGAGCTGCAGCTGGGCCGTCTGCGGGGACAAGGCAGAGGACGCTGAGCTCCCCGCAGCAAGGAAGCCCCAGGACCTGAACGCGGGGTGGGAAGAGCCCCAGGGACCAAGGAGCCAGGTGCTGCAGGACGGGGGGTGTCGGCAGGAGAGCTGGGGGTCGAGCCGGTTCAGCGTCACCTTGACCTCGCCGGCTGGTGCCAAATGGGGCTGAGAGGAGGGGCAGTGGCCAGCTCAGAGGCTGCACCTGCCGGACACCCAGCACCTGGGCAAGCACCGTGCCCCCCCGCCCTGGCCGTGCCTACTTTTTGGGCACCTCAGGGCCCTGGTCTCCGCTGCGCTCCTGCAACCACCCAACGGTGATGGAAGCTGCTGCCCTTTTGTGGCCTGCGTGAGATGAGTTTAGTGGGCCCCGGCCCAGCAGCCCAAAGATGGGGTCGGCAGGGAGGGGAGGGGGAGAGACGCTGCGTTGTTGCTGCCGCAGCCCCAGGGAGGGAACGTGGCCTCTCACCAGCTCCAGCTTCTCCTGCTCCTTCTGCTGGACTCGGGCCAGGTGCTGGGCGAGCTCCGGGCGCCCGTGCTGCTCCTCCAGCCGCCCCTTGATCTGCAGGATCTCCCTGGAGATGCCGCTGAAGGCCAGCGTGATCTCATGCACCAGCTGTCGGTAGCGCAGGAAGTCGTAGTGCGGCCCGCTGCTCAGGTACGCCTGGTGCCCTCTGCGAGTCGGGGCGGGGGAGACAACAGTCAGATGCAGGCAAGGTCTCCCCCCCAGTGGCAGAAGAGCCCCCGCTTCCTTGGTGAGCCATCGACGGCCCTGCAGAGCAAACGCCAGGATGCAGGAGGACGGCGGCGCTGCAACAAGCTGGGCTCAAACCTCAGCTCTGCCACCACCTCCCTGTGCAACCCTGGGCACCTCCCTTAGCCCTTCCAGGCCCTGCTCCCAACCCTGTCTGAGCTGTCTGGGGTTATCAGCTCCCCGGTGCCAGCAAGAGCCAGGCTTAGGAGCCCTCCAAGGGGAGCAGGGCTCTGCTCTGCCCAGCCCAGCCCAGCCCAGCCCAGCCCAGCCCCGGGGGCTACACGAGGAGCGGAGCCCTCTCCCCTACACTCTGGGTGACCTCTGCAGTCTGCGTTCAAGGTATTTTCCTGTTCCTGCCTTTCGCCAGCATTATTGAATTAGCAGCGATTACCTCCGCTGGCTGCCTCTCCCCAGGAAGGGCTCGTTACCGTGGATTATTAGCAGGCCCCACGGCTTAACCTCCGCTGGCTAGGTCTGGGGGCTCGGGTTGGGTGGGGGTTTTCAAAGCCAGGGCCCGGATCCCAGGGAGTAAATCATCCCCGTCTGCGGCTCAAATACAACACAGGTGCCTGGGGCGGCGCTCCCCTGGTCATCTGGAGTTCATCAGCAGCCCGGGGCGGCCCGTGGCTACGGGATCCTCGCCTGCCAGGACGGGGGTAGAACCGGGGTTTGGCGACGGGCCCCGCAACCGAGGCAGGCTGCGCCCCAGAGCGCGAGACGGACCCCCTCCCTGTCACGCTTCGTGCCAGGAGGGCCCTGCCCAGCCGCCCTGGGCTCGCGATACCTTCTCGGGGCCAGGCAAGAGCTCTGCGTCCCCTTGGCCCGCCGGCTGCACGTCCGCCAGCGGCGCACTCCTGCGTGGCTCGGGCACGTGGGCTCAGGGCGGTACTTACTCCTCGAAGAGGCGATAGGCTTCCACCCGCTCGCCCTGCAGGGCGTAGAAGCGTCGCAGCAGTGCCTGCACGTCGTCGTCCGTCTGCGGCGGAGAGGAGGAGCGTGAGCCGGTGCCGGCCTGGGCTCAGGGACCCCCAGCCCGGCCCAGCCCGCCCGCTGTAACCCCACCTCGGCGCCTTGACCAGGGCAAGGCCCCGCGGCTCAGCCCCCACCCTGCCCTGCCCTGCCCTGCCCTGCCCTGCCCTGCCAGGGGCCGCGGCCCCGCGCTCGAGCCCCGTCCCGCCTGGCCCCACCCCGCAGCACTTGGAGCCTGCGTGTGCACGTGTGTGTGCGCGTGCAAGGCCCGAGCCGCGTGGTCCCCTCCCGGCAGCCGCGCCCCCCGGCCCCGCTCGCACGCAGCGCGGGGGCAGCCCCACGCCCGGCCCGGCCCGGCCCGGCGCCCGGCGCTGCACGGGCCGCCCCGCTCTGCCCCGCTCCGCTCACCATGGCCGCGCTCCGCCCCGCCCCCCCGCCCGGCGCCGCCTCCCTCCGGCAGCCGCGGGCCGGCCCGAGACGCGGAGCCGGGCGGGGGGGCGCGGGGCCGGGCTGCGGGAGAGAAGCCGGGGGGGGGGGCTGGGCTGCTCCCAGGGGGGCAATGGGCTCAGGCTGCAGCACGGGACGTGGAGGCGGGATGTGGGGAAACACGTCCTGGCCAGGACAGCGCGGGGCAGGCTCCCCGAGGCGCTGGGGGGCTCCGGCCCTGGAGGGGCTTAGGGCCCAGGTAGGGCCATGGAGCTGGGCTGGTCCTGCCTGGACTAGGGGGTTTCCTGCGGTCCCTTCCACCCTCAGGTCCTGATGCCAGCGCCCCGCCGCGCCTGTCCCACTCCCCGCACCGCTCTGCACCTGCTTGTCCTTTCCCTTTCCACCCAGCGCCAACCATCGCTGGCCTTCGAGCTGTTACTCGTGCACGGACGCACGCGTGCCCTTGCACGGACGGGTACGGGAGAGGCGGCTGCACAGCACTGCCCTTGGAAACGATCCCAGTTGCAGCCTGGCTTTCACCCTGGTGGCGGTTCCCCCGTTCCCTGCCCCTCCAACCCACCTCACCCCCACCACGGGCCCCGGGAGTGACCGTGGACGCTCTGCTACAGGAACCAATCTGAGCAGTCGTCTCAGCACACGTTTGGGCAACGCGCTTGGAGCAGCGAAGGAGAGGGGCAGTTTATGAACCTGGCGAGATCCCTCGTGCCGGCACACACGGGTTTTGCCAACTAGCGATGGAAGTCGGACACAGGATTATTCTTGACTTGTGTGAAAGACCTTCACAGTAGCATAAGGGAGGCAGTTTAGGAGAACACCTTGCATTCAAAACCTTAACTCCATCCCAACTACAGCTGGTCCAATAACATATCACACAGAGACCCTTCCCTCTTGCAAAGTCATCACAGCCTAGCTGTGGCCAGTGACATTTGCAGTCCTACTCCGGCGGAGGCAACAGCCCTTGCTAAGAATGGCAGATGCTGCACTTGTGCAAGGCCTCCTGCTGCACTAACAGACTTCTCTGCTACGGGAGCTCCTGAATCATGTATTGGTACTAATGGGGATTGCTCACTAAGAAACGCAAGTGCTTTGCCTCCTGTGAAAGGACAGGATCACTTCACTGCTGCTGCCAGGAGACAACACCGCTTGGGTTTAAGGCAAGTGCTTTATTATGACAGGCAAAGGTACATTGCACGTGGCAATGCAGTAGCACCGGATAAAGCATTCACGTGGCACAGAGCAGCCAGCGAGCTTTACTCAATGTGAAATCAACTTCCTGAGCAGAGGAAAAGAACGGACACCAGACCCGTGGCTGAGCACTCAACACAGCTTTATTTAAAAGAGCCCAAGGCTCCCGCAAGACTGACGCTCCGTTACAACCGACCCTCCGGAGTGCTCCAATGCTTTAGCTGAACGACACGGGGCAGAAAGGGCAGAGCAGGGCTGCTCCCTCTACTTGACCTTCTTCTTGGGGCGCAGGTTGTTGGTGTGGCCGCACTTCTTCTTACGGCAGTTCACAGCGCGCGGGTGCAGGCGGGCGTAGCACCTGTAACAGAGGAGCCATCAGCTCTCGGCAAATGGAAGCTCCAGAGAAAAACATTCTGCAAAACCCGAACCCGATTCCCTTCAGAAGTGATGACGCTGGCGGGTGTTGCGGTAGGTTAAGATCTGCTTCTTCAGCCCAGTTCCTTCCAGGCAGAGCAGCCTGCCACGTACCCGGCTGAGCAGTGCACCGACGAGCGCTCACTCCAGAGCCCGGACGTTTGATCAAGCTTGACCAAAGCCATCAGCCCCAACACAGAGGGGGCAGCAGCCTGCTCCCTTCCCCCCGCCAACCCCCAAGGCTATGGGACGAGTCCCACCAGCGAGGACCTACTTGCGGCAGATCATTTTGTCGCAGTTGTATTTCTGCGCGAGCTGGCGGAGGGAAGGCTCGATGATGCCTCCACGCAAACGCAGCACCAAGTGCAAAGTTGACTCTGGAAAGGGAAACACGCCGAGGTCAGGAGAAGCAAGGGGGCACTCGCTCCTGTCTGAAGCCTCTCGTGGCAAACAGAGCCAGGCTTTCTACACCGGGGGCTTCCCACGGTTATTGCCGCCATTAGCTGTCCTCACTAACACAGTCAAACTTTATCCTAATCCAAAAACCCACCTGAAGTTGCATCAACCTTTTTTGTTCCATTTAAAAAAGGTTCTTTTATTATAAGTGACATTTTCCTTGAGACTTTGAATAATTCTCAAAACCCTTTTCTGAGCTCTTATAAATTTGATTTTTTTTCCTTTGGGGGGGGGGGGGGTGGAAAAAAAAAGATGCGCTGACACCAGAAGCGAGCACAGCTTCCCAGTACTTGTACTGGTTTCTCGTGCGGTTCATACGATCCCCACTACTCCCACAGCGCAACGGCTGCACCTGCTGCTCACCACCGCCCTGCCCTGCCCTGCGGACCGACGGCAAGCACGAGTCCAGCCTGGCTCTTAGGAGGCCGATTACAGCATCCAGGTGGATGCAATTAAAAGCCTCCTGCCTGGTGCTGGTCAGACACCGCCCGTCTCCACGGGCTGCTCAGCTCCTCTTTTCGGTGGTTCAGCGACCGCGCGCTACCTTTCTGGATGTTGTAGTCGGAAAGGGTGCGCCCATCCTCCAGCTGCTTCCCAGCGAAGATCAGCCGCTGCTGGTCGGGGGGGATGCCTAGGAGAGAGGATCCGACAGGGGACGCAGCTCAGGCTTCGCCGCCACGCAAGGAGCAGAGGTGGGACCAGGGACGTCGAAGCGCAGGGTAGCCGGGCACGGGGAGGGGGGGCCGCCACCCCGGCAGCTCCACGCCTGCGCGGCGCCGGGCCTCCTGCTAGGAGCGAGGCTGCAGGGTCTGGCCCCCGCGCTTGGCCCCAGGGGCGGCGGGGCTGTCTCCCAGGCCAGGGGCGCGGCGCGGCGCCACCTGCCCCCCCCAGCACAGCGCGTGTTTTGTGGGAGCAGGACGCGGGGCCGCGTCACGCAGCGTTTGGGCGCCGATCCTGCCTGCCGCGGCCCCCGAGCTGGGGGGGGCGCGGAGCCGGGCGCCTACCCTCCTTGTCCTGGATCTTGGCCTTGACGTTCTCGATGGTGTCGCTGGGCTCCACCTCCAGCGTGATGGTCTTGCCCGTCAGCGTCTTCACGAAGATCTGCATGGTGGCGCTCGGGTCCTGGGGGAGCAGGCGGCGCCGTCAGCCCCCACGCGTGTCCCGGCCCCACGCGGGCACCAGCCACCCCCTCCGCCGCACCCACGTGCCCCAAGAGCAGTAGCAGCAGCACCCCCCACCCACGTGACCCGGGAGCCCCCACGCGTGCCCCAACCACGTGCCCGCGAGCCGCACGCACCGCCGCTGCCGCCGCGCTGGAGACACAGAAAGGAAGAGGCCCGGCGGAAGCGGAAACGGCCTCCGACGTCACAACCGCTGCCGCGCCCCGCCCACCGCGGGTGCGTCACAATGCCTGGGCCGAGGCCCCGCCCCTCCCCAGCGCACGTGGGGCAGGAGGGCGGGGCCGGCCCGTACGCGGGAGGGGCACGCGGCGCGGGGGGCGGGAGAGAAGCCGGGGGGGGGGGGGGGGGCTGGGCTGCTCCCAGGGGGGCAATGGGCTCAGGCTGCAGCACGGGACGTGGAGGCGGGATGTGGGGAAACACGTCCTGGCCAGGACAGCGCGGGGCAGGCTCCCCGAGGCGCTGGGGGGCTCCGGCCCTGGAGGGGCTTAGGGCCCAGGTAGGGCCATGGAGCTGGGCTGGTCCTGCCTGGCCTAGGGGGTTTCCTGCGGTCCCTTCCACCCTCAGGTCCTGATGCCAGCGCCCCGCCGCGCCTGTCCCACTCCCCGCACCGCTCTGCACCTGCTTGTCCTTTCCCTTTCCACCCAGCGCCAACCATCGCTGGCCTTCGAGCTGTTACTCGTGCACGGACGCACGCGTGCCCTTGCACGGACGGGTACAGGAGAGGCGGCTGCACAGCACTGCCCTTGGAAACGATCCCAGTTGCAGCCTGGCTTTCACCCTGGTGGCGGTTCCCCCGTTCCCTGCCCCTCCAACCCACCTCACCCCCACCACGGGCCCCGGAGTGACCGTGGACGCTCTGCTACAGGAACCAATCTGAGCAGTCGTCTCAGCACACGTTTGGGCAACGCGCTTGGAGCAGCGAAGGAGAGGGGCAGTTTATGAACCTGGCGAGATCCCTCGTGCCGGCACACACGGGTTTTGCCAACTAGCGATGGAAGTTGGACACAGGATTATTCTTGACTTGTGTGAAAGACCTTCCCGGGAGTGTAAGGGGGGGCCTAGCCCTAACCCTTTTACTACAGGAGCTCCTGAATCATGCATTAGTAGCGAGGCCAAGACAGGGTGCGGATGGATCGTTTATTGAGGGATTCACGCGGGCAGGCTATTTTCTCCACTGTTGTACAAAAATATTTGCTTTCAAGTCTCCCCGGGGCCAGAGGAGCCCTTCCCCCGCACCCCTGGGCCACGCGCAGGTTGTGCTGTGGGCACGGACGGGGGCAACACCAGGGACACACACGAGAGGCAGACATGCCCAGACAGCCCCTGTGCGAGCAGGGGCACACAGGGCAGGGACGCGAATACAAAGCGCTCGGAGCCTTGCGGTGACACGCGGGGAGCGTGAGCTGCAGCCGTGGCCTGGTCAGAGCCTGCCGGCTGCCCGGTCTCTGCTAAGCAGCGCACGTGCGGTTAGGAAAGCGGCCCTCGCGCAGCAATGGGGCAGCAGAGCACCAGGGTGAGGAGCCAGGCTCCAGGCAGCGGCTGAACACGCACAGGGCTACAGGAATCACTGGCGTGGGGCTTGCACTTGCCCCATCCTCGGGGCCATTTTGCTACCAGAAAGGAGAGTATTTCCCCAGGACGGAAGCAGCTCTTGCTTCCCGTGCGTACCCCCCCTGCCCGCTACAGCAGAGCGCCGTACCAGGCCAGCAGGAGGGCTGCCAGGTTCACATGCACTGCAAGTTAGAGAGGCTGAGATGGGTGAGAAACAGTAAATTCTGTAAGAAAAGGACACACGCAGAAGCTGTTGAGAGCACAAGACCCCCGTTTCCAAGGAACTAAACATCCCAACCCGCCCACTGGGGCTCCTGCTCTCTCCTGAACACGCAAATGCGAACAGATAAAGGCATTTCAATCCATTTACTCGCCCACCCCAGGGAGGCTTGGGGTTTGCGATAGATGACGGCAGGTAGAAAGACAGAGAGGGACCTTCCTCCGCTGGACCTTCGCTTCCCCTCCCCAGAAATTAAATGGTCAAGGAAACACACAAATATAGATACAGGCCAGGAAGTCCACGGGTTGTGCTGCACAGTTCGGGCGGCTGATCGGGTTTGTGCCATACATTCCCGATACCCTTAGTCCAGGTCATGGGCCGTTTCGTCGTCTGTGAGACTCTGTCCATTGACGGCTGGTGAATCATACTGGCCTTGCGACAAATCCTCAAAATCCTGACTCATGGTTGGAGAAATAATGTCGGGGCTTGTGTCACAGGACCCTGTGCTCTGCTCAGAGGTAGCAATTGTCGTTGCTGTGCTTTTGGGAATAGGATCGAAATCATCATCATCTTCTAGAATTGGAGATTCGTGAATATCTGAAAGAAGAGACAAGTTCTGTACTTCTGCTGCTCACGCCACCTGGAAGGAGTGGGCAGCTTCCCCGTATTATTGCCCCATGTGCCGCTCATGTTAACCCAGAGTAAGTGGCAGTCCAGCAAAAGCACAAATTTCACATTTGAGATCCTTTGGCTGCTTTGCAACCCCCTCCCCCAGGTCCCAACCCCCATCTTTCCTGGGTGTCACAGAGGCATCCAACAAGAAAACTAGAGACTCCAGCTGGAGGCAGATGCTGGCACAAGCCTGCATCCCTCTTCGCTTCTTGCTCTGAAACCCTGAGATTCGAGCGTGGCAGGTCACGTTTTTTCAGACTCCTCAATTTGCGAGGAAACCAACAACGGTGCAAGTCAAACAACAAGGAGACACTCACTGCTGAAAGCCTCTGGGTATTGTTTAGCTAACTTCCCTTTCAGTGTCCTGTAAAAAAAGGGAGAGAGAGAGAGACAGAGAGACGCGTTTAAACGATGCACCGCACATGCACTAGCCAATCAGCAGCTGCATTCAGCCCAACCAGCTTTGAACTTGCCCTTTTTTAAATGAAACCTTAAAGCAGATGAAGGTAAAATACCCTCGTGCAGCAATGTTCAGCCTGCAGCACAAACACAAACCATTAACACCAGCCGGTAACAAGCTCTGGGCCCCGCTTTAAGAAAGCGAGGCACAAAGTGTCACCACCTTGGTTAAATCTCCTTTCACCAGGTGTTCCCCACGGGGAAGCTCGTGTTTGCAGCAGCTTTTCGTTAAGCTCTGCAGCAAGTGCTAAGGGAGGCCAAAGTCCTTCCCTCCCTCCTTCCCCCGGGAAGGGCACCGCTGCAGGGCTGAGAGGTCTCGCGTGACCACTCAGGGACGTCCATCAGGACTCCCCACGCTGCTTGTCCCACTTCAGGCCTTTAGCCGTTGTGCATGTTCCATTTCTCAACCTACCCGTTGTAAATCAGCAAAACCAGCACAGCTTTACAGAACTGCAGCAGCCTCGTGACACCACCACCTTAGCAAAGATGAGGCTTTCCCCAGAGTAAAAGTCTGGAGGCTTTCGAGTGACCCGTATTGCTTCTCTAGACCTTTCAACCAAAGCCCTCAAATCCCTCTGCACACAATCAAGCCTCACAACTCCTCCGAGGTGGGTCTCGACCGTCCTCATTGTACGCAAGGACCAAGAGGTGAAGTACCTGGATCCGTCACGCAAAGACCCTGACTATTGGGAGTAGCAGCACAATCCCCGCTGCGCCCTTCCCTCCCCCTCCGAGTTCTTGTCTGGCAAAGCAGAGACGCTGCGCGTCCCTGTCGGTGCGACCCTCCCGAGCTCCCCCGCACCGCGGAGGGGCACCGGGACCGAGACATTCCCGTCTCCTTTGAGACGCCGCGTCCCAACGACCTGCTTGGGGCGGGGGAGCGTGGCAGGGCTCCCTCGCAGTTCTACCCCAGCCCCCCGCCGGAGGCACTGCACCCCCACGCAGCCCCCCGGCCCTCGAAACGGGACCCCACCTGATTCTCCGGAAGATGCTATCTAGATCTTTCTTCATCTCCACCAGCGTCCTGGTGTGATGCAGGAATCGCTCGTTCATCTGCTGCATGCGAACATTGGACAGGTTATTAAAGTTGAGCAGCATCTCATTGGTTTTCTCAAATCGATCCAGCCTAGTTTGGGGAGAAGGAGACACGCAGAATTTGTCCACACGTTCTCAGAGACGAAACGCGGCTAGACCAGGCTCTCCGCGTTTAGCTCCACACAGCCCCCCAAGCAAAGCAAGAAAGCAACGGTCCGTCCCGTCCTCGAACCGGCGCTGAAACTCTGACGGCTGCGTTTCTGCCTGACGAGCCACGTACACGGGTTCGTGCCCCAAGAAACCATCGTTGCTCTCGGTCTGCAGGTCTCAGAACGAGATCGCAGCCCAAACTAGCTTCTAGCGAGGGGGGAAGTTACCAGAAAAATGGGAAAAAAAACCAGAAGAAGTAAGAAGGGGGAGAAACAAAGGCCGGAGACAAGCCAGCGTAACGAGGCGAGGCAGACACCTAAAGTCCTGATTTTGCCCTACAGCGACGGGGGCGAGTCACGGCCCCGCCGAGCGCTGCCCTGCTTGTCCCCCGCCGCCTCCCGCCCTCCCCGCCCGGGGCTGCCTCCGCCCGCCCGGACTGAACGAGGCCTCGAAGGTGCGTCCTCGGGGCGCGGGGCGGGCGCTGCCCCGGCGGGGGCTCCTACCTCCCTGGAGCAGGCAGGGGCGCCCCCCCCCGGCACTCACATGTTCTTCTGGGCCAGGATGATGGCGTTGACGTCCTCCGCGTTCACCATGCTGAGCACCCGGCTGCAGAACACGTCGGAGGCCGTGGGCTCCATCGCCCCGTCGGCGGCCGCCTGGGGACACGCGGGGGGCCGGGGAGGCGTCACGGGGCAGCCCCCCACGGCAAAGCACCCGCCCCTTTGCCCCCCCCCAACCCGGGCCTTGCCCCTCCCCTCCTGCGGGCGCACCTGTCCAGCCCCGCGGCCTTCACATGGCGGCGCCCGGCACGGGGGTAGCTCGTGGGGGCCCGGGGCTGGAGCCGCACTTCCGGGATCAGGGGTCACGCCTGCGTGACCTCGGACGTCAGCGCGCCGCGCCACGCCGCACGGGGCCGCCCCTGCAGGCGGCGCTCTAGCCCGCGGTCCTCCCGACTCGCGTCCCCCGCGGGGGCGTGGCGGAAGGTAGCGAGACACCACCAGGAGGCGGGGCTTCACGCGTGTCCAGCGCCGCGGGGCGTGGGCGGCCGCGGGTTGGGGGGGGGAGGGGGGCATTAAAGCGGCATAGAGACGTGGAACAACGAATCATGGGGTGGGGGGGCGTGGGGTCCTCTCGCGGCTCCGGAACCAGCTGGGTCTCGCACCTGTTGCTGCCCCATGAGCGGCGACGGCCCCTTTAAGGCGGCTCCACCCACCCACCCCCCCTTCCCTCGTGACAGTGTCCCCCGCCCGCCAATGGCAGCCGCGCTCTGGGATCAGCTGAGCCAATGGGAGGAGAAGGGGGCGGGGCCCGAGCAGCTGACTGCCGGGACCGGTGGGTGCTGGGGGTCGCGGCGCACGTGGCCGGGGGAGGGGCTGCGGGCCGGGGCCGGGGCCGGGGGCGCTGGCAGGGGACCCCCTCCCCCCACGGGAACCTGCCCCAGAAGCGCCCGGGGGCCGGGGCTGCCCCGGGGGGGCCCAGCCAGGTCGGGGAGGGGGGTGCAGGGGAGCCCCCCCCCTGCCACCGGTCCCTCCCAAACCGGTCTGCTGCTTGCTCACGCCCCCCTTCCCGCCGCCTGCCCCGCGGGGGTCTCCTGCCCGGCAGCTGCATGGCGCCTTCCCGTTGCGCCGCATCGCAGCCTAAGCCGGAGCGGCGAGGGGTCCGGGCCTGGCGGGAGCTGCTCGTGCGCAGCTGGTGCCCGGCACGTTTTCCTTCTCGTGCTGCCGGGGCGGTGCGTGTGCCCCGTCGGACGCTGCCGGGCTCGGAGCCTCCTGGCTGTGGGGCGGGGGGTCGCTGGTCGCAGCCGGGGGGTCTCGACGGGTCCCCGAGCCTGGAGCGACGCTGCCTGCGCCAGCGCTTGGTGGAGTCGCTTCAACCTCCCAGTCGCTCGTGTTGCAATCGCGGCCCGCGCCGCTCCGGTCCGCGCTGCAGACTGAGAGGCAGCCAGGCGGGCTGAGAGCCGCGTGCCCTTGCTGCAGCCTGGCTCCGAACTCCAAGTTCTTCCCATCCCGCGCCTCGCTCCGACCTAACCCAACTCTCTCCTCCTGCCTCCCCAGGTCGCTCGTGCCGCGCAGCCATGGCTTCCGGAGGGGAGGAGCCGGCCAGCAGCCCCCTGGACTGGGCGGACGCCAGCCTGGACTGCTGCTCCCCCGACCAGGCCGAGGCCGGCGCCGCCATGCTGGACAGCAGGGAGGACTTCGAGGTGCTAGATGACGACGAGGAGGACCTGAGTGAACTCCCCCCTTTGGAAGATGTCGGGAAAGGGAAGGCGCCACCCGGCAAGGAGGGCGTCCAGGCCTCGGGGCCAGAGCCTGCTGGGGAGGGGGCGGGCGAGGAGCCACCGGCAGCTGAGGAGTGGCTGGACGTCTTGGGTGAGTGCCTTGTAGTGTGGGGCTCGCTCCTGAGCGAGGGTGTGAATGTGCGGGGATCAGGTGAGGGCAGGCGAGTGGCACGGGCATCTCGCTCACCCTCTCCTGCCTCCCCTCCGTGCCCAGGGAACGGCCTGCTCAAGAAGAAGACCCTGGTGCCCGGCCGGGGCATGGAGAGCCGGCCGAGCAAAGGCCAGGTCGTGACCGTGCGGCTCAGGGTGATGCTGGAGGATGGCAGCGTGGTGGAGGAGGACCCTGGCCTCACCTTCACCCTGGGAGACTGCGACGTCCTGCAGGTGAGCGCGGTGCCCTGCACGGAGCCTGGGGACGGCGCAGAGAGGGGTCTGCCGGGCAGGGCCTGGCCCAGGTGTCGGCGGCTCCCACCGCCCGGTTTGCTGCCATGGGAACACTGGAGCCCGTCCGCTGCCACGTCCAGTCTAATTGCCCACTGCCCCGACGCCTGGTGCTTCCTGCCCCGCAGCGCCCCTTGCCCTCCGCTGCTCCTGCTAAGAGAAGGGCTGCTGATGAAGGGACGTGAGGGCTCACACTCCCATTGCCGTCATGCCCTGTGCTGGGCTGTGGGGTCCCTCGTTTGTTGGCTGTCCCTGCAGTCTGGGAGCTGGGCCCTGAGCATGTCTTGGACCCCACTGCTTCTCAGCCTTCCCACCCCCACCATGGCTTCCCCCTGGGGCCTTCTGCTCCTGACGGGGCAGTGCCCCCCTAACCTCTCCCCTCTCGGCTCCTGCAGGCGCTAGACCTGTGCACACAGCTTTTGGAGATGGGAGAGACGGCCTTGATCACGTCTGATGCAAAGTACTGCTATGGCCCCCAGGGCAGGTGAGCACAGGGGCTGGCCGGGCCCTTCGTCCCTGCGGGGGCCTCGGGGTGGCGGGGCCAGGTGTGGCCCTGGATACCTGCATAGCTGCTGCGAGGAGGGATCTCCCCAGGGGCCTGTGGAGCGAGCGGCTGGTCTTGGTCTGTCCCGATTAGCCCCCTTGGCAGCTGGCCCAGGTGTGTGTGTGTGTGTGTGTGTGTGTGTGTGTGTGTGTGTGTGTGTGTCACGGGCCCGGCACTGCTTCACCTTTGTGGGGTGAGGTTTCTGCAGGCCGGCAGCACGGCAGAGCTGAGGGAGGCCTGCCTGCCGTGCTCCCGGTTCCATCGTGTGTCCAGAGGCACCGGTCTCCAGAGCTGTACAGTGACGCTAATGCCACGTGGCTCGTGCGTGGGCAGCTGCACGCGAGCGATACCAGGCGGAGGGCGGCTGTGCTTGAGACTGAGCTGCCGAATGGGCCTGAGTGGCCCGGGGGGTCTGCAGCCCCAGCTCGGCCTGCCTTGCCCTGCCCCGCGTTGCACAAGCGGCGTCAGCGTATCCCTTCCCTCCGTGCAGGAGCCCTGGCATCCCGCCCAACACCGCCCTCACTCTGGAGGTGGAGCTGCTGGCCGTGCAGGACGCCCCTGACCTGGAGCTGCTCGGCGGGAAGGCCAAGATCGACCTGGCCAACTGCAAGCGGGAGCGCGGGAACTTCTACTACCAGCAGGCCGACTACGTGCTGGCCATTAACTCCTATGACATTGCCCTCAGGGTCATCGGCTCCAGCTCCAAAGGTGCCTGCCTGCTCCGACTCGCTGCCTCCCACCTTGGTGGGGACGGCAGAGGCTTGCTAGGGGGCTTTGCTTGGTGGCGGTGGGCTCAGCTGCGGCCCCAGTGAGTTCTGCCTGCACCGTCCCCAGCCTGTTTCCAGGCTCCAGCGCTCTGGCCCTCTAGCTACAGACACGGCGAGGCACGCTGCTGAGGCATCTTCTTCTCAGGGCAGTCTCGTGCTAGGGTCCTTGCCTTCCCCTGCATCATGCTCTCCCTTCTTTCCAGTCCCTCTAAAGCCCAGGAGTTGCTCCCCAGCTCGCGGGTGTCACCGCCTGTCCCTGCGGCCTGGTCCCTGTGGCCACCTCGTACTGATGGGAAGTTTGTCCTCTGCCGAGTGAGGCTTCTCAGGCTCCTGTCCACCTGCGCCAGGCCAGGCAGCCTCCCAGCAGCTCCCCAGGGAAACCCGTGCAGTCCTTGCTGGGTGCAGATGGGCTCTGCTGTGGTGTACGAAGCAGGCTGCCCGGTGGTGACCGGTCCCCCTGGTGCTCAAGCCACGCTGGGAAGCAGCTGTACTCTCTGCAACCAGTGCCTCTGCCCGAGTGTAACTGGGCTCCATACTCTTTGCAGTCAACTTCAGCCCTGAGGAGGAGGCCGAGTTGCTGGAGGTGAAGGTGAAATGCCTCAACAACCTGGCAGCCTCTCAGCTCAAGTTGGACCATTACGAGGCCGCTCTGAAATCTTGCACCTTGGTCCTGGAGCACCAGCCGGAGAACATCAAGGCACTTTTCCGAAAGGGAAAGGTGAGGGTGGGTTGGGGCAGGGTGCTCTCAGGGTCTCGGCAGGCTGCTTCCCTCCTGCCTGGGCCTTCAGTGCCAGTACCCCGGGTGCAGCCGTCTGTGATAAGGCTAGGGGCAGCTCAGAGCTCCTCTGTGAACTGTGCCTCCTTCCCCAGGTCCTGGCACAGCAGGGCGAGTACAGCCAGGCCATCCCCATCCTGAAGGCAGCGCTGAAGCTGGAGCCATCCAACAAGGTGGGTGTCTGTCCTGTTGCCAACTGAGGCTGGGCTGCGTGGCCATAGCAGGGCTGGGAATGAGAGACGCTGCCGGGATCTGCCTCCGGGGCTGTTGCTGCCAGGAGCCTCAAGGCTCGTGCAGGGCGTCGCGGCTCTGCTCCTGTGAGACCCGTGTACCTGCTCGCTGGGGGCTCCTCGTTCTTGCTTGTTAGCTCCCCAGTGCGCCCTTCCTGCCTCGGGGTGCTGTGGAGCTCTGCATGTGGGGCTCTCTGGGGGTCAGCGCCTAGCCATCCTCCTGGGTCTCCTCGCTGCAGTCCTGAGACTCCTCTTCCCTCCTTCGCTGCTCCCCGCAGGGCTCTCTGCCAGCTCTGGGCTTTGTGAAAAATCACCCTACGCTTGTGGTCCGAGCCCCTGCAGCTTCCACCAGGTCCCCCAGTGTCCTGGGCCACGGCAGGAACCAGCCCTGGCATGCACACATCCAGACACACGTGGGTCAGAGCTGCGTGTTGCTCTGGGCATGGGCTCCTCTCCTCTGTGGGAGTTTCCATTGCTTTATTTATTGGCGTTTCACTGCAGCCTATGCCTGACTCCACCTTCCCATAGTACCTGAAGGCCAAAATCAGGATGGGGCCCTGCCTCACCCGGTGCTGAACACACATGGTGGGTGAGCAGCCCCTTCCCTGTGGAGCATGCACTGTTGTGGCATGTGCCAGGCTCAGGAGCAGGCATGTTGGTAACTTGAGTTAGTGTGCCAGGTCCTCTGTCTTGAGCCGCTGGCTCGGACCAAGCAACGTGCGGTCTCGTCTTCCTGGGGTTTTAGCTCACGTTAGCCAGCTCAGGAGCTCGTCTTTATGTAGGAGAGATGAGATGAAAGAGCAGTTGTGCTGGTTGGAGGGGGCAGACCAGCAGTTGAGCACATGGGATGTGAGCAGGGGTGGAAGCCAGCGCTCCCCGCACACTGCGTGTGAGCAGGGACTGCTCAGGGATCTCGTCCCTTTTAATGTGCTTGGAAAGGAAATGACCCAAATGTAGGACGCTGCCACGACCAGTAGAACAAGCAGAGCAAAGTGCTGGCTGCGAGGCTGCCAGGGAAGCAGCTGCGATGATCTGGCAGGCGCAGTGACAGAGTTCATGATTTGGTCGTGTACGAGATTACAGCCGGTGGAAAACAGCAGTCTACTCACGTAGCTTCGCCCTTCTGGCCCAGAGTAGACTTTGGCTCCCGGGGCTGCCGGTCGGGAACCTGCTGCCTGTTGCAAAACAAGTCAATAATGCTGACGCTCGGACTCGGTCCTGCGCAAGCTGGGCGGGATGCCGGTGCCCCGTGGCCCCTGCATGGACAGAGACTGCTCTGGCCGTGGACCTGCAGCTCGCACAAAGCCATTGGGCATCAGGGCTGCTTTTAGCCGAATGGGCCCGGTGGAAGCAGCGCTCCCCGGACCGGCCTGCCCTGGCTTGTCGCCGTCCAGGCTGCCCCCACGATGCGCCCCACAACGTGGCTCAGTTGGCTCCCCCTTCTCACCGGAGCAGCCGGCTTATGTGTGTTCCCCCAGAACCAAAATCTATTCCCGTGAAACAAAAGTGAAAACTTCCGTTTGAAGAGAAGCCCCTTTCCTGTCCCTCTGTGAGACCCCGAAAGTGAACCCCCCCTTCTCTTCCCAGGCCCTGACAGAGGAAATCTGGCAGGAAGGGGGGAGGGGAGGGTCTGCCATGGTGCACAGTGGAGGAGCGGAGGGGCGGCCAGGGTCTGCCCCGCTGCACCCGCCGTTTTTGGGGGGAGTTGGAGGCACCTTTACCTGCGAGCCACTGAGCCTCGCAGCAGCCAGTGCGCCTGCCCGGAGCAGCCCGGCCCCCAGCAGATGGCGCCGCGCCACCGCCAGAGCCCGGGGCCGGGGCCAAGGATCGGGACGCCTGCCAGGACGCTCGTGTCCTTCCCGCTCGGGCTCCTCCGGGCCTGCGCCTGCTCTGACGTGGGCTCTGGGAACCAGAGAGCGGCTGCTGGGAAGGATCTGGGGCCCTGGCCCGGAGCCCGGTGGGGTGCGTGCCAGATGCCACGGCCTCGAGGGCAGGGCTGAGGGGGGACTTCTTGCAGCACGGGGTCCTTCACGGGGCGTGCTGGTGCAAGAGCTGGGTGCAACTGGCACCCGGAGTGACGTTCCCAGCTGTGCCGGGGCTGGCCTGCCCCTCGGGGAGCCTGGCGGCTTTTACGTTTGCTTCTGGGCACTCAGTGACCTGTTCTGGGGGAGCAGATCTCAGTCCGTGTTCTTGGGCCCTGGTGAGCGACCACGGCTGCTAGGCAAGCGCAGGAGGTGCTGGGGAGCGCGGCAGGGCTGAGAGGTCCTGCTGGAGTCCAGCTTCACACTGGCTTCCAGGTCTGCCTGCTCTGCTGCATGGGCAAAAACTTCTTCCTAGTCTTACCACCCCCCAGAGGAGCCCTCTCTGGGTGGCGAGGTTGCTGCCGGGCTCCGCTTCCTGTGAGCTGGATCTTGCCAAGCTTGGTCTCCCGAGGTCAGGCCCTTCCTGTCGTGCTCGGAAAGGCGAGAATCTGAGCTCGGTCAAACCCTGTTCAGAGCTGCTCTGTGCTTTGGGGCACGGGAGGCCTATCGTGCCCGCTGGCAGCATATGTGTGGCAGTGGAGGAAAGGGGATTAAACCCAGCCTGGGCCTCGGTGCAGAGAGGCAAACCTCGGGCTGTTGGGCAGGAGAGTGAGGCTTGGCGCAGCCGGCTCTGCTCGTCGGTCGGGCCGAGCACCTACGGAGCCGGCTGCCAGGAGCTCAGGCCCAGGCGTGACTTCGGTCTCGTGGCGTAAGGTGTGCCGTGCCGACTGCGGCTCCGCCCTGGGAGAGGCTGGAAGCTGCAGGGCTTGTGCTGCCCAGCACGTCCTTGGAGCCCATCCTGTGTCCTGCCCTTGCTGGAGAGGAGATGCCGGCCCTGCTGGAGTCCCTTGTGCTCTGGAAGGCCGTGCCCTGGCCGGCAGCCCCAGCCAGGCAGGACATGTAGCTGCTTCCTGGGTGCTCAGAGGGACCCGGGGTTGGAGGGGTCTGGCGAGTTCTCGCAGATGCAGGCTGGCCTGGGATAGGGTCGAGGTGCTGGAGGAGGGATCCAGGCAGGCCGGGACTGGGACTGGTGTGATCCCTGCTGGAGGCGGCCTGGCCGGCAGGGGCAAATAGGCTCTGTCCCCGCCATCTCCTGCCCCAGCGATGAGCAGTAGTGAGCGTGTCGGAGCTGCATCGTGCAGCACCCACAAAACCCAGGGTGGCCGGGGCAGTCCCCAGCCCGGCTGGCAGCGAGCTCTGCTCTGCCGGGAGCTCCTCTCTGTTTGGAGACGGGCTGGGCCAGGGAGAGGGGACCGGTCATTCCAGTCATGTGCACGCTCTTGTTCCCAGACAATCCATGCAGAGGTCTCCAAGCTGGTGAAGAAGCACGCAGACCAGAAGACTGTGGAGACGGAGATGTACAGGAAGATGCTGGGGAATCCCAGCCCTGGCAGCACCCCTGTTAAATGCAAAGACAAGTCACCCTGGGTGAGTGGCAGGGGTGTGCGGACACGGGGAGGGGAGGACACGTGGCATCTCCTCCATGGTCTGGCAGGTGGTAGCTCACCGCGGTCCCACTCCTTTGTGCCTGGGGTGCAGTGTCCAGGTGCATACGGGCATCCTCTTCGCGTGCCTGCTGGAGCGCTCCTGCCTCACCGGGGAAAAGCAGAGCTGCTGCTTTGCTTCTGGTGGCAGTGCCAGCTGGAGAGATCAGGTCTCTGATCAGAGTGGTTGCCTGTGCTGGGATCCTCCATTGGACAGGCAGAGGAGTTCTGGCCATGCTGTCTCGGCCGCAGCTTGGGAGTGGGGTTGCTAGTCCCAAGAGCAGCCTGGGACCGGCCCCTCGTGCTCCCCACCTCCTGGATCAGGCCTCTGTGCTGGGCCAGGATGTGCTGACAAGGGCTCCATGTCTGGCCGTGCTCATCGGCACTTTCATTCCCCTCCAGTCGATTCCCTGGAAGTGGCTCTTTGGCGCAACAGCTGTGGCGCTGGGTGGTGTGGCCTTGTCGGTTGTCATCGCTGCCAGGAACTGATGCCAGTCCGTGAGAGGCCTGGGGAGCGGCTGCGCCAGGACCTGCACTGGGCCTGGCAAGGTGAGCTCAGCTTGGTGCAGCGCTCCCTCCCCATGCACTGCCAAAATGACAATGATGACGACGACGACTTCTCTCTGCTGGAGGTGATCGGTGCCCCTGGTGACAGATCCAGCACTCACCCCTGCCCCCTCCTCACACCCGCAGTCGCTCTGCTAGGATGGGAAGCCCTGGCTTATACCTGTACATAGAGGATGAGAGCCCCAAGTTGCTGCCCAGTCTGGGCACCAAGGCCCTGCCCCAGTTGTGGCTGCCAGGGGTGCTCTGCAGCAGGAGAGGGTGCGGGAGGCTCCCCTGCACGGGGCTGTTGTGACCCCCGTCCCTGCAGCACCCGGTGGCAGTAGAGCAGCCCATGTGACCCAGTTCGTGCCACCCGCCATGGTGTCCTCGCCAGGCAAGGAGCAGCACCTGTGTGCTCGGTGCAGCTCTTTGTGGCCCCGGCAGAAGGAGCAGGGCTGGGAGGGAAAGAGCTCAGGCCAGCCCTGCATGTGTGGGCTGGGGTCCCTGCCCTGCCCTGCCCTGCCCTGCCCTGCACTGGGGGGCTTCTCCGAGCGCCCCGGCCCATGGATGCAGCTGGTTGTTGCCACGTCGAGCAGCGGAGCGAGCCCGGCCTCGGCTGCCTGCCCCAGCACTGCTAGCGCTGGCCGTTCTGCTGCGCGGCTCCCCCCGTAGCGGACTGTAGCACGCTGCTTGATGCTGAGCCCCGCTTCCTGCACAGGGGGTCCTCAGCACCCGCCCTGGATTTGCCTGCTCCCAGAGCGGTGCAGGAGCCGTGAGCCTCCTGGGGCTCTCCAGGAGGGCTGCCTGCATGGGCACACCGCTGGCCCATGCCCCCCACTTCAGCGTGCTGGGGTCATGGGAGCCGCAGCTCAGAGCTGTCCCGTGCCCATGATGCCTGGTGGCAGTCAGAGAGAGGTGGCAGGAACGACCCAGGAGGGGAAGGCCTACGTGTCCCCACTTCCACCTCCTCCTGGCAGCGTCCTAGGCTCGGCCTCCCGGCAGTCCCCCTGCCCGGGGCGTGTGGGGCGTTCTCTTCCGCCGTGCAGCTCTCTGGCCAGCTCGGTTCCTGCACCTGCATTTCCCAGCTGCTCTGTCTCTGTGCTGTGCCCCAGGGCCCAGCTGCTGTCTGTGGGCACGGCCCTGCCCTCTCTCCTGACCTCGCTGTGAAACCCCCAAATAAAGGACAGGTCTCACTGCATCTCCTGTGCCCAGGGCCTCTTGATTTCCAGCATCATGCAGCAGGGGCCACAGGGGTGGTGGATTCCTGAAGCCACCCCAGTTTGCTGGTCTGTGTTGCACTGGGTGCAGTGGAGGCTCCTCTATCCTGCCCAACAGTGTCTCATGTGCCTGGGGGACCCTTGCACGCCAGTTGTTTGTGGCACAGAGCCGGTGCGTGTCCCTGACTAGCCTTGCCCAGCAGCAGTGCTGGCAGCAAGGGGTTGCTCTTAATGTCCCTTTGAGCTCCCTTGACGCTGCACGTCAGCCCCAGAGATTGCTCCCTGCCCCCACGGCTGCCTGCCTGGAAGTGCGAGGGGAATTCCTCGTTGCTCATCCTCCAGCTGCCTGCAGCTGGACAGAGCTCCAGGCCTGGCCCCACGCCGCTTCGTATGCGGAGCCTGGCGCTTGGATGTGTGCTCGCCCTCGGAGCTGCCCTGCAGCGGCTCTTTAAGTGAGGCCAAGTACAGGGGTCGCCGGACCGGCCTGCGATGGACCGCAAGCGTGGGAGCCAAGCAGCAGCTACTCCGTTTGGCCAAGCAAAGGGCCAGCCGGTGGCGGGGTTGGGGCCAGTCCAGCCTCTCCCGTCTAGGCCAGCGCTGGGGGAGGCCGGGGGCTGGAAGAGGATGCTCTGAAGCCAGCAGCCCACATCTCCCTGTTCACCCAGGGATGTGACCACGGGCTGCTGGAGAGCTCGGTCCTGTGCGGAAGCTCGTTCCAGCCCCCAGGGCCCCTGGAACAGCTCCTAAAGACACAAGTCCAGCCGCGAGTGACTTAAAAGCCAGCCTGCATCTCTGTTGACCCAGCTGCCCGGAGCACCTGGCAGCTCCCGTGTGTTGTTTACCTGGGGCAGCTGCTCCGTGCCAGCCTGCCGGCTCCACAAACCTCCTTGAACGGGGCAGGGTGACCGCTGACGGCTGCCCTGCTACCCGCTACCCTGCCTGTGGTGTGGGGGCAAGAGCCACGGGCCCGCAGCTAGTGCCACGCTGGGCAGGGGACCTCAGCAGCTTGGGCTGGGGGCCGGGGGCTGGGACCCCCTCCAAGGACGCCACCAATGTCATGCATCTGTTTTGAAACTACTTAGCACGGGTGAGCGCTGGCTTTCCCGTCCAGCGCTGGAGATCCCCAGCTTTGCCCGCTGCTCTCTGGCTGCAGGGGCCGAGCGGAGGACGTGGGAGCGCCGAAGGCAGCGAGGAGGCAAGGCTGCCGTACACCGCAGATGCTTCCCCTGGCCCGGTTTCGCTTCGCTGCCTGGGCAGGGAAGGAAGAGCTTCTCCAAACAGAGGAAGGAAGCAACGCCAACACAGGAGCCACGGTGGGTGCCAGGCCAGCTCCTCCACCACATCCTGTGCTCTAGATAACCCCGTGCTTAGTCACGGGCCCTCAGGAAGGTGGCACAGCGAGGGCTGCCGGCACGTCCTCCAGCTGGGCCGCCGTGGTCTGCGGCACCGTGCCCAGGCCGGCTCTTGGCCGAGGGGTGCTGGAGCAGCTCGTCTGGCCGCTCGCAGCCCGCCCCCCCAGCAGCAGCAGCGGTCGCTTGTCTGGCAGGGGCGCGGGGGCGTCCGTCCGTGGGGCGCTGGCGCAGGAGGCCCCAGCACCCGGGCAGGGAAGGAGTCCGTGCTGCAGGAGCCGGGCCGGACCACCCTCCCTTCCCAAGGCGCTGGATGGGGGCTGCTCTGTGTCCGCAGGGGAGGGCACAGGGCAGGCTGCTCCCATGCCATGCCAGGCGGGTGGGTGCGACCTGCCCGGGGGAGCGGTGCTCAGCGCCCGGGCCGGGGGTGGGGGGCAGCCTCGAGGAGCGCTGCGCACCCAGCGCCGGGACCCCGAGCGTGTGGGCCCCACCCCGCAGCCTCGTGCGCCCGCCCCACCCTTCACACGTGCTCCCCCGGTGACACCAGGACTACACTTCCCAGCCGCCCCCGCGGCGCTCTCTTCCCCCCCCTACTTCCTCCCGGCGCCCAATCAGGAGCCCGCGCCGCGCGCCAATCAGCGCGGGGCGGCGGGGGGCGGGGCCGGCCCTCATGAATGATGCAGCAGGGGGCGGGGCGGCGCGACGCGGCGCGGCGGGGAGACGGTCCCAAGATGGCGGCGCTGCAGGCGGAGCGCGGCTACGGGCTGTCGTGCGGGCGGCTCGGCCGGGGCACGCGCCTCTCCGTCTTCCACGTCAAGCTCACCGACAGCGCCGTGCGCGCCTTCGAGGCCTACCAGGCCTGCAAGGTACGGCCCGCCCGCGCCACCCCGCGCTTGTCCCAAGGGCTTTAGGCGCCTCCCGTGCTCCCAGCCCCCCCCAGCACCTGCCCCGGCAGTCCGCGCCCCGCACACATTTCCAACCCCCCACTCGTCCCAAGGGCTTTAGGCTCTCCCAGTGCTCCCAGCCCCCCCCCCCCGCGCTTGTCCCAAGGGCTTTAGGTCCCTCCCCTGCTCCCGACCCCCCCAGCACCTGCCCCGGCAGCTCCAGGCCCCGCAGACGTTTCCAACCGCCCCCCCCACGCTTGTCCCAAGGGCTTTAGGCTCCTCCAGTGCTTCCAGGCCCTCCACTGGTGCTTGCCCCAAGGTCTTTGGGCCCCCAAGGTGTTTCCAGCCCCCCCACACTCTTGCCCTCAGGGCTTTGGGCCCCTGAGGTGCTTCCAAGCCCCCCCAGCACCTGCCCCATCCGCTCTGGGCCCTCGGGCATTTCCAACCCCCCCCCCACACACACTTGCTCCAAGGGCTTTGGGCCCCTGAGGCGTTTCCAGGCCCCCTGGCAATTGTCCTAAGGGGTTTGGGCCCCTGCGGCGCTGCCAGGGTCCGGGCCCCAGAGGCCAGCGCCGCCGGGGCCGGGTCTCCTGCCGTTTGCCGCGGCGCTCTGGTCCGGAGCGTGTCGTGGCCCGGCCGGGGCAGGCTTGGTTCCCGGGCCCGGCGCGCGTCTGCGGGGCTGGGGCCCGAGGCTCCCGCCCGCCTCGCGGGCCAGCGCGGCCCCCAGGCAGTCGCGGCGCTGCGGGACCCTGCGGTCGTGGCACCTCTGCCGCGCCGGCGCGTCCTGGGGGCCACGAGAGCCGCGTCTTGGGGTGTTGGCCCGGACCTAGGATGGGGGCACGCCGCACTCGGGCGTCGGTCTCGCCCTTCTTCTGCCCTGGCCGTTGGCGTGGGTTTGGCCACCCACCCGCTCCTCATGACTCCTTTCTGGTCGGCCCCCCCGTCTCTGCCTGCCCGTGCGCTCCTGCTGCCAGGTCATTTGGGCTCCGGGCCTCGTGCTAGCCCTAGTGTCCGCCCGCGGGCACGGACTCGTGGCCTGGGACGTGGTCTGTGCTTCGCCGGCTGAGGCAGAGCCCCCCTTTCCCGTTGCGCGATAGGGGCTGAGAGCGAGCACAGCTGCTTGGGCCGCTGGAAACCCTCCCGGCGCATCCCGGGGACGTTGCGGTGCTCTGGCATTACGCTTTTAGACCGTCACTCCGTCAGGGACGGGGCAGTACTGTGCGAACCTTTAGACTTTGTCACCCTCCCGTTGCGTGATGTGACAGCGGCTCTTCATCCTTCCTCCTCTTCAGGGGGATTTTATCACGGGTGACAGTGAGATGCCAGTGCCGTTGGCTTGAGGTTGCACATGGTGCCTGGTGGTGCCCTGCACCACCCGCGTGCCTTCATCCATCTCCACTGCTGCACCCACGTCCCCCGTGCCAGACCCCGCGAACGCGAGGGTGTTTGCTCAGGGCTGCGCTGACACCACTAAAGCATATTGCCCTCTGCAGCATGCTATAGTATTTGGCTCGAATCCTGGAGCCTCAGCCTGTTGACAAATCTGACCCTCCAAGGACTTGGCTGTCCCTCTCCTGTGCCAGTTGATGCTTGTTTTTGTTTTTCAGTCAAAATAACCATTTGTTTCTCAACGTTGAAGACTGCTGCAGCGGGGCTTGGGGGTAAGAGGTCTGGTTAAACGCTCTCCTGCAGAGCAAGTTCTCTTCCAGCGCGTTGTCATAGGCGGCTTCCTTTCTATTTTTGTTGTTCCTATTCTGTGTGAAGTGGGGAATGGAAAACGAGGCCTTTATTTTGGGTATGGACTGTTCAGGGCAATGCTTTGTGCTGTTCTGAGTAACAAGCTTTCTACAGGTGTTGGAGGGAGAATAACGAGTGGCTTTTAATCGATCAAAACCCATTACATTATTTTTAAACCTTTTTGCATTGTTATTCCACTCCTGTAACCTGGGTTTTCTCTGGCGTGATTAATTCACTGGTGCTGGTCTGTCAGAACTGAAGCAATTATGACATCAGTAACATGGGATTGTGACATGGCTAAATGAATCAGAGAGGAGGAGGCTGGTTAGAGAGGAAGCTGTATTTGCACACGCACATCCCTTCGTGATCAGCAAAGACGGGGCAGGATCTAGACTGTTCACACTCTCATTACACATTGTTAGTGTTGTCCTGAATGCGGTGTCTCCTCTTTAAAGGAAGGGGACAGACAGGCTTAACTAGTGTTTGAGGAATGTTTTGGGCCATGGCTGTTTCCTTTTGATTATTTAGGGTAGTCTTTTCTCTCAACCACATACCATTTAGATCTGCTCAAATTATACATTTTTTTCTCTCTGCTTTTCAAATTTCACGGGAAGGAATTGTCTATAATTTACATCTAAAGTGACGTACAGTTGCTAGGGGATTCAGCGGCAGATTATAAACCTATTATCCTTTTTTCATACGGGGGTAGCAAACTGAAAGACTAGGTCTAATTGATAGCATGCTGGTGAAAAGTAGAAAGACAAAAGAGTTTTGTCACAGGCTATCACTGAAAGCATGTTTGAGAAACTGCTGCAGAAAGTTTGTGCATTAAAGGGACACTGTTAGCTCGAGAAATTGCCTTTGTCTGGAAATTCTCATAGCAAATAACTCCTAAAGTACAGGACATTCAGCACCAATTCGGCAGCTTTCCGGCACCTCGTAGGACCGTATCCATGAGCGCATTCCCTTGTATGATCATGTAGTTTCTTTATTGTTTTATAAAAACCCTGCTAAACGCCACAGGGGAAGGAAACTCTTAAATTCTCTGAACGCTAAGAGCTGGGGTTGCTGTTTGAGCACCCCAGCAAAACTGCTTTTTTCCAGTTCTTCTCATAAGGCCCAGTTGCCGGCTCTGTAGACAGATCTTTTTGCATTGTTTTAAATGACATGTCTCCGTGGCTTGTGGGCAGAGCCCTGGCTCCTAGCCGGTGACCTGGGAACACACTCGCTTTTCTCAACCTTTCTGAAATGCACTTTATTCCGTCTTCATTTTTGCTGCTGCTGATATTCCTTGGCAGGGAACCTGCTGCTGTTGTGTTGGAGCCAGTCACTTCAGAGTGTGGGCTTTGTTATGAAAGCTGAGTGTTTTGTTACCAAATCGGAGGGGGGTGGGCAGTTTTTCCTACGCAGCATTCAAATTTTATTGCAAAATGAGGGGTGGTCAGTGCTGTCTTATCTACTGGGCCGTTTGCCCAGCCTCCAGTACAGGCTGTGGGCAGAAGTGAGTATGAATTTACAAAGTGTCTCTAAATCTCTGGTGTTTGTGTGTGCTGTAAAATAGGAAGGGAAAGACTGCATGCGTCACATACACCAACATGTGCCAGCTAATCCATGGGAGAGGAGTACATTTTGGCTGGCAGAGTACTTTTGCTAATGCTGTGTGAGAGGAAGACGCTGGAATGGATGGAGCTGCTCTGCAGGTTTGAGTAAGGTTTGGAGACGCACCAGCAGTCTGGGACCACGTTGTCGAGTGTTCAGACTTGTATGTACAGTAGGAAAGATGTGGGGGCATCTGTTATTGAGCAGGGAGGGAGAATTGCTCTGTCTCATGTTACCAATAACTCCGGGACCATTAATAACTTTCTGCTTATCCCAGAAGCCTTAGGGTTAATTACACTTTTGCAAACACCTTTTACTATTGAGCGAGTTTAATGCTAATGAAATGAGCTAGTTAAATAGCCCCCTGGTGAACATCCCATCCACTGAGCGGGTACAAAACAGACTACAGTGCAGCCTGCTTTCCCCACTGAGCACGTCTCAGTCCTTACATGGAGGCCTCACCCAGAGGAGGGACTTCAGCCTGGGTGATAGAAATAGCTCTCTGTGGTAGCAGGAATGGTGCTTGGAGCATCCCATGCAATTAAGACAACTTTTGCCCAGTGTCCACGTGAGGATTGTTTGTGACTTTTTTGGAATTGTTAAAAGAAACAGAATTCTGTCCTTTTTGCAGCCCTTGTCTTAACTCAGTAGTGTGTTAATTCCAGCAGTGCAACGAGGAAGGGAGATGCAAGAAATTCAGTGCATTTTGCCTTGTTCTAGCAAGAAAGCAGGATTTAGAAACGCACTGCTGCCTGTTCGTGGTCTCTCCTTTCTTTACATTGGACGAGTGCCTTTAATTTAAAGAAACCAGCATTTGTTTGACTTTGAAAAGTGGTCACTGTATATGATTGTGACTCTGGCTGCCCACCTCCACCCAGTTTGAGGCTTCCCTTATCCTAGCTATGGCCTGCTGGGTTTGGTTAACCCTCTGGTTTCTCCCTTTTGTTTGTGCAGCAGAGCCTCTTGCATGGCTGATGCTGTGCAAGGGAGACTACCAACAGAGAGGCAAGGCTTTACTTACTGGCTCTCCTCTCCCATAAGGTGCTCTGAACCGCCAGTGGTAGCCATCCGAGGGGTCCTTGGCAGGGTGCAGGGACCAGCCCGTTCTGATGTTTTCTTCCATTGCCTGGTATCCTTTTGTTTAGGGAAGAAAACTGGACCTTGTGGCTTGGGAGCGTGCTGCGTGCGACTGCAAGCCAGGGACCCCACCTTTCTGCCTCTGACTTCTGGACACTTTTTCTTGAGGTGACACTAGTCATTACCCCTGTGAGCAGGTGCTTCTGTGTGTTGTGGAGATGAGCAGGTTCTGTCGAACATTACAAAACAAGCCAGGCCTCTCTGCCTGTGCATCAGTGGGGGATCTGGCAGTGAATGTCCTTTTTGTCACACTCCCCTTTGGAAGACTTGTTTGCACTGGTCAAGTACTGTGTAGTTTGGATGTTATGCCCCTCTTTTTAATAAAGAGAAATCATTTTCTCGTACATGTTGCAGGCTTGCTCATGTAAGATTGGGGTAGTAAGGAAGTTTTTTATGGGCCTTATATGCTGGCCTGAGCCTTTTTGGGAAGGGCAACAAAACTCTAATAAATAAATGTCACTGCTCACTGGCAATATATTTTATTTTTATATATACCATACATACATATAAGAGTAGCCACACCTCTTAATATCCTCAGTGGAAGAAGTTTTTAATCCCCTGAAATTTTTAAAAACTATATATAACATATGCACGCGCACACAACTTTTTTTAGAGGATTAAAAACTTCTTCCACTGAGGATATTAAGAGGTGTGGCTACTCTTATATGTATGTATGGTATATATAAAAATAAAATATATTGCCAGTGAGGGTCTATCATGTGATGGGCCGCAATCAATAAATTATGCGCCAGTTGTAGTTCTTAGAGTCAGATTTCTACATTTTGGTGTCTAGACAAGGTGTTTGTGTGTGTTGTTGTTGTACCTTGCCAGCTCTGTGGTGTGCATTCTTGTTTTTCTTGGCTCACAGTCATTGTGAAAAAAATCAAATGGCCTCTGTTTCTTTCCTCCCCTCCCAGAAAAGTGGGGAACAACAGAATGGCTAGAACTTCACTTGTTAGCTCCCCCTCCCCTGCCTTTGCCAGCACCCTTGGCTTTGCAAAGGAAACCTTTGCTTGCTGGTTGAAGTACACTGCAGTGATCCTGTCACTTGTACCAGTTGGTCGCTGGTTGACAGATATAGGAGCAAACCACTTGGATATTTGCAGACCACGTGTTCATGATTGGTTCAGGAGGAATTTTTTTCAGTGATTGAGATGGATATGAATTTTCAGAGCAGGGGTTGAAAAAAGATCCGAGATCACATTTATTTTTTTTAAAGTAAAAATGACTGTAAGGGTTTAACTAACCCACAAGTGAGTTGCAAATGGAGTTGGGACAGCCTTTGTGGAGCCTTTGCAGGTTTGTCAGAATCTGCTTTTGGGCCTGCTTGCTTATGTTGGGAATGAGGCTGGGCACCATTCTTTGCAGCCTGGCATTGTCATTAAAAGATGAATGGTTTCTGGAACTTGAGAATAACACGCACCTAAATCACGCTAATCTGATTGCTCCAAGTAGTCCTGCTGGATGTAAAGGGCAGAAGGTAGGTTTTTAGGATTGCTAATTGTGACTGTCAGATGAAGCATTAACCTGACCCAGATGGAGAAAACAATCCATGTGTAAAGCTGATCTGACAGAAGCAGCATCCATTGATGATGCTATCAGCAGGAAAATAAACCTGGGAACATATTAAGTAGTAATAAGTTCAGAGCTCACAAGCTACCATAAGTAGCAGCTATGCTGGGGCTTTCCATCTAGAATGCAAAAATGGATCTTGGTACTGGAAGTAGCATAGGCTGTGCTTGGACTTGACTCTGGAAACAGGACCCGCGGTGGCAGAAGACAAAAACTGAAAGGTGATGGATCTTAAACCGGTAAGAGGAAATCTTGTCATAAACAATGTGTTGCTCGCTTGTGAGGCTTCCTGCAGCAGGACTCAAAAGGATTGCACATGTCTGGATAAAAGGGAGGTGGTGGGAAGGGTTCAGAGGTTAGGGTAAGATCCCTGCTGCTGCCTCTGGTGCTTCAGCTGCTCTTGAGATTCACCGTCCCGGGCTCCCCAACCTCCGGCATAAACACAGTGTCAACTCTTCTGTCCCTTCTGGACTCGGTCACCTGGGGACGGTTTCTGGGGCCCGGATGAAGTGACGTACTGAGAGCACTTTGCAAAAAAGTGTCTTCCCAGCCTGGCCTTGGGAAAGCCTGAGCTGGTGGTTGGCAGCCATATGCGGCAGCAGCCTCCTGCCAGGGCTGCCTTTCCGCAGGGCGGCTCTGAGAGGGAGCAGCCGTCTCTGGTTCCTTGTTCTCCTACGGTGAGAGGTAAAGGTCTACCCCCTCCCAGCCTGGCACCTGCTGGTCGGGCTCCCCCTTCCACGCTCCTCCCTTAAAGCCTGACGGCCGCTTCGGGGTGGGGCAGGACTGATTAGGCCTCTGCAGTTCAATAACTCATAACTCGTCCGACTCGTGTTGGCTGGATGCGGGAACGTAAACCAGTGAGTCAGGGTGCAAGTGGCTGCAGACTGCCAGCAGGGAGAATGACGCTTCCTTTTTGGCTGGGTTATCCCATCACCTCCGCTTTTATAAGGTGCCTCGTGCCTTCCTCGGAAGGGCCCGGTCCAGGCTGTTGCTGGACTGCACGGGCACCAGTCTCCCGTGTTCGGATGGACTCCAAAAGCAACTCGGCAGCTGGCTTCTGGGGAGATGCTAAGAGGGCGCTCTCAGGGCTGGTCAGGCCTAGATGTTGGGTGACGCTTTGTCCTTTCAAGGAGTTCTTGCCAGTTCCACCTGCCCCAGCCCCATCCAAGAAGCCTCCAGGCAGTGTTTTGGGACCTCCCTTTACAACCTGTTCCTGGCTTCAGGGGCTTGCTGTTTGGGGGAGATTGGGGTCCAAGCCAGATACTTTCCTCCCACAGCACAGTGAGGAGGGGTTCCCACCCCCTCCGTGGGGTTTGCTGTTCCCTTTTTAGCTCCCTGGTTTGCAGGGTGTCGGGGCCTGTCCTGCCGTCGGGCATCGGCACTTCCTGTATTGCCATCAGAGCTGCCTGCCGCAGCCCTGAGCACTGCCTTTTTGGGTGCTGCCATGGCTTTGTTGCTGCCTCGAGCCTAGAAGCTCTTGGGGGGGAGGGAGGTCCGTGCCTCAAAGCAGCAACCAAAGACTGATGTCGACTCCCCTGCTGGTCACTTACCAGTTGGACCTTTATTGCTGGGAGATGATGGGGGGGCCGGGGAATCGATGCAAGCAAATAACTGTGCTCTAATGAACCGGTATGTGCAGCCCAGCGCTCGGGAGCAAGCCTACAATAACAGGAGCTCTGGAACACAAATACGCTTACTAAGGAAGCTGGGTTGAGTTTCAAGTTTCCAAGGCTTATTGTAAACAGAGGGTAGCAGCGAGGATAATTATATAACGCCTGTGGAAGTAAGGGGGGGGTGTCCTTTTAAGTCTCTTCTAAAATCCACGTGTGAGTTTAGGTGTAACAGGGTGGTAACACTGATGAAGCGCTGTTTAAATACTAGTGGACTGATCCCTACCTTTTAAAATCCAGCTCATCTACTTCTGTCATAAGTCCTGACAGTTAAATTGTGTGCATGTCCCCTCAACTAGGTGAAGTCATTGCTGCTGATGCTTTGTGATGGATAGGCAGATGCCTATAGCTTTCTCAATGATGCGCTATAGCTTTTGGTAAGATAGGGGAAGCCCCCATGGTGGTATCTGTCTCCTAAGAGAGGCTGAAATGGCATCTTGTTAATAATGTGGGCTTTCATTTATTCAACTTTAATCAACTTCTCTAGCCCAGACAAGATTTTTTTTTTTCTCTTCTCCCCACCCTGCACTTACTCTGAAAGAGTAGATGAATGAGCGGCGGACACGCGGCTTCCAAACTTGAAATGAGCTCAGCGAGCCTATGCCTCGTATCTGTTTTCTTACCCATTCACATGGCTTCTAGGTCGCTTTTTTAATGCCAGCAATTCTGATCAGACAGTGAAGATTGAATAGTTGACCATCTGCTAGACCCGCTCTGCTAGGTGAAAGACCCTCTGTCGTCTTAGGCTGTAAAACTCTTGGGGGCACTTAAGCTTGGACCAGTGCAAGGTTTGTTCCAGGCGTGTGGGGGGGGTTTTGTTTAGTTAGTGGACAAAGTATGTTTTTACTATTCTTACCTGAAGACTTTTGATATTCAATTTTGGAATCTGTTGCAGCCATTAACTTCCACAGACTGCCCGGGGAAGCACAGAAGCATCTGATTTTGGGGCAGATTTTGCCAATTCAGAAGAGTGTGTTCTTTCTTCGGCTGTTTGTCACTTTTATTTTTGGAGCAGGTTTGTTACCGACCAACCTGGCTGTGCAAATAAAAATGTAGTTAGAACAGTGCTAGGTCTGTGCTCTCTCAACCCAACAGGTCTGTTGAAGGGAAGGGAGTGCCTGACTTAACTAGGTAGTGACCCCTCCAGCCAATTAAGGCAGCTTCAGCCTGCATAAAGAAACTGTTTGGAAAGAGGTTCCTGGTGGCATGGTGAGGGGAGATGGGGGAGGAGGAGAAGGAAAGGAAGCTGGGGCACTGGGCAGGTGATGTGCGCACGCAGCCGGTTTAATTTTGCAAGCAGCGCTTCCGCTGGAATTGTGCTGGGTGCTTCCCACGAGACGTGGAGGTCAGAAACATTGCAGCCCTCGTGGAAGAGTGAATGGGTTCCGTGAAAAATTCTTGTGTGGCTGAGCATAGCAGCCCAGTGAAAGACTAGTTATACTCGTCATCTTGTGCTTTTAACTGACTTCAGAGCGTGTCTCCCTAGAGGTCCGTGCTTCCAGAAAACAGGGTGGAAGGTGCATTTCGACTTCTTTCGTGGCTGAGGGAGCTTGTCAGGATGCCCTTCACTTCTATCCCTGTTCAGCCTCTGAGGATCCTGTGCTTCGACCTGCAGCACCTCATTTCAGGGCAGTTGTATCTGCCTCTGCGTTGAATGTGTTGGGGTTGATTCAAGCTCTAGTTTTACAAGCTCCTGACTGAAGATGGATATATTTGTAAGACCTGGGTAGGCATAACGAGCAAAGGTGGAAATCAGTCGGGGCTGCGCGTTGTAGGCTCAGAGCGAATGGGATAAGCGAGGTTTGCTTACTCCGTGGGACAGCTCAGAGTTGCCTTGCTATAGTCTTAACAGTAAAATTCCTTGTATTGATGCTTCCATCAGCTCCCCACGGCTGTTCTGCGAGTGCACGCACTGAAGGAGCCTTTTTTAACCCTCTAGAACAAACGAGATTTTCTTTGCCCCACGCGGTGGCATGGAATGACCATATTTTCAACAAAAGAAGGCAGCAGAGTGAAAAAGCCTCTTTCTCGCTCAGTCTCGGTGTGGTGTTCCACATTAGCCATTAACTGACACTCAGTTAACAGAAGTACAGCCGCTAATGTTGACTTTGTGTAATAAGTACCGGGGCAAGAATGGCTTGCAGAACTGATGTCGTCACTGCTGCCCTTCAGTCAGGATGGCGCTGGCCTACGTAGGCTGGTCCCCTGGCTAGATTGACTCAAGTTCCAGCTGCTGGTCTGTACTAAATCGTAGTAGCTCCCAATGGGTGGAAGGACGTGTTTTCCTGCTGCTAGTAGCCTGGTAACTGTTGTTTAGTACAAAGGTCACTTCAGAATCTGATGTGTTGGGTCAGAGACCTATGCCTGCATGGGGGAAAGGCCTGGCTTCTGGCTGCCTGTAGTGGGAGATCAGGTTCTTCGGGTAAATGTGATCTTGTTTTATTAGACCAATTAAAGAGTTGGAAAAAATGGTCTTTGCAAGCTTTCGGGCTCAAACACCCTTCTTCAGGCATCGGGAGAGTCTGCTGGGGTTGCGTGTTCTCCGTGGTGGAAAAGAAGCCTTTTGTAGTGGGAACGGCACTGGCGTGTTGGCGTCGGAGGTGCTGTACACGAAAGGGCGCCTGTATCAGGACAAGGGAAGCACTGCTTCCTCGTTGCCATCTGAGGCCTGTTTGGTTTTAGTTGGCGTCCTGCACACCGCTGCTCAGAAGCTTGTCATGCACTTCTGTCAAACACTTCTTAATATTTTGCTCTTCCCTGCTGCCCCCTATGCCAGTGGTGCAAATGTTTGTTGATCAGTGGTGGTTCACAGGTGAAAAATGGCTAGTGTGTCTAAAAATTATTAAAAAAAAGAAAAAAGTGTCCTGCCGTATTTCAGGATTTGAGAGTCGGGGGAGGATCCTTTCCATAGCAGGCAGTGCTGACATCTCCTAGCTTCTAAAGGTACGCCTCACCTGTGCTGCCGAAGTGACCTCTTGCATGAAGTGAATGTATTAAAGTAAACTCTTCATGTTTGTTTTAATTCTTCCGACTCACTCCCTTTGCACAATAGAGAGGCTTCAGGTTCGTACTTCGTAACCCTGCACGTCCTAGATGGAATTACTGCAATCCAACCCGAATGCCCTTTCTTTTGAAGGTAGAGAACAAACAAATAAAACCCTCTTGGATTAAGACTTTTTGTAGGACTGCTCCTCTAATTGTTTACATTTGTTACCTAATTTGCTTGACAGTCGCTCCTTAATAAGGTGGTGGAAAATGCTCCGTGTTGGTGGGTAACGTGGAACAGGTCTTTCCTCGAGAAAGGAGGGCAGCATGTCAGTTCAGTAGCAACTGCTGCTTTATTTTAGTGTACAACTTCAGGTTTGTTTAGACCCACTTATGCCTGATGCTTGCTGTGAAACAACTTTCAAGGAACAAACTTAAGTAGGAATAGGACTTGAATGTACAGCTGCTTAAAATGGTTTTAATGAAGGTGATTTTTTTTTTATAGGTTAAATAGGTCTTGAAAATGACCCAGCTCCTGACTTCTTAGCTGCTGCTGTTGGCATCTTGGGGTCTGGGGCACTCAGCTGATTTCCTCCCTAGGTTTGGGTGCAAGATTTGGGGAAGGACCAGTGGTGCACCTCTCGGAGCAGCTGAGGAGAGCCTGGGTGCGGTTCTGAGACTCGAAAGCCCTTGTGCTGCGTAAGACCCTTGTTCCCTGGGAAGTTTCATCTGATTTGTTTTTTGGTTGTTTCAGGTACTCTGAACGTTGGGGCCTGCACACCCATTTCAGTGGTTTCTGCGTGGAGAATTACTTCCTGTGGTCTGTTCTGAGTGTATTCGTTTCCTTGCTGTAGGGCAAAATGGCTTCTTGCCCACATGGGACTTGAAATGGCAACCCAAACTGACCGTATTGTGAAGTTTTCTTAGTTTTTCTGTCCTTAGTTTTTTGGTTTTGACCACACAATAGCCGAGTCTCCTATCTTCTTTGTCCTGATGTCCTAGCTGCAGGCTGTAGTGCAGTGTTCCACTGGCTTTAATTGCTTGCTTTGACTTGGTATTAATTTACAGCTGGAAATGTTCTCTAATTGGGCTGCCTTGACTTTGGAAAGCATTACCTGAGCTAGTGCACCTGTTGAAGGTGCCCTCTTAGTACTAGGTGATTAAGGGGATGCTGGTAATTTGAATTTGTTTTCCAGACTGAATTGAGATTTATTATCTGTTTGCAACAAGTAGCATCTGAGGCCCAGGTCTGAACTCTTTTCTCACTTTCACTTTACACTGTGCACTTTCTAGCACTTTGGGGGGGTCAGTTTTCCGCTGTCTGTAGCCATTCATCCTCCCCTTTTCCTTGTGTGGCTCTTATTTGATATCAGGAAGTAAAAAGCTTCAAAATTAGGAGAACATAACTATAAATCCACTACATGTCAAGGGAATAGGGGGGCAGGAGTTTTCTTGAAATTGTTTAAAAACATTTTCTAAATGCCGTAGACTTCCAGTGCTGACTGAGCCCAAGACCTGGAGGAGTTGGTGAGACCCACCAGATCACCATTGGGTAACATGTTTTGGGGAAAGCACTTGTACGCTTTGAGCAGACTTGGGAATTTTGGGTGATTCATTTGCCTTCTATTGGTTTTGTTTCCAATTCTTTCTCAGTTTAACAAGATCATCTGATAATGCCAATAAAGTACTGCTGCAAAAAACAACTAGCATTGCATCCAAGAAACTATTATCTAGGGAATTTGGGGTATAAATGTCTTAATGGGAACCCTGCCAGAATAGAGTTGGTAAATTAACTTTTGATACAAGTGAGACCTGAACTTAAACACATGCTGTAGCTATGTCATTTAGGCTTTTGAGGGAATGTTTCGTAGTTATAAACTTAACAATCTTTTGTGATTTATAGCATTTCCAGGGTTGCTCTGTGCATTTTACCTGTCCAAAAGCTCTCTTGCATTTCTTGGCTAAAATTTCTGCCATTGGTTTTGGAAAGGAAGAGTGTCTGATTTCCTTGGTACGTGAGTTAAAATGTAGTCATTTTATCTTTTGTCCCTATCTTTAAGCCGCAGAGTGTTTTTTAAATCTTCTGGCACTTATACCACCAGTATCTGTGCTACAAGATGCATGGCAGTGTCTTGTCAGAAAGGAAGAGGTGCTGGCCACAGAAAGTGAGTCAGAGGTTCAGGTCAGTCTTTCATTTTAAAATGTTTCCTTGCTTCCTAAGTGAATCACTAGATGGCTGCTATTTTTGTCAAGGATGAGTTTTGGGAAGTACTATATTAACAGTTTTTTCAGTAAGTTGTATTTAAAATGATTCTCCAGCTATCGGAGTATAGAACTTTTTTATTTTAGTTAAAATCTGAAACTTGCTCAGTATTTTCCAGCGTGACACAGTTTTTTCACAGGTAACTCTCCCAGGATTGTCTTTTGTTGCTTCTGATCTCCACGTTGTAGAGGTCTCCTCGGTGGTAGTCTGTCTGCTCCTAACAAACGTGGGAGAAGGGAAGAGAGAGAATTCGGGGAACAGGCACTTGGCGCAAACACCGTGCCGGGTGAAAAAATGATTTAGTTGGAGGAGTGTTGTGAGAACAGGTAGGTATAAACTGTTCATGAATTAAATTTAGGCTGGAAATCATGAGGAAGTTTCTAGCTCTTGGACAACCCTCTCCCCACCTCTTTATTGTCCAAACTTTGCACTTGTGTGTCCTGAATATAACTCTCTATAAACTTACTAAGGGGGACCAGCGGGGAATGGGAGACCTTGTTCCCCCGAGCGCCTCCTGGAGTAACAAGGAATAACGGCCATAAGTTGTTAGAGAGTAGGTTCAGACTGGACATCAGGAGGCACTACTTCACGGTCAGGGCGGCTAGGATCTGGAACCGACTTCCAAGGGAAGTGGTGCTGGCTCCTACCCTGGGGTCTTTAAGAGGAGGCTGGATGATTACCTAGCTGAGGTCATTTGAACCCAGTTTTCTCTCCTGCCCAGGGCAGGGGGTCGGACTAGAAGATCTGCAAGGTCCCTTCCGACCCTATATCTATGAATTTAAGCATGGGTGGGGGTCCGTGATAGCTGTTCCTCTAGGTGGACCAAGCTGGACCACCTCAAAACATAATACCGATTCCTACTGAGCCCAAACCATACTGGAATGGCATCAGCATGTTGTCCTGGAAGCCCTCTTAGGAGATGGTTTAATTTGGCACGTTATCTCATGTTCTCTCACCTAGGGCTAAGACAACAACTTGGAGACTGTGAGTGAGCCAAAAGTCAGAACGTAAGAATTAAGCTGCAACAACCAGGGCCTCTCCTGCGTTGATTAAACAGCAATTAAACCACCACTACAGTAATAGCTGTTCAAAGGTGAAACATTGGAGCAGTTCAGACTTATGAACTTTTTCTGCAGCTCGAATCCTTTCAGTTTACGTCTTTTTCCTGTCTTTAGTAGAAACTGGTGGTAGATGGAAATTCACCAGTAGTTCAGGCAAGTTTACAACTAAGATAACATCACCCGGACATGTCAGAGTAAGGTGATGCTGCTAAGTACTCCTTCAACTCCTTTTAACATACAGGTTTGGTTTTTGAAGACGGAAATTTCGAGCAGTAATCAGTGAGCATAGCGGTGGGCTTTTGAACGCAGTTTGTCTGCAAGGCCGTTGGCCCCGTCTAAAAGGTATAGCCATACCTTTGAAATGGCACACTAAACCTTTCCACTGTTAACCCAGCTCCGGATTTGATTCCAACTCGGTGGGGTAAAACAAGCCAAACCCCTGACACCATTTCAAGTGTTTTCATATTGCATGTGACCGGTCCAACAATGTTTAAGAAGCTAGCTTATGTTCGTTGTAGGGAAATGGCCATTTCATCGAGCTGCTGTGCTACGAGAGTGAGAGGCACACAAGTATGAAATGTCCTGGCTAGAGTTTCCAAAATTTGTTATCTTGATGAATAGCTTGATTTTCCTCGGTGCATATGATGTTTACCCTGCACTGACTTCATTGGGAGCAGTGGGCACGTGGTATTGTGGGTTCTAGGCTACTTGCACTTCTGATCCCCTCGTGTCTGAGATGCATCATAACTTACTTTGGGGTGGGATTGCATGATTTTCCTTCTCTGAGCAGCCTGGGAGCTGCCGTTGCCTAGTACAAACCATGATTACCATAAGCAGGCTTGACTTGGGCACCTGCACTTCTGTTCTCTTTGGCAGCAATGACAGCAGTATCCAGTTACCAAATAGCATTTTAAAGGAAAATATTTATTTGGAGCAAGAATTTTTCAGAATAAACATTATTATTATTATTATAATAAACCAGTCTGAACTCTGTGTGTGCCTTTCCCTAAGGCCTACCTTCCTCTGAGTCTGGGGAAGGACTTGGCTCCTTAGCTGAGCTTCTTTCTCTTTCGACCTACTTCCTTTACAGATACCCCCGCATCCTCTTTTTCCCTGCAGACGTTTGGCTGCTGAGCGTTTTCGTCTCTGAGCACCTTGGCCTGGCAAAAACAGAGCTTGCATTTTTGGAAACAAGATATGAGACCCTCGAAGCTAATAATTGCCCCTGAAACGTTTGTTCAGACATTGCTTTTCTGGACCCATTGTGTTGCTTCCCTGCTAGTTTTTCCCCTCGGCCCCTTAATAAGGTATTGTTTAACTTACTCCTGGAAGGGTTTAACCCAGTTTACAGTGAATCCGCCCCACTCAACAGGCCCAAATACCCTGATCCTGAAATTATTACCTAGTAATTCCACAGTGGTTGAACTTCCAGAAATCAAGCTTATTGGTTTCTTGCAGGGTTAGAAAATGACATGAGTTACATCATATGCACGGTCCGTGAGTTGCATTTTACGTAGAGATCAAGACCTATTTCGTTTGGGAAATGTATTTCTGAGGGCTTGAGCTTTTTTGCTTGTCTTCCTCTGAAAGATGTGCCTAAACCACATTTGCACGTAGCTCGTTTCAGCAGAAATCTGTCTTGGGGAGGGGTGTCTTCGTGTCTACTTTACAATTGCAGGCAAGGACTAGTCGGAAGCCTGGCACTTTGGCAGCGTGCGGTGAATTGGAATTTCTTTACAAAAGGTTCATTTCACAATATATGTCTGCTGGTGTTAAAAAGTTGTTCAGAATATCATATTTCATGTCAGAGGCATCTACTCTCTGGGGCTTTAGAGGCTTATTTTTGCACATATACTGTAAGTAAAAACAATGGTTCCTGTGCCGAGAGGTGAGAACTCTTGGGAACAATAGGGCGGGGAGGGTTTTACTTAAGTGAAGTGACACCAGTGCAAGATAAAATTAGAACATTTTTCACTGGTTTTAAAGGGAAAGATTATATTGCTTTAAAAATATAAATAATTGCTTCTATAAATAAAGTATAGTATTGTTGCTTTATTTTCTAACACTAATACCCTGTATTGGCAAGACTCGCATGTAAGCTCTTCTTGCTAAATATAAGGACCAAGAAACTTATAAAACTGCATTAACCTGTCTTTATTTTTGAAAGATGGGGATTGGAAACAGTCAGCAGTCACAGCCAGTTCTTCCCTTCTCCCACTTCATTCGCTCCAGTTAAAGACTCCTACTGAAGGACAACTTTGCATCTCATGTCACAGTACCAATCCCAAGGAAGGAAGTGTGAGGAACTTACTCACCATCCTGTACCCAAAAATGCACCTGGCATACAGCAGTGGGAGACTAGCAGAGCTCCTTAAATGTGAATTCAAGATGGAAATCTTAAACTCTTCTCCCTAGTCCAATGATTCTTGGCCTTTTCAGACTCAGGGCCCCTTCAGGAAATACCAGCTCCTGGTTTTCATGTGTTTTTTGACTACAGGAAAATAATAAAGCAGTTTATTCTTGCAGAGATCTCGGAAAGGAGCAGGGCAGTCTTTAACACTGTGGCTCCCTATTTGAAACCTCCGGGTCTATATTGTGAATTATGTTTGTACGCCTAACAGTGCTAGCCTTGCATGGCACCCTGCAGCACCCTCGAAAGGGTCTCGTGGCACCCTGGTTGAGAATCACTGCTCCAGTCTTTCTAAAAGATCTGCTTTGGTTGATGAAGCAGAAGCGAGTTCAGCGCGTTTCTGCTTGTTCATTTTCCAGGAGGGCCCTTCCTCTTGGTCCTTGCCAGTACTGAGTTCTGGTCTGAACTCTTGCAGGTTCTCCAGGTTGTGGCTTCTCCCAGGAAAGAGGAGTTCTTGAGATGCTTAAAGCTAGTTCCTGATCACGCTAGGACCCGCATGTCGGTTATTAAGGATGCTTCAGCTGGCTTCTGATGTTGGGGCAGAACCGCTTCTGTCAGGTCTTGGAGCAGGGCATTGCTTTCTCCTGAAGTTCTTGCCATTCCCCCAGTAGCAAACCAAATCCTCTTGCAAAGCTGTTGTGATGGTAAGTCCAAACTGTACTTCACATTTCTGGCTGATGGTTGAGCTCAGTGTGGAGGCCAGGACTGCCTTGGTCTGCTGGGGCAACACCTGCTCAGGTCACCTGAGGAGGAGTCAAAGCAGCTGCTGCCCTGCAGGAACAGGGAGAGCTTTAGGTCAAGGAAGCCAGGGTCAAAAAGAAAGGCCTGTGTTTCCCGTTTCACCCGTTTTCATCCATTCATGGGGAGCTCTGCCTCTTCAGGGATGAGGGGAACAGGCAAGACTAGAGAAGCTGGCTTCAGAGGCAGACCGCCTCCTCCTTTCCCATCTCCATCGGGGGATCGAATGCTGTCCTTCCAGCAAAAAAAAATGGGAAAGCACATGCCAGTTGCTGTCTACCAGCAGCTGTGCAGGCCCTAGACACAGCCCTAGAAGACCAGATCCTTGTATGTTGTCTTGTCTACTTGGGTGAGCAAGGAAAGTCTCAGAGCACATATGAATTATGCAATACAGCCACTGTGGCAAGGACAGCCATCTCCCTTTCAGTATAGGAGCTGTACCGTGGGTCTTGTTTAAACATTCAGTATGCAAAAAAGATGCATACGTGTTGTGTTTATCAGTAGGGTTGCACCTCGGTCACGTGGCTCATTTAAAATCATATTGGTTGTATCCGCTCAGGGTGTTGCTTTAGGTCAGATTCTTAACGCTGGCGTCCCATCCCAACCCTTGCTCCTCTGGTTGAAGGTGTTTTGTCTTCTGCAATGCTTTCTCCCACAGACTGGGTCTAACCAAGCTTCTTGTTGAAGGACTCGGCTGCCTTTGCTGCCCGTTTGCTTTCCATTCTGAGTGTGGCCTTGAAATGTCTTGCCCAAGGCTTCAGGCCCCTTGACTCGCTCTGTGGCTGCAGTCATACTACCTGCTTGGCTTGAAGTTGTGCGCCTTGCCAGACTGCTTTCCGTGCCCTCTTGTCTTGATGGCTTAGCTGTAGCAGTAGGCCTGTGTCTTGATGCTTTTAATGAGACTAATACGAATTTTAGTCTGTCCACTATTAGTTAAAACATTTGAAAAGGTCATAGTTGGGCTGTCCCAGCCATGTGCAGAGCACTTAAACAAAATCTTGCGACATTTTTGGCTTTGACGGAGGAATCTGAAATAGCGGTCTGCTTTGCGCAGACTTGACTCTCGTTTTTTCTTGCACACAGAGTATAGTTTAGGATGTTTAGTGATCATGTTGATTCATCCAGGCTCTCTTCTGATTGACATTTTTAATCTTTTCACAAAGATTAAAAGATTTAATCTTGTATAAAGATATAATGAATGATCCTGTAATTATGGCTAGACTTCCCAGAGAAGAAAATAGTGGCAATTTAACTTGGTTTTCACAAGTGATTTATTTATTTTTTTCATGTATACACTTGACAGAAACGTGTCTTCTGTCAGTAGCAGGCTCAGTTCTCGGTCTTTTGAGGTGAAACATCGAGTTCAGCCTGATCCATGCAAGCTAGAAAGCCGTTGGTTCAGTTTAGAAGATGAATGTTGTGCTGTTGCAATTAATAATTGCAATCTTGAACTGTAGCTGTCAAATGCAGATATTGACTCTGCTAATTCGGAGGTTTGCATTCCACTTCTTTCAAGCAAGTATTAAGTTCTTCTGATAATGTTCTGTTAATTAGTTGCCAACACAATTATAGTGAAATTATAACATCAGAGTCAAGAGACTGAGAGCTGGTCAGCGGAAGGGAGAAATAATTAAATTTTTTCTCCTGTGGGCTTTTTCCGTTAAACCTGAATTCTGTTGCCTAATGAGCCCTTGGATGGATAAGGCATCTTGGTAAAAATTCAGCACTCTGTCTCTTCTAGAAAAGCATACATTTGATATATGTCAGCGTTCCTCTTCCCCTCTCCCCCCCAGTATGGCCAGACTTCACATTTCAAACTTTATTGAGCTAAACGGAAAAAGACTAAACCCTCTAAGTCTCTTTGTACACAAGGAGGAGGAAATGAGATGGTGTAGCTTTGTTTAAAAAAAAACAACAAAACAACCTCTGGCAGATTATATTTTAAAACTCGGGAGCAGTTCAAAACCAGTTTCAAGAAATGAGGATTTCTCCTACTTCACGTTCTGCTGCCAGTGCAGTACTGCCGAGTGCCTGGTTCCTCTTGCAGGGAAGTTCTAGAAATCTTGTTTGCGTCTGCTCAAAGTAATCGTGCAGCAGGGAAGTAAACCGACCTTGGGTTTCCTGTAATGCACGTCATGGGGAAGGAAAACCAGACTGCGCTCAGGTGAGAACAAACTGAAATGCAGAATTCCCTGCATCTGGCTGATACAAATGCACGCGGTGTAGGCTGCTGGACTGAGCCCCTCTCTAATGTGGATTAGAAGAGGTTGTGGTATTCAGGCCATTATGGGAAGAGACTTCCCTGCTAACTCAGCTTGCACGCTCTTTGTGAGGCGATCGCCCCGTGACAGCGGAGTTCAGTTGCTTTGTGGTTTGGTGATACAGGCTGTTGTCCGTTTAGGGGCCAAGGGTATGGTTTTTGTGCTTGCAATACAAAATCTTTTCGTTAAGCTACCAGCGTAAGACAGAGTCCTACATCTTCTTCCCTATGTTTGCTACTACATCGCTTATTTTTTTCCTGGGACTCGAAGTGAGTTGGTGTTGTGATCGTGTCTAAATAGCGTAGTGCTGTCAGACCTGGAACATTTCCTTTTTTTTTTTCCTCTTTCCAAAACTGTGAATACCGAATGTCCCCAATCCAGAGACACCATTTTGGAAGCTTTCTGTCTCTGGGTAAGTGCCTCTTGCCACTGCAGTGACGTTTTGAACAAAAGCTTCAGTCTAGGCTCTAAAAGGATCAGAAATCAAGTTGCTTCTGAAACTTGGCTAACAATGCTGCTGAAGGTATGCCATGCCCGGGGGAAATTGAGGCATAATTCAGGAGCAAGGAAAATGGCACCAAGGTTTAATCTGTAGAGTAATCCTGGGGGGAGAGGTGAACAGTTGACTGCTCTAGAGAAGCTCTGTGGGGTCAGTAGGGGCTGTCTCTTGTCCACCGTTCGGGCAGTGCCACGTCTTGAGCACCTGCGTTTTATGGCAAGTATAAACGTTGAAAGCTTGAGTGTATTCGGTTCCTTACAAGAACCAAGATTCGTCCTGAAAAACTGCGTTGTAGTGCTGTAGTCTCGAGAAATCGATCTGTGTGGTTCTGATTAGGAACCTGCTTTCTCAAATGCCACTTAAAATGAGCAGCCCTGATTGCTGTCCTTGTAAAACTCCAGTCCTAGTTTTTCTCCCCAAACGAATGCTTCACTTCTGTGTTTTCATTTTGAGGAAGCCCAGGACCTGAGCACTGGACCCGTGTGTCGAGGAAAGCAAGAAAGAAGTACATCTCCATTTGGATTGGTGGGGGGCGGATTTTTTTTAAAACAGAAAAACTTATGCAAACACTTGTCTCAATTGTCCTTTCCCACATGCAGTCAATGTGCGGGCTCCAGGACCGCTGGTGCTTTTGGCAGGGTACCTGCTAGTGACTGGAAGGGAGTGGGGAAACACGACCAGTGTGTCTCTTGTGTTCTTCAGCTGGTCCTTCCTCTGAAAGCTTTGGGCCTCGAGGATGAAGACCGCTGGAAATCCTCAGCACCGTGCACTCTTTCCTATGGCATTTGTCTTTTGGGTGCTAAAATCATTGCCTTGAGTTGTAGGTGCTTGCAGCTTTTTTGGGACCATGAGAGTGGTGTTTAGCCAGGCTGCTTGAAGAAATGAGGACACTAGCACCTTGCCTCCTGGCTCCCTAACTAGGGTCTGAATTAAAAACTGCATGAAAAGTTTTCTGAGCCTGGGCCTAGATTTTTCTCTGTGAATAGATGCGTAGGTGCTCTTCAAAACAACCTGCGGAGATGCAGTTAATCCTGTGAAATGCTTCGAATGAACTTCTAATGTGAGAAATGCTTTCATTCACGCATGGCAGGGTATGTTCTTGCAATAGCTTCAAAGGAATGCAAAAGTGGTAAGGTAAAGAAGTCTTGTTTTCTAGAGCAGTTGAATGGGAACTCTACTTGGAGCAGGTAGCAAGCGGGCACGTTTCGTGTGCTTCCTGTCTGTGGGATGGCGCCCGTTTGCCGTCGATATTCGGCACGCCGTGCAATAGGCGTCTCTGGCCTACACCAGCTCTTTTGAGAGAGCGACTACAGGTGAGCATGAGGCTTTTCTCCCCACTGCTGGAAGGTCTTGGGGGCATGCTCCATGAGGGTGTTTCCAGGGGGATTTGTGTGCTTTGCTGCTAGATCTCTAATGAACTTTGGGACTCTGAGCTCTAGCTCTCTTGTGATTCCTGGCAACAAGACTTTGGATATTTTTTGCTTTGTTTTTACTGAGCGTAGTTGTACTCTCTGGTATGAATGGTGAGAGATGCTTCATGCAAACAAAGCTATAAATAGAAAATTGAATAATAAAGTTTATGTACTTGAGACTTCAGCGAGGCTCCCCACAGGTACAGCGGGCACAAGCCTCCGCTGAGCAGTTGTGTGATCTCATCGAGCCTGTTCTTTGTCCCCAGCTTTTGTTAGCATCGCTTACCCTTTTTTGATGCCTTGCTTGAAACAAAACCACGAGCTCCGTAAGGAGGGAATGGTTTCTGACCTGGACTGGAAGGTGCGTAGCTTCCAGCTCGGGGCTGGAGAAAACTTGCACGTTGCTGCATGAAGCAAGTTCGAGCCTGACCTATATTCTAAGTACAGAATTATTACCTGGCTCACTCAACAGGTATCAAATGTGCATATGCTAGTTGCTTTCAGGACCTTTCATGTCCCAGCATATCTGTTTTATCCCAGTCTCCAGACAAGAGAGGATAAGGATCTGCAACCGACTTGGGCAGCATGCTACGCATTTTAATTAGACTGTTTGATCTCATCGCTTCCCTTCTAAGAATCAAGTGGTATTGCTAAATGCCCGAGTGTAACTAGGGCTCCTGAGCGTGTAAAAGAAAGTGTGATTGCACCTGCCGTGCGACAGGTGGGATAAAGATCATCCAAGCTAGGCCCCCAGTTACTAGTCACCTTTGGGGAATGGAGGTCTAAATTCCTTATCTTGTTTTGGGGTTTTTTTGATTAACCTTTTTTTGAGCTTAGTCTGAGTAAAGGCCCTTCAGCAGCAGTGGTGACGTGGGGAGGGAACAGAGTTCACCTCCCGTGAAGTGGGCGAAAGGAAAAGAAACAGGACATGGCGCGAAGCTCAAGGGGGGACGTGGGTGAGCCGGGGATGTGGGAGGGGCCGAGGTCACTTGAATTTCAAGATTAAACTGCTTCCTTGCTCCGTGCTAACTGGCTTCTGAGCTGGAATAATTTTGTGCTACTAGGGGTGCAGGTGACCTGGTTTGCATGACAACTGGAATTATGTCTGGTGAAGTGCTGATCTTGGGCTTTGCATGGTATTTATAGCCTCTCAAGACATTTATTGGAATTCTTCTTACGACCAAATTTTAAATCAATGCTTAAGTGTTGAGTCTCTGAAAATAACTTTAGCCCAACCTCATGAAGCAGAGGCTCTCATTTACTGCAGTTTGCCCTGAATTTCCAGTTTTTGTTTTGTTTTGTTCCTAAAACTGGAGCATGTGCCAATAGAAAGTACAGGCAAACATGTTCTGCAAATAACTGTCTTCCAGCGGAGTTTCTGGGAAATCAGTGGGTTCTTGAAACACTTTTAAAATATCTTTTATTTTACTGGAAAGTGAAGGGGGTGGTTGTCCGGTAGCTGAAGACCTGCGGATTTCACAGGTGTCTACATCTTTTCTCTTCTCTCCCTGTTCCCATTACGTGGATCTGCTTGCTAAGGAAATGTTAATCCAAACGGACTGTGAGATCCACCTTCGGGCTCTGCATGGAAACACTTGTTCAGGTTTTGAAAACATTATATGCCAGCTGTCCTTGATCTCTACCTAGCAGAACAGTTGTTTCTTTAAATATAAGGAACGGATTTCTAGAGCCGCAACTTAAACAGGTTTTTTTTGTCCTGTCGTCTTTGCTGTTCTGTATGTACAAAATTATTTTAAGCCACCATGTATAAGTACTAAATATAGCATGCTCGTATTCTAGTTATCTGCTCTTGTGCTTATTCTGTGCCGGCCAGCGACCTGCAATAAAACGTTTTACTCTCCAGTATCCGGTTTTGTAGCCATCCTTAAATGATGCTCCTTCCCCTCCCTGCTTCCCTCCACCTCATCCCATCCAGGACACTACTACTGGGTCTGCCTGCAAGAAAGGAGCTGGGAACTTCTTTTAGCATTTCCTTTTTTGCCTTTGCACCCTGTTTCTGTATGCAGCTCATCTGTATTTCTTGAGGTGAATCATTGAACTGCTTCTGGAAAGAACCGAATGCAGTGCTGCTGGCTCCAAATAGTTGGTTTCTCAGAGGCTGAGCTCTAGGAGTCGGGGAATTACGTGAGCTTCTAGCTCCTCAAGCCGTACAGAGAAACTGGAAAATGTGCCTGCAGTGTAAGAGCCTAAAGTCTCTAAATATCCTGAAGGCACTGGACTGAATTGCTTTGGGGTCTCGGGTCGTCTAAAACCATCACGGGACATCTTTGAGGTGATGCTTGGTTTGGGCTATTGTGGATGGCCTTTAGAAAAAGTGGTTTGGGGCTATAAAATGGGGAGCACGGTCCACCTTCGGCAGCAGGCCGGCCTTGGCTAGCGGCAGCTTTGCTGATATGCACACACCAGATACCGGAGAAGTGAAGCTGCTGTTGACATAGGTGTGCTTGGGGACAAGAGCAGTCTGTGATGCTCGTCCTACGCTGCTCTCTCTGCTCTGTGGTTACCAGTTTGCAGAGTCCTGCTTGCTATGCGATCACACGTTCACATTCAATCTAGCACCCATCATGAGGCCTCGGTATTGAACAGTCTTTTCAGGTGAATGGGCAGCTCGCACCTCAAGGCATCTTTGTACCCAGGCTTATGGGATTGGTAACCATAGGGAGTTGCAGCCATAATGTACAGACATTTAAGAGCGTCTTGCTTTGTAAAATTTGATCTCTGGTCTGCAGTATGGCCCCCTCAGTGCAAAGCTTTCGTGTTGGGTTCCTCGTCGCTCTGTATTACCTCCAGCTCTGTTCTGGAAACTGAAGCTGCTTTGAATTCTGCAAGTTGACTAGCCAGCTCCGAAGCTAGGCTACCCGGACACTGGGCGATTTAAATAGAGAACTGGAAGAGGTGTGAAGCCTGCGAGCCGGTTTTGGTCGGGAGGATCTTATTTCCTGACTGGAATACACGAATGCCTTTTCTTATTCTACGCAAGTGCATCAGTAGGGCTCCTTGGACATCTCTCTCAATTATGACGATATGTACCAAGGCTAAAGCATGTGCTTTTATTGCAACACGATACAGGTCCCTGTTGGTGCCAGATGCTTGTCTATGCTGATGCCTAGATCTTGGAGGACTAAATCTACTGAAATTATAACCTTTCTGCTGTCACATTCTTGGCTGGGCTGCACGGGAGGTGTGTACCAGGATGGAGAGAACAATCCAGTTCTGTTGCAGCACAAAACCATCTCTGCTATTTTCTCTTCTCCTTCTATTAGATAAGAGGAGGCTCAACATGCCAGTCTTCATCCAATTCTGTGGCTGTGAAACCTTGATGACTTTTGAAACAAATAATTAGAGCTTGTGGTTTCAGCTGCCTCAAAATGGAAATAATAGGGAGCAGAAAGGAGCCAGCAGTAACCTGTAGTACTTGCAGGGCGTTTGCATGTGTAGCGAGGTCTTGCCAGCTCTCCTGTGTTTGGAAAGCAGTAAGTCAAGGGTGTCAGATATGGCGCGCGAGCCCTATCATCTGGCCTACAATGCTGCCCATGGGGCTTGGACTGGACCCGCATGCCCCAGACTAGCCCATGTGCTGCATGCCGTGCACGGGGCCAGTCCTGCACAGTACTCGGGGCCAGTCCGTGGGTCCTGTCCAGCCTGCTCGCTGGCTCTGTGCCACTCAACCAGCCTGATGGGTGAGAGATCCCTGCAGTAAGTGATGCAGTTTCTGAACGGTACATAGCAAGCTTCAATTATTGGAGCTTCATGCGTTTCATCTGCGTCTCACTGGGACTAGAACTTGGTTTGGGCTTGAATCTCCTCCTTCCAGCAATCTTGGGACCATGGAGATACTAATATGTGTGCTGACGGGAAAGCAGCTAATGAGGCACTTCTGTTGTGTGGTCTTCCATGCAGCCTGGGACTATAGATCTGTTAAATTTGAGGTGGCCGGCGCTGGAGCGCTAGCCCAACTGCTCAAAGTACTGTGGGCTTGCCTCTAGTCAGTCCATCTTCAGGGTCAGCTTTTAGACACTTGTTTCTGCCAATTAATTTTTGTCTCATGGGGAAACCATAGGCGTAGGATGTCAGCTCAGACAGATCAGGCTCTGCAGGTGTCCTGTCTGCTCAGCCTAGTTGCTCTATATTAGGGTTGACAGTGTTTAGACAACTTGCCCTCCACCAGCCCTGCCTTTTAATTTGTCTCAACATTATGTGGGCAAAACTAGTCCCTAAGAAATTCTCACTCGTACGAGATGACACGACCGCTTCGAAGCTGTGCTGTGGGAAAGCTGGCTTGCTAAATGCAGTGTTGCTGACAGTCTTTCTGAAGACAGAGAGTGCAACTTTGAATTCTTGAGAAGGAAATGAAGAAACAGGAAAGAGCACCATGCTTTCCACCAGTGGCGGGTAGCATGGGGGTTTCCAGCATACTCAGCATCAAGGTTCAACTGTTCGGGCATCAGTGGGGGAGGAGAGCTGGAAGACTTTTCAGAAGATGCCAAAGTTTTGGAGATGGCAATGGGAATTGGTAAGAAACCCCCCCAAAATAGTACAGGGGTTGATCCAAATTAGCAGTTATGAATTCAAGGCAAATTAGCTAAATCAGATGAAACCTCTGAATTGCCTGAAGTAGTTAAATCATATGAAACCTCAGATTGTCTGATTTTTCTGGAATCAAAAACGGCCTTAATTCAGCTCTCAGCTATGACAGCTTAAAAACTGAATGTGTGTGGACCCATATGGGGATGTTTGGCCAACTCACTTTTAGTTAATTTGGCTTAATTTTCTGGAGTGTCCCTGTGTAGACCTCGTCTAAGGGAAGTCATTACCTGCAGAAAGAAGATGATACCACCTGTGGGGCATGGGGAGGGCAGGAATGGGCAGGTAGGTGACTCCTAATGGCCAGTTTTCTTTCACCACAAGAGAGAAGCTTATTCTACTTACAGATCCCTGCCTCCCCCACCCTCAGTATGACAAAATAGTTCATTTAAATGGTACAGCAGCAGCCAGGACCCCCGAAGTTTCCCGGAGGTCAGCGATGTTGTGCGCTGAGTGTGGTGCACGGCTGTGGGAGATCGCAAGAAAAGGTGACTTGGGTACAAGAGGGGCCAAGCCCCCAATGGAGAAGACGAGCTGATGTCTGTAAGTGAATTCACCTGATGACTCACTCGTTTGAATCCTGCATAAATAGTCCTTCCAGCTGCACTGGTTTGGAAGTGAATGTTGATTGTTAGGTGAATTTTTATAAAATGACTTGCGTGATTACAAATTTGTCTTATTTTGCATAACAGTATTTCTGTACGTTGTTTTGCCTTTTTATTCCACTTCAGTAATCTTCCTGGTTTATTTGCAGAAGCTTCTTCAAGCTAAAATTAGATGCAAGAGACACTTAGGCAGTATGCTTCTGAATGCCTTCAAAATCATTGTCCTCTAAATTACATTCATATGGCTTTATGGACACACACTGTACAGTACATGCTGACGCCGTGAACGAAAGCTGGCCCGTCTGCCTATGAACAGAGTGCTGTGGTATGTGGTGTCGTGGCGCTCAAGGAATTTAGTGATCTTGGTAGGAAGAGAGAAACGTTGTTGATTGTTTTATTGTAGAGGTTATTTCCTATCTGCAGACAGTACCCTGCAAAGCAGGAGTGAGTGCTGCCCCCAATCTGAGACCACTCATCATCCCACTGTCCCTAAACTCCTGTGGCTCGGTAACAGTTTGGGAAGTAATTTGAATCGCTTAAAATGTATTGGATGTGCAGTGGAAAATCCAGCAGGCTTCAACTTGCTTGTAGCTTGTTTGTTGATAGTAAAAAACCTTTTCCTCTATTAGCAAGAGTTTGACATCAGCATGTTATGGCTTAGTCTTGAGACTCCTGAGCTGAAAGCAATTGGATGGGGCCTGCGGGATTGACTGGGGAAACTCTGCCGCGTGGACATCCAAGCTCTTAACTGTTTCACTGCTCGGCACCCGCTGCACCCACATGCTTTACTTTTGAGGTTTCTTAATGAAAAATGGGCTTGTCTGCGGTGCCAGGAGATCGGGACATGTTCAAACAGCACAAGAAGCTTTTCCTTATTGTGTGCACTTAGTGCAGAAAAGTCACTGACCTGCATTAGTACGTGCATCTCCCTCCAAAGCACCTTCCCTTGGACGTTCCCTCTGAAAACTGCTTTCACATGAAAAGAGAAGCTCATTTATTTTGCAATGACACATCCTTAAATATTCGCAAAGTTTTTTACTCAAAAGAGCTTGCTTTCACTAGCTGTGTACTCTGTCCTGCCTGTAACATGTGTGCACTGGGTTACTGGGCTATTTTAAAAAAGAGCCTGACAAATTTGTATGGTTTGGGAAGTGAAAAGACTCAGTCCAGAATTACATACACTCTTCATACAAATTGAAGTATATCAGCACCTTCATACGAACCTTGATGAGGCTATCTAGTGACTTTTGTTGCTCCTCACTTATTCCTCTCCCTCCAGAAGGAAGGTTAAGGTGCCCAGAAATTTGCCATGTGCATCTGCTTCTCAGTGGACAGTTGGAGCAATTGCCTCCTTGGTTCAGAATAGTGTTTACAGCAGCCTGCCAAAGCAGTACCCCTCGAAGAGTTAGGCCACACCTGTACCAGGGAAGTGGCTGTCGCCTAACTATAGTGGCAAAGGTAAGGCAGGTGGGGCCCTGGGTGTGAATGTGGGTCTCTAGGCAGGAGCTTTTCTTCTGCCAGAGCTACAGCAACTCCCCTGAATAACAGACTCTCTATTGGAAGGGGGTGGCCAGCCGAGCTCTGCTGGATACGTGGAAGGAAGGGTAGAGGTGCACCTTATAGACTAACTGGATTAAATGGATAAGCTTTTGTGAGCAACAGCTTGCTTCATCATGCTATTCTATGAAATGTTATGAGAGGACATGCAGAGAGCAGACTATCAAATAACCTAACTCTGCTGGCAGTTTTGAAATGCTGATTGCACACAGGTGAAACAGTCATTTGTTCAAATTTCAAGTTGTGCAAATGCTTTGATAAGTTTTTCCCTTTAGCACCTCTTAATTTCTTTTAACTAATAACTACATAACCACTGCAAATGTAAACCACAAGATTTTGCGACTCTCTGACGTGCTTCAGGGTATAAGTTAATGAGCGCAAGGATCAGGAAGGAATTCCTTGTGTGGTTTGTTGAAGTTGGCTGGCTAGGACTGTGCGCCTTTGTTTTTTCTTTTGTCTCCCTCTGTAGCATGGATGAAGAACTTGGGCTATTACTTTTTTGCTGTTGACCACTATTGAAGGCATGAGAAACTAGTGGTCTGATTCTGAGTGCGTTTCCCCCTCCTGCAAGGGCAGATCCCCTCTACAGTTTTCTACTTAAAATCAACTACAGTACTATGAATTATGCAGTTCTTCCCTTTTAAAAGCATATTCTCTATGACTCGTATTGAATTATTTGTAGTGCATACTTTGGTGGTGTCTAATGCTGTTTTTTCTTGTTTTGTAGAATGCTGTGGCCTTGAAACCATCAATTCAGTTCCAAGGGAGCCAAGGGGTAAGTTTTGTTTTTGTGTTTTTGATATCGGTTACTTTAGAAGGCTTTCCAGTGGGTGTAAATCTATGTACAGTTTGGGACAGTTAACCTCAGTGAGCTTGTCCCCTGGGCATGGGTCGGATTCTACCTTTAATGGTGATCCGTCTCCTTGCAAGCATTGAAGAAATCTCCGTTCCGAACTTGGTCCAGGGAAAACATTGATATCAGTGGGATTGCTAACTGCTGTGTATATGGCCATGTTCCCAAGTGGAGTAGGAAAACCAAAAAATTAAATTGACACTGGTATGTGTTAAGAGTATGCAGTGATCCTTAGGATCTTGGGGAAAAGGGGTTGGCTTGGAGCTATATATCATCTAGTCAAGCACTAAGGCAGGATCAAAGGCAGTTTTCAAGATGTCAGTGCAGGTTGCAAGGACAACCAGGAGCTGTCTGGTTCAGATTCACAGTTTTCAGTGCAGTTAATGTGCTGAGTGCTGCAAGACTCAGTCCTGGGAAGTAGAAATTACTGAAAATTGAAGTTCAGTTGATTGGACTTGTCTATGCCCTGGTGTGAAGAATAATTAATATTCAAAATAACATGGACAGTGCTGGTAGATTGAATAAAGTGTCCGAGAGTTTTGGTTTGACGTATTCCCGTCAGGCACGGACAGATGAACACGGAGCGGGGAGTTGGACTCGCTGCACCCGGGCTGCTCCATGGTAGCTGTCTGAACGTGCTGACCCTGTGGTAAATAAAAGCCGAAGTGAGACAGCTTTAGACCCATTTCACTGAGGTGTAAGCTGCCTTGGGTTAGCTTGCGGGTTCACCTCAGGGCAAGTGCTTTCAGACAGTGGGTTAGTACAGTAAGTCCCTGCCCCTTCCAGCTCGCTGTACATTGTTCTTTTGTCCCAACCCCAAGTATACCACCAAGTTCTTCATTCGGGAGTCTTGGTTCCTTTATAAGTTCTGTTCTTAATGCTGCATTCATCAAAGATATTTATAGAAGCATTAAACTGTCTTCCCGGTTACTGACAGCGTAGAGGCTTAATTGCTGTTATCTCTATTAAAGTAACTCGGCGCTTCCAATCCATTTTGCAACTGCCATTTGTAGATCTTTAAATATGAAAAGGTGTGTGTTAACTTCGGGGCTTTTAAGTGCAAAAAGAAGAATTCAGCTTTAAACCTCCTGCCTGGTCCTTGATGCACTTCTTTGCTGTGAACTATTGCTTGCCTCGAAATTCGGCCTTCTGAAAGCAATGAGATGCATGGGAATGAGATTTATTAAATGAGTTAGCTGCCTTAACTCCTTACCTTTGTTTTTGGTTTAAATAATTCCCTTTTAAGAAGTCATTTCTAGTCTGACATCAAGACACAGTAAGGGAATGTACAGTGGCTCCAGTTCAAGTTTGCTCAGCTTTCGGTAGCACTGGTGTATGAAACAAGTTGTGTGCTTTCTACAGAGCAAACTTCATTTTGGCGTATGCGATCCCATTGTCTTTATTGTGGTTGTTCAAGTGAGGGCACAACTCAGTTAAAAAAAAAATCAACATTTTTCAAACTGAAATACCTCCTGCTGAGCCCATGTTTAGGGATCAAAGTAAGTGGTTGGCCCAAATGCTGAGTTTGACAGAGAATAATCCACCCCTAACAATTGAGTTTCAAGAGGTAAACTTTCCACCTGGGGACAGCTTAATCCAGAACAAGAAGTCTGCAGGATTTTTGTGCTTTATTCTGAAGCCACTCTTTGAGGAATGGACTAGATGAGCCCCTTCTCCAGAAGAGCAGTTTCTAGTAGAGGTGGATTGGATTTGTACTCTGGTTTCTAGTTATTTGCGGCAGTCTCCAGGCAGTAGCTTAATGAGCAGGGTTTCTTACCCAGACCACCCTGTACTGGCAGTAAAGTAGAACAGAACAAAACTGGCCTTCCTCTGAAAGGGAAGCATTTCTGCCTAGAGACCTGTTATCTCGTTAAAAATGAAATGAGAATTATGTTCAGCTCTTCCTGGCCCCTGTGCTCTGCAGTTGTGTGGCTCTGCAGTTTGCTACAGACTCAAACCCGTGCCAAAGAGGTGGGGTTTTGCTGCACTGTCTGCAGTAAATCCTACGTTTCTGGCCCTTCTGTGGTTGCAGAGTAAACATGCCAAGAGTTAGGTCTGCGCAGCGCAAGGCAGTGCCTTGCATAATTACCTGGCCTTCCCAGCAGAGCTAATTAACCCAGAGGCAGGGCTGCATGAACAAGGTGCTGCTGCTCCTGATTCAGCAGGTGGCACCCACAGAGCTCCCTTCCTCCTGCTCCCTGCTCAGGTCATACAGACCCACCCTAACCATAACTAATGCCTGCATGAGATACATGTCTTTACAAAAGGTCTCCTAGCTTCTCCTCCTGTCTGCCAACCCTTCAGAGACCTGTAATATCTCAATCCTGCCAACTCTGCAGTCCAGTAAAGCAGGGAAGACTAACACAAGTTGTCATCAGTTTAAAAGGCAAATTGCAAGCACGTTTTGGTTCTGGGAAATGAGTGGGAAAGAGCAATACTCCATCTCTCTTTGGTTTTTGGCAGAACTTCACTATAAACAAATTCAGCCCAAGACACCTGGCAGACAAAGTCAGCTGAAACAAAGCTTGGTGGAGGTCTAAGCAGCTGAAAGCAGGGCTTTGAAATGAAGCATCAGGCAACCTTGATAGCTGGGACTAACCACCCCTTTCAGCAAGGGACACCACCGTTCCCTTACCCCCACTCAGTTTGGCTTTTAAGGATCTCTGTGTAACTGCTGCTAAATCTATGTCAAAGTGAGTGTTAGAAGAAATTTCCCTTTTGGTTCCCTGTCTTGATCTTCACCTTCACGGAAGCAGGTTTAACAGTGACAAAATTCATCTCGGTGACTTGAAAACAGCTCTGAGCCAGTGCATCCCTGTACTTGGCAAGGCTGAGGTTGATGTGATGCTGCGCTCAACCCGGGGCCAGCGTTCTTGGACCAAGGGTGTGTAGGGGCTGCGTGGAACAAAAAACCCTTTTTGAAACAATGTGGGTAATTAGAACATATTTTAAGAAAACAGTGTTTTATTATTTTCATCCCATAACTCAGTGCTTCCCAAGAAGGGCTTTCAAATGGAAAGAGCTGTCAGTCGCATGTAATTATAGTCTGGGTTGAATGAAAAGGGAGTTAAGCAGTGTGATTATATCTGACATTGCCATTTAAAGAGTGAAACATTGAGACCTGCACAGTATGAAGTGCGCAGAGGCATTGTGGGTGGAAAGAGGGGCTGTTGGCAGGACAGAGCTGACCTCTGCTTGCCTTGTTGTCAGCTGTTTAATTAATTGCGCTGCCAAGTAAAGGCCAAAGGTAGAGCTTTGAAGGGAGCGAGAACCAGTTTCAGTTGGGGCAGACAGAAAGAGCTCTTTGTCCTTTTTATTATTTTTACGGAGTAGGACAAGACGCTGGCAGCTGTGTAACCATCTGCTTTTAAGTGTAGTATATATGTCAAGATAGAGCCTTGCTTTAAGGAATTAGCAGCTTGGCTTTAAACACTTTCTGGTGAGTGTCCTCGAATGTAAATGGAACAGATAAGAGCTAAATTCAGTCATTTCAGGAGCTCCCAAATCCAGATGATCAGGCTGGACTCCTTTTGTTGAGCCCCTGTTTATTTTTGGAATGGACTTGCTTGTTTTTTCCACTCTACCTTAATCCCCTCGCATGCTGCCTTTTGTCACCTTGCAGTGCACGTTGCTATGGAAATGATTTTGATGTCACTTTGGAGGGTCAGAAAGTTCTGCATCTGGGATTGTATTCACAGAGTGCCGGTTAAAGAAGTGTCTAGCAGTGCATGGCTTGAAAAGGTGTTTTTTTCCTTGCATGCACCGCTCCTGCAAAGAGGAAAAATCTTTGGGTTATTTGGAATATCTGGGGGTAGAAGAGAAGGGTGAAAAATAGGTTTAAAACGCCTGCTCTCTCCGTGTGGTGTTAACCCTTCAGAAATGCTCTCCATAACAGCTGAATCTGCATTACCCGTTTAAAAAAGGATTGTGTACACATTCTCTTTCATTGACCTGTAATGTTAGTTTTGGTCCGAGGTGCATATAGCTACCTGTCTTCCAGCTCTTCATTAATTGTCTGAAAATACCTTTCCTCTTCATGATTGCTTATTTCAAATTCCTAATGTTAGGAGACAGATCACGAGACATCAGAAACTGAGTTCCTTGGTTTGTGGGATGTGCCCCATCAAACGAGCACTGTTTTGTGACCAACTTTCCCAGCAAGGAGTCACGTCACCGTCTTGTGGCTGACTTTGTCATCATGTCCATAGTAATATGTGGGGCGACAGTTAATATTCAAATATTTCAATAGTTTAGTTCTTGAAATGGAGCAGGTGATGCAAGCTGAAGTGAGCCAGAATGGCTCAAGCCCTTTCTGTTTCAGGAAGGCGTTCAGCTGGGTCAGATTTGCAGGTGCTAATGAGGAAGACCAGCCAGGGTAGAGAAACAGGGTTAAGAAACTAGTTCAGATCATTTAAAACCTGAAGTTTCCTTAAGTTGCATCAAAGCGTCATATCTGACAAAAGCGTGAGCAGAAGTTTCACTGGAAACGTGCCATGGTTTCCCCACTTCTTGGCATGGGCTTGCATTGGCACAAGTGTGTGAAGCTGAAACTCCCGGTCATCTATGTAGTGTGTTTCGAACGATTGCTTATAATAGAGAACAAAAGTCACATCTGTGATGCTCAAAAATAGCCATTTAGTGGTTATGTGGCATGGCACTTACGGGACACCAGCAAGGGGGCTGCGTTAAAGCCCTTATCACTGGGTGGTCAGAGGCTTTCTGCCTTATCTAAAAATAATTCCTAGATGCTGTCGATTTGCCTAGGATGCTTTTCAGTACTGAAAGAGGCAGATCTTAACATCACTATTCATTGCAGACTTTGTCACTTCTGTCTCGGCGTGTCCCTTGAGGAAGCCGGCTTTGTAACGGTCACCGAGATTCTACAAAAGTGCCCAAACCCGGCACTCCAGGAGTCCAGTGTAAGAAGTTGCATTAGGTTGTTTAATTTGTGTTCTGGTCCTAGCGTTTTGGACAAAACACTAGGAAATGTGCTATATAAGGAGCAATTGTGCTTGGACAGAGTGATCTGATAGGTCTTTTCTATGAAGATGCTTGTTCGCCCATTCACTTAGCATTGATAGTAGTGAGTTAGTCATATAGAAAGAGGGAACAAACTGTAGAAAGGACTAATCCTGAGCCCTTTGTTTGCAGTTTGCATCTTTAAATATCCTCAGCTCATTTGTAGAGTAGGTCAGAATTATACCTGTTTTACAGATGGGCAAATGGAGATGAGCTAGAAGCCCAAGGCTCCCAGTACAGACGCTGGCGTGCAAGAGTTGATCTGTCGTCCTACTGATAGTTGGAACACGTCCACACGAGAACCAGTGCATTTGAAGCCAGGTGCCAACTCTCTGACTTGGTAGCTCAGCTGTTTTGCGTGTGTGAAGTCGAGTTTCCAGTTTACCTGCTATTGTGAAATGAGGAAACCCAGTTTTAGGAATGAGGGACAGACGCATTTACCCATGCCTGGGGAGGACTGCATGGAGAACGCTGCACTTGCGTGGTCAAACCCTCCTCCCTAAAGCATTTCTTGCCTGTTCTGAAAATTGACCTTCATGCATATTGTGCCGTACTTCTAATTACCTTCCTAGGCTGTTGGAAGACTTCAGAGTCCCTTTCTTTTGGCCTCTTCTACCAGGAAAGTCTTAGAGCCATTATCAAATAGAGCACTTTGTGCCATAAATAGCCGGCAGTTGGGCACGGGATAGATGTGAAATGTATGTGTTGTGTGCACGTGTGGTGATATGGGCTGGAACAATAGCTGACTTCGACAGCCATACTTACTCAAAGAATCGGGGGAAATGAGGGCTGGAAGGGAGCTCAGGAGGTCACATCTAGTCCACCCCCCTGCTCCAAGCAGGAGCAGCCCCAACTAGATCACCCCAGCCAAGGCTTTGTCCAGCCGGGTCTTCAAAACCTGCAAGGATGGAGAGTCCATTCATTCCTCTGTGGCTTCCCTCTTTGATCCAGCACTCATACCTGGGGGAAGGGCCCAGAGGCCCAATCCATGTTGGGTCCTGAACAGCCCCAAGAAAGGGCCAAGCAGCACTTTATTTAAAAATGACTGTGCTAGGAAAGTGGGACTAACCTATGACTCTTACCAGTGAGGAATTGAGCAGAAAGAGGCTGGTACTGGAGATGTGCATACAGCTGTCTGCAAAGGATGCTTAATGTGCGATTTAAATATTTCATATAGCAGCAGGGTCAGGCTCCAACGTGAGCTCTGAAATCTCATTAGGGAATTATAACCTCTTAAAAGAGAACAGTCATGATGCCCAGTGACTTGCATTGCACCATGTCTGGTGCTGGCTCACGACTCTTAAAGAAACCTGGCCTGAATGCTTTCAGTTCAACCTACACGGGATACCAGCATGCCCGCTTTGAGCGGGAGGGAGCGTGTGTGGGTGGGCAGCTGACCAGCACTGTTCTGAAAGTCCCCTCTGCTGGTGACGGGCAGGTGGGCATTGCCTCGTGCTCACGCTCTGGCACAGGTGCAGCTTTCTTTTTGACCTGTTGACTCTCCTCACTCCCGCTTCCTTTGTCTGTCTTTCACTTCTGTGGGCATGTGGCTTTGCACGTGTTTGTTCAGTCTTTCTGGTTTTCTCTGTCCTCTGAGAAGTCGGCAGCGTTGTTTAGGGTGAGGATATCTCTCAAGGGCCAAGCCACTTGGGCTTGCAGTTGAATTGTTTTGCCGCTTTTTATGTATACTTAATTTTGCTTGATTCCCAGCTGCTAAAATAAAGTGACTTTTTTTTTCCCCTTAAATGCCTTTAGTTTTCCACAGATGCAAAGTGTGCAAATACAACCAAAGCACAGCCTAAAGCTCCCAGAACAGGAAGGAAAGCAAAAGGCCTGGCTCTTTTTTTGCACGCTCGGGCTTGCCAGACCTTCCCGTTTCTTGCTCATGGGGTTACTTCTGCTTCTTATCCAGTAACTGTGTAACATAAAGTGCACAAATGGTCCTAGAAGCAGGACTGTCCCCTCGGAGAGTGCCTTCGTCACTGGGAACAGAGCCATGTCCCCCTGGTTTCCCTTCCCACCCTGTGTGCCTTGCACTGTTGGCTGCTCAGAAGCCCAGTTTCAGCGGTGAGGTGCAGGGAGCCCATGCCTCTCATGCACTCTCCAAAAAACAGAACCTGACGAGCTGAATGGCAGTGCCCAGTGTGCAGCCTCCCGAGAGGGGCAGAGGTCCAGATGTGCCACTCTGCTCAGCATCTGCAGGCCCTCCTGCTTCTAGTTCAGACACCATTCTGCCAAGTGTAAGGGCTAGCACCAAGCAAAATGCTATCCGGCATACCCTCTCGAAGTATTCGATGCAGTGACATTGATTCAGAATTGCTGCTGCGTTGGGGCTTTTACCAGCGCAGCCATGTTGGCAACATTTTCTAGCGCAGATGTGCTGACAGGGTAGGATCTTCAGGAAGCGTCCCTCTCGAAATACCTTCCTTAAATGTGTTTATATTGCTGCTCGCTGTGGTAAACCAGAATTTGAAGAGCCAACTGCTACCTTAGATTTCATTTGCCAGCAAATTTCATAATGCTTCTGTCCTTCTCACTGAACCCTACTGTATGTGTAGCAAACGGGGGGGGGGGGGGGGGGGGGTGTTCCTAAGCCTCTTGTGACCAAGGTAAGACTTAATCTTTTCCTAGTACTGCAGAGCTGAAGAAAATGGGTAGTTGGAAAAGGGAATTCAGAGAAGCAACAGCTGAGTACATGAAGATGCTGCCAAAGTGCTCCTCTTGGTTGGAATGATTCTAGCTTCCTCTGCAGCAGTTCCCAGGGTTTGTTCGTGCTTAGTGGCTTGCAGAGTGGCTAACGAAAGAAGTGTATGGCCGTGCACAATCCAGCTAACTAGTACTTTTCTTCCAAACAGCACATCACGATTCCCAGACCCGACTGCCCAACAGAAGTGCGAACATTTACCTTTTACCTTTCAAATATTGGCAAGGACAGCCCCCAGGGGAGCTTTGACTGTATCCAGCAGTATGTATCCAGGTGAGTACTACCCCAGGTGAGGAGGGAGCTGTCTCCTTTTACCTTGTCCTGCCTGCAAGCCTGTCATTAAAATGAAGTCTTTACTTCTATGAGGACTAAAGGGAAGTATAAGTATGTCCTAAATGATATTTGCTTTTACTTGGGGAGATCAAGTGGGTATATGAGGAAACATCCACAGAAGAACCTCTCTGCCTGCCCAGCATTGTTTCTCTAGCTGTCATGGTTGGTATATTTAGGTCATACCCAACTTCATATCCTGGAAGCTTTTTTGTTACTCTACAGCCTGTGTCCGCGGACTCCTTTCCTTGAAGCTTTCTGCAGTCGCTGCTGTTCCAGCCGCAGCGTCGGTGGAGGTGCTAGCACAATGCTGGCTGGCTGTGTTTTAACCACCACACTGACCAGCTCTCCTTGGGGAAGGTTTAGAAAACATGGCTGCTACAAGGCTGGTGATTATTAGTCAAGTTAATTCTTCTGTTTTGCTGCCATCACAGGAAGCTGGCGGCAGCAGTGCAGGAGCTTTAGACAAAGCCAGCCGTTCCTGATCCCGCTTGACATGAATCAGTAGTCCCAAAAACTGATACGTGCCCACTGAATAATCCTTATAGCTGCCCCCAACTTTGTTTCGGAAGCCACTGCCTGTGATCCTCCCTGTGTGAACCCTTGAGCCGTATCACTCTCACGGTTCTGCTGCAGGCATGGGCAGCCGTACAATCTGGTTTAAACAGTTTCACTACAAACTTTCAGGTGGAATTTACAGGACCCCCAGGGCTGCCCTGTCTCTGCTCCGCTGAAGTCGGCTGTAAAAATCCTGGTGGCTGCTATGGGCGACAGCCTACTGTTGAGCAGTCTCGTGTCTGGGGCCCATCTGTTGAAATTCTCTGTGAGAACACTTGACTAGAGCCAGCCCCATCCCCTTTTTGGGGCACATCCAGACTAAAAAGGCTGAGAGGAGTAATAGCTTGCCCCTGCCCCCAGAGCAATGTAGATGAAGGAGGGCTCTGCCTTCAGGACAGGCGGGTGCGCAGTTGGGAACAAACCTTTGCAGACAGATATCTTGGAAACGGGGCTAGGCACCGAGCAACAAGTAAATAGCAAGTCTGACCGACAGACGACTTTTGCAAGATCCAAGTATCTGTAAACATCTGGGATACAGCATCCTCTTCCCTCCCTGTTGCTTCCCACCAGATTTGTAGCATTAAAATGCTAGAGAGAGAGAGAGACTTTTATTGGTATTGCCAAGTGATAGGAAGAAGCAGGAAAAAGTAGCTGGAAAGAATTCAAACACTTGCAAATAAGGATAGAATCATAGAAAATGAGGGTGGAAGGGAGCTCAGGGGGTCACATCTAGTCCAACCCCCTGCTCACAGCAGGACCAGCCCCAACTACAGCATCCCAGCCAGGGCTTTGAGCCAGGCCTTAAAAACCTCCAAGATAGTGGCAGTGAACTTTGTTTTGTCACTCCCCTCGGCTACACCAGTAACTCAGCTTTTGCTCATTAGTTCCTAGAGAAGCAAGTTTGCCCTTGAATATATTTTGCTGAAATGCCAAGTGCAGAAGGATGGTCTCATGGGTGGGGCACTTGGGACATGGTGCTCGGAAAGCTGGGCTTGTTCCCAGATCTGCTGCAGCCTTTCTGAGAGAGCATGCTTAGGTCACTGAACCTCTCTAAACCTCACTTTCAGCACAGAAAATGGAGTTAATACCTTCCAGGAATATTAGTCTTGCTGTTCATTAGGTATTCCGAGCCGCTCAGGTGGGTAGTGGAGCCATGTGGGTGCAATTATTTCTTTACCACCTGGCTGAGGGAAATGCACACTCAACAGCTCACGTTGTCGAACTTCTCCGCATGTGCGAAGAATCTGCTGGTGTTCATGTAGTTCTATGGAATATATCAATTTATTTACTGGGCAAAAGTTTTTGTATCTGCACAGCTGCTTCAGGTACTCGATACCACACACAAGACAACAAAAGTGTGTCTGTTTTCAGTCTTGATAGCATCTGGTATCACACTTCTTTTGCAGCAGTGGGAATATCCAGCTGGACTGTCTTGGAAGCATACAGGATAAAATCACTGTGTGCGCTACTGATGACTCCTACCAGAAGGCAAAGGAGAGCATGGCACAAGCTGAGGAGGAAACTCGCAGCCGAAGCGCGATAGTCATTAAACCTGGAGGGCGATACATGGGTAAGAAGCACCTTGATTAAAAGTGCCGCACTTGGTTTTTGCCTGCAGATGGGATGTCAGTGTGTTGTCTGTTCCTGGCTGCAAGTGGTGTGAAAGCAAATGCCTGTATCTCCTCAAGTCCTTTCCTGTTCAGCAGCAGCAGGTGGTGTATGCAGCTCTGGTACCTTCACACTAGTTTACTGGTAGTGACTTTTCAAAGGCAAAGATGCTGAATGTAGAAGGGTTACCCACCAGATACTGGGAGTCCTGTTGCTCCTGTGTGGCAGCAGACAACTATGCAGTTTGCTTGCTGAGCATTTTTATAGCCCATGCCTTATTTCTGTTGTTCAGTGACCCTGGGAGCAAATTGCTGCACTGCTTCACCAGTGTTTCTTGGCAGGCTGCTGGCTAGCAAACCCAGGCATACAAGTATGAACCATGAGTGCTCTTCCAGCACCTGGGCGCACACGTGCCCTTTTAGGAGAACCATGAAATGTCATGGGAGGATGTGTTCAGGTTCAGTCAAAGGGATTAAGCTCTTGATACCTCCTGCAGCCCCTGAAGGAACCATTCTGTCCTGAAAACTGAGGGCAGAAGCTTAACTGGGGAACAAAACAATGCAGGGCCCATGTTTGGCTCCACGCTGAGGCTTGGAGGTGCTTGCCAGGGCCTCGTATCCTTCCGGACGTGTCCATTGTCAAAATCTGGTAGAACTGGGGTGATGCAGAAACAGGCCTTGGCATGGGGCAGCTGGCTTTTCTCATGGTTCACGTGCTCCAGTGCCTCGACTCCTCGGAGGATGTCTGCGAAGAGAATGGTGAGTTGCAGAACGTAGAATTGCCCGACTCATTGTTTCGCGAGCCAGGCGCTCGGAGCTGAGATGCAAGATCATAATCAGGAAGGAAATGCATTGATTTCCTGTACAGTAGAGGATCATTTTGTTTAGCTCTTAGCATTTGAAAGCATTGCAGTAAGTAGCTTAAGTTGTTGGGCCAGTGAGAGAGCAGATTCCAAGAAAGCAAGTGAGAATAAAGCTTTGATTCTCAAACATTCCTACCAAAACCTTTTCCACTTGATTTAAAATGAAGGTGCGGCCGTGCAAGGGGTGGCACAGTGAGATGATGGCAGCCTGTCAGGTGTGTGTGGAGTAGACGGGGGAGGGCAGGTCGGAGGAGGGCAGGTCGGTGGTCTTGCTCCCCAGCTCAGGGGCATAGATACCCTGTGCATCAGGCCTGCAGGAACCACCAGCATGCAACTCGTTGGCTGGAGAGAAGACAGGCTACTTAATGCTTAGCTAAAAAAATGGAGGCGGCACTTCTGCATACATGTGTAGTTTGTAGTAATGTGTGGTATCCACTCAAACAGCAATAGCTGGGAAGTGAAAGGCATTCAGCATTAAGTATGAAAATTTGTGATGAGCAATGCCGCTTGGTACAGTAGCCTAACCCTTGAACGTACCGTACGTTCGGAGCCTCTGGGTGCTTTGATTTAACTCACAGTCTGGGTATGCAGCTCTAAACCTCTTGGTTCCAGCCATAAAATGAAATGCCACAAAAACAGTGGGTGCTTTTTGGTGCTTCTGACTTGGCCAAAAAACAAGGAAAGTCTGAAACCTCACAAGCCTGTTCTCATGACGTCTCTCAACATCACAAATCAAAAAAACCTCACTTACTTGCATCAAACTTGTAATCGGATCCCAGGAAATGGTGACTTTAAAATTATGCAACCAGCATTTTGGTAGAATAAACAAACAGCGCACACAGGCACCAGCGTCTCTTTAGATGACTCAGTTGAAAATACGGCTTCCAAGGAGCAGAGTACTGCTAAGCTGAAGGGAGATCCTGGCAGCAAATGCCTGGAATTTGCTTGTGCCAGTATAATTTAAGGTGAGGGTTTTTTGAGTGAGATGGCTGTGCCTGCTTCTAAAATGGTGATATGTAAAATATATATTGCTGTTCTGAGGAATATATGAAGATTTGGGGGTCTTGGTTACCCCACCTGCGTTACTCTTTGGCATATTCTGTATCGCGGGAGCCTATTCAGATTAGTGCAGGAATCTGGCTCTTTATTGAAAGCTGTCCCTTCATTTGGATAAAGGAACAGTCAGTTTTATGGGGTTTTTTTTTAACAGGAGAAATGCTTGTTCTTCTGGCAAGTGAAGCAGCATAGCTTCCACATCACTTCCAAGGAGCCTCCAGTGAAAAGATAAGTTCTGGCGTTAAGTGGTAGCTGGAACAAATAATCTATTTGCATATAAGTAAAAGGAAATAAATAAAAGCAGAACTCCTAAAATGGAATTGAGAAAGCTGTCTTTAGGGACTTGAACTGACTCTTTTAAAACCTTTTAGCCATTCTCCAGTCTGTGCGCGCACACATGAAGAGGATGAAACCATTACTACTTAAAAATAGAAACAACTCGTACATTAAAATGGCCATTTTGGTGGATGAATGGACAAGTGTATTAGTGTTGGCCCCCATTCCTGTCCTCAGATTTGTTGGGTGGGAGGAGGGGGGAGCCAGACCCATAAAGTTTCTATTGTTCTAAAAGCAGAAACATCTGCGGGAGAAGCGGTTTAGCTGAGATCAGCAGCCAGGGAGCCTCCCGTTGACCAGTTTGCTCTCGCCACTGCTGCAGCTCTCTCCACATTCCTTGTCATGGGAAACATTTGGCTACACTGACTAGAGATGCGTACAATTGTGATAAACACGGAGGATCCAGGTATAGTCTGCGGCTCAAAGCCAAGAATAGCCAGGTTTGCAGCATGGGGTGCTGGGGTTTTAAATTCCCTGTTACTTTCTCCAAGGCTGACTTGAATCTTCTTCCAGTTTGCAGAGTATCTGTCCTAGGTGGTGTATGTTTGTCCTTCGTTGCCGCCTGCCAGGGCTCTGTGCTGTTATGTACCAAATGCATGTTGTGAAGTCCAGCATTTGCCAAGGTGGCTCCTGCAGTTCACTGAGTTTTCATCTCATTTTAGGCAAGAAGGTTCAGGTGCGTAAACCGGCACCAGGAGCTTCGGATGCTGTTCCCTCAAGGAAGCGCCCAACACCAATCAACCTTGCCAGTGCAATAAAGAGAGTCAATAGTGCGATTTCCCAGAGACCCTTCAGAGATAGGGTTGTGCACTTACTGGCACTAAAGCCCTATAAGAAACCTGAACTTATTCTCAGATTGCAGAAGGATGGACTTTCCCAGCAGGACAAGGATTTGCTGGACAGCTTCCTGCAGCAGGTTTGTCTCCTACCTAGATAGTTGCCTGACTTGCAAAGACAGATATGGTGTCATTTATGTGGACAGACTTTTACTATTAGCACATACTTAGTCTATCCAGCTGATAAGCTGTAGCTTAATTTTCTTTAATGGGTATGCCCAGTAGGAGCTGACTGACTAGATAAGGCATAAGTCACTGTTATTTGCTAGGCACACAGCAGAAGTCCCTCAGCATTTTCAATTTTAAGTGTTTGTAACTGATCTGTACTAATTCAGTCCACCAGATAAGGCCAGATTTACAAGTAGTTCCTGTTGCTTGCACACTTCAAACTGCACTGGAGTGACTAAGACACTCAGTCCCAAACTGTGCCACTTTGCTTTTATGGCTTTGTGGTAAACACTGAAGAGCCTTTGAGTTTGAATAGATGTAACCAGTAAACTGTCTCCATTTTATTTCTTGTAGTACATGCATAAAGATATACCATATATAATAAGCACATGCACTATTTTCCATAAAAAGTGGGGAAAACTATCTTTCCTCCACACTTGGGGTCCCTGGGCTGCTCTCGAGTCATGCTGTCATCATAAAGGAATTGTATTTAAGCATTGAGCCGTGAAGATCGGGCAGCTTCTTGCCAAGTGTGTTCCTGTGTGATGGACATCAAAGCTGTCTTCCTGTTGTATCAGTTCAGTAACTCCTGGTGTTTTCACTTGGTGAATGCACCGTTTGGAGAGTTGCAGGAAATATCTTTAGGACTTGCATTGCATTTACCTGTTCAAAGCACCTCACACATTCACCACCCTTCAGCGCACCTCTTCGTGTCTTGGCATTACCAGGTTGAGGCAAAGAGGGGAGGTGGCTTGCCCAGGGACACGCCACAAATCGTTAGCTAAATTGGTTAATCACTCCGGTGTGACCAGCTCCTGCCCTGGATATTAATCCACTAAACCTTTTTTTTCAATTTTTTTTAAGAACAGTGCTAGGAAAGTCTGCATTTCTGACTGCTGCAAAGGCTCAGCATGGAAATCCTCTGTTATGAATAGTCACAAACCTCTACCACACTGCTGTCTTCTAGTTGCAGCACCATCAGCATGACTGAGAGAATGCTGTAGCTGGGTTATTTGGAAACACTACTTCTAAAACTGTCCCTGCTCGGCACCACCTGCAAATGCAGATGAGCTACCAAATACTGGCTGTGTTGAAATGCCTTGCATAAGAAGAGCCAGACTGGGTCAGACCCATGGTCCCTCTAGCCCAGTATCCTGTCTGTGACAGTGAGAGAGAGCACTCAGTGGAGTGGTCTGTCCCCTATTCACGACCTTCCCTGGCACCACCACTGTCGGTTTAGAGGTGCCAGAGGAAATGCCTCCAAATATTCTGTTCAACACCTGTTAGTAGATCTGTCATCCCTGAATGTGGCTAGTCCCTTGCTGAACCTGGCACTGCTCTCTGCCTTTGCCACCTCCTGTGGCAATGAATTCCACATGTTAACTAGGCATTGCATTGAAAAACTACTTTCTCTTGTTTTAAACCTGTCTTCTCATTTCAGTGGGTGTCCCCAAGGTCTAGTCTTCTGGGACTTTGTGAGCAACAGTTCCCTGTTCACTTGGTCTACACCCTTCATGGTGTTACAGACCTCCATCATATCTTCCTTCAGCCTCCTCTTTTCCAAACTAAAGAATCCTAGCCTTTCTAGTCTTCTCATATGGCAACTGCTCCCTGCCTTGCCCAAGTGTGCCCAGCTGCCACTTCCTTTGTGGTCCATATTTCCAGACCAGACTTCTGCTTTTTGGACTAACAGTCTCATTTTCTGAGAAGGCACCACTTTGGAGGATGAGGAGTGCCCAGGCCCCAAGAGTTGCTTTGTACCTAGGTCTGGCTGGAGTGCAAAGTTGTTCAGACAGTCCTGAGAAGCTGTTTTACCTCTGTTGTAAGCCCTTCTTTACAGCATCTGGCACGCTGAAGATGCATTAGGAAAGGCAAAAAACTTGGGGCCTAATCAAGCTGAGATTCTCTGGTTTATTTTTCACATTGGGTATGTTCACTGGGTAGCTTAAATGCACGACAGAACTGAAGTTCATCTTGGCTGGCTTCGGGTTTTGGAACAGTGACAGAACCAAAAGGAAAAACAAAGTGTTGGTCTTGTAAGCTGATAACCGCCTGCTTCTATCTCTCTCGTATCTGGAATGCTTCGCAGCATTTAGCTGCCTAGAACCCTTTTTCTTGTAAATTAACAGTGGCTTAAAGCATTAGGCCACATCCAGCTGTGATGAAGCAAATGCACATGAGATTGTGACATGGTGTTTCCTGTTAGATAGATAGTATATTTCCTGCTCCTCCTTTACTTTCTGTTTTTATGAAGGTGCCTTACTTAACGTGCATGGATGATATAGTAGCACACTTCCAAACATTGTTGTCAGGGAGTCTGGCATTGCACAAACACCACCTAAAACACAGCCGTTGCAGCACTGGGTAAGCAGTGAAGCTGCAGCCAGATGAACAGTGTGCACCGACTACACAAGAGAGCTGCTTCCAATTTCAAGTGCAGTTGACAACAGAGCAGGGCCTGAGCCTGTGAGATTTGATATTCCAGTCCCAGCGCTGCCAGCTTCCAGTGTGACCTCGGGCAAGTCACTTTGTGTTGGCACCTCCGTTTCCCATTCTGCAAACGTGTGCAATGCACGTGAAGAGGCTGTGACACTGTGCAGTTGCTTTGCAAACTGCTGCTGCTCCCTTCCAAAGGCTTGTTCCCCCAACACGGAGGAGTTACTCATTTTGTATTAACCTTCTTTCCTCCAGATGAGCTGTCAACTGCAGCTCTCAGCCCGATTTTCAGTCTAAAATGATTGAAAGACCAAGCTGGTCGGCAGCTCTAAGTTGTTCCCATCCTGGCTTGTTTCTCTTGGTCCCAGCAGGGTCTCCTGTCAGGCCTCAAATACTGCCTCTGAATGAAAGAAATCTCTGTGGAAGGATTTGACAAAATGGATAAAAAGCCTCCTAGGCCCATGTGCTGCATTTGGTGGGATGAGGGGCCACTTTGTAGAGCTTAGGAGTACAAGGCTCTGTTTCACCATCTTCCTGATTGGAGTTGAACTGGTTTCTTTCTTCTCTGATGGGAGCAAGCAGGTTGTTCTGCTGTGTTTAACTGTGCCCCATACAGACATATCGGGGTGCTCGCAGAGTACTAGGAAAGTGTTCTCTCCACTGCCTTGAAGGAATATTGCATCTTTATTTTTAACTCTGTTTCTCTGCCAGCCAGATACTGTCTGTCATGTGGCGGCACTTAACTGCTTGGACCCTCACAGCTTTGGTATCGGCTGCATCATCTTAGGCAGTTCAGTAAATTGTCTGCCTATTGCTGGGGGGAAGGTTGCTTCCCAGTGCTTCTCTGAGCATTTAGCGTCAATGATTAGACATTAAAAATGACAAATGACTGTTCCACTTGAACCCCAGTGTTGCACCTGTATGTCCATAATTTGATGTGTGCTTTGTAAGTGAATATTCCACTATTGTCCTGCCACTTTTGTAAAAAAGGGACGGCACGTTTTGGTGAAGAGTGTAGAAGCCGGTATTCAACATGGTGCTTGCTGGCGCTTGTTACTGTGCTACATCAGCTGCAGTTTTCCTTAAGTCTTTCTTGGATTTCTTGTAAACTGTGAGAACCAAATCCTAATGTGTCCTGCAAATTACTTTTCCATTTTAGGTGGCAAATCTGAGTGCCAAGGACAGCACTTTTACATTGAAAGACTGCATGTACAAAGAGGTGCAGAAGGACTGGCCTGGCTACTCTGAAGGAGATCAGCAGCTACTGAAGAGGATACTTGTTCGGTAAATTCCCCCACGCTCTCTGCTGTTTCCTGCTGCCTGCGTCCCTGAGTTGTGTGTCATGTACGTGCTGAACCAGTGCAGCTGGTACCGGTCGGTGTAGCCCCGGTGGAGTCAGCTGCACAGGCTGATGATCTAGGCCGCTGGATCTTGCACAACGTGCCAGTAGTTTCCACCCTTGTTTCCCCACATCGGCTCAGCAGCCACGTCCTCAGCATGCTGCTCAGTGGCCGGTTTTCCACTCTGCAGATAGACGTTCCTCTCCCGCTAGTGGGCAGCTCCTGGTTTTTCTCTTCCTGGACCTTGTCTATGTTCAGATGCTTCAGTGATCTTAACACTGATTTCTCAAGCGTCATTTTGACAGATTTAGTGCTGATAACAGCATCTCCTGTGTGTTGCTGTGCTACAAGTCGCACAGGTGTCAGAGTCGCCTTCAGGCTAACGGGGCTGAGGTTCAGTCTTGGTATGAACTGTATGGGTGAAGATTATAGCTAGCAAGGCAGTGCAGCCCTTCACAGAGTACCCCACACCTCGCAGAAGTAGCCTCTCTGTCTGTCTGTCTAGTTTTAGTTGCCAGGAGTCAGTCTGGATAGATGTCTCCAACCTGTAGGCATGTCCCTATCTGATAGCAGCCTTTAGAAGCCATCTTTGCTACCTCTTTTGTTTTTCCATCTGCTTTTGTGAGCCTTTGAGTTTTTGCCTAGGTAAAGCTTACAGGCTTGGAGCTGCTTGCAGGTAGGAGTTAAAAAGACACCCTTCTTCCACCTCTGGCCTGTGATCCTGCCCTGCTCTAGTGCTTGCATCCCCCCTTCTGGCTTCTCCATGTATTTAATTATTGTTTTAGTTACCCAGGTTGGCTTTGACGACTTTGGAGGCTTATTTTATTGCAAATGTGGCTAGCGTAAAATAGAACTCTTCTTGTTGGAACAGTTTCCATGATTTGAAAGCACAATTGGCTTGAAGATGAGACTTGTGTTTAACAAAGTCTAACACTAAATGTTCTTTGGCATACTTAGGAAAGCTCAAATGGGTATGTTGTAACTCATTTAAACATCCCTGATGCTGAATTGTAATTGAATGGAAAATTACAACTATCCACAGTTTGCTTTCAAAAAAGTTGATTCTTCCTAGTCAAAGCAGTGTTTACTGCCTTTTCTCAAACTGTGGCATTCAGTTATGCAGAGATCTAAAAATAAACCCTGGAAAGGATGTATTCAACTGTACAAACAAAGACCCGCACAGCCAATGCAGGTAATGAGGCTACAAAATGGAAAAAACATGTAGGGTTGAAGCCGGTAGAAAAACACTCACAAAGGGCACAGGCACCAGATGTAAGGCTTTAGAGTCTGCCGTGGTCGCCTCTGGGGCTGCTTGATCACAGTTGTTAATGTCCTTTTGCAGCAGTCCAACTCTCTGGTTTTTGTGCTCGGTCTCCACTCTGGATGGCTCAGGAATTTCTTTAAGTCGACAATGCCTTACAGTCGATTCTTTTCCAAGTGTTGACGGGGACTCTGTCGCGGCTCTTCCCCTTGGTAAACTTTGGGGAAGCCCAGGGTGGGGGTGCTGCTCTTAACTTGCTTGCACAGTGATATCAAATGTATTGAGCTGCTCAGCGAGAAGCTGACTTCCAGAGAAAGTTGCACAGTTTGCAGCAAGGAGCACGGTGTCCTGGACTTCCTTCATAGTTATACAAGGAGCTGTCACGGTCCATTCACATCTGAGATGTGGTTGTGTTTGGGTTCAAATTATTGCTTTTTAAAATTAAAGTCTCTTTAAAATGAAGCAAACGTGACTTAAGTAGTGAGCTTCCATATCTGAAGTGTTGCTTAAGTGTGGTCAGAGGTTCAAGTTAGGTTTCTCTGGAGTTTTAACAGCTCCCTCTGTAATAGTCCTCCCAATTTGTAAACATTAAGGAAAGGAGAGAGATAATTTAACTGTGCTGCGGTCGAGTTGAGCCCTCACTTCTGCATCAGACCTTGGTACCTATGAGACGAGGGCTGCAGAACCTGTACGTGAAAACCATGTTTTAAAAAGCCTCTTCAGGGTTAACTTCTCTACAATGCAGCTCGATTCAACAGTCAAGTTTATTTCCTGAGTGACTAAGACATGGGTTCTCCGGATCATACCGGGAAAGAAGGGCAAAGTTAATGTTCCCTGAAACTTACTCCAGGAGCTGAAGAGCTTCATGGAAACCAGAGAGCCTGAGACGTGTGGAGGAGGTTAATAAAAGCGCAGTGCTCAAGCTGCAGGTGTTGGGTTTGGTTTTGGTAAAGATGTTTCTGTTGCAGGAAGGGATTGTCTGGGAGGTGGAGGCTAGTACTAGCCATAAGTCTGCGTGGTGTTAAGTGGTACGCAGGAAAGCTCATAAAGGCAGTCTAATTGGATGGAGATGATACATTGCCCACCTGCTCCCACCACCTTCCAAGCAGAGACCTGCTGAGCGTCTGCTTTACTGAATAGCTTCTTTAAGGTGGACTTTGCCTTAGTGTAAAGGACAATTGATAACCTATTTGAACTGAAACTAATTCTTCAGATGATGATTTGGCCTCTAAGCACAAGCTTGAATACCCTGTAGGTGCTGAATATTTGTTACGTAACTTGTTCACAGATTGATTTCTGTTGGGTAAGGCAGAGCACTCGCTTGTGACATTACTTGTGTCTGGCCACTGGGAAAGCCAGGTAGAAATGTACAGTTAAGAGAATAGCACAAAATGTCCTCTTTCCATCGTGGAATCCAGGCTGACCTCAGATGGGAAAGCAGCAAGTGCCCCTACCCGACCATGCTTGCAGGCATCACACAGAGCTTTTTCTTCTCCTGGGAGAAAGCGGGCAAGAGATGGCACTGTTGCTATTTAGCATGTAGGTTTTATACATCTTGACCTTTTTTCCCTGTGGAGAGGCCATGTTCTCCTGGCACACCCACCCCACTTTTTTCTGACTTGGGGTGAGTGTAACAGCTTTGCCCCAGGTAGAAGGAAGACCTCCTCACAGGCGCTATTGGTGCCTGCTCAGTTGGGTACAAAGAGCTGTAGTGAGCCAAGCTGAAAGTGCCACGTCCCTGCACGCCTGCAGCCACACTTATGCTGGAGGTCCAGTGGTCAGGTACTTATTCCGGGCTCAGATTGCTTTGTACAACTTGCAGCTGCTGCTCCTGGCTGGAGGGGTGTTGGCAAGGCCTCCCTGGGGCATGCTTGCGTCTTGTGCACAGGATCTGAACCCCTCTTAACTTCTGTCTTTCAGGAAACACTGTCAGCCCCAGAACAGCAGCAGCCTTCCAGCAGATGCTTCTTCCCTTAGTCCGCCAAAAGACCACACAAACTCTACGTCGCCACCGCAGGTGGGTGGCAAACCACTGGGATCGGTACGTGCAGGCCGGGCTCTGGGCGAGAGAGAACCTTAGCACCTAGCACTGAGCTGGGCACTGGCTCTAGACCCTGGTCGAGTTGTTCAGCATCGGGCAGGGGGGGTGCATAACCTGCCTTCTGACTCTCGGCTGACTTCTGTTGGGAGTTGGTGAGACGAGAGTACTTACTCCACTCGTTACCCCTAGCTGTTTGGAGCTGAGCAGTAATGGGCAGCTCCCAAGCAGAACAAAGTGGTGTTCAGACCTCAGGCTGCTGCAGTCTGATTGCAGTGATCAAAGCAGGGTGTTGCTGGTGTGCCGAGCTGTGAAAGCTGCATATCTGGGCAGCATCTTGGAGACGAGGATATGGCCCCTTCGTGTTTACTCACGTAGCCTGTTGCCAGGTTTCCAGAGCCTGCATCTCCTGGAACCTTCCTACCCATAATCCCGGACAGCTGTTGAATGCACTTTGCGTCATGAAGTAGCTCTTGGCTACCAGTACGTCAGCCTCTCGCCTGTAGAAGCCCTGTGGCGAAAGGAGTCTGAGCTGACCTGTATTCTTGCATCAGCTGGAGGACTCTGCTCTCCATAGCTGGCCTCTTCCCTATCAGTAGGGTCTGGCATTTAGTAGCTCAAGAGGCGAGCACCTTAGCTTAGCTCTCACCTCCTTGCTTTTACCTCAGAAAGCAGGTGCATCCCATCCCTATACTAGTGGTCTGGATGGGTATAAGCTGTGTTCTGTGATAACAAACCAACCAAAAGGCTCACCTTCTAGGGCATCCCTCATCTAGCCTCTGATCTGTTCTGGCCTCCGTGCTTTGGTTAAGCAGTGAAATGCATGCCACCTCTGCACCCTGCAGGGCAGTCCAGGGAAGCTAGGTATTTATCCTCGTCCTGCTGGTGTAATACGCAAGGCCTGCTTTGCCTGGACAGCCGTGCTGAAGATTAGTAGCAGGGACTGTTAGCAGGTAAGGAAACAAACTGCTTTCTGGGAGGGGAAGCAGTGCTCCATCAAGCCCAGGAATCAACCAGGCAACCCAGAGTTCACCAGGAAGCAAGCTCTCAGTCCTCACCTGCTGCTCTTTGGATGCCTGCCTGGTGCCTAGAGAGTGATCCTTTTCACTGAGCAAGGCGGGAGGATGTTGAAGTTCTTCTACTTGTTAACGCATTCAACTCCACTCAGGATTCTTTTTTTTTTTAAGAATCTGAATACAAACCCTGGCATTCTCCAGTGGTCTGTCTTTTGCTTTGCATCTGTTAGGAAAGAAAAGGAAGTGAAATATGTAGGAGTTATTGGCCAGTAAAATCTGACTGACTAGCATCTGAGCACAGGGCTGTTGGATAATAAATGATTTATTGCAGCCTATCAATGGACAGTGGCTTGTACTACTCTCCAGGGTACTAATATGCTCTAGGCAAATATGTAGCTTAGACCCCAGAATGGTTTCAGTGTGACTAGTGAGGGATTCGTAGGCAAGCCAGAGCCCACCTTTATTTTTCTCTTGCTGCCATGTGCCGGTCCATGTGTGGTTTAGCTGTAGTGTCTCTTAAGGAAGTGGCTTTTTCCAGTGACTAGAGCAGGGATTGTGGGTGGGTTGTCTGAGGCTCAATTTCTTGGCTGCCACATTTTGCACTGAGCAGTGAAGCGTCTTGTCCTGTGCTTTAGTTTCATACTGAACTTTTTTAGAAGCCTGTGCATGTATTTGGCCCATGGCATGTAAGGGGAGGAAGGCTCTGCCAGCCTTGAGGGAAGGTTGAACCTAGCAGCTCTTCATTTGTTCTGCTTTTTACATCCATCAGGATTTGCAGGCCCCAAAGCATGCAGCGCTTGCTGAGAGCAGGGCTGCCTGTCCTCTCCTCAGCCCTCTCCCACCCAAAGGTCCTGCTACTTGTGGTAAGGAGCAGGGAGCTGGCTCCGTGTGTTACTGACAGCAGTCAGGAAGTGCTGTTGCCCCGCCAGGACTTGGCAGAGTGAACATTTCCTCTCCGCAGCCTTTCTGACTGGTGCCTGTCTGGAAAGAGGGACCTCCTGTCACCAGGCAATGTCCCCTTGGGAGTAACGGAAGAAAAAAGGATGTCCGTCTCCAGACTGGCATCGCAGTTCCAAACTCGCTTTCCTGTGGGGGATCGAATTCCATGTGCAAACACAGCAGTCCCGTCTGAGACAGCAAGGAAAGGAGTATCCAAAAGAAACCAGTCGGAACTATGCCTTGTGTTGCGCTGGGTAGTGAATAACCTGCTTCAGGCTTGTGCGGGCGGGCGCTGCAGTGCCGAGGGCTTCCCCAGATAATCTGGCTGCCTCTCCACTTGCACTCAGCTCAGCGTTTGCAGCTTTTGGCTCTGACCCAACTCTCCCTCCACTGCTGACCTGTAACCCACCAACAGCCACCAAGTAGAAGATGCAGGTGAGATCACAGCTGCCACCTCTATCAGCTGTGGCTTTATCCCCAAAGAGCAGAGCCCTTTCCCAGAGCAGCACCTCTGTCACTGTCTCCACTGGCGAGGGCAGAGCCTCTGCCCTCTCCCTGCTCTCGGGCACGAGGGGAGCTAAGATCACATAGCAGCATTCATTCTCTTACTCGAGCTGTTGGCACGTGCGGCATTTGGCCGTGATAATGCTGCCCCCATCATTAATGTCCAAGGCAAGGAGGGATTTTCTCATCCCCTTTAAACTTTATCGCCAGTTTAAAGGGGAAGCGACTGAGCTACAAGTCTTCAGCAGGTGACCAAAGGCAGCAGGAAGCTGTCCTCATTTGGGAGTGATATCCTTGGCTCCTGAGCAGGTGCTGCTACCTTTACCCGGCTCCCACCTAGGTGTATTGCAAAGGCAGCATCTGAGGTAAGTGCTTCCAGTGACTAGAAGAGGTTGCAGATCAGTGGCTTCGTTGCACAGCAGGCCTGTGCCTAAGGTCTCTGGGGCTTAGCAAAGGACTGGCCAGGGCCTGTGTTTGTGTTTCCTTTGCAGCAACGTGCGTGGTTGTTGATACGGCAGCGCCACCTCGTGGCAGCTGAGCCTTGAATGCCCAGGATGAAATGATTTCTTGTCAGACTCCAAAAAGAAAATGTTCTTCTCTGTCCTCAGAAACGCTCCCAGCCCCTGGAGTTCATCGATCTACCAGTCAGCAAGAAGTCGAGGATATCGCACCTGGCCCACAGAACTCAGCCCACTTTCAATGGGAAACTCAACTCCTCCAATGGGAAAGAGGCGCCTGCTCCAGCCGTGCCATCAGCTGCAGCTGATTCCACTGGCTCCAGCTCCCACTTGCCGGTTTTGGAGCTGCCGCGGCCTCATGACCCCCTTTCGGATGTCAGCAATGACCTGAGTCACAACGGCAGAGACTGTGAGAACCCCGAGGCAGCTGACAGACTGGCGAATCCTTTGTCAACAGACTGTGCCCAAACCAGCAAACTCCCCTCTAGCTCCTTGCACGTGAAAAGCAAGAAAAAATCCAAAAAGCACAAAGAGAAAGAGAGAAAAGAGAAGAAAAGCGATGAGAAGTGCAAAGAGGAGAAGCAGGACTGTGAAGCAATCAAGAATGCTGGCTTAATCGGTGCCCCCCAGGATGTCCCAGGTAAGTCACTGCTGAAAGGTGAGGGGGGCAGGAGACGTGCTTATGCAGACTGTAGCTGCATGTTTGTCCTCTGAATACTTTGCATGCCTCTAGCTGCACCCACTACCACCATCTCTCCCTCTTGATCAGGAAACAGCCTTGCTCTGAGCAAAACCATTCCAGTTTTTCCTGTTCATAGCCTTTTATCTTGTGCTGCTTTGGAATCCACATCACATGGTGTCATGGTTCTCCTCAGTCAATGAAAAAGCCTGATTAACACCTGGCTGGGTGGCTGGTGGCGGCAGAGGTCTTTTGGACATAGTGCTTTTCCGACTACATGGGTGCCAGGCTGTGTTCCAGCAGGCTTGTGTTGATATTATCATGGCCACCTTAGTGACTCTTTTCATTCCCATAATGAAAGCTAGTCGTAGAGATTCTTACAAGTGGGCATACTGGAAGCAGCTGACCAATGTGTTGCGACACATGGTTTCATAGTTTCATAGTTGGTCGGGTTGGACGGGACCTGAGCAGCTCAAGTCCGACCCCCTGTCCTAGCAGGAAAGAGTGCTGGGGTCAAATGACCCCGGCAAGGTGTTCATCCAGCCTCCTCTTAAACACCCCAGGGTATTAGCCAGCACCACTTCTCTTGCAAGTTGCTTCTGGATCCTAGCCGCCCTGGGTGGTGTCGGGACAATGCACTTGAGTTCTCATATATAGAATGAAGTATTAAAGGGAAGAGCACCTTGTGAAGAGGGAGCTTGAGAGCAGCAGGCGGTTAACACCAGTGAAAAGCACTGCTGGGTCTCCTGTTCTCCTGCACCTGCCAGAGTGGTTCTAGGATGCCCTTGAACTCAGACGCTCTGATCAGATCTACTTTGGATAGTCTGAAAGGTGCAAATCTACCCTCCCTTCGACTTTTTTTTTCTTTTCCTCCTTGACCATGAAATAAACCTGTAGAATATGCACGCTGTTCTCCTGACACACTTTGCTCAATAGCAAAATATTCCAAGTCCTTTTCTCAGTTTCTGAGCTGTTGACACTGACAAAAATCCCAAGCCAGAGCGTGAAGTAGGAGGGTGGTAGCAGCGTAGTGGTTCACATGAGTCCCTCGGTGTCCTTGTCACAGCCCTGCTACACGCATGGCGTTGATGAAACATGTAGGGTGGCTCGGTTCGGCATGCAGTCGCCTGGGGATTACAAGGAACTGGAACAAAACAAAGTCAAGGATGCTTCGCTTGAGCGTTTGCCGCTGAGATGTGGAGAGGCGGCGCTCGCCTTGGGTCCCCTGACGGCAGGCAGCAGGTGGCGCTCCCGGACAGGAGAAACCTCCGGGATAGCTGTTGTTCGCTGCTGGCTTTCCTCTGTCCCTGGTGCTTTGCCTCCACCTTGGCCCCCATCAAACACCTTATCTCTACTCTGGATCAGGGAAGAAGGACTTTGGGGCAAACTGCTTCCAGTCTCCAGCAGCAGGGTCCAGGCTCGTACCCCCTTCCCCAGGCCTGCTGCTGATTTCCTTTCTTTCCAGTCTCTGGCAGCCGTGGGGTCAAAGCAGGGCCAGGCTTAGCCTTGGAAAGAGCTTCTGGGCTTCCATGCTCCCTTGCATTCCCTGGAGGGCTTGCTCCAGAGTAGCACTTGCTGGTGCCGTGCGGGTTGGTTTGGGGCTTACGCTGCCACCCTTGCGTGCTTTCAGTGTTACGGGACCACGGGCAGTTGCATTGCTCGCTTGGCTGAGCCACTGGAGGAAGAGGTTGAGCGGAGGAGTAAGAAACCCCCCTGTTTTGGGCCTTTGGAGCCACTTACCTGCCACCATTGCTTCATGGGCTGAGGTTGACTTTCCAGCTGGGTCTGGCTGAGCATTGCACCAGGGCGTTCCTCAGGACTGGGGTCGTGTGACAGCTCCTCGGGGTTCCACAAAGAGATGGGGAGCACGGCAGAGCGGCCAGAGGGTAGCGTGCTGCCATTGCTGGGCCGGGTTGTCTGGCTCTGCAGCAGCTCATGTGACGGGGGCTGGGTTCTGTGGCTTTAGGAAACCACTGTTACACAGTTCAGAAAGGACCAGTCCCCTTCCAAACTGCTTGTGTCCTCCCCTGAAACAGTCATTCCAAGCTAGGCTTAGATTGAAGCTGTGCTGTCTGCTTTGGGTGTACTCACGGTACCCTTTCCTGCTGCCGCGCACTATTCTGTTGCCCTACAAAGCCCCCAAGGATCCTGTCCTCTCCGCTCCTCCCTGTCTGCAGGCTGCTGGTATTCCAGCTCCGTGGCATGGAGGGTGCTCAGGTGTGCCCTCTCTGGAGCTGACCTAGGCTACAGACCTGCATGAGTGATGGGAATAGTTTGCCACGTGGAATCAGAAACCCCTCGAGGCACTGTCACATGTATCCCTTCACCCCATCTCCAAGGGGGCCGTGGGATGAGCGACAGAACTAGATTGGAGGGGACGTGGACATCCTGCTCCATTATCTAATCTGCCCATCTGGAGGCTGTGAATCATGTTTGGTAGCTCACCGGTGTGGGGATTAGCATGTTATCCCTGCTTACAGGCACGCAGCGATATTTATAAACCAATTAAATTCAGAAATGTCTTTGCAGCTTGGTGCATTGGCCACTGTCGATGTAGTGGTCTGTATGGGGCTGTTGGCAGTCCTGAGGTTTTGGCCCCCTCACGGTACTGACGCTGCCTTCAGTCAGTGTGTGCATCAAGGAATATGCATTTGGTTAAATGGGTGTATGAAGCTGGATTGATAAATGACCCTGTCGGATGTGGGACCGATGTGACTGGGTTTTTATTTTTCAGGTTTAAATGGAACATGCAATAACTCTACTGTACCAACGTTAACTTCAGAAATGCCTGATTATTTATTGTAAGTATATCGGTGGGTCCATCATGCTGAGACTTGCCAATTACCACTCGGTTAGGCTTGCTGATTATATTAAAGTCTGGAAAGCAAATTAGTTACAGAGGAAAAAGCCAAAACAATGGGTCCAGAGTCACAAACGTGTGCCTTAAAGCTAGATATAGAGCAGCTCTTCTCACGACTCCCTGATGCTGGAAGTCCAGGACTGCCGTCTGGGCAGCGAGCAATGAGACCTGCCCTTAAAATAACATCTTGGTGTCAAAAGCACTTGCTGAGCCTTGCCTGTGCCAGAAGGGTCTTCAAGGATTAAACGCATCCCATGGTATAGACGGCAGCAGTGAGAGGGACCAGCATGCTCAGTGCGTGGCAGTGCAGTTGCTTACCAGCAGTCCTGAAGGTGTTGGAGATCCTGTGTGCTGGGTTTCCTGGGGAAGTGAGAACCTGCTTTCCCGCGTTTTGTTGGGAAGTGCATCGATCTGTAACTTCTGAGTCTTTAGATGTTGTAGGACATTGACTGACAGATACTGAAATCATTGCAGCAAGAGTCTGCTCACCTCAGGGTTCAGAGTGCGTCTCACTGGCCCCCTTTCAGTCACGGTACTGAGTATGAATCTCTTTGTGGAACTCATGCCAGGTCGAGTGAGAGCAGTCCGTTTGTACCTGCTTTTCCTGTGTGCCCTCTGACTTGTGGGAGGGGAGTGGTTAACAATCTGAGGGCATCTGTACATCCTCCAGGGTCGAGGGGGCACTTTAATTAAAGCAGCTCTGAGCTGCTCTAATTAAAGCTCCCGCAGTGTCATGTGTATTCAGTGGCCTGCACTTCAAAATGGTGGCAGGGCCGCTTTAACAAAAGATCATTCGAGCTTTAGTTAAAGCACCCCGCTGCCACTTTGAAACGGGGATGCAGAATACATGTGACACGGAGGCTTCCGGAGCTTGCGAATTAGCACGCTCCAGCAGAATCGAGTCTGCTCCGACACATGCTAATTAGCACGCATTGGAGCAGAGGTCCGTCACGTGTGTAAGTGCCCTAAGATCTCGTCTTGCTGCGAGTGGAAGAAGGAAGAGATGAGAGAGGGGAAGCCAAGTCAGCTGCCACTTCTAACAAGTGAGCTTTGCCTTGGAAGGCAAACGCCCAAGAGACCCTTGGTTCAGCTTTCTGGCACCATAGTAACCTGGGACGAGGTCTTCATATCGACTAACTGATCTCTGTTCCCTTTAGAAAATACGCAGCCATTTCCTGTTTGGAGCAGCGTCAGAGCTACAAGAACGACTTCAACGCAGAGTACAATGAGTACAGAGACTTGCACGCCCGGATAGAAAGGATAACCCGCCGATTCACACAGCTGGACTCGCAGCTAAAGCAGCTTTCGCAGGGCTCGGAAGAATACAAGGTAGAGACACAAATCGCTGCGTCAGCACTTGGGGATGCAGTTGCTCTTCCCATTTTGGTAGCGGCTTTGTGGGGTGCCAGAAGGTGGGCACTCGTTTGTGTGGGATGTGCTGTGGGCAGCCCCAGACTGATGGATGCGCCGTGTGCGTGCAGCTGACAGCTTCGCAGGCGGCTTGTCCAAGAGCCCAGTACCTTCAATTTTGAGTCGGAGCACACATTGCGGTACTTGTTGACAGGGAGCAGCCTCAGTTAGACAACCAGCATCCCCAGCCAAAACCTGCTGGCAGCTATTAGTACATCACCCGAGCCAGAAAAATGATATTCACACATATGGGAGGGTATCGGAGCTGGAAAGGGGCTTAGCATGGGGTCATTTGTTTCTCCTGAAGCTTTCATCTTAATAGCCCAGCATTATTCAACCTGTCAGACTGATTTCAAAAAGCTTTAACTATTCATTACCTTGAGAAAATAAGTTTTGCTGAGACTAAAAAGCTATTCTTTACAGGGTCCCCACTGTACTAGGCAGCATTTCCTTCCTGCTCAGATGTCCTTCCTTCCCTTTGAAATGCCCTCGCTTTTCTCTGTTGGATTATTTTGATGGTCCAAGGAAAACGAGACTTTTAAGTGGAGGAAACAGCAATTTTGCTGTAGATTAAACTCCCTGTGGAGCAGAGACAGGGGCTCTCCTCGCCCCAGAGAAATGACTGGCACGTGAGCTTGATCCTTCAGCCTGCAAGCCAAGTGACACAGCAAGGCTCTCTCCCACAGCCATGACTGCACCCGTGGAGCGTACAAGGCTGAGGCTCATGCTCTACATCGCTGACGGGTGGTCGTGCCGTATTCTGTGCGTGTCCCACTCCATCCCCTCTCAAGCTGGCTGCTTTTTTCACCTTTGGCTTTTGCCACCCGGTTATTTTTGCATATATGCAAGTGCACATTTTTAGCTATTAAGTTAGCTTTTCTCTACGCTTCTGGGGGAAGTTTAACTGTCTGCTCATTGACGAGCACTGTGCTCTGGAAAAGGGGATCGTTCTTGCTGTTCTCAGCTCTGGGTGTCTGGGATGTGCTGTGCACTACAGTGACTCCAGTGTTACTGTTTTTGTGGCAGCAAAAGGTAATGGTATCCTTTCCTTTTCAGACTATCCACGATCAAATTTTACAGGAATACCGGAAAATTAAAAAGGTGAGTATGAATCTCTCAGCCATGGGCGGGGGCTGGGGGCTGTAAGAAATGGACCTCACTTGACAAGCAAGCAAGTCGCGAGTAATTCTCATACATCAGGTTACCAGTGCTAAGCTTTACCGTGGGGTGCATCTGGCTGGGGTTTTGGAAGCCCACGCTCCCTCTGCTGTTGCAGTGGTGCTCAGTGGCTCAGTAGTGGATCCATCTCTGAGCCACGTTAGTCAGCATTTTGACGTGCCTGATTGCTGGTCAAAGCATGCCTGGGTTAAAGTGCCGTCAGCATCAGAAGTAGCAAAGGACAATATGAAGATTGGAGGTGTGACCTGAGGGCAGGCAGATCCCGCTGGTCTGCGTACCTGTGACTGGAGGTTCTTGGTGGATTTGGATATAATCTGTGCTCAAAATGACTAGTAACAGCTGCTGTGGGCATACAGATCCCCTGCTGAGGACACTGGCATATGCGTTTTGTGCCCGTAATGCCTTGCAGACATGCCAGCAGTCCTGGTCACTGTCTAGGGAGGTGAGGTAGAGGCAGGCAGAGCAGGCTGGCCTGGGTGTGCTGCCAGTGAATCTGTGCCATGCTGCACACTAGGGCTCAGGAACATTTTAAGGGAGGAAGAAGAGGAGTAGGAATCGAGAACCAGGAGTGGGCAGCCAGACCACGGGGCATGTTGGATGCAGGGCTGGCGACTGCTCCAGTAAGAGGAGTCATCCAGCACTCGCGTGGCAGCCCTGTGAGCGATGCTTACATCCTGGGGTCCTCTGATCCTTTCCCCATCTGCCAAGGAGGGGAGGGTGGGACTGGAGAGTTAACATCTGTCATTGCACTTCCCCTGTCCCCTGCAGACGAACCCGAATTACAGTCAGGAGAAGAACCGCTGCGAATACCTCCACAACAAACTGGCTCACATAAAAAAATTGATAGCAGAGTATGACCAACAGCAGTTTTAGTCCTGGCTCTAGGATCTGGACAGGGAAGGGTAAAAACATTGACCTGGACATTACTGCCCCTTCCACAACAAGCCGGGATTCCTTTTGGAGAGGAGCACTACGGCCTCATAGCTGGAAGAACTTGGGGATGATTTGTGATGGCGAATTGGCCCGAGCCAGGGAGCAGTGCCCGGCCGGCGTGGTCCTCTCAAGCATCCCCTCTCCAAACATTGGAATGTACAAAAGGAAAATCTGCTGATTTTTTTTGAAGCCAGCATTTGACACTTAAGGGAAAACTCACCCCAGGCAAACGCAACTCCCAAAGGTAAAGAGCTGGTGGTTTTCTCGGATTCAGGTTTGGAGCGGCGTGGAGCTGTCCCAGCCCGGCACTGCCTGTTCTGTTCTGTTCTGCAAATGGCGAGGAACTGGAATGCTGCTAGGTTACCACCTCCTCCTCCGGCACCCGCAACTGTTCCTGTGCAAGCGGCTCGAGCTCCGCACACGAGCAGCGCGAGGCCTGGGGGATTGAGATGGATCGTCCTGTCCAATCTGCGCCCGCCGGGGCGGGTGTCGGCCGGAGGAGACTGCGCTGCCCACGGAGTCTAGCGCTGATGCCAGATGCCTCGTACCTGGAACCTTTCCTGCAGCGCACGCTTGGAACGGGTGGCACAGACTGGGCCGACTGCTGCGGTGTGTGAGGCCGGAAGCCGGAGACCTGCCCGTCTGACTTTTTTCTAGTTTTATACCAAGACAGCCAATTTTATTAATTGCTAATGAGACTATGGTCTATTTTTGTATAAAAAAAGAGCATCTTTTCTAAACCTGTGCCTCCCTTTTCCTTTTAGGCCAAGTGTTTCCAAACCTGTCCTGTCTCTCGCTGCAGTATTACTAACGCTGGTTGGTAGCTACCCAGATAAGTTATTTTGTTACTGCAGTGACCTGCCGGAGGGGCTCGGATGGGTGCTGTTCTGTTCTGTTTTGTTCCGTTTTGCACATTTCCAAAGAAGCTGCAGCAGTGAGTCGGGTGCCGGAGCAGGTGCCGGAGCCTGCCGTGGCAGCCAGCTCCCATGTCCACGGCAGTCCCTGGCGCTCGTGCTCCGTCCCCCCTGCTTTGTGTTGCAGTCTTTTCTCTCTGGTGGCATGAGGAACTAGCCCACAAGCACAGAGGTGCCATCTGTACCACGGTCTGTGCCACTCTGCTCCTGCCAGCCCTACAGTGTTTCGTTCCTTCCCTCTTCCACGTCGCTCGGAGCCGAGGGTCCTGCCCACTGCCTCGAGCGCTGGCAGGGAGGAGGAAGGAAGCCAGCCTTGGGTGGTCAGAGACTCCCTTTGCTCCACTGTCCCTGGGGCCACAAGTCCATCAGATGCGACGGTTCCGCAGAGACGGGGCTTTTGCGGTGAGGGCTGTTGGCTTGTTGCCTGGGGCAGCCGCTGCTGGAGTTGTACATAGTTTTTAAAGTGTTTGGTGTTCTCTTCCCTGCCTTGTCCAGACACGAGCAGGATCCCAGCGCATCTCCACCCCGCACTCCCTCCCCCGGGAACTTGGCGTTCCATTGTCAGAGATGGACGAGTGCCGAAGAGAGCGTGTCCCGTGGCTCGAGCCGTGTTGAGCACGCTAGCCCCAGCACAGTGGTTCTCCAGCCATGCTCTGTGGACAGCCAGCTGGTCACTGAGCCCCTCCGGCCGGCATCGCAAAGGCCTGACAGTGAGGGGATCAGTGAGGAGCTGGGAGAGAGAAGGGCCCACAGGGCTCCCTGCTCCCCGCTGCAGACTGGTCCCCACCATTTATTCCTCCTTCAGATCACGCCGTAGGATAAAGTCCTAGTAAGCATCTGAAGGCTCGAGGAACACTTGGCTCGCACCATTCCCCTGCCCCGAGAGCTTGTTGGAGCCGCGTAGGGCAGGGGAAGGCAGGTCCGGGCATAGGGGCCAGCTGTCTGTCCGCAGCATTACGCATCTCTGGGCGCTTCCCTGTGGCGAGGAGAGTCGATTCCAACCGACAGCTTCGGTCCCAGCAGGGTGGGTCTGCATATCCCCCCCTTCCACATCAAATCTGGCAGGAGTGGGAGGCGTTTGGGTTCTGCTGCTCCCCGCTAGCACCAGTGTCAGGGGAAGGCCCCCGCATCCCTGTCTGCGCTTGGATCCTGCTCCTGTCGGGCCCCAAAGCCCTGCCGCCCCACGTCCGCGTGGACGGCACTGGAGTCCAGACGTGTCGCTGCCTCCCTGCTCCAGGGCTCCCTCCCCCTTGTTTGCAGATGTAGGGTCTGTGCCTGGAAAGCTCCTGTGGTCCCTTGGGCATGCCACGAGAGCTTCCCCGCCAGCTCGGTCAGCGCCAGCCTTCCCTGCAGTGGCAGGAAGCCGCACCTTCCTGGTGACAGCACGAGATCTGTGCCACGAGGCAGCATCTCCTGAGGTCCCCAGAGCCTGGCTCGTGGTGTTGGCACGTGTCGGTCAGCAGAGACGGTGTCTGTACAAACGAGCCCAGGTCCGTTTGCTCTCGTGAGCAGAAGGAACCGCAGACCTCGAGTGGCCGAAGAGGCAGCCGTTCGGCCCCCGAGCTGAACAGATTCTTCCGTGGAAACACTTCTCGTTCTGCTCCTTCGTGTTTGGAAAGGGGGTTTTGCAATTTTTTGGGGGGGGTTGTTTTTTTGGAAGGAAGGAAATGGAGATGGATCTCAATCTTTATACACCTGCTATAAGATATTTTTGCAAACAGAGTTGTATACGGAGATGTATTGTGTACATTTACATGTATATTCTGGAACTTCTAAAAATTGGAATATAAAACTGAAAATATTTAATGAATATCCAAACTGTGAGACCCAATTAGCATTCAACTATTTTCTGCTTCACTTTTTTTGGACTGTGTTAAAGAAACGTAGTCAAATCTGCCTTTTTTTTTCTTTTCTTTTTTTTCTTTTTTTTTACCTTTTAGCTATTATGAAGCTAGGCAAATTTTGTGCTTTTTGGGTTAATAGAAACCAGTTGTAGGTGACCTAAGTCTGATCTAACTTATTGATCCCGTGTTTTCCTTTGTAATATTGTACTGTGGATACAACTATATTGAGCCATGGAGTTGGAGTTTACAAAGAGCTTTTCACTTTGCCAAAATGTTACGATTTCAAGGCAGCAGCAGAGTCTTCAGCTTGCCTCGTCTTTTCTTAAAAGAGCTAGTGTCCTTTTGTACACTAAAAAGCTGAATGCTGATTTTGCAACATATAATAAATTCACTGTATTGGAAAGCAACCCCTCTACGGCTGTCTTTCTCTCCGGTGCGAGGGGAGGGGGATGTGGGTGGCAGAAAGATGAGGTTTGAGATGTGCCCGAGCTCAGGGGCAGAGCGGTGCCCAGCTGCAGCACAGCTACACCCCAGAGCTGGCTGCCCCCCAGGAGGGACAGCTCGGGGTCACCGGACGCCACGCGGCTCTGCATCTGCTGTGGCCGGTCCTCGGGATCGAGGGGGCTTTGGTCCTCGGGAGCGGCCTGGAGGCTGCAGCTGGACTCGGGCCCTCGTGACACAAGGGACTTCTCTGCACGCTGAGCCGAGGACTGGAGCTCCCCCCAGCCTGGTCCAGTCTCTAGCTGAGAGCAGCGGGAGCGAGGTGCTTGCTGAAGGTGAACGATGCTAATCTGCTGTCCCGGCTGGCGGATTAACAGCATTACTCCCTGTCAGCACTGCCCTACTTGCTGGGGTGGCTGCGGGCGGGGGCGGGGAGGGACACAGCCCTGCAGCCTTGGGCCTTGCTTGGAGCAGCAGCAGGTTTTGCAGGTCCTACAGCTGCGGGACGGGGGCAAGAGAGACTGGGCCACAGCTGGTGATTTGGCCTGTGGAGCAACGTCCCTCCTAGTTCTGCTGCTTCCCTCTGCCCTGAGACGTGTTCGGCTCCTGGCATGGAGGGAAGGGGACAGGGTGCCGTGGAAAGATGCCTTTCACCGGGAGCATGGGGGCACTAGAGACCCTGGCACTTCCAGGCCTCGGGGACCGCTCGGTGCCCACCCTGCTGCCCATGGCACCGGCTGCAGGAGGCAAAGGTGGCCAGCCAGCCGAGCGGGCAAGTGGAAATTTCCCGCAGGCTCCTTGCTGCTCCGGCCCAGCCGCCCCCCCGGCTGCAGCCTCGAAACCTGACTCTGTCACCAGCTGAAAATTTAATGTGCCAGTGATCGCTGCCGGCCAGGGGGGCCGTGCTTAAAGGGACTGCTGCCGGTCGCTGTGGGCCCGCGCGGGGCCTGTGCTGGTTCCCCTGCGCCGGCTGTGCCCTTGGAGCCGTCAGCCGCTCTACCCTGGGGTTGGCCTGTGCGCAACCTCTGGCAGGAGCGGGAGACCACCACAATCCCAAAATCGCCTGCCCCAGGCCTTGCTGGCCCTGGAGCGGAGGGAGCCGGCGCAGAAGCTGCGGCACGGAGGGGTGGGTGTAACTGATGCAGATGGTACAGGGGAAGGTGCGTGCTGCTGCTCGAGTGCCCCTGCAGCACCGCTGGGGCAGGCCGCTTGCCCTCCGTGGCTGTGCGGAGGTCAGTCCTCCACCTTGCCCTGCCATGTGCCCACACGTGTCCCTTGTTCTTTCTGGGAGAGAAACCGGGGCTGCGGGTCCCTGTTCCCTGCGTGCGGCTGTGGCACGACCCATGCTGCTTCCACTCTGGAGCTCTTGGCCCTCCACTCCCTGACTTCTGCTGGCTCCCTGCACCCCCTTGCCCTCCACCTCCCGCACCCCTGCGCACCAGGCTGGAGCAGTCGGCTTGCAGGGAGCGAAGGGTCCCTGGCGGCGCTGGCTGCTGGGAAGGGAGCATGGGGGGCCCTGCCCCTGCCCTGCGCCTGGCATTCCCACGCGCTCGCCCTGCTGCCTCCAGCGCTGTCAGCTTGTGTTGCAGCCGGGGCACGGAGTGACCCAGTTAACGGGCGCTTGGAGCATTGGCCGCGCTGCGTGGGAGAGCCCTGCCAGTGGAAATTTACCAGCCGCTCCTCGCTGCCAACAGCTCTGGCCCGGCACCATCCTCCTGCTTGGAGGATTGGAAGCCAGCCACGGCGGCCCCTTGGCCCTGGGGCCGTGCCCGGGCAGCAGGCTGGCCCTGTGGGGAGGGGGCCAGGGCAGAGCCAGGCCCCAACCACCTCCGTGACCTCCGTCCGGCTCATTGCAGCACAGGGCAGGGGATCCCTGATGTGGTGCATGGAGGGGAGCGCAGCGGCAACCACCTGTGCTCCAGCATGGGGCTCACAGAGCAATCTCCCGGTAGCCCTGGTTGCGGGGGGCCAGGGGGGCCAGGGCCGCCCAGGCCAGGGGAGCTTGTCTGGGTTATTGCTGCTTGTGTGGGCGCCTGTTGCCCAGAGGAGGGGGGACAGCGCCCATGCCTTGCCCAGCCCAGCGTTAGGCTGCTGCACGCAGGGGTCTGCTCCGGTGTCCCAGGTCCGGCAGTGCCGTGCGCGGGAGGGGGCCCTGCTGCGACATGGTCCTCGCTACCAGGCCCCAGGTCGGGCCTGCCCCTTGCTCCTGCCCTGGCCACGGCCCAGTTGCCTGCGGATGGTCTGGATCCAGGCAGGCGAGGCCGGTTCCCCGTGCTCCATCCAGCCGTGGCTGCGGGAAAACTGGTCCCACGACAGGCGCCTCGGCCACGGGCCGCCGGGACGGTGCTGGAGCGTGGCCAGCGTAGGCTGCAGTGCCACGGCCCCGGGAGCCGGCCCGGCGATTCTGCAGGGGCAGGAGCTGGAGCAGGAGCAGGAGCGAGGGGCCCCGCGGGCGTGGGCCGGGGGGCGAGGAGGGAAGCAGTGGGAAAGGACCGGTGGGCCCCCAGCGCAGCGCAGCGCAGCGCAGCGCAGTCCCGGGACTCCCCGCCGCGCACGGGCCTTGCGCTTGCTCTGCCCCTGCCCCTGCCCCGGCTGGGCCGGCCTGCGGGCAGCGCACGGGTCTGCGCGGGCTGCCGGCTCCCGGGCCCCCGGCTGCACCGGGCCGGGCCGGGCCGCGCTGCGCTGCGCTGCGCGGGGGAAGGGGCCCAGGAGGAAGCCGCGGAGAATGGGAGGAAGGAAGCCGCGGGGGCCCGAAGCGGGGCTCGGCTGGGCCCGGCTGCCCGCACCTGCGGCGGGGAGGGGGGGGGGGGGCGGGGCGGGGCGGGGCGGGGCGCGGGGCGGCGCATCCCGCGGCGCCGGGGAGCGCGGTGGCGGCGGCGGCGGCGGCGGAGCGCGCGGGCCGTGGACGCTGCGGTGCCGTGCCGTGCCGTGCCGTGCCGTGCCCTGCCCGCGCACCGGAGCCATGGCGGAGCCGTTCGTGGTGGAGAGCCCCGACGTGACCTACGGCGCCGACTGCATCGAGGCCAAGTACACGTACCGCAGCGCGCGCGTGTGCCGGGAGGGCGGCCTGCTGAAGGTAGCGCCGGGCACCGGGCACCGGGCAGGGCCTGCCACGTCCCGGCCTGGTGCGTGGCGGGGCGGTAGTGCCGGGCTGGGGGCAGCGGTGCCCGGCCCAGGCCCACGCGCTGCCTCCTGCCCCAGGTGAGGCCGTGCGCCACCCGCTTCACCTTCCGCACGGAGCGCAGGGTCCCGCGCCTGGGCCTGATGCTGGTGGGCTGGGGCGGCAACAACGGCACCACGGTGACGGCGGCCGTGCTGGCCAACCGCATGGGCCTCTCCTGGATGACCAAGACCGGGCGGAAGGTGAGCCGGCGCTCCCGCGTGCTCCCCGGCACCTCTGCCCCCGCGCGGGCCGAGGCCAAGGCTGGGCCCCGAAGCGTGGGGCTGCCTGGCCCCGGTGCTCCGCCCTGGGCACGGCCTGGTGAGCCGGCAGGAGCCAAGCCTGGGCCCTGCTGCGCTGGGGATGGGAGCGCAGATGGGCACGGGTCGGCTGGTCTGCACCGTGGGGGCAGCGCGCTCCGGCCAAGCCCCTGGCCATCGTCCCCTGTGGTGCTTGCCTCTGGGCAGCGGGCCCAAGCCTCTGTGCCAGCCGCCGCCAGGCAGGCGGGGCTCCGATCTGCCCTGTGCCCAGCCCCCAGCCAGCCCAGTGCCGTCTCCTCCGTTACGTCCACGTGCAGAGGGCGGGGGGCAGCCCGGGCACGGGCAGCTCGGCACAGCTGACGTGCTCTGCTCCCACCTCAGCATGCCAATTACTACGGCTCCCTGCTGCAAGCCTCCACCGTCTGCCTGGGCTCCGGCCCCGCTGGCGACGTCCACGTGCCCTTCCGGGACCTGCTGCCCATGGTGCACCCCAACGACATCGTCTTTGACGGTAGGAGCTGGGGCTGGGGGAGCAGAGGGCAGGGGGCAGGGTGCTGACAGCTCTCCCGGCTCTGCCCCGCAGGCTGGGACATCTCCTCGCTGAACCTGGCCGAGGCCATGCGCCGGGCCCAGGTCCTCGACTGGCAGCTGCAGGAGCAGCTCTGGCCCCACATGGAGGAGATGAAGCCCCGACCCTCCATCTACATCCCCGAGTTCATCGCGGCTAACCAGGAGGAGCGTGCCGACAACCTCATCCCTGGCACCAAGGCTGAGCAGGTGAGGCCGGGGGCAGGCTGGGCTCTGCGGGGCCAGATTGGAGCTGGAGGGCTGGCCCTGCTCCTTGCCTGGGTGCCCTGGGGCCATGCACCCTCACCCTGACCCGCCGCCACGGCTCCCCACAGGTGGCTCAGATCCGCCGGGACATCCAGGACTTCCGGGCGCGTAGCGGGGTGGACAAGGTCATCGTGCTGTGGACGGCCAACACCGAGCGCTTCTGTGACGTGCGGCCTGGCCTCAACGACACGGCCGACCACCTGCTGCAGGCCATTGAGGTGAGGGAGATGGGCAGGGCTTTGCCCACCCTGCCGCGGCACTGCTGCAGGACGGGGCAGGGGATGCTTTGGCCTTACCCCAGGGCAGGCTTGTCCCCCGAGCCCTGCTGCCCCGGGCCGTGCACTGAGACGCTGCACTCCTTCCCCACATCCGCAGCGCGGGCTGGAGGTGTCCCCGTCCACGCTGTTCGCGGTGGCCAGCATCCTGGAGGGCTGCGCTTACATCAACGGCTCGCCCCAGAACACCTTCGTGCCGGGCGCCGTGGAGCTGGCTGTACAGCGCGGCGTCTTCATCTGCGGCGACGACTTCAAGTCCGGGCAGACCAAGCTCAAGTCGGTGCTGGTGGATTTCCTTGTTGGCGCCGGGCTCAAGGTGATGGGGGGCGGGGGGTAGGGAGAGGGGGTCTGAGTCGTAACCCCCCCAGGTGGGTGCAGGCCCTGGCATGGGCAGGGGCGTGCCGGCAGCGTGGCAGAGGGGTGCAGGGCTGGAGTAGGGGATGCGGTCTTCCCAGGGCTGGTGTCAGGGGGCACTGCCAGGCTACCTGGGGGCTTCCCGTGGGCAGCGTGCAGAGCTGAGCTGGGCTGAGCTGATGCAGTGGGGCTGGGGCTGGGGCTGGGGCCGGGGCCGGGCAGCTCGGACCCTCCCCTTGGAATCCGGCCAGACCTGTTCAGCCGCCGGTCGGGAGCCAGAGCGGGGCCCTGCCCCGGGGCTGGGGTGGGACGGGGAGGGCCCCTGGTGCTGTGCTGGGGGTGGGGTGCAGAGCCCAGGGCTGCTCCGTGACCCCCGCCCCCCCCCCCCCACAGACCGTGTCCATCGTGAGCTACAACCACCTGGGCAACAATGACGGCAAGAACCTGTCGGCCCCGGAGCAGTTCCGCTCCAAGGAGGTCTCCAAGAGCTGCGTGGTGGACGACATGGTGCAGGCCAACCCCGTGCTGTATGGCCCCCACGAGAAGCCCGACCACTGCGTGAGCATGCGGGGAGGGGGCAGGGGGCTGTGGCCTGGGGCGGGGGGGCAAGGGGCCAGGGCCAGGCCCCCGACATGCAGCACTGGGTCACAGGTGGTGATCAAGTACGTGCCGTACGTGGGCGACAGCAAGCGGGCGCTGGACGAGTACACGTCGGAGATCATGATGGGCGGCACCAACACCATCGTCGTCCACAACACTTGCGAGGTGGGGCCAGGGCAGTGCCGGGGTCCTCTCTCCGGGCTGCGCAGCCTGGGCCGTGGGTGCAGGCGGGAGCCCAGTTACCCGGGGCTGGGTTCACCCCACTTTGCAACACCTGGGACGTGCCCCTCTTGAAGCATCCCTCGGAAAGCCTTGGCTGGGATGGTCTAGGTGGGGCTGGTCCTGCTTGGAGCAGGGGCTGGACTAGATGTGACCCCCTGAGGTCCTTTCCAGCCCGTTTTCTGTGATTTGCAGGAGCTCAGCAGTCCCAGAGCAGGTAGCAACAGAGGACCCTGCTAAGCAGGCAATGGGAGGAGACCGCAGGCGCTGGGATATGTCCATGGCAGGGGGGGGGGTCTGGTGCATGGGGTGCGTGTGGCTGCAGGTCAGGGGGGTCTGGTGTCCCAGCCTCTGGGCTCTGCTGGTCTCCATGTAGGACCAGGCAGGTGTTTCCCCATCCTGTCTGCTGCTGGTGGGGCCCCTCCCAGCTGCGTGGTCCCCGGGGGTGCTGTCTGGCTCCTGCCCCGCTGGTGTGGGCAGCCCAAGGAGCAGGGCATGGGCAGGGGGTGCCAGCACGGCCCATGCTCCCCCACCCCTGTCCCCAGGACTCGCTGCTGGCCAGCCCCATCATCCTGGACCTGGCCATCCTGACGGAGCTGTGCCAGCGCATCACCTTCTGCACCGAGAGCGACCCCGACTTCCAGGGCTTCCACAGCGTCCTCTCCATCGTGGCCTTCCTGTGCAAGGCACCTCTGGTGCCCGAGGGCACCCCCATTGTCAACGCCCTCTTCCGGCAGCGCAGCTGCATCGAGAACATCCTCAGGTACCAGCCGCGGGGCTCTGGGCACTGACCCAGCCGTGATCCCTACACGCAGGGCCCCACAGCCCTTCCCCTCCCTTGCACCCCCTGCCTCGGGCACTGGTGCCACGTCCAGACCTGCTGTGGGGGCCAGTGCCTTCCCCACAGGCTTCCCTGCTCCCCACTTGCCCCCCCTGCCCCAGGGGCTTGCTGCCCGTAGCCTTGCCCCCAGCCTGGGCTCTGCCCTGCCCTGACGTGCGGCTCTGCTCCCGCAGGGCCTGCGTGGGGCTGCCGCCCCAGAACCACATGCTGCTGGAGCACAAGATGCAGAGACCTTGGCTGAGCCAGAAGTGGGCCTGTCCGGCCGAACCCAGCTGCCCCGTCTCCAGCAAGAAGGTGGCCGCCCAGGTGAACGGCCACGTGTGTCCAGCCAGCAGTGGGCCCGGGGCCTCGCACGCCTGCCTCTGTGCGGACAGGGACAAGTAGGGCCCCTGCCCTGCCCCTCAGCCTGGGAGAGCTCCAGCCCGGGGAGGGCAGGCTGGGGGGCTAGGAGCCAGGGTGAGGGCTGCTGCACTGCGGGGGCCAGCATCCCCAGGCCTCGGCCCGCTTGGTGTGCATAGGGCAGGTTGTGTGTTGTATGTGGTTTTTAGCTTCTCGGGGCCCTGACCCAGCAGCAGCAACACTGTGAATCCTTCTCATCTTTAATAAACCTGGACTAAGTCAGTGGCATCTCTGAGGCTTGCTGGGGGCCAGGGGTGGCAAGCTGACGTGGGCCCCAGGCCCCACTGCAGCCAGAGCGGGGTGGTCCGAGGGCTCCCTCCTCCCCATCTGCTTGGCTGGGACAGCACGTGTCTGGGACACGCAGGACCCTGGGGCAGCCATAGCAGCGGGATGGGCCCTTGTGAGCTGGGGCTGCGGCTGGTCACTCATTCCCCCCTGCACCCAGGTAAGAAATGAGGCTGGGCGGGACCTCATGAGGTCACATCTAGTCCAGGCTCTGCTTAGGGTAGGATCATCCCTGACTAAACGGGCCCAGCCAAGCGTCTGTCCAGCTTAGATATTGCCAGGGATGGAGATTGCACCGCTGCTCTGGGCAGCCTGCATGCTCAACCGCCCCGGAGTCAGAAAGCTTCTCCGGCCCCACCTCCTTTGCTGCAGCTGGAGGCCCCTGCTCTTGCCCTGTTCCCTGCAGCCCATCTCCATCCTCTGCCATCGCCCCTTACGTCCCTGCAGGCTGTTGCCTTCTCCAGACTAAATAGCCCGAGTTCTTTCAGCCTTTCCCCATCAGTCTTTCTCCCTCAACCTCTTATCAGTTTGTTGCTCTGGCCTCTTTCCAAACTGACCACATCCTGTGTGAAGTGCAGGGCCCAGCCCTAGACAAACTAGCCCAGAAGAGGCCTGAGTCGAGTGGGAGAATCGCTGCCCTTGATGTGCAAGTGCCGCTGCTGTGAGTGCAGCCTGGGAGGCTGTTAGCGCTGCTTGCAACAGCAGCTCGCTGTTGGCACGCATTCAACTTCTGGTCCACAGTTACCCCAGGGCCTTCTCTGCCGTCCTGCCGCCTGGATAAGCATTCCTCAGCCTGTCTGTGCTGGGGTTACTCCTCCTCGCACAGAAGACCATGCCCTATCTGAGCTGATTGCAGACCCTGGCTCCAGTCTCCCCAGGGCGTTCTGGATCGTACCCCTGCCCTCCAGAGCTGCCACAGCTCCACCTGGCTGGGTGTCACCCACAGATCTGCTACGGGAGCCCGCAGTCCCACCCTCCAAATCATTTATGGAGATGTTGACTGAGACCAGACCCAGGACCGGCCCTGGGGGGCCCCACTGGATGCCACCATGGAGCCATGGGTGACTGGTGATCGAACCGGTTTCACCTCCCTGGGCAGGAAGTCGTGCCTTGCTGCCGGCCTGTCCTGGGCTTGCTCCATCTGTGCCGGGACGGCCAGCGCCCGGCCAGGGCAGTGGGCAGCACTCCCACCCCACGTGATGCTGCAGGGAATGGCTGCGGGGGGAGCTGGAGGCACAGGGACATTTCACTGGCCCAGCGGGGGCTGAGCAGAACCCCAGGGCCTTTAAACACCTGCCCTAAGGAGCAGAGGCCCAGAAAGCAGGCGGAGCTCTGAAAAAAAAATCAAATTCCATTTATTGATGCAGGTTTCTGCAGAGGGTCCTTGTGGTCTCGGTTGTTTTCTTTCTTTGACAAGCAACTCTCAGGCTACAGGTTCTCCCGACTGGGAAGACCGGACGCGGTCCCTACACAGAACGGCTAAGCCTAGGGCGGGCGCTGCCCCTATGCGGGAATGCAAAGGGCCCCGGGCACAACGCGGAGGGCAGCGCAGCGCGGCACGAGGGGGCCGGGAGCCAAACTGAACGGCACCGGGGAGCAGAGCAGCGCCCCGGTCAGAAACAGGCTCCCGTGCGGGGGAGGCTGGGGCGGGTGCGGGGGGCTGTACAAAGCGGCGTCGGGGTGCGCGGCAGGGGAATGCAGACATGGCAGGGGCTGAGGTCCTTTCTGTTTATAAAAGAGGACAAAAATCCTTCATAGTAAAGTTAAAAGTGGTCCCTTCTCGGAGCGGGGTCGGAGCCCCTGTGGGGGGGAGGGGGCCTCGCCCCTCCCGGCCTGGCCCGCAGTCTGTCCCTCGGGGGCAGGGGGTCACAGTGGCGGCTGAGCAAACAGACTGGGCCTGGCGGGGCTGGGGCCAGGGCTGGGACCCCGCAGCCGGCCCCTGCCCTGGAGGCCTGTGAAGACCAGGACCCCTCCACAGGGCAGGTCCAGATGAGGGGAGGGGGCTGCGGGTGCTCACGGAGGGGCAGGGGTCCCCTCTGCCCTCGCACCCAGGCTGGGGGCAGACGGTGCCCCTGGCTGTGACCCATCAGCGAGCGCACCGGTGCTGCTGAGCTAGCCCAGGGCAAACAGAGCCCCCACCGCCAGGCCCTTGCACCCTGTGGGAGGGGGCGCTGGCCGGGCAGCCCCCAGGTCAGGGGGCTCTTGCAGGGAGCAGGGCAGGGTCTGGCTGCGGAGAAGGGGGGGGAAGGCCTGCAGCTGTGGGCTTACCCCCCCACACCCCAGCCCTGCTGCCTCAGGTGCAGGCACAGCTGGCGGGGCCGGGTGGGGTGCCTGGGGGCACAGCTGGCTCCCCATCCCTCCCAGCTGCACAGCGGGGTGCAAGCCTGCCCTGCTCCCCCTGCCAGCCCACACTGCGGGCCCGGAGCGCGCGGGCAGCGGCTGGGCCCCGCGGGCCAGTGTCCCCCCGGGGCTTGGGGGCTCCGGCCGCACCCCTGCCCCGGGGTAGCACAGCTCGGGCCGGGGCGCCCCCGGCGGCCGCTGCGGGAACTGCAGCTCCCTGCGGCCCAGGGCGCGGGGCGGGGGGGACCGGCAGGAGCAGCGGGGCGGGGAGGGTCCCGGAGGAGCCCCGGTACAGCAAAACTACCCTTCAATAAATACCCCCCTCCCCCATGCTGCACGGGGCGGGCGAGCCCCGCGCTGCCCCCCCCTCCCCCCCAGCCCCGACGGGGCTCCCCGCGGCGGGCCGGGCCGGGCCGGGCCGGGCCGGGCCGGGCCGGGCCGGGCGGCTCCTGGGTCTGCGTGAAATACAGAGGGCAGGGCCGGGGGCGTCGGCCGGGCCGGGCCGGGCGTCGGAGCCGGATCACACGCTCATTGTCATGCTGGGCGAGTACTAGAGAGACGAGACACGCGGCGTTAGCGGGCGGCGCCGGGCGCTCCACGCCGCGGCCGCGGGGGCTCCTTGCAGCCGGGCCCGCTCGGCCCCGGCCCCGGCCCCGGCCCCGGCCCCGCTTCGTCCGCCCCCCCGCCCGCCCGCCCGCGGGGGCCCTTACGCTGTCGCTTTGGAAGGGGTTCAGGAAATTGCCGCCCATTTCGCCGTCGTCCCGCGGGGTGCCGGGCGGGTTGCTCATGCCCGCCAGGTTGCTCGGGGAGCTCTGGGGGGGGGAGACCGGGAGAGGGTCAGAGCCCGCCCGCCCGCCGCGCCCCCCCCCCTCCCCGCCCCGCCCCGCCCCGCCCGCACCCCCGCCCTCACCTTGGGCAGCCCGTCCATGTCGCCGGAGCCTGCAAGGACAAGGGGGCCGTGAGTGCGGCCCGGAACCGCCCCCCCCCCCCGCGACCCTCCACCCCCCCAGCTCTGCCCCGGTCCCCCCCAGCTCTGCCCCCCCCCCGCGGTCCCTCCCCCCCCCACCTCCCTCCAGGCCCGCCCCGGTGCCCCCCAGCTCTGCCCCCCCCCCCGCGGTCCCTCCCCCCCCACCTCCCTCCAGGCCCGCCCCGGTGCCCCCCAGCTCTGCCCCGGTCCCCCCAGGCCCGCCCCGTGGCGCCGGCTCCCGAGACCCCCCAGCGCGCCCGCGCCGCTCCGCACCCAGGGATCCGTTCATGTGGTGCGGCTCCATGGCGCTCATCGCCCCCATGGGGCCGTCGGGGCCGGGTCCCATCGGGAACTGCAAGGCAGAGAGGGGTGAGGGCGGCCCGGGGGGCGCGGGGCGGGGCGGGGCGGGGCGGGGTGCGGGGGGCACTCACGCTGGGCCGGGGGCCGGCGGGCCCGATGGGGTTCATCATGGTGTACATGTTCTCACTGGAGTTGGTGGAGTCTGCGGGACACAGCGCGGTGAGGATGCGGGGCCCCGCGCCCGCGCCCGCGCCCCCGCCCCGCCCGCCCCGCGCCCCCGCGCCCGTACCGCACCTCCGGGGCTGGGCAGGATGGGGGTTCCTGGGGGGCCGCCGCCTCCGGGAGGACCCTGCGGGCACAGAGAAGGGGGTGTCAGCGCCGCGGGGGACCCCGCCGCGCCCCGCCCCGCCCTGGCCCCGGCCCCGGCCCCGCACTCACCACGTAGCTCCCGGGGGACGACGAGGAGTAGGCGATCTGTGGGCACAAGAGCGTGTGAGCACCCGCGGACCCCCCCGCAGCCCGGACCCGCGCCCCCCGCCGCCGGACACTCACCGAGTTGGCGCTGGGGTTCGGCCACGGCCCCCGCCCGCCCGGGCCCCTGCAACACAGACACGTCGGGCTCGGGCTCGGGCTCGGGCTCGGGCTCAGCGCTCCGCGCGCCGCCCCCGGCCCCCGCCCGCCCCGGCCCCCGGCCCTCGGCCCCCGCCCGCCGGTCCTTACATGCTGATGGGCGGCAGCCCCGGGCCCGCCAGCGCGGTGGGCGGCCGCATCCCGGTGCCGTAGCTCTGCAAGGGAATGGGGGTGGGGGTCAGGCCCCGCCGGTCCCCCCCCCAGACACGGGGCCCGGGCGTCCGCCCCCCCGGCCCCGCTCACCTGCGGCGCCATCCCCGCCATCCCGCGCGGGGGGGTCATGCGCTGCATCGGGCCGCCCAGGGTCGGGTGCGCTGCGCCGGGAGACCAGACGGGACGGGCGGAGCTGAGCGGCGGCCCCGGCCCCGGGCCTGCCCCTCTCGCCCCGCCTGCCCCCGCCCCGCTTCCCCCCCGAGGGCCCGGCCCTGCCCGAGCCCCTCCCGGACGGGGCCCGGCGGGGGCTGCCCGGGACTCACCTTGCGAGCGGGCGCCGGGGTCCATGGCGCTGGACAGCAGCGGCTGCGAGCCCGGGACGCCCACGGGCGGCTGCGGGACACACGGGAGGTGAGGTCGGCCGCCCCCCCCCGGGCTCCCGCCCGCCCCCGGAGCCCCCCACTCACCTGGCTCGGCATGCGGAGCGCGGGCCGCGGCCCGCCGGGGTAGCGCGGGGACATGAAGGGCTGCAAGACAGAGCGGAGCCGCTGAGCCGGCCCGGCCGGGCCGCTCCCCGCGCCCCGCGCCCCGCGCCCCGGGCCCGGCCCCAGCCCCGGCCCCGGCCCCGGCCCGGCCTTACCTGGCTGTGCGGGCCCAGCATGGGGGTGCTGGGGGCGTGCGGGGGCGGCTGCGCGTGCGGCGACGGCTGCGAGCCCGGGGGCCCCTTGGAGGAGACACAAGGGGCGGCTGCCGGACGGGACGGGACCGGCGCCCCGCGAGCCCGCAGCGCCGCCCGGCCCCGCTAGGGGGCGCCGCTCGCCCGCGTGTCCGCGCCGGCCCCGCGCCCCGGGGGCAGGAGGGTGCGGGGCACCCCGGGCTCTGCTGGGTCCCATCCCCCTGCGCGCACCGCCCCGCACGTGCGGGGCACACGGGCACCCTCCACCCGCCGGCCCTGGGCACTCGGCCCCACCCTGAGCCCCTGCCCACAGCCCCGGGGGGCTCGCAGCCCTGGAGGGCTGAGGCTGGCCCAGGCCAGCGACTGCAGCGTGCCAGCCTGCAGCACCCCGGTGCAGGGCTGGCCCGCACCCTGGCTCCAGGGCTGCTGCTGCCCCCCAGCCCAGGGGAACACACGCCGGTGGCAGCGCCAAGAAGTCCTGGCTGGGGCTGATCCCAGCGGGCCTCACACGGAGTCAGCCCCAGGCCCGCCCTGCCCAGCTGCGACATCACCCCAGAGTCTGATGATGTCACACACGATGTCACGCAGGGGGCTACGCCACTGGTTCCGTGGCCAAGACGTGGTAACAAAGGGGGCTCCTGGCAGGTGCCTCGGAAGCTCGCATGCGCCAAGGGCCCAGCAGCTCTCTGCCACAGGCAGGGCCAGGCCAGTGGCCAGGGGTCGCGGGGAGCAGGGTGAGATGCATGGGGGAGGACGGTACCTGAAAGAAGCCAGGGGGCATGGGTCCTCCTGGCATCCCGTCGTTGGGGGGCATGTTCCCCATCACAGGGCTGGGAGCAGCGGCAGCACTCTGCAGACAAAGGGCAAAGCTCAGAGGTCAGCTCCAGGGGTCCCTCAGAGCCCCGTGGCTCAGCAAGGAGCATTGGGGCATCCCCCCGCCCAACAGCCCTGCGCAGGGTGGCTCCCTGGGAGAGGGAATCTGGTGGTCCACGGTGAGAAGCCGGGTGCAAGTTGCAGGCCCCTGGTGCATGTGCATGCACACGTGCCCCACACACCCTTGCCCCCTGTGCAGGGGTCCTTGGGGACAGAGGGCTCCAGAAAGCCGGGCACCCAGCCCCTCCCTGGGGGGGTTGTTCTCAAACTGCTGGGACGTGAATCAGGTCAGTGAATTACCCGCAAGCAAACGCGCCGGCGGAGGGGGCTGGAGCCGCCGGCTGGGCACGGTGCCAGGATGGGCACCGAGGTGGCACAGGCTCCTGGCCAGCACCTCCTGCCAAGCAGACCCTTGCACACATGGCTCAGCCCACCAGGCCCCTGCCTGGATACCAGCCCCCGCCCCCAGGTCCTGCTGCCCCCCTGGCTGGCCAGCTCAGGCTGGCTCTGCCTGGCACCTGCTTATTGCCCCTCCAGCCAGTCACTACCATCCCTGTGCCTGGCCCTGCACCTTGCTGGGTCACCCCTTCATGCCACCCCCACAGCCCCCGGCTGCCTGCAGTTCCAGGCCTGGCTCCAGAGTGCTCCTGGAAACAGAGGAGCCCAGTGCCCCCAGCAGACTTGCCCCTGCCCCCTTCCCTGCCTCTGCCTGGCCTGGGCAAAACTTCCTGCTGACCCCAGCCATCTGTCTGACAGCTGCAACCAGCCCCTGGCCCAGAGACCCCCCTGGGGAGCAGGAAGGGGCCACACTGGCGCACTCTGCACTCACCCTCCCCGGCTGGGGCAGGCGGCCTTGGTGCTGGAGGCTGCCCCAAGAGCAATGCGTCCCCCAAGCCCCTTGCTGCAGAGACTGGCCAGCCCCGCGCTCTGCAGCATGAGTCACTGATGCACCAAGCCTGCCTGGCGGGCTGGCAGCGGGGGAGGCAGTGCTGCCTGGCCCAGCCAGGGACGAGCTGCCTTGCTGGCAGGGGCAGGAGAGGGGAGCCAGGACCGGCTCGGGGCAGGTGGGAGGGGAAGCAGCCCCATCCTGACGCTGGAGCCTGAGGCCTGCCTGGGGCAGGTGGTGCAGGTCCAGCTGCCCTGTGCTGCGGCTGCCCCTTCTTCCCATGCAGGGCTGCACCTGCTCTACAGCTGCCCCAAGGGCTAGGGCCCCCTGCACCATGCCCCCTGCACAGACCTGCCGCGGGCAAGCAGCTGAAGAGCCCCCAAGCCCTGCCCCCCCAGCAAAAGGAGGTCTCAACCCTGCCCAGCACCTGGGCCCTGCCGGAGGCATCTGGCAGCCCAGCACTTAGAGCTCCGCGAGGGAACTGCCTGCCCAGGAGGGGCCAGCCAGGCCGGCCCCAGGAAGGTGCCTGCGGGGCAGGCAGGGGGCTGTGAGGGCAGGGGTTGCAGGAGGCGCCTGCATGGGTGCGCTGTGTGCAGGGGGGTGCAGCATGCAGCCCCACCGCCCCCCGGCCCCGTGTCCGTCCGCGGGGAGCTATTAAATGGGAAGGAATGCGCTGGCTTTCCGGCCCGGCCCCTTGCGCTGTCTCTGCCACAAATGGTTTCAATTTGACAGGGAGGGCGGGGAGGGGAGGGTGTCTCTGCACCTCGCTGGTGGTGTGGGGAAGGAGGCTGGAGGGGCCCCAAGACCCCTCTGTGGGACCCGCCAAGTAGCGGGGCAGCAGGAAGAGCCCCACTTCCACTGCGAGCCATGGCCTTGCACTGGCACCGTCCCCCCAGCGCCAGCCCCCGCTGGGACCCACAGCCCCCGCCTTGCTGTGCTGGCAGGACTTGGGGGTATTGGGAAGAGTCCCCTGGCCATGTGCAAGCAGACCCTCCCTGGGGCAGCTGGGGTGAATGGGACGGCTGTGCAGCCGGCAGCCACAGAGCAGGTGGCTTGCGGGTATTTTATTCCTCACCATGATTGCAGCCTGCCCGAGGGGACACATGGACAGACAGACAGCTGGAAAGAGCCACAGGGCCCTGCATCATGCACAGGGCAGCCCCAGCATCACAGCAGCCCCGGGGGACCGGCAAATGCAGCACAGGGCACTGGGCACTGCAGGTCTGACCAGCCCGAGGCAGACGGACAGACGGAGCAGGGGCCTGGGGCACAGCTAGACAGAGAAGCACGCAGGGACAGTCCTGCAGGGCCGGGCTTGGGCTGGACATGGCAGCATGCTGCCAGCATCAGCCCTAGCTTGTAGCAGATGCCCATCGGGCCCACGGGCACAGCAACCTCTGGGCTCAGAGAGCGGTGGAGCAGCAATTCAGGGCTAAGGGAGATGTGGATGTTGGGGGCAGCCAGGGGCATGGCCCCCGCTCTCTGGGCAGCCACAGGGTGACCGGGGGCCATGCCCAGGCTCGCCAGGCAGCACTGATCAGTAGTGCCTGCCCCATCCAGCCCCCTGGCCTGCCCTCCCCAGCCCCAGGAGAGAGCAAGGACACCATTCCCTGAAGGGTGTCATGACATCACCCCAGGAGTGACATCAAGCCGTCGTGGTGACATCACCACCGAGGCATGAGGCAGGCGCCCACCAGGGCCTGTCACACTCCGTGCCGGCCTCCCCGAGCAGCCGGTTATTTTTATCCTGCCTCCGCGAGCATCTCCCTGACGTCTGCAGCGGCAGCACAGCAGCCTCCACCGCGCGGGGCCCAGGCTGGCCCCAGCCTGGCTGTCACCCAGCGCACGACCCCCCCGGGCTGCAGGCCGTGCCCGAGTTGGTGCCCGGAGCCCCGCAGCCCCTCTGTGCCTGGCAGCCCCTCGGAGCTGGAGCCGGCCCCACCTGAGAGAGCCGAGCGGTTCATTTCAGGAGCCAGTGACTCATTTAAATGCAATATGACTAATCCCTTCCATGACAGATGTCACCAATTTAGCACGCGGGCGCCCCACGCTGCCCGGCCTCACCGGGGAACGCTCCCGGCAGTGACGGCATGGGGAGGGACAGGGCAGCCCAAGGCAACGCCAGCCCCACTGGTCCCCAGCCCTGCACCTTGCAGCCCTGGCACGCGCGGGTGCAGACAGACAGCTCAGGCCCAGCTCCCAGACCCGCGGCTGAGGCTGATGGGGGGCTGCCGCAGCCCCTTTGCTGCTGGTGCTGCCTCTGGGCGTCCTGGCACTGACCAAGGTGGCACCAAGGCCAGAGCTGGGGCCCCGGGGCCGCAGCAGGGACTCGCCCAGGCTGCACCAGGGCAGCAGAGCAGAGCCCAGGGCTTGCAGCTCCCTGCAAGACATCTGCCGTGGGCTCCAGCAGCTGAGAGCCACGGCTCTGGGGAGCCGCCAGCAGCATCTCCAGCTGCCTTGCCACACCAGGGTGCCCAGCCCTGCTCTCCAGCATTGCATCTCCCGGCCCTGAGGCCTGGCCCAAAGCATTGCTCCCCCCTGCTCAGGGACCCCCTGCGAGTGCATGCCCATGAGATGCTCTGGAATAGGGTGGGGGCTGCGAGCACCAGGCCAGGGGCAGGGGCAGGCCTTGGTCCCAGGTCAGAGCTCCCCATGCAGGTACCGCTGGCCCCGCGTGGTCACGGCCCCCCGGCCCTGCCCAGAGCCCCCCAGCACGAGGCCTGTGGGGCCCGGACGCGGCGAGCGCTAGGGCCCTGCAGGCAGCTGGGGGCCGCGGCGGCTGAGCCAGCCAGCGCAGACACGGTTATGGCCCCCTGCCTCATTTATCAGCTGCAGGATCAGAGCGGGCTGGGCCCAGCTGAACTCACTTTACAGCCATGCACAAATCATTTGCAAGACAATGGAGAGTCTGTGCAGGCAGCCAAAACCAACAGCGCCGGAGGCGAGGCAGAGGCAGGCAGCACTGAGCGGCACCCCGTGAACGGCCTCCCCGTCCCCCAGCACCATCCCACCCGCCCCTTAACCCCTCGCCGCCCGCCACCTGCGCCCGCCTTTGTCTGCCACCCCCACGCCAGCTCAGCTGCCCCACCAGGCCCTCGCTGCATCCTGTGCCCGTGGGTGTCGACAGCACAGGCCCATGCCGCAGAGGGGCCCCCACTTCGGCACCTCCTGGCAGGCCAGGTCCTGCTCCCCGCTGCCCCTACGACTGCACCCTCCATGCCGTGCTCCACCCCGGGGCCAGGCTCCCTGCCCTGTGCCAGCTGGGCTGCTGAACAGCCCCAGAATTGGGCATCAGGGAGCAGGATGGCGGGTCCCCCGCAGGGCAGCAAGCTCCAGGTTGGGCTCAGGGCCGTGACCATGCCACCCCCAGCAGCCTGGAGAGGGTAAAGCTGCAGGTGCCCGTGCAGCAGGGTCGGCACAAACGGGCTGTGGAGCAGAGGCCCCAGAGCCCAAAGACCGCACACGACACCGGTGCGTGGGGCTGGGACACCGGAGAGGCGCCGCAGCTCTGGGTGCCCTCAGCGCCGGCCCTGGGGAGCGCCCAGCAGAGCCGTGCATGGCACACCCGGTCTGGGAGCTCCCCGGCTCTGCGCAGAGCGCGGGCGCGGGGCTCCGCCGAGACCCCAAGGGCAGCCCTGGCTGGCTTTGCCGAGGGCTGGCCCCAGGCGGGAGCAGGGGCTGAGGTGCAGGTGCCGGATGCTGCCTGGCCCTGGCGGGGTGGGCACGGGCATGGGCGCAGGCTGGACCCCTCCAGCTGTCTCACAGCCCCAGGCCTGGCCATGCAAAGCGGGTGTTGCCATGGCAACAGGTTGGGGAGTTTCTGCTTCTCCCGCAGGCATCAAGGGGGGGGGGGAAGGGGCTGCAGCCAGGGCCCAGGGGCAGGGCTGGGAGGGGGAAGAAGAAGGGCCAAGGGGCTCCTGCCCCTGACGGGCACCGCGTGCCCTCCCCAGGACACGGTCCTGTGCAGGGGAGGCCTGGCCATGGGCTGGCAGCTCCCCAGGGCCGAGCCAAGGGGCTCCCAGGACGCACCAGGGACTGGGGTCTCAAGCCCGCAGCGCCCTGGCGCCCGTGCCAGCAGTGGGGCTGGGGCTCGCCGCCCGGGCCCCCACCCACGCTGGGGGCAGCCGGAGGACGGCTCGGGGGGGGCTGGCGCCGCGCCCCTGCCAGGCAGCGAGAGGCCTGGGCTGGAGCTGCCGCCCCTCGACCCCAGCCCGTTCCGCATTGCTGGGTCACAAATCACGACCGCCTCCTCGCAGGATATCCGCCGACTTCCTGCCTGCGCCCCAGGTAATTACAGGGTCACCAGCTCCAGCGCAGCCACCGCCGCGGCCGGCTCCGGCTTCCCCGGGGCCAGCGCGGGGGCTGCTCCTTCCCGCGGGGTCACGCACGTGCTCCGGATGCGGCTCCCGGCGCTCGCGGCCTGGTGGGAACGCAGCACCTGGCCAGGGCGACGTGCGGCTCACGGCTCCAGACAGGGGCCTCTCGCCCCCAGGACACCCGGCGTCCCCCTCCCTGCGCCCGCTCGGCCCAGTAGCTGCACTGGGTTGCAGGGCCCTGCCAGCGGTGCCGCGGATGCCAGGATGCGGCGCAGGGACTGAGGCAGCAGAGCTGGACCCACCCCTGCATGGGTGCTGGGCGTGCATCGGCAGGAGGATTTCCAAGGGGAGCACACGTCTCCCCGAGACCACCCTTGGCACTGAGCCCCACGCTGGCAGCACGGGGCCGCGGGGCGCAGGCGATGGAGGGGCTGACAGCCCCCCCCCAGTGTCACAAATGCAACGGTTCGTTGCTGCTGCCAGGAGCTGAACGGGCCACTCGATGCCCTGGAGCAGCGAGCAATGGCACCAGGCGCTGGGAGCCCGGGCAGGAGGGGGCGCGGGCCTGAGGACCCCTGTTGCCAGAGCCCGCCTGGCCTCAGCCCCGCTCACAGCCCCTGCTCAGCCCTGCTGGGGCCCCAAGAACATGCAGGCAGCCCTGGCAGGGTGCATACCAGATGGGGAAACTGAGGCACAGCGCCCACCGCTGCACACGCTTCCGGGGGGCTGCGAGCGCCATGCCGTGGAGCTGGGTGAACCGCCCCAAAGTCGAGCCAGCCCCAGCCCGCAGCGACCCCCCCACCCCTCCCTGCCAGCCGCCGCCTGCCAGGGGAGGGTGCCCCGATGCTGCCTGGTCCCCGAGCTCGTTCGCTTTACATATGCAAGGCAGCGCTGCCATGGCAACAGGCCTGCCGGTGCCGTCTGACCCGGGCGGCGTCGCCGCGCTGAGACTCTCATTAATTCCAGAATGGAAATCAGCTCTGCGCCACGCAGGGCCGGGGGGCGGGGGCTCCTGCCAGGGAGGGGAAGGAGGGGAGGGAGGGGGGCTTTATGCCAGCGCCTAGGTCCTGCCGCTGGCCCCCGTGCCAGCAGGGCTCTGCCCGCCGCACCGCGCTGCCTCTTCACCCTCGAGCTGCACGGGGCGCGGGGGCTCTGGGAGGCCGAGCATCGGCGCTCAGCCCCTCTGACCCCCACGAGCCCCCGCATGGCCCGCAGCCCCCGCCCCAGCACGTGCACTGGTGTGCACACGTCTAATGCCTGCCCCGTGCCCCACCGCTTCCCCTGCTGCCTGCGGGGGCCCAACAGCCCAGCCCCGCAGGCCGGGGCGTGGGGCAAGACTGGGCAGGAGGCAGGGGCGCGGGCGCACGGGTCAGGGCCCACCTGCCTCCCTGCTGCCATGCAGCCACGCCGGGAGGAGGCGGCCCCGTGCCGGGGGCAGAGTGGCACACGTCTCCGGCACGGACGCGCCCGTCCCTGCCGCGCCAGCACCAGCACCAGCAGCTGGCCGGCCGGCCGGCGCAAGACCAGCGCATGGCGCCAGACGTGGCACGCGGCCTGCTGCCTCTCCCAGCCAGCGATTAGCTCACCGATAGCCGGGCTGATAAGTGCCAGAGCCACCACGGGGCAGGGCATGGCTGGCGGGGTGCACACCGCTCCACCGCGATGCCCAGGGATGCTCTGGGTGCCAGGGCCCTGGGGCAGGCTCTGGGGCTGCTGTTGGGGCAGGGGGCAGCAGGACAGGACAGCCTCCGGCCCGGGCTCCAGCCATGCACAGGGAGCGGGGCCCCCGGCGTGGTATGGCATCGGTGCCACACACCCGTCCTGGCCTGGCAGGGCGCCCCCGCGCCAGACGCTGCCGAGAAGTGAGAACACATTTGCTGGCTGCTCGCGGCTCCCGCGCCGGCTGCCGCGGGTAATTCTCTCCAGATGTCCGAGCTGTGCAGCCCTGCCGCGGCCAAGCCCCTTGGCTCCCTGCTCCCAGCACAGCGGGGCCCCAGCCGGCCCCACAGACACCAGGGCTGTGGCCCCGCGCCAGCCCCATGCCCAGCTGGAGGCCACAAGCACAGCCCTGGCCTCCCCCACACAGCAGGACACAGAAACCCTGCCCAGGCTCCTGTCCCGGGGTCGAGGAACGGTCCGGAGGGGACAGGCCTGGTCACCGAAGGTCATGACAGCTGCTGCCCGGGCTTGCAAGATGCACAGACCCTGGCTGCCCCTCTGATGAGTCTCCGCTGTGCAGCACAGTGCCCTCACACTGCAGCCGGCGCTCCCCGCTGAGCCCCCGTGACTTTCCTCCCTGCTGCACACGGCAGCCTGAGCATCCCCCGGCACCCTCGGCCCCGCGTGGGGACCCGGTGTTGGCGCCAGCTCAGAGGAGAGCACCCCAAAAGATGACCGTGCACCCAGCCCAGCACCCTGCGCTCTCCTCCGATGCTGCCCTGCGCTGCGGGTGGGGGTCCCAGCCTCCACGGGTTTGCGTGGTATCAGGGCTGCCTGCATGTGTGTACACGTGTGCGTGGCATCCAGGCTGCTTGTGCGTGTGGGCGTAGTGTGCATGCGTGTGTGCACACTGGGACCTGGGTGGGAGCACCCCGGGCTGCAAGCTCTCGGTGCTGTCCCTGCCACCTCCCTGGCCGACCCCCCCAAGCCGGGGCTGGCGCTGGCGCTGGGAGCTGCTCCACAGCCGGTGCTGCGGGGAGCGCGGCTGCAATATTAATGCCCCTGCACCGCAGCCAGCCAAGAGCAGCCGCACCGTTAACCCTCCCTCCCCCCTCGCTCTGCACAGCCCCGGCTCCAGATGAGGCCTCTGCACAGAGGAGGGGGAAGAGGGAGCCCTGGAGCCCCCACTCCTGTTCCTGGGAAGCAGCTTTTGGGGGGAGTCAGAAGGGAGATGCTGGCAGCAGAGCTCCGTGCCTTTCCCAGCGCCGCCCCGCCCCGGGCACCGCTGGGGACCAGACACCCCCAGCAACAGACAGCTTGCTGTAACCCTCTGCAACCACCCCCCAGCCAGAGCTGCCCGGGGGGAGCGGGAGTGGGAGCAGGAGCAGAGCGAGCCCCAGCTGTGCCCCACACACAGACCCTCACTGCCCTGCTGAGGGCAGGTGGCCTCAGGCCCAAGCCGGGGGTGGGCAGCTGGACCCCGGTGTCCCATTGCCACCCAGTCAGCAGGGCCCCTCCGGCCACGCGGAGCCCAGCAGGATGGGGGGCAATGCCCGGGGGGCAGGTGGGCGCGAGCATGTGGCGCCCGCTCCCCGCCAGGCCGCCTGCCCGCTGGGGCAGGCTCCTGCAGCCTGGCACCCGGCCAGCTCCCGATCACTTTCCCGAGGCAAAGGCTGCTAACAAACCTCCCCCTTGCCAAGGCGCCTCCATGCAGCTCTTGCAGCCCTTAACCCTCCCCTGCCCGGCCCAGGAGCGCTGGCGCCTCCCAGCAGGCCCCCCACCCCCAGGTCTGGCTCAGGCTCAGCCCCACGGCCACTGGCGCAGTGCACGAGGGAGGGGGCAGCCCCGGCCCTCCAGCCCCAGAGAGCAGTGGCCTCCCCAGGGCCGGTCCTAGGGGATGAGCAGTGCTGGGCTGAAGCCCGTCAGAGCCCTACCTGGGGCAGGCAACCCAGGCAGGCCGAGGTGGACCAGGTCCATCCTGCTTGCAGGAGCGATGGAGACCCAGACCCAGTGCTGGGCTCTGCCAGGCAGCATGGTCCACGGAGCTGGCCTGGGCAGAGGGGCTGGTGCAGGGAGACCACAGAGCCCTGCCTCATCCGCCCCCATCTCCCGCACCCGGCGTGGCCCTCCTATGACAAACCAGGGCTGGGCAGAGAGCTCCCTCTCAGCATGTGCACACGCACACAGCCCCCAGCTGGGTAGCAAGCTCATGCCCTGCACAAACATGCATGCGCACACACGTGCGCACACACACGCGCACACACACACACGTGTGCTGTGCTGTGCTGTGCTGTGCTGTGCTATGCTGGATGGTGCCATGGGTGCAAAGGTGGCGGCACAAAGACCCAGCCCCGCTGCGTCCCAGGGCCCCCCACCTCCTGGGCACAGCCCCGGGCAGGTCACATGGGCAGGGGAGGAGGCCTGGTGGGGGCGCAGTCCGGGGATCCCCCCTCCCACTCCTTGGCCTGTAAATAGGTCACCGCTGTGTATGGATGGCGGAGGATTAGTTTAACCCCTGAGATGCTGGTGCCTCCTGGGCGGAGGGGGCTGCCCATGCACCTGGGAACGTGCTGAGCCAGAAGCCTGGGGCAGAGACTGGGCTGGGGGCCTGAAGCAGGCGAGGCAGCCCTGCTCCCTAGCCCTTGTCCATGCCCTGCCCTGGCGCAGGCCACGGATGCAGGCACGGCTCCGCTCTGACACGGCCGCCCTGTGCCGCAGCAGAGCCTGCCAAGGCGCTGCAGCCCGAACCCGCGGCCCCCAACCCCGGGGGCGCAGCGGGAGCGCAGGACTCACATAGTCGTGAAAGGCCTTGGCTTCGCTGGAGTGCTCACACGTCTCCCGGCGGTCAGGGGCTGCGCAGTACAGGTCCCAGAACACGCTGTGGGGAAGAGACAACCGGTCAGAGAAGGAAGCCACCCCATGCCCAGCCCTGAGCAGAGCCTCCCTGCAGCGTGCACACAGGCGCCAAGGAGGCCGTGCCCTGGCGCCCATCATGGATCACCTGGCACTGAGCCCCCAGCCCCGCCGCCAAGCCTCGGCTGAGACCCAGCGTGCTCACTCCCACGTGGGAGACCCAGCGCGAGGGCCCAGGGAACGCCGGGGTGGGATGAGGTGCTGGGGCTGGGCGCATTGCTAGATCAGGACGGACCAGCGGGACCAGGGGCTCTTGCGGGGGGACACGGGGGGCCAGGCAGCGTCTGCCCAGGCCCTGGCATGGTTCTGCATCGGCCCTGGCAGGGCAGTGGTCCCGGGAGCAGCAGCCGCCCCCAGGCCGCGCTCCCCCAGCCCCGGCGTGCACCCCGCTCGGCCGCGGCTGCACCGCACAGTGTTTTCCCTGGCAACGGTTGCCAGGAACATCAGCTGGAGCGGAGCTGACATTCCAGAAACTTGACATCAGGCTGCACTGTCCTGGGGCTGGGGGGAGGGGGGGACCTCAGCCAGCCCCACCCGGCCACGGGCACCCCCGCCCCGCACCCACCCGGCGCCTTCCCGCTGGCCCGAGCCCGGGGGCTGCGGCTGCTTCTGGGCTGGAAGGAGCCGATGGACGGATCCCCACGGAGCCGGAGCCAGCAGCCCTTTCTGCCTGTACCTGGCAGGCGGCCGGCCGCAGCATCGTGGCACAGAGCAGCAGCACAGCCACGCCAGGGGACACTGGATTGCATCTGCCCCAGCGGCCGAAGGGTTAATCTCTGCCCTGCTGCCCTCCCTGAGCAGCCCCTACTTCTCCGGCCGTGGGCACAGAGCCAGTCTGGAGGCCCAGAGGAGCTAAGTGACTGGGCCAAGGTCACACCAGGAACCAGTGGCAGAGCACAGGCTCAAACCCAGGCATCCGACATCCCTGCTAGAGCCCCTGGGTGCTCCTGCCTCCCTGCACCGGGGTCTGAGCACTGATGAGGCGCCTCGGCCCACAGGGACCTGGAGACGCAGCTGCACCGTGGCCCCAATGGGGGACACTGGCTTTGGGGCCTCATCTCCCCGGAGGCCCCTCTGCGTGCCCCATCCCGCTGCCCTGCGGCCCCAGGGCAGCTGCGGACACACTCAGCGCTTGTGGGGGCAGGCAGGAGGGGCCGAGCGGGCTCCGGGGTCCCCGTCCCCCATCCGTGGGGTGCTCTGGGCTCTCCCAGGAGGGAGGGTCATGCCGGGGAGCCTGGGAAGGGCAGGGCTATGCCGGTTCTTGGGGCCCCACGCTGGGCCCAGGGAGGCTGATGCTCTGCAACCCCCGCTGCCTGCAGCTGCAGCCACAGCGGGGCAGGGCCTGGCGATGGGCCCGGGGCAGGGCGGGAGGATTTGCACCCCAGGGGGGATCAGAACCAGAGCTGGGGCCAAGCCAGACCCGGGGGGAGAGGGTGGGAATCCCCCCTTCCCCTCTCCCTCCCTGCCCGGGGCTGCTCTGGATTATGCTTTCTGCCTTTTTGGGGCCGGACAAATTGTCTCCACATGTGCGAGCCAGCTCGCGGGGCCCGGCCGGGGGGCTGGGGCGTTTCCGGGAAGCGGGGCGGGGGGGATCTCGCCAGCGCCGGGGGGAGGGGGCGCGAAACACATTCCAGTTGCTCCCGTGCGCCGAGCTCAGCGCTGATGGGAAAAGCAGCGGCAGGTTTATGGGGTACGAGGTGATGTGTGTCAATGCAATGTGAGCTGCGGGGGGCTCGGCTCAGCTCCCCCCGCCGGCTCTTCCAGGCCCCGCTCCGGCCCCCACCGCTTTCCTGGCCCACCGCAAGGCACTTACCACCACCACGAGTGCAGGAACCCCGGGGGCTCCCCCAGCGTGATGTTCTTCTCCCATCGGATCTGCAAGAGAGACGGGCGGGGGTGGCCGTTACGTGGCGGCAGGGCCGGGGGCACCCGCAGGAGATGCTGGGGGCAGGATCAGAAGGGGCCGGGAGCCCAGAACACCCCGCCAGCCCCCCGCCAGCCATCGCCCCACCAGCCCCCCGCCCCACATGGGCCCCCTTCTCCCTGCTCCAGTCCTCTCTGCTGCCCCCAGCCCCAGCTCCCAGCTGGTCTCTGCAGTGCCACGCCAGGGCCCGTCCTCACCTCCGAGAGGAAGGTCTGTGCAGATTTCTGGGCTCCCACATGCAGCAGGTACTCATACACGTACAGCGCCAACCTGCAAGAGACAGGACAGGTCACCCCGGGCCCCAGCTGCCGCTACCGCACCCTGGCCCCCAGCCCCCAAACCGGCCGAGCCAGCCGCAACGATGCAGGGAAGAGCCAGTGCATGGTGCCAATGCAACGGGGAGCCTGTGCCCCTTCCCCAGGTCCACTTGGACACGGCCCCAGGCAGGCCTGGGTGAATCAGCAGGGCAAGTTGCTCCCAGTCTGGCATGAGTGCACTGCCCTGGGGAGAGTGGGGTGGGGCTGGCCCAGCGGCTCCCAGCCCCGTGCTGTGTGCGCTGTGCCAGCCAGGCCCCAGGCCCCGCTCCCTGTCCATTTGCGGCACCACAACCCATCAATTATTCAGAACATCCTGAGAAGGTTTAAAAGCCGAGAGAAAATCCAGAGTGTACCCCCCTCCCCGCCTGGCTAAGCTCCGGGAGCAGCAGACAAAGACCTGGGGCAGGCAGTGGGGCTGGGAAAGAGGGGGGATGCCTGGATCCCTCTGTCCCACACTCCGGGGGGTCCCCAGCTCACGGGCCATGAGGCACACTGTTCCCTATCTCACCCCCTATCACAAGTCCTGCCCCGCTGGGGGCCAGGATACGCACACGCTCATCCCCACCCCAGCCCAGCCTCGCAGTGACCTCGTGCTCCCGCGTGCCTGACATCACTGCAGCACTCTGACATCACGCGCTCGGGGCTCAGCCAGCGCAGGCAGGGACACGGCACGGGTGTGGAGAGCAGGGGGCTCCGTCCCGCCTCCCCCTGCAGCCAGCACTTGCTGCCCCAGCACCTCCGGGCGGCTGGGTCAGGCATGGAGCCGCTGCAGCCCTCCTCCTCGCCGGCAGTGTTTGGGGCTGGGGAGGTCCTGGGGCAGCTCCGGTGCCATGCACGCCTGACAGCCCCGCAGACGGGCGCAAAAGGCCAGAGCCAGCTTGCAGCCTCGGCTCAGGGCGCCTGTCTCGCGCTCCGGCGGTGGGGCGGAGGAGCTGTGTCTCCTGAGGCTGCTGGGGGCTCACGATTTCTGGCACAGCCACCTGGCAGGAATCCTTATCTGCTCTGGCAGAGGCTTCCCCACTCCTGCTGCTGGAGTCCCCAGGGGCCCTTGCCCTGGAGCTGGAGGGATATGGGGAGGGGGGAAGTCAGGCCCGTTAGCACAGGGAGAGCAGAGGCTGGAGGCCGAGGGGTGCGTGGCACAGCGAGGCCGCGGGCAGCGATGCCCACCCAGCCAAGCTGTGCCCAGGCAGAGCCAGGGGAAGCCCAGACCCCTCTGCCCAGTCTATTCTTGGGGCCAGGTGGGAGAGACAGAGGGGCCCAGACCCCCACCTCCCAGGGGTCACGGCCCTGCCAGGAAGGGAAGCTGCTGCCTCGGCCTGCTCCAGGCTGGTTGGGAGCTAAACTGCCTTGCTGGCCCTGCGCTGTGGGGTCAGGGCCCAGCCCCTCCTTGCCCTTGACCAGCCCCTCCTGGGCAGCTCCCCACAGAGCCCCCGAGGGCACCTCGGCTCCGTGGCTGCAGGGCCCCAGCTGGTGTGGGCGCAGGGCTCAGCTCGGCCTTCCCCACCAGGCAGCGAGGTCAGTCGCCCCCACTGCCACCAGTGACATCCTGGGGGTCACCGCGGTCCCATGGTGCCCAGCAACTGCAGTGTGGGGCAGCGCCCGTAGAGTGTACAGTACTGCCAGACTGCACCCGGGGCCGGGGGAGGCCGGGGCAAACTCGGCTCCCTCACTCCGCTGTCACGACGCAGCCCGGGAGCTGCCAGCCTCTCCCCAGTGAGGATGAGTCAGGATCCCCCGCCCACCCAGAGCGAGCCCGGAAGGGGGGCGGGGGGGAGCCAGCACCAGCACCAGGATGGAGGCAGGCAGCTGCATGCAGCGGGTTCATCTGCCCTGGACACTGCCACTGAGCAGGGGCAGCATTTAGGAGACCCCAGGGGAGAAGTCAGCACTGTGGGGCCAAAACACCCCAATGTTAGGGGGCCCTGCCAGCTCCAGGTCTGTCCCTGCCCAGCACAGGGCCAGGGCACAGGCTGCCCATCAGATGAGATGCCTGCTGCAGTCCTGCCCCTGGAAGGCAGGTGCTCCCCTTAGGAACTCGGGGCCAGCCCCAGGGTCCAGCTCTGCTCCCCGCTCTAGTCCAGGCTGCCCCCAAACCCCTGGGCCAGGACAGGCCTTGGAGGTAGAGCCACTGCTACCGTGCCAGGTGCGTTGCCCCCGCGCTGGGTGACAAGGCTCCTGCTGGTCATGGGGCACTTGGGACGTGTGGACACGTGGAGTTATTTACTTTTACTCTCAGACTAGAGAGAGCTCGATGGGCACATGTGCGCTCGCCCAGCGGCGCTGCCCGCCGGTGCCCTGCCATGCACGCATAGTTGCACACACCCCACCATGCTGGCAGAGCATGCATGCACACACACACTCACTGTGCACACTCATACTGCCTGTGCTGCACATGCTGGGCATGCATGCACACATACTGTCCCCTGCTCACATGCACACACACAATGCAGCCCCATATGTGGCTCACACATGTGCACCACCCGACACAGGCTGCACGGTCAGTGGGATGGGTCAACCTGGGGCAGGCAGGACCAGGATTGCACCTTGTCCCCTGCCCCAAGGGACACCCTGGGGGCTCTTGGAGACTCCCCCACCCAGCTCCACCCCAGCCGGCGCCTGCCACCAGGACACTCACTCCTGAGTATCTCAGGCACCCATCTGCAAGGGGCTCCTTCTAGAGCTGTCTGATCATGGCTTGACCTGTGGCCCCACAGGCTCAGTGCAGACAGGAGCGGGCAGCTGGTGCTGCAGGGAGCTGGGGGCATGTCAGCAGTGCAGGAGCCCTCTGGCCAGGAACCCCCAGCCCTGAGCTCCAGAGTCCCAGCCCATGCTGCGGGCACAAAGGCAGTGGTGGTGGGGAGGGCTGATATGAAGCAGCTGGGCCTTACCGAGCCCCCAGTGCTGGCACTGATGTCCATGGGGAGCTCTCACTGAGGCAGCAGGACTGTGGGGGTCCTGCGGGCACAGTCCCTGGATGGGACTTTCCACAGGAGGCACACAGGGAGGAGCAGGCGGCATCGTGCTGCCTGTGCCCTGCTGCACCCCAGCAACTCCCACCCACTGCACTGCCAGGCTTGCATTTGCAGCTGGGTTTATCCCAGGCCAGCTGTGCCCACCCAGTGAGAAGCTGTGCTAGCTGGCAGGGGGTGATGGGAGGCTGGGGGTGGGGGGTGGGCAGGGAGGTCTCTCTGCACAGGAGAAACGCAGGCCATCCCAAACCATGACCCCGCATGGAGCTGGCCCGGGCCCTTTGGGTCACAGAGCATTGCCCCTGGCCCCTGCCCACTGGGCTGGCTGCAGTGCACCCTCCGCCAGCCCAGCATGCATGCACTGATGCCAAGTGCTGCCCAGCCAGGTCCCCCAGGCAGCCTGCATCCCAGCCCCACATCTGCAGCCCAGCGGCACCTGGGCTCAGCACCCACTCAGTACCATCCAGCAGGAGGACACTCCTCACAGTAAGGCCTCCGCGTGGCATCCTGCCTGCAAGCAGCATGGGGGGCTGTCTAGGGCAGCTCCAAGGGCACTCACAGGACTGCACACCCCACGGCACACCCCACCCAACCTTCCTCTGCCCCCTTCCCACCCCTCGCTGGAGGGCCCCAGCCCCTCCTGTCTCTCGGGGGAAAGCACAGACATGCGGTGGAGGCAACAGATAAAATCCATATGGAGCAAATCCCCCCTCTGAGTCCCTCCCGCCCAGGCAGGAGCCTCAGTGCACTTGGCCTCTTCTGCAGCCCCAACAGCAGCAGCAGCAGCTCCCAGCTCTGCCCCTGGAGAGAAAGTGGGGCTGGGTGACAGGCTGCCCCCCACCACCGCGCCAGCTGTCCGAGCCAGCGGCCAGGCAGCTCTGACAGACACAGCAGTCGGAGTCGGGGGTGCCAAGGTGCCGCTGCCTGCAGTCCCCGCAGCAGCTGGCACAGGCCACAGCAGCCAGCAGCGCCTGAGCCCCACCCCCGGGATGCAGGCACCAGGGAGCCCAGCCAGGGAGCGGGGGGCAAGGGGCAGAGCAGCAGCAGCTCTCATCCTTAGGCAGCAAAGCACAGAGTCTCACCCCCAGCCGGCTCCTCCGGGCTGCCCCAGGCACTGCCAAGGCCAGGAGGGGTTTCCAGGATCCTGGTCCACACCAGGGCACAGAGGATCTCCCGCTGGGCACTGACAACCCTGGGCCCCTGTTGCCCCAGGCCCAGTCTGGGACTCCTGCCTCCTGCCCCTGGGAGCCCCGCTGGGGAGAGCCCTGGGAGCCACCGACCAGGCAGGGAGGGAGAAAGCGGGGTCTAGCAGGGCCCTTCAGGCAGGTGCGGAGGGGAAGGGCAGCCGGCACCCACGGGCAGGGGCGTCAGCGGGGGAAGCCCCCCGGGCCTGGCCGAGCTGCCGGCGGCAGCCTAGTCCCGTGCGCCCGGGCTGGGGGCTCTGCCTCTCCCTGCGCCCCGGGGGCAGCCGGACCTCGACGCCACGCTAGGGCCCGTGCCCGGCAGGCTGCGGGTCACGGGCCGGAGCCCGGAGCGGGGAGAGAGCGGGCGGCGGGTCCGGGCTCCGCGCCCCCTGCCCTCGCGGCCGCAAAGTTGCCGCGCGGCTGAAGTTGGCTCCGGGGCGGCGCGTCCGGGGCAGCGTCCTCGGCGCCGGCTCCGCGGGCGAGGGGCCCGGGCCGGTGCATCCCGGCCGGCCCCGGGGCGCGCACCGGAGCCGCCCCCGCCCCGGGAGCCCAACCCCGACGGCGGCAAGTTGGGACGCGCCGCGCCGCGCCGCGCCGGCTCCGACCCCAAACTTTCCCCGGGCGGCCCCCGCGGCGCCCAGCCCCGCGCTCCCCCGCGCCAACTTCCCCGCGCGGAGCTGCCCGGGGCTCCCCGGCCACGTGCGCCCCGAGGGGCCCCGCACCACTCACTTCTCGCGGGCCTGGCTGTCGGAGGGCACGGCGGAGCCCTTCCCCTTGGCGTACATGCTGCGGCCGCGCCGGGACCTCGCCTGCCCGGCACCTGTCAGCGGCGGGAGCCGGCGCGGCGCCCCCGCTCCATCGCTCCGCTCCAGCAGGCTCCGGGCCCGGAGCGCCGCGAACGCCCCGCGCCGCCGGGGAGCTTGAAACCGCCGCGCAGGCAGCAGCGGCCGCGGGGCTGCGCGGGGGGAGGGGAGGGGACGGGAGGGGAGGGGGGGCGGGGGTTTCTCTCCCTCCCCCTTTTTTTTTCTTCTTTTTTTTTTCCCTTTTTTTTTTCTTTTTTTTTGCGTGGCTGTTCCAGGAATCCCGCTGCCTCCCTCCCCCCCCGGCGCGGCTCTTAAAAGGGCAATGGCAGGGCAGGGAGCCGAGAGCCGGGCCACGGCCACGCGTGGGCCAAGCCGCGGAGGGGGCAGGGGCGCTGGGGGGCGGGGGTCAGGCTGGAGGGGAGGGGGAGCTTCCAGCACCCCTGCGCCGCCGCTCCCCGGAGCGCTGCCGCACCCGCGGGGGCGTGGGCAGCTCCTCCGCCAGACCCCGGCCCCACGGGGCACCCCCCTCTCCCCGGCTCCAGACCCGGTTGGGGTCACGCATCGCCTGCTCCACGGCGGCGAGGTGCCACCCTCTGCCCCCGACCCCGACCCCAATCCCGGCCGGGCGCATGTCTCTGGGGGCCCTGATGGAGGGGGGGGGGGTCTGGAGGTGCTGGAGGGACCGGCCTGTGGCCGCAGAGCCGGGCGACCCCCCTGCACGCTGAGCCCGGCCACGACCCCCGGGCAGCTCCTCTCCCGGGCCGGGCGCCGCCCAGCGAGGACGGGCTGTGGGCGGGCGCGGGGCCGACCCGGGGCTCCCGCTCCTGCCCGCCACCCGCTCGGAGCCCGGGGCTGCCTCAGCCGGGGGCGGGGGGCAGGCGACAGCGGGGCCGCCAGCCCCTCGCCCCTGCAGCCCGACTCCCCCCGCGGGGCGACCGGAGCGCGGGGGCCCCGGCTCCTGGCCCCCGGCCCCGGCCCCGGCCCCGTCCAGAGCCGCATCCCCGGAGCGGGGCCGCGCGGGGACAGCGCCGGCAGAGGGAGCTCCCGCACCGGGTTCCCGCAGCCCGGGAGCCGGCGGGGAGGGTCTGCGGCCGCCCGAGGGCACCGGGAGCCTGAGCCTGGCCCGGGCTAAGCCCCCCGCAGCTCCCGGGGCGCCCAGCTGCCCTTGCGGGGCGCGACGCGGGAGCTCCCCGAGGCCGGCCCAGAGCGAAGGGCCTGGGGGAGCCGGCTCCTGCTCCCCCGGCCCGGCGCTGCCCCTTCCCTCCCTCCCCGAGGCGCAACTCGTCCCGGCACCAGCCGCAGCCCCGGGCTCAGGAGCTCCGGTGGCCCGGCTGCGGGGGGACGGGGGGTCCCTGGGCTCGCAGGCGCTCCGGCTCCGGCCTAGCAAGTCCCCCGGGGTTAGCGACCCCCGCCGGGGCTGGCAGCGCCGGGGACGGGGCTCCACTCCCCGCACCCGGGGGACCCCGGGGACGCCCGCCTCCCCTCCACCGGGGCTTTGTTTGGGTTCTCTTTTTTTGTTGTTGCACTTCGAAAATTACCCGTAATTGCAGCCTGCGCTCGGCAGCGCGCCCGGCCCGGCCCGGCCCCCGCCTCCCCGCGCGTCTCCCCGCTGCCTACGCGCCTCCCGACAACCGGCCCCGCGCCCGCGCCCTTCCCCCGCAGCACGCGGCCGGCCGGGGGGAGCCAGGGACACACCTGGAGACACCGCTCCGGGCCCGGCGGGGCAGGGGCAGGGGCGGCCGCGGTGCCCTGCCCCGAGGGGAGAAGCCGGGGCAGCCGGGGAGTGTTCATCACCCCGCGTGCCGGGGAGCGGGGCCCGCAGCCTCCCTCGAGCAGGGGAAGCTGGGGTGGCCCAGTCCTCCGGCCGGGGCACCGCGCTCCTGACTCATTGCGGCTCGGCTGCGGAGCAGGAAGGAACCCAAGGAAACGGAGCTCCCGGCAGCCGCTCGCCGGTACAGAAGGAGCCCGGGGTGCGGGGCCCCGACGGCCGCGCTCGCCCCAGGCTGCGGGAGCGGCACCAGGCCCCGCGAGCTGCCCCGGGCACTTCTCCGCAGCAGCTCCCCCGTCCCGCAGCACAGCCGGCCACTCTTCCTCGCCGGCTCGGCTTCTCCCGCAGCCACCGCCCCCCTGCCCCGCAGCTCGGGCCCCGGCTGCAGGCCCCTGACCCGCGCTCCCTTTCACAGCTCCGCCGGGCCCCGCACAGGGGCTGCAGGGCGGGGCGGATCGGTAGCTCCTTAACCCCTTCCCGGCCCGCGGGACCCCAGGGGCGCTCCCAGGGCTAGGGCGCGGGAACCAGCGGAGCCCGGGGCCGGGCTGTGGCTGCTCCGCGGTGCGGCCCGAGGCCCCGGGACAGCGGGGCTGGAGCAGCTGCTGCGGGATCAGCTGCTGCCCCGTGACTCAGCCGCCGCCGGGCTCCCGGGCGGCCCCGGGGGAGGCGGCGGTGGGAGCTGCTCGGTTGCTAGGAGACGCTCCTGCGGGGCTGCCTCAGTTTCCCCTGCTGCTGCACCCACTCCCCTGGCGCTCGGGGCGTGTTTCGCACCCGCCTGCGCCGCCGGGAGCTGCCCCAGCACACCCTGCCCCGGGGCTCCCGGCTGCTTCCCGGGGGTGCCCGCTTCCCGCACGGAGGGACCCACTGCGGCAGGGCCAGGGCCCCGATCCCCTCGGCCTGGACTCCCCGCCCGAAGCAGCAGGGACTGGCAGAGCCGTGCCTCGTCCCGGGTGCTGCCCGCGCCGTGGGGCCCCCCCGCACGGCAGGGCTCGGCCAGGGGCCGCGCAGCCGGAGCGGGAAGGGAGGAGCCCGCGGGCAGTGCGGGGGCGCGGGCGGGGCCCGGGGAGCAGCTGCCCCCGCGCCCCCGGGGTCCCTCCCCGCCGGTCCCCGAACCGGGCGCTGCGGGGTTTGCTCCCGGCCGGCCTCATTGCCTATTCCAGCGGCGGGCGGGCAGGCGCCTGCCTTCAAGAGCTGCTTCATGACCCAAAAAACTGTCAGTCTTCCTCGGAATAAATCGTGGGCTGCTCCACTGCAGCGCCCGCGCGGGGGAGCGGGCCCAGGCGCCGCCGCCGCCCCCGCGCCCCGCGCCCGCCCGGCGCCGGGCTCGCCCAGCCCGGGGCAGCGGAGCCCCGCGGGCGCCGGCCGCCGCTCCCAGCCCGGGCCCCAGCGGCCGGGGCCGGCGGGCCGGCGGGCTCCCCGCGCCGGCTCCCCCCGCGCCGCCGGCCCCGGTGCAGCGGGCCCGCTCGGAGAATCAATTGACATCGTGGGGAGCTTGAAACAGCCGCTGCGGCGAGCGCGGGAGTTGGCGGAGCGCGGGGCCGGGCGGCTCGGCTTGAGCCGTGGCCGTCGGGGCTGTGCGGGTGCCCCGGGTGCCTGGGCTCCCTGGGCGCGCGTGTGCCCGGGGGAGCTGACCCGGGCAGGCGAGGGGCATCGGGGCCGGGCGGGGGCTGCTGCGGGGCCCGCACGCCCCGGCTCCTGCTGCCGGAGGCGCGGGGCTCCCGCTTTCCTCGCCCCGCGGGGCCGGAGGCTGCCCGGGGTGCGGGGCGCCGCCCCCAGCGCTCCCCTGCAGCCCGGGTGAGGCCGGGGCAGGGCTCCCGTCTCCTCCGGGCCCCTCCCGTGCTGGGTCTCTTGGCTCGGGAGAGCCCAGCCCTGGCCACCGGTGCAGGTTCTTGGGGCCCGGGAGACTCCTCTTGCACCGGGGGAGGCAGAGAGGGGGCAGGTGCCCCGGCCTCTGCCCCCGCATGTGGAGTGCGGGGTACAAGGGGTCTCCCCAGCCCCGTCCCTGCCTGGGGCCCCCGCAGCGAGGAGGAGGAGGAGGAGACCCGGGCACGGCCCCGGCCCGGCGGGAGCTCGGCTACCGGCCCGGAGCCCCCCGCTGCAGCCCGTCTGCCCGGCCGGGCGCCAGCCGCCTCCCCGCGGCGGACCCCGGCCCGGAGAGCCGGGCAGGGCCCCGGGGCCTCGCTCAGCCGCCCGCCCGACTGTGGCTCCTGCTCCAGCCTGGGCTGAACCGCGCTGCGCCGTCGGGGGCCCCGGAGCGGGGCCGTGCGGGGCAGGAGCCGGCCGGGCGCCCCGGTGGGGGGCAACTCCAGCCTTTGGGCCCCAGCGAGAGCCGGAGACCTCTGTGCGGGGGTGCGCGGCCTTCCTGCCCCCCACGTGCAGCCTGTGCGTGCAGCATGTGTGCTTGTGTGCCGCGTGTGTGTGCGTGCGTGGCTGCCCGCCGCCAGCCACGTCTGCGCCCTGCGCGCGGGAGCGGGTGCGTGGCTGCACGCCGGGTGTCCCCGCGTGGGCGACCCGCGCAGCGCTGGTGCACACGCCGGTGCCCCCGCCGCCCCTTCCCCGCGACGTGGGAGGAGGAGGACATCGCCATGGCAACGCTTAAAAATGTCCCCGACGCGGGGCGGGCTGGGCTGGGGGCAGGAGCTCGGCTCCCGCAGGGCGGCAGCGAGGAGCGGGGGAGCGCGGGCGGGGGTCGGGCCCGGGCAGGGCGCCCGGCTCCACCGCTGGGACTGGCCCCGAGCCCCGCAGCTGCCCCGCATTGCTCTGCCCAGGTGCGGGAGGCTCCCACCCTCGCCCGTGGGTTGTGGGCTGTCCTGGGCCGCCGTGGAGACCCGATGGGGCGCTCGGGCTCCCGGGGCGGCCCTAGTGTAGACAAGGCTCGGCGGCCCCGGGGTTCTCCCTGCAGCCTCCCTCCTCCCGCAGCAGCTGCCGTGCCCCTGAGGCCGCAATGCCCAGTCAGCAGCGGGGGTGGGAGCCGTGTGTCCCTGACAGCCCCGACCGGGAAACGAAAGTGCCCTGCCAGCTGCGCAGCCCTTCCCGGTCCCCGAGCTGTGGGAACCCGCCATCCGGGCCTGCCCCAGGAACCCCCATCCCGGCCGGGCTCTCTGGGGCTGCAGCCCCTTGCAGCAACTGCGGAGTTTCCCCTTGGAAACTTGTGGTTGCTGCCTTTGCCTCAGGGGCCCTGTTCCCCATTCCTGGCCCTGCTGAGTCAGGGCTGGGGGAGGGGGCCGGGAGCAGGCAGGGTGAGCAGGGCTCACCCAGGCTGTGCAGGGCACAGAGATCACGTCCAGAGGGGGCTCTGAGCCCCCGCCCCAGGCTGCCCCCAGTCAGCAGTGGTTGTGCCCATGCTCTGCAGGCCAGGAGCTGGCTCTGGACCACCCAGGCAAAGCGGGGCTCAGTGCCAGGGCCAGGGGTGGGCAAGGGTGGCAGGGAGGCTGCTCTCCCTGGGAGCTGGGTGCCCAGGGCTGCAGGGCGGGTGCTGAGGCTGTGCAGCAGGGCATAGACAGGTTCCTCTCCAACCCCCCCCAGCCACTGCCCCTTCCCGCACTCCCCACCCCCCATGTGGTGACACTGTGACAGCCTGGAGAGGAACTGCCTCTTCCTCTTCTCTTCTGGCTGCACAGAGCAGAGGAGCTGAGAAGAGAGGGGGGCAGCCACTCAGGTACGGGTCTAGCCCACAGGGCACAGCCAGGGGCAGGGGCACGGCCCTGGCATCTGGATCACACAAGGGTTCCTGCTGCTGCTCCCCAAGGAGGTGGGGCTGGCTGGGCAGGGCAGGGCAGGGCAGGGCAGGGCAGGGCAAGGCAAGGCCCTGCCTGGGTGGGGCTGCCTGCATGTCCTGCAGCTGCAAGTGCATGAGCAAGTGCAGGAGGCCAGGGGCAGGATGCAGGGAGGCGAGTGCTGTCCGCACTTCCTCACTGGCCATTGTGGGTCCCTGGCATGGGCACAGGCTGGGGCTCAGTCCTGCTGGGGCAGGGAGCAGGCTGCGCTGGTCTCCCTGCAGCACCGGGTGATGACCGCCTTGTCTCCTGCTCCCAGGCAGGGAGATGAGGGCCCTCTTGGCAGCGCTGCTGCTCCTACAGGCTGCCCGCGCCAGCAGGGCTGCATGCTTCTCCGTGGTATCCTCCTCACACCTCTTAGACCTGAGCAACAAGAGCAGGGACTGCCCCATCCTACAGTGGAGCGAAGTGGATCAGAAAAACGTGCGGGAACTGAACCTCAGCCACAACGGCATCGACAGCATCAACGGCACGCTGGGGCCACAGGTCTCAGTCCTGGATTTGTCCCACAACCGCCTGCAGTCACTGCCCGATGGCTTCCTGGCCCAAGCAAAGGGGCTCAAGAAGCTCCATCTGCAGCACAACCAGCTGCAGTCCCTGCCCAATCACTTCTTCCGTAGCAGCACCAACCTGAATCACCTGGACCTGGCCCACAACCCGCTGGCTGCCGTCCCCACCAGCGCCTTCCACCCGACACTGCAGCACATGGTTGTGGACTGCAGGTGCGACGTGGCCCAGAGCGTGGCTGCCCACTGCGCCTGTGAGAGCCCCAACTGCACGGAGCGCACCTGCCACTGCCTGGCGGAGCAGGGCCCTCGCAACCTGACTGACTTCCACGCCGGTACCTGCCGCAGCTGGCCGGGGCTGGTGCCCACTGCCGTGGTCGGGGGCCTGGTGGCCCTGCTGCTGCTGGGCATGCTGGGGGCCTTCTTCCTGCTGTGGCGGAGGAGGAGAGCAGTGGCCACCAGCGTCCTCAAGAAAAGGGAATCCAGCTCATCGGGTGGCCATGGGCAGCCACGCTACATCAGCCGCACCGGGGAGCAGACTGCTGCCCAGGACACCCACCAGGCGCCTGACTATGAGAACGTCTTCATCGGCCCTATGCAGCTGCAGCCACAGGCACACCTCACCCCCCAGCACAAGGCGAGGGAGCGAAAGAAGTCCCCGGGCAGGTGAGCGCCGCACGGCCAGAGCCTCAACCCTGGGTAACCCAGCTGGGACCTGCGCCCATGGCCAGTGGGGGGGTGACAGGCAGAGAGACAGGCCACCTGCTTTCATCCAGGTGTCATGGGGGATGGGGAGGGAAGCCATCCCTCTGCAGTGCCCAGCTGCTCCCTCTCTGGGTGTTGGCACTCGGCAAGCAAGACCTGGGGTGGGCCAGTGGGGTCCCATGCGGCCCGGCAATGCTGCGACCTGAGGGCAGATGGGGCATCTCTCCCAGGGATTGATCTGGTGCCCATCCGCTGCATCGCTGCTGGAAACCAAAGTTTCTGGGCCCAACCAGAGGGCAGGGGTCCCTGCTGGATGGACCGACAGGGGTTATTCCCTGAAGCACCGTGGCTAGCCAGGGCACAGAGGCGAGTCCCATGGGGGTGGGGGTTACCACCAGAAATCGCCCATGGGCAGGGCTTCAGGGAGGGGGGCAGTGCCTGACTGGCAGCAAAGGAGTAAACTGTGTTCACCCCCGGGCAGGGCAGGGCAGGGCAGGGCAGCCCAAGCTGGTGCCTGGGGGGCTGATAACTGCTCTGCCCCACCCAGCCATGCCCTGCCCCTCTCCCCTGCCCCCCACCTGCCTTGCTGGGTCCCCCCACGCTACGCTGCGGTCCAGAACAGCGACGACCAGGAGTCCGTGGCCCCGAGCCAGGCCCAGACTGTGGTCTCACGCGGCCCCCTCCTCTCTGCCTCTGTCCTCAGGGCCCCGAAGGCCACGGAGGAGCACTACTACCTGGAGAGCGACACCGGCCTGGGCGACAATCCCATCTACGCCAACACCCCAAGCCCCTACGACAGGGGCCACCCAGAGTCCTGCACCGATGAGGACGTCTACATTGTCCCCGACAAGTGAGGCTGGCCGTGGGCCCTGCTGCCCCGCGCCCGGGGGCATCTCTCCTCAGCGCCTAGGGAAGGGCGGAGGAGCGCAGTGCAGCGAGCGGCTCCTGGCTGCAGCCCCTGCTCAGCAGCCACGGCCATGCCCTGCTCTCTGGGCTGGAAAAGCTTTTGCAGCAAAGCAAAGGCGCTTTGCATCGCATTCCTCCCAGTAAAACCTCATGATGCCCCCGTCAGCAACCAGCTGGCCCAGCCTGGCCCTAGGCAGGTCACAGTCCTCCTCCAGGGTCCCTCCTTGCCCTGTGACACTTCCCATGGGTGGGAAACAAGCACCCATCCCAAACCAGACTGCAAGTACCTCCTGGCTCTGCTCTGGCCTTGCATGTCCCATCCTGCCCGGGCTGGGCTCACGTCCTGCAGCCAGGGTTAGGCCTGGCTCTCTGCTGACAGCAGGAGTCAGGGCAGGAGGCACATGCACACCGGAGACATGGCTCTAGGGATGGAGAGCACAGGGCAGGGAGCCTGAGCGGAGCTAGCACAGGCGCTAGGGGCACTGCAGGGGTTGGGTCCCTCTCCGTATGGTTGACCCCAGCGAGGCCGGACCCGCAGTGCAGCCGGGGAGCCAGGAGGCGCAGACTGGAGCGGCCCCAGGGGGCAGGGGTGCAACCTTATGTTAGCTCCCCCGGGGCAGCTCTGGGCCCCAGGGAAGGGCCGGCGGGATGGGCTGGGGCAGCCCAGCCATGGAGCACACTGAGGTCCCTGCCCCTGCCCCTCGTCCTTCCCCCTCGCAGCGCGTAGAGACAAAGTCAATAAAGAGACTGTAGCTACCGGGCTCTGCACAGCGCTGCTCTGTGCAAGGGACGTGTCCCCTGCTCTCACCCCTTCCTTCCGCCAGGGCCTGGACCTGCCTGGTGCTGTGCAGCCAGAGCGGACTGCAGCCCTGCACGTCCTGGGGCCCTGACCTGGCCTGCCTCTGGGGATGGGGCCCCGGTGCAGCAGGGAAGCCCCTGCCCCAGGCAGGAGCAGGGCAGGCCCCTGTGACCTTGGCCCCTGCCGCCCAGCCCCAACAGCCCAGGGGCCAAGGGCACAGGCCTGGCTCTGCCTGGGCTGCAGCCCACCCTGCTTGCTGCAAGCAGCTGCATGGGATTTATTTTTAGAGGTGCGGCTGCCGGAGCCGTGAGCTGACGCCTTCCCACGCGGGCCAAGCTGTGGAAGCCCGGCCTGCCCGCAGCAGACAGTTCCTGGGCGGTGCGCAGCTGCATCCTACACCCGCCACAGACAGCAGCTGAGAGCACGTCCCGCGCCTGTCAGCTGCACCGCCCCCGCCCCCTGCAAAGGGAAGCCCCTGGGAATGCACCTTCTCTGCCAAGCTGCACCCTGCAGTTGTCTGGGCGAGAGGGGCCAGGCCCAGCCCCAAGGCACGAGGGAGAGAGCTGGGGTGTTGGCCATGGACCCTGGCCCGTTCTGTCAGCTCCTGGCACACCTGGGCACCGCTCTCCAGCCAGGCCCTGGCGTGCTGCAAGACAGCACTGCCCCTTCACAGAGCCAGCTGCACCGTTGCTCCCGTGAGCAGCTGCCAGGACTGTGCCCAGGGCTCTGGGGAGGCAGGCAGCTTGCACACCAGGGTTCAGGGCCTCAGGCTCATGAGCAAGCCCTGGCCGGGGTGTGGGGCGGCATTGTTGCCCCATCCCATATGCTCTGCCCACCATAAACGGCCTGAACATGGTGAGGGAAGCGGGGGGCCCTGGCACTGACCAGCAGCCAGCTCAGCAAGGTCGGGACATGAATGCACAGTGATGCGTAGAGGGTTAAACACCCATGGCCTCAGGCCCCGGCCTCAGTGCAGCCTACCTTTGCCCCTTGCGCAGGCCTGGCACTGCTGGCAATGGGCTGCCACTTCCCATTTGCAGCACGTGGGCCAGTCCTGCCTCAGCAGGAGGAACTGAGTGCAGCCAGGGGCCCAGGGACTGCCCTGCACAGCTGGAGCTGGCGGGCCCCCGGCAGCTGCTGCCCCTCCTCTGCCTTGCAACAACCCAACCGCCCCCACGCTGCAAGTGCCCCTGGGCACGGCCCCCATGCCCGGGGCAGGGATCAGCCCCGGCAAGCAGCAGCACCTGGTGCGCGGCACATTTGCCGAGTGCTCCGACTTCTGTCACTGCGCAGCGATGCTGTAGCTCCACATCCTCACGACACCCAAGGGCTATGACTAGGCTGTGGCTGCAGGCAAGGGAGCCAGAGCTGGGGGTCTTGACACCAGGGCCCAGGTCTGCCCAAGCCCCAGGGACCAACCACTGCCTCTGCCTCTGACCCATGGGGGAGAATGGGCAACTTAGTCTCTGGCGGACGCTGGGATGCTCCCAGTGGCCACAAGCCTGGCGGATCACTAGGACATGCTCAGACACTGCGGTGATGGGTGCCAGGGGATGAGCCACCCCCTGGAAGCCCCTCCGGTGGAGTGGGGCGGTGGCGCTCCAGTGCCAGCGTGGCGCAGGGCCAGTGCCCGGCAGGCACACCGGCAGGAGCATGATGGGATCGTCAGCTGTAACGATGCCCTTGGCTCCCGGCCCAGGTGTGGCAGCATGTGACTGGCGGGGCGGGTGCAGGCTGTGCCCGAACGCACCCAGCTGCCACCGCATTGAACCGGCCTGAGCCCAGGCAGCACAAGCAATGCTGACATCTCCGACCCCTGGCAGGCGGGGAGGTGGCCACGAGGGCGATGGCCTGGCTGTGCTGAGCTGGCAGCTGCAGCCGGAAGGGAAGGTGCCGCTGTCAGCACCACGCTGGCTCTGACCTTGGGCATGCCAGCTGGCTCCTGTTGGTGCAGGAGCTGGCCCCCCTGCCCATGGGCTCACCGGGCTGGACAGGGAATGGCAGGGATGAGATGGGCCAGCGCGGTGCAGCACGGCAGCAGCAGGCAGGGGCGGGAACCCGCCAGCCCAGCCGCACCAGGGCCTCGGTCCCCATGAAGGATGCTGGCTCGGCCCTGCACAGGGACGCTGGCACCCTGGCACCGAGCATAGGCTGAGGCCACGGCTCTGCGCACTCCCCCGGCTGCGGGCAGCCCAGGGTAGGGCAGGAAGGAGACCCAGAGCCCACCCAGGCGCCAGCCCTGCCAGCCGTGGCCCCTGCGTTCTCTGGTTGGTGGATGGCACGTGCCAAGGCAGCCGGCCCTGCCTGCACCGCTGCACATTATCTATTAATGGGAATAATGGCCCCAGATAAGGGGTGCGATGCCGGCAGTAAACATTAACCCGGCGAAGCGCATGGGGAGTCAGGCCTGGCGCGGAGGCAGGTAGGCCAGCTCCTGTCAGCCACCGTTGGGGCCCTGGGGGTGCTGGGATCCACTGTCCCTGGGCACCACAGCCTCCGTCACCCCCCCGGCGGCCCAAGGGGAGCGGCGACCCCCGGGCACGGATGGGATGGAGGACGGGGGTGCAGCAAGGTGCCCTGAGAGACCAGGGATCTGCGCAGCAGCAGCTGAGCTTGCAGGCAGCACCGGGACCGACCGCGATCAGGGCTCCTGGGGTCCAGGGGAAGGGGCAGCTGCTCCACTCCTGGCTGCGCCGGGCAGCCCCAGTGGGGTTTTCTTTCCTGGGGCCATCGGCCCCCAGCTGAGGGCACAAAGAAGGCATCATGGGGTGTCCAGCTGCCCATCACCCCTTGCCCAGGGGCCTACAAGGAAGGGGGAATGGCACGTTTCCACAAGCCCTCATTGTGGGGGGGGCCAGGACAACATGCCACAGCCAGGCTGGCCCTTGCTCCCTGGGACTTTGTGCCCTGTGTTTGCACCACGGCCTCCTCGAAAGAGCAGCAGCCGTAAATAAGGCCATAAACAGGCTGTTTGGAAGGGGCACGCGGCAGCAGAAACCTGGCTGGCGTGGCAGCGGGCAGGATGGGGCCAAGCCCAGGATGCCAGGGCCTGGGCAGCCCCAGGACGCCCCTGCTCTGCCCCCACTTCTCACTGCAAACGCCCCATGGCCCTGGCTTTCCCGGGGCCCCTCCTGGCACCATGCCCCCAGCAAGGGCGCTCTCTGGCCTGGAGCTGAGCCTTCCCTCTGGGTCACGGGGCTTCAGCCCAGCTCCAGTACCAGGGAAGCGCAGGAGCCAGGGCATGAACTCTGCCCCCGCGAGCCACAAGCGGGGCCATCCCAGGGGCACGACGGTGTCCTCGGCTTGGAAACAAGCAGCCCCCCGCCCCGGGGCGGGTGAACCTGGTTGCACCCCGAGTCGGCGCAGCCCCGTCGCTGCGCCAGGCTGCAGAGCCCAGGCTGCGGCTGTGAGAGCATGGCGGGGACCCGGGGTTTCTCCTTCCTGCCGCCTGCTCCTGGCTCGACCATCCCTCCTGCCCTGGGGAAGGCGGCACGGTCACACACTGCCCTGTCGGACACAGGGCAGGAGCTTGGCTTCCCACCCCGCTCCTGCAACAGCCGCGGGGGAGTGGGGAGCTCTGGGGTGGCTGTGAGCCGTGAGCTGTGCCCCCGGCAGCGCTGTGGCTCTCCCTGCCCTGACTCCTCGCAGCTCCCCTGCGAATCCGGGCAGAGGCGGCACCTCCCACTGCCAAGGCCAAGTCCGAGCTGGCAGCGGTGCTTCAAGGACACAAACAGCCCAAAGGTTTCCGGGACAACTCACCGGGGATTACTCACCGCCACGGCAGCCGCTGGCACCCTGCGCAGGACGGGAGCAGGGCAGGGCCGTGCCAAAGCCTTCTGACATGCACCCCGTCGACCTGGTGCCAGCAGGGGCAGCATGGGGGGCCACGCTGGGGTGGGACGGGGAGCGCCCGTCATGGGGCAGGTGACAGCGGGCACAAGAGGGGCTGGGAGCAGCCTCCCGGTGCAGCCCGAGGGGCAGGCGCTGGTGAGGAAGGGACCTGCAGAGATGCTGGAGGCAGTGAACAGAAGGGATTTTTTTTATAAAAATATATGTCTTTTATATATATATATTTATACAGGTTATATATATATATATATATATCTACATATCTATATGTACACCTTCTAGTCACTGAGCATTGCTTTCTTAACCCACCGTGCACCCGTTACAATATACGCGCCTGCGGAAAGGCGCTCCCTCGCACCCATCCGCAAGGCATCCTGTCCCTCAAAGCCCTTGTCTCTTAGTCCTGTCCCCAAATACGGGGATTAAACTTCAGTCCATTTGCTCTCGCTTCGGCTGGAGGACCCGCGGCTGCTGTGACTGCTGCCGTCCTCATTGCCCTCTTCCGACCCGGTTGTCCCGACCTGCTCTTCGCTGTAGCAGCCTGGTTCTCTGCCGGGGGGCTCAGGAAAGGTCTTGTGCCAAGGGATGCAGCGCTCGCCCAAGGACGGCTCTGCCCACGCAGAGACGGGAGCTCCCGCACTTTATTGGACTCCCTCATCACCACGAATGTACAAAAGGGACCAGCGGGAAGGCCTTTCCCAGCCAGAGCACTCTCGTGGCAATAAAATACTAATAAATTAGCAATAAATAGAGGTCGTATAAATAAATCCCAGTCACGGTGCAGCACTAGCAGGCACGTGGCTGGGACCCACATGGCCGTGGGGCTGGCCCTGACCGGACAGGGGCACGGCTCAGGCCCTGAGATGGGCAATCCTCACCACCATCAGAGGATGCCATGAAACTGAGGCAAGGGCATGATGGGGGAAGGGCTGAAAGGTCCAGGCCGTCACATGTGGCTTCCCCATGCCAGCCCCGGCCTCCGACTGCCCGGTCCAGCCAGCGCTACACACACAAGGACCAGGTCAGAGCTGGCTCCCAGGCGCACGGGACCAGCCCGTGGAGCAGGGCCGCACGCCATGAGATGATGGCAGCGAGCACGCGTCTGCAGGCAGGGGCTGCCTCTCAGCTCTGCCACGGGGGTCACAAAAGGGTCCCTGCAGCTCATCCTGGGGCGGGAGGGAAGGTCCCGCCACGTGCCGGTGCCCGGGTCTGCCCCCGCGTGGCTGGCATCAGGCACAGTGGCACTTGGTGACGACCATGTCCTCGAAGACGGTGGAGGTGAGGCCGCCCGTGCTGTCGTAGTGCATGAGCACCATGGGGTCGTAGGCGGCGGGCACGCAGCAGGGCGCTGGCGTGCCCTTGGCTAGCGCGTGCATGCGGGCCTTGACCTGGGCGTGCATGCTGGCTGGCTTGTAGTTGTGGGGGCAGGAGCCCTGGCAGAAGCGCATGCTGTAGCTGTGGGGGGCCACGACCCAGTCGGCCCAGCCGATGTCCTGGAACGACACCTTGAGGGACTGGAGGCAGCACTTCCCGTCGCTCTTCCTGCACTCCTCGTCCAGTGCCCGGCGCCTCCGTGCCCGCAGCCCTGCGCCCGCCTGCGTCACCACCTCCAGGGCCAGCGTCTCCTGCCCCTGGGGGCTGCGGGCAGTGGCCAGAGTGGCAGAGACGTCCGTGGCAAAGGCCAGCTCCAGCTGGAGCGCCGGCTCAGCACTCGCCACCCACTGCTGGACGGCAGCCGTGAGGTCCAGGCTCAGGGGGGCCATGGGGAGCAGCCAAGCACGCAGGGCCCTGGGGCCCCTGTTCGTGAGCCTGGAGAGCTGCACCCGTGGGGGCCACCAGATGCCGGGCACCCCCGGGCGCTGCTTGAAGAGTCTGAGCCGGGCACGCAGCACGCGGAGCCCAGGCGGTAAGGCCTCGGGCCGGGGCAGCGCCAGGTCGTAGCGGTAGCTGCTGCTGGGCCGGTCCCTGGCCTCTGTGCGGCGCGTGACTGTGGAGAGAGCAGGTAGACGAGGGTCAGTCCCACCTTGTGCTGCTATTGCTTCCCTGATCGCCCCCACGGGCACCCCGAGCACCTGCCCCGGGCTCCCGGACAAACAGCTAAGGCACGCGCGCATCCTTCCCTGGCACTGTGGCCCGCACGTGCCCCCTGCACAGGACCCTACGCGTCGCACACGCGTACAAACACACATATAAAAGCCCCATAGGCTGCACAGGCAGTGGGACGGGACCCCGGTGGGACTGGCACGGCGCGGCAGCGACCTGAGCTCACAGCGGGCAAAGCAAGTCCTGCCTGTCTCTGCAGGAGGGCGCGGAGCGGGGTGGCCCCTCGCTGCTGCTCCAGAGGCAGGAGACGGCTTCACGGCGCTTTCCCAGGCTACCCCCGGGCCCTGCTGCCAGACTTCTCCACAGCCACGAGAGCCAGGCCCAGGCGTCCGGTGGAGGTGAGCCCATCGGAGCAGCCCGAAGCAGGAGCTGGGCTTGGAAGAGCAGGCACAACAGAGCACGCTGCTCCCTGCCGTGGCCCACTGCATCCCTAGGACCTGGCGAGAGCCCGCCAGGGCCTGGCTGCCAGGGCGCGGGCAGCGCTTCCAGGGGCTCTGCTACGCAGAGGGCTGCGATGCCAGGACGCAGCCCGGGCCCCTCTCTGCACCTGCCTGGGACCAGGGGCACTGCCCAGCGCGCCCGAGGACTCGGCTATGGCAGCCGCTGCTCGGAGCGATGCCGTGAGCAGCCGCAGCCCCGAGCCGAGCCGAGCCGAGCCGAGCCAGCCGGGGTGGCTCCACTTACGGGTCAGGGCCAGGAGGTGAAGGGCACGGGCCGGGGCGGGCGGGGGGTGCTCTGCCCTGCTCTGGTTGCCCCGCAGCTGGGCCAGCCTCTCCTCATAGAGCTGGCGCGCCCTGCGGATGCCGTCCTGGTCCAGCGCCTGCCGGACGGCGGGTGGCCCGGGCATGCCCAACCGGTCGAGGATGCCCCGTTTGAGGGTTTCCAGATGCAGCCGCGTCTCGTCCCAGCCCCGCGGCTGCACGTGGGGCGACAGCAGCAAAAGCAGCGCGAGGCAGGTGGCGGCGGAGCCCGGGCCCAGCTGCGAGCGGCGCATGGCCGCAAGCCGTGCGTGTGCGGACGCCTACACAGAGCTCGCGGCGTGGCGCGGTGCGGCGGTGGCTGCCGGGCGAATGAATGAGGTTGACCAGACCTGGCTTTATAGGCTGAACCTTGCCCCACTGCCTCATCCCTCCGCCCTTCCCACCCCCCCACGGCCTGCCTGACGTCACGGGGGAACGGCGTAAACACGCCCGGCCCGCTGCCCCTGCCCTGGGGAAGCTCAAGCGACGAAGAGCCCCCCTCCCGGCCCGCCGCGCCGCGCCACTGGGCTGGAATGCGCCGGGGAGCCCTGACAGCGCGCGGCCTGCTTGTTTGCAAGATGTTTTGCAGCTATGGAGACAAAGAATAGCTCGGATGATTCCCCCTGGCCAGGCCTGGCCCCTCTGGGGAGTCCTCCCTGGTCTCCCCCCAGGCCGCGGAGGTGCTGCTTGGGGTGTGCTGGGCTGCCCGAGGTGGGAAGGCAGGGCACGGGCGGGCAACCTCGCTCAGGGAAGGTGAGAGCCAGCCAGCGCTCTGCCGGGACCACGCAGCACGCCCCATGCCCGGATGCAGCCCTCGCCGTGCTCCAGGTGGCACTTTCACCTCCGACTGCTGCCCGGGGTCTCGGCGCTGCCTGGGCGGCTGGGAGCAGAGAACAAAGCACGAATGCCCCCATGGGAGTGTCTCATGCTGGGGCTAAGCACGGCTCTTGGGAGCTCACTGCCACCGCTGCACCCTCTGCCAGTGCCAGCCTCCCCGCCTGCCCATGACAGGGCCAGAACCGGCCTCAGGACGTGCAGGTGCCTCCCTCCAAATGCCTGACCCCGAGGCTTTCCCGGTCCACCTGCTCATGCACCACGGAGCAGCAGAGGAAGCGCCGCACGCCGAGCACGGGCGCACGAGGCCAGGACACTTGTCAGCCGCCCAGATCCTGCTCTCCAGGTCGACGGGAGCTGCGGGCATGCGGGGAGCACAGCTGGCCCCAGTCCTTGCCTGGCCCCTGGGCCGACGAGGCTGCGGCACCCACCAAGGGGCTTCCCTGGCCCCCGCCGGGCTCTGTGCCGAGCTCCAGCATGTCCTGAACCGGTGCCAAGCGACTGGTCTGCAGCTTGCCGTGCCGCGGGACGCAGGCGATTACCATAATCCCCTCAGCTATGCGCCTTGATCCGAGGGAGCTCCGGGCAGCGCCGGCTGGGGTTGCAGCCGGGCGTCTCTGTGAGGTTGGCTGAGGAGAGCGGGCAGCGAGGCCCCAGAGCTTGCGCAGGCCCGAGAGCCGGGAGCCAGCGGGGCACAGAGCAGGTGGGCAGGGGCGAGGTGCCCCCCGGCGCTGGCTTCCTGGTCCCGCGTCCCACCAGGCTGAGCCTCGCCCCGCTCCCTGCTCGAGCCAGGCCCGTGGTGCTGTGCAGCTGGAGGGTGCTGGGCAATGCCGCGCACCCAGGCCGAGCAGCCCCAGTTGCGACGCAGCACCTGGAGAGCATCCTCAAGCCCAGGGTTTGCCGGGGCTTCACACCGCAGGGCTTCGCTCCAGCCCCGAGCTCGGCACGAGGACGGAGAGGCCCAAGCCCGCAGGCACAGAGCCCAGAGCCAGCGGAGCAGGGCAGCTCTCCCTGGGCAGAGCAGCAAGGAGCGGGGTTGTGCCCCCAGCACCCAGGGCCGAGGCAGCCCTGGCCCGCGGCGAACCCCTCTGCCATGGCCGGAGCGTGGCCCCCGGCCCGGGTGACGAGCCCTCGGCATTCCAGCCCCGTCTCTGCCCACGCCGTGTTTGGCAGCCCAGGCGCGCGGCTCCTTACGTTTCCTGCCCGCAAGTGACGCACGGGGCCTGGAGCCGGGGAGCATCAAAGCGTGCTCCGGCCGGATGTTTTCCTCCGCGCGGCGCCGGCTGCTGGGGTGGGTGATTTACAGCCCAGCCGTGGCCGTAAAACTCGCTGTTCTCCCGTAGCACGCTTGCAAAGGCCACAGGCCTGTGATGCAACGCCCCGGCGCGTCCCGAGGAACCCACGAGTTGCGTGACCCCCGTGCCCCCGCACACGGGGGCTCAGGCCTTCGGGTGCTGTGATCTGCCCCTCCGGCAGCTCGTTGGGGTGGACCTCAGTGCCGCAAGCTCCTCTCCCTGCTGGCACCAAGGGCAGCGCCACAGGCTTGGGCATGGCAGAGGCAGGCAGGCAGTGGCACAGGTAGACATGGCACCAAGGATGCAACAGTGCTGGCTCCAGCCTGGGCCAGGGAGAGGGCACGAGCCCTGGAGCCGCTGGGAGGGGTCTGCAGCGCTCGCCACTGCCCAGCTCCAGGAGCCAAGGGTGGAAGGACCAGCGGCTGCGGGGTCTGGGGAGTCGTTTTGGGGCCCTGCTTCGTGCTGGCCGTAGAGGACGTGGCGCAGAGTAGCCCCCACGCAGCACGGTCTCCACGTGCCCGGGATGCAGCTTGCAGGTGCAGGGGCTTCCTAATCACTCACAGCATCAGCTTCGCACCCCCAGCTTCTGCCTGCAAAACGGATGTGGCTGGGGAGGCAACGGCCTGCGTGGGAGCAAGGGCCTCCCTCGGCCCTGCTCCAGAACAGCAGAACGGCAGCAGAAGTAGGAAACCACTTCCCCGTTGCTCCGAGCATGTGGCAGCCCCTTCCCTTCCCCCCCCCCTGATCACCGGGACTGGTGCACGGGTCAACCCTGCCTGCGCCCCGCTCACCCAGGGCACCCCGGCGGCTGTAGGCAGGAGGTTGGGGGGCCCCAAGCCCCAGGAGAGGGGGCCCAGCTGGCCTGACAGGGGAGGGGAAGCGTTGGCTGCAGCTGAAGCTGCAGTCGGTGGTGTTCGGGGAAGGAGGAAAGGGCTCTTCCACTCTGCCCCCTCGGTTCCTCTCAGCTCTTGGGCAAGCGGCTGCAGCAGGGAGTCCCAGGAGCGCCCGCCTGCCATGCAGGCCCTGCAGCTCGCTCGCCACGGAGCCGGGGGTGCAGACACCGGGGCAGAGCTCCAGGAACCGGGGAGCACATGGGGAGAGCTGCAGCCCAGCTCAGAGACAGACCACGGGGTTGCACAGGTTTCGTACAAAACCTGGGACTTGAGGCCTCTCCAGGCTCAGCTCACCTGTCCCCAGCTGCTGCACGAGGGCTTGGGGTGCTCGGGGCCTTGCCCAGGGCTCGGGGTCCAGTGGGAAGCCCCCACCTTCAGCCACCAGCTTTTAAAGCTGAGGCTGAGAGGCAAGGGATGTGCTGGACAGGCGGGGGCAGAGGAGGGAGGCTGCCTCCAAAGGACAGCCGGCCCCTTGGCCCTCCACGCGCTCCTGGAGCCGTCCGCCCCGGGGACTGCGGTGCTGGAAGTGGCGCTGCAAGATGGTTCTGCAAGGGAGCCGGAGGAACCGGCAGGGACGCGTCGTCCCTCCGCCACGTGGGGCAGCTCAGGCAGGCGCGGAGGCCGTCCCGCTGCGCGCGTCACGGCGGGTCTGGGCCGTGGAGCCGCGGTGACCTTTCGGGGCGCTGGAGCAGCAGGCGGGTGAGTCAGGCGAGCCTGCAGCACACACCAGCTGGCGGCTCCCCCTCCCGCCGGCCGCGGCCCTTCCCGAAGATGAGCTGCGCATTCCTGCCGGAGCCACGGGTCTGGCTCCACCGCCCGTCCCGAGCGTGGACTGGATTCCCAGAACTCCCGGCCCGCGTGACACGGGGCAGCTTGTGCATCCCACTAGCCGCCGAAAATAGAAACCCCGCCGGATGCTTGTGGGAACACCTTCCAGCAGTGCCGCTCAGCACGGGCCCATCCTGGCCACAGGCCCCAGCCCGGAGCCAACTCCTGGCCAGGACACTCGCCCACAGCCGGCCAATGCCTCGAGGACAGGGCTGCCCCAACCTCCCCAATGCTGCGATGACCACCAGCCCCATCCATGCCCGGGGGTCGCCGCTCCCCAAGCCCAACGCGGATGGAGAGCAGGCGAGCGCAGCGCCACGTGGCTGACGGGAAGGAGGAAACACCCCGGGCAGCTCCGTGTCACAGCCCAAAAGCACGTCGCAGCACCACAACCTCCCAAACGGGGCCAGGGCCAACCCAGCATCCAGCCAGACACCCCGAGGGCAGCAGCGGGGGACAGGACCTGGTCCCAGCGCGCCCCATCCCCCTCGAGCTGACGTGGGAGCAAGGCTGTGGCTCAGCCCCTGCCACTGACAGGCCACGGTGGGCAAGCGCGCAGGGGCGCAGGCAGCCCTGCCCGGATCCCGGCATGCTTCCACCTGCCCCCAGACAGGGACACGGCCTTCAGGAGCCATGAGCGAGTCTGGTGCAGCTGCGTCCGCAGTGACCTCCCCGTCCTCCCCGAGCTGCGCGCTGGCACCGCGCAGACTGCGAGCCCGGGAGCAAGTGGCACAGAGCAAACCGAACCTGACAGCGCGCCCCAGCATCGGGGCAGAGGTCTCAGACCGTGCTCAGCCGCTCCCCGCAGACCGTGGGATGCGCCAGCCACAGCCTCAGCGGCTGCCTTGGCTCGACACCGCGGGGGGACAGCCCAGGAGGATGCACGTGGGCAAAGGAATGAGTCTTCGCTTTGCATTTGCAGGGAGCAGGAGCTAGACGATGTTGCTAGCGCAGGGCAGGGGGGTCAAGGGCCACGCGGTGCTGAGCAGTGCACTCAGGACCATTCCCCCTCCAGAAGCCAAGAGCAGATGCCAGGGAATCCTCTCCGGTGCTGCAGGGTGCCTGGCCCGTCCTGGGAAAGCAGGGGGCAGGAGGCTGGGGCAGGGTCTGAGCAAGGCTCGGAGACGGGGAGCGAGTGCCAAGGCCTCCTGCAGCACGTGGCTCTGCGCAGGCAGGAAATGCCAGCCGTGCCCAGGCCAGATGCCAGAGCCGCCTGCACCCATGGGAGACAGGGCTGACCTGGCTGGAGCTGGCCTAAGGGCAGGCTCTTCCTCACCTTTGCTTTGGCTGGAGAGCTCTTCTGGGCTATCCATGAACCCACTGCTGATGGGGAAGGGACTTGGGGCTCTTACACCAGCTCCCTGTGCCTTCGCTGCCCGTGCCCAGCAGTGCCCCACATCACAAACCCCACGCGGGAAGGGCTGCCACGCGCCCCAGACTGATCACTGTCTGGGCCCGTGGAGCTGCTGCCAGTCTGTGCACCGGCATCCACTGCGCGTCCTTTGCGGGGGCGAGGATGCTCCTCACGCTGTCCCTCGGAGGCTGCGAGCGAGGTCACAAGACACGGCACCCGCAGAGGCAGCGAGAAGCAAGGGAGCAGTTTCAAGCCTCCGGCTCAGAGGAAAAGCCTGGGCAGTCACACGAGTGACACAGCACGAACTTGGGACGAACTTGAACACTTCTCCACCTGGCCCTAGAAATGCGAGCAAGAGACGCTGTCTATCCGTGCCGCCGTCCGGCTCTCACAGGTACCTGTTGATATTGTCGATGGAGGAGCCCAGCACTGCCCCATCGACCAGTGGGGGAATCTGAGGCACGGGAGGGAAGGGATGGCAAGGTGGTGGCAGCGCTGGGAACATCCCATTGCTAGCCCCGGGGCTCGGGCCCCTGCGCGGGGGTGCAGGAGAGGCAGAAGCAGGTGTGTTGGTGCACGAGGAAGACTCGGCACCAGGCCAGGGGCTCATGACAGCAGATACTTCCTGCAAAGGCCTTGCCCTCCCACAGCTCCGTGCAGGCAGGGACAGCAGGTGAAGCACCCAGGGCCTGGGAGGCATTGGCAGCTGCATCCTACGTGACAAGGGCTTGGGACTGACCTCCCGCCCTGCCCTACGATGCTGCAGGGTCCCCAGGGCCGGCTCCACACTGCTGGGCAACCTCCCACCTGCCACCAGCTCCTGCAGCCTCAGGATGCACGCACCTCCCCGGGCCTGCCCCAAGCACAGAGCATCAAGCTCTTCTCTTCTGGCCTCAGGGGGGTTGGGGAAGGGCTGGCTCAGGCTCAGGCTCAGGCTGGGCCAAACCCGGAGCTTCTCTCTTTTTTTTGAAGACCAAGTGTGGCTGGAAGAAGCGAGGACCTGGCGCAGGCAGCGAAAGCAGCCGCTCCAGAGCAGGGCCCTGCATTCGCGAAGCGCAAGCACCACCTCGTGGCATCACACAACACAGCCCGGCAGCAGCACCAGGGAGGTTGGTGGCTCCTGTGCACACGGAAGTGCTAGAAAAACGTGCATTAGCTTGTTTTAATGCACATTAGCATTAAAACCCAGATCTTGCATTGGTAGCACAGGGATGGGGAAATACGTGGCTAGCCTGGTGTCTTGGAGGAGACGGCTCCAGAAAGCAGGGACCTGCCCCCAAACAGACCGCTCCTGCTGCCCCTTGAGCCTTCCCCTGGCGAACAAACCAGTGCTCCCACCTCAAGCGATACGCAGCGAATGCACCGCTGTGCAGGGCTCTGCCAGCGGGCCCTGGCTGCGGCTCCGTGGAGCTGCGCATCTCCGGGTAACGCTGACAGCCCCAGCCCCTCTGCCGGGACCTGCTGGAGCAGCTGCTGCCCGCCAAGGGTTCAGGCTTCTTGGCTCTTTCCGAATTGAGCCAGCTGCTAAAGTTAAACAAGGGTCTTGGGCATGTCGAGTGAGTCCGGGGGAGGAAACCCCAGCAGCAAGGGACCGTGTTTAAGTGCTTGAAACATTGGGAAAGAGTTCAGTTTTCCCGTCAATGCCGTGCCAGAGATGGGGAACACGGAGAGGCGAGGCCCTCGCGGGAAGCATCTCCATTGTTAGCTCCTGGGGGTTTCCCTCATGTGCAAACACTGCGCCGGGGCTGGGGCCGGCAATGGGACCCCCAGCGCTGCTCCCTCCCTGCTCTCCTCCTCTGCCGCCACGCCACATCCTGCCAGCGTCCCTTAACGGATGCTGCCTATGCAGCCAGAGGGGCACGTGTTTGGGTTACGTGCCACCTAGCCCGCGGGGCCGCACTTCCACAGACTCGCCCTCGCATTACGCAGGGAGCTGTAGCTGTAGCGTGCCCCTGAGATTTACCTGCAGGCAGATGGAGCAGGGGGACAGGGAGAGGAGTGCCACAGCCTAGGACATAAAAACCACGCCACGGGGCTTTCCGAGAGCAGGCCCTTGGGGACAGCGCGTCAAGGAGCACCACCGAGACAAAGAGTTCACTCATTTTTTATTGACTTTGAACTACCAGTGTCAGTTTTCCATTACAGAGTCCAGTCTAGCCACGGCAAGCTGAAGTTTGTACGGTACCGTTCGTTATTACACAGCCCTTTTGTGACACACGAGATTGTTTGGTTTTACAAGGCACTGCGAGAACACACTGAGTAAAACAGAAGCCCCAACAAATTTATAATTGTAGCTCCAAGAGTCCTGATAAGCACAAGATAGGCAACACCTGAGATACTCGGAAAAGACAAGTGTTTGATTTCACCACAAGTGACGTACAGGAGGACCAAGGCCGTAACATGCATCACCAGGGGAAGCCCGAACAGATAACAGAGCATCTGAAGAAATGGGAGCAGCAGATCAGCCAGGTTACCAAATGCACAGCGACAAGACAGACCGTGCGCCCACGCACGCGCATCCACACGTGTGCACACACGCACTAAAACAGCAATTTCTCGGCTCCCACTAGGTCTGGATGGGTTTTCCAGAGGTCGTAATAGCTCGATTCAGCGCAGAGCTGCTAGAGAATTTACTCGGCGAAAGGGGACTCTGCAAACCAGTTCAGCAGTTTACTCCCAGCTGCAGGAGCCCAGTCTCCCCGTTTCCCCCTCCCCAAGCCCGTGTGCATCCCAAAAGCAAGCCCGGCCCCAGGAAAGGCACTCCCTGTTCATTAAAGTAAACTGGTATTTTAATAAGCTACAATACTATCCCTAAACCTGCATTAGGAGTAGCACAGAGGTTCCTGAGGGGCAGTGTATAGTTTCATTTCTTGTATTTTGTTCCTACCCACAACAGACGTCTTTAAGTAGCAGCAACTTCCTCGTTTCAAAGAACCGGGCGAGTGATTAACAGTCTATCTGCACGGCCCAAGAGCAGCCACGGATCTATCTTTCCTTGAAAGAGTTTTGCTTTGCTTTGGACATTTAGCAAACCAACCATGTACTTTTGCACTGATAAGAGACCATTCGCTCCGTCCAACTGCAACTGCTAGTTTGGAAAAGAAAAGCACCTTCCACCACAGCAAAAGTGTTAGCAATGATTTCTGGGACAAGGCAACATAACCTCCATGCACAAGATTTGAAGGTGTGACAGGCTGCACTTCATGCAAGCTTCCCCGCACAGCTGGAAGAGAGAGCCAGCAGAGTGAGCGAACCTGGACCGGCCCGCAGAAGTGGTAAGCAGCGCTTGGAGCGAGGCCGTTCATCCACTGGTTCGAAAGATGAGAAACACGGAGTTAAAACAGAGCCAGACTCGCACTTCAGCTGCGGCAGAACACCCTCGCTTGCCAGAATCTGCTGTTCTCGCCTGTGCTACGGGGAGTTGGTCAGAGGAAGCTATTTCTTTGATATTTTACCACCTCTTTCCCTATTTCTGGTCCAGGCAGGTCTTCCCCTTGTCATTGCTTTTACACCTTTCAAGGGTCTGCTTGTTATAACACATTTCACTGCATACCATCACATATGGCAAGTCTGAGGATCATCACAATACTGAAAGAAAGGTCAGCAGACAGACAGACGAGTGCCTTACGTTTTTCACTGAAAAAATCCTGGAGTCGGTGCCTTCTGCTAGCTAGTCTGCAGTCTTGGGCGCTCCCGAGTGCTTACCCCAGGCAGACCACCCCACGCCAGCGACTTGTGCTACCATCTGCCAGCTGAGCGAGGCACGAGCCGTTAACGCTCCTGGAAGCCTGGGCAGACCGCACACAACACATCAAAGCCTGGATGTCGCAGCCAAGCAAAGACAAAACCTTTTGCTGCCTGGGTAAGTAACTGAGATCCTTTCTTGACTTGCTCAAAGCACGTACAGCACAAGTGCTAAGGAAATGCAGATAAGCTATCACGTTAGATCAGGCCTGTGGCCCAACAAGTCCATTATCCTGTCTCTGGCTGCTCTTGTGCAAGTGCCACCCCTGCCTGCTGCCTCACGCAGCGCTACCTGGGGACAAAGATCACGTCTCGATTTCTGCCAGAAGCCTATTTACGCCACAAAGTTGGATTGCTCTGTGCGCGCTGTTGCCAACACCAAAACCAGCATCAAGAGGCTAGCTAGGCACTTGCCAGCAGCAGTCAGCTCCCACCTGAAATGCAGAAGGTGGCATTTATTTCAACTATATTCGAAACGTTCCCCGTGTCCCCGGAGCGGAGAGAGGGAGGAGGCTGGGCAGCGCTCACCCAGGCCCCTCCACAGAAAATGCTCTTCAGTCTCACGTCACAATCCTTCTCCACACCTCTAACCATCTCCATAGCCTTTGCCATCTTCCCTGCGACTGCCCAGCCCAGAGGAGACCGACCGAACCTGAGCCACGCTAAAAACAAACGTGCGCCACGCGCGACCTTTCATCTTCCGAAATCCCCTCTCCGATACTCGCGCCACCCGCTCCCACGTGGCAGCGTTCAACTTCACGAGCGCGCTCCCGACGCCCAAGTCTTTCTATTCGCAGAATCCTTCAGGTTCAGGAGCCTCCTCCCGCCACACAACGTACGTTACTGGGCACTTCCTCCACCTGGGTTTCCCCCGCTCTTGTGCTCACCGATTCTGGAACGGATACACAAGTATCTGTAGCTTCTCACAACCCCCCACTGTTTTCACACCTGAACAACCAAGTGCCAAACGTCACCCATTCGCACTCGCCCCCTGCTCGGTGAGTGCAGAAAACGACACCCGGCCCGGTGCAAAGGAACCTCCCCGATTCTCTCGTCTCCTCTGCAAACCTGCTCCCCCAGCTCTCCAACCCCGCTGTGCAGAGGCGATGAACAGCAAACCCGGCGCTGCAACGAGACCTTGCTAAAGCTCTGCAAGTTATTACCCTGTAAAAATATAAAGTAAACTAATGAGAAGTCAGCCCGACTTTCCTTCATTTACTTGCGTCTTTGAAAAGTTCGGTAGTTGGCAATGGGTCTTCCAGGCCGTGCAAATTAGCATAGTTCTGTTTATTAAATGATCTGAAGGAGAAAGCAGACAGCAAACATTACACACGACAGTCACTGTTTGGAGAAGCTTTTGATCATTTTTATGTTGCGATTGCAAACCAAAGACGTATATATAGGAAACACATTGCATGTTAATGAGTTTAACAAAAAGATTCAACAAAACAAAAAAGTATTTAATTTAGGTAGGATTAAATAAAATGAGTTAAATGTCACAATTAAAGAAGTTCTGCTATACAAAACTTGACTACTAACAACATAAGACACCCGCTCTTTCAAGAAATCATCTCCAACTACTAATTCTTAGAACAAAGAGATTATAGAATAAATTATGTTTTCTAGGAAATAAAACTGATCACATGAAGCTTTACAAAAGCAAATGGTGAGGGGATGCAGACAGTTAAAACAAAGCTCAAAATAAAGTGAAGAATATTTGCGGAAATAAAAAAAAAAATGACCAACGGGAAGGGCTCAATTCTCAGTCCTTGAGCAGGCAGAAATCACTGAAATGGAGCTCCTCTCCAAGGAGGATTGCAAGAAGAGGCGGCGAGACGGCCGCCCGAGGGTGCTGGAGGGGAGACTCTTACAGGTTGGCAAAACTAATCTGCAGTAGTTTCCTCTCTGCACAGCCACATCCCTCCCACCTTCTCCACTCCTCGCTCCAGAGACCTCTTGCCACACGTCCATACAGCCACCCCTTGGCCTCAAGCAGATTGCACTGGGTGTCATGCAAGGTTGGCACTAGGACACTCCCCGCTCAGCGTGTACAAGCCCCTCAATAACGGCGTGCAGAGCACTGAGCAGGGAAATGCTGGAGGAGCCCGTGCACCTCCTCGAGCACCGGAGACGTCTGTTGGAACAGGGTCACCAGACCGGCCAATGATCCCTAGATCCAGAGCTGCTAGAGATTTACCCCCCGAACCAGGAGGCAGACGGGTGCCACGGACACGGGACGTCTGCTCCAGCGAGCCAGACAGCACTCTGCAGAGAGCAGAGCTTGTGCTGAGCCGCATCTGTGACTTCCTGGGACCTGCAGCGCAGCAGGCGGGTCAGAGACCAGCACGTGGAGTCTCACGTCCACGGCCACTCCGCCTCCCTCAGCTGCGGAGCTCCTGCTCCCATTTCATGCCCAGCTGAGAGGCTGAGCGTAAGCGAACCAGTGTCACGGCAAACGACTCCCATCACCTGCAACGTTCAGGGGGAACATGAATCATTTCTTCTTAAGAAGTTCAGCAGTCGATACATTTTGATGATCAGAGCTGCCTACCGACTACAGGAAAAAGTGAAGTAACTCCACTGTGGGTAAAAACCACGTAAAAATCACTGGTATTTAAACAAAGCATTAAATATAATAAATTACTAGACAGGAAGCTGGGGTCTTCCCCGCTGCTGGTTCTCGGACAAGTGCTACTCTGCATCTGGACAAGGAGGAGAACGTACGCTACGCTTGTTCCTAAGGCCACTTCCATGATCCAGAAGAGCCCGTACAGAAACACGGCGACCACTTCTGTGGTCAACTAACCTTAAAAGCAACCCAAACACGCATTCGGACAAGCTTCTCTAGCAAAAGAGGTGCCTTGAACACAGCTGCAGAAGTCTCTATCCTGTCTCTCAAATGCAAATGAGAAGTGGCATTTTCTTTGTCACTAGACTTCCAGTTGGGAAGTAGCAATAAAAAGGCAGCTCTCACTGAGAGATACTAGGACAGAAACATCATAATTGAAGAACTCAAAAATAGCGATAGACATTTCTAGCAAGTCTCAAAGTGTATCTATGTCAATATATCATTTTAGTAAAAGCATTAGAACTAGTCACAGAAGTTCTCATTCAAACAGTGCCTGGAGCGGGCCACAGCCAGCGTTACCCTGGCACACACCACAACCACGGCTCGGCGGTCGAGTGCACACACGCTGGCTTAGTAACGTTCCCCCCAAGGCTTGGAAAGTTGCAGCCACCTTCTCAATACCACGTCTGGAGAGTCTGCAGGGCACAACCGAGGAGCCCCGATGCCACAACCGAGGCCAGAGGCAACCTAGAAATGCCTATTTTAGGTACAAATCTTAAGGTTTCCAAACACATCAGTTTGGGGCAGCAGAAAAGGTTAAACTTTGGGGTGTTTGGCTTGGCAGAAATGGTCCAGCCTCGAAGCTGCATTTTAGCATGTGTGTATCAATGACAAGTCAAGAGAGCGACCTGGTATTTAACTCGGACATCATGCTACCTCCAACCTCTGAAGAGAAGGAAAATTTACAATTAATTAATTAATTAATTTACAATTAGGAAAGCACGGAGATGCTTTTAAGGTAAAGGCTGGGTAACTTCTAGCACCAAGGTTCTAGGAAAGTACATCCCCAAAGCAGAAAGCGGTCACCAGTGAAGCTCTCTCACCTGCTGCACACTGGGGTCTGTGCAGGAATGGGATAGTGTGCTTTGTACAGGAGGTATACAGTTGGTCTGAGCAAGAAAGGTGGCATTAGCACAATAATAATTAAAAAAACCAACACACAAAAACATTTGGAAATATTTGGCGTTTTGGACACGTGCCACATACAAAAAGCCATCCCCACGTCATGTCTCAGAGCACTCCACACAAGGAATCTCAAACCCCTTCTGTTGGCAGCAACCAGGCTGGTCCGACCTACTCCGAGCCCTCACAGGGTCCACAATAACGCACTGGTTTAGGATTGGCAAAAAAAAAAAAAAAGAAAGATTTAGCGCCCAAAACACATTTGATTTCACTGAAGAATTAGTGACTTGTGTCCCAAATAAATACACTTAAGGAACGAGGCTACTCACAAAGACACGCCCAGACCCTTCTATGCCAACTGTTCTCAGCTATCCTTTTATATTAAAAACCTAGGGGTTTTTTTCCTTTTTCTTTTTTAAATTAAGGACTGGTAATTAGCAGGCACTATCCATCCCCTGCACCTGAACTCCAATTCCAGGTATAAACCTTTCCATCTGGCCTGCGGGAGATTGTTCAGGAGCTGCCGTTCGGCTGGCAGGTGAGCTCTGTAGAAAATACAGCGCACGCTTTTCAGCCAGTTCAGGACATAGTAGCTGCAGGCGGTTTAAGGGAAGAGACTTTGAATCCTCCTTTGCCTAACTGAAATGCGCACGTCTGAAGAAAAGAGCGGCAATTTCTGCACGTGAAGTTCACCTGGATTCTCAAGTCTGGGGTCTCACTGTGCACGTTTCAGACAGACTGGATCCCCCTGGATTTTAGCAGTAGGGAATGATCTTGGAAGTGCAATAGTGGGGTGACGTCTGCCCAGTTTCAGTGTTCATGCTGACAATTAATTTTGCCCTCGGACTGCTCCAAAACATCGAGCATTTCCTCTATGATCGCCTGCAGGGCCCGGCCCAGCTGTTCCGCAGTATAGGGTTTTCCCAGCGGAGGCACGTGAACAAATGCAGACCTGCCCCGGCTCTGGTATAAGGACGTGTAGTAAGTAAAATCACAGAGGTATCTGAAATCAAGAAAAGAAAAAAGCAGCTTATTTAGCGACAGATGACAACTGGTGAGTAAGACAGGTCAGAGTAACGCGAGTCAGTGCAATAGCTGCTCTCGAATGGAGCATAACCAGCAGCTCCTGCTTCATTAGCAGCGGTCAGCTGTTAAAGAACAGGGATGGATGATGAAGCTCCTCTTGTTCTGGCCTCTGTCACCATCTCCACGGCAGCTGGCCAGGTCCCAGAGGCTTATGCAATTCCTAAAGCTGCTAGTCTAGATAAAGCAGCTTTTTCCCCAGAAAGCAAAATCATCGCACTTGTAACTGCACAACCTGGAGTTTAATGCCAATCCCAGGCCTCAGGAAAACCAAAAAGGCACATCCAAAGGTGTTCATGGGGCCATCTGCTCCACGGTCTGTACTGCAATACAAGGGAGTGGGAGGTCAAACGCTCCCGGCAATGAAAGGCCTGAACCTCTCCTGCCCCGCGCTCCACGTAGCCGCATATACCTGCGCGAAGTGGGGGTGCCAGTGTGAGCACCGCAGGCTGAGGCAGTGGGAACGTGGTCCCGGGAGGCACACGACTGCCGAACCCAAGCCTGAACTTCGCCCTGCAGGAAAGGAACACGCACGACAGCACGAGCTCGTTTCCCTCCGGTCACCACCCCGTACCTGCCGGCATCCTTGGATATAGTCACGGTAACATCCAGCCCGAGCGTCGAGACTCTCTTGCACACCGCATCCATGTCAATGATGGAATCGATGCACTCCGGACCCCCTTCTATGCAGCACTGGGAGCCGGGGCAGAACCGGCAGTTGTCCAAGCCTTTGTAGCCTACGTTATGTCCACATTTTTCCAGCGTTACGGTAGTAGCCATGCCCGAAACACCCACGTGAACTACCAACTGCAAGAGGAAGAAAGCAAGTTAGAGCTGCTGGCATGGGGAGTGGGGGGGGACAGCCCTGCCGCACGTGTCCAGGGGTGCGTGGGGGAGGAGACTCATTCAGACCCCTTCACGCAGGTCAGACGGGCGGTGGAGATGACTGACCAAATGTGCCAGGGACAGAACGGCCCCGGTGGCACGGGTGAGTGGCATGGTGCTCAGACTGCCCTCCTAGCATCAAGCGCTCCTACAGACCAGCACCCTGGTCTCTTCTTCCTCCTCCTGGACCTCTGCTAGAACGGCCGACCCAGGGTCAGATCAGCCCGAATTTGAACACGTGTTAGAAACTGGACTTGTCGTCAGAACCGTGCGCTCCTGGCAGTACGGACAGCAGGCTTCGGTTCTCAGTTCCCCTTTTACTCACTCACTTGTGGACTGTGCTTCTTCCATAATGCAGGAATTAGTCTTTGTACAGTTTGGTATTCAACTGGGATTTCGTACACGTGCAGATCCACACCGTCTCCCAAACCCAGCTTCTCAAGCTCCTGAGAACAGAAGGCAGCAAAATACCAAAGCGATCAGATATGGACGCAAGAGATTTAAAAAAAAAAAAAGATATAGAAGCCAGAGGCACTCTGTTGCAAGCATGCCTTTTTCTGGCACGCGCGGAAGGAGTCAGAGCGGCTCCCTGCTCCTAGCACAGACACAACCTGATCCCTTCACTGCAACTGTGCGATTTGGGACAGATGAGACCCAACGGGGCAGTGGTCCTGCGCCGTCCGGCCAGCCGCCGCGGGCTGGAAGCAGCACGCCAGGGCCCGGGCCGTGAAGAGAGGATCTCTCCCCAGGCGGGAGCAGGAAGGGGCAGAGGGACAGAAGGGGAACAGGCAGGCTTCCCACCTCCCGGCATGCAAGAGAGACCACAGCCCTGCCTCCGGCTTGTAGCACCACGAGGCAGGGACTCTACAAGACGGACGCAGAGCTCCTCCTCCGGAGAAGTGACGCAGCGATGGCGCGCTTACCCTCTCCATACGTTCCTGGCTTTTAATTTCATTTTGGCAGGATCAAAAACACAGTCCTAACATCTAAAACAGAGAGAGCTACCAGCACCATCCAGCATATTTGTGCAGAATCCTGCAATTTAGCTCGTTTTCCGTCTGATCTTTATACCACACCACGTCTGGTTTTTTTTCTTTTTTACTTTACAATGCTGGCTAAAAATCATCTCCTCATTTTGGGCACTTGGACAGTGAATTTCAGCTGAATGGACATGCAATGTTAGCTTCAGAGTTTATTCTCATGTGCAAAATTGGAAGAGAAAGCGGCAGGAGCGTGACAGGGATAACATCCCGAAACCCACATGCGATTACTAGGGAGAACTCAGTTCAAAGAGAAGATAGTCAAGAAATGTCCCCCGCTGCACTGGAAACCAGGGCGTGATCCCCTGGATCCCTGCAGCCGGTTGCCCCAGAAACCAAACTGGTATCCCAGGGTGTCAAAACTAAACGCTAAGACCAGTGGGAAAGTGCAGCCAGGCTTTCTAGCAGGGCACAAGTCTCCGTGCTGCAGTGAGGAGGGAGAGGCCCTTTCTGCACCAAAGGAAAAGTAAGAGGAGAGCGCTGCAGCCGCACCCCACCGCTCCAGGCAGGAAGGAAACGCAGCGATCCCCTGCGTCCGCCCCGGTTCCTGGAAGAGGTCTGCCCAGGACGCGCTCCCCAGTGACCGGACACACAACAGAGCGTGCCGCGGCGAGCGCCGGTGTGCATCCACTTCCACTTCCACCTGCCTCCCGCGCCCCCGAAGTGTTCAGGCTCTCCGCACCGCATCGCGACAGCCACCACCATCAGGGCCCAGCCCCTTATCCGACTACACCAGACAGAGCCACGCCTGGGCCTGGATGCACGGGATTTCTAACGAAGCCCTCGGCCTGAGCTTCCACTTGCTGTTGTTCAAAGACCTCAGAGCTCAGCTAGGGTCGCAGCACCTCGGCGAGAAGCAGCAAACTCCCCAGCAGATACACGTGCACAGAGCACGCGACGGGAGCTGAATGCAGGTTACTTACTGCCCGCGGTAACTGTAAACTCGTCACTATTCTCTTTCTGAGATGCCACCTGGGCCCAGCTGCGTTGTCACGGACGTTGCTGCATTTACCCCCGTGCCATCTGGGAAGAGCGCGGCAGGTAAAACGGGTTGCCCAGCTGCATAAACACGCCAACAAACTCTCCCCAGACCTGACGAAAGGCGTTTGTGCCCCAAAGCTTGCAAAGAACAATTTTTCCAACGATTTACTTGGTCTAATCAAAGATATCACATTGACCCAAAGAACCTTAACACTCCCTTGGCAATTTGGTTAAACCAGTGATTCTCAACCGGGGAGTGCGAGATCCTTCCACGGGTGCCACCCAGTGTCAGCACCGCTAGGTGTGCAAACACAGTTCACAAGATGAACCCAGAGATTTCAAACAGGAACCCACAGTCTTATAAACATCCCGACCTCTCACGGTCTGAGCTCTTTGCAACTCAAGACTTAGCCTCGAGCCTAAAAAGGTGGAGAAACCACTGCATTTCACGCGCGTCTCGGAGGGCTCGGCTGGCTTAATGGCTTTTGGTTTGATACCAGTATTTTCAACAGTCAGGTTACTGTTCCGTGCTCGGAAGATGTAGGACTCCCGACGTTTCTTGGTTGGACTAGATAGAAAGGCTGCCACGAGCCCCGAGCTGTGCAAACGGCACTGGGCTCCAAGCAGGTGTGCTCCTCTCACAAGTCGCTGCTCGCGAGAGCTATGCGAGGCGCACGGCGTGGAGGTATTTAGGAATCTGAGGGGCCGGGAGAGGCTGGAAGCCGAGTCCTTCTGCAGATTCAGGGCCTGGCTCACAAACCAACACAGTCAAGAGATCTCCTAAGCCCCGGGGGTTATTTAGGTATTTATGAGCTGCAGAGATACGTTGCCGTGGACGGGACTTCAGCCATCCACCGTGTATGGGCAGAAGCGAGCCCGGTGAAGCTGTGTCGACAGGGCTGGACGGGGTAAATAAACGCGACGGCTTCGTGCGGCTCTGGGCACTGCCCAAACCACGCGGCTCGTACATGCGAGGCGCGCAGCTGAGAGGGTGTTGAAGTAAGGACCCATCCGTGAATCCTGGCACGGACCCGCGGTTGTATTCTCGACTTCTACAGGAACCGTACATTTACTTAACCAGCCAGTAAACGAATCCTAAAGCAAGCCAGGTAAAATCAGCTTATTTAATGAGCTGGACAGCTGACAGTCCCTTAAAACTGGAATTGAAAACTTCTAGCTGAACTCACCGTGGCAGGGCCCAGCCCCTCTTCTTAAGAAAACGTGCGTCTCCTGGGCAGTAAAATAAAGGGGCTGTGTGTACGGCGCAAATCTGCCCTGCCTTCTGAACAGTAAAGGCTTTATGTGCCACTGGAAACTGGAACGAGTCTAAATGCAAGACAGCGGCAGTCTCTGAGTTTCTTAAATTCATTTGAAGAACTGCCGTTTTGCTCTAGTCAAAACTTTCCCCTATAACATAAGGGTCTCATGCAAACAGAAATCAGACACCAAACCGTAACTACGGCTGCCGATCGGACCGGCTGAGCCTTCCTGAATGCTCCCAGCCAGGAAGGGGAAAAACACGTACGATTCCCGTGCTACTTGGCTCTGAAGCGCAAATGCGAAAACCTAAGACTCGTCACTTCAAGGAAGGGAACAATTGGCCGTGGTCCCCGGCTGCAGCCCAGCACGTGGAGACCGGGAACTGTGGAAAGAGGAACATCACAATGATTTTGTTGTGACCTTCTTCCACACCCACCTAGCAGCGTTATCATTGCACTGAATTCCTGATGCTTGCATTATGAAGCACTGACAGAAGTGCACCGGGCACTGCATCTGTCTCCGTGTGGTCAGCGAGTAAAGGAAGACCGGGACTGCCTCTGGCTAATGTCGCCGAAAGTTTCTCAGCTCCCGCTTTGATGCTTCACCTTTGGCTATGGCCCGGCAGCGCAGCCAGCCAAAGGGTACCGTCTTAACAACCGCTTTGTGCAAGCACAGGCGCTTCAGGGAGCTGAAGCCAACTGGCTGCACTCACAACACTCCCCACGGCTGCCGTCAGGATCGCCCGCATGTTCTTCATGTTATTGCTTGCTTCTTGTCTCACGTCAGATCTGTTTTCAGCCAGCCGCGGCAGCTCCGCTGGTCCTAAAGCGCTCTCGGTATTATGAGCAGAGGTTTAGGGTTCTGTTCTACCATTGCCCGCACGCAGGACAGGACATATTTGAAAACCATAAGTGGCTTTATACAACTCTTTATACAACCAGAAGTGGCAAATGCCCCATGCCCCCTAGTAAGCACGTGAAGTGCACAGGGATGGCTCTGCATATTTAAGAGGAGGCAGATAAACATGGAAAAAACAAATCAAAGTACGCCAGGGATAGTTTCCTTTAAACCAGCTCAGCAACCTTTTAAGGCTGAGGGTTGGATTAACCTACTTGGGGTCAACGGCGCGGCAGCACGTGCTGGCATCCAGCTGCCACTGGCATGGGAAAGCACCTGCATCACCTCCGCCGGCGCAAGGAAGGACACTGCCACCAAAGCCCCACGCCTGCGGGCTGGATCAAAGGGCTTCAAAAGGCTGCCAGAGCCCTGCAGAAAAGCCCTGAGTGTATCCGCTAGACCGCTGGCGAGAAGCCGCTCCTGAATTCACTGGGGAGGGGAGGGAAAGTCGATGCTTCAATCAAGCAAGCCAGAATAAAGTAGTGTCTCATCATTACAACATGTAGCAAAGATTTTCTCCAAATGCAGCACGAGGTCATGGCCATGTTCCAGCTCGAGATGCTGCACGATTAGTTTTACCCACGCCTTTATAATGGAAATTGTTCACAGCTTAGCTGCCGAACGCAGCACATCCATTCCCCGGGTCTGCTCAGTGGTTGGTTTCCCAACAGGCGAGTCTGATCTCCACTCCCTTGCTTTTCCTCGGGGGTCCCCGGTTTGACGTACTCATCGTACCAGCAAGACTGAAGTCAGGAGTACTGCCACCATCCAGCCCAGCACGGGCCTGCCTCACCAGAAGCGAAGCCGCTTCCAGAGCCGTCAACCCTCGAGCATCCTGCGAGCTGTAGGGAGGGTCATGCCGCCGCGATCCGAAGCCTCTAAGGAAAAGGAATCGACTTCAGCGAGCTCGAGAGCCCGCGCGCTACATCCGCTCCGAAGCCACGCCACAGACTGCAGTCGGGAAGCGCTTTCCCAAAGCAGCTTAGGACCCCGAGCCACGTGCACTGCTGCCGGGACTGGAGTTAATGTTCATGTTCATACCTCCAGCGAGGTAATTTGACTTAACCAGGTAAAAGGCCGGCGAAGGCCAGGCGAGCTCATCGTGCCCTGCATTGGGCTGTAACCTAACTGCTAATGCCCGCTGAAGCTACAAAGTGCCTGGAGCGAACTCTCGCCTGCTCCCCTCCCACCGGCGGAAACAAGGCCTCCGCGCTTTTGGAAACTTGCTTGCTGGCATCCAAGTGCCAGGTGAGCAAAGCAGCGTCTAAGGACTTGGCCTTGCAATCTTCTCTGCAGCAGAATGAGGGAGCAGATGTTTCTTTCTGAACCGGCCTTTGAAGACTCACTCGCACCTCAGCCCCCATTTGGAGAGTCAGGTTGGGAGCGTGGATTATCATTTATTACCATGTACTTGCTTGGTCACCTCCTCTTCTTCTGGACGAGGCTTCAGCTGCGCTTATCCTGGCTACGGTTTGCAATGGCAACAGCGGTTTGGGGTGTTGAGGCACAGGGTCAGCGCGTTGTTGGGATCGGGCCCCGTGCAAGGTGTCCTTAGCGGAGGGTCACAGGCCGCTGCCGAGCGTGCGGCTGCTTGCTTTGGCTGCAGTGTCAGCTGAACAACCGCTCCAGCTTCCAGCGATTTACAAAAAATAAAACATAAATAACCTCGTCCTGACCTCCAAGACGAGCGCCCGCTCGAAGAGCTCTTTCCAGAGAAGACGACAAAGGCTTGGAAATGCAGGCGGGGAGCTTCAACCCCATCCAGAACCGCCCCATTCCCCTCCAGAAGCCTCCCGCGCAGATATCACAGCATGAAAACCCGGCACCCAGCTGGCTCCTTGGAAATGGGACTGAACGGTTCCCCACTGATTTATCTGGGCTTCCAACACGTCTGTGCAAATACCGAGGGGTGAAGCCAAGTTCAGTTCAGCTGTGTAGACCGGGGTGGGGGGGAAGCTTGTTTTCTGGCTCATATTTTAAAAGCCGCCAAGGGTGCTTGGGACCTCTGCAGGGGTCGAAGGCCAGGGGCCTTTCCAGGGAGCTGCCAAGGTCTGGTCCACGTGGAGATACTGGGTGAACAGGAGAGCAGCCTTGCTCTGCTCTGCCAGCTCCCACAAGGCACAAAACTCTCCAGGCACGTCAGCCCGAGCCGTTCTGGGGCGGCGAGACAAGGCACGACTCCTGGGGCAAGCTTCCCCGTCACGTTTTCCTCATCGTCCAACAGGCCGGCAAAATCCTCCCCGCGGAGATAAAAGGAGACGTGCCAAATCCCAGGAATTCCCAGGTTGGTTTCTCTGGCCGGCGGGGGTGGGGAAAGACCGCGGGACTAGAGAAGTAGCGAGCTGCGTTAGCCTGAAGTTTCTTATTTAAATCCATAAATAGCAAATCTTCCCCTCGACTTTAATCTAAATGTAAATGTTTAACTCAACCCGTGTTTCCCTCCAGTTATCAGCGGGGCCGGTTGCTTTCCTGGCGTTGTGCTCGCGATGCGAACGCTTGTGCACACTTACGCACACTAACAAGATTACGAACTGCCCCAGAAAAGACGAGTGGCAGACTTTTATGGACCAGCAGGTCTGAGCAACAACAATGATAAATCACTCGCGATGGCTCCGAGGGCAAGGCTGATATTAAAGGCTTGCTGTATTGATTAGTGTCTGGAGCGCGCAGACATTCATTACTAGAGATGGATGCTAAGTGATGTTTCACCACATCTTCTTTATACAAATCTGCTTGCACAACCGTAGGCCTTCCACGCAGTAGGTCTGTGAAATAAATAGTGTGGAAACACGTAAATACGAGCTGGTCTTCCCAATGCTCCAGAGCATCGCATCTCCACTCCCGAAAACACAGGTGGGAAGGAAAAAACCCTTAAGAAGCGGGACTTCTGCCCTCGAGAGCCACACGGGCTCGTATCACCGCGTGGAGGTTCACGCGCCGGGTGGAGCGCTCCAGGCTGCGACTTTCAGCTGGGAGTGTTTAGCAGCCGACTACTCCACTCCCTTCATCATTTACATTAAAAGTTCTTTACAAATTCCCAGCTAACAATTTTTGTAACCAAACGCAGCGTGCACACACTTCTATTCAATAATAAAAACGTCCTTTGGCCCCCAGACAACTTATTATCCGCAGCCCTGCGTACCTGACAGATAGAGAAAAACGAACACGTTTGACCGATTCCCCGACCCCTTAACAATGGGCTTCTTTGTAAGCCTTTAATATCCTTATCAGGTCTGTCTAGACACCCTGACAGCAATTGTCCCTAGTAATGTCAAAATGCACTCTGACCCTTCTTCTCATCCTCCAGCTCGGCTAGAAACATTTCAAGGGGACGAACGCAAGAGCCAATTAGCTTCACAGTCCACGGGGCACACCTGTGTCTGGCTGACCTGGACACCTCTGCACAGACAACAGACTCTTTGATGCGGGGGGTGAGCCAGAAGATTGAAGCAAGCAGGAAACTAGTTTCAACATTATTTCTTTCTTTCTCTCTCTTCATTTCTTTTATTTTTCTAAAGGCCTGGATAAAACCTAGCTTTGACAGCTCACCCAAAGAACGCAGTTGAGAAAATTAAAAGAAAATAAGATACTTAAACAACCTAGTATATGTCCAGCTCTGTAAACAGGAGACAAAAGACCTCTATTTCATATAAAACCCATTATTTTAGGGGTGTCCGTAATAAGGACCTTTTTTTAAAAAAAGGTCAAGCAATCAGAGCTGAACTTCTGTTCTTTGAAGGTAACGTATGTCTGCACGTATGTACGGTGTAGGGCACAGCTCCTAGCCTCCAGCCTTGTTTACAGAACCGGTCTCTCTCCTCATCTGCACAAAAGCAAAAAGCAGTGAACTTCACATTATTAGAAAGCCGCAGTGAGTATTTAAGATAGACTCTATTTTACCAAATGCAAGTAATAATTTAGCTTTCAGGAGCAAATAAGTCATTGCAGTTTGAAAGACCCCCCCCCCCCCCAAAAAAAAAAAACAACAAAAACCCAAAACCATATTTACACCCTACATGCAAACAAAAAGCCACACAAAACCAAAAGAACTGGAGAGAAAAGCAGAGAATTTTATCCTCAGGATGCAGGATAATAAAAGATGTAATAAACCAGAACTAGCTTAGCCCTAGAGCTAGGAAGGATTTACAAAGATTGTTTAATTGATTTTTCTTCTATTAAAATGCAGATCACACCGTCTGGGATTCAGAAACTCAGACACATGTCTTTGTGTCCACTCAGCTCCATGAAGTCCCCTGTCTGAAACTTGCACAATGCCCAACTCGCACATGTTCAAAAGACATGCTGTTCCTTTTTGTCTGGGCCTCTCGGCACTGGGGCAGAGTTGGGAAAAGGCAAATCCCTCCCTCGCTGCTTGAACGTTCGGTTTTCTGGGATTCTGAGGCAGAATCTGCCAAAAAAAGCAGCTGAAGTTCAGTATTCTCAGACAACCTGTCACAAGAGTCTCCAGCAATATCCTCCATTCCTTCCCCTACTGCAAGCAACCGTGGCTTAAGGCTGAAGGAATTCCCTTAAAATCTTCTCTCGATGCAGATCAGAGATTTGACTCGTTCTTCTAAAGAGAAGAAAAGTCACCAACTCCATTATCTCCGCCACCCCGGAGACACGCTGGCCCCTGTATATAACTTCCCTCGTCCACAGAAGAAGTGGTTTGCCAGGGATAACTGCCCTCGTGCCAGCGAGAGGCGGGCAGGAGCAGCCGGCCTCACCACCTAATAGCGGGTGATAGTCGCTGCAGACACACGCACACGTGCACACACTTTTCCTGACCTCGGGCTGAGCAAACCCCATCTCCGAAGTACACGCAGCCCCAAAGAGCCCACAGTGCCGGAGGTTCAGTCCCCTTGTAACAGTTGCAGCATTAGACAGCTGGCTGGCCCCCCAGCAGTTGACTGGAACGGATTCTAGTTTGGGATTGAATTTACCAGCTTTCTACAGAATATGTTCAACCCCGAGCTCTGAGGGGATGGAGGCTGGCTGGGGAGAAAAATACGCCTATTTTCCTGGGCAACTGTACGGAGACGTACCCCGACCTTAGCGCAGCTCTCGCAAGCGAACACTGAGGCAGGGCGCTGCAGGGAAAGCAGGATTCCTCCGTTCACGGAAGCGCTGACAAAGCCCGACTTCTTGCTGGCGTCTAGCGCACGTCTTTTAAGACCATACAGCAAAGCACACACATGACCATGCGCGCAGGCACAGCACGACGGGCGTAAGCTTCCTATGTAATGATTTGCTCAAGTAGTAACACCACTTTGTAAACGCTCCCCACGGGAACACCGAAGCCTACTCACATTTCAGAGGTAAGCAGGGGTTAAGTGACATGCCCAAGGCCTTTACTCTGGGACACGACCTCATGAATTGCACGCACTAAAAGCTATGCCCATCCACTACACAGATCTCTGGCGAGGGAGGAAGGTCTCAGGTGTTTAAATCCCCGAAACCCCCTTCCCCCAATAGTCTGCACTTTTCAGGGGTAAGGAAGGGAAGCAACAGTTAAAAGGATGGTATTTGAGGAGTTACTCTGCAAATCCTTCGTTCTGCTTAACTACGGTTCTGCAGCGGGGCAAAACCCCACTTCCCCGGGGAGCGCTGGGTTTTGACAGACAAATCAAAGGCGCCGTCTGGTGATCATCGCGGCACCTGGGGCCCACACGCCGCGGCCGATATCCTGGGAGCACGGTTTGGCAAAGGACATACCATACAGTCACAAACTCCAGGTTTGCAAGGGAGGAGGGATGACAGAAACACGCCGAGCGTTTGGGTGGTGTGGTTACCTGAACTGCAATCCAGCTGGCATTAACCGCGTGCTCTCCAAACGGACCAAACCCTGAAACAACAACAGGAACGACACAGTGAGGACACGACTCTCGCAGGCTCGGCCGGACTTCGAGGTACGGCGCGGCTCGAACTGTCCTGTTTTAAACGCGTCTTGGGGCAGGGGTGGGGGGATTGCGTGTGCACGCGACAGCGTCCTCCTCCGGTCCCGAGTTCTGGATCACTTACATCCGAGTAACGGGTTGAAACTGTTCCATCTTCCAAAACGCGGGGCTGGCGGAAAGCACGTGCGCTACCTCCGGACTGGGCGCGGGCAACAGGTCATCTCGGGCGCTGCTCTTCCCCGCGAGCAGCGTGTCCCCCCCCACCCCCACCCCCACCCCGGGATAGCTCTGGCTCCCATTACAGAACAGCCCTCGGTACGGGATGTTTCTGTCCTCGAGGCTGGACCCCACCCCGCGAGCGCAGCAGCCTGCCAGCCACCTCCGCGCCAAACCTGCCCCGCGATTCCCATCGCCGGGGTTAGCTTCACCAGGGAGGTGGAGCGCGCGAGCGGCGAGGACCGTGCTGCAGAGCGGACTTGCCCCCTTCGCCTGCTTTCTAATGAATAACTCGGGGTTAACGAGTAACTCGTAACCCCCCGGGCTGAGCCCGCGCGCAGAGGTTAAGCAATTCATCTGCGTGCAAAGTTGCATCGATAGACTTTGATTTGAACTTTCAGGCAGCACACGTCTCCGTTAGCGTCCCAGGATCTGGGGTGCGAGGAGTTGTCCTGTAAGCTGCGTCCTGGCTGGCGGGATACGGCCGGGGACGTTTTCAGTCCAGCCAAGCCCTCGCGTCGCCCCCGGCCGGCCCCCGCGCAGGCGACCCGGCTGCTGGACCGGCCCGCGGGACGCAGGCGAAGGGGAAGCAAAGCATCCCGACGGGGCGCGGGGACCCCTCAACCCGGGGCCGCCCAAACGCGCCGTCCCCGCGCCAGCGACGCTCCCGTGTCCGCACGGCCCCGCTTCTGACCCCGGCAAAGCGCGGCGGTCACCACCTGCCCCGGGGCCGGACCCCCCGCCCCGCCAGCCCACACCTGCCACGGCCCAGGGCAGGTGCTGGCGGGGAGCCCACGGCCTGCCCCGAGGAGGGACCGAGCGCCCGCACACGCCTGCACGCAGCGTGCACAGACACTTCCATACGTACCTGCACACCCCCGTGCACACGCACGCATACACTCCCCCATGCACACGCGTGCACACCCCCGTTCCCACCCCGCAGCCTCTCCGGGACTTTCCCGAAGTTGCGGGTCTCGGGGGTCCCTTGTCAGCGGCGCCGCCCGCCCCCGGGCCGCGCCCCCGGCCGCTCACCCGTCACCACCACCGCCCGCCGCCGCTTCTCCATCGCGCTGCGGCTCCAGATCCGGCTCCGGCTCCGCCGCCGCCCCGGCACTGCCCGCGCCCCGCCCCGCCCCGCCCCGCCGCGCCCCCGCCCCGCCCCGCCCACAACCACCGAGCGCCGCCCGCGACCAGAGCGCCTCGGCGCTTCCGGCCCGTCTGCGCCGCGTGCCGGAAGTGGCTCGGCTCCCCCGGGGCAGGGCTGGGCGCTGGTCCCCGTCCCGTCGCCGGGGGGGAGCGCCCGGTAGGCCCAGCCCGGCCGGAGGATGCAGTCGGGGCTGCGCCTGCGCTCGTGTCTTCCCCGTACTCCCGGGACGCGATAGATGTATTGCCAAAATAAAAAAAGGAAAGGCCCGTCGCGGTCGTTGCGAGTCCCTGGCGGGGGAAGGGCGGGATGCGCGGCTGGGCCGGGCCGGGCCGGGCAGGGCCGCCGCTTCACCTCAGCCTCCGCGAGCACCCGGAGGGCCCCGAGGCGGCGGCGGCGGCGAGGCCCCGGGGCGCCGAGCAAACCGCGCCGGGCCGGATCCGCACCTCTCGGGCGAGCAAACGGCTGAGCGCGAGGGAAGCGCGCTCCGCGCCCGCGGCAGCCCGTCGCTGGAAGGGGCACGGCTGGGCCGGACCGCGCTCCCGGCCTCTTCCCCGGCATCGCAGCCTGCCCCTGCCCCTGCCCGGCAGCCGCCAAGCCTCGGGGTGCAGCGAGAGCCGCTCCGCTGCGCTGCGTGCGCGGCCCCCGCCTCGCCTCGCCTCGCCGCGCTCGGGCCCCGTCCGCTCGCAGGGGCGGCTGCACACCCCCAAGGGCAGCCGCGTCTCGTGCGGAGCGCGGCTGGGCTAGTCACGCACGTGCGGGGTGCACGTCTGTGAGCCCGGCCGTGCAGCGCTGCACATCGGGGAGGGGCTGTCCATGTTGAGGGGACCTGTCCGGGGGGGTGCACGTTGGAGAGCGGGTGTACATTTCGAAAGTGCACATCTGGGGACTGGTGCACGCCCGTGGTGCGCAGCAATGCCGTGGTGCACATTTGGGGGGGTGCACATATGCGTGCGTGGTGCACACGGGAGAGGGGGTGCACACCTGCGCCGCAGTGGCTAACGCGTGGGAGGGGCGCGCGGTGCACTGTGGGAGGCGGGTGGTGCCCGGCGGCGGTTTGCGGCACTGTCGTGCAGGCGGCGCGGCGCTTTGCGGCAGCCGGGCTCTTTGGCGGCCCGGGCGGCGCCAAGGCCGGCGGGAGGCGGAAGCGGAAGTGGGAGCGGGGCGGCCGCGGCGGCAGCATGGTGAGGCGGGACGCCCACGTGCGCGGGGCGGGTACAGCCCCCCCCCTTCCCTTCCCTTCCCCCGGGGCCCCGCGCGTGCGGGGCGGGGGCCCGGGTCCGTCGTGCGGGGCGGGCGCGGCCTCACACCGCCTCTCTCTCTCTCTGTCCCCTGCAGCTGCCCCTGTCGCTGCTGAAGACGGCGCAGAACCACCCCATGGTGAGTCCGGCCCCTCGTGGCGCGCGGGCGACGGAGACCCGCCGCCTCGGGGTGCATTGCTTTCGTTGCGTTGGCGGACTCCTAGCCCGGGCCAGGCCTGGGGCGCGGGGTCGGCGTCCTGGAGCGCAGCCCTCGGGGACCACGAGTCTCCTCTTGTCGCGGCTGTGCGGAGCTTGGCCGCGGCGTGGCGCGGCTCCCGCCTGCGGGAAGAGACGCGGCCGTTTCCCGAGGGGCAGCAGCTCTGGCCAGGCAGCGGGGGCGGACGTCTGCAGGAGCTCTGTCCCAGATGGTAGACCGTTAGGGCTGGGGCGTTGTCGCGCGCCGATCTGGACGGCCTCGTTGTCGCGCGCCGCTCTGGAAGTTTTCCTCCGAGCCGCCGCGCTCGAAGCGTGACGAGGAAGCTCCTCGCCCTGGATTCGGGCAGGTTGCCTGCAGTCGCCGCGGCTCCTTCCCTAGTGCTGGTTGTTTGACGCGACTTCCCTGTGTTTCCAGCTGGTGGAGCTGAAGAACGGCGAGACCTACAACGGGCACTTGGTGAGCTGCGACAACTGGATGAACATCAACCTCCGCGAAGTCATCTGCACGTCCCGGGTAAGTGCTTCCTGTTTATCCCGCCGGCCCCGCGCTGGCCTGGCTGCTCCTCGTGCTGCGCTCCAGCAAGCTCGTGCTCCAGCGTGCGTCTGGGAGAGATGTCTGACAGCAGTTAGTCTGCTGGGTATTTTCCCTGTAAAGTTTAACACCTGAGATGTCAAAGTGAGCGTGTCTCAAGTATGAATTAGTGCTTTTACACGTGCTGCCAACAGGCAGAGGAGCTAGTGATAAACTCTCGGGAGGGGAGTGCCTGTTCTCCAAGCTGGGTGCCGTGGCTGGAGAAGGAGGCCTGCCTTGCCTACGAGTTCAGAGGAGGCGAGGCCCGAGGAGGAGGGCAGGAGGCGCGTGCCGCACAGGGTGACGCGGAGACTTCGTGAGACGAACTGAATCTGCGCAGACCATGGCTGCCCTGCTGCTGAGTGGGAGGCCTCAGTGCGCTTGTGTTGAATCTGGCTTGGCCGCGCAGCGCAGCCACACTTGGCGCTAATCCTGCCTCACCTTTCCTAGACACCGGTCTCATTGGTATAGTTCGTATGTGGTTCAGCTTCCTTTTAACTCTCGTCTGTCCCTGAAAACCATTTGTGACGAAGAGAAGCGACTCTGCCTACCTGCATTAGCTGCGCTCGCCTGGTGTCTGCCTGCCCTGGCGAGTCCTGAGGACACCTGGCCAAGGGCGCACGAGGGCTTCTGCCTTCTCTCTTGACAGCGCTGCAGGGAAACTTGCAGAGCTCAACACCAGCTCCCTGAAGCCTGCACGATCAGGTGCTGCCTGGCTGGGATACGCCGCGTGATCCTCACGGTTTGTCCATCCTCGCTCCCTTCAACACCCTGCCAGGCTTGCAATAGGAGACCGCAGATGGCAGAAGTCTGTGCGTCCTGCTGACTGGGCAGTGGGGTGGTTGGCTGTGCTGCTTCGTCAGTGCTTGTGCAGCACAGGCCGTGTCATTGATACAACAGTCACAAGTTCTTGGGCTTGCAGTGGGGCATTACCGAGCACAGGGCTTGCTTCGTATCTCTGTGAAAGTGGGAGGATTAGCAAGCTTCCTCCAGGGCACCGAGCAGTTCGCACCTGGAAAACAGCAGCGCCGTGCCGCACCATCTTCCTGCCAGAACTCTCTTTCTACCAATGTCCGTGTTGCCTAGAGGACCTTGCGGGGCCCCTCCAGCCCTGCTTTGCTGTAATTCAAGCACGGTTCTATTCTTTGTCTCCTCACACGACAGCGTCCCTGCATCACCAAAGGCCCACAGCTGCAGTGTGAAAGAAGCTCTTCCTGTCCTCCCTGTCGGCTGGCATGGGTGAAAACCTCATGTTTGAATTGACGCGCGCCTGTGTGTGTGATGAGCCCCAGGTTTTGCTGTACGAGTCTGAGCCGGTCCCTGTGGAATAACCCGGTCTCTGACACGGGTCTGTAACCCACTTCGTTAGGACAGTCCTCACACCCACACAGAGCTATTAGTGTTTATTGGCTGACTAAGCTCCTGCCACCAGGGGGAAATCTTCCTCCTACTTGTTCAATCCAGCAGACTGGCCTGGCAGGATCAGAATGCATTACTGGGGTTGCCTAATGGGGCCGCGAGGCAAACAGCCTGATCCCCGTCCCTCCCCTACAGCCCAGGAGCTGTCTGTTCCCACTGAGAGCCACTGCCTCTTCATGCTGTGGGGATGGGCTTTGTGCAGTGTGGGGACTGCCCCTGCTCTGTCTGGGGATAGTTGCATGAAAATTACATTTTAATTGCTTCTAAATCTCTTCTGTCACTTCCCTGTCTGTGGTATCCTGCTCCTCACTAGCAGAGAAGTGTCACAGAAGCCTTGGAGGGGATTCAGCAATAGCTTTTTGAGTTACCCTGTGAGGACCAAGGTCTGTGGAGGAGAAGGTCCTTCCCAGAGCAGTTCCCGCTTGACCTGCATCTGGAAGGAAATGACAAAGCTTCAGAGGCTCTGAGAAAGCTTGGCAGTCATGACACAAGCCCCCGGGAAATCTGTCTCCACCCCAGGGAATTGTACCCCAGTTCCAGGCAAGGGCAATATCCAACAGCAAGGTAGCTGCTTCCCAGAAGAGCTGTTTCTTTGGGTGTGGTGGCTTGTCATAAAGCAAGTCTGCATAACCTTGGCCCGGCTCTGACTTTCAGTAGACCACAGTGGAAGGCCCCTTCCCCATTAAATCATCAAGAGGGAGGATGGGCAGGACTTTGGGTGAGAGCCCAGGAGGTGGGTGGTAAAGGCCCAGACCCGTGTTGGTTTCCCAGCTGTGCGTGCTTGTGCCAGAAGTGATGCTGCCTCTTGCTGGAGTTCCTGCAGGAAGTGGGGGAGGCTTTGCACTGCTGCGGTGTGAGAAGCGGTGACCCCCAGGCCGCCCTTTCTCCATTTCTGCTGCAGCAGCGAGTTGGCCGTGGCCACCCTGCTGCTGGTGCTGACACAGCTGCCACTTAAAAGAATACGCGCGCCGGGGAGAAGTGGGCAGGCCTCCATGGGACGAGGTGCTGTGGCTCCCGAGCTAGTTTCCCGGAACCAGCCGCTGGGTGGCACAGAGCTACACCCAGAGCAGTGAGCTGGGCTGGCTCCGGGCTGCGGTTTGTTTGTTTGCTTTTCAGAATCCAGAAACCAGGAAGTGAAGGATCCTGGTGGGTCGCTGGGCGGGGGAGGGTTGGGCGGGCTTTGGAAGGGAGCTGTTTTCCCGGTGTGCCTGCCTTATGCGCTACAGCTCCTCCAAGCAAGCAGCTCTCGGATAACCCCTGTGGGCACAATGGGCGTGCAGCCAGGTCTGTGTCCCTGTGTGGGCCCCCCCGCCCCAAGTGAGTTACTCCAGAATCGGATGTCCACATGCGCTGTGGTGTCCTGGGAGTTGTGTAGCAGCAAGCTCCCTCCTCCATGTCGAGCACGAGCACGGTACAAGTTAACAAAGGCAGGGCGGGATCTCTTCTCCCCTCCTCCAGTGACATCACGAGCCAGCCTGTTCTGGGCCGCCGTTCAGCTCGGACTCGGCCATGTCCGTGACTTCCCTTGTTCCCACCACCGGGCCGATCTGGGCGCGTAGGAGCTGCGTTCCAGGGGCAGCGTCCTCAGGAGGTTTTGAAACTTTGCTCCTGAGGAAGCAAATGAGCCAAGCATATCAGGGCAGCCCCAGGACTCAGCTCTGAACCTGGTCTTTGGGCTCTGCTGCTGCGGCCCCCTGTCTCCTGCCAAATGTGCCTGGGAGTATCAGCCCCCACGTTCACCCTGCTCTCTGGAGCCCCTACCAACACGGCCCTTGAGCCCTGCATTAGCACCCTGGACGCTGCCAGAGGGGTGGAGCTGCTGGGCCCCTTCCTGCTGGGGCTCCCAAGCAGGAAATCTCCCTTTGCTAGCAAAGCCCTGGTCCTTTTGCCTGCAAATCGGCCGTTCTAAGCTATCGTGTTTCCCTTCATCCTGTGTTTCCTTTCCACCCTTGGTCCCTGCCAGTGATCTGCTGTGTCCCTAGGGTAGTGGCAGAGAAGGGCCTGTCCCCTCCCCCTCGCCTCTCTGCCTGCGTGGTGGAGGTTGTTCCACCCGCCCTGGGGCTGCTGTGTTGAAATGGCAAAGGCAGATGGGGAAGTCCCCTCCCCCGGGTTTGGGGCTTGCATTTATTATGGAGAAACCCAGCCTTGCCAATGAGGCCCCATCATGGTTTTCAAAAGAGTTGTGTCCCTTCCCTGAAACAGTGGGGTGGGCCGGGTGCCCAGAGCAGGCTGCGTGCGCCTGGGGTCCTGTGCCAGCCTAACCCTCACTCTTCCTGCCAGGATGGGGACAAGTTCTGGAGGATGCCAGAGTGCTACATTCGCGGCAGCACCATCAAGTATCTGCGCATCCCGGACGAGATCATCGACATGGTGAAGGAGGAGGTGGTGTCCAAGGGCAGGGGCCGCGGTGGGTTGCAGCAGCAGAAGCAGCAGAAGGGCCGTGGAGCCGGAGGCACCGGGCGAGGTAAGGAGCTGTTTGTTCTTCAGGCGTCGGTGGGGTGGAGCCAGGCCCTGGCTGTTGCTGCCCAGCCCAGCGCTGGGGCTGGGGGAGGGAGAGATCAGTTCTGTGAAGGGCCTGTCTGAGGAGTGAGTCCACGGTAGGTCTGTCAGCAAAGCACATTGCCCTGGGGAGGGCCAAGGGGACAGAGACTCCTGCCTCCTTGCCTAGCTGGGTAGGAGATGACCAGGCACCTCCCTGAACTTCACCACGGCAGACTCGTCTGGGGCTGGCGTGTTGGGACGTGTCTGGGGTGAGCCGCACACTCCTGCTTCTTGCCCGAGTGTCAGGCTGTCACTTTATTGGCGCGTCAGCTTGAGGCCGTGAGAAGAGGCTGTGCCTCAACATGCCTGGGCTCTGACTGGTGCAGAGAGGGGTGTTCTCTGCCTCCTGGAGCGCCCTGCCGTTCCCTCCCCTTATCTCTTCGCTGAGCAGAGTCCGGCTTGCCTGTCTGCATTCTTGCACCTCCTCCAGAAGGGCCTGGGCGTGCTACATGGCGGCAGTGCCACTTACCTCTCTGAATGCCCCTCCCTTCCCCCACCCTCCAAGAAACCTGTCAGGGCTGCAGCTGCCATCGAGATCTCTGCTTGGGGTTCCCTTCCCTGCCCAGCAGTCCCCTAGCACTACTGCAGGCCCAGGGACCACTGCCCCCCCATCCTGCTTCCCACCTGTTGTCCGTGGGACCTGGTGAGGCTGTGGGCTCCCTTCTGTGGCCCCTCTGTGAGGCTGCCCCAACGGGTGTCCTGGCCCACGTGTCAACATGGCATAGGTGCCCAGTGATGCAAGCCCAGCTCTGGGTGCTGCGGGGCTGCGGAGAAGGGGTTACACCCTTGTTTGCGTGGAGCGTCTCAGGCTTGTCCCTGGCGCAGCCTCATCTCTGGCTGCTGGTGCAGGGGCGGGTAGGAGGCTGCGTACAGTCAGATGGCTTGAGCTTGGGGCTTGCCAAGGGGGCTCCGTTTTGCAGGAGCTTCAGGCAGCATGTGGTGGAGCAGAACTCGGGCTGCAGCTGCTCCCTCCGAGCTCTCGAGAGGCAGAAGTGACCTTTAGAACGTGAAGGCGCCTTTTTTCTTTCCTCCCTCCTGCTCTGGTGGCCAAAGCACTTGGCAAAGCTGCTCCCGGCTGTTTGGGTAAACACATTGCATGAAGCAGTTCCTCTCATGCCCTGCGCTGTGGAAATATCTACCTTGTGGGGAGCGGAGTTGACTTCTCCGTTGGAGGAGGAGCTCCCTGATGCTTTGTGTAACTTTAATTAGCTTATGGAATATTTGAAAGAGAAGCTTTAGCATTTGCTAATTAGCTAAACAGCTTGACTGCTGTCACAGAGGCATTAAGAGGGAAGGCCGCCTCACTAAGATGGTAGGAGGGAGATGCCAGGGTGTCATTGCGTGTACAGTTGAAAGCATTATTGTTCTCGACATGGGTGATCCTTGGTCTCCTGCCCTGTTGGCCGGGGGGAGGAGAGGAGCACCGTTGTCCAGTGTCAGCTTCTAGGAGAGGACTTAGCACGTCGCTTGAGGCCCTGAGCACAAGCAGCGTGTGGTAACTGCCCGGCGAGGCCCCAGGTAGAAGATGGGCAGCCTGGCCTGTCTTGGCCTCCCACCCCCCCAGGCCCGGTGTCCGTGGAGCAGGGGTAGGCAGAGTGAATCCCAGAGTACCCGCATTGCTGGCACACCCCAGTAACCCTGAAGAGGGCTCTGGCAGTGTGCCCAGTTTGACACTAAGCCAGCTTAGTTTGGGGCACAGTGGAGCAGCTCTGGGTCAAGGCTGACCGGCAGTCTGTGTGGCTGAGGACCCCATCGCAGTGTCCAGTCACCTGCCTCTTGTCCCCAGTGCAGACAGGTGCAGAAGCCAGGCATAGCCAGGCAGGGGTCTGTCCTGTATCTTCTTCAGCCTGGCCCAGAAAGCGGCTTAGTCCTGCGTCCCTTGGGTTGCTCCACTCCTCACGGGGCGCTATGAGGGAGCCTCCGGGTCTCACTGGGGCGTCGGTGCTCTCGGTCGCTTGTTGCCTTCTACAGACACAGGCCCTAGCGCCTATGGCCACGGCTTAGTCTGCTAGTAAGGGCTACAGCACCCTGCTCCTGTCGACGCAGCAGCCTTGGAATAACCTCCGCCAGCCCCTTCAGGTGGGAGGGGGTGGCGAGAAAGCAGGAGCTTGGGAGGTTTTGCTGGCTTTGCAGAGGAGGCTGGGAAATGGGAGCCTGCCCTCCGGGGCCACGCAGGGGTCTGCAGAGCTGGGGGCCACTGCTGCTGACTGGCATCATTCTCTCCCTGCCTCTCCTCTTCCCCAGGTGTGTTCGGAGGCCGCGGCCGAGGGATTCCAGGCAGCGGCCGAGGGCAGCAGGAAAAGAAGCCAGGCAGGCAGTCTGCAAAGCAGTGAGCAGCTGCTTGTACCCTGCCCAGGGACAGTGCTGGAGCCTGGCTGGTTTGTCATCGCAGGGCTGCCAAGTGTTCAGAGGTGTTGGATCCTTAGCCTGCCGTTAGTCAGCTGAACGGCACCCGAATCGCAGCACATTGCATCGCGTGAGCCCCTTCAACCCTAGTCTGCTGGAAGACCTAGGTTCATTTGTACTTTTTTTTTTTTTTTTTTTAGTTGGTAACTCCATAATTGGAAGTATTTGCGTTGCTCTTTCCGTCGACAGAGGCTTGGGCCGCGGCTCTCCAGAGAAGAGCCAAGGGCTGGTTAATTCTTTGGGCTCTCGAGTTTTAATAAACAAATGTCCTTCGCACTGTTCTCAGACACTTGCAAGTGCTTCCCAGGCGGCTCGGGCTGGGTGTCTGTGTGTGTAACTGGACAGGCTGAGGGCTGCTTTTTGCATTTGTAACTTGCAGCTTGTTCGTTAGGATCGTGGACACGGGAGGATACGGTGCCTGCCGAGGAGCAGCGCAGGCGGTTTCCTTTGTAGAGCCTTTTTAACTCTCACTTGCTCCCATGCCTTTGTAACTGGGAAGGTCTCTGCCTTGGCCGTGGCTGGGCCACAGGCTGCGGAGGAGCCACTTGGCATTTGTGTGATGAAAACAACCCAGACACAGTTGATTCCCCCATTCTCTGACACTAGCACTTCAGTCCCTGTGTGTGACGGGACCTCAGGGCAGCCTGGCATACGATACCAAGAAGCCTGCGCGTTCGTGTGCAAACTGTGCTCTCTCTTCGGGACGTACCTACTTTGAAGGTATGCCCCACACACAGGTGCTACTCTTGAGAGGACACCTGGGTTTCTTTGCTAGGGGTTGGATTAGATTCCTTGAGGTTCAGATTTGCCGGGAAACGTTGCTTTTGTGAAAGGTCCCATGTGCTTCATCTTCAGGCTCTTCTTTGAAGGAGGGGGGTTCTTTGAGGCCTCTCTGGAGACCCTGCAGTAGAACCGATGCATCCCAAGCTGCTTGTCTGGTGCCCCGTACAGAGTAACAGCGTGATGGAGTCCAGCCCCTCCGCAGCCGCCGAGATCCCGGCTTTCCTGCTGGATGCGCTGGCCAGGAAGGCAGTATCCGGCCCTAGCAAGGTCAGGGACTGCAGTGGGGCAGGCTCGTGTGAATGAGCAGCTCCTCGCGTGGGGACGGTGGAGGCAGAGCCTTCCACCCCTCTGTGCTGACGGGGGAAGCTGCTCTGGGGCAGTGTCACGGAGCCCTCGCCCTGCTCGGGGCACCTCCCTTCAGTGGTGTTGGCCGCCTGTCCCGAGCGAGAGCAGGTGTCGAGCACAGCGCTTGCGTGTGGCACCAGTGCTCACCTGCAGCTAGCGCCACCTCGCCCTCCTGTACCAGGGCTGGGCATGGCCTCCTTGGCAGCTTCACGCCTGCACTGCTCTCATGCAGGAGACTGGGTGCTGGAGCTGCAGCTGGCTGTGCCCTCTCCTGCCTGCCTCTGGTCAGCCTGGCCCGTGCATTTGCTGGGCGCTTGCAGTGACACACAGGGGACGTAAGCCTGACCAAGGGTCCTCGCAGCACAGGGCAGTGGGCGCTGGCTCCCATCTGCCCCACGATGGGAATTCAAAGCGAGTGTCACTACGGGGCATCGCCCAAGCGCAAGCTGGGCCGCACATCGGTCTCTTCCCCTTCTCCGCCCAAGCCCCTGGTTCCAGCCAGGAGAAACCTCATGCGCTGCAGCTGCTCTGGCAGAGGAACAGCCACTGTTGAGGGTGGGGTGGGGGGAATGGGGGCCAGCCCAGCTGCCCTGGCTCTCGGGAAGGCTGCAGACGCCCATGCCCCTCCCTCAGTTTGGCCCTGCCCCAGCACCGTCCGGCTCCTTGGGAGAGTCGGGGCCTGCTGCCCTCACGCTTTCTAGGGCCTGCCTTTCCCTGCACAGCCGCCCCGTGTGCTCGCCTGCCTGCAGCGGTGGTGGGGCCGGTGGATGGAGTCTGTTGTCCGGGGCCAGGAGGTTCACTGGAACTGGAGATAATCCCTCTCGTGGCTCCTGGGCTGACTGGCAGCAGCTGAACAGCCTCACCCCGCAGCTAATGGCTTCGCTGCACCTGCAAGTCCCAGGGCACCCAGTTCCAGCTCTGTCCTGTCCCGTTTTCCCCCCAACACACACAGTCGTTCTCTCCCATGGGAGCAGTTTGATGCCAGCGCAGCAGGGACACCCTGCCTCCGGCAGTGGCACAGCCCTCTGGGGCCAGCTGCAGCTCCAGCATGCGACGTCTTGCTGCAGCTGTCCTGAACTGTCCGGGCCGGCTCCCCGTGCGGTTGGTGCCAGCCCTGCCATGTCGTGGGCACATGCAAGGGCCCAGGGCAGCGGAGGGCTGGCAGGGATGCTGAGGGCAGCAAGTGGTAGCAGGCTGTAGGCCCCAGGAGGGTGCACAGCAGCACCCCTGCCCCAGAGCAGGCTCCTGCCACGGCCTCCCCTGGGCTGTCGCAGCTGCTGTTCTCCCCCCACAGCTGGCTCCCTTCTCCCCGCCCTGGCGGCGTCCTGCGGTCTCCTCCCCTCTCCGCAGCAGTCCCTGCCTGAACACGCAGCCTGGGTCCTCCGGGGCTGAGGCTGCGCCAGGCAGGCGCTCCCTGCAGAGCCCTTGTTTTGCAGGGTGCGGGCAGCACCGTGGCCCCGGCCCAGCCGTGACTCATAATTTCTGTGCCTGCGTCTGGGAGGCAGCACCGGAATAGTTACACGCGGAGCTGGGGACGTGAGGGAGTGGCTGCAGAAATACTTCAGGCCTGCGCTAAGCCGCTAAAAATACACGCCAGGCCCTCCTGCTCCCCGGGCTGGGGGGGCTGCGGGTCCCTCTCCTCTGCAGGGCACTGCCAACCCTGCGAGCAGGTTCTCCTGGCAGAAGCGCCAGGCCCTGAGCGTGGGCTCCCGCTTGGCGAGGGCTGAGCTGCTGCTTCTCCCGGGCTCCGCAGCTGTCGGGTGCCTGTCCTCACTCTTCCCCAGCGGGGTCCTGGGGCTGGTGTCCAGGGCATGGTCCCGTGCATGCCCTAACTCGGGGGAGCCCCATGCCAGCTGTGTTCGGACCTGGCTCCTTCCCTCTGCTCAACCCAGGGCCTCGCCCCTGGCAGCTGCAAGCTGGCTGAGCCAAAGGAGGATGCCGTGGCGCCGTGCAGACAGGTCCCCGTCGCTCTTGGGAGCGCTGGTCTGGCTCCCCAGGCTTTGTTCCCATTGACATTGTGGGACATCCGTGCATCCCATTGTGCGGCTCTGCTTCCGAGGGGCCAAGCAGTGGCACAGGAAAGCTGGCACCTGCCGGCCTCTCCCCACGGCACGGCGGAGGGGAGCTGGGAGCCGGCCAGCACAGGGCCGGCCGCGGCAGTGTCCGTGCAGCGTCAGAATTCCTCTCCAGCGACAACACGACGAATATAGGGAGCAGGTGGTGGGAGAAGTGGTGACTCAGGGGGCGCGGGGCCGCTCCGATCTGCACGCCGGCTCTGGGAGTAGCAGCCGCGGCACGAGCTGCGGGGTGCTCCCAGCATGGCTGCAACAGCCGGGGTGCTGTCTTCATCGTCGGGTGCGAAACCCTTCCTCCAAGCACCCGGGTCTCCCCCGCGGGGGCCTGCAGGGCTATGGGGGCAGTTGCCGAGCGGTCCCAGCTGGAGAGCGGTGACCGTAGCAGGGCAGCTGCTGGGCCTGGGTTTGGGCTTGGGCTGCTCCGTGCCCAGAGCTGCCACCAGCGCCCCAGGGGCTCAGCAGGCCGCAGCAGGGGTTTGCCCCAGAGCTGGGGCAAGTGCAGGTCGGACTAAGGCTGCACGGGAGCCACAGCCTGGCACCCCCAGGGATGCTCCGGGACCTGGGCCCAGGTGCTGCAGCCCGGCGGGACTGGGGGCGAGGCGCCGTGCCCCCGGAGGGGCTGGCAGCCGGGGTGGTGCTCGCTGCAGAGGGGCCGGACACCCCCATAGCCGAAGCCCCTGGTGGGGGGCGCGGGGCCCCGCCAGCCCTGTCTGCTGGGGAAACGCAGGCTCGCCAGGCGCCTCCCTGCCCTTCGCAGAACCTGGTTGCCATGGCCACGGCCGCTCAAGGTTAGCTGGGAACGCCCCCGCTAATTAGCCCCGGCTGCTGCCCAGGTCCCCACGGCGTGGGTGGGGGAGCAGGGCCTGGCTGCGGGCCAGGCGCTCCCGCGGGGCCCGGCATGGGGTGGGCTCTGCAACCCATTACAGCCCCTCCAGACAAGATGTTTCTCATTTAGGCAGGGGAGGCCATGGGGGTGCTCCCCCGCTGTGGGGCTGGGCCGGGCATCGCAGGCAGTAGGGCCGTCTGCAAGCCATGCACGCGGCCCCCGCCCCACGCGCCTCTGCCCCAGGGCCAGGCCCGGGAGGTGGGAGCAGGCCTGGGGCTGAGCCCATCGCGGGGCCGTGCGGCGTCGCTGCCCCAGAATCCTGTCGTCGGGGGCCCAAGCTCAGCGAGCTCCCCCGGGGTCCCGAGTGCCAGCTCCAGCGGGACGTTCCCCCTCCCGGCTGCGCCGTGGGCTCGGCTGCCAGGGCCAGGGCCAGGGCTGGGCAGGCAGGGATTTTCCATGGCCTAGTGCGGGGCGTGCGCAGCCAGCGGCCTGCGCCATTCGGCCCTGCATCCACCCATTCCCTGGACAGCGCTCGCCAGGACCGGCTGCCAGGCCGGCGGGGGGGAGGCAGCTGCAGCTCGGCCTCTGGATGGAAAACAGCAGCTTGTGCTTGCATGCGGCACGGCGGGGAGGGATCCGGCCCTGCCGCCCACCTGCGCACGGGGCTCGGCTCGGCACGGCAGGCAGGGCGGCCAGGCTGCCCCCGGGGCTGGCGGGACCAGGTGGAGCTCAGCCCCAGCGCGGCGCCCGGGGCCGCTGCAGCCCGGCTCGGCCCCGGAGCGGTACCCGACGCAGGGCCCCGGCGTGGCATCGCGGTGTCGGGTGATGTCAGCGTTGCCATGGCACCACAGCGAAGCTGGCTGCATCCGGCAAGGCTGCCACGCTCCCCGCACGCAAACCCGCCTGTGGGAGATGCTTATTTTTAACATCTTCCTCCTACGACGGCGGCGAGATAGATTTCCCCTGCTCTGCCCAGCCCCGACATCCACCCAGACATCCTGCGGCGGAAGAGCCCCTGGGTCGCGGCAGGCACCCCCCCATCCATCACCCGGGGTGTGGGCGGCCTGGGTTGCACCCCCAGATCAGCCCTGGCGCGCTCTCCCCGGGGCCCAGCTCCAGCCCCGTCCCTCAGTGGGGTGGGGGCTGCCCCATTCCCCCTCCAGCCCCAGGCTGCAGGGAGCCGAGGGCCTCAGCTGGACGTGGGTCCCTCGCACAACTGCTTCCCATCACTGGGAGCGGGCTCTGGGCTCAGCTGCAGCCATCTGGCCGGCCCCAGGGAGCCGGGCTGCAGCACGCTGAGCTGGATCCAGACCCTTGCCCGCCGCAGGGGATGCTGCAGCGCTCAGGTACCAGGTTCTGGTACAGGCTCCCCCATGCTGGTGTCCTGGGCCAGGCGTGGGGAAGAGCTGCCCCAGCCCCCTGGGCTGCAAGGCCTGGGGCAGCAGGCACCACGGGCCAGTCCCTGGCGCAGCGTCCCACAACGGGGGTGCTGGTGGGAAGGGCTGCAGGCAGTGCCGCGCGCGGGTGGAGCCCGGTGGGACATGAGCTCACTGGCCGGGCCGGGCCGGGCCTGCAGCTGGTGGGCGGGGGTCCGGGCCGCGGGCCCAGTGCTCGGGCAGGGGGGGCTCCCCGCACGCTGCTGTGGAAGAGCAGCAAGTGACGCAGTGTCTTGGGCCGCGGAGCGAGGGAGGAGGAAATGGCAGATGGGGCTCCCAGGGGGGGCTGTGCCTGCCCCGGGCAAGCAGTCCCTGCCTCCCTCCCTCCCTCCGGGCCTGGGGGGAAGCCTGGTGCTCCCCGGCGTGGAGAAGCAGTGCTCTGGCTTGGGGAGGCATTGGGTGGTGCTGGAGGGTGCTGAGTCCGGAGACGGTGCCTGGGAGGCTCCCCTGCCCCTGCAGCCTCCCTCTGTGCCCAGGCAGGCACTCAGCCTGGGCCCCGGGCCCCTTTCCCCAGGCAGCGAGGCCCTGCTGGGCTCGGGGCTGGGACGAGCGGGACTCCAGGCCTCCTGGGGCCTGGGGTCCACTCTGGGGTTGCCCTAATTGCTGCAGCACTAATTGGAACGGATTCGTTGCCATGGCAACTCTGGCCCTAGGGTCACCGAGCCCCGGGGCGCTGACTCGAAGGGCCCCCCGCTGCTCCCTGGCCCCAAACGCCCTCCCGGTCCCGTGAGCTCCGTGTTACTAAATCCAAGCTGCGAAGTCATCTCCCTGCAGCTGCTGCTGCTTCTCAGGGCTCCCGGCCGCAGCGGCACTAGTGGCACCTCCGCTCTGCGGCAGCCCGGGCACGCTCGCCCACGGGGACCCCGGAGCGCCGCTGGAGGGGGGCGCTCGGAATAAGGCAGAGGGCCCCGGGCTGCGGCCGCTCCCCAGCAGTGGCTGCGGGAGCTGCAGAAGCAGCAGCCCCCACGGGCAGAGGCAGCACCTGCGCCCAGGAGGCGATGGCTGTGAGCCTCCCCGGGGCCCTGGCCCTGGCCTGCTGTCCCAGGCAGAGCTGGGGCCCCTTGCACCGACCCCTGCGTCCTGGCACCCCAGCCCCATCCAGCACGGGCTCCTCCCTGCTCAGGTCCCCGAGCCTGCAGCCCAGATGAGCGATTTGCTGCTCTTCAAAACAGGAAGCTGCCTCGGATGATGGGGACGGGAGGGGCTCCCGGCTGGGCTGCCTTGCACTGGGGAGCTGCCGACACTGCCCTGCTTCCCGGCCGCACCGCGCCGTGCCCCCGAGGGACCTGGGCTTGGTCCTGGCTGTGGGGCCTTTCTGCAGCCAAGCACAGCCCTGGGGGTCGGGGCCCCTGCTCCTGCGCGGCAATGTGGGCTTGGGCCAGCGCAGATCCTGCCCAGGGGCTTGGGGCCAGACTGACTGGCATCTCCCCAGCTCTGCTCCAGCACGTGGGGCCTGCAGAGCCCCAGCCCCGAGTGCAAGGTGCTCAGTGCCGCGCGGAGGGCCCCCACGTGAGCGCAGGTCGAGGTCAGGGTGACTTGGGGGGGGGGGGTCCAGGTGCCGGGTGCTGTGCTCGCTCTCTCTACCGGATCTCTGGTGCTTTGAGGGAGCAAGAGCTCGTTGCTAGGCCGGGGGTGCCCTCCCTGTCCCCGCTGGGCTCAGGGCAGGGCCAAGTATCCCGGCCCCCTTCCCTACCATCATCCCCCAGTCCCCGTCTGCTCCTTGCGAATGGCCAGCGGGGTGTGTGCCAGGGAGCAGGGGGCACCGGGCAGGGCGGCAGGGATGGGGACCGATGCGCTGTGCTGGGCAGAGAGGAAACCTCTTGGCGGCTCCAGCACCACGTCCTGTGCTTGGCTGGCACCTGCCGGTCCCGGGCAAGGCCGGCCCCGGTGCTGAGCCGGCTGGGCTACAGCGAGGAGGGGATCTCGGGCATGGTGCTGCCCTGGGGACCATGTCATGCTCTGGCTACCCAGGGAGCCCTGGCCCAGCTGAGCTGGCACGTGTGGGCTCCTGGTCGAGCCAAGGAGCTCTCCCCTTTTCTCCAGGGCCACTGTGCTGGAGCGCAGGCAGGAGGCAAAGGGGAGTGCCCCGATCTCCCCCGCGGCACATGGGGCCGGGGCCGGGGCCAGGGCCAAGGGCAGAGCTGCCACCATCTGCAGGGCCTGCACCGAGCTGCCTCCTGCCGCTCCCAGACGAGTCTGCCTGTGTCACCGCGGGGCAGCCACCCCCTTCCTGCCCCCATGTCCTCCCCCAGCCCAGCCAGGGGTTCCCAGTTCCACCTGTTGTCAGAGCCAGGCCCAGCTCTGCACACAAAGCACGAACGAGAGTCCCCCTTGGCACGCATGCCCACAGGTCTCTGCTGTGCAGTGACCGCCATGACCTGCCTCCCCCTGCTCTGCAGCCCACGGGATCCGGGCCCCGGCCACAACGTGGAACCGGGAAACTTGGTTTGGATATTTCCCCTTTCAGCTTCCTTTCCAGGAGAGGCCGCACAGAGCTCGCCAGCCGGGCATGCAAGCTGGGGTGTGCAAGGGTGTGTGGGTACACATGCCTGTTTGCCTGTGTGCACATGTTTGTTAACATGCCCGTCTGCCTGCGTGCGGGTGCGGGTGCGGAGCGGGTGTCTCCATGAAAGTCTCTGCTCCACCCTGGCTGCGGCTCGTTCTTCCCGTGGGCCGTGGGACTGGGCTCACGCCCTTCCAGAGCAGCACTGCGGGCTCCCCTCCCTGCCGTCTGCCACGGCTGGAGCCGCCCGGCTCAGACTCGCTGGCATCAAGGCCGCCGGGCGAAGGGGGAGCAGAGGCCTTGGCCACGGGCGAGGCCGCACCAGCCGCCGGAGCCCCTCGCGCCTGGCTGGGGCCTGTGGCCGAGTGGGGGTTTATGCACAGCAGCTGCGCCCGCCCCCCACCGCAGCCGGCTGCAGGCGAGCGGGGCCTTGGCGTCACTGCTGACGCGGATCCACCCCCTCAGCCGCCTGCAGGGCTGTGACGCAGTGTGCACTGCTTTAACTCCTTCCCTGCTGCAGTGCAGTGCAGTGCTGTGCGAGGCAGGCCACCTGCAGGCACGAGGGGCCGCGGACTGGAGCTACGTAGGGGCTCCCTCTGCCCGGGGGTCACAGAAGACCAGGCTGGGCTGCACGGTGCAGTACCAGGGTCTGCTGCATGAACCTGTGCCCCTGAGCTGGGCTCGCTCCCCCGTAGTCCCAGGCTGCTGACCCACAGGACTGGCTGGTGGGAGCCGGGCGCTGGGGCCAGCTCCTCAGCCTGGCAAGGTGGTGGAGCCTCCATCCTCCCAGGGTCACAGAGCCGGGCACAGGGAGGCAGGGGGGACAGTGGCCTGCCCAGTGCAGGCAGCTCGGTGTGGCGTGCCCTGCTGCCAGCCTGGCTCTTTTGCGGCCCTGCAAGTGCAGGCCCAGGCGGTGTCAGCTCGGTCCCCGCTCACTGCCCGGGAGGGAGCTTGGCTCGCGCTAGCTGTCTCTGGTGATCGGGCACGACTGCTCTCCAGAGCTGCTTTTTCCTCAAGCGCTGGCGAGAGGGGCCCACGGCTCCTGCTGCCAGTGGCGGCACAGCCGGTCCAAGGGGCAGCCCCCACCCCCTTCCCCAGCGGGCTTCTGTCCAGGGCTGGCAGCATGGTGCTGAGGTTGCTCCCGCGTGCAGCGGGCCAGGCAGCTCTGCCAGGGTTTGGGGGCTGGGGGCAGAGGTGGGGAATGGCCAGGTCCCACCCGCAGCGCCGTGGCTCCCTCGCACCCCTGCGCCGCGCACAGCTGGGAGCTGACACGCGGGTCACGATGGCTCTCCCTGCAAAACAGGAAGCGTTGCCTGGAGCTGGCGGGGAGCAGGGGGCGGGGGGGAGGGCGGTGTTTTGCTCCAGGGTTTCTGTTTCCCCCAAGGCAGCCCCCTCCCTCCAGCCAGCCTGCAGGCACTGCCTGCCCCTGCTTCTGGGGGGAGGCCTCGCAGGCAGGAAGGAGTTAAAGCAACCCTTCCCCATTCCCCAGCTCTGAGGCCCCCAGCCTGACCTGGGGAGTGTGGGTGGGGAGGGGGCGTAGAGCCAGGGTGGGCGTGAGTCACGGTGAGTGTCAGCCTGGGCTGGGGGAGCCCTGCCGCCCCCTGCACCGTGCCGCCGAGAAACCTGCTTCTCCCGGCTCTGGTGCCCCACGCTTCCTGGGACTCGGTGTGCCGGGAACGGCCTTGAAAGGCTGGCGCGGAGCCCCGTGCAGCCAGCCAGCGCCTCGCCGGCCTGCAGGCCTGTGGCTCAGCACTGCAGCACCCTGGGCCGGGGGCTCTGGGCCAGGGGGTCGGCAGGTCCCCGAGCCACGGCTCCGTCACAGCCCTGCTCGCACCTGCTGCAGGGGCACAGGCAGGTCCCCTGGGCTGAGGGCGCAGGGCTGGCCTGCCTGGGCCTTGTCCTGCACCCACGGGCATGGAGGGGATCAGGCCAGGGTGGCAGCTGTCAGGATGCTCCCAGCTCAAGGGCTGGGGGCGGGCGCCTCGTGATCCTACCCTGGGCTCTGCCTTTGGTTTGTCCCCGTCCTGCCGCAGCTCCTCCGTGGGAGGGAAGCTCCCGCCTCCTGCCTTTGTCTCCCAGAGCAACCTAATCCCAGAGCATCTGCCCCGGCTTCGCCTCCAGGCTGGTACGTCCCAGGGCTGCGCACGCGCTCCTGGCTCTGATCACACGGGCTCCCCGCTGCCTCTGGGTCCAGGCTAAGGGCGAGGGGATGCCCTTTCCTGTGGTTTCTCTGTGGAGCAGCTGCCACCCCAGCCGGCCTACTGGGGCAGGGAGACCCCAAAGAGCAGCGCCCAGCCCTGCTCCGCACAGGTGTCCTCTGGGCCCCAGCGCAGCCTCGGGGGTGCTGGCGGGTCACCCTCCGGCTGCTGGCCCCAAGGAGCTCTGCTGGGACATGGGAAAGTCTGGCCTCACCTTGGGGGACAGGAGTTGGGACTGGGGGTGCTGGCAGGGAGTGCAGGCCGGGCCGTGGGTCGGAGCCATGTCCCCTCCCGCTGCCTCTGCCCCGCCTGCCGCCCTCCTCGCCCAGCTCCTCTCCCATGGCTGCGTTTGCTCCCTCTGGTTGAGCATTGCCCTTCCCTCCCAGGCATGTCGAAGGCCACGGGGGCCTTGGGCTGGCCTGGTCCAGGACAGGCATCGCGGGTGCTGTGCAGTGCAGAGGCTGTGGGAGCTGCCCCGGGCCCCCCACAGTGCTCTGGGGAAGTCTGAACCCAGGATCCTGTGAGTGTCTGTCACCCGCCCGGTGCTGGGGCCCGGTGCAGTGAGCGGCTGTGCTGGGCACCCCGGGCACAGCATCCAGGGGCAGCGCAACCCTGGCCTGCAAGGATGTGGGGGTACAACAGGCATCGAGGCAGGTCACAGTCCACCCAGGCAGGGAATGAGCTGCCCTGCAGCTGACGCTGATGCTGGGCTCTCATCAGGTCACAGGAGGGGAGAGTCCCCCACTGTGGAGGCCTGGGAGCTCTTCCAGACCCCGGCTCTGCCCAGGGGCTCTGCATGACAGCGGGCACATCAGCTCCCCTCTCTGTGCCTGTGGTGGTGGCATGCAAGCCAGGCCCCGCGGAAGCTGGGGGACGCGTGGAGGACCCCTGCATTCAGAGCACCGCAGACCGGGCCCTGGCCTACGCGCCGGGGCTCGCTGTTCCTCACCGGGAGACGTGCTGCTGGAAGCATCCTCGGTGAGGAAAAGCAGCCGGCCCATTGCACACAGCCCGGCCACAGCTGGCTGCAGAGCCCCTCCCAGCTCGGCACCCTCCAGGCACCTCCCCGGCCAGGGACGCGGCGGGAAGGGCCTGGCTGTGTCCTGGAGACTGAGCCGGTGTCAGGCGCCTCCTCAAAGGCCGCCCTGTAGCAGCAGCAGATGTTTGCCCGCAGGGCTGCGAGCAAGGGTCTCGCTGGGCGGCCGCAGGTGGTAGAAGAGCCCAAGCCATGCGAGGCAAGAAAGCCCCGGGCGGTGGCGGGGAGTGTGCAGGCCGGCGGGCCTGGGACCGCGCTGCGGGGCAGCTGCCCTGCGATGCGGCGCGGCGCGACGCCGGCAAGGCCCGGCCCGGTCCCGCGGGGAGGAGCAGGCGTGCGCCGGCCGCGGGCGCCGTGCGTCTGCGCCCGTCCCGCTGGAGGCTGCCGCGGGCCCGCACCGTCCCCGCTCGGGCAAGAGCGAGCTCGCCGAGCTGTGCGGCCATGGGTGGACGGGATCCCGGGACACGGCGCCCAGCCCAGCCCAGCCCAGCCCCTGATGGGAGCGTGGCCCCCGCCCGCCCGCCCGCCCGCCGCTGGCTCTGCTTCTTCCCCAAACTCGTTAGGCTTCATTTTTACTCGAGCCCTGATGAGATTAACCCTTCCACGGCTCCAGCCCGCGCTGAAGCAACAGGGCCTGCGGCTGCGGGTGTCCTGGGCGGAGCCGGGCCGGGGGCTGCAGAGCCGAGCACCGAACGGCGCGAGCGGCCCGGGCCCGGGGCTCCGCTGGAAGCCCGGCTCCTGCGCCGTGGGCCCGGGGCTGCGGCCCCTTCCCCAGCCCGGCACACGCGGAGCGAGCTCCAGCTCGGGCAGCGGGGAGCGACGGGCAGGTGCAGGGCGGCGGGGAGCTGCCCCAGGCCGGGCCGGCTGTCGGGACGGGGTCGGAGCTGCTTGCAGGGGGGCGGGGCCGGGCGGTCGTACCCCGCTCCGCCCCGCTGCAGCTCCCCGAGGGGCTCCGCGCAGCGCCGAGCACGCCCCGCCAGGCCCGAGCCAGGCCCCGCGGCGGCTCCCTTCGTGCCTATAAATAACCCCGGGCCGGGCCCGCGGGGCGCGCACCACGTGAGCCCTCCCCCCTCCCCTCCCCTATGACGTCAACCCAGGAGGCCCCGCGCTGTTGCCGTTTACCAGCCCGGTCTCCCCGGCGACAGCGCGGCCAGGAGGGGGCGTGGCGAGCAGGCCCCGCCCCCCATGCAAATGAGCCCCCGGAGACGTCATCTGCAGCCAATGGCGGCTGCGCGCGGTGAGCTCATCGGGCAGGCGCTGGGGATTTAAGGGCTCGGCGCGGCCGCGGCGCCCGAGACGCGCGTGTGCGTGGGGAGCGGGCGGAGGTGGCGGAGCAGCGCCCGGAGCTTCCCGCGCCCGCCCCCCGCCCCACTCCGCCGCCGCCGTCCCTCCCGCGCCGCCGCCGCCCCCGCGCCGCGCCGCGCCGAGCCGAGCCCCCGCCGCCGGGCGGGGGAGGAGGATGGAAACACCCTTCTACCATGATGATGTGTTGAGCGCGCTCGGCAGCGGCTTCGCCCCGTCGGCCGGCGGCAGCAGCAGCGGCCTCCTCCCGCCCTTCCCCGGCGGCAGCATGATGAAGAAGGACGCGCTGGGCCTGGCGCTCAGCGACCAGGTGGTGGCCGGCCTGAAGGCGCCCGGCGGCGCCGGCCCCGCGCACCCGCACCCGCACGCGCACCCGCACCCGCACGCGCGGGCCGAGGCGGCGGGCGGCAGCGGGGAGGCGCCCGCGCTGCTGGGCTCGCCCGAGCTGGGGCTGCTCAAGCTGGCGTCGCCCGAGCTGGAGCGGCTCATCATCCAGTCCAACGGGCTGGTGACCACCACGCCGACCAGCGGCCAGTTCCTCTACCCCAAGGCGGCGGCCAGCGAGGAGCAGGAGTTCGCCGAGGGCTTCGTCAAGGCGCTGGAGGACCTGCACAAGCAGAACCAGCTGGGCCCCGCGGCCGGGCCCGGCGCCGCCGGGGACCTGCCCGCCGCCAGCCTGGCGCCCGCGCCGCCGCCGCCGCCCGAGCCGCCGGTCTACGCCAACCTGAGCACCTACCCCGGCCCCGCCGGCACCTACGCCCCCGAGCCCGTGCCCTACCTGGCGCCGGGCCCCGCCGCGCAGCACCCGCGCCTGCAGCCGCCGCCGCTCAAGGACGAGCCGCAGACCGTGCCCGAGGCGCCCAGCTTCGGCGAGAGCCCGCCGCTCTCGCCCATCGACATGGACACGCAGGAGCGCATCAAGGCGGAGCGCAAGCGGCTGCGGAACCGCATCGCCGCCTCCAAGTGCCGCAAGAGGAAGCTGGAGCGCATCTCGCGGCTGGAGGAGAAGGTGAAGAGCCTCAAGAGCCAGAACACGGAGCTCGCCTCCACCGCCAACCTGCTGCGCGAGCAGGTGGCGCAGCTCAAGCAGAAGGTGCTCAGCCACGTCAACAGCGGCTGCCAGCTCCTGCCCCAGCCGCAGCACCAGGTGCCGGCCTACTGAGCGCCCCGGACTGTGCCCGGCCCCGGGACTGTGCCGGGCCGGGCCGCGCTCCCGCCCCGCCCGCCCCGCCCGGACTCTTCCTTTTTGCTCTATTTATGTCCGTGCCGGGCCCCGCGCCCTTTGTTCTCCGCACATTCCAGCGCGCGGCCCGTGCAGTAAAGCGCCGTGCCCGGACCTGTGTGTGCCTCTGCTTCTCCGCCCGCGGGGACGGGACGGGACGGGACGGGAGGGAGGGAGGACCGGCGGGCGGGCGGGGGACCTGGAGGAGGAGGAGGAGGAGGCCGCGCGCGGGGCCGGGCCGGGTTTCGGGCGCGGCGGAAGCCGACTGAGACAGAAAATGGAAGCTCCGGCCTCGCTTCCCTTCTGGGAAACCCCGAGCGAGCGGGAACTGGCGGCGCGGCCCGGGCCGGCCCTCCCCGAAAGCGGAACCGGGGGCCGCCACCGGGCTCGGGGACAGGGCAGGCCGGGCCCAAGGCCGGCAGGTACTTCCCTGCGCCCGGCGGAGAGCACGGAGCTCGGCTGGCCGGAAGGACTGGGCCCCGCTCGACCCTGGCCGTCTCCCGTCCGGTGGGCCGCAGCCCCCCTCTCCCCCCGGGACTGCCCGCGCCCCCGTTTCCCCGAGCCGCAGCTACGGCGGGGCTGGAGCCGCGGTTCCGGGCAGGAAGCTCCAGCCCCCTCGCCCTGCCCCGGCCTGGCACCAGCCCTCGCTCCTCCTCCCAGCGTCCGTCGCCTGGAAGCCAGATGTGGAGCTGGAAACACCCCCGCCCCACGCCGCGGCTGCTCCCGGCCCCACCGGGGCTCCCCACGGCCGGATCCGGGCCTGGCTGCTGGAACGAGCCCCGGGGGCAGAGGGCAGGCGCCTGCGGGCGGGGAAAGGCGGCGCGGTGCGGGAGGGGGGAGGCGAGCAGGGCCGCCCGCGTCTTCCCGGCCCGGGCCGATGACGGGGAAACTGAGGCACGGAGGGGCAAAGTGACTCCCCCACGATCGCGTGGCAAAGTGGCGGAGCCGGGAGGGGAGCCCAGGCGTCCTGCGCCGCCCCCGGAGGAGGCCGCGGGGAGTGCTGCCCGGCGGGGGAGCGCCTGTCCCGCCCCCCCGGCCCGCAGGTGAGAGCTGCCGCAGGTGCCGGGCCCCGCCTCCCCGGGGCGGATATAAGCTGGAGCCGGGCGCGGGGCTGGGCCCGGCTGCAGGATGACCGGGGGTGCGTCCTGGCTGCTGCTCGGCTGCTGCGTGTGGGCCGCGCTGGCCCGAGGTAAGGGCGGGAGGGGTCCAGCAGGCAGGTGGGTGCGAGGGGCGCCCCACAGCCTCGGCTGCACCGCGGCCCCGGGCAGCTCCCGTCCTGTCCCCCCGGAGCAGAGCCGTGTCCCGGTCGAGGGGAGGTGGGCATCGCCCCTAATCCGCGGGGCGGGATTCATGTGTCTCCCCGAGGGTCTGGAGCAGGCGTGGCTGGGGGGAGAGCGACGTGGGGCCAGGTCCTTTCCAGACGGCGCCTGTCCCACGGTGCAGATCGTCCCCGGGTCCCGCGGGGAAGGGGTTCCCCGTCTGCGGCTGCTGCCTGTAGGGCCTGGGCGTCCCATTCCCCTCCGGGGCAGTTCCCCGGGCCGCGGGGCTGGGACCCCACGCAGGGTAGCGGGGGCGGGGCTCCCCCGGAGCGGGGCCGGCCTGCCGCGTGGAGCTGGCGGCGGGGGAGGGACGGGGCGGGCGCCGATGCAGCCTCCCTTCCCCGGAGGGACGCGGCTCGCTGCGCCGGGGCCCGCCCGTGGCTGCCTTGGCCCCCGGCCCAGGTGGCCCCGCCCGCCGGGCAAACAGGATCCGCGTCGCTGCAGGCATCAGCGGCGGGCGGGAGCTTCCCCTCTCGCACCTGCAGGGAAGGCGGCGGGGCCCCTCGCGAGCGCCGACCCGCACTCCCAGAGCGCCCCCACCCCGCGGAGCCCCGGCAGCGGCCCCGGCCCCAGCCCCAGCCCCGGCCCGCCTGCCACGGGCAAAGAAGCGGAGACGTCTCCGGCAGCGCCTGAGCTGAGCTCCGCAGCCAGCCCCGCTCCCTCCCGCACAGTCTCGGCCCCGAGCCCCGCAACGACCCTGGGCAACGCTACCGCCGCCTCCGCCACCGGGGAGACCGCGGGGCCCGGCAGCAGCACGAACGGCACCGGCCCGGGTGAGCCGCTGCGGGGTGCGGGGGGCGCGGTGCGGGGCCGGCTCCCGCTCGGGGTCTCCCTTTCGGTGCAGCTCATCCCGGGGCCACCAGGTGGCGCCGCCGCCCCATCACGGGCCCGGAGCGGGGGGCTGCGGGCTCCGAGCCGGGGCGTCGGGAGGTACCAGCCTTCCACCGCGGGGTCGGAGAGGGCTGGGGGAGCGGGGCGGCCACGGGAGCGGGGCCGCGGGCTCCGTGGGGCAAAGAGCGCGGGGGCCCGCAGGCTCCACGGCCGGCTCGCAGCCTCGGGGCGCCATCCCCCCGCCGTGCCCGGCCCCCGGAGCGGCCTCGGGGCTGGGGGGAAGGGGGAGAAGAGGTCGAGCGGCCCCCGAGCAAGCGAGGAGTACTGCCGTGGGTGCTCCTCGGGCGGTGAGAGCTGGGGGGAGCCTCCGAGCCGTGTCCCCAACCCCCACAGCGGAACCGTCCGTGTCCCGGAGCCCGGGCCTGGTGGCCGTGATCTGCCTCTTCGTCTCCGTCCTGGCCATCACCTCCGCCCTGCTGCTCGCCCGCTTGTGCTGCCCCGCCGAGCCCGCCTTCCAGCGCCTGGACGAGGTGCCCATGGTGGGTGGGCCGGCGGGCTGGGGCGGGGGCAGGCCGGGTCGCTCCCGGCTCTGGGCTCAGGCTCCGCCTGGCTTTCTCCCCCCAGGGGCCCGTGGCCGAGGACTCGCCCTTCGCTCGCTGCCCTCCCAAGTAGTGGGTCCCGTCGGCGGAGCCCGGGGCCGCCCCGCGTCCTGCCGTCGCGGGCCAGGCCCGCTCGCGCCAGTTGCGGTGAATAAAGAGGCTGGGAGGATGCTCCTCGTGGCTGCGCGCTGCCTCGGCTCCTGGGGGCCCCTCGTCGCGGCCTGCAGCAAGTAGCTGCCCCGCGGGTCGGTGCGGGCCGGGGCAGCCCGAGCCCGCTCTGAAGGAGCCGGGCGCTGCAGCCGCCTGTGCCCGCGCCGCTCCCTCCGTCTGGTGCCAGGGAACCGGCTCCGCTTCACAGGCGCCCCTGGCAAGGTCACAGGGAGCCGGGGCGGCGCCTGCGCTCCGCGGCCCGGGTCAGGCTGGGGACACGGCCCCCGCAGGACCGGGAGGGCTACTCCCTGCCTCCGGCATCGCTGGGTATCGCGCTGCGCCCCCGTCCCAGACCTAGCCAGGTAGGGCCGAAGCCCCCGGCCCAAGCTCCCATCCCCGGGCGGGGCACAAGCCAGGGCCTGGCTCCCGGGCGGGAGGTCCGAGCTGGGGGCCGGCCATGGGAGAGAAGCGATGTGTCGGATGCCCCGGGACTCGCATCGCAGCCGCGACGGACAGAGGCAGGCGGAGGCTGGGTCCCCCAGGTAGGTGCCCCTCGGCGCGGCACCCCGCAAGCCCCCGCCGGCGCCCCGGGTCTACACGGCACTGCCCAGCGCCGGCCCCATGCTGCCCTACGGCCCGTGTCCCGCGGAGGCGGACACGGTCGGAGCGGCGGAGCCGGAGCGGGTTCCCATGACCTCCGGCGGCCGCGGCGTGGCCGGACACGCAGCCCAGGCTAATGAATAACGCGGGGCTGCAGCTAATTATTAACGCGGCGGCTGCAGCCTGCGGCTCAGCGCTGTGAACCGAGGAACTAGCAGGTGCTGGGGCGGGAGGGGAGCTCGGGCCTCCCGAGAGGCAGAGGATAGGATGCTCCTGAGGTGAGCGGCGCCCCCGGCTTCTCGTGACCGTGGCCTCAGCCCCGGGGCACTCCCCACACCGCGGGCTCCGGGGTGCCGGTGTGGGGTACACCCTCTGCTGGGGTGGGACCAGGTGAGGTTGGGAATGGGGGGGGGGTCCTTCGGGGCTCCACTGTCCCCTGGCTGCACTCGGGGCAGCAACCGCCTTGCCTGCTCCCCCGCAGGTGCTTCTACGTCTGGGTGCTTCTCCGCACCTATGCGGGGCCGCGCCCCGGCTACCCGCTGCGGGAGACGCTTCCCAGTCCCTCGGCTCAGCGGGTCTGCGTGGCCGAGGAGCTGGGAGCCCGGGTGCGGGGGGCTGTGGGGAGAGACCCGGCCTACCTTGTCGCGGCTTATCCCGCGGCTTTTCCAGTATAACTAGTGCCGCGCCCCGCCCCGCCCCGCCCCGCCGTGCCAGGGCTCCGGGCAGAGCAGTCGGAGGGGAACAGCGCGCTGCGGAAACGCGGAAGGCGAGAGCCGCGCTCCTCCTCCGCTGCCAGCGCCGGCCCCACACGGCCCGCGGGGAGGGCAGAGGCGTGAGGGCCCGTGAGGGGGAAGTGTACGGGTCACTGCGGGCTGCCAGAGCCCCGCGGCCAGCGAGGGAGCAGGGCGCGCTCCCGTTGCCCCTGCCCCTGCCCCTGCCCGCGGGCGCCCGGCTGCTCGCGGTAAGTCTGGGTGGACCCGGGACCGGCTGCGCGGGGCGCTGGCGGCTCCTTCCCTGGAGCGTGCCCCGTCGGCCGGTGCGGGCGCGGGGTCCAAGCCGGAGCGCCGGCGTGGCTCCCGAGCTGTCTGCGCGGAGCCTGCGGCGTCTTCCCTGCGGGGCGCTGCCCGGGCCCCGGGCTGGAGCAGGGGGAAGGAGGGGAGGCGGCTCCGCGGTGCGGGGCAGTGGCGGGCTCTGCCAGGCGCTGGGCTTTCGGGGGAGGCCGAAGGCAGTTGCTCCCGGCTCTGGCTTCGGTCCTCAGGCGCCGAGGGGCAGCGAGGGGGCAGCAGGGTCCTGAGGCAGGGCTGATGCCCTGGGCCTGGCGACAGAGCCGGGGCCGAAGCCCTGTCCTGAGCCCGGCGGGGGCATCGCGGCCGGCCCCGTCGGGGCAGGGGGACAGGACACAGCTCCTCTCTGCAGCTGCCCGGACGGCTCGGAGCCGAGCCGGCAGTTGGGCAGCCGGGGCGCTCTGAGTCACGGGAAAGCGGCAGGGGCAGGAGCTCCGCGGCCGGGGCGGGCCGGCGAGGAGGGCAGGGGCCACTCCAGGGTGTCTCCGGGTACCCGGAAGCGGCCCAGAGCCGGGGCCGAGACTGACGCCTCCTCCCGGCGCGGTCATCCTCGGGCCCTGGCTGTGCGGCCGGGCCGGGCCGGGCCGGGCCGGGCCGGGGGTTAGACGGGGCCTGCGGGACAGGGGCGTCCGAGCTGTCGGAGCAGCCTCGGGGCCCGGGCCGGCCCGGGCCTGGGCTCTGACCTCCGCTGTGCTGTCCGTTGCAGGGACGGAGCGATAGCGGCCGGCGCGGGGGGCAGGATGCGGCGGAGCCGGACGGCCGTGTCCTTCCTGAGCATGGAGGTGAGTGCGGCCGGGCGGGGGGTGCTCACGGTCATGGTCATGGTCACGGTCACAGCGCCCGGCCCCGCCATCCGCGGTCACCGGGGGCAGAAGCGTGAGGACGGGGCCGGCGGGGCGGGGCGGCGGGATGCTCCCCGAGCAGAGCGGCCGGTGCCCCCTCCCCCCGGCTGAGGAAGGGAAGGAAGGAACTTTCCCCATCGCGGGGCCTTGGCTAAGAGCGGCCGGGCCCGCAGCCGCTGCCAGTTAATTATCCCCCAGCGCCGGTTAATGATTGCGGGTCCCGCTGCCCGCGCAGCTCGGGCCTCTCTAGGATTTTTCCGCTGTGCAGTTTCGGGGGGGGACCCCGCACGGCCGGGGTCGCTCCCTCGGGGGCCGGGCCGCGGGCTCCCCGTGCTTCCCAGAGACCACCCCCGCACGGGGAGCGGGGAGCTTCCTCGCCGCCTGGGTGGTCGCGGGCCGGCCCCGCGCAGCCTCCCCGGGGCACGAGTCGAAGGACATTCTTCAGCCTAAAAAGGGAAGAGGCAGGGACGTCTCCGGAGCGAGCGGCGGCCCCGCTCCCCGCAGGGTCAGGCCTGGGCCGCGGCTGCAGCTGCCTCCCGCATCCCGGGACCCCCGCCGCAGGGCTGGGACCGCAGGGGACGCCCCGGGCAAGGCTGCAGCCCCCGCAGCTCCTCCCGGCTACTCCTGCCCTGGTGCTCAGCGCTGCACGTCCCTAGAGACAGAGAAGGGGAGACAGGGCAGGGGCCGAGCTGGGCAGGGGCCCAGGCGCAGTCCCGGCCGGGAGAGCACGGGGACCCCGGCCCCCTGCCCCGGCAGGGCTGGCGCTCCGAGGCGCTGCATGCTCGCGGGGTCCTGACCCCTCGCCCGCCGCCGGGCCTGTCCGCCTCGGCGGGGGCTGGCTCGGGCGTCCCGGTCCAGGCCACGGCCGCCGGGCAGGCGGCTCCTCGGCCCCAGCTGCTGCAGCCGCCAGCGGGGCCGGGCTGCGGTGCAGCTCCCCCGGGCCCAGTTCAGAGCGGCCTCGGTGCCAGCCTCGCGCCAGGGGCCCTCCCGCACAGCCCGGACCAGACCCCCGCCCCGCCGATGCCTCCCGCTCCCACCCTCGGGCCGGCCCTGCTGCACGTGCTCCGCACCGCTCCTGTCCTCTGCGCCCTGTGCCCCCGCCCTCTTCCCCCGGGCAGGCGGGGGCTGCAGCCCGGGGCCGGGGACCACCCTCCAGCTCCAGGGATGGCCGGGCCCCTGCCGCAGCCCCGATCTGGGGCTCCCGGAGCTGGTGCCTGAGCTGAGGCTCCCTCTCGTAGCTCGGCTGCGGAGCCTGGCGGGCCGGGCCAGCCGGGCATCTCCGCGCTCGGATGGGAGCGGGGCCCCAGCCTGGCAGCACCCGGCCCGCCCTAGCTGGGGGCCGCGGGCGCCTTTGGGGAGCCGTCGGGGGAAGAGCCAGCCCCGACGAGCCCCGGTCCCGCAGCCCCACGGAGCTCGTGGGCGCGTGTCTGCCTGGACCCGCCTGCCAGGAGAGACGAGGGGGTATCCAGTCCAGCTGGGCAGAGCCGGGGCTGCGAGGTCCCCGCCTGGACCTCTGCCTCTGCCTCCTGGGACCGCGGACAGCTGGGCAGGGGTAGGGGCAGGAGGAGCCGGGGGCTGCTCCAGCACCGCGGAGAGCTCCTCGCCCGGGCCCGCCCGCGTGTGCCCGCCCGGGCGGAGTGGGGCCGGGGTCCGCCCCTGGGCTTCGCCGGCAGCGGCCGCGCTTCGTCCCACCGGGGAGGGTGGGCAGGGCTCGGGGGCGCCGGGCTGCGGCTGACGAGACGCCTCTCCCCGCAGAGATCCCGGGACGCCGCCGACCTGGGCTCGTGCGGCGCGGCGCCCCCCGTCAACGCCATCAAGCGCCGCTTCTCGGGGACCCCGCTGCTGCCGCCCCTGGCCTGCCGCCACGGCGCCCTGGGCGAGGCCGGGCGGGCGCCGGAGCCCGAGGCCGCCAGGGTGGTGTTCACCATCGAGGAGAGAGGCCCGAGCGGCGGCGAGGAGCTCGGCATCCTGCGGTAAGAGGTGCCGGGCGGCGGGGCGATGCGGGGCCCCGCACATACCCTGGCCCGGCGGCTGCGCGGGGGGCTGGGACCAACGGGCCCGTCGCCTCTCCGGGCACCTCTGGCCCGGCCGCGCCGGTCCTCGCCGCAGCTCCTGGGGGGCTGGAGGCGGGGGGCGGCGGCTCCCCCCGCCCTCCACCGCCGCTGTGCAGAGCACGTCGCGCCCGGCCCTGCGCCTGCTGCTCGGTGGCAGCGGGCATCCATCACGGCGTGCGCCGGGCCCGGGGGCCTCCTGCCTGCTTTGTATGCACCGCCGCAGCGTCATCCCGGAGATGTATGGCCCTGGCTCTCCTCGCCCGCCCCCTCTCCCCCGCTTCCTGAGGGGGGCCGGGAGACGAGGGGCAGGCTGGGGGGGGGGGGGCCGCTGTGGCCTCAGGGGTGCTCCGTGCGCCCCGTGGCCCAGCCCGGAGGGGAGATCTCGCTAGCCCTGCTCTGGAGGCAGCAGCGACTCCCGGCCGGGGGCAGGGAGGGGGGGCCGAGGGCGGCAGGAGCTCCCTGCGCCTCGTCACGAGCCCGGCCCGGGGCTCTTCTCACCTTCGTCCGCCCCTGCGTCGCGCTGGGGGAGGCAGAAGAGCTCCCGGCTCTGCAGGGGGGGCTAGGGGAGCCCCGGCCCCGCAGCGTCGAGCCCCGTCGAGCTTGCCCGGAGGGAAACTAGGGGCGGGGCGAAGCGGGGAGAGGAGAGGCGCAGCTCCCGGCCAGGTCTCCACACTGAGGCTTGCGCCGGTCTAGGCTACCGGACACCCCCAGGGCAGCAGCAGTGCCTCCCTGCGGGGACTATAGCCCCGACGGGCAGCTGTCCTCCGGTGCGGGGCCGGGAACGCGGCGGCCGCCCTGCAGCGGGGCGACGAGCGGGGCTCCGGGCCCCGGGGCTGGTTCCGGGCGGGCCGGGTAGCAGACAACGCGGGGACAGGGCTGTGGCTCCGAGCGGGGCGGGGCACGCTGGGCTCCGCCGGACCGGGGGCGGCTCAGACGGGGGCGTGGGCGGGAGCGGCCCCGGGAGCTGCCAGCCGCATATATAAGAGGCGGTGCGGGCTGGCGCGGGCTGCGGGGGTGGCGGCGGAGCAGCTGGAGCCGGGAGCCGGGCCGCTCTCCGGGGGCAGCAGCGGGGAAAGTGCCGGCGCGGCTCTGCCCTCCCCTCCCGTCCCCGCGGACGCCCTCGCCCGTCCGCGCCCGGTCACCAGCCCCGTCCCGCCCCGCGCTCCCCGGCCGCTTCAGCACCGGCGGCCGGACAGCGCCCGCCCTGCCCCGGCCCGGCCCGGCCCGGCCCGGTCCGGCTCCGCCAGCCCGCCCGCCCGCCCGCCCGCCCGCCATGCAGCGGAGCCGCGAGGCCGCCGGCGCGGCCCGGCCCCCGCAGCACCTGTGGCGCCAGCCCCGCACCCGCATCCGCATCCAGCGGCGGTTCCACTCGGACACCGAGAGGGACCGGCTCCGCCGCGACGCGGCCGCCCCGCTCCGGCCCGGACTCCAGACGGCGCGGAAGTCCTGGCCCTGCTCGCTGCCCCGCCGGTGAGAACCGCCCGCGGGTCGAGGGGGCTGAGCCGGGCTGGGCGGGGGACTGGTCCAGCCCTTGGCGGCCGGGGAGCTCACCTCGGGGCCGCAGCTCCAAGGGGCCCGGCTGGGGGTTGGGCCGGGGTGGCTCCCCCGGGCTGGGCCGGGCCGGGCCGCTCCTGCCGGGTGCCGGCGCGTGACGGAGAGCGCACGCAGCTGTGCCTGATGCCCGGCCGAGCACCTCCGCGACGACCCCGCCGCAGCCCGGCCTTGCCGGGGGCTCTCGAGCTAGTCCATGGCCACGGGGGGTACAGCAAGCGTCGTGGGCCACCCTGTGGCCTTTGCGGGGCCCGGGGGCAGCGAGCAGAGCCGGCCCGGCCGGCCGATCTCGCTGAGAGGGAGCTCCGTGGCTGGGCGCTCTCAGGCCCCCCCAGCTCCCTCGCTCTCGGCCCGGCATTCCGGCCACGAGCGGCCACCCGGCCCCCCCGCCCCCTTCCGGTGTCTGCGGGGCCCGAGCGGCTCCTTCACGCACGCACTGGGCCCGGGAGCGGGACCGAGCCGGCGGCTGGGGCCGTGGCCTCGGGTACCCTTTGCGAGGAGCCGAGCGCTGCCCGTTCCCCGGCGCCGGGCTCCCCGCGCTTGTGGAGTGGGTCACCGCTCCGTGTCCCGCTCTGTATTCCGCTCCAGCAGCGGCGGCGTTCAAGGAATACCAATGAGGTCCCGGCGACGCCGAGCTGCGGCGCAGGCTATGCGGTTCGGCCCCGTTCCCCGCAGGCGCTTGTCCCGGAGGCGCCAGGCGAGGTGCGGGGCAGACGCCGGCCCGCAAAGCCCCCAGGCCCTGCCCCTGCCCCGCCATGAGCGGGGCACGCTGGTGCAGAGGCGCTGCCCGGGCCCTGCAGCCTGAGCTCCGGGGCAGGGGCAGCGGCGGGGGACCTGGCTCTGGGGCTGCCCTCAGTGACCGTCGCGGGTCGTTGCGCCCGGCCCCGACGGCTCCTGCCCCGGGCCGCGCCGCAGACAGAGCTCAGAGACCCTTGTACCTGCCCCCTCCCCCCCCGCAGCCAGGAGAGCGAGCCACTTGCCCACCCGGAGCAGGGAGCAGCCGGAGCCAGGCCCTTGCGGCTCCCGGGGCGGGGAGTCGGGCCGCTGCGGCTCCATCCCCGCCAGGCCCCGGACTAGCGGTGGCGGAGGCGCCCAGGGCCGGCGCTGCCGTCGGGGCGGTCCGTGCCCGGGCCCGGGCACATGCTGAGGCTCCTCCCGCGGCGCTGCCATCCTCTGCTGCCCTTGGCCGGCGCCCCGGCTATCCCCGACCCGCAGCGCCCGTCAGGCGGCCAGGATCTGCGGCCGGGGCTATTCTTAGTTCGTTCGCAGCTCGACCTTGGCGGGTGCCCTGGCCGGGGGCTGCCCCGTGCCCCGCCGCCTCGCCGCCCCGCGCCGCCCGCAGTCGCGGTTACTCGGGGCCCACGAGTCCCCGAGCCCCCGGGGCTGTGCGGGGCCGGGCCGGACCGTGCGGGACCCGGCTCAGCTCCGCCCTGCCCGTGGCTGCCGAGCCCGGACCCCTGCCCGCGGCGCCGGCCGCGCTGGGTCGCGGCCAGGGGAGGCTATTTTTGCCGCGCGAGGCTCAGCAGGTGCCGCGGCCGCCGGGAGGGTCGGGCCGGGCCGGGCCACCAGCCCGCCGCCGCAGGGCCGCCGCGGCTCTGGGGTCGGGGGCAGCGCCGACGCCCCCCGGAGGCTTCCCCCTGCCCGTGTCTCGCTCCCCGGGGAGCAGCGGGTCCCCCTTGCGGCCCCCGGGCCGTGGGGCTGCGGAGCCTGGTACCTCCCCGGCTCTGCCCCATCCCCGGGCGGCTTCAGCCTGGCTGCTCCCCACCTGGTCCCGCTCCAGCGCCCGGGGCCGGCGGCCAAGAGCAGCCCTCTGTGCCCCGCCGGGGACCTGGCCCCGCCCCAGGGTCCAAAGTCCCCCGCGCCCGAGGCCGCGGTGCGGGGAGCGGGGTGCGGGGGAGGAGGGGGCTGGGCTGCCGCAGAGACCCCGGAGCCCGGCCCGCGGCGCGGCTGCCCGGCCCGGCGGGGGAGGGGGGCCGAGAGTGAGCAGCTGCGGAGCCAGACAGTTGTTTAACTTCCCAGGCCGCGGGGAGGGGAACGGAAAGTTTCCCTGGGAGCCGCGTCCGTAGCGCGCTTCCTGCCCCGGCCCCGCGGGCGGCTCCGCTCCCGCAGCCGAGCCCCCGGCCCGGCCCCGCACCCCGCCCTGCGCAGGCAGCCCGCAGCGGCCCCATGGAGCGAAGTTAGAGGCGAGAAGGCGGCGGCCGGAGCCGCGGGACCGGGCGGGTGCTCCCCGAGGCAGGCGCGTGGCTCCGCCGACCTCCCTCCCGGGTGCGCCGCCGGCGCCCCCCGATGCTGAACCTCAGGCGCGGCTCCCCGGGGGCCTCTCCCGGCACCTCGCCCCGCAACTCGCCCCGCAACTCGCCAGTCCTCTTCAGGAAGCTCCTCATGAACCAGAGCATCCGGCTGCAGCGGCGCTTCACCGTGGCGCACCCGCTCTGGTGAGGGCCGGGCTGGGGGTGCGGGGTTCCCAGCTGAGGGAAGGCCGGGCCTGCGGGTCTGGGAGCGACGCCCCGAGGAGCCGGGGCCGGGCCGGGGACAGAGCATGGCCTTGCTGCCCCAGCGCCCCCCGCTCTCTCTGTGACCCGCCAGGGCTGCCCGTGCTCCCCGTGCGGCTCCTCGCTGCGGGAAGCGGGGCCGGGAATCCGGCCGGAGGGTCCCTCCACCGTTCCGGGGGCCCCGGGCACCTTCCCCCGCAGGCGCAGAGCCCCGGCCCCGCACGGCCGCGCAGACTTTGTTCCAGGACATCGCGGGGCTCCCTGCGGCCTGGAACTGCGGGGCCGTGCGGGTGGGAGCAGGTCTGCGCCGCGTTTGCAGGCTCCTGCCCAGGCCCAGGCCCAGGCCCAGGCCCAGGCCCGGGTGCGGCGGCACGGGGGCTGCCCGGGCTACCCCATATGCCCCCGCCGCAGGCCCCAGCGTGTCTCGGCCGAGACCTTTGCGTGGCAGGACAGGCTATTTATAGAGGACACGACCCCCCTCCCCCCATCAGCTGCCATCGCGAAAGTAAACAGCCGGGGACGAAACACATTTGTCCCTTGGCGCGGCCGCGGGCCCCCTGGGCCCGGGCTCCGCAGTCCCCTGGGCCCACAGCCGCCCCCGGCCCCGGGCACCGCCACGCTCCGTGCGGGGATGGGGGGCTGCGTGGTCTTCCTGCTGCCGTCACGGGGGTGTCCGGGAGACGGGTTGTGCCCGCCCGCTCGGGGTAGCCCCCCGGCGGGGGCTGGGAGCAGCGGGGGCAGGCAATGCGGGTTGCTGCTCCCGCACCCCCCTTGGCACACCCTGGATCCGCCCCTGCCGGGAGTCCTGACCCCCCTCGACGGCGCGGGCCCCGGGGCCTGCCCGGCTCCTCGGCCTGGCCCTGCCGGCCTGGCGGCTCCGGGGTCCGTGCGGGGCGGGCAGCGGCCGCAATGGGGCTTTGTCAGCCCGGTACCATCGGCCCGCGAGCGCCGGGGCTGGGCCCAGCGCCGGGTCACCCGCGCCCTGCGGCCGGGCCGGGGCGGCGGGGGAAGCTCGTGGGTCTGAGCGGGTCAGCACGGGCCGGGCCGGGCCGGGGCTGCGGCTCTCGGGGGAGATGCTGCCCGGCAGCCCGGCCCGGCCCGGCCCGCAAGCACGCGAGCGTCGGGGACCCGGGGCGGAGCCGGTGCGTGTGCGGGGGCCGGGCCCGCTCCTCCTCTCCCGCCCGCTCGCTCCGGGGAGGGCACGGATGCGGAGCCCAGGCCGGGGCCCGGCTGCGGGAGGCGGCGGTGCGGGGGCGATGCGGGCGTGGGACCGCGGGGGTCTGTGTCCGGAGCCCCCGGACACGGAGGAGCCCTCCGACCCTCCCCACTGCCGGCCTCCGGCGCCCGCCCCGCCGCTGCAGTCAGGCTCGTGACCCCGGCCCCGTTCTCACGCCGCAAGCCGGGCTGCGGGGGTTGTCCCGGATCCTGCCGCAGGGAGCTGGGAACAGACTGCCCCGGGGTTGGCCCGCGGGCCAGGGAGCCTGTGCGCGGGATGCGCCCCGAGGGACCGGCTGCCAGCCCGCACGGAGGCACGGCCCACTGCGCTCCTGCTGCAGAGAGGCGCCTAGGGGCAGGGGGCTCGGGGCTGCCGATGGGCCAGAGCCTCCTGCCCCCAAGGAGGGGATGGCCCTGAAACCCACGCCCAGGCCAGGGCAGCTGGGGCAGACGTGGGGTCCCAGGGCTACTGCACAGCCAGGGTATTGGCAGGTCCTGCAAGAAGGGAGTTCACCGGAAACTTCCCAGGAGCTGCATGTGCCCTCCCCACCCCTCGTGACCTCCCGGTGGGGTGGGCAGCATGGGGCCACGGGCATGGAGGTTGCAGGGGAGGCTCCAAAAGCCATCCCGGTGGGGAACAGGCACCCAGGAGAGCCTTGCATGCAGACCCCGTGGGGGGCAGTGCCCACACCCAGGGGCCCAGCTGGCACCTCCAGGCCCTGAAGGCGGTAGAGGGTGTCAGGGTCTACACCAACCTTGACCCAAGCAGTCACTCAGTACTGGTGCCCATGACCTGGCACCCCACAGAGCACGGCAGTCCCTGCCCAGGCCCCCAGTGGGTGGCTGCAGGTAGCTGTGGCTGGTGTTGCTGGTCCCAGCCAGCTGTGACAGGGATGGCCCTGGGTGCAGGGGGTGGGGGACGGCACTGGTGCTGGGCAGGTTTGAGCACACAAGGCTGCTCCAGCCCCAGGCATGTCTGCAGAGATGCCTGTGGCTGAAGCAGGGGGACAGGGAGGGCAGGCAGGGCCTGGGGCCTGCCCAGCTTCCTCCATTCCCTGGGCCAGACCTGGGGTTGTCCTCTCCACCAGGCTAAGAATAGCTGTCTGATGGAGACCGGCTATTTTTAGCCAGCTAGCAGGTGACCACTGCCCCGTGGTGGGGACCATGCAAGACTGGCACCCACCACACTTGGAGCCAGGGGAAGGGCAGGAGCTCAGGTAGCTGCTCTCCACTGACCCCTCTCAGCCCTGGGGCCCTGTCCCCAGGATACGATTCCCTCCCTGCTGTGGCACCAGGCAAGTCCCATCCTGGGCCAGGGCGGGTGCCAGTGTGCAGGTGGGTGCAGTGTGGCTGGGTCTGGTGCAGGGGCAGGGTGGGGGGGCGGGGGGGGTACCTGCCTGCTGCTCTGAGCCCCACATCTCTCCCTCTGCAGCTTCGACATCGAGAATGGCCTGGCATCCGCACGGAGCCCACTGGACCCCCAGGCCAGCCCCAGCGCAGGACTCGTGCTGCAGGGCCCTTTCCCGCACAGCCAGAGGCGCGAGTCCTTCCTGTACCGCTCTGACAGCGACTATGACCTCTCCCCCAAGAGCATGTCCCGCAACCCCTCCATCGCCAGCGACCTGTGAGCACCCTGGGGTACCAGGACTGGGGCTGGGGAGTGCAGGGCTTGTAGTGTGTGTGGAACAGGTCGGCCAGGGGCAGCCTGCGCCCCTGAGGCTGGGCACTGAGCTCTGGACCAATGCCGATGGGCTTCAGACCTCCTGGGCACCAGGCCCTTCCCCAGCCCCCAGGGCTGACGTGTTGCCTTGTCCCTGCAGGCATGGAGAAGACATGATCGTCACACCCTTCGCACAGGTAGGAGCCCTGGAGCATGCACGTGTCTCCCTCCCCAGGCATCTCCTGCCAGGTGGGACCAGCACGGCCCCTGGGCCTCTGTGTGGGGCCTGCCTGCATCCTCCAGGCTGGCCTGGCCCCCAGTCCCCAGCTCCTGGGGAGGGGCTGCTGCCTCCTCCCATCAGCTCTGGGTGAAGCCTGGGCAGCTCCGGGGTAGCTGGGTCTGAATGCCTGGCTGGGCCATGCCAAGCTCCTCCTCACCCCCAACGGGCCCCACCGCAGGGCTTCCCAGACATGGGGCTGCAGGCACCTGCTTCCAGCTGCTCCTGCCCTGCCCTGCATGCCCTCAGGTGCCTGGTTTGGTCTCCCCCAGGTCCTGGCCAGCCTGCGCACTGTCAGGAGCAATGTGGCCGCACTGACACACCTGCAGGACCGCGTCACCAACAAGTGAGTGTGTGCACTGGGCGCAAGGCTCATGAGAAACTGGGCCCTTCCTGGGGGCTGTGGCCTGGTGGGGAAGCTCCCATTACACACAGGCTACCAAAGCAGCCAACTGGTGGGGGCCAGGGATGGGGATGGGGTCTGGGTCCCATGTGGGGGTGGACTGGGGAAGCATCAATGCCGTGGGCTCTCAGCACACCTGCTCCATGTGTTCTGCAGGAGGACGACCAGCAACAGCCCAGCACCCACCTGCAAGCCCAGCCTCTCCGGTGAGTGCCCCTGCGGCAATGGGCCCGGGGCCCTCCCTGACCACCCTGCCCTGCCCAGCTGGGGTTGGGGGAGGGCAGACCCTGTCCAGCCCTCTGTAGCTCTCCCTGTCCTCAGTTCCCCTCTCCTCAGCCAGGCCTGCTCCAGCCACGTGGCAGCCTCTTGGAGCCAGGACCTGGGCTACCCAGAGAGCCACCCACCTGAGCCTCCATCCTCACCCCATGCCCCCTCCCCAGCCAAGACCATGCACCATGAGCCCACCGTGAGCACCTCCACTCCCTCCCAGCCTGGCCCTCACCCATCCCAGGGCCCGGTGTGGCCTCCCCGCTGTGTTCCACTGCTCATGCAGCCCCTGCCATGCTCTGCGCTGGGGATGGATCCTGGTTGCTTGTGTCCCAGGCCACGCCACTGCCTGACACTGGGTCCCATCACACCCTGGCACTCCCCAGGGAGCTGCAGCCCTGGGTGTGAATGCACCCTGCTCTGTCCTAGCCTGGATGTGGCCTGGCATTGGCGCAGGCCTCCCCGATCCGTGCCGGGTTTTGCCTGCGCCCAGACCCTCGCTGTTCTGCCGCAGCGCGGATGGAAAGTCTCCTATTGACGTCAAATGTTCCATTAATAAAACACTCGGCCCGTGTCTCCAGCCTACCGCCCTGCTCGGGCGGGATCCCAGCAGCATCCAGCTGGGCTGCAGGATGGGCCCTGTCCCTGCTTCTGCTGCCTCAGCTGGTCCGGCACAGGGGCAGGGCCCTGTGCAGCACAGCCAGCCCTGGGGCCTGGCTGCACCCATGAAGCCGTGCGGCCAGCTGGGCAACCTGGGGCATGCAGCACCCTGAGCCCCTTGGCTTGGGGCCGCAGAAGCAGGGTGCGTCCGGGATGATCCTGCCTCAGGCAGGGCTGGCCAACATGACTTCAGGAGGTCCCTGCCAGCCCCACTGCTCTAGGATGCTGTGATACGGGGACTGGGGCTGGGGTGGCTCCCAGAGCTGCTCGCTCTCCAGCAGGTGGGATGGGAGGTTGCTGCGCACGGCTCTTCATAGCAGGTAGATGCTGAGTCCTGGGATTCTGCTTGAGCAGGGGCTCCGGGCTGGGCAGAGTCCTGAGGCGAGGCATTGCCACGGGGCTGTGTCTGGCACCCTTTCAGCTGTGCATGGGTCCCATGAGGTCCCTGCCCTGCTCCCAGGATGCAGTGTCAGGGGTCGCTGCTCCCAGCCTCACGCGGCTGCGGCTGTGGCTGTGGCTCTGGGCAGCCGCTCGCTGCATGCCTGCAGCTAGAGCGAGGCCGGCAGCCTGCAGCATTGCAGGGTCCAGGCTGCTCGCAGGCGCTGGGATCTTGACAAAGGTCAGAGGCCTCGGGCTGGTCTCCTGCCTGCTGCCTCCCCTTGCAGTCAAGGCCCTGCTCCTCTGAGCAGTATCCTTGCTTTTCCTCCCAACCTGGAGTGCACCTGGCTTTCCCAGCACCTGAGCACTCCATGCGTGAGGCCCTTTGCCTGCCCTTCATCCAGGCAGCCCCTGCTCAGCTACCTCTGCCCAGGCTGGGGGCACCCTCGGGGAGGCGTGGGGCAGCAGCACATGTTGGCCAGGCACCTGCCCTCGCACCCCTTGTCTCAGTATCTGCAGCTGCCGGGGCCAGCAGCAAATGTGCCAGCAGAGATAAGGCGGCCTGGTGCGAGGCCAGCTGGGAGCACAGCACAGGGCTGGAGGCTGAAGCCAGGGCCCTGGGGGCAGGGCTGGTCCCAGGGAGCCTGTCTCACCAGGCTCCCTGTCTCACCTTGTGCCCTCCTCATGGCCCCAGGCTGTATGCGATGCCTGTAGGAATGCAATGCCAGCGCCCAGCTGGGTCCTGCCCTGGTGCTTGTCCTGTGCTTTCCCATGCCCCTGGCCACATCACCACAGCAGCGCAACAAGCGGCTGTGATTGCACCCAGTATTTGCTGTTGGGCTCTGATCAGTGAGCCCGTGTCCCCTGCCCACCTGGTGAGTCCAGCCTCTCCCAGCCACATGCACCCCACAGCGGGTAAGTGAGGGCCTTGGGGCCGTGGCCTGCAGCTGCTGGTGAACTTCAACATACCAGGTCAAAGCATGTGGGGGAACGTGGGCCACGGTGCACAGGGCCCGGCCATGGTGCCATGGGCTACCAGAGTCCTCCAAGCTGCCTGCTCCTTCCACCCACAGAGGATGCCTACCAGAAGCTGGCTGTGGAGACGCTGGAGGAGCTGGACTGGTGCTTGGACCAGCTGGAGACCCTGCAGACCCGGCATTCGGTCGGCGAGATGGCCTCCAACAAGGTGAGCAGCACCCACGGCCTTGGCCCCAGCCTTGCGCATCCAGCCCCACATGGGCGCTCCGGGGTGGCTTCAGCTCCCACCTCCCAGTGTCATGCGTGGGGTCCCTCTGCATGTGCATGACCCCACGTGGTTCCCGCCGGGCCCTGGCACGACCCAGATTTCTGGGCTCCAGCCTGTAACAGCTACAGCGGGGAAACTGAGGCACGCACGAGGCTCCTAGGAATGTTTTAAGCCTGCCTAGGCTGCAGGCTGGGGGGCTCCGTGCTGCAGGGCAAGCCCCTGGGCACTGGACGGAGTGGGGAGACAAGGGGTGCCGGGCTGGGCCGAGCAGCCCCTGCACCGCCCCGGCGGGCGGGAGACAAAGGGGGAGCTCGGCCTGCAGCGCGGAAAGGGTTAAGGCTGCTCCGTCTCCGGTCCTACGGCTGCGGCAGCCAATGCGAGTGCGGTGCGGGCTGCGCCGCTCCTCGGCCGCGGGAGCGGGAGCGGGGTGCGTGCCCTGGGCGCGGGGCTCCCCGCACCGCCAGCGCCCAGCCCCGCAGCACAGACCCCCGCTCGGGGACCCCCCTGCCCCGGAGCGGCCCCGGCTGGTGCCCGGCTGGATGGTGCCGGCCTGGGCAGGGGGGTCGCAGGGCCCCCCCCGGCGCTGAGATGCCTGACGCGGGCCCCCGGCTCCCCGCGTCCTGGAGCTGCACCAAGGTAAGGGGTGGAGGGCGTGTGGGCCCACAGCGCACGGAGCTGCCTCGGCCCGGCTGCCCGCTGGGGCCACACCTCCCCCGGGGCAAGTCCGGGCAGACGTGCCCCTGGAGCCATGCGCTCCCCCTCAGCCCCCGGCCCGGGCGCTGCCCCCTCCCTGCCCGCCACAGCCAGGCCTCTGCGGGCACCCGAGGGTGCCGGCTCTGCTCCCTGCAGCGGGGACAGGCCCTGGGGGGCGGGTAGTGCGGGCACCTGCCCGCTCCACACTGAGAGCCTGCAGCCCTTGGAGGCTAGCCCGAGCTCTGCTTGCCAGGGAGGGGGACGGGGACGGGGACGGGGATGGGGATGGGGCACCAGGTGCGGGTCCTGTGACGGCCCTTTGCTCGTCCCTGCAGTTCAAGAGGATGCTGAATCGGGAGCTGACGCACCTGTCAGAAACCAGCCGCTCGGGGAACCAGGTCTCCGAGTACATCTCCAGCACCTTCCTGGGTGAGCGGGTGCCCAGTGCAGCTGCACCCCAGGCCATGTTCATGCAGCGCTGCCCCGGGGGCCGGACTAGTGCAGCCCTGTGCCCTGCAGGCACTGGGCCCTGCTGTCGGGCTCTGAACAAGGCCCCTGGCATGTGTTGTGCTGCACGTCACCCCCCAGCCCTGGCTCCCTACCCACCCATGCCCACCTGCCATATTCTGGTCCTGGCCAAGCTTCAGGCGAGGCAGCTAGACCCGCATGTCTGCAAAGTGCCCAGGTCAGGGACATGCCCAGGGCTGGCTCTGGCTTGGGGCATTGAGGCAGCCAGGAGCAGTGACCTTCAGCAGGGCAGGTCCTGGGCCAGCCAGGCCAGGAGCTATGGGACCAGGTAGGGGTGAGACGGAGGAAGAGAGGCCAGGGCAGCGGACCGCGGCAGTCGCCCCTGTGCCAGGCTGGGCTGCGGGTGTGAGCAAGGGCTGGTGAGCAAGGGCGGATCTCAGCTGCTCCCGGGGAGAAGGAAGGGGGCACAGGGAGGGATGAACCTCTGAGCTCGCAGCCAGCAGCAGCCAGACCCAGGGGAAGGCCAGGGCGATAACCCCATTGTACAGAGAGCGAAGCTGAGGCACAGCAAGGCAGGGACTTGCCCAGGGCAGGACACATCCCACAGCCAAGATGCCAGCCTCCCTCCGTCTCTACCAAGGGCTTCCCCCAGCACCCGCCCCCGCAGGGTGCCTGGCGAGCCTGTCAGACTGCACGGGCCAGGTCGCAGGAGCTGGCAGGCCGCGAGTAACCGGCTCTCCCAGCCGCGCTGCCCTGGGCTCCGCTGTGCCCAGTGTCGGCTCGCACGGGACGGGCACCCGGGCCTCGGGGTCGGAGGGATCCGGCCCTTGAAGCATCCGTGTCAGGGAAGCACCAGCATTCCTCCACACGTCGCCTCCCGTTGCCATGGCAGCGGGAATATTATTAGCCTCCTCTGACGTCAATTCCCGGTGTCTGCTGGTGCTGGGGGGCGAGCGGGGCTGCGCGGGGGGCGGCCGTGCTCGGGGCCGCAGCTCCGCAGGACGCTGGCGGTGGGAGGGCGGTTGGCTGGCGGCAAGGAGCCGGCACCACAGGCTGCAGCAGGCACACGGCCTCCACGGCCGGGGCGGCGGGGCTGGTATGTGCCGCAACTTGGCTGCATGGCCGCGTCCCCGCAGCCAGCCCCTGGCTATCCCCTGCTGCACATCGCCAGGCCGGGCGAGCCATGGCCCGGATGCCTCTGCACTGGGTTGGCAGCCTGCAGGCTTCACCCGGGTGTCCGCTCTGCACTGGCCGCTCAGCACGCGGCTCGGAGCCCGGAGCACCACCTGCGCTCAGACCCGCTGGGCTCCACGCTCTGACCTGGGGCCCGCGTCCACTCCGCGGGGCCGGGCAGAGCTCCGAACGCCCAGGCCCAGGCCACCAGCGCCATGCCCCAGCCCCCCGCTCACCGCCGCACCTTCTCGCCCCCAGACAACCAGCATGAGGTGGAGATTCCCTCCCCGCCGCCCAAGGAGGACAAGGAGAAGGCGCAGCGCCCCATGTCGCAGATCAGCGGTGTGAAGAAGCTCATGCACAGCTCCAGCCTCAGCAGCGCCAGCATCCCGCGCTTCGGCGTCAAGACCGACCAGGAGGGGCCCCTGGCCAAGGTGAGTGGGGCCCAGTGTCCGCGCCCCACGCCCAGCGTGGACCCCCCTCGCTGCCGGGGCAGTGGCTGCTGCAGAGATGCCCGAGGGCTGTGGCTTCAGATGGGTGGCCAGGAGCACAGTTATGTGCCCAGGCCCCCACTACCCTCCCCAGAGCCCCCTGGCCCCGGCTCATCTGCTGCCTCCATGTCCTCCAGGAACTCGAAGACGCGAACAAGTGGGGCCTTGACATGTTCAAAGTGGCCGAGTACTCGGGGAACCGCCCGCTCACGGTCATCATGTACACCATCTTCCAGGTGAGCCCGCCGGCCCACCGCAGGCACCGCGCCAGGGCCCTGCAGGTGCCCCATGGCTCCCATGCCCGGCAGCCCCCTCCTCCGCCGAGCAACAACCACAATCTCCCTGTGCCTGCAGAGATGCTGGGTGGCCCCGGCCTGGCGCCGGCTCCCACGTTACAGCCCCATGGTTGGCTAATGGGGCATGTTAACAGCGTGGGGGGGAGCGTGCTCCCCCCCTGCCAAATCCCACTAAAGCACCTTCCCCCGGCAGGAGCGAGACCTGATGAAGACCTTCCGCATCCCGCCCGACACCTTCATCACCTACATGATGACCCTGGAGGACCATTACCACGCCGACGTGGCCTATCACAACAACATCCACGCTGCTGACGTGGCCCAGTCCACCCATGTGCTGCTGTCCACACCGGCGCTGGAGGTGAGGGCCCAGGGGCAGCCACTTGGGGTGGTGGGGCCCCATGGAGGGGACGTGTGATGGCCCCCCCACGGCTGTGGCCAGGCCCACTCCACACCCCCAGTGGGCAGTGGCCCTAGGGCACATCGGGGTCTGGGGACAGCAGTGGTGCTGGTGGCGCTCGGACCCCTGGGGCTCAGTGCCAGGCCCCACATGGCCCCTGTACTGCCTCGTGCCCCTAAGGGAACAGGCCCCTCCACTCCAGGCGGTGTTCACGGACCTGGAGATCATGGCTGCCATCTTCGCCAGCGCCATCCACGACGTCGACCACCCAGGCGTCTCCAACCAGTTCCTCATCAACACCAGTGAGTCTGGCATGTCTGCCCCTCGGGGCTTGCCCCTCGTACCATGCCAAGCCCTGGCACTGCCAGGGTTCATTCCAGGGCGAGCGGAGACGCTGCCCAGGGGGGTCCCCACAGCAGGGTGCCACGAGGGGCTTGGCCGCTCTGCTCTGTGTTGGGGGTGCCTGGGGGCTGCGGCTGCTGGGGCCCTGTGCGAGCCCTGCCAGCATGAATGTGCCAACCTCCTGCCAGGCAAGTGATACCCCTGGACCAGCTGCAGCCCCAAGGAGCTGCAGGCACGTGGCTCCCGTGGCCTGGTCCTGTCGCGCTTCATGCTGCAGGTCCTGTGGCTTCCAGGACCCAGTCGTACCCCACGGCAGCCACAGGCTGAGTGGCCCCTGCGCTCACCCGCCCCGTGTCCTCAGACTCAGAGCTGGCGCTGATGTACAACGATGCCTCTGTCCTGGAGAACCACCACCTGGCCGTGGGCTTCAAGCTGCTGCAGGAGGAGAACTGTGACATCTTCCAGAACCTCAGCAAGAAGCAGCGGCAGTCGCTGCGCAAGATGGCCATCGACATGGTGAGGGGCCGGCCTGAGCTGCCCGCATGGCCCGCACCCCTCCTGGCTGCTGCCCTTCGCCCCAGGCCTCCCTGCCATCACTCGCACACCACTGGCACAGCAGAGTTAGTAACAGGGCCACGCAGAGATAGCGCAGAGCGGGGCTGAAGGGCAGCCCCAGACCCCGGTGCATTGGCAGTAACAGCCTGGCCGGTGGATGCGGCAGCTACAGGCGCTGCACTCGTGTCCAAGGTGCTGTATCCCTGGGATGGAGGGGGAACGATCGCCCTGATCCTGCTGCCACCCCTGGCTCCCCGCTCATGCCAAGGCATGGCGGCCTCAGGGGTCAAACGAGTGTTGTCCCAAGCACTGCGGTGGTGGGAGCTGCATGGGCAGCCCTTGGAAGAGGACATGGTGTGCGCAGGGCGGGTGATTCCCTGGCTACACTGGCCCCTTGGTGCATGGCACTGAGCTGTGGCTCCCCTGTGCCCACCCAGGTGCTGGCCACAGACATGTCCAAGCACATGAACCTGCTGGCAGATCTGAAGACCATGGTGGAGACCAAGAAGGTGACCAGCCTGGGCGTCCTGCTGCTAGACAACTACTCGGACCGCATCCAGGTGGGTGGTGTGGCTGGCAGCGAGGGCTGGGCAGGGCTGGCCCTCCTTGGTGGGGCACCTCTCAGGGCCAGCGCTGGCACTGTGGAGCTTCACTGGACAGAGATGGGGGCAGACAGTGGCACCTGAGCCCAGCCCGAGCCAGCCCCCTAGGCAGGCAGGAGAGCTTGGGCTTGGGGACCGTCCAGCCAAGCCCCTTCCCCAAAGCCCCCCAGCAGATGCTCCCTACCCCCGTCCTGGGCCACACATGGCTCTTCTGCAGCAGCCTCAGCCTTTGCAAGGGGAGCAACTTCACCTGGTAATGGCCCCTCTGGGGAAACCCACAGCCCCAGGGCTCTGCTGCTCCAGCCTGTGGGTGCACGGCCCTTGCTGCCACCCGGCACTGGGCCTGGCCAGCCTTAGGAGGGGGAAAGGGTGCAGGGCGAGGGCACCTCTGGGCCAGTCCCTGTACAGCCACACCTCTGTGCCCAGGTGCTGCAGAACATGGTGCACTGCGCAGACCTGAGCAACCCCACAAAGCCGCTGGAGCTGTACCGGCAGTGGACGGACCGCATCATGGTGGAGTTCTTCCACCAGGGCGACCGGGAGCGGGAGAAGGGCATGGAGATCAGCCCCATGTGCGACAAGCACACGGCCTCTGTGGAGAAGTCCCAGGTGTGTGCGGGGCCCCTGCTGCCCGCAGGATCCACGGGGGGCTGGAGCAGGTCGTGAGGGATTGGGCAGGGCAGGGCAGGGCAGGGAGGTACCCCAGCCAGTGCAGGAGCTGCCAGGCAGAGAGCAGGGCTCCCCAGGCCTGGTCCTTGCTGGCCCAGGGCAGCAGTGGCCCCTCGCTGCACGCTGTGCCCACGGGGCGTGGAGGCTGCACGTCCCCTCCTGCACTGCGGAGCCAACTCCTGCCTGGCTTTGCCCCGGGGATGTCTGTGCTCCTGGTTCGGTCCAGTTGTGCGCGCGAGCTCCCATCAGCTGTGCCCCGCATACAGCTGGAGCCCCTATGCCTGGCAGATATCCAGGGTCAGGGCTGCACTGGGGTGTCCAGGAGCTGGAGACATGGGTGTCTTTTGCAGGTGCTGACCTGAGCGCAGGGATCTGTGGGGCTGGGAGAGGCAGGCGGGCACACTGCAGCTGCCTGGCCCAGTCCCCTGACCCAGCTGTGCTGCTCCCCCAGGTCGGCTTCATCGACTACATTGCACACCCACTATGGGAGACCTGGGCCGACCTGGTGCACCCCGACGCCCAGGAGATCCTGGACACGCTGGAGGACAACCGGGAGTGGTACCAGAGCATGATCCCCCGCAGCCCCTCGCCCCCGCCCGAGGCACCAGAGCCCAGCCCAGACAAGTTCGAGTTGGAGCTGACGCTGGCGGAGGATGGCGAGTCGGAGCCCGAGGAGGCTGAGAGCCCGCTGGAGGAGGACACCAGTGGCAGCGACTCCAAGACGCTGCCCATGGATGACTCTGAATCCACAGAAACCGAGCTGCTGTCGGCCAGCTCTGCCGGGCAGGACTCGCCACCCCCGGGGCATGGCAGCCCCCACCGCAGCGCGCCAGCCCGGCAGGAGCAGGCTTTGAACTTTGACCATCAGGGGCCTGGGCTGAGGACGCTCTCGCCACCCGAGGGCAGCGCCCCCCCAGAGCCGGGCCGCGGGGGCAGCCAGGGGGACAGGGAGATGAACCTGGACTCTGAGGGCAACGTCACATTCCTGCCGCTGGGGACGTAACGCCGCCGGCACAGTGCCCACAGCTCTGCCTGCAGCCACACGGGGACTGGGCCCCACTGGGCCGTTAATAAAGGGAGAGAGAGTGGGGCCATCCTCTCCCCACTCTGGAGAGACCCCCGAGGCCTGGGCACTGGATTGCATAGCCCCTGCCCTGCTCCTGCCCCACTGAGGCCCAGGGAGTGCCCTGGAGCCTGGCACAAGGTGAGAGCGCAGCTGGCTCCGACGGCTCCTAGCTCAGGGCCCCGGGCCAGGACTGTCCAGCTGCTGGGGGCAGTCAGGGGCCCCGAGGCCTCCCGTGTGCTGCTGGGGCCCTGGGAAGAGCCTTTCACCTGGGAGCCCCCACCCCATGTCTCTCCCATTGGCCTCACTCTGTGCAAGCTGGTCCTGGGCACCCTGCACTTAGCCGTGCCCTGGCAGCCCTGGCAGGGTGATGACCCTGTGTCCTGAGAAGCTGGCCCTGGGGCCCTGCTTTGTGGCTCCCTTTACTTGGCCGGCCAGCCCGAGGTGAATACCTGGGGGAGGGGGCTCCCCAGGGCTGGGCACAGCGACCTGCCCCAGGGCCTGTGGATGCCAGCCTGGCCTGGCTGCCTCTGGACCCCTGTTGCAGGGCTGCCCCGGCCTCGCTTGCCCCAGGGCACCTACACCTCTGTCACCCCAGCACTGCCCCCCCCCCCCCACTTCTGAAGGGCTCTGGCTGCGTAGGCCCAGGGAAGCCAGCGCTGCCGGGGCCCTACTGGCGCAGGGAGGGCCACAGCCCTGGTTTGCCCCTGCCCCAGGGTTTGCAGCAGCCACCACTGAGTCCTGTCCGGCCCCAGCTCCCCGCACTGCCCCGTGCATCACAGTGATGGGGCAACCAGGCCCAAGCCCACAGGCAGTGGGCTGCTGCTCCCGCGCAGGCTCCTCTTGCTTATGCCACCGACTGAGCAAGCAGCCCTGCCAGGATGGTGCCACGGCCAGCCGGGCCCTGGGGACGGCATGGAGCAGACAAGGGGCCGTGCCCTGGGCCCGGGCCGGGTCGGCGTGACCAGGCGCTGGGCTGCGACCCCGGGGGCCTCTCCTTTGCGTGAGAGGGGAGCGGGGCTGGGGCTCGGGGCGCAGGACAGGAGCCGAGCAGAGCGGGCGGTGGTTTAATTTATTGGGGACGGGTTCACTTTTTAAAGCCTTTTGTAGCGCACTTTTCGCGGCCCCCCTCCCGGTGTTGCAGTCGGGCCGGCGCGGCGCGGCGCGGCGGGGGGGGCTCGTCCCTCTCGCATTAAACCTGGCTCCGTCCTTGGAGTTTTTCACCGCGAAGCCTGGCCTCGCCTGTCGCGCGCGCCCGGCGGCAGGGTGCCCGGCCCCGCACGGCGCCGGCGGCCGCGGGAGGGCGGTGCGGGGCGCCGTGCAGCCCAGCGCGGGCTGAGCCGCCTCGGAGCGCGGGGCTGCAAGCCGGGCCGTGTCCCGCGGCTCCCGGCGCGGTGCTGCCCCCCCGCGGCGGCCGGGCTGCGGGACGCCGCCGGGGTCCGCCGCTGCGGGCGCGCCCGGAGGGACCGGCAGCTCCGGCTGGCCCGGCCCAGTGGCCGGCGCGGGAGGGAGCGGGGGGCGGGGAGCGGGCCTTGGCCCCGGGGCCGCGAGCCAGCTCCGTGGGAAGGGATGCACGGCTGGCCTGGAAAGCCGCGACCCCCGGGCTCCGGCGGCGGAGGGGACACCTGGTGCCCGGCGCGCCCGGGTTAGCCCGTGCCAGGGGCACGGCAGGTGTGCGGGCGCCGAGCCAGGCCGCGCAGCCCTCCCCGCTGCTGCAGAGGCCTAACGCCCTGCCTGCAGGCCGGAGGGTGAAGAGCCACCAGGATGGCCCGCCCAGGCTAACGGAGCCCCCTGGAAAGCTCCCCGGGCCGGGGCGGCTGAGCCGGCTGGACGGAGGCCCCGCCTGGTCCCCGCTCGGCACAGGACACGCTCGGGTGTAAAAGGAGAATGGTGCAAGCGGCCCAGCCCGGCTCGCTGCACGCAGTGTGGGAGCTGCCGGGCAGCCGCCGGGGCTCCTCCAGGGCAGGCGGCTGCCCTCTGACGGCCTGGGCACCTGGAGCCTGGCTCTTGCACGCGTGTGTGCAAGCGCATGCGCACACATGCGCGTCACCGTTCTCTCCCTTTCTTCTGCATCTCCCGGCCTGGCTCTCGGCGGCTGGGGAAGGCGCTGCACCGTCCCCCGCGTTCCGCCGCCGTCGCCGGCCCCCGCCAGACGGGCTCAAGCCCACGAGCCGTGCGAGGCGCGGGGGCCGCAGCTCTGCCGTCTGCTGTCTCAGCGCCTGGGCCGCGCACGAGGCCTGTGCCGGCTCCTCTTCACGCCCCCGGCGCTAGAAACGTCCTTTTGTCAATGAAAGCTGAGCCGCTCCTGCAAGCTCTCGACTCCGGCAGCTGGGGCTTGCGAGCCGCCGGGGCCAGGGGCGCCCGGGAGGTGGCAGCCGCCTTTGCTTCTGCCCCCCCCCCCCCAGGGGACCGGCCCGGGCGCTGAGCGGGACTCCCATGTCGCGACAGAGGGCCGGGCTGTCGCGACCCCGACGGTCATGTCGCGACAGGGCGGGGGCTGGGCCACAGCCCCAAGGGCCGCCCGGTTGGCCCGCGCGCCTGCCCATCACCGCCGCGGGCCTATCCTGGCGCAGCGCCCGCCCCGCCCCGCGGCTAGAAAGGGGAGGGGCGGGGCGGTCCCCGCGCGGTTGACGTCACGGCCTCATCTGCATGCCGGCTCCGCCCCACCAGAATGCTGCCGACGTCAGCCGGGTCCGCAATCGCCGGGCCGCGCCGCTGCTGCAGTCGCTGCGGGGGGAGCCGGGGAGGTGAGCCCCCCCGGGCCCGCACTGCATGGGGGGCTGCACTGCATGGGGGGGCATTGCGGGGGGGCGTGCATTGCCCCCAGCGCCCCTCCGACCCCCCCGCCCTGGCCTCGTGCGGGTGGGCAGCGCTGGGCGGCGGATCCCCCGCCCGCAGCCCCCCTCGGCCCGCACAGCCTGGGGCCCTTCCCCGCGGCCCGGCCCGGCCAGCGCCTCCTCCCTGCGGCGGGCGGGTGCGGGGGGGGGGGGAGGCGCTGGCTCGCGGCCGCGGGCACGGCTGGATGCGGCCTGCCCCTGCAGTCCCCCCCCCGGCGGTGCCCCCGCGGCGCCAGGCCCGGGGCGGGCGCGCTGCTGCCGGTCGGGGCCACCGGAGCCCCCGCGCCGCCCGGCCTTGCGCTGGCAGCGCGGGCCGCGATGCGGGGGAGCCGTGCCGGGGGGGGCGCGGGGCGGGGGGGCTGCGCGGAGACGGAGCCGCGGAGCCGCCCGCTGCACGTCGCCGGGCGGGATGAGTGCGCGGCGCGGCGCGGCGCGGCCCTCGGGAGCGCTCCTGCGCATCCTGGCGCGCCGCGCGGTGCGGGGCGGTGCGGGGTGGGCCCCGCCGCGCACAGCCTTGGCCCGGGCAGGACGGGGCTGCAGGGGCAGGGCCGCACTGCCCGCGCCCGCGCACGGCTTCTCGCGTTTCTGCGCGGTGTTGGATTGCCCCCCCGCCCCCCCAGCCGAGCGGGCGGCGGGCCGGATCCACGCAGCGCAGCCTCCAGCCCCGCCGCCGTGGCGCGGGTGCGACAGCTCGGCGGGGCAGCGAGCGGGTGTGTGCGGGAGGTGACAGGCAGGGCCAGCACCTTCCCTCCCTGCTCCTCCCCCTCTTCCCGCAGAGGAGGCTCCGGGCTGGCTGCAGGCTCTGGAAGCCAAGGCCCGGGTGGCCGGGCTGCGCCAGGCATGGGGCTGCCCTCTCCGGGGTGGGTCTCGTGCCCGCGCGCTGCCCCATGCCTGCCTGCCCGCCTGCCCGGCCATGGTTGAAGTCAGGATGCGCTGCCTCCCGCCCCCCTCGCTGCTTGGGCTCCTCGGGGTAAAGGCTCCCAGATCAGTGCACCGCGTGGCTGCTGCCAGTGTCCCTGGCCTGCACCCACGGCACGTGTGACGCAGCGCCGGGGCTGCTCTGGGTGCGTCGCACGGCTCCGCCCTGCCGGCGCAGGGACCCAGCTGCGCGTGCTGCCGGCTGGCGCTAGTCGCAGAGGGAGCTGGAGCTGGAGCTGGAGCTGCACCTGCCTGGGAAGCTGCTCGCTGCCAGGCCTTCTCCGGCGGGTGCTCGCGGGACAGAAGCACCCTGGGCGCGGGGCTGCCCCTCACCGGAGCAGTCATTTCAGCTCTGGGGACGCGGGTTGGGCCCAGCTTCACTTGGAGTACTGGGGACCTCCCAAAGCAAAGCAGGCATGGGGGCTGCTGTCTGTGGCATCCCTGGCAGGAGCGTTTGTGCCGTGTCCATGTGTCTGTCTGTGTTTGTGCGGTGTCCGTGTCCCTGGATGGCGTGGCAGGAGTGCACCTGTGCGTGTGTGCAGTGTCCGTGGACAGCGTGGTGGGCACGTGTCCGTACCGTGGCAGTGTGTCCCTGGATGGTGTGCAGGGGTGCATCTGTGTTTGGCGTGTCTGTGCAGCACAGTCCGACCTTGGCTCAGGGTCTCCCCTGGGCCTGGGCTCGCTGGTCCCAGCTAACCCAGCTGGGGATGTTCAGAGGTGCTGTGGTCCCCGGCGAGCCCACGAGACTCGGCCACAGTAGTGAGGGCCCCTGTGAGCTGAAGCCAAGCGTGCACCTCCTGCTGCAGACACGTCTGGCCAGCGTGGCCCCCGCATGGCTGCGTGCACAAGTCCGGCTCTCCGGAGGCTTTGCCTTGCAGACGTTCCCCTTCACCTGTGGCCACTGCCTGGTGCCTGGACGTCCGTCCATCTCCGGGCTGGATGTCCATCCCCAGGCCAGCACAGACCTCAGCTCCCCTGTTTCTGGACTGCAGCCTCCACCCCGCTCCTGTTCTGACTCCATGTATCCCCCACCTCTGACAAGGCTGCATTAATAAGTCTGGCCCTTGCCGGTGCTTGGAGCAGTCTGACTCCAGCTCCCCAGCCCGGGGACATGCAGGCCTGGCCAGGCCTTGGGAAAGGACTCCTTGGCCCTTTCTAGCTGGGGCTGGGGGCCGGGAAGCTGAGGCCACTGCTAGGGTGCCAGCGGGCAATCACAGGCTTCAACCTGCTGCTACTTACCTGCACATCTCTTTCTGGACACGAGGGAGCCATCCCGGTCAGCCCGGCTCCACAAAGAGGGGCAGAGGAAGCCGCCCCAGAGGCAGGGCGGCCTGCCCGAGGGCTGGGCATGGGGAGTTATGGGGGCAAAGGTGATGGAAAGAGGATGAGGCGAATCGAGGTGGATTATCCAGGAAAACCTGGCAATGGAAGGCTTTAGCCTCCCAGGGTGGGGGGGCACGAGGAGCTGCCAGCCGGGAGGTGGATTAGCTGTGACCTCGACGAGCCTCTTGTGTTGCAGGGAGCCGTGGGCGTCACCCGCTCCTGGCACCCGCCGTGGTGGAGCGGGGCGCCCGGCTCCTGTGCACCGTGTCTCCGGGCCTGGGCCCAGCCCAACAAGAGTGCTGGCTGGGGGATCTGGGAGGGAGCGCTTCACGCACGCCCTGCTCCTTGCGACGTCAGGGCTGGGTGGCCCCTGGGTCCAGCCGCTGCCGCCCTCCTCACGTGCTCGCGCCTGCTTCCAGATGGCTTCCGCTACTGACGCCCGCTATGGCCAGAAGGAGTCCTCAGACCAGAACTTCGACTACATGTTCAAGATCCTGATCATCGGGAACAGCAGCGTGGGCAAGACCTCCTTCCTGTTCCGCTACGCCGACGACTCCTTCACACCCGCCTTTGTCAGCACCGTCGGCATCGACTTCAAGGTCAAGACCATCTACCGCAACGACAAGCGCATCAAGCTGCAGATCTGGGTGAGCTGTGGGCCTGGGACAGGGCCCCCGCAGCGTCTGCGCATCCCGTGGGCGGCTGCTGGCACTGGGAGAGATGCAGTCCAGCCCTTCTCCCCACGGTGCCAAGCCTGGACCCCAGCCCAGGGAGGGAAGGTCTGTCCCCCGGAGCTGCCCTGCACCCTTCTGTGCCAGGCAGTGTGTGTCCCTGCTGCGCAGGGGCCAGGGGCTGTGGCGGGCTCATGGTCCAGGCCTGGTGCTCGGGGGGGTGCTGGAAACCAGCCCTGCAACAGCCATAGCACAGAGGTTGTGCACCAAGACCACCGAGCTCCCCGCAGCACCCTGCAGAAGCAGCTGGGAGGAGTCCCCCCAGCAGGGCTGCTGTGTGCTGGGGCAACAGCTTTCCCATGGGCCAGCTCTCCTAGAGCCCTCTCCCCTTGTGGGGTGGAAGGGACCCCTTGCCCCAGCCCGTTCTGGGATAGGGCTCGGCAGCTCTGGATCTGGCCCCGAGACCAGGTTTTCCTCCTGAGAAGACTGAGCCCCCTGCTCCTGCCCCAGGTGTTCAGAGGGGACTCCGGGGCCTCCACCTGCAGGACTTGCCTGCCTGCCCCCGAGCCATGGCACAGTCCTGCCCTGGCTCTGGGCTCTTCCCAGGGCCCCGGTGCCCCCCTCTCCCAGGGCTGGGGGAGATGAATCGGTGGCAGCCAGGTCCAGTGCTGGAGCCGCTTGGAGCTGCTGGCGCCACGTGTTCCCCTGACCCGCTGTCTCACCCCAGGACACTGCGGGCCAGGAGCGGTACCGGACAATCACCACCGCCTACTATCGCGGGGCCATGGGCTTCATCCTGATGTACGACATCACCAACGAGGAGTCTTTCAACGCAGTGCAGGACTGGTGAGCGCTGCGCGTGCAGGCGGGCGGGGGGCAGGGCCGGGAGCAGCCAGCTCCTGCTCGTCGCCACCACCTCCCTCCAGCCAGTGCGGGGGTGTTCCCGCCATGCGTGTGCTCACACACGCCGCTAGCAGCTGCCTCTGCAGAGAGGCCAAAGCCTGGACGGACCATGGGTGCCCCCAGCTGTGGCCTCTGCTGCGGGCTGGGAAGGTCCATTGCGGAGCCGGGCTTGGGCAGACGTGTGTCCTGCTGCCGCCTCTTCGACACTTGCCCCTCTGCAACCTGGGCTGTCGCCTGGCACCTGCCGAACCGCTGCCTGAGCCCTCCCGTGTCTGGTCGCCCCTGCAGCGAGTCCCCTGGCAGTGGGTGCCCAGGGGTCCTCTCCTCTCCTCTCCAAGCGCACTCCCTCGAGGGCTCCCACCCTGCTTGCAGCCTCCCTGCAGCCCTAGCTGTCCCAGGGGGGCTGCGGCGAGCGGGGCACGGTGGAGGGTGACGGCTGTCCCTGCTGGCCTGTGCCTGGTGCCCGCTGGGGGCTCCTTGCGGTGCCCCTCCCCTGCCCTGATGCTGTAGCTCTCTCTCCCGCAGGTCGACCCAGATCAAGACGTACTCGTGGGACAACGCGCAGGTGCTGCTGGTGGGGAACAAGTGCGACATGGAGGATGAGCGCGTCGTGTCGTCGGAGCGTGGCCGCCAGCTGGCCGAGCACCTGGGTGAGTCCCTGGGCCCTCAAGGGCCCATCCTGCCCAGCTCAGCACTGCGGCTGCAGTGAGGGGCGCATAGGGGCTGTGTTTCTTCCCTGGCCTTGGCTCAGCAGTTGCAGATGCAGCCAGAGCCCCTGGGCTGAAAAGGGGTAGCCGGAACGTGCCGCGTGCGGGCAGTCAGCAGGGGCAGGGGCATCGCACAAGCTCTGGAGCGCCCTGCCCCTGCAAGGGGAAGTGAGAGTGTGTCTATGGCTCTGGCTGCTGCATGCAAGTCGCAGCGTGTCTGTGCCCACGTGCATGTGCGCACACGCGACTGCAGAGCTCTTCCTGTGGAGCAGTTTCAGGCTCCGTTTCCTTGCAACGGGTCCATCGCTAAGCGGCAGCACTGATGTGCTGTTCCCCAGGCGGCGTCACCACCATGCTGTGAGCAGCGGGGTCGATGGCTGCTCCCATTGCGATCAGTAACAGCAGGCTTGGGCGCCTGCTGGGTGCGGTGGCAAAAAACTCAGAGCGGGTGGGGTGGAAAACCTGGGCAGGGGAACAAGCAGGGAAACCCCAGCTGGACTCGGGTGGGCACTGGGGGTTTGTAGCAAGGCCCTGCCCCGCAAGCGCCCTACACGTGTACGGCAGGACGCTGCTCCATGCATTGCTCCCCGGGCCCGGGACAGGCTGGCCAGTGGCTGTAGCACCCGGCAGGGAAGCAGCCACGCTGGGGCCTGCCCTGCTCTGGGGTGGCTTTAGGTTCCCTGTAACCTAGATAACTGCCTGGGGCTCACCGGCTGCTCTTGTTCCCCCTGCTACCCCCTGCCCCTGTGCCGGGAGCCCCTGAGCCACCTGCTTCTGGGGAGACGCCAGCTGCCCCGGGGCCCCGGCTCACGTGCTCCGCTCTCCCTCCGCCCAGGGTTTGAGTTCTTTGAGGCCAGCGCCAAGGACAACATCAACGTCAAGCAGACGTTCGAGCGGCTCGTCGACATCATCTGCGAGAAGATGTCTGAGTCCCTAGACACAGCGGATCCCGCCGTGACGGGGGCCAAGCAGGGGCCGCAGCTGACGGACCAGCAAGCCCCTCCGCACCAGGACTGTGCCTGCTAGACGCAAGCATGGCCCCCACTCCTCACCCGTCACCACCTCCGCGTCCCAGAGCCCTCGATCAGCCCCTTGTGCTCCCAATTAGCCCCTGTTCAATCGGTTTTATTGGGTAACCCCTGGAGACCGGCCGAGGCGAGGTGACCAGGCCGGGGCTCGTGCTGCGCAGGTTTTAGGAGGGCTGCATCCTCCCTCCAAGCCTGCGCCGCTCTGGCTCCCGGCTGCGCCCCGTCGCCCCTGCCCCCCCACCTCACTCTCACCCCGGGACGGTAGGAAAAAGCTCTTCTGTTTGCTCGTAGCTGTTGTCTGACCCCGGCTCTGTGTTCCTCATCGCTGGACCGCCAAAGCCAGGCGCTCCCCGCTGCTGGATGTCACATCTGCCTGCCCCTGGCACTGGCGGGCGTGAGGCCTCCAGCCAGCGGGACATGAGCTAGAAAACCCTGGCTTTGGGGCACAGCGCAGAACGGCCAGTGCCGAAGTCAGGGTTTGGGCTGGCTTCCAGGTATGGGGGGGCAGGGGCAGGGGCAGCATCTTAACACTATAGCTGACACCACGTGTTGTGACACTACGCAGGGTCCAGCATGACCTGCCTTCTCACGCAGCTGCCGTGCTGCAGCAGTGAGACTAACTGCATACCGCTGCTAATGAGAGGATGTTCCCCTCGGTCTGTGCGTCGGCTCCCTCCCCTCTGCCCTGCATGTCTGCTGCTGCATGGCGGGGGCTCCCAACAGCCACTCGCACGGTGAGCGCCCTGAGCCGGCTGCAGGCCATGCGCCTTGGCCCTGCCTCGTGCCCTGCAGCCGTGGCTGGGCCGGGGAGGGGGAGAGGTTGCAACTCTGGTCAGCCCTTGCTGGCTTGATGCGTTCGACCCCGATGAGGCGTGAGTGCAAGCGGTGCCGTGGAGACGCGTTGCAGCCCTGTCCTCCTGCCCCCTCGCAGCTTGTCCTGCGAAGGGCAGAGGATCCGGCCCCGGCCTGGCTGGAGAGCGCCCCGGCTTGTCAGTCCCGCCCGCCACTGATGCATATTTCACGACTCCTGTTTATTTGTACAAATAGAGGCTACTTCTGCTCCTGCTGTCTTCCTCCTTGTACATAAACACGACGCCCTGTACATAGACGTAGCCGTGCCCCTCGTGTGCGTGTGCCCTGCTGTGCCGTGGCTGTGCTGCTGTACTTATTTATTTTAGCGATGTGGTAGTGACCTGCTTGTGAAAACCACTTTGGAATCTATTATTTAAGAGCAGGACGAGCAAGGGCAGCGGCGGTGGCAGCACCGCAGCAAATCGGTGCCGGAGCCGCGGCCTCGCAGCAGTGCGGACAGTCTCCGCGCAGACGTCCGAGCCAGTGACCCGAGCTGGTGCACGGCTGGGCTTGGCGCGTTGCTGCAGCCCCTGCTGCTCCTTGCGTGTCCATATAGTGATGTGCTTACTGTGGAGACTGTGACTATGTGGAACTACCTGTATCAATGACCAACCCTGTCTGGCTCCCCCACCCCTATTTATTTTTCTTGGAGCACTGTCTTTGTTTTACAGATACGGAACGACGTGGCCACTCCGCCCAGCCTCCTCCTCTCTGTGACGTTGACTCATCTGGAAGAGTTTCGCTGTACTGTAAAAATGTCAAAAGTGTCAAAAGAGTCAAATTTCCTGAAACTCACTGTACGAGAGATGTTGTGAAGAAATAAACCAATGCTGATCACAAAGTGCTCCGCTCGTGGTCTGAAGGGAGGGGCAGCAGTGGGTGGAGGGGGAAGCCCACCTGGCAGGCTGTAGGGCCGGTCCCTGCCTGTCCCATCCCTGCCCCTGCAGCCAGAGCCTCGGGGAGGTGGGGTCGGGCCTCCTGCCCCGCTGCAACCTGCTTGTTCAGCCGCTGAGCTTGGTGTGCGGCCCATGCAGGGGAGGAGGAAGGTGGGTCCTTGCTCCCTTCCCGCTAAGTTGGGACAGAGCTGCTTGCCGCACTCAAGCTGAGCACAGCCAGGCCTGCTGGCCCATCTCCTTGCAGCGTGCCCTCCTTGTAGCAGCAGCTGTGCTGGGGGAGGTGGCAGAGACATGCTGGACGCGGTCACGCTTTTGAAAGGATTCACTTGAGGCAAGTCATGAGAATCATGTTTAATCTTTAGAAAAGTGATAGATGATTTGTTCTAGCAGCAACGTCCCCACAGCGCCAGGGACATCCACACTTGGGACCACACAGCTGGCTCACAGCTCAGCTGGAGACTACACCCAGGCCTTGGGGGCACAGGTGGCTTTTGTCCCCACGCTGCTGTTGCACTAGGTGCTGCACGTGCAGGGGTGATCCCCATCCTGCCGTGTGCAAGACCAGGGGCCAATGGATGCCCGTGGCAGCAGTGTTTGAGGCACATCAAGGAGAATGACAGAAGAAACGTCCTCCAGAGAAAGGTGCAGCAGGGGAGGATACCCCAGCACACCAGGCGCTGGACCTGGGGGTGGGTGAGACCCACACGCTGACAGGGTGCCAAGCAGGCCCAAGGGCAGGAGGAATGTGATGGCACGGGGGGCGGCCAGGTGGAGGGCAAGCAGCTCTGGTCCCAGCCCTGCCCCAGAGGAGTACTGACATCAGCCATGGGCTCCGCTGGAGCGGAAGAATGGACGTGGGACAGTAGAAGGCTGAGTCTGGAAGAGGAGCTGTGGGCAGGGGGCTTGGAGCCGGGCGGGGAAAGGGAGAAGTGCAGTGGGGACCCAGCTGCAGAGGCAAGAGGGGTTGAGGAAGCTTGTAACAGGAGGGGCAAGAGCCAGAGGAGTGCGTGTGAGGGGCCAGGCCGAGCCCCTCAGGGAGAACAGGCCAGAGACCCTCTGCCTGGGGGGTGGGGAAGGCCAAGGTTGCCTGTTCTGAGCTCTGCCGGGGCTGGGCAGGACTGCGTGAAGGGAGAGAAGCGGAAGGGCCTGGAGCCCCACAGCCGCCTCTGAAGCACAGCAGGTCAGTGGAGGCCAGGTGCAGCAGGGCTCCCTGCCCACGGGGAGACCCCACAAGAAGCAGGCGGCAGGAGAGGAATTGGTGCATGCCCGCAAGGCCCCAGCTCGCTCCACTGCGGGAGGAACGACGCCAGCGTTGGGATGCGGTTGACTGGTAAGGATCACGAGCAGGTTTGCGGGGCAAGGGCTGAGCATGTTGCAGAGCCCAGCCCCCAGCTTTCCCTCCACACGCCGCACGGGGCAGCACCACGGGTCTGTCTCCAGAAGGCAAGTTGATTTGTTGGACCAAGATGCTTGTCACAGCCCAGGGAGCCAGCTCCTCCCCAGGGACCATCTGGGCCTGGTCTTGGGGTCTGGTGGGAGTCCCGAGCCGTGGGTGCAGCCTCTCGCCCCACCCTTCAGAGGCCCATGCTGCGGGGCTGAGTGTCACTGGGGCTCTTCGGTTCATCCTCCATGTCCACCGGCTCCAGGTGCTACAAGCAAGGGAGAAAGGACTGGCTGACCTTGCTGCAGCACGGACTGATGTTGCAGCAAAGCCTCCAGCTCCTTCCTGCCCCACGGGCATCTCCCAGGCGTGGCGGGAGGCGGCGCGGGGCACAAGGAGGCCTGTGTGGACAGTGTGGACTGCTCACCCGGTGCTTGAGGTAGGAGAGATACGCATCCCATCCCAGCGTGACCACGTTCACGTAGACCACCCGGTACTTGGGCGGCAGGAACAGGAAGTTAACGAGTTGAGCTGCTGGCCACACGCACCAGTCTGCCTGGGAACAGCAAGCCAGCAGCGTTAGGTAACGAGCGGGGAGGCTGGGTGGGGAGGTGCCGGGTGCGCAGGGCTCGGGCTCCCTTTACCTTGTAGAATTCCCAGAACTTCTCCCGGAGCTCGGCCCAGCTCTCCTCCAAGCTCTGCCCTTCCAGCGCCCCCATCCCTGCACCGGGACACGACAGTTAGGGCTGAGGGAGCAGAGGGACCTGGTGTGGGGAGCAGGCTGGTTCCTGTCCAGTCAGGCATCACCTTCCCGGGGGCAGTGCTGCAAGGGGCCAGGGGACAGCGGGGTCTTTATGGCCTGCTCCCAGCCTGCCAGGGATCCTGATGGCTCAGGGCTTCCCCTTCGACCCTCCCTGGCCAGGAGAAGCTGAGTTGAGCTTGAGCTGGGCTTTGCAGGATGGGGACGGGCGCTTCCAGGGGAGGAGGGGGCTGCCTTTGGCCATGTCTGTGCCCGTGCAGGGGCTCTCGGTGCAACCACCAAGAGGAAGCGGGTGAGGGAAGGCAGGGCAGGGCTGTCCCTGCCTATCTGCAAAGCCAGGCGCAGGCGGTTAGCCCACAAGTGACAGCAGAAGTGGCCTGGCTCCCCGCAGCCCCGAGAGGGGAGGGGGGCGACCAGTCCCCGCTACCGGCGGTCGCAGGAGAGCCGAGGCCGAGGCGTTACCCAGGAAGTACCAGACCCCCAGGGTCGGCGAGGCCACCAGCTGGTCCACCAGGACTTTCTTCAGCACGACGCGGATTCCTTTAAAGCCGCTCGCAGGAAACACCACGTCCAGCCAGAGGTACCAGTAATGCATCAACGGGCCCATGCTGCATCCGATGGCGAACATGCGGGCTGCAACACAACGCCGCCTCGTTAATAAATGCAGAGCCCAGCACAATGTCGCCATCCATTATTCACGGCACGCCGTAAGTGTATCCGGGGCCGTACAAAGCGCGGGGGGCGCGGGAGCGCAGCTGCTGCCCTGGGCGGACGAGCAGGCTTTGCTTCGGTGCAGGAGGCGAGAGCCAGGAGCCCCCCGGGCCCATCCCACCCCCAAGGGCGTCCAGCCGGGGGAGGCCTGGGGTCACTTCCCTGCTGCCCGGGGGGGGGGGGGGGGCGTCCCCCTTCCTTCCCCTCGCTGCAGGGCCGGCGGGGGGAGGGGGGCGGCAGGCACCTGTGCGGCGGAGCTGGCGCGGGCGCGTCGGGTCCTTCCTCATCTCCCAGCTCTGCTGCAGGCTGTCGCCGGCGGCCAGCAGCGCGCCGCAGCTCAGCGTGTTGGTGACCAGCAGGAAGCGGCCCCGGAAGAGCGGCCGCCCGTAGCGCAGCACGCGGGACAGCGCCCGCCGGCCCCCGCCCAGCATCGCGGCCCCCGCCCGGCCCGGCCCGGCCTGCAGCGAGGAGCGGGTGTCGGGTGCAGGGTGGGGGGGGGTGAGCCCCCCACACGTGTGTGAGCCCCCCCATCCCAGCCACACGTGCCCGCCCACCCGACCCCTGCCCCGCCAGCCACGTGGGAGCCCCACGAGCCTGCCCCCCGCCCCCCCGCCCGCCCGCCCGCGAGAGCCCCCAGGTTCCCCCCGCCCTGCGGTTTGCCGGCGGGGGGGCAGGGGGGGAACCCGGCGTTGACCTTTGACCTCAGCCGCGGCTGCCCGCCCGCGCCTGCGGCCCCGCTCCGCCGCTTCCGGCCCGGCACCGTCACGTGACCGCGCTGCTACTTCCGGGTCCGCCGGCAGCAGTGCCCGGGCCCCGCCCCCTGCGCGGGCCGTGTCGGGGTGGGGGGGCGGCAGGTCTCGCCCCGCCGGGTCACGGCTCTGGGACGGCGCTTGTGGGGGGTCGTGACCCCGGGGAGGAGTTCAGACGGGGGGGGGGGCACCAGAGGCCAGGACCCCCAAACCCCCTCCCCCGCCCCACAAACCCAGTCTGCGGGCGGGTCGTAATGCCCCCCCCCCCCCCGCTCGGGGTCGTGCCCCTCCCCTCCATGCAAGGGCTCGTGTCCTGAGCCTGCACCAGAGCCCGCTCCCCCCGCCCGCACAGACAGGGAGCATGCCCCGCCCCCCACGGGCAATGCCCCGCCCCCACCTAGGACATCGGCGGGGGCTGCCCCCCCAATAGTCCCCACCTACCCACCCGACAACCCAACCCGGGGCCATACCCCCCCCCCCCCCCAAGCCGGTGGTGTGTCGGGGGCCGGGCACAAATGGTGCCGCCGCCGGGAGAGACCCCGTGTGCGTGTGCGTGTGCGCACACGAGTGTGTCGTGGGGGGGCGAGGGTTATGGTCCCTCCCCCTTCTAGCACCCCCCAAGGGCTCATGCCCCGCCCCCCCATGGCCCAGTGGCGCCCCCAAAGTTCTTCCCTGTCCCCCCAAAACTGTCTACCCTCGGGGGCCTGGCCCCGCCCACACATTTCTACCCCCGAAGTGGGGGGGGGCGCATAGGGGCAGTCGTCACGGTCCCCCCCCCCCCCCGACCCCACCTGGAAGGAGGGGGTGGAGCCCCCCCCCAGCGTGCTGCCCCACCCGCCCCCCACCCTGCAGGAGCAAGGGTTAATGCCCACCCCCACGGGTCATGACCCCCCCCTCCCTCCGCCCCTGTGGCAGCAGTGGGGGCGTCGCCTGCCCCCCCCACCCCCCCCGGGCTGGGAGCAGGCACAGAGGCAGGGAGCAGCGCAGGGCTCAGCTTTATTGAGGGACGGCGGCAGCCGCGGACGGACCGGTTCTGGGGCGCGCCGGGTACACGGCACCCACCTCCGCCCTCGATCGCAGCACGGAGCCGCACGACCGGTTTGCGGGGGCGCTGGAGCAGCTTTGCACGCGTAGCAGGGGGCGGCCTGGCCGGGGGGCTGGGGCCCAGGGACACGCATGGCAGGCTGCCCACGGCAGGCGGGAAGCACGGCTCAGCAGGCAGGGGTGCGGGGCACGGAGGTAGCATCCGGGGGAGTACGTGCAGAGGAGCAGGAGGCACAGGCCCTGCACGCAGCTCCGGTCCTGCCCCCACCCGTCTTGGGGCTCGCCCTGCAGCACTGCAAGCGGGGGGCAGGGGGGACATGGCAGAGGCGCAGCACCATGAGGCCGGCTCTCTCCTGCACAAGCGTTTGCTCTGTAGCACGCGCAGCAGCGTGCCCCTCTGCACCAGTCTCACTCCCGCCCCTGCGCTGGGCAGGGGCCTCGGCCCAAACCCGGCCTGGTGCCAGCCGGTGCCCGCGGGCTGCAGCCTGGGGCCATGCCCACGGTGCGCAGCGCTGGTGGGGGGCAGGGAGCGCCCACCGCTGGCATCACTTCAGGCAGCGCGACATCGTCTTCAGCGCAGCTGGACTAGGCCCAGAGCTGCGGCAGGCATCCGGCTTCGGTCCCTGCAAGGAGAAGGGGGGTCAGGGCAGCCCAGGACCCGGGCCGGAGCCTGCACTGGGCCCCTCCTGGCCATGGGCACCTCCTGGCCATGCCCTGCCCCCACTGCCCGCTGGTCCTGGAAGTGCCCACAGTCTGGAGCCGGGAGCCCCCGGGGCTGCGGGAGGGAAGGACAGCCCTTGCCCCGCCTGTTCCACCCCGCCGGGCCCCGGGCCAAGGAGCTCGGGAGCCCCAGGGCAGCAGGTATGCGGGCACTCACCGTGTACAGACCACAGACCAGGTTGAAGAGCGCGTTCTGGGCCTGGGCCTGCAGGTCGTCCGTGTGCTTCTGCGCAGGAGAGACAACGGGCCGTCAGGGAACAGCACGGCCGAGCCCAGCTCCCTGCCCACAAACAGGAGCCTCCACCAGGCCCAGCCCAGCTCCCCGCACACGGCTCAGAGCAGCCATCCTACCCCATTGACCAGGATCCAGGGCACGTAGTTGTGGGGCGGGTGGAGGGCATCCGTCCGCTGGGCATTCTCGTGCATCAGCTTGATGCCCCGGTCTCCCTTCACGCAGGCCATGATGTCGGACAGCTTGATGTCGGGTGCGTAGACCTGCAGGCACTGAGCGTGGCCGGGGCAGGGGTCAGTGCAGGGAGCAGGAACCCGGCCCGCCGTGCCCTTCTCCAGCACCCAGCGTGAGGGCAGGTGGCACCTGGGCCCGTCAGCCCGGACCAACTCGCAACTGTCTCCAGGGCAGGGGCAGGCAGCACAAGGCCGCACCGGGCCGGCTCCTACCGAGCGGCTGGTGGTCGGGAGCAGGGGCAACACCCAGGGAGGCATCCCCGTGCCATGGGCTTGGCCAGCAGCAGCCCAGACTCTGCCTTCGCTGGGGTGCTGCCAGGCTGGACGTGCCAGTCGCAGGGCCCCACAGGCAAGGGGAACGGCGCCAGGAGGCCCAACCTGGGCACCCTGCTCGCCCACCCGCACCGCCGCCCAGGCCCCAACGTACAGCGCCGATGTTGCCAGTCACGGAGGAGCCCGACTCCATGCAGAAGATGACGAGGAAGTAGAGGTCAAAGTCCTGCAGCATGTCCATGAGGCAGGTCTGGGGAGCGGGCAGGCGGGGGCAGGGGGTCAGTGCGGCGGCCCCGGGAGAGGCCAGGCAGGGAGGGACCCCGCTGCCCTCGGTCCCCAGCTCTGCAGGGCCTGGGCAGGGCAGGGCAGGGCCAAGGGCATCGCCACCCGCCCCAGGCCCGCGCACTGGGGCTCACCTCCATCATGTTGCCCAGGCACTCGTCCGAGCCGTGCTGGCACTTGAACTGCCACTTGCCGCTGACGTTCTTCTCCTGCAAGAGGAGCCGGCTCAGAGCCGCGGACACCGGGGCCAGCCAGCGCCCCGCGCCGGGACGGGGCCGGGGCCGGGGCCGGGGCCGGGGCCGGGCGTACCTGGGCGTTGCCGTAGGGCACCAGCGTGATGTTCAGGATGTCGTAGAGCATCACCCAGGTGGGGAAGAGCTGGGCGGCCAGGAACTGGCGGCAGGCGGGGCACAGGCTCTCGTAGTACAGGCTCAGCTCCACGGGGCGCGCGGCCGGCTGGCCGGGGCGGCGCAGGCCGAGGCACTGCTGCTCCACCTGCGCGGCGCGGCGCGGCTGTCAGCGAGGGGCCGGCTCCGGGCACCGGGCTCGGACCCGCGTCCCCAGCGCAGGGCAGGGCAGAGCACGGCCCCGCGCCCGCCCCCGCCCCCGCCCCCGCCGGCTCCAGGGGAAGTGAAACAGGCGGCGGGGCTTTCCTGCAGGTGCGGCGGGGCCCGCACAGCCCGGCAGCCGGGACTTCCCGGGGAGCTTTCCGGGCGAGGGCTCCAGCACCCGGGGCCCCGCCGTCCCGCAGGGCTGGGGGCGCCGCAAGGCCGGGCCGAGGCCGCCGAGGGGGATCCCGCGCCCTGCCCCTGCCCCACCCGCCCGCCCGCCCGCCGCGCTCGGCGAAAGCAGAAGTGAAGATGCCGCCGCCGCAGCCAGATGCGGAGCGGTCGGGGCCGGGGCCAGGGGAGCGCGGGCTCCCGGCCGGCCACGGCGCTGCTCGGCCCCGGGACACCAGGCGCCGCGGTGAGGGGCGCGGGCAGCGCCCGCCCGCCCGGGACTCCGCTCCGCCCGCGGCCACGGGCGCCCGTCGGGCAGGAGCCGGGCCCCAGGGCGCCGCGCCCGCCCCGACCCCGGCCGGTGCTGCGGAGCGCCCGCCGCGACCCGCGCCCCAGCCCCGCGGAGCGCCCGCCCCATCCCGCCCCGCCGCACCTGGCAGGCGGCCGCGACGCGGCGGGAGCTGCACCAGAGCCCCGGCGGGACGTCGCAGGCGGGCGGGGCGCCCCGCACCGCGGCCCCCAGAGCCGCCAGCAGCAGCGCGGGCAGCAGCGCGGAGCGGGCCATGGCGGGCTGGGCTGCCGCGCCGGGCCGGGCCGGCCTTTAAGGTGCGCGGGGCCGGCCCGCCCCGGGGGCGGAGGTTGCTGGAGCCCGGCCCAGCCCCAGCCCCGGCCCCGGCCCCGGCCCCGGCCCCGGCCCCGGCCCCGGCCGCTCCGCGCTTCCCCTTTCCAGAGCCGCGAGCGCGGCCCCCCCGCCCCGCCCCGCCCCAGGGAAGCAGGAGCCGAGCCTCGAGCCTCGTTAGCGCCCTTTATTCCCAGCTCCAGTACCGCCCCCACGCCCCCGGGAGCAGAGACCCGCAGGGCCCGGCCCCGGCCCCAGCCGCCCTGGGCTCCAGCTCCCAGACCCCGGGCCTCAGCGCCAGGAGCCTCTTCTGCCCCCCCCGCAGCAGCAGGACAGCCCCTGGCTGGAGCTGCGGCCCGGGCCCGGCCCGGCGGAGCAAAGGGCAGATCACAACTAGCTGATTCCGAAGGGGCCCTGCCCAGGGCTTCGCAGGGACAGAGCTGGGCTGGCCCAGCTCTCTCACAGGGAGGGCAGCTCCGCAGAGCCAGGGCCGCACTGCTGCAGCCTCCGGCCCTGCCTGAGAGCAGCCCACAACAGCGAGGGGGAAGGCGGCCGCGGGGGAAAGCAGGCACAGCCAACGTACGGGACGGAAATCACTTCATGGAGCCCCAACAGCCCCCTGCTCCCCGGGTGCAGCATGGCCACAGCTCTCTGGGCTGCAGCTGCACAGGCCCCAAGCAGCTCTGAACTAGAGCAGGGCGCAGATGCAGCCCTGAGCACAACCACAAGTGCCAGGGACACAGCCTGACTCCTCACTTTCCGTGTGCACTGTCTGCCTGTCTTGCGTGCAGCCCAGCCCAGCCCAGCCCAGCCGCTGGCTTCTTTACTTTCCGCTCCATCCAGGAAGAGCACCGACTGCGGAAACTTCCTCAGCCTGACGAAGGGTTTTTGAACCAGAAAACTTGCTTAATAATTGTTTTCCAACTATTTAAATGGGCCTAATAAAAGATATCAGATTCACCCAAAGAACCTTGTCTGCCAGGGACACGGGCGGAAGGGCTGCATGAGCGCAGGGCCCAGCCTGTCACCGCACCACCCGGGGGACGCACAAGTTGGGGCTGACGTTGCACAGGAGTGAGAAAAAGTGTGTGCAAATGCACACATGAAAACCACCTGCCCCTGCCAGGGCCCCAGGACGCTGCCCCGGCAGCAATACTGGCCGTGCAACCAAGCGAGCCCAGGCATGCAGCAGCAGCAACCTCGAGGATGAGCGCAGGCAGCCAGGACAAGCCCACAACAGTAAAACCACATGCATCCCTGGCTTGCCATTTAATGGACCTGAGCCAAGGGACACAGGCAATTGCACGCTCCAGTTGCAAGGCTCCTTCCCCTTCCCTCCAACACAGCTCATCCCCAGACGCACTACAGCAGCAGCCAAGTGCAAGCACCTGGCTCCTCGTGCAGGGAACACAGCTGGAGGCCACGGGACACAGGCAGAACAATGAGCACCTTCTAGACCCTGCACCCAGGAGCCGGGGGTTGCAGAGCTCCAAAGCCCCCATCTACTGCAGCCGGGCGGGTGGCACTGGGCTCCAGGGGGGAGCAAGAGGGGCATCCCAGCACAGGGAACACAGCGCTGCCCAGCCCAGCGCCCCTTCCCCTGCCAGGTCGCACCAGGGCAAGAGCACAAGGCCCGGGCCCCAGAGCCACCCCAGCAGTACTGGCAAGTGCTTTGCACACGTAGTGTGAGGTCCAGCAGGTCCCAGAGGCGCCAGCCAAGCCCGTGCCCAGCGCGTCCAGCTCCAGCTGCCTCCTGCTGCAGTTCCCACAGGACCCCGCCGTAGCCAGGCTCGCCTTGCCACAGCCCAGGCATTTGTACGTGGTAACCAGGGCTCTGTTGTGAGCAAGCGGCTCATCACAGAGCGATCCTGTTCGCAGGCCGTGCCAGCTCTGACAGGTGATGGGATTCCCCAGGCTGACAGCCCATCCTTCCACGTGCAGCGGGGGGCAGCCACTGACCAGAAGGGGCGCTGGAAAGGGGTCACGGAGCACGACAGGGCGTCTGTCCAACGCATAAAAGTCCAGGGCCGGGAGGGCCGTAGTGGGTACTCATCTGGCTGGCGGGGGAGCAAGGACAGGGTGGGCCAGGGTGACGTTCAGGGAGTCATTGTGCTGCACCAGCGACGTGTGCTTGTAGTGCAGGACCAGGTCCTTGAGCGAGGCGTAGAGGTTGTAGGGCTCCGCGAAGCCGAAGCCGGTCGCCGTCTTGTAGATCACGCAGTGCTTGGTGTCCCCATCCACCCTGTCGGGAAACCAGCACCGTCACCACGGCTGCCTCTCCACAGGGGCCATGACCCAGTATGGATGTGCCCACCCCTGCCCTGCATACCAGATGCACACCTGGCACCCCCATTACTCCCAGGGTGGCTCAAGGATGCGCCAGCTGCCTCCAACAGAAGCCCAGGGAGGGAGGTGCTAGCACCCACCTGAGCTGCCCTCTCCAGTGAGGCCGCTGGGCGCAGAGGCAAGAAGGGCTGCCCAGCCGGGGCCGAGACACTGCCAGCAAAACCCCCAGCCTCACCCTCATGTGCCCCCCACTGCCACAGGGCTGCAGCCCTGCAAGGGGGTGTGTGGGGAGGGAGCATTTGCATATATATGTATGTGCAGTACTCACACCACAGAGCAGGCGTAGCAGCCCTTCTGGCTGCTCTCGCGGATGAGGAAGGTGCCATCACGCTTGCCGCACAGCATCTCCTCCGCCTGCACCCGGTTGATCTTGCCCACGTACCACGTCCGCTCCTCGTGGTGCGGCAGCTCCTCCTCGTCATCCATCATGGAGTACAGGCTGCAGGCCGAGCCGGCAAGACCCATCAGGCAGGACCCACCCGGGCCTCGCCCCAGCACATGCTGCTGTGGGCTCTGCAGCTGCTGCCTGCGCTGGGAGCGTGACCACCCCCGCCTCACCCTCAGCCCCAGGACCTCGGGCACAGAGGACTTGCCCACCCCCTAGGGCAGAGCTGGGAATGCCGGGGCACAACTGCACTGCAACCCCAACCCAGGACTGGAGACTGGGAGCCCTGCACAGCTCCTGTGACACCCAGGCGATGCCCACACACCCCTGCCCACCCCAGCACACAGCGGAAGCAGGGGACACTCACTCCTCGGTCTCGTTCTTGATGCCCAGCCACTCGTTGATCTTCTTCTGCCGGGCCCCCTTCTGCGTCAGCCACCTGGGGAAGGAGAAGAGCGTCTGAGCCACGTGCTGGCAGAGTGGCTGTGGCTCCGCGGCCTGGCATCCTACCCACGTTGCCCAGCAGAGGGCAGCACCTGTTGGCAGGCCCGGGGTGGGGTCCCCAGCCCAGTGGGAGCCCGGGGCACAGGAGCAGGGGACCAGCTGGGACACCTACACCAGGTACTGGTCACGAAGCTTGCGCAGCTGCAGGAGATCGGGCTTGAGGCTGTTCATGCGCTTGTCGATCTCGCGGTTCTCCACCGCCTGCTTCTTCAGGTCCTGCTCCAGCTTCATCTTGCTGTCGTGGATCTCTGTGATGCGCGACTTCAGCTTCTCCGAGTTCATCAGGATGCTGCGAGCAGGGGGCAAGGTGAGGGGGTGGGCAGGCCGGGGGTCCCTGTGCCCACGCGCTGGAGACGACAGCCGTGCCCACATGCTCCAGGGAGGGCAGGCATGTCATGGGCAGTCCCTGCTCCCTGCTGGGCCACCCCGTGGCACGGGGGCAGCGCCGGGCACTCACCGCTGCACCTCCTTCTCGTTGCCCTCGCGCCGAAAGCGCTCGATGTACTCCTTGCTGCATTTCTCCTGCGTCTGGCACTGCTCCTCAAAGATCTTGATGGTCTCGTTGAAGGCCTCGATCGCCGTCCGCTTCATCTGCAGCTCCTGGGGGCAGCGAGGGCAGCACGGCTCGTCCCAGCAGCCATGTCCTGCCCCATAACACCCACCCAGGCAAACCCTATAGTGCCTCCACAGCCCCTCCAGGCCTCAGCCACGTCCTCTCAGCTCAAAGCCCCCATCACAGCACCAGACCTCTGCCAGTAGTGGGCACCTGCCAGGGCTGGGAGGGTGCCTCACTGCCCACGCTGCAAGCCACGCCACGCGAGACGGGGCCTCAGGGGCCGGGCAGCGCGGTGGTACCTGCGAGGTGCGCGTGTACTCCTCATACAGCAGGTCATACTCGCGGCTCTTATCCTGGTACTGCTGGTGATAGACCTTCAGCTGCTCCCCAACTGCCTCCACGCTGTCCTCCTTCACCACTTGGTCCTGCCGCCAAACGGGCCCAGACAGATGTCAGAGCCTGGCATGGCCACCGACCCTCAGCCACAACCCACATCCCGACCAGGCCAGGGAGGCTGAAGACACCCCATCCCTCCCATCACCTGTTGCTCGTGCGCCCCAGGCCAGAAGGAGCTCAGCCAGGCCCGCCGTGACCCCAGCCACTGCAGTGCCACCCCTGGAAACATGTAGTGCCCCAACCCTGGCCCCCGCCGCACCTGCTGGTACTTGGAGATGGGGTAGAGCAGTCTGGTGTCCAGCTTGGCGTTGTACTGCGCCAGCGACTCGTGCCGGTAATGAGTGATGAGCTCCACCACCGAGCCGAAGGTGAGCGGCTCAGAGAAGCCGTACCTCCCCTCCCGGTGGAAGATCTTGATCAGTTTGTTGTTGCCGCCTTTCCTGGTGAGCACAGGGAGCAGGCATGACACAGCCCCGAGGGGACACAGCCCCAGGCCACCCCCACCAGCCCTCCCTGCGCAGGGCAGCAGAGGACAGAGGGGCCTGGAGCAGCTGGTGGCCCCCACAGCAGATGCTCCTGGGGCATCCCGTCCCCCCACGCCAGCTGCACATACCTAAGCGTAAGTGTGTACTCGCCCTGGATCTTGCTGGAGGCGTCGCGGACCAGGAAGGTGCCATCTGGCATGTCCCGCAGCTTCTCGTTCACCTCCTCCCTGCACAGATGGAGCTGGTGACGTCTGCCCAGGGCTGCACCCAGGCTCTCCCACACTGCACCGCAGGGCACACACGTGTGCATGTGCACGTGTGCTGAGGGACCCAGGACAGGCCTGAGGGAGGCCAGCCCCTCCCAGCTGCTGCTTCAGAGCGTGGCACAGCCCTCCACCCCTACCTGGCACCCGTTACCTGGAGATGTCGCCCCAGTACCACTCGGCCTCCTGCAGGGTTGCACTGCTGCCGTTGGCCAGGCCGGCCACACCAGGCTTTGGCTTCGGCGGCTTCGGCGGCAGGGCTGTGACCGGGGCAGCGATCAGGCCCAATAATCCCGCACCCGCCCATCCGGGAAGCAGCCTTGCCCCAAGGGGCATCCACCCATGGTAACGCCCCGGAAAGGCCCTTACTCCCACTCCTGGCCTCAGGCCCAAGGGCAGGCATGCCCGAGCCACACCAGCAGGATGCCATGTGAGACGGGCCAGGGATCTGGCCCACTTACACCACGGCCTTCCCCCAGCCTGTGGCCGCCCCCGCAGCTCGAGTGCCAGGAGGAAGCACAAATGGCACGATTCTGGTACCTGGGGGCAGCTGCTCTGGCTCCAGCTCCGTCGCCTGCAGAAGCCTCTCCAGGAACACGGCAGAGAAGTCGGGGCTCAGCTCAGGGCTGCAGGGAGAGAAGCAGGGTTGGCGCCTTCTCTGCATGCAGGCGCCCTCCCACGGGCCCAGCAGCTGGCAGCCCGCCACGTACCTGGCACCGGGCAGCCGGAGCAGCAGCGGGCCAAAAAGCTCACCCAGGACCCGGGGATGGAGGCCGTTGCTGTCGGCCTGCTGGGACACCTTCGCCAGGTGCCGGAGCAGGAACTGCAGGGTGAGCATGTTCTGCAGCGGGACCGTGGGAGGCTCCAGCACCAGCAGCAGCTGCTTCCGGCAGGTCTCGAGCTGGGGCACCTCTGTGGAAGGGCAAGACATGCTGGCAGGGCAGGGGCAGGGCTGCTAGAGGCATCTCCAGGGCTGGATATGCGGGCTGTGCCCAGCTCAATGCTCCCGTGCCTGCCAGGCCCCTGCCCCCCAGCTGGGACAGCCCTCACCTTGCAGCACACGGAGGATGTCAGCATGCACGCATGCCGGCACCACGGGGGTGGGCAAGTCCTGCAGGTAGCTCCGCAGTGCCTCGCCCAGGCTGCGCACATCCAGCAGCTCCAGGTCGCCCAGCATCCCATCTGCAGAGGGCATGGATGCCTTAGGCAGGCTCAAGCGTGGCCCCCGGCAACCCTGGCAGGGCCCCGAGCACGCAGCCCTGAGCGCGGCTGCCCCAAGCTCTCCCCCCGCAGCACTGGCCCCCACACGGGTGCAGCTCACAGCAGTGAACGATGATGCCTTCTGGGACTCCTGCCCTGCCCGCTCCCTCTGCCCCCAGCCCACCTGGGACCCCCAGCCCAGCTCCATCACGATGCCAAGCAGCTCAGCAGGAGTGTGGGCACTGGGCACTGCAGGGGCAGGGAGCTGGGAGGAGACTGGTCCCAGCACAGAAGCCACGTGTCACTCCCCCCAGCGCCATCCTCCCTTGGCACGAAGCAGCCCCCTCGTCCCCCTCGAGGATGACCCTTGCGGGTGCCCCAATGGGACAGGGCAGGTGGGCAGGTCCCTGGAGAGACAGTGGCCAGGAGCTTGGCACCAGGATGGGCAGGGCTCAGCCAGGCCTGGACCCTGCTGCTGCCGCCCCAACCTCACCCCTCTGAACAGGCCCGAGCGCTTCCCGGCTGTGGTCTGGCTCTTACCAATTTTCAGTGCTTGTCGCGGCTCCGAACCAGACGTCCGGTACAGCATCTCGCTGTCCAAACCTGGGGGAGCAAGCATGGGATGGTGGCATGAGCACGGGAAGGACCCAGCTGCCCGCCCCGGTGCTCCCATGGGGGCTGTGCACCCGATGTGGCAGCCTGGGAACGAGGCCCCGTGCACTGCCCCAGCCGGACGATGGCTGCAGCAACCCAGGCGCTAGCGCTGGCCTGACCGGCTGGGCCCCAGGGCCATAGCGGCTGGCCAAGCCAGAACAAGACCAACAGGCCATGGGGATGACACCGCAGCGCCCCCCCACGCTGCCTGCCACTCCTTGGCATGGGGTGCAGCAGCAAAGGGGTCAAGGGTGACCGGCCTGGGGCAGCCACGCTGTTAACCCTTTGCTCCCTGAGGACCAGCCCCCTCACCTTTCTTCTCAATGGCTTCCACAAGCCTGGCCAGCAGCGGGGGCGCGATGTCAGGCGGGGAGAACTGCTCCGTCAGCTCCGGGAGGAGAGAGACTGGGGGGGGCAACGGGAGGAGGGTTAACGCTGGCCCTGCCACGTGGCCACTCACTGAGGCGCTGGTCACTGACTGGGTGCAGCCCACGCGGGCACCTCTGCCCTGGCCAGAGCTCAGTGGAGCCCAGGCCCAGCTGGTGCCCAGGCTGCGTCCGCACCCGTACGGCGGACGGTGCTGCATGCTGTAGGACATGTTCTGGGCCCCGGCTAACAGACCGTCCACCCTGCCCAGCCCGTGAGCATGGCTGCAAAGCAATGCGCTGGTGCTGGAAGGGTTAACGCCGGCTCGGCTGTGGGGGGGCGCTGGGGGGCTCGCACAAGAACAGCCGCACCAGCAGATTTCTGCCTGGGGCCGGCTGAGGATCAGAGGGACGCACGCTGGAACAGCGCCCGTGCCTGGCAGCATCCGAAGCAGGCGCCGAGCCTGGTCCCGTGGGGGTCTGTGGCCCCTTAACCAAGGCACAGTCCCTCCAAAGGGTGAACGCAGCCCTGCAGAAAGCAGAGCAGAGCTGGGAGCTGCCTTGGGGCTGCTCTGCCAAGGCCGGGGCCCAGGGCGAGAGCACTGGGCTGGGACATGTCAGCCGCTGGGCCCTGGAGGAGCGGGAACCAGCAGCTCCCAGCCTGACCCCACGGCAGGGCCCAGGAGGAAGCAAACAGCGTGGCTGCCCCACGTGACCCGGCCTGGAATGTGCTGCTTCAGCAGCCGCCGGGCCTGGCTTCCATCAGGCAGCCGGCACTGCAGCCAGGCAGCTCCCAGCTCAGCCTCCGGCCCGGGGACGGGCGCGGGGCTGGTGTGCTGCAGCAGCAGGCCGGGCAGCCAGGGCAGGAGGGCAGAGCCAGGCTGCGCCCCACTGCCCACGGCACCCACCTGCAGAGGAGCTGCGGGCACGTGGATCTGCTGGCCGCGCTGCGCCTCCCGCAGCATCCCAGGCACCAGGGCCGGCGGGCGAGGGAGCAGCCTCGAGTTCCTCATTCGAGGGCAGCTGGAAGCAACAGTGCCCAGCCCCAGCCTGCCCCACCCTGGGCCGGGGAAAACACCACTGCTGCCGTGGCCCCTTCCCTCCCCAGCCCGATAAGGCCTCGGCAGTGACACGTCAGCAGGAAGGGTGCAGAGAGCACAAGTGCCCTCGGCCTCACGGCACCGGCAGGACTGGCTCCCAGGCGTCCTGGCTCCCAGCCTGCTGCTCCGACCCCCGCGCCCACCCGCAGGCAGGCGGGAGCGCCAGTGCTTCGCCACAGCCCCCCGCACCGCCCGCAGCCCCGCGCACCTGGCTCCAGCGGCTCTGGCAGGCGGGACGTGCCGGCCCCTGGCGTCGCTGGCAGAGGCCTCTGCACCCGGGGCCTGTGGGAGGGCAGGGAGATCTTGACGGGCCCCACGTACTCCACGTAGGTGCCGGGGAAGTCGCCCTTTTGCTTGGTGCGCTCGTTCACCCCCAGGATCCACCCGATCTGCTTGGGCATCTGCTCGTCCCCGTCCTTGAAGCCCAGGGCCTGCAGGGCCCCTCTGCTCACGACCAGGACGTCTCCGGGCAGCAGGTCGATGTCCTCCTCGCGCTCCTTGCGGTAGGGGTAGAGGGCGCGGTACTGGAACCCGTCGGCGCTGCCCATCGTGGCTGCGGTGGGAAGAGCGTGGCGCGCGGCCGGGCAGGGGGCTCACATGCAGCACGGCCCCTTCAGCCAGACCAGAGACGCCCGGCCCAGGCGTGCAGCCCCGGTCCTCAGCTTGAAGCCGCGGCCTAGCCAGACGATGGAGCAGAGGGAGAAGGCAACGCACATAATCCAGCGCTGGCGGGCAGGCCTGCGGTGGCCACAGCACGCCACGGGGGCCTCAGAATCTGCAGGGCAAGGGCACCACGCAGGGCAGGCCACGCATGGTGCCGGTCACTGCTCCCCTCTGTCCAGAGCCTGGAGGGGGGCAGACAAGGCTGTTAGGTCAGGGGTCCATGCCCGGGGCAGCGTGGCCCACCACAGCCGGCAGACGCACAGGCCTGTGCCTGGACCTTGAGCCTGGCAGTGCCAGACGACGTGACTGTGGAGTTTACCCTCTCGGAGCCGCGCGGCGCCCGGGCCCTGCCTCTCCGCCCTGATTACAATTAACCCTGATTCTCCGCTGCTGCCAGGCCACGCAGAGCTGGGTCTACTCGTTCACCTTTACCCCCTTCCCAGCACAGGGCTCCAGGAAAACTGCTCCAGTCGCAGGCCGCGGCTGGACGCACGTGAGCTCGCTCAGGAAGGCCCTGGAGCCCCACGCGGGAGGGCCAAGGCTCCCCGGCCACGCTGGGCTGCAAGGCTCTGGGTGGAGGGGACCGGCTGACCGGAGGCAGCGCCGGGCAGAGGGCGCGTCCCCGGCTCCGCACGCCGCGCAGCGAGCTCTGGCCGTGCCAGGACGGCAGCCACGGAGCCAAGCTCGCCACCCGGCAGATCTGCAGCTCTGAGCCAGGCCCCGCCAGGGACACGCGACTTCGCTGCCCGCAGCCCGGACAGATGTGGGTCAGGGCTGGGGCTGCAGAGCCAGGGGCGCATCGCGAGGATGTGGGGCCTGGGCGGCCAAGGCGGCTCCCACTCCTCCCCGCACAGCCCTCGCGGGAGGGAGCGTGCACTCACCAGGGGAGCAAGGCAGGACCCCCGCCAGGACCTCAACTCACGGCGCCTCGCCCTGCAGCTTGGGGACAGATGCCTGTCCCAACCAAGCACCCCCGAGCACTCCCAGCCAGCCCCATCCGGGCTCCCAACCCACCCCGCACGCAGGGGCGGGAGGAGAGCGCCAGCGCGACAAGCCCCTTGCCGGAAAGCAGCTGCTGTCCCAGGGCAGCAGTGGGCCCAGGAGATCTGCCCGGAAGAAGCGTCTGACCCTGGAGGCTGCTCCAGCAGCCGGAGGGGACTGCTTTGAACCAGAGCAAGGGACAGGGCTAGGGGCGCGACCCGCCGGGGTCTGCAGCACAGCCCATGCACCCCAGACGCGAGGGCCGCCCCGCAGCGGGGGGAGCGTGGCGCTCAGCCCCCCCCGCGGACGGAGCACACGCAATTTACAGCCGCCCACCAGCTCCCCACATCCAAACACGTTGCTTTTTTTAAAAAGAACCCGTTTTAAATCGAACCTGAAGCTATGACAACCCCAGGGCTCAGCCCGCTGCAGGCTTTAAATAGAAAACGCCTTCTGCGAGGTCGAAATAAGCAGGAGCGTGCTGGTTTCTAATTAGACAGTCGGGGGGGAACGTTTTCTGGAGTCCAAATCTGGGTTTATAAATGTCCCGATACCATGTCCTGCACTCACCACTGTACTATTCCGGGTCTTCCCAACGGAGCAAATGCCAGACTTCCCACGTTTCTGACCGCAAGCAGCTTGCAGTTTGGAGCACCAAAGAGCTTTTGCCTTAATTTCTTCTGAAATCAGTAAAGCAGAGGAAATATTTCCTGTGCACGGACGAGCCCACTGGGCGCTAGGAACGGGGGAGCTGGAGGAGGGACGATGCGGCAGACGAGGACGAGGTCTGCCCGTGCAGAGGCCCTGGCTAGTTTGGGGGCTCAGATTCTCGATTTTGGGAGTGGGCGGAAGAGATTGGCACCAAACCTGCATGGACGCTGCTGACCAGCCCGCCAGGCATCCGGCTGCACTGGCTGGCGCCGGTGCTGACACCAGCCCTCAGTTCAGCGCCCTCCACTATAAGGCCACGAAAGAAAGCTCAAAGTGCGGCTCCCTTCGCTCGCAGACGGTTTCTACCGCTAACGAGCTCTCTCAAGGCGCTGCCGTGGTGCTCACGAGTTCATGCTGTGCCTGCCCAAATTGAGAAGCAATCAATTCAAAGCACAAGGTGTTGCTCGCCACCAACGCGATCCGAGATGCCACGACGAAGAAGCCAACGGCACAGCGAGGCGCTAAATGCCCGGAGGGCGTGGGGCCGGACAGAGCGCGTCCTCCCAGCTGGCAGGTGCCGTGTCACGGGAAGGCTGCCCTCGATGGAAACCAGCACCTGGCAATCGCCGCGCCGAGCGCCGGGAGCCCACGCGCCCCGGCCAGACCCACAGGCACAGGGACAACAGGACTAAAATGGAGGATTTCACTCCACCCGCGTCAGCCCCGAGGGACAGCGACCAGCTGCCCCCGCGGACCACGCCGCCGAGCGCCCAACTCGGGCCGCAGATTCCCAGCCCTGGAGGGACCGCAGCAGCAAGCTGGACTCCGACTGGCGCTGCTCCCTGCAGCCAGCGCCGCTCGGGGCCCCTGGGAAAAGCCAGGGACAAGTGGCCAGGATGCTGCAGCTCTCGCACGTGCTGCTGCAGGAAGTACCATGGCCCAGTTGAAAGGACGGTCTTGCCTGTAGCGTCATACTCCGTGCGCGGAGGCCAAGCCTGGGACACAGACATTTGGCCACGGCTGCCGCATCGGCATCCTCACACAGAGGCTGCGTGTGCAGACAGCATGGTGCTTTCGCCAGCCCTGCCCGGGCAAGCAGCAGCACTGGACCAGGCGCAACGAAGACCTGGCCTTGGACTGCAGCTTCTTTGGGACAGGATACATCTTCTCATCACATCCATAAATCACCTAACGCCGCAGGGACCTGTGCAGACCCCGCGGGCTTCACGCCCAACAAACCCCGACACCAAGCAGGGCTGGCACAGAAGGGAGCTCCGGGCACCATCTCCCACGAGCCATCTCTTGTAAGGGCTTCCTTTGCACGTCTCCCATCCCAGCGCCAGCCAGGCCCAGCCCTGCCGAGCTCGGGAGGCAGTGAGACCCGGGTGCAAAGAGCCAAGCAGGACGTGCAAAGGACACAATTACAGGGAAGAACATGTCTGAGCAGCTCCCAGACACGCTGAAGGCAAGCGCTCCCGGACGGACAAGGGCAGGGGAGGAGCCAGGAGGCACGCAATGCAGGCATGCACAGGGACCCCGCAGGGCTGGAATTTGCCCCATTTACCGGTTCCTGCAGGGGTGTCGCATGTGACAAATGCCCCCAGCCACCCCCAGCCCCAGGCAGCCGGAGCAACTCGCTCCCACATTCGGAGCATCTTCCTCACAGGCCGGGTTTCCTCCAAGACTCACCTCAGGCGCTTTGGGCACTGCCCCCATCGGCTTGATTCCAAGGCCAAGAAAGAAGTAGCCTTAACCGCTCTTTTGGAGCAGGCCTTTGCCTGCAGGCACGCAGCCTGCTCCCCATACCGAAACATGCAGAGATTTGGGGTGGGGAGGGAAGGGGGAAGTATTAAAACGCTCTATTTCCATAGCGTCATAGAAGGACCTCGAAAGGTCGCGTCCAACCCCCCTACTCCTGGTAGGAATACCGCTGAGATCAAATGATCCCAGTTACATTTAACGTCATTGCTTCGTCCCAAGAACCAAACCCGGGGTCAGAGCAATCGGGGCCGCATCACGGCTGACACAACCGTGACGCTGGCAGCGGGAATTACAATATCACCGTGCAACGTGTTCACTCCTTTCCCCTGCTTGGGGCTCATCTTCCACTGCCTGACTGCATCGATGCCAAGCAGCAGCTCCAAATCGGGGAAGCAGTAAAGGTGCCCCAATATCACAAATAACCTCTCTCCTTGTTAACATGGGCACTAGTTCCAGTTCAGCTGCTCGGTGCAACCCTGCATTCTCCCCCGCCCGCAGCTTCTCTCCCCATCCAGAGCTTTTGGCCGACAAGAACCGGCCGTGGACGGAGAGATCCACTGCTGCTGCGAGAGCAGGTTGCCCTCGGGTTTGGGACGCAGGCAAGTGCACGCAGGGAGAACAGGAGGTGCTGGCAGAGCCTCCAGCTCAGGCAGGAGGGGCCGGGCGCGTGCCCCCCACGTCAGAGCCCAAAGAGCAGAGAACAGCAAAAGCAAACCAGCCCTGCAGGAGAGACACCGGGGAAGCCGGCAACTGCCGCGCGGGCCAAGGAGCTCTCGGGGCCGGAGAAGCCCAACTTCAGCTCACGCGGGGCCGGGGCCAGCAGGAAAGCGGCCGTCCAGCCTGTATCGCCTCAGCTGCCTCCACCCTGGGCTCCTGCAGCCGGTGGCACAGAGCAAGCTCCTCGAGGCTCTGAGCGCTGCTCTAAACACAAAGGGACAACGCATGGGGCAAGCGCTGCTGGGGAGCAGAGGCAGCTACTGGCCAGCCGGGAAGAACCAGGCCTGGCGGCTCCCCGCCGTCTCCACGAGAGCCTGTGCCCAGCCTTGCCCACCAAAGCCTGCACGACGGGAACCCCGGGGGCAAAGCTGCCTACCGGGGCAGCAGCTCTGCAGCCAGGCCCTCGCGCGTGGGAGCCCGCTCTCACAGGCTGGAGCTCGGGGCGAGAGGAGCCGCTCTACACCCTGCCCGTCGGCTCAGACGTCCATCCGGTGGCACCGCATAAGCCCACATCCATCCCAGCAGCAGCCAGGACCAGCGCAGGGTTCTGGCCTCCAACCTCCCGGGAACACGCACACGTGCAACAGCCCCGCTGCTAACATGAGCAAGGGCAGGGAGGCCCCTGTGCTAGGAGCTGCCCCGGCTCCAGAGGCAGGCAGGCCTGCAGACCGCACGCGCTGGCAGAGCCCACGCCAGCCACAGGCCCAGGAGCAGCTCTCGCCCCGCAGGACCCCGCCGCCTGGGCTCGGCCCCTGCCACGAGGGCACGCGCCACCCTGCAACGAGGCTGCCCCGCTACCAGGCCCGAGGGGCTGCGGCCAGCCTGCGGGGAGCCAGACCACACCAGGGCCACGCACAGCCCGCCTGGCTTGGCTCAGCCCCCACGTTTCTCCGCACTCACTAGCTAGGCCTCAACGGCTCGGCCCCCAGGGCTCCTTTCACACCACAGCAACGCTCCCTTGCTGCCCCCCACTCCCCCGTACGCAGCGTGCAATGCTCTCCTCTCCTCCCCTCCCCCCGTGCATGGGGTGCAACCTCTCCTCCCCTCCCCTCCCCCCATGCATGGGGTGCAATGCTCCCCTCCCCTCTTCTTCCTCCTCCCCTGCACAGGGTGCAATGCTCCCCTCAACCCCCCCCCCACCCCCCAGTGCACACGGTGCAACCTCCCCTCCCCCCTCCTCCCCCCCATGCACGGGGTGCAATGCCCCCCTCAACCCCCCCCCCCCAGTGCACAGGGTGCAACCTCTCCTCCCCTCCCCTCCATGCACAGGGTGCAATGCCCTCCTTCCCCTTCCATGCACAGGGTGCAATGCTCCCCTCAACCACCCCCCGCCCCCCAGTGCACAGGGTGCAACCTCCCTTCTCCTCCCCCCCCCCCCCCCCCGTGCACGGGGTGCAATGCTCCCCCAATGCACGGGGTGCAATGCCCCCCTCAACTCCCCCCAGTGCACAGGGTGCAACCTCTCCTCCCCTCCCCTCCATGCACAGGGTGCAATGCCCTCCTTCCCCTTCCATGCACAGGGTGCAATGCTCCCCTCAACCACCCCCCGCCCCCCAGTGCACAGGGTGCAACCTCCCTTCTCCTCCCCCCCCCCCCCCCCGTGCACGGGGTGCAATGCTCCCCCAATGCACGGGGTGCAATGCCCCCCTCAACTCCCCCCAGTGCACAGGGTGCAACCTCTCCTCCCCTCCCCTCCCCCCATGCACGGGGTGCAATGATCTCCTCCCGTCCCCCCCGGGTGCACGGGGTGCAACACCCGTTCCTCCACCCCCACAACCCCGCTGCATAGCGTGCAATGCTCCCCCCGCCCTGGTGCACGGGGTGCAATGCTCCCTCCCCTTCTCCGCACCCCACTCGTGCACAGGCCCGGGGTGCAATGCCCCGAGCAGGACGCCCCGCGAGCCCGGGACCCACCTCTCCGCCAGCCCCATCCGCCCGCCGCCGCCAGCACCAGGCTCAGCCCCCGGACTCCAGCCTGGCCATGCCGGAAATGCCCGAGTCGCTGTCCGGAAAAGCCCGAGCAGTGGCGAAAGCGGCCGAACGTCTCGGAAACGAGGCGAGGCCGCGAGCTCAGCCGAGCGCTGGGGCCGACTGGGCGGGGCATGGAGACCTGCCGAGCCGGCACGGAAACACTCGAACCCCCCTGCCGAGCCGGCACGGAAACACCCGAGCACTCCCCCAGCCACCATGACGTCATTCATTCCCCTATATTTATACTGGAGTGAAAAACCATCTGTGCCTGTTTCAGTCCAGTTGGACCCCCCCTGGCTCCCCCCCCCCCCCGGTCTCCCCTTAGGGTACCCTGGCCCCTCACTGTCCCCCGTCTCCTCAGGGTGCCCCAGTGCCTGGCCCAACACCCCTCAGGCCTCCAGGCCCAAGGAGGGCAGCAGGCAGGCTCAGTACTGTGGAGGGGGATGGAGGGCAACGGTCCTTCCCTCGGGGAATGACAACACACAACCGGAGAGGAACAGGAGGGGAGTATCTCGCGTGCTCCAACGCCTCCGTTTGCCCGTCTGTGTGGCGCAGCTGGGGTGGCGGCACGGTGCCGCGGGGCAGCTCGGGCTGCGAGCCGGCTGGCCCAGGGCGTAGCCCCCTCTCACGCCGCGCGCCAGCATGGTAGCCGAGAAGCACAGGAATCCCCTTCGAGCTGGGTCACCCAAGAAACGTCCCCGCGTTAAAGGAGCTTCATTCACTTCGTCGTGTTTCACAGTACTTGGGGCGGAAGGGACCTAACAGATCGGTCCCGACCCCCTGCCCGGGCAGGAACGGGTGCCGGGTCATGTCACCCCAGCCAAGGATCTGTCCAGCCTCCTCCTGAATTCACTCCTCTTGTAATTGCACTGAAGTACATGCTACGTCCGTCTAACTGGAGCTTACCCACGAGACATGGCACAGATAAAATGAAAGAAGAACGTGGCCGAGCTGCGATCTAGAACCAGGAAAAGGCCGTTTCATCCACTAGTCCCAGCCCAAGATCCCACGAACCAGCACCGCACTGAGCTTTCCTTTCAAGCTGTGCCGGGGATCAAGAGCATCGGCTGTCAGGTCTCTATTGTGAAAGTAAATTTATTTATAAACTTGCTACGGGGAACAAAATCTGTTTGTCGTTAGGGCAATCTATCGTTAGTGCTGGATAATGATGTTGGGGTAGAAACTGTTCGTTAATGGGAGATCAGCAGTGGCCCACTGCTGTTAAAAGACTGAAGACCCCTGTATTTTCCCAATATTTCAAAGGGACCAAACTGATGAGAAGTAAAAGGTTTCAATACTGCCGCCTTTATTTACACTTTGCCTATGGTCGTGTAAGTGATATTACATCCATTAAAATAAATTGTTGGTGTTAGAGGGCGATCTTCCCCATTTTATTTGGATGCAGATTTCTTAGTACAGAAGTCTTGGTCATGTTCGAGAGATGTTATAGCTCAGATGGTCCAGGAATTATAAGAGGGGTAAGGATTTAGTTGGGTATTATCTTTTTAATTGAACCAACTATGTACTTGGGATGGAGTTAGACAAACTTTCAAATGCCAGACATTCTTCTTCAGCAGCCTCGTCACTATATGGACCATATGCTTTAGGCCATCATGCTTTAGGCCATCTGGAAAGGTCTTTGTCCCTATGCACATCTCAGCACTAAAATGCAGATTACTGCGCCTGGCTGGCCAGCAATGACAGCCTCCCTCTCCCCTTCTTATATTTAAAGCAAGAACCTTTTTGCTTTCCCCCATTTTGCCCCTCGTATCTGGGAGGATCTCAAGTATGGACATAGTCAAACATATCTCGCGATCCTCCTTCAAATCCACCCTTAGAGCTCTTTCTGGGAAGCGAAGCCGATGCCGGGATCTGCTGACGGACCGCAACCAGTTCAAACGACCGGGGCGGCTGCTGTCGGCCACGAGCACCTTGGGATCCTCCTCGCAGCCGGCAGCCTCCTTCACTCGCCTGCCTCCGCGAGAGACCAGACCGAGCTGCGCCCTGTGCCCGTCTGACCGGAGCGCGAGCCGCCGCGTTTCCGCTCCTTCGTCGTAACAGCTGCTCGTGCAAGGCAGGCTTTGCTTCCCGCTGGGCAGTCAGTCATTGTCTAGGCGTGAAATCACAAGAGCAGGAAGAGCCAGACACCGGTCACTTCCCATGGCGTTGCCCTTGCGGCTGCCTCGGGGGCGTAAGATCGGTTACGGGAACATGCAGGAAAAATACCCCAAAAAATCAACTAAAAAAATGATTCTTGAAAGCGCCTGCTCCGATTGCTGAGGTAAGTTACTCACTTCACAGAGGACGACGCATTTTCATTCCAAGTCAAGGAACACGTTTAATACAACATGAATTTTTTCTGAATAGATTCATGAGACCCATCTTCAATACAATACAGGAAGACCAGGTCCTGTTTTCTTTTAAGACATTTTCCATAAAAATCCCAAACCCGCAATTAGAAGTTCTACTTTTACAAAAGAGTCCTGTCATCACTGGTTTATTGAGATCCATTCAGGAGATGCCGGTTTCTTTGTGCTAAGCTTCTTGAGTGGGTCAGACAGCAGGCCGAGGAAGCAAGCAGGTGGCCAATCTTAAGAGGGACTTGGGAAAAGGAAACAACCAGTCCTGAAGAAATAGGGTTACAACAGAGCAAGTTTGGCGAGAGGCTTTTGGAAGCAAAGACATTTTATTCTGTATCATTATCTGGGACAGAATTATTTTATTCACTAAGCCCCAGGACCAGAAAACGTTTCTGCGCCTCCATAGGCCGATGAGACAGAGTCAACGCATGCTTTTGGTCACCAGCTTAAGTGTTGGCTTGTTTTGTGGGCTATAAGCATCAGCTATAAGGATTTACAACTGCAAGGATCAACACGGGAGCAGCAATTAATTTAAATGGCCTTCCGTGAACTGCACAAAGAAAAAGAAAACATTCAAAACAAAAAGGCAGGGTCACGAGATACTTCTGAGCGTGGGGCAGGAAAATGCATCACGTCACAGTGAGACCTGTGCTACAGAACAGCACAGACGTTAGTATTATACAAAAAAACCCACTTTGACAACTGTGCACGTGGCTACATATCATTGTAATACAAACTGTACAAGGGGGAATATAAATAAGTGCATTTCGACATAGAAGTCCAATACTCTCACTGTCAGTTTCTCCAAACACTGCAATTAAAAAAAATCCACATGCATTATCAAATGTAAACCATTTACATCATAGAAAACATTAGAAAGGCTGGGAAATGCCAGCGGGACTTTTACTTCATACAAAATCAGTTAGCGCAAAAAGAGAAGCAAATTTAGAAATTCCATTTAAAATGGTTTTAAGAAACGCGGAGCGGAGTTTGTCAGGACGTTAGCTGAAGCGCTCGGCCTGTTCGGCCAGGAGCGACTGCGGGATGGCTGCATGCCCGCAAGGTGGTTTCTGGAAACCAGGTTTATGTAGAACACGGCAGAGGAACGGCAAGCCGACAACAGAAACGGTTAATGCTGCTATCCAAATACTGAAACGCAACCCAGAGAAGGAGGGAGATGGATGAACAAATTCCAGTTGTGCTTCCCCTAGTCAGCGCAGCCTCCGACACAACATGTCAGAGAAGACAGCCTATCCGATTCATTTCTCTGGACTCACAACTATTTCATTTCTCTCTTTAAAAGGGAAAAAAGCATTAAAACCTCTAATGAAACCCTTTCTGTACATAAAAAACTAATCCCGTTTAAAAGAAAGTTGCCAGAATTTTCTTTAATCAAATCGTTTGCAAGTGAGCAGTAACACCACTTTTCATCAGGCTCAGGGAAACCCGGCCTTGAATGAGCTTTGAGATCTGACAGATCTTGCAAACCTCCAGCTTACCTATCTTATCTTATTTGCAAGCCCATTGTTCACCCAAGGCCTGAAGAAAGATTTCAGCGGACAGGAGTAGGCAGTGCAGTCAGTGCTGCCATCCTTACTAGTGTTATACAAAGACCCAGGTAGACTGGGATGATGCAGCTGGGGCTGGCCCTGCTTGGAGCAGGGGTTGCACTAGATGTGACCTCCTGAGGTCCCGTCCCACCCTCATTGTCTGTGATTTCTAAAGAAGGATATTCATAAGCCCCCTTTACAAAACCCTATCATTAATACCAAAGTATAGGATCATCACCTGGACCTCTAAAAGCGCACCCAGGGCAGCCTGTGGCAGTCCAAGCACTGAGAATTGTTTTGCTTTCTTGTCTTTAAAAAAAAAAAAAAGGGGGGGGGGGGGGACCTCTAAATGGAAAGGAAAAAGTCAAATGCTAAGCTAATGCTAGCCTGGCAAACTTAACTATAGGGAAAAACTGCTCTGGCAGTGGGCACTGCCCTATTCTCCTGGGGGCCGCTGCCGAGAGCCCAGAGCCCAGCTGTACGGAACAGGGCAAGAACACACGTGGCAAGTGAGGAAACCGCAGGGGAAACCGTTATGGTTTGCTTACTGGGGCAAGGTTTGGATGGAGGAATGGGGGAAGAGATTGCAGAGGCTTTCTGAAATGGAAAGGGGCTAAGTATGCAACTGCTGCCAGGGAAGGTGATGCTAAAGGCTGCTTTCCTTCCTGGTTTCCAGTTGCAGTAAAATGCTTTGGGAGACAGGTTTCCCTGCTCTGCTGCCGTCCAGGAGCGTGCTGTGATGGGACCGGGAACCAGCTGGGAAACAGGGGTAGGTAAGCCCAGGTGAAAGCCAGCTAGAGGTACCTGAACCTGGTGGCTTGCTGGCAGGTCCAGCCTGTGGGCAGGACCTGGAGCCTCTCTCTGCAAAACGCAGCCCGGAGATGGGCAAAACAGTCCTCACGTGCTGCAGTCTCACGGCAAAGGAGGAAGCATCATTTCAGTCAAAACAGACCTCATTTTCCGATCACACTCAGACTCCACTTCTAACAGTGGGCTTTTTCCAGGGGCCGCTGTTCAGACTACCCCCCGCTGTGCGCTTCCAGAGCCCGCTGCCCGCTCTGCTGCTGGGAAGCATCTGCAGGTCCCAGCACAATCAGCCCTGCAGGGAGTGACGAGCGTGGGCAGGAGGCATCCAGCCCAGCCCAGCCTGGAGCCTGATCCCTACGGCCTCCCCTTTTGCCCAGAGCAGGACAGAAATCTTGGCTGAAAAAGACAAATGCCAGCTCTCTTGCTTGGGACTCCAGAACCGCGGGAGAGATCTGATGAGCTTTGCGACCCGGGTCTCTTGCCTAAGGGAGGACTCGCTCGCACCGAAGGGGAGGGAGCGCCGCACCTCCGTCTGCAACCCCCTGGCTGAGCTACGGCAGCATCAGGAGGCCCCAGACAGGGCTAAAAAACCCGAGGGGGGCAAAATAGGTAACAGCGACCTCAGCACCAGGCAACCCCATTACTGCTGGGAACCAATTTTGTCCAAATGGATTTACAAACCATTAAACTTCCTTTGCTTTCTTCCCAACCAACCACACCGAACAAAGGGGAAATTGTGCTCAACTCCGAGGCACCTGGAATTGGGTGCTGGAGAGAGCAGGGCACCGAATTAGATGGACGTCTAGTCTGTGCCAGAACAGCACTGCCTACACTCCTGCCACCAGCATCAAGCACTGTTTCCTTCAGGGGAGACCAGCTCTTCTAGGAAGGGGGACAGAAAATACCTGCCTGCATGATCAGAGCCCCAGCACAACTAACCCTGGCCCAGGACCCACGCCTAACGGCTCAGCCCCGCACCACTCCCTGTGGGCCTGACCACCTGGAGTCAAAGGAATAGCATGGGCAAGAAGTGGTCCGCAGAAGTGTCAGGAAACCAACGGTGCCCGTCGGGGCGGGACTACGAACCACTTGGAAAACAACCGTGACTCCCTCTCCAGCACAGGTCAGGGGAGCCCCCCCACACAGATCTCACAATTCCTCCTCGTAGCTTATAAAAGTAATAAATTAGTCCTAAAGATTTGGATCCAGTCCTTTCTATTTACAAAAGCCCTCAAGCCTGTCACAAAAATGCCGTTACCACAAAAAAGCCACCTGCCGTTGCTCTACAAAAATAGGGACATCTTTCCAGTTAGTACAAAAAGCCTTTTATAAGTAGTCGTTGGGTCGTACCCACCCCCCGCCGGGGATGACATGCAGACTGTTTCGCTGCACACGGTCTCACAGAGGTCAAAGTCCAACACACGGGTACAGAAGGAAGCGTGCAGCACAACCGGGCGGCGTACCAGTCTCTGACATGGACGTGCTTCTGTGAAAGCTCATCCCCCGCAGAGTCCGCGCAGAGCTGAAACCCTCTCACCTTGCTGCATGCTCACGTGCAGCTGGGTTTTTCCCTTAAGCCACGGCCATTACTCATCCTTGGCTTTTTTGCGAGTGCAATCGTGCAATTCCTGTTGGCTTGCTTTGGGCATCCCAGCATCTGTGCACTCGTGCTCCTGGGTCCCGGTGGTCTCCCGCAACAGCAGCCCAGAAGAGGCTTGGGCTGGCCGCGGGGAGCCCACCGCTTCCTCGCCACTACAGGTCCTGTGCAAGGGCCCGGCAGCTGGCGAGGGCTCTTGCCACGCACCGAGCTCTCTCTGCTCCCGGCTGTCTCTCCGCTGGGAGGAGACACTCTTGTATTCCACGGCTGTAGTCCCGTCTGTTTGCTCGGTGTACACCCTGGCCATCAGCTGGATGGGATAAGACCCTTGGCACTCCCACTCGGCAGCATTAGTCTCCTGTTCATCGCTCTCTGACCCTTGAACTGCTATCTGGGGCACCTGCGTGGGCTTCTGCTCTGGTTTGGGGGGCTCTGGAGAGCCCCCAGACACTGACCGCTGCCTGGTCTCCACCCAGGAAGCTGTGTGAGGAACACGTCTCCACAGCATGCACTCGCTGTCCTGCTCGGGCTCTGCTTTCACACTATCCTCGCTGACTGGCAGCAGCTCGGGCTCATCAAAGCTCACTTCTTGGACAGCCTCTTGCTTCTTAAACGAGTCCCGGCGCTCCGACAGGTTCAGCCTCCTCATAATGACAAGCTCCTGGTCTCGGTCGTGCCTCTCCCCTGGCCAGTCCCTCAGCCGGGGGTTCCCTGGGAAGGCCCCCGCACCGTGCTCCCCAGGCAGAGCCGGGACAGGACTCTCGCCCCCGCCCAGCTCCTCCCCTGCCCCATCACTCGGAGGCATTTCCAGCGTGAGCTTCCGACTGCTGACCGTTTTCTTTTCTGCCATGTAGCTGACTATTTTCTCTGCTGACTGGACTCGCTTTAGCAGAGGGGACCTGGGGCCTTCAGCGCTCCTGGGCCGAGACACTTGCCTAACAATGGTGGGGGGAGACAGCGTCTTGCCCTGGAAGGAGTGAACGTTTCTGGTGTAACTCGGCAGTGGTGATGGAGACCTCTGGGGAGAAGGCGGCTGCGGGACCGAGGCGGGGGTACATGCGAGAGGGGACGGGGGGATGCTGCTGGTGGACTTCCGGCGCCCCACCTTGTAGCGCTGACCACTGAGCTTCGGTGCTAGCCCATGCAGAGAGCTCGGTCTGATGTGTCCTGCGGGAGAGGTGGGGGTGCTGGAGGAGGGGGACGTGCTCTGCGGGGAGACAGCGTCTGCCAGGGAGAAGAACAATACGCTTGGTTAAGATGCTGTGCTCGCGTTGCTGAGGACGCCGCGGGGCCGGGACCAGACGCCAGTCACAGATTCCAGCATCAGCCTGAGCAGTAGCAGCCCTCAGCCAGACCACAGCTAACTCAGGCCGCTCCTTCGAACCGGGACACCTTACTCTAGGGTGCTGCAGCCTCCGAGTTACACAGGGACCCGGGCCCAGCTGCCTTTTGGTTGGCGCAGGCTTAAAGCATCTATCACGTGCCCCAGAGCAAGCCACGCAGACCCAGAAGCGTCCCCAGGCCTCTGCCCAGCGGCAGGAACAGCCAACAGCCCGGCAGCACAAGCACTAGTCATGTCCGCTTGGCATTCACACACTTCAGCCAGGCCCAGAGGCAACCTGCCGGGCGACGAGCCCAACCAAGGCCTACCTGGTGGGAGGTCTGGAGCAGGACTGCGGCAAGGAGTCGTGGGGCCGGGAGACAGGCTGTGCGTGGGAGACCCTGGGAGGCTCTCACTCGAGGACAGGGAGTGATGGAGGCCGGAGGAGAAGCTCCGGCTGGTGTGCAGAACAGTTGACTGCTTGGAGATCTTCTTGAAGAGGCATTTCCTCCTTCAAGAGAGCATAGCCCCGGGGGACAGGGTTGACATGCAGGGGCTCACAAGACAGAAACCACACAAGCTGCTCACAGACTCCCTGGTTCCTCGAGTCAAACTCCCACCGTCTGGCCCTTGAGAAAGACTGTGCGTGCGGCCGGCATCCAGGCAAGCGCCTGCACAGAGCGCCTGGGAGAGGCGGTCACACGTCACCAGCGCCAGCAGAAGGAGTCCCGTGGCAGGCCACACCGAGCTAGACCTGCCACCGAGCCCCAGCACACACCTCACCATTGAGCGCCGCTGCAGCCATCAATAGCAAGGGCCTTTTCCTACAGGCGACGCGGTGCTCCCCACCACAGCCTGGCCTGGGGGGGTTTGAGCAGGCTGCCCTCGGGCTTGCTGCCATGTGGCACTACCAGACACAACGGTTTTAAAGAGCTGAGTGACAACCACTGCCAAGGATGAGCCTTTCGTTGGCATACACGAAGGGGTGGCCCAGCCTCGGGGACGGGATGCTGCCGGGCCCTTCTGCTAGTAACAAGACACGACGCCCGCTCGGTAGGAGCTCGGTAGGACTAGGATGCGGCAGCATTTGCCTTCCCCGGCACCGTTTCATGCTCCCCGTCTGTTTGTACTCACCGGTCCTGGCTGTCCCTTTTCCTGCTTTTCTTGCTCCTTCTGGCCATCCGGGTCTTGGAGCTGTTTTTCCGAGCGGGCCCGATTTTAATGGACGTGTTCTCCAAGGCGGTGGTTCGCAGAGCTACCTTGTTGCCGCTCTGAGACGCAGAAAAGGAGGTGTGACCGGTGCAACAAGAGCACGTTTAAAAGGGGGGCCGCAGCCACCACCCAGTCCAACCCCCCAGATGCTGCGTGGCGTGGCGTGGCGTGGCGTGGCGCGGGCAGCCTGCCACACAAGTGGCGCACGGCTCTGCGGTGCCAGATAGGAGGCCCTGGCACTACTGCCCTCGCTGGACCAAACACTCCTCCTCTGCAAGCGTGCTAGCAAGACAGCTTTACATCTATTTGCTTTCTCTGGATCAGCTTCCGAAGTGCATCTCTGCCTTGGAGGCCCCACCACGGCTGACCACGTCAAGGCAGAGCTTCCTTAAGCCACTGGAGGTAAACGCACGTCTTGCCAGCACTGAATGAGAAGGGTGAGGAGTCTGGACCACAGAGGAAAGGACCCCCTCTCGCCAGGGCCCGGGCAGGAGAAGCACAAAGCCCCCAGCCACCCTGCTCGTATTTCCTCTTGGAAACCTGCCCCAGGACAGGGGATGCCTTTGCGACGGAGCTGTAGTAATTCACACACAACTGCTAGCACGGGCCTGCCCTGGGGGTATTTCCTGGTTCAGCCCACTGGTGGGCTCCAAGGAAAGACAAGCAGGAAAGGAAAAGGACAGCTCAAGAGCCAGCAAACACAGGCCTCTTACCTTCAGCAGTAACTCCACCACGTCCCTGTGAACGAGCCCCAGGACGGACTCCCCGTTCACGTGTGTGATGAGATCACCCGCTTTCAGCCCTGCTTCCTGGGCAGGGCTCCCATCTTCCACGCTCTGGAACAGAAGAGCCAGGACGCGTTACCTGGAGGCAGCCCGAAGGTCGTTCGCGCAGTGCCTGGGTGCAGAGAGGCACTGGCCTCCGATAGTCTGCCGGCTCCTCTCCCCTCGGGGCTCGTCGCAAGGCTTCCTCTCCCTTTGCATTTACCTCCTGCCCGTGCCAATGTGCTGCTAAGGGTGGAGAGCACAACCCACCTCCGCACCCCTCCTGGGCCGAGCTCCCCGTCACTCACCCACACCATGTGATGGACTGCGTACACATCGCTGTCCCCCATGTACACCCGGATGGCACGCAGGGTGAAGCCATACTTCTTGCCGGAGCTGTGGATGGTGATGGGCGGTCGCAGGCTGGTGATGGTGAGGGAGGAATCTCGGCTCGGGGAGGAGTCACGGGATGAAGGGTTGGAAGAGAGGGAGCGGGGCGAGATGGGGCTCATCAGGGCTCCACTCCCACAGTCATCTGCAAGCAACGGAGAGCACTTCGTTTCACCGGTAAAAACCCTGCATGGCCCCCCGGTTTGCTCACCTGGCCGCTATTAAATGGGGCAGGGCTGAGATGTGGCTCACAAGCAGGAAGAACGTGCCTCAGGAGGCAGCGAGACCCCGAGCCACAAGTCACTTGTGTGGTTTTCCCTTAACTTATCTCAGCTGGGGCCGAGAGTGGGCTTGCCAGCTCCCTCACAGCCACGTCCGCCCCCCCGCCCGCGTGTGCTGCCACGGCCTCCGCCGCGGGCAGCACCAGGGCGGCTGGGCAGGGGCTGCCTGCGGACCAGGCGCACTCCTCGGGGACATCTCAGGCTGCAGGAGGGCTGAGGCAGGCAGCGCCAGGGGCACAGCAGCCGGGGCTGCTTCACGGGGGTCACTGCCCGCAGAGCCAGATGTGCCTCCCGGCTCCTCAGCAAGTCAGATGCAGCAGCCACTCCCCGCTCACCTGAGGTGATGATCAAGGACAGGGCTGAGACCGAGGCGGACTTGGGCACTCTGCTCCCCAGGGATGCCCTCTGCCTCTCTGAAGCATCCTTCTGGCTGCCCAGGCGGCGGCCGGCCCCGGGCTCCAGGCCCCGCGGGCTGGAGTTCTTGGTCCCGGTGCTGTTGCTCCGCAGGCGGATGCGGTTCAGATTGACGAGATCAGCTGGAGAGAGGGAGAAGGAGCCAGCAGGTCAGTGCTTCTGGGGGGCAGAGAGCAGCCCTGGTCAACGGCCGACCCGAGGAAAACTGCTCGCTGGAGCAGCATCGAGTCTAAGAGCTACTGCCCTCAATGCCACATCCCTCCTCAGCACCACCCTCTTCCCGCAGGCACTGGCCAAGCTCAAGGCTGCTGCGTAGCGAGCGCCTGGCTGAGGTCACTGTGCTCCGGTGGGTTATTCCCATCTCCCCGAGGCTGCCCCTGCCCTGCCCTGCCCTGCCCTGCCCGTCTCTGAGCGGGACCAACGCTCAAGAGCTGTCTCTCCTGGTGACCCAACGCGCTGCCCTGGCCCAAGGACCCGGGGCAAGGAGCTGTGCTCCAAGGAAGCTGCCACACACCCGACAACGTGGAAGACTTTGCTGCTCCTCCTGCCCCTGCCTCAGGGTCTCCCAGCACAAACACTGGCCGCTCCCGCTTCTTCGGGCCCGGGCAGGGGCTCTCATCCTCCGAGGAGAAAGCAAACTTGGGCATGGTCTCCAGGCTGTAGGTGCTGGTCAAGGTGGCCGGGCTATGGCTTCGCTCGTGCCGGGAGGAGTAGGGTGTCGAGCCACAGGACGTCCATGAGCGGAGCCTGGTCAGGAACAGAGATGGTCAGGACAGGGACGCAGCTCAGGCTGGAGGGACCACAAACTGCATCGCCCCGACGCGCGCCCTCGCGGTGCCACAGGGCACATCCCCGCTACGTCACTCTCGCAACCACCACGTCGTCCACAAGCCCGCTGCCCCGGGGCTGCACCGCCTCGTCAGGATTTCAAAGCAGCGGCTGGGAAAAGGAGTCCCTGGCCACAATTAGCTGACTGCTACCACATCGAACACAGAACCCAAAGCAATGCGCAGCCACGAGTCCAGGGCCACCAGGCTGGAGAACGACGCCCCACACCATCTTCCTCTCCGCAGAAGGACCTTGGAGCCCACATCTGCTGCAGCATCAAGGAGGCTCTGCTCCCACAAACCCAGATCCAGCTGGGCCCCCATGCAGGTCCCCCCTCCCCGGCTCACCCCTTACCTGGCCTCTGTGTTCGACACCCGGCTCTTCTCCTCATCTCCCGAGCTCCTGTCCCACCGTTCCGGCCTGTCCTCCTTCTCCTCGCTGTGACTTCGCTCAGAAGATGAGAGGCTGAGGGCTGAGTGAGCTGCCAGGTACTCGGAGCTGCTGTACACCTGCAGGAGAGGGGCCGTGTTAGCGGGCAGCGGAGGCTGGTGACCAGGGGCTGCTGCAGGATTCCCGCGGCGTCCGACTGCCAGGTTACGGCTCAGCCACGAACCCAGTCTTTACACGTCATCTGCAGGGATCACTTGCCAACCACCACGACGTGACCCCTCTCCAAGGTGGGACGTGCTGGCTGCTTAACAGTGCACGGCAAGGCCGCGTGCCAAGAGAGGGAGAATACCAGCCCAGTGGAAACACTGGGGGAACCTGAGCAAGCAGCAGCAAGGGACAGTCCAGCAGAAATGCCACATCTAACGCTCCCCCTCCTCCCACCCATTTGCAAGGTGCCCAGAGACCCACGGGGCAGACGGGGCTCGCACGCAGGGCAGCACCTCCAGCAACCCAGTCACATCTCTGTAGCCCCGGACGGAGGGTGTCTCAGGGCTGGCTTTGTCCCCCTGCTAACTCGCCACCCGCCCTGCTGGAGCACGTGCTGCAGCTCTCCCTGTGCCGCTCCTGCAAGGACAGCTGGCTCTCCGGGCTGCAATGTGCCTGCTGGAGTGCAGGACGCCCAACAGGGCACTGCCACCCCCCGCCCCGTCCGCGTGCAAGCCCCAGGCTTTGGGGCGCAGGAGGGAAGAAGCAGCGCTCTCTACAAGGAGGCTGTGCCACCCTGGGGTGCCTTGAGAGCCTTTCAAGGGTGCCGCAGGCTGACACACAGTGTTAGCACTGTTAGCTATGCAAACACGATTTACAGGATAAACCCACAGATTTCAAACAGAAATCCGTGGTGTTAAAAACATTGCGAACTGTTGTGGTCTAGGTTCTTTGCAACAAAATAATTACTTTATTATTGCTCTGTAGTCACAAATGAATGAAAACAAAGAGCCGGCATTTTCCCAGGAGGGCCTTGAGTCTAAAAATGCTGAGAACCACTGTTCTAAGCCCTCCCTCCTACGGGCTCCGCGGGCCACTTCCGATACCTTGCTAAAGCGGTGGGAGCACGAGGAGAACTGACCAATCTCCACAGACGACTCCTCATCATTGGTCTCTTCATCCTCGGAGTCCACGTGGCGGTACCGCTCCGTGCGAGCTAGAAGCAAGGAGGAGCAACAGCTGCCACGGAGCAGGCCCGCCATGCCCCAGCCAGCACAGACAGAGCCCCACCGTGACAACAGCCTGGGACAATGGCTCATACAGGAGACAAGCCCAAACTGGCCTTACTGTCAAAGTAGCTGGTATCGTCCTCGGACTCCAGCTGGGGGATGAACTCTGCCTTCTGTCGCAGCAGCCCGTTCCAGTCCAGGTTGTGGAAGAAGGAGTGATGCTTCACCTCGTGCGCACCTCCTAGCGCCCAGCACAGAAACCCGCCGTCACAGTGCTGCCCATCGGCAAGCTCCAGCCCCCCGCAACCTCCCTGGCTCTCGCTCTCGCTTGGGGACGCGTCGGGTGACGTGGGCACACTGGAACTGTGCTCTGCGCCCATCTGGCTTCGGTGTCCCAAAGCAAATCCAAGCCCCGTGGCACAACACGGCTTGCAGGAAAGGCATGCTCAGGGCTGAACCGCACAGAACCACGGAGGACAGCAAAGTGCAACCCACACCACGAAGAGCTGGTGTAGATACCCAGAGGTAATCCCAGGCATACCAGGGGCCACCCCAAACCCGGGGCAGCCTCAAACTGACAACGCGGAGCAGCCGCCATGCAGGAGCCCTGGCCCCCCAGCGCACGCGGGGTTCAAGCCACACAACAAGGCCTGAAGCCGCATACCAGTGCCGACGCGTTCGAGTGGACACTGCCTCAGCAGCCTCATGATCAAGTCCTGGGCATCCGCGGGAAGAGCTTCGTCTCCTTCAGGCCACATGATTTCATCTGAAACAGGAGAAAGCCTCGCAAGGTGCCTCCTCCCACGAGAGCTAAGTGCGTTCAGCTCCAGACAACCAGCCACTTCTCTGGAGGCACCAGCACAACACAGGGCACTAAACCCCTCCACCGGTGTCTTCTGCCCCGTCCCACTCTCGCTGTCTACAAAGCTTGCGCTGCTCCAAGGCCCGGTCTCAGCCAGGAGCGGTGCCCACCCACCACCGCAGGCACACACGACTTGGTTAGTGCTTGCCAAGCCCTTCAGAGCTCTTGGATGAAAGAGGGTTCAGAAGACTAAAGTCTTATTGATAGTCAGACCCCAGAGGGCAAGGCTCAGGGGCCGAACAAGGAGCAGAAGCAGAATATGCAGGAGCCCGGCAGCCAGGGCCCCTGACCCGAATACCCAGCCCCTATCCCACAGCTGCTACGAGCCAAAGGAAGAGCAAGGCTTGAAATGGCAAAACCCCAAGAGCCCCCGAGAGTCACCAACGTCACTGGAGACCTACCGCTGATCACCTGCCCAAAGAGCTCTTCCGGCGTGTCACCAAAGAAGGGGACGCAGCCCACGAGGAACTCGTACAGGATGATACCCATCGCCCACCAGTCGACTGGCTTCCCGTAGCCCTGCATTAAGATCACCTCTGGCGCGATGTACTCGGGTGTGCCACACACCTGCGTGAGAAGAGGACGGCGACACTGAAACGCCCCAGCTGGACTCCTGTGCCACCCCACAGCCACCCTGGCCTGCAGGAGGGACAGGGCAGCCCTCACACCCTTGCCCCAAGGCCTGGGAAGTGCTTTAGACAACGCCCGCACTTGCTGGGGTCCTGACTGTACCTGCTTGTCCATGAACTCCCGAGTATCCTTCGTCATGTGTCCTTCGTACAAGTTTGTGGTCATGTTCATCAGCCCGATCTTGGACAGGCCAAAGTCTGTCAGCTTGATGTGACCCATCGACGTGATCAGCAAACTGCACAGATATGCACGAGTGACCTGCCTGGCTCAGGTCTCCAGCACAAAGCAGGGAGAGGGGGAAGAGCCAGTGCTTCCAGCTCCAGGGACGCAGCAGAGGCAGAAAGACACAGAAGCCCGGCCCTCTGGGAAGAGGCCTGTGAGCCAGCACGTCCCCTCGCTCGCCCTTTACCCACCCCACTGGTACCCTGCTAAGCAGGCTGAGAAGCAGGGCCCTGCTCAGAAACCTGCAGTGAGAGTACTGGCTGCTTTCTGCCCTTGCCACGGGATTGCTGAACCTGGAGCAGGGCCCATCACTCCCCCAGGGAAGCAGAGGGACCCCCTCTCCCTGCCCCAGGTTAGACTCCAGCCACTTCTGCCCCAGAGCCCCCCCGGGTCTGCCCCACCCGTGTCCTTACTTGTCAGGCTTGAGGTCCCTGTGCACAATCCCATAGTTGTGGAGATACTCCAGGGCAAGGACAGTCTCAGCAAAGTACATCCTGGCCATGTCAACTGGCAGAGGGCCCATGTTCTTCAGCAGCGTGGCGCAGTCTCCCCCTGCGGGACACACAGACCCTCTGGGATCCACACGTGACCACGCATGAGACTCGGTGGGCGGAAGGAGGGATCCCTGAAGCCTTTCCTCACCAGGGAGTGACGATTCCCCGCACCAGGTTGGGCCCCAGGCCAGCGCTTCAGGCAGCTGCCACCTGATGCAACATGGCAGCACCCCAGCGGAGCCCCCAAACCCTTTGGCCTAAGGGCAAGAGGGGTCAGCATCTGGGCACACCTCAGCTGCCCGGGGGAACTGCCCTATGCCCTCAACTGCTCTGCAGGAAGTAAAGCTAAACTGGCCAATTTAGGTTTCATTTGGTGCTCTGGTCCTGTGCACGGACTCAGCCCTGTCTCAGGGGCAGCACAAGACCCTTGTGCCTCTGCCCGACACAGGAAAGAAGTGGACTGGGCAGGGGAAGTCCTGCGCTCCTCACCCTGCTGCCTGCTCACAGGGACAGAGCGGGCAGGGCAGGGCACAGGACACTGGGTGCCAAGGGTTCATTGCCCAAAGGCAGTCATTGGCCCACCTGGACAACAGCCCCGACACCGGGGAGCCCTCCATTCCCCTGCACGAAGGCAGCAGGGAGGCTTTACATCTGCTTTAAGAGCTGCAGCTTCAGCACTCACCTTCCACATACTCCATCACCATGCACAGGTGCCTCCTGGTCTCAAAGGAACAAAACATGCTGACCACGAAGGGGTTCTCGGCGAAAGTCAGGATGTCCCGCTCCACAAACACCTGCTGGATCTGGTTCCGGAGAACCAGGTTCTGCTTGTTAATTTTCTTTATGGCAAAGCGCTGGCGGGTCTCTTTGTGCCTCACCAGATACACCGCCCTGCACGGGAGAAAGACAGACAACGGCTCCTTGAGCAGCAGCCTTCGGCACCTGCCACATCAGCACTGCGAGGGCACCGCAGGATTCAGACAGAGCCCTGTGGCCGCTGTCACATGCACGCATCCAGAGCAGCTGGGCGGTCTACTCCAAACGCACTCCTACAAACAGCCCCGATCTACCACCCAGAGCACACGCTCAGGACTCCAAGTCGTCCCCCCCCGGCTTCCTAAGCATTTGCTGCTAACCAACCGTGCACCGTGCTCTCCGTGGCATCATCTACAGTTGGGTCAAGTAAACGGGGCGCTTCCAAGCATGCTGCCAGCGAGGCCTGCCTTACCGAGCAGCATCACTGCAGCGAGGTGGGAGCTGCTACCCAAGCGGCAAGCCGGCTTGGGTCTGGAGGAACGGGCGGGCAGGCACTAGAGCGCCAGCCACACTGAAAGGCAAGAGCTTAGGCTCACCAGTTCTAGCGGAAAGTCTCTACCCTGCCTGGCCAAGCGACACCAGAAGCAGCTGCAAGGAGCCAGAAGCACTGGGCCTGCTGCTCCTCTCTACTCACTGACGTTTGTGCCTTCTTAAAGGGGACAGCAAGACCGGGCAGGTCCTGTATTTGAAAGCAGCAGCCAACGTCTGCTGTCGGGACTGGGGACTGCTCAGTGCAGCCTCCAGTGCCCAGGCGTGCTGGCGCGCAAGCATCCTGCATGGAAGCAGCAGCCTCCCACAACTCACCCATAGGCCCCATTGCTGATCAGCTTGATGGTCTCAAAGTCGCTCTCGCATGGTTTCCTTCGATAAGTGGCAGCTGAAGCCCGGCTCTGAGTGAGTCACAGACAGACAGACACAGAGGGATATATCTGGCCTTCTGCAATCCTGGAACTGTTACAGATCACTGTACACATGTTCCCTGATTCACCATCCCTGCCATTGTCCAGTGCACTCCCACACCCCGGGATGCTGTCTCACCGAAGATGACAGTCCTGCCATCAGATGCTCACTACACCTACTTGCTGAAGTGGTGCCATCGCTCACCATCATGGGAACTACCCGACCAGGAACCCACTACACCACGCAGGCAAGGAACTGCAAGCCAAACCCGGCCTCCTGCCATGCCTGTTCCACATGCCCGGGTGCCATTTTGAGGGCCTGAGCATGGGACTGGGCATCTACACGATGTCTACCATCAACAATGCCTGAAAACCCACAGTTTCATCAGTCCTTTATGGATGGGGCAGCTCAAATGCTAGTTTTCCTGGGGTACGGCGATGCGGGAAGGCCGTCTGCATACAGGATGCTAGACGTTCACACTGTACACAGTACATGCAAAAGCAGGAAGGTCCAAGCAGGGACTGCAAATGCCGACTCTGCCGGCCGTACCCACCTCGGGGGGGTCATCCGCTTCTGGAGCAACAGTATTCCCACCATCCAACTGATCCAGCTGAACCATCTCTGAGGGGGGAAAAACAGCCGTCAGTCACGCAGTAGCAATGCAGGCACGGTGCTGCGGTTTGAGACAGCATGGGAATGACATCCGTCCAGCTGGTTCCATGGGATCCAGCCCAGACCTGCCAATGGAAAACTCAGGGTCGTGGCAGCCGAGGGTCCGAACTACAACATTACTACGTCACTACCGCACTGAGAGTTAAACTTGTATACAACGCTATCTGCTCCACAGCCCTCTCTGTGCTCTCTCCGTGGATTAAGATTCTCCTTGAGCTTTGGCTTCTCATGGATTAAGTGTTCTTGAAAGTAATCTACTTGACTTCCGTTGAGTGAGCATTAATGACAATGGAGTGGGGGTCTGGCCAGGAGCGTCTGGGCCACAGGCCTGGAACCGGCACCATACCACCACCACCTGCTGAGCCTTGCTGCCTTTGGTGGCCGATGCATCTAACTTCATCTCCGCACAGAGCGATTCGATACCACCTGCTTTTCAGGCACAGGGGATCGAGCATCCTCACAGGAGCGCAATCTGTCTCCACCAGCCAAAGTGACTGCTGCCTTTCACTCTGAGAGGGCTCCCACTTGGCCTCTGAAGCAGCCAGTGGAGGGGTTTGCATCTGATGCATATATATTGGCGACCCCAGGGGGAGCACAATGCTCCCATGGAGTGCTCCAGCCCCCCCAAGACAGTAGCAAGGCTGCCCCAGCATCAGCAGCACCGGTGCGGCAGGATGTGGGCAGCTGTTTGTCTGGGAATGGGACACCTTCCTGGACAGGGCGACATCCACCCAACAACCACAGCCTGGGGGCAAGCAGTGCTGCATCCTGCTCCCAGCTTGAGCACTGCTCGTTTCCCTACCCTCCAGGGGGTCCTTAGCGAGCCCCAGTTGGCTGATGATGTAGCGCGGGATGTCGGTCTTTATCCCTTGGCCAACTTTGGCATGGCCTTCCGCGGCTTCCAGCAGGTGATAAAACTCCTCCGGATCGAACTCCTGCACAGCGAAGAGCACGCGCAGTCAATGCAGGACTCTGCCTTAACGTCCCTCCTCCCCTGCCGCGCTCCGGGCATCCCGGTGCCTGAAGGCACGAATGTCTTTACATGGGGCTAGAGCAAGCGCTGATCTGAGCCGGCCCACTTCGGCTCTGGCGTTTTGCAACGCAGCACAGACTGGTTGGTGTTTCTGCTTCTGGCATAAACCCTCCAGGCATACAAGCCTGGATATAGATTTAGTCTTGTGCCCCGGAGTTTGAGGGCATTTTTCAGAGGACAGCCTGGCTCTGTGCCTAGGCAGTGTTATTCCTTCCAGCTGCTAAAACAAATCTCCAGTTAGACCCCTCAAGAGAGATTTGAAGATTTAACGAAGGTACAATTGCAGGGTTTCAAACCAGATTAATCCCTGAAGCAGAATATGTTTGGGAAGTTCAGTATAGGATAAAAGCGACAGCAGGGCATGAGAAGCAGCAAAGCAGATTAAGCACCCCTCCCAGCCCTGCGTCCCTCTTCATTAATAATTCTGAATGTCTGTGCGGGCTTCAGCTGATCTCTGCAGACCAACCACATTACATAACCACTAGCCTGACACCCACCGCCAGCGAGCGGGCCAAAGGGAACGGCCCCGTTCTGTCCGGACGTCCCACTGGGACTGAGCTGGACCTGCTACAGGGCAGACGACACATGCAGGAGCTGCTCTGCGCGTGTAAATGTGTTGGAGGGGACTCAGACTTTCTCTCCGACCACTGAGCCCAGCCCGCACAACTGAGACCAGAGCTGAGCCCTCACACTGACTGCAGCAAAGCCACGAGTGTCTCTTACCAAGCACTCTAGCAGGCGGGCCGGTCGAGATATTATTATCAGCAGCTTCCTCACCAGCTGGTCTACGAACCTCACTTCCTCACTCTCCGAACGCTCCTGGGCCTGTAGAAGAGGAGACAAAAGCCGCGAGGTCACCACAGAGCTGCAGGCAGCCAGGATGGCGGGGCGGGGGTCAGAGCCGTACGTCTCGCAGCATCTTCTCCAGCTTTTCCTGCAGCTCCATGAAGTAGCGCGAGGTGATGAGGGCTCCCTGGGACTTAGCCAAGCAGTCTCGGGCCAACTCGATGATCTGATGGTGGATGAACCCCAGCACCCCATCAGCAAGGGGCAAGGTGCTGCTCGGGGAGCAGCTGGTGATGGTCTCCTGCAGGCGCTCCTCCATCTGTGCCGTGGCCTGTGGGACAGAGGCGGAAGGTGTTGCAGAGGCACGTACCCCGTGTCAGCCACCAGCTGCACTGGTCCGGCTGCAGGGGCCATGCCTCGAGGCAAGCCGTGACCTGCAAGAGCGCAGTCCCATGACATCCTGAGCCAGAGCTCCCTGAAGGCAATGGAGCTGCAGCAGCTGGCGCGAGCCAAGCTTATCCCCCCGTGGCTGCCATTAGGACTCAGGACCCCTGGGCAGAGGAAGGGCGGTGCGGGCCTTTGGCTCGAGGTGAAGAAAACCATCATGAGCAGCTTTTCAGACAGGGCCCGGGTAGGTCCTGTGGGTCAAACACTTCCGAGCACAGTGCTGGTCGCACGCAAGGAACCCAGCACCGAGCAGTCGTGTCGCCAGCGCCTTCTTCCAGTGAACCCCAAGGCCAGATGCGTGGTACCGTAGGAAGGATGAAACCAAAGCAGGGACAGACTCCATTACGGCTCCCCGGACAGGCCGGAGGCTGGGAGGCGGCCAGCCGACAACGCAGAACATCGCCGGGGCAGCGCGGAGCCGGCGAACGAGGTGAGAGCGGCACGAGAGGGCTCCACGCTCGGGGCCGCCCGCCCGTCTGCAGCTCGCCAGCATCACACAAACTAGAAGCATCGATCCCCACTTCCGAGACGCGGGGCGGCACCAGCAGCCTTAAGGGCCAGAGCGTCCTTGTCTCGAGGACGGTGCATGCCATAGATCGTCGGGGCTGGAAGGGACCTTGTAGATCATCGGGTCCAGCCCCTGCGTAGTGTCCTAGAGCGAACCAGGCTGCTGCGGACATGGCTGTGCCAATACCGGGGCACACGCACCTCCCCGCGTGGCACACCCTCGACCTCTGCTCCCCCGGCGCACTGGGTGCACCTCCCCAGACACAAGAGACGGGTCTTGTGGGACGCCCGCCCTCCTAGGAGTGTCTATCCGAGCACCAGGCGTTACCTTAGGGAACCGCTCCTTGTAGACATGATTCATCATAACAATCTCGTTATCAAACGTTCCACTCGTCCGTCCCGGGCTGTGGGGAAGAACCCAATTATGTTCGATGTCATGTCACACACAGCACGTGCAGCTTTAAACGCGGGTGGAGATTCACCACGGCTTGTTTCCTATTCAAGATGCAACACTTCCATGTTTCACAAGCCGCCAACGCAGTCACGCCAAGCATGCGCGTGGGGACTGCCGGTCCACTGCGCTCCAAATGCAGCTGCCCCAGCGCACCCGAGGGCTCTCCCTCTGCCTCCCACCTGCCCCGCAGCCTCTCGCTCCCCTCCAAACTTGCAGAAGCTCCTCCTTGTCTAACATGGCACTTCCCCTTTCCCTTGCGCAGCCCAACTGCGACTCCGCCCAGACGTCTTGGCACGCCGGTCACAAGAGGAAGCCCGGTGCCTGCCTGCTCCGGCGCCGGTCTGCAAAGAGCCAGGCCGACTAGCCACTCGCACCAGTTACAGGGCAAGAGCAAGTCCCAGCCTTCAGGAACGAAAGGTCAACGTGCCGATTTCGTTTCAGAGGGCGATTTCGTCCTGCACACCCTCGACATTATCGTGTTGGCCGCTGCCCTTGCCCCGACACCAGTACTGACACCACGGGGAAGATGTTCTCGCCGTGCCCAATTCTGACCAGGTCAACCACCGCGCCACCTTTTCTTTCCAAGGCGCAGACGGACCTTCAGACGAGTCACTTATCTTCCTAGCCCCCCGTCTGCCCGCAGCAGAGCCAACTTCCCTCTGGGCCATGCCACAACCAGTGGCATTTTAATCCTGTTACACAAAGCAAGTTGCAGGGAGCAGGCAGCAAGAGAGAAGAAATGGCAAGAACAAAACCAGATTCAACCCATCCGCTCTTACTTCAGCGATTAAGCAGTAAGCCCTGGCTTAGTCTGGGGATGTTGTACATTTGCTGTGTACAAGCAATAGCAGCCCTGCAAGTGGCATCTCTCTGGTAAAACATGCATCCAGCTGTGAAGCCCTTGCAATAATTAATCTCACTTTAATGAGATTTCAGCAGACAAAGCCCCAGGCCAGCTATAGCTCCCACCCACCAAGCACACAGCAAGGTCTGGGCACGCTCAGCTGTGACCCCCCCCGCCACCATGGGAGGTGCACATGCACCGCGCTGGGCAAGGGGAGCACGGGCCAGCAATGGACGTGGACGGGTCGGTGTCTCCAGCACACGGAGCATTATGGAGGGATGCTAGCTCGTCAGGCTTGTGGGTCCTGACTACTGCCGTAGCCAGACTGCAGGAGTCAGACAGAGGCCCTGGGGCTCCCTGGCTTGCAGCTGCTTCCATGCTGGGACGCTTCATGCAATGGGCCCAGGTAGAAATGCAGCAAAGGGAAGTGCGACACCCCCACCTGCCCCCCACTGCATGCCTAAAACGTCCAAAAAACCCATGCCCCAGCCTGCTGTCTTAGGCCTGGGGCGGGAGTGGCCCTGCAGGCGCGTACTCAGAGCACTCAGCTCTTGTGAACACAGAGAATGCCTCCGGATCCAGCTACGCAAATGGGATGTTTCACGTGCCAGCAGTAAGTCAACTCCTGGCCTCTCTACTGCAAGCCTGACCCATCAGCAAGACCCACCAGGACAGAGTCCGGCACGTACACAGGCCTGTTGCAGGACCTGGGCTTCTGGCTGACAGCTCCCCACTGCCTTTGCCGTGACCCGCTTCAAGGAATGAGACAAACAGCTCAGCAGGAAACGGTTTCAAAAAAATGTTTTTGCAACAAGCAGCACGTGCTGAAACCTCAGCCCCAGGAGCCTGCCTCTCAGGTGGAAGCAATTTCCAGTAACACGCACAAGGCTGCTAGGATGTGGCTAGGCAAGCAAACCAAGCAACAGGATGAGGCACGGAGACCCGAGGAGCGCTGAAGACGGCGCTGAAGGGCTTGGCGGGACGGTCACGGTGCAGCGGCTTGGAATCAGACCCCCGTGCTCTCGGCTCGGGGCCGCTCCCAAGGTGGACAGCCGCGGCCTTGCTGCAGGTACAGCGCCTGCGCGATAAGCGAAGGAGGCCAGGCCGGGTGCACCGGGCACAGCCCAGCAGCCCCCGTAGCAGTGCAACGCCAGCCCCATGGGCATCACTCCTGGGCAGTAACCCCCACAGCTTCCCCTCCACCCATCAGCGCACGAAGCTGACTGCTGGGGAAGCCCAGGGGCAGAGAAAGGCTCCTAACCTTAGGCTCCTGGATCGTGGCCGCAGGCAGGGCGAGCGCCGGCCCTCCTCGTCCGTGACGCTCTCCGTGCTGCGGAAATGCTTGGAGAGAAAATGCAGCTCATCGGGGGTGGGTTGGTACGGCAGCTGGTGCAGGCGCTCCTGAGAGGACGAGGACGACTGGAAGGAAGGACAGGCGACAGGCATCAGGAGAGAGCCGGGCTGCCCTCGGGCAGAGCAGAACGGAGACCTACAGGAAGCAGCAGCCTCGGGACCCTGCGACTGGGAACGCTGATGGCAGCAGGTGGGGCCCTCCTGGTGTAACCGGCTGCACCGGGGGCTCGCGTGTGTGCATTGCGGGCTCTGCCGTGCCCCGCTCACCCAGGCCCGCGGCACCTGCTCTTCTGCCTCGGGGCTTCGCACATGCTCCTCTCCGCTCCCACCTGCAACACGGGCTGCTGCTCCAGTCCTGTCCCCACCACAACAGCTCTGCAGTGCACCCAGCCCGGACCCAGCGCCCCCACACTAATCTGGAAAAAGCAGCAGCTGCCATCTGCAACATGCTGCAGCTAGCACAGAAACACCCTATAAACAGTTTCCAAGTGAAACACGTGGCTGGGCAGAGGCCCTGGAGAGCAGGATGGATCCGCCTCGGATGGAGGCCACGGAGGCCCGGGGAGGGCTCCAACGCCCCACAACGCCACCCTGCCAGACTAGCAACGGCTGGCGAGCCTTACCGAGACCGTGGAGCTGGGGGTGTTAGTCCCATAGCCAGACGAGGGTAACGAAGCCAGTGACCACCTTCTGCCATCAGCCCTGCAAGAGGAGACGCAGACATGGGGGAAAGGGGAGGGAGAACTTTGTTTCAACGCAGATAAAGGAACGAGGAACATCTGAACGGAAAGGGCAGGACCGGGGAGTGAGCTCTGAGTGACGAGAAGGCCAGCTGCAGTCCCAAAGCCTCTTAGTCCCAGCGTATCTGATGTAGCTTCAGTTAAGTAACAGTCATTTGGTGCAATTAATTTTATGACCACAGGGAATGTAATACCACGGTGCTGGAAAGGAGGTCACGGCGCTGGGGAACTGGCTGCCCTGCGAGCTGGGCTGCTCCAAGGCAGAGAGCAGGGCAACCCCCAAAACAAGCCATTACTTAATTGCAGCCACGTGACAGCTCTGCCCTGCATCCACAGATTCATAGATCCCTGCAAGAGGAGACGCAGACGGGGGAAAGGGGAGGGAGAACTGTGTTTCAGTGAAGATGAAGGAATGAGGAACATCTGAACGGAAAGGGCAGGGCAGGGGAACGAGCTCTGAGTGACGACAAGGCCAGCTGCAGTCCCAAAGCCTCTTAGTCCCAGCGCATCTACGAATCTACGCTCTTTCCAGTCCATGCAATGCGTGGACCAGTCCACTCGAGCGGACGGAGAGGATGTAGCGTTTGATCTGAATTTTTGTTACAGAGAAATCCGGGCTCCTGAGACTGCGGTCTGCAGAGCAGCCCTGCCCCTGCCCCTGCAGACACCGGAGGCGAGAGCACACGGAGACCACGGCACCCCGCTCACAAGCAGAGCGGGCCTTGCCGGGAACGCTTTCCACCGTGCAGGCACCGGGCCCAACGGGTTCCCCGCGCTGCACCTGGTTGTGCTTCACGCCCAGGCTAGCCCAGTGCACTGGGCTCTGCTGCTAGACCCAGCAAAGCGTGCTGGTGCCAGGGTAAAGGCTCCGGCAGGGCCCAGCACTCCCAGACCTGCGCTCTGCCCTGCCGTTCACCAGCCACAGGGTTTTGTCACGCTGCTCAGAGTAAAGGACAGTTTACTCCGTCCGGGTTGCTCCCCATTAGGATGCCATGGGTCAGCAAGGCGCCTGCCCCTGCCTGAGCCGAGCCCGAACCGCACGGGACTGCCTGGAGGTTTACGTCTACTTGCGTGCGCGGCAAAGGTTAACCGGAGCAGCCCGGCGCAGGGCCCTGGATTCTGCACAGAGCAGCGGCTGCTTCCTCCCAACTCTGGATTTCAGCTGAGTAGCTGCTTATAATCCAGACAGCTTCACACGGGATATGATCCCTTGCCCACCCTTTCCCCCAGCTGAGGCTCGGCTGCTTTCATACTTGCCTATCAGTCCGAGGAGCATGGCTGCGGGAGCAGTGGCAGATCCGGTTGGCAGAAAGCAGGACACGGTGCCATGGGAAAGAGATGAATCAGAGAGAGAGGGAGGGAATCAGAAGGTGGCAATTAAGAACAAGGCAGGCTTGCTGTCACCCCTCAGCTCGTGGCTCATCACGTCCCCTCTACCTCGGGAACACCAGCAACCTGGCAGCTGTCACGACTCCCACCATCTCCAGAGAGCCGCAGGGAAGAGCTGCATGATGCAGAGCTGTGGGGACGCGCAGCAGCGCAGCGACTGCGGCCCTCAGCATCCTCCTCGTGCAGCAGCTCTTCCCACGCTACCCCGCTGCAGCTGCCCACGCGCCCCAGCCCCGAGCCGGGGGTACTGCAGGCGGTTTGTGCAGTGACCTGCCAAAGGAGCTCGGCAGTCCATGCTCTGTCCCTCTTGCTCCCATCTCAGGCCACTTTCAGACCAGTGACTGCACCAACCTGAGCCAAGGACCACCCCGAAGGGCACAATGAAGCCCCAGGCCCAGAGACCCAGTGCAAACCTGGGCCTCTGGAGGTGGAAGCTGACGCATGATCAGCTGCACCCGCTCTGCCCGGAGAGCCATGCTACCGACAGGAGCCCGTGCCTCCGTGCCTCCTGTGGGCAGCAGGCAGCCTGGCCCGATCCTTCCCAGCCTGCGGGCAGAAACCCGGCCCAGCTCACCTGCGAGCGAAGGGGAAGTTGACGGAGGCGCTGGTGGAGAAGTTCCTGGGACTGTCCAGAGGGCTGCTCCCGGCTGCAAAGAGGAAAGGAAGAAGTGAACGGCCTGGGGCTGGACCTGTCTCAGCCAGCAGCTGCCCCTCGAAGCTGGAAGGGCACCAGGCAAATGGTTGGCTTAGCCCATCTTGCTTTCCTGCTGGAGAACAAACCTGCTCTCTGGTGTGGGAGGAGACGGCCGCCCCATCACAGGCAACGGTGCCCGCCACAAGGATGGGTGTGTAAGCCAGGTTCCACACGCCTATGGGCACACACCTGCACCCACCCCGCCAGGCGCACGAGCGACTCTGGCAGCAAGCAGTGCTGCACAAAGCTCGTCTCACACGTGCTCCCCATCCCAAAGTGCCGACGGCCCTGGGATCGCAACGGGCCCTGCAGGAAGACCGCAGGCAGACGCGCCGAGAGGGGACTGAATTCACGGCAACAGGCTGCTGGGCCGCCTGCTCTGCGGCTCCTGCACAGGACCTTGCAGGGGATGCGAACACCAGCAAAGTCCTCGGCGGTGCCCGAGAGTCACTGAGCCCAGGTACTCCTTACCTGTTGGCACAGGCAGTGGGGACAGGGGACGCGATAGGGTTGGAGACGGCGTTCCCACCACCAGGCTCTTCCTGTTACTGCTTCGGCAGCTGGAAAGAGAAGACACATTTAGCTGCCGTTCCTCTCCAAGACGTCAAGACCGACAAGGGGCTGCAGAGGAAACCGGCGTGAAGAGACGTGAGCACCACCGCGCCGAGGGCTTTGCCCTGTAACCCCGGCACCACGCAGGAGGCAGACGAGAGGGCCGAGCTGGGCCAGAGGCTCGGCCTGCAAGGACAGCTCCAGCATAACCAGAACGACCAGCTCAGCCACGGGCAGCAGCCGGGCCCCACTGGAGCTCCCGACACGGGCTGGGCCACTCTTCCCAAAGGCAAACCGGCGTGCCAAGGCCCCACTTCCAGACCTAGGCGGAACTGGGGAGGGAGGCAGTATAAGTGCAGTTACTCAGAGCCCAGAGGACAAGAAGAGAAAAAAGGGATCTCAAACAGTCCAAAAAGGGGAAGCAAAGAGCTGCAAGTAGCTTTAGGCTCAGACTGAACCCACTTCGAAGCAGCAACTGCATGGAAAATGCCTCCAGTTCCCAGGACTGTTTCCCCCTCTTGTGTCTCTGCCATCATAACTCCAGCACAGAGTAAACGCCCCCCGTGCACTGGCAGCCCCGAGCGCAGGAGGCTGCCAGGGCCTTTTGCCAGAGCTCAAGACACCACCGGCGAAGGCGAGTAGACTTTCGCTTCAGGAGAAACATCGGTGGCACGAGGGTGTGGGAAAGTGGTTTGTTCCTTTTTGTTTTTAAAGTTAAAATTCTCTCATTTTCGAGCAGTACCGGCAGCTGCAGTCGACTGCAGTCTCAAAGAAAAAAAGGAGACTGCTGTCACGTCCATCTCACTCGCACGGCTTGTGCCCGCTATCCATCCCTCAATGCAAGCTGGTTTTCAACAGGGCAGGTTGCACTAGTTGTGCACAGTGCCCCGGCAGAGGCAACCCACCACCGCACCCGCTCCCTGTGCACGTATCCACACCTGCTCCGTCTCCACCTCAGTGCCACTTTGCAGGCCCGAACCTCCCCAGCCGCGGTCCCTTCCCCCCCATTTGCTGCTGCAGACTGGAGCTGGGGCCTACCGTTCGGTGCCTGCCACGTTTCTGGGCACACCGAATACAATCGTACTAAATAAGGGCCCGGCAAACACAGGAAAATACCGTCTGCAGAGTCAAAGGAACTACAATTAGGGGAGGTTTCCATAAATGTGAGACCAAGGATATATCAGTCAGGACAACTGGAGAGAACCTGAGAGCCAAGTTTCAAATCAAGTAGGTCCTGCCCCGTGATGGCGCGGTGCTTCGGTCTGCACCAGACTGGCTCTTTCTGGACTAGAGCAGTTTTTTGAACAAGCTACATCATCTGCAGCAGGAAGCTCCCCTCACCCCCCCCCGGCTCCCCATGGAGCAGGAATCCACCACCACGGGGGCCCCCGGGCTGCGACGCTCGCTGACGCCTGCCCACGCAGGAGACTTGGACAGAGACAAGATGCTGCTGCAACAACAAGCAGGCCCGTCCCCCACAGCGAGTCCAGGCGGATGCTCAGTCAGGCTTCCCTCCCTGTCGCTGCCTGTTTGCTCCCTTCCTTTGGCAGCCAGCCGTTAAATGCCGTAAATCAGGGCCACGGGCGGCAGAGGGGGGCACCAGCCACGTGCTGCTCTTATCTCTGCAGCAGGGGCTGTTTGCATGCGCCGTGGAGCAGCCCTGCCTGCTGCGCTGGGGGCCGCTTTGGAAGTAAAATGAGGCAGATGCTCATTTCCGGTTTCCGCAGCTCCACCCAGAGCGCTGCACCCTTGTCCAGTCCACCCCTGTTAACCCTGCCCAGCCTGGCACGGCCGCTCTACCCGCCCCCTTCCTCCCAACGCAGGACGCTGCTTCTTGTGGCGCCGGGGGCCAGCCCAGCTCCCTCCGTCTTCCTCAAATACTGGGGAAATTTACCAAACATGGAGCGGAAAAGTCAGCCACCTCCAGGATTATTCATACAAGGAGGCGATGACAAGCTGCCCAGGTCCCCCAGCGGCTACGGCACAGTCACCGTCCTCCCCCCTGGCAAGCGCTTTGTCAGGAGAGGAGGGGAAGTCACGGCACGGCACCGCTAACCCCAGAGCTGCCAGCAGCACAAGGCCGCAGCGCCCACGAGCCCATGGCAGAGGATGAGAAGTGTGCCCCAGACAGCTCTCGACCACCGCCGTATTGGCGGGTCGGGCCAGCAACTTGCAGGCAAGGCGCAGGCCCACGGGCACGCCAGCCAGCACACGGCATGGCACGGCACGGCACGGCACTCCCCCACGGGGCCGCCACGGCAGCCCCTGGCAGGAAGCCGCTCAAGCACCGGGACACGCAGATAAGGCTCTGCAAACCAAAGGCCTCGCTGGTGCTACAGGCTGCGCGAGGAGGGGCTCAGGCGCCCGCCCCCTTCCTGCTGCACCCGCCCCGAAGGGATGCGCCACGGCGCCATGAGCTTGGTAGAGAAATAAACAGCCAGAAATAAACAGGGCCGCGCAAGAGCAACCCAGGGCCCCAGGCACAGGGCAAGGGCGCTCCCAGCTCTGCTCGCCTGGGAAGGGCATGAGCAGCTAGTCAGGGCCCTGGGAGACATGAGTCCAGCCTCGGGGATGTAGAGGAGAGTGCTAGCGCAGGCACAGGCTGGAGCCCTCGTGGGACGGGCGCCGGAGCGGCACAGAGACAGAGCTCCTGCCCAGCGCAGCCCCTACCGTCCCTTAGCAGTGCGGAGGAGCGTGATGTCTGCCCAGCCAGCCAGTTCCAAGGGCTCCCGCTGGCACCCGTCGCCAGCATCCCATCCATCAAACCTCACTATCAAGTTAGGCACTGAGCTCCAGGCTGGGGCAGGCACGCACCGTCCAGAGTCAGCGCAGCTGTTTCTGGAGGTACCGCTGCAAGGGAGCGCTGCAGGGCTCGCTGCCGCAGCACCCCAGCACCAGGGCAAAGTCACAAGCTGCTCGTGACACATTCACCTTTACACTCACATCCCTGAGCAGAGCTGCTGCAGCACATGGCAGCCCCAGGAGTGGGCAGATGCTGGGCAGAAGGCACCTGGGCCCTGCTGCTGCCCTACTGGAAGGGCCCAGCCAAGCAGATCTGCACGCGCCGCCAGCCTGGAGTGACGCCTGCATCGCCCCCACCGCCGCAGAGTCCGGCATCCTCAATCCCCTCTCCCACCGCGTGGCACGGGCACTGGGGACAGCGCAGACCACGTGAGGAGAACGCAGCACGACCTCCCTGCACCCGCCTGCAATCTGCCAGTGGCTGTGGGGTGGTCCCACGTTTAGAAACACAGCACAGTCCCAGGGAGCAAGTGGGCCACAGGCAGCTTCTCTTCTCCTGGCTGGAACATGGAGACGGGGGACCCGGACTCCTGGTTGTCTCCCTGCACCCACAAAACGGGGACAGCCGTGCTGGCGTCGCTAAGCACAAGCACCTGGCCAGAGGCACAACACGAAGGGCCGCCTGCTGCTAACGAATGCACGTGGCATCAGGCTCGGCGCGGCTGCTTTCATCTGCCAGCTCACTTCTGAGGGGCAGCTTCGTGCCTGATCCCCAAACCAATGAGCCAAGCACCTTTCATCCACCATTCCCAGAGGGGGGCTCAGCACCATGCCTCCCCGACTGCAACCACTGCACCAGGTCACTCTGTTGGTGCAGCCCACAAGTCTGCCAGCTGCCAGGCTCCAGCAGCCACCTTCCACATACGACACACCTCCGCCCTGTCCCCGTCACACTTGCTGCTCAGGCCACGTCGGCCCTGCTGAGGCAAACGGCGCTCGCAGCCTGGTAGCCGGGGCTGTCTATGCACAGCTCGCTACCAAGACGCTGGATCGCTTTCCCAGGCTCGTGTGACTCACCTCCTCAGGCTCCTCACCTCAGATCACCTTGCAGCGAGGGTGCACGCAGCATGCACTCCGGAGCCCAGCCCAGCCCAGCCGCCGCGGCAGCGCTCCATGACCTCCCTTGGCCTGACAGCCCACGTTTGTCTGAAACCGGCGCTGGCCGCGCGTTGCTGAAGTGCTGCAACAGCACAGGGGATAGCGTGGGGCAAGCAGCCCCGAGGCAGGAGCGCAGAGCAGGAGGTTAAACAAGAACGACATATGGGGTGGGTGCTTTATGATAACCTCTGCCTCCCAGTCTCCATCACAGACCAGGCATGACTCAGACTTCAGGAGCCAGCGCCCTAGCAAGACCTCCAGGCAGGGCAGAGCTGGAAAGCCTGACGCTGGCCGAGTGGTAGGACAGCAAATGAGTGAGTAGGCCAGAGGGCCGTGGGGGAAATGACTCCGACGTCAGCCTCCTCTGCAAAGCCCCATGGTGCTGGGCAAGAGCCCTACGTCAGCCTCCAGCCTCGGCAGCACAAGGCCTCAAATTACTGCCAAGCCTCAAGGCCTGAACCCCAGAAGCCCATCGCTGACGTGCTGGCATCGTTAGGCATCTCGCACAGGCCTCCCCTGCTGCCCAAGCCCAGACGAGGCTGCCAGATCACGCGGTGAGGCACACTGATGTCAGCAGGCCACAGCCTTGAGACAGCAGCCTCCTGCAGCTCTGGCGCCTGGGCAGGAAAGACGCTCAGTTAACGATCGAGATCAGGGCAGGAAGGAGCAGCCTGCAAGCAGGCGGTTGCTCCAGCATTGCACCAGCCATTGCAACAGCCACACAGCAGGAAGCCAGGGTTGCCCGCATGTTACACTGCTCTTGGTCACGCAACGCTGCACCCTGCCTTTCTTACCCACTATAAAAGACCCCGGCCCAGTTCCAGCCCCCAGTCCAGCACAAGTGCCCTGCCCTCCAGGACCCCTCCCGTCTCTGCTTGGCTCCATGCCCACGGCTCCTGGATCACCACCACCCTGATTACGAGCATCATTAAGGAAGGAGCCGCTCCCCAGCCTGCTCTGTCCAGCAGGCTGACCCAGGGACTGGTGCGGTGGGAGGCTGCAGCAGGGCCACGCAGGCACCCACGAATCCCCACGTGCACCAGCGCGGAGGCCATGGGCATGGCCTGGGAGGCGAGGGCAGAAGTTGGTGTCCAGAGCCGAGCACCGGCACGCTTGCAGAGACGGGGGAATTTGCTAAGCGAAGGCGCCGGCCCGCGCCCCCCGTCACAACGCCCCGGCAGCCCGACACGGCGCAGAAACGGTCCTGCGGAGCATGGTGGCGCGAGCGCAGGTCCTGCCCCGCCAAAGCAAAGGGCCACCCGCAGCGCTGCAGACCCGGCCCGCCGGCTCCCGGGCTCCCGCCCGCCAGGCCCGCGGCGCCCCAACCCCAGCTCAGCCCGTCCCGGGGGCCGCCCGACCCGCCGCTCCCACAGCTCCCGGCCGGCAAACCAGCGGGGCAGGAGGCCCGGCACCATCCCGCACCCGGGCGGCGCGGTACCTCTTGGAGCGCTGCAGGAGCGCGCCCCGAGCGCGCTGCCCGCCGCGCCCCAGCGCCGCCGCGCCCCAGCAGCTGGGGTCCGACATCCCCGCCGGGCCGGGCCGCCTGCTCCGCTCCGCTCCGCTCCGCGCCCCGCCGCGCCGCTCCCCTCCCGGGGCCGGGCCGGGCCGGGCCGGGGCCGCCCGCGTCCGCCCCGCACCGCACCTCCGAGCGGCGCCGCCGGGGGCGCAGCGAGTCCGCCCGCCCGCCCGCCCGCCCCGCCCACGTAGCCGCCGCAGCCCCCGGCCCGGGGGATGCCACGGCCACGGCCACGGCCACGGCGCGGGCCCCGCTGCAGCCGCGCCCCGCGCACGCCCCGGCACGCACGAGTCCTCTGCTGGGTGTCGCACAGGCCTGGGGGCCAAGGGCTTTCCCCGCCCGAGCCCGGTGAAGGGCGGGCTGCTGGGCGAGGAGAGAAGCCGGCCCCCCCGGGCACCCCCGCCGGCTCCCCTCCCAGCAGGGCCCTTGGCATCGTGGCAGGGGCCGCTCCCTGCTCGTGGCTCCGGCCCCTGGGACGCGCTGCGCGCGGCTCAGCGCCAGCCCAGCCCGTTGCCCCCATGCAGAGGCTTGCCGCTCCGGCCACTCCCTGTCGGGTGGCAGCTTCCCCCCGTCTTCCTCGCGGCCGGGCCGGCGCACACGGCCTGGAAGTCTAAACACAAGCAGTGCCCTGCCCCAGAGCTCTCCTGCCGCGCAGCAGAGCAACCCCGCACCCAGCGGCGCCACGGCTGCGCCCTCCTTCGCATAACGAGCGCCTGGTGCTCTCGGGGAGACCCGAAGGACCTGTCCGAGGCGGCACGTGGAGGCCTTGCTCCTGCCCTGCCTGGGGACCGACCCCCCTATGCTGCCTTCATCACAGGATCTGGGCCCATGGGTGACGCCTTGCCTTTCCCTCCACAGAGAAATACAGCAGCTGTTTTGCAGCCCAGAGCAGCGCTCAGCCACAGCTGGAGGCAGGAAAGGGAAAAAATCCCGAAGCCAATTAAAGCTGCTCCGGGGGTTTAGAGCTGTAGAAGCAATGACTCATGCTGGCATCTAGCCAGGGGTGATGGCTCCCAGTCCCCGGGTTCAGACCAGAGGATGCTGCTGGACCGCTAGCGATCCCCCGCGACCGAGACCCCTTTCACAGCCCGTGCCTGCAACTGCGCGCTACCCTGCACGCCCAGGACAGCCCCTGCAGCCCCCCAGGGCTTTCCTGCAGCACCAGCCTTGCTTGGAAGACTCCAAGCCCAGGCCTGGCCCTGCTCGGCTGGAGGCTGGCAGCGCTCGCAGCCAAAGGTCAGCTGGCTGCAGGCCAGGCGCATGCAAGCGAATGAGGCGGCGCAGAGCATTGCAGCCGGGGCATGCTGGAGGCTGCCCGGGCCTGCAGCTCAGCCCCCCGGTGCCACGCACGGGCAGGGACACGGTCCCCACCCCCAGTCATCCCGACCCCCCTCTGCTAGGCCCTGGGAGCTGGAAGCAGTGCATCACTGTGACGCTCTCTTCTGCCGGGCTCTTCCCGGAACTGCACTTAGCGCTCGCATGCAAAGAGGAACCTGGGCATCCGGCATTTCCCTGACTGCAGGCGGCATCTGCTCTGAGCAGCCGTGTGGGGGCAGCGCCGTCGCTAGTTCAGTGGTGAACATGTCACCCGGGGCACTGCAGAGAGCAGGCAGTGGGCCCATCGTGGCCCGGGAGCCTAGCTCCCTGCCGTCCCCTGCACCCCTCCGTCACGCAGGCTGCCCAAAGGCTGGTTTCCACAGAGGATGTGACCTTTGGGGTGGGTTTCCAGCCGGAATTAGAGACCCTGCAGTGACAGAGCCCGGCTCACCACGAACATGGCTATGAAATCAGAGATGCACGCGCCTGCTGCTTTCTCACAGGGCACTCGCCTCCTTAGAAGTCCCTCTGCCCCCAGGATTTTTGATGGAATGGGCTGCTGACAGGGTCACGTCCTGCCCAAGCTGACATGCTGGTGGGCGCCGGCAGTCACACTGCCCACGCGTGCACCTGAGCTCACGTGTGCTCCCCACAGGAGGTCTTGGAGAGACTCGAAAGCAGCCACAGGAGAGGAAAACCCCAGAGAGGTGTTCCCCAGCACCTGAACTCTCCGACTGGATTAGTAGGTCAGGTACTAAATGATGGCAAGTGTGAATCGCACCGTAGCACCTTCTCAGAACACGCGCCAGAGCAGGGCCTGCAGCCTCCCAGCCCCGCCACGCAGGCAAGGCAAAGCAAAGCAAAGCTCTGCAGTCTCGGAAGCCAGAACCAGAGCAGCCAGAGGTCAGGGGCTCTCGAGAGCCGCCAACAGCGCAGGGGTCTCCACCTGTCATTGTCAAGGGGCTTCTCCCCAGCTAACGGCCCCAGCCCTGGAGTCACCAGCGCGCTTGCAGATGACCTGGGCAAAGTTCTCCAGCTGTGTACATGGGCGGCTGGCCACAGACCTCAGCAGATTTGCCCTGTAAGCCTCATTGCACAAGAACCAAACCCAGCTGGCCCCAAACTGACCATTGTGCTCAGAAGCAGGTGCCCGCCTGCCACGGGAGAAACTCTGCCTGGGCAAACCCACACGACTGCCGCCCAAGCCAAGACGTCCTTCCCCTTGTGGAATGCCTCCCTGCCCCCCCCTCACCAGGGTCTGGCTTCTAGGACGTGGAATCGGCACTCAGCACCACCCACGCAGCTCTAGAGGATGCGTAGGTTCGGTAGCGTGAGGGGGGCCTGCGTTTGGCTGTTTCTTTGCAGCTACCGCTGGCGCAGCAGCACTGCTGTTCAGCTGCTCACAGCCAATTGAGCATCCACCAGTGCCGATCCTGGACGTCTCTTTGTGCTCCTTGCACCATGAGCAGCAACAGCCCCAGGGCAGGAGGCAGGAGAGGCCATCAGAAGGGGCAGGGCAAGCAGCCCCTCCAGCTGGCTGGGGCAACCAGTGGAGCCCTGGACCAGCAGCCTTGTTCTATCAGACCCACACCCTGTATTTCCTTCTGGATCCAGAACAACCTGGGCAGACTTTGGACCCTGTTTGTTTAGAGCAGAGGTGGAGCTGGCTGCAGCAGTTCATGCGTCTGTGCCAGCACGAGCGTGCTGTCATGTCTCACACGTGCACAGCAACCTGACCCCTCTCCATGCACACCAGCACGTGTCATGAGCGAGAGGGGCAGGAGTTGGTGGGTTCGTGGACGCAGCTGAAGTCCCAGTGACATGGAGCAAGACGTCCCAGCCGACACCTCCCCACCAGCTGTCCCCAATCCAGCATGTGCAATGTCAGCCGCTCCCCTGGTTCCAGCCTGTCCCATGGACCCTGCGTCTCTCCTCGCATGCTCCATGCACCCGACACTACCATCCTCTCCCTCCGCCTGACACAGCCTCCCAGCAGCTCCCCCCACCCCAGCCCAGTGCTGCACTCAGCTGCGAATGACCCAGGGATCCATTCTCCAGAACAGGGCTGCCGAGATGCAGCTCCATGCACACGGGAGCAGCACCGTGCCTCTGCCAGGCCTTCAGCTCTGCTCAGCTGCTGCAGATCAGGTGCAGCAGGAGCTGCGGCCGCACCACCCAGGGGGAGGGCACCGCATCTGGGGGACTCCACCACTCAGGTGGATGCCACCTTCCACACGCTTGCTGACGGGGAACCGAACAGCGGAGCCTGGGGGATGCACCCCAGGGCAGTGAGCATCTGCATGGGCTGCCGCCCTAGGGCCTCCCCCAGGCCTGCCTACTCCGTACTGCACCCGTGCCATGACAGCACGGCTCTCCACGCCCAGAGCTGCCAGCACCTGGGCCCAGGTGGGGCTCAGGGCAGAGGTCAGGATGGGGACGTCCTCTCTCATTTCACATGCCTGTTGGCACACGGGGGGATTACCTCCAGAAGACAGAGCACCACAGGTACACGTCCACCCTCTCCAGCTTCATTCCCCCACGCGCCTCTGCCTCCATTTTCCACACCACTGCCAATGCACCTGCTGGACAAACTGGGGCCGGACCCTGACTCGCTGGCCAGAGCTCAGTGCCGGAGCCAGGCAAGATGCTTCTTCCTGCTGCCCACACTGCCCTATACAAGCCAACCCAGGCAGGCAGCCCATCCCCCCCAGGCTGGCGGATTGCTGCAGGGGGCCCTGCTATGCAGCGCTGGTTTTTCCATGATGCCAGGTCACGCGGGCTCGTTAATCCGAGTGCGGCTCGCAGAGGGGCAGCCGCATGGGCTGCTCCATGCAGAGCTTGGCACCGAGCCCCAATGCTGCAGCACAGCTGAGAGGGGCAAGCCGTGAGGACCACCACAGGTGGAGGAGCGGTACAAGGGCGGCACTGCTGAGACCCTGGCACCAACAGAAGTGAGGGCAGGAGGAGGAGGGCACCGCACTGGGCCGGGGCTTGGGGCAGCAGGGTCCAGTTCTCCACTGTGCCCTTACAAACCACGAGCAGGGACTCAGCTCCCGCCCGGGGGACAGGAGCTGCCCCATGCTCTCCTTTCGCCCACAGCCAGCTCCAGCTGCTCAGCCATCAGAGGCGGGTCTCTGCAGCCTCCGGGCATGCTGGGGCCCGTCTCTGCTGGGTCTCTAAACATGGCTGCAAAGCAAGTTCCTAGCAGGTAGGAAAGGTCTTGCCCGTCACCCTGGCTAGGGGGCCTTGGGTAGCCATGCCAGGGGTGCTGGGTTAGAGAAGAGCACCCTATTCCAGGGCCACATCCTTATGCCCAAAGGGGCCGTGAAATGGGAGCCTTTGCTGCAGCGTGTCCTGGATCAGCTCCCTCCCTGGCCCCATGCAGATGCTCCCAAGGTGCCAGGCTGCAGCCGGCCGGCCGGCCGAGGATGCCACTTGCCCCTCCTGGGCCCAGCTGGACTCCTGCCAGGTCAGGAGGTGCCACAGGCCAATGCTGTGCTCAGGCCACTCAGCTCTGCCTCTCCCGGGGTAAATTCCTCCCACAACACCACACTACCAGCACCGGAGAAGACTGCCCATCTGCGCTCCTCCGGGACAGCAGTGCCCCTACATGTTCTGCATGCACCTGCCCCCTTGCCCACGGCAGCTCTCCGGCCAGATCCCTGCCGTGCTAGCGACTGCCCCAGCAGAGCCACCATGGGGACCCCGGGGCTGCACCCCCTGCCTGTCTACTCACTGGAGGAGCCCACAGCCAGGCTGCCCCCCCACACCACCTGAATGAGGCCGAGGGAGGTGGAGTGCCGTGCCCAGGGACCCTGCAAGCATCTGGTGATTTGAACCTGGCCAGCCATGGGGCCGGGTTCCTCCTGGCACGGCCAGTGAAGCCGTGGGCTCCCTGGAGCGCACAGCGGTCGCTGGCCTCCCCACACACGCTGCCTCCCTTGGAGCCAGTGCACGGTGCCAACGCCCTGCCCACACATGTGCCCACAGACAGATGGGACAGAGCCATGGGCAGCAGGAGCCAGAGACATGGCAGGAGGCTCGAGTCTAGGGACCTCCACACCCAACCCCACCTGCGGCTGGCTCAGTGCTGGCTGGAAGAGCCTGGGGCAGAGAAGGACAGTGGCCTGGAGAGGAGCCTCAGGCCCCTGAATGCTGGCACCCTCCTGCCCTGCCACGCATGGAGGGAACCCCTCTGCTGAGCCCACGGGCCTAGCACCGTCATCACGTGCTGCCGACCAGCTGCGTCCTTCTGGCCAGCTGTGCGCAGGCTGTGGGCATGGAGAGGAGATACCCCCTTCCCCACGAGCATCAGCCCTACACCTCTGCGGGACCCTGGGCAGCCATCTACACTGGGCTAGAGACGCGTCCGCCTGGCTGCGAGCACTGGCAGGACCGTAGGGACCTGACCACGGCTCCATCTCCTCCTCGGACCTTGCTCCAGGAGCCCCAGGCAGAGCCAGGCCGTGGCCGGGCCCAGGCGGGTCCTGGAGTGGCAGGAGCGGGGCTCGGCTCCAAGTTCCCAAGTCCAGCACAGCAGCATGATCCCGTGACCCCCGGCAGAAGCCGCCCGTGCCCAGCCCCAAGGCCCCCTGCCCCTCTCCCCTGCAGCCAGGGGCCTCCAGCGCCAGTGCTGATGTCAGACGCGAGCAGGGAGATGAGGGAGCAGCCAAAGCCCAGGTGCCCGGTGGACCAGCCAGCCCCTGCCCACGCTGCTGGGGGGTCCACGCGACGGAGCTGCCACCCGCCCTGGGGCAAGGGCAGGAGCCCGCCAGCCCCTGGCCCCGCACGAGCCCCTGGCCGTGGGCGGCGGCGCGGGGCGCGGGTCTTACCTCCAGGGGTGCAGGGTTAGTAACGGGCTGCAGGGGCTGCAGGGGCTGCAGGGGCTCGGCAGGGGCGGGCTGCGGCTGCTCGGAGACAGGCTGCAAGGCAAGACGCGGCGGGCGGTGAGCTCCCCGCACGGCCCCGCGGCGCGGCGCCAGTCCCGCAGCAGCCCGGCTCCCCCGCACCGGCTCCAACCCGCCCCCGAACTCATGCCGTCTCCTAGCAACCGCGGGCGGGGGGCGCGGGGGAGCCCCGAGACCCCCGCCCGCCCGCACTCACTCCAAGGTCAAGGCGGGGATTTTCAGCTTGTCCCGCCGCGCTCGCATGGCTGGGGCTGCCGCTCCCGCTCCCGCAGCCCGGCTCCGCTCCGCTCCGCTCCGCTCGGCTGGGCGGCTCCCGCGGGGGACGGCGCAGCCCCCGCCCCGCACGGCCCCGCCCCGGGAGCGCCCGCGGGGTCCCGGCTGCGGGCTCCTGCCCGCCCCGCCCCGCCCCGCGCCGCGCCGCGCCGCGCCGCCCGCGGGCACTCACGCTCTTCCTCGCCGGAGCAGGCTCAGCTCCTTCTGCAACGAGAGATCGGGGGGATCGGGGTCAGCGCCGCCGCCACCCCGCCCGGCCCCGCGCAGCCCCACGCGTGTGCGGGCAGGGCGGCAGGACGGAGCCCCCGGGCCCCGCAGCCCCGCGCTCCGCTGCGCTCCGCTCCGCCCCGGTCCGGCCCGCGCTCGGCGGCAGTGCGGCCCCTCGCCCTTCCGCCTCTGCCGGGGCCGGGCCGGGCCGGGCCGGGGCAGCCGCGCGGGGGTGGGGGGCCGGCCGCGCTCACCTGCAGCCCGCGGCGCCGCAGGATGCTGGGCTCGTCCATGCTCCGCGCCGCCCCCGGGCCGCTCGTGTCCGCGCCGGGCGGGGGCAGAGCCGGGGCTCGCCCGCACGCCCCTAGCCCCTTGCCGTGTCCGTGCGGAGCAGCTCCACGCACCGGCCGCGTCCCGGGGCGGCCAGGCCGGGGGGAGCCGGCCGCGCTGCAGGGCCGGGCCGGGCCGGGCCGGGCCGGGCCGGGCTGCTGGCAATGCACACGTCCGGCCCGGACAATGGGGCTCTGTGTCCAGCCCTCTGTGCCACCCGGACCTGCTTCCCTCCAGGCATCTGTTGTGGTCACACCGCCACGCTGGCCCCACTGCCAGTCTCCCCGTGACACCGGGCCCCTGTGACTCATGCTCTCGCTCAGAGGCAGCCCTTGTGCCACGGCCCTGGCCGGGGCCACAGACTCACTGGGGCTTTTGTTCGGCGACGCGGGAGGGGAAAGCATCTCTGCTGGGAGAGGAGGCCATGTCCCACGGGGCTCCACGCCCCAGACACAACTCCAGGCCAGACCCCAGGCATAGCCAGCTCGGGTGGTGGGGAGGGGGTCGCAGACCCTGCAGCCCTTGCTCCAGCATCCCCTGGTGCTGGCCCCATAGCCCAGCCAACCGCGCACGCAGCCTGCACCAGGAGAAGCACAAGTCCGGCGCTCGTGGCCCACGTGAGCCGTGGCCGGCTCCCACCGTTGCTGTAGCGCTGCTCCTTGGGCAGAGGCTTCCCCGCGCTGCGGGGCATCTGCACCAAGCCTTGAGCTTCTCGGCAGCACAGCCCGGTGGGGATGCTCTACGCTGAAGGCAGAGGGTTCGGGGATGCTCTTGCTTTCAAATCTCATGGGGCCTTAGTCTGAATTCACGGTCAGGTGCAGACACCAGTGCAGGGCTGCAAGGTCCCCACCGTGGAGCAGGAACTGCCGCTGGCTCCAGCTCCAGATGTAGGCAATGGTATGAGGCAGACATTTTGGGGCCGTTTCTCTTCACGTCTGCCATTTTCCCACCCTTCCCAAGAACTGCCGAACTTGGTAATGTCCCTCCTGGCCCTCTGCTTCTCCTGTTGGACCCTGCAGCGAGGTCACAGCGCCGACATTTAGGACATCACAATAATGACACCAAGGGATCGTGGCAGGAACGCGAGGGCAGGGTTTTGGGGAGCAGGCTCACGGGTTAGGAGTCCCAGTAACACGCAGGATGACGAATGCTCTGGGTTCTTCATCTCTTCTCAAGCGCGAAGACCTCAGTCATGAGCAACAGGCTTTTTCTTTGAAATAACCTTGTTCTGTCAACACGGATCCCTTGACGTCCTAAAATCAGTGACACAGGGTTGGACCCAAAGCCACCAGCTCAGAAAACCTTACCAGAAATCTTCCTCTGGCACAAACCCACGTGCATTTGCACTTGCACACAAACAACCCACGCACACGTGCAACTCGGGCTGGAAATCAGCAGAGTGCCATACAAGCACACACAGGACAAGTGTGAACAGATGTGCCCTTGCCTGCCTGGCAGACTGACCACAGCCACCCCTAAGTCAGGAGTCCCTGAGCTGGCTGAAACGGCGCGACTCCCACCGGACTGAATTGCAGGAGCAGCCAGCCCCTGCCGCAGCCCCAGCCCCTGCCGCAGCAGACGCTTCTGCTTACCTTGTTTTCCTGCCCTGCAACTGCCTGTGGCAAGCTTGTGGCTGGGGCGACACTTGCCTGCATGTCCCGCACAGACATGTGCACACGCCAGCAGGTCTGGCTCTGCTGCTTTCTCTTTTGCTTTTGGTCAGAGCCGGAATACGCCATCACCTCCTTATCTGCCATCGGCCCCTCCGCCGCACCGTGGGGGAGCCCCGGCCGCCCCCGATCATACACGCGAGTGCCAGCGAGCTGTCACTTGTGCTTCGAGCCCAGAAGCTGCCTGAGACTTGGGGAGGATCCCGCATCTGGAGGGACCCTGAAGAGGGGCGAGCTGAGCAGTGAACCCACCAAGCCGTTCCCCAGCCCCTCGCATGGGAACTGTTGGAAACACGATGCTGTGGCACCTGCTGCTGTTGCTGGCCGTACTTCCCCTGAGAGGTGAGTGTTTCTGCGGCAGCGATGCCCAGGCGATAGCAAGGGCTTCCCTTCCCACGAGCCCACACGCCTCGGCCGGGGCCACAAAAGGGGCTTTCCAGGGACGAGGTCGGTCTAACGAACCGGCATCAGACGGCACCTGGCTCTGGGCATCTGGGAGCAGGAGCAGGAGCAGCACCAGCGGAGAGAGCGGCAGGGCTCTGAGCAGGGCCGGCAAGTTCCCGTCCCTGTGGTTCCCCTGCCACGGGAGCCACTGGAGCGCGGCTCGCCCAGAGCACGGGGCAGCTCCTCTGGGGCAGTCTCCTGCACTGGGCCATGGACATCGGCTGGCCTGAGTTTCCCAGGCCTGGTTCTGTGCCCAAATTCCCAAACTGGAGCCACTGCAGCTGGCTCCCTCTGGACTGACAGGTCTCCTACGCCGCAGCGTGAGCCCGGGTGGCCACAGGACCGGTCAGGTGAGCTGCATTTCCCGGAGTGAAGATTAGATGTCCCTGTTTCTCTCATTCTGAGTGCGGTGACTCAGCTCCATGCAGCCCCTTTGCAGAAACTCCCCGGCGCCTCTGGCGCTCTGACTCCCGCCGCCCCGTTTGTTGCTGGCAGGAAGGGGCCGTAACCCATGCCCTAAATACAAGGCTGTGTCCGGACCCCAGAGACAGCTCATTCAGAGTGCCCCAGTGACACCCACTAGCGCTGTAACACCAAGCCTTCCTCCTGCGCTGGGCTGGGCTGGGGAGGGGAGGGACCCGATTCCTTGCACCCGTCTCCTGCGAGGTACGAGGCTGCCATTTCCGTGGGACGAGGGCAGAGGTCAGGGGTACACATGAGCCTCCCCCTGCAAAGGCAGCCTGCTGTCAGGGGCCCTGGCACCACTTGTGGCTGGGGCTGCCACGTGGCTTCAGCCTCACTGCCGGGAAGGCGCTGGGCACTGGAGTGGAGGCGTCCCAGCCAGGAGCACTGGGATGAGTCACTGGGGTGTGGAGGCCCTGCCAGGCACGGCAGCACCTTCAACCACATGAGCTTCCTCTTGGGGCTGAGACCTCAGCAGGACTCTGAGGATTGAAACGCAGTGCCAGCAAGAAGCAGAAAGTCCACTTGTTCTTCTCTCTCATGCCAGCATGAGCACGCACACACACATGCACACAGATGCGTGCACGCATACGATGCTGCACACCTCTTCCCAAGCATGAGAGCACTCTCCCTCCTACCCACCTTCTCCCTTGCACCCCCACAGCACACAAACACAGTCTCTTGTGCACACTTATGCACTAGCACATGTCTCGCTGGCCCTGAGGGCTCATCACCTTTCAACTGGCAGCAGCCCAGAGGGTGACCTACATCTCTAAGGCTTGAAAACCCCAACGCAGGCAAAGCCTGGAGGCAGATCTGAGCGCACAGCAGAGCTGTGGCTGGCCCAGGCCACAACCTGCGTCCTGTGAGCAGAGGAAGAAAGGGGAAAGGCACTGCGAGCGCTCCTCTTGCGCTGGCTTAACCTCTCGGGTGCCAGGCCGCACACACAGAGGCTGCCCAGTTCACTCTTCACATGCTATCTCTGGGTGCAGGAGCAATGGGACCATGTCAGGCCCCTGGCCCAGGCACAGCCTCAGGCCATCAGTGAGCGGAGCCAGCTTGGGTGCCCTGTGCTATCAGCTCTCCCACCAGTTTCCAGGCATCTCAGAGCTCTGTGCTCTGTGCTGCACCCAGGGAGGAAAAATGTCCAGCACACCTACCGCCTAGGAAATGACCTGCTTGGTAGCACAGAAGCAGAAAGGGATCTTGGAGTCCTAGTGGACTCCAAGATGAACATGAGCCGGCAGTGTGACGAAACCATCAGAAAAGCTAACGGCACTTTATCGTGCATCAGCAGATGCATGACGAATAGGTCCAGGGAGGTGATACTTCCCCTCTATCGGGCGCTGGTCAGACCGCAGTTGGAGTACTGCGTGCAATTCTGGGCACCGCACTTCAAGAGGGATGCGGATAACCTGGAGAGGGTCCAGAGAAGGGCCACTCGTATGGTCAAGGGCCTGCAGACCAAGCCCTACGAGGAGAGACTAGAGAAACTGGACCTCTTCAGCCTCCGCAAGAGAAGGTTGAGAGGCGACCTTGTGGCTGCCTATAAGTTCATCATGGGGGCACAGAAGGGAATTGGTGAGGTTTTATTCACCAAGGCGCCCCCGGGGGTTACAAGAAACAATGGCCACAAGCTAGCAGAGAGCAGATTTAGATTGGACATTAGGAAGAACTTCTTCACAGTTCGAGTGGCCGAGGTCTGGAACGGGCTCCCAAGGGAGGTGGTGCTCTCCCCTACCCTGGGGGTCTTCAAGAGGAGGTTAGATGAGCATCTAGCTGGGGTCATCTAGACCCAGCACTCTTTCCTCCCTATGCAGGGGGTCGGACTCGATGATCTATTGAGATCCCTTCCGACCCTGGCATCTATGAATCTATGAGCCCTGGGAAAGCCTCAGGATGGTGCTCCCGCATGCACTCAGAGCACCAGCTGTATCACAGCCGCACCCGGCACAGCGTAGCACAGCGCGGTGCGGCCAGCACGCTCCTCGCCCGGCTCCATCCCGGCCATTCCTGGAACCGCAGCCCACGGGGGACACGGAGCAGGGAAAAGCAACTTCACCCACTTCCTCCATGTGTGCCTACAGGCTCTGCAGACCACCCCGACCTGCTCTGCTACCGCCGCTGCAACAGATGCGATCTCCACTGCTCCTGGACAGCTACGGCCCCCTCGGGCAATGCCACCTACCGGTTCAAGTACTGGTGAGTAGGAGGTGCCAGCAGTGAGCAGAGCAGGGTGGCTGCCCGGGCTGCAGGGCACGTGTCTTCTGCACCCTCAGCATCCGACCCCGTCCCACAAGGAGCACCCCCCACGCATGGAGCCAGAGCTGGCTGGGAGGGCTGGGCTCCAGCTCACTGCTCCGGCAGGACCAGAGCACGGGAAGGGGTAGGAGCATGGTGAAAGGGCAGCCCTGGCACCGTGCCGCGGCTCCCAGGCAAAGGCGGGCGAAGGCCTGGCATTGCAAGGGAGCCGGCTTTCCTCCTCAGCTATCACGGCATAAAGAACTACTGCACGGCCATGGAGGCCAGTACCACGCACTACACGCTTCCTTTCCGCAAGCTGTATCTCCTGAAAAACTTCACGGCCTGGGCGGAGATGGGCAGCGGCGACAGGACTTGGAGAACCAGGAACATCACGCTGCAGCTGGAGAACGCCAGTGAGTGTCCGCGGAGCCGGCGCGGGGGGCAGCCTGGACCTCACGGCACGAGCCGGCGGGCGCTGCCTGGACGGGGAGCAGCGAGGTGCCGACAGCGTGGGGTGGCTAGGCCCTGGGAGGTCACCCTCCTCTTCCTCCTCTGCCATGGCCCCACCAGCCTCCTCTAGCAGGAGGAGCTCAGCGCCCACAGACCAGTCACGCCCTGGGCCCCTTGGCTGGGGAAGGGGAGGAAATAAGGCGTTTCTTGTGCTGTGGCCACATGTCCCCCAGGGCGTGGGCGTGTGTGCACATGCATACGTGTGCACAAGCCCCCTCTGACCCCCCGGGGCCTGTGCTCCCCCTGCCTGTCCCAAACCCCACAGCTGCCTAAGGCTGCGGTGTCGTTCCAGTCAAACTGGACCCTCCCCCCAGCAAGATCAGCTTCTCCAAGGTCAACGGCACGCTGAGGCTGCAGCTGCCCCGGGCCGAGGAAAGGGCAGGCAAGGCTGTGGTGCTGCGGCGGGAGGTGCGGCACCGGCAGGGGAAGGACACCACGTGGACGCTGGTGAGTTCAAGGGATGCACGGAGCCGCCCCCGAGGGGTTGAAGCTGGGCAGGAGGGATGTGGCTGCAGTGGCAGCTGCTGCCTCGCTCCTGCCTGTTGTAGCATGCACACACATGCACAAGCACATACACTCGGGCACACGTGCCCACCCTGCCCTGGGGAGGGCGCTGGTCAGTGAAGCCAGGAACCACCAGCATGCGGTCACTACGGTTCTGCCAGCCCAGGTTATGCGCCCACCCCAGCCCCTCGGGGCCCGGTGACGTGCAGCCCCCAGCCTGGCTGCTCTGTTGCGTGACGCAGTCGCCCACGTGCACCAGCCCTGGGTTACGATGTCGTCGCAACAGGACCAGAGCGCAATTTGCAGGGACTGTGCAGGGAAGGGGCTCCGGCCAACAACCACCTGCCTAACGCACTCTGGGCACCAGCTGCCAACTCACCCGCTCTGATGCGTGGCAGTGCCCTGCCCCAGCCTCAGGGCCCAAGCCCCATGCAGATGCGACGCCCGCCGAGGGCAGGCCGCAGCTCCGACCCCGGCGCCCTGCGTCGGCACCAGCCGCGCTCCCCCCGTGTTGCTACCAGTCTGCCATCCCCCGCTCATCCACCCGGCCAGGCCGTGCCAGCAATTCCTCCCCACGTAACCCAGGGCTCGCTCACAAGTGCTCTCCTCCTGCACCACGACCAGCACCATTCAGATGGGGCGGGGACTGGGGCCTCGGCCCTTCCTGCGGGGCTGTGTCCTGCTGCAAGTACCCTGCACGCTGGTGCTGCGTCCGGTCCCCAGGTTGCTCAGCTCAAGACGTGTCTGCTTTGCTTGCAGGTGGAGTGCGAGACGCAGGAGGACGACGACAAGGAGAGCAAGGATGAGGCAGGTGGGTCTGGGCCGTGCCCCGAGGCACGTTCAGTTCTGCGCAAAGCGCCTGGGCCCAGCGGTGCAGGGAGCACCGAGGGGGGAGCAGGGCGACCCCCTGATCTACTGCGCAGCTCCAGGGCAGAGGCTCCTAGCCTGGTTCAGCGCCCCACCGCTCCTTCCTGCAGGGACCCGACTTGCACGGCTGCCCCCACCTCCCCGAGCCTCCGCCGAGGACACGATGCCTGCCCCCGGGGCTCTCGGCTGCACGCGGCAGCTGTGGCAGAGCCCTCATTCTGGGGGGACGCCTGCCCACGGGGGCTCCCCAATCCTGCCCAGGCACCACGTGGTCCTCCCCTCCCCAAACCAGCCCCGATCCGCAGCGAGTCGCTCCTTCCCTCTCACTGTGGGCTGGAGCTTGGCCAAATGAGAGGACACAGCAGCGTGTCCCAAGACCTCTAGGACGCCCCGGCCTGGTCTCGGCTGAGGGCTCAGGTCAGCTGGCAGCTCAGCCCCCGCGGCCTTGGCTCCCTAGTGACCTGCGACCTGGGGCAGACGGCCGCCCTCAAGCTGCAGATCCGGCACAAGACGCTGCACTGGAGCAGCACCTGGAGCGACTGGAGCCAAATCATCCTCGTCCCTGCAGGTGAGGGCGGCAGGACCTGCCCTGCAAGCGCTGGAGCCTGGCTTCAAGCACGTCCCAGTCATGCCCAGCGCTGCGTGTGTGGCCAGGAGCGCAGTGGGCAGGGCCTTGCCAGGACCAGCACGTGGCCCACGTCACCGCTTCCTTTCCAGAACTCGCTGAGAGGCCCAGGGCGAGTTACACGCTGGGAAGACTGGGCCAGAGTGGACGGAGGAACCTGACCCTGCAATGGCAGGTACCGTGGCCTCCTGGGCCCGAGCCACTGGGCAGCCCTGTCCCTGGCTTGCGAGCGTGGTTGGCCCGAGGGCTCCGTCCCTCGCGGTCCCTGGCACTGCGGCAAGGGGAGCCCGAGCCTTGCTTTAAGCACCCGGTGATGGGGCTGTTGCCTCGGACACCCTCCCTCCACCATGCCCGCTGCCACGGCAGGTGCTCGGGGGTCCCGACCTCCTGGGGCCACAACGCAATCACCTGGGGGGTGGCCCGGTGAGAGCAGCTCCCAACTGCTGAGCAGGCCGGGGAGCCTGGCAGCCGGGACGCCGCGTGGCACGGGACGCCTGCTGATGCCCCTTCCAACTGCCCCAGAAAGCCAGCGAGGAGCAAGGCAACGTCACCTACACGGTGGCCGTCCGCATGCTGACGTGTGGCTGCGGGGAGCCCGCGGCCAAGATCACCCTCCAGGACGTGGCAGAGCTGAACCTGGCTCTCTCGGGGGCGGAGTACAGCATCTCGCTGAGCGCGGCCAATGCAGCTGGACGCGGGCCCGCCTGGCCACTCCACATCCCGCCAGACCTGGACACAGGTACAGGGACCCTGCCACCCTCCTCTGCCCCAGGGCACCTCCCAGGATCACTGCTGCCTCCACCAGGGGTGCGGGGCAGAGCAGTCCTCTGCCAGGCTCGAGGGGACAGACAGGTTCCTCGACTTACTTCGAGCGTGTAAGTGTGCGTGCATGGGCATGCGCACACACCTGCCCCCTGCTCGGCGTTAGACCCCCAACTCCATGCGGTGCCCAACAGACTAGGGAGACGATGGTCCAATTGCTCGGGATCCAGTTGCTCGGGGGGCAAACCCCAGCACACGTTGCTCCACAACAGAATGGGGACCGCTCCGGGCGAGCTCCCAAAACCCAGCAAACCGGGGAGCAGCAACGAACATTAGGTCTTTTCACCTTTATACACCTCTGCTCACACTCATTGACATTTACTCCACCTTTGCCCCTCCTTTGCTCCACCCATACCCGCTCCTACCTCAGGCTCCGCCTCTCTTTACTTCATTAGCATGGAATTACCTGTGCATTTACATGTCTTTCTGCTAAGAGCACGTGCTCCAGACCATGACCGGAGGAATCCGGGGCCACTTGCTGTTTCTTGATTATTTCAGCACCATCTCCAAGGTCTTGCTTCTGCTTTATCTCCTGGCTAGCTGGTGGTCTGCATCTCGTTCTCCTTGCACAATGAATCGTATCTCCTGCACACTACCACATTGTTAGAAAACTGCCTGCCTAAGCATCTCGCACTGTTACTTGTAATATAGCATTCTGCCTTGTGGTCAGCAGCTTTACTGAGCCACAGATTCAGCTGCAAATCCAGTGCTCCCCAAGATCCAAACATTGTCACCCTAACGCTCGGCCCCAGCTCTGCTGAGACAGCTGCCTGTGTCGCACCCCAGAGATCAGCTTCCTGGCTGTCAGCGCGGCCGGCGCCAACACCATGGTGCAGTGGGCAGCAAAGGCCAACGGCACCTTCTACTGCATTGAGAAGCAGCTACTGGGAGACGACAGGAGGCCTGCGGACTGCATCCAGAAACCCTTCGTGGAGACGGGCACGTACACGGAGACAGGTAGCAAGGACGTCTTCCTCCTCGCCCCTTTCCTGTGGCCTGACTCCCCCCTTGGCCCCCCTTCCCAGTTAAAGGGTCAAGAAGGGCTGCATCCAAACAGGGTTTGAATTACAGGGGAGTTGGGCAGGGCCAAGCCCTCCCATAAGAGATGAAAGCTCCCCTGTAAGATTTGAAATCATAACCTTGGGGGGTCTTTGATTTTATTAAGGCATCGTGATGGGCAGACCAATCTTTTTTGCAGACTCCCTCAAGAGTCAAAGTATAATTCAAACCCTGCATCCAAGGTCTGGGAGGCACCCGGGCAGCCCGTGCTAGGCAAGGGCAAAGCTTCAGCGTGGGGCACCGTCTCCAGGTTTCCTAGCCCAGGTCGCAACTCGACCATGGCACTGTTGTGACCTGTGCTATCACAGCTTTCACTTATGCCAGAACCTCACAAAACCCACAAAATGGGGCAAAAAAACCTGGTTGGAAGGTGCAGCCAGAGCCATGGTCTCGGCCGTGCCCCGGGGCAGCCCGGCACATGCTGCAGGGTCACGGTTCAGGCGCTTGCGGCACATCGGGCGGGTTGGTAATGTCTCCGGGTGTGTGCTCCAGGCGTGCTGGAACCCAGGCGGTGCTACCGGATCGCCATTCACGGACAGGGACCCGGGCGCAGCTGGGCCACATTCGCTGCCACGTACCACTTCACGGGAACCGGTGAGTAGTTGAGCGCAGGGTGGCACAGGCCAAGTCCTGCAGCTCTGCACGCCCGGGCCTGCAGGACGGTGTCCAAGCAGCGACAGCGGGGCAGCCCCGAGACGAGGGGAAGCGGCCGGCCCCAGCCCGGGTGGCTGCGGGGGCCCGTCAGGGCACTGCTCTGCCTGACCTCCCACGTGCCCTTGGCCGGCAGGGGCAGGCGCCTCTCTCTGTGCCCGTGAAACACCGATGGCACCAGGCCCGTCCTGCCCCCGAGGCATAGGCGAACCCGCCGCCAGCTGCTGCCATTCCCCTTCCCGCAGCAACCCTGGACGGGCTTCTCCACATCACCGTCACCGAGGCCTCTGCCTCCCTGCAGTGGCAGGAGCTGCCCCTCGCCCGCTGCCCTGGCGCTCTCCAGAAGTACGTCGTGTGCTGCGCGGCCGAGCGGGATAACGTCACCGCGTGTGAGTGCAGGGCCCTTCGCCGTCCCTCCCGCTGGGCGCAACGCCGACGGCAGCCCACGGCCGGCCTCGGGCCGCTGGTGTCACTTGTGCCCCGCTGCACCACGCGGAGAGGAAGGGGACAAAGGGGCAAAGCAGAGCGCAGGGCAAAGGGGAGCAATGCGGGTGAGAGCGGGCGGAAGGAGGGAGCCCACGGCCCCGTGCAGGTGTGGCCGGTGCTGCGGTGGGGGGCGAGTTGCAGGGGAGCAGGGGCTGAAGGCGGCTGCACGCGGGGCAGGAGGGGTTTCCTGCAGCTCACCTCACTGCCGTCTGAGCAGATCATGAAGCAAACGCCTCGGTGACGCACTTCACGCTCCGGGGCCTGCAGCCCGGCACCTCGTACCGAGTGGGGATTCAGGCCGTCGCAGCCGGCGCAGCTGGGACCTGCCGGCCGCAGCACCTGTTCACAACCAAGGAGCTCGGTAACGGCCCAGGCGCCTTCCCCTGGCCGGGCTTGTCTCTGGGAGGGGGCCGACGCAGGTTTCCACCCCCCACGTCTCCGCGGTCCAGAACATGGGGTGCAGGGGTGCCAGCAAACCCCTCCCCGCGCTTCCCCCATGAGCCTAGTGTAAAATGCACACCCAGAGCCACAGCTCGCATTGCATCGCATTCGGGGGCAGCCAGAGGCCCACAGAGTTCTGCCCCCAGTACCCAGGACCCTGCCTTGGGCACCCAGCGCATTTCATTTGGGGGAGAGACGCAGGTCGTGGCACCCCGGGCCGGAGCCTGCTGGGATGCGCTGGGCGCTGGGGCAGGGGGGCAGTGCCACTGCCCGTTAGCCACAGTCCTGAGCGCAGACAGCTGCCGGTCGTGCCAGGACCCGGCCTCGGAGGCCGCAGGGGCGCAGGGACGTGGCGATGATTGCACCCGCTCGTATGGGGCGCGCGGGCCCCGGCAGACACTGGCACGTGGTGCCGAGGGCCCCGGCGGTTTCCAAGCGAGCCTGTGCTTGCCCCTAGGCTCCCAGCTGTCGGCGGTGAAGGCCAACCTCTGGTTCCTGGCCATCTTCGTGGGCGTCCCTGTCTCGGCCGCACTCTACCACGTCACCAGGAAGAGGTGAATGCGCCGGCAGCCCCCGCCCGCCCCTCCGCCCCGTCGCACATCTGCCCATTAACCACCCGCTGCACATGTTTCCCAGGGCCAAGAGCCTGCTCTGCCCGCTGCTGCCCAAGCCAGGGAGCAGCGAAGCCGTCAAGTTCCCGGCTCCCGAGACGAGTCAGGTGAGCCCCCGCCCGCAGCGCGCGCCCTCAGAAGACGGCAGGGGCTGCTGGAGGGGATGGGGAGGGGGCACGAGCACCACGGGACCTCGTGCTCCAGGAAGGGGCCAGGGATCGTGCCGTTCCTCCCGTGCGCGTCAGGGCCCCGCGAGGCCGGCACGCACCTGCTGCGTGCTGAGCACCTGTCCTGTCTCCGCAGGCGAAGCCACAGCCGGGCTTTGTGGAGCCCTCCGAAAACATCGGCCCCACAGAGCTGCTGGTGACCGAGCTGGTCTGGGACAAAGAGGTGCCCGAGGCGAGCGCGGAGACCCGCTCGCTGCTGCACTGCACCGTGGCCGACGACCCGGCGGGGACGCTGCCGGCCGAGGAGGGGCGGGCGGGCAGCGAGGCCGAGCTGCCCTTCGAGTACCGGCAGCAGGAGCTCCTGCCCCGCATGGGAGAGGCGCAGGGAGACTGTGCCGGGGGCTGCGGTCGGATCAGCCCTGGGGACGAGGTGCTGGGCTGCTCTCAGCCCCCTCCAGCTGGGGACATGGCCCTGGAGGCTGCGCAGCCCCCTCAGCCTCTGGTGCCGCTGTCCTTGCTGCTCTCGGATAAGCCCATTATCATCAAGAACGGCGAGGGCCTCGAGCTGCGACACGAGGAGGCAGCGCTGCCCTAAGCGCTGGGCATGGGAGAGACGGAGGGGCCGGCGTGCCAGGGCCTGGCTGGGGAGGAGCGCCCTGGCACGGGGCCGTGCCGCCACGAGCCGCCGCGGGGCAGGAGGGGCGAGCAGGCTCCGCGCGCGATGGCCACTGTCTCGGGCATGCGATGCCGGCAGGTCCGGGCCCGCTGCTTGAGCCCATCGGGCTTTCCAGGGCTGTTCCTGAGCACGTGGCCATAGGTGGACATTAAACACGTATCCGTGGATATGCACTCTCCTCTCTGCGCCCCCCTCCACTGCCCATCGCTGAAGTGACCCGGGTTGTTCCTGGGCTGGAAGAGCGAGATGAGAGGAACACGTGGAAACCCAACACGAAACCTCTAGCAAGACAGGCCCCGCGTGCCCCATGGACCCCAAACCCGGCCAGCGTCGCCTTGCCCCTTGCCTTGGTACACGTGCACCGCACAGCCCTAGGTAACACACCCGTCACACCGCTTCGCAGAGCCATTTGGTGCAGGGACTTTGTCTGGCAGGTCTCGATGCCTGGCACAGACACCCGGGAGCAACGCGCTGCCACAACCCTCCCCGCTCCCCGGAGGGTCCCGCTGCCGCCCGCCGCTCCAGGCCCTTTCCTTGCACAGCCCGGAGGCTCCTCGTAGCCAGGCACAGTCACATGCCCAGCGGGAACCCCGAGCGCTCCTGGCCCTGGGCTCTGCCTGTCAGCCTCCTGCCTGCCCATGCCAAGCCCTGTCCCCAGGCGCCGCACTCGGGAAGGCTGGCACTGCGTGGTCAGACCTCAGCGCAGCCCGGGAGCCACACGCAGGAAGGAGCAACATGTCCCCCCAGAGCCCGTGCCCGCTCCAGCCCAGGCGCCTGGTAGTGCCCCGCACCGGGGTGGGGAGGCTGCAGGTTTAGGTTGAAACTGAAACAAGCTCCGAAGAGCGAGGGCCGTGCGCTGTGGCCTCGGAGAGGCGCTGCCTTTCCTGGAAGACGCGCGCTCTGGCCCCAGAGCGGCGGTGCCGTTCCTGGCCCTGCTGAATGTGCAGCGAGCGTCTGCAGCTTGTGCGAGGCCAGGGGAAACTGAGGCCGGCCGCTCCCCAGCGACGGCCTCAAGCCCTCAGCTGGACGTGCTCAGCGGGGCCTGAGCAGGGAGCCCTCGGCCCCCTGCAACCCTGCCGAGTCCAGGCACGACAGCGGTCGCATCAGGGATGCCTTGGAGCACCCAGGCTGGCGCGGGGGCGCGCGCATGGCTTGGCTCCAGGCTCAGAGCGGCCACACACAAGGGCTTTGTTGGGAAGAACAGAGAGACGGTGTTTCTCTGTGCGCAGAGGTTCCTGGAGGCGCAGAGGCAGCTAGCTCTTGGGATGAGACCTCCGCGGGCCACACCGCATTGCCCTGCCAACGCGAGGCACGTGTATTGCAATGCAGCCGGGTCAGGAGCTGCCCGACGGTGCAAGCTGGCCTAGCCTCGCTCCTCCCCATCCCACTGCCCGCGGGGTCCGGGCCGGGCACCGCTGCGTTCTTCGGGGAAGCGGGACTGGAGACAGAGACGCTCCCAGTCGCCAGCTACGCGAGCACGGCCCAGCGCGCGACGGGGGGCTCCGGGCAGAGCTGGATTCATCGCCCGGCTGGGGCACGAGAGGAAAGTCGCGGCCGTGGCTCCGACATCACCCTCGCTCCTCCCCTCCTGCCACCGCTCGCCTGGGCCTCTGCTCTTTTCAGCTCCCGTGACCGAATTAGGGCACTGCCTGCGGCGGCGAGGGCAGGGGCAGGGGCACGACGGGGCACCAACGCGGCCGGGGAGAGCTGCCTCCCGAGCCAGGCAGCCGGCGCAGCGCGGCGCGACTCGCGCCCACTCACCCAGATCAGCGCGGCAGCGGCAAGTTCAGAAACCTATCAGCGCGCCGTCATCTCCTCGCTTCCTGGCGTGACACCGAGATAAACTGCTCGCTTTCTCACTGCTTCTCCAAGGCCTGTCGGCGCAGAGCTGCCATCGGCAGTCACTTGCCCTGATTTCCCCCACCACCCCCGCCGCTTCGTAGCTCAAGAACCACAAATCTCCCTTGGGGCTGGGAGCTGCTTCTGCCCGAGCAGCGACGTGGCACTTCAGTCCGGCTGGCACAAGGGTCCTTTTGGGCGGCCCCGAAGCCCGGGACCCCGGGGCGGGAGCAGGGCGGCTCGCTTGCCCCCTGGCAGCACGTGCTTAGCGCAGAAGCGAGGCATCTGCAACCCAGCAACCTCCAGGGGTGCATGGGGGCCCAAATGCCGGTTCCGAGAGCTGCAGAGGCGCCAGCCGGGACGGCCCCAGAGCAGAGACGTGCGACGAGCCCTGCTGCCCCGAGCCAGGCCCACCCCCTCAACCCGGGCACCGATTGCCCCCGCCCAGAGGGAAGGATGCTGCCCCTGGAAGGAGCCTCCCCGCGGCACCCACCGCCCACCCGCAGCCAGCCTTCGTGCAGAGCCCGGCCGGGCGCAGGTCGCCCGCCCGCCCCCCGCCTCCAGCCTGCTCCCCAAGGCCTTGCAAGCGACTCGTGCAGGAACGCCCGGCTGCATTACCGGGCCTGCGGGCGACGTGCTGGGGGCAGAGCCCGGCTTGCTGCCAGCAGGCCTCCCACCGGGGCAACCTCAGCAGGGGCTAAAGGTTCAAGTGAGCGTGGGCTGGGCCCCGGACGCCTGCCTCTCCCAGCCGGGAGCTCGGGCACATGCCCTAAGGCTTGCATGCAGGCCTGGGGAGATGTAGGACAGGGGAGGAAGGCGGTGGAGAGCAGGGTATCGGCATGTGCCAACCAGCAAAACCTCACTTGTTTGCCAGGAGATAAACATCAAGCGGCTCCGAGCTGAGCGCACCGCAAGAGCGGCAGCGACACGCCTGTGCGACGTCCGCCCACGGAGCATCTGTCCTGGACGCCCCAACTGCTTCTGCCCCTGCCTCCGCTTCTGCAGCCCGACCAGCGCCCGCTCCCCGCCAGCCTCGCAGAATCCCCGCTCCCTCCTCCGTCTCGTGCCCGCAGAGCCGGGCTCCGGGCTGCTGCAGGCCAGCTGCGATGCAAATGCCTCCGCGCCGCCTCGAGGCAGCCGAGACCGGCTCCGAGCTTTGAGGTGTTTTCCTGTTCGGGACACGGGTTTCCACGTGCTCTGGGCAGGCAGCAGCCTCCAACACGTCAGCCCGAGCTTGGAGCGTCTTCCGCCGCCGGACGGCAAAGGGAAAGACAAGAAACCAGCTCCTCCGAGTCCTGCCAGATGCAGCCGCGCGCTCCACTCCGGCTCGGCTCCCACGGCCCCCGCGTAGCGAGTCCACCGCTCTGCTCCCGGTCCCCCTCCGGCCCGGGGGAGCCAGCAACCCCATGACCCTCTCCGTCTCGTTGCCGCGGCACAGAAACGTCACCCGCGCCGAGTCCTGTCACCCGTCATCAGGCGGTCCCAGAGCCGCCGGCCCGTCCGTCTCCTGTGCCCCTGGATTTCGGGGCACTTGCGAACGGTGCAGGGAGAGACGGGCGAGGGGTGGGCTTGAGCCAGCACGCAGCCCCGCGCCCCTCTCGGGACCAGGCACTCATGTCCCCGCCGCGGACGGCCGGTAGCAAGGAGCTGCGCCGATGCACGGAGATGAACGGCTGCCCCGGCGGCGCAGCCACGGAGCCACCAGCTCCTCTCGCGTGCTTGCAGTGCAGGGCATCGCTAGCGTGGAGGGCGCTGTCCTCCTGGTGCCCCGGGGCAGCCCAGCCACGTGCCATGGAAGGCGCGTGCCGGCGGCTGGAGGATCACACCCGGGAGAGCCAAGACCAGAAACTCCTCTGCGGGACTATGTGGGACCCGGAAGGCCCTCGACGCCACTGCTCTCAGGCACTGTCCTCGGGCTATCTGCCCGGGCAGGGACCATCCCCTGCAGCTTATCCACGGCCACGTCTGGCAGCTGGACACCTGAACCCGGTCCAAGCAAGCAGGCCTCCGTGACCTCGGCAGCACAACAGCCCTCTTGCCCCTGGGCTTTGACGCGATGGGAGGGGAGGGGAGGGGACGGCGGCTGTTCGGTGCTCCACGCCTGTGCCACACGAGGGCACCAGAGGCGCGTGGCTGTGCACGGACCGGAGCTCCGGCCTGGCCACGCTCCCGAGCCTGGGAGCAGGAGGGCCTGTCGCAGCCTGGGCTGGACGCGCCGCTCCTCGGTGGGTTTACCCAGGCAGGATGCGACAGGCGAAGCTCTGCGCTCTGTGCCTCTGCGGTTGTGCTCTCAGCCCCCAGCCCTGCACCCCCGTGCGGGGGCCTTGGGGCCGCAGAGCAGGGCTGCCCCCCAAGGAGCGTGGCCCCGGCCTTGCAGCAAGGTCAGCACGGCAAGGCCAGGACCCCCGTTTTTACGGCTTATGCAGAAGCAGCAGCTCCAGCCCCGCGGTGCACGCGGACACCGGCCCTGCCCAGAGAGCCCCGGGCTCCATCGTCCATGCTGGCTCTGCCACAGGCGACAGCCCGGCGGACACAGGTCGGAGCCTGCACCGTGCAAGGGAGCGCGACAGGGCCCCAGCTTGCACCGGGCGGAGGGACCACGTCCTGGGCCATTCTGCAAGTGTCCCTCGCTCTGCCCCGGCCCCGCACGCGTGGGCTGCCCTCCCAGGCCCCTGCCCGTGGCCACCATGCTGCGGCTCAACGACTGATTTTTAACAATGTTTTTACAGGTTGCCCTTCCCGGTTTCCCAGCCGCCTGCCTGGCCCACACGCGGCCGGCGAGCACAGCCGGGAGAGAGGCTGTTAGCTGCAGTAAATGTCAGCCTTCCTGACAAACACCCGTCTCTGGTTTCCCAGGGCAACAGCTCGCTCCGTGAGCCCGACAACACGCCAGCACCGAGCTCCCGGCCCGTCGCAGCCACGCACACGGCTGCCAGGTCACGGGCGCGAGACCGCAACCCAGTCAGCCTGGCCCGGCGGCTGTCCCGCACCCCGCTCCTGGCCCTGGCTGGCCACGGGCTTCATGCCTCAGTTTCCCTAGCCGCAAGGCCGATGCAACCAGGCTCCCCTGGCGCAGGGCCTGGGCGGATATGCAAACTGGTGCTCCAGCAGCACCGTGGGATGCTCTCGGGGACTACAGTTATTCGTGGCCGTTTGCCGATTGTTTACCTCGAAAACCGAAGCTGCTGGGAACGCGACGCGCCTGGGAGCGCGCAGAGGGCGGGGACGCAGGGCACATGGCCCTGTTTGTGTCTCGGGGTTATATTTGTCTTGTTTATGCCGCGGTAAGTTCCTAGAACCAGGGAGCGAGGGGGCCGGTTTCCCACCCGCCCTCTCCAGACCTCAGCACTTTCACAGCTGTCCGGACACTCGACACCCCGCAGCGAGGAAGCGCAGGTCCAGGAGGGGAGAGGCTGCTGCTGCTTTCCAGCTGACGGACTCGTTCCTGGGAGAGGGCAAATTGTGTCACTCTCACGTCACCACCGCCAGCATCCCTACCACACGAGCATCCCTACCACCAGCATCCCTACTGCGCCCGTCCCTACCGCACGAGCATCCCCACCACCAGCATCCCTACCGCGCGCATCCCTACCGCGCCAGCATCCCTACTGCGCGCGCATCCCTACTATGCCAGCATCCCTACCGCGCACATCTGGCAAACAGCTGGAGCCAGTCAGGTACGAGGCGGGGACCCAGAGGGGACAGAGCAACCACCAGCAAGCAGGAGTCTGCAGCCAAGGAGCAGGCCAGAGAGACCGCGCAGCCACCCCGGGCCAGGGCAAGGAGGCAGCGGGACTGCTCAGGGCAGAGCGACGGCTGCAGCCCGAGCTGTGGGCACGCAGCACACCCAGGGCAATGGCTCCGCTCGGGCCACCACAAATCCTTCCAGGCGCAGACACAGCCGTCACCTGCCCATCGAAGCCTCCACACCCTGCAGCTGAACCCCTGCCAGCTCTGCCTCCATCGCGCCTGGGGCTTTCCAGGCTCAAAACCACAAAGCTGTTGTGTTCATGGCCAAAACTGCCACTGGGCGTTGCTGAGCCATGGGGCGGCTGCTGGCACGGGGCACGGAGGGCACCAGCTGCCAAACAAGACGCGAGCCCGTGCAGTCCAGGGCTGTGTGGGACAAGGGGCGTGGGGGTGCAGGAGACACGACCCCCGCACACACCTCCCGGACCCGGCATCTAAAACTCAGCCCCAGGCCCTGCCAGGGTCCCGGGCGGTCCGAACGCAGCCCAGCCCCACGTGCTGGGGCCACGGGATCCAGGCACCGGGGATTCGGAGCAGCCCCGCGGGAGGACGGGCATTGTTCGCACCATGTCTGCACAAGCTGTTCTTTAACCCGTCTCGATCTGGAGACTTTGCTCAGTGACGCGTCCCAGCGGCAATCCCCCGTCTTGTCACCGCCGTGCTTTGTCCAGCCTCGGCCTCCAGCCCTCGTCCTCCGTACGGTCCACCCAGTCTAAGGACTCGTTAGCACCCGTTTTTTTCTGTTTTCTCCCCAGGAAGGCACTTGCACACTAACCGAGCCCCAGTCTCCTGCAGCTGTGTGGACACGGCTCATCGAGTCCCTCTCGCCGAAGCAGGTTTCCCAGTCCTTTGAACCATTGTGCGGCTCCTTTCTGCTCCGCTTTACCGTGCGACGGCCCGAGACCGGCAGCGCTCCAGCACGGCCCCGGGACAAGTCCCATCGCTGCCCCCTCCCGGCGGTCTCGCGCGCGTCTCGCAGCACCGCGGAGCGCGGGCCCCCGCGCAGCCCGCAGTCCTGGGCGCAGGCGCAGCTCCCCGTCCCGGAGGCACGGCCCATGCTCCTTGCCGACCCATCGATAGCTTTGGACTTGGATGTAGTAAAACCTCATTGCATTTGCCCGGACCCAGCTTACCGACCAGGCCGTATCCTTCCACGTGGCAGCCCTGATGTCACATTTTACGCTACGGCCTTCCACATCGTGGAGGAGATGTCTGAACAGCGCCAGGCCTGCTACCAAACCCCGCAGACCCCCGCCTAAACCATCCCCAGGTGACGACCCTGCTGACAGCCACTGTCAGCGAGCTAAGTCGTTAATTGATTTGACATTTGTATTCGTGCTAGTCTAGAAAGCTGGCTTTTCCATCAGAAATGTCATGCTGCACTTAGTCAGGGCTCTCGCAGGAATGCCAAACTGTGGCACAGCGCCCGTTACCAACCGAACCCGCCGTCCCGAAGAACAAGCTCCGAGGCGGGCGCCCAGGCTGGTTTCCCACACCGCTGTGCTGCCTGGCGGCAGCTGTCTTCATCCCCATGACCAGCTGCAATCCTGCACCGGCTTGTCCGCTGCTTTGCCCCAAACCCGGAGTCGGGAGAACGCCCCGGCCACCCCAGACCTCGTCTCCCCTTGCCAGGGAAGTGCTGGGACACCCAGATCCAGGACCAAATTAGCACCACTTGCCCAGGAACCCCTCAGCCCATTTGTTCGGACTCTTGGCTGCCGATGGCCCAACAGCACACACGCCCTGTTCAGCCTCCCCTCGGGGACAGGTGGACAAGACAGCACTTTGGCACCCGCACGTGCCACGGCCGCGTCACCCTGCCTCTCTCAATAGGAAGCAAAACAGACTGGACGCTTCTGCCACCTTTACATCACGAGTCAGCTTTGGCACACGGGCCAGGATGAGGACATAAGAATGGCTATTTGCGGGGTCTTGCCCAAGGTCCCGCGTCACGGGGTGCAACGGCAGCTCCAGAGGTGGGAGCCACGCGTGCACAAGCGGATCCTACACAGCCCCCCACGAACTGCGTCCCTCGTGCCCACGCCCGCATCACTCCGGGACGGACCAGGCGGAGGCGGGGGCTGGCGGCGTGTTGGACGCAGGCAGTAAATTCCTGCCTCTTTGCTATTTTCCTGACACGGGTGAGATTGATCCCCGCGTGGATTCAAACGCAGACCGTCCGCGCCAAGTCACGGGGCTGCACCGCTCCTGCTCAGCGGCCTGCCGATGCCCGTCCGATTTGGGAGCGGAGGGAGCAGCTGTCACATGAAGGAAACGCCAGTCAGCAAAATGACTCTCATAGCTTCTGCCGGGCGTCAGCCAGAGCCCGATGCTCTCCGGGTCACGGAGGGACACAGGAGCGGGGTCCGACTCGGCCTCGCCGGTCTGCTCCCAGCTGCCCCTTGCAGCCGCCTGAGCATGGGGCAAGCCGGCAGGGCTCTGCCAGGGCGGTCGTAAGCGCGAAGCTGGCACGAGCGTTTTGATCGTGTTGAGAAAGCAAGTGTGCAAAGGGCAGGGCCCTTCCAAACTGTAGGCTCCCTCCCCACGAGGTCCAAGGCTCGGGTCCCCTGTCCAGGGCCTGCAGCCAAGCCCTTGGCCCAGCAGTCCCAGAAAACCAAACGGGCTCCTGCAAGCCGAGGAGGTTTTCCGCCCGCTAGAAATGTTCCCAGCGCTTCGGACATTGTGATCCCGAATCCCAAACGGCTCAGCACTCCCGCAGCGAGGGCCGATGTCTGCGGGAGGGGGGCACTACAACAAGGGGTGGGAGAGGAGCAAGCAGCCGGGGGCACCGGTGCCACTCGGCCACCTCCTCCCAAGCACTCAAACAGAGCGATGGCGAGGCAGGAGACCATGCACGGAAACTTCCCCGCCGGCGCTGCGGAGCAAGAAGGCCAGAGCAGGTCCAAGCTGCGAGCTGGGCTAGAAAGTGCTTGGTAAGGGCTGGAGCTGGAGCTGGAGCTGGAGCTGGAGCAGGAGCAGGAGCAGGAGCAGGAGCTGAAGCGGTCGGCAGGCGGCAGCCGCGGTGCGAGCAGCGGCCCTGCTCAGCCCTGCGCAAACACGCCTCCTTGTTTACAACTCGGGCAGCGCCGTGCAGCCCCGTGCACCGCGCAGCGCAGCCAGCCCGGCTAGCCGAGGGGCGGCCACATTCGCACCTACAGTCATGTGTACAACCGCCCTTAGGGACTAACTAAAGCAGAGACGTAAAGCACCAGATTTCACCGCCCTCATGCAGGGACTTCACGGCACATGATGAAGACAGCCCTGGGCTTGTGAAAGCCAACATAAACGGAACAAGCTTACACCCCGGTGCCAGTTCCCAATACCCCCCCCGCCCCCAAAGGGGAACGGCTTCAAAACACCAGCGCCTCGGTAGCGGCCCCGGCTCTGCTCCGTCCCTGCCAGCGAAGCTGGCGTGGTTGCGGGAGCGTTCGCATGTCACGTGCCAGGACAGCAAGCGTGCTCGGACTACTCTGCACCACACACAAGCTGGCTCCCCGTGGCAGGGCGATGCTGCGGCGTCCCACCACCGTGCCGTTGCCACTTGCATTGGGAGTGCGGCTCAGCCTCCGCTGCGTGTCGGCCGCCCGCACCGCCCCCGTGAACCGCCTTCCCGCAGCGTCCGGCGGAGCAGGCCGCGGCCCAGGAGCTCGAGCCTCTCCGAGCGAGTTCGTCCGGGAGGCGCTGCCTGCCGAACTCCTGCTCGCTTCCTGCCGGGGTGGGAGACCTGCATCTCCGCCTTGCCAGAAGCGCAGACACGGCCCGGGGTTTCTCGCGCAGACAGAAGCGTTTCCTGGGTCAGCTCACGGCACAAACAGGCCTGCCGAAGCCATGGAGCAATTCACGGGTCGCAGCAAGGACAAGTCCTCCCCTGGCCTCGCCACAGCGTCCCGGCGGGAAGGAGGGCAGGGGCTGGCTCCCTTCCCTGCGGCGGCCGAGGGGAAGGGGCTGTCGTGCTGCAGAGACCAGGCAAGGCTCAAACTGAGCGGGGTGGGGACGGCGGGACTGGGAGGGCCGGGCACCTTGCCCTGCCGCGGGGACAGCCCGGCCAGACCCAGAGCGAGGAGAGGGAGGACGGACGGACGGACGGACAGACTTGTGAGGAGGAGCGTGCGAGGCGAGCAGGCTGGACGCTAGCGGACTTCCATCCCGCTGTATCGCGAGGGAGATCGCAACAGATGTGCTCCTGGGACAGATGTGCACGCACGGCTCCCCCAGACACTGCCGTGCAAGACCTCAGAGCTCGAGCCAAAGACGTTTGTTTCTCTTTGATCAAGGACAAATGGGCAATCAGTCGTGGCTGCCCTGGCACTGCCCATAGTGCTGCCAGGCGCTTCGACTGATGCCCGAGGAGCTCCAGCTAGAAGCGTGCGGGGACGGGGCAGGCGTCCGGCCCAGAGCAGCCGGTTGTTTGCGCCAAGCCTGCTCCGTGTTTCGCCTCTCCTCCCCGTTTCCTCCGGCACAGACCGGTCGCAGCTTCGTCACCTGACACTGAGTCTGACTCCGGAGCCAAAACAGGCTGCATGTGCGAGCGCTGCCCTGCCGGACCTTTGTAGTCTGTGCCCACAGATTTCGGCAAGGGCAGCCAAGTGGGCCCATTTGTCGGCTGTAAACAGTTCGCAGGGCAGCGGCTGCGTTTCCAGAATTGTTTGTTCACATCTTGGGCTTTCAAACTCCTTCTCCAGAGTCTGTCTGGGACCCGACCCCCCGGAGCCCTGTCCCAGGACCCCCCGCGGCGAACGCCCGCCGTCCCACCAGCCTCCCCCAGCTCCTTGGACCGGGCCCCGGGGAGCAGGAGGCCGCAGAGGCCGTGGCCAGCGGCACACGCTAGGCTGCCACAAGGACACTGTTGAAAGCATCGCAAGTGGCCAAATGCCCCGGGCACCCGCACGCAGCTCCGCCAGCTACAATAGCGAGCTGCCCTGCTGTCCGACTGTGCTGGGGCTGTACGTGCCTCGGCCCCAGGCGGTCCCACACAAACATGCCAATTCATAGAAAAACAGCCCGGCGGGTTGTTTCATGGACACCTTAGCCCCCTGCGCCCAGTATGTGAACACACCCGGGACACCAGCTCTCTGGGGCACACAACAAGCAGCTGGGTTACCAGGATGTGCCCGCTGGAGGGACGTGGAGAGGAGAAGCCAGCTCTGCCAGGAGGGCCCGATCTGCGGACACATGTACCTGGCGAGCAGAGCGGTAGCAGACACACGGCTCCTTCCAGGAGCAGCCCCTCGCAGAGACACTGCCCAGCACACGGGTACCAGGAAGACGGCAGCTGCTTGTATTCTCAGAGCCGGGCACGTGACCGTGCTGGCACGCGGGGCTGGAGCTCGTGGTATGGGAGCAGCTCCTACCGCTTGCGGCTCACAGCACACATCCAGCCAGGCCCTGCTGGCGGCTTCCTTGCCCGCCCAGACGTGCCGGAGGGGGTGCCGCTCGCCCCGTCCGCGTGTATGTTGGGGCAAGGCGCCAGGCAGACCTGCACCTTGCAGGCCGGCTCGATCAGCAGGCGCTTTGCAGAGCTGGCGCTCACTTCAGATGCACCGAAGGGACGTGCACAGGGCACCGGAGTGGGGCAGGGCTGGGAGAGGCAAACGAGCCACAAGCTAGTCCAGGTGCTGGGGCGAGCGTCCGTAGCAGCACGCAGAGCCCTGCTGCCCTCCCACGGGGCACGTGGACGCAGAGCTCTCCTGAAGTGGCCGCTTCGCCACCAGCTCCTATCGCGTCACCGTTGGGATGGATGGACAAGCATGCAGGAACTGTTTTAGCCATCCTGCTCGCTAGGACGGTTGGCTCGGATCAAGCCCGACTCCCAAATTCATCAGCGGCTGCAATGGGTCAGGGCGGCCGAGGTTTTCCAGAGCATCTAGCTCTTTCCAGGGATTTCCGAGTGCTGCACAGAGCCCGCGTGTTGCACGGGGCCGCGCTAGGGCTGCAGACAGGGCCGTGCACCCAGCCCGGGGCATCAGGATCCTCCCCACCTCTCCTAGGCCCGTGCCGTGGCAGCTCGAGGCACGTCTGCACAGAGATGAAGAGGACCCAGCCTACGGCGCGAGGCCGGCGCACGGGAGCCGCCCGCACTGCACCCACGTGCCCTCGGGAGCGGGCACCCCCAGCTCGCTGCAGCGGGGTCGTCCGTCGCACCCGCACGCTTGTCACTTGGTGGTCTCCTCCAGCGTCCCCGCACACACAAGCCCTTAACGCCCGCTTCGAGGAGCCACGGGGATGGAGCCCCGAGGTCTCACGCAAAAGACAGTGCCGTTAGGGGCAGACAAGCTGCCCCGCAGGCCACGCGTCCAGGGCCGGGCTGGGCCAGGGCTCGCTTTCCACCGGCAGGCTCGCTCCTGAAATCGTCCCGGGGAAGGTTTAACAGTATCTCCAAGCCAAATCAGACAGAGTAAAGCCACTGACCCAAGGGACAAGGCCCCTGCCTTGCCATCCCAGCAGCTGCTACGGGAAGGGACTAGCCCCAGGGGTGCCCACTCCCCTCCCTCCCCTCCAGCAGGCAACACATTGCACCCAGGGCCCCAAAGCCGAGAGAGGAGGGTGCTTCATGCAGGGGGGAGCGCGGGCCACGCGCTGCAGGCAGCGACGGCGCCCCGTCTCCGAAGCGTGCCCAGGCAGCTGGCTCCAGCCCCGACGTTTCACAGCCTCCAGAATCAGGAAATATAAAAAAAGACGAGTTTGTTTTCTCAGCGCGCCGGGGACTCGGCCGCCTGCCAGAGGCAAATGAGAGCAGCCCCGTGCGAACAAGCCTATGGCGAGGCAGGGAGCCGCGCGGCCCGGCTGCCCAGCCCCGCCGCGATCTTAGCAACAGCCCATATTTAGCAAAGCCAATGAGCGGGGGCCCGAAGCAGAAGCCTCCAGCAAATGTGCAAGGCACGGCTGAGCTGGCGGTTTCCTCTGCTCGTAGACAGCGGCCTTGCCTTTCTGAGTCACTTCCGAAATAACCGCGCCTGGGAGAGAGAGACAAGGCAGGCAAACTGCTTCGCTGCCTCCTGCGCTGCCCGGGGAGGGGGTTGAGCCCGAGGAGCGGGAGAGGGACGGGCCGTGCACAGAGCAACCCCACGGGGAGCGGGCAAACCTGGGAGAAAGAGCCCCGGAGAGACGGGGAGGGCCCAGAGTCCGGCCGCGCAGCGGAGCCAGCACCCGGGCACCAGGCTCTGACACTGGCCCCTTTTTGACCTTGGCCAAGTCGCCCATTCTCGCAGGTGTAGCTCTTCCCCAGGGTAGATGCAGCCTTGTTCCCAGCCCTGCTGGGGGTCCCTGGTTGCGGGGAGCGGTGGGCCTGCACGTGCGAGGCCTGCCGAAGGATTTGGAAGTATGTGAAGCCCCAGGCTGAAAAGTGTGGGGTGGAGGGTACCCGCCGGCAATGGGGCCGCATACGGCTTTTTGAAAGGATTCAGAACTGATCGGACTAATTTGACCGGGTACACGAAACAGTTTCCAAACCAAAGAGATGCTATTGATGCATTCACTGCGAAAACTAATCCCAGACCAGACCCGAGTGAGGCGAGGCGGCAGCCGGGCCCAAGAGACGCCCTCGCCGGGGCAGTCTGCATGGAGAGAGAGTACCCCAGGACACCCCCTCGCCCAGAGAGGTGGCCAGGGACAGGGGAAATGCTGCTAAACCAGCTCGGCGCGGCTCTCTCGTCCCCTGAGCAGCGCCGGCAGAGGCCGAGCCGTGGGAGCTCGCGGCCAGCCCGCGCCTCCGCTGCACATTCTTCCCTGTTGCGTGCACGGAGCCGGCCCGCGGCTCCCCAGCGCGAGCCTTGGGCAAACAGCGGAGGAACCGAGAGCACAATCCACCCAGGGCAGATTCCTGAAGTGCCCGGCCGCAGGGAGATAAGGCCGGTCTGCTTCCACCGGCCGGAGAACTGGATCTGGGTGGGGAAGCCTGTTCAAAGGAGAGGTCAAGCCCCTCGGCGCTGGCAATGGAGAACAGAAGTCAGCGATAGCACGGCCAGGACATACCTGGGGAGCTTTCGGGGCCAGCTCCCCAGGGCGTCCTCCAGCCGGGGCCTGTTCCAGCCTGCCCGCTCCCTGGGGACATCCTTCGGCCCCCGGCCCACCTGTCCCCGCCGGGCGGGATCTGCCCCTCGGCGGAGCACGTTTCTCTTCCCTAGCTCCGAGCCATGGGACTGGAGAAGTGGATGCGGCTGCGATGGGCCTCGTGGATGCTGGAAGGGAAGGGCTGGCCGGATGCCAGCTGGCTCTTGAAGGAGTCGCCCAGTCGAAAACAAGCCGCTGTGCAGAGGAGGATTATCTGTCAGGCAAATACCCACAACCCAGCTGAAGTGACAGTGTCACCAGCTCCAGGGAGGATTAGATGGTGACACAGGAGCCGCCTGAACTTCACCTCTGGAAAAACAAGGCCATCCCCTTGCCAGGGCTCGATAGAGCCGGCTCCGGGGCTGCCACTTGGGCGGCAGAGCTGCACGGCGCAGGGTCAGGACGCGCCGAGCGACACCCCCGGCTCGTCACCTGGCCGTGGCGGTGCACAACGCTGCTCGCCGCACCTGGGCCCGCCGCCCGCCCCGGCGCTCCCGCGGACGGAGGCACGCTCCGTTTTGCACAGCGCCGAGGGGGCGCCGTCCTGGCTCGACGGGACTGCCCGTCCCCGCAGAACGGCCGGCCACCCCTGCACCGCGGGGCCGCGCAACGCCTGGGCTCCAGGTGCCGGTCTCGCCCCGGCAGCTCGGCACACCGAGTCCTCTCCCCGGAGGCCAGAAATAGCCTGGCTCCTCTTTGCTCAGCCAAAGGTCTTTTGTTTTTAGCTACATGCGAGTCATGCTGCGCTGGGCAGAGGCAGTGCCGCGCTTCCTAGGGCCAGACAGCCCCGGGGAAGAACGGGGTTGTTTTGCTCAGCCCGACGCCCGGGCTCAGTCACGTGAGCGGATGCCACCGCAAGCCGCGCTCCAGCAGACCGGGAAGCCCTGGCGGAGCTGGGCGACGGCGTGCAGCAGCCGGCCCGGTTCCTGGAAACGTCCCCATTTGGAGAAACGCGAGTGTGTTGCTGCCGCCAGGCTCAGAGCCGAGCGCAGAGCCGGCTCGGAGAGGAGGGCGTGCTCCCAGCCCGAGGACGTCGGCACAGCCGCGTCGCGGGGTCACACGTCCGTTTGGGCTTTCAGCTCAGCTCATGCCCGAAGCTCAGTGTTTACTACAGTAGCTATTTTCTTCCCCGACTCCTTTGTCGTAGTGGGAAAGGGCACAGCCCCGGGGATGCCTGCACAGCCGTGGCACCGGCTAGCCACGAGTAAGGACGGTTTCAGTAGGAAGCGGGGCCCCCTGCGGCACGTACTCGAGGGTGGAGACTCGCGCTGTGCCGTGCTGACCAAGGGTCTCCCTGGCGGTCGCGCCCACCGGGTCCGCTCGCTAAAACCGGGGCAGGCGCCAGCACCCCAACGCCCAGAGACCCCTTGCAGCAGCCCGGCCCTCCTGGTTGAGACGCCCCGGGTCCAGTGCCACGCGCCTGTGCTGCACCCCACAACTGCCGCACGCGGGGCCGTTGCACACCGATCCCCTGGCTGCGGCCGCGGCGCACGTTCGCTGCTGCGGCTTCTGGCCACGCGTCCGCGCAGTCCTGTCCCGGGGGGTGTCTCCACGACAGAGGGGCCGTGTCCTCCGACGGAGCTGGGGCGTCGCGCTGTCGGCCCCAACACCACCCACGGCAGGGAGCAGGGCCCGGGGGTCCCAGGCACGCGGGCAGGGAGGAGAGCTCCCGGGGGTGCTGTGTGCAGCACATAGCCCGGGCCCCACCAGCAAGGGGATGCTTGCAGGCAGAGCACGCGCACGTCTGCCCGCTGCCCTCAGATAGTCTCCAGGGGACGGAGGTGGTGCCCTTATCAACAAACACACGCTTGCCTGCTGATTTGGCTCAGGCAGCGTTCAGGTTTGCACCACAAACATATTGTGCTCGCTCCATTAGATGGGGGTGAACTGAGGCCAGGAAAGGCTCCCAAGGACCGGGACGCTGGCCCGGCTCTTGTCTCGGGCTCTGGTCCCGGACTGCCAGGGTCTGCATCCAGGTGCCTCCCTGCACCGGGCAGCGCCGCCAGCCTCAGGCCTGAATCCCAGCTCGGGGCTGGGCTTCCCGGACTTGCTTATCACACGAGATAAGGCCTGGACCTTTGAGCGGCGAGGGGGAGGGAAGGCTCCTTTGCAGAGCAGAGACCTGCAGGCGCCCGGACGAGGCACGCCGGGTTTGGAGCGAGCGGGCACGCGCCCAGCGCCGCCCGGAAGAGGGGAAGGGCGAGACGGGCTCCGCGCTGCCGCCCGGTGCCCACCCTGGAGAGAGGGCGAGGAGGGAAGATGCCCTGGGACGTGCCCTGAGGGCGACGGCACAGACGGACCGGGCTGGTCCGAACCGGCTGGCGGCGGAGCCGGGGCAACAACAACCGGAGTGTTTCCCCGACAAGTCTGCTGTAATTGCAATGTAAATGCAGGCCCGGGAGGAGGCTTCACGTGCCCACAAACACGGCCAGAGGTCCTGGCTCCTTCCTCCCTTGTTGTGAAGCTGTGGCCCTCACTCTTGTGCCTGCTTTCTTGCTACGGTCGCGAGAAGCCAGCTGGGGCGTCCCCGGCAAGGGGAGGCGTCTCGTCCTGGGCGGTGGGCCCGAGCCCGCGGCCCCGCGGCGCAGCAAACCGCCCTGGCCCCCTTCCCTGCTCCAGGCCCAGCCCCGGCCCCGCTGCCGTTGTCCTTGAGTCGCCCCAAACACTTGGTTTTCTGTGTGCTCAGCAAACAGCTCTCCTGGCCTGGTGCCCAGCGCCCTGCCAGCGCCGCCGGGCCCAGGCCGCTCCCGAGCAGAGCCCCCGGGCTGCGAGCCCAGGAACGGCCTGGACCCGCGGGAAGAGGAGCCGGCTCCGTTGTGCCCTGCACGATGCCCCCGTGCCCCGCGCCGAGCCTGGCCCTCGCGGGCGCCCCAAGGGAGACGCCGGTCCCGGGTGCTGGGTCCTTCCTCCTGGAAAGGGGGGACGAGCCCCGGACAGCCCCCGGGGTCAGGCAAGGCCCCCCAGACAGCCCGGCTTGACGCTGCGCGGTCGGTGCTGGGGGAGCCTCCCCGTCCCGCAGCCTCCTGGCCAGCTCGTGGGCTGGGAACTGCCCGGCGCAGCCCCGCTCCGTGGAGCAGGCCAGAGCTCACCCTCCGCCTCCATCCCTGGGCCAAAGAGGTCACAAAGAGCCCCGTGTCTCGGCCGTGCCTGCAGGTGACAAAGGCGGGTGCAGCAGGAGGCTCTGGCGAGGGAACGAGGGTGCGACCGGACGCGGCAGGGAGGCTCGAAGCTGCGGTCCCTGCGGGCGCTGGAGGGCTGCCCCGCTCCGGGAGCGCAGGGCGAGGTCCACGGCCCGTCTGGACCGTCCTCTCCATCGCGGCGGAGAGAGGCCGCTCCCTGCGCGAGGCACGGAGCAAACCCGCCCGAGGAGCTCGGCAGGGAGGGAAGGTGTCCCGGGACGCTCAGACTTGGGGCAGATCCCCTGGCAGCGCCGTGGAGGCTGGAGCTGCCGGATCTGCTCGTGCCGTCCCTGGTGAAGGGACTATGGAGAAGTCCCAGGTCTGTGTCCGGCCCCTGGTCTGGGGACACAGCCCTGGGACGTTCACCGTGACCGAGAGGAATGAGGGAGTTTGCCGGCGTTGCTGACTGGGTCGGCCCGGCCTGGGTGCGAATGCTGGCCCCGGGGAGGAGGCCCTGCCACGTGGTGAGGGGCAGGGAGGCTGCTCAGACGAGAGCGCGGCGCGGTTGCTCCTGGACGGGTCCCAGGCCCCGACTCCCCGTGGCCTTGGCTGTGCACACAGCTCCGGCACAGCCCATGGCTCTGCCGGCCTCCGCCCCCGCCGACGTCACGGCCACCACAGACCACAACCCGGGCACGAGAGGCCCTTCCCCGGCACGGGTGGGGTCGTGCACGCCGCGTCCCGTGCCGCGGGCACGGAGGAGCTGACAGCGTCGTCTCCTGCCAGGGCAGAGACGGGCTGGGCAAGCTGCCGCCGGTTTGGCAATCCTGCTGGGGGTGCCCGATGCCCGGGCTGAGGGACGGTCCGCAGCGCGCTGGGCCCAGGCCAGGGGAGCCCCTCGCTCCGGCAGGCGGCACAAGGGCGGCCAAGCTGCCCGGCGTGGGCTGCACTTGCAAGAGGAACCAAGAGCTGCCCCGTGCCAGGACCGTGTGTGTGAGCTCCAGCTGGGGGTTTCCAGGGGCGCCGCGGGCAAGGAGGCGGCTGCAGGCGAAAGCAAAAGTGCGTGGCAGAGCACTCGTGGTCCCGCCGACGTGCAGAGAAGCACGCGCCAGCAGAGGGACTTGCACGGACAGGACGTGGGTTGAACCGGGTGACACGAGTCAGGGGAGTAGCGCCATGAGTGCAGGAAATAGCCCAGCTGGAGCCGCCCCTCAGGCAGTGGGGTTCAGACTTAACCGGCACGTTTGCTTCAGGGAAGGGGAAACAGCTCCACTGTGTCGTGCAGGTCTTGCGTGTCCCCGGGGACGGACCGATGGACGCTGGTGCCTCCAACCCGGATGCTGCCGACGGGAGGCAGCGAGATGAGAAAACACCTTTTTTTTTAATTAAATCTGTATCCAAGGCCAAATTAGCCAGAACTAATGCCAAATCCAAGAGTCCACAACCGCAAGCGGCCCTACCACCGCCAACCATCCTCCCCCGCACCTGGGGCTCCAGACGTTTCCAAGGCCTGTGGCGGGCGTCCTGCTTGCAGGCCCAAGCCCGGAGGCTCGGGGTTCGGACGCCCCGGGTTTTGCTGGCCCTTTGCCGTACGGCCGCGGGGCAAGCAAGGGAGGAGACTCCCACTTCCATCCCCTGGGCCTGACGCCGGCGCACCTCGGCAGGTGCCGACCAGCCGGAAGAGCAGGTCTCCCGCGGCGCGGGTCAGGAGAACGGCCCTCGTGGACACAGACGTGGTGTCTCCCCTGCCAGGGTGAGAAGCCACGACGCTGGAGCTGAGCCTTCGAGAGGCCGACGAGAAAACAACTTGCACAAGCAGCGATCCCCAGCCAGCTGCGTCACCAAGGGCCTGAGTCACCCGCTTCCTCCTCCGGCAGGCATCGCTGACAGCTCACGTGCCAGGCCGTGGGGCCAGGCAGGGCACAGCCCAGGGCACGCGATGCGACCTGCCACCCTCCTGCCGCCAGCCCACACAGTCGCCCCGTGGCACCAGGCCCCTGCCCAGGACGGCCGCTGCACAGGGCAGGGCACGACCCCACGCGCCACCGCCAGCCACGGCTCCGTGCAGAGCCCAGGAGGCAGGACAAGGCCAGCGCTCGCTGGCAGCAGTACGGGCACGTGCCACGGCCGGAGCGGACTGAGCGTGGCTGCTTGTTGCTTCCCACAGGCTCGCGGGACAGCGCGGCAAGAGGCTCCAGGAGTCTCATCATCTCCCTGCCAGGGCAGGCCCCTGCCCATGTCGCCCTCCTCACCGCTGCCCCGAGTCGTCACCTGCTGCCGTGCACCCCAGTGCCGTGCCCGGGTGGAGGGGGCAAAGCCTCCGCGCTGCGGCCAGCAAGGCAGAGCACGGAGCGCCCGCCGGTGCGCTTTTCTGGGTCGTTCGTCGTGCAGGGCTGGCGTGCAAGAGCCGAAGGCAATTTCTCACGCTGCATCCAGGTCCGGTCTCGCGCAGGACACGTCACCCACCCAACGTGCGTGTGCTAGCACCAAACCCAGCGCCCGCCTAGCCCAGGGAGCGGGCACCTTGCAGGCAGCCCCCGCGCAGCCCACAGGACGGGTGGCCGGGCAGTGCCAAGCCCGGCCAGCCCTGCGCTGGCACCGTGGATGCAGCGCTCCTCCCAGAAGTGCTGGGGGCTGCACACGGGTCCCCGGAGCGACAAGGACCCCCTGCACGCATCACAGGCAGAACCGCTGCTCGCACGTGCCCGCTCACCCGGGCCGCCCGACGCACCGAGCTGGGCGCGCACGCGCTAGTGAGTCACGGCAGGGTCCCATCTCAGACAGTGCACACAGAGAGCCCAGCCCTGCCCCGCCACTCCGGGCAGCCAAGTGTCTCTCGTCTGCACCGGCTCGTCCTCCCCGAAACCTGGGGAGACGAGGGCGGCAGCAGGGACACCGTGTGCCTTGCAGGCAGGCTGGTGTTGGCCCTGAAACCAGCCCACCTTTCTCAACCCGGCCACAGTGTCACCAACGCTCCTGCCACCGTCTCCTGCCAATGACAGGCCTGGCACCCTCCCCGGCACCAGGGCCCACGCAGGGGTGGAGAGCAGGGGACACGGCCCCGCTCCTCCTCATGTCGCCGGCTCCCATGCCGTGGGCAGAGCCACAGTCCGCGCGTGCCCGCCTGGGGCCCGGCATGGTGACCGCGCGCGGCTGTCCTGCCAGGACAGGCGGCGAGCTGCCCCCCCGCGGAAGCGAGCCGGCCGGTCACGCCCAGGATTAGCGGCGTGCCGGGTGATGGCGTCTGACTCCCGCGCCGCGCTGTTTGCACAGCAGCGGTGTGGCTCGGAGACACCCAGCAACCCCAGCAAACAGGAAAAACAAGGCCCAACACAACCATGCACCGCCCTGCCCGCCCACTGGGCCCCGAGGGGCAAGGTACACGTGCACCTTACAGGCTGACTAGAACAGAGCCGGCATGCCAGCAATGCAGCGATACTCGGAGCTGAGCACACGCGGGCAGGGACGAGGGGCCTGGGGGGCCAGGCCAGCTAGTCACCACGCAGCACCGTGGAGCCTGGCGTGGGCCCAGGGCTCCCAGCACCGGGGCATCTTGCCTGCCCCCACCACGGGGCAGCGGTGCCGGGGACAGCTGTGCGCAGCAGAGCAGGGCGGGAAGCCACGCTGGCACCACGCTGCCCGTGCGCCCCGGGCACCACGGCCCCACAAGACAGAGGCTCGTCTGCCAGCCAGCCACGTCCGTGTTGCTCCATAACTCGCTGCCCTGCGGCAGGGTCACAAACGGATGTTGCACCATAAACAAGAGAGGAAACTGCCTCTCCAAGCCCTGGGGACCGGCGAGTCCGGCTGGCCGGAGCGGCGGGCGGTGGCAGGGGACAGGGACAGGGCAGCAGACCCGCCCGCGGGAGCCCCCTTTCCCTGGCTGCACGCGCAGCCTGGTCGCGGGTTTCCCGGCTCAGGCCCGGAGGCCCCCGGGGTGGCTCGCAGCACCTGGCCTTTCTCTGCGCCCTTTGGGGCGGAGGGACACGGCCCTCCCGGGCCTGGTGGAGCGCGCTGTCAATGCCCCTCCGCGCCCCAGCCCCGAGCCCTGCCCGGAGCTGCTGCGAGCGCCCCGAGCACGTGGCCCTGCAGGACCTGGGCAAAGCCGGGCTCCTTTCCCCAGCGGTGGGAGGCAGCAGGTCTCCAGGTGAATGCACCCAGCTCCCCGGGGCCCCAGCTTGGCCCTGGGAGGCTCGGCTCGGCTCTGCCGATCGGGGCAAGCAAACCCTCTTCCCTTGTTGCAGCACGGTTTTGTGCGACACCCACGAGCTGACGAGCAGAGCACGGAGGCGGCTGTCAGGCAGGACACGTGGCCTGCGCCGGGGCAGCCTGCGGCACTGCCCCGCGGCTCCGGCCCTCTGTTGTGCTTTGGGTTTTACTAGCAGCCCGCGGAAAAACACAAACAGAAGAGGACCGCATCCAGCCCCCGGCAGCCACCTGCAGTGCAGCGCAGCGCAGCGCAGCGCAGCGCAGTGGGCGGCCACGGGGTCCCGCACCCAGCCCAGCCGCTCCTGCCACGGCAGAGGGCAGCCCGCGGCACGCAGCCTGCTGTCGCGCAGCTTCCCCGGCCCGGGCGCTGGTCCTGCCGGGAGCCAGAACAAACAGCACGTGCCCCAGGCGTGTTGTCCGCACCGCATGGGGAAACCGAGTCACCGAGCACAGGCAGCGCCGCTGTCCCAAGACCGCATGTGCCAAGCTGGCCATGGAGGTAGAAGAAAACCCGGGAGTCCCGACTCCCGCACTTGGCCTCACGCAGGGCTCAGGCGCAGCCCGTGACAGCCCACCAGGTCCTGGCTCTCCTCCGCGGGCTGCCCTAGCTCCCACACCCCACCACGCCAGACCACGGGGCCCCAGTCCTGCTGCTCTGGCCCCTAGGCAGCCCAGCAGCAGCCCGTGCAGCAAGGACAGCCACGTGCCCGGGCCGCCTCGACGGCCACAGGCCTCCCCACGCCTGGGCGGCATCGGTGCCTCTTCTGTTGAGACGTCAGCGCCTCGCCACCGTCAGCTGGCTCGGCGGCTGAGCACGCCAGTGTTTACCGGGAAGCTCAGGACGGGGCGATGGCCACGTCCCACCCCTGCCCAGGGCCACGGCTCTCATGAGCGGCCGCAGCGAGGAGCACGTGCTGCCCGGCAATGGCAGGGCCGTCAGCCTGCGAGAGCCCTGGTGCCGTGTCCAGCGCCCCGCACGCGCCTCCCCCAGCTCCCCTCGGGGCCTGCTCGCTCCCTGCGGCTCTTGCTGCCCGGGCACCCCTGCCAGCGCCTGCCGGAGCAGCCTCCTTCCTCGGGGGGACAACACCCCCTGCGAGGGTGGACAACAGCCCCGTGCAAGGGTGGACAACACCCCCTGCGAGGGTGGACAACACCCAGCGCTGGCCGTGGCGTGGAGCGGAGAGCAGGCTGCCCCGTAACCGGAGCCCTTGTTTTTGCGGTCGGGCTCCCCAGCAGCAGCGCCCGGCAGGGAGCGCGGTGGGAAGAGCGCTCCCGCCCCGGGCGGTGGGGTGGTTGTTATTGCGGCAGCCGCCGCCTCGCAAAGCCCTCGTGTTTATCCATAGACATGTTTGTGCGACCGGCTCAGCCTCCTCCGGCTTCCAAAACAACGGGGCAGGAGTCAACAGCTGGAAAAATTTTCCATTGTCAGAGGAAACGACCAGCGCGGGTCAGGGGCGGCCTGGGGCGGCCGCGCCGCATCGCAATGCAGCGGCAGGACGCGGGGCGGGGGGCGAGGGGCTGTTTTGGAATCAGGGACGATGCACGACGTGCAAAGGGGGCACCCCCGGGACAAGCAGGGCCCGGGGCATCAACAGCCCGAGCAGCAAAGGGCTCCCGCCGGCCCCAGGTTGGCTGGGAACGGGCCGCAGCCCGGCAGCCCTTCCTGCGCCCCGGGGCCCAGACTGGCCGAACAGGAGGGACAGGAGAGATCCGCGCTGGGCAGAGACGTGGCCCTGCAGAGCAGCTCCCACGCCCACCCGCCGCGCGGCAGGCACGGGGCAGGGAGACCAGGCCGCGCGAGGGCCGCCAGCCCCAGGCCCGGGCGCCAGCGCGAGGGCAGGATCCTTCTGGAGGATGGTCCTGCGTGGGCAGCGAGCGGCTGCAGCCCTGTCTCTGGGATGGCTGGCTACGTGGGGGAGCAGGCCGCCCGGGCAGGGCCGGCGGGGCAGGGGCAGGGGCTGGTAGACCGTGGTGCTGCCCGTACCCCCTGCTCCACCGGGCAGCCCCTCCGCTCGCTCCCCGCGTGCTCGCGTGTCCTGTTTGCTGGGGCAGGAGGACTGCAAGCGCGTCCCTCACCCAGAGCTTCCGCGCTCGTCTGTGCGTCTGGCTCAGCTGGACACGCGACCGCATCCCTGCGGTGCACGGACATCGGGCCCACGAGGGCACCACCCGCTCCCACGGGGACGCGCTCCGGGGCGTCTCTGCGGCGCGGGCAGCTGCCCGGGCCTGGGGGCACCAGGGCCTCTCTCGGCTGGCCGGGATGGAGCTGACCAGGGGCGTGGGAGCGCTGACCCCAGGGCTGGCGACTGCAGCCGCTGCCGGCAGCTGGCAAGGGGCAGCCCACTCGCCCCCAGCCAGGCGGAGGATCCACCCCATGAGGTCAGGGCCGTGCCCGCGCCGGGAGCCCGCTGTCAGTAAAAGCAGCGCATGAAACCATGGCCCCAGACGAAGCGTGTGAGCCCTGTGCCAGCGGGGAACGGGGCAAGCTGCTAGTGCAAGGGGCAGCGGCTGGGAGAGCGCCTGGTCACCCTGCTCGGCCCCGGGAGCCGGAGCAGCTGGCGGGCCGGCCCCGCTGGGAGCAGCTTGTTTATGCCGAGCCGCGGGAGCTGGAGGGGCTCCAGCGCTGGAGTCCGCAGGCAGCGCCCGCCCGCCCGGCCCCGCCACGGGGGCACGGCTTGTCCCGCCACGCGGCCACGCCGCCTGGCCCTCGCCGCGTGCCACGCTCCCGGGCGCACACAGCGCCCAGGCCCCTGCCCGCGGCTGGGGGGCCGGACCCTCCTGCAGGGAGGACGGTGACCCCAGAGGCACGCGGCTGGGACGCCCAGCCACCCCCGCTGACCCAGCCCGCCAGGGCCGCGGGCAGTCACGCGGGGCAGCTGCTTGTTTACTGCCCCGGAAAGGGGAAGACTTGTGCCCCTGGGCGGCAGCTGGAGCCGGGCAGGGCCGCCCCCAGCCCCCGGCCCCTGGCCTGGCCAAGGGGAGAGCTCACACGGGGGTCTGCTGGAGGCACACGCGCCCAGCCCGGCCCGGGTCTCTGCAGGCGAGCGGGGCACTGCAGACCCGGGGAGCGGTGCTGTGGGATGGGGACACGAGAGCAGGTCCTTGGCCTGGCGCAGCAGGGGTCGAACCCTGAGAGCTCTGCAACCCCCTGCCCTGCGGAGCCGGACCCAGAGCCAGGCTTCGCCTCCTGGAGGCAGCTGTGCAGGGAGCCCCGCGGGGCTGGGACCAGGGCCGGCTTTGCCCTGGGCCAGGATGGGCTGGGGGGAGGCGGCGGGGGCAACGACCAGCAGGAGAAACAGTGTCGCACAAAAGCAGCGCAAAGGGCACGGGAGCCCACGGACCCTCTCGGGGACAGGCCGTGCTGGGGGGCTGCAAGGCTCTTCCCTGCAGCCGGGCCAAGCGCTATAAACACGCTGGGCCCCGTGCTTGCATAACGCGCCCCCTCAGCGGGGCCAGGGCCGGGGCTCGGCGTGCTCCTGCCAGCACCGCGCACGTTTGCACAAGGTGTGTGGAAGCGGTGCCTTGCACGGCGGCATCTGCCCCTTGCAGCAGCTCGGCACCGCCTGCCAGAGCCGGCCCTGCAGCCCCAGAGAGGGGCCCGAGCAAGCGCCCAGCAGGAGCTGCGGGTGGGGAAGCTGCAGCTCGCTGTGCCCCAGCCCGCGCCGCAGGCCCCGCACGTGTCTGCGCACGGCCGTGGAGACCGCGATGCAGCTCCTGCCCTGGGGAACCAGGGGCCCGGGCCAAAGACCGCCGGCATCGGGAGACACAGCCCTCAGCCTGGCCTGGGGAGCGGCGGTGCAGCCGCGGCGCGGGCCCAGTCAGTGCCGGGCGAGGGGCTGTGTGACGGCATGGGCAGAGTCAACCCAGGCCAACAGGCCGGGCAGGACGCCCGTGCCAGGGCAGCTCTTCTTGCAATTACTGCACCTGCTCCTGGAACCGGACGTGTCAATGCTATTGCCCTCGGTGGCGCTCAGCAACGACCTACAACCCCGCCACGGCCGTGGGTCGAGGCTGTGACGGCAGCCCGGGGTATGGGGGGGCCGCACGGATCGGGGCCAGATGGCGCATAGCACCGACCCCCATCAGCAGTTTCTGTCTTACGAAACCCATCCCCTCCCATGGCCGGCCTGCCCCGTCAGGGCACGCACACGCCTTCTGGCAGGCCATGCCCGCTTATATATAGCAGCTCTATATATAAGCACCGGGGTATTTTCATCGCTGTACAGTGAGACAGAACATTTCCACCCTCCTGTGCCTGGAAGCACAGCCTGTGTGTCCTTGCCGCGTGCCCGCCACCCGCAGATCGCTTTACAGGACGCCCTCAGGGACCCCGCGCCGGCCTCCGCTTGGGCGCAGCGCCCTGCTGATGCCACGTGGTCGCTGGGGCGGGTGCCCGGGCAGGTCAGATTCCCGGCGGTGTGGGGCCAGCCCGGATCAGGACACAGCGCGGCCGGGCCTGGGCATCCGGCCTGGGCCAGGGAGACGTGGCCTGACATCCCCCAGGACCCTCGCTCCTTGTTTCTTCCCACCCGTGGCATGTGTCCACCACTGAAGCAGCCCCAACCATCCCCGCTTCCCATGTGGCTCGCTGGGCCTGTAACACCCCCAGTCCTGGCTTTCCAGCCTCCCAGCGGGTGACGTGGCTTCGCTCAGGCCACGTCCACGCAAGGTCTGGCCTAGCTGAGGCATCTGCAGCAAGGACCTCTCAGCCCAGCACGCGCCTGCCCCAGGTGGGCACACGGCAAGAGGCTAAACTGCTGGGCACCGTGCCCAAATCAAGGGCTGAGCACGCTGGGCATGGCTCCCGGGGGCCGCGTGGCCCCTGCTTGCCCACAGCGCTGTGGTTTTTCTCACAGTGCATGGCGAGATACGTACCAGCCTCCGCGGGAGTGCCGGGAGCCGAGCGGACACCCGTGCCACTCCTCTGCCCAGAGGACCCAGACCCGAGTGCCAGGCCACGACAGCCACTAGCCCCACGGGCGCCTGCACTCAGTGCCACGCATGAGCCGGGCGCGGCTCTGCGCCTTCATGGCTTTACCGAGGCTGCAGCAATGGGGCTGGAGGAAGAGAAGGAGGACATTACCCGGGGCTGCTCTGCAGAGGGGCACTGCTAGACAGCCAGCAGGCCGGGCAGGAGTGGGGACGGGGTGTTCCTCCCGTGCCAACCAAGGCAGGCATGGAGGCTTGCGTGCCCAGCTGGTGGCACAGGGCTCCCAGCACCAGCCAACATCTGGAAAGCAGCTGGAGTCCAAGCTGCCAACAGCAGTGCTTACCGGATGCAGCCGGAAGCAGGCTCAGGCCGGGTCGCGTGGGGCTCACGGTCCTCCAACCCCCCCTTCCCGTGCTTGGGATCCTGGCTGCAAAGCTCAGCCCGTGGGGCCGGGCATGGAGAGCTCCCACGCAGCAGGCACCTTGCTGATCCAGGCACTGTGGTGCTCTCAGTTATGCTGTGCCGAGATGCAGGGCAGCCACTGTGTGGAAACGGTACGGGCTGCAACATTCGCCCTCCTGCCTGCAGCCGCAGGGGCAGCTCTGTGTGTGCATATAGCACCGCGCACTGGGACCTGGGCACGGACTGGGCCACCCAGGGAGCCCACTGGACTGGGGGCTCGCACCCCAACCCCCAGCACTAGCTTTATGCCCCTCCACACGCCCACCCAGGACAGCCCCTGCCCATCCCCTACGGCCGAGCTGCGGGCGATGGACAAGAGCTCAGGGCTGCTGGGCTCCAGGTGCTGGGGGGGGGGGGGGGGGGGGGGAGGCCGCTGCAGGGAGCCTGGACCAGGGCTTAGCCCCACACGCCAGCGACACAGCCAGGGTGGGAGGGGTGCCAGGATGAGCCTGACCCACTGCCGCACGAAGCAGAGCCCAGGCAAGAGGACAAGGTGGGCTGGGAAGGGGGGAGAGGCACTCGCCGTCCTCCCCCACCGCTCCTGGCGGGAGCAAGTGCCCAGGACCGTACGGGACGCTGGCTCCTGGGGCTGCCACCGCCCAGGGAAGCAGGAGCCTGGCAAAAAAACACCCCCCACCCCCAGCTGTGTGGGACCAGAAGGGAAGAAAGCCAGGAGTAGACTTTTTCTTTCAGGTTTTATTTCCAAATCTCAGTGTACAAAAGTAGGAACACTACAGACAAAAAAACCAAAAAAAAGTTCTTTATAAAACACTTTCAGGAAGCTCAAAAGCAGCCTGGACAGCCCCCAGCAGAGCCGGCGGGCTGCCGTGGAAGTGAGCTGGTGAGGCCCGTGGCGGTGGCTCGCTGCAGGGGCACAAGCCACAGCCCCGACCTGGGGCCACGCAGACTCAGCCCATCGCAGCACGCCGTGGGAGCGGGCCGCAGCGCTGGGTTCGTCTCAAGGGGACCAGCCTGAACCCGGGCACCCATGCAGCCTGTGACAGCCCCTCTGCCCCCCGGGCTTCAGCACCACAATGCCACCAGCCCCCGCCGTGCCCAGCGCTGCTACAGCTACTCCTGCCGCCCACGGGGCAGCGAGCCCAGGGCTGCAGGTACACTGTGTGGGACTCCCGCTCTTCCCAGAGCACCCACTGCAGGACACCTGGCCCCACAGGCACGCGGGGCCTCCCATCGGCACAGCTGTCACCAGCAGCGGGTCCAGCTCCTCTTTCAGCCTTTGCAGCCGGAGCAGGCGATCCCAGCGGCACGCGGCAGAGGCCGCGAGCACCAGCACAGGCGTGGCGCCTACTTGCGACACAGGAGTTCCCCAGAGGGTTTCCTGCACCCCTATACCTCCTAGCATCACAGGGGCATCTCCACCGTGCAGAGCCCCAGTGCGGTTTGCGGACCCCGCGCCAGGCAGCCCCACCACATCTTAAAGCTCACAGGCGCAGAACAGCAGGGCCCTGCGTGGCAGGAAACGAGGAACGACCCCAACCCCGATCCCGGCGCTGTCGTAAGGAGGCAGCAGGCAGAGGCTGCACCTGCGCCACCAAGGCACGACCAACCCACGCTCCTTCCAGGCATCCAGACAATTCCCATCACCGGAGTTTGCTGGAGCAGGTCAGTGCCGAGGCCGTTTCGACGGAGCCGGGCTCTGCCCAGGGGAACCTGACAGCCCTACAGAAGTATTTACTTCCCTCCACCCTCCTCTGCCTGGGAGGCACACACCACCTGCCCCAGGCCAGGCAAGTCCAGGCCCAGCACCCTCCAGCTCCAGAGCAAGACGTCAGTCCAGGGACAGCCCTGTCCCATCACGAGTGGCTGCAAGGGCAGCGAGCAAAGGCAGGATCTCGGTGCTGCAGGCGCTCTAGTCTCGCAAGCGCCTCTCGGGTGCTTCTCCCGCTCCAGAAGAAGCCAGGGGAGCCCACAAGCTTCTCATCCCCACGGGGTTTCCGTGGCAGTCAGCGGCAGTGCGAGCGCGTCCTTCAGCACGTCATGCAGCGTGGCCGGATGCCCTCGGCGGGGGGGTTGGGATCCACCTGGGACGGGCAAGCAGGCAGCATTAGGCACCAGCAAGCCGCGCCCCACGGGCCCCCCACCTGCCCCAGGCGCGCGCTCACCTCGGAGTACAGCGGAGGCGGCCGGTACCGGAACTCCTGGATGTAGGGGAAGAAGGGGCCTTCCAGGATGGGGCCGAGCCCCGCGGGGCTGGGCGGGGACAGGCTCAGCATACCGTCTTCGCTGGACACCACAGCCGAGTACTCCGGGGGAGCTGGAAAGAGCCGCAGCGCCGAGGGGTCAGCGACGCCCGCACGCGGATACAGCCGCCCCCGCCCAGGAAGCGCAGCCCCGAGACCCCAGAGCCCGGAGGAGGAGAGCGCTCCTTGCCCTGCCCCGGCACAGCCGGGCACTCACCCTCAAGCCGCTCGGGGATCACGCCGAGCCAGTCCAGGTTGATGCTGTACTGGCTGCTGACGCTGGACGTGCGGCTGCCGAACGGGTGCAGCGGGATGGTCCCGATGACCAGGGGCAGCTCCAGGAGCAGCTTGGAGGTGCCAGGGATGTCCACGCACACCTGGAGAGCAGAGGAGCGGAGCGGGGGCCCGGTCACTTCTGTACAGAGCTTGGCCGGGAAATGCTCCGCACCCCAGGCCGGCGCTGCCTGCACCAGGGGCTCCAAGCCCGGGCCGAGGCGCCTACCTTGAGGCTGTACTCCACTTGCAGGACGCGGCACTGCAGGATGGACGGGCCCACGGGGGGGATCTTCAGGGCGCGCCCGTGCCACACATCCCTCTGGCCCGCGGCCACGGGGTCGCCCGCCATGCTGGCCACCACCACCGTCTTCTGCTTCTTGGTGCCGCGGGCGACGAAGGTCTGCGTCTGGATGATGGCGGCTCTGGGCACCACCGCGCGGGACGTCCCGTTGTCGATCTCGGCGAAGATGGGGACGACCTCGCCTGCGGGCGGAGGTGCCGCGTCACGCGGGCTCGGCGCGCGCCCCAGCTGGCGCAGCGACCCCCCGCAGCAGGGCAGGACCCGCCCGCCCCGTACCTGGGGTGTAGCCCTTGCGGTCGATCTTGGCGGTCACCGAGACCTGCCCGCGGTTGCAGTACCAGGCCCGGGCCAGCTTCTCCTTGGCGCCGGCCTGCGGAGCCTGCGGACAGGGACAGGCGGGCGGTCAGCCCCGGGCGGCCGGAGCCCGCGGCCTCCCGCCCCCCGCCAGCTGGCCGGCGGCACTCACCAGCAGGGCGGGCGTGTTGATGTCGATGGGCTCGATGACCGTGAACTCCTTCTTGGCCGTCTTGACGGTGGCCCAGGGCCGGTGCAGCTTGGCCTTCACCCAGTAGCGCACGCTGCCGTGCTTGCCCTCGAAGGAGGTGGCCAGCGCCCTGCGGGGGGGCAGCGCGGTTAGGGGCGCCCGGCCCGGCCCGGCACCCCCTCCCCTCCCCTCCCGTCCCGTCCCCGGCCCGGGCGCACTCACTCGGGCAGCTGGAAGGAGAAGGGGAACTCGTGCTTGCCGGCCGGCAGCTCCGTGACGGCGCCGTGCTCTGCGGGGGAGAGAGCGGGTGAGCGGGGCGCGGGTGGCGGGGCGGGCGGGGGCGGGGGCGGGGGCGCGGGGCGGGCGGGCGGGCACCTGCGGGCGGCGGCGGCAGCAGGGCGAGGCGGTGCGCGAGGAAGTCGTGGCGGTCGCTGTAGCTCTGCGTGTGCGCCGTGCTGGAGCCCGCGCTGCGCGACTCGGTCCAGTGCACCTGGGCGCAGCCCCGCGCGCTCAGCCGCAGCGCCGACACCCGCGCCCGCGCCGACAGCTCCAGCACCACGCGGCCCCGCACCGCCGCGCCCGGCGCCCACGCCGCCTCCGCCTCCGCCTCCGTCTCCATCTCCGCCTCGGCCGGGCGGTCCAGCTCCACGGACAGGCGCCGCACGCGCTCCCACAGCATGGCCGGGCCGGGCCGGACTGGACTGGACTGGACTGGACTGGGCGAGGCGCGGTCGGGACGCGGAAGGCGCACCGGGCAGGCGTCTGCAGCGCCACTGCTGGGCTGCCGCCGCCGCGCGCCGCCTTATGAGCGCCCGGCCCCGCCCGGCCCCGCCCCCCGCCTCGGCCCCGCCCCCCGCCGCGCTCCCAGCGCACCGGCGGCACCTGGTGGCCGAGCTCGGCTGGGCCCCGCCCCCTGCGCTCGGCCCCGCCCCCGGGCGCCACGTGACGGCGGGCGCGGACCCGGAAGCGTTGCCATGGCGGCCCCGCTGTGCGGCCTAGTGTCGGCGCTGGAGACCTGCCGCGGCCGCGACCGCCTGGTGAGGGGGCGGGGCCGCCGCGCACGTCACTGCTGACCCTGCGCGCTCTTTGTTACGGCTGCCAGCGGGGGGGGGGGCGCCGGGCCGGGCCGGGCGGGGCTCTGACACGGCCCCAAGGACGCGCACTCAGTGTTATGGCTGCCGGGCGGGGGGGGGGGGGGGCGCCACACACCAGCTGACCATCCCACAGATGCACACTCAGTGTTACGGCTGCCGGGGGCCATGCAGGGGACAAGGACTGAGCTCTCCTACGCCAGCCCTACAAACACGCACTGTGTGCTACGGCTGCCGGGCGGGGGCGGGACACCGGCTGACCGTCCTCACCGCCCCCGCAGATGCGCACTCTGTGCTACGGCTGCCAGCTGGTGGGGGGCGCCGTGGCCGCGGCCCGGCAGGGCCCCGCGGAGCCCCCCCTGGCCCAGAGCCTGCTGGCGGCGTCGGCCCAGCTCAGCCAGTGCCGCACGGTGCTGCGCCTCTTCGACGGCCCCGCCATGCTCAGCCACACCCGCCACTACGGCCTGGGCCCCACGGTACGGCGGGGCGGGGCGGGGGCGCGGCGTGGCACCAGGGCAGGGCAGGGCGTGGCGGGCGCACACTGACCGGCGGGCCGGCGGCCGGCAGGAGGAGGACGCGGTGGTGCGCTGGCTCTCGGTGCTGGGCAACGTGGCCGACCAGCTCTACTACCCCTGCGAGCACGTGGCCTGGGCGGCCGACGCCGGCGTGCTGCGCGCCCGCTCGCGGCGCTGGTGGGCGCTGAGCACGGCGCTGTGGGGGCTCTCGCTGCTGCTGGGCATCCTGCGGTAAGGGGCCGTCGCGTCGCGTCGCGTCACGTCCCTGCCCCCTCGCCCCCGGGCCCGGCCGCCGTCAGCCCGGCGCGTAGGACAAAGGTCTTTCCTTAAGGCTCCGGTCAGGATCGCCGTCCGCGCCCTTTGGCGCTCGGGTGCGTCGGGAGGACGCAGCAGCCCGCGCCGGTCCGGCCGGTTCTCCGGGCTGGCTCCGCGTAGCCCCAGGCTCTCCCGGACCGCGCTCGTAGGAAAACGTGTTTCCGTGCCCTGCCTGCCAGCACGTGGGAGCGAGGGGGGTTGCTGCCCTTTCCCCTAGGAAAGGCCGGTGCTTGCGTAACACGACTTTCCTTAAAGCGAGCGTTTAAGGCACGTCCAGGCAAGCGTGTGCACGCACGGTCTTTGCACGCAGCCAGAACGAGATACCGGGAAATCCCGGCATCTAAGAAAACGCACCAAAAACAAAAGGAGTGGTGCGGCGCGGCGCACGTGGCAGCAGCGTGGGCTGCCCGAACCCGGAGCCAGGCTCCGTGCGCCCCGACCGCCGCCCCGGGAGCCCCAGGACAGGCTGCGGGGGCAGCCCAGGTGCCGGCTCTGCCTCTCCGGTCCCAGCGGGGCAGTTTGCGGAGCGCGCGAGCAGGGGCATCCCCGGGGACAGGCAGCGACACCGCGACCGCGGCCGCTGCTGCTTGTCCCTGGGGAAGGGAGCGCGCGCGCTTGTCGGGACACGTCCTCAGAGCCCAAGCGACTGCGCGCGGGGGTCCCTTGCGGTGCAGATCGCTTACCAGAGCCGTCTCGTTTCCAGGTCTCTGAGAATCTTGTCTCGGCTGAGAAGAAGGATGCGAGCGCGCACTGGGTACGATCGCTCCCGCCTCTGTCCTACAGTTAGTTTAACACCGGTTCTTCTGTCTCCTGAAGCCGCACTAAATACCGCTTTTCAGTTTGGAGCCAGGGGCTCGGTAATCAGACAGCTGTCAGGTCTGTTTCCGGAGGAGAGGACGCGTCCTGGTTTCTGAGACTGCGGGGGAGCAGCGAGCGAGGCGCTTGCCAGCGTTTCCTGAAGCCTGGTGTTACGTGGTCCCGTGGGTCCCTTTCCTAAGCGTGGCTCAGCAGGAAGGCCTGGCCATCGCAGTAGGCCTCCCCCAAATAAGCTGGGCTTTATCCCCTCGCGAGTAATCACATGCTTCAGCAGAAAGCAGTGGGGCGCTGAGATCAGTAAGCTGCAGGGCCGGACATGCCGGGCACCCTGTCAGCGAAAGGGCCCAAACCGCTGGCGCTGCACGGCACCGGAGAACTGTGCTCTGAGCAGATCTGGGTTTTTCAGAAAAGGAGCAGACCGCTCCAGTTGTGCGTCAGCAGGAAGCTTCCCGGATTAGCTGCGATGCTGCTGTTGAGGCTGGCGGGCCGATCGTGGGAGGAACGGCAGCCGCGGATCCTCTTTACATGGGTCGCCCCGAGTTGCCCATGCAAACATCCCGTTGGCTGCAAACGAGCCATTTGTTCGGCTCCTTTGTCTGAAAATCACTTGCCCGTCGCGGGCGTGACAGCTGTGCAGCTCCTCCAGGAGGACTGACACGCTTCTGCCTTTTCCCTTCCCACAGCGAGTCCCCACAGGAGAGGCTGAAGAGAATGAAAGCCCAGATGAAGTCTGAAGTCTTGAGCATCCTCAGCAGCATGGCGGACCTCTCCAATGCCATCCACTGGCTGCCACCAGGATTTCTCTGGGCCGGACGGTTTCCTCCATGGCTAGTAGGTCTTATGGGGACCATATCATCCCTCGTTGGTGTCTACCAGACATATGTAGGGGAAAACGCTGGGACTGTGTGAACCATACGTTCAGGTGCAGGAGCCCAAGGTGTCTATGGTAAAGGTACATTTCTGTGGGTACAGTATTCATGCGCAGAGCCTCCTGTAATTAGGGTGTCTGTAATGAGAGGGGTTAATTCGGGTTCATGTTTCTCTGGCTCTTCTGCACCCTCAGCATAGAAAGAAGCATAGGACTGATGTGCCTGCTGCAAAGGCAAATGGCGGGGGGAATAGTACGAGGACGGCCTGGCTCAGGGTTTTCAGAGACAGAAAAAGGACTTCCCACTTCCCGCCTGCGGCTGCTGGAAGGCAAGGGCCCGTCTGCGTCCTCTTGGCGCAGAAACCTGGGGCTGGGGGAGCGGGTCTGACAGCAACACACCAACCTGCAGCTTCCCGCCCCGCTGCCCCCCGGCACGAGCTGGAGCTTGTGCAGTGCTGCGACAGAGCAGCCCCTGCCCCGCTGCTTCCAGCTGCCAGGCCAGGCGCTGCCACAGCAAGAGGCACCTGACGCGAAGGGGTTGACTTGTCTGCCTTCGCTCCGTGGAAGTCTCGTTTCTTTGATCTTTAAGCCTCAAACCAGAGCTCCTGCCTGAAGAGACGGATGTTCAAAGGCTGGTGTTGGTGGCTCTCTCACACTTGGGCTACAGGTGGGACGGTGAGGAGCTAATGATCACTGACCCGTCCTGGGTGGGTTTTGGGAAGCTCGCCCTTTAGTGTGTGTGGCTTCTCTGAGCAGACAAGTTCACAGCAGAGATCTCGTGGTTTGCTCAGAACAAGCAAAACGGCGTGGTACCTTCAGGTGATGCTCATCATGGCGTGGCCGTCTCCGGCCCCTGCTCTCATCAGAACCTAGTTGCTTTTTAAAAAGGAATCAAATGCATTTTAATGTCGAGGGGACCAATCCTGGACTGCCGAAACCAGTCGTACAACAGCCAGTTTAACTGTTCCTCTGGCTGTGCCAAATAAAGAGCTGACCACTTCAGAGGGGACTGCAGGGATGATCGTTTTCGTGTCTCTGCCCCCAGGCTGCTCCTAAGCAGGACTGGCGGACCCAGGTGGTGCCACCGCAGCCAGGCTGGACACTTGCAGCTGCTGGGACCAGCGCGCTGGAGCCTGATCCTGCCGGTTCGCTGCAGCGCCCGCCCCGCTGTGCCCAGCAGGGGGCAGCAAGGTCAAGGCCATGGGGGGCACTATTCGGCCGTGACCCCGGCCCGCAGCCAGGGTCAACCGGAGATAAACAGAGACCAGACCCGGAGCAGGGGCCTGCCGTGCGGCACAGCGTTTGGGGCTCCCCGAGGCAGAGGCATCCCAAACCCCGTGGTGCTCAGGTCCTTACAGGTGTTTCAGAGGGGCAGGGCTTTGCCCGGGGTCGCAGGCACCAGGTGGCCCCAGCCCCGTCCCCTGCCATGGCCATGGCTGCCTTCTCCAAGCAGGTCTGTCACTGCCCTTCATGCCTAGGCTCTCCGCCATGCCTGCTCGATGGGCACGTCTGCACGGCAGACGTTGTGCAGAGGCAGACTCAGTCCGTGCTGCAGAGGGGCTGGCTCCACGCCACGCCACGCCACGGGGCCACAAGCACGGCTGTTTGTCAGGCCTGCACCTCCGCTGTCCCTGCCTCCCTCACCCTGGAGCCTCCTCGCTCTCCAGGCCGCTTTGTCTGTGCCCTTCCCCTCCAGGCCTGGCTCTGCAGCTCCTCACACCCAAGGCTCCTTCCTGCAATAGCCCTGCACTTCCCAGCGTGCTAAAGGAGCAGCAGCAGGTCCATGGGCCATCGCCGCCCTCCCTGCATGGTGGAGCAGGTCTCGCTGCGCCAGCCTCCCCTAAACTACTCCGTGCCCAGGGCAGAGCCGCTGTCACCGCCCGCATGGGCAGCAAAGGCTCCCCCTGCTCGGCTGCACTTTCCTCTGGCCGGTTCTACCTTCCTCCTTGGCCTACCGTCCGTGACCGAAGGCCGAGATGGCCTGGCTAGGATACCTGCTGGAGTCAACACTGCAGTGAGAGGAGCTGGCCCCGACAAGCTCGTCAGAAGTGGAGCTGGCTTCGAACAATTAGCCGGGTCTTGCCCACGGCAACAAAGGGCAGTAGCCGGCGAGGCAGAGCGCCGGGGGAGCCCATTACTGCAGCGCAGGTTCCAGGTGGGAACGGATAGCACGTGGGACGGGCTGGTGCAAGGTCGCTCCGGGCCGAGGCAGCCCATTTCCTAGCTTCACCTTCTTGCCGCTAGGCCAAACTTCAGACACCCTGGAGCCAGGCCACCTACCCCTACGGCTCCACCTGCGCCACGAGCTCGTGACCCGCCAGGGCCCCCGCCTCAGCCAGCTCGGCTCCGTCCGCAGCAGCAGCGCTGGGGCACAGGGAGGGAGCTTCCTCTTTAGGGTAAGAAAAAGCAGACGCACTGAGAAATGACAGCTTCTCCAGTCGGTCTGAAGGTAGCATTAATCTCAGGCTGAAATAACAGTATACAAAAGGCAGCTAGGTTTTGAGGGCTTTTTATTGCTAGAAGCTGGTTTCAGCTCTATTGCAGCTTTGAAATCTTCAGTGGAGAAACACTGCAATCATTGTAAAAATCACTGTTTGTGTGCAAGGACCATGTTTACAATTACCCCAGAAGTGCACAACCAAACCGAATATTCACATTCAACCATCCACTTTACAAATAAAATTAAGGGCTACAGCGAGGTCGCTACTGGATTATGAACAGTACAGGAACTATGTACAATGTTTACATCCTACCAGGGGAAGCCACCAAAACGCCTCGCCACAGGGCCATCGAGCCAGCCGTCGCGATTACTCATTAAATCTTTGCAGTGCAGAGACCTAAGACTAGACAGCATCCAGCGCTGGGAGCTGGGCGAGAGAGCCAGCCTGCCACGAGGCCAGCGGGGCTTGCCTTCGGGAGATTCCCTTCCCTAGCACAAACAGAAGCAGACTAAAGTAAACTTTCCTAAAGTGCTCCAATTCTCTTCAATACAAAAATATAAAACGCTAGTTATAAACATGGCACAACTGAATTCAACACAACACGTGCGTGGGAAGGATGCCGAGCTGCCAGCAATTGGCAGGATTCGGGGCTGGCCGGGAGAGGGGGGAAGGCCGTTACCCCACGAGCACGGTTCGCCATCGCGCCGGGCCGGGCAACGGGGGAGCTAGGCAGGAAGCTCGAGACCTCCAACACGACAACCAAACGCTCCTCGTTCCTTTATGCAGCAGAGGCTGCACCACACCTGGGCCCTGCAGGGTGAGGTGCAGGAGGTTTTTGAATACATTTATTTTTCAACCATTTTGCCGGCTAACCTGCTACTTCACGCTGAAGTAAACGGCAAAATACCAAGTACCATGAACAGACTCCAGGAGTTGCCTGCATCCGGCTGCAGGCCTGAAAACAGAGCGCGACCCCGTGCGCCCGAGTGAGAGGGAACCGCCCGCTTCTGTTCTCGGGTCCTCGGGCCTGTCCTGTCCCCGTACGTGCAGGCGTGCATCGAGATAACGCCGACGCGGCTGCCTCGAGCCGATCGCAGCAGGCACCTGCTGCCCTTCAGTTCCTAGCCGGGAGCACTCCGGGCGCACGCTCAGGGTGGGGGAGATGCAGGAAACGTGAGTGAAAGGACAACGGAGGCAGCCCTCAGGCTGGAGGTGAGCACTGGAGATCAAAGGCCAGAAGCAGCCCCCAGCATTAGGTACAAGGGAGAACTGTGGAAAGGCTGAGCCAGCGAGCGAGCGAGGGAGGCAGAAGGCAGCTCAGCTGTGCCCGCAACGCCCCGTGCCTAAACCAAGGGGGACTGGTGGGGAGCGCTGGCTTACAGGGATCGCATCCTGCCTTTGCCTCATGCTCGAAACAGAACTTGATAGAGGTTTCAAAGCACCTCAGCTGCCCCGGGCAGAACCGCCTCTGCGACCTCGGGTGCCTCAGGAAGCAGCTCTGCTTGGAACTGGACTGGGTGAAATATCCCAGCGAGCCGTGCTGGCGACAAGGGCAGCTCTGGCAAACGGGAGCAGCGTCGTGGGCCCAGAGGACTCCAGCCTGCGGAGGCACTGCCCACGGTGCTCAAAGGTCTGTTGCCAGCTTCCCTCCGCTCTGTGTTTTGGAGGCAGGCGAGTGACGCTGGGCTAGAGCCCTGCCCGCCTCCGCACACGCTAGCGAGAGCACATCGCCCCGCTGCTCTCTGTCCCGTGTCTTCTGCGATCAAATGAGGCCAGTCTGGTTTCTCTCCCTCGGCTGCCACTGGATCCAAGAGACCCAAGCGCAGAAGGGGCACGTTCCCACTCCAGGTGCAAACCACGTTGGCAAGCCCTAGCAGCAGCCTGGCACTGCACCGAGGGCACATGCCGACTCGGGGTGGTTTCTCGGAGACGGGTGAGAGGCCCAGACTCGGAGCAGGGATGCTGCATCGCTCCCAGCTGCTACAACTGCTCCTTTGAAGCAATGCCAGCAAAGCAAACATTTAAAGCAAACCAACAAACCTCTGGTTACATTTTAAACCTGATTTTTAAGCATTAGGGGCAGCGAGACACCTTACAGGTCTCGTGGGCTCCAGATGTCACCGCTGTTCCCAAGCACATTGGCTGCAATGAAGGGAGCAGGTGACAGCAGCTACAGACACCCCTTGACCTATTCTTCTCCCGCAGTACAAGGATGACACAGATCAGAGGAGCCACTTCACAAGGTTGGTTTAAAAAGCCCAACCCCACCCCCGTCCCAGGCCAGGACCAGGGGCGAGCTGCATCCCACTCATCCAGCCTAGCTCTAGGCTAAAACTCCCCCAAACCTCCGATTTGGAGGAAACATTTCTGCACAATACTGACAAGGAGCAGCCCCCACCACAGCCCTGCGTTCCTGCTGCTTTGACGTGTTTACAAAGAAGGCATATGCTAATCACACAAGACAAAAGCAAGGCATTTCCTCCTGGTGTTAGGCTGGAGAGACTGGTTTTCCCCCCTGTCGCTGTCCCCCGAACGATCCCTTTGGGGCATTTCGACTGCAGTCACTGCTCCTCGGCCCAGGAGGCGTGCTGATGAGGCGTAGCGCACAATCGAGTACCAGGCAGAGTCGTGCACTGCCACGGAAACGTGCGCTGCTGCTTGAACAGAACCGTGTTCATCTCATCTCCGCGCCACAACCGGCTCGACACCGCCCCGTCCGCTGGAAGCCAACGCAGCTGTGCAGTGCTTCGGTTACCAGTACATTACTCCAGACGCTCCTCTTCCCCCTCATTCGAGGGCTGCAGAGCACTCCCAGCTGGGACAGCAGCTTCATGACGCTCCACTGCTCGGCGTGACGTCCCAGGTTGCTGGCAGGCAGGCAGAAGGTACAGGAAACAAGGGGCCAGGCAGGACTTAACCAACTTTGCGCCGAACCTGCCTCAGTTCACACCTCTGGGAGAGATGCGATCCCAGGCTCAAAGTTCAGTTCAAACCAGCATGTGGTTTTGGCTTTGGGAATCTGCACCGTACTCACCACTCGAGAGGTCTGCACCTGACGTGTCGTACAGGAGGTGGACCCCATCCAGTGCAAAGCGCTGGCCAGGGAAACATCTCTAGCCCGGCTCCTCCTGACCACAGCAGAGTTTGTACAAGTCCAGCCTGTCCCTTCCACCGTGGCGTGGAGGTCTTGCCCTTGGACTCTGAATGCTAAAAGGTTTACAGCCCCCCTCACCCTGCCCGTGCAGGAAGCACCCACCTGCTGAACTCGCTACCACGTGCAGCCGCCTCTTGTCACGCGAGGGGGCAGGTCCCCAGCCTTGCTGCCTGCCAGAAGACGGGCTTGCTGTCCAGCTACCCTTCACCTGTGCCACTGTTCACTGCTCTGGAAAGAGAGGTCTCAACATGTCACGGCCATTTGATGGCCTCTCGTTAAAACTGTACATAGAAACTGGGGTGGGGGGCAGCACCCCCTCCGGCTCGCTGACTCTGCAAGACGTGATCACCAGCAGCTCGGGCAGACTCAGAGAGCAAAGTACAGCGGATGGCAACATTTTAATAGGCTCTGAACGGATACACCTAAGCCAGGTACGAGACAGGACACTCCCATGCCTGGGAACAGTTGAAAGCTCGTTTGTGCTGTGGCAGTGCCCTCGTTTGCAGCTGTCAGGAAAGAAGCCAACCAAGCAACACTGAAGCCCCGCTCCAGTCCCTGATGGTGCGAAGGGGCAGGGCAGACGGACAACCACCAGCCCCACGGGGCTCTGCCACGTTAATGCCGGATTCGAGTTCAAAGGCTGTATGGCAGGAGGTCCTTCACAAAGTGGAAACAGCTAGAAAAAAATCACATCTTCTTTGCTGGCGTCCTCTTGAGGAGTTATCAGGACTGGTGGAGAGGCCACCACAGTCTGGACGTGAATGCTGTTGGGCTTGAGCGGGTTCGACGACGCGGACGGGAGGGTTTCTGGCTGGGTGTCTGCGGGCCCGCACAACTCTGAGAGAGAGAAGAAAAATTCACTATAGCATACAATATCTCCGCTCAGAAAGAGGGCTCGGTGCTCCGCGGGCGCGTCATTCGGGCAAGCCTTACCCAGCGGGAACGTGGCGCCCTGGTTGTTCAGAAGGATCGGGCTCCCTGACCGTCTGCTCCTCAGCACGCTCTCGTCTTTCCCCACAAGCTTCTGTGGAAGCAGCTGTTTCAGGTCAACAGATGCTGAAAAGAAAAGGTGTCAGGTATCCAGGTTGTAAAAGAAAAGGTTACTTTCCCCATTAGTATATTGTCCTGGTGACATTTTGGAGAATCTGTGGTTTTAAGCCCGGGCCCAGTGGCCTGCATCCACCTCGCACACCTGGAGGCTTGTGCTCCAACAACAGCCTTCATTTACCTTCTCGGATACTCAAACCAGGACCCTGCTCTCTTAGTCGTAGAGACAGCCCAGCACACCAGTCCCCTAAAGAGCACAGGTGATTTCCTGTAGTACCGCACTAGTATGAACACGACACACCTGACAGGCGCGCAAGACCAATGCAGCCGCTGCTGCGCTCTAGACTCAGCACCTCATCACGGCTCTGCCCTGCCATGCCTCGTCTGCAGGAGCGGTAATAATGCACAACTGCTCTCACAGGCTGGCTCACCAATTTTTTAATTCAAAGGTAAAAGCAGTGACTGGCAACCAATTCATTCTAGATCCAAAAGGCTTCCCCTTCCACTGATACCATTCTTTACCCAAATTCAGCCCCCAGCACAGACTGCATCTGGTACAGAAAGGCGTATGCTAGATTCTCACTTCCATACACATGTGGGCACAGCGCATCAGACCTCAGCTAATCTCAGAAGCTAAATGGTCCTGTGCCCGGCTGGTGCTTGTACGGGAGCCCCAGGTGCTGTGCGTGGCCCAGGGAGGAAGCATGGTCATCCCTGGCACTGCCAGGTTACTTGTAATCTGCAGCTCCTGACACTGCTACAGGATGCCTATGAAATGAATGAATGTGGGTGCAACTGGGCTGTATCCTGCTAGTGCTGGGGCTGGAGAGTGGAACCCACCACGCTCATGAAAACCCACCAAGCTCACTCCTGGTGTACAGATCAAGCCTGGATATTGCAGCGCTGGAGCTTCATTTTCCTATCTGCCAACACTTCATATTCAGTGGCAAGAGGAGACCAGGCTACATTTACTTGCCAAAAATCCAAGCAGGTTCATTGTAGGAAAATCAAAATGCCAAGTCACGGTATTAGCCATAGGCACCGTGTAGTTGGAAGATCACAGACAACGAGGGCTGGAAGGGGCCTCAGGAGGTCGCGTCTAGTCCAACCCCGGCTCCAAACAGGACCAGACCCAACTACATCATCCCAGCCCAGGCTTTGTCTACCGGGTCTTCAAAACCTCCAAGGATGGAGACTCACCACCTCTCTGGGTGACCTGTTTCAGTGCTTTAATACCCTGCTAGTGAGAGAGTGTTTCCTAATATCTAACCTAAACCTCCCTTGCTGCAACTTGAGCCCATTGCCCCTTCTGTCATCTGCCACCACTGAGAATAATCTAACTCCATCCTCTTTGGACCCCCCCTGCAGGGAGCTGAAGGCTCCCCCCACTCAGTCTTCCCCAGACTAAATCAGCCCAGGTCCCTCTGCCCCTCCTCAGCCCCAGCCCCCAACCGTTTCTGTTGCCCTCCACAATGCACAGCAACACTGACCAGTGACCAGCGTCTGTCTCTACAGTGCACAAACGCAGGCGTGTTGCCTTGTGTCCTTGCCAGCCTGAACCTGGCACGCAGCTAAGACAGGTCTGTAAGGCAGAGCTACAGGCTGCTCTCCTTTCCTGAAAATAAGATCCTTTTAAGCGGCTGGAAAGCTGTGGTTTTTGCATCGTCTGTCATTGGCAAAGGCCACTGCTTAGTACTCAACTGTTAGCAGCAAATTACATCGTGGCATCGTAACCACATTTGGACTCCCTTCTATTTCGAACAAAACTAGCCCTTTTTGGACTTTACAGTGAAGTCGATGGGCCCCTTCTGGCCTGGAAAATCACACCGAGGATGCGAGGAATGTTGGCAAGGTACCAACTTCCAAGTGCCGAGGGAGGGGCTGGGCCCGGCTAGATGCGGGAACCGTTGGGTTTGTACTGGGACGTGTACATCATTGCCTCAGGGAAATGTTCCTGAACCCACCACTACCCACAAAGAGGCAGGGAAAGGCTGGTTGGCATGAACCAACCGCAGCAAGCTGGCATAGCTTCGGGTACTATTATTATGCCTAGCCACGGTGATAATATGTGGCACTCAGCATTCACACGTAAGCTAGACTCAGGAGCAATCATCATTCACTCCTTGCTACCTGCTCGAAATACTCGTGCCCAGATCTAGGCTGGATGCTCCGCTTCTCAGCAGCTCTCTGGAAACAGGAACCTATTTCTCCCCTGCCCGCACTCAGAGGTGCCGCAGCTGAGGACAGTGACGGAGAAACACGGGAGCAAATCCGTGTGGACACGTTCTGCTCCCTCGGTGCACGTACGATGCTGCTAGTCTGTCCACTACTGTCACTCTGGGGGCCAGGGGCCAAGCAGACTTTGACACGGCTGGTGGGTTAGCAAGTGACTGCACCACGCAGGACTAATGAAGACATGTGGCCCAGGCAGGCCACCTCCCTGTTCCAAGGGCTGTAGTCACTTGTAACCTGGCCTTTCACCAGCTTTCAGCCCCCGGCGTGCACACGCCCGCCTGCGACTGGTGGCTCTGCAATGCACATGGGCAGGCCCTTCTGGGCTGGCCAGAGCTGATCTGTGATTTCCCCTGCGCGCTGTCCTGAGAGTCTGATTTTGGCAGAACCGTGGGATGTACTTTATTACCCTCACCTGAGCTGTCCATCCTGTGAGATGCTTTGCTTTTCCCACCCTTTTCTTTGCTTCCTTTTGAGAAAGCGGCAAGCTTGGTGGGGATTTGTTGCTGAACCGCAGCCTGCTTCTGTATCTGATTGGTTGCGCTCAGGAGGTGTATTGGCACTTCGTTTTTCATTGCAGGAACCAGGCGATTCTCCAGGGTGGTGCTGTCCCTGCGAACCAGCTCTGGCCGCTCCAGATAATCCATTCCCGAGACGCTGGCCCTCCCAGAGGTTTTCAGGTGCGGCACCGAAACTTCTATCCCTTCTCCATTGAAGCTGGCGGAATGGCTCAGCATTTGGCCCTACGTGAGAAAGAAGTTGGTCTATATAAAATGGATGCTCTGCACCTCTCCAAGAAGTGTAGAACCATTATTCCCCAAGAGAGAAACTCCTTGTGACCAACACAAGTGGCTGCCCCGTCCCTGCCCCTGCAACGTGCTACACTGAAATACCGTCTAAAGAAGTCCTGCTACACGAAGCAAGCAGCTTAGCCACACAGATCTTATTTATCATTACCGCCGGGAGAGGGCTTCCAAGAGGGCCACAGTGAGCAGCGGCGGCAGAGTGAGAAGGGGGCAGGAAGCAAAAAGAGCCTCCGTCCTCCCCGGGGACAAGCTCCTTACCTGTCCCAGGTCTGGAGAGAACGTGCCTGACACCGTATTCTGCTTCTTTAGCTTCTTTTGCTGCTCTAGACGTTCTCTCTCTTTCTCGACCGCTCTCTGTGCTTCCCGCAGCCTCTCCAGGTCGTGCTGATAGGCCTCCCGTTGTCTCTCCAGCTCCTCCCGATCCTGGCTCAAGCGATCCTTCAGCTGCCGGGTTTCCTCCTCGCGCTCCTGCAGCTGTGCCTCCGTCTTCTCAAATTCCTTCTGCTGCCAGTCCCTCTTCCGCTCCCAGCGCTGCTGCTCCTGCTTCAGCTGGTTTTGCAGCTTCTGCACGTTTGCCATTTCTTCCTTCTGTTTCTCGAAGTTGCGCTGCTTTTCTTGCTCTAGAAGCAGGTTTCCACGTGTCGACTGCAGCCGGTACTGCTTCTCCCGATCCAGGAGGGTGGCACGCTGCATTTCAATGCAGCTGTCCTGCTGGGATATCACTGCCTGGAAGAAACACCCCAACAGAATCATTAGGCACGTGGGCTTGAAAGACACAGCTGTGGTGAGGTGAGACTGCCACATCTCAGGAGAGACAGACGTCGGTCTCCAGAGCTGGACCGAGCTCCCAGTCAGAATGCATCGCAGCAATCAGCTCAATATTATAGATAATCTCGAGACAAAAGATTAAGCCTGGACCGTTCAAAGTGAAGCATCTTTTGTCCCTAGAGATCACCTTGAATGTTATGAAGTACTGTATCAAATTATAGTACCTGCGTCACCGTATGTACCAGCGATTCTCAGCATTTTGAGACTGGAGACACCCCTCAACAGATTCAAGGCCCCCCTGGAAAGTGCCAGCTTTTAGTTTCCACTCCTTTTCTGAATACAGAGACATGCTAGAGCAATACTTTAGTTGCAAAGAACTCCGAAAGACCACAACAGGCCAGAATGCTTTTGATTCCTGTTTGTAAATTCTGGGTTGTCTTGTGAATCATGTCTGTACCCCTAACAGTGCTACTGCAGTTATATTATAACACTGTTATCAGAGGATAATATTCCCCAGCCCCCTGGCTGAGAATCGCTGCCACGTGCACGTGTTTCTATTCAACAGGAATACCTGCGGGGAGCACAGCACACTTCACAGCAAGAAAAGCAAATGGAAGCCTAAGAGGTAAACGGGGCGGATCGGACATAAATTAAAAGGAACGAAGTTTCACTCTCATGAAGCACTAGAGCTCGGCTCCTCCAAAAGGCCAGGAATCACGCTGGTCGCGCTAGAACTCAAGTCTCAAATACATTTTTCAGCTACCTTTGGCACAGCCAGAAAATCTGACTTTTTGGTGCTGCTACAAGCAAACACCATTACCTACATTGCAGCAAACTTAACAGCTCAACACAACACAACACATCTATTGGACTGAATATGCAACTTTTACCTGAAGTCTGAGGAGCAACTGTAAGAGGTTTTGTATCCTTTGGACAAGCTGAAGAAAGAGAAGAGCGTTAGAGACTCTGGAGGGGAGAGTGTTTTTACACAATGTCTACCCTTTTTTTTCAATACTGAAATGAATGCTGCCTGAATAGAACCACACACAGAAGACAAACAACTGCCAAGTCATTTGACAGGAAAAACCTGGAAAAACATCGTAGTGGAAACATTCACTGGGGAACTACATTTATCAGAGCAATACTGCATAGGGAATTGGGGCAATAGCCTTCCTCTCCATACTGCCTTGAGGCTCGTTTCTTCCAGACCTCCTGCACGGACTCATCACCTACGGGCAGCTGCTGACGTCATCGCTGAGCAATTCAAGCCATATTGTATCTTATCAGAGTGATAACAGGAGTGCAAAGTGAATGGCAGGTAGTCATCCCACTCTCTGAAACATTTCTCTGGATATCTAAAACTCATCTTTCCTTCCTAGGGGTACTTTAGTCTCTGCATTTGTTACGCATCAGCATAGGGGCAAGGGTGGTGCAGACCCTAAGGCACGGCGCTGACAGCCCAGAGGTCACGAGTTTGAGGCCACAGCAGAAGTGCTCATGGCGCACTGTCAGATTCCAGTGAACCTGCAAGTTCTGCTAAATACCTTGTCAGAAGGACAAGAAGGAAGGACACGCCAGTGATGACAAGGTACATTATTGAGTTTACGTTTCTATGTACTTTAATTTCCTTTTTGCACGCTGTGGGACCAATGGTATTGCATAGCACACTGTGGTACCTCAGACTCCAGGGTGGGCTGGAAACCGCTACTATACTCCAGTCTTGTTATCTCATCCTACAGAAGAAAAAGAAAAGAGAAGCACGTAACTGTCCACGCGGCACACAGCAGGCGAGTCAGCAGTGCTTGCAATGCAAGCATGGAGGTTTAAAAGGAAATTTTAAAATCACAGTTTCAGCAGCAGTGTTTTATTTGCTCGGTTTTAGCCATGCAAAGTCAGATTCATTTAAAAGATTGCAGGTATTTACAGAGCAAGGAGATCAGTCCTTGCATCCAGGTGTGCCGCAGAGTAACATGATAAAAGCGGTCAAACTGGAGTTCTCAAGTCTTAGAGAAAACAAGTTTTCTTGGGTTTTTTAAAAATTAATTTTGCTAAGGATGATGGAGACTGACAAGAATTCAGACTAATGAGTCACAACAGCCTCAGTTCCAGTCTCCGAAATGCCCGCATCACTTTGGTGTTACGAATCTGAGGAAGAAAGTAAAAGGAAGAGGCCTCCTGCTGCACGACTGCGTGGCACTCAGGGATGCCCTACGCCTTCCTCATGGGCTCTCACACTCCGCGAGAAGCACCTGGGTACATTTTAGGCAAATTCTTGCCTGAAACAGATGCCTTAGCAGCTACCCAATACAGACTGGATAACTGCCTTGAGTGAAAGAGATGCCAAGTCAGTAAAAGTAGGCTCTCACGCTCAAGTGTAAGACTGCAAACTGCTAGGTCAGCCCAAGAAACAGGCAGTGCTTTGACAGGCTGCTTGGGCTCTGGCTAAGGAGCCGGCACTCTCAGCCAGATCTGTCGTTTTCAATGACTTTTCCCACCTCCACCAGGTTCGCTGGAGCCAGCACACAATGCATTTAAAACAAACATACTGTGTGAGATCCTTCTTCTGCATCAGCGGGAGGATCTTGGAGCTGCACGCTGGAACTCAACGGAAGTCCTTTCCGTTCCCACAGCCTCTGGTCACTGCCACTGACCTTCTTCCTGAAACTGCCGTCTGAAAGCAGGTAATGCCGTGAACACAAGTACGATGGGGACAAGCACAACACTGGAGGTGGGGGGGAGTACCAACTACTTGTAATGGTTTGTTTTAGTCCCTTAAAACAAGTGCAGAGAAGCAGGCAGTCATAGGAACTAGGTCCGTCAGATTTCCAGCAAGAACCTGAAGAACGTGGACTAGGACACAGCCACGGTGACTACTGATTCATGCCCATAGGAACATCAGCGGCTATCAGGGCTGCTAAAACACCTGTAGCGTTTGCCGCTACTAGGACCCTATCCGAATCCACTGCTGGTCTGCGTGGAGGCAGTGAAGGAGGAGCTGCAAACCAGCTCTCGTCCGGAGCGTGTACGTGTAGCACGTTACTTTCATCCATGCTACCTTTCACAGGCAGGTGAAACTGCCCCTGCACATGAGAACGGGCTGATATCGACCATGTTACTTTTTTCCAGGAAGCTCAGACAAAGCAGAACTGGATGAAGATGGGTGGTAGCTGGCATTTCCATTCATGCCACTGCCTTTGTGATGAGAGCATCTGTGCCCAGTGACGGTTTAAGCCAGCAATTCTTAACCAGAGTGCTGCAGCACCCTGGGTGCCTCGAGACACTTCCAAGGGTGCCGCAACATGGTAGTGCTGTTAGGTGTGCAAATATGGTTCACGAGATAAACCCAGTGATTTCAAACACAATATCAAAGGATGTTATAAATTAATCTGACCCGCTGTGGTATTTCCAAGGTCTTTGCAACAGAAGAATCACTCTAGTTTTCTGTAGTCAGAAAACAAGTGAAAACTAAGAGCTGGCATTTTCTGAGGGTGGGGGGAGGTCTTTTGTCGAAAAAAGGTTAAGAAGCACTGGTTTAAATGATTGCATACATTTTGCAGCCTTGCACTGTCTGCACAGAGCTGTTGGAAGCATTAGAGGTTATTTGACAGCCAGAAATAAACTTGGGTTTAAACTCCCCAGCTCAGCTTTCCTTTTCATCAGACGGAATTAGCTTGTGTGCTCTGCAGTTATTAGAAATACTATCTGGTTGGTAGGAAGTCACCATGTGCATTGTTACTGGTTTGTCATCTTTGAACTAACAAGGTGTTCTGCCCTCAACCGCTGATCCTGGCAGCCTGACACTCCTCTTTTTGCAGGTGTATTTGCTAGTCAGGATGAGCTTTGTGGGGCCCTGTTCTACGACAGTCTGTGTCAGAGCCTGGTTTGATTGACTCTCCTCGTCCAGAAACGTGGTTCAGAACAGGACAGTAAAGTGACAAGAACGTCCACATGCTCCCTCTGACCCCCTCAGGGCCCCCAAAATCCTAATCTTACTTTTGCTTGGAACAGAGGGGCTGCTATCATAGCCCCCAAAGGTCTCTGCTCTCCTGGGGAGCCCAGTCCCACAGCTGTCTTCAGGATGACAGGCTGCATTGCCAAAGTAAGCGACGATCAGGTTCTGGAGGTTCTCAGCTAGGGAAGCAAAGAACAGGTCGTTTCAAACAACCATAGCCATGCCATGGGGAAGCTGCATCATGCTAATACAGTACACTAACAACCATTCAAGCATTTCGCACATACATTAGAGGTTCAGATGCTCTTAGACCGTTTCGGCAGCATGCCACAAACTCCAAACCCGAAAGTCACATGTGAAAACAATACCTCATCCTCACATGGGGATTCAGCTAAATCAATTGCCCTCGCAGATCAGCTACCAATAAGGGTGACGGTATCTGTGCTCGGTGTCTTTGCTCATGCTGGCAGCCCAGTCTTAAGCTGGAACTCTTATGTGGCATCAAGGTGCAAAGCTGACATGCTATCAAGGTACTTGGAAACAGCCCAGCTAAATAAACTCAAGGTCAGGTTCTATCAGTTGACTTTTCTTACATTGGCGATATTCCACCCGGGAGAGAACAATTAAACAAATACGCCCTTCACTTATCACACAAGCAGGTCCTGAGAATTAGGTATGCAGAACTGTTCCACAGCGCTTAATTATGATTTGCTTCTGTGTATACATGTGTGTGCACACACACACACATGCATGCACACCCATCTTTTGCACCTACCTTCTGTCACTGCAGATTTTAGGATCACTTCTCCTTGCAGATTCTCTGAGCTATCCGTGCCCTTCAGAAGGAGTCTGGATCCGACCCCTGGAGAAAGGTCTTCAAACCCATTCGTTTCAAACATTTCTAGATAAATCTGTTGTTTTTCAATCAGTCTTTGCATAATCAGATCATCTTTCGTGCTCAGACGTTCTGAGAAAACACAAACAGATTTCAACCTTGCAATGCTGCCTGGCAAGTCAGTCCCAGGAACACAATGTTCATGTCAAATTATCCTAATAATTTATTTTGTACTTATTCTATGTTTGATGCTTTATCATCATTAATGGCTAGGAAAAAAAAAAACTTACTGGGCAGGAGAGAGGCACAGAATTTTTTGCTTCTCAATGGAAGTGGGAGGTTTTCTTTTCTTTTAAATAATTTGTTTAACTGCAGAAATGCCGCGACTGGCTTGCAATCCTGCAACAAGGGCTGCTTGAATTACCGCAGGGTGGGAACATGCTGTCAGTTATGGGGGCCGCAAAAGAGCCAGCGCTACAAGAAACTGCTCCCTGGGCCGGGGCATAAATGGTTACCTTGAAATTCCTTCAATTTAGCTGCTCGTGCTTCCGCCAGTCTCCTTTCCTCTTCAGTGTCATTCAGCGTTCCTTCCTCTTCATAAGGGCAGCTAGAAGTGGGCAAGGAGGGGAATCTGTTGGATCTCCATACAGGGAACTTCCCACATCACCCTGGGCCACATCCTGCAGGCCTTCCCAGGGAGCGCCCTATCCTGCACCGTTTGCTTCCCTTACCCAGCGCACCCTTGTTCGTGGCAGGCAGTGACCCATCACCCTGAGAACGGCTGAATCTTCCAAGCAAGACTTACTGACAGGCACAGCCCTGTTCTCCCCACATCTCTTGTAAGCTGCCCTTGCAGGTAACCATGTGCCAAGCTGAGTGCTTCGCTCTTAGCAAGGATGTGAAATACAAACAGCAAGAAGGGAAAGCCAAGAACTAGCCAAATCTACCTGGTTCCCACAAGAACATACACTGGCATGACCAGCGGTTTCCTTGGCCCCTGCCTGTATTGAAGTTCAGCCGCCATAGCCAGGCTGCCCAGCCACGTGCTCACAGCTCTGCCGGCAGACGGCAGCGGCTGCTGGGACAGCTTCTGTCGGTCAGAGGAACGGAGCCCCCGCTGCTGGCAGAGCTGTGTCCACGCCAGGATGTCCAGACAAACGGAAAGCAGCCCCCACCCACGGCCCCTGCAGTGTAGGCCCAGCCTTGGCGAGGGTGCGACATGGAGCCTGAAGGACAGAGCTAGTCAAACTTCTCTTTACCACAAAGGCAGAATGGTCAGTAGTGTCGAGGGATCAAACATGCGAGCAGAAACCAAACCCCCTGCCTTTTGGCCCACTTTACCTTTCCACAGCTCTGCGAATGTGAGCCATCCAAGAATTTCTCTCTTCTTTGGAGCTGGTATGAATTTCATACATTTCTGGCCCTTTCATCGAGGCGCTAATTAAGAACATGGCTTTCTCCTCATTAGCTACCTCTCTGACAATCAACTTCTGCAATGAAATAACTGGTGGCTTAGAGTCCTGCAAGACAAGATTGGGTGCATTAGACTTCACTGCAATACTAGCTCAGGCAGCATCTTTAGGTTTTGGGCTCTCCTCGCTCTTCGCGTGCGAGACCAATGAAGACAGACTGCAGCCAAGCTTGGTTGCTCTGGCCCTTTTATATAATAAGACTGATGTGCATGTCATTGTTCTCATCTGCTGCATGCCAAGTCCCTGTCTGAAAAAAAATCTACGTTCTAAAAACAAGATCTAACCCTTCGATTCAGCACAGCCCTTGCACACGTGTTTACGTGGGAGCCGGTGGAACTCGGGGTTCCAGTTACACACGTGCTCCAAAGCACGGCTTACTCGGGGCCCAGAGGGATACGTTTCCTCCCCATATTCCTCTCCCTCTTAGCCGTCCCATTTCTGAGAAAGGAGCACTTCCAAGGCTTTTGAATGACTAACACTGAAATTAATTGCTCTGTCTATTCAGAGCGAAAGCAGCCACCAGCTACTTGAAAGGCATAACATCTTTCCACACAAAATTTGTTTCTACTTTTTCCTGGAATTTCCTGAATTTCAGCTCTCGTCCTTATTGAAGGGCAACACGAACCAGTTTGGACTTTGCTCCATTTGGCAACAGCAAGATCAGAACAAGTAGAAAGCACAAGATCTAATGATTCACAAAATAAAGAACCCTGGGGAGAGAGAACAAGAGGAAGCAATGGCGACGCCAAAGTGGCAGGTTCGTTACACAACAAACAGAAACGCCTAGCTTTGCCCCCCTTCGGTTCTGGGAAACTGGAGCTATGCCTGGTAGATCTAAAATTCTGTATGACAAGGGATTCAGCTGCTCATTTCTGTAAGACAAGTAATATAGAGTGAGGTGAACAATGAGTAGCATCCCTGCCTACACTTACTACTGCGGCCTGACACACGCAGGTGAGGAACGAGTCGTTTTGCAGGCTATTAATATTACATTTCACAGGGCAGGAGCTAAAGGGTTTGACATCAAGAAAAGTAACTTGTCAGCTACATGCGAGGACTCTCAGCTGGCTCAAGTCAGGAGCCAGGTCACCAAGCCAATGCAGGATTACAGGATGTATCCACTCACTCTCCACCCTCTTGTTAGTTTACTTAGGGGAGGTTAACACTTAGCTCATTTAAAAACAGAGCTCATGAATGTGAGGATGTTGAGAACAGCTCGGGCCAGGGCTACACGTGGCTTTCTGCAGGGAGGCGCCTTTCCCGGGGCCTGGGATAGCGGCAGCTTGTTGGATGCATGTTTGTAGTTTTAGAGCAGGTTTGGCAGCTGGCTTACTGAAGTGGCATAAGAAAAACAGTCCAGACCCCTATAAGAGGGGCTGCAAACCATGCACAGGGGCAGAAAAGGAAACTCAAAAGTCTCCTAAGTGACCATGTCCCAAGTGCTCCAGCTCCTGCTAGAGTTTTGCAGGTATATTTGGTACTTATTTCAGCTGAGTGTCCGTTTTATTAAACGGATCAGAAGCCAGTTTCATTGTGGTCCTGTGCTATAAAAGCAAGCCAACGCATGTGTTATTACAAATAGACAGGACATAAAAGTGGCAGCTTTACCATGAAGATGCTTCGATTCAAGAAAGCATTTTCAGCGCTCAGCTACATGTTTAACATGAATTACTTATTTAAATTACGTGTTAGTCGTCATGATTAAGTTTGCCATGGAAATTAAGCCTCAGTCCTGCTATGCTGAAAAATATCTGGACAAGGTAACTAATGGTTTAAAACAAAAGTAAACTACAGTTTCAGTGTCCTAATTAGCATGGCAGATTGCTACACCCACAACTGACCTTTGGTCAGTACAGAACATATGTAATCTCTCCGCTGGTAATGGCACAAAGGGCAAGCTAGGAAATGCCTTGAAAAAGCAAGCCAATCCACCGAGTCTGAGTGCTCCAAATGACTGATCATTACGTTTGCTTCAGCCTCCAGCCTTCAACAGTTTCCATGGCCACAATGTGCTTTTTCTACAGATCCTTTCCTCAAATTGACATATAAGAGGGGAGCCAGGCAGCGGAGACCCACTCCCTAAAGGGCTGTTTGCAGGTGCCTTTCAAAACACGGCTCTATCCTGCCTCAGTCGCATGCTACCAGAAGAGACAGGGACAGGGACAGACAGCTGAAAGACAGGAGGGAGTGGTAAAAAACACAGCTCCTTATTCAAAGCAACAGGAAGCCAAAGCCTGGTGAGTTAAAGTAGCTCGGGCTTGCTGCTCCGCACTACAAGAAGTAGCACAGCTGAACCAGCATTAGCTTTATTTCAGAGGAAGTGACCCCAAGGTGTCTGGCTTGCTTGACTTTATTTTAGGTACTTGTTCTTTCTGTTTCTTGTGTCACTGCCTGCGCGGCCCACAAAGGTGGGGGAGCAGTTTAGTGTCACGAGAACTGTAACGCTCTGTTCCTATTACTCTGACTTTCCTATTGCCTACATGCCCGCTGCTGGGGGTGGGAGAGATTCCCAGACAGCAGGAAGGGGCGCTCTGCACCAGCTGGCATGTAAGCCACAGCTCTGCAAGGTCTTCCAGGCACACCTGTGCAGCACACGCCACCACAAGGCCTTGGTCTCTATGGAGGCGTTTGGCACCTCCACCACGTTTGTATGTGAGGTCTCTGTGCGTATTCTTAGCTTGGTCTCAGTCGTTTTCATTAATATTGTCAGCAAATGCTCTGAGGAGAAAGGTACATACCACAGATGCAAAAGTATATTTTTGGTCCTTTTCTTGCAGCAGCAAAAGTACATCAGTTAACAGGACAGCCAGGATATCTAAAAAGCAACAGAAAGAGAAAACGGAAGTGGGTGTAAAGCCAAAGACTGGTGTAAACTTACAACCCTTTCACTTTGCACTGCAGTGTTAACGTGGAGCAGCACGGAGGATGCTCTTGTACTTGTGTCTTCTCAGCCCCGTTTCAACCTTGTGACGAGCCATTTTACGAAACAACCGAGCAGGATGGATGATCATCAAGGCCTCACGTACTTACCCTTCAGCGCATTAGATATGAACCATGTGGTGAGGTCGCATGTTTTCTGCACCCAGGTTTAAATTAGCAGCAGAGAGGTACTTTGTATTGAAATTAAGACGGGCAGTACTATAGCCATTGCTTTATTTATTTTACTATAGCACTTGTTTTCTATGGGCCCACATGCTCAGTTTTCATGGTACGGATTTGGTTTCTAAGACGTTTAATTGCTATGGAAGCAAGAGAAGCTGTGCAGCAAGGGAGGACTTTGGAGGCATCTTGGAATCACGGCAGGAGATTGCTGGTTTCTCGTAAATCCAGCAATGAAGAGGTTAAGAAAGTTAACATTTCAATTGAATTATTCAGGGTTGAGTGATAAAAATCTATCGAGGCAAATGGGTAATTCACCCCTCCGAGCCGCTGCTCCTGCATCACGTATTCAGGCCACATTTCTGAGGCTGACTACTCGGGGGGGGGCTGCACCAATAATCCTTACAATCCAGAAAAGCCTGGATTCTGGAGGATGGCCCTGTGGCCTGGAGTAGGGTCCTCAGCATGGCCTCGGCTCATAGTTGTCTCTCTCAGGTACCAGAGTGAGAGACAATGCCGTAAGAGAAGATCTAGATTAGACATCTATCCAGCAGTTTTATTTAGTGATTTCTAAGCTGCTAAACTTGTCGGAACCAGACATCTCTGGAGAAACACTCAGGTTTACAGAAACAACCGTATGAAGAGGAAGGGGAACAGTGCAAGTACCCACCGGTTCTAACAACTAATCAACCAGGCTTTCACACGGACATCATTTGCAATACCAGGTGGATTACTCTGCTGCCTGAGCACGCGTGCTTTGGGCTGGAGCACAGGCAGAAGATTTTCCGAGCAGCTCGGAGCCGAACACCGCATCTAGACAGCGTCTGCTCAGGAAGGAACACGCCTGAGTTCCATCGGCAGATTCTTCTGGAACAACACGACATCCCCGGGCACCAGGTTCCTCCTGGCCACACAGCACGAGCCAGCAAGGTCTCTTCTGGTGCCCTTCAGCCATGTCAATGTTAACAAATCTTGAGCTTACAGCAGCTCTTTTGATTTTCTGGCCAAGCGGAGGGAAGGTGTCATAGGGTTGACATGACATGATATTTCAAAGTGTGAATCAGAGCTCACACAAGATAATGTCTTTCCACAGGAGCCGAAGGCAGGATGACTCAACACCTTGTCATCACTCTAAAGACCTCCCTCTTGAACTGGGCAGAGGAGCAGACAGATAATAAGCAAACAGCATAAGCAACTCAACTTACTGTGCACCGTTATAGGGATGCTTATTTAACAAGCCAGGAATAGAACAAGTGCTATTTCCTTCAGTATTGTATTAAACTAGCAGGTTATCACCATCCTACTTTATACCCAATCAATCAATCAATCATTAACAAACAGTTACTAAACTAATAGAAATCTTGTTTCCCTGGTGCACTTTCCCCCTGCCAGTCCTCTACCTTTGAGACGTCCCGACGCAGCTTTCCAGTACAGCGTCCCATCCAACAGGAGCTGCCGCCGCCCCATATCATCCTTCCGGAAAAACAGCCCATTCCTGTACTTCCCGGATGACTTGACCTCCATTTTCTGCATAATTTCTCTCAGACGTTGTCCCTTCTCACACTCATTTACCTTGGCATCTACATGAGTGATTGTCTCTTTAATGAGACTGAGCGCCTGGGTCAGCTCTTCATAATCTTTAGTGCCAGCTGCAAAAAAGTAGATTACTCGTCAATCTGACCTTGCTTTTGTATTTAAGGAATTTTGCATTCATGCTGAAATGCATTTAAATTTCCGGTACGTGAAATGCCTCCTGCAAACAAATCCTAAACAATCCAACTCGCACCAAAACTGAACGGTTTCTTAGGAGCAGGAGGTACAAAACACCCCCAGCCAACACAGCAAATCCTCATCAAAGGAAGGGGCTAGAAACGAAAAGATTCTTTGTCTTTAGACTTAAGATCTCGTTCTGCCTCTGAGCATATGCTAGCTTGCAGCTCAAATGCCAAGTCTTTAACAAAAAAGAAAAGAAAGAGCAGCATCTGGAGGGAGTCGCAGCAAGTGCTCCCTGTCTGGGAAGAGGGAAGGGCAAGGCAAGAGGGGGCTGGAGCAGGAAGGAAAGCGACTGGCAGCATCTCTGGGAAAGAGTACATGAAATACCTTCCGTGTTCTGAATAATGCGCTCCACCAGCACTGGGTACTTGGTAATGCGCTGAGTGACTAGGAGGATGCACTCCTGGACACCAAGTCGCCTCACAATGGGTGAATTGCCTATTTTCTAGGGAGCAAACACAGAGGAAGTCAATATTCAAGCCCACCAAGCATACGCCACTCATTATCACACGAAGCATTTAATTTACTTCTCTCCTGTCTCCCTCCCCATTCCCATGCCTTACCTCCTGAAATGTCTCCCTTTGTGCAACAGGAAACTGTGGACACTGTCATAACACGGCCACATAAAGGCTGATCACAAATTAGCAATAGGCACCTCATGCACATGACAAGCTTGTTGTTACTTTTCATTTGTATCACAGAAAATGATATTTTAAGTGTTATCTCCAGTGCCAGTAACACAGATTAAACTTCAAGCTGTGGGATTTCCTATTTAATGCACATTTTTCCCCAAAGTCAGGATGCCTTTTGAGATGTACTTAATACACTTTTTAAATCAGAATCAGCAGGCTAAGGGTGAAGAATTGTGTTCACTAACGAATAGGGCACAGATGTCTATTTTGACTGTTTCTGCAATGTAATGCTAACTAAATGCCCACAACTCCATTTATGGAGGAAATGTTCTAAAACAGCAGAACTACAGCAGCCAAACCGATCCTACCCACAGCGTCCTGGCAGCAGGCCAGAGCACAGACCCATGGCCAGCGCTCCCTCTAAACTGTGCGGCATGCGTGGCTGTGCAGGCACACCTGGCAGCCCGGCATAAGCGCAGCCACGCACGCTGCACAGCTTAGAGAACGCTGCTTATGGCTCTCCCCTTCAAGAGGTATCAATTATACTTTTGTATTCCTCCTCCTCTTGTGTCCTATAAGGGGGAATCTGCTTTCTGAGTCTACATAGTCTACAATCTTCTGTCCACCGCCAGCCTCTCAAGAACTGAGCATTCTGCCGTGACCTTGGTTATAGCCAAAGTGCCCGTGAGGCTTGGGATGCACAAAAGCCATGTGGCCAGCAGCCTGCCAAATAAATTTATGTTCCTTCCAGTTATGGGCTCCCTGCAGCTAAATACAAGGGGTCTTCAATGCAAAACTAACCCTGAGCAACTCAGAGATACCTTGCCCTTTGGGAAAAGAGGATTTGTTTCGCGATTGTTTTTTTTACCTTCATTAAGTTCTGAAATTTCTTGTTGCTCTGCAGCAGCTCCTTATAATAACTGACAGCTTCATTATGACCACCACAGAACACTCCGTATTTTTCTTTCATTCTCTCCCCAATTTCACCTGAAAACTAAACATTGGAAACATGATGGTGACATTAAATTATCCAGTTAAAATGTAAGTGGTCACTACCTTCCCTCTGCCCCAAGACTGGCTACTGTAGCACTGCTGGGTTTCATCAGGATTTGTGCTGCTTGGCTTTGGGGATATAGGTTTTTTGCTATACCAGCTTCTCATGTACTGGAAGCAGGGGAGGAGGGTTTTGAAGTGAGGTGGCTCAGGCAACATTCTGCGACTGCTGCCAAGAGGGGAACAAATAAAAGTGGCTTAAAACAGCTTTTTAGGGACACAAAGTGGGGGGCATCCAAATGTCATAATAGGGGAAAAGCAGCATCACTCCAGATCCTGAATAAAAGGGAGGCCCAATTATAAAAAGGACTTCCAATTTACACAGGCTGTAAACCACAGGTTAAACAGAGGCAGGGTAGCCAAGTTCGGGGGGACATCAGTAGTGCGCTACTGATTGGGAAGAGTGGAGTGGAGTGGGGTGTCCTGGCACCAGCAAGTCAGGAAGCACATACACAAGTGCAAAAGAAACATTTCGTGAACCTTGCGCACTGTTTGTGACCAGATGTTTCTGGACACCAGGAACATCAATGGCAAAGTAACTGTAAACAACTACATCATCTAGGATATTCTGTACTGAAATTTTACAGAGTGCAATTTTAATCTTACTGTTAACTTCTTTGGCATTAACTAATTGTGATGCCAGCACTATTAGGGGTTAATTCTCACCTGCTGCACAAGAAGGTCTCCAATATTCTGGATAATGTAGTTATGGTCACTGCCTTCTTCCAAGGACTCTCTCTGTCGCTCTTTTAACTGAGCCAGGAATTGTCCATGCAGCTCCAGCAACTCATCCACACATGGGAAGATTTTGTTGACAGCGATGTTAGTGAACTGCAGCTCCTCTCTCAGTGCTTTCGAATACACCTTCAGCATGATTTTCAGTGTTCGGACATGGTGCATTTCAGTCTGCATCAGCTCTGGAGATGGGGAAAAAATCTGAAGTCACTTACAAACATCAGGCATGGGCTGGCAAAGCACATAACCAAGCAGGCTGTGAAAGCCACTACCAAGCTGCTGGTGCTCAGAACTAGCAGATACGGACTAGAACAACGACAGGCACCTACAGGGCCAACTTACTTCAGCTGCATCTAAATAAGCCCACCACTTACCTCTTATTGTCAAGGAACACTACCGCTAATTCTACTGTTGCGTACCGGGTACTCTAAGCTTTGCCCACATGCCACAGTCATGCACAGTTTCAATGTGTGCGTTGATAAGAAGGGGATGCCTTCAATTATATTTTTCATTAAATAGAAAAAAAAATCCTTCCTCTTACTGAGGTCCAACAAAGACTGATAGGTTTATTATCATGCAAGCCTAGAGAAGACCTCAAACTACTGTAACATCAGTAGAACAGAGACCTGGGGCATTACACGTTCTTGCAAATATAGAAGCCAGGCTTTGGATAGAAAACTCAGTCATGATGCTTTTGGATTTCCCCCAGGCATTAATGAAGTATCAACAACAAGGTGCCAAGGATTACACTGAGACATGACAGCACGGTAGTGCTTAAAGACCTTTCCTGAAGCAGCTCACAGATGGACAGATAAAATCTGCAGTCTACTCAAAACTCTTTAGCGGGACTTAGCAATACAGACTAAACATTTTGAAGTTAGCAGGGTAGAAGTGCACAAAACCTCTTGGCATCAGTAATAATCCTTTTAGATATAATCTGTAAGGAAGCCTGGATAAAAAAGGGATCTGTCCAAACATCTCTTGGGTGGAATCACAGCAACTGTTCTGAACCGGAAATGAAGAATTTCATAATTCAGCTGAAACCACAGAAGCAGTTTTCAGACAACAAGTTCTATGTGGGACAGGCATGGGATCAGTAAGTCCACCCTTGCATCAAAACCACAGGCTCTTTGAGGACAAGAAATCACAATTTTAGTATTAGGTTTCATTAGAAGGAAAGCACTTCTAACAGTACTGAGAGCCAAAAAAACTTCCAGGGTACTGCATCAGTACAGACATAAGCGTGCCACTCTACTAAAATGTGAATGCCCCTTCCTGGTAGTTCTTTAGTTTTCTTTGGAAATTTTCCAGCCAAGTAGTGAGTAAGGTTGACTAATTTTGGGTATCTCCAGGTTGCAGCCAAACACGGCTTATATATTAGCATTCCAGAAAAGGCTGTAGGTTGTTTAAAACTACGTGGCAGGAGAACATAAATACACAGAAAGACGAGACGTTAAAGCATGAAAACCTTCATGCAATTCTAGCTCCCAAGCACAAGGAAAACATGCAAAATAGAAACACTATGACATATTAATTCTTACCATAAATGACATCTTGCCTTTTGATAACTTCTTTCCTTTGCTTCCTCGCATAAGACTGTTCCACTGCGACACTCCACGATTCTGCCTCAAACTCACGAGCATCTGTTTCTATCTCATTTCGCAGAGAGAGAGAAACTGCATCTAGGTCAAAAACACAGCCCAGTTCATTAAGTACCACACTTTGCCCCAGGTTGAATCCCCAGTACCTTTAACATCAAAAATGTAGAACGTATCAATTGTATTCCAGAGTGATTATCTGTTCAAAACAGCAGGAAATCCTGAAAAGCAGAGAACATCCGTACCTTCCAGAAAAATGGAGTCTGCTGTCGAAGATGCAAGTGAGACAACATCATCTGATGAGGTCTGCCTGAATTTTAAAAATCCAGAATCCCCTTCATCCATTTCTCCTGTATTTAGTCTAAAACAGTCAAAGACATTACACAAAGCTGTTACTTTAATGAAGGATGCCAACATCTTAGAGAGAAAAGCATTACTAAATGTATCTATAATAAACCATTTTAAACATTTTTTTATCTTCTTAGCTCCACAAAAAAGAAAAGACAGTCTTTGAACTCTGAAATTAAACAGTCAGACCAACCTATTAACATCATCGACTATCTGTATGGATACATTTGCAGTTTAAGCTGCTATCAGCTTCTGGACAACTTTTGGTACTAAACTTTAACAGGCACTTCTTTTCTGTTACTGAACTGGACAAAGCATTGCATACCCTATGTAGCATCATAGCAAAAGGCTCCTTCACTAGGACTGGGAATAATTATGGATCCCAAAAAAGATTAAAAAACCAGCAGCTTTGAAGTAGCGCACTGTTTTAATCAAGGGATATTTCAAGTTAAACAGCACTGGCAAACGCACTGGGTGAAGCTAGCACCAAACTAGCTTATTCTTAATCTCTGAAGTGATTCCCAATTTTCCACAGACCTAGGGAGAAACAATTTAAATGGAAAATAAACCTTGAACAAGAGTATTCAAATGCCAAAATCCCAACATTAACATACCAGCATTTGCAGCACTGCAGAGGGAAAAAAAACAAAAAGACTGCACGTGTACCCTCAAAGAAATAGCCTTCTGTTTCGGGAGCATTTCTCTAAGTGAAATTAAGCAGCAAGAGCTCATCAGAAAATCTCCAGAGTTTGCAATAAATGCATGCTTCTATTTTTAAAGGATTTAGTAGTACAGTTGTGTGTATAAGTAGCGCCACCCCCCAAAAAAAACCACCCCATAACAAGCGGCTTAACTAAGAAGTAGTCTGCTTACCCAAATTTACTAACAGCACTAGCAGGATTCAGCGAAGCCTGAGAATTTCCTCTCTGGGCGACAGTCATGCCGAGATTGCGCGGCAGAGCCTGGGTGCCATCCGGTCCCGCGAGAATGCTCCGGGGTTGCTCCTTCAGAGAGGCTGCGAGAGAAGCAAAAATGGAATCAGCGCTCAGAAAGCGAGCGGTGCATTGCAGATCGCCTGCTCTCAAACCCCGCTCGGACTGGGGACGGAGAGCAGACAAGATCTTGGACGTCAAGAGCTCATTGTCCAAAAAAACATTCTCGTTCCATTTCCTTGAAAAAGAACCACAGAAAGACAGCTCGGGACGAGCTGGGGCTGTATCGTTTCTGTTGCTGCTTTTTGAGTTTGTATTCCCCATGCTCGAACCAGCTGCCCTAAGACTTAGCAAAGTAAAGTGGCCCCAGAGATGCACTGTTTTTATACTACCCTGTGATCCTTCTAGAAATCTAAACCAGCCACTTAACTCACAGTATTGGCTAAATCAGCAGGTCTGAAGTGCAGGAAATTGGTCCCTACTGTGCCCATTTGCTGTGGAAATTGCAAAGTATCTTCTTCTTTAGTAAAGCATCAGACCTGCACACAGTCATTCACACCCTACTGTACAAGGGCACAGAACAGTAAATGTCAAACAAGAACAATCCGAAATAACAACATACACAGAGGTCTGTGCCGTGCTTGTTGCTAGATGCTGATTTATGGCCCCACACACGCGTGTACACTGAGCGTACCAGATACCACTGCTAAATTCAATTTTAGTACTGCAGCTTTCCAAACCTGGACAGGCTGCAAATCGGAAGGACGCTAAAATTATACACATCACTATAATATATGAAACCTGGAATAGGCTTATAAAATATAGATACAATTACTGAGCACCAACATCTGGAATGAATGCGATAAAGCACATCATTAAAAAAAAAAAAAAAAAAAAAAATCAGAAAAGAGCCCATTGGAAAAACCAGCCAGACAGGCTTTAAAATTCTGCATCACTGATGAAATTGCAGGTGCCCTTTGGTCCAAGTACCTTTGAAACTTAGAGGGTTAGCCTGCTGACGGGGAGGCAGAGGGGTCACAGCAATTAAAATAAAATAAGGGAGAACAGAAAGCAGAGGAAAAAACAGAGAGAGTAAAAAGCAGCACAAAGGAGACTAACTGAAAGGAAACAATGCAAATGCCATCACAAATGGAAAGAAAATGGTGAGGACAGATGCAAGTAAAATTTTTCAAAAACAGGTAGATCACTAAATATAGTTGCTAAACAGAATGCACAGAACAGGGTCCTAAATTCACACTTTTCACGCTCTGTTGTTATGTGTAAATTAGGTTTTTGTTCATGCGGTTACCCAAACACTGCAATGAAATCACAGCCATTATTGCCCCAGCTCGCAGAAGTGCCATCTCCCACTAACTAGGAGAGGAAACAGACTTGACTTGCTCCTGAGGTGTCTTGTCCCAAGAGAGCACGCGGACAGGTCACCCGCCGCGTCCATCACCTGAACACGTGGAAGGCCAATGCCTCTTTAGGGAAGAAGGCACACGTCTCTAGTTCAGAACAGGCTGACTTAAATCAGGAAAACCTGGATTTAAATAAATGATTTTAATTGTGCTTTGCACCTGTGCTTTTTAGTTACTTACCTAAAGACAGGTTCTCACTGGTTGGTACCCCTTAAATGCTTATTTGCAGCTCAGATATAACCATTACACTAAACTTAGGAGGCAGGGTATAAATGCAACTACCTCTACTAACATTTGGTGGTACTTTTTACTAACCAGGAAAATACTCTGAGTCTCCATTACATTTATTTAAACAATTATATAGCTAAACATACAATCATTCACTTCAAAATGAAGTGTTCTGATGCTTAAGAACAGCATGCGAATTAGAAATTCAGGTCGAGTGACACCGGGTTGTTTTATACTTTCTAAAAAGCCACCGAAATGTTGTGGCCTTCCAGTGAGAAACTTAGGAAGTAAAACTTTTAGTTTCTGAGGAAAGGGCAAGAGTATTCCCTGTACGTCCGACCAGCACCGTCAGCTTCATTCTGAAAAGCACTTCCTGAATTCTGAAGGGTCCATTACAGCGCATCGCTGCAACCGCTCCGCATCCCTCCCGAGCCTCTTACGCAAAAGGCTTAACATAAGTAGGTCCCTACTCATAGCGATGCTGCACAGGTTACAAAGGACAGGCCCATGACCCACCGGTAAAGAATGTCATCTGTGCATGTATTACCGAATATTTCATGAATTAATCCTACAGGCCAAGTCAACTGATGTAAAATCTCACCGCTCTGGTTTCATAAGTCATAAGGACACTACCAGCTACTTCTGTTTCAGACACGTCTGAAATCCAGCAGTTTAGTAATATTGTCTCTATTACAAATCAGAAACCTACACACATAAAGTAATCCACGTTTGGGGGCAATGAGAAACAAGGTCAGTTTAAGTAGTCTATTTTAGCACTCAAGGTAGCCCTTTAATAGAAGCAGCTGAGAGCCTGGGCCCTGGAGGAAAAAAACTGTGAGAAAAGACAACTGATCCACTACACATAATTGGAAAAAAAAAAAAGAAATGTTTTCTGGAGCTATGCTACATGCCGGCAGTAGTAAAGCTAGGACCTAGCAGCTTACCAAAATTAAAAGAGAATGAACGGTTACCTTAAGAGGGGGGCAAAAAAACAAAACGCACGCCTGTAATGACTCCCCCCACCTGCTATACTTGTAAGTAACCCCTAGCATCACAGTCGTTTAAAGAGGTTAGAAAAAAACCAATTAATTTCCTCCCTTAGTTCATGTTGAACAGTGTTTGATACACAACTGTTTTCAGCGTGGTGTCTCTGCTCCGCGCACACAGCAAGTCGGTGCGAGTCTTTCATGCAGTAACAGGGCAGGAAATCGCACCGACGTGCGACTAAAGCCACCAGCAGCAGCAGCAGGTGCCAGAGCAGGTTCAGATCTTGGAACCGCTTCTATCTTAGCAATAAGAAATACTCAAAAATAAAAAGCACAACAACATCCACCGCAAGCCACAGAGCTAAGAGCACTCAGACTCAACAACTCGCACACGCAGAGCCCCCCTGCCTGCCCTTACCAGCAGCTTGGGACAGATGTGAAGCCTGCAGCGTGCCAGCACCCAGGCGGTGCCCTTCTCCATCCATCCTTAGCTCTCCTACGGCAGAGCTAAGGATGCCAAGCTCCGGGGCCCACTCGCTGTGCAGCAGTATCTGATGGGAGAGAGGTGGCTCCAGCTTCCACCCCTTTAGACTTTTAACTGTGGGGTAGACCCGAAACCCTAAACGCCACCTAGCAGCTACCAGGCCCCCAGCGCAGAGATGGGCATCAGCTGTCCTCCGAGAGAACCCTGCCGATAGCTGGCCTTGGTGTTCACCATTAGCTTCAGCTGTGGCCCCAGCATACAGCCCGCGGAAAAGGCCACACCTCAGGTGTGGACAGCTGAGACGATAACCTAAGAAGTGCCACATGTGGTCAGTGCCACCACTGGCCCTCCAAGCCCATACCCTGTATCCAACGGTGGCAGAGGTGGAGGCGTTAGAGGGAGAGCATTGAAGTGGACAGCTCGAGAGTAATCTTCCCCCTATTCCTCACCCACCCTGGCACCCACCATGTTGGGTTGGACTCCTCCAGCTATTCTGTTCAACACCTACGAACAGACCATGTGGCTAGTCCCTTGCTGAACCCGGCTGTGCCCTCTGACCCTACCACCCCTTGTGGCAAGGAATTCCACATGTTAATGCATCACATAAAAAGTACTTTCTCTGGTTAGCTATAAACCTGTCTCCTGCTAGTTTCCGTGGGAGCCCCCTAGTTCTAGTATTTGGGGACTTGGTGAATACCAGTTCCCTGTTCATTTGGCCCACACTCTTCGTGGTTTTACAGACCTCTATCATATGCCCCCTCAGCTTTCTCCTTTCCAAACCGAAAACTTCTAGCCTTTGTAGTCTCTCCTGGTGTGACAACTGCTCCATACTTTGATCATTTTGGTTGATCTCCTCCATACCGTTCCTAATTCTACTATGTCTTTCTGGAGATGTGGAGACCAGAACTGCACGTGGTATTGAAGATGTGGGCACACCATGGATTTGTATAATGGCATGACGATGTTCTCCATTTTGTTCTCAATTCCCCTCTTAACAATACTCAACATTTTATTGGGGGTTTTTGTCACTGCCACACACTGAGCCAACATTTTTAGAAAGCTATCTACAGTGATCCAAGGCGTCTTGCCCGAGGTATACGAGGTAGTTCAGAACCCAGCGCCGCGTACATCGGCCCTCACCCAGGGGAAAGTCACACTCCTGTTGTCAGGGGCAGAGGACAGAGCACCCGGGCCTCAGCTGCCCTGGCTCTAAAAAGACCTTGAATTACTAACCTGCAAGACAGGTTGTTCCCTCACTGGGTGGCAACATCATCTTTGTTCAAGTTCCTGGCTGCTTCCCCCTCCTACTAACTTTAACCTTGGTCCACACCCCAAATCACTCATTCCTTGGACCTGTCAGGTCAGGCATGTCAGAGACATGCAGGGAAACCATTATGCTTAAGATGATGTAGTCCACGTCCCCTCACCTTGTACGTAGAAGGAATGATAAAAACCGGCTCCTTGAGAATCAGGCCCCAGGTTAAAAGAAATTACCCGGATTAACACTCCAGAGGGTTGGGGATTTCTTCCTGCAATGCCTCTTTATAAGCTAAAATCTAAGAGCTGTTACGAAACCCCCTCCCCACCTCAAGAAATTGCTTTTCACTGCCAAAACCTCGCAGAACACAAAGACAGACACTCTTCATGTTGATGATGCCAAATCATTCTTCAGGTCTTCAGTGTTGCTTCCTAGCATCATGCGAGCCTACCCTTGACATTAATTCTATGAAAAAGAAATGCCCAATTAGATGTACTTGACTGTTGTAGCACAGCATATTCTAGGAGTAAAATGAAATGCTGCCCACGGCATTAGTTGTTCCTACAGCTTCCTGATCGTTCTGCTTTTGACTCTGTGAAAAGTAAGAACAGTCTGCCTAGCAGAATCTGCACTAACGAAAAAGCCATTTTCTGAGTTCAATTAGCAGCGTCTGCACACCGCTGAGTAAATATTGATTGCTGTTAGCCCATTACACCAGACGAGACTATGTACCACACAGCTGTTCCAACGAGAAGACCTAGAGCTAAACTTTTCCTATTTTCACTATTCTTTCTTGATTCCTATTCTCGTCTCCAAGCCTTTGCATAAAAAGACAAAGACATTCTTGGTGACAAGACCAATCATCTCTGTTATTCTAAAAATTATTCTCTTTATTCTCAAAAAAGCACCCCTGCCACCATTCTGAAATGCGGGACACTGAATACACAAGCAGCTGCAGGCGTTTAATCAGAGCGTCTGCCGAGAGCCACTCAAAACGCACCCCCTCCCACCGGAGCACACGTACAGGCGCCCCATGTTGTGAACAAGCCAGCTCAGTTCCAAACCCGTGGCTTAAAACAGCTAACTGACCTTTGCAATTAGCCCTGCGTCCCAATTCTAGGAACACTATTAGGAGCAAAGGTGCACAGTCCTACCAGGAGGTGGATGAGAGCTAGCTCTGAAAGGGTGAATGTGCGCCTCTGCAACGATCCAACAGCCTCACACAGCTCCCATGCAGAAAAGACAAATTACGTGTCTGTGCTAATGGTGCCTGCAAGCAAGAATGGTATGGCAGCAGTAGAAAGCAACTTCAAAGCCTAGACTTCAAAAATAACTGTTCCTTTTTCATATTTCTGCCGGCTCTCTTTTCCATATTTATTTCAACAAAGCTTCAGCTTTCAGACTGCAATGCCTGCTCGGCACAGAGATTTCTAGTAAGTCCCAGTTGCAGACAAGTTTTAAATAGACAATTATTAAAATCTGATGTAAAACAAAGTTTTCAGTTCACAGTTCTAGTCTTTTCAAGAAGACAGAGAAGAGACAATCAATGAGAAACCAGCTTTATTGATCTCTGTTCACTGTGATATTTTGAGGTTACACAGCAAGCAAGTATAAAGAAGAATAAAAAGATAAAAACGCACAGGGGACTGCTAAGAGCCTCTAACCAATTCCTAACGGGGAAAAATGAAGCTATCTTATTAAAAGAGACTGTTTTCAACCTTCAAGAAAACAGCTTGTATTGTTTTAAAAACATATTAAAAAAAAAAGCATACAATTGAAGAGACAAGCTTTGAGCACAGAAATCATTCTTTAGTACAAACCTGGGGAAAGGTACTGCGGTGAACTCTGTGGAGATCCAGAAGGTCTGTATTGCCAATCCTTCTGCTACAGGAGAAAAAGCAACTTTTATTCTTAAAGTTGTCTTTATGGACAGAGATCAAAGCACCACTCCAAGCTGAATCACTGTCAATACCTTGAAGTCTTGAGTACAGTGCATAAACTACAGAACCAAGTTTTGTGCATATAGTTTCACACTTGAGAAGGGAAGTAGGTAGACTTAAAAATTATGAATAAATGCCAGGAATACTTAGCAAAGCACAAGCAAAACTATCACCCTACCAGCATAATAAAGTTGGACAGTTTAATTAAATTGAGTTAAATTGATTGAGTTACAAATCCCTGTGTGAACACCCTTATTTGTAGCATCTACACAGAAGTTTGCACCGGTTACTGTAAATCCATTTAAAATTGCACCTTTAATCAGACCTTGCAACTTCTGTATGTAGGCAAGGCCTCATTCTTATGACATGACAATATCCAAAGGTTAGAGTTGAGTGAGTCAAGGTCTCTACAAAGCAGGAAGAATAAACAAGTGATCACTTCCGTAGCATGGTTATTAGACGGATCTCACTGCATTTCATTATTTTGCCTTCTGCCCCTTTCATCGTTTCATCTTCAGCCTCCCCTCTCCCTTCTTGGGGATGGGCTGTGGCAGCACGGTTAAATCTTAAAAAGTTCTGACTGGAAATGCAAGATCTCTGTGGCCCAGAGGGCAGGAACAATTCAGTATGTGTGTTTGAAAACAAATCACATAATGACTTTAAAAAGCTTAGATGTGTGAAAGCAAGAACAGTTTTGCCCTCAGGACAGTTGCATTTAAAATCACAGTGAGCTGAACATAACCTCTTCCACCCTTTAAATGAGGAGATGTGTCTACCTCCCTCCCTCAGCCCTCTCCTTATTTCTGCTAGCAGCCTCCAAAGTCATCGCGCAGCCCGACAGCAAAAAATCTGCACGCGGGTCTTAGCAGGAAACACTAAGCAGGATTACAAAAGAGACATGTGCATAGCTGGCTGTGCTGACTTGTGACCGTACACCCTGTCACGCTGCAGAGAGAGAGAAGCAGAAATAAACAGCTTGGCTAGACACCTTGTGAGCCATAGTTTGGAGAGATTCAAAAAACAGAGTTCAGAACATGAAACCATTATTCCTGCATTGCTCAGACTAAAGTTGCATGCAGCTATTCTGTTCGAGCTTCTTCCCTATCAAATGATCTTCTCAAGGGTGGAACAAGACTATTATGCTGCCAATTATCTACACAGCAGCATGAAAACTGGGGGTATCAAAAATTAAGACTGTGCCCTTTTCTCCCTAAAGGTGGGGAGCAGAGAAACCGCCCTCATGTTCCAGGAACAAGCACCAGGCTTGAGGCAGGCGTTCCTGGGCCCACATCCAGGTCTGACACACGTGGGGTGGCCTCCGGTAGGTCATCCCTTGTGTGGCAGGGGCTACTAAAAGAGACCAGCACTAACCAGTCTGTGCTTTGGACACGTAAGGCCAGACTTCAGACAATGTGCGTCAGGAGAGCTCAACTGAACGCAGCGCAGTGGACAAGTGCTGCTATTCTGTCTTGTACGCGCAAGGAAACTGGAAACCTTACCTTGGGCCTGGCGGTGCTGCATTCAGGCAGCAGGTTCTTGCAGTTCTTGTGGACATTCACGGCACAATCTGAAATGTAAAAAACATTTAAATTATTCTTTCTGTTCCCACCTCAGCAGAGAGAAAGAAGCGACAGACTTCGGATTCGGAAAGGATAGGAATAAATCCAAGTACTGCAATGGGAGGACTAATTCTGCACATTCCACTTGATGTCACACCAAAATATACCTTGAAGAATGAGCATACAGGGCCATTGTAAAGAACTCACAGAGAGAAGACCCTCTGCTAGAGAAACGGCACCATAACCAGAGCACCTGCTGTACGTCTCTGGCTTGCAGCCGCAAACCTAGGGCACTAGGAGGATATAACAGATTCTTGCTGTAACCAGGGGCACAGCAGTATTCTTCAGTTACACGGACTTCGGCAGAAATAGGAAATATTTCTCTATGGTACATGAAGTGGCACTAACTACTCCAGTATGCTATGATATTAATACCTCGAGTACTGCAAGTGTGGTAATTGGGGGGGGGTACATGTATTTGTAGGATATGAACCATTTCATGCTTAACCAGGTCTATTCCTTGACCTCCTCTGCTTAATTAGCCTTCAAGTTAAAACAGGATTCCAGGCTGCACTGCGAATCGCAACAACCCTGACCAAAATTAAAGTATAATCTTTATATTTAAAGCCGTTCTGTCAAGCCTTACTGGAACCAAAAGAAAACACCACTTGCTAGCGACAGAGCAGAGCAACACACGCACAAACCAGAATCCAACCGTCAGTAAATCTTGCGTGTAATAAATGGAATTAACTCAATTACTTCCTGGTAGTATGCCATTTGTCAAAAAAGCCCTTGGTACTTCACGTGAAGAGCTCATAGTCACTAATATTCGAATAGAAATGGAAATCAAACAAGTCTTCAGATCCCAAACTGTGATTTTCTGGACAAACAAACAAGCAGGTTATACAATTCAGACAATGCAGCAAACAGATCCTGGAGCAAGTACAATCCCCCATGTACAATGGACACCCTGGTTTTGTCCTTTTACATATGTAGAGGATGAAGAGGAACTGATCAATAAAGTAACTGAAATAGCAACAAAAACCCTTCAAATTCTCAGCAGTCAACTATCCAGATGCTACAACATTTACACTGCAAAAGGCACTGTGATCCGAATTAAATCCAATCTCCTTCTCCCACCGAAAAGTTACAGCTGGGAGAGGGGGCAGGACAGGACCAACACGAGAGTTTTCTCCAGCAGCCCCTTGCTCTCTGTAAAAGAAGACACTTCCTTTACCTGCAGACCTGAGAGGCGAGACAGCCACGCAGCTCCTTCCAGCGGGCACGAAGCGTGCTGGGTAAAAGGGAGGGCAGGCAGAACAGGGAGATTTACACTCTGGCTGCAGAGAAAAGCCTGTTTGTGCCTAATGTAGTGAGGAAAACTGTTTAAGACGTGATCATCCAAGCAGAACCACCATCCCTGTAACAGTGCCAAGGTCAGTAGGAGCCGGGGCGACCCGGTCGAAGTGCTGCTGGTGCTGGGTAGGACGTTCTCCTTTACACAACACAAGTAACGTGCTTCTATGACGGGGCGACTAGAGAAACATGCAGGAGCTGCAGAATCAGGCCCCGCAGGGGAAATCGTTACAAGTCCGACAACAGGGAAAGAAAGGTGCTTAGAGGCACAGCAAGAGGAAGAGCACAACTCAGCCCCTGCAGCGCCCGTCATGTATTACTGCATCTTTACATTCAAAACTATCTTTGCACATAGCCACAGTAGCTCATCTGACATCTCTGCAAAAGTCTTCACTCTGGCAGTAGCACTAAAAACGCTACAAAAGCTGGAAGCCACCCGATTCTGCGGCTGGAGAATAAGCATTCAACAATCTTTCCTTTCTAGACTGAAAGCAAAGGAAAATCTGTTGTTGCTACATAAACTGGTAACTCTGCAAACAGGAAGGCACCAAACCGAAGAAACAACCAGAAGGCTCAGAAGACTTCTCGATGCTTGCTGTGGATGACTGGATGAAGATGATGAAGTGGCTAACAGCTAAAATGCCCGTGATTCAGAGGAGGAAACAGGAGAATTAAATCAACGTAAAGCAGAAATCAGAAACAGAAAGAGCATCAGCCAGATCGAACGGGCCATGGAAACTGCCCCCCCCGGGAGCCCCTACGCGGCCGGGCGCCCGCCCCCCAGGCAGCACTGGGCGAGAAGAGGATTGACGCCCGCACAAGAAGGATCGATGCCCGTGGTTATCGCCGCGGCACCTTTCCCCAGTCCAGCAGTTCCCTTCCGTTTAAGAAGGTAAGGAGCCGGGCTATCACACCACTGTCACTAGGCCACACCGACTCGAAGCAAAGTCCAGGATTTCACTGACAAAAGGTCACCGGTGCGAAGTCACCAATGCACATGAATTGCATCACCTGGGAAAGCCAGGTTTCTGTGAAAACAGCGCCTGGACTTCCTGCACTCCTCCAAACACTGGTACAGGCACCCGGGAGTCCACTTACTAGGAGCTGAGAGAGCCCGGGCACACGGCCACTGTCGCAGGAAATGGCTGCAAATATATTTTAGAAATCCCAAACAAACCGTAGAAATGTAAGTCTTCAGACTGAGAGCAGAGAAGGCAAACCTGAAGAGAAAGAATTACAATACAGCCAGCCATTCCTGATCAACCCGGATCCGGCTGGGCACCTGTATCACTCCACAGTAAAATCTGTCTTCGCCTTAGCGGGTCGGTTCAGTAGTTCTTTTCCCACGAAGATTTACAAGGTGTGGCCCATTTTCAATACCCATGTACTTCTTATGCCAACTTTAAAAAGGGATATCAACTTCAAAATACACTTGGTATGGAAACTGTCCACCTGCTCTGACTACAGGTAACACCCAAGATTATTTTCCAGTCTGTTTACACCATATATTTGACTGTACAGTGTGCAGAGTCCGCTCCCTTTCTTGATGACAGACATCATACAGCAGGAGAGGGAAAATGCTAGAAAACAGGAGAATGCAATGGTAAAAGCCCCAACAACTGACCAGGGGATAAAGGGGAGGAGGCATCCCCTCTGAAACTAGTTTTAACTCTCTCTGTTTAGCTTGCTCCATCACAAGCCAAGAGTGTCCTTCAGTGATTTTTGCTTGTGATTATTCCTGCCCAGCCAGTGCAGGAAAAGGGTTATGATATGAAGCTTTTATACAGATCTTTTAAAAAAATGCTTCATTTATATGTGTGTAACTTATGACATACTTATTATCTGCTACGAGCAGGCTGTTATCTGCTACTGCAGATAAGGGCAAGATAATACGTTGGTAAATTTGATTTCCTGTTTCTAGACACAAAATCCTTTAACATTCTCTTTCTTTCAGGACATCTTTCTGAAAAGAAAAATCAGAGGAGCTCAGCAAAGCACAGTAAGAATTATTAAGAACACTCAGATGAAAAGGATAGATTACTACCTCGGAAAGGAGACACATAAGGGCCGTGATAAAAGAATATAAAACAATGGCTGTTCTAGAGAAGACAGACGGGAGTTTCTTTTCCCACATCTCAGAACACAATTAGGGGATAGCCAATAACATGGAAACGGTGATATTTTTTAATCAGTTTTTTTTTCCACACAACGAAGAATTAGACTGTAACCGATTGCCTAAGACTTTACTGCAGATAGAAATCTGGCAATATTCAAATTGGAACTGGAGATCTGTTTGAACAATAATATTCGGATACAACAGTTAATGCTTGCAGTGAGTTATGGAAAGGAAGTTTAAATTTACCTTTCCTGGGTTTAAAGCAATCCATGTTAGAGATTAAGCTGAAACCTTCATGAAGAGCATTATCACGCTCCCACCCCATCTGCCTTTTTGGGGGTTTCTTGCCCCCAAACACATTTGGTGCAGCGCTTCTCAACCAGAGTGCCATAGGATCCTTTAGAGGATGCCACACAGGATTACCACAGCTAGGTGTGCAAGCACCGACACATGACTGTCAGGATAAATCCAGAGACTTCACATCAGCAACCAGTGTGTTAAAAGCACGCCGACCTACTGCAGTCTTTCCCAGCTCTTTGCAACAGAAAACCTGCTCTGTTATTTTTCTGTAGTCAGGAAACGACTACAAGCTAAGAGCGGACATTTTCCGAGGGGTGCCTTGAGTCTAAGACGACCGGGAACCATTCATTTAGTGCCGACACTGCCAGCCTCTGGACGAGAAGGAACACGGCCGGGTCTGCTAAGGACAGTGCTGCTCCTCCCCAGACCAGCTCGTCCACAGTAATCTATCGAGACTCCTATTAACGACAGGAAGTTTTATGTGGTGGAGTATACGATTTTTCCACACTTAAATTAAGTACCTTCCCACAAGTTGGAAGGTTCTTTGGGTAGAGGTGATATCTCCTCATTAGATCAACTGCGTAATTGGAAACCAGTTCTTTGGAAGCTCTCGGGCACAATCCCCCTTCTTCAGGCAGCGGGAGTCTCTGCTGATCTGAGCTCTCCAAGGAGCGAGAGAAGCGGAAAGTGCCAGGAGGTCAGTGAGAATGGAAATAGGTGGGAAGTGGGAAAACAAAAAGGTAGAGAAGGGAAGAAGAGGAGGGGCGGGGGTAGCCAAAGCAAGTATGGGAGACTACTGTACTGGAGTTCTCCAAGGCAGAAAAGAGGCAGTCTATGAAAAAGTAAAGAGTTAGAAATTAGGAAGACAAAGGTAGAAAAGGAGGGGAGGAAAGGAGAAGCATAAACGCTCAGGTCTGGCAGGTACCAAAAGTTAGCAGTCAACACTTGCACGTGATCATTTCAGAGCATTTGTTGGCCAAAACATCAGGCAGCCCAAGCAAAACTTGCCAGGTTACGATGATTCAACGTCTGACAAAGCACAGAACCCGTAAATCAGATACTGCGCCAGGGCCGTACGTCAGACGCTGCGAAAGTCTCCTGCAGCAGCATCCATCAGCACCGGATGCCTGCACACACCTGACCCCGGAGCCCAGCACGCTGTGCAGGACAGTCACCGCTCGGGCGGTCCACCGGGACCCACGTCCAGGCTTGCTGCGATCAGTTTAAATCCTAACTGACAACTTTAGACTTGGGGCATTTTTAGTTAGGATACAAAGATTAAAAGCATCCTTGAAGCAGAACTCGGCCCAAGTTTGGCAACTCCTCCCTCTGCTTCCAGCGGTAGAGAGACTTTGCATACTACCTCGAGTTTCAGGACATGCTGACTGCTTAACGCACCTGGTCCAACAGCAACAAACTCTGGACTAAATATTTGCCTTCTGACACTAATGATTTCTCTGCCATGAGACACACTCGGTCTCTTGAGAGAGAAAACGCTGTCCCTCTTCTCTGCCCGTACGAAATACAGGTCACTTCTCTCGCAGGAATCCACCTCGGGAACACTGCTCAGCTAACGACGAATTTACACGTGCAGGATTAGTTGAATTATTTTGATTTGGTGGCATATCCCCACAAGCCCAGAAATACAGAGGAATGAAACTCACTTTTCTTTCGATGAACTATACAACATGTGATAAAAACAAAGACTAGCTCTACGTTAAGCAGCTTTGATATTAAGCGAGTCAACATTTCTGTAGCATGATCTACATGCCTCTAGAAAACGTGTCCTACAACTCGAGTCTGCTACAGACGCCTTCTTCGTTCACAGCAAAAATGATGAGAAGAAAGAGCTCGCGCCCAGATGACACGAGCCTCAGACACAGTCACTAGCCCTGCCGCTCACGCGCGGAAACTAAGTCACCCGACGTCGGTGCAATCTCACCACCGCCTCGCCGAAGCATCCGCGGCTCCCGGGCGGCCCGCGGCGCGGGGAGCCTCCGCCGACAGCTCCCCAGGCAGGGGCGTCTCCGCGAGACCCCTCACGCGGCAGGACGACTGTTTCACTCGGACCGGAAGCTGCGGCAGGCCCAGGGCACGGATCCCAGTCGTTCAGCGCAGCCCTAGCGCTGTCCGAGCGGCCGGCGCCTGCTCCTCGCGCACGCGGGGCCCAAGCCAGGCACGGCGAGTCACCTGTGCCCGGCCCCAGCCCCGCACCGGGCGGCCACGTCACCACGGGGCTCGCACCCGTGACGGCAGCGTCGCTGCCAGGCCCCGAGGCCCCCGCACAACCGCCGCGCGGAGGAGCGGAGGGAGGCCCGGGCTGCAGGCACGACCGCCCGGCGGTGGGCAAGGTGCCTGAGCGCGGGCGAGGGGAGGCCGGCTCCCTCGCCAACGGCTGCGACGGGAAGCGCGCCCCGCGCCAAAGTAGAGACCGGTGCCCGCCGCGCTGTGCCGCGCCACCTCGAGCTGCGGTCGTCAAAGCGCCGCGGACACGGCGTGGAGCCAGCCCACGAAGAGAAGGAGCAGCTCCGCCGTCGTCGCACGAGGGTCCCACACGTCTGATGCGACACGACACGACACGACACGAGACGAGAGCGCGGCCTGGTCTCGCACCTGGCGCAGAGCGACCCTCGCCTCGCCCGGCCCGGCCCGGCCCGGCCCGCTCACCCGTGCGCACCACGGCCCAAACCCGCCCGCCAGGCCGCGACCCCACCAACCCTCGGGGCCCGCACGGCCCCGCCAACAGGCCCGGGGGGGAGGCGCCCCGCCCCGCCCCGCCCCGCCCCGCCCGGGCCGGACACGACCCCGCGCGGGCAGGGAGCGCCGCGCGGGGGGTTGCCGGGGACGCCTCTTACCGCCGTGCCGGAGGCCGCGGGCCGGGCTCACCCCGGAAACGATGAGGGGTCACGGCGCAGGCGCGGCGAGGGCTGCCCGGCCCCGGCCCCGGCCCCGCCCCCGGGCGGCAGTCGCGCGTGTTGCGCCCCGCCGGACACGGGCCCCGGGGGGGTTGGGCTGCTGCGCTCCGGGTACCGCCCCGCCCCGCCGTGCCGTGCCGTGCCGTGCCAAGCACCCGCCCGTGTCCCTGCTGCCTGCGGGGCAAGCGCGCCGGGGGCAGCAAGCGCGGGCCGTGCAGCGCGCTGGGGGGGCAGCAAAGGTGCCGTCGTCGGGAGGGGGCGGGGGCCAGGTGAGGTGACGTCATGAGCAGGTGGGGGGGCAGCCAGGCCAGGTGAGGTGACGTCATGAGCAGGTGCGGGGGGGAAGCCAGGCCAGGTGAGGCGGTTAGCAGGTGGGGGGGAGCCAGGCCAGGTGAGGTGACGTCATGAGCAGCTGGGGGGGGAGTTAGGCCAGGTGAGGTCGAAGGAGGGGGCAGCCAGGCCAGGTGAGGCGGTTAGCAGGTGGGGGGGGGCCAGGCCAGGTGAGGTGACGTCATGAGCAGGTGGGGGGGGAGCTAGGCCAGGTGAGGTCGAAGGAGGGGGCAGCCAGGCCAGGTGAGGTGGTTAGCGGGGGAGGGGGGGGAAGAGCCAGGCCAGGTGAGGTCGAAGAGGGGGCAGCCAGGCCAGGTGAGGCGGTTAGCAGGTGGGGGGGGGCCAGGCCAGGTGAGGTGACGTCATGGGCAGGTGGGGGGGGAGCTAGGCCAGGTGAGGTGGTTAGGAGGTTGGGGGGGCAGCCAGGTCAGGTGAGGTGACGTCATGAGCAGGTGGGGGGGGAGCCAGGCCAGGTGAGGTGGTTAGCCGGGGGGGGGGGGGGGGGGAAGAGCCAGGCCAGGTGAGGTCGGAGGGGGCAGCCAGGCCAGGTGAGGCAGTTAGCAGGTGGGGGGGGGCCAGGCCAGGTGAGGTGATGTCATGAGCAGGTGGGGGGGAGCTAGGCCAGGTGAGGCGGTTGGCAGGTGGGGGGGGGGCCAGGCCAGGTGAGGTGGTTAGCCGGGGGGGGGGGGGGGGGGGAAGAGCCAGGCCAGGTGAGGTCGGAGGGGGCAGCCAGGCCAGGTGAGGCAGTTAGCAGGTGGGGGGGGGCCAGGCCAGGTGAGGTGATGTCATGAGCAGGTGGGGGGGAGCTAGGCCAGGTGAGGCGGTTGGCAGGTGGGGGGGGGGCCAGGCCAGGTGAGGTGACGTCATGGGCAGGTGGGGGGGGAGCTAGGCCAGGTGAGGCGGTTAGCAGGTGGGGGGGGGCCAGGCCAGGTGAGGTGACGTCATGGGCAGGTGGGGGGGGAGCTAGGCCAGGTGAGGCGGTTAGCAGGTGGGGGGGGGCCAGGCCAGGTGAGGTGACGTCATGGGCAGGTGGGGGGGGAGCTAGGCTAGGTGAGGCGGTTAGCAGGTGGGGGGGGGCCAGGCCAGGTGAGGTGACGTCATGGGCAGGTGGGGGGGGAGCTAGGCCAGGTGAGGTGGTTAGCGGGGAGGGGGAAGAGCCAGGCCAGGTGAGGTCGGAGGGGGCAGCTAGGCCAGGTGAGGCGGTTAGCAGGTGGGGGGGGGGCCAGGCCAGGTGAGGTGACATCATGAGCAGGTGGGGGGGGAGCTAGGCCAGGTGAGGTGGTTAGGAGGTTGGGGGGGCAGCCAGGTCAGGTGAGGTGGTTGGGGGGGGGGGAGCCAGGCCAGGTGAGGTCAGAGGGGGCAGCCAGGCCAGGTGAGACGGTTAGCAGGTGGGGGGGAGCCAGGCGGTTGTTGGGGGGCGGGGGGGGGCAGCCGTACTCACGGCGGCACTGCAGACCGGTTTTGTTGCCCAAGGGCTTGGCGCACAGGGAGCAGCTGGTGCTGCTCGAGAAAACCCCCAGCACCAGCTGGTGCCCATTGACCTTCCATGTGCCCTGCAGCTCCTTCTCCTTCTCCTTCTCCTCCTTCTCCTTCTCCTTCTCCTTCTCCCTCTGCTGCTGCTCTTTGTTCTTACCCTGGGGAGCAGGGAGCAGGCTCTTGGCACCGAGCCGCAGGACCGTGCCGTGGCCCCCCGCGCCCCTGGGCAGGCGGCCCTGCTGCGTGCGCGTCCCCAGGGCTGGCCCAGACCCACTGATGGGGCCGGGGCCCCGGGTGCCAGCCCGTGCCCCTCCGCGCAGGGGCCTGGCCTCCGAGGGGTCTGTCCCAAGCAGAGGCCGCCCCGCAGCCAGCAGCAGCCTGGGGAGCTGCCCGGGGCTGCGGGCACCCACATCCTCCCCGGGACGGGGCAGCCCGGCTCCCTCACCTTATCCTTCTGCCAGGATCCCGTGACGCGGCTCCGCAGGGAACTCAGCCGTCGCATCACCGTGGTGCCTTTCTCCACCTTATCGCTCTTCCCGCTGTCCTCGTTCCTGCCACGAGCCAAGAAGCGTGTCTCAGGCCAGGAGGGGGTAAGCACGGGCCAGGACAGAGCTGGCTTCGTGGCACCGCTGTGGCCCTGCCAGGCTGTTTCCCAAATCCCCTGCCCCGGGGGAAGGAGCTGGGCTCCCACGAGCTCCGGGTTCAGGTGCCGACCCAACCAACAACCCTGGGTGCATCTGCGAGGAGGACGACCCCCCTGTGTCACCAACTCGGCTGGAAACTTCCCTGGCGGGCCAGCGCAGCCCCGCAGAGCGGGCCGGTCCTGCCTGGGCCGCAGGAACCGCTGTTGCACGCATGGCAGTGGGCAGGTCACAGGAGGGGCAGGAGCAGGGAACGGGGCCCCGGGCCCTGGCACAGGCTGCTGGGGGGCCACAAATGCCACCCAGCTCGGCTGAGGCTCACTTACTCGTTCGACAGGAACTCGAACCAGGTGAGGTTCTGCTGCGGCTCGTCGCTGCCCTCGGGGGCCCACTGCTTGGCCCTGTGCAGGGGGAACAGGACAAGGCGCTGGGCTGAAGCCGCGCGGAGCGGACTGTGTGGGAGAGCATGGCTGTGCTGCACTGCAGCCCGGCGCGCTGCCCCTGGGCTCTCGGGGCCCGCGGTCGCTGCAGGGCAGCGTCCCTGGAGCCCCAGAGGCTCTGCGAGCGGCGGGGCAAGCTGCTGCGGCCCAGCCCGGGTCCTGCCCCAGCCGCCCACTCACCCATGGTACTGCTTCTGCTCCTGGAGCACTTGCTGGACGATCAGCCTGCCGGGGGGAGAGGGGTCAGAGAGACTCCCCGCCAGCCATGCCCAGCCCAGCCCAGCCCAGCCCTGGGCCTGCCTCTGCCTCTGCCCCTGCCCAGGCTGGCAGGTCCCTGGGTGCACAGGACACAGCACGTGCCATCCTGGTGCACAGCGCTGCCGCCTCCTACTCCCTTGGGTCCAGGCTGCAGCTAGCCCCCGGCAGCTCTGCAGAACAACCGCCCCCTCCCCAGGCCTGGGCTGCTGACACTTACACACGGTCCGGGGACACGTGGTCCTCCTCCATCGTCTCCAGCACGGGAGGTTGGATGCCTAGGACAGAGAACATGGGCAGTGGGGCCACGGGCACGTCATCGGGCAACGCGGCGCTGCACGCAGCTGGCTCCAGGCTGAGCTGCCGGGGGATTGGCATTGCTGCCAGAGCCCCGAGGCGGCTGCCCAGGGAAGGTGGGGCTGAAGAGAGAAGGGGGCTACGGGATCCCTTCAGTGGGCTCCCCGTTACTCCTGGACAATGGCCCTACACGGCATTGGGCGTTTACCAACCTTCTGCAGCCGGGAGCAAGGCCTCCAGGTCCCGGGACAGTCGTGGGGGGGGGACCCCCTCGCAGGTCGAAGGGATGGACTTGGACCTCAGTCTCTTCCGGTTGCTGCCACACTCCTGAGCAGAAAGGAACGGATCGGCCATGTCTCCAGCACACGCGGGCAGCAGGAGAGTCCTGCGGCCAACTGGCACACCCGGTGGAGGGGCCGGAGCCGGGCCCTCGAGGCCAGGTTACGCCGGAAACAAGCCCCGGCCCAGGCAGCTTTCCTGCGCTGCTCTGGTTTAACCAGGGCTGTGACAGGAGCTGCGCAAAGCCTCCCTTCCCCAGGCCTGCACTGCGGGGCAGCAGGGCTGCGGGGCCATTGCCGCCAAGGTGCCGGGAGGTGCGCAGGGCCTGGCATGGGGCTGGCCTGCTCCCAGCTGACCCTCGGGGACCTCCGGCACGCGGCTCTTCTGCACCCAGGGGACCGGGATCAGCCCGTCTCGCTCCAGATGCACGTGCTGCCAAGGAAGGGAGCCCATTGCGCCTGCGGGGCCCAGGATCAGAGCTGTTCGCTCGAGGCAGCTGCCGAGGATTGGTGCAGGTGGCCCAGGGGCCTGGGAGCGGCGCTGGCAGGGACCATGCCTGCACGGCCCAGCATCTCCCTGTCCCGCCCCTGCCTGCAGCGTCGTGCCCACTCACCGCGTCCTGGTACCCCAGGCCCACAGGCAGATCCAGGCACAAGGGCTTCATCTCCACTTCCATCGCAGCCCTGCTCCCGGCCTCCAGCCTGCCACGCGTGGCTGGCAGCTCCAGGGCCGTGCAGGGAAGTGAGCAGGGCAGGCTCCTCTCGTCCTCATCCTGCTCCGGGTCGCTGCCCATCTCCGCGGTGTCCAGGCTGAACCTGGTGCAGGGAGCAGAACAGTGTCGGACCCGGGAGCACGAGTCCCGGTGCCCCAGAGGCAAAGGGGGCCACGGCAGTGGAGAGGAGATGGAGCAAGAGGCGCCGGCTCTTGGGCACGTCCCAGGAATGCCCCTGCCCCGCGGCTCCGGAGGAAGGCCGTGCTCCCAGCACCTGGGCCTGTCAGGACACAGGTGGCTGAGGCGCGGTGATGAGCGGAGCCCGGCGGAAAGCCGCCCTCCCCAAATTGCACCACGCGACTCCTGCCAGCCGGGCACAGGTTCCAGCGTGCAATGCACAGGGGCAGCACAGCATCTCCCCTAGGCCCTGCACCCACGTGTGCAAAGCACCCTGTGAGGGGACTGAGCAAGGCCCCGCGGGCTGTCACAGCATAGGCCACGGTGCGTGGAGCAAGGGGCTGCAGGGCTGAACTCTGGCCTTGATAAAGAGCAGCCCAGATCTCGGCCCCAGAAAACTGCAAGACACCTTATAAGGTGGGGGATAAAAATAGCCGAGGCCGGTTCCCCGCCAGATCGATGCATCCGTCACCGAGCACGCGCCACGGGAGCCGGAGGCCTCGGGAGCCGGAGGCAGGCGTCACAGGTGGCACTGGGCCAGGGATGCCCCTTGGCCGGGCTCAGCCGATTACCGTCTCCCCCCTGCCACGGGGCACAGGGCAGGCTGGCAAGGGAGAGGAGCTGCCCAGTGCCCGCAGGAGCTGGGGCCCGAGGCTCTCCTGCCCCCCGGGAAGGGGCTCCTGGCAGGGACCCTGCTCGCTCTGGGCTCTGGGAAAGGGGTCGCGCCGACGGGCTGGCGCTGAGTTGCAGGTGGGCAAAGGCCTCAGTGCCCAGCCCCAGCCATCCCGCAGGGGCCATGTCCTGCCCAGCCCCAGCCCTTCCGCGAGGGCTCGCGTCTCGCTAGGCACGCGGGCAGTGGGGCTCAGGCCCCGCTGGCAGAGGCCGACGAGGGGATGACTGCCCCCCGCGTACCTGCGCCTGCTCTCCGTGGGGGACAAGGGGCTCTCCCAGCTGTGCCGCCGCGAGGTGGACATGGACCTCACGAGGGTGGGGAAGGATTCTTCATCCTCCTGCAGCTCCAGGCCTGCCCCGGGCACCGCCACGCTCCCGGCCCCGGCAGCGCCAGCAGCACAGGAGCAGTGGCAGTCGCTGTTCAAGAAGTGGCATCCGACCTCCTGGTAAGCCATGGAGCAGGGGACACGGGCAGGGCACGTGGGATCCTGGGACATTGCTGCCGGGGCCCCAGGCCTCTGTTCTGCTGCAGGGAAGCCGGACGCGGCCGGTCCCAGCGCTGCACCAGCCTCCAGCGGCGCGGGGAAGCCCAGGTCTCGGTAATACTCGGTGCCGTGGAGCGCAGAGTCTATGGAGAGCAGGTCCTCGGCGCTGCTGTGCACGTCGCCCGGCGCAGCACCCAGCTCCAGGGAAGACGAGTCCTCCTGCCAAGGGAGCCACAGTTAGCGGTGCTGGGTGGGCCGTGCGGGGCGCAGCCGGGCCAGGCACGGGCCACGCTCACACTTGCCTTTTCTTCGGCCAGGCCGGGGAAGAAGGTGTCGTCCTCATCCTCAGCAATCAGAGCCGGGGAGAGGGAGTCCGGGGTGCTGTAGCTCGAGGTGGGGACACTGCCAGCAGCAAACTCCTGCGAGCACGGCTTGCACTCGGACCCTGCAAGGGAGGGAGACAGACGGAGAGAAGCAGAGAGGAGTCAAGTCACACGGCAGGTGGGAAACCACCACTGCCACGGAGCAACGGGCCACGCGCCCATGCGCAGTCAGCTGCAGCACCCGGTGCTCAGCACGCGCCCAGCCCCCTCGCCTCCTGCAGTGGGGCAGTGCCAGGGCCAGGGCCGAGCTGCCCCCTGCACAGACAGCGTGGGCTTCTGGCCCAGGCCACGCCACGCCACGCAGCAGCACGTTTCCTGGACAAGGGCCAGGAGCCGGATGGGGCGCAATGCCCAGGGCTCTGCACGAGGCCCAAGGGATGCACAGCCCCGTCGTGGGGCAGCCTGAGGCCGGCTCCAGCCCCCGGCAGCCGCGACGCAGAACAAGCAGGAACACAGCCCTCGTCACACAGACCCCACGATCCCCTGCCAGCTCCCTGTCCATGGCGCCGTGGGCAGGACCCCGCCTGCACGGGGCACGGCCGCCTCCTGCCACCAGCCGACTGGGAAGCCACGGCCCTCTGAGCGCGGCGGGCGCAGCGTGACGAGACGCAGGCCAAGGCCCAGACACGACCTGCGTTGCAGCGCATCGTCGGCCGAGCAAAGCCCTTCCGATGCAACTAGCCGGGTGGCAAGCAGGAGCCGTGGCCCAAGACGTCTCTGACCGTACCCTGGGAGGGGGAAGCCCAGCGGTGTCGGGGCCAGCTCCGCCCCGGGGGGCCGCGAGGGAGCGGGTGGCTTGCAGGGGAGATGCGTGGAGGACGCCAAGCTGGGAGCAGAGAAAGCCTCCGGGGAGCGTTGCAACTCGGACCCACCGTCCACAGCCCGCGGTGGAAGATGGTGTAGGGCCGACCACAGGAAACCCAGAGGAGAGCGGCGCGCCGGCTCCTTGGTGGCTGGGACCTTTCCTTCCTGGCCCTCGAGAACTCGGTACAGCTTTTGCAGACTACCTGCGGCTCCTGACCCACGGGCATCTGCTCTCCAACACCCACGAGTTATTTTTACCCTTTTCCCAGGCGTTTCAGTTGAGTCATGTGGGAAAAAACCCAAACATTTTTGCAGAAGTCCCACACAGCCAGGACGTCCGAGCCGAGTTTCACTATTAGTGAGAGGCTTCCCCCATGAGCATCCCCTAAAAGTGTTGGAGGGTTTCATTTCCAGTCATGGGGTTGCCCTGGCCTGCCCCGTGCTCAGCAGGCGGCAGCAGGAGCAGAGGCAGCCTCGCCCCGGGCTGCATCATGTGCCTGCCCCGAGCCGGCTGCAGGAAGCGCGGCCGTCAGGACGAAGCAGCTGATAAGAGTCATTGAGACAGACTCGGGGCAGGAAAGGGGCCGGGGCAGGCCCGCGCCTGGCCCTGGGGCGGAGATGGGTGCTGAGCAGGTGAAGGGAGGGGGGGCAAGTTCTGCTTCCAACAAGGGAGGAGAAAGGAGGCCTCTTGCCTCCGAGCACCCTTCAAAGCAGGGGCTCGGCTCCGGGGGCGCATGGCCGGGCCACCCCAGGGCAGCAAGGCCCCTGCGACCGGGCACAGGCAGCGCTGCTTGCCCAGACCCGTGTGGGTACAAGCCCCGAGCCAGAGTCGGGGCCGAGTCGCTGGCGCCCGAACGAGGCATCAGCCTCCAGCCCAGGACCGGAGTCGCAGCCCCGAGCGGGCGGCAGGCCCCTGCCCCCGGGGGGGTTTGCCAGGCTCGAGGGCAGCAGTTCCTGGGGGCCTGGGCAGCTTTCTGCCTCTCCTTGTGCCACCCCGAGCTGGGGAGCCGGACGGAGACGCGAGCCAAAGACAGCGCGAGTTCTCCAGCCCGAGGCCAGCGCGCCTCCTCCCCGCGCCCAGACTCTGCTCAGCACTCGATAAATCAGGCTGGCCCCAGGCAGCTCGTGCACCGGGCGCATCCTGCAGCAGCGCGGAGGAGCCCCTGGCTCCGCGGAGACCATTTTAGGCAATGTGTGAGCAGCCGGGCAGGAAGAACGAAGCCCCCCGCTCGATCCTCAGCCGACTCCTTCCTCACTAGGACCATCAGGCCGACAGGAGACGAGGGCTGGGAGTGCCAGGCACCCCCAGCCCACGTCCCGCTGCCCCCGGAGCTTGGCTGCAAAAGGTCTCTGGGCGGCCCAGTGCTGCCCTCGCCACAGTGAGCAGAGCCCGTGCCCCGACCTTCCTCCCCTCGGCCCTTCGCCCTCAAGGGCGAGCCGTGCAGCCCGCCCCAGGCCCCGGGAGGAGGCTGCACCCGGCACCGCTCAGCAGGTGCCTGGAGGCCCCGCGCTGGCTCCCACCTTGGCCGAGGCGCAGCTGGAGACGAGATGACAGAGTGACGCTCTCAAGAGCACACGCTGTTTGCTTTCAGAGAACATTAAGCAGATTAGGAATTGCAGTTGCCCAACGTGCCTCTGGCTGGGAACCATAAAAGGTTATTGCTGCAGCGAGCGGCCTCACCAGCAAAATCCCCGAGCGCTCTCCGCCCGGCCTGGGCTCGCGCGGGTCCCGGCATGCGCGGGGCAGCTGGCTTCCCGAGTCCGGAGGTGGCAGCGAGCCCCGAGCCTCTCCCAAACCCCTTGGTGCGGCAGGAGGAGGAGCCCCCGGCACCCACAGCGAGCGGCTGGTCTGAGCCAGCGTGGGGTCGGCTCGGCCAGACCAGCCCTCCTCACTGTCCCTGCTCCCAGAGGCGGCAATGGGGGGAGGCTGGCACCCGACCGCTAACGGAGCCGAGCGTGGCCAGAGCCATGCCCTGGCACAGCCCCGACAGCTAGGGGAACCGCGCCGCCACGCACGAGGGACATCAAGCCCCTTGGGCGAGGGGGCGGCAGCACGTCGGACTGGGCGCTGCCAGGCTGCTGCCCCCAGAGCCAGGCTCCCATGTGCTCAGCGGGAAGACGGCGAGCATCCACCTGCCAGCTCCTCTCCTGGCACCTGCCCGGTGTCGGTCCAGGCTGGAGGAAACGCCGCGGCCCCTGGCCTGCGATGGCCCCATGTCCCCTCCTGCCCCTGCTCTCCTGGCAGCCAGCGCTCGGCCACAGGGAGCGCGAGGGCCAGACGTGCTGCACATCTGCCCGCCCAGGCAGCCGGGAGCACCTCCTGGGCGCTCAGCCCCGTGGGCGAGGATCAGGGCTGTGCCGCAGGCTAAGAGCGCGCCCGGAGCCGGGTCTGAGGGAGCGGGGCCGAGCCCTCAACAGCCCTGCCGGCGAGAGCTGCCCCAGCCACCAGCCCTGCATCCTCAGCCCGCGGTCATCACGCACATGGCCGTGACGGCCCTGCCCAGAGCTGCTTGCAGCACTGCAGCCTCAGATGGCTCGGGGTCGAGCCAGGAGCGAGGCCCACGCCAGGCCTGGCTCCTGGCCCAGGCCAACACGTCCCTCAGCCCAGGAAGGATGGACACACAGGTGGACAGGGCACGGGAGAAGCCCCCTGTGAGCTCCATCCGTGCCAGACCGGGGGCACCAGGGAAAGGTGCCTGCCCGGGAAGTGGAGCCGAGCGCAGCTGCTCCAGCCACCCCGCCTGCCCCGGTGTTGCTGTCGGCCAGGCCAGGACAGGGCCTGCAGCCGCCGGCACCGCTGCTGCCTCGCCAGGGTCAGCGTGGGCTCAGGCCACGGCCGCCTTGGATTAAGCAAGGCTGCGACCACCAGCGACCCGGGGCTGCCGAGGGACCAGGGAGGCCTCGCCTTGGGCTCCTGCAGCACCGAGCCGTGCGCTCGTGGTACATGCCACGGCCTGGCACGCTGCAGCTGCGAACCCAGGACCTGCAGCGACGGCGTGTCCAGGGCACTGGGGAGCCAGGGGCTGGTGTTGCATTACCCAGCTGCTGCAAGCACTCGATGTGCCCCGAAAGGGAGACTAAAGGGAAGGCAAAGCATTAGCTGCACTCGCGCAGCCTCCCCTCCGACAAAGAGCCTGGCGTGCGAACAGGCGCCAGCGTCCCAGCCCCGCCGACCCACGGCCGTCACGGCCCCACGAGGACGTTACCTCGCTTAAAGGACCATCTCTTCATCCAGCGCCTCGAGAACGATGGCCACGAGTGGTTGAGCAGCGAGTCTGCCATCGGGGCGCCGGGCGGCCACGGGTGAGGGTCGAGTCCCAGCCGCCGGGGCAGCACAGCCGCCGGGGCAGAGCTCCGCGCGCTGCGAGCGGCTCTGCAGACGGCCGCCCAGGGGCTGGCAGGGGGGGAGCGGAGCAGCCCAGGGGCTGCCAGGAGGGGGGAGCGGAGCAGCCGAGCGTTTTGTCGAGAACATCAGCTGATTGAAGCTGGAGCCAGGGGGAAGCTCGCGGGCTGCTGCGGCCCCACCTGCGCAGACGCAGCCCCGCCGCGCGTGGCCTGGAGCAGGAGCAGGAGCAGGGCCAGGTGGGGTGGGCACATCCTCGGAGACCACTCGGCGCCCGGCCGAGGGCCACGACGGGCCGAGACCCACCACACGGAGAGCAGCGAGCCTGTCGACAGCCTCCCCTTGCTGGCAGGTTGCCCCTGCTCCACTCGTGGTCGTCATGACGTCTGCCTGCCAAATCCATCAGCTAAGCTGATACGCAGGGTCGCCGGCGCCCGTGCCAGGAGCGCAGCGGAGAACGGCGCGGAGCCAGACCAGCGCCCAGCACAGGCCTGCACCGCGCCCGGCTGCCCCGGCCAGGGCGATGCGGCCCCGAAACAAACTCATCCCCAGTTCATTTTTAACCCCAATATCTCCTCTGGTGCCTGCCAGCCGGAGACCCGAGCAGCGACCCCGAGCTCTAGGAACCGCACGCCCTCGTTCCCGCCTCGCACCAGCCCCTCCAGCCCCGGCTTGGGCCCAAACCTGCGGCCTGGCGCCGCGGCCCGCTGGCTGATGCACGAGGCAGCAGGGGCCGCGCCGTGGCTGGGCCAGGCCAGGCCAGAGCACGGTGCCAGGCGGGCCCGTGCCTCCAGCACACGGGGCAGGGGCTTCCCTCCGGCCCCAGCCCAGCTGAGGTGCGATGCCCCTGGGGTCCCTGCCTCCGCTGGCACCCCCGGAGGCTCTGGCCCCAGCATGGGGGGGGCTCCTGGCCCCCTGCAGCACGGTGCTGGCACCCCCACCCCACCCCAGCCCCTCCCCGAGACGCTGGCGCTCCCCGCGTGCCAGGACTGCGGCTGGGGCCAGGGTAGGACCACGCTGGCCATGGCCACGTCCCTGCACAGTGGCCCCGGCCTGCACCCTGCATGCGCCGCGGCAGCGCCGGTGCCCCACAGGCCGGGGGGGGGGGTGGGGGGGGGCATCACAGCCAGCCAGGCCCCAGGTGAAGGGCCGCAGGGCCCAGGGCTGGGTTTGCAGCCTCGGGGCTCCCTGGGCCAGGGCGGGCGGGCGGCCACTACTTCCTCCCTCGGTGCAGGAGGGCCCAGCCCGCAGCCCGGGGTGGCCAGGTGTGCAAACGCTGCCGTGGGCCTCGGGGAATAGGCCCGGCCCGGCCCGGCCCTTTGTCCGGGGCCAGAGCAGTGTGCCGGGGCGCAGGGCTGGGAAACAGCCCTCGAGATGCAGGGCTGAAGCAGCTGGATGGATGGACGGACGGGCGGGTGGACAGACAGCACGGGAACCGCGTCCTGATCCTCCACTCCCCGCCGAGGCCCCGGCCCCCGCAGTGGCCGTGGCACAGGCACAAGGCCCCCGCTTCTGCACCCAAGCCCACGAGACCTGCCAGGCAGGCAGGGCAGAAGGCCCTCGCGGCACGGCAACAGCTGCTTTCACCCCTCCCCGCGTTACCCCTCGAAGGGGCTCGCTCTCTGCCCACCCCGCCCGTGCAGCCAGCCTCGCCCACGGCCCCGCTGCGATCGCACCCCCGCCCGAGCGCCGGACCAGGCCCGCAGGGGCACAACTCACCCAGGATGCAGGAGGCCGCTCTCCGGCGAGCTCAGCCCGCGCAGTCACCGCCCCGCGCCTCCGGCTTCTCGGCGAAGCGCTGGGACAGGCCACAGCATTGCAGAAGTGGCAGCAAGGGCAGCTGTGCGGCGGGTGCACTGGCTGCCGGCTCGGTCCCCACCACTTCCCCTTTCTGGAGTTGCAGCCAAGCTCGGCCTTCCCCGGGCTGCGAGGCACCCAGGCGGGGAGAGCGCAGCTGCCGGGCCCCCTCGACCCGCTCGGACAGGAGGGTGTGGAGCTGCCCCCAGGGAAAGCACAGCCTCGACGTGCCCACGCCCAGCCCAGAAAGGAGTGGACACGGGACCGCCGGCTGCCGCAAGCAGCTTCCTGTTCCGTTCGGAGAAAAACCACTCGGTGTTTGCCCGTAAAGCGCCGCGTACACGGCACGGCTGTGCCCGAGCGCGCTGTGACCACACGCCCGTCGGCAGGGTCCCGTGCAGGGGGTGCCCCGTGGCTGCCACGGTACAAGCCCTGCTCCCCCGATGCCCCTGAGCTGGCTGCAGGTTTCTGGGCTCCGGCCGAGACCAGCCCAGGTGCCACGCGGAAGTGAGGCAAACGCCAGCTAGGCCTTTGCGGCTCTCCTTGGCCCGAGATCGGCACCACTCCCGTTATGCAGTGCCATGGGGTTGGCAGCATTGCAGCAGCTGCAACCCGGCCCTCCAGGAAACCACAGTCATCGACAGGAACGAAGATTCAGTTCCTCCGCCGTCCGCAGGAGCCCGATGAACATCTGAGATCAGGACCGTGTTGGGCAAGAGGGGAGACGGGGACGAGAGGCGGCCTGCCGCACACGGCTGCTTGGAGCAGCCCCGGGCCCTGCGGATGGCGCGTTAGGGTGCAAGAACCTAGGGACGGACCGGGCTGCTCTCGCGCCCAGGATCCAGCACGTTGCGGTGCCGCTACACGGCGCCTGTCCCGGCTGACACGACGGGCAGGGGGGCATCGCTCTTGGATGCGCTACGTGGTATCAGCACAGCACAGCACCCACGCTCTCCTTAATGCTCTCTCCTCCTGTAGGTCCCTGGCAGATCCCAGCCGGGCGAGGGGAACGGGACAGCACCTGCCACAGAGGAACCGGAGATGCCCGCCGAGGGCAACAACAACGAGGAAGTTGGGCAACAAGAGCAGATACGGCTCCGGGCAGAGAAGTGTAAACAGATGCACAAGGGAAGAGATGGCCAGGCTCCTCCCAGGGACCCACGAGCTCCACGCTCGACACGGCTCGCAGGCCAGTCCTCTGGCGTTGCGGACAGACATCCGGACCGCTCCCGCGCCATGCAGAGCTGCACGGGGTCGCTCTCGTGCAAATACCGGCAGGTTCATCTGTGCGTCACCACGTCTGGCCCGAGGATCCTGTGCTCCAGTTGGGAAACAAGGCAAGGTCCAGAGAAGGGAACTGAGAACAGGAACATCCAGGGGAACTTCAGGCCCAGAGAGCTCAGAAAGACCAAGGCCTCTCTGTGCCTTTGTCTTGCAAAGAGTTTGGGCCCCGGTGCCCGGTCCTGCGGGGCTCCCTGAGCCACTGGGGTTTGTTTCTGTGAGGGTACAAGCAGCTTCGAAAGAGCTGGCTGGGAGCTCCTATTCACAGGGCACGTCCCCACGGCAGACCGCTGTCCCGGCTGGGTCCCGGTGCTGCCTGCCCCCGGCGGCGCGGCGCGGCGCGGCGCGGCGCAGCCCAAGTCCCCCTGGTTCTCGGGCCTGCGCTGCGCTCCAAGCCGCTGCCTCCCGTCTCCTGCAGGCCCCTAACCCAGCAGGCGGATCTCAGGCGAGCTTGGCTCTATCTACACTAATAAAATGCAAAACCAGATCTATTTTTAACTGAGTGAGAATACAAGAGTGGCAGCTGCGATAGCAAGGCTAAACCCTCCTGCCTGCAGCTGATCGCTACAGCTGGAGCAGAAACAGAATTTCACCCCCTGATAAAGAACAGGGCAAGTGGGAGGAAAAATGGTTTTAAAGCTCTCCAAGGCATTCAGCACTGACTCGGAGCACTGGGCCGCGCTGGTTTGGCAGGTCCGAGCGCGAAGCGGGCCCAGGACGCAGCTCCACTGACACGGTCTGCACAGGATGAGCGCGCCATGCAGCGGCGCGGGTGGAGTTTTCCTCTCCGTGCTGCAGAAAGACAGCGCTAGGCGTCTCCTGGGAGAAGGCAATCCTCCTGCCACTGTTTATCCAACGGCTCCATGTCCAGATGAAGCCGTGCCCCGAGGACAGATCCCAGAACCAATTAAGCAGGAGTTAAACGGGGCTCAAACCACAAGGCCCGAGTTGGCAGGGCCACCCCCACCCTCCCCTTAGCTCCATTCATTCTGCCACTAAAAGTATTACTTCTTCCAAGGCGTGAATCTGATGCCGTTGCTGCGGTAAAGCAGTGTTCAGCATCGCACAGACAGCAGAGACACAAATGACCGGCTATTCCTGGATAATTTATTCAGAATTTTAATATATTCAGAATTTTAATATAAACAGTTAATTGTTCAATATTTTACACACAGCAAGATTTAATATTCAAAGATATCTTCTGTACATGTCACTGCTTGGCTCTTTTATGAAAACATTGAAAAATAAATCAAGCTTTTTTTTTTTGTTTTTTGTTGTTTTTTTTGTTTAAAACCATGGCACATTTTGATCCTTTACTTATTTATTATTTCAAACAAGAGGTATCTGCAAGACTATCAGCATCCTGGGACCTTCTGTGTGCAGAGAGGAAGGCAGGAGCAGCAAGATTAAATATAGAAAAAAATACAGACTTTACAGAGCTTTACCTAACACGCAACTGAACTTGCCTTTAGCTTATTTACGGTACAAACAGCGTTTGCCTTTGGCTGCCTTGATAAGGATGCCGTCCGGTCCCACCGCAACGGGATGCCTCGAACACAAGGCACTGTGCTGATACTTCAACAAATCTAGTCTTCACCCCAAATAAAGCTAACGTTTTCCTTTTAGCTTTTTAACGTTTTCATTCAGCCTTCAAAGCTGAGCGCGGCCCTTCCACAAACTCCACCAGCTCTTGTCTGCGGAGTCCGGGCCGGGGCATGTGTTTGGTAACTGGTGTCGTGGAAGGTAACTGGTGCTGCTGGAAGAATTCGAGTGCAGTACGAGTGATCTGGTGACAAGCGGGACAGCATGTCAGAGACACTGGGGACCTCCTAGCCCAGTAAACCTTTACCAGTTTCAACCTGTATTTTCCTGCTGATGATACCATGAAATATTTCAGCATCTTAGTAAATGGGGAGTGGAGGTCCTACCACCGGATACAGTTCAGTTAGTTGCTCAAGCACATGCCTAAATTTAAGCTTGCAATTATTTCCACTGAGGCCCGTGGGACCACCGGAGTCCGGAGCATCCCTAAGCCTGGGCCACAGTGTTTCAACCATGATTTTCCAGAACAAGTGAAATGGGGCGATTTACAGACCTTGGAACAAAAAAAAGAACCATCAGAAATAGTTTTCTTGCTGACTCCAACTATTCTGGCGAAATATAAACACTGCTCAAGTTAGTATTAACTTAATCCTACAACATTTAAAAATAAATCTCCGTTTCTCCACCTGTCCTCTTCCGGCTTGCCCTGCGCTGCAGGTATTCTGCTGGACTGCAAGGCTGATGCTTGTTCCTGGAGGAACAAAGTGGGCTGATTTTAAGAGTGAAACATCCACTTCACTGCATCAGACGTGGCAGTCCTGTTTATAATGGCTTGCAAAAAAGCAAACTCCTCCAAAGGGCAGATTTACCGTCAGCCTCACTCCTAAGAGGTTCGTGACAAGGCAAGCCAAACCGGAGCAGGGTGAAGCACATGAATGCTCTTACATCGATATTTGTGGACATTATCCAAGCAGAGTCAACATCGAGCCAAGCAGAAGATAATAAAAAGGCCAATTTTAATTTATGTTCCTAGAAATAACTCATCTTATCTCAGAGATTTCACGCGTTGAAGTTAGTATGCCTCAATCCCAATCCATTCAACAGCTCCTTTCCCTGGACACTGCTCATCGGAAACCGCCAGGGCACTAGGCGTGTTGTCAAAGGCAGCAAGGTCACGGCACAAACCATGCCCTCCTCGGCTCCACGTATTCAGAAGAGAGGTTTAGCGGGGCTAGGAAACAGCAAGAGGATCAACGGTTTCACCGCAGTCCCTCTGCTGTCGCTCCAGACGCAGCAGTCTCAGCCCGGCTCACACGGACTGACCCAGTTCCCAGCATAAGCCTCTTTACTAAACGTTTTTATGGCACAAAGATTTTGGTTTAATTTCTGACTCGTAAAAGAAGGCTCCAGTCTCCACATCAGGACTCACTCGCCTACTTGAAAGCCGCCGTGGCGAAGGGCTCGGCCCCATCTTCACGCCCAGGGACATGCAAGAGGGACCCTGCTTGCCTCTTCCCCTCCCCGATGAAAAGCAGGCTCGAGGATAACTGGCACAGGATCTGCCTCACTCCCGTCTCTTTTCCCAGATGCCTCCATCAGGTTCCACACGAGCACCGTGGGGAGCCACTTTGAGGTTTTCCAAAGAGATACCAACATCACAGGCAACACACAAAAATTAAGCGGTGTCCCGTTACTATAATACACGTTTAGGAGGAAAGAGATACGCTACCCATAATCCAGAGTACCCTTCAGCAACCTGACAGCAGCCTGTTTCCTTGCCAATGTAGGTGCTTCGCTACTTAGCATAAGAAAGGTCTTGCTGCAGCTTGGTCTAGTTCACGTCACACGCTGGCATGGAGCATGCAGCCATGGGCTCTTCTACCCTACAACACCACAGACTACTTATTTACAAGCCGCCGCAAGAAACACTTTTCTGAGCCTAGCAGACAAGCTTTGCAGCAGAGAGCAGCGCAAGGTGCACTGTCTTGCAAAAGAAGTGCCACCAGCTTTGCAAGGGACCTTCGGGAGAAGCTACCGAGACACCTGCCCACTCGCAGGCTCCTGCACCTGCGTAGGGAAGGCAGCAGGCGCGGATGCCCGGCTTGTATGTTCTGCTTCACTAGCTTTGGACGTCGAGTTACGCGGCAGGGGGCAGCAAAACCCTCCTCTTCACAACACGAGGCCCCGGGCCAGATTCACAGGAGCGCTGGAAGAGGACCCAGCCTCCCACGCTTCGACAGCCCCTCCAAGGCAGTCGGTCGCAGGGCTCCAGGCATCAGCGGCAGCTGGTGCTGCTGCTTTGGGAAAGCAGAGAGGTCTCCCGAGCAGCGCGCTGCAGCCACCCTGCCAGAGCCCTGCTCCTCCACCCCGGGCCTTCTCGCCGCTCGGGCAGGGCCCCCCTGCAGCGCGGGGCGGACGACCGCGGCAGTCCCAGGGCTGTCAGCTCTGGTCCAAACCGCAGACAGCAGCATCTCCCAAGAAGAAAGGCCGAGCCGACTGCCACGCAGCACCTTTCTTTCTGCAGGCAGACGATGAACACAGGGAAGCTTCTGTCCAGCACGCGCAGGCCCCCCACCCACTGACAGGCTTGTCCCACTGGGGAGGCCTCCCTTCAGGGCTCCTTCCAACCCCAGCATGGACTCGGGGAAAGGCAGGGACAAGCTTGTCACAGTGGGCTGGAAGTGAAGGGTTTTCCAGCAAAGACCTGGGATTGCCAGAGGCTTTTTAGTTGTGCTTCCCCCTGCACAAAAGCATGCGTAGAAACCAGGCGCCACCCCCTTCCTCCTCCCTCATCCCCACAGCCACCACCGATGGCATACGCGCAGCACCCCAGCGCTAGCCACCGCCCGATCCGGCACCACGCGAAGATGCCTGGAGGAGCTCACAGAGGCACCGAGCAAAGAGAAAGCCCGGCCAAAGCAGAACACATTGCCCTTCGGCGAGCTGGGCGCTGCCAGGTGTGCTGTGCAGGGCCGAGCAGCACCAGGGAAAGCAAGCTAGGTACAACACAGGTTCCAGCGTCCGCCTGCGTAACGGGTCTTCTCCTGCCCCCGGCTACGGCCGCTGCGATTCTGAAGCGTAAGGATCCGGCCGGAGCGCTGCAGGGACTGCACCCTGTGCGCACGCACCCCACAGCCGCACCGGGGCGAGCCGAGATCCTTGATGTCTGACTCAGACTAGTCTATCAGGTCGTTAACCTCTGTCCACACTTCCAAGAACACACCACCCGCTCCTCCTCAGGCTGTGACTTCAGAGAGAGCCCACGTACTTAATGTCCAACACCTTGGAGACCAACTCTGTCCCTAAAGGGGCAAGTTCCTGATTACAGCAGAACGCTGGATACCGCATGAGATTCAGATCAGCCACGGTGTACCTGGAGCCACAGAGCGTCTTTGGTCACTACTGCTTAAATCAGGTGGTAAATAATGACAAGCTGTCCTCCCAGCCCTCTGGTAAATGGTCCCTAGTATTGGAATCAGCTGATACTGGATTTTCCCTGATTCACAATAGGTCCAGACCAGAATATTTCATCAAGTCTAGAGATGCATGGCATTAAAAAAATATCCTTACGAGACACTGAGGTAGACAGCGCCAGAACAGGACAGAAAAATCCCACAACTTCCTCCTGCCTAGTTGTCATTGATAAAAATTTAAATGTTCTGTGTGTTTTAAGAAAGCAAATGGTTTGTTTTTACAGCGATTTATATATTAAAATAAATAAAAAATTCCTAATAAGAAAATCTCTCCATTAGAAAAGTGTGAGGATAGCTTTTGTTTCCTGCAGTGTAGTGTAGAGCTGCTAGACAGTCACTAGCTGTACAGCCCAAGAAGTGTCAGCTAGGCCTCTTGAAACAGAAACTGCTTGTCTGGTATTTACACCATACATTTTGCGCAGTTTGTACCTTCTCCCTCTGTCGCAACAGGCTGGGGCGCAAGAAGCACGAGGGGCTGCTGTTCCTTCTCCCTGGCGCGCCGAAGTCCGTAACGCTCTCTAGGCGCTGCCCTCACAAGCTTAGCTACGGTCTGGCTTTGGCAGCCAGGGGTCAAAGCAAAAGCACCCCCATTCGCTCCATCCCCTGCTCTGTTTTCAACACTTGCTTTATCGGATGTGGAAAGTGCGAAGCGGCAGCGCCCAGGCGGGCTCACAAAGCAGCACCCCTCCATGCCTGGCACCCCTCCCAGCCGAGCCAGGGAAAGCCCCACTCGCAGCACATGGCACAGAGCGGCGCCACTCTCGGCCGCAGCTCCCAGACCTTGCAGAAGGAGCGGCCGAGCACAGCCTTCTCTCCTCCTCACGCACCGCTCTCCTGCACTAGCACGGCCTGCCGCAGCCAGGGCACCTGCTGCTTTAGCTCAGCAATGCATTTGCGCCCCTCGGCTTCAGAGCTTTTCCCTGCCAGCACACGAGACGCGCGCAGTCCGACACCCTACGCTAGCAGCCCTGCCCGTTATGCAACGAGCAGCAAAACACAGCACAGTCTGAAAGACAACAGTCAGCATCCTGAGAGCTGAAGGCATCGGCTAACAACGCAGCAGCCCTGACCGGCTTGCAAGGCACGGCGCAGGTATCTCAGAAAACACCAAAGGTCCGCTTGCTGGCCCAGGCCAGGCGCCCACGCAGGCGGCAGGCAGAGGCTGGCTCGCCGCGGCTGGGTTCAACGGCGGCTTCGCTTGCGGAGCGCTGAGCACTCCCCGTTCCCCCGGGGCGGGTTAGTGTCTTTTCCTGTTAGAGTTTTTGCTCTTCCACCTGTCGCGGGTTTTCTCCAACGTCGCTGGGAAAGTGCGCACGGAAGGTGAAGTGAGGTGGAAGTCAGGAAGCAGCAGAGCAGAGGACTGGGAGGCAGCGCTTTGACGTCTGTCGGCTGCCGCCAACCAAGTCAAGTCCAAACTACTTTATCTCAGGGCTTTAGCTGGAGCCAGCTGACTGTGTTATATAAATCACAAAACTGTAGTTTAAAGCCTTGTCAAGTACAAACTTAACATGTGCTTCATAGTTCCTCAGAGAGTAATCAGCTAAAATTAGTTCATTCTGAAATCCTTGGACCACTTTAAGACCAAACAAACCAACCCCCAATTCTCCCCCGCAAAGGATCATAATAATAATTTATATGAGCTTAACATTTAAACCCTAAAAAAAAAAAAAAAAAAAAAGGAAAAGGAAGAGGAAAAGAATGAAAGAAAACATTTTAAATATATTACAGCAAACAATATATATACTTAATGCTGCAAGGACAGAAAGCTTGATCTCTCAGGTCAGGGGGCTCCTGCTTTGTTTGGTCTTGAAAGAATCCACAAAACTCAGACTTGTAGTCCTTTGGCTCCCAGCATATCTTCCTCATCTGCTAATGAGAGAAGAAGCTACTCCCAAGTGTCCTTAGTATAAAAATAATCTGTTTAGGGTTCACTCACTCCAGGGAACTGGGAAAAAGAGGAGTACACACTTACAAGAACAGGAAAGCTTCTATGAGAACATACAAAACTTATGTACAAAAAGAAGTGTATATCTTAATACATATGCACCCCACATGTATATACGGCATACGCACACATACACAAACACACGCACACACGCACATGGGATTTCACCCATTGAAGAGTATGAAAGCAGCAGCTATTGGTCAATCTGAGGATATGGCGCGTCCAACTGACGGGTGTTCAAATCCTTCGGCCGTAGTGAAGATGCCGGAGACCCTGGAATTCTGCGGAGAGCGTTTGTCCTGAAGAAGCTTCCTTCTGCGCTGTAACCACGCGGTTCGGATACCAGCAACGCTCATCTCTTTTGCTGGCAAACGCAAATCCCCCTTCTTTTAACCCGACTGACAAGGTCGCTTCCTGTTTTGAAACTATGGTTACAGAAGGAACAGCAGCCATGGAAACCTTTTCCATTTATGTTCACAGATAAGTCCGACAACCAGTCAACTTGGCAAAAAAAAAAAAGTCTCTTATTCGCAGGATGATTAAAAATCTGAAGAAAGAGTTTGTAGATGCGTGTCATGCACTGTGGCAGCAACAACAAGAGTCCTGAGATCTGTGGAGGGGAAAAAGCGTTGACACAACCCTTGGGCTGAACAGAAAGTGTTAGGAGGGGCTTGACCGAGGCATGGAGAGAATCCGCCCGTTTTTCTTGCCGCCGTTCATGTGAGTGTAAGGTATGTGCTCTTCGTAGTTCCCCTTGAGGCCCATGGAGGGCCCATTGTCCCGCCCCAGGACTTTGTCCCTCTGCGAGTAGGACGAGGGGTCCAGGGGAATGCTCTCCATGTTCTCAAAGTCCATCTCAAACTCCTCGGTGTCCGGAGGTTTATTTTCTTCACTGTAGAAGAATGAGACCTCCTGGAAGCTGGGGTGGAGGTCCTCCTTCAGCATCTCAATGATCTCAATAAAGGTGGGGCGCATCCTGGGGTTGTACTGCCAGCACATCTGCATCAGGCTGTGCCTGTCAGGGGACAAACAAGGGAATCAGGATCTGGCAGGGGGCTGCCATCCCAGGCACTGGCCTGCACCAGACCCGGAGGTGTCTAGTCTGAGCCCCCGTCGGGGCACAATGCCTGCAATCGCTGCCACTCTCCTGGGCACTCTCTCCTTCCGTTTTCTGCTTCGCTCTACATGCTCCTGCTCCAAACTGCTCTGTGGGAAGCTCTTGTCAAGCTTCATCCCTGCAGTGCCCCCGCCCACCTCTGCCCACTGCTCACTTCTGTAGGCAGCCAAGCCCTGCCCACATCCCAGACCAGGACCCAGAAACCGCCCTGGAATGTGAGAGGTGTCACGCAGGCCAAGCCACCAACAGCCCAGGGCCAGCCAAGTGCAGGAAACATGCGGAGACGAGCCCCACGGCTAGGAGCGAAACAATCCTGGTGGTGGGGATTCAGTCTAGAGGGGGCTTGAACAGCCACGTGCCGTTTACCACTCCGGACACGCTCGCCATCACGCTGCCAGCCAGGCAGGGGCTACACTTGTCCCCTTTAGCACTCCTATCAGTGGGAAAGTGACCCCCAGCGTGAATCCTGGCGGCCGAGCCCTGAGCACAGTGCAGCGCGGAAGAGCTGACGAACCAGGAGGGGAGGGACTCAGCAAGGCAGCTGCCCTTCCCTCATGAGGCAGACACTTGACCAGCGCCTATGGGAGCCGCCTTCCTTCTGGCCGAGCAGCGGCCCAAGAGGAACCTGCACGTCACACAGCAGTGCCAGTGCAGCGAGCCTCCGCAGGACAGCAGCATCTAGGCTCTCTGGATTAACATGCAGCTCTCCCGCATCCACAGCCACAGGCAAACTACTGCGCAGCCACCAAGACCCTGCCTGGCACACTGCTTGGGGACCCTAGGCTGCCTAGGACGAGCGCTTTCAGGCAGGGGCGGTTGACGCATCGCTCGCTTGTATTCTACACTCCCCAAGTCCGAACTCTCAGGTTGCAGCCGCCTGTTCCTACGCTATGAGAGCCAGGTTTGTTCTCCTTTCTGGTCGCCTGGGCTGGCTCACGACCTTTATATCCACTCTGGTCACTCGGGGTAGGGGGCTGCATTTTCCTTGGCGGGTGGCTCTCTGCCTGCCGCTCTGCTCCTTCCATTCAGAGTGCGTGTGTGCAACCCGCGCTGACCGTACACTGGCAAAGAGGCATAACGCAGGCACTCCCGGCTCGCCTGTTGTACTTACAGTCGCTCCGGACAGTTGTCTGGCTGATCCAGGTACCCTCCATCCATTACAAATTTTAGCACCTGTTCATTGGACAGTCCCTGGTACGGCTGCTCTGCCAAGCTACTTATCTCCCAAAGGACAACTCCGAATGACCTGCAGAAGATCACACCCTTTGTCAGACAGGCACAAACAATCCACAGATAACACCTTCAAACCCGATGGGGGGAGGATTTTAGCAGGCGCACTCTCTCTGAAACTGCATTAAGAGCGCATTGTAAAGAGCTGTGCTCTCACAGAGACTGAGGTAAGTGACCCGCTGCTGTGGCTCCTGCTACACGTCATCCTGACACGCAGGGTACAACTTACCACACATCTGAGTAAGTAGTAAAGACACCATCCTTCAGCGACTCGGGCGCCATCCACCTCACGGGCAGCAGTCCTTTGCCACCCTTACGGTAATAATCGGTCTCGTAGATGTCTCTGGTCATGCCGAAGTCTGACAGAAGAAAGCGGCGTGCGTTCAGTGTCACTGCCCTGCGCCCAGCCCAGCCCTGCTGCCGACTGGAAGGGCGAGGATGGTTACCGAGCATGCCCTGCGCTACCACACGCGATGCCGAGAGAATCACTGCAGCGGGCAGGGCCAAGCTGCCTCGTGGGGGCCGTCTCTTTGGGCCGCCACTCAATCTCTGCAGCAGCAGTGCCAGAACCTCCTGCGAGACTTACGGCAGGCGGTGGTCTAGAATAGGTTCTCAGCCTCGGCCTTTGTCGCGTTAAATGCACCCAAAAGTTTAACGGCCAATCAGAACATCGCACAGCCTGTGCCTTTTGAGGTCTCCTTTTCCTGCGGCTTAACTCGAGCTGCTGCACGGTTAAATTAGACAGTTCACTTACCTGCAGCTTTGTGCACGGCAAGTGAAAGAGAGACCTGGCACAAGAAAATTAGCCCAGATAAAGGACTTGAAAGGACAGACAGCATCCATCCTGGATTTCACACAGCCTCCTCCTCACTAACTGAGGCTTGCTACCAGCTTTGGAGCACACAACACATACCTCCAATTTTTACAGTAAAGTCTTCTGCAACCATGCAATTACGAGCTGCCAGGTCTCGGTGGACAAATTTTTTGGCATTCAGATAAGCCATACCATCAGCAATCTCTGCAGCCATCTGTATCATCTCCCTGAGAGTTGGTGGGGGACGGCCAGGGTTATTCTAAAGTGGAGAGAGAGGGTCAGAGACCACAGCCAGGCAGCTTGTCAGGGGCACCTGCATCTCCTTGCTCCTGCCTTTACCTCAGCATCGGGTCTCAGGGAACGCAGGTAGCTTTTCATATCCCCATGTGCCATCAGCTCCATGACAACCAGCGTAGGCTGGCCTTTGGAGACCACCCCTAGGAGACGCACCTGAAAAACGGAAGTGGGATTCCCTGTTAGGCCGTGTCCCAGCACGCGTGCCCACCAAGCCAGCATTCCCCTGGCTGCTGACTGCGACAGGACGCGGGGCCCGACCACGCCATGGAGCTGTGGAGCGGGATGCGCTTTCCAAACCGCTCCTTGGGTGACCCTGTTCTGCCTTTAGCACACGCGGTCACCTTTGCAGCGGGACCTGCCCAGCCCACGAGCCGGATGGAGCCACGGGAGTCCCACCCAAGATGGAGACGCTTCACTTACCACGTGATGGCAACTGAACCCTTTCATGACTGAAGCTTCGTTCAGGAACTCGATGCGCTCCCGAAGGCTGGCAGATTCGTTCACAGTTTTCACGGCGACCCGCGTCTCAGGCTCCCCTTTCACGATGTCTTTGGCGATCCCTTCATACACCATCCCAAAGGAGCCTTGACCCAGCTCACGGAGGAGGGCAATCTTGTCTCGGGCCACTTCCCATTCATCGGGGACATAAACTGTAACACAGACACACACGGGGGTGAGCAGGGCTGTCGCCAGGTGGGCTTCTCACAGGCCTGCCGTGGGAGCAGCAGGGGCTGAACCCCACAGGAATTGAACCTGGGAGCCCCTGGGCCTCTGGCACAGCCCTCCACAGCACACAGCAGAGGGTCGGGGATGAGACGGGGACATGTTCTCCCCTCTGCATGGCCATTACTCCTGTGCAGAGCAAATGCAAAGCACTGCTTCCTCAGGGCGATGCACGGCACGCCCAGGCTGCCCTGCTGTCAGTCGCCGCATGAGGGCAGGAGCCGAGTCCAGTCCAGCTCACAGCAGCGCGCGTTGCCTTGGCAATCTGCATCCCAGGGAGAATCTGCCGTGGGAGCAGCAGAACCGCAGCAGCTGGTCACAGCAGAGCGGAAGGTGGGTTGTGATCCTACACTAGTCTGGGAATGACACTGGCCGCCTGCACTGACGCTCGCTGGTGCCTGATGGAGCTCGAACACCAGTGGCCTCCCCTGGACCGGGTCCAGAATTCTGCACTGAATTTGCTGCCCGTGAAGATGCAGCAAGTCTAAACAAATAAAGGACAGAAACCTGTTCTAAAATTCAAAATGCTGACCTAACCACGCTGGGAGCCTGGCTCCAGGGAGAGCTAGGCTGTGGCCAAGCAAGACTGCTGCACTGCAGTGGTGAACAAAGGGAGACACCAACAAGCAGCTTCCTGCACCCCCAAATCCTTCTAACGCTGCGAGGTTGGATGTGCAGCCCTCAGCTCAAACTTAAACACAGAGACCATTTGTTCCAATTGACTGGCCACGCACAGCAAGAGGCAGAAACCGCTTTTCAGTGCATTGGCTTGGGAAGCTATCTGGGAGATGGGAGACAGAAGTGTTGACTCCGATCCCAGGAGACGTTCTTTGGAAAGCACTGCATGTCAGACGCTTCCACTTCTGCTGCAAGAGGTCAAGGTTCCCGAGGGGCTAACCCTCAGCAAGAAGTCCTGGACAAGCAGAACAGCCGACAGGCAGCAAAACACCAACATGTCCTTCCTTACAGCTCCCGTGCTGTAGCCACCAGCCCAACGCAGCAAGCTTGTTAACAGCACAAGACTCCTAGATAGCTCCCGTGGCCCCAGATGAACAGCACTCTGTCCTAACCACATTCCTCTTCTCTACCCCAATATTGCTCCAACAGCTGGATTCCCCACTGGGAGCAGCAGCTTCCGATGGGCAAGACCACCCCGTTACGCTTTCAGAGTGGTCTCGTGCTTCCAAAAGAGCTGCTCAAAACAAAGCGCAGCACCGCGAGTGGCAGAGCTGCAGCATGGCTCTCACCGTCGCTGGCGCTGAGGTACTCTGGGTTAGAAGAAGCGTAGAGAGGCCCAGTTGGTCCTTCGGTTTGTCTGAAACAGAGAGGACAGAGCAAGTCTTCAGCACACCCCCAGTTCTGTGCCCTGCATGTCAGGCACTTGGGCCAAACACAGCTCACTTGCAGCCAAGCTGGCTCCTGAAGTACAGGGCAGACCCTCTCAATGTCAGACATTCACATGCAATACAGCAGTCCAAGTCATTCAGCAGTGAGGCAGACATTCAGTATTTCTTTCAGAAAATAAAGACGATGCCCCCAGGAATAACCAACTTGTCTCTGGGGAAAACAGTCTCTTTGCTCTGCTGAGAACGATGAAAGTCACCCACCTCTTCTTCACAAGCACGTACACAATGCCGATAGCTCCAATAATTATCGAGGCAAAAATGATCGGGACAACAATAACGGCGATATTAGGCTGAGCATTCACTAAAAGAGAAAGAGAGAGACAGTTGCCGCTTTACATATGCTTCCAAACAGCATCATGTTTCTAGAACGAAATACCCTCTTGAAGCCACGCAAAGTGCAGGGCGAGACCCTGCCAAGCTAATGGGCAAGAGGTGCTCTGTGCCACACGGGAGCAGGCTGAGGCCATGGCACAGATCTCTTCTTGCCAGAGCCCGACGAGTTGTGCCCAGAGCGAGACTGGCGAGAACCTCAGCAGCGCGACGACTGGATACCCGACCCCGTTCGCTGGTCCATGCTAACACAAGCAGTCTAAGGGCTTGATGAATGACTGCAGATGGGCATCCTGACCAGCTCCCAAACAAGTTCTCTCACACGAGAGGTCCCACCTTCCCAGGCTTCTTGCGCTCCCACACAAAAGCGAAGTGCCTTGGAGCGAGCGTTTTCCCACCACAGGCTCATTATGGCACAGAACCTCTCTTCAGTGTCAAGCATAAGCTAAGGAAGCTACGTCCCCCGTCTAGGAGTTTCCCAGCAGCTCATGTGCCCACAGGACAGCCGCTTGTTGGGTTGTGAGACCACAGGCTGCTGCCCACAAGAAACGCAGGGTGTCACAGGCTTGCAAACTGAACCTGAGCACCCAAAGGAAGTGGAGCAGCTTCTCACAAGACTGCTTCTGTTTTCCAGATGCACCTCCTACTTGTCAAGGCAGACATCTCCCCCACACCTCCATCCTGCTCAGCCAGCACGGCCTTGCCGGGCCCCCTCCCCCAGAGAACGGCTTAGGGAAAGCAAGCTCACAATAGTCAGCCACGTAGAAGTAAGTCGGCTCCGTCCACGACCCGTTGCCTGCCAGCGAGGTGGCTCGGACCCGGACGCTGTAGTTACCAGGCTGTAGCGCACGCAGTTTACAGCCCTGCTCACTGGCAAACTGCTTACGGGAGACACAGTAGTGCGCTTCCTGGAGGAGGAGGGAAGACAACAGCTTTACCGCCTCTCAGAGAACATAGCACCATCAGGGGATCCGCAATAACCAAGCATCCTTACCTAGCCCAGGCTGCAAAAGTCTTCTCCATGCAGACACCTGTTAACCCCCTACAGAGGCACAGCGTCATGCCCCCTTGCCTAGGGAGCCTGGTGGCCATCCAGACTGAGCTGGTCCCAGACGCAAGGTAACGCACGGGAGCGAAGGCTGGCCTTCAGAGTGTGCTAGGGGGTGGGCAGCCCGAGCACGAGCTGGCAACTCGCTGCGGGCAGTTTACGGACTGAACACAAGCGCAACACGTGAGGACTGGCGAGTGCCGAGAGCTCCTGGGCCTTCACCTCAGGAGATAGCTACAAAAGGCTTCTACTGACAGCCCCGTGCTTTTATATTTATTTCAGCTGAACCACAGTTAAGTACTGCAGCCAGCAGGACGCTGACTATTCAAGCCTCTGAAAAATATCTAACCTCCAGGCCAAATCAGATTTTCACTCCGCATTAAATGAACATTCAGAAGTGCAAGAAGAGTCCTTAAAAAGGGGGAAAAAAAGAGAGAGCCAGAAGGTCAAGACATACGCCTTCTATCCCAGCTCATAACTTAAGGACATATTTAACACTCAAAGCTGCTCAGCGACAGAGGACTATTCCCAACATCATTTATTCACGAAATGCTGCACGGATCCCAGCCCGCGGAAAGAAAAGCCACAAAAATACGTTGCTCAAATAGCACGAAAACAAAGTGAGGACAACTCTGTCTGTCCAAAGGTCAATGCTCTAAGTAGGGCGTTGTGCTGATCGCCCCAGAGGAAGCACAGATGAGGCCTGCAGAAGCAGCAAGCAACCAAAGGAGGGCAACGCATGATAAGCTCTTCCAAACCAAGTCCCCTCGCGGGTAGTTCAAGAGGTTACCAGTATCCTGGGCTTCCTCCTTTCCCATTTTGCTTCTAAACGTCAGTCGCTGGACAGTGTGATCTGTAGGAGTCCCTTTATATTCTGGGCAATAAAGCCCTGAGGAAGCCCCTGCGCCAGGTTTACAAGTGAGATCTCGGGTTAGCAGGGAGCTGCAGGACATATTTGCAGTGCTGAATGTCACCATGAAGGAGACTACAAGGAGCGCCAGGTTTGCTGGCCAGCATCCATGCCAGTGCAGCTGATAAATACCTGTGTAAGTCAACTACAGCAGGCTGCCTGCTGCTGATGTGCAAGGCAGCTATATCATGTAGCCCACCCACCCACTGCTGGGCTCTCCTGGCACCATCTGATCCACCCCACAACCGAGCTGTGCAGCAGGAGACTGCGCCCAGCTACTCTGGAGCAAACGCATCCAGCAACACGCAAACCTCTGAAGGCAGAAAGACACCAATCCAACTTCCCACTTGCCACTGAGCAGCCACTTCCCCAGCAAACTCGTGGTGGATGTTATGGCCAGGCCGTGTGGTACCCGCCACATCCACCCAGCACAGGGGAGGCCTGAGGCAAAGGGCTTGGAAAGTCTCACCTCCGATTCCCCAAGACGTCCATAATTCACTTCATACAGCACGATCAGTCCATTTGGCTCCTTTGGCTCCTGCCACTTCAGATGAACAGCATTTTTTTCCACCAGCTCATGGCTCACTGGACCCACGATGTCATCTGCTTTAGCTAGAACCAGCAGATTTGGAAAGATCAGCTTCAAAAATTGCTTTAAAACATTTTCAAGAATTTAACAAAATGCAGAACTGAGCTGAGTCAAAAGCAGGGAGGAGGGGGAAGGGGAAAGGGGGCGGAGGGCAGTGTCTGTGCCACCTCCGTGCAAGGCCAGTGTGGCCACAGCAGGTCCCCAAGTGTGCTCCAAACGGCAGCTAGCTCACCAAGGAAGCTGCTGCGCCAACACACACCAGCGGTCTGGGCTTACCTTCCGGCATGGTTCTGGCACTGACATAGGCTGCGACACTGCACCGGGACTCCTGGGCATCGTGGTTACAAGCATGCAGTTCGATGCGATACCCGGTAAAATGCCGCAGACCTGAGATAACCGTGGACTCCTTAAACATCACTTTCTCAAAAGGCTTCTGCTCCTCCGTGTTCCCAGAGGCTGCAGCAGAGGTGTTTGGTGAGAAGGTGATGGTGGGCATCACCACAGTGGCATTTGCCACAGTGCCAAGGTCTCTCCGCTTTCTCGACGGCCTGCCAAACAACACATTCAAAATGCTGCTCATTGCGTTTAGCTCAAACAGGTTCATCTGGAGTGAACGGGTTAAAACGGAGAGCTCAGAGTTCACGTGGAAACTCAATGCAAGGTGGGCGCGCTTGCAATGCAGCAAACGTGGAAGTATTCAGGGTTTTGTTTTATTTTTTTTAAACGACAAACCCCTCTCGCCTCTACAGAACAGCCTCTTCATGGCACCCTGCTCTTGGCCTCCCCTTGCTCCATAACCCAGCGTGCAAAACACAAGAGGAACTAAAGGCCCAGGTATCAGCTCAGTCTGCCCCGCTGGAGGAAACCGCACCGTTACTCGCCCCAAGGTGCCAAGGCACAGGATGCCTCAGACCAGGGCGCAGCACTTGGGAGCTCACCCGGCCTGGCCTCGACATCTGAGCACACCGAGTCGTGTCAGCAAGGCAAAACTCTGAGCGTCTTTGGGGTTTCGCTACAGACCTGCATCCCGAGGCTCGCTGGGCCCGGGCGCGGGCACATTATGCTGAGCCCTGCCCGTTCTGCTTTGTAGAAAGTTTTAACCCTTTCAAACAGAACAGGGCACGTTCGTTTTCTGAAAGCTTTCAACACGAAGAATAACGATTTTAGAAACTGCTACTGTCAGATTCACATCACGCGCATTAGTCAGACCCAGCGCTTGGTAACCGAGCATTTTCTTTCAGATTATCGTACAGGAGTTAGTCGATCTGCTTCAACTTCCCGCCATTGCAAACATTAAGCTGTCAGATAAGACTTTAGCAGCTCCCACCCCTAAAAGTGAAAGCTGCCAGTTAATTTTAAATATGACATTTTGCTTCACCAGACTTCAGGACCACCCGCCAATTTAGATCCTCTTGTTAAAGAAGCTGCATGCCGAGTGTGCGGCACAATCCGGATTTGGCGTTCACTCCCTGCCACCCCCTTTTGGGTAGGAATTCCCGGCGTGGAACTGGTGAATGATCAGGAGATCCAGCTGCATCCATGATAAACTACCACTGGCTGACTAAGAGGACTCCAATTTTTTTTTAAAAGGCAGAATCACCAGTTCGAAGGGGACAATGGCTGGCTTTCTACCCACCCTAGGAAACAGAAGGCACCCGGACAATGCCCGCGCTGTGGCCAGCTCAGAGTTTAAAAATACAACAAGCAGTTGAAGCAAGTCTTTGCTGCTGAATTGAACTTTCCACCGCCACCCACAGACTGCCAAGCAAATGATTGGTTAATTCAAATTGCAACAGGTGATTCCAAGATCAAGCCTTTACCTGGAGTACTCGGCTCCATTCCCTGACGTTATTTTTCTGAAAAAACAAATGCAACCGCTTTGAAAGCATATTTTAAACATTTCCTCTAATTTGATAGCACGAACAAATGTACTGACATGAGGAAGGAACAAGAGACACCAGATGAGATTCAGCTGAGCATGTCCCCAGTTTGAGTCTTCTCTTCTTGCAATTACTAATTAACTCAAGACACCATTTCTAAGTTGTTGTTGTTGTTACAACTGGTGCATTGCTCTGAACTGTGTCCTCTAAGCAGGAGGCAGAGTTCAAAGATGCAATTCTAGGTCACAGTAACCACCCCCTGCCCTGAGGAATCTTTATGGCTAACGAGAAACCTTGTTTGTACTTAAAAGTGTAGCTGTACCCACTGCTTATGAAGGGCTGACTCAACAGTCCCCACGCCAAGATCATTTAGTTTTTCAGGAGTAAAACAGTAACCCCGCGCGCAGAGCTGTGCCACTCAGTCACCCACCCTGGGGTGGCTAATGGAAAAATACAAGAACCACCACGAGCATCCTCCTCCTGGGTGTAGAGCATTCCCTTGCTAAGCCTCTCCTTCAAAATATCAATAGGCCATTTTGGCTGGCAGAGAGGCTTGCCATTTCCAACACCCAGACTCAGACGCCCTTCCGCCGTGCCGACAGGGCTAGCAGCCCTGGGGCAGAGTTTAGCCTCAGTGGTGGGGGCCTCTCGCATGCAACAGGGCCTGCCCAGCTGATTGAGAAGCAGAGCCCAGCTCGTAGCAGCCATCCTGTGCCCTGCAGCAAATACAAGCCTTGCACCCAGGACTCCTCTGTTCAAAGGGAGAGGAGATCTGGGCCCCACGGTTGATGTTGCAGCTTTCACATCTTCTCCAAGCAACGTTCTCCCCCTGCCCTCAGCCCCAGTCAAAGCAGCATGCCCGCCGCCCTCAGAACCGCTTGCACACCTCTTCACACCTGCGCATAACTTCCCAGTACAAGAACAAACAACAGGAGGGAAGAAACCAGCTGGTGTCAGCTGCAAGGGGAAGGCATGAAGCCCATCACTGGCACGAAAGGCACCTGCTACCTACAGCCATGAAGGGGTATGCAGTACAGGGCCTTTAGAAACCTGTGCCCACCCTGCCAGAGCACCCATGAGACCCGTGCTGGCACGCCCCAGCTCGGCCAGCCCGCCATGCATGACCTCCACGCAGACCAGAGAAGGGAGGGACTGTGGCTGGGCCTGGCCGGGCAGAGCGCAGCACTGGGCTCGCGAACAGTGCCCAGGGAACAGAGTTCCTGCGACAGGGACAGGGAAGGAGGGGAGAGGACAGGGCTGGCCCGTCCTGTTCTGCAAAACCTGCAGCCGCAGGGGGCCCTGCAACGAAGGGGCTCCCTGCGTCCGGCTACTCACCCCCCCAACCCCCGCCACCTTCGGGGCAGGGGGCCCCAAAACTATTTCTTGCAGGGGGCCCCAAAAAATTGTGGGCCAATCCCGAGAGAGGAGGACAGGCAGGAGTAAGGAGAGGGGAGGAGAGGAAAATGAGTGGCAACCCCTCTCAACTGCCCCCCTGCCCCCACTTGCTGCCCATGCCCTGCTCATCTTCCCCCCCCAGCAACTGCCCAGGCATCGCTTTCTAGCAGAGTCTGTGCAGCGTGCTGGGGGGACATCAAGCAGACGGAGGGCAGAGAAATGAAGGTGGATTTAAAGACGCATCCTGCTCTGCTGCCAGACCCAGCCAGGCTGCCCCGGACACAGCCTGAAAGGCAACGTCGCAGGCAGGCTGCATGGGTGGTGCCTCCAATGCTCACTCATCATCACTAACGCGAAGGGGCCTGCATTAACAAGGCCAACCCATGTAAAGAGCCTGGCAGTTTCCCCCTCAGCAGGCTGACAAGGCAGTGTCCCGGTGATCCGTTTCTTCCCAGCACACATCCCCAGCAGCTGACCTGCAACGCATCCGAGGCTGGCTGTGCAGTGACGTTTAACAGATCAGGCTGTCAGGACCACTGGCCCAGACGCAGGGCGGGCTGCGCGTGGGATGGCGACCCAGTCCTGTGGGCTGCTAAGCTTGTTAGGCCCCGGGCAGTTCCCTGGTGCCGTGCCTTTCCCAGTGGCACCCGCTCACTTAAACAGCTCCAGCAGCAAGGAAAGGGCAAGCGAGTGCCTGCAGGAGCTGCCCTGTGCCAGCAGCAGGCATCCCTCGCTCATGCTGCTTCATGCCAGGTTTTTAATAAAACCCTGTGTTGCGGCAGCTTGGTCTTTGTCAGGTGGCTGCACGTAAATACCTTGTGGTTGATGGCGGAGCAGGTTTAGTGCTTGGAACCGAGTCTGACAGCTACGAGGGCAAATTACCAGTGACTCCAACCCGATTCCATAGCGCTTTCTCTGCAGCTCACACGAAGTGCAAACACATTCACCATCGTTTAACGTGACAGTGTGCGCCATTCAGAACAGGACATTTACCACCCACAGCAGTCACATTCCTCATGGTATTGGAGGCATTTCCCAGGCTAAGTACAGAGAAGGCTGCAAATACCGCAGCTGAGGCCCAGGCTCCAGCACGGTAAACTACCCATTCTCTTTTATTTTTAAATGGCTACAGGGCAAGAGCCACAAAGAGTCTTGGGCAGAGCAAAACAACCGTTTCTGGCATCACACAAGTTCTCAAGTTCTAGCCACCTCGGGCTGAGCAGAGGAGAAACTGAGCCTGGGAGGATCTCCCAGCACCGTAGTACCGTCCTGGCCTAATGGGTTTGTTCAGCAGCCTCAAACATGCGCGTGCCCACACACCGCTGTCTTCACCCGACAGCGAGCCCCAGGGAGACCGGCACTGCACCCGTGCGCTGCCTCCTCTCCAGCTCCCTTCATAGTCTGCTTGTACCTCCCTGCCCAAGCCAATGACACCCTGACCGCAACGCAGCAGGACGACAGCAGAGCCCGTTACCTGGGGACGAAGACCTCGTTGTGCAGATAGTTCTCGAACGTCTTGCGGAAGGCAGACTCCTCCAGCTCCTTCTGGATCTGAGAGTCCGTCTTCGGGCAGGAGCAGCACTCCCCGCTGACCTCCTCGCTTTCGCTTTGATTGTATTTCTGAGGGTCTTCAGACTCAAAAGGGGGAGACCACGTCCTTGAGGGCAATTTTAAACCTGCGGAGAGAAGATTTCTTTATATCAGCCACGTTCCACGTAGCAGGAGCAGAGGTCCCAGCCGGCCACAGACGGGAAGGCTAGGGAGCTCCAGTGCTGCGCAGTCAGAGCAGGGGAGGCCTCTGTGAAAAGGCCGAAGGCACTGGTCTGCAGCTGCACGGGAGCCATTCGGGAGCAGGGCCTGAGCGTCCCCTGCAGAGGAGCCCTCCAATCCAGCCCCAGGCTTGTCTCTCTCAGCTCCCTGGGTACCGCAGCACTCAACGTACAACACAACGAACACCACTGTTCTCCCGGCAGACCAAATGAAACGGGCTGAGTCTCAGGACAACAGAGATTCTGGCAGCCTCATTTAGAAATGCTGAAGAAGGTGCAGTTCATGACTACAGCCAACACTCATCTGTTATTTAGATATTTGGTTGTTTGCTGCGAGGCGGCCAAGGAACACAATCCTGTCTGCACTCCATGTTGGCACTTCAGAGTCACGCCCTGGGTTTACATGCAGTGTTGTGAAAGTCACAGCATGGCATGAAACATCCGGGCACAACGACTTTTCAAACACACTCGCGCGATGGAGACGTTCCTTCCGATAGGACACAGGAGATCATCTGAGGGAAACATTATACTGGAGTCTAGCAAAACCTGTAGGCATTTTGAAACAAGTGCCCCCCAAGTGTAAATGGGTTCACACGCCAGCCCGGCAGTTGTCCTGGTGTGCTACAAAAGCGGCAGGCAGACTCTGCAGACAGCTCTAGCCTTTGCCCTCAAAATCAAAACAAAGCAGTTTCTCCACTTGGCAGAGTCATTCGTGGGACAGGCACCGACTGAGCAGCTCTTCACTCAAGTCATAAATTAAAGATCAGAACTATGTCAAGGGTGTCCCTAGAAGCCCAGCAAGTAGACAAGACGGGCAGCCTGCTTCCCACCCTGTGAACCTTCCTGTCCAGACCCCATAACCCCGGAGAAGCACCTTCTGCTTCATGCACCGCGCAAATTGCTTTCCGATAGGCCTGTCAGCTCCAGCTCGCAGCACTGGACTGGCACGCACCGGAGGTGGTGCTCCGACTGGCCCTGGAGGGGTTACAAGTACTGGCATGTGGCTGAGTCTATCTATCTATGTGGAACCCAAATGATGCAGAAAGATGGTCCTCAATTTTGGCAGCTGCTACTCTCAGGAAAGACAGCAGGCATCCTCCACAAGGCCATTAGTAAAGGCCTTGCTTAGCCACAATTTAAAATAGGCTTGATTGTAGCCTGAATGAATTCTCACGTGGCTTGGGTGTCTGGCAACTAGGGTGAAATGCTGATGTTTGGCGTCACACACTGGCTCCACAGGTCTTTAATCCATAGTTGTGAAAAGCCTTTGGCCCACTCTGTTCAGGCTTCAACCTAACGCTTAGAAATCGTGCACGGCTCAAACTCTGGTCCTACCACAGCACATCCAGTCAATACAGGCAGAGCCTTAAGTGAGAGAGAAGAGATTTTTGGACACTACCCAGTCGCTGACCCCGAGACGAAGCTGGAAGCCAATGGATGGAGTTACAGCAGAGGTTAATTTGGCCCCAGGTCTTCCAAAGCCCAATGCTATTTGTATCTGAAGAGCTTTTATTAAACTGGTTGCTCTGTTCAAGAGAAGCAGGGGCAGGGTGTGGATCCCAGGGGGACTGAAGCATCCAATTTTGTTGTGCAAAAATATGTTCACTGCAAAGCTGGCACAAGGCCTGGCAGGAGCGACCACATTGATTCAAGCACACAGAGGGAAAGCAGCCTTGCAAGCTCTCGTACATCACTGCGTGCTCCCAGAGCAATGCCGGCAAACAGAAAATCCCACAGCCCACTCACCTTCCACGTGCCAGGGAAAGAAGCCCACCCCCCAGGGCCTTTAGGGCTAGAAGCATCATACCTTAGACACAGGCACTTACCCTTCAGGCAGTAATCGAGCTCGTACAGCTCGCTGTCCTCAGACTGCTGCTGCCAGTACACCAGGTAGTGCGTAATGTTCCCGTTGGGCTCCGAGGGCGGCTTCCACTTCAGAATGATCTGGGACGAGGAGTTGGAAACCGAAATTGGATCTAAGGGGACTGAGGGAACTGAAGGGAGAAAGACAAAGGTCATCACATCACCCTGGCCTGGAGCAGGTGGGACAAAAGGCTAGAACCAGGACTGATCACCACTGCTAGGCCTTCGGGACTCTGAGCTGCTCTTCCTCCAAGGGGCCTACCAGCAGCTTCATCACCATGCCTGCCTACTATATGGTGGCTTCAGTTAAGAAGCTTCACTCACCTGGGCGATCTCACAGACCTCACACAAGCAAACCCAGTCACTGATTTCATTCTTAATCAGCAAAAGATTGTGAACAAGGTTAACGCCCCCTGAGGCTCCCTGCACAGCTGGCCTTATTGGTTTCTCCCCAATGCATGGACTGTCTTAGGGCCTGTGGGCTTTGTGTGCACATTGCTAGCTCTCAGGCAGGCACTGCTAGGAACTGTTCAGCCCTCCACAGCAAAGGGTCTGCCCCTGGGGTCTCACCCTCCTCAATTGTTCACACTAGGCCTCAACTGTGAGGATCAAGCAGTTGCAGAAGCAGGAAGCAGCCCAGCAGAGCAGAGCTGCAGGAGGCAGGCTCCTACAGGAAGCCCTGGGGACAGGCGGAGCATGCCCACTCCCAGGGAATAGAAAAGTGCTGCAGAAGAGCCTGGGCTGAGGGAGGGATGGGCAGCACGCGCGCCCGGACAGGTGCAGGCACTTGCTGACAGGAGCCCCATGTGCTGGGCTCCCCTCAAGAGCGTGGCTTCCATTATTCATGGACAAACAGTCCCAGCGCAATGGCAATTAGAGCAAGCAGCATCAGGGGAGAGTGCCAGGAGCCACACAACCTTACGCTCAGACCGGGAGTGCGGCTGCTCCGTTTTCCCTTGCCCCACACAAGACAATGTTAGCTGACGCCTGCTCACCTGTGGCATTTGTCTGCACATAGATAATTTCACTCTTGGCCCCATAGGTTCTCCTCTCGTCTGAGAAGGTGACCAGTGTCTTCACAAACACGGCATACTGTGTCCAGGGCTTCAGGCCACGCAGCAGCCAGCCCGGGTGGCCCTGTGTTTTCGGCTCATTTGACCGCGGGGGAGGGTCAACATCGAGCACTGTCCAGCTGTTGGATCCGCAGGCGTCTTGGCCATCAAATTCTGTCACGTTCTGATAGGGACTGTTTCCAAGGAAAGAGAAAGGGGAAGGGCTTAAATTGATCAAGTCCAAACTCTAGGCTTCTAGGAACAACAATCACAACAGATGCAGGACACCGAAGACACCAGCAACCCTTTATCCAAGGGAATCCAAGACCTCAACAAGCAGCAGTTGCATGGTACTCTAGGGAGGTACAGAATCAGTCCCATTTTACAGACAGAGAAACTGAGGCACAGGAGGAGAAAGACATGATCTGTCCAAGAGCAGGAGGAACCTGAACCTTGCTGCCCATTGCTCCAGCCACGCCACAGACCCGCATCGCTCAGTTCCAGACCTGAGCTGTCCCAAGCCAGTGGACGCCTCGGTCTCCCACATAACACACTCGCAGCAGCACCCCTCAAGGATGATGTGACTGAAAGGAAACTGCCCTGCTCAAACGAACCCAGGTGGGCAGTGCTCTGGGAGGGGCAGAGATGAGCAAGTAGCATTGCTCCCAGATTGTCAGCTAATGCCAGGAGCTGCCAGAACCAAAAGAGTCTCCACAGACACAGCTGAGCTGTTCGACTTTGTTTCTCAGCCCATGGAGAACAAACCACCATTGCTCTTCTGTTCATGCAGCCCCGTTACGTGCACTGTAGCACCCAGCTGAAGGGCAGCCGGTGAGCGGCAGCTCCTTTATGAGGATCAGGAACGAGCAGCAGCCAACAAGGGGAGCCATAACTCATCCACTGTAAAGCAGCTCAGCCCAGGCAAAGAACATGTCCAGCAGTGGTCTGCACCAGCACCTGTCACCAGCCGCACAGGCCACAGGAACAGCCTGAGGCATCACTGACTCATGGGGTCAGAGTCTGTTCCCTTCTAGACTTGCTCAAATAACTCACTATAACGATAGTGAATTTCCAAGCAGGCTGGGCCTGAGCGGATGGATCCCTGGCTCAGGTGTCTCATGGCTATGCCGACTCCAGCAGAGTTACAACAGTGAAAACTCTCTGAGCTCTCTTGAGAGCTCTCCCCAAGCTTTTCACAATGGAGCAGCTGCTAGTGAGACAGATGGCCTGGGAGCACAGGCTCTACTCGTGTCAGACTGGAGCTCCCCGCACTGCACGGAGCAGAGAAGAGGCAGTCCTTGCCAGCCCCCCAGCACACAGGGAAGGAAACACCGGTCACCGGGAGCGCTGCAGGAAGCTGCCCCCTTGGCACATGTGCTGCCGTGGTGGCCAGTCCTGCTTTCCTCCCAGCCACGCTGCAGCAGATGGCTTATAACATGCTTGTTTAGACAACCCTTTTATTTAGGGCAGAGCTCTGCTGCTCACCAGGTATGTGCCACTATATAGGAACAGTCCCCTAAGCTGCCACTTCCCAGTATCTAGGCAGCCCCGTCAGAGGGGCCAGAAACACTGTTAGGAAGGCACTGGAACGGTCCGCCCCCGCTGACTGCTAGAAGGGCTCTGAGAACGGTCTGGCTACCACAGCCTGGCCTGCAGCAGAAGCCAGGTCTAGAAGGTACGTCCTCTACCCTGCCTGTTGCCTGACTTCAGACCTTCACAGGTACCTCTCTTTACCCAAGCACATTAATCCAGATGGAAGTCTGGTGCTGCAGAAGGACTTTCAGCCCCTGCACTAGTTCCTTTAAGCCATCTGGGGTCTCTCTACTACCGTGTGGATGTACCTGTAGCCTTTTGCTTCTCGAGACTGGCTTTGACTTGAGCCTGTAAGACACCTAACACAAAAGAAGCGTGTGGGGGATCAGCTAGGATTCAGCCTCACCCAAGCCAGGCTGGTAACTCTGGTTTTAGAAGAACGGCTCCTGTCTGAAAGGGATTAAGATGACCCCACCCTAGGTGCGGATCCCGAGGTGATGAAATCTGCAGCTTCAGTAATTATTTGCTGATCTGAGCAAGCTCCAATTTTAATTTTTAGGTTAATCTTTAAAGCCAGGCTTTGGCTGCATGCCTTAGCTGAAGGAGTCCTAAACGGCACCTGTACGGGGAAAGGGGACATTGGAAGCCTATGCAAAATTGCCAGGTAACTCAGAGGCTCAAGAGCAGTAGCAAAAACGTGACCTCTGCTCTCTTCCCTTTCCGAAAATTGGTGCGACAAAGCATGGCTTTGGAGCTGGCATTCCCTTGAAGCCTACGTACGCTTCTTTGTAGAAGAGCATAAATCCCAGGAGATCACGGAAGTCAGGGGGCCAGTACGGCTCCCACTTCAGCAAGATCTTGTCGTGGGACGTTCTGATGAAAGAGAATTTCAGCAGCTCGTTCTCACCTGCAGCAAGGCAAAAAGGACACTCATTTTAAAAATCAACAAAAGCAAAGTTTTCTGTTTTTAATCATTATTTAAAAGTTCCTATTTTCCACAAGCACATTCATAACACCCAGAAACACTTAGAGCTAGAAGAGCTACATGCTGTATCCCAGCGTGAAGCTGTTGAGGGATGTGTGAAGTATTATGAAAGATCCAAGTGAGCTTCTGAGTTTGCTCAGCACACTCACTCCACAGAATCTCTGTTCAGCAAGACGTCTGCCTCCAGACCTGCTCCCCATGAGTTGTTTAAACACCACAGTGCTTGGACAGAAATGACAGGTACGCTACTGGGCAGCGTACATGCATCGGCAGACATCAGTAACAAAGTGCCTTAAAGAACGAACTGAAGGAGGAAGGTTTGCTCAGGGTTGCACCAGCCCTTAATAAATGCTTGCCAATGTAACACGCCTAGCTGCTCTTGTGAAGACAGCGTGAGCAAGGCGAGGGGGAGTCTACACAGAACAAGAGAAAGGAAAGCCATTCTGAACAGATTTTAACACACTAAAGTTTGACCGTTTTCTACTATGCTGTCTACAGCGCAGATCCTCTGCAGCGTATTCAGAACAGTCAGTAAGAGCTACTGCAGAGACACAGATATTAACCCTGGTCAATGGAAAAACACAAAAGCTAAATGGGATAAAATTCAGGCTCGTCTGCAGTGGCCAGCCCAGCAAGACAGACTGGGATATCTCTGCAGTCTCCTGCTCTCCTTGGACGTGCCCAGTCCTGCCAGACAAGAGCCTGCCCCTCTGCAGAGAGGGGAGACCAGTGACAGCAGTCACTGCAGAAAGGGGAAGAGGGCTTCAGCATCTTGTGTCCAAGGGACCAAGAAGGACCAGCTGTGCAGCGCTGATTGGGTATGCCATCGCTCGGTAGTCGCCCGAGGGAGGAGGAACGTTTGCTTCCCTGGCACTCGGTCCAGAACAAACAAGGCTGCCTTTACAAACAGGATGCTGCCAGCTCCAAAACGAGCCTTGCAACATGAAAACAAACAACGCAGCCAAACACAGCAGCAACACGCGGTCTGGGGGACGGAGAGGAGCGCAGCAGAACAGAGAAGAGCAGGCAGGGAGGAGCTCCCGCAGCTGCCAGGAACAAAGCAGCCAGCCCGCCCCACTGCTCTGCCCGGGAGCTGCGCACAACCACATACAAGCATGATTTGGGCTCCCGTTCCCCACTCGCAGGCCTGGGAAGAGCTGTCACTGCCCCCAGCTGCAGAAGGATTCTGGACTCTGCATCCCCAGCGACAGCTCGTGTGGTCGCAAAGCCTTGCCTGATGCTCGTGGCTGCCACGGGAAGGCCTAGTTTCCACGGGGCACCTTTAGGCTGTGAAAAGGCAGAACCCATCTCTGAGAACAGCCCGAGAAGCCTGCTGGAAGCAGGGCTGCCTCTCTGCTAGAGCAGAACAGATTTAAAGGGAGAGTGCTAGCTTCAACGCACCAAAATTCACATTTCTCCTGCTGTTGTCACAGGAACCCTCTGCACTGCTAAAGCCATTCGCAGTTTGTTTCTTTTCTGGGCACGGTCAGCATCACTGCTTCCCCTCGCATGTGATGGGAAAAGGGAGCGTTAGGTACACAGCAGCTCCAGGGCTTTTAGGGCCCAACAGGAGCTCCCACCACACCACACCACACCACACCACACCACAACAGGGGCCGCACACGGACTCCACAACTCGCAGCCTCGGCCCCGAGTTGCTCACAACTGAGCAGCAGAAGTGAGAGGCATGAACACCATTTGTAACATGGCTGGATAACCACAGAACCTGGCAGGGGCCAGACCTGAAACCGCTTCTGGTTATGGCAAGGTAACAGTGTCCCTTTACTGTGGCAGCGAGTGGGAAATGGTGCCTCTGGGGCTTTCTAGGAGAATGCAAGGAGCAGTCCTTGCCCCGAGGAGTTCACCCCCCAGACATGGAGGAATGAGGACGCAAGTGCATGTGCCTATACATATGCCAATGATTCTCAACCAGGGCACCACAGCACCCTCTTGTGCCTTAAGATCCTTTCAAGGGGGTCACAGGGTCCCCATGTGATGTTAGCACTGCTAGGTGTGCAATTATGATTCACAAGATAAAGTCAGAGGTTTCCAATAGGAATCCATAGCGGTAAAAACGTTCTGCCCTGCTGTGGGCTCTGAGGTCTTTGCCACAGAAGAATCGCTCTAGTATTTTTCTGTAGTAAGAAAGTGAATGAAGACTAAGGGCTGCAAGGGGCACCTCGAGTCTGAAGGAGGTTGAGAACCAGACGTGCAAACAGCACTGGTCCCACTGCATCGCGAGACTTACAAGAGGCCTGGTCGCCGTTCGTCTTCAGGGCTATGTCGTTCCTCTCCTGACGTCCCTTAGTCCCAGAGATCTCCTCCATTTTGTGGATTTCAGATAAGCACAGTTTGGGGTTGTAGTGGAAGAAGAGCTTCCCCCGTGCAATGGTGAGGTTGTGCTTGCTCCAGTCCCAGAGCTGGCGCAGGTTCTGATTGTCCAGGGCGTAGAAGGAGTAATTCCTGCGGCGAGAGGAATGGATTGGGGCAAATGCTTGTGAAATTGGCCTCTCTCCTGCACTAATCCGGGCACGGACAGAAGGCCGCGTGTACAGTGGCTCAGGGGCAGGCTGCGGCAGAGCAGAGAGCGGCCTACTCCAGGAGAGCTTGCCAACGCCACCCTCAGGACCCGCGCTGCCCCCCGCACGAGCGCTGGATTAAAGCAGCTTCTGAAAAACACTCACCCAGCTTCTAGCGTCTCCCCTTTAATCAGATGCAGTTTACGAAAGAAAGAGAGAGAAACCAAGGCATAGGAGCGTCGAATTTTTAGGTACCCTGAGATTTCTTCAACCAAGCCAAGATTTGCTTCTAGCTCAGCTGCTATGTTATCTGAGGAGAAGAAAATGACTGGTTTAAGCTTTTGGATACCGGCGACCAGCACAGCAGGCCCGCGAGAGACCAGGTGTCTCTGCACCTCCCTGTATCCACTTAAACAACATTTCAAGACCCAAACTTGTAAAGCCATTAGCATCACAAATGCCTGCACTTGGCTGTTACTTCCTGCATCCCCCGGGCTCTGGAGACACCTCAGACTCAGTGGAAATTGCCTCCATAGTCCACCCCCGCTTCCCCCCCCATGGGCTCCTCCGAATCGCGTGACGAGAGGCAGAGCTTACTTCCCCCACGGATGTTTATGACTAAGCTCCCATTCACGATGGTGCAGCCACGGAGCTCCTGCGCCGACGTCACCGAATCGATGGCCTTCTCCTTGCCAAAGTCGCACACCTTGGGGCAGGGCCCCGCACAGGGGGTGCAGTGCAGGCTGAAAGCAGAGAAAACACCAGGTTTTAGTCTGACCCAGGCCGCTCCGGTGCAACTCGTGTGCACGAGGCAAGTCCCCAAGAGCGAGGCCCTGCCGGGTCCCGGGTTCGCTGCAGGCAACACGACGAAGGACCCAGGAGACAGCCCTATTTGCAGGGCCCTAGCCCCCACCAGGATGAAGAACTGCTCTACGGGGCATTAGGCTGTTCCCACTGAATGGCAATCAGAACAAACGGGACCATCTGCTAGTTGTGGCGCCTTTTGTGCTCATGTTCACTAGCCCTCAGCAATGGCACACGTAGCGAGCCAGCCGGAGAGGCCCTTGCACTGCACTGCTCATCTGCCCAGACAGGGCTGAGGATGAGACAACTACCACTTCCCTCCTCCCCTGAGCATCTGTGTCATGCCCCTTCAGCAGCGCTCACGGGGGACCATTATTGTGAACGCCTTCCAAGGCTGGCAGCTCACCCGCCCCTCATGCCAAAACACCACATCCAGATCTTTGGGGCTATCCACTCGCTCAGCGATGACTTTTAGTTCTTTAACCGAACAGGACAGAGGTCCCTGCTCTTAAATTCAATTATTGCTGTTTGTGCGAACCAGCTCGCAAACCACACACAATCTCCATCCTAAAATAGCCTCCAAACACATCACCCATGGAGCTGGCGCAGGACCCCCCTTGCGGCACCTGTGTCCACTCCTTGAGGATGATATGCAGAACAGTGCTGGCGGATTAAACAGGGCTAGCTTGAAGGCTTTGGAGCACGCGAGCACTGCCTTGCTGCCACACGAAAAAGTCCGACATCTGTCCTTGAGTCTGAACCCCCTGCACCTCATCTGCTTCCAACCTGTCCAGATAAAGATGAGCTGCATCGCCTCTGGGGAAAGCACGGGGGTCTTGTGCTCGAGTGCCAGTGCCAGTAGGACCACGGCCAGCAGGTGTAGGCAGCAGGCCCCTGCTATCAGATGAGCAATGCGCAGCTCGTTACTGGGGCTGCTGATCATATTCCAGATGTACAAAACAGGAAGCAGACCAAGAGAGCCAGCCACAGAGCCAATTCCCCAAGACTGCCACGCAGAGCAAACACACATGAAGACAAAGCTGCGGACAGTCGTAGAAAATCTGACTCATCCCAACAGATTACGGTACGGTGGGAAAAACAGCCTCCTTGATAAACAGCTCAGCATACACTGGGTTTGTCCTCAAAGCCCTGGGAATGGGAAGAAAAGGCTGCTCCTTTCCTTGCCACACTCACTACTTGCCTGCTACGTTGTCACTTACCCTGGCAAGCCCGAGCCGTCCTGGGGATCAGACACGAGGGGCGAGGTGCCCGGCGGTCTGCTCTACGTGCACCGTGCTCTCCTGGCATTAGGCAAATGGTTTTTGTTCTGATCTACAAGGCCTGCTGAATCAGGGGTCTGCCTGGGATGGGGTGGGAAGGGGAACACACCTGGAAGGTCTCAGTACACCTGTTTTCCCACGTGTCACTGCACCTTGCCCATCCAGCTCCTTGACAGCACGAGCCACACAGCTCTCGTGTGACACGTCCTTCCTCCAGGAAGATCCCCTTTGCCTCCCTCCCTGGGCTCTCAAGCATGAGAGGATCCTTACTAGCCAAGACACCCCCGCACCTCCTTCCCCGCTCTTCTTGACCTCCCTCCACAGCTCGGCTCCTCATCCCAGGGGCAGTCGGGGAGCACCGGCAGCCTGGAGGAAGCTGCAGCCATGCACAAGGTACAAACCACGAGCCCTTACAGCAAAGGGTTGGAAATGGGCTCATTGATAAATCAGAGGAAGGTCACTTCCACAGCACAGCACTGAGACCGCTTCTCAGCCTAGACACAGATGAGGGGAGTGGGAGCAGGACAGCGGCGCGTTTACCCGGAGACATCACTTACTTGCTGGAGTTCATGGTGTACCCAGAGGGACACTCGCGCACGCACTCGTTGTTGTGGATGACGTGGCACCCCGACTCCCTGGCGTTCTTGCACTTGTTGTGCAGGTCCTGGCAGAAGCTGAAGGTCACACAGCGCCAGCCCTCGAACCGGTAGTAGCCGGGCGGGCAGGTCTCCACACACGTGCCGTCGAGGTAAAAATTGCGACAAGCCACACACTTTTCAGGACTGTTGGGCTCGGCGCAGTCACCCAGGCACTCGCGGTGGCAGCACCGTCCGTCCGAGGTGCAGCCTTGAGACTTGCAAGCGGTAGGACAAACTGCAACAAGAAAGCGTGAGCAGCACCTGATGAGAGCACGCTCATCCCCCTCGCCGCAGGCCCCGCCACCCGCTGCACACTCCCCTCCCAGGAGTCCACGGAGAAGGGCACCCACAAGTCTTACTGCCTGAGGTTTTCATGGTTTGTTTTCAATTATCCACTACTTAGCACCACACAATACTCTTAATGAGTGGTCTGTTTCCAAGCAAAAACCACAGGCAAAACACCAGGAGGATGCCGAGGAAACTCAAAGCTGGTGGAAAGGAAGAGCATTCCTGCTGCATTGCTCACTGCTTGCTCAGGACCTTTGCACGCCACCTTGCTAGTAAACTTCCACTGCGGAGTGACTTGAGGAACAGCTTGAATGCGATCGCCCCATTCAAAACAGCCACCACATTTCAATTCACAGGGTTACAATGAAAGTCAGAGGACAACTCTGGGTACAGCAAGCCAAATGCAAGCGGCTTTGATTCAGCATAGCGCTTAAAAATAGCAGGAGGTGCAACTCAAGAATGGGTGTGCAGGGGACTGGAGTCAGTTGTAAGGTGCCAGATCTATTTGGACTACAACTATGCGCTGCCAAGTATCAGATCAGGACATAGTCCTGCTCTACTGAGTCAACAGGAATTTTGCCAAGGGGAACAGGATCTGGCCCTTGGCCTGAAGACACACGAGGCAAGACCTACAGAAATGGTTCACTGCCACTATGCAAAGCAACGTTTGGATGAACTCCCTGGTGAGGTGCGGTGACCAGACCAGGTAACCCCATAGCTAGCAGCAGCTGCCAGAAGGGACCCATCGCAAGGAGCTCAGTTTTCTGGGCGAGCAGCATGAACACAGGACGGGCTTTAACGGGGGAAGTCCCGGACGCACCAGCGTGCAGGGGCTGGCATGCTATTTTAACTTCTGGCTGCCTCGCTGCAAGAGGCCAGTGCTGCAAGGGGGTTTAGACCCATTCACCAGAACGAATCGTACCGAGCTTCAACGGTGCAACATGCCACCGAGGCTCTCGCGATGATCACCAGCTCCCCGGCCGAGGAGCAGGACTGCAGAACGAAGCGCGCTGCAAGCCTGCCGCCCCCCTTGGGAGCACCTCGCATGAACCGCTGTCACAGACAGCACAGCGAAGGAGCCAGGCTACCGCTCTCTTGCAGGCTGGCATGCCCTTCATTCAGCCACGGGACAGGTAAGGTCCGAACCACCACCGAGCTAAGCGTGCTCGCCTAAGCACCAGGCTGCTCCCGTCTCACAGGATGCTTTCCCTGCACTTCTCGGACTCTGCTCCAGCCCGCGCAGGCCCAACTCCTGCAGCTCCAGGCACCTTCTGGCATTTTCAGGAACAGATTCACAGTTAGAGACGGCATCAGCCCGGGGCTCACGCGCTGCAAGATCAGCTGCTTCGCAGGAAGGGCAAGCGGCACTGCGAGAAAACCCGTCCTTGGGGAAGGCCTCTTCGTAACAGGAACCACTCACCCACCGGGGTCATGTTCCTAGCGTGAGGGGGACCGTCTATTCCCAAAACTCAGTTAACTTCTCTCTAGTTCTTTCTTATCTGCGCAACAGTCGAACGAACCCCTTTGGGATCCTGCGGCAGGAAGTCTGAGAGGCCAGCCAAGTGCATCCTTCTTCCAGCAACTTGGGCTTCGCTGCCTCTCTACGCAGCCTGCGCCCTCTTTTCTCGGGACTAAGGGAGAAGGGAAATGGGAATGTCCAACCCACCTGCTCTGCCTCGCTCCTCCCGTACAGCTGACGTCCGCTCTCCTCGGAGGAGCGAGACCGGCCTGTCGGGAAGCAAGAGTTTCTCAACGCCCCCGATCACACGTGTGACCCACCCGATTCCCCCTGGAGCGTGCCCTTCCTCCCCGCTTCAGCCTGGACCAGCTCGCCACCCAGACCTTTGCTTCAGCTCGGCCTGAAGAGTGGCGAGTGTCCCGCGGCGGATGCAGGGCCCACGCGCCGCGCCGCCAGCGAGCAGCCAGCGCACAAGCACCAAGAAAAGGCTCCACAGAAAGAAGATCCATTCCCACCCTCAGGCTAACCTGTAGACCTGCCCGGGGTGATCCAGCATGGATCTGGCTCTTCCCTGAGGAGATCCTACAAGTGGGGAGTGCAAAGTGAAGCATCCTGCAGAGACTCGCCCGGTGGGCCGGGGCCGGGGCCGGGGCCCAGATCTGAGGCCCGGTCTGCTGCTCCACCCACTAGGCTTCCCCGCCTGGTTTCCTTCCACAGAAAGCCTAAGCAAGCCCCAGGAACAAGGGATGACTTCAGAAGTCCTCATACTTTCGATGGACAGTCTCGTTTCCTCCCCCAACACACGTGTATAATCCTAGCCCGACTCCCGGGAAAGCTTCCGGCTTCCCCGGTCTCGCCTCGAGGGGTCCGTTTCAAAGCCGAAGAGACGTCCGCGCTAGGCCCGCCAAGACGGACATGGCGCTGCCCATGCTGCGCGGCCAGAGCCGCCCCCAAACGCAGCACCGAGACACAGCCGCCTGCGGCTGAGCCACTTGCAAACGCCAACGCCAGCGACCGTCTCCAAATAAAAAGGCTTCAAATTCAGGGGGTGACTTTGATAGGTATGTTAGACAAAGAAAACAGATAGACAGCACCACAAGATATACATTCCCCAGCCTTAGGCTTGGGCCGCGGCTGTCTGCTTCGGGAGAGAAAAGAGCTTTGCAGATAATTGACACCACGTGGTTCAGCAAGAGCGACGCCGAAACCACTATACGCTAACTGGACCACCACAGAAAGATGTCCCCGGCCACGTAAGACCCGAACGTGCTGTTCGGACCCGTCAAGTCCCGTGCTTGGAGGAGCGGCACTGGAAGATGGCTGTTTTCTCAAATACGGGGCCATTGCTATAAAAGACTCCCATCATAAACAAGCCCAAAAGGAGTAACAGGCAATTACTCCCAGCGCTGCGTGCCTGGCAACTTAAAAAAAAAAAAGAAAGAAGAGTCTGCGTAAGAAGTTAACATTTAATAGCTTTGTTTTCTACGCTCCTGTAAACAACATACTTTCCACCATTTCATGATCTCAGGTTCAAAGTCACACGCTTCGGGATGATTCAGTCTGGAGGTAACCGTGTGCAGGAAACGCGCGCTCTCAAAGCCCTCTGCGCGATTGCTTTGCTCTTGCGAGGTGAAGAGGAGCACAGAGCGTCGCAGCCAGGGGCTCGCCCCCCGGCCCTGCCGGCACCACAAGGCAGCCGACACGCCGCCCTGCTCCGCGGAGCGGGTGTGCGCGAGGCAGGGCACGCCGCCTGCTCGGTCTGTACGGGCCGCGGGGCGACGGGCCCCCAGCACACGGCGCACTTTGGGCGCTACGCTAACCGACGAGAGGACGGCACGGCCGCCCTGCCGCGCGCCCCCAGCTTTACACCCGATCGAGGAGGGCCCGGGCTCCCTCCCCATCCCCAAGGCCTTCCCGAGGGGACGGCGCTCCCACGTGACCACAAGCTCCAGTTCAGGTACCTGGCGCACGAGCACGAAACACAACCCCGAATTCAGAACAACGTTCATTTCCCTTTGTGCTGGGAAGCTGTGCGCCTCTTTCTACGCGGTGAACTTGACACTTCGAGGTGGTACCCGAGCAAAGTCCAGCAGGCAAGCACAAAAACACCCACCCGCGGGCGATCCCTGCATTTGGACGAAGCGTAAAACGGAAACAGAAAAACCAAACCAAACCATTACAATAAAGAAATAAAGGAATCAATCAATCAATCACTCAGGCAGCACGGTGCGCCCCCGCCCCGTGTGATGGCAGGGGGCTACCTCACCCCTCCCAATTAGGTACAGCAAGACCGGGCAGCCAAAGGAGAAGTGTGCCTAAAAAGTGTATAAACAACCTGTGAATGACACGAGAATAATTACTCTGGCAAGCCCTCAACAACTCAAACCCAAAGGTTACCAAAGGTCGTCAGCAGAAATAAAGCAAGAGAAAGTTCCAGAATTGAGTCCCAAGCTCCAAACGCTCGCCGGCTCTGCAGTCTGGAGCGGAAGTGTAGCCCAGACTGCTTCACGCAGCGCGCCGCGGCCGTGCTCCCGTTGGGCACGGGAACCGGGTGCAGGCTCCTGCCCGTTCCCCGAGGACTGGGGCTGCACGAGGTGTCTGCGTGGGTCTGGCCCACGGCACTTGGGGCAGCTGCTGCGCCGGGCCCTGCGCACGGCTGGGCTGCCGCAGGGGAACGTTTTGTGCCGCAGCGCACGGGACCCGCGCGTGGGCCAGACCACATCTGTGTGGAGGGCCCACGCCTCGCTGCTGCCTGCCCACCGAGAAGACAGCGGGCGCAGCACCACAGCATCCCGGGAATAGGTCGAGGACGAACAAACATGTCTTCAATTCATCCCCTTCCTACACGTGCTCCCACAGAGCCTGAAGAGGGCTGCAGAAAGCAAAAGCCAGGCAGTGCCCAGGTGCCGCGTAACCCGCCTCGGCCCAGAGGCAAGGGGATGTCGCCTGCACGAAGCACGGCGTCGCGACACGCGCAGGGGGCCTGGAGGAGCAGAGCTCTGCGCATCGGGCAGTCACGGAGAAGAACCGCACAAACGCAGAGCGAGCCTTGACGGGGCATTTGGCACCTAATCTATGACATGCCACACAAGGTTTTTGCATTTGTAATGGAAACCAGGGCTCCAAACCCTACGCTTATTTTACGGTTTATAAATTTGGCTGAAAATATTCAGAGCAGAAGTTCTCAGCTCTAAGGATCGTTTTAAATAGACAACAAGCAGTTTTGGAGCAGAGCTGGGAGGGGCAGCAGCACAGTACAAGTGTTTCTCACATTTTTGTAGGACAACAGGGAGGAGAGCAAGGCAGCCAAGCAGCTCCTCCATTAAGCGTTCAAGGCAGGCTGCATTTGCTCTCTATTTGTACAGCTCCGAGCACAGTGGGCCCTGAGCAGGTTAGCCTCAAGGTGCTACCGCAATATAAGTGCTAAATAATGATGGTTTTAAAAAAGAAAAGCACAATACAAGGCATGACTGCATGAGCCCATCTTCTCGCCCCCACCACTTCTCTTGGACCCTCCGTGGGACCTGGGTTGCAAGGATCCAGAGAGGACAGGCCACGGAGAAGGCACCGGGGGAGTCAGTCACACATCTGTCTTCATTGTCTGCCCACCCCAAAACTGCAGCCCAGTGCAGCGTGCACGAGTGCTGACCAGGCCCAACTCTAGGCAGCACTTACACCCCCAGCGACGGATCTAGCCTGGACTAGTCGGGCTCCTCTTCTCCCTTGTGGGGGCACCCCGAGACGAGAGCAGGACAGCCTGAAGCACTGTCCAGTACAGCAGGAGCAACACCACGACCCAGACCCTCGATGTCAGCGGCCTTTGCTCCTGCTGAGCCAGTCCGTCACCATCCAGGGGAAAGGGCCAAACTTACCACTGCCTCCGAAACATGGAAGAACGACGGAGGGAATCTTGTCGACCCAAATACAAGAGTCTGCCAGTCTCTTGGTGGAAACAGTTCAGAGAGGGGAAGAAGTGAGGGGCCTTGACGGGGCATCGCGGCACGGGATGGGGAAAAAGGACCTCAAACGCTTTAGCAATGCATTGAGTTGTGGGGTGAAGGAGAGAAGCAGCACATTGCTGCAGGAAGGTGACACTTTGGGAAGGACATTAGAGCAGCGGTGCTCAACTTTGCTGTCCCATGGGCCAGATCCAGCGTGCAGGGGTCAGTCCACAGGTGCACACCAGCACAACCTAGCACACCGGGCCAGGTCGCCCAGAGGTTGGGCAGCCGGAGACCTGCAATGAACACTGCCACCATTCCCGGGCTGCCCAACCTGCAGACCTGTGGGGAGACCCGCTGGCCAGATGTGGCCTCGCATAGGGTAACACTTGACTTTTTACCTGGCCGCATCTGCTAGGAGATGGTACGGTTTATGATGCTTGCCCAAGAACAGGGAAGACAGAGTCGCTGTTGGTGGGATTCAAACCTGCTCTTCCAGTCTCGAGCAAATACCTACAGAGGCAGCCAGTGACTAGAGACTATGGAAACAAGTATTTAAAGAACCCCTTCCTGATCAGGGATTGAGGCTGACATTTCTTCATGCCGCCGAGGCCCAGAAGAAGGGACATCTCCAAGGGATTCTCACACCTACGGACCCGTTGCACCACTGCCCTGCTTTCCCGGGCGTCATGCAAACAGCGTCAAATACTCTCTAGACACGTCGGCCACCGCACAAAAGGGCTCTCTGAGGTGCATCATAGTACCTACCCACTGCTAGGCACACCACCTACTACTCAGCCACCTGATTTGACTATCTAGGCATGATAAAAATATTTGCATTAATTATTCCTTATTTCCTGCTTCCTTATAAAATAACAGAATGGTAGCAGCACAGCATTACACTGAGTTGGGAGGCGGGGGGAGGAAAGAGGGAGAAAAATCACAAGTTTTGGGGGCTTTCCTTCAGTCTTCTGCCTCGGGTGGGCTTTGGACAGACGCGCTCTGCAACTATGAGCTGACTAGTCACTACTTTATCAACCAGAGGCACGAGCGTAGGCCAAATCTAAACATTTCAAGCCATTTATAAGGCACAGATCAGAACGTCATAGACCGTACGTGTGCAGATTTAAGATCCCACATTTTTCTACAGAAAGAGAAGCCCGCTCCATTTTCGGGCTGTTGTTCAAGGGATCGATATGATCTCGTCTACTCGTAATAAAAACCCTCTCCTCTCCTCTCCTCTCCTCTCCCCTCCTCCCCTCCCCGTGTGATGCCAGGTCCGCGGAGCTGGAAAACAAACAACATGGACCCCTCGCTGCTGTGCCGCAGGCTTTGGACCGCCTGCCAAACGCCGACGAGGAGAGCAGCGCAGGCAGGCGAGTCTCCTTTCACTGTCGGGAGCTTTTCTAGAATTATACAAACGTGCCGTGGCTGCCAGCCCCCGGGGAAGGGAAAGGACAGGCTCCGTTCCCCAGAAATCCAGGTCAGGACACAGCCGTGCCGGGAGAACCACCCTCGCCCGTAGCCAATGCGTTTGCTGCCCGCAGCCCGAGCCATTCAACGACTTTCTATCTCCGCAGAAAGCAAACACACGCTTAACCCTTCGGCAGCAGAGCGGAGAAGGGGGAAACCCCAGACTCTCCTTTTGGACTGGTTTATACGGTTCCCTGGCTGCTCTTCAGTAAAGCGTGTTATGCCAATTAAGTTTAATAATTTCAAGCAAAATGTTCTCATCCTGGATTCTAACTCTGAAGAACAGTTTTAACTAGAAGAAACTCCTAGGAGAAAAGTCTAAATCCAACACTGACACAGCTTAAAATGGCTTGTCTTGGCTGCGATATACACAGCTCGGTGCCAAAGCCCAGGTTAGTGCAATGTTATAGTCGCAGCGTTACACGCGCGCGCACACGTCATACAATTCAAAGCCAGCATTCTCTAGAAACATTATCTTGGGCCTCCCAGCTTGCACAAGTAGTTTTCCTCTTACTGTATATGGCAATAACTTCTGTCATATATATATTTACACACATGCACATGCCGCACAGTCGAGTTACAGTTGTTGTGGAAGCCGTACCTTTCAGCTCCCTCGCTCGAGTAATCCGGTTCGCGCTGCCTTAAATGAAGTGTTTTTCTTGTTCTGGGCGAAGAGACAACAAGGAGAGCAATCGCAGGTCCCATTAAATCCCCTGGGTGTGTCTGCATTGCCGGCGGGATCCCAACTCAAGACGAGGGGGGTGTTTTCAGTGCTGCAATTATTTGGCGTTTGCAGCTGGGCCTCGTTTTCAAGGTGCCGCATAGCCCCGCGGAGGTAACACCCCGAGCAGAGGCTGCATTTCAGTGTACGACGCGTGCACAGGGTTCAGCTTGTGCTCCATTTCCGCACACAGGTTTTCCTCCCTGCTTGTGCGAGACGCCACGTCTGAGTTAGGCGAGAACTTGGGGGTGCCCAGAGTAAGCCCCCCCCACCACGAAGGCCCAAAGCTGCGCGAGCAGGTGGCCCGTTCCCCCAGCAGGCAGGAGTGCCTCCGAGAGGGGGGAGCGCCTGCTGCCACGACGCTGCCACGAACCACATCTTATGTAAGTTTGGGGACTGAAAACTAAAAGATACCGTGCAGCGGCAAAATCGAAGGCTGAAGACGTGCATTAGGTACCTCAGGTTTCAACAAATGGATTTTCTTTTGCTAAAGTCTGAAACAACCCACAGCCAAGTTGCAGCATAAAGGCCGACGTGTTTCATTTTCTGAGATGTTTTTTATTCTTATCCACCAAGTTTAAACGCACCTTTTGCAAGGGAGCTCACGTCTTATGGGTCCACCATAAAATGCTTCAAATACTTTAGTTCAGAAGCTTGCTTTAAAAAAACAAAGAAAAAAAATGGTTACAGAACAGATGTGCGGGGCCAGAGGCAGCAAGAGGAGAGCAGCTTTAAAACGAGACATGCCATGGCCAGCCAGCATCAAGCTGCAGGAAGTGTTTTATGGCAGAGTTATAAGCGATGGAAACGCTGCCCCGTGTCCTGACGGGGGAAGAGGCAGTGGCTGTAACCCTCCTGAACACAGCGCGCCCGCAGCCCGTCCACTCGGTCCAACACGGTGCCTCCAGCACCTGCTTGCGCCTTCCCGCCCGAGACCTGCTTACCCCGGAAAGGGATCCTCGCCCAGCTCCCCGGGGAGGGAGCGGGGGGCTTGCTCACACCCAGCGCAAGGCCTAGCTCCCTTTCAGCACGTCCCGCTCATCCTGCCTCCGGTGCAGGCACGGAGCTAGGAACAAGCAGTTCTGCTCGTGGCTACAAAGAAAGCCTGCTATGTTTTCAAAACAGACGTACGCTTGAATGGCTTGGTTTGGGGGTTTTTGACGCTAACAATAACCACCAAACTCAATGATGTTATCGTACACAGAACAGCCAGGAAGCACAAGCAAACCTAGGCAAGTCTGTAGCTAGTTAAAAGTTTATTTTAATAAACTTTACAGTTGGTCTCTTTGCTCCTCAATCCCGACACCACCCTGGCTGCTTTAATAAAGAATAGGCTTGAAACCATGCTAACACAATTTGGGAACTCAACCCAGCGCTGCATTAGGCTGCAATAACTAGAAACGGTAGCCTCTCAAGATAGGGATTGCCTCCTCTCGCAAGCCAGGCACGTTCTTGCCTAACGGCAGTCCACACGTCTGGTTTCGCCATATACTGCAAAGCCTGTTTGGGTTTCTCTCTGCGGCCAAACGGTTTGCAACTCGCACGTACGTAAGAGAAGCGTCCTACTGAAGCGGCCCTGTTTAAGGCTGGCAGTGCCGTGTAGACACAACGCCTATAATTAAAACAACCGTTTGTGTCAGTGAATATACAGGTAACTCTGTCCCCAAAACAGCCTCTCAAAACCTCCTACTCCCAACTTCTCCAGAGGAAACGTTAATGCAGCTGCTTCTGAGAACAGGCTCCAGACACTGCAGGTATCTGGGAGTTTTCTAGTAGATTTTGGTGTTGGGCAACTGCATAGACCCAAGCACCAGCTCTCGAGCGGTCCCACGGCTCCGACATAAATCCTAAGCCGACCAAGCCGCAGGTATATTCAACGCCACGTTGCTACCCGACCATCTATTAGGCATGGACGCCGTTTGGGAGAAACGCTCGCCGAACCCGGGTGGCAGGGCAGGGGCTCTGCCCGCAGGCGTTTCAGCAGCAGCAGCCCCCTCCAGCACAGAAGCTGGCGTCTCTCTCAGAAAAAATAATCCCGGCCTGTGCGAGCTACGCCCCGTATCTGGAAACGACTTGCTGTTGGGAGGCTGCGGCCGAAACGGTTTCAACTCAGAAGTGGGCACCAATTAGTCCTCTGGTCTGGGGACCCCAGAGCTGGGAGCAACGCTTCCTGCCGGAGACGCGTAGCTGCGCACGGAGCCCGCAGCGCCCGGCGCCCGCTGCGGAGCAGCTCTCGGGCCCTGGGGCCGCAGCGGTGCAGGACGGCGCCGCGAGCGAGCTGCCCCATGCAGCGGGCAGACCTGCGAGGCCGGGCGAAACGGGAGCCGTGCCCGTCACGGCTTCTCCTGCCGCGCGAACGGGATGGCTCTGCTATTCAGTCGTGTCTGCAGAAAGCCGCGCGACATGTTACCCTCGCGGTGATCCCCCTTCTCCGTGCTTACTGGTTCGTCACGGTTACTCTGAGAGGACACCCAGACTGAACCCACCCTTGCTTGCGGGGCTGCGGGGAAACGTGACGGAAATAAAGGGAAGAGCAGCTGTCAAACTTGAAAAAACCCCTCGGGATTATAAAAAGACGCCGCTTGGAAAACTTGAAAAAAACCATGACTGGGGCTCGTTGGAGTCTGAGGGGAAGAGTTAACATCCTCTCGAGGCGGGAAAAACAGTCTTCATATATTGCAAAAAATTCCAGCCACGTAGGATGTGAAGCAAGCACACGGAGTCCATGAGGGGGAGCGAGCTCGCACCAGCGTCTAAAATGGCTGCTGTCAGGGAAGCAGCAGTCGGGCAGCCGTGTGCTGCGCTCGCTCTGCCTCTGCAGCCGGCTCGGGCCGCCGCGGCCCGGGTGCCGCAGGCCGGCCCAGACGCAGGCAGAGGCATAACCGCTCTGCAGCGGACCCCGCGGAGCGCAGGGAGTCGGACCAAGCTCACTCGGGAAAAAGCAGGGCGTCCCTTCGGCTTTCGCTGCCGACTGCAGCCCTGGCAGCAAATCCAGCCCGCACCGAAAAACCGGCGCTCTACCCAACGACGTCCCACACACGAGTCAGTAACTGCTTCCCAGGGCTGCACGCGCTAGTGGGGGCAGGCTGGGAAGAGTCGAGCCGGCATGTCAGCTAGCAACGGGGATGCTACCAAGCCCACCGCCTGTTTGCTAACTGCGGTCTCGTCCGGTGCAAGTCAGGAGACGCTGCCGCAGCGCACTAGAAATGCCTCCCGCTCGTTATTCGCGGGTTCCAAGTTAATTGCTTTTTGCTCCGCACCTAACCCCAGGGATGCTGGAGCCGCCGCTGCCCTGCGAGCTGCAGCAGCGATGCCCGCTCAGGCCCCGGAGCCCTCGTTCAGGTCTCAGCTGCGGTGCTCGGTGCAACGGGGGATTCGAGGTTTTACAACCCGCACTAAAATGGAAGTGTTATTTATAAATTAAGCCATGACCCCTCTGAACTGTGAGTGCTAAGAGGGCCTTATTTACACAGGAACGGATAAAATTAACTGCAGGTGCCTCTCTTCCCATAGACAGTGACTTCCAAAAACAACACTGCTGGTACTAAACAAAAAGGAAACCTTTCCGTTCACACAGTTTAGGACAACACTTCACTTCTACCTTGGGGAGTGCTAGGGTAAGAAAAGCCCTCCTCACTTCCTCCACCCCTAACTGGGAATATCCCGAACCAAAGCCGAGCGTGCAGGCTGCTGCACGGGATGGAGTCGAACCTGGCAGGCTCCTCACCGTTCACTGCCCGCTGCTCGGGCTGCAGCACACCCACAGGAGCTGGCCTGGGAGGCTTCTTGCTCTTTTTCCTGCTTACGACTGAAAAAAGGAGCTTCTCAGGTAAAGACACTGGCACACACGTGGACTGTGTCAGATTGGCAGTGTCACACCGACAGATCAGTGCAAAGGATGAAGATGGCCAGATCTGACCGTTGGCCACGACAAGGCAGGCTCCCAAGCCCACGCTGCCGGAGGGGAGAGGCCAGGAAAGCCACCACCGCTGACCCGCCAGCCGCAAAGTGCCACCAGAGAGGCCGCGTGTGGAAGCAGGCAGTTTGCATCAGTGCCCTTGCCACATAAATACAATCCTGCCAAACATCTGCAGCGATGCCACAGATTTCCTCTTGTACCTGCACACCGCTCTGCTCCCAGCCCAATCAGCGACTCGCTGCTAATTGCAACAGACAATGAGCAGCAGCCGGCTGCAGCTGCGGCGTTCCAGACCAAACTAGATTCCCCGGCCAGAGTCCCGATGAATAAACAACAAGCACCGGCCCCGCACAGGCCGCTAGGAAGAAAACGCAAGAGGAGGATATGGGGTAATTAACTCCCGCCCGGGTTGGCAATTCTGGGCTTGGAGGCTTCAGGTTAAGTGCAAAAGCAATGCCCCTTCCACAACTTGGAAGCCTCCGGCTGCTTCAAACAGGCTGCAGGAGCCATTATCCGCATAACGGACATTGCTCCAGATCGAATGCTGCTGCACAGCTGGCACTCAGCTGAGCCGCATTTTTTGTGGGCAGTGATGTCACCGCTTAATTTAACCTCAACCTTTTATTCTATTAGGGTCCGTGCGTTCGTTTGTGGGCTCAGCTCCGTATCTGGGTGACAAACTGGAAACGGCACTTTGCTCCCATGGAAACAAGAGCTGTGGCTTCACGGTGTTCAATTTTTCCACCACAAAGGTCTGTTCCTCTCTAGCAGACTCCCCTGCACGGCAGGATGAAAGCCTGGAGAGGGGCAGGGCTCGCCACCACCTCTCTCAGGAGCTCAGCTCTGCTCTCCCCGCACCGCCCGCACACGGGGAGAAGAACAGGAAGACACCCGGTGCCCGGTTCCCGCGGCCCGTGCACGCTCAGCCCTCTCCCCTACGGCTAGCCTGGCCTGCAGGCTTCCTTTCTCTCGCCTGGCTAGAAAACGAACCTGAGCAACAACCCCTTCCCCCCCCACCGTCTCCGGGCTCCCCCCGGTCGGAAAGAGATGAGGAAATCCGAATGGCAGTTTTTAATGGTAATGCAGAAAACACCTGTCAGAAGCACAAGGACCTGCAGGCCCTGACATGCATATCGGACACGTGAAGATCCATCTTAAAAACACATGTAGAAATAAATAAATGAAAACTGTTTGCTAAATGCAACGGGAAAGGGAAGGACACCCAGTCACGTGTTAATGGTAGTAACGTGAATCACCCCCGTGCTTTGCACCACTGGGTCTGGTACTCGTGCTGCCGCCATTACCCGCGCGAAGTCCTCTCTCAGTGCTGGGACAAGCACACGCTGCTGCAACCCAGGCTCCCTGCAGCTTTCACGCTACAGCTCTAGCTTTGCACCTATCAGTTACCAAAAGGTACCCAGCCACGTACATTCAATTATCTGATGGGGGGCTCGGTGTCTGAACATGCCCAGCAATATTCACTCTTTTGGATTTTCTCTTCTCCCTTCTCAGGGACTCAGGGAATCCTGCACAGAAGCTACTGAACAGCCACAGTCCAACACAAGTGCTAAGCCGCTGCATGCTCTGCCCTGCAGCGCCTCGGCCTCCACTGCCCGGCTCGGCAGCTGGGGGTCACGAGCGTTGGCTTGCGGGGAAATCCAGCAGCCCGGGGGCCAGCTCGGGGCAGGAAGTACCGACCACCACGGCTCGGCAGGCACCGCGAGGCAGGACTCCGCTCCCAGTCACAGGTCTGCGCAATGACCCAGCCCGCGGCCCTCTCTGGACTCTGCCGAGCTCAGGAGACCCTCTGGACACTGTAGCCGGGAGGAAGAGCGCAGCTGGCTTGAAGCTCTGTTGCACCGACTCTGCCAAATGAACCCCTCAAACTGCTTGCTCTCTCCTGGTGAGCCCCAGCGACTTCCAGGTGTTGCCCCTCTGTGGACGTGAAATCCTGGACCCGTTCCACACTTGACAAATATCCTCATGATTTGCTTTTCCACCTGACTGTTCTGGAGTTTACTGTAAAGCCTCAGAAGAGCGCGTGTTAATATTTAACCATCTGCTGCTCTATCAGACAACCGGCATCTTGCAAGCACTTCTTTGTTCCCCTGGTAATCTCCTCGCGGTTAAACCGAGCCATCCTGCCTGGGCGCTCTGCTCCCCTCCAGGTTTACAGGAGGGGAGTACTGTGGTCCCTGCTGTGGTACTCCATCGTGAGTGGACGTTTTATGGTCTTTTCCCTATATACCTGCTTCCCCATTCATTTAAAACGGATTACACAATTATGAAAAAGATGCTTTCTACTTCCACACTGCCATTTCAGTCATTCTTCAGATTTTACCTAGCTTTGTGTAATATCGAGACCTTCATCCCAGAGGCAGAGCTACCTAGTAGTTAGAAAGGGGAAAGGGCTCAGACTTGGTTACTGTGATTTTGTGAAGCACTCGGATCTGCGAAAGAAAGGCTTGAAGAACAAATGAACAAAGCTACTCCCTTCGCCTTCCCCAGCTCAATCCTCCCCGGCTCTTCGGTTTCATTAGTTCTGCGCAACACAACGTTAAGACGCTTTCTGTTCCAGTCTCAGCAAAATGGTGGACTTGTCCACAGTGACTAAGGAGGAAGCCATGTCCAGCTTTGTTCAATGGCTAATGATCAACAAGCACTCAGAGAGACAGGCTGGCATTTTAGTTTGGACAGGAGACCGAGCTTCGGGAGAAAGGCAGACATGGGAGTCACCCAAACAGGGATGAACACGTGAACTGTCTCCAGATGAGATCGGCCTGCATCCTCTCTGGGTAAAGGGAGGAAGAAGATCGAGGACACTGGCTTAGTGACCACCTCCCTCCCTGCCCCTGCAGAGAAGTGGAGACGTGGAGGAGAATCCCCCGTGGGACATGCCGAAGGAGTAATGAGAGTCAGGAGAGAGCCAGGAGGAGACTGCATCAGGGAAGGCAAGGACGGACAGCATTTCAAGAAGTAAGTTCAACAGGGGTCAAGAGGATGGAGCACCGATTCAGGCCAGGGACCTCCTCCACGGGCTCTGCAGGAGTGGAAGGGACCAAGGCTGGACGGCAGAAAAGGTCTCGGCTGTTGTGGGAGGGAAGGGGCTGTGGGCAGGGGAGCCGCAGCTGGAGGGGCAAGACGGGTCAAGGCAGATTGTAGTGGGAGAGGGAAAGGAGGAGATCAACGTGGACGCAAAGGAATCAAGAGGGGCAGAGGCTAGCAAAAGAGGTAGAGAGGAGCAAACAAGACACTCCTATGCAGGATGGGGAAGGAGGAGAGAGTTGCAAGAGGGAAGGGGATGGGAAAGCAAAGCAGAGGGAAGGCAGAAGTCTCATCATAGTTTGTCAGTTTTCCTGAGATCCTCTGCCCAGAGCTAAACGGAGACAGCAGAAGAGGGGAAGGAGAGAGGTGGTGGAGCTCGAGGGCAGGAGAGTCAGTGAAGCTGGAGAAGTGTGGCTAGGAGATGGTGGGAGTGGAGAAGGTGGAAGGAGAGAGCCTGAGGACAGGACTTCTGCCAGAAGCAGCTGGCACAACGCAAGAAGGTCTCGGCAGGGCACTGGGCTATCAACCCTGCCATGCTCATGGTAGCCTACAAACGTAAGCAAGCTGACATGCAAACCCACCCAGTAAGGATGCGCTCCTCTGCACTAACCAACATGCAATCCCGTCTCAAGCATGTTTCTAAATTTAGAACTATTCCTCCCATAGTGATTGCACAAGTGAGCGCAGAACAACACACCGCCGAAGCAAACACAAGGGGTTGCGAAAACGTCTTGTCTGGCCAAACGTGCCAGGGCTCCGCCACGAGGGCTAGACAGACCTGTCCGTGAGCGGCCCCTTCGCCCAGATCCCCTCGGATCGGATAAGTGCTGCTCTCTTCCGCTTCCTGCCTGGCATCCTCCTTTTCTCCCCAGGGCAACGTCTGTGTCCAGTCGCGACGCCAAGACGCATTGTTACGTAGCCTATTACATGTTTCCGACTGTATCTGCACGCAGTTTGAAATGCAGCAAGCAAATGGTGCCCTTTCCTTTCCTTTTTCGTGTCCTCGTGACAAGGGAGCTAGCAGGATTTGTAGGTCGATTGGAATCGGGCAGTCCGCGCCGTGAGCACTTCTGCTACAGCCTCAAACTTGCAACCGCCGGGCTGTCAAGTGTGCGCCCGAGCAGCACGCCACCCCAGTCCCCGAGGTGCTCTGGCGGGGGGCGGTTACAGGGATCTGGGCAGTGAGGAGAGGCGGCCAGGCGGGGACTGCCAGCACCATGCTGCACCCAGCCACGCGTCAGACTTCCCCTGCGCTATTCACCATCATCCTCGCAGGTCCAACAATTTAGCAAGATCTTTTTGGGAACTGTAGCCAGCTGCACAAGGGAATATCTGGCGGCAGACCGTGGCTGTGCCACACAGCTATTCACTGCACACCAAAACTACCTCTTTTTTTCCCCTCTCTCTTTAAACATTAGCAAAACACATCAACTGTCCTAGTGTATGGACATCTGGTGTCCTACCAAACACTCTCTGGACATGGCATCTCTGTCCCTCCACAGCTGGTCCCCAGCTACAGGGTTTCACCTCCTGGCGAGAGACTGGCTGCGGGACTCGGCGGCAGAGGGAGGGACGAGGCCGAGCGTTCAGCAGCAGCCCTGAAGGGAGGCAGCCAGCAGCCGATTCGAGAGCCCGGTAGTGCAGCTGCACCCCGTGGAAGCAGCCCACGCATGGAAGGACTTGCCACGGGCCTAAAACACGGATGCTCCTGTAGCAGACTATTCTGAACAAGAGCACGGAGACTTGCCAAACACACGTGTATCTACGCTCGCTTGGTGACATTCAGAGTCATAGGTTTTAAGGCTAGCAAGGACCACAGTGATAAACCAGTCTGACCTACTAGACAACACGGGCCAAAGGTCTTTCCAATGTATTCCTGCTTGGGCAAACCCCCACATACTTTAGAAACAGTCTCCACCCTTGCTTTAGATACTTGGAGAGTTCAAGTAACACAGAATTCACCACAAACCTCAGTTGTTTCCGAAGCCAATTACTTTCCCTACAAAAATGACATTTCATTTTTATCCAAGTTTCTCTAGCCTCAGCCTCAGCCCATGGAAAAATTATGCTTTTTAAACTATTGATTTTTACATTGTGTCTCAGTTTTTCTTGCTCATTCAGGAGACGGCCGCGACACTCCAGACACAACCCGACCTGGTCCCATCTTAGCAACCTGCTGGGTAGGGGCCTCTGCAACACTGGGGAAGCAAACACCTTCTGAAGCTGCATGGGATGCCACGGCGTGCCCAGATACTCTGCTACGTTATTTGCACAGCAATTATTGGCAAATGATGCTCAGAGCCATGATTTTAACAGTAATATTAATCTTCCTAGTTTCAGGGGGGTTGCAGTGCCCTCGTAGAGCCAGCCGCTGCCGAAGAACAAACAGGATCTGCAATCCTTAGAGGCAATGCCTGCGTCCAGTGAAGAAGCCTCGCTGCGGGCCAGCAATGCGAACTTCCTCCCCAGGTGGTGCACAGGCCCCGGGGACACGCGAGCTCTGCAGACACGTTCTGTCGCTCCAAAAAATTCCCCATCAAGCTCCACTGCGAGTCGCACCCGTGCCCACACCACTGCTGCCAAGACAAGCCTGCTCTCTACCCACTACGCTATGCTGCCTCCACACAAGACAAAACGCTCCGTAGCAGTAACTGCAGTCCTGCTTAATCCTCTTGATTAACAAAGGGGACACAGACTGGGAGCTGTACCTCCCCTTCACATTGAAAGCATTCTTCGCGCTAGCTCACTGAACGCCTGCTGTAATCCTCACTGCTGACTAAGCCTAAAGTTTGTTCCAAACTGAAACCTGGAGTTCCTCGTTATCAGAGAGATCAGAGCCTGCCGAAAAGTGACACGCTCGTCTCCAACTGATCACCTCCGCGTAGCAGCACGCCGTGGGGAATTAACTCCCGCTTTTGCTAGCACAGCTATTCTCTCCTGAGGGCTTGCTCAGGGTACTGTCCTGCCCACACACAAGCACGAGCCAGTGACTCTCAACCAGGTGCCGCAGCACCCTAGGGTGTTTGAGATCTTTTCACGGGTGCTGCGAGGTGTCACACAATGCTAGCGAGCACTGTTAGACATGCAAACAGGATTCACAAGATAAACCCAGAGATTTTAAGCAGGAATGCACAAGGTCCAAAACGTTCTGCCCTGTCGCGGATGTCCCGAGTTCTCCGAAACAGAAGACTTGCTCTGTTGTTTTTCTGGGCTCCAAAAAACAAGTGAAAATGAAGAGCTGGCACTTTCCGAGCGTGGTTGCGAGTCTAACAACGGGTGCCTAAAAAGGGCGAGAATCACCACAGCGAGCAGGCCGAAAGCCTGACATCTTGTGCTCTGCAGAGCAAGTGTCACATTTGCTACAGATGTCTGCTTTTAAAGAGAGTTTTCCTAATTGTGTGCGAAGCCAGTGACCTGTTACTTAAGGCTCAATGAAGGAGCCGAATGTTACACAAGTCATGTAAACAGCTGGGGAGATAAGATTAATGTAATGTGGAAGAGAAAGTCATCTACACTCGACATATTTCTCTTCTCTCCGGGAATTCGGCACGGTACATGGGCAGAAGCCCTTTTCCCCAGAGTCGGCTGGCGAGACTGCCGTTGCACACCCACCGTCAGGGCCCCGGCAGAGCTGCACGCTTTGCACGTACCCCGCAGGTCTGCCATCCGTCAGTCTGCAGGACAGGAACACAGGGGATCGCTTTTTAAAGCCCGTTTCACCTGCGGGTTAACTAACAAGGCCCAATGGCCTGGAGCCGAGTGAGACTTCCAGGCCGCCAGACACTGCAGCGAGGAGCTCTACTTCCTCTCTGGCTTTTTTTGGGAGCTTCTGAGGGGTACTTGCAAGGGAGCGCTGCGCTGAAGCTGTGTACACACTTACAGCACAGTCAGCCTCGGTGGAGAGACGCGGCATTTAGGAAAAGGCAAAGGGAAATCCAGCCCCTCTTGCCAGGACTGTCACTGATTTCTGTGCTACCCGTAGCACATCTGTTCTGTTTTGAGAGAGTCAAGCACCATTTCTATGCCGCTCAAGCTGTAATTGAGGTTTCTAAGGGCAATTAAGTATTTAAAAAAAACCTCTCACTGTGCAATGAAGTAACGCGAATGCCTCCTAATGCAACTGAGCTGGTAACGGCGAGATGCCTCTACCTCCGCTGGTGGTTAATGAGCTGCAGGTCTGCAATATTCTTACTTCTTTACAAAAAGAAAAAAAGTCAGATACACTAATAAAGCTTCCTGCTTCACTTTACAGTTTCCAATTCATTTATCTATCTGGCAGCACGTTAGGTCTCAGACTGCCTAAGTTCCAGGTACTTTCCCTTGAACTCGGTGAAGAAATTGCCGATATTCAGAAGAGTAGGAAGAAAGGGACAATACCACAAGACAGGCAGGGGAAAGGAAGGAACGGCACCTGAAGATATACTTTTTGCCTCATACTGAAGAGCTACCTGTAAATTCAAGCTGCAGACACCATTCATTCTTTACAGCCACTGGACTTTCACTTTCTGCTGCAAAGTCACTTGGTAAAACTTGGTTCTTCGTGGAGTAACAAGCACAGGCCAGGCCAAAAGCTAATAGAGCTCACGCTGCGATAAGGAAAGCCGATGAGCTCAGCTCAGCAGCACTGCTTCTGCCACAAAATACTTCCTCCTCCCCATAACAGGGTGTGAAGCTGACCCAACTCTTCCCATCACTGAGGGAAGCTGGCCAGCGCAAACTGCACCATTTTCTGACACCCTACTCACTGTGCTTCTTTGTCGCATCTGAATGTCACTTTTAATCTTGGGAAGCGTCTCTCCTCCTGGCAGGGAAGAGAGCAGGGGCCACCTGGCCCTCGCTCTCCCCGAGACGGATCCGCACACAGCCTCTGCAGCGTGCCAGCTGCGCCAGGCAGGAGGGAGGCACTACCACGCGGCTCTCTGAACACGTAGCTCACACGGGTGCTGCTGCCTGCGCAGCCTCAAAGCTACGTATTGCAGCCTCGAGAGAAACAACATCTGCTGAACAGCAGCTATCCTGATGAAGAAGCTTGGGGAACAAGGAGACAAGCGGGACGAAGGAAGAAGGGCACTTCTCCTTCAGAGATCAGACACAGGGTGGCTGTGCCTAAAGGAAACGATCCTTCGGGCACAAAGCAAGACGATCCCCGAGCGAGGCAAAAGAGGGAAAGGGGCCAGGAGGCTTCCCTGGCTGACCACAGAAATCCAGGGCAGCCCAAGGGCCAAAAGGGGAGCACATAAAAAGTGGAAACAGGGAGAGATCACCAAAGACGAATATACCTCCTCTGCTCGTGCTTGTAGGGAGGCAGTTAGGCGGGCCAAGGCTACCATGGAGCTGAGGATGGCATCCCAAGTAAAGGACAACAAGAAATTGTTTTTTAGATATATAGGGAGTAAAAGGAAGGCCCAGGGAGGAATAGGACCCCCGCTAAATGGGCAGAAACAATTGGTGACGGATGGGGGGACAAGGCTGAACTCCTCAACGAGTTCTTTGCCTCAGTGTCCCTAAGCGAGGGGCACGACAAGTCTCTCACTGGGGTTGTAGAGAGGCAGCAGCAAGGCGCCAGACTGCCATGCGTAGACCCTGAGATGGTGCAGAGGCACTTGGAGGAACTGGACGCCTTTAAGTCGGCAGGCCCGGATGAGCTCCATCCGAGGGTGCTGAAGGCACTGGCCGACATCATTGCAGAGCCACTGGCGGGAATATTCGAATGCTCGTGGCGCACGGGCCAAATCCCAGAAGACTGGAAAAGGGCTAACGTGGTCCCCATTTTCAAAAAGGGGAGGAAGGAGGACCCGGGCAATTATAGGCCGGTCAGTCTCACCTCCATCCTTGGCAAAGTCTTTGAAAAAATTATCAAGGCTCACATTTGTGAGAGCCCGGCAGGACAAATTATGCTGAGGGGAAACCAGCACGGGTTTGTGGCGGGCAGATCGTGCCTGACCAATCTAGTCTCTTTCTATGACCAGGTTATGAAACGCCTGGACACAGGAGGAGGGGTGGATGTCGTATACTTAGACTTCAGGAAGGCCTTCGATACGGTATCCCACCCCATACTGGTGAACAAGTTAAGAGGCTGTGACTTGGATGACTGCACGGTCCGGTGGGTGGCGAATTGGCTGGAGGGTCGCACCCAAAGAGTCGTGGTGGATGGGTTGGTTTTGACCTGGAAGGGTGTGGGCAGTGGGGTCCCGCAGGGCTCGGTCCTTGGACCGATATTCTTTAATGTCTTCATCAGCGACTTGGACAAGGGAGTCAAATGTACTCTGTCCGAGTTTGCAGACGACACAAAGCTATGGGGAGAAGTGGACACGCCGGAGGGCAGGGAACAGCTGCAGACAGACCTGGACAGGTTGGACAAGTGGGCAGAAAACAACAGGATGCAGTTCAACAAGGAGAAATGCAAAGTGCTGCACCTAGGGAGGAAAAATGTCCAGCACACCTACAGCCTAGGGAATGACCTGCTGGGTGGCACAGAGGTGGAAAGGGATCTTGGAGTCCTAGTGGACTCCAAGATGAACATGAGTCGGCAGCGTGACGAAGCCATCAGAAAAGCCAATGGCACTTTATCGTGCATCAGCAGATGCGTGACGAATAGGTCCAAGGAGGTGATACTTCCCCTCTATCGGGCGCTGGTCAGACCGCAGTTGGAGTACTGCGTGCAATTCTGGGCGCCGCACTTCAAGAAGGATGCGGATAACCTGGAGAGGGTCCAGAGAAGGGCCACTCGTATGGTCAAGGGCCTGCAGACCAAGCCCTACGAGGAGAGACTAGAGAAACTGGACCTTTTCAGCCTCCGCAAGAGAAGGTTGAGAGGCGACCTTGTGGCTGCCTATAAGTTCATCACGGGGGCACAGAAGGGAATTGGTGAGGTTTTATTCACCAAGGCGCCCCCGGGGGTTACAAGAAACAATGGCCACAAACTAGCAGACAGCAGATTTAGACTGGACATTAGGAAGAACTTCTTCACAGTTCGAGTGGCCAAGGTCTGGAACGGGCTCCCAAGGGAGGTGGTGCTCTCCCCTACCCTGGGGGTCTTCAAGAGGAGGTTAGATGAGCATCTAGCTGGGGTCATCTAGACCCAGCACTCTTTCCTGCTATGCAGGGGGTCGGACTCGATGATCTATTGAGGTCCCTTCCGACCCTAACATCTATGAAACTATGAAAATGACCCAGCAAGGGGTCACAGGCCTCACGGCCCCAGGTTGCAGACATTTCGCCCGGGCTGTGGCAGACCTGGCCCGTGGCTCTGCCACAACCGGCAGCCTTGCCCTGTAACTCGAGCCGGGTCCGACAGGCAGGGCTCGTCACGTCAGGACCCTGAAATTCCAGCGTGGCCGCATACCTGCGGCAGCAATCCTGCAGGAATCCCAAGTCGCACGTCTCCAAAACGTGGAAAAGCAAACGATACGTGAACTTGTATAAACTGCTCCTCCTTCCCACCAAAAAGTGTTACCGTGCCGCAGATGCGAGCTGCAGCAGCTCAGGGGACAAGCACGTCATACCGGGTCACTCCTTACTTTCTGATACGAAGCGCCCACCGCTCCTCCAAGGAAGGGCTGGGACAAAGCAGGGCATGCTCGCAGAGCTCTTTGAAGGGCTGAAGTTGAATTCAAACATGACACTTAACAGCAGGTCTTAACATATTTGAAAAAGAGCAACTCTAAACTCTGTTATACAAGATTAAAGTCACACTTAATGAATTCTTTAGCTGGATTATTATTTCTCTCCGGCACGTGTCCAAGGCACTGAGCATAGCACAAGTGCTAAAGCCACGCACTAAGAACACGAGGTCTGAGGAACAGCGTTCAGTACAAAACCTTGATTCCGACTCTCAGAGCCCCATCCTCTACTCAGGCATGTCACATGCCAACACATGAAGATCCTCCTCTGTCTCAGCACGCACAGCCTCCCAAAATGCCCAAGGAGGAAATGCAGCCTTTGCAGCATGCCTGGCTCACAACCCAGGCTGTACAGCAACAGCCAGGAAAGTTTGTTCCAGTTATATGCTGGGGACAATCCACAAAGAGTGAGAGCCAAGGATTTTTGTGGGCAGTACCTTTATTGGACCACCTGTATATATAAAAATCCTTTCCTCTGGCATCCCAAAGTTAAGGAATTCACACCGATACCCTGCTAGCCACTCCTGGGTGCATCTTGTGCCATCTCTGTCCATCTCTACTACTCCTGCCAGGCTACAATCCTCAAAAAACCTGAAGAAACACCACGGTAGGAAAGGTTTTAGCCTCAGCTGAAGCTGGCCAAACTTGTCACTGGCTTTTCATGCAGGGACTCCAAGAAGTTAAAAATATCCAGCCAAGGTTAAAAAAGTATGTACCGTCACAGTAATCATCCTCTTCATACAGAAGAGAAAGAAGACAGACAGCACAAGCTTCAGGCCTCTCAACCTTAGGTCAGCAGCCACGACTGCCCTGCTGTCCTCACCTGAAGCCAAGAGAAGACGAGGAATACACCCAGTCGGCCCAGGAAGCACTTCAACAAGTGGACCAGACAGCCCTCGCTCTACACGGTCACATGCTGCCAAGCATGAAGCCTGGTCCAAACCGGTAACTCCGACTCTGAACACGTCTGGCTTGGCAGAGATTTCAGCCATAGCTTTCCAGCCTCCTGCCACCCAGCGCTCCTTTTAGCCAAGGAGCTGCAAGGATCCTAATAAAGAAGAATAAAATCCCAGCAAGTTAATTCACATCCCTCCAATAGGAAATCGCACACAATGAGAGGATACAATCGGGCAGCACGATCGCTGAGCTTTCAACCACCTATTGTTACAAACCAAGAAGGTCTCAGTGTTGCTTCCTCCAGGACACAGACAACTCCTTCCTGAATCTCATAATGAGTTGAAAGGTCCCCGAGCCCTCAAGCCTGAGGCTGGGAACAAGCTCTGCATTGATCACGCTTGCACCACCGTCTCAACGCAGAGTTTCTGTGCAGAGGCAATACTTGTCAAGCTATCGCTGCTGGAAGATGATGCTTCCCAAGGCTCTGCCAAGTGACTCGCTTCAGTTGGCTTAACAGCACACACCTACATTTTTATTTTAGATTACACTAATCCTTTTAAAGTTATCAGTTTCCAAAACAATAATCTTAATGACCAACTTCTGTTAAATGCCACTTCAAAAACCAGAATTAAAGCCTCAAGTCTTTCTGACAGGAGAACAGAAGAAAGAAAATGCATTTTTTAAAGCGTTGGCAATAAAACTTAAACAGCTTATAGACTGTCCATAATCTCCTACGATGCATTTAATATTCATTTTCATCCCCTTTGCTTCAAATGCAAGAGGCACATTTAAGGAGGGAGAGAGAGAGGTTTTATACCTTCATTATAAAAATGTTAAGGACAAAAGGTGAAGTGTGTGGCCTTGCCAGGACCAAGCCTGAAACACCCGTCGGTAAGAAAACACTTCTATGCCCAGAGGTTGAAGCCTCCCCCAGTGACCGTCACAGGGTTGCACGTTCGGACTAGCTGTCCGTCTCCTGCCTTCCACCCTTCGATGGTCCAGCGCGGCACAAACTGGTCCACATTTTGTTGCAAGGCAAAGTGTCCAAACTCAAAATGTGCCTGCCATGCACTTGGACCAAGAAGCGGAAGAGCTGGAGCACTAAGATACTGGTCATACATATTATAAGAGAAGACAGAAACCAACACCCTGCTGATGTGCCCCCAAATCCTGCCCGCGTGCTAAGAATCCACAATTAATACTGAAGTCCTTGCCAAATTCTGCCTTTCCTGAGTAGATCTCCTCTCCTCTCCAACACTCAGGTGAGCAACCGAATACAGTATTCTTCCTTACCTCCTCTCACACCGCTGTGCATTCTTGTTTTGCCACGTCAATCAGCTGCTCCGCTTTGCCTCCGAGACGGTCGGTAATTACAGAATTAAGCGCTCTGGAGAAAATCCATTACAGTATTTCTTCCTTGGCTGCTCTTCACTGAGGTCTGCGCATGGGACCAAATTATTTAAGGAAAAAAATGCCTGGTCTCAGCCTACGTCTACAGTTTGATGCACTGGCTGGAGCCTATGAGCATTTTACGAGGCTGGGCTAATAGCCTTAAAGAAGTGTCCATTCAAAACAGCTCAGAGCTTGAGCTGCTTTGCAGTTGAAAGGATCTGCCAGGATAATTTAAAAAAACAAACCTGCACCCAGCACGAGGCAGAGTAGAAGAGACTGAGGAAAGTACAGAGACGTAGAGCAAGCTTTAAAGAAAAAGCACTGCGAGCCAGGTCCCGGGCTTTCAAGTGCCCCTGAAAGATCTAGGGGTGCGGTGCGCACGTGATAAAGACGGTTATTGCCTGAGGAGCGGACGGAGCCGAGGACATCCTGGATTTCTTCGCGTTCCGGTTTCGGTGAAAGGAGGTCATTCATTACATTCCCATTTTATTCCGTGTTCATCAGGATCTCCCACGGATGGGGAAGAAAGCCAGAATCTGGAAGTATGGGCCCATTTCTATCCTCTGCACTGTTCAGTTTTCAACAAACGCACGGAAAACCCATTTTTCCTTCCCATGAACTGTATTTCTACCACATCAACACAGAATCTAGTGCCAGATACAAAGTTAATGGCTGGCATTGAAAATGTCAATAAATGACTACCTTGCATGGTGAGTCACTGACATGGATATCAGAGCTAATCCTCCTCCTCCGGCATCACGGACAACTAATCTGAAAATAGATTTTGGCACCTCACCCCCCTGGCTCAGAGCTTCGTTTCACAGCGGCAAGGAAGAAACAGGTGAAGCAGAAGGAGCTAAGCATCAAAATCTACCTACTGCCCGGACCCACGTGAGGTTCGACAGACACCAGACAGCATCCCGGAGCCTGCGAGGACACGTCATGTTCTCAGACGATCCTACCCACACGTCAGGTACAAAGAGCTGGCAAATATGAAGTTAGGACAGAGATGCACAGTGGTAACCCTTCCTTCACCAGTCAGCGAAGGTAGCGACTTCTTCCACAGAGGAAACAGAAGGACTAACATGACGCCATGAGGACAGAGACCGTTGCAGCTTCCGTGGCAGGGCCAGAAGGAAACCAAGGCCACTCTTTCCTCAATATGCCGCGTTTCCGTTCGGACAAGAACTCCCCCCAGCCTTACTTTCAAGCCTTTAGCTTGGGCTAAGCTCACATTTCGTTGCAGAGCAAAAAAGCTGGCCTGGGTCAAAGGTGGCTGGTGTCAAAACTCTGATCTTGGAGAAAAGGGAACTTGCAGCCACTGAGCGAGAGAGAAAACTACTCAGAAGGGACTGAAGCAGACAAGGCAGAGAGGCAAAGCCCGGGAAGGCGCAGTGCTGGAGTCTGGGGAGGCAGGGAGGACTCAGGAGCTGCGCGCAGCTGTTGGCAAGAGGGAACGGTGGGCACCAAGGTCCCTTCAGCCTCAAGCACAATAGCCTTATGTGGTGCCCTTGAGAGGCAGATAGTTCAAAGAAGGAAAGCAGCCAAAACAAGGCCCACTTGCAAAGCCCTGGGTTTGAAGTAGGCCGAGAGTAACCTGTTTAAACAGGAATTTGAATAATTCATCCTACAGTTTTCAATCTCTCACCGCGTAATCTATTTTGCCTCTGAATTCTGGAGTTGCACCATGCCCCCAACCTCCTAGCTGCTCTCAATAAGCTAAACTGAATTAGTTTAAAGGGCCTCACCATTTTAGAAGCATCACAACAGCCTCAACCACGAGCACTGCATGTGCTCAATAAAGCTGCCATTTGGCAAGGTTTGGAACAGACGCCCCACTGAGATTATCGGGTGTCAACTTCCATCTGGCATCTGTTAAAGCTGGGAAAAAAGGCCAATTCTTATCAGATCTCCAGACATAAAGAGCACTTCCACTTTGTGTGCTCGCCACTGGAAAAAACTTCTTTGTGTTTCAAACTTTAAAAATACCTTGCCCTTGAGGTTGGCAAGTCATCCAACCTCGGTGCTCCCTTTAAGACCCCTTTCCCATGCAAAGGTGATAAAAGCAATCTTACAGTTACAGAAATTCCCAGCACACAAAAATCACAGGAAGCTGTTGCTAAGTAATATTTCTACCTAAGTAAACAACACAAAACATTTCCCACGCACACCTCTGAACTCTGCTACTCAGACCTGCCTCGAAGACACGCATTGCAGCACAATTCCCCTGGCAACACCACCTCCAAGGACCGTCACTTCTAGCTGACGGCAGATGCCGAGAGCTTCGGGCCACAGGATATTTTTGTGGGTGCTTTGCTGCACAGCTTTCTATAGGAAGCAGAAGCAAGCTGCCATTTCTGTAGCTCTGGCCCCATGTTTCCCAGCAGACTCTTTTCATTCTTGTCAGTGGGCAAGACCAGGACTGGTCTTCCTGCAGACACAGCACCACTAGGCTAGCTAGGTTTTCTGTTACGACTCTCTCTTGCAACCCCGAGCTGCCCATCGCACTAGGGTCAACGGCTGAGCATCACCTTACTCAGCACCTCTGATGAAAATATTCATTTTATTCAGATGAGGGTGACAGTGCCACCCGGTCCAGCCACACTGCCCGCCAGCCCCCTCACCAGCAGGAGGGCTCAGAAGAAAGAGCATATCTGCAAACCTGGCAACTAGCCTGCCCGAGTCGCTGGTTCAGACTTCGAGGGTCCCGTGGAGCCCCAGAGTCACAACGGTCTGCACCCCAGGATCCCCCCCAGATAAATACATGGGGATTATCAGATAGTATATGCAGACTGTCTTCTAGCTTATTTTTATTCATTTCACATTTCCCTCCATCTCCCTGTCATTCCCTCTTGTTCTTCTCCCCTCCTCTAAGTGAGCATGGGACACCAGTTGCAAGCAAATGACTGCAAAGTCTCCCCAAGACACTTAAACCCATGTGTGTATCCCGAGAGGTGGCTGAAGAAAGGAACTTGAGAGCAGTGACTAAGGGGGAATCCTATCAGAAGGCAGAGCCGGTCTTCCTCAAGCGAGAGACGCACACATGGTATTTCTATTACAGTTAAGAGGGAAAGCCACATGGAAAAAAAATGCAAAATATGAAAGTGATGTTTGACAAACCCACCCTGCCAGATCTGAGGTCAGAGACACTGGCTTTTCAGCTATTTTGTCTACTAAATTCTTCAGGAAAGACCAGTTCTAGCTGACCAGACCGCAATGAACTGCAACCTGCATCATCAAGGTGATTTAAAAAAAAAAAAAAAAAAAATGTATGACTTAAAAAATGCTTTAGCAAAATGAACCTGAAGAAGCACAACGGCCTTAAAAATACATCCCTGAATAATTGTACGTTAATTGAACTGCTTTTTTCTCACCAACACAAGTCACTAAAAATCAAAGAAATCATTAGTTAAACTAACATTCACATCCCGAACCATCTCTTAACACCCAAGTATATGCCATTCCTCAGCACTGCAAATTCTCTGCTACTTCCAACGTGCAACTGCCCCCAGACACCAATATAATTCCTACGAAATCTCACACAGGCACAATCTTAATTCTGACCTCAGCAAAACCCAGGCACCGACAGAGACTTTAGTCTGAAAACCTCGAACCCGTTACCTCTAACTAAACACCCTTGACTCGAGTTACAGCTGCACAAGCATGATTCAAAGTCTCGGGCATAAGCTTGGTGTCTTTATACTTCAAATAAAGAAGAGTTTGCTGCGGAGAAGGAATCAGAATTGATTTAAAGAAACCAACCACTCAACCAAAGAGAAACCCTAGTCACGAAACAGGGCAGGGGTGGACGGAGGTCCAGAGATACTGCCGAAGCAGCCAGGCTATACCCCCGTGCCCTGCTCCCCACCACATCAGAAAAGCTCACGTTCCCAGAGGAGCGTGTGAAATTGCAAGAGAGAAACCTGGCAAGTGTGTGACGGGAACCTGAAAACGCGAGAAACCGAAAGGCACAATTTCATAAGTGGGCTTTTTGGCCTCTGCTCCGGAACAGAAGAGGACTGATCCCTTTATTAGCAGCCCTCCCTACAATGTTAAACCTCTGCTTGCTTGCTCAAATATTATAAAGTTGGTAAGGGAAATTGCATGGGGAAGAGACGCATTTAACCCCTGCTCCATGCATCAATCACATGGAGCAGGGATTAAATGCTGGTGGGGGTGAGGCATCTCCAAATTAGCAACAACATGCCTCTAAAGGCCCTGGCTGCCACATCACGTTACCTGTTAGCATCTACATCAACCCTGTCTGCTTGATTTTGGAGCGCAGGGAAGAAGAGCAGTAAGTTTTAAGTCTGAGATGCCTTAAAAGGTGAAGTTCAAGAGCTTCTCCAAAAGGAAAGGCCAAAAAGCTTCTTAGCATGCTCAGCACCCAGAGCTCAAAGCAGATATCCAGGAGAGCGCAGGTCCCACTGCCAGCGCTCCCCTGTAGACTGAAGGAAGAGGAAGGAGTTCGATGTCCCTCCAGAGAGAAACAGAAATGGATTTTGACAGAAGTTGAGAATTGTCCATCTCCTTAATCCAGCCAAGCTAGAAGAGCAGATGGACAAGCTCTCACTTTCCTCTTGAATCCTCACGATTGTTCGTTCTCCTCTCGGATCTGGTCTCTCTATGTACATGGTCTGTGGCATCCAAGGGAGAATCCCGCCCAGCAGACTGCATATTCACTGCAGGTCGAATGCGGACAAACAAAGAAGGCATCCATGTCAGCATTCATGATGTTTTGGCTTTGGGATCGCTAATGAAAGCAAGCTGGGAGGGAAACCATCAAGTTGCTTTATGCATTTTGTCTTTGGCTGCAGAACTGATTTCACATAAATACTGTATCTCCACACACACACTTCTATTCGTCACAAAGATATTTTAAAGAAGATCTGTAGTACAACAACCAGCAACATCTCTGCAGGTAGAAAGCAAAAGCAATGAACAGAGGAAGCTCTCCCAGCCAGTCTGCATCTTCGAAATGCTTAAGGCATCCTCACCCCAGCATCAAATCTCAAAACAAAGAGCCTACAATAGGTTTATTAAGCTTTGAATATACAACTTCACCAAGCTTTCTGCCCTAGAACAAGGATCCTGCTGAGAATGTTAGTCAATTGACTGCGTTTCATCGCAGGCTCAGGTCCGCAGAGAAACCAAGAGAGAGCCGGAAACGATCTAGACCAGAAAGAGAGGAGTCGAGATGCTCAGTGGGCTGGGATAGCTGCTTGAGACCATAAGAGAAGCCTCAGACCTGCAGGACAGCTGCCACCGCTTCAATATCCAGCGCACGGACATGCCGTGGTAAACGGAAAGGTAACCGAGTGCTTGTGGCTGGCACAAGAACAGAGAAACGGGTTCCAGTAACAGGTTTGGCTAAAGAACCATCACGTGATCCCAGCCATGGTTAGCAGGAAACCTACCTGCACGTGAGTTCGCATTTTCACTGCTTATGGCTGACCAAAAACAAATACAAATAAAAAAAGTCCTCAAGGGATGCTGGCAGGTGCAAGTCCTCAAGGCACTCAGGACTACAGATCGCTCGCTGCTGAAAACGGGATTGCAGAGGAACCCGCCTAGAACGCTTAGCATCCGAGAGCTTCTTATCAACAGTTTGTCAAGTGTGGTTTTCAAGTCGCGTATCAATTGCAAGTGTTGCCACTCTAAATATTTTGACCAAGTCTTATTAAATGAATGCACAAGATCTACAAGGAAGTCTGTGTGTGTTAGTAAACTTGAAGAGAATGACTTTGCAAGCAATCAAAATCAAACATAAAAAAAGATGTGAGCTGCCATAACAATCAAATAAAGAGTTGAAATTTGAATTTGAATCATCACATTCTTCATCTTAGAACTACATACGTGCGCATGCACATGCACACGCACGAGTCCACCCCCACCCCCCAGCCATTTCCAAAATGTAAAATGTCAGACCTTTTGTTTATAAAGAAAACCAGATAACGACGTTGAGACACTGATACCGGTTAGTCGCCCAGTTTGGAGAACAACACCACCACCAGCAGATAATATATATTACAGAAACCAGTTTCTGATAATGGTTAGCGCTTAATCTACAGAAAGCAGCTTAAAGTATTCTTAGATGTGGTTCTTTAAATAGAAAACTACAAAATGACACAAACATTTGAAAAATTTAAAAAGTTTCATAAATATTTCTGTTACTTTCTTTCATCTCCTGGTACTTACAGGAAAACGTAAGTCTGTATCTGAAATAAAGGCAGCACTTAAGGGGAGGGGGCGGTATTATCACTACCTGGATGGATTTACTGGCAAGGTGGGTTCTGTGAGAGCTGCCACCAGGGCACACTCAAAGCCGTCTCGCGCTCTGCGTTCCTACCTCTCTGACAGCGATCGTGGGTCCAGCACCGCTCGATGAAGATGCCGTTTATTACAGTAGGTGGGCAGTTGCTCTTTCCTTTCACCGTTCCTGGACACACATCTCCACACTCCTCTTTATCATCCTTGTTAGCAACGATGTAGTTGTCTTCCACGGAGTCCAAGATCCTCGACCAGTCAATAGTGGACAAATAGCACAGTTCATTGTTCTTCTCAATCCGCACAGCGCCTCGAGTAATGTTCATCAGGTTATAAAGGCCTATCTCTTTCAAGTGAACCATCTCGAATATGACCAGAGCATAGTTAAAGAAGAGATGAGTTCCTCGAATCACAGTGAGGTTGGGGAAAAGCCCCTTTAAACTTTCTAGGCCATAAACCCGAAAAAGCAGTAAGTAGTCTGTAATCATAGTCAGTTTGGGAAAGCTGAGCTCACGGAAATCTTCAGGCTTGGTTTTAAACATCAGTAATATTTGCAAGTGGCCTTCAATCACCGTGCAGTTCTCCAGCATATTCAGCCGGGTCAGGTTGTTCCGGATGTCCATGCTCTTGCAAACTAGAAATCAAAGAACAAAAACAATTAATCTCTGTTTTCTAAAGAACCAGGCATGCTCCTACACCCTGTAATGCACTGCATGCTCCGAACGGCAGGGGGGACGCTTCAAAGCATGGGACGAACAGCGGGAAGCGCACTGCAGGGAGCACTCCCGTACATAGGAGGGGTTTGCAAGACAGGATCATGTGCTCCATCATCTGCGATTTCAATTTATGTTCACCGCGAACAGAGCCTCCAGGTTGAAGCAAGAGTCCTTATACAGTCATTTGGCATTTACAAGGGAGGAAAGAGTCTATTCAGCAGAGTCTGTTGCCAAGAAAACAACACACCTACCCCATTTTGGATTATGCAATTAATACAAAGGGATTACTGGGAGAAATTGGGCAATGGGGCCTGGTTGGGAAGAGCAGATGGAGGAACAGACAGAGGGAAGGAAATGCAGCAGTGCACCCCACGCTGCAGCCTCAGCATCGCTGATGAAGTCCAAGTTCGTTCCAGCAACCGAGAAGGAAGCCCGCTGCTCAGATTTGCTGTTTTTCCCGTGATTACGTTCCAGGTTGGGAACCTTCTCCCTGCCGTATCTCGTTCAGCACTTTACTCGGCAGAGCCATCGTGCGCATTGCCAGCTCTCTGGATCCCTCAGCAGCGACAGGAAAACAGAGCAATGTGAACGCAGGCTCTAGCAAAATAAGGAGCCAAAGACGCAACTCGGTTAATTTGTGCCAATTCGAGAAGCAAAAATCACCCTCCTCAGCCGACGCAGGTTTGGGTGACACAGCTAAAGCCCCACCGGAGCCTGCGATCAAAAAAGGCGTCCAGCAAAGTCCAGCTGAAACCACGGCTGAAGTTCCTCGCTCAGCTTGGTCCCTCCAGTCCGCAGAGCAACAGGCACCGCTCTGCCCGCGGGCCCGGCTCCCACGCAAAAGGCCTCGTGCCGCTCTGCAATGCAGGGCCTCCAGACTAGAACCATCTCCTCCACGCCACTCATCTGGCCACACCAATCTTTCAATATTTCTGGCCATCACTTTTGGAGGATACTAAAATCCCCTTTCTTGTGCTCTGCTCTTCTCCTGCTGCAGGCGAAGGGCAACAGTGCTCCTGGTCGTCTGTAAACCTCTGCTATCAAGAGAGAGAGCTGACTAGAAACCACCATGAAAAAACTAAAATAGAAAAGTCACCAATAAACCTGGGCTTTTGTTTGCTTGTAGACATCAATCCTCCAGCTCTTCCTGCAAGGGGCAATCTACAGCTGATCAAAATGCGACTAACAAACATCGCTTCGAGGAGGATGGGTCTGATGAGCCCTTTACTAGCCATCTCTCACTTCAGTATTTACACTGCTCTGCATCTTTCTGCCGTGAAGACCTGAGCCGCTGGGAGCGTTCCTCAGCACCTTGCCTGGCAGCAGCTCGGTGGGTTCAGAGCCAGGCCCTGCGCTCTCTGAAGTGCTTCAGAAAACCCAGGATTTGTCACTGGGACATAGCCAACCCCTTATCTGCCCAGAGGCAAACAATAATGCTGGACTAAAATAAACCAAACACTTGATAACATGTCTCTGTCTAATTTGGTGCAGGCAGGTACCACTATCTCTACTTGTTTCCCTAATTAGCACTTTTCCAGGGCACCTACCTGCACATGCCCTTTAAACCAGGACTTCATCTCCCGGGTCTAATTCTGTTGGCGATTATTAACTCTTATCTCCCCTACCGGGTCCAGAGCCAGCAGCCTAGTTTAATTTAATTAATACCCACACAAACACCTCTACTGCACCGACTGCATCAGATGCACCAGCTAGAGCACCGTATTTGTCACAGGTACAATTTTGAGAGTGTCAGACGTGACCGTGTCCCTTCAAAAATAAAATCACTATTACAGGACCATTAAGCTCTGTAAATCATGAAGTCAAAGCCTGTTCTTGAAACTCCTTCACATTCAAACACCTCAGTGTTTAATGCCGTGTCTCACTACCTGCAACCTGTGATCTTTAGAGGACTAGCTAGTCCAGAACAAACTCTTCTGAGATGTACTTAGCAGGAAGAGGTCCAATTAGTTGAAACCAAAGCCATCAGCTTATTTTCTAAAGCTCAGGAGAATCTGTACGCGCTACACTCCCGCTGGAGCAGACCTGGGCAGCTGCATTATAAACACTGACGTTTACGGCACTGCAAAACCAGTTAACCACAGAAGACAGAGGTGTTGCCTTTAAGCCGTGCTCAGGCGTGCGGAGCCGTTTAGATTGCAAGTTCTTTGTGGCTTGTTTGCTACCTGCTTTTAAAACACTCGGTGCCCCTCTGGCACCGTACTATACAAATTAAAGTATTAACTGTTAGTGGTGCTACTGAGTAATACTACAGGAAGATTCAAGACTGAATATTGGCTACTTTTCAAACAGCAATTGGACAAGTGAGGCATGTTCAGTCTAGACAGTATTTTGTGCTTCTTCATTTTAGCTTAAGGCATGTGACAGAAATCAAAGATAAATATATCAGTGATATCATCCTTGCTTAAACACTGAGGTGTTTAAATTGATTCCTATGGAAGATGTTGTTTTATTAGCTCAGGTTAGAAAACGGAGATGAACATGTGTAGGTGTTGTGTGTGGGGATCCAGAAATGCTCCGTTCCCCGGGGGTGCAGCACACTGGACACGCATCTCTACGTGCACGCCACCTGAGCACACGCTTAAACATTTCCCTGGACCAGAGCCCCCAGGACAGGCTGGCTGAGCCCCGCTTGGTTCTGGAGGATCCAGATTCATTCATTCACAGCTCATTAAGAGGAGGCAGTTAATGGTTTTTAAAAATGTAGTTTGTTGTTTAAAAATAAACAAGAACAAGTCATTTGAACAGATAATCTACCTGCGGTTGGCAAACCACGTATTGAAATAAGGCCCTCATAATGCACACATTCAGCGCGCCCTGCTGCTAAGAAGGATTTGCTTTCAGTCCAGAAGCAATCATGGGTGGGCCAGTAGATTTCCTCAACTAGTGTATTTTTACCTTTGGTTTAAATGAAAGCAACAGGAGTAATCTCACACAAGTGGATTTATATATTCTACCCTTTCACAAGCCCAAAAATATAGCAAGCCACCAATCCAAGAGTACTTTTCACTGTTTGAGTCCAAAGGACAACCCTGAATGCAAAGAGAACTACATTGTCACAATCTGCTTTAACTTATCCGAGAAAACTTCAATCCACTTCCAAAACTAGTCAAACCCTAAACAAACGTTAACATTAATATTGGACATTAAAGGTTACCACTGCCATCACCATGTGGGTCTTGCACAATAAAGCCACCTAACCCATTTCCTTGTAACCTTTGCTATGGATTTGCTTTTTCCTCCATACGAGAGCTATACAACGTTCCCGTTTCTCTCGAGGATTCTCCAAGCAACAAACACACACGAACTATGGAGACACTTCTGTGCTTTCCTAACACAGCCTCCCCCCGAGTGCACGCAGACAGACGCACACAACGAAGCCAATGTCTCCTGGGCCATTATGGCCTGGCAGGGAAGGCAGCATTTTAAAGCTGGCGAAGCAAACACTTCCACCACAGGAACGTGTGCATCAGCTCCTGCGAGCACAACAGAGACGGGGCTCCCCACTGCGAATGCCAGCCATTTCATTCTGACCGATGGCACCGGTCCCGACACACCGGGTCCCCACCCAGCAAGACCGGCACTGCCGCTCGTGAAAGACTCGACGCGGAGGGCACGATCCCCCGAGGAGCGAGGTCCACGGCACTTGGGTACTCAGCCACCCGCCTCCATTGCCGTCTCGCACACACCCCAACATGCTCAAAGCTGCCAGAGCTTGTCATGATACAACCACGCTCATGAAAAATTAGGCATCTACCGAACGTTACAAAAACCCCCACATGCACGTGGTAGAAATTTGTTTGATGCGTTTCAAAGCGTAAGAGAAGTGAAGTGTTTTCGGAAAGCCTGCAGGAACACACTGTGCAAAGGATTCGCTTCCCAAAGCGCTCCTCGAGCGCTGGAGGCAGCAGCCCCTCAGCCCGGTGCCACGACCCACGCAAGCAGCGCTCCTTATACAACCACCACGCACACGGTGCAGTTAAATCGCCCACTGGCCCAACCGTTCAGGGTCGAGCTTGTCTTGGCTCAACAGGCATGAGCACGGGGGTTTTTTAAACTACTTTACTGAATTTTATTAAAATCTCTTAATGATTGTTCATAAACCTGATTCATTACAAATAAAAATTAAACTTGGCAACACTACTGTAAGATACTGAGCAATATTATTGCTCAATAGGATTTTTTGGCATTATATCCTAGTGGCTTCATAAATCATTACTGGGAGAACGTTAACACACACACACGACATCAAAGGTGATGTGCTTTTCAAGGTAGAACAGGAAACCCTGTGAGCAATGAAAAGCAACCTCTCTGCCTCACCAACACCTTTGGCCACGGTAGGAGCCAGACAGCAAGCTATCTTTCTGCACATCGCAAGCATGGAATAAAATATTGGGAAAGGCTCAGACGTAGCTTGCACGGGCCGTTTCAGTCCGTCCTCAAAACAAGTTAGAAGAGGAAGGGTGCTTTTAGGGCAGGCACGCATGGAGCGAGCGGGGCTTTCCCTCTGAGGTTTCACAAAGGCTACCACATTTAGTATCTCCTCTGAATCAACTACTCCGCCAAATGCTGCCGAGCTTTAAATTAGAAAGTACCTAAATACTCTTTGAGGGCACGGGCAGAGGAAACAGGGGAATACCTGGTAATAAATCTGTTCACTGTAACACAGGAGATGTTTTCAGTATCATTTTCCTGCTGAAAACCGAAACATCTGTATTTGCTATTTTGATCTTTAGCATTCTGGCCACGCCGAGGGGCCAGCACCTTTGCTGCAGCCACACCGCTGCTTCTCACCGAGCGCTGGTGTGACGCGCTGCCCGAGGCCTGGAGGAGGAATCAGCCAGAGCAGCAAGCTGGCCGCTCACCAACTCCCACTGGCACAGAAAGTTCAGTGCGGCTCCCCAACAAGAGTACCGCAGCGTCTTCAGACCTATCCCGCTCCCTACACTGGATCTGGATCACGCCCAAGGTCTGGGTCCTTATCGTCAAGGCCCTCTATGGATGGCCTGGATCCAGGAGAGCTAAAAGGGCACCTCGAGCTCTGGGATGGAGACGGTGAGGAACCAGGAGCCTGCTCTGGTGCAGTGGAAAGACAGCACTTGTGGCCCTAGGACATCAAATAGTCCCAGGAAACGGCCTGAAACCGTGGGGCGGAGGACTCCAGAACTGGGCGCCACGCAGCCCCCGCCTCCTGTCCAAGGGCCAGGTGCGCCTCCGAGACCACGGCTCTCTAACACAGCGGTGCTCAAGCAGTCTAGCCCACAGGCCGGAGAAGTGACACGGGGACAGTCTGCGGGCCAGATCCTGCACATGGGGCTGGACCCACTGCAGGGTGGGCACACGGGTTCAACCTGGCACGCCACAGGGTCTGGATCTTTGGTGGCAGGGGAGCAGTGGCATCATTAACACCTGTGGCTCTGGGAGCAAAGCTGCCATTGCTCCCCCACTGCCAAATTTCTGGGAGGCTAGAGTCTGAGCACCACTGCTCTAGCAGACCTACAGCAACAGGCATACAACCAAAGATACATGCACCCCCACCTCCCTGCCCCAATTAAACAACACTCCCAAGAACAAGACACTGCACGAGCTTATCCAGGGAGAGGACGAGTGAACAAACGCTGCGAGACGACAGTCACATTGCACGCGCAAGGCTGGAAGGCGCCTGAATGCTACAGCGATCGGCATGGGGCAACAACCTAGCTGGAATAAAAAGGAGAACAGCAATTTATTTTTTAAACCATGAATCTTTTAAATAAAGGCCCAACCCATCGTTGCTGGCATCTGTTGCGAAGTTCTGCTGAAAACTTTTTGTAGAATTTCATACTCCCGTAAGATCAGAAGTGTTAACCATTATGCACCGACCGACAAGGACCACCTGCCCATGCCTCCTTTCTTCCAGGTCTCACTCCATCACCTGCATCACAGGCGCCAAGCGCAGCTGAGTACATTCAGCTTCTTCATGGAGCAAAGTTACAGAACTGCTGCTATTTCAGAAAATCTGGGTTTGCCTTCTGCAGGCCTCGGTCTCTTCTTGCACGGTTCAATTCTCCTGAGCAGCTGGAGTCCACTGGTGTTGTAACCACTCACATGACCCCTCTAATTCTGTAGTTACCATAAACACAACTCAGTTTTAAGCAAAGCAGCAAGTGTTTTTCCACATCTCCCCTCAGCAAGACTTTCTGGGGTGAGGAGGGGCAGGGGCAGAAATCAGTAACAAGTCACTATGAAGACTAGTCAAGTGAGCTGCCAGCACAGAGAGACCAACAGTTCAAAAACCAGCTATTACGGAGTTTTTATTGGGGGGTTTAATATGGTTTCCGAAACAAACACAGAATCAGCTATTTAACCCTCAAATCCGTGCTCCAAGTGCTGCAGCTAGAAGGCCTAGCGCTGCTCTCACTGATGCTAGTGACAAAATTCCCACGTCGCTAGACGCCACTATTTCTGTCAAGCAGCGAGGCCGGCCAGAGCGCGGGCCTCAAGGAGGCTGGGAAGAGGCCTGCGCGCAGCCTGCCGCAGCGAGGACGCAGAGCCCGGGTGAAGAACACGCCTGTGTCCTGGGCCACGGAGCTACCCAGAGACGGTCGATCGGGGCAAGGCACAGCAGTGCTTCCAAACGCACGGCAGAGGCTCCTGCACACGCTAGTCTGCCAGTAACACCCTCAAGGTACTGAAGAGACACACGAGCTCCGATGTCAGACTGTAGGTTTCAAGGTAGTGTCTAATGGGGAGAACTACGACTGACACTTGGCTTAACGGCGAACAACAAGCCCTAACGACTCGCCGCAACAGGCTCCGGCCCATATCCAGAGTCCCGCATAACCCAGCACTGCACATGAAGACAATTTGTTTTGCTGACTGGAGTATTTAAAACCTGCTCGCGCGTGTGGATAACAGCAGCCATTCGGATCAGCCTAAACCCCTGGCACTTCCCTGCACTTCTGGTTTCCAGGAATCGTACGTGGGAAGGGGGCCGAGCTTCTATAAACGACGAGCGAGTTTCAGTCCGGTTTTCACAAGTGCTCGTGGCTCTCGAGTGATGGTCTCCACCCTGCGGAGACGGGACGTGAGGCAGGCACTGGCCAGGGAAGACCTCAACCGGAGGGGCTCAGACCCGGGGTCCGGCCCGTTTCATACTGTTTTAACAAACACGATCTAAGAATGAAACACCAAGGTTTAGTTTTAAGCACTGTTTTCCTCCCGTTAGCGAGGCCTGGGCAGTGAAGCATGCTCAGACCAGGCTATGATGAAGGTGAGAGTCTGTTTATATGCCCCTGGCCTCCTCAGATGACCTCTCTCAGGCAGCTGCTGTCTTTATTCCTGGGCAAGGGGAAAAAAACCTCTGCTGAGCCAAGGCCAATCCTCCTCCGACAAAGAGACTGCTTCTTCTGTGCTGGTTGCAGACTCCGCAGCCCAGCCCGAAAGGCTCAGCTGAGCCCTGGGAGCTGCTACCGCTTTTAGGGTTGTCGGAGAAATAAGAACGCCTCTGTTACGCTCGTCTCCGTGAAAGCGAAGGGCAGGCCGGAGCAACGGGCATCCCCGCGTGTACTGGGCAAGGCGTTCGAGAGCCGGTCCGCCGAGGGCCACCCACCCCACCGAGCCCGAGGCAGGGCAAGCCCGACAGCCCTTCCCCGCCAGCTGCCTCCGGGCTCGGCAGGTAGTCCTTGGCCACACGGGCTTTTCATCCCGCCGCTCCCGGTCCGCCCGCAAGCACAGCGCGCCGAGGGCAGCGGCCCACGCTACGGGGACGCTTCGAGGAGTCCCACGAGCGCGCCGAGGCAGGCTGGGATCAGAGCGATGGCGACGGCCCGCCTTAACCTCCAGGGAAGGAAGCTTTCCTCCGGACTGAAACTCCCCGTACAGCCAGGCCGCGTGCAAGACTCTCGTGAGAAGCTTGGCGAACACAAGACTGCAGCGACACGAGTCCAGCGCGGGGATCAGGAGCAACCCGTGCGCGTCCCTGCGGCGTAGACTCTCCCTGCCGTCCGCGACGCGCGCGGGACGTCGCGCAGGAGACGTGTGTGTCAGGGCAAGGCAGGCGGCAGGGGCAGCCGTCGCGCCAGAGCTCGCTCTCCAGAGTGTCGTGCGTCAATTTGCACAAGAGCTCTGTGCGCGTGTGGGCAGGCGTGCGCGCTGTCGCCCTCCAACACGCTCAGGTCTTTGCATTTGAGAAGCTGGCTGTTTTCAACCCACGCCGCAGCCACCTGTAGCCAGCCATCCCAAAGCCTTCAATGCGGGCCCTCACCTTCGGAGAGCTCCCGGTGCCCCGAAACACATGGGACCGACGGGGAGAGGCACACGGCGCTGCCGCGGGCGGGCGGGCACCATCGCCCCTCGTCTCCCCACCTGTGCGCGGCCGGCCGGCCGGCTGGCCCGGAGCAGGACACCGGCCCCCGGGCCCGAGAGCGAGCGAGCGAGCGAGCGGCAGCGCCGTGTGTGCATGGACCTGTGCCGGGGTGGGGTGGGGTGGGGTGGGGGCCGCGCCCGTGGAGCAGGGCGCCGGGGACAGTGCGGGAGCCCGCGGCCCGAGCCCGCCCTGACCCACCGCGCCGCGGGCTCAACACCCGGCGGCGGCCGCTGCGCTGGTGGGCCCGGCCCGGCCCGGCCCGGCCCGGCCCAGGGACGCGCCGCCGCCGCCCTCCCCCGGCCCGCACTCACTGTCGCCGCGGCCGTGTCCACACCAGGCCCCCAGCACCACGGCCACCGCCAGCGCCGCCGCCGCCGCCGCCCGCGGCCCCATGGCCCCGCCGCTCCTCACAGGCCGCGCGCCGCGCCGGGCCGCCGCCGCCGCCACCAGCACACCCGCATCGCCGCCGCTCCGCACCGCACCGCACCGCACCGCTCCGCTCGGCTCGGCCGGGCTGCGCGGCGCCTTCCCCGCGGGCCGCGCCACTGCACACGGGGCGCCCCGTCAGCCCGCGGGCCGCGCCAAGAGGCGGAGCGGAGCCGGGCGGAGCGGAGCCGAGCCCAGCAGGCCCGGGCGGGGCAGACCCAGCCGCCTCCACCTGCCGCTCCCAAGCGGCCCCGCCTCCGCCTCCGCCTCCGGCACGTGTGCGGCCCACGGGCCCGGCCCGGGCTCCCGCAGCGGCGCGAGGCGGCCCGCAGCCCCCTCCCGCCTCGCCCCGGCCCCGGCCCCGGCCCCGGCGGGGTGCGAAGGGTTGTGCAGCGCCGGGCTCTTGCTAGACCGAGTCCCGCCCGCCCGTGGGCCCGCGAGGCCGTGTGTGGGCCGGCTGGCACCAGCGCGTTGCCGCTTGCTGGCGGGAGCCCCGGCCCGGGCCTGGCCCCGCGTGCTGCCCCGGGCAGAGCCGCGCTGCTGCCACGCTTCTCCCCGAGGCTACAGGCCGAGGCCGAGGCCGAGGCCGGCGGGGGCTGCCTTGTTCTGTTACTTCAGGCGTCCGCCTCCAAGCCCCTCCCGCCAGCGCCGGCCTTGCTCCAGCCAGGAGGGGCTCCGGCTCCGGCTCCGGCTCCAGGCCGCCGGGAAGGGGAAGGGAAGGGCAGGGCGCCCCGAGGCCGGAGCAAGCGCCCGCGCTGCGGGGGTGCTCGCCGCCCCGGCCCCCTGCCCTCAGGGAGTAATCCGTCTACCACCAAGCACGGAGCAGTTTGGGGACAATCCTGTTCCTCTTTGTTCTATCTAAAATGACTGCTTCTTGCTGCAAGCGAAAAGAAAAATACATGCTAGCTCCATAGCAGCGCAGCGGTGCGCACGCCTGCGGTTCAGTCTACGAGAGCGCCCGGTCTGAAGGCCGGTCCCCAGGCGGGCTCCCCACCCCACCCCCGGCACGGCCCAGCAGCGCAAGGCCCAGCGCTGACCGCCGCGGCCCGCGCGCAGAAGGGGCGGCGAGGCCCGAGGGACAGAGCAAGACGCGCCCTGCCGCGCCGCGGCCCAGCCCTGTGCGTGTGATGGCAGGACTAGAGCGCACCTGATGTTGCCCGCTCCGAACCGTCACAAAAACCACCCTCAAAGCACTTTCATTTCAGATTGTTCCAGTTGCAGCCTTTGATCTGGGCTGAGCCTTTTGTGTTCACAACAAAGCACGAACCAGGAAGCTCGACGAGACTAGTTAGCCCAAAGAGCCCAGGACTGAAATCTCTTCCTGAAAACAGCACGGAGGGGAAAGCAAGGCCTCCAGCCGCGCAGGGATCACGCCGCGACGCGCAGCGGAGCTGCAAGGGCCCTGCCAGGAGCCGGGACACGCAACACGTCGCCTCTCCCCGCGTCAGAGCGCTGCCAACAGCACCAATAAAGCAGCTCAAACATGCGAAGGAGGGCCGGGCAGCGTTAGCTTCTCACCTCAAGGCTTCATCCGAGTCCGTCGAGCCCTCTTCCGTAGCCGCCCGTTTCCGACCAGGCTCCGTCGAGGCTGGCTCCGACGGCAGAAGCTACAACCAAAACGACGACAGAAAGGAGAACGGCGGCACAGCCGAGGGCAGGGAAGTCCCGCAGCCACCGCCGTGGCCAGCTCGTACGTCCTGCAGCCAGCGCAGCAGTTTTCTAGAGCGCGGGCTTGCCGTGTACGGTAGTCGGGCTACATTTCTCCACACCAGCAATCACCTTGAAACAGAAGTGCCGAGTCCTCCCGAGGTTCAGGGCTACACAGGCACAACAGGCATCCTTGACGTTGCTAGGAGACTGCTCAGACCACGCAAGATGTCTGTGACGCTAGGGAGGATCTGTCCCTCCGTTTGCAACTTACCAAGGCAAGGCTGTCCCGAGGTGATAATTTAATTTCCCCCTGGAGCGGAGAGATAAGAGCGCTCGTACCCGGATGCCGCGAGGTAGCCACTTTCAGTAAACACTGGAGTTTTTAATGGCAACCACCGCACCGAGTTATTTTCATCACTTCTCAGCGGCCGAGCCACCGCTGTTTGCCACGGTCCTCGGGAAGATGTCGCCCAGATAGGGAAAGATGTGGGCCTCAAAGTGAGAGGGAACAAATGCTCCTGCCTGCCTGTCCCACTCTGGTTACGTTCATCTCTGGACACTGTCTCAGCTCCAGGACGGTCCTAGTCACTTGGCCGCTGTTGCCCAATGCCATAAGGAAGGTCCACGTCCCGCTTGGAACGAAGGAAAAGCAAAGGTGGGACCTTACCCGTGCCCAGGTGTCGCCAGAGTAACCAGCCTGCTCCTTGCACAACTCCAGAGGCACCCGCTGTGCTGCCCAGGTGTGGCGGTGCCAGGGCCCCGACGCGCACGGTACGGGACTGCAACGGGAAGTTTGTGGTGAACAAGAAACACCGACTGTGCAATCTTTGTCCATGCCCAAGCTGGGTCGGTGCCGCCCTGTCCCGGCAGCACAAGGGAAGCCCTGGGCCTTTCACAGCCATCCCGCGACTTGGCTCCGTGGGCAGGATCTTGGTGCGGGCAGGTGCTCGACGCCGCACAGTAACACTGTGACAGCTTGGACAGCGACTTTTGCACAAAATTGCAAGACAATGGCTGGGGCAAGGCAGGCTTGCAACCCATCAGGCGTCAAGACAGCGGAGCGCTTGTGATACCCAATACCAGACCCATGCCATCAAGTAATAGAGGTGATGGTTAAAATTGTTGGCAGAGACCTGACACGCTCATCATGTGTGCAAGTAAGAGAGACAAAGAAAAGGCTGAGGCAGTGCAACTGGAGACGGCAAGGAACCTACGTATGCATTTCAACTGAACTAGCAACTCAAGATGACAAAAGAATAAATACGCATCTCAAGAGAAACCTGGAAAAGGCACAGGAACGATGTATGTGAGTTTTGTAAACAGACTGTCGCCGGTACACGCTATTGCAAATTTGCCCCATGGATAAGCAGATCCCCAAAGACAGGTCTGGTGACCAGTGCCTCTAGCAATCCTGTCTGAGCGCCCGTAAGTGACCTGTAATTGCAGGGGCTGCAGAGAAACACAAGTCATCAACACCTGGACAAGTCCAAAAACAGGAGCCAGGCAATTTAACTATTGTAATATGATGGTCACCCTTTGCCTCCCCATTTTGTTCCAACTTTAATCAGCTGACTATCAAGGAAAAATGTTTTGAGGCTATACAATTAACAGTGTAAGAACTAGCAAGGTGTGTGCAGTCCAGGGAAGACCAAGAAGTCATCCCGCCACCCGGCCAACAAGTGAAGGATCCGCACTGTGAGGCGGTACAAGAACTGCTTCCTGCCTGCATTGGGTAAAGATCTCTTTGCAGCCAAGATAATACGAGGACGAATAAGTCATGTGATATTGGGAAACAGTTATTTTCTGTCATTTAGTTTTGTAGCTTGCTGGTAGTTATTAAAGCAGGCCTTTCTGCTGTTCATCAACCGAGTGTTGCACCAATTCTTAGATCATTAGGTTTAGAAAGTGGGTTTTTAAGTGCGATGCTCGAGGGCCCCCAGGCAGCGTTCTGGAGACCTGCTTGCTCAAAGGACTTTTCCCCGGGCACTTTGCACTGCTGCTGCATGGGACGCACCACAGGTCTGACCCTGCCCTCAGACCTCCTTGGAAACAGGCTTCACATGCAGGTCACTGGGGACTCGGGGCTCTGAAGCTCGTCAGCAGACTGTTTGCGCGCTGCCAGAAGAGAGGGATGCACGTACTGGCTTGAAGAATCCAAGCGCACAGGTGAGAAGAGGGTTCAGCAAGGGCATTGCTTTTGTTCTCGGATCAAAGAGAAGGAGCATAGGATTCAAGTGTCCGTCCTGCATGTCTCCGGATTCATTAATGACTCTTGACACAGAGGCGGCTTGTGAATTTCTTACTGCTGGCATCAGCGATAAGAATTCATTACATGCCCTCCCTGGCTAACCACGTGTGCAGTGTCATGGTACAGCACCAGCATGGTACAGAGGCTCAGGCCTCTCATCTCCCCTGGTAGCTTTGATCTGTACCAGCATAAAACAGAAACAAGCTACGTAGCAGGCAAGGCAAATCTTCTCCTGTAAGGCTCTGCCGGACAGGGACCTTCTCTCAAGCCCTGGGAGCTTCTTGCTCCCTTTAAGGCTCTACATTTGCCATGGTGACTGGGTGCTCTGGGCCAGGCTCTCTCTATAGGATGCTCCCTGGGCAAGCACTGAGAAATCTTTCAGGACCAGATTTCCTGTTCTTCATGCCACTGGGAGCTTAGAACCAGGCATGCAGCTGGATTCAGTGCATAGTTCCATTCTGGAGGGGAACTTGGTGAACTGGTTTGTGTTTTCAGGGTCAGAACCACTAATCCGTGTCTTTTTTAATCCAGTTTCCCTGGTCAAGCCAGTGCAGCTGAGAGAGACCAGCTGAGCTCTGTTCTTTCCTGGGCACCAGCTAGAGTCCAGCACCAGGGCTGGCCACTTGAAGCAGCACGAGCTCACCGCAGCATGCTCTGCGCCGTGCCCCCCAAGGCTCCTTCCGTCTGTTGCCGACTCTCTACAGTTCGCACATCTGGAGAGAACCCAGCCTGGCTTCCAGAACCTGTGGGGCAGAGGTGGTGCAAAAGGGTGGGAAAATACGGTTCCTCATAAACTGCATTTGGGAACGAGGCGTGCTGACATGCACAAGGGCCCCCCAAGGCTAGCTGCACAGTGGGGACGTGCAGCTTGAGGACAGGGCCTGGCACGCATGCAGTCTGTTTTGCAGCACCGACTGCTCCCTCCAATTCAATACTGCAAGGGCAGCCGGGCTGCTGGCGGTACCATGCTGCACTGGTTTCACTTCTTGGTATCTGCAGCTGCAGACAGGTGACAACCGAGGGGATTGAAAATAATCCTAATTGTCAAGATGCAGGGAAAGCAACACTCAACCCACCATCTCAGTTGAAGTAACTGGCTGATCCACAAATCCAGGCAAACTCAAGGTAAGACCTTGAATCTTTTGCAGCCCAAAGGATCACTGCCAGAGATGAACCAACTCTCACAGACTACCTGGAAGGTGGATCAATAATAACCTTCACTCAAGGAGGAAAGTGAGGACCAAGAACAGCAGCTCCAGTTCCACAGTGAGCCAGCAGGCAGACGGGGACACCCTGACTTCCCACCTCTGCTGTACCTACAAAATACCGCCCTTCTGTTGGATCTAGCTCCCAGCTCCAGTGAGGCAGCAGAGATGAGATGCGCATTCTCCTGCACTGTGACGTGGAACCAGTGTTTATTGGGAGCCAGCTCCACTGTTACTTCCCATGATCAAGGTGCTCTGTGCAATGCACTGCCCAAGCTCTCAGGTTCTCAGCAAGCAGCACGCACCCTGCTTACCCTCTAGCTTTGCGGAGAAGTAGAAGTAGGAGTCACCATCTCAGCCAGTCGAGTAGGTGGAGTGAGTCCACACGTCACAGGCAGGATGTTACAGGTTACAGAATAGACTTCTCAGGCACACAAGCTGAGATCACATAAGATCTGGCCTTAGGAAACTCATCCCTTCCTGTTCTGAGACCCACAGGGCCATTGCCAAGTCACTTAAGGCAAATGATTTCACGTAATGGACCAGCAGATTTCCTCTTATGCTTCCTTCCATTCACGCCTGCTGACAACTGACTGGGAGAAACTTCACTTGATGGGAGAAAACTGAGAGGATGAAGATCCTGTCTCCTGACGTGCTAAGGAAAGACATTCCAGTGTTTTACTGTTAACACAGGAACTACTGCCAAGACCTTGTGAACAATCCCATTGTTGCACTAGAAAATGTAACCTCGCCCAAGGCAGGTGGCAGAGGGCACCGCGCACTTACGGAATCAAAGGAGTTGGAGATGAAAGGGGACCACAGAGGTCACACCAGTCCACTTCCTCCGACAGTGCTCCCTCATACCTTCACCAGTCCTTTGCTCAGTCTGCTTTTTAAAGCGTCACCCACGGCACCGCAGCATTTAGCCTGATCTCCAGTCCCTTGTTTGTAGGAGTATGCCTTTCTTCCAGGCTGTGTAATCCCTGTTATTTATCAGTTCAGTTTAACGTCTTGCTGGAGCAGCTTGTCATTTTCAGAAACGGCTTCTTCAGGGCAGCACGGCACGCGGCACCTGAACACGCCACTGCCTCGCACGGCAGCCTGCACAAGGCACGTCCGTCTTGGAGACCTCCCCATCCAGGTTTCTCCTGCAGCTACCGCTACAAGCAGCCCCCCAGGGCTTCCTGGCAAGTGCTCTCCCCAAGAACATCTAACCCACTCCCTGTTTCCAGTTATGTTCCCAGCCCCACCTTCCTCCTCCCTGCAAGGATGCTGTCCATTGCAGAATCAGCCTGGGACACTTTACAGGTCTCAGATATGGCAGGGCATCCATCAATCCAGCCATCACATCCCATCTCTATCATTCACAATCGACGCTGAAAAGTGCCATTATCAGCTATCCAAACTATGAGAACACCCACAGCGCTGGGCACTCGACAAATATGCAAGAAACAGCCCTGTCCCAGAGACCCCATCATCACAGACAGCATGGAGAAAAGATGTGCATTAAAAAGAGAGAGAAAAGGCTGGAACATCACCTTTAATGAACACTGCTGATGCCACATGGTGTTACTTTGTCTACCACAGACATTCCCAGTCGCTCTCCTGCCTATCGGTTGCTGGCTAATCTAGTCAGCCTGTATGCAGGGAGGCAGCCTCAGCCCACATCCCCCTCCTGGGAACACAAAGTCTGTACCGTCTAAACATTAACGTCCTAAATCCCAATCACATTCGAGACAAAACATGTCCTGGACAAAGAACCCAAAGCAGCAGTGGCACCCAGGAAGAAGCCGAACAGAAGGAGGCCACAGCCACGCGAGCTCCTCGGGAGAGGCTCTCGCTTGCTCTGCTCAGCTCTCCCAGCTGTGGGTTTAGGCAGCAGTCACTGCCGAACCCTAGCCTCGGGGGAGTTCCTGCCCGTCTGCGCTGCACATCTCTGTATCCGAGGGATGAGCAAGACTCCCCGCTCACCTGAACAGTCCAGATCCAGCTTGCAAGCTAGATTCACCCAACCGCTTCTTCCCCACGCCTTACCTTTAGCAGCAAACACAGAAGCAGCTTTGCAAGGGAACCGATTCCCGTAACACCTTCGCTGAAGGAGGTTTCTTCTTGACAGTACACTGCATCACAAAATCAGATTCTCCAGCCTCGTCGTTGCACTTCACACCTGCCACGGTATTTGCCTCACCTGTTTCAGGCAAGAAGCACCGGTATACCAGCAGTGCAAGCACCATTTGGCCATATGTGTAGCTCATCCCTTTCCAAGGAGATAACTACTTCAAGGAATAGCAACAATGCAGCAAAGTTTTCATTGACCTCCCTGGGCTGTGGATCAGGCCCTCTCAACATACAAGCACTGCAGGTATGCGTGCGCTTCCCTGACCTGCAGGGCACAGCGGGAAGCAGCACCACGTGCATACACCTCAGCCACAGGCCAACAACACGCCCCAAGAGGTGGGGGAAAAACTACGTAGGCACACGGCCTTGCGCTCATCTGCCCTAAAGCGTCCCCTTTTAACTAAGCGGCTTTAGAAAGTGATTAACTAAATCGGTGCAGGGCCCTTCCCTGCCTCGTGAGGGCACCTGGCCCACGTAAGAACACCACGCTCTTCCTTTGGGAAGCTAAATAAATGCAAGGCAGACACAAGCAAATCAGACTCGGAGCGCCCACAAAAAGGTGGCGGCACCGAGCAGGCTACCTCAGCATCTAAATAGCTTCCAATCAGCACTGGTGGGTGCGGACAAAGCTACAGCAACGAGGCAGGTGGGGAGCTGAAGGGCTCTAGGACGGCATTAGCACTGGAGGGGTGCGACTGGGTCTGTGTGGGGAGAAGGACCACTACCACCCTCATCCAGCCAAGGCAGATGACACCCCAGCGCTGCCATGCCCCCCAAGCAGTGTACACGGCAACCCAGGACACTAGCCACTGCCTGGGACAGATGCAGTGCAGTGCTGAGAAGATGATACGGGGGACGGCCAAGCAATGAGGGTCTAAACTGGTGGCAACAGGACGAAGCTGCTGGTCTGCAACTTGGTAACTGATAACCACTCTCACTGCCGCGTGCTCCATGTAGCCTAACGCCATGACGCTGTCTCAGGAAGTTTCCTCTCACTTGGGGGACTTGCTACCCATGACAAAGTCTGCTCCATCCAGGTTTTTCTTGAACCGATTCCACTCCCACCCACTTCTTCCCTCTTTGGCTATTTCTGTAGCTCAGATGCTCCATGAACATCTAACATGCTTGCTCCCCGCACAGGTGAGATGCCAGGGGCTTTGCTCGACGTGGTAGCTGCCGTTGAAAGGCAGAGGCCTCTGCGAGATGCTGCAAGGAGCTACTGGCTTACCAACCGAGAGAAACAGACCCAGCGAACGCGCACAGGCTAAGAGATCAGACGATGGCAGCGCGTGCACCCCCAAGCTTCCTATCAGCATCTTAACAAGCCGGCCGGTTTTACCAACGTGCTGTGGGACTTGGATATCCCAGTGGAAGGAAGGAAGTGAACCGGGGCTCTGTGGCTGTTCCCCCAGATCACACGAGCAGACTTCCCCTCCTACACAGTTCATTTCCCCACGTTGCCATTTCTTGCCCGAGCATCCCAGGATCAAAGCTTCTGGAGCGTGACGCAAGGACCTCCATTCCCTGTTGGCTCAGTACTGATGGCTGTGGCTGCCTGTCAGCCCCATTCCTGCTGGGCTGTCCTCCCACTGTGTCTGCCCGCTCTGTCACACTGTCCAGCGTAAGGAAGGCAGCGCTGGCATTTCTCTGGCAGTTACTAGCATGAAAGCATTAAGCTGCAGCCCCATGATGTACCACTCCAGTATTGTAACCCAGGCAGAAAGAAGGGCAGAGACTTGCCACATACTAAGCAAATAAAGTCAGGAATAGCACTCTGGTTGCAGCTCTGTTGCTTCCCCCATCTGGCAGCCAGTTCTGGAAGGACAGACAGTCTGCAGGATCGAGTACACAGAGGCTTTGTGCAGTACAGCCAGCGGATACATGCCCAGGCTCAGCTGCAGGACTGGTCACTCTGCCTTGGGAACCACTGCGTACAACGCGCTGCCCTTGCTGTCCACGATCCCTGCTCGTTGCCGTCCGCAGACCCTCCGAGACCATCAACTCCAGCTGTGGCCCAAGGATGCCGCTCTGAAGTGTACACGAACATCTTCACCGCCAGGGCTGCCTGCCAGCGCAGCTTAGACTGACCCGCAGCGACTCTTACTGCCAGGCCTGGAGGCTGCTGTGCTCCGAGGCCTGCTGCGACCCAGGCTGCTAGAAAGGTTCGCACTTGCTGTCTGAAAGCAGGTTGTCTGTCAACAGCCAACTAACAAGCCCAACCTCTTCGCTCCATTAGGCCTTAGGAAAATTAAGCAGTTTTCCATTAGCAGTGTCTGTAACTCTTTGGGTATGGAAAAATGTGCATTTTAACCACTTTAAAAGGAGAGGGGGCCTGCTGCTCTTGAGCTACAGGAATCATTGAATTAATCTGAGCAAGAGGGAAAGCCACAGCTGCCAATTAACAAAGCAATCACTGGGTGAGGGGAGACAGCCACCTGCTTTGGTAATTCGTCCGACTGGCTTGGTGCTGCCACAGTAGGATTGGTGCTGCCGGGGCAGGGCTGGCTGGACGGATGGCGCTAGGCAGAAAGCAGGGCGGCAGCTTAGCAGTAGAGCTCGGGGGAGTGTTTGCAATGATCAGAGACCGACCACTTTGGTCACTCGAGATCCTGCTCCAAGTACATTAGACTGCTTGGGTCCCATCCCTGCCCTGGCAGCTGATACCTACCTACTGTCGTCATCAGGCACTGCGCTGCAGAAGTCTACTTGGGGGGCAGCGATCCTCTCACTGGGGGTGCCTGCAGCTTCAGACCCAAGTAAAATTACTGGTTCCAACTGCTTACGGTCTCATCATTTTAATTATCCATTTAAAGGGGCAAGATGTTATAGTCAGACAACAGCACTTCCGTTTGGGCTTTACACCCCTACCTGCACAACTTGCTTGTGATGCTGTAGTAAGACTTGGAGCTTCTTACAAACTGAAGGACAGCGTTTGGAGAATATGATTTCTCTTGAGGGTGAGAGGTGGAGGGGAGGGGTTGCAGACAGTAGGAAGCCGCACTCACACCTTACCATTCAAGCACTGAACGCCCTGGATTTACACTGTTCTGATGAGAAATCTGCAACGCGGGGCTTTGTAAGCAAACAGCCGCCAGCTGGAAGGGGCAACACACGCACTAGTCACCCATCCCTAACGCTGCAGAAACAACAAGCCGCGACGGCACAGTAACAATGTGAGGTCCTGCCCAAGGAAGTTAATGTTTTCCACAAATTAACTGCTGCAACTGTTTGTTTCTTCTCAGGGGTTATTACAGGTGAGAGTCCTCATAACTTGGAGGAGCAGTCATCGTGAAGACAAAGGAATGCTTACAAGAAAATAAGTGATCTTTACAGCTTAGCCAGTAACTCGATGTGTTCAAGAATTAGCACAACAGACGGTGTGTGCAATCACCGTGGCTTTATGCAGTCAAGATCAGCACTTGTCCCAACCAAGCTGGTTAATGTAAAGGAGGGGGACATTGCCATGAAATACAAAGCTTGCTTCTCCAAACACAGGACCCAAGCAGCAGTCAGCCAAGTTTTCCTCCCGTCCTCGACTGTGGCAGCAGCTACGCCCAGCAAACCCCTCGCCCAGGCGGGCTGCGGAGAACGCGCCGACTGACGACAGCCCCCTGGCGGCTCAGAACGGCGGGCAGGGACTCCCCCTTGCAGACCCGGAAAGAGGGATCTCTCTCCTCGGGGGCAACCAGCCCCTAGAAAGTACAGGGCACATAAACCTAAGCAGGGTCACCAGCGCTTCAGGGGCGCTTACACGGGCCGTGGAAATTGCTGCTTGGTTCTGAAAGACCACTTTGCAAGCGTCTAGGGCACCATGCTTCAGGCCTACACTCATTTCAAGGCAGTTTCTCTCCCAAGATATTTTGTGCTGTGGAAAAGTTTTATGTCAAACAGGTGCTCTTAAGTACTCTCATTCTGGGCAAACCTTTTATTGAACAAGTGCACACAGCCCTGCTTTCCTGCAGTCACCTCTTAGGCAGCTGAATTCCTCATACCATTCACGACTACCTTATAGCCCCGTGCCATAAGAAAGGTTTACCAGCCCTTTTGACTTTCTTCAGATTCATCACGGCCTCGCTCTGCGCAACGCAGGAGGTAGCAGATCAGCAAGACAGACTGGGCAGACCATATCTAGACCAAACACCCCGGCTGAGCATCTCAGTCACAGATTTTACCTGCTTACAGCAGGACCAGACGACCTATACAGGCTTGCTCCAGGGCACAACCGCTTCAGGAGCTAGGAGGCTGGCATTCACCGAGTCGCCTGCAAAGACCCCTTTGCTGGGATGCACCATCAAAACTTTATTCCAGTTCTCCCAAGAAAACAGCAACAGTAACTGAATGAAAAGGTTTACTGGGGGTTTGACTCAGCAACCCTCCTCTACACAGCGTCCCGCCGAGTCCAGCAAAGGCACAGGAGGGATACAGAATCGGTCTGCCGGTTCCTCCCCGGGACGAGACCAGTGACTGGTGGCTGCTCCACAGCAAATGTTTAGCAGCCTAGTAGAGGAAATGAGCGGGTGATAATCCACACGCGCAACACAGCCCAGCCTTTCGCATACTGCTCACGGGCACTGTGGCAGTCGTCTCAGTTTAGGGAAAATTCTGATAAAGAGGATCATGCTGATAAAAATAAAACGCGCGCTGATTAGCATTATCCGCAGCAACCAGTCGACACATTTCTTTGCATGCTGCTCGAGACGTTCAGACTCATCCTCCGGCTTCTCAAAGTTCTGGTCCACCATCGCCATCCTGAGGGACCGAGACAATGTCTGGGGAACAGAGGCAGCTGGTTTTCAGGAGAAGGAAGACAACCTCTCGGGGCTGGCGAGCAACGAAGCCAAGTGGTGCTGACGGCCAGACCAGCAGGCTCTACAAGGGAGAAAATACAAAGGGGCCCCAGTGGTTAATACCATGGGCAGTCAAGTTTGAGAACTGCAGTCTGAAGGGAGATGCCCACAGACAGATTTAGGACCTTAAGTGAAGTAACCCAATTGCAGAAGTGCCAGACATCAGCGGCTCCCAAAGCCTTCAATGGTCAGACCTCCATAGCTTCGGACACCTTCACTTGAAAGTTTTTGGACAGCATTTCTCACATAGCTGAAGGTAAAACAAAAGATAAAGTCTGCCCTCAGTAACGACCACATGCATCAAAGACAAGACGGGTCCTGCCAGTGAACTCCTTCCCCTGTACCGTATTTAGCAGCCAGTTACAGATATTACTGTTTATACTGTATCTCAGCACATTCATGCGTTAGGCTGCGTTCCTACCGAGTTCCTAGTACTAACGGGTGCTACCTGGTTCCCTTGTTTAATAACGTTCAGTGCTGCCAAAGAGTTGTTTTGGAGACCACAAGCCAAACTCAGCATTTCTTCTGCTAAATCCTCCTGCAGTTCTGATGGTGCTGCAACACGGCATCCAGCTCCGTTGCCGACCGCTTCTCATCAGGTGCAAGTCCTCTACGGAGGACAAGGCAGAAAGGGTAGGATACTTCAAACGTTTCAAGGACTGCTCTCCCGAAAGCACTTTGCTATGTAAGCTGACAAGCACATTACATCACAGCTCACGTACCTTATCAATTGGAAAGAGCAGTAAGTTAAACACAGACCATGGAAGCCAGTCGTTAACATCTGGGCTTACACAAACAGGAAGCAAAACCCTTGCACCCGAATCAAAACACGTTTGGAAGTCAGAAGCCTTTGGAAAGCAGCTGTCGCTTCCCGCAGAGCAGCAAAATGTTATATTCTGACTTACTTGCGCTTCCTGACACTCGTCTTTAAAAACAGATTCTGAGGAGCCAAGCAGTTACCTTGTTTTAGCACATCATAAACCTCCAGGCCTGACTCGATCGTGGCAAGCAGCAATCCATGAAAACAACAAGAGGCCAAAGGAAATTAAGGTTTAACTTTGTCTGGGCACCTGCCTGAGGAAACGAGTTTAGCAAGCTTTGACGGAGGAGGCACCAAGCTATCACACCCGCGTCCAGTTCAGAGAAATGGAAGAGACCAGCCTGAAGGAAAGGACTGAATCACGTTCCCAAATGACAGCAGCTGTTTCTGATCTAAGTCAAGCGTAGCTCCTCCAGCAGCAGCTAGAGAAACTGGGCACTGATGTGGCGGGGTACAGTGGGGGTCAGTCACGCATTTTAGAAGAGTTAACATGATCTGGACTCAAGTGGCTCCTGGACTACGCAGTCTGCCTGTGCCAGGAGACACGGGTAACGATAAGACCGGACTCTTGTGTCTAACCCTGAAGTAAGTCTGAATTCACGCAGACAGATGCTGTCTGTCCTAACGCAGCCGAGCACAATCACATCAGGGCACACCCAGGCACTACACAATACCAGCATCTGTGCTAGCACTTCTACTCGTCTTATCAGCTGTTCCAGGGTGACAACCTCCTGGGGTCAAGCTGGCGTCAGCTGATTTGTAGCCACCCCATGCACCAGCCTGCAACCCTGAGCGTCTGAACCAGGGTCTCAGATAGAAACGTGCCATTGATGGACAAGGGATCCTGGGGAGGCAAGGAGACAAAGTAAGATGAGGTGCACACACAGACATGGAACTGGGGCCCACCTGCAAGCACCTCTCACCCCCAGAGCATCCTCCTCCTCCTCATGCTTCTGGTCAGCAAGTGGGCAACTGCCCTGTACCCACCGCAAGGAGCCAAGAGAGTCACAGACCGTAAGCTAGGCGCAGCCCCATGCTGCTAACTGACAATCTGCGCTCACTGGGGAGAGACAGGTGTATCCTCAGCTTTACAAACACACACTTTGAGAGGAGAATTGAGCAAAAAGAATGAAATAAAAACATCTCAGAAGCTGTAAGGGGTTCCCTTGGCTGTGACCTGCCCCCACAGAGAGCCATGGGTCTGAGGCCTGCTACCAGCAGCGGTCCCGGAGGACACTCGCTTCAAGGCTGGAAAGCATATGCTGGGGACAGCACCCGGCCGAGGTGGGTGACCCCCCGGAGCTGGCAGCGAACACACTGTGCCGAGCAGCTCACACCTCATCTTGTCGTACAGCGAGCTTTCGTCCGCAGGTGAACTGTTTCAGTGGCTGGGGTTCGCTCTTTCGTTGTAGTAGGAGTTCGTCCTGGAGCCAGGAACTGATTTGCCAGTGCCGTCTCAGTTGATGACGTCTATAAAAGAGAAATAGCCAAAAGGAGTCATTAACCCAATGCTCTGCAAGGGACGCTGGAGAATGAGTGATCTGGGGCAAGAATCCAGAGAGCTCTTCCACCGTTGCATCCTGCACAATAGGGAGAGAAGCAAAGTGACAGCACAGACAGCTGCGACCGCAGCAGACCGAACCGCAGCACAGAGATCATGAAGTGCCAATTCTCCAGATGCATAGACGTCTCTCTAGCTATGTGCCACGCAGGAGGCACAGACGAAAGGGCAAGCTGCGTGGAACAAGCAGCATCAGTCACAAAGGCTCAAAGGTCATTCTGGGACATGTCTAGAAGGAGTCTGGAATGCCAGAGGTCACGGCCACTTGACTTCTAGATCTGACCGACACGCTCGAGGTTTGGAGGAAGAACATGCACGTGTGGAATCCCAGATGAGACTCGATGCTTCAAGAGGAATGCCAGAGACTCGATGCCCCGAACAATGACAGCACCGCGGGCACAAGTAAAGAACACTTAGCATGGCATTTCAGGCCGGACAAGAGTCTTACCAACTTTTCAGCTTCCAGAAGTCCCTTTAAGAAATCCTCTTCACGGGAGTATTCATTCAGCAACTCAGGAGCAGGCTTGCTGCAAGCAGCAGAGGATATCATGAAAACCAGGAGTCAGCATTTCCTATTGCAAATATTTCAGAAAAATCAAATGCACAGGGGCTGGGAGTCCTAGTAGAAACTACTCAGACAGGGTTACCCTCACGGCTGGTTCCCCAGCAGCTAGCTTTCGGAAGCATCACAGGTTGAACTGCCCACAGAAAAGGAACGCACCTGATACCTCTAGCGGTAGCTTCTCCAGGACACGGAGAGTGTGAGGGTGCGCGTGCAGGGGAGAGCAGGGTCACAGACAGCTGCCTCGCTGACCACGTGTGCTTTTCCTGCTGGGAGGCTGCCCCTCGCGTGCGTGTGTCCCTGTGTGGAAGGCAGAGCGCACCAGGCACGCTGGAGCCTACCAGCAAGCTACTGGAGCACCTGTGAACTGGGAGAGTGCTGGAAGATTTCAGTCTAAAACCCCCCAAGACGCATCTTGCCACCCAGATTGCTCCTGTGGTGCACGTGGAGACTGAAAAGGCTCCGAGATGCAGATCACCTCTTCCGTGCGTCTGCGCTGCACAACGGAGCCCCAGAGGTCTAAACAGGCCGCCGAGTGCTCCTGCAGGGACTTCACTGCTGGGTCGGACACGTGTTAACGGCAGTAAAACATCCTCTGGGGTAAGCAACCTCTCAGACTCCAGCCACATCGAGCAGCCTCGCCCAAGCACAAGCCAGCAACCTATTATCAGAGACCCAGGTGTATGTGCAACTCCAGCGTCCTGGGCTCCATGTTTCGCAGGTACCAAACTAACTTAAAAACCATGTAAGATAAGCTGTGTCTGGTTAGAGAGCTCTCACCGGGAGTGTTTCTTTAGTTCAAGAAGCATCTCTTCAAGAGCACCTACGTACTGGAGAGAAAAACCCCCAAAACAAGCAAAACTTTCACAAGTGTGGGCAGCAAGTGGAAGCAGTGACAGATTCTGAGGGCTATGCAGGCTGACCCTCAATTGATGAGAGCTTCCCTTTAACTAAACGTGATCTAATGATGCTTCTAAAGGCCCAACAAACGTGTGTAAACACAAGTCATTTGTGTGACGTTAAGCTGCACCACTTGCATGTGCAGACTGCAGAATCTGCAACCTGCATGAAGAGCACACTTCTGGGCAACAAACAGATCCTCACTGCGAGATCCAGAAGCCTAACTTTACCCATGCCACTTCTGTGGAGCCCAAAGAAACGAGCAAGGCCAGATAATGCTGAACTGTAAGGTGCTCCACACGTTAGCTGGCTGACAAAGCATTCCCTCCCAGAACCAGAAATACATCTCCAGCAACAGAGACTGTTTTAAATGATGAGTTTTGGATTGGACTCATTAAACCCAAGTGAGAAGCAGTTACAGGTGCCTCCACATCCCCTTGCCAGACTGTTATCTGCCAGTATTAAGGGCGTTTCTCCCCCTTCCACCTCCACACTGAACCCCTGGGCATCAGCCTACACAGGACGACCCGTCTGACCGCGACGTGCCGCCAATGCAGGGCAAACCAAAACCTGGTAATGTTCCCAAGAGCGGTTTTGTGTGCGAGTAGTAACAGGAGCAGGTGCACGTTTCAGACAACATCATTTTCAGACCGACGAGGGCCCTGTGGTCTACAGCAGGCCGGACTGGATGGCTGTCACCCGGCTGCCCGATTGTCAGAGCTACGGGCAGAAAGTCTGCTGCTACGACAAGTCCTTCTGGGAGAGGCAACGGGGTGCGAGGGGGCAGTGGTCAGAGCTGGGCACCTTGGGCAGCACCTCCTGGGAGGCGGATGCGGCCGGTCACCGGGTTCCCAGCTCGGCTGTCCAGTGGAGACGTGCATCCAGGGGCCAGGGAGCGGGCGGGATGTGCCCGGTGGCACGGGCAGCCGAGCAACACAGCTGGCCCAAGAGAGCGAGGCCCCACGAAGTGACCCTGGGTCTGGGGCAGGGAACGGGCAGCCACCGCGGCCCGGGCGTGCTCACGCCTACGCGACAAGGGCAGGAGCAGCCGCGAGCCGAAGCGACAGCTTCAGCCCCCACCCAAACCCCTCAAACGCGTGGTGCCCACCAGCGGGGTGCACCGCTCCTGGCCCCGGCCCCGGCCCCAGCCCCCACTCGCCCGGGTGGCAGCGCTCAGCCACCAGTGCCTCGCGGCGGCTCAGCAGCCGCACCAGGTTCAGCTCCAGATGCGTCCTGCCATCGCCGCGGGGCCCGGCTGTGCTGGAACCAGCCGCATGTCACTGGCGAGCTGCCATCTTTCTGCTGTGGGGTGGGGCCTGCGGGGACCCCGGCCCAGTGCCCCGCCCCAGTCCCAGACCCCTGTCTCCACACAATGGCCTGCCATGGGGGCAGGCGGAGGGGTCCGAGCCCCTGCCCCGTGGAAACCCCCCGCCCCAGCCCCTTCCTGCACGTGGCGGGAGGGGCAGAGCGACGGGGACCCGCTTGTACTCGGCACCAAGCGTTCCCCGGGGAAAAGGCTGGCACTGGCACAGCAGCATGAGTGAGCACGACTGCACATGACCGGGTTTAAAAAGTGCAATGTATTCATCAACGTGTCGATATACTTCTGGCCTCAGTGAAGGCGATTACAACATCAGAAAGTCCGCAAACTGCCAAGGAAGCTGTCGTAGAAACATAACCGGTGCAGAGCAAGGCCCCAGGTTCCCCCGCTCCCCTCTGGTCCTACCAGGGCCCACAGGGCCACGCTTTCCTCCGACAGGCTCAGTTCCATGCACTTTACTTAAAGCAGATTTAAGATCCTACTTCTTCTGCAGTTCCTTTTAATTTAGATGTCTTACAAAGAGCAGAATATCGTTTGCTATGAGCAGCTCCGCTCGACCTGGGCCTGCTGCGAAGGGCCCGGCCGGCAGCTCCCCAACCACAAGGACACGTGCGCCCCTTCACGGCCCTCGAGGGATGGTGCCGGAGCTGCAGTCAACCTTCAACATAAGAATCGGGCGTCTGAAATATTTCACTCGGGCATAGGTGGCACATGCGAGTAAGGGTCCGAAAACCGCCGCTTCACTTTTGCTGTTGGTTCATATTCATCCACAGATTCCTGAGCCTGGGCCACAGCCGACCCTTGTGCAACGTACACAGAGTGGATCTTATCAGGTCGCCTTGCTGGCCGCTCCCTCCGTCTCACCATGAGTTGAGACGCATCCGTAACTGAAGTCCTGCCCCGGGATTCTGTCAGCTTGAGGATCCCAGGAGGAAGTCTTATATTTGCTGTTGGCATTACTGGATTTCGGCGCGGTAGTTTCATGCTGACCAGCATCGAAGATGATCTGTGTCTTGTAGCCAAGGAGGCAGGAGAGGAGTGTGAGGAGGCCAATGGAAGAGAAAGACCAGGCGCTCTGCTAGAGTCTCTGGTGAGCACGCCGAGGCTCTGGTCACGGCTCTGGAATCCAGACGGAGCAGCTCCTTCAGAGAAAGGACAAGGCACTTTGATGGTAAGACGCACGGTTTTAACACACAAGTGGAGACTACCAGTTTTAAGCAGATGTCAGGCTGCAGGACAGGGGTGAGGGGATGTAGAAGATAAGAAAGCACGTACTACCTTAATACTGACCTTCGGCATCCAGCCTCCCTGCTCGGTCGCCCAGCAGGCTTTCCGTGCTTGCCGAGGTCTCCGAGTCCACGTTTTCCTCATCAGAGCATCGCTGGTCAAGCTCAGGTAATCGGTAAGTTATGTCTTCCCTGCAAACACGCACACACTAGCACTCCAGAAAGGCAAAGACTTTCAATATGTACCAAACCCACTGACATGAACAGCTAAATCTCCACCTTAACAACCTATATTTCAAAGTATTTGTCTTTACCTGTTAACCTCTTACTTTCTCTTTCCAACTTCCTAAAGACTTGACTAAATAATTAAGTCATTTTGATATTGCCCTACAACATTAAAGCAGCGTGTTATGCTACCTCTTAAGGCACAAGGAACAAGCTGCAGAGCTAAATGGATTTAATCAGGAATGGAAAACTGGGACTCACTTTTCCTCCTTAATTGATTGGATGCGTTCAATCAAAATCTCCTTTTCTCGCTTCTCAGCATCAGATGCTTCCTCTTCCTCCTGAAGTGAGCCCAGCTCAGGAAAATTATTGTCGTCATTTCCCTTAGGCTGGGGGCTTTTATTCTGTAAGAGATAACCGCGTCATATTTCTCGATCAGGCGCAAGATAAAGCTACGCTCTACTCCGGATAGTGCATTGGGTCTAAGAGGCAGAGGGCGGGGGAGATGGCACGTGAAGGACTCCAACAGAAGTGGAAAAGAGTTCTTAGTTACCCATTTCAGACACAGATTTAGATAGGGCAAAGAGTAGTTGAATTTCTCATGAAACATTTATTCACCGGATTTGTTTCAGCATCCTCTATTAGAAACTCAATTTGCCCTCATTTACTGGTATTTCGTTTTGAGAGTCAATTAAAACCAATATGAACCATTTAGAACTTCTGACAAGCAGGGAAACAGCTGTACATGCAGGTAGGGAAAGGGTGTATTGGGTGCACGCGGTCTGGATTGTTTTAAGTGCCTTTTCAACCAAGCAAGTTCCCAGTCATGCAGCAGTGCCACAAGAGAAGTAACCATGCACGGAGAACCCGTCAGGTATTGTACATACCAGTACCCCCTCAGAAGGAGAAGAAAACCCAAGTTTTACAGGCCAGAGCTAAAGAAAGACGAAGACCAAATTCACTATGGCAGGTAATTGCAGAAAGCTGTTTTTCTGATCAGAAAAATTTCATTAAAACTATATAGATTCACAGCACGTCTAGCTGTTAAGTATTTTTGCTGTTATGCAATTTCAAACCAGATAAATCACAAAATATTAAAGGCTTTATGGAACGAACAATCTACCCAAGCATACAGCTACATGGAAGTCGTCATCACAATCCTTTCACTCAGCTCAGTATATTTTAACCTTGTAAAACAGCTCATTGCCAATGTCAAATCAACCAGCTTTTTAAGTTTTTCTTGTCCACCAGTGATATTTAGCTGTTCCTGTTGTAAAATCCTCACTCCTGGTTAGATTTCTAGGGTTTGCAGAACAGCTACAGCAGCTTCTGAATCAGCAAATAGTCGTACAAAAGTCAATACTGAGGTCCACATGGAGAATCTCATTCCTCAGCTGTCGGACATCTTACATCCTTCTTAAAAGTGGACATGCAGCTTAAAACCTACTTGCCTAGTGCCGCTTAGCATCCAAACAAGAGGTTCATAATACAAATTTAAAAGGGCAGGGCCTTAATATGACCTTCCTTTAAAAAAAAAAAAAAAAAAGATCAATTGATCTATGGGATGACCAGGCTGAGGAAGTATGGCGAAAATCACAGCGCAAGTTCCATCTAGCAATGAGCACTCATTCATGAAGTCAGACTAGGAGTATTTCGGCAGGATTTGATCCAGATCACACACTACTTAGTACAGAGAAGCAGGATATGGTAATGCAATCCTTGTCCCACCACCCTTCCCATACTGCCTCCTTAGCCAGGAGGTGCGAGCACTGGGTCTGGAGTCAGCAGTGTAAGACGCACCTCTTCCACTACAACGCCTTCATTCTCTGTATTTCAAAGCTCCTCTGGCAAACCAAAAGGCAGGCAAATACCAACTCCCCAGTTTAAGAGAAGGGGTGACCGAGTCCAAGGAGACACTTGAGTTGTCCAAGGCTATTCAGGCAAACAGTTCCTAAAGTGGGCAATTTGTTTCACCCACTAACTCACAGAAAGACAACAGATCTATGTACTATATGCATTTTAAGACATCTTCAGCCCCAAAGAGGCTTTGATCACGTGATGCCTTTGCACAGTTAGCTAATCTAGAAAGCTCGAGACACGCAACATAGCCTCTGCAGAGGACACCCGAAACAAGAGAACCACCACAGCCCCTGGAACGAAGGACTCCTTTTGCTGTGGAACAAGCTCACCAAGTTCATATTCCGGCTAGAGGAGGCACTGGGCGGGAACCTAGATGCTCTTCAGAAGTCACCACACGTCCAGGAGGTACTCTCTGTTCATGTCCCTAAACCCAGACTCCCATGTGGCAGCACAATTAGTTCCTAATAAAGTGCTGGGCTCAGCACCCCCACCGGGGTCTGCCTGCTGGGATGCGAGGCCCTGGGGCTTGCCGCAGTACTTACCGTGTTTTGTCGAAGCAGCGAAAGCCGACGGAACGCAAGGCTCTCGGCTGCTTCCAGCTGATTAATCTCAGCCATTTTTATCTTGTACTTTCTCAACTGCTCTTTTATTAGCAACTCCACACACCTGCATGAAAGAGCAGAAGTTTATTCAGAAACTTGTCTCCAAGCAGACACGTCCTATGGACAGCTATGGGGATGAGAAGCATCACCAACATGTGGATGTATCGTTAACACTGTCAGTGACTAAATCCAGGTCAGGGATGTCAGACGGACATGGGGATGGGTCCCTCAAAGCCAGCTCTCCAGAGGAATTCTTTACAGAAGCGGTGCTGCGTGATACAAGGGGAAGAGGCTATGCAGGCAAGCAAAACCGACCACAATCACAAAACAGTGCTACACAAAATGATGCACGTTCTCACTGGGAGAACCCAAACCTCACACACTGTCTCCATGCAACAATGGTAAATGAACAAACATCACCCAGCCTGCCACCTATTTCCATTGTCTCTACCTGCTGTCCTCCCTGCTCCGGCACAGAACGCTCCCGAAACTGCCCTTCTCCACCTCTACGGCCCCACGGGAAAAGCAGACCGAATCAGAAGTTGGAAAAAGCTGTCACTTCATCATTTTTCAAATACTTCTTTAATTTCTCCTCTGGCTCTTTGTTTAAATAGATGGAGGCTGCTCAAAGGGCGATCTGACACAGCAAAGGTCATAAGCACTTGGAAAGCTAGAGAAGCTGCAGTGAATCCGGAAGGCCTATTAGTAGTCGGCACAGACGGCATGGGCAGAACTCCCAACTCAAGGAAAGATTCAAGATAAAGGCTGATGGGCTCCCAGGCAGATGTAAAACGTACAGGTTTGTTCCTGCCCCTATTACAATCAAAATAGTGGTTCTTTTCTCAACACAACATTTATACACAAATGCATAATCATGATTTTTATCCTATACAAATATGCTGTTGTATCCCCACCCACCCAGGACCCCACTCACAAAACCAATAAAAGCAGTAAGTGCTGACTAGCACTAATGTTACACAGCAACGCCTTGATGCTCCAGTCAGGGCTCCTTGTGCAGAACAAGACGCAAGGCCTTGCCCCAATGCAGCTTTCATTACTTTTGATGCACGATACAAATGAGCACGTATGTGTACAAAATGCTGTACACTAACCTTGCATGTGTCTCAAGAACAAGAGTGTCATCCCATTTTACATGCCGAGAAACTGAGACAGATGAAGGGCTTGAGTAAGGACACAAATTCGGGGGCCCAGTCAAGATGGGAACTTGGACCGTGGCAATTTCTCAGTCCACCAAAACCACCTTGTTTACAGGGCTGGAAGATAGTTCATTCAAGGGGATAGTGAAATGCAAGAAACAGGAGGTGCACTTGTCCACGCAGGGCTGGAAGGGCATTTCCCACACTACACACTGACCACAGATAGATCCCAAAGCAAACTATCTGACACTCACATTGTTGTCTTTGAGACGTCCTTCATGCTGGTTAGAGGGTCTGAATTATCAGGGCAGCGCAAGAGGCATGGAGCAAAGATGATAGCCAGAGCGTTAGGTGACATGCGGTTTATATCTTCTATCAGGGCCACCCTGAAATTCAATGCATGGAACAAAAGTGAATATTTCTCAGCACATTTTGCTAGAAACAATCCGATCAAACTTTTCCCAAGTGTAGCAACAAGATGGTTAGGGGGTAATTCCCAGAATGATTCACTACATGCAGAAAGTCCTGGGAAATGAGTTAAGTTTACATCTTGTTGCACAAAACAGAGTGCAAGAGAACGTAATCCAAAGACTGAGATAGCCTGGATAAGCCCTGCTTAGCAAGCCAGTTGCACCTTACCTGTAAAGTCAGATATCATTATTTTTAGGACTCTAGGATCCTTTGGCAAGCACAGCCTTTCCAACCTGTGCCCTATTGGCACTTTCCACCTCAACGCCAGGATGCTACAAGCACTTAGTGCTTATAATGCTTGTCATTCAGCTACACCAGCATCTTCACCAGTGGATATTCACAGAAGCAAGACACTTATCACCACATTAATGCTGAGACCCCGCAAGAACAGTTTTTTTAAAAAGTGAAAAAAGTGGTGGGAGGACAAAGCAAAAGAAATTCAAAAGTTTGCTGACAGCCTTCTTCAGTGAAGCTTCTTCAGTAAAACCAAAGCTCTCTGGGACAAGCGCACAAGAAGCCGTCCCTCGGAGGTCCCAGGAAGGAACACTGTCAAGAGGTCCTGAACCAAGAGTCTAATATCGAAGACAAGACCATCAAAACCACTCCTTTAGGACGTGCGAGTACGCACATGAGTGCAAGAGCAAACTGCCATTTTATATACAAAAAACCCAAACCAATTGCCAATACTAAACTCCCTCATCCTTGTGTCAATTTTACAGGACAACAGTTAAATCCTGCCCAGACCACCCCAGAAGTGTCAGGCTGTCAGGAAGCTTGCAAGATAAATTCATCATGCCTTTGGTGAATAGTCATACCTTCAGTTTACATGACTTCCCTAAGAGTCACTGGAAAAATGACATGGGAAAATGGAATTAGCACTAAATAAGACAGAAAATTCAATTACTTGACCAGGTGGAAGACAAGTCGCTCCAACGTGTTGTGATTGGCTTGTGGAAGCTGGTCAAGGACGCTGTAAATGGCACAGAGCTGCTCCTGCTTTTCTGGCAGTTCTGCATAAGGAGATAAGAACACAGGATTTAATTCAGAGCTCACAAAAGTTCTGCTGCCCAAAGCTCCCACTGATTGTCCTTTGAGGCTCTGAGCAAAAGTAATCACTGCACAGAAAGTAAGAGTGTAGCTAGGCGGCAGAGCCGTTCGTACTTTTGTACGTAATAGTTCAGCTGTCTCCAGAAAGTCTAGCCTAGACACCCCCGGTCTGAAGAACGGGAATGGAGTACTGAGGTCACATCAGAAACGCTAGAGAAAGACACTTTCTAATCCCAATTTAGGGTCGACACCTTCTAGCAAACACGGTTGGTGCTGGGGCACCGAGTCCTCCAGTATGGTAAACAACACAGCGAACTCTTCCAAGTGATTACAAACCTACCTACTGCTCGGAGGAAGTCACTGTACTGCGCAAACGTCATGAGGGGATCTGGTAACTCCCGCAGCCACTGCTTCAAGATCCCAGTGATAGTATGAATGGGAAAATTCTCCAGTTTCACTGAATTTGGATCTGAAAAGAGTTAGCACATTTAGATGTTTGATTCCTCAAACAGGCAGAATCGACTTTCAAAGTTGGGAGCTCTGAAAGGATTCCAGCGCTGCTGCATCTGTACTCACAGAGCCCGTACAGCAACTGGGGTAGGTATGTCAGAGCGTGCAGTAGCCGATGACAGCTACAGAACTGTACACCAGGCTCCACAGTGCAGACGCTGTCACTGGGAAGCTTTTCTGATGTGAAAGAGTGAGTTACAGATGCTCTGAGACGGGCAAGGCAGCAGCACGCTGTGCACGGAGCCAGAAACGACTGATAACACCATCTCTGACCTGACTCCAGTAACTGCTTCAGCTCCTTTATGCGATTCGCTGACCCAGATTTCCTGTAGATGCCTTCTGTGTAGAGGCCATGCATCTCCACATATTCTAGCAGTTTCTCCAGGACCACGGGGACTGAATTCTTATCGCTGGTTAAGGAACTCACACAAACCCCAAAGTGACGCGATTCTGCATCTTGGTCATTCTAGAATTGATACGGTACAAGCGTGACTTGGATCCCAATTTCCAAGCTACCAAATTCACTTAAGTTATTGTCTCCTGCTACACCTGGCTCTGAGACATGAAAGCTGAACGCTTTACTCCAGGCTCTCTGCTAACTTTTAGTTGCAGGAGGCCCCATGGCAGGCACGCTGCCTGGACGGTAACACTGTGAAGTTGCAGTTGTTCAGACCGTCTTCGGTATCAACTTTTCTAGCACATTACGTGAGTGCATTCTAAAGGCGGAAGAGCTCTCACCTTTCTTCCAAAACCGGATGTACAGCTGCTCTGAATTTTGGACACACATTTCTTGTGACAAGCCAACTTGCAACCTACAGAGAAGAGAGGAGTGTTACAAACAGACCAAAGCAGATTCAAATGCTGAATTTTCTCTCGCTTGTTGTTTAGTTCGAATAAGCTATACGCAGAGTGCTTTCCAAATTGTGCCTTGGGGCATGCCAGCACTGCAGTTGACTGAAGCATGTGTACAGAGGGCTCTAATTTAACTGATAATTTGCCCTGACTTGTCAGCAAACATGAGGTTGTGCTGAGATGTGGGTGCTCCCACATCTTGAGTTAACTAGTTTAAAGCTAACCAAGTTACCTCAACACTGTACTACAGTCACTTATAGGCCTGCAGCCTACACAACCCCTTCATCTTTGTAAGAGACATGGCAAATCACTCTCAGCTTCATGGCAGCACTGGCTGGATAGACCATGGCTACATGGAAGTGGTAGGTTTCCTTTCTTATTTCACCTAAATCCCCCTCACCACACAACCTTTTGCCACAAAAGCAAAAGCAACAAGCAGTTGCATTTAAAGCACGGCTGTTGCTCCATTGAAGCGGCTGGAAAGAATTGCTACTTCCTACTGTGACAGCTGCTTGTACCTGCCCTCTCACTGCATAAGGCTCTGCCTGCCTTTGCCTCCAGTCCAACCAGCTGCCTGTTAAGCCCTGCTTGTCTGCGCCAGCCACAGTTGCAAGGACTCGGGCCTTTCTGAAGCCGAAGCAGAGCAACAAGGCACTTCACTTACTGCTGCAGAGACAGGCCTTCTCCATGGGCCAAATGTAGGACGAGCACTGCTCACACGACTGCCGAATGCTCACTTGGTAGCTCATGAACACGTGGCCATTGTGCTCCTCAATCTGGGAAGGAGGGAGAGAAGTGAATCGCTCTCTGTTTATAAAGACAGGCTGCTACCATGGTATACGTCTTCTTTCACAATTTCCTCTGCCAGTCCCATACCTATACCCAGATGTTCTTCTAGCCCAAGGGAGCGAGCTGGCTCACTTCAATAACCGTGACATTTACTGGAGAGTAACTTTAATCCAGTCACATGGAAGCTAGAGCTTGCCAACACTGATCAGTCACTTGTCCTTTAAACATTTTGCATATTTTGTATCCTAGAAAAGATTTTCACAGGTGAACTAGATGTGTTTAGGGATACCAGGCCGCCTGCCTGGACAGCAACTCACTTCAACCAAAAGCCAGTGCCAAATGCTTCTGTGCCAGCGGTGAAAACTTTAAGCACACAACTTTAGATAAAGTGGTCGAACCCAGAGAACAATCAGCTTGCGCATCAAGCACGAGCATCCACACCCCTTAACGTACAGCTTCCTAGCACAGTTATGCAAAGTGTTTAATTGTTTAGATGTTAATTTAGTTGCAAGATTGACGTGTCAGGTTTTATCCCAGAACCCAAAAACTGACCGACTGCAGGTGCATGGGAAGCCTAGTGTTGGGGAGCCAGTTTCCAGTGCCAGGCTCCCTGCGTAACCGTACATTTAAAAGGCATGCCTGCAGCTGGATAGAAGCAGGCAGCCAGGGTCAAGACCTCCCAGCTGCAGACCTGTCCATGGTGTGTGGGCAGCTGGGCATCAGGGACCTCCATGCCACACATTCAAGTTAAAGCACAGAGCAAATCAGCCACAAACTTATTCCACACTGAAGTCACCATTAAATAATGAACATCTTTGTTAATTTCTTTAAGTTCACACTTGCAGCTAATTTGGATTAGGTTTCACAACTGGTTCTGTGTAGACAACCCCATAATGACTGAATAAAGTGAGCCCATTCCAGGAAATGGTTCTGCACTCTGCTACACGATTACAGACAAAAGCAGCAACATGATGCAGTTAAGAGATTAACAGTTAGTTTATTTTGCAAACCAAGTATCATTTCAGTGTAGAGTCAGTGGGGTCAGCACTCTGGGGAAGGGTTTTCCCCATACAGCACTTAGTAGGATGGGACCCCAACCCAGGCTGGGGGAGTCCTGCCTTTTACAACAAAAATAATACTCACTGCACGCTCTTGTTTCCGTTTCTTCTTCTGCGCTTTGCTTTGCTGCAACAGAATAAAAAACCCTGTATTTGTCTTTAAGGATTCCTCTCACCACTGAACCTCACAGCCCCCACTCCAGCACCACCCTCGTTTAAGATCCCCTATGGCCCATTCCCCGAGGCAGCTGCACGAGGTCCCTGTCAGAGCTCAGCAAGCCGTCTCCCGAGCAGCAACCGGAGCTGCGGCACCGTCCGAACAGCTTCTCGCTGTTACTGTTTCAGAATCTTAAAAAAAACAACAAAATGACCATCGTGGACCAAGGTAAGACTTCTCTAAAGCCCCTAAAATCTGTTGTGTGGGGGATTTTCACTAATATGGTGAAAAACGTTTCCAAAAGAACAAAACTTCTGTGGAAAAATGTTCTGAAGTCCCATAGCTTCCTCGTGGCAACGGTTGGAATAAATGTGGTTCTAGTTTTCTAGCGTTTAAAGTAACTTCTCTCACACAGCGTGGCTATACAATGGTTGACTGTAGCATACCTTGTGCTGCTCAGACTCCTCTTTTTTGAAGTATTCCCGGGAAAACTCATCAAGAAGGGATTGGAAGATATTTAAAACTAGCTTGACTTCTTTCTCTTCCATCTCTTTTGCCAGATTTACAACTAGAAGCTGATAGTTTTCCATCAGGTCTTTATAGCCAACATGGATTTTTCCATTCTAGAGAAAATAAAGGCATTAGTCAAATATGAACAACCAGTTTAATACAATGGATTGTTCTTCTCTTCTGATATTGTTGATACAATTTTGGATACAGTTTTATGGCCTATTTTGACAAATCAGGTGTGAGAGAGTACACTCACAATTCTAGCTGAAGATAATGCATCACAAAGCAGAGTCAGAAAAGTGTGCTATGTGAGGGAAGGGGAAATAGAAGAGGCAAAGCGAGGGCAGGGAACGTGGGAAAGCACTCTGCATTCTTCTGTAGCAACTCATGCAGCCACGGACACAGAGTGAGGACAAGGAAGACAGGCGACCATCTGCAAGAGTGCATATTTAACAGGTAAACAAAGAGGCGTCTCTTCTCATGAGCAGCGTCTGCAGGATTTGGCAGCTGCACTCAAATTTCTTTGCTGAAATAAAAATACTGAAATATTTGATTACTTTTTTTCAATTCCTGCTTAGCTCTTGTAAGAGCCTGGCCAAAGGCAAAACTAATAAGGAGAGCTAAAAAAATACACTTAACCTCCCCCTCTTTTGCCAAGCTACTGTTTGTTGCCTCCAAAACCAATGTGAATATCTCACAGAGCTTTACTTACAGGAACAGAGTACATGGTTTTGATGTTTCCTCTAAACTTGTCTGTGGCTTTGAAAAACAAGCATTCAATAGCAGACTTCTGAGAGTGCAAGTCATTTATCTGAAAGGCAATAATCTTTGTCACAAAAACATATTTAAGGTGAAAATGTACAGTCTATATTAAGCCATTAGCCATTTGGCCAAACCAGACCAGACACTTCTGCAGAAGTAAGGAGCTGCTGTCAAAGTAGTACAACTGTTACCTAATTTCTCCCTCCTTCCCCAATCACTGCCCTTCTGCTCCCAATGGGTTTTCAAAAGGCAAATGAACCATTCTTGTGCGCACTTTACTGCAACACTGCGGGTGGGGTAAGTAGTTCCTGCCTCTAAGCAAAGCACCATGCAAACAAAGCTACACAACTGTCGGTTCAGGAGGGATGCACGCAGCAGCACGGTAATGCTGCCTGGGACAGAACTGAGCCAAACAGATTCGATCTATGTGCATCAAGCACCTCAGGACAGAGGAAAAACTAATTTGGTGTCATGGCACAATCTAGTTTTGCATCAAGTTATCAAAGCCTTCGGCGCGCCACACTAGAAGAGCTGGACAGCTCCCAACTACCAGCAGGGCAGCCGTATAGGGGTGCACACAGCAGGACCTATTCGAATCGGATTTGGCCCGAATTGGGGACAGTGATTCGATTCATTGATTGGGATCACTGTCCTCAATTCGAGTAAGCCGAATCCGAAGATTCAATCCTGATTCGGAGAATCAGCGATTCGGCCGTAGACACAGCTTTAGATGTTTTCTCTACGTACCTCGAGGTACCAGGCGCAGCTTGTGAACGCTGCGATGCTGGGGCGGATGGAGTGTCCCACACAAGTGGGGGGGGACGCCCACGTGCTCAGCGATGAACCTGGAAGTGGACTGGAAGTACTTCTGCTGGGGGGGGCCCCCCGGCTTGGCGATTGGCCGCAGGGGGACCCTGGGTGCCCCCAGACCCAGGAGGCACCAGTTGCTGAGCTGGGGGTGGGGGAACCCCCAGCGTGCTCCCTGGCGGACCCGGAAGTGCTTCTGGTCCACTCGCGGGTCTGCTGCTCCTGTGGGACACTCCACGCACCCCCGCATCGCAGCGTTCACGAGCCGCCGGCTACCTAGAGGTTCGTAGAACGAACATTTAAAGCTGCGTCTATGTCCGAATCGCCGTCTCTCTCCGAATCGATGGTTTGATTCAGAGAGATTACAGGATCTCCCGATTCGATTTGCAATTGAAGATTCAGCCACTGAATCGGGCTGAATTGAATCAGCAACCGAAGCGTCGCACCACCCTACATCCCGACTATTTCAGGAAAACTTAAAAAACAAGAAAAATAAATAAGCAAAATATAAAAGTCAGGAAAAAGGAAAAACTTCCACACCAATTTACTTCAGTTTTCCACAGATAACTAGCCACAGAACGCCTTCTATTCTACTTCACCGATTTTCACCTTGTTTAGAAGGAACTCATCGAGATATTTCAGCTCATCGGCATTTGTGATCTTGCGGGACACAGACACTCGCCACTTCTCAGACGCAGCTGTAACTTTGCTGATCTTAATAGTACGGCTCTTCTTTGCTTTGCCAGCATCTTTCACGTGGCTCTCTCCTGCCTGAGGGTGACCTGGTTGTCCAGGAGGGCCTGGGATAAGAAATATAGATTTTATAAACGTTTTCCAGGCAGGATGATATCAATCAATTCCATATCACCAGAAATTTAATTGTGGCCATTTTTCCACACTGTTCTCTGCACAAAGCTTTAAAATATATATATCATTCTAAGAACTACACCGGAAACACAGTTAACACCAGTTTTGTCCCTCTGGGCCCAAGATGAATCTCAGACGTGTCTCTGAATGCCCAAGAAGGACGTTTGTGCCCAAAAGCTCGCAAAGAACTTTTTCCAACTATTTAGTTGGTCTTATAAAAGAGATCACATCTACCCAAAGAACCTTGTTTGCCTTTATGATGCATCTATTTGAGCTTTTTTAATAGTAATACCACGAGACCCCACTGTTAAAGCCCCTCAAGAATGGAGACCTAAAACTCCAGTCTGAACATGGTTCCCCGCGTCTAGCCGAGGAGAGGACTCTCCGGCAGGATTCATCAGGAGTGAAGGAATGTGGCAGCAGAAAAATAAGAGCTGAACATCATCATCATAGAAACTGAATTCATCCTTTCCAAACACTCTTGCATTTAGTACTCTAGTAGCATAAACCAAGGGTTACTTTCACCATAGTTATATTTTGGTGACAGACTGGCTAAAAATAGCATTAAGACTATCTAACAAATGCCTCACATGGAACTAAAATCTGAAACTATAGAGAATACTGCACATTTTGTAAAACTAGAAGATTCAGAAACTCTCTCTCAGTAGGCAACAGAACAGAATTTAAAACCCTGCTTTAATTGCATCGTTTCAACGAAAGCCCCCAAAACCCAAACACACAACTTCTGTACGCAACAGGCACTTGAAGAATTTTCATTTCAGCTGATCCCACAAGTGCAAGTTTTAATGCAGAAGACACCCATTTACATTCCTCCGCGCCCATTGTAGCAACTCACATTCCGACACTTGCTGCGGTTCAGATGTTTCTCGTATCAAAGCACACGTTACAAGTGAAATATTCTCCCCTTCCTCTATTGCATCCAGACTCTCCTTAAGGTTTTTCTTGTCTGTTTTTTTCCCCAGGAATCGACGCAAAGGACTTTTGAACGTAGACCTAAAAGTAAAGTCAACACAGGTTTTTCTCACACAATCAGGCAGGATTCCATTATGAATAAGTGACTAAGAAGTAAGTCTCCAGAACAGAAGTTATTCAGCTCCAAAGACTGGTGAAGTAAAACAAAACCAGAGGAAAGGGGAAAGAGATTAACTAGCTGGATCGCATTTATTGCAGAGAAGTGTGACCTCTCCGTGCTCCATTTTCCAAGCGTTTCAGTTCACTGGAGATAAATTACCTAAATAAGAAGGCCCTTTTCCTGAAAATCCACTGCTAGAACCACAGCTACAAGCAGAATGAATGAACCAAACATCCAATTCATGTCAGCTACTGACACTACAGCAATTTTGCTGACTGGCTGAGAAAATTCCCTGCTTCTTCTTTTCCTGCCCCACGTGCTAGTGTCACACATTCTGGTGCAGGTGATACCTGGGTGTACCAGGGTAAATTAAGGAAAGGGAACACTCGTGAGTCCGTTTGGTTAAAACCAGCCCCATGGCCACAGAGAATACGTACTTCGCATCCATCTGCTGGCTAGAAGACTGCAGTGGAACAGCTGAATCCAAGGGTGATAACTGCTCTGTTGACTTCTTTTGCAGAGTGTGTTTTTTGTTGATCTTGTCTTCTTCAGTTGTATCTGGAGGTGGCTACAGCACATTAAAAACACCATAGTCTTTAAAATGAAACAAGCGTCATATCCTGCATTTACATCTTACTTTTGAAGGAATCTATAATCAGGTTCTGTTTCCATAAGAAAATCTAAAGAACCTGCTTCATCCAAGTTATCGATTCTTTATTCGGGGAGATGCTCTACGAGGCACGACGCCTCTTCGAGGATTCCGTTTTGAAAATGGAAAGAATAAACTGCTGTATAAAATCCAGTGAACAAAACCATCCATCTTACATGGAAATCCAGCCAACCAGACCTGATAGGAACTTGCCCGTACTGCATGCACGGCAGGTCAGCGATTCCCACATTCCTGGACTTCGCATCCCTAACAAGCTAAATAAGAATATACAAATACATCTTTGAGCAGTGTCAATACCTGACTCATGCTGACAGATTGGGCCAGGTTGGAGATATCATTCAGTGAAGAAGTAGTCCTCTTCTTTCTGTAAGATTACACAAAAATTACTGTAAAAAACAAATTATTTTAAATACTACAGTCTCAACTGTCTGGTCGGCTCAAGTCAAAACACAAAACTAAACAAACTTACGTCGCACAAAAGAGTTTATCATGTGTTGAGAATTACTGTCCCAAGGTCGTCACTGTTAAACATACCACACACTGATTTTTAACCTGTGGGGGAGGATCTTGACCTAACCTTCTCTCTCATTGGTCTTCCAAATTTCCAACTTCCATTTCAATGTCCAAATTCTTGATTTGATTTTTTTCTATCATATACATAGGGCCAATCCCTGGAGACTAATGAGGCTGTTTATTTTAAAAAGTTCTTTAACTGGGAGAGGCAAAGGAGGATTAGTATAGTAGGAGCCAACCTTTTTGGCAGGTACGCCACAAATTAGCCCTACACCCTCTCTGAGTACCACTTTAAGGCCCTTCCCATGCCCAATCAGATGCTCTGCCTTCTTCTCCCTCCCTGCCCTACCTGATGCTCTTTGTTTCTTGCCCTACACTCCCTGCCCAACCTGTCACTGTGCTGCCTGTCCCCTCCCCACTCTGCCGCGTGCCGCGCAGGGGTTAGATCCCAGAACGAAAGGTTTTCTGGGCACTGACAGACTTGACGTTGTCGTGCAACTGGCCATCAAAACCGCTGTGCAACTGCGCGCTCACAGAAGAGCACAGCTGCAGAGCACTTAAAGTGCTCAATCGTGCAACAAATGAACCCTCATTACATGAGGCTTCAGATGAAGGCACTTCAAAGCAGAGCATCTTCATTAGCTTCTGTTAGTGCAGGCCAGGAGCAGGGCTGGGCTGAAGCCGGCCAGCCCCAACCCCAGTGTCATCCTCAGGATGAGGGAAGTCGGGGAGGGAGTTTCTGAGGCGGGGAGCTCTAATCCACCCACCCCATTCCAGTGCAGGCTGGACAAGTCCGAAAACAGACCTCCTTCCCCTCCTGAGACAGCACTGGAGCTGGAAGTGGGGGCAGGACTAGGGGAAGAGGCTGCAGAACACAGCCTCTCTCCCTGGATCAGCTTGATCCCCCACCCTCCTGATCCAACAGCAACATCTATTGGATCGCGAGGGTCGGTCCAAATCACGGTGCTCTCTGTGAAGTGCCATGAGTAAGACCAAGAAGCTGCACATCTGTCAGCGCCCTTTATGTCTGACAGGATCCCTTCCTTCCACCCCTTAATTGCTGCCAACATACTCTCTCCCTTCACTTTGGATTGTATTACAGAAATGTGTCCTCAGCAGTCAACTACTGGTGAACGCAGAACAGTAAAGCAATTGGGAAGCTGTTCTTACTCTAGTGGAGTCTCTGGAGACTGGCCACTTTCGATTCTTTCCTCGAAAGACTGGCTTAGCATTTCATTCTGACCAGCTTCTGACTGCCTCTTTCCTTTCCATTTTTCCCGTTTATCTCTCAGTTTCCCTGGGTCATCCAGGTACCTCTGTATCTGAAAAGAGGTGGGGCTGTCCAGGTCTTTGGCTCTGTGTTTCTGTCTTTCTGCACGATATTCGACCGGACTTCGAAAGCTTCCAGTAGCAGGTAGGCTACTTTTAAAATTCAGCATAAGATTTGATGGCCTTTCAGGACAGTTGAAGCTTTGGCTGCCTTTTATCTGGCTCTTTTGGCTCTCCTGTGTTTTCAGTCTATAAGCATCCTTCTCATCTAATGTTTCCTGCTTTGATTCAGTGGTTTGCTCGTGGGAATCATCACCCATTATTTTACGTGACAGTTGCATGTCTGAAAGTGTTTTGCTTTCTTCCACTGGGATTCTCTCCTCTGTACCTTTCAGAAGTACCAAATCTTCTGCTGTGGCTTTTTCTGGCTCTTGGACTGTTTCTGGGGCTTCTTTAGCAGAAGTTTTTTCTTCAAGGCACACTAAAGACTGTTCATCTAAGGAGAACAGGACATGCTTATTCTGCAAGTTGTTGTGCTCCAGCCCTCTCTGTCGTCGAGATGCCCGTTTCTCCCGACTACTTGGGATCTTCTCTGGGCCATCAGCTATGCTCTTCTGGGATGGCACAGCCCTTTCAGGAGCTTGGCTCAAGTTTTCAGTTTGCACATGCTGAGCTTTGTCTTCTCTTTCTGCCACCTGTTCGACACCTTCATCTAGTTGCGTCACTGGTTTTACATCCAATTGCTCCGACGCCGCTTCACCATCCTCAGCCTGGTTTATACCAGTCTCTTTCCCTTGAGCTTGTTGCATCTCCGTTTGCTCTTCCTCAGCTTTCTGCTTCTCCACAAGCATTTGTTGAAACCTAGTTAATAAAAAATTAAAGATGGGGTATATAAATGAATAATCCAGAAGGAGCCAAAAGCAAGCCCTGTGGATTAAATATGGCTTGCAAAGCACTGCAGCTAGATGGTACCAATAAATGGAGTCCCTGCATGACTTCTGGGGTACTTTGTACCGGGGCCTTGGACTTCCTGCAAGCCACAGCACTGAAGCTGCTGTAATTGATACTACGACCAATTCCAATTCTGAAGGAACCCAGGCTTCCCTAACACTTCATCAATGTAGTCCAGCTGGGCAAACCTTGGCTGCCCTTGGCTTATCCTGATAATGCAGTGCTGGTAACGTCACTGGCATCAGTTTAAATCAGGCACCAACTGCAGTTAAGAGAAAATAATACAGAGAACGTACTACTGGGAAAACAGACTCATTACAGCAGTAATTCATTCATTCAGCCACAGCGCAGAAAGTCAGGCAGCCTGAGGTATTCCTATACAGGTCTGGCAGAGCCATGCTCCTCTCTTACCTCTTACGCTGTAGGTGCCCCCTAACAAGCGCCTGCACAAGGGAGATTTGCCTCTTCTGCTGACAGTAGGACTTCCGTTCCCTGTACCCTCGCCACACTGACTGAATATAGACAGCAGCATTTTTCCTCTCCAGTGCCCTCCTAACACAATACGAGCGCCAGCAAGCCTAGAAGGGAGACTTCATTAGTCAGAGACATGCCCATCAAGACTTTCTTGGAGGGGAGGTTTGCAACTCGCACTAAAAGTCAAATAAAATGTACCTGCAGAGTAATGGCTGCCTGCCGCATTCTGAGGAAGCGTCTCCTTTCCAAAACCATCCTGAGCCAGCTCTGAAGGCGAATGATTTTTCTGATCACTTCTTTATGTAGTGCTTCCTGTAATACCTGTCGCTCAGGCTCTTTCATGAACACCTGGTCAGTTAAAAAAAAAAAGGTCACATCAGCACAAATCAAAACCAAGCTGCTTCATCTCTTGAAACAGATAAATCCCAGGGAACCATTCCTACTGGGTATCTAGACACTGTGCTCTCAGCACAGTATGCCTGTATTTCCTGTTACTGGAGCATCTAACCTCCATTTCCAGTGCTATGGGAGAAGGCATCTACAACACTTTTGTTGATTATATCTGGTGCATTAATAGGTCATTTCCATTCACATCTCCTAAAGGTTTGGGGGGGGTTTGTATTAAACATACAGGGAGAGAGATTTACTCTCAAAATTCTGTTGCACAGCATTTCAGTCTGGTTTACTGCACAGCCCAACGTGAATTTGTTCCCCCTTGTTTTACTGATTAAGAGTGTGTCAGACTCTCACTACTCACTTGTATGATCTGAAAGCCACATACAATTCTTTCCAAATGGAAAACAGTGAGCTTAGTGATAAAAGACAATGCAGCAACTGTTCATATATGAAGACTGTTTTTCAGGGTGAAAAGCCCTGCAACATTTTGGAGAGTCTGCTCAGATGGCTAAATATGGGATCAGGAGAATTACGGACAATGAATATTATAGGGAAAGCTGGGTCACATTTTTTAAAATCACTCTTTTTCCTGTGCACAGTCAAAAAAAATTCAAACACTTGTTAAAGAACCCCAACAAGAGACGTTCTGCGCATTCACGCTTCTTACAGACCACCTTCAATGATGGAAGATATTTCACAAACCTTGGTCTTCCCTATTTGGTAGTTGTTTTTGTCCAGTTTCAGTTTATTCAGATAAGCACATATGTCTTCCTTCAGGGCTTTGGCATTTTTGGGCAATAACACTTGAAACTGGTCTATAAACTCCTGAGGAGGTAATAGCACACAGCAAGAGACAAGTTAGCAGACAGCTCATGACTTTGAAGTTACAACTAGAAAACTAGAGCTGAAGTAAAGTTAAGATTTCTGGGCTGCAAAGGTTAGCCAATGCTAACCTCTGTGTCTCGGTCCAAAATTTTGTCTGTAAAGTTCCCATAAAAATATATGTTTTGCTTAAATATCTTTGCTTTATGCAGGTGCTATATAGGTACATAAACACATCTCAAATTTTTAATGAAACAAATCTACTGAAATTTCTACACATAAATATTAATTTTAACAATCTGTGTTCTGTAACTTGGCACCACAGTTCAGGTGCGATTCTCTCCCTGCCAGTGACAGCACAGCACTGGATGTGCAGAGCCATTCAGACCATGCCTTTGCAACACAGACCCCACGTAAGATACTGCAAGATGTCTGCAGACAGGGTTTTAATGTAGTTTTAGGGCTAAGTCAGTCACAAGCATTATTGCTTACTAAAGAAATATATACACTGAACTCAAATGGTCATGAAGTACATGTAATATATGCAGATGCACAGGTGAAGAACACTTGCAACTTAAGATGCGATGCATGCTTTCTACAGTAGCAGATGTTTCCCGAACGTCACAATGCATCCTTCTTTCCTCAGTACCTGGAATGTGTATTTTGCACTGTAACCAGATCTTCGAATTCGCACCGTCTCCAGCATGCCAGTGTATCTCAACTGCTGCAAAACCAAGCTCTCATCAAAAAGGAGCTCCTCCTGAAAGAGACAGGCGAGAAAACAGTGTATACAGGATGCACTTTACACCACCTGCTCAAAAACAAAACTCCCTCCCCCTCCAACACCCCTAAAAAAAAAAAAGTTGTCTCCAAATACCCATATTTTGTTCTTCCAGATAAAGCAGAGAACAATATGGCAATGGCAGGAGTCGAAATCTGTGATATTGTTGCAGTCTTAAGATATTCTCATGCATCACTCAGTCTTTAAAGAAATATCATTTAAATTCTTTGAGGTAACATGAAGATATTTGCTCCCTGCCTCTCTAACTAGAGCTCTTGGAGCACAGCTGCTTTCTGGCCACCACGCATTTGTATTTGGGTTGAAATCTGAAGGAGAGGATTGCCTTCATGCCATTTGTGACCACCTGTGTTCAGGTACATTGTAAAAACTGAACCTTGAACAGCCACAGCAAGATTATACCTAGATTCCACATCAAGGAATTCTCCTCCAACAGGAATCCCCAACATCTAGGGTCACTTGGCTGAGAAGCAACAGCATTGTTTAAGCAGAGGAAGAAGTAATCAGAGTAACCAAAGAATGAACAGTTTCTGCCTTGTTACTCTTTGCTTCACATCTTTCCTTCTCTTCTCCTTTTTACTGGGAGAAAGGAAAGTCTGAACAATTTCTACAAACTGCATACCTACTTACCAGCTGTGGCCTTAAAAACTCGCTACACCAATCCCCCCTCCCGCATGCCTGCTGCTTTTCTCTGGGACAAGGGGAGTTCCCTTCGTATACCAATTAACTATTACCGTTTGTGGTAAGAATGCCAACAAGCGAGTCGTTAGTGCTAGGGAGCATTAGGCAAGTGTGGACATTTGTCCAAAAAGAACTCTACAAAAACCCTCAAATTCATCCCATGTTTATGTTACCATAAAGCTTTCAAATGCCCACAATATTCTGCCGCTGCCAACACTTCAGTAAAGCTACAGCTGGCCATCAGTCCCATAATCTCAAGGGCTTGCTGTGACAGCACAACTTCTGTAAGAGGGCAGAGGGTTGCTGCAGCCACTGGAGATTATGCCAGAAGCCTTAGGCTAAGTAATGCAGATAATTTTTTTTTTCATATCACACACTCAAAATTCTACTTTTTATGATGTACTTTCAAACAGTATGGGCTATGAGTTATTTCATGTGCTATTAGGTTTTTCTCCAATAAAAGGAAGCTCTATCTGCCTTTATACGTGCTCACTGTAATAAATAACATGTTAGCAGCTGAACACTACTGCGTGTATAAGTGGGTGGGGGCATGGCTATCAGACTAGTTTCCTTGGAAGTGAAGTGACTTACCTTTTCAGCATTGGAGCGAATGCACCGGATGAAGAATGGCTCAGCTTTCCCCAGAGTCTCCAGTAGTTTATTGAGAGAGGTCTGCAATAAAACATTCCATGTACTCATGCAAATACCACTATTTTGGGTGGCCTTTGCCAACAGTACCTCTTCCTTAGAACACAAGTCTCAGCCAGAAACTGCAATACATCTAATACGTGGTCTCTATTCATTTTTCCTTTCTACCAGGAGCATCCAAGACACCTTCACCGCCAGCTCTTGCATATTGGACAAGAACCAGGTGCTTGTGTAGTCTCTTACTGATCTGTCATCATTGCCACAGAACGACTATCCAAAGCCCCTATATGTTCTGTATTATATATGGCAGTTAGACTGTAAGCATTAAAAGACTGCAAAAGGCCTAGAACAATGGTCCTCAACCTTTTAAGACTCAAGGTCCACCTCAGAAAATGCTAGCTCTTGACTTTCACTTGTTTTTTGACTATGCAAAAACAGAACAATTCTTTTATGGCAAAGAACTCAGAAAGACCCCGGCGTGTCAGAACGTTTCCGACACTGCAGATTCCAGCTTGAAATTTCTGCGTTTATCTTGTGAATCACGTTTCTTTATCTAATAGTGCTAACACTGAAAAGATCTCAAGGCACCCTGGCTGAGAATCACTAACCTAAAAAGAAGACTGATCTATGCAAAGAACTAGCAAACTGGTTAGGAAATAAAGAAGTGGAATCTGTTCTGGGGTGGCAGGAGGGGGAACATCCTGGGTGGTTTTTACTCATTGCTCGTTCCAGTGCATAGCAGTCGTTATCTATGAAGATTGAAAGATGCAGAAGTCACCAAATCAGATATTCATTTACCTGGAATTGTGCGCTTATGCTAGGGGGTTTCTTCTTTTTGTGCAAATGTAAGAGGGATTTTGTAGTCCGATCATGCAGCGTCATGCTCATTATAAGCTTCAGAGACTTGGAATCCAGCAAGTTCTGCAATGAATACATTTGGTATTTTCACAATTTATATGTATACGATCATTTACTTGAAGGACAAATATCTACTGGCATCACCAAATGTGGCAAGAGTGAAATCCACCACTTAATGACAACATTCTCTTTATCACGTTACACTCAGTCACTCAGGCTTTTTATTTTAAAACCCGAACTATCCTCTCTCAAATGCTGAAACCATTTCTGTTCCTCTTCCCTGGGGCTGAAGAAGGTAAAGTAAAAATGGTCTCACACAACCAATACTTTTGTCCCTTACGGCCTGGTCAGGGATTGCTGTCCATACAGACAAGCTCCTTCCTTGTCACAATGCAGGTACATTCCTTTCTCAAGTAGTTTCCGCTGCTCTGCTTAACCACGGATCAACCTGGAACTCTGTCCACTGCCAGGCAAGCTTTGCTGCATGTCAATAAAATTTGGGGCTCAAGACTTTGGTAGCAAGAGTGTTCTTGTCTAATTGCTGACAGGTACTTTCCTCATTTGTCTATTCCAGTCAAAAGCAGCTTAGGTGTCAGCCAATTCTAAAGACATCATTTTATCTAGCCAGCTATTTAAGGGATAATGGGAGACAAAAGATTTCTCACCACACAGTCTTCCTTATAGAAAGTTTTGTCAATCAAGAGGTATATTCACTATTTGCAAAGAAAAAATAATCTTTAAACATGCTGAATAACTTTACCTTGGGAATGATCTGCTTTTGTTTGATACCTCTACTTTTCCTGTTAAAATATTAAAGATTGTTTAAGAAAAAAAACACAAAACACATTGTGATTTTCGGTTAGTTCAGCAAGCCATGCCTTGCAAATTAGATCAAGCTAAGATGCAGAGGAGAAGAGATTGAGTGCAACAGCTTCAGGATGTGATCATGCATGCAGAGCTCCTCATAGCAGAGTAATGCAGGAAATGCAAACCACTTTGACAGGAGAAGGTTTTGCCAACTTCCAATACCTGCAGCATTAGCAAAAAGGAAATGTGTTGTTTACAGCACCTACAGCTATCAAAGCTAAGTCTGATTGCTACAGAAGGTATATCTGCACTTTCTACATGCACGCTTTCAGTCTACGAAACCACCTGCGCAGGCATTGGAAGACAGAGCCCTTATCACCAGAGGATGAAGCGGGAGGGTCTGCCTGTGCTAGCATCGTTCTGCAGAAGCGCTGGGCTCCTCAGACTGTTAACGTGTGCCCCAATATGCTACGTAGGGATTCGGAGACACGAGTAATGGAACCACTTCTCAGGATAGATCTCCTAGGGAAGTGCACACACTTCGCTGGCTAAGGAAGCACAAACTGCAACATGAATCTCTTGGGAACCGGGGTGCAACTCACGCCCTAATTCTGGGAGCGTTTAATTAACCTTTTAGTGTAAAATGTGCTCCAACTCCACCTGACCTGCAGTTAACACCTCATTATGCAATCTATCATAAATTACCTGTCACAATCAAGTTATTAAATCTAGGAACGTGCATACAATTAAGCTTTTTTTCCCCAGCTTTTTGGGAAACTGTTAATGCACGCTGTCTTATTTTGTGAGACTTGGTTTTCTGATGCATACCAGCAATCTGTTCATGCTACACAGCTTGGTACTTCAGGGCAGGTGGTATCAAAAGCAGATTTTACCACTGTTACTGCAAAGGAAACGATGCAACATTCTCTTTAGCTTCCACAGGAACTTGTTTTTGCAAAGGAAATACTATCTCGCCTATATTTTCAGTTTTGTTTAATTTAGTCTGAGGAGAGGCTCTCTCTGCTGTTGCAGATCTTGCTATGGATTGGAACACTGCTCGGTCATTGCTGCGCTCACAAAGTAATACTAGGACACCAAAACTCACAGGAAGTGGAAGCGGTGTGGCTGAAGTCGACTGAGTGACCGAAGCAGCCTACAGGGATCATCACCCTGCCAGGGAAGTCCTTTTATACTCCTGATGATTTGATCATGCAAGTCCCTAAATGATCCACAGCCAGGCAAAAGATGGTCATGAGAGAAAAAACAGGGAATTAAAACAAGGAGGTCCCGTCACCCAGAGTGCTCCAAACAATAGCAGGCTGATCCCAGGCTACTTTTTCCTAAACATGAGTTTCTGAAACAGAAAACGCTGGCATGACACATGTCTTGACACCCTCAGATTTTAAATGTTGCAGTCAAGCATCAAGTTACATATATGGGCTACTGCATTTAATACATGCTCCTGGGTTATCAGTTATGGCAACAGAGAGGGTAAATTAAAAATGGATGCTTATTTGCCAATAGACTACATTATGTGCAGTCTGAAAGGTCTTTACAGGCAAAAGTGGAGGCTTTTCAGTACTTATGTCTAGGAATAGATGCTTCTATCTATTTCTTAAATAGATTCAATACATCTAACAATTACTGTTAGCTTGCTTAGCAAGTTCTCATTAGAAACTACAGCAAAACACTGGACATTTAAGGACTACCTGAAAGTGAGGATTTAACTTTCCTCACATTTCCAGTAGAAAGTTGATGTATTTTTTGAAACGCATGTTTAGCATGAAAGTTAGTCTGGGATGGTCCCTATTTAACTGTTGCCTCCATCAGTGTAACCATGCACCATGCTGAAGAGGATCCCATCCTGGCACCAAACTTACCTTCTTTACTCTCCAGAAAGGCACAAACCAAAAATACAACAGAAGTATAAGAATCACTTCTGATCTTAAAATGCAATCACTTTTTTGAGCTGCTCAGTGAAGAAGCAACAACAATTTACAGCTACATGAGCTTATTTTTTCTAGTTCTTCTGAAAATTCTTGTTAAAATGCTGCATTCCTTGTTACAGAATCACAAGGAAACGAGCATGACGCACACTGGCTAGTTTGGTACGCCTGAAGTGTATCTTTCATTTTTGACAACTGCAGTTGGCTGGGGCTGTTCAATCTGCTGATAAACCAGGGTTCTGCTGTTGTATTCTTTAGCTGTATTTCTGCACTGAGCTTACTCAGAAGGTTCAGCTGTCCAGGAATGTGCCTCCCTGGCCTCCAGCTACGAGTCTCCTTATTGCTACTTACTTCTTGCTTTCATAAAAAGAAATGATGTCTTCAAAAGCATTTATATCGAAATCCTCAGAGCAATCAAATGAAAAATCAAGCACTGAGCAGCTGCAAAAGGAACACGTATAGAACCTGAATACTTCACAGAAAGGTAAACATGAATATAAAGAGCAATCTTGGGGACCAGGTCTGGAAGGAATTCTCTACCTTCCAGCCACTGCACTGCTTTTTCAGCTATCACTTCTGTACCCGAAGAATCATAAAAGCAGCAAAATATCATATTTTATGTTTTTTTCAGTTCTCAGGGGCCAGCAGCATAAGGAAGAATGTCCAATATAAACAGCAACATCCAGTAAAAAGACGAGACTTCAGAAACGTAGCAGCAAAGGAGCATTCAAGCTTTACAACAGTACTTGGCAGCAATATTCTTACGTAGAAGCTGAAATGTCTCCCTTAAATGACTTTACTTATAAACACTTCACTCTGTTATACACAGACAAATCTTTGTTATTTCCCTTCCTTCTTTCATAAGGGCGTTCATGGAAAGTGGCATCTTTGTTTCCTCAGTTCACCTACACCTGTTCCTTATTCCCACCTAGAAAAAGACGGACATCTATTGCACCAAGGTTACTACTCTACCTTGGCACCAGGGTGCAATAAAAGAAAACAGTCTTAAAAACCTCCTACCACACCAAGAGGAGAACAACAGAAGTGATATCAAGACAATGCATAGAGCTAAATAGGTCCAGCTCTTGTGAAGGTGCTGCATCTCGTTTTCCTATCCTGCAAGTTCTCTGGGTCTTGCACTGTCCTACGTATCTGTTTACTTACTTGTACAACAAGGCCATAATCTGTGATAACAGAGAGTAGGCGAGTAGTTCCCAGTTTTTCCCAGCCATGACCTCACTGCCAATCTGATAATTTTACGAAATCCCACGCAAGCCCTTACTGTTGTTCACATGACAATAATTAACGGGGTGGGGACTGACCATGTCTCAGCTGCTCCGTAGCAACTATTGCTCTAGGGAAAGCTAAGGCAGGGCAGATTATCTCTGCATGAAATAGGCCTAAACAGATCTGGTTTAGCTTGCACTAACCATAGGGTACAAGCAGACACACCAAAAAGTACCAGACTAACAAAGGAGCACTAAGTCCTGGTAATTATGGGCACACAAACTATCCACGTGCAGCAATTACTTTGTGGTAAGTGGAAGCTAAAACAGATCAACTTAACTCCATTTTATTCAGGGGTAAACTGCCTTGTTGTGGCTCTCACTGCAAAGCAATTGTGGCGCACAGTAACACAGACAGTTACTATACGGCAGCTGCAGCACAAAAAAGTCCCATTCTATGTTAACCATTAGTACAAAGGGTAACTACAGGCTCGGGGGGAATTAGGAGTGTGTGGTCATGAGCTCATGACTGCAGCAAATCAAGCAGCCTAGTTTGGGAACTACTGCAACACACGAAGTAGACTGCACACTCCAAGGGGCAGGGCAGTCTTTCTGTGTCACCTAATGACTACTTATATAGCTACCTTGCCCCCTCCTCAAACTTGCTCAGTGATCTCCAAACACTGAAGTGGACACTTCAGGCTGTTCTCCATATTGCTCTCCCCACACCACCTTCCTCTTTCAAATTTCCCCTATAAAGCACACTTCTTCCACAGACTGACTGACAGCAATCCATCGTTCTGGAGTCCTGGGTATGCCAACGTTACAGAGGGGAAAGAGCATGTACAACCTTCCCTTGGGTCTTTGGCCCAGTGAACATCATGATTTATACACCCCAAGCCTACTGCCATCATATAAACCAAGCAATTATGCCTTGTTTAGTCAAGCTTTCTACTTGTATAAGTAACTGGAACAAGACAAAAAAATGCAACCAAGTAGCTGCCAAAAAATATTGAAAAAGAAATGGGTTGCCAGCCATGTTTGTGGACAGCATGAGCTGACACTTGCTGTACGGCATGTGGCTCAGCAGTGCAGGGCTCTCCCACACAGTGCGCTCTTCCCTGCCATGCCCAAAATATAGCCCATTGCTCTGGGAAAAGCGGCCAAGCACGTTTCTCACCGATATACTTTTTCTACTGGTGTATTTGCTCTCTGGAGTTCTCCAAGAGGAACCCGAGGTCCATGTCGTACCACTCCTGTTGTAGAACATAAAGAGCAGCATTTTACATTTTGACAACTCTATCCAGACAAATGCAATATTTGGCACTTAAGTTCTAACTGATAAATACACAAGAGCTAAAGATTTTGCTCCACTTCTCTTGTTATTAAAGAAAGCACTAATTTATTTTAGTTCTCAAATTGGCTCCTACTAGGACTGGTAAACTCATCTGCTCAGATGACTTTCTGGCCTTGGACAAGTTACTTAACTTTCCTAAAGTTTCCCTTTCAGCATTAAAACTTTCTCATTTTGTATCCTGAAATCTCCTATAATTATCATGTGCTTAGGACTGTTGATAAACATAATAATAACTGGTTGAATTAAAAATAACATTTCTAAAAGAGTTTCTCTCTGCTTGGTACCTGCAGTTTTTTGAGCTCTCTGGCGCCCTGCTTCCGCAAAGACCGCCATTGCCCGAATAGCAGCTCGCAGAACAGCCCAGCGGAACACAGCCACAGGATCCATCCCGATCAGCTCCCGTACATAGGCACTGTCACTACTGCGAAGCAAGGCGACAATATCTGGTCTCATGTAATCCATGTTCTTCTCTCGGAAATCCTGCAGAAAAGAAACGTCAAACCCCAAGAGATGAAGTGAGAAAGGATCCAGCTGGACCCAGGTTCTGACTATGCGGATGCATCAGGCTGAATAATTCATGTGGACTGGCCTTGTTAACTTAATCCAAATCTAGTGAAACACCAAGTATAAATAACGCCTCCATTTTTTGTGTGTACATTTTATTGTTGGCAAGGAACAGAAGAGTCTTTTTGTTGGCTATTCCAAATTTGTTACATACCTTTATCTGATATTTAACTTTCCCAGCGAAATGCCAGATAACAAAAGCAGGCTCCATCACTGGGGTTCCAACAAAGAATTTGTTCTCCTCATGCTGCTGCTTGAACTTTGCAAGTAGGGTCTGGTTGGTGGCATGTGGAAAGCTAGGTACACGAAGCAGGAAACACAGGGGAAAAGGTTAGCTCCTCACTCTCCAAATAGGAAGGAAAGGTGCTCAGATAGATCTGCAAGCACGACCTAAAAATGTATTTAGCCGTGATAGGCAAGCTAACAACCATTTGCCACAGGGATCAATAGGCAGAAGTCCTGCTTTGATACTTTAGAGATAAGCTACAGAGGAGCTTCTTAGGCGAAAAGCAGCCCATTAAAAAATTCCAGACACCTCCGCCCCCCTTCCACTGGCAATTTTGTGAGAACTGACACTAAGTGGTCATAGCTTTGAGCACTTTCATAATGACATACCCCAGACACATGCATTATGTTACAGTCACCTGGTAAAAGCCATCAGAAATATCCAAGTTTCTATGCTGTCACTTTAAGCCCATCAAGAACTATTAAATATAACAGTCAGGGAAATCCCTAAACTTATGACTTCTGGTAACTGGGAGGGGATGACAAGGATAATCACAATACACATGCCCTGTTTCTCCACCATTGGAGAGGACATTGGGCTAGATGGACCCTTGGTATGAACTGGTATAACAGTTCTTATGTCATGATCACCACCAAAGTGGAGATTTTTCAAAGAAACTAGCTTTGTAGAAGTTTAGCTGCATGATCTACATATATAAAGATTCCTCCCCACAATCTGGCACCTCCTATAACCATTAACTTCCTCTATTTTGGCAACTACTTCTGCCCCCCTCCCACACTTTCATGCAGCAAATCTTTCAGAAGAACTTGCCACTTACTTGCTTTCTTCATCTAGCAGATAGAAGAGGCCGGTGGGCTTCTTGCTGATTAAGTGAATACAGGCCACATTATCAGTATAGTCAATATTGTGCCACGTGATCCCTTCACTTTTGTATTCCTCCTGTGCAACTCAAAGAGATTTCCTTATCAGGACAGCAGACAGGCCTGCACAAGCTATGCAAAATAAACGCTTAAAGACTTCCTTACACAGTTATTGGCAAATCCTGACTTTATTGGTGTGAGGGAGAAACCAGAACAAGAAAAAAATATAATTTCTTGATGTTGAGGATCAAATACCCTCATTATTACAGTCATAGAGAGGTACATTCCAAGTCAAAGAGAGGAGGACAACAAAATGTCAAGGTGTGATATGGGAATCTATTCTTTACGAGTGACAGGCTGACCTGTTTTGCCATCAGCAAGCACTGCCTTTCTGCAGAGTATATGAAACCCAGATAAGGTTGCAAAGTTTATCTGGCAACACATGCTGGTGCTAAGTGGCCTAGAAATGCCAGCTCCATATCAAGCTATCAAAGCATAATATCAGCTTTCTTTCATCCTGCACATGCTAAAGGCAAACTAATTTAGCAATAATGCACTTACAAATCTAAACACGGGATTCAGTAGGCAGGTAATCTAAACAGAATGACACGTTCAGAAGAATAATGAGATAAATCCCCACAGCTTCACATTCTCTCCATGACATGTTAGAAAACGCATCCTATTCAAGTGACTGGGATTAAGTGCGAGCAAATTACGTAGCTGGTATGATTTATATGCACAGCACATTGTAAAAAATGGCATGTAAGTTCCATGAACAAAAAGACCCTTCTTAAAATATGTAGGCAACCCCTGAGGGCTCTCGTGAAGACAGACACAGGAAACGGGTTACTTAAGCTTCTTTGGGAAAACAGCATTAGAAAAGACGACAATACAACTCTTTACTCTAGTTAGTCTGGACAGACAACCCTGTCATCAGTTGCTAAAGCCACTGGGCTCTACTCTGATTTTACTTAAAGTCTGTGTGTTTTGTGCTTTCTTCCTTTAACTTTCATTTATGGTTACTTATCTTAGAAAAGTTTATTAAGGAGGCCATCCTTAACGGACTGGCCAACGCCAACATCTTAAGGGATAGCCAGCACGGGTTTGTTGCGGGTAGGTCTTGCTTGACCAATCTCATTTCCTTCTACGACCAGGTGACCTATCACCTGGACAAGGGAGATGAGATTGATGTCATATATCTTGACTTCAAAAAAGCCTTCGATCTGGTGTCCCATGATCGTCTCTTGGAGAAACTGGCCAATTGTCGCCTTGGGTCCTCCACGATCCACTGGCTGGAAAATTGGCTCCGGGGTCGGACCCAGAGGGTAGTAATTGATGGAAGTCACTCATCGTGGTGTCCTGTGACCAGTGGGGTCCCCCAGGGCTCTGTCCTTGGACCCATACTGTTCAACATCTTCATTAACGATGTGGACACTGGAGTCAGAAGCGGACTGGCCAAGTTCGCCGATGACACCAAACTTTGGGGCAAAGCATCCAAACCAGAAGACAGGCAGGTGATCCAGGCGGACCTGGACAGGCTCAGCAAGTGGGCGGATGAGAATCTGATGGTGTTCAATGCCGATAAATGCAAGGTTCTCCACCTTGAGAAGAAAAACCCGCAGCATCCTTATAGGCTCGGCAGTGCTATGTTGGTTAGCACTATGGAAGAAAGAGACTTGGGGGTCATCATTGACCACAAGATGAACATGAGCCTGCAATGCGATGCTGCGGCTAGTAAAGCGACCAAAACGCTGGCTTGCATCCATAGATGCTTCTCAAGCAAATCCCGGGACGTCATTCTCCCCCTGTACTCGGCCTTAGTGAGACCGCAGCTGGAGTACTGCGTCCAGTTTTGGGCTCCACAATTCAAAAAGGATGTGGAGAAGCTTGAGAGAGTCCAGAGGAGAGCCACGCGCATGATCAGAGGTCAGGGAAGCAGACCCTATGATGACAGGTTGAGAGCCCTGGGGCTCTTTAGCCTGGAAAAGCGCAGGCTCAGGGGTGATCTGGTGGCCACCTACAAGTTTATCAGGGGTGACCACAAGTATCTAGGGGAACGTTTGTTCACCAGAGTGCCCCAAGGGATGACGAGGACGAATGGTCACAAACTACTACAAGATCGTTTCAGGCTGGACATAAGGAAGAATTTCTTTACTGTCCGAGCCCCCAAGGTCTGGAACAGCCTGCCACCGGAGGTGGTTCAAGTGCCTTCATTGAACACCTTCAAGATGAAACTGGATGCTTATCTTGCTGGGATCCTATGACCCCAGTTGATGTCCTGCCCTTTGGGCGGGGGGCTGGACTCGATGATCTTCCGAGGTCCCTTCCAGCCCGAATGTCTATGAAATCTATGAAATGTACTGTTGATAAAATACGTAATATAGAGCAATTGATGTCCTTGGGTGAATTAAAAATGGTTTTCTGGCATCATTTGGAAAGATTTTTTTCTGGCTTAAAGTAACAAAAGCTTAAGGGAAAGGACACACGACCATATTGTGCATCCAAATTCAACACTGCCCAATGAACTGTATGAAATCAGATGCTGTGCATACACAGCACGTGACCTGAAAGTAGGATTTTTAGCTACAAACTTCAATAACTCTAACTTTACACTAGGAGGTTTTGGGGAAGCTTATTTTAAATTCTGTGCAATGGACAAGCATGTTACAAAGCAAAACATACTAATGTACTGAGTTTAAGATTATACCTATTTCTGGCTTTTAACTTTAGCCCTTACGTAACACCTGCAATACACAATCACTTACCTGCTCCAATTTGAAAATGTGTTGATTGAAATAATACTGAAGCTGTTCATTTGCATAATTTATACAGAACTGCTCAAAACTGTTGGTTTCAAAATCTTCAAATCCAAAAATATCAAGCACACCAATGGACAAACACTGAAGGGAGGGAAAAAAGGTGCAGATACTGTTACTTGACCTTATGATAGTTTTGGTTGTTAACACCACACTACATATCAGTACTGTTATCTGTGCCAATATGACTTGGAATGTCTGCTATTGTAATAAACACTTATTCCCCCCCCAGTAAAATCCACGGGACAGTAACACTCCCCTGAAGTTGGTGAGAATTTTGCTACTGGCATCAGAGCTGCACCCCAGATCTCTGAACACACTACAGTACTCATAGGATGAGTTGCTAGCTCTGTCTGCTCTTCTGTCCAGAACTTACTGTAACAGACTCCTCCATGTCCTTCTTATTAAGAAGTGCATGATTAATTCGCAGAACAATCCAGTCAAACAGAGCACTGTACAAGGACTTTGCCATTGAATCCCGAGCTGTTTTTGCCTGCAGTTAAAAAAAAAAAAAAAAAAAAAAAAAGTCACAAGCAGGTAATACCCCTGACTGAATATGGTAGGGCTAGGACGTTTACTGCATCACTTTTTCTGACACCAGGGTTTGGGCAGTATCCATTAAAATATATTTAAGTGAATAACGTGAATTCCTACTGCCATGTTGTATGTGATGTGATACTTTACAGCCAAGCTGTAAATGAGGGGCCATTTTCTGGCTTCTAAAAATTGAGGAAACGCCCAAGTCAATTTTCTAGCATTAATCAACTGAGTAACAACAGTAAGGTCACCTGCAAGGCGACTGGCTAAAGCCTCCCTGCTTGTGTCCTTGCACTCACCTCATTGAGACTATACGGCAGGACAAGCTTGTCATTGGCTGTCACCGTTTTTCTTTTTGTCAGCACTTCCACCAAAAGTTCTCGTTTGACCTTCACAAAATAAAGTGGAAAACAGAGTTATTAGGCACTGGTGGCAGGCAACCCAAGTAGTTATCATCTCCCCAGATAGCTCTGGAAACCCAAACCCAAGGACAACAGATACAGCTGTGGCTGGCTGACAACTTTCATATTCCTGAGTTCCTTGAAATCCTTTCCCTTCACATGCTAGGGATGTATTTCCATCCTGGGGAAACCCGCCAGCATTAATCCGACTGGACAGCTGACACTCTAACCAGATCTAACTATTCCCATCTTTTGAGATGTATTTTCTCTCTTTCTCCTTCACAATATTAAAAAATTCTCCAAAAACATGAACATTTACATTCAATTCAGCAAACCATCTCTTTTCCTTCATGGTCCTCCTATCCCAGGCCTGGAACAAGCCCACCTTCAGCTACAGCATGCCATCAGCTTACTTAATGGTTATGGAACGCATGAAAGGGATACTCTACCTTTAAAAGCTGCGAGAGGATGTCCAGTACTTCAGGGGGTCCCACTTCCAACCCTTCATCCCGACCGGTGGCTTTCTTCTTGTAGGTAACATTGCCCAAGTAGAGAATAGCTGAAAGCACTGAAAAGATTCTGAAAAATAAAAACAGTGGTGACTTTTTAAGTGTTTGTTTCATTAACAGGAGTTTGATAACAAGTATTAAACAGAGCCACAGGACAACAGCCAAATCTACAGGAAAAAGATGGAGACTGAATAAAGTTGGCTTATGGCAACCCATATAAGAAAAAGCCCACCGTTCTCCTAGTTTGTGTGTAGGGCTTTGAACAAATACAGCTTTGCTGATTTACAAATTATTGTGCGGGACACCAAACTGTTTCTGTGTAGTTCATAACAGACTACTAGGCAGCAATTTCACGGAAATGCAAGCAAGCACTAACAAACCGCTCACATAAAAGAGCTAAACAATTCCACTTACTGCTTTTTTGTTGCAGGAAGAAAGCCAACCATTTCCATAGCTTGTTTTAATCTTTCAAAATCATGTTGGAGATCTTCGCCATCTTCAATTTTCAAGTTATGCTATGAAAAAACCCCATAACAATCAGGTTCAAATACATAGCAGAGACAGACGTGGGCCCTTGAGCAACCTTTCTTATGAATGAAAACGAAGCAAAGTGCTGGGCCCATAGACACTCCTGTCTTCTGGCAAAATCTGGAATTGTGTATGTCCCTTTTCTTGCATCAACTAGACCACTACACTGCTTTAAATGCAGTCTGTTGCCCACTTCCCAACCAGGCTCCAGGTGAATGATGTTATAATCACCAGTCACCCAACACTGAACATGAAGCAGTCTAGCAACAAATCCTGAGCTTGAAATCAAACAGTTCTACACAAGGAATTTTGCATCCAGTTCACATGATAGTCAGATTCATCCATAAGGCCCGCTGTGTCTCACAGGTGGCCTACAAAACTAAGAAGGAGACAAGGTTGATGAAAGTTAAGTCTTCTACACCAGAGGCATGCCAACAGAGGGAAGAGAAATATATCTGGAGCTCTGGGATGCGTGCGAGTTTGTATAAGAATTTGTAGCGTTGCTAGAATTGCTGTGCAGCGAAAAAGCAGTATTTTGTTTAAAAAGCCTTATAAAAACCAGAGACTGGTCGCACCACAGAGGGAAACAAAGATCACTTGTCTCGGTGCCTTTCGTTTCAACGCCGGGGAGACAATATTTTTGTTGTCAGAATGTCACCCCCGCCCCCCCCCCCCCGTCACCGATTACCTGATTGAGGTAGAAATAATCTTCAGGTTGCTTGAGGTGAAATTCTTTGCGTTCTTCCTCACTCACTCCAAGTAACAAATAATAAAACACATGGTAGTTCCTACAGTACCAAAAATATGTCTGTTTAATATAGACATCATGATGCCAACTTCTCTTTGATAAAGAATACGAATTTCCAAGCACCCGTTCACGTACGTACTGTATTAAACCTTTTACTGTGATCATCAGGGTAGTTAGTGCACAGCAATCTAGAAGGTACATTTTCAGACAATCAGCTACTTTGCACTAACTGTGTGTAAACACGCTTAGCATGTACTGAAAGTGCAAGGGAACTTCCATGGTAAGCTACTGGCACGTCGTGCGTGTTAAGAGTCCAGGGAGCTCGAGTGAATTCACACCGCGCAGGGCGCCCTAGACCAGCTCCCCTGGAGAGTCTTCCTGTTAGGAGAAGGAGTCCCAGGCATTTAGGTGGAAACTCATCATACCGTTTGCTAAGAGAGGTGTTTGCCATTGCTTTTAGGAGAGACATTTGACTACAGAGCATGCAAGACAAAATCCTCTCACCTTTCATCTTTTTCCTGAGAGACCAGACGAGATTTTTCAAGCAGATATTTTTCAACAACAGCCCTAAAAGAAACAAGACATGAAAGGTGGAAATGCAAACGCAAGCACCTGGATACCAAAGCACTAAGCAACTGTTTCCAAATGGCTTTAGGCTATTTCATATACGAAGTTCATTGTGAAGGGGGCCTCACTTCTATCTCTACAAGTCAAAACCTTACCACGTACAGTGCTACATTTAGGAGGATGCTATCAAACATTTAGTCCTTCACTACTCTGCCATAGCAGATATGAAAGAAAAGCCAGTTCAAACTGAGCAGATTGGTTGTTTTGGGGGTTTTTTTTTCAACAATCACAATTATTCAATTTGCTTCAGCTTCACTAATAAAAGATAGCACACCTTAAGAAATCCTTGCCTCTTGCATAATTTCTGGACCATCAAGGTACAACACCACTCTTACACTACCTTGATTTTACTAAACAGATGCTAGTCTGAGGCACAGGAAAAACCCACAAAATGCAAAGAAAACAAAGGAAATGCATTGTTGCCAAACTGTGAGTTTGGTGGCCCATATTAGACTGCACCCACCAGCAAAAAACTGTAGAGTAAACCCCTAAAGAAGAATTCCCTCTTCCACTAGGTATACAAATGGACAAAGAGCAAGACCAAAGCTAGAGTAGCCTTTTTCTCAGGCTGCAGACAGAGAGCAAATGGGTTCACATAGTACCAATCCCTTAAGCGGGGCTGACCTCAGCGGTAAATATGCCACTTTTACTCTGGAATAATACTCAAACAATTGTCTGTCGGACAGAACTAGCATGTGTTTACATCTGATGCTTAAGGAAAAGCAATGACACACACCAAATGCATCAATGAAAGGATACGCTGGAGCTTGAAAACTATACGCTGCTAGAGTGTCGCTACAGGGCAGGCACACGTCCCGGTCAATACTCTAGCATATTGCCCTAAATGAAGAAGCATGAATATGCTGCAAAAAAATGTGATACTCCTGTGTACTCTGCAGATACATGGTACTAAAGACTAACGCTTACACAATAAGACTAAAGAATGAGATACAAGGCCTTCTCACCTGACAGGTGATTATTGGACAAAACTACTGATTTGCAAAAAAAGTCCAGAATTAGATTATTAACCAATAGCCATTTTATACGGTTGATATAAAGTTATGCCACCACTGAATGAGCAAACCTATAGAAGACTATTGCACACTATGGCTGATTATAGACGCGAATAAAAAACTCAAACATTATTTTAAGCTCAGCGCACCTCTGCACCGAGCACAGTGCATGCCCAGAAGAGGGATCGCATTAGATTGAATCGGCTTTAGATAAAAGCACCAAAAAGCTGCACTGAAGCGCCCGATCTATACAGATGCTGCAGAGCTCGGTCAAACTAACATGTTGCCTCTTCCGATAAAGTGCTGGAGGGTTTTCCACGTCTGTCAGCGCCCCTAGTGCCTATTACAGAGCTGTATTTACACAAGTAGTTACTGAATGTGCACGTGGTTTGTGACTTCAAGGAAATTAAAAGTATATCAGTATGCAAGAGGCAAGGATTTTCTGGAGATCTCTTTTATTGGACCAACTGTACGCTTGGGAGAGATGTTAGACATGCTTTCGGGCACAAAATGTCCTCTCTTAGGTCCCGAGGTGACCCAGATTGTTCAGGCATGAAAAACACCTATGTGAAAAGCCGCTTTTAACACACACAAATCTCTCCACAATACTGACAGTCCAACTCTAGAAAGAATGTCATGTCACACTTACCCTCTGACAACACCATTCTCCAAATAGTTGACTTGAATGAATTTTCCAAAACGACTGGAGTTATTGTTATGAGCTGTTTTTGCATTGCCAAATGCCTGCAACAACACAGAGAATAAATCTATTTTCAGTGAAATAGGTTAAGAGCTGTGTACTCACTTACTCGACTTGCTAGCTGGCACTCAACACCCAAAATATGATGGAAAGAGCAAAACATATGCGGTTCAAGAGCAGCAGAGACAAGTGTTGTTTCTCAGATGTGCACACACGTACATTGATTACAGCACTTGGAACCGGGAGGAAAAGGATTGGTACATTTACACCAGTATCAGAAGTTACCTTCACATGCACTACAGTTAACCAAGTTCAAGCTAGCTGAATGCCCCCTGGACCCGCCGGTCAACAGGCTGAATCATTAGAAAGCAAGCATGGGCTTAAAGAACAGTCTTTGTTGGTGAAAGACTGCTGCAAGGATGACAGAATTGCCTCTTGAAATCAAAACTCAAAACCATGTAGCAAGTTAGTCTTTTTCTCAAAAATAAATCCCTTGACAAAACATGCCACATCATTACCTTACCTTTAACAGCAAATATAAAATTAAAGTCGGTTCTGCAAATATAGCTAATTTAATTCTGAGGGAGTCAGACAAATTTTGTATGAAAAAGGCAAGGCAAAAAAAGTTCAAAGAAAAACGTTATACTTCTCCAAATTCATTTTGGAATTGCTCCAAATCAACCAGACTTTTCACTCCTCTGAGCCTAAAGAATGATTTTTAAATTTATAAAGATCTGTTATGAAAAGACACGCAGGGCTTTCAGGAGGAGATTTTGGTACGAGCACCCTACCAGCCAGCACCGACCGGTGAACTACACGCACGCTGAACTCTGCGTGTCACTGAAAGCTGTAAGTTGGGAACTTGGTTCAAGAACACTTACTGAAGCTTGCCAAATGTCTGTAGCAACAGTTAAATAAGATTTGTCCACGTGCTGAAAATGGTTTCATCTAATTATAACCCTAAAATTCAACTGAAGTGTCAGCAATTTGGCAACTGAACCAAAGAACATTTTGACAGATTTCTTCGGAGAGGAACAAAACAGCAGAGGTAGCAAAAGGAAATTAAACCAAACTAAGCTCCCATATTCGCAGTAGGTTGAAGGGAATCTTGTAATTTTATTAACCTGCAGCGAGATGACGTAGTACAGTGAAAAATCCAACGCAAAAGGCAGCCGTTCAGCAAACGCTGCACCACTCAGCGCGAACATTATCAGCAGACAATTCTGTCCCAAGCATTTCCTGTGAAAACTTTCAGCAACACCAACTAAGATGTCTCAGAGGAAACATGCCTCCCAACAGAGAACAAATTCATGGAATTCGCTGACCGACGTCAGACATCGCTAGTGTGCCAGATACTGACAGCAGCATTTGACCCTCTCACTCGTGACTTGTCTCTTTCCCTGACCCCAGAGTCACCAGCTCCATACGACACAAGAAAGATATTCAACCCTGAAAGCAATTTCTTTCTTGAAGTCAATTCGTGTTTACATCCATGGAAATTGTGTACAACAGAGCAGCTATTATGGGGTTTCAGGCTTGCTATAAATTGCATGCGATTATGCTGATGTGTTGCCAGAATTTCTCAAACTTACCTTGTAGCTATAAGCCAGCAAGCTAGTCTTAATTTTATTTCTTTAATTGTTCTCCATGCACAGGCACAAGTCTCTGGGAAAACATACAGCTAACCTATTCTAATATGCATGTTGCATTGGTTTTGGTCAACTCGTTTTAGTTAACAGAGCTGAAGCCAATCAAGACGTAAGAGGGAAGTCTCCTGATCTCAGAACAAAGAACCACCCACTGCACAGAAATGACAGCCTGCCCCTCGTCCCGATGGGAACATCGCACCTTACTTTTTGTTTAGAGAAACAGGAATCATTATTAAGCTCTTCCAACTTGCAAAACTAAAGAAAAACCTACTTACGGGATCTGCAGACCTACTACTCTGTAGTGAAAAAACAAACTTTTAACAAGAAGTTTAAAAATAATAGAAGCACACAGAGCATACCAGATTTGCATACACACAAGCTATTTAACAGCAACTGGGTACCAAAGAGTTGATTAGTAAATTGATTAGTAATTCCATAATTCTGGTTTCCTGAAGACTTAGTGATTACTCATGTAAGCAACGCATATGGTTTAAAACTACCCAGTGGCTCAGATGACCCCACATGTCTGGTATTTAGTCTAAGAACATAGAAAATTCTCCAAAGCAGAGCTAAAAATATCCTCCTCCAAAACGCCCATGCTTACTGGGTCTGTCATGGCAAACTACAGACATTGGTCCCCTTTACAGGCTTCAACTAGTCAAAAAATTTAAAATACTGAGTGGTTTGGCCTTCAACCCAAATCACAAAATGCCACTCCAGTATGTTTCTTACTGTCCCTTTCCTTCGTCCTACCTACTCTGTTTGGCGGAGAGCAGAAGTACAATTTACTGTAATTTGGAGAGCATAAACAGTATACACAGAAGCTACATTTTCGTCTCAAGAATCTGAGCATTTTAACATCGTTTGGACTACGAGATTTCCTAATTTGCCAGTTAAGGGTCATTCATTTATGACCTACCACATCCTTATCCTAGCAACAAATAAATGCACTTGCTTGTTAGCTTTCTGTTATTGCGGAGTGGCTGTTCTGGGCAGAAAGCATAGTTTGAGGGTCCTTCTGTTCCAGCAGCCGGCGCAGCAGCAGGGCACGCGCTGGGTGCCGCGGGGCTGGAACACCGCAACGGAAGGCTCCTTCTGCCGACAGTCCCGCAAAACCTTCCATGCATTTCCAAAAGGCATCAAAAGTCAAGGAGGGCAAAACCACCACAACTACTAGCCACTGATATAATGTTCTAGGCTCTTTAGTATTCACCCTTGCCCTTCAAGAGAAACTACAGACTAAACCAAGCTTATGCAGAATACTACTGATGCATGTGGTGAATGATCGAAGTAGAAGAGCCACGCTGGCAAAAGCAGATGTTACGGGGTAAATAAAGCAACAATTATCAGACTAAGATGAACAAAGAGAGAGAGCCTGAGATGTAGCAAGGAAACTGGAGGAAGTAGGACAACCTGGGCCAGTAAAAAGCTAAAAGGTGGGAGCAATGCATAATGTTTCAACAACTGGGGAAGTCTCAACAAGGCAAGTGGCAAATGCGCCTATGTTCAAAAAGGTCTAACTAGCAAGATAAAAACCCCAAGGCTCCCCTTTTGTCATATACATGAGAAACTGGTGGGGTTCAAGTCAAAGGAAAAAGGAAGTCCCATCCATTTTCTGACTATGGTCATGTTTAAAGATGTACACAGATAATCGTCTCAAAACTGCCTCTTTACCTCAAATAGACCAACAGAGCCTACGCCCACTAAATATATTAAGCGGGCTTTTGTGGCAAATGCAAGTGGAACCCACAGGCCCGACTCTCACGCCACGACCACAGGCCATGCAGCGCTCTACGCGGGGAGGCGGAACGAAGCCTGGCTGCGCTCCCACTCCTTTACTCAAATGCCTGTTTCCAGGGGCAAGCCTTAGAAGTGTGCTTCGCACAGGGAAACGGAGCAATCGCATCCCCCTTCGCCGCTCTGCTTTCAGGAGAACGAGTTCCTTTTTTCATCAGCTTTCTTTAGAAGATGACAGATACTGGAAGTGCCTACAGACGGCAGCAACAGTTTGGCTGAACTTATTTAGAATCACCCTTGGGGAGAAAAACGGGCAGAGGAGGCGTCTGCAGGACCACATTACCCAAGTGCCAAAAAATACACTGACTGCCATTTTATTTCACCACAATTTCCTGGAGATCCCTGAAAGCCATCTGATTAAATGAAGAGAAAAATCCAAATCGCAGCACAACTGAAGTACCTCCATCTGTTCCAGTCTCCATTGCCATCATCCACTTGAGAGGAAAGTGAGCTTTATGACTTTTAGTCTATTAGGAAGGTAACTGCTTTAGCAAGTCTGAGACTAACACACATCAGTACCCTCTTTCAGAAGGTGGTTTGATATTTAGCTGATTCATCCAAAAGCAGGCTTTTACTTGCAATTCATGTAAGCTAGTTTGCCAAAATTCTTGACAGATACTGATGGACAATTATTAACCAGGCGTATCACCCGATACAGATCCGATAGGCATTTACAGGAATGCAGCCCGGCAGGGTGGAGAGCCGGTAAGTCTGTGGGGGGAAGGGGGCAGATTAAGGCTCCCACAGTGAGGGAGGGAGTGGGGCAGGGGCAGGCGCTGCCCAGCCAGGGTGCTGAATGCAATCCTGGGGCCAGAAGTGGGGAGGACCCAACATGCAACCAATACATCAGTGCATCTCTAGTTTTTACCGGGAAACATTTAATTTGCAACTGTGCGCGCACTTGAGGGAACCAGGCAAAACGTCTCTGGAATACATTTTATGGTCCTTTAAACTTTGCATTTGAGGTCTGCGGTCTACTTGAAGAGCATTTTCCTTGCAAAACTGACAATACAGAACTTTTTGGAAGGTTCCAAGCTAAGTCATGAAGCTAAGGCCTCCCTGAAGCCAATGGCACTTTATCGTGCATCAGCAGATGCATGATGAACAGATCCAAGGAGGTGATACTTCCCCTCTATCGGGCGCTGGTCAGACCGCAGTTGTAGTACTGCGTGCAATTCTGGGCACCGCACTTCAAGAAGGATGCGGATAACCTGGAGACGGTCCAGAGAAGGGCCACTCGTATGGTCAAGGGCCTGCAGACCAAGCCCTACGAGGAGAGACTAGAGAACCTGGACCTTTTCAGCCTCCGCAAGAGAAGGTTGAGAGGTGACCTTGTGGCTGCCTATAAGTTCATCACGGGGGCACAGAAGGGAATTGGTGAGTATTTATTCACCAAGGTGGCCCCGGGGGGTTACAAGAAACAATGGCCACAAGCTAGCAGAGAACAGATTTAGATTGGACATTAGGAAGAACTTCTTCACGGTTAGAGTGGCCAAGGTCTGGAACGGGCTCCCAAGGGAGGTGGTGCTCTCCCCTACCCTGGGGGTCTTCAAGAGGAGGTTAGATGAGTATCTAGCTGGGGTCATCTAGGCCCAGCACTCTTTCCTGCTTATGCAGGGGGTCGGACTTGATGATCTATTGAGGTCCCTTCCGACCCTAACATCTATGAATCTATGAACCTGGTCCTATTCAAGTTTAAACAAGGCTATTGCAAAAGTTAGACTAAACGGTCCAAATTGGATCAGTTCTGCATATCCTGGGAGCTTATTCCATAACAAGCTTACATGTATGTTAACATTTTTTAACCACATCTCAGTCTTATTATTTTTCCTAGCAACTGTTCATACTAGAAAGTAGTGCTAACTATTATTAATCTTTGAAATATAAAATTAAGATGTTTTATTAAGAGGAAAAAGCTGCAGGGTAGTTACCTCGAACAGGGCATAACCTCACTTCCCCATTTCCCTCTACCACCTGCCCAGAGCACTTCTCTGCCACGTGCTGCAGATTCCCTAATTGGTCTCATAGACCATGAGTGTTGGAAGGGACTCAGCAGGTCACCCACGATTAACCTAAGACTGCCTTTCTATTAAGGACTACACACAACATACTTAACATTTCAATTGCCATCAGCATCTCAATTTGGTATATTTAATGCCTCAGATGTTTGAGATGGTAACTGCAAGGAGCATTTAAAAAAAGAACACCTCTGTGAGCTATAGTCATAGCCCATTTTCTCAAAGTTTGGATATTGTGAACAAAAGATTACATGCTTCAACACACACACAAATTCACAAGAAGTGAAGCTACTAGCCTGGTCTATACACAACATAGAGAAACAAGATCTGTTGAGGAAAAGAAGTTTACTTTCAAGCCTCCAAACAGACTTTCTAGGAGCACGCAAGTTTTAGAACATTCTGTAGTCACCGTTAAATACAATAATGGCATCCACCTTTTTAATGTTATATGCAATGTGATTGCCTTGAACTCTAGGAAAAGGTCAGGCTTTGAACAGATGCCTCGTAACCGAGCGTCAAGTCACTAAAAAGGGGAAGCTCTAATTCAGTCTCTAAAGGCTCCTACCAAATGAAAGTTAGGTTGATTTCATTAACCTTCACACATGCAAGCAACTTCAGAAGGACTTGAAACACAATATAAAAATGAAATAAGATATTCCCCAATGATTAGGCATGCTCCCAAAGTGCTCTGTGCCACAATCCTCAGAAACACTGATTTTTTCAAAGGAAATCTCTCTTACTGCATCATTTTGTTACATGAATAATTCAGTGATTAGTTCGGAAGAGTATCTTCAAGTTTTCACTGCGCTCTTCTATTAAGACCAGGTTTGACTTAACCATTCAGTAGTTATTAAAAATATAACATTCAACATTAAGGGCACAACCCCACTTAGAAATCTGGCATGTATCATTCTCCACTGCATCAGCTCCAGCTGCAATGCACTGACTGCGTCTAAATGTGCAGCAGACTGTGCAGATGTTACTCCGCAGTCATTTAGTGCCTGCATAAATACTGTCACCACAGTTTTTTCCCCAATGCTACTGCACAGTAGTGCCGTGCCATGGTTAGTGCCTGGCAATGCTACCGCACGGTAGCAACACGATACGGCGCAGTCGCTCGTTCTCACGTCTGGACATGCCCACTGAGTGCAATAATGCATACAGGCATATTTATTAGAATTTTATTATCTAAACCTTACTATAAAGATCTAAGAGATGTCTGTATTGTAGCCTTCGCTACTCCCAACACTATCTGCAGTAGGTGAGCATTATAGCCCCTCCAATTTTCTATCTAAATAATACGGACACTATTCACTTAAGAGTTACAGGTGTCTTGCTGACTTCCTTCAGCACATGTAACCTGTCTTAACTTTTTCTTTTCTTTTCTTTTCTTTTCATGAGGGCTTCATTTCCTTCTTTTTTGGTTTCAAGTTGATGTGTAGAAACTTACAAAAAAACCCATAAACCTGACCGCTTGTGCTCAGCTCTGCAAGACATTCTGAGATACAATTGTACTGCAATTTTTTTTTTTTTTTATTTTTTTTTACATTTGTTAAAAAAAAAATGCAGGGTTCTATGGAAATCCAGTCAAGGAACAAGCTTATTTTGAATCAGTATGCGACTGACAAAGACCTTAGACCGGGTGAAGTTTCTTTGGGAATTTCAGTCAGGACCTCATTAATGTGGACAGCACATGTCGAAATATTAACTCTATAAGAAGACTTAGTTAGAAGGCTCCCAAGTTAAGGTTTTAATCTTTAGTTGTATGTCTAGCGAGCAGAAATGCTTCTTTAGTAAGTGCCTTCCAGGATTGCTCAAACGACGGCTGAAGAAAACGCACAGGGGTTACTGCATGTGTCACTAGCTTCACCAGAGAGCACCCGCCTAAAGATCCCAATTTTTAAAGAAAACTTAAGGTAGCGGTTATCTTTGACTGCAGTACAATTACACTGACAGCTGCTGTATTTGTAGTACTGACATTTCTCTTTTGGTTTATAGTCACAACAGTATGATTTCAGGCCCTTTATCTGATTTAACTCTGCTGTCTCATACCCTAGAAACTAGTGTCTGAAACAGTTAACCGTTCTATCAAAGGCAGGCAGATCAGCTGATGGAACAGTGCTTTCCACAGTGACCCCTTCCTGTTTTCTGTTCAAAACTGCAAACTTAAGCTCCAGCTATTAACAAACCTCAAATGATTCTACTTCTGCTTTCAAGTAGCAGAAAGCAAGGGGAAACACTTGCACGTACTCCCTGTTCTGTAAAGATTTTCCAAAGTCGCATAGGTACTTTTTTGGAAAGTTCTCATAGCATTTCCCCAGTATCACAACAACAAATGATACCGAACTAGGAATGCTTTTCAAACATTTCTAAATACTGTGTTTGAACAGAATCCCTTCAAGTTTCAGGTTTAGAGTTTCTCCTGCTCTTAGTCATGCATTGTTACTGGTTTCTCCTCCCAATCTAGAGAGTTAAAAAAAAAAAGGGGGGGGAGAAACTGAAATATTATGCAGGAACCATTTGTGTTGGTCTTTTTGTTAGCCAATACAGGTTGAGACCAAATTTTACGCCTTTATTCCTGTGGCTGAAGTTTTGCCTTCCACTGGAAATTTCACAGTACTTGAACCGAACTGAATCAAACTCCCCTTCCAAACACAGTGGTCTTCTCCCTGAAGCACATATTCATGGCTGAGAACTAACCCCTCCTCCTCAAAGGGGGGGTCATGATAGGAATACTCAAAGACACCCTTACCATGCAAAGGGCACTATTACGCTAAGCAATTACTATTTCAATAGAGACCTATTTATTGATGAAAACAGTCCCTGTTTGCCTTATTCAGTGCAACCACATAACTGGCTTTTCATGACCCTTGCCTCAAACACCACTAGTATTCTAAGACAAAACACCCAAATGATTCTTCTGGCCTAAAGTGTTGATTTCTGGCAAAAAAAGTTAAGACCAATTAAAAACTGACATCTTTGAAGCCAAAAAGATAAGACTACAAAGGCAAAAACAGAGGCTGATTTCAAAAGGAACTAAATAATCTGCCCTGTTTACACAGAAACTCAGTTACAAGGAAGGATGGGAAATTAAGGAACACACTATTGAGAAGCAGTCTTCAAAGCAGCAATTCAATCCCCAAAATGTATCTTCCGAGACAACACTAAGAATGTACTCAAAATCCTCCCCCAGGAGTGGTACATATATTATAAAGCAATTACTTGGAAATTCCACTTATTTTAACAAAAGGAGGTGGGGGGAACCACAGCCTAAGTTTACCTCTAGAACTGGTCCAGCTCCCAAAATAGTTCTCTCCACACCGCTTGCGTACCCTTTCTGACTCAGTGCTGTGAGGCAGTGAATTAAAAAGTTTGTACTTTGAGTTTTTCCAGATCCGCTTTCACCTGATATAACTATGCACTGGTTGACTTGTTTTTTAAGCATTGTGTGATAAGCCACGTCAGCTATTGCAAAGATATGGGGCTCCAACTTCCCAAGCTGGTGATTCTCATACATCTTGACATATTTTGGGTTATAAATGGGCAAAAATTTGAAGGGGTTAATGGCAATCAGAATACTTCCTGCATAAGTATAAATCTTTTGTTTCAAAAAGCGGCATTTGAGATTCTCTAGGAGTGTGGTCTCTGTTAAATTGGGAAGGTTACACAAGTCATCAAAGTCTTCCTGATGCCATGGAAGAAAACCCCTTTCAACCAACCGTCGAGCCTCCTTCGCCTTGGACACCAGTTGCATGTGGACATATTTGATAGTCCCATCGGTGTTCCTTTCTTGCAAAAGAAAGTAGTAACCATCCTTTTGAGGATGCTCATCCTGAGCACGGCGGGGCCAAAGCAAAACCCTTTGAACAGGAGAGTCATTTACGTCAAGTACCCATTCTTCACCACCCGATTCTTTCACTTCCACAAGCACATAATGCTTTGAGACATCCAAGTTCAAAGTATTTATCACATCCTTGATGACATCCGAAGCACTGCTGTCCTTGGTTGCAGTCACTCTACAGCAGGGAGCACTTTCTATTGAGAGCTGAGGGTAAATTTGAAGATGATAGGCCACCTGCTCCTGGCAAACTGCACTGCCAGCATCTTTTAAACTCATTCTGCCACAAGCCCAGCTTCAGCATGCCTCCCCAGCTTACTGCACAGTACCCATTATCTGAAAAAGAAGAGCAAAGAGTCAGGTATTATATTCTGCACAGCAGGCTTCCCTGAAATGCAAACGCAAATGAAGGAAGAAAAACACAAAATGAAGTTACGCAGGCATGTCATGAAAAACAAGCTATTTTCTGAGGTTATTTCAAACTTATTGGAGAGGTCTGCTTAAAAATAAGAGTTGGGGGCAGGAGCTAAGGGGAGAGAACTTGTGCACTTGAGTTCATTAAGCTATCCTTGCCAGCTGACATTTTCTCAGATTGTTCTCACATTGCATATGGACAAGAAAAGAGTTGCTGTTTTCAAATAATATGCAAAAACTTTGCACAAGAGAGTGCAACACCCTTAGGAGCCATTTTCATTACAGTCAACAACCATGTCTTGCTTTTAACATTTTTTTAATATGACAGTAGAACTAGTCTCATTGTAGCATTTTTCAGTTTAGATTTTACAACTAACTTGCACAGCATTCACCAATTACATCATTTACCTCATACTCCTCCACCCCTTCTCTCTCCTCCCATTATTCTCATGCCTGAAGCTGGAGCCTCGTGTTTTTTGGTGACATCTCTTATTGAATAGTTGGGAGAGACGATAGACAAGCTTTCAGGCACAAAGTCCCTTCTTCAGGTGACAAACATCCCTTCTAATTATTCAGGTGCACCAATAAAAGATCCTACCAACCCCCCCCCCCCCCCCCAAAAAAAAAAACCTTTCTTCTTGCCTGTTTCCTGCACCATGATGACTACAACATGACTCTAACCCTACTGAGCTCACATCAATCTCAAGCATCTCAAATGTATCATGCAGCCTCGTGGTCTAACTTTTGGTCTCTCCATACCCATAAATAGCCTACAAGTCAGCCCTCTCCTTGTTGTATCAACATCTCCGAGTCCTTGGTCTGCACTTTTCCCACCTGCATGGCACTATGCATCTCCGTCCTTTGCTGGACCATGCTACTCTACCTTTCAGTTGCCATCTGATTAGGTGTCATGGTTAATCTTGCTAACAGGACCAAAACTTTGACTGTGCTGTAGTGACCCCTTACCAACATACAGTTTGGGAGACACATAATGAATGAGACACCAACTCTACGCATTTCTTTTAAGGTACTCCATAAAATATAAAAATATAAACAAGGTCTGAAGAACAAGTCATTGCAATATAAGAAGTTCACAAGTTGAAACAAAGTGGAGTGCGAGAAAGCCCATTTGAGTTACAAGTTACAATGCAGTCATTTTCAACAGCAAACAGTTATTAGGCCAACGAGCTTCAATGAAGAGCCTTTTAAATTGAGAGCAGTGGAGAGCTGGAAACACTGAACTGGCATTTCTACTGCAGGCAGGCAGATGAATCATTTAAAAAAAAAAAAAGCACATGACATGGTTCTGCCGTTCCTGAATGAAGCCAGGAATGGAGAACTTGACTTCCAAGCAGTTCTGTGTAAAAACCACTCCTGAACCATTTCTGTTATGCAAGTTAAATTGTTTTCAAAGTCTGCTCATCAAAAGGGCAGCAGAGTGTGCCACAGACAGTGGGGTATACCAGGGCATACATCTGTGGTTAATACACATAAATCTATTGCAGCATGACTTCCTGCTCTGCTTAAGTATATTGCTCACCCCCAGGGAAGCTCACTGCAAACCGTGATGTGCAGGGGGACTGACTACAAGTACCTTCCAGCCCTTCCGAGCAGTGACAAGTACCTTCCAGCAGTTCTGGCTTGGAGGTGGGGGGAGAGACGCATCAAAAGTTGGAAGGATCCAGGCAAGTGTTAAGCACTGCTGATGTCTTGTCTCACAGAACAGTATGATGATCAGTCTCTGAACCAGAAATCTCACTTGACACTGAAGTGGCCGCCCATACAAAGAGGTTCAGAATTTGTTCTTCACGGTGTTGTCACACAAACACCATCAGAATATATCAGTATTTGTTTAGAACCATGCTTTTAACAAAAGAACATTTTAATTTAATCTGTTGAAAGAGAAATTAAGGAACATTTCTGAAACAACCACAATGGAGAAATAACAATTCTGACTAGCTGAATTCTGTCTGAAAAACAGCACAGGAAATGCTATTTTTGAGATGATAACTAAGCTTGTACTAAAGTTCCTTTTTTGATGCCAGACATTCAGACCCAAACCTCAAAAAACAACACGCATGCTTGCCAGTGGCACACAAAAGCTTTCCCTGGAGAATGCAAACAAAGACAAAATTTCTGCAAAATTCAAACAAGTTTTTAGCTTTTGGCTCACAACAGATGCAATTTCAAGTCCCCCAACAACCCCAGGGTATCAGCTGCCTATTAATTAATATTTGCAGAGGGACAGCTACATGACTGCTCCTTTCACTGCTACTACCCAGAAAAGCTGTGAACAGCAAGGGTGAGCACTGGAGTTATTCGTGGGCAATACAGTCCTAAAGAAAGACTAGGGGAAACAAGAAAACGGGCGTTGCCACTTTTTCCTTTTTCACAGTTAAATAGCTCCAAAAGAAAGCACAGAATGACTGAGAGTTCCCCTATTATAAATTTTCCTCCTCTTTCAGCAGCTTATTTCAGATGCTTAATAGTCAGAGACTTGTATGAAATATAGCCCTCCAAAGTAGCAATACCCTGGTAAAAATCTCAGCCATCTGATCCTTCCCAGCAGGTAGAGATAGCTTGAAGCCGAGTCTCTCAGCACTATCCTTTCCGTGAACACTTTTGACAGAGCCTTCCTAGCCTCCTCTTCTGTACTGGCTAGTAGGCATCTTGAACTTTTTTTCAAGGCTCATCCATCACCTTTTTCAACCCCAACTTCTTGGATAACTGCCAGGGGAAATTAAGCAAAGGTGGTCTCAGATCTTTTCCTGGAAGACAGAGGCCCTTTATAAACATGGCGATATGACTTGTTTTAGATGTAGCTGGTAGTCTGTTCAGGAAAGACTCAAGACTGAGAAAGAGGAAAGGAAATACCTCTTACTCTGGGGACACAGAGCCGTGACAAGGCAATGTGCAGACTGTAGACACTAACATGGAAGTGTTTTGCAGGCTCCTACTTAAATAGCAGTACAGATGCATCTTCTTGTCTCTCTCCTAGAACATGCTTAGAAGAGACGATCTTCAGCGACAAGATCTTGCAGCAACACGATTACTACACACATTCATGGGGGGCGGGGAATAGGAAGATAATGTAATGGTTGCTTCACTCCAACCAAATATGAAATCCATATGAGCATTTTATTTTCTTTCATCACCACTGAACTTTTAGAGGCCTTTTTCCTGCTAGTGACAGCTGGTTCATGTTATTATTTACAGTCAATAATATTAGAGTTTATATTAATATAAAGCACGAAGATTCTCAAGGAATGCTAAAGTTCAATTTCTACTGAACGTCACAAAAGTGATTCACCTTTGAACTGCTCCAGGATTTTCAAGATTTGAATTTGCCTGCCAGTGATCAAAAATACTGAAACAAAAAAAGTTAAAATGTTTTAAGTGTGAAATTCAACGTTGCAAAGATCCACTTCAATTTTAGAGATTACGGTGAACCTTGAAGGGTCTGAAAGTCAGGAACTTTAAAGTATATCAACTGCTAGACTTAACTACTTTGCCAGCTTCTCTTTGCAACAGCTGGTGGGGGCTCATGAAGTTTTCAAGAGCCACAAAACAAGCATATTTCTTTCTGCTTTGGAAAAACTATTTGCCATCAACACAAATGCCTATGAACCATCAACCTGTTCACAAAACAGACTGCAGCAGCAGGGCAGAATGGCAGACTAATTTAGGTGTATAAACCCTACAGCGGTGACATATAGTAAATGCACTTATTTAAAAACACTAGATGTACACAAATAGAAAAAGGGTAAGATGAAAATAATGAATATAGATTAAAAGACAGGATTTATTATAAATGTAAACAGTGAGCACAATGCTCATAGATATTTTGTGTCATTTAAGTTAAGGACTATAAACTACACTTAAGTGCATCAGAAACAAAAAGAAAGCCCACAATGATATTTGTCCAACACTCTGGAAAAGGTAGACTTGTCAATAAGATAGAAAAGGAAGACGTGTTCAATAAATATTTGTCCACATTGGAGAAAAAAGTCAAGTGAGGTAGTTTTATCCAAGGATGATAATTAGACTCCCCATTCAAAGAGTAATTCAGACAGATTTAGTTTAGAGAAGAGAAAACTGAGGACTTGATAACAGCCTTCAAATGCAGACGAGGGGGTTATAAGGAAGACGACGCAAGATTGCTCTCGGTCACCACAGGGGGCAAGGCAAGCAGTACTGGTCTTAAGCTGCAACAAGGGAAATTTAGGGCAGTATGGAAGGAAGTATTTTCTACCTATGAGGATGGTTAAACATTGGAGCAGGTTATTTAGAGACATCAAGGAATCTCCATCTTTTGAAGTTCGTAAGAACAGGTTAGACAAATGCCTAGCTGGGATGGTTAAGATGAGAACGATCTGGCTTTGGACAGGGGCTGGATTGAGTGACCTCCCTTCCAGGTTATTTTTCTATGATTCTAGTGCAGGAAAATAAGAGAAAGTTAATGAAAATTACAGGTCCCTTTTAAAAAAACCCAGCAATTTAGAGCAAGGACAGAAAACGGATATCAACCAAACCTCAATCTAAAATCCCGCCCCCCCCTTTCAGTTCATTTTTCCTTTCTTATTTATAATATACAGAAAATGAGTATGGTATTATTTATTGGCAGCACTAGTACAATCCATCTGTGAAAACAAATATGTTTTTATTTTATTTTATTTATATCCTTCCTTTTCTAAACAAAAGCTCAGGGCAGCTTACAAAAGAGGACAGAATAACTTACGAAGCATGAGACCGGACAAGAGAACAAAACAATTTAAAAGAGAAACTGGTATATCAACATAAAACAGATACCCCCCCAACCATGCCCTGGCCTGCCTTTGTTTGCTACATGCCTTTAGTATCAACTAAGTTGATATTCCTTTTAGGTTAAGCACGTACCAATCCTTCAAGCCTAGATGTACTCCAGATTTCCCAAACAATGATCATTATTACTGCCCAATTTACTTCATCACAGGAGTATACAGGACAGTTCCATTATCATTATTTGGGAAATGTGAAGTAGCTGCCACTTAAACCACTGGAGAGGGCAAGCACTCTAGACACTGGTTTACTGTCTTTTAGGAGAAAAGCAACATCTTTTAACCTTAGCAAGCAATTAGCTCAAATTTTAAATTCCTCTTTTTAGAGACAAGACAGAGAAGAACACTTCAGAATAGGGTCACTATGATAATGAGAATTTCCCTGGTTCTGTTGACAGCTTTAAACTGTTTTCAAGCCTCAATTATACCAACATTTTTAAGTGCATAAAAAGCATATTCTGAATATGACAATCTGGTAAAGTACTGGAAAAAACAGCGTGCCAATCAGGCCAAGGTAGCAGTTTAGTTTAAATAAGGCCATAATTTGAAACTGAATGTTTCTCCACTGAATCATACCAAGCTAAAAAGGGAAAGCTGCTATTATACCAAAATTATGCAGGAAGAATGGTTTATGTTTCAGTTCTTTCCACTTTCATGCTGCAGTTTCAAAAATTCAGGATTCTTTTTAGGTAGTGGTTTTGTCAAGTTCTTCTCAGCATTAAAGCTAAAATGATGCACTAAATACCCAGTTCCCCAGTGAAATAAAAATCAGCTGTACACAATTCAAAACATAAGCACCAGTTGGTTGTGGCTTTAAGCGATTAAAGCATCTGATTTCAAGCATTTGTTCATTTCAGAAACATTCAGCTTTTGACTACTGTGAAAGTATCATTCCCTAAATCAAAGAAAATAAATTCCCCTTCCAGCCAACAGGATATTCGGGAGATGCCTCAGCAGCTCAAGGGATGCAAAAATGTTTACAGTCAGTGCAAGGATTAAATCCTTAAGACTCTATTCAGGTGCAAACTGCTTATAATTCTCAATTACTTCTTTTGCGTATTTTCTTTGCAAAGCTATATGATTTTTTGGTTACGATAACTTTTAGTTTCTCACATCAGCTAAACCCAAATAAAACACCAACACATGGTAGCTTTGTAAGAGGCATATAATAGCTCCAAGTTACTGCTGCTTTTCTCAACTGCTGTAACCGGGGAAGTCAACAGAGAAAGCACTTCTGCCATAGATTTCCTAGAACAGATGATGGAATCCAGTATTGCCAGCTACCAGGGAAAGAGCACGTCAGCATGGTTATAACCTCATGTTATACCTTTCACGTCAGCTACGTTGCCACGTGAACTACCCTGCCGCTCTTTACTGCCTCTCGCATCCACTTTGCCCACCTCCCAAAATCCGCAGTAATCACCTGGCGTGCAAACATCCATTTCCTCTGAGACACTCTGATGCATATCTTAGCTGTGACCTCAGGAAGTCTGAGATCCCTTATCCAGCAAAACTTTACTTTAAAAGCCTATAAAGTATTACCTAAAGAAAGGTAATGCCAGCCATAGCAATAAGCATTTACAAGTTATTCAAAGGAACTGAATGCATGTATTTGTATGTTGGAAGTGAAAGACAGCAAGGAGTAATTACAAGTATATTCAGGTATTAGGAAGACAGTGTGACAAAGTGTGTAAATCAAAGGTATCCTGTACATTAATGTTGCCTTCTGCAGCGACTTTACTACAGTGCTGCTAAAGTTAAGAACGTCTGTAGGCCCTAACACAGACAGAGGCCTCACTAAGCTGGATGCTGCAATTACACTGATAAGAAACTCACTGGGGGAACCTTATCTCCAAGTTGTGCGGGCGGGTTTAAAAAAAACCAAAAACTGAGTCAGCCATACAGAACCAAGGCATATCTGAAACAGCTTTAGAAACGCCATGCTGATAAAGACGACTGCTCTTTGGAGCACAGACTATCTTCTCTCTCAAGGTCTGTATCACATTACCAATCAAAGCTCAACCTTAACATACAGTAACAGTAGGGCACAGGTTACCCTATGTCTATGTGCTCGACCGTGCACAAAAAGTTACTGACATCTCCAGTTAGTCAGATGCACGGCCTCCCCCAGAGCTACAAATATAACTGCTGGATAAGACAACGGTCTTAATGGTAGGTTGCTTACACTACGTGCGCAGTGAACAGTATGCTGTTAAATATAGGAATAGCGTAAAAACATTATTTTGGGAGAAAACACACAACATAAAACCCACAAAACTATTTTTCAGGATCATGGGTAAATTATGGACAGAAATTAAATGTCAAGCTAAAAATAGTTCAGCCAAAATCTGTTCAGAAACTTAAATTTACCACCTTCAGAAATCTGGCTATATACAGTATCTGTCTATTTTGTACAGCAGTGAAGAGAATATTTAGAGAGGCCACATTTTAGTAATCTATACCTCATGTCAAGTAGAGAAAATGCTAGTTTTTGTTGTAAATATTGACGAGACAGGCCCAACATGAAGGGGAAAAAAAGTAAGACTTCCACAAGTCTCTAACTGAGGACACTTTATGTTGTTGTTAATGAAGCTCATTTAGCAGCTCAGCAATTTAGCAGGATCTCTAATGTGCATTTAAAATGGAAACATTTTTACATCCTGACATTCACAAAATTGGTATAAAGCCTTAAATGTTTTAATATAAAGTGATCAGATAAAATAATCAGGCGTTTAGACAACGAACACTAGTCCACCTTTAGAGACTTTTCTTTGAAAATTCTTAAAGTCCGAGAACCATTCATCCTTCCACCTGAGAAGAGGCCCCGCGCACAGGTAAGCTGGGCAGGCTTCGGCTGGGAACCTAGGGGCCAGTCTATCCTTGAATCACTGGAGGTCAGACACCTCCGTCTGTACAAAGCTGTCATCACCAGACGTGTCTAATTTACACTTTCCATCAGCTGCATTTACTACTTGTAAGTTATTCAGTCTTACAACGTGCCCCGGCACAACTGGAACAGAGAGCCCACAGCGTCCCTGCTCCCAAGCAGGCCGCGCTGCGCGCACAGCAGCACCGCTCGGGGGGCCCAAGCGCTGTGGAACAAGGCAGCGCCTGCCAGCCGAGCGGGCAGGCAGGCAGGCAGGCTCAGGCGCGGAGGGGTGCTGCGGCGCCACACCGCGCACAGGGCTGCGGGACCTGGGTGCCAAACAGAAAATCAAAGCGTTCCCTGCTGGGGGGAGGAGGAGGAGAGAAGGGAAGGGAAGGGAAGGGAAGGTGGAGGTGAGGAAGAGGCAGGGCAGGCGTTGGCAAAGAAAGAAGGGCCCACCTGCCACTCCCCGCTGCCCGGCCAGGAGGTGAAGTCCAGGCGGGAGCGGCTGCAGGGACAGAGGGCGCGGGTCGCGGCAGGGTCCTGGGGGGCGACCTGCCTTTCCCCCGGCTCGGAAGCCTGCGTCGAACCGACATGAACGACGGCGAGCGCCACAGCCAAGCGCGGCCGGCGGAAGCGAGGCAGGGGCTGCGGGGCGGCTCCGCGGCGAGGCCGAGCGCAGAGAGGCAGGGCCCGGCCCGGCCCGGCCCGGCCCGCACAGCCCCGCCGGCAGCTCGCCGCCGCCCCGCGCCCGCACCCGCGCCCGCACGGCCCGGGGCAGACGGCACGGCCAGCGCGGGGGCGGCGCGTCTCCCGTCCCACGCGGCGGAAGGCGCGGCGACACCGGCGGGAGCAGCCCGAGGGCGAGGCCGGGGCTGCAGCCGGAGCCGCGCCCGGGGGCCTCCCGCTCCCGCCCCAGCCCCCGCCCCAGGCGGCCCAGGAGCACGTGCCCGCGGAGCCTTGCCCCGCTACCTTTCCCAACCCTCGGCCGTACCTCGGCAGGAGGCGGCGGCGGCGGCGGACGCGCCGGACTCGGGCTCGGGTCACGCTTCCGGGTTGAGTGCGACATCCGCACCCGGCCGCTGCTGCGCATGCGCTCCGGGACCGCAGGGGTGGGGGGCCGGGCCGCGGGCAGAGAGCGGGCGCTGCCTCATTTGCATACGCGCTGCGGGCTCTGCGCCTGCGCCGGCTCGCCGTCATGGCGGCGCGCGCGGCCGGGTGAGCGCGGCGGCCCGGGCTTGTGCCATCCCCCCTGCCCCGGCCCCGGCCTGAGGCGGCACTGCCGCCGCCTCCAGGCCCGCCGTCTCATGCTGCGCTTTGTGTCCGCAGGGCGCCTGCGGCAGCCGAGGGTTCCGGGAAGCGGCGGAAAGGTAGGGGCCGGCCGGGCCGGAGGGAGGGAGGGAGGGAGGGAGGGAGCGAGGAAGGGCCGCTGCGGAGCGCGCTCAATGTGTCTCCTCAGGCGGCCGGGTGGTGCAGTCGCGATACCTGCAGTACGAGCGGCGAGCGGCAGACAAGGTGAAGCGGCCCCGGCGGCGACGTCACGAGCGGTCTCCTCGGCGCGGCGGTTGAGCGGTGACGTCACGGGCGGTCTCCCCGGCGCGGCGGTTGAGTGGTGACGTCACGGGCGGTCTGGCCGGGGCGGCGGTTGAATGGCGGTGTCACCGGCGGTCTCCCCAGGCCAGCGGTTGAGCGGCGGCGTCGCAGGCAGTTTCCCGGGGCGGGGGTTGAGGGGCGACATGATGGGCGGTCTCCCCAGCGCGGTGGTTGAGCAGCGGCGTCGCAGGCGGTCTGGCCGGGGCGGCGGTTGAGCGGCGACATCACGGGCGGTCTCCCCGGCGCAGTGGTGTCACGGGCGGCTGAATGGCGGTGTCATGGGCGGTCTCCCCGGCGCGGCGGTTGAGCGGTGACGTCACGGGCGGTCTCCCCGGCGCAGCGGTGTCGCAGGCGGTCTGGCCGGGGCAGCGGTTGAGCGGTGACATCACGGGCGGTCTCCCCGGCGCAGCGGTGTCGCAGGCGGTCTGGCCGGGGCAGCGGTTGAGCGGTGACATCACGGGCGGTCTCCCCGGCGCAGCGGTGTCACGGGCGGTCTGGCCGGGGCGGTGGTTGAATGGCGGTGTCACGGGCGGTCTCCCCGGCGCGGCAGTTGAGCGGTGACGTCACGGGCGGTCTCCCCGGCGCAGCGGTGTCACGGGCGGTCTGGCCGGGGCGGTGGTTGAATGGCGGTGTCACGGGCGGTCTCCCCGGCACGGCGGTTGAGCGGTGACGTCACGGGCGGTCTCCCCGGCGCAGCGGTGTCACGGGCGGTCTGGCCGGGGCGGTGGTTGAATGGCGGTGTCACGGGCGGTCTGGCCGGGGCAGCGGTTGAGCGGTGACATCACGGGTGGTCTCCCCGGCGCAGCGGTGTCACGGGCGGTCTGGCCGGGGCGGTGGTTGAATGGCGGTGTCACGGGCGGTCTGGCCGGGGCAGCGATTGAGCGGTGACATCACGGGCGGTCTCCCCGGCGCAGCGGTGTCACGGGCGGTCTGGCCGGGGCGGTGGTTGAATGGCGGTGTCACGGGCGGTCTGGCCGGGGCAGCGATTGAGCGGTGACATCACGGGCGGTCTCCCCGGCGCAGCGGTGTCACGGGCGGTCTGGCCGGGGCGGTGGTTGAATGGCGGTGTCACGGGCGGTCTCCCCGGCGCGGCAGTTGAGCGGTGACGTCACGGGCGGTCTCCCCGGCGCAGCGGTGTCACGGGCGGTCTGGCCGGGGCGGTGGTTGAATGGCGGTGTCACGGGCGGTCTCCCCGGCACGGCGGTTGAGCGGTGACGTCACGGGCGGTCTCCCCGGCGCAGCGGTGTCACGGGCGGTCTGGCCGGGGCAGCAGTTGAGCGGTGACGTCACGGGCGGTCTCCCTAGGGCGGCGGTTGAGTGGTGGTGGCATGAGCGGGCTCTGCACAAGCCTCAGGCAGCCTGGCGCTGCACCGCTCCTGACCTGGGGTGACTTGTGTTTTCGGCTGGTAGAGCATCTTGGCGGATTCCTCCACGACTTCTGTAGGGAAAGGCTCTGAAAAGGAAGGACCTGTAGCGGGAAGATCCCTTTTGCTGCAGAAATGCAAGGCCGCCACAGGTACGTGTTGGCAGAAGCGATGCAGAGCAGTGTTCACGGGCGGTCCTAGCTCCTGGTACTGCGCAGCTTTCACAACCCTTCCTACACACTCAGGAATCAGACAGGTAGTCTGCAGCCCTGGAAAAGTGGCATGGACACTGAAATGATGGCATGGAAACATTCTCCTTTATCTTTTAGACTGATTAGGAAGAAAATATGTATAAGGGGACTTAAGAAATAGTTAATGGTTACGTTGGCGTACATGAGTTGTAAGAGCATGAAACCCTTTCCTGGTGCTCTCGCTCAGAGTTACCGTATAATGTTTTTAATTTGCTGTCAGTTAAAATGATGAACGTAGCTACAGTTATGAAGCCCTCTTTATGTGCACTAGACTGCTACTTTTTAAGTAGTTTTTCCTTTACTTCTGCAGGTAAGCCCAAGTTGGTGTAATTTTATAGCGTGGGTTAGCTTTATAAGTACACATCCAGAAATGAGTTGCCACACGCATACTCCACAGCACGGCATCTCCAAGTCTTGTTTGTGGAGGGCTGCTCCATGCACTGGATATAATACCAGAGTTTGCATAACAAAATGAATGTGTAATGCAATACTTTTTGTGTTGAGTAGAGCATAATGTGCCTTCATTATACAAAGCTACAAGGAGAATCCAGCATCGTTGTTTAATTCAAACCTGAGTGGGACTTCTGCAGTTAAAAATGGCAAAGTCCACTTGAGACTACTGGGGGTTAAAAAATAAACTTCTGTACAAATATTTGTTCACTTGTTTTTTAAAGGACTTCTTTGTGTGTTTTCCCCACTAAAGAGATACTTTTTTTTTTCTTAACAGGCATTGCGGCTGGAGCATTAAACCATAGCAGTTTGGAAAAAGATGACTTGCAGTCAACTTTGTTGGAAGGCCATAAAATTGTTCGGCCTGAACTTGATCTCTCTGCTATTAATGGTAAGCTTCAGATTTGTTTTTCTTTTAATAATGTTGCTTAAATCAAAAACCACACGGTTTCATATGATGATGATGCTTAGCATTCTTCATCTGAAGATTCTTTGAAGATCTTATGGTAAGTATTGTTGTTTTTGTTGTTTTCTTCTTCTGTGATTCTCCCCCCTCCCCCAAATCAAATAGAGGTTTCGGGTTAAATATTTAAAGGTGACGTCTAGTTGTTTTGCTGCCCTGCGTTTTTGTCTTTAAGGCCCGGGTCTTTAGAGGTATTGGGAACTAAAAATCCTTTCCTTTTAAATAACTAAATGGATCTTGGGTTCTCAGCCTTTTGAAAATTGGACCTTGAGGTATCTATGAAGTCAGGCATCTAAATTTACAGTAGACTTGAAAAGTTGCCACAACCATGTTGAGTAAACGCTAAAAACAATCAAAGAAAGTACTTTATTTACAGTGAATAAAATCGCATTGACTGTCTGTCTGTCTCTCTCTCTTTCTCCCCTCACCCCTTGTGATTTAGACAAATGCCTTGTCAGAAAGGCTTCTACTTCAAAGTCCATCTGTGGAGTGGATCCAAGGACACGGAAAAAGGAGCAAAACCTAGTAAGTGATATTGTTTAGTGTTCATAGCCCCATTTACAGGGGTGTTTGCTTGATTGTTGAATTTGATAGCATAGGTTAAGACTTTCAGAGAAAACTAAAGGCTGTGCAGGCATGAGTTGTGTGGTAACAAGTTCTTCTGTTGTATGATGTTAGTAGTACGCAGGATTAATTGGAAAAGGTGTTAAAAATATGCTCCTTTTAGATTCCAAGAAGATCAATATAACTGACCTGTCTTCAGCAAAGCAGTTAATATAGTATGAGTTAAAGACCTGCTCTAATGCCTTTGGACCAGGGGTAGGCAAAATACAGGCCATGGGCTGGATCCAGCCCACCAAGGGATTTTATCCAGCCCACAACAGGTCCCTTGGCCCCACCTGGCCCAGGGGGAAGCAGTTCAAGCCGTGGCACATGTGGCTAGTTGTGCTGCCCCTGGATGCACAGCAGAGCTGGGGCAGTGCAGCAGCCAGACTCCGCTTCCCAACAGCCCCAACAGCAGTGGTTTCTTCTGGCTGCTACTGCCAGTGTCACCGCTACTGCTGGACCTGGCCCCTCCTGCCCAGGCACTCTGGCCCATCTGCCAGGGCTGGGATGGCAGGCCAGCGACAGTGTGGGGGCAGTATCACGAACTACTGCAGCGGGCATCAGTTTTATGGGCTGGGGCGTGTGCGGAGCAGATAGCGCCAGCAGCGTCTGCAGGAGCTCTGTGCTTGCTGCTGCCATGCTGCCACCAGCACAGCCATGCCCGCCTGGCTGCCGCCCGCCCCCCCCCCCCGCTGCTGGGGGGTACATGCCGTTCATGAACTCAGATGACATATTTGTGGATTTCCCCATTCTCAGGGATCTCTAGAATGTATCTCTCGCACATGGCAAGGGTCTCCTGTACTATCATCCACTTGAGGCTGAGATTAGCCTGTTATATAGAAGAAGACTGAAAACACTAGGACACTTCTGCTTGGAAAAGAGGTGATTGAGGGGAGCAGGAATATGACAGAGGACTGTAAAATCATAAATCATTGAGCAAGTGAATATTGTACAATTATCCGCTGTGTCTTTGTACAAGAGCTAGGGGACATTCTGTCAAATTAATCGGTAGCAGTTGTATGCAAACTACTTCCTTTCCTTGGTTTTTGCAGTACAGTTAACTTGTACAGCTTGTTGCCTTAGGGCACGGTAGAGGCTAGTATTATAACCAAGTTAAAAAGGGATTAGACATATATTTTATGGAGTATTAGCTATCTCAGGTTCAAAATATCCCTAAACCCATGAACGACGCGTGCCCTTGGCATCGGGCGGGGGGGGTGGGGCACAGCAGCAGTGGGAGCATGGCAGCGGTAAGCGCAGAGTTCCTACAGATACTGTCAGCAGTGGCAGGGTGGCGAGCAGTGACTGCCCACAGGAGGTATGGGGGGTGCACCACCACACTGAGGGGGTGCACGTGTACTCGTGTGCACCCCCCATGCGTTGCCCCTGCTTAAACCTATGACATGGTAATTGGGAGGGTGTGGTAGAGCTTGGATTGCCCTACGCACGGCCCCTTTCTTATACCTTTTTTCTCTAAAACATCTACTACTTGTTATTTTTGTATACAGGATACTGGGCCAGGTAAATCTTTGATCTGACCCAGTATGGCAATCCTTATTAGAGAGGTTTGTATTCATTTCTAAAAATGTGCTACCATTGATTAAATATTTCATTTCCTTAAGAAACTTTCTGATCCTGATGATGTGATTAGGATGCAGGAATCTCAGGCCCTGCTGTTAACTTACGCACGGATAAGGGTAAGTCAGGTAGTAGGTTTCAGTTCTACAAAGAGCATGGCAAATGGTGTAATTTTTTTCTGTTCTTTGAAAACTAGGTCTATACTTCTGTTGAATTCTTGGATTCTCTTCAGAAATTTCAGATTACAGTTTAGATTAGGACTACTTACAGACAAAGGGTAACATGCTAGGATGGGAGGACAAATGATTTGGCAATATGATTATGCAGTTGAGAGTAGTGACATTCACAACTTGATGGGGAAAGAGTTAATATTATTTTGAGAAGGATGGTAAGGATTTAAGTCTCAAAATGTGTTTTGGGGAGAACTTTGTGTAGTTAAGCACAAGATACCCAGGGATACAGGTTTACATAAAAGCTGTCCCAGTTGGCAAAGCAGATGAAGGGTGTGGTAAAGTATTTAGCATGGATGGAGTAGAGTGACAAAATGGTGAGTTAAGAGACTAGTATAGTCTAAGTTGTTCAGGGACCTAATGACCTAGGTCAGTGGTGGCCAAACCCTTTTGGCAAGCATATAAATTAAATACAAAGTATGAGAGAGTGCCAGTAATAATCAGCCGCTGCTGTCACCCCCTTTAAGTCGGGGCCCAGACCTCTCATGACAAATGCACCAGCTGTCTGTACCACTTGTGGCATGAGGTGTGGGTTGGCCACCACTGATGTACCTGATGTGATGCAGAAAATAGAGCATGCCAGTTTAGAGTCAAGTAGAAAATGGAACTCATCAGAGGGGTGAAGCAACATTTGCGGCTTCTTTCATCCGCAAATTCCAACTTCATACTTGGTCTGTATGCCCTGACAAATTCCTGAGTTTGCCATTTACTGTCTACAGTCCATCTGACTTCAAGCAGCTTTAGTGAGCATAGAGGTGGCTGTTAGCAAGAAAATGTATTTGGAAGATGCAGTAACATTTTTATTTTTGTAAACGTAACATACCAAGAACTTGCTCCACATGGGTTAATTTGCATTTGTCTAAGGTCCATGTTCCAAAACATTTTAAAAGCACTTAATAGTTTAAATATTTGTTATAAACACATTATTGGATTTAATAGATAGAGAAAAATCTTGCCCAGTTGGAGGAGAAAGCTGAAAGAAACCTAATAAGATTGTGTGAAGAAAAGAAAAGACAGCAGAAAGAACTGTATGAATTGAAACGTAAGCTCCTGCTTAAGGAGAGAGAGCAGCAGCTTGATGAAATACTAGATAAACAGGTAAGACAGTTATACTTTGTGATTCCCTGGCAGTTTACAGGTACTCCAACAAGACACATTCCTGAGATGGTTATCTGCCTCTAGGTGTGTAGGGTGTTCTGTACCTCAAACAAAAAAAAATCCGATTCTGATTTCTTTTGTGACACTTCATGTTTCTCCAATAATGGTAAAAGAGGTAGAATGTTTCTGTCACATCTTGTGGCCCGTGGTTTAGAGGGCAAAAGAGGAGTCAGAATTCCTTTTGGGGAGAGTATTGGTGCACTGGTCCCCAGAGTAGCATACAGTCTGTCATACATGTAAGTAGTTTAAAACTGTATGAACATCATCCTCGGATGCTGTTTCCTGTAGCACAATCTAGAATGTGTGCTGAAACTCAGGTATGAAGGCTACAAGGGGACACCGATAGCCTCCTGGGCTGGGCCAGTTGTTTGTCTCCGTAGCCTGTCTTCTTTTGGGGCATTGGGTTGACATAATCCCACTGGATACTGAAATGCTGAAAGAGAAAGTAGGAGTTCCAGCTTGGTACTGGCAGTACGGGAAGTATGCTTTCAATAGGAAGAGGTGCTAAACAGAGATCTTGGTAAACTGAGTTTCAGCTTCTTGTCCAGCCTTCTCCATTAGCTTTGTTGTACTAAATGATTTGTCTTACCAGTGCTGTTCATTCTAAAATCTAAAGTGAAGTCCTTATGCTGGCTTTTCTTAATATTGCAAAAACTGAAATGGTAAACCACAAAGATCCTTCCTTACTAGAAAGAGATGCTATTAGTTGGAATTAAAGAGGAAAAAATATTTTGTTTGCCACTTAGGAAGTACTTCTAAACAAGGATATTCCAACAGGAGAGGAGAACATATTAAATGGGGGTTATGAATAGGCACCATAGAATTTGCTGAGTTCTTTCAGAGTGCTTTCCAGTTGATTGGGTATATTTTTGTTTGTTTTCTTGTTGGTTTGGTTTTTTTTGTTTCATTATTAAAAGAAAAGGAAACCAGAAAAAGACAGCAACACGTTTCATCCTTTAAGGCAAGCCAGATAAGGAAGCACATGGAGAACGTTTCTTTGCATTGAAGTGCTGACTTGTGTGTACCTTTTGTTTTCAGAATGAAGTACTTGCTCCTCTTGCTGCTGTCTGTCAACATTTTGCAGAGAAGTTTAAAATCTTTGCCACAGCCCTGGATGCCACTAGACATGAGCTGCCTGTGAGGAATATTTATGTGGAAGGGGATAGATACAAATATTTGGGTATGAAAACTAGCAAATTTGTTTTTCAGTATATTGGACTACCTGTGTACTTCTGTAGTAGACACTTAAGTTGTCTTATGTTAAATTCATGCAGTTAGTTGCTTTTGTCCTTTGCCCCTGAATTTGTCACCCCTGTAGTTGTCCCAGGTTTTACTGGGGCTACCAACTATCTCTGTTTTAATTAATATGCAGTAGCTTCCTAACTTATTCTGTTTAGATAAAAAGAGATTCTACTTCATTGCTTTTAGACCCCCTTAGTTTCTCTCTCCTGGAAACAAACTTTATTGTTTGGTGTGTCCGTCTGTCCCCACTTCATTCTTTCAAAGAATTATCGAGAAGTTCTGGTTCTTGTAGTTTGTCACAGTTAAGCTTTGTTTTCTTTCCAGAAACTTATTTACTTATTTGTCATCTTTCTGCTTTGCTGAAGCTATAAGGAAGTCTTAAATGCTTTTCAAAAATAAGAATGCTGCAATGTCTTTCATACTATAAGCTTATTCAAGGAACTTCTTGAATTTTTCATTGTTTGGCTCATGTCTAGGCATCAAAATAATTCATGTCATGATAAATTGCTGTATTTCTAGTTGTGGCCTTGCTTTTCCACTTTGTTAGCTCTGCATAAAGGACAGTTCAGTAATTCAAGAGAGCATAGCCTGTTTCTGAAATTGGATTTTAGAGGGTTCACATATTGTCTTTTTCTGTTAAACTAAGTAAACTAAATAGTGCTTTAAATTCCTAATCTCTCAAAAGTAATTACAAAAAAAATCTTAAAAACCTGCTTCAGATTTCAGCTCCCGGTGGACTTGTGTGAGGCTTAACACGACACTTGCAACATGGGATACAATTGCTACTCTTTTCTCAACGATAAAAGTATTATGCTGCCTCAGTTTGAGACCCGATATAGACTGGCTTAGAAAGGAAATGTTCTACATCAGGACTGAAGTGCTTTGGCAGGATTTTTTAAGAGTCTGCTTTTTATATGTTCATGCTGGTCCAAAATAATAGTACTGGTTCCTTAATTTCATGAGTACTAATCTTACTCACAGTTTAACACAAGATAAGAAAAGGTAAATGAACTTAAACTCTTGCATGACAAATTTTGGAATGAACAAATATAACTTGCTTTTCTTGGTTTATTGATAACATAATACTGTTTGGCATCTAGATAACTCACCAATAGCAACATATGCAACTAGCTGTAGACTTTTTAGTATCCAAATCTTTCACTTTCACGCCTGCAAAATTTAATTTTTCAAATAAAAACTTATTTCATATCTGACTGTCTCCTGCTGTGATTAATCTTCAATCCAAAACAATTTTGTTTTCACAGGAGAATTATTTTCGTAGAATAATAGATTTGTAGATTGTTAGGGGCTGGAAGGGACCTCGCAGATCATTGGGTCCAGGCCCCCCCGCTTTAGGTAGGAAGACACATGGGGTCAAGTGACCCCAGCAAGGTGACTGTCCATTCTCCTCTTGAAAACCTCCAGGGTAGGTGACTGCACCACCTCTGGAGGGAATTTATTCCATGGTCTGGACACCCTGACTGTGAAGGAGTTTTTCCTGGTATTAAGCCTGGAGTGGCCTGCCAGGAGTTTGTAAGCATTGGTCCTGGTCTTCGCCACGGGTGCTTTTGTTGTGCTTGTGATGGTATACATATCATGCTCTAATGTTCAAATAATTTTTTTTTGTTCAGTTTCCTTGTTTGTTTGGAGCCCCCCTGTGTTGTTGGTACTGAGTTTCTGTTGGCTTTTTTAAACGGGATATCAAGATGTAAGCACAGCATCATAATGACTGTGACTTTTTTCACTGTTGTAGATGAATTACAAAAGCACTTAGCCATCACGCAAAATCTTTTGGCCGAAGTTGTAACTGACTACTCAGAAGAAAATTCAAAGGCATTCAGCCTACTGAAAGAGCTTAAGGAATTGTCTCTGAAAATGGATGAAGAACTTCAAAGGTACGTTGATAAGCTAACTAAAAAGATTCCCCAGTTTTATAATGAGTTTTGGAATCTTGGCAGCGTTCAGCTAGAAAATCTGTAGGTCTTATAACTTAAGGTTATCACTACATGAAGCAGTAAATACACCTAGGGTTTGGTCTTCTGCTTCTGCTTATAAATAACAAGGAATAAGGTCAAGTGGCTCAATTTTTTCCCCTCTCTTTTAGGGCAGGAAACTTTTTATGGATACATTTTCTGAGGGCAATCACATGTATGATAATGAGGGAAAGCCTTTTTTTCTGAAAAGGCCAGCAAGATCACATCCTCTAATTCTTCCACTAAATATATCAACAAGGTGTAACAGCACTAGTAACATTACTAAAGGGCAGGACAATGGCAGATACCAGGAATGTGAGGTGTAAGGTCTCCAAGACCAGAAACATGGAGAAACCAGGCTTTTGCATGCTTGTTCTTCCAGTAACTTACTTTACCTCTCTTGTGCATCACGCAGCATTGCTAGGGAGGTGCAAAGAACTTGGACCCACTTCTTTTCCTTACTGTTGGCAATGAATCTTACAGTACAAAGTGTGGTTCTCCATGTATAGGTCGTCTTCTGCTGAGTTGGAGAAATATAATTTTCTGCATTCATTGCTTTAGTATGTACAATTTGTTTACAGGAGTTTCATCCAAGTGCAGGACCTGTCGTTTGAAGTTAGTAAAGAAGTGTCTCTGCGTAATCAGAAAGAGTGTGAAGAGACCTACGGCATAGAAACCATGAAACGCTGGTATTTTGACCAAGCTTGCGAGTTCCCTGGTTAGTGACAAAATCAATGTGAGCAGCCTGGCCTTAGCATTTTTCTGCTTGTGTGAGCATCTGATGTGAGTGCATTTCCTCAGTCATGCGAAGGTGAGAGTTACAGTACATACAACTAAACTAGTATAGAATGTGGAGTATTTATTGTCTTATGCTACCTTGCAAGGTTGTCTTTGATTTTTAGATCGAAATTCCTAACTAAGCTCCGCAACCCTTAAATAAGCTTTCTTATCAGTGGCTGGCTTTAGAATCTTTGAAATATGTTGTAAATTCCGAATGCTGTTTTGGTCAAATGCAGCCTGCATATCCTTTGTTTTGTTCTTCTATTTTGACTCCTTGTGCACAATTTTAGCTGTTGCTGGCTTAAATCTGTTCCCAAACAGCTGAGCTTAGCTTCCATTTGATGTGATGGCACCTGTGGGACCAAATGTGGATGGAAGTGTTGCACTGTTGTTGGGTATCTCTCCTGCTGACTAATGCCATGATTATACTGAGCACTGGTCGCTCCATAAGGAGCTACAGCAAGAAGTATCATCATCCTCTTACTTCAGTGAGAAAAAGAAAAGTCCGTAGAAGTGGCAATTTCTGTCATCACCTAAATTAAAAAAGGTTGGAACAGGAGGAACTGATTGTCTAGCAATAAAGTCATACACATGATTAAAATCTGTACAAACACTTGTATTTGGTTAACAAGTTCTGTTTTGAAGAAGATGAGATATATTTTACAAATAAAGACTTCTTTGCACTACGCTGTTCCTGGTAGTCTGTATGAATGTCTTGGGCTTATCATGTAAGGTTTCTCCATTTCTGCTAGAGCCTTGTGTAGGCTGGTGGATGAATTCCCCAAACCTAAAATAAATTTAAAATGTTTGAACTTTTTTTAATAATGTCCTATCTCCTTCTATCTCTGCTGTCTACAAATGTTCTGTAACTGAAGCAAGGTACTTCATATGCCCTGTATGGGAAGGTCCAGCCTCTGAAAGCTAGTTCAGAAGCAGTGTCTAACATTGTCTTTGTTCAGCTCTTTTTGGAAGGCACAACCTGTACCATAGGGACTGGCCAAGAGACCATGAGTGCACACTGGGCACTGTTATATCAAGTTAATAAAAACTGCAGTGAGCCCAGCTACTTGGGGGAAGGCAGTAGCAATCTGCAGCCCTTCTGCCCTTCCAAGCAGGCTGGGACTAACTGCATGGCCTGAAACCCTAGGGACAGATGTTCAGGAGCCTGATGTGTGCTGCTCATTGCCCTACCCTGTTGTCTTAATTCGTCTCCTTTGCCTGTAATCCTGCATGTAGGGACAGATAGGGAAGCAGGGCCATAGGAAATATCTGGGTAGAAGTGTGCTGTGTCCAGGTACAGGGAGCTCATTCTTTTTGCTGTTTATCTACCATATGCAATATTCTCTGTTCTAAGCTTCAAGTCAAGTAAAATATAAAGACACTGCAATGATGCAGTTACTTCTAGTACAGACTGCTTTCTAATCCAACACTAAACTTGAAGAAAAATGTAAAAACATTTGCAGTGCTACAGCTGAAACGGCTTAATTTTTTTTCTTTAACAGTCTTATCTTGTAAAAATGTGGGAGCAAATTAGGACAACTATCTTCAGATGCTTGTATTTTTTTCTGGACACTCCTGTTTTAAAATAGTGTACCTATCTTAAATCTATTACACAAGCTTTATCCACTCCTCTTGGACTTATTTTTTCCTGTGGCTGTTACCCTGGAACATTCGTATTAAGTTTTGTATTTGCATGGTGTGCATATTTATTCATTCAGGCTAATTAGCTCTATCCACCCCATTTCATCCGCTGCAAGAAGAACAGATCTCTCTGTTGTGGCCACAAACTGGTTTTAATGCTTTTGGTCACGTTTCTGTGCTTTCTCACCGGTATCATTTTTAAATTCTTTAGGTTTTTCTCTTCATCCTGATTTTTCTGTCTTACAAAGAACAGAGAAGCAAATAATTTGGAGGAGAAAAGCCTTGTTTCTTCATGTTCCTTAAATGAGTTTCTTTTGAAGAAAACGTTTGAGCAGCTTTTTTTACTTCCTGTCTATCTGGTTTGTTGCATCCAAGCATTGAAGAAATCTGCATTGCTATAAACTTGCTTTATTTTTCTACATTAGTGCCTCAATGTTAGTCTGCGCTGTTTTTCTGTTATAATCTCCAAAGATTTATCATCTCTTTGTCTGCATTAAAAGAAGAATTTGGCAATGCAAGAGACAGAGAGGGAACAGTCCATTTTGAGCTGTTTCTTTTAAGCTCTCGATTGTTCTTTCCCTTTCTCAAAGATACTTTAATGATCTGGATAGAGAAATGAATGTGTGCGTAGGAGTTGCTGTACTGGATCATGTCTAGTTAGTCTATATTCTCCTTCTAACAGTCCAGACGCCTTAGAGGAACATTTAAGGAATGTCAGTCACCGTGACCAGAGATGGGGTAGTTTTCCTCTTGTTGAAGTCTCATAATCAGAAATGGGTTGACTAATTAACCAACTTTAGATCTTCACCTGTGCGTCTGATTGTGCTGGGTTTATATCACAGCAGTAGTACCTGTGGACAGAACATCATTCTTTCTGTGAAAGGGCCGGAGTTGGACCTGTCCCTGTAGCAGTTGGCCCAGTTGGGAAAGATTGGATTAGTAAAGAGTTCCAGGTTCAGCTTGAAGTCGGAAGGAATAACAGGAAATCTGTTGATCCCTTTCTTATTTGGTTTAACAAGAGGAAATGCCCAAAGTGGTGGGGATTGCTGGATATGGGTAGTAAAATTTGAAGGAAGTTGGATGGGAGCAAATCTGATTATGTGCAACACAACTAACTGTGGTCACCAAAAAGGGAGTCAAGTTGTTAACTTCTTTGAACGCTTGTTCTGCACTTCAGCACTCCGTTTTTTTAAATAGTAAGTTGGTAGGCAGTAGAAGTATGGTTTGGGTTTGGGTTTTGTGGGGGGCGGAGTTTTTTGGTAACATACTCTATACACCTATTGACTGGACAAATGCAATGCATTATGTACTAGATGGAAAGTCAATGTATAAAAGCCACTGAAAGTATTCTTGTTTATAATTTCAATGAAAGAATAACTCTCTGGCATCTTCTCATTACTTCAAGGAATTCCTGTAGTGGAAGCACTTCAGACTCTTAATTTGGTACCACTTCAACATCCTACAGTTTTTGTTGAACAATGAACAGCTCTCAGCTGTGAGATGCCTCGTACTGCTCTCAGTAGACCAGTTTTTGGGTGGCTGCAGTCTGGATCATTTCAGTACTGATGCCTGTAACTCGCAAGAGGTTCTTTGATTCTCATCTGCAGAAATGTTGAAGGATGTACCTGCAACATCCAACCACTGGATGGGGAACTTTGATAACTATCTGGGTCCAGTGTGTGGCCACAAGTTTGCAGGGCCATTGGCTAAATAACTGCTTCTGGTTTTTTCTATGGGTGGAGATTTGAATTGTCAAGTTCCTATGTAATGTAGCTATTGGTTTAACATTTGTTTTTTCCAAGGTTAGGGTAATTGCCATTCATATTTCCTTGTGCCCTTCACTACTGCTCACCACAAACAAGTCTGTAAAGCACTAACTTTCCTTCAGAGTTAGAGATCTCTTTTAAAGCTTGCTTGGGAAAAAATCATTTTTAGATTTCACAATTTTGTGGGTTCAGTGAGCCTAGAAAAGATGCAACTAATAATTTAACAGAACTGATATGTAACCCTAGGAAAAACAAGAGGCTAGTATGAATTATTCGTCTGTTTGGTTGGTCATTCAAGGGATTTATGGAATTAGTTTTGTTTGCTCAGTCAAGTGTTTTCTGTTTTCTTTGAAAGGCTGTGTTCAAGTTTAAATTAATCGTGAGCCTTCGTTAAATTTTAGCTGATACATCATAGTAACTTAATTTCCACAACAGACTTTGAAGATTTACAAAAAGATTTGTGATTGTGCATTTACATGCTAGTTCATCATGGCCTTTGACTAGCTGGAGACTGGGTCAACCTCCTGGATGATGCCTTCTAAGTGGAAATGTACCCACATACATGTCAGTGATTCAAAGCCGTACTGTTCAGATGGAAACTTTTCTTAACAAGCTTAATTATATACAGTGGTTTCAGTACATGCTAGGTAAAGGCTCCTATTCTTTGCAGTATCAGAGGTTGGGAGAGTTAGTTAGGAAGCAAACTTTGAAGAGGACTCTTATGAAAGGTTGCTCACAGGATACTGCTGTTCTGATCTAGTTTAATCAATTCTTATCTTTCTGCGAAACAGCTCTGGTGGTTGGGGTGGTCGCTATCCTATAGGTAGTAGCACAGTTCTGCTTTGAATTAGGCTTTACAAAAACATTTTTGTCCCTCAAATCCAGACTGTACAGTGAATGAGAAAAGAGAACACACAGTTCTACCAGCAGGTACTTTTAGACAGGCTAAATAAGGCTCTTAACTTGTTTTGTCAACAGGAAATGTAACAAGCATTCATTCAAGGAATGGGGGCTAGCTGCATTGGAGAAAATCAGTCTAGAACGGGTAAGGGCCTGCCTCTGTGTTCAGAATCAGACTGAGGAAGCTTATCCTGCATAGCTCTTCAGGTCTATGCCATTATGCGATATGTCACTTTTCAACAGGGAATAGAATGTGATTACTTTATCGCATAAATACATCTAGTTAGACCATTATGTTTAATCTAGGTCAGCTAAATTGCTGTGATTTGATTCCCAGCATGAAAACACAGAGCTCCAAACCTGATACTCAAAAGCAGCGAGACAGATTAAAAGCAGAGGGTCATATTTCAAAAGGGGGTTGTTGCTGGCATGGGAAATAAAGGAAACAGTTTGTCCTGAAAATCTTGTGCTATTAACCCTTCCAAGTCTAAAAGGGAATAAATAGAACTAGCAGGAAATTTAAGATAGTGGTATGCAGGAGTAGGATTTTATAAGCACAGCCATCCCAGATCCATGATTTTGTTTGAAACCTAGAAAGGAAAGATCTAACTTTTTTTTCTTTCAAAATAAGGTGAGGAGAAGGTAGCTATATTGATGTTTTGGGATTTTATGGAAGAAGTGAATCTTGAGAGAGTTTGAAAATAATATTTCATAGATGTCATAGACATTAGGGCTGGAAGGGACCTTGGAAGATCGAGTCCAGCCCCCTGCCCAAAGGGCAGGAAGTCAGCTGGGGTCATAGGATCCCAGCAAGATAAGCATCCAGTTTGCTCTTGAAGGCGTTCAAAGTGGGTGCTTGAACCACCTCCGGCGGCAGGCTGTTCCAGACCTTGGGGGCTCGGACAGTAAAGAAATTCTTCCTTATGTCCAGCCTGAAACGGTCTTGTAGTAGTTTATGACCGTTCGACCTAGTCGTCATCCCTTGGGGCGCTCTGGTGAACAAACGTTCCCCCAGATACTGGTGGTCACCCCTAATAAACTTATAGGTGGCCATCAGATCATGCCTGAGCCTGTGCTTTTCCAGGCTAAAGAGCCCCAGGGCTCTCAGCCTCTCATCATAAGGTCTGCTTCCCTGACCTCTGATCATGCGCGTGGCTCTTCTCTGGACTCTCTCAAGCTTCTCCACATCCTTTTTGATTTGTGGAGCCCAAAACTGGACGCAGTACTCCAGCTGCGGCCTCACCAAGGCCGAGTACAAGGGGAGAATGACATCCCGGGATTTGCTTGAGAAGCATCTATGGATGCAAGCCAGCGTTTTGGTCGCTTTACTAGCCGCAGCATCGCATTGCAGGCTCATGTTCATCTTCATTTTGAGCTAATGATATTACATGGCTACCAAAAACTTTATCTTTCGGCTTGAGACAAATAGATTTGAGGCTGAAACTTATCAAAGGTTAAAAAAAAATTAAAAATTGCATGGGTTCAGAGGTGAATTTTGATCGTGAAAATGCTGCTCCTAGCTGAGAGTGTATAGAAAACCAATTATCTTGTTTTGTTGCATGCTGTGGCCTAAGTGCACCAGCTCAAAATTGCTGTACAAGACGAAAACGTTGGTGTTCTGTTTGCTTTGTAAAGTATATTTATATCTTGGCTTCTCTTTGAACCTGTGAACCCAAAATTTGATCCAGCAAGCAGCAGTCTTAAAATGCAAATAATGGAGAAGAGTGAAGTTGGCTGCATTCTACTTTTAGGAGCACACTGATCCAGTTTTCTTTTAGGGTATTCCTTCTGGATAGGATTGTCTCTTAAATGAATGTCTCAATGCAGTGCTACACTGAATCTTTTTGAAGTTAAGATTCCCAATGCAAAATACTTGCGTGCAATTGAATACAATTCCTTCCATGTGCTTAAAAGGGCAGAGATCACTGGAAAATGGAAAACAAATAGTCGGGCACCTCTGTGCCATGACCATTTTTATATTTAAGTGCAGTTCTCTCTCAGAGGTGTTTGGTTGCATCATTGTATACCTCACAATCTCTAATGCCATAGAAATGTGCCTGCTTCCTTGAAATCGTAGAATCATAGAAGTCAGGTCGGAAGGCACCTTGTAGATCTTCAAGTCTGACCCCCTGTCTGGGCAGGAAGAAAACTGGGCTCAAATGACCCCGGCCAGGTAGACATCGAGCCGCTTCTTAAAGACCCCAGGGTAGGAGCCAGCACCACTTCCCGTGGAAGTTGGTTCCAGATCCTAGCTGCCCTGACTGTGAAGTAGTTACAGAATAAGAAACAAATAATGTTTCTTATTTAATTTATTGTTAAACACCAGATGGACTGTAATCATAATAGCACCTTTACACTTTATACCCTCGTGTTAGATAAGTGGGATTGTTTCTGTAACCCAAAAGAGCATTTGCATCGTGTCTCAGAATTAGGGATTTTCAAATCCTTTGGGTCAGTAATTCTTCTATACAGCTACAGGCAGCAATAGCTATTGTTACTATGAGCACCAGGTGGAAGGTGAATTAATTTCAGAACTGGTCTACTTGTGACAGCCGATGTGTGTGGCACTTGGCACATCAGGGAGGGGACAGGAAGCACAGTGGCAGGTAGGGCAGAAAGCAGAGAAACAGATCAGTCAAGGAGCACAGGGCAGAAAGCAGAGCAGAGCAGCAGCTCAGGCAGGGAAGGGGGATCGGAATGGGACTTGGGGAGGGTCTGGGGCTAATTTGTAGCATGTCTGCCAAAAATGTTGGCCCCCAATGATTTATGTAATGGTGCCCTGTGACCCCGTTTGTGCTTGCTAAGCACTGTTCAGTCATGGAGTAAGAACAAAAAGATCCTGGCCCCAGAGCGCTTACAGTCTCTGGATATGAGCATGGTTCATTTGCATATCAGCGTGAAAGTCATTTTTGCTGGAACCATTTAACATTTCAATCCAGGTCAAAAGCCTTGAATTTGGGTAGAATCATGAAGACTTTCTCAAGAACAAGTAAAAATAGAGCTAAGTTTTCTTTATTTTCAGTTATTTAGGGAATTTGAGAAACTGATGTTATTCATCCTTTCTTTCAATGTTCCCTATTAAATCTTTGTTTACCCAGTATTTTATTACTGGGTAAACAGCTGAACTATTATAGTCTGATTTTTCATACATATTTTAAATCCCTAATATCTAGATGTCCAACATGTGCAAAAGCAGTAGATATAGAACATTCTGCTAACCAGATCAATGTGGGTTTTTCCTCTTCCAAAAACAGAATGTAAAGCAACTGTAAAATACCAGCCACCCAGCTCCAACATCTGTGCTGGGGCTTCCTGTAGTGTACTGACTGTCCCTATGGATAGTAACAGGCTGCTCCTTATTCTGACCTGTCTCTTACGAGACACAGCCTATGGGCACTGAAAAGTAAAGTTGCTTCTAAACCCCTCATGTTGCCCAGATTCTGGGCTCTGGCTGGCTTCTGGTGCATCTTACAACAGACAGTGAGCTTACATCAGTTTTCGAAAATTTATTGTGGGCTGAAGTGCACTGTATTTTAGCCATATCTCCTTCTGCTCTCTGTGATAGGGTTGAGAAGACTGCTTCCCCTTGTCACTGGTGCAGCATAAAGAGACCACCGCAAAAAAAGAGAAATGGGGCCTGTGTCCCCCTTCCCCTGCAATTTTTTGTCTGCTCCATGTGCACTTGGAGCTGATCCCCTACTCATCACCAGCAAGGTTGCTTATGATTTCAGCCAATGTTTTTACATGCCAAGGTAGGGCTGCTTTCTCTTGTTACTGGTACAATGCAAAAAAGCTGCAACCAAGAGAAGAGACAGGGCCTGCCTGTCTTCACCCTCCCCCTACCCATGCACAAATTTTGTTACGTGCCATGTGCACCTGGAGCTGATCCCCTACACATCTTGAGCCTTTTTGTTGCTCATGCTCCCAGCAGATGTTTTTGCATTTTAGGCTAATAGAACTTAATGGATTACTGCAGTTTCCCCCTTTTTGGAGTAAATACCACTTTGCTGGAGATCCGGAAATGCATGCTGAATATGATAAACAAGCTGCTGGCTTGACTGCAAATGCCAGGATATGAATAGAGTTCCACAGAAGCAGAGGATCTGACAGCTCTACGCATTAGTCCATTGAACCACTGAGCCACATGAATTAAGCACATTTCCAGTGATTATGTGAGCATTCCTGAACAAGTCTCAGGAGTCATTTTAGATTGTTTCTACATGTTTGTGTGGTTTTGAAAGCAAGCACAAACATGGAGAATTCAATTTGCAGGATATTCTTAAATGCCACTCGCCCAGTTTCTTTCAAACAAAAATCTGGAATAAGTATGCAAGGCATATGTCGCAGTTTCATGCTATCTCGAGCAAGACCTAAAATTTCATTTATTGAGGAAGCAAGTAAAATAGAATAAAAGAGAATATTTTCACTGCATCTAGATGTCAGGGGTTCCCAACTTTGTAATAATTGACTTCTCAGTCTATACATCAGAGTTCAGACCATGTGAAACTTGTATAACCAAATTAATGTCAAATGGGAACCTTTTCTAATATCTGATGAATATGACTACACAAGAGAAAAGAAGTCTAAAATAACTTTTTGTGAGAAGTAGAATTTTCTTCAGAAATCCCCAAAAGAAACATCCTCCATGCCTGTGGAAAACATCCCATTTCAACAACTTGCTCAGTATTTTGCTTCTGATTTTGACAGGCGGGGTTGACACACACCTTATAGACGCAGTGTCTGATGAAGTGAACTTGGGTTTGTGAAAGCTTGTGGTCTATATATATTTTATGTAGTTAGTCTATACAGTGCATATCTAGCCTGCCTTCTCATTTTCATAAAAGCCAGAATCATATCTCCTGTCATTTCCTACAATATTTCAAGATGGAGAAGGGCGCTTCAATATATATATATATATATATATATATATATATATATAATTTTATATTCGTGATCAGTACCCTGTTTGTAACCTTAATTTATTGCTGTTTCAAATACTTTGTTGTTAGCTCCATTAAGGACAAGTTTCTGCCAAAATACTCCAGGCAACCAGCTTCTTCCATCCTAAACCTTCAGTTGCCTTTGCTTATACTCCTCCTTTTGGTTGATGTTACAAAAGGACCCATAAAGTCAGTGAAAACCATAGGACCTACCATTTCTGTGCACATGGTCTTTGTTCCCCAGAGCATGCGAAGCCTGATCTGTCACGACTTGTTCTTCTGGAAACCTTTGTATTCCCTAGAAGAGTTGGAAACGGGTTGGAAGGTTGCTAGGCTATCACAGGTGTTTTCCTGATCCTTTCTTTGCAGCAGCTGATGTGGGATTCTTAGCACCCGTATATTTTTTCTGGTGCAGTGTGGTAGGGTGTTGTGTTGTGTGGCAGAACGGAATGACAGATTGGATGTCCTTGTACTAGATTCCTTGGGGCGTTTTTGCAACTCTCGACTACATGGGAGTTAAAACGAACAACTTCTTCGTGATGAGGCAAGTTCAGCCTCAGTTCCTTCTAGGCCCTGGTGATCCTCCTACAAAATGTGAACACCTTCTCCAGCTGCATTTACTACCTACTAATTAAGTGTTTCCATTTCTTTGTAGCCCAGCTAATTGTGAATTAATCCATTTTAATTAAACTGTTTCAATATAAGCTTTTGGAATACTTGAGCTGATAGCCAATTTCTTGAATTAAGTAATCGATTCTTTGGCATTTGCCTTTGTCTTGTCATTTTAACTTTGAAACAGGAGTTTGCAAAAATGTTTGTATACTGCTTCTGAAGTGCTTATGCTTCGATACAGTTAGTCTAATAAAAGTTGTACCACAAAAAACCCTTGCCTCTTGCATCTTCCTGAACCATCACAGCCACTGCAAGACTCCAACCCTACTTATGCAAATAATAATAAATCACCTGCTTCCCTGGTGTGCAGCTCTAGTAGACCACCGTCAAACTGCTTCTCTAGCTCTCTGCTTCAGGACTTACTTCAAAATAGCCTTTGTCTTTTATAATCCTATATGTACTTGGGATGATCACAAAATACTATGCCATGTTACTCTCGTATAATTTTCTGAATGTGCCCTCAGTGTCTTTGATCATGCCCTCTTCCCTCATTGATTCTTGTTTTTTGAATCTTGGCCGACAAGTCTCTTCTCTATTGCATTCTTCGTTTGTTTCTATCTTTTCTTTAAAATGACAGTTATATTGAACTCTGTAAAACTGTTCTAAGGGTAGGATTTCTTCATAGGTTAAGGTTCTGTCTTACACTGACCTCTTCCATAATGCAGGCCATATCATTTCACCTCATGATTCCTGTTTCTAGCTCATAGACTATAGCTTAGCTGTAAGCTATCTTCCTCAAAGAGGTGAGCACTGATTTTAAAGGCTTCAAGTGAAAGAATTCTACATATTCCTACCCAAGATGTTCATGACCAATTATTGTCACTTTTTAAAAGTGGGCTTTATTTTTAGACTCTGTTTAACTTTAGCTATTGGACTCATACTTTTTCCTGCTCAAGCAAATAGTCCACTGCTATCACTACAAATCGCTACAAAGAAAGTGCTGTGTGAAATAAAGCCATATTATTTTGTAGATATTTGTATATATTGTTTAAACTGGTACTGAAAATGAAAACCCCAAACCAAGCAAAGTGTCTTTGAATTGTGAAAATGTGGGACTGTGTCCTATTCACGTGGTTTCCAACTTTCCATAAAGTACTAAGATAGCTGAATAACTACTATAGTCTATTATTCACCCCAGCCCTCCATAGCAAGTCAGCAAATAGGGGGAAAAAACTGAAAAAGTGTAATTAAATGCCCTAATGACAGATAGCCTCTTACTTCTCTGATTAAGTATGCTGTGTACAAATAAGTAATTATAAATCATTTATCATTACGGTTTCAAGCAGTGTATGAAGATTTAAAATATAATATTATGCTGCAGAAAGATCAGCTTGTTGTGCTCCATGGATGATTAATAGGTATCTATTCATCACGGCCATATAATAATAATGTTATCCTTTTATTGTTATCCTTTTATTATGCACCACTCAAATTACATTCTTATTTTGAATGTGCTCTCTAATTATCCTTTCCTTGTAATTTTGTTTCAGAGTTACTTTTATTCCCCAGAGGCAGGATCAGTCTTGTTTTTACTGCTCCTTAGAACAGAACAGACATACATTTGGATTTTCCTAAACAGAAGTGTGTATTCTCATGCAGCTAGTAAGTGTCTTCATTAATGTGACAAAACCAATCTGCTGTTGCTGCTTCTGCTGTAACCCATTAGCACATCAGATGTCCTTAGAGAAGTAAATGTAGCCGTTTTGCTTCAGAATGCCACTTGGCTTCCTGCTGTGGTCTCTCTTCCATAACACATGGAGGAAGAAGAGCAAGATGTTGATTAAATCAGACAAATGGGTTCTTGTCTTGGCACAGGTCTGTTATTTTAAGTGTTAACTGGAAAATCTGTATTACTGCTCCAGAATATGAAATGACTCCACAACCTATTCCATTAGTTAAGTGGGGATGTGCATGTGTAAATTAAGAGTCTGGTCTCACTGAAAGCAATAGCAAAATACCTACAAAGAATAACTGAGAGTTTTGTTTAATTGCAGGATATTTTCTTCAAATGTCGCTTGTGCATATGTTTCCAAGAATATTTTAAGTCAGTGGGGTTCAACCTTTGGCCTGTAGGCTGAATGTGGCCCATGGAGCCATGTCATTTGGCCCGCAGGTTCAGAAATTTTGACTGCAGGACAGTGGTGGCAGCATTCATTGTTACAGCTTCCAGAACCATGACAGTTAACCTACTGTCATATGTATGGTCCCTTGTGCTGAATCACACTGGTGTGGGGCCAGATCTACCACGTGAGGCCAGGCTGGCACATCAGGTCTCACCCACAAACCAACCCCACAAAAGATCTGGCCCATGGGTCTGGAAGTTTGAGCAACACTATTTTAGGTGTGTGGAATTTGAGAAGGGCCAGCAAAAAGCCATTTTTGAGCACCAGGAGACAAATGTTAGATAAATCAGTTTGATATTAGGTTAATTGTTCAGTGACCCATAACTCTGAAGCTGTTCCAAGTGTGCCTGCATGAACGTTTTCCTTTGCCTTTACAGTAAATCTGTAAGTTTGGGGACTGACTAATTTTCCAGACCAAAGTTTGGGAAGGGACTAAAATAGAGCTTTCTAATGGACGCTGGTTGCAAGTGCCCCTTTATGCTACATAGGAGAGGATCCACTAAAGTATTGCTACAAATATTGAAGACAATCTGCTTTGATTCCCATATGGTCCTGGGAGAGTTTAAGTGAGAATAACTAAAGTTGGACCTAAGAATAACCATGATATGATTGGGGAGATAAAGGACAGTGAGACTGTTGCTGGCTTGTATGGGAGTTCCCCATTTGGCACTGGGTACCACAGTTCACTCAGGGTTTTATTTAACTTGAGAGCAGTTCTTCAACAAGAACTTCATATAATCACCTACAACACAACTGCTGTTTCTGTGTGTTGCCTTTTAATGATTTTCAGGAGCTGGTATGCAGATGGAAGCAGCAGCATATGGAATTATTGCTGCAGTAACTAAAGCTAAGAGGATGTGGAATCTCCCACTGGAGCTCCTCAGGGTGATAAGAATCCAGTCACTGTAAGGGTTTTTTTAATTCAATACTTTTTTTTTTTCAGTACATTGTAACCAGGGAAGATAACGAACAGGATAATGACTGCGTGAAACGCAGTTGTCTTATTCTTTGATTCTTATATAACCTAGTTATAAGAGTTACCTAAGTGGCAATGGTAGAATAAGAAAAGCCTGGTCACTTTCAGACATTATAGCTAGGAATAGACATTACATTTGTCCCTGGACAAGTTGTGCCTGTGTTTGTCTTGGATTGGCATGTAGATGCATCACCCTTCTGATCAGGGTTTAGTGAGTGGTTAAATGCACTGCCACTTTTCTGCCATTGATTCAATGATGCAGTGCTGAGATTAACTGGTTATATGCATTTTGTGATGTCCCAGAATAAACTGTTAGTACTTCTTATCATAGTTTCATAGTTGGTCAGGTCAGAAGGGACCTGAGCAGATCATCCAGTCTGACCCTCTGCCCTGGCAGGAAAGAGCACTGGGGTCAAACGACCCAGGCAAGGTGTTCATCCAGCCTCCTCTTAAAGATCGCCAGGGTAGGAGCGAGCACCACTTCCCTTAGAAGTTGGTTCCAGATCCTAGCCGCCCTGACTGTGAAGTAGCACCTCCTAATGTCTAGTCTGAACCTCCTCTAACAACTTATGGCCATTATTCCTTGTTACTCCCAGTAGTGCTTGGGGGAACAGGGACTCTCCCATTGCCTGCCGGTCTCTCTTGGCCAGTTTATAGATGGCCACCAGTTCCCCTCTCAGCCTTCTCTTGTGGAGGCTGAACAGGTTCAGGTCCCATAGCCTCTCCTTGTAGGGCCTGCCCTGCTGCCCCCTGATCATGTGGATGACCCTCCTCTGGACCCTCTCCGTGCTGGCCACATCCCTCCTGAAGTGCGGTGCCCAGTACTGGACGCAGTACTCCACCTGCGGCCTGACCAGTGTTGCATAGAGGGGGAGGATCACCTCCTTGGACCTGCTCGTGATGCATCTGTGGATGCGTGACAAGGTGCGGTGAACCTTTTTAGGATTTATCCCAGGACAATGAACATGGGCTTCTGAATGACTACACTTTGTCCCAGGATAAAATTATTTATCCTGGGACAAAAGGTGATGTCTGTTTGTAGTCTACATGTCAAAAACCCAAGACTTAACTGCAAATGTCAGCAGCTTGCCAGTATTCTGTCACTTCCCTAACTAGGAGAAAAATAGCCCCTTTCCTACCTTTTGCATTTCTTCTCCCTTTACAGAGCCTTTTCTGTTAAAATAAAAACAGCACCTAAGCAGCTAGGAATATATATGCCCTACTTTCTTGATCAAAGAAGAAAAGGGAGAGAAGTCTATATAAGGAAAAATGAAAGGTCTTCTACTGAGGCCTTTTGGATCCAATTCAGTTTGGTTGCACTTGAGTTTTGTCAAAAGGCCAATAACGACAGAGACCAATGGTTATGAGCTTTTCCTGGTAATTTGACAAAGATGTGCTCTGTACCAGCTGGTGTGCAGTGTTTTCCATTGAGGTGCCCAGTAGACCTACAGTGAGTGCTCACGAGAGCTGCACCTTGCCACTGTCATAGCTTCCTGCCAGCTTAGCTTGGTCGCTAGGTGAACAAAGACAATTTCCTGGGGCTTTGCATAAACAAAGATAACTATTAATGGAATGAGTCTCCCACCTTAGTTGTAATGAATAAGTAGAGTAGAGCCACTGGATTAAGCCTGAGAGTAAGAATTTCAGGAGAAGGGAGCAGTTCAGAATAGCAATGTCAGGAGTCACTATCTGTAGTATTTAGTGGTAACCCTGTCATAATTTGGTCTGTGTTTACCTGATAATTGAACACTATTGCTGTTGTATGGTTCAGCTGACAGCTGATAGAGGCCATGAAGATAAAGTTCTTTTTCCTTGGTTGAGAGATCATTCGATAGTGGAGTGTGCATGCAATCAGCATGTAAATTGGACCTCCTCTGAGCTAAATTAAATCTATCTGCACCTTTTCCCATAAACTGCATTCCCTTTCTCTTTGACACAATAATGCAGTCACACCAAAAACATGCACACACTGTTAAAATGGAAAAGTGCCTGAGATTCCTGAAATTTCATGAGCAGAATTCCAATTTTTTGTAAACTACATAAAAATCTGAACTATGCGCAATGAAAGTGATGGCTGAATATGGCCCATAGATTTGCCTGATGAATAGATTTTATGTATAAGCAGTTCCTACAGAACTTCCTTTAAACTCCTAACTGTTACCAGATGTGGGTTGCAGGCAGCTGCTGGAATTCCAACACCTGTTGCACTGCACTGAATGGGATTCATTTTGGCAGGCACTGAAAATTCCATTTCAGTAACTAAATCGTCCAAAATGATATCTAAAGCCTCCTTTTTGAGACCAAGCTGATCCCAGCCATATTTACAAAATGGCACATAGTTTCATAATTAGAAGACAGCTTGTAGTCTTTAAAGTCTGTAATTGACTGTTATTTCACATAGTCAGTGAGTATCAAATGGAAAATCTTTAAAGCTAAAATAATCCTCTGACTTTTATTTATATATATAAATGTTATAACCTAAGTACTGATAATTTCCAGCTGCAGTTTCTGTAAGCTAGAAACATGCTGAATGTCAGCATTCTTTGAAACATGACAGCATTATGCTGGAGTTAGTGGAGCTCCATCTTAGAACATTGTCCTGCGCTGCCTGCATCGCTCCTGCTGCTGGATTGTGTTGTTCCACTGCGGCTGAGGCCCAGAGTCCATTCCCCAATAAGATTCTGGTGCCTGGAGGACTGCGGAGCTGGCTTCTTGCAGCACTTTCCGTGAGACTCCGTGTTCCAAATCCTGCAGCTAGACTTGGGTGGGTGTAAGGGGCTGTCTGTATGGAGCCAGTTGCAGGTCCTGTATTCGGATACATTTAGTTAGTTCATGTTGTGACTTTATAAAATTCTAACAAAACTTGTGCCCTACTGTTTCATCCCAAACCTGACTGATCTCACCCGTATTATAAACAGTAACGTCAGGTCCTGTATATTTGGCTGCTCCCTCTGCCTCAGTCACTGGAGGCCCAATATCAAAATCAGTCATTTGTAAATTGCTTTGAGACGCGTGAAGAGACGCTGAACAGCGGTGGTAGTTGCTCCATTGCAAGAATTAGCAGTTCTTTATGCTTTTATTTTGCCAGTCTTTTGTGCCTTGTGTCAGAGGATCTCCACATACTTTCAGATACAAATTCAGGCACGCAGTCCCTATGAAGGAGGCCAGGATTTTCCTCACTTTGCATATCAGAAAATTGAAGCACGGGCTACACGCTGTCTATGATGGAGCTGAGAACAGAACCCCAGATTCCTGATTCTCAGGGACAGTGCTTTATCCCTGCAAGTCTTGGACCTATCCCACTTATTTTTTTAAGTCTTCCCTTTCCTGTTTAATTTGGTACACTGTCTCTCAGTGCATAGTTTGTGAGAAGAGGTAATGATCTCTGCACTCCTGTAATTTGGATAAGCTTAAACTCAACAAGAATGCCAGCAGCATGAAAGAACTCACTCTTCAATATAGACACTTCAGCTGGCTTCATTCCTGATTTAGTTTGAAACTATGACCAAACTGTGTCCCAAAACAGAGTGTGTTTATTTAGAAAGGTAAGTGAAAACTATTTCAAATGCAGACTGTTTAAGTAGAGTTGACCCAAATGACTTGTGATCAGGACCATGCATGCCACAAATGCATTCAATATAAAGACAGGTAAAACTAATGCACTGAGTGAATAGACATGAACACAAAAGTGCATCTCTTAAATTAATTATTTGAAATCTGAACTGCATTTCTTGTATCTAATTCTATGTAAGAAAAAGAGGCAAGAATCCCAAAGACTATCAGCATCAAACTGAAGAGTTACAGTACTGTTATAGGCATACATTTATGAGGTACCAGCAGTCAAAAAAGAACACCGGCCACATGAACTTTAGATGTAGAGGGAAGATATGCTCTGAGGACCTTCTTGGACCTCATTTCTTCCCTGCGCTTGTCTCAGATTACAGGCAAACAGAATATTGCCCTGGCAACTCTCATGTTAATGTTTTGTTATGAAGATGCATGAAAACAGAGTGAGGAAAAGAGGAGCACTTGTACCCAAGCAGCAACAATTGCAAGCAAAATGGGTTCAGTTTAAATGGAAAAGCTGTTTAGCAGGTAATATTTGGGATATGCTGCAACTTTCAGATTTGAGCTAGTTTTAAAATAATTTTGTATGAGGGAGCGTTTCAACTTCCCCCTCCAAGACTGTTTGCAGTTGCTGTACACTTCCCATTCAATAGTGAGAGCGGGATTTTTATATTCTACTGCTTTGGAAAGAACCTTTCTCACTGTCTGGCCACATTAAAGCCAACCACTCAGCATTGCAGAGGAAGTAATTGGGTGCCAACATTAGTGTGGCTGACTGCAATGCGCTTTTCCACTTAATGTAACATGTAATTCCATTTAAACAGGAAAAAGACTTTTATGAGCAAAATCTATTTTTAAAAATTAAAAATTAAGTAATTTGAAAAGCTTCCCAAAGTGGATGTTGTTGACAACAACCGTCTTCTGCTTCTGAAAAACACTTGGAAGTACTTGATCACATGGTCACTTTTTATATACCTGGGCTGACCTCAGAATGGAGACAGTCCATTCCAGACACAGAGGTTGCTTTGTGTGCCAGTATCTTTTGTCTGAAGCAGTCGTGGTAGATTCAGAAAAGTTATGGGGCTCTAGAAACTGATGTAGGAGGGTTGAATGTGAGTAACAGCATTCCTCAGGGGTTTATCTGTCCTGATTTGCTATAGCCTGCATCCCCTTGGGTAACGTGGAACAGTGAGCTGAGTTTTGCCATCCACACTGAGTGAATCAGGTCTGTCCTAAAATGACATCCATTTCCTTCCAGTCTGTCTAAATTAAAATTGTCTGGGTTCTCAGGGGACTAGTGAGCTGTCCTCAGAGGCCTGATTCTGTGTACTTCATGAATCCCAGTAGAGTTGAAATGTAAGATCAGGCTTCAAATATGCTAGGGTCAGCAGAGTGCTGGAGAAGCTGTTTTTCACCATATTTGTCACAAAAGATTCTCTTTTCATACAAGAAACAACCTGTTTCTTTGACCATTTTTATATTCCAGGGGTCTTCAATAATCTGGGCAAACCTCATGCTCACTATATCTCCTCATCCTCCCTTGATCTCTGCTCTTGCTGCTCAGCACTTCTACCTATGTACTTGATTCTGTTTTCCTGCAGTCCTCATCTCTTATAGGCTTTGTTCTTTTTCTGCAACAATATTCTGCTTCCCTGACGTAGCAGCCTCCTCAAAATCCACCTCTTTGTATGAAGTTTCCTGCATTGATCCCTTGCTCCAGCACAGTCAGTTCCATGTCTTGGGCCTGGTTTTTGGCATTTAGAAGTGCTGGGTTGAAGTCTCTGCTTTGCCACAAACTTCCAGTGTGACCTTAAGTCCCTTAGCCCCTCTGTGCCTCAGCTGTCCCAAAATAAAATGGGACTTATAACATTCTGTGCCTCACAGGTATGTATGTTGTGAGGACACTATTGTGAATAGTTGAATATACCTGAATATCGTTGAATAGTTGAGTATATATATAGTGTTCAATTATTAGGTAACCAAATTATGACAGAGTTACCACTAAATGCTACAGATAGTGACTCCTGACATTGCTATTCTGAACTGCTCCCTTCTCCTGAAATTCTTACTCTCAGGCTGAATCCAATGGAATTAAAGATTGTGAGGTTCCTGGATACTATGGAAACGAGAGCTATACAGGTACCTAAGACACACGGATTTGTTATCATTCATGTTTTGAATTTGAGTGCAGAAACCTGTTGTCATTATAGATATAGACAGGGGTTTCAAACACCAGATCCCAGGCATATATAAGGGACGAGGCCATGAGAATTGGCAAGCTAAAAGTTTGTGCCCTATGCCTTCTGCCTCCACAATGGGCTCAGTGAAGAAGTAGTAGTGGGAAGTGGGCTCTACGAAATTCAGTTCTACTTCTGCTCATTTGTGAACAGAAAATCACCTGATTATGTAGATGGAACTGGAGCAGGTCTTTGGAGGTAAAGGTCCTGAAGGGTAAGCTTGACTGGCTACTGAGAAGTGCCTGGAGACCTGTAGTCTAATGGAAGAATGGTGATGCTGCAGAAGACTGAGGAATACAAGAGCAGGTCATTGATACATTTTCTTTCATTTCTAAATTTGTTCCCCGGATTCTCTCTCTCTATTTAATTTACACTGTGGTACGTTTGCTTTTTTTTTGTTGTTTTTCTTTTTCTCCCTTGCAAGAATCAAATGTTTTTAGCAATGCTTATTGCTGGGTGGAAGAATGACAGTCAAAGATCAGGTAACTTTTTTCTGAGATCACACTACGAGTCCTAGACCTCAGCACTTTAAAATACAGATTAGATATAATTTGATATTCGAAACTGTTTGTGTTACCTGTGTGACTGATAGCACCTCAGACTGGGTGAGAACATTTCAGACACAAGGCCAGAGCTACAAGAAAAGGGTTCTGGGGTTTTAGATTAAAAGGGTCCTGTTTGCTAAATTAAATTTGACTGTATAACAGTTCCATGTAGAATGAGAGAATTTAGAATCAAATTACTGGGTCTGACCTAGGACAAAATGTGAGCTGTAACAATTTGGTACTGTGAGAGTGATGTAGGTGTGATGGTAGAGCAAACATGAGAGGCAAGGATATTTTTGAGGGTGAAATCTTTTATTGGACTAATTGCATGGCTTATAGAATCTTCTCTTTTCCCAACTGCTGTTTACTGATACCTTAAAGTAACTGTCACTGCAATGCAGAACTGTGCCGGGGTGTACTTTCATTCCTGGGTACACCCTGTGCCATGATCTAAAAGTCTGAACTGTGTTGTGGCTGGTGTCCTTGTGTTAGACGGAAGCTGTCTGGATCCCTGATCAGCTGAATTCCTAAGCTGGTGGGGGATGTTGCTGTTCTGGTCTCCCTGAGTGAGAGCACATGGAGCTGTGTAGTGAGGTACCATCGGTATGCCAATGACACCCAGGTCTATCCATTGCACAAGGCCCAGCAGTCCCAGTCCTTACCCAGTGCCTGGCTACAGTTGTGGATCCAGTGCAGAAAGCTAATCAAAGCTGAATCCAGACAAAACAGAAGTGATGGTAGTTGGCAGATCTGGGGGATAGGGACCCCTATCACCGATAGGGTTTGGCCTCTCCTTGTCGCTTGGCTTTGAAGCACTGAGGTGCTCCTGGATCCTTTGCTGCACGTGGATTCTTAAGTTGTGGCAGTGCCCAGGAGCACCTTTCACCAGCTCCGTCTGGTGCAAAGGCTGTGACTTTTTTTCAGAATCAAATCTGGCCACTGTCATCCTTGCCTTTGTAACGTAGAGTGTGTTGCAGTGTGCTGTACGCGGCGCTGCCCTTGGACTATCTGGAAGCTGCAGCTGGTGCCTGTGCACTGACAGGACTGGAGTCAACCAGAGCATGTTAGTCCATGCTCTAGAGCCTGCACTGGCTTGCAGTACCTGTCTGGGTGCTATCTGAGCTGATGTTTTTGACCTTGAAAATCTTCAGTTGCCTGGGCCCTGCATAGCTAAAGGACTTCCTCCTTCCTTGTGGTCTGTTGTAATCCCTAAAATCAGCTCGAGACAACTTCCTGCAAGCTTTATCTGGATGCCAAGTTTTAGTTTGGCAAAAATAGGTGTATGGTTGTTTTGGGTAGTTTCTCTTCAGCTTTGGAAATCCTTTCCTTTCTGGCCTGTCAGAGCCCAAGCCTATACATCGTTTGGAAACGCACTCCCTAAAGAACAGGAGCACTTCCAGCGGAGAGCTAAACTCCTTCGCTGGGAGTTCTCAGGCCAAATGTTGGGCTTCTCCCCCTGCCCTGAATCGTCTCTCTTTACTAGCCCGAGGAGCCCCAGGCATTGTGGCACGACTGCATCCCAGCTCCAGATTGTCATGCAGGATGGCAGCATGTCTGGCCTGCCCCTGAAATTTATGAACAAGGTTCAATTAGGGAAAATCCCCAAGGGATCTGCTTTTCAACTGTGATGCTTGTGTTGTCAGTCAGCTTAAGCTGGGACACAGCAGCTGTCACTGTGCAAATAGGGAGAGAAAAGTGGCTTTTTCCTATGCATTTGGGTGGCAGTCAAGCACGGTGCACCTGGCTGTATGGCTCTCCCTGTTTGTTCATGTCTTAGAAACCACCTTCTTTCCTGCTTGTTAATCTTCTGCTGGGTCCAAACACCTTGCCCAGATTGCCTTCCAGCGCAGGGAAGTCTAGGTGTTTAGAGAGTGGCCCCAGTCCTTCCAGTCCTGGTGTGTTGGAGCCCCTTACCGTCGGCTGCTGGGCTGCACCTCAGCTGGCTGTGGGGTCAAGGTACTTTATGCACTTGAACCACTGCCTCCGGTCCTGTACGGGAGGGAGGACACTGTGTTTAAAACTCTTGTTGTCTCTGTTTGAAACTCTTCGGCCAGGCTTCCTTCCTTTGCCACGAACAGCAGCTCCTGCCCGGAGGCTGGGGGTGCCGGCGGCCGGGCACGTGCGGGCCAGGGGCAGCCGGGGGCCCGGCCAGGGCTCCCCCTCCCGCCTGAGCCGGCGGCACGGAGCGATGGAGATGGGCCGAGCCCCAGAGCGGCCCGCGGGGTCCCGGGCGGGGCGGGGCGGGGCCGGGGGGCGCAGACAAAGAGCCGGCAGCGGGCACCGGGGCCAGGAGGGGGCGGCCCGGGGGCGGGGACGGACGGGACGGGACAGGACAGGACGGGACGGGACGCGGCGGCGGCGGGGGGAGCAGGGGGAGGCGGCGGCAGCCAGAGGCACCGGGGAGCCGAGCGCAGCGCAGCGCAGCGCAGCCCCGAGCCCGGCGCGGCCCGGCGAGGCGAGGCGAGGCGAGGCGAGGCGAGGCGGCGCCGCCGAACAAAGGGCTGTGCCCGGCGCCGCGGGCCGGGAAGGAGCCGCCGCGGCCGCACCATGCCCCCGCCCGGCGCCTGCTGGATCCTGCTCACCCTGGGCAGCCTGTGCGGGGCCGCGCCCGCCTCCGCGCCCGCGCCCGCCGCCAGACAGTGAGTACCGGGCCGGGCCGGGCCGGGCCGGGTCGGGGTGCTGGCGGCGGGAGCGGGCAGACCCCCTCGGGCGCTTTGTTGCGGGGCAGCCGGCGCGGGGGGGGGCTCCTGTGCTGCCGGCCGCAAGCCCTCGGCAGCCCTTGCCCTTGCCCTTGCCCGGCGCTCGCGGAACCTGCGGGGCGGGGCGGGGCGGGGCGGGCGGGCGGCCAGCGGCTCCCGCGGCAGCTGTCAGCTGCCCGTGCCCAGCTCCCGACCTACACTCGCACTTCGCGAGCCCAGCGGCACGCAGTGACAGTCTGGAGGGAGCGCATCGGCAGGCTGCTGGTCCCGAAAGAAAGCTAGCAGTCCTGAGAGCGCTGTGAATGCGTGTGCTGCACATCTGTACGGGCAGCGGCTTGAAACTGGAGCCCTCCCATGCTTGATGCAGATGCTGTTCTCCCTCTCTCTCTCCCAAATAGATGGGCTTTGTTTTTTTTCTGAAAATGTTGCCGATCAGGTAGTAACTGGTTTGTTTATGCTGATAATGTTTCAGACCTGGCAGCCACAGACTCTCCAAGGTCTGAATATCCCATGTGCTCGAGCTAAAATGCCAGAGATCTGCAGTGATGCAGGGTGTAATGGGATCTCCATGGCAATGAGTCCTGCTGAGAGACAAACACTGGGTTGGAATTTGCTAAAAGATGACTTGGGGGCTGTAAAACGCCATCACCCTCACCCCTTACCCCACAGTCATCATTCATCACCAACCAAAGCGACCCCGCTCCTGGAAGCGAAGTGACGCAAGTGGCTGGAATATGTTTTAAAGTGTGTGACATGAAAAGTTACTTTATTAAAACAATCCTTTTGGGGGGAAGTGAAAAAGTATGTGATGCCATAAAGAGGACATAAGTATGTTACTTTCCACGTACTACACAGAGGATATTGGCAATTGTAACTGAAAAGGAAGCTCATTCAGACAGCCTGTAAAATTACCGCATCATGTCATTCAGTGCTGAAAGATCAAAAAGGTTCCTGTCATTGCTATCAACAGTATCACCTTATGTACAGTTGTGATAGCTCTCAAGGCACTTTTGAAATCCGTTATTTTCTAATTAAAAACAATAAATCCTTGAATAGAATATTGCTCCAGATGTAGCTATTTTAACAAAGTGGCAGAACTGGGAACTTGAATTCCAAACTCTTGCACCCCAATTTTGAGCTTCATTAATTTCTGCTTCCTCTTCAAAGACAACTCTTTTTTTCTTTTTTTTCTTTTCCTTTTTTTTTTTTTTTAAGTACTAGCACTTTCAAACACTGGTTGTGTTGCTCTCTTTTGATGCTCAACTTGATGTACTATATATAAACTGGCTTTCGGAAAGCTCTCAGCACCAATGTTGTGAAAGAGAATTGCCTCCAAAAATGAAGCAAATGGTTAACATGTTCAAAACAGGATATTATTTCTGGGAATATTATTTATGAAGAGTTCTGATGTTACCATATTCTTCACTGGATGTTGGCTTTTTTGCATACAGCTAATTGTATGCAAGTGTGTGCATATAATACCAGTTGGGTATTCAGTTATTAATAGCTGAATTTGATCAGTTATACAGGCTCTACTCAGTATTGCACACAAGTCTATCAGTGTGAATACATCCAGTACAGTACATTTGAGAGAGAGCTGTGTATTACTCTTGGTTGGCCATAATGCTGGTTTCAAAGTACTGTGATATTTAGTTAAAAATACCTTTTTTTTTTTTTGCTGATACTTACTAACCTGTCTAAAAGTCAGAGATGAAAGTCACGTTGTCTGTAAATCACTGCAGCAGTTTAAAGCAACATCAGTTTGCTCTACCAACATGAACCACTTCTTTGGGTAGCATACTGAGGTGAGCTATAACTCCATGCAGACATCTTTGCAAGTGAACATTTACTGAGGAGCTACATTAGTTATTAGTGAAATCTGAAAAAAAATCTATGTTCAAAGTGTGAACCATAGTTCTATAGATTACCCTGAAGCTGACCTTATCTCTAATACAAAGGTTTGCTCTGAAGAGACTGCAGCACTGCTCTTAGGATGCCCCATCTCTCTTCGGGGCAAGATGGAGTGTTGCAGTTGCTTTAGCCTTTAGTAGATGAAGCCAGTGGAGATTACAAATGCCAGACTGCAATCAATTGCATTTTACACACATGAGACACAATTCCAGGCTCCTGTCAGATTGCCATTGTGGCTTTCCAGGGGCATCCATGTCATAGGATAGTTTAATTTTTCCTTTCTGTTAATGCTTTGAATGGATTTATGCTCCATTGCATCTTGCCAACCTTGGGACTGAAGGGAGAGCATGCTTTGTGACTCTTCTCACTGACTGTTCACTTCCACTCTTACTTCCCAGGGGTTATTTGATTGCAGCGCCTTCTGTTTTCCGATCTGGTTTAGAGGAAGCTATTAGCGTGACCATCTTTAACTCAGTCAAGGAAACAACAGTCCAGATTCAACTCGTGGTCAAAGGAGAAACGGTAGCACGGGCCCATGGAGCAGTCCTAGGTAAGATCTAGTTTATGTGAAACTAAAAGGTGTGGTGCTGCAGGACCTCTTCAGCTTCATCAAAAGCCAAACTCCCTTGTAAGCTGCTTATAGGGGTTGAATGTTGGCAACTTGGTTTTGATTTGGCTTTGATGAAGGCTGACACAGTCAACACTGTTACCTTTGAGGCATAGAAATAGAGGGAGAGCTTAGATGTGAAGCATAAAGATACCGAGAGAACTTAAATGTGCTGGTTCACTGATATTCAAGTGTTCTACGCTCACACCCCAATTACCTTTAGAAGCCTCCATGTTTCCACTGAAGGAGTTTTATGTAGAATAAGAGGATGTGATTGAACATGAGGAAGAATATGACTACTCTACAAAAACATCAGAGACCCTGCCTTATTCTACCCTAATCCAAGTCTCCCTTCTTCAAGATCCATCATGGAGATGTTCTTCCTTATTAAGAGAGGTGATAGAATCTTTTAGCTGGATACCCCTTCATGTATAAAGGCAACATCCATTTATCCCATCTGGGAAGGCACAAGGTGTTTCATGGTGTCTTAACACTTGGCACATTTACATTGGTGAAAACGGTGTTCAGCAATCCTAACAGTAATGGAAGCTGTTATCATATGGATAATCAGTCATTTTTGCCTTCATGTTTAACCCTGCCCTGTGCAAAGCTCAGGAGCAACATGAATGCTATGATCTTAACAGCTGCATGCTAGCTAAGGAAAACTCTGGATCTACCCTCTGAGGTGTCAAGCTTTGAGCAGAAGAGTTTCTGAGCTGAGGTGAAGAAGAGTGATCTGAATACAAGTCTGTCGGAGGCTGTTATTTGCTAGGCTACGACTGCCTGCATAAAAGGAAGAAAACCAGATTTTGGTGGCCCTAAAAGAATGTTCCCAGTATCTTCGTTGCTTATAAGGAGCCTGCTCAAATAGTTGATCTTGCCAAGTGAAGACCTGTCTTACCTCTAGCATAAAGAGAAAAAGTTAAATCCTTTTAGGTATGCCATCGATAACATTTAAGGTCTTTGTTCATCAGTCTGGTGATATCAAGACATTCTCTTCTAAAAAAAACAATTAACCTTGGCAGGTAAGAAATGTGCAGACAGTAATCTGATGTCTCATTTCTAGTGGTCAGATTAATACTAGACCGCTGTATCTAAAAACTTAAACAAATTTGAGAATCCCCTTTGAATAATCTTAGTTTGTGCAAATTTCTGGTGTGAGTTGCAAAGGCAAAGATATTCATTACTCTCAACTCATTAAGTAAACGGCCAGGTTGATGCTTCTTTAACGTCATGATAAGTACGTTATTAAATTGTTCCTGAATGCCTCTGGAATAATTTTCTTATTTTTTTTATTCTCGGGATCATTTTCATTTAACTTTGTTGGAGTATATCTTGTATTAATAATTTAATTAGCACTAACAGAGCGTACATGCAGAAATCTACCACTCATCAGTGAGGCAACATTATGATTCACAGATAAAGTCATCTATTAAATAGGCTTCTTTTCTAGAAGGAATTACCTCTGGTTTTATGCTTTTCCTTGCCCCTTTGAAATTGTCTCCCTACTGTTTAATCTGGGGTCCAGGTTAGTAGGCAAACCACTAGTCACACCGATGGGTGTGGTGTTTATACCGATGGGTGACACATGCCAAACAAATCCTAGCTATGGTAGGATCCAGCAACAAACATAGACTCCAGGTGTCTAATGAGAGTGATTTAAGCCCTGGGAAAGGCCAAGTTCTGGCAATGGAATACTTTTAGAATTTTGAAGCTTTCCCATGGCCAAATCCTGACCTTAGTTTTACATTTTAAACATAAAGAATCTTGCAGTTTACCATGAGAACATGTTATGAGCATGCATACCCAAGTAGCCCAAGTCTATATGAAAGTCCTCAGCTAGGCCAGCTTTATTTTGCCCCGGCACAGTGCACAGAAAAATTGAAATTGCTGAATCAAACCACAATCCGAGGACCTGTCAGTTAGTGACTGTATGAACCCAGCTTAGCTTCAAAGTGGGTGCTTCAGTATGGGAAGAAGGCACACTTTAATTCTTTGTCTTTCTTTTTTCAGATAAAGGGACAATCAAGCTTAAGGTAAGTGTCAAGGATTTTTTTATGTAGTGTTTGCAGAGAAAGGATTTTAAGACTGATGAAGACAATCGGCAGCCAACGAAACTGAGAATCAGTTTAGGGTAGAACAAATGTCTCAGGGTGCAGCCTGAGTGGATTGTCTTTTATATGAACAGTATGTGCAGGGGCCAAGAGAAATTTAAATGGATGATTGCATAATATCGCGTTCTGTGACTAGGGTATTCTGTAGGTGCGGCATATGGTTATATGTGACAAGGGGTACAGGACATGTACCACGCTAGTTCCCAAAACATGGTAAGCGAATACTTGACACATGGCAGTTATTCCAACAATAACATGTTCCTGTCCATCCTGTGTTTCTATCACAGACTCATTTCAGATTTGTGCGGTTTAGCTTCTGACATTGATGATACTTCAGCACATGGGGAGGGGAGTTAATAAAAGGCAGACATGTTAAGTCTGGATATATTAGAAACATGGGGACAATACATTTATACCTGAAGAAAATCCATGATGGAATAAAATAATCATGTTTAATTTAACGCAGTCATGACAGAAAGTCTCTGTGCCCTTTTACAAAAAGAGTCATTACAAACCTATCTAAGTAGATCATCTGAGTTTTAGGGATGTGTGGGAGACTGACCTTCATTCAGTTTCTAGGAGGCTGAGAGCTTAGTCCATATTTTCTACAGAATTGAAATATCCTGTGGGCTTAGTCCTCCCTTGCTTTGTACCTTGCATTTGTCCCTGTGCCTTAGAGGAGCTAAATGCTGTCAAATCAGAGTTTACTACTGTTACGTGTAGGTTACACAGATGTAAATGAAGATATTGAGTGCCATGCAGGGGAAAATCAGGGCATTTATAGGCTGTCTCTACAAGCTAGTTTTGCTTTGCTGCCATGTTAACATTTGGTTCATTTTTTCCAGATTTGATAAAATACTGGATGTAAATTCAAGTAAATGTGGCTTGCTTTTATCATCCTTATTGAAGTACCATCAAAGCATTTGGTGCTACAAAAGGTGTATGAATATACCAATCTGGTACTTAATATATTCACCATTTGTTATTAAAGTCTCTTATGGCTGCTATGACGAACTAGAGCAAGAATGAAAGACAAAGTGGTGTGTTAAAAATCGGATCTCATTATTTTAGGCAGGGCTTGCTTTAGGGTGGTTATCTCCAATGGGAGATTGAGGGTGGGGAACAAATCTTAGAGTTATTAAATTGTGACATGCATCTGGAATACTGGCACAATATCACTTTTAAGAAGCTTGTAGAGCTACAGGGTCTGGATAGTTCTTTGGATTAGTCACTATAGCTATGTGATCATGACTAAAATAAAATCCACATTATCTTGATTACTAGTGAATTGCAGTAATTTTTATTGCACTTGAGCCCACTTGAATGTCTCCTTCATATGCTATACCATAAGAAATGAATGTAATTACTCTCCTGATCCAGCAGACGCACATCCTTGAAAGAACTGTGGTATATTCATTTAAAGGGCTTAGATGCCGTCGCTGTATCCACAGCGTTGGCATTGGCCTATAAATAAATCAAAGCCTTTGATTTACAGACATTTAACTAGCTTGATGATGATCTGTCATGACTGCTCGCCTCTCTGCTCTCTTGGTGGTACATTCCAGAGTTTTTGCCCTCTCTGAAGTTTGCCATATGACTGTCCTAGGAACTGGGTTCCAGAAAGGGTTTGATATTTATTTTTCTCCTTTCTAATTTGGGGTCTGTGGTTTTCCTAGTGTTTCAAGAAATACAGCAATGCCATTCCTTAAAAAATGGTGAGGCCAAGGTTCTTATGATTGGCCTAAGCAGCCACTAATTGTCATGCCTTTTGTCATAAATTCCTTTTTCAGACTACATTTACTCCTTTGATTGCCAAAATATTTGTTTTCATGCTGGCGTATCTTGTACTTTAGCCTATCTTGTTAGGAGCAGGTGCAGTCTGTAGTGAATCACTGGTTTTATTGTTGAAGGGGGAAAGGTTGGGGTCCAGCATTAGTTGCTGCCACTCTGAAGTTTCCCACTTCCTTGACTGAACTACTTTTGTTCACTCAGTAGCCCATAACCAGAGGTCAGAATAACTATCTGCCTTGAGTCTGTTTTTGTAATTCTCCCCCTGATGGTAATGGGAGTTATTTGTGTAGCTGCATTAATCAAATGAACTGGCAAAAAAACAAATGTGCCAGAGAAGCCAGGTAAGATCTGGGGTGTCAGGAATCATGTACGATGGGAATATCTTTCTGACTGGACAAAATGAAGTAATTTAATTGTGCCATTTTATTCAGGCTTTTCAAATGCTCCTGTCCTTTCTTCCAATCACTGAGTGCCAGGATGTTTTAACACAAGGCCAGATCCCCAACTTGTATGATAAGGAAAGTGTCTTCTGTAGATTTCTGTATAAATGGTCTCTCGTGCACATGTGCCTGCCCGCGCTTGCAGCATTGGTATTGACTCACTTTCTTTGCTCTATCACATTCCTAGAAGTCACACACCACAGTGCACATAATTTTCAATGCAATTTAAGAACTGACTGAGGATCTCAAACTGCTGGAAGATTTCACTGTTTAATGCTTAAGCCCAATTAGATAGAATTGTAGGCCTCCAAGTTAGCAGGATCTTGACATACAGATCAGAAACTCAGGCTTGTTTGGGACTCTAGAGAAGAGGGCAGCTTCAAGCTGTGTTGCAGGTACAGCCCTACCTCCTTTGAAGCTTTCAGTCCCTTTGTAAAATATATAATGTGTTTTGCATTTCCTATTTGTCACTCACACAGTTGCACAAAGATGCAGCCGGTGGCTTTTCTGTTCATCTCCAACTGCTTTTTCATCTCCTGGTTAGGGCTGATAAATTGCTTCTATTGGTTTTGTTCCTGAGACTTTGACATTAATAATTCACATCTTCCATGTAAGCAAAGGCCTCATCTAAGGCCTGTTTTTCCCCACCTCATGATCTCTTTTCTAGGTGCCTTCAGGGCTTCGTGGACAAGCACATTTAAAAGTCTGGGGCAACCGGCACCTGACAGAGAGAGGTTACATTTTTCACAACTATACCACAGTAACCATTGATAGCAAAGGGTCATCAGTATTCATCCAGACTGACAAACCTGTCTACAAACCCAAGCAGAAAGGTAAAGGGGCTTCAGTGAGCTTCTTTATGCCTTTGTTCAGATGTTAACATTGCTGCACTCTTCAACCAGAACTCTCTTTTCAGAATGGGTCCTGGGAGTGCAATTCCTGGTCAGCACCAGCTATGATGTTTAATGAATTTCCTTTTTCCTCCCTTTTTAGTGCTGATAAACTTGTTTATGGTCACTTCTGACCTGAGACCAATCAATGACAAGGTAGGTAGACTGGCTTTCCTTTTCCCATTGTGAAATGCCTTCTGCTTTTCCGATTTTGTCACCTACATACGTAGTGATGCAAATGTGTAGTGAGTTCCTGTTCTGTACACTTTCAGCTGCTCTGGCACTGATTTCCCTAGAAGCAGTGGTTTTAAGTTTAGTTACTGATTTTGGCACATTGTTGATGAAAAAGAAGACATATGTGGATCTCTGATTGTTCTGTCAAGTACCATAGTGAAGTAAGGCAGCTGATGGGAGTGCCTTTAAGCCAGGATCAGTCCCTTAATTAGGTGACTAGTGGTTTGGGGTTTCAGATGCTTGAAAGAAATGGCGGTTTGACTATACTAGTGATGTCAAACTTACAGCCTGTGGGCTAGATTCGGCTTGCAGAGGTGGGTTATGCAGTCCACAGGGCTTTTCTCTGGCTGGACAACTCACCTCTGAATCTGACCCACAGTGCTTCTTGCTGTGGCTGCTCAAGCTGCTGTGCCACCACACCCAGCACCCATGGAGGTAACACCAACCCTGCCTTTACCCACTGCTGAATTATCAATTGCTGTTCGGTATACAAATCTGCAGTGGAGTGGGAGAAGTGTTACCGTTTGCCTGTTAGCTGCTCCAGCACAACAGTTCTGGGAGCTCTGGCAAGAAGCTGCACAGGCCAGATCCAGCGATGGGTTGTCCAGGCCACAAGAAACCCTACAGTCTAGATCCAGCCCACCAGCTCATGTGAGATTGACACCCCTGGACCAAACTGCTCTTTCAAGTGGATGCTTAAGCATGTTCTTCCTCTGTACCAACATATGGAGGCCAGAAACTGGGGTGGATGTTACTTGTGCCAGTTTTGCAGCTTACTGTGAGAGACAGAAATGTGGCTTTGTCTCACAAGGGGTTTTATTCTTTATTTCTTTCAGATTGAAGCATATGTAGTGGTGAGTATCTGCTACTAGCGAGTGGCATCATTACTCTGCAGAAGCACAAGGTCTTCAGGGCCTCTAAGGGGGCAAGTCATAAATGCATATCCTTCCATATCTGTCACCATCTCCAGCAACAGTCTATGGCATTACTACTATGTGTGTGGTGCTATTTTGGGGGGGTTAATGAAGCATTTATATTGCATTATTCTGTAGTAATTACAGGAATATTGGTTTCTGCTTCTGTTTCAGAATTTTTTCCCATAAATATGCTTTCAAGTGGAAAATGAACAGTTGGTTAGATCCAATGGGGTTTATGGATATTATCATCCCATGCCATTCCTTCCTCCCTCCCTATGCAGATACACTTGTATTTAGCACTTTGTTAGGGTAATATGGTTGTCTTGGTAGGGACAAATCCCAGCTTTGCTCCCAGATGTTATGGTAATGGACATATTAGAAATGCATGGAAAGAGAAAGGTTTACTAGATTATCCCTATGCCCTGCCCTCTTTCATTGTCTTTGTGGTGATTGAGACCCCCAAACCCGCCTTTCTTTGTTCACTTTCTTTTTCTGACAAGAAGTGATTCATTGCCTGACCTGTATTTGTGTTAACTGACCAACTTAATGCTGGCACAAATTTAAAATTCCCAAGCAAATACTTATTTTTTTAATTGTTTGTGAGCTGTTAGTGGCTCAGAAAATGAAATCGTGTGTTGCAAACTGAGTTGGCTGTATTGGTGACATTTACCTTTGCTCTGCTATTATCGCATGTCCTAAACCATTATTCAGGATCCTCGGGGATCTCGCATGATAGAATGGAGCAATTTGAAGCCATTTTGTTGTGGTAAGTTCCAGCCTGTTGCAGCTCCGCATGTTTTTATTTATATTTGCTAGCTTATGTTGTTTTCTGCACTTTCTGGGTTTCATTAAATAGGCCTTTACAAGGGTGGATTGAACAGTCACAGTGCTCACAGTGCTTTTCTTTTCCCTTAGGCATTGTAAATATGAGTTTCCCCTTGTCTGATCAACCAGTGTTTGGTGAATGGTTCATCTTTGCTGAAATGCAAGGGCAAACATACAACAAATCCTTTGAAGTTCAGAAATATGGTAAGTTATTGACTCCAAGTCACTTGGACCCTAATCCCAAAATATTCAGAGTCACCCTATGAAATATTGCTGTGTTGCCATAACCAAGAAAAAATGCTCCCAAAACTCAAGGAGAACATATTCTTCTGAGAGTTAATAGGCTGCAAGAAATGGACACTTAATGAAATCCTTTGTTTATATCCTTAGTGTAGTATAGGAATTTAAATAGAGGGTCTTGTGGCACAATACATGTATATAAATAATAAAGATTTCATTGTACTTTGGAAAAGCTGTTAACGTTTTTTAAGTTATTGTTTTCCTTTCCTTCATAGATAATTGTCACTAGCAGTTTACCAAGATAGTCCTGATTTATCGCACTGACTGATCCAGTTACCTTGCTTTTGTTGTCCATTCAGACATGTGCACCAGCAATGCATCTCATCTACACTGCTCTAAATACACAGTGATCTTGTCAAATCTGAACAGCTGCTGTTGTGTCCTGGACTCTGAGATCATTGCAAAAACCCTTTTTCATGTTTTTGTCTTCCCTGTAGTCCTACCAAAGTTTGAGCTCCTGATTGACCCACCTCGCTATATCCGAGATCTTACGACTTGTGAAAAGGGGATTGTTCATGCTAGGTAGGAGATGTGCCCCCTAGTACAGCCCCGTACTTGAAAAGTTCTTTGCAGCTGCTGGATGGTGAATTTGGGAGAAAGCTGTTAGATGACACGGAGTGTTGTATTTTTAATTCAGACAAGTCATTACACATGGTATAGCATTCATTCTCGAAGTAAATTCAAGAAAGGTTTTCCCTGTTGTCAATTATCAGCATCCAAAATACATGTCTGTTGGCAGTCTTGGAGAAGTCATAATGAAATCTGCTACCCACAGCATTGTATGTACTAATCATTGTCTTTCAAAGGAAGTCTTCAAAGCACAGCTAACACAGTGTGCAAGTGAGACCAGTTTGAAAGTTGTTGAAAGGAATTTCAGGGGTAGACCATTTTCTCGGTGCAGGTGACTGACAGGTCTAGTTCCAACCTGAAACTGCAAGCAGGGTACCCACTGTAATGAAATCTTTTGGCTAAAAGAAAGGAAATTTTTGAGCATAGACAAATTTTCAAATTGAAAGTTTGTTTTTTCAAGTTCAAAGTTGTATGGTAGGAAAATATTTATTTTATCTTTCTTTCTTAAACCTGAAAGGATTCAAGTATTGAATACACTCTCCACTAGTTCTGTCTGTTTACTTTTTGCATTTTTACTTGGTTTGACTTTCTGGTTTTTTAACATTTTCCAGAATAAGACTTGTCAGAAATGCTTTCCGTGCCTTTTTTTTAAGTTCGTGTTTGTCCTGAGCAAGGTACTTGGTGTTTGTACTCTGATTTTGCTTTAACAAGAGAAAAGAAAGGAATTGGAAGAAGTTTGCACTGGCTGGAAACAAAAACCCAAATCTTAAAATAGATGGAGCCTGAGACTAATCTGACTATCGAGTCCAAAAATCTCTTTAGTCTGTTGCCCTTTGTGTATAGGAACCTGCAGAGCTTCAAACAGGAGTTTTCTGTTCTCAGTCTAGTTTTAGTTTGGATGAGTGGTTTGGAGCTTGCCCACATAAAAACGTTTGTAGAAATATTAACAATTGCCAGTTGGAAATAGCCTGTTGTGGCTTTTCTCTTTTGTTTTCTGGATATGTAAGTCCAGCATCAGTTTAGCCAGAGAAATGGAAAAGGGACAGCCAGCAGTTTTTCATCATTTGCTTCTCCTGTTTCAGATACACATTTGGAAAACCAGTGACAGGAAAGTTAACAGTCAATATGACTATAAATGGAGTGGGGTACTACAGGCATGAAGTTGGACACCCCGTCCTCAAAACCACTGAGGTGAGGGGGATCATTAAACCTGCTGCTCTACAAGGGTCTGATCTGCAGTCACTGAAGCCAGTACTAAAACTCCCATTAACTTCAGTGGTTGGTGCAGTATCTGTGTCTGAATATACTACCTAGGACCTAAAACTTTGCTCCCAATGGTGGAGCCTTTTGCATGTTATCTGTGTTAGTATTTAGAGAATATTGGTGGGAGGAACAGGAGTGACAGGAGCTGAAGCAGTAATAGATCAGACTACGAGTGAAAAAAACGTAAAAAGCATTGCTGGGTGTTTTTTCCCCCTTAGAGAATGTTTCCTTCCTTTACTGCACCCTTTTGAAATAAAACAGAAATTCCCCTCTCACACCACTCCCCAAAGCAAGACCCATCTTCTCAAAGCATATGCCAAATAACATTTCCTTCCCTGGCCTGACTGGTAGATTGATGGTTCTGCTGTTTTCGACATATGTGTGAAAGACATGATGCCAGCTGATGTCCCAGAGCACTTTCGAGGCACTGTCAGCATCTGGGCCACAGTGACTAGCTCTGATGGAAGCAAGCAGGTCACATTTGATGACTCGACACCGGTTCAGAAACAGCTGATTGACATCAAGTATACCAAGGATACAAGGAAACAGTTCAAACCTGGCTTGCCCTACAAAGGGAAGGTAAGACAGTGGGACACTGAGGGGTGGCTAATTCTGAGCTATGTGAACAACTTATCCATATGTGCCGCATCTGGTGCTGATACTTCTGCTGAGTTGTATCTGTTCGGAATTGCCAATAATGTGAACTAGCTTGTTTTATTAATAAAATGGCCATTTAGGTAGAAATCACTTACCCTGACGGGAGCCCAGCTGGCGGTGTCACAGTCCGAATCAAAGCTGAGCTAACGCCAAAGGACAACGTTTACACAAGTGAGCTGATGTCCAGCAATGGCTTGGTAGAGTTTGAAATCCCCTCCATTCCTACAGCTGCCCAATACGTCTGGCTAGAGGTGGGTGGAAGCTCTTTATTGGATTAATGGGCTTTAATACAGCTAATCTTGTCAAATGTGCACTGTATGAATTGGTGCTAAAAATGGTAAATCAGTCACTGACAGTGGGAAGCTTTTAGCTTTGCATGAGTTTTTTTTTATCTAATTCCCTGTTGCCTGGAGGACTGATAATCATAGATAGAACTGTCTGCTAAGTAGGCAGGCCAAATCCAGTCCCTCAGGGAGGAGTAAGTATTAAATGTCTAAGTAGAAACCTGGAGAGCATCATCTCAGTGTTAAGTTAACAATGTGGTGGAAATAGTGGATGGAGTATGGGTGGAGGCAAAGAGGTGTGAGGGACAGACGCCCAGCTTTCTATCTGTGGATAACGTTCAGATGCATCTTTCTTTAAGACTAAAGTGACAGCAATTGATGGAAAACCTGCAGGGGATCAGTATCTGCCGAACTACTTGTCTATAAGCAGCTGGTACTCACCTAGTAAGTGCCACATCCAGCTCCAAGCACCAAATAAACCTTTCCAGGTAAGGTAGCTACATGTTTCATTATGGTGATGCCTGTTGTTCTGATGAAATATTTTGATTCATCTCCATCTTTTGGGCCTGTGGCCTATGATTATATCCATTTTACATATGGATAAGAGCTTAGTTTGTCTTTGAATCGTCCCTAGATATGAACTGTGAAACACCTTAGGGCATCTATACATGTGCGCAATGCTAATTAGAACGTGTCAGAGCAGACTCAATTAATTGAGTCTGCCGAAGCACACTCTAGTCAAAGTGCCTCTACCACCATTTTGAAGCGTGGGACACTGAATACACGAGATGCCGCGGGCACTTTAATTAGAGCAGCTCCTGAGAACCGCTCTAATTAAAGCTTCTGCCCCCCACCCCAGAGCATGCGTAAAGACACCTTTAGTGCTGAATGCCCTCCCTAAAGCTGGGAATGTCCCATCCTCTCTGTAGTTTAGAGTTGGCTCTCCAGTAGAGACTTACTAGATTCCATAGCACAGATCATAAACAAGTCCTTTCCCCCCTTTTCCCATTTATATATATGCTATTTGAATTGGATAATAAAAATAGTCTCTAAATGCTATTAAGATATTGATTCAATCAAATGCTGACTGGTTTGAAGTCCAGTGATAGTGGGTTAACTAAACCATCTTGAAGCCCAGATGGGAATGATCTAGTCTCTTTGGAACTACTAGCTCAAATCCCTGTAGGATCAGGTTCTCCTTTGGGTCTCAGAGGTAAACAGACTGGGCCTGCTGTATTTTTCTTTTGGAGGAGGGTACTCTCTCTTCTGCTGTAGGCAAAAGTTTTCATGACTTTTTCTGGGCCAGAATTTCCCACCCTTCTTGTTGTACTGAGTTACTGTTCTCCATCCTAGAGGGGATGTGAGATGTGCTTTATAATCTATCTTGGTTTTTGGTGCTGCCTATAACTAACTTACTATTACATTATCAGTGGGTCTGATAGGCAGAGTTTTAGGGTCAGCATTGCCAAATAAGGGGTTTTTTCATTGTGTTTCATGGCAGTTTAATGACTAATTAATCTTTTACAAGGTTTCTGAGGTATGGAAAGGGGATTAAACACCACTAATCTGAACATATTGTTCTTATTATAACCTGATTAGCACTAAGTCTGCTGTGGGAAAGCTGGGAGTTGGGTGTCCAGCTGATGTGGGAACCATTTCCCCAGTTCTTACTGGGTGTTCCAATTAGCTTCATTTTTTTATGAACAGTTTCATCACTTTGCTCTAAGACATTCTTAATGCCTTGAATATTTAACATCATGAGGCACTTTTCCAGACTCTTCTGCACTCTCACTGTATTTAACCTTTTGGTGGGTTCTTGTTTCCCTAGGCCATCGTTTTGGCTTGCACCATGCAGGCCTGGTAGGAATGAAGATTCCCCACTTCATAGGGATTCAGAATTCTTACTCTGCTTTCAGCAGTAATTGGACCTGTTTGTTATACTTCAAATGGACAAGGAAGAGAGCACATGGAGCCGCTTCATAGCGCTATGGAAGGGGAAATCTAGCATCCCAATAATGTCACTGTGGAATAATGCAGAAGAGAAGCGGTTCTCATGCCTGTCTCTGATGTGGCTCCTCGAGAGGCAGTTTTGTAAACAAACACTGAGGCCCATGTAATTTGAAAGTTTTCTTCCTGGTTCAGGTTTTCCTGATTATTTTGAACCGGTTGATTATGTATAAATTAGTTCCTGCAAATGACAATAGCCACCACATGTCATCTCAGTTAAACAGCAGAGCTTGTGTGACCTTCCCCTGCCATGCTCTCCAGTTAGAGATCTGAACCTAGTAATGGGGTGTCCTCAAATTCAACCCACTCTGACAGCTGCTTTACAGCAAAGGGCTTAACCCTCAGGATTCCAGAGATTCTTTTATTGCTTTCACTAATCCATGTGGCCCTCCCAGCCCATCCTGTCCTCCTGTTCAACTTGCAGGAAACCAAGTGCTTCTCACAGGCCTCTCTTGTCTTGGGGGGAGCTACAGCAAACTGATTAGTGCAAATGTAACGCTTTCTTTATCTCCTTCTGAGCTCCTGTTGAGAACAGCCTTGTTTTATGTGTTCTGTTCTTTCCAGAGTGCATTTCTGTGCCTTATAAATAATAAGGGCCTGAAACTTTATATTTTGATGAACCTGACTCCTGGCTGCTGCATCTGTTTGTACAGGTGGGAGAGGAGGCCCGGATTGGAGTGAAGTCTACATGCCCTTGTAATTTCACTCTACACTATGAAGTGGCATCGCGAGGTAACATTGTCCTTTCAGGGCTGCAGCCTAGTAACATCACCCAGCAAAGGAGCAAAAGAGCCACCTTTGATAAGAGCATCCATGTCACTCATGTCCCAGGAACAGGTTAGTAGCTAGCAACAGAAGTGGTAACTGTTCTCATCTGGTGAGGATTACCTCCTTGATTGGAACAAACCTTCTTGCTGAAGTTTTGAGATGTTCCTTGATGTATCTGATACCCTTCTGTAAGGGCACAGAGTCCTTGCAGGGAAGGAGTAACTATTTTATGAAAACTTTGATTTTTCTAAAGTTCTCTTCCAAATGATATATCTTCTCCTCCCCAGCATTTTTTAGAGTTTGGGAAGCCCTGGGCTTGATGACCATTGAGGTGGCATGGTGGGGGATGCTGATTCTGATATCATTGAAGAGTATGGGGAACATGCTGGGTCTGGTTGAGTGTGAGTGTAAGTGGGGAAGAAGATGTGGGTTGTTCTGCTAATGTGTACAGGTTGAGGAGGGAAAGGAGGTGAGTCTTATTGTGCAGGGTTGAGGGGATCACGTGGGACCTTGTTCCATGTCCACAGGCTGAAGGAAAGATGCTGGGTCTGATAGTTTGTGTGTGGGTGGGGATGGAGAATGGGCGTCTTGATAACTGTATGGTGTAGAAGGCAGATAGGAGGAGAAGATGTTGAGCTTGGAAGAACTGCCAGAAGACTGGGTGGGGAGTGGGCTACTGGGCCTGGTAGACTTTTGGGATAGGGTAGGGGGAGACTGATTTTGACAAGTGACTTTGTTCTTTGTATAATTTGTCTTCTAGCACCTACCACCCCCCCTACAGCAGAGGTTGAAGTCTGCATGACCTTCCTCCATTTCTCAGTAGCTCATAACATGGCTCCTCTGGGCCGTCTACTGGTATATTACGTCAGGGAAAATGGAGAAGGGGTCACAGACAGTCTTCAGTTTGCTGTCAAGTCCTCCTTTGAAAACCAGGTATCGGCAACACTGCCAGTGTAGAGGAGCAGTTGGCCTCCCTTATTTCTCTTTGTGGTTTTACACTCTAAACATTATGCCAGGTGATGGGTTTGTTTCTTTTGCAACTATCCAGGTTTCGGTGGCACTTTCAACAAACGAGACCAGGCCTGGTGATGTCGTGCACATCAAAGTTAAAGCTGCGACAGGAAGCTGTGTCTGCATTGCAACCGTGGATAAGAGCGTCTACCTTCTTAAGACAGGTTTTCAGCTGACCTCTACTCAGGTGAGAGGAGGTGCAAGGTACCAGTGTCTCCTTTCTCCCTGTAGCATAAACACGTGCCCTCTGCCTGAAGAGGGATCTGCAGAGAAACATCTTTGGCTTTGGGGAAGGGAGAGCAATATCTGCCTTCTCTGCATAGGTTTTCCAGGAGCTTGCAGAGTATGATGTGTCAGATGCCTTTGGGACTTCCAAGGAGGAAGGGCACTTCTGGTGGCCAGGCATGTCTTCACGCAGGCGCCGTCGCTCCTCTGTCTTCCCCTGGCATTGGGATATCACCAAAGATGCCCGCTTTGCATTTACGGTGAGAAGGACTCTTGTCCCAGTCTAGCTTCTCTGTCAAGTGTCTGTGTGATGCATTCACATTGCTAAACAACCACTGTTTTAACACCCTAGTCCAGATTCTCAGAAAATGCAGTGCGTTCTGTTAGGGCCGTAAGTGTCGCAACGAAGCTGTAAGTCCTGAGCTTTTTGAAAAGTCTGGTCCCTGAGAAGTTTAGCAATTCAGTGCTATGTGCGTGCTTAGGGGAAGAGGGGAAGATCAGAAATAATTAGCAGAAGCTCCTGCTTTGCAGGAGGAGTACTTCTAGGGAACATTTTCAGGGACTGCTTGAATTAGAAAAGTTTGAAGATTCTTGTAATACAGCCTTTTAAGAGGAGTTTGCTCATGAGAACCGCTAATCTGCATGAAATCTGTTGGGTCCTACTGACTGGAGGTGATAATATAATGCCTCTCCTTGTTGACGCTGACAAGAAGTTTGCATGCCTCTTGCTGTAATGAAATGAGACACTTAAAAAAAAAAAAGCCTTACTGTTCTACTTTACCTGCTAAGGAACAAGAAGAGACCAAAGTAAGTTTGGATTAATACTACCTGCATCTGGACAGGGAACAGGAGCAGAATGTGAGATCTTGATGTAAACTACTCAAGAGATCATACAGATTTTGCAAGCTGCTTCACTGCTGGATGTACTATGCATACAAAGTCAGCGTTCTCTGCTCTAGGAGGTGTCTGAAATTCATTCAGCTTTTATTCCCAAGTGGTCAGTGAGAAATCTGACTTTTTCTTGGAGTTTTGTGGGACTTACGTTTCACATGTGAGGAAGAGGTTTGTCTCATCATTATGATAGTCTAGGAACTGATTTCCCAAAATAGAAGGTTCTGCAAAAAGAGTGCTATTCTCCCTTGAGTACTTTAAACAAATGTACTCTAACCCTAGGCGGCACCAAGGGGAAGGCTAGAACTCGAATTGACTAAAAAGATCCAAACCAGCTCTCCCAAAAATCAGGCAAGTGCCCAACAAATTTTTCTGTTACTGGGTGAGGCCATGAAGGCTTAGTCTGCAATGGTCTTCAAGGGAAAAGCAAAAAGGGTGGAAATGGATTTGAACATGGGGCTTTCCCTGGAGCCTTGAATAGCTATGGAAAAAAATATGAGTTTACTCTATTAGAACAGCCCTTGAAAATCCTTTCAACTTGCTCCCCTGGTCCCTTTGCTGGCAGCTGTTAGCTCCATCTGTTTGGAGGTCAGTTACATTCTCTTCTAATCTCTGTTTGTATTATTACTTAAGGTTAGCAAATTGAAATAATTCTGTTAACTGGGTTTTCTTTCATTATTAAACCAGAACAAATTTAGAAAACTAACATTTCTTTTGTCTTTGTTGACTGTGTACAGTTTTCTCAGCTTTGACTCTGAAAACAAACTAGTCAGCTTCTCTTGATTCTTGTTCTCATGCACTGGCCTATTGTTACTATGTGTGGCTTGCCAGCATTGCAATTTTTTAATAAAGTAACATTAATTCCTTAGATTTTTTTTTTTAACCAATTAACACAATTCCATTAGCTTCATATTTTCTCCTCTTTTTTTTGCACCAAATGTGATATACCTAGACCTCTTTAACAGCTACATTTTCTAAGTTACCTTGTTCCTTTCTTCTCCTGCTGCTCTAGGAGAGGGCACTTACTCTGTCCTTTTCTGGTTTCCTGTCTCTTTGTCCTCAACGTTATGCTGATACATAATCTGATCTCTGCCTAGGTCTCTTTTTTTTAATTCCTTAGTTCTGTCTATGCTATGCTTCTCACTGCCCTCTTGGTTTACTGCTGCCTTTAACTCTTTCTGTTTACTTGGGTGTGTGCCTCTTTCGGGTTGCCTTCACCCTCTGCATCCTTGTGCCCCATTTACTTTTCTCCTTTTCCCCACCAATTCTTCCCACATTCCTTCTGAAATCCATTTCTGCAGGAATCCTTCCTCCTCCCATTTTCTCTGTGATGTTGTTCTTTCTCTCCAGGGTGTAAGTTCTTGAGGCAGGGCCCAGGGCCTTGGTGAGAAATCACTATGAATGTGTGTAGCAGTATGTGGATGATATCTAATAATTATTAAATGTGAATCTAAATTATAACAAAGTACGTATTTCCTTTGGTGCACGAGCAGAGGTGTGGGAGATGCCTCAGGCCACAACATCAGGATCACACTTGTATGTGTCATAAATATAAATGCAATGAAGTAGCCAGAGCTGGCAGAAATTTTTCTTGTCCCTTAATATCTTTTTAAAATTATTATTGTAAGAATGTTTAAAGCTGCAATTTTTTCTGGAGTCCCTAAAGAAATTGGATACCTTATACAAGGTAAGTGTCTGCTGGTAATTGCCGCGGTGGGAGAGAGAGAGCACATGCCAGTAACTTTTTTTTAAGGAAAGATAAACTTGAGTTAGAACCAGCGATCTAACTTTCTAGGAATAGTATGGGATTTTTTAAAACCTATTTCTGCTTAACTGTCCACCTGCAATTACCTGAAAATGATGAACATGCCCACTTGTGTTAAATGTTAGGAAAAGGAATTTCCCAAACAGTCCCAGAATTAACCGCAGAGTTCCCACTTCTAAAATGCTCAAATATTTTTTATGTTGCCAACTATTTTTTTCCATAGAACTTAAGCAATCCTGTAAGGTTCAAACAAGTTTTTCCTCTATAAATGCTTTGAAGCTGAGGCCATCAGGAAAGTCCTCATGGGAACATGCTGAATGATTATTGTTGGGGTCTTTTTTGTCTAGGAAACAGGTTTGGTTGTAATGACTGACTTGGTCAGTTTAAACCACAGACAGAATGGAGGCATGTACACGGATGAGGCTGTGCCAGCCTTTCAGCCCCACACTGGAACACTGGTAGCTACCATGCATTCTAAGATTGTACCAAGGTAATCTTTTGGTTGTTAAGATCTTGCACGTTGTACTCCACACCAACTACAATCTGTCTCACAGGTCTGCTTTATCCAGAAATTGTTTAGCTTAGCTAAGACAAAAGAAGTTTGGTGGTTGCCTGCAAAGACCTATCCAAACTAAGGAACAGGATAACACAGTGGCAGACTAGGATCAGCAGAGACAAGCCCAGAGCAGCGCACCTTGTAGGACCTGCACACGTTGACTGGCTCTACATCATTGCTTCTCAGGCAGGAGAGCTGGCTTTCATTCTGGACTATGTGGCACAGGCAGGCAGTTGCTCAATACAGAATAGGTAGTTAAAGCAAATTGAATGACAGACTGCATGAAGAAGAGATTTGAGAATGATACCAAAACGATGGTAGTGCTACAGGTGCACACAGAGGCTGTGTGCTGCTCCCTCTTACCCAAACCAGGGTCAGAAATTATACAGTGAAAGATAATAGAAACAATCTGAGGTATCAAGGAAGGAAAGTGGGGTGCGTGGGGCGGAGAAGAGAGACAAGGACAATTCCATATGAAAGGAGAACTGATTCAAGGAGACATAGGAGAGAAATACAGAATTGACTGCTATGAAGGAGGTCAGTGCAAGAGTGCCTGGCTTCCTCCTTTGCCTCCTATAGGAAAAAGTGGGCATTTGGTGTCATCAAAAGATAAATTTTGTATCTCTTATTGCCTTGCTTGCTGACTACAAGAACTATACAGTTTAATCTGAGAAGTAATTTTCATGGGGTTTAGTCATACATTCATACTGTTTTGATGAGACCATTCTTATACTTGCCTGTGTGTGTAAATAAATTAAATAAATGATTCCATGTCAGCAATAGCATTCTTTTCTATTATTTTTGGTATAATCCTCTGTCTTGTTGAAGCAATTTATTGCTGATGATTTACTTCTTGTCTTAATAGGTCAGAGAAGAAAAAAAGAACATTCTTCCCTGAAACATGGATTTGGCACTGCCTAAACATCAGGTATTTGTGGCAAGCTTTTTGGGCTATTTGCAGGGAGGCTCTTTGGAGATTTTAGTTCACTGGCATAATTGTGCCCCTGGCTCACAAATTCCTTTAAAACCAATTAGTGGTTGCATCCACATCTTCCGAATTTTAACTTATTTCCCCTTTATCCGTTATTATGAGAAGTTACTTGCATTAAACAACAGTCTTCGCTGCTTTAGAATTTACCTTGTCTGGAAGATTATTCTGTTGCAGTAGAGGAGTCTCACTGCAAGGAAGAAGCAGGCAGTGATCAAGGGCTGCTAAGGTTTTGCTCCCACAGTGTTAGTGGAGACAGCTGACTTGCAGATGCAGCTGGAATTTAATCTCTACTGCATTCTAGCATTTAACACTTGAAATTCTTTGTAAAGCACGTCTCTGTGGACTGTGCTTGTGGTTTGCTGACTAAAAACAGTGCCGCACTTGTCAGGTATGGTCTTTGAGCTGATGGAAGCCTGCAGAGCACTTTGCTGGTGCTGTAGAGAGCTGCCTGGTTGAATACTCCCCAGTAAAAAGTTACTGCAGTTGCTACAGGGACATAATGCGAATGAGCGAAGAGATGTTCTGTTTACATCATTGCTTGTGGGGCCAGAGGTTTCCTTGAGATGAGCACTCTCCTGGGATGCAGACAACACTCAGGATGCCTGAAGTAGTGTGAAACATCCTTCAAAGTATGTGAGCCACAAAGAGCCTCGGTAACAGTGGGGCCAAGGAATGTGTATGATGCCTCATTCAGGAAAATATCTTTGCATATCTACCAGGGTGTAAAGGTCATTTTTAAGGCTTCTGAGGCTTAGTGTACGGATTGATTGCTGTGTGATCACTGTGACAAGACACTGGCAGGAGAGCAGTGCCTCCCAAATCCTTGTGTAATATAGCCGTGCACTGATGAACACTCTACTTTGATTTGGGATGTCAGCTCAACATTGTACAGAGCCCCTCCCTTCATTTTCCATTTTGTTCAGGGGCTTACCAGATTTACCATCCAATAAATCAGATTCTGTTCCAGGCATAATGAGTGACACAGAAATGGATAAATAGATGACTAATTCCTCCCAGAGGCAGCACATCCTGGGATAGGAAATTTGAGGCAGGTTTTAAAAGGCTTCTCCAGGTTTGCAAGTAAACTTCATTTCCAGTAAATGGTTATAAATTAAATTTGACAGGAATTTGCAGCAAGTGTATTCAAATCTGTTCAATTGAGCATGAAATATGCTTTGTAGAAATACACCAAGAATTCCAGAAGTGCCTGTTTGCCCCAGCCTCCCAAGGCCCAGTTAATTATGAGTTTGTGGCATCAAAGTTGCAGATGGCATTTTCTTCACTTCATTTCACTATAAATAACTGAGCTAAACGTTGCCTGATTTCCACTCTTTTGAACAGGAAGATTTTTTTTTCTTTTTACCGTTTATAATTACAATATACAATCCTTAAAAAAGAATCAAAAGCCTAATGTCAACTTCCCAAACCGATTTAAAAAATTCCTAGAGCCTGGCTGAAATGTGTAATGGCTGGAAATGTGTGTGTACCTTGGCCCCCCGCCCAGAAGAGTAAGTGCCCTCATGTGTGAAAATAATATGTTAATGCTGGTTATGGGCTGAAATCCCAGTGGAAAGAACATCAGCTGCAACAAATTGTCCGGTTAAATGGACTGGAATTGTGCCAGCCGTGGGGCTGGGATGCCCTTCTCCATGGCTGCAGTTTGTTGCAGGTATCAGCTTTTCCGCTCTTATTATAGTTGCAAACTTAAGCATAAAGAAACTGATGAGTTTGAGAGAGGTTAAAATAACATGGAGTTTGCTGAGCCAACTGCCTTTCACAGGAAGGTCCCTCTGCTGAAGGGCTCTCTGCAGGATGGAGTATGTAGAATCAGGCTGAGCTTAGCACACAGCATCACCACGGCCATCCTGAGCTCTGTTTTCTTGAACCATGTTGGGATTTCATCGAAACGTCATTTGTGGAAATAGCCAAAGGGATCTGAGCAGCACATCTAGCTTCTGTCCTGTCAACCATCTGCAGTTTTTTCATTGTTCAGTGTTCTTAACTCTCTTGTATGCCTGTATTCCAGTGTGAAGTGCCGTATATATGAATATGAGCATAGCATTTATCTTGCTTATCTGGCTGGGTAGAATTACCAGGTAGCTTTTCAGTTAAGTAGTTATGTTGTTTAATATATTGACAGAATTGCAACAGTTATTTGAACAGATCCGTAATATGTAAAAGGAAGAACGTTTCACCCTTCTCCTATGCATACTGGCAGCTGCTTCTCTCAGGAGATAATCCCTCATTCTTTGTTCCAGTGCTTCTGTGAGCTTGGCTCCTCCTCAGCGAAGGTCAATGCAGTAGGTTCAGCTATGAGCCTCAGAGCTTGGAGACCTCTTCTGATTTGCGGCATTTATTGTTGTTTCTTCTTCAACATCAGTTGCATGGCTTTAACAGATAGAAAGTAATCAGGAATCTGCCCAGAGCCTCTCCTCCAGTTCCAGGCATGATACCCATGGGGCATCATCTGGGTTTTTTTCAACACATAATGTTTGGGTGTTTTAAATAAATGTACTTTAAACCCTGAAGTTAATTCAAAGTCCCGTTTAGCTTTCGGTTCTGGCAGTCCTACAATGCATGATACTTTGCCTAATTCATTAACTGTGATGTTAACACATCATCAGTGTAACTCTTTATATGGATTATATAAAACATATTCATCGGAATCCTAAAGCATGAATTTCTTAGGTAGAATAGGTGTGTGCTTAACTCTTTGAACTTAAGACTTTTCTAGGTACCCCCTGAATTCATGGTACCATGATCTGTGAGGGCAGCATGCTATTATGTGGACACTACCTCTGTTTACTCTAGAGTCTTGTTTGCTCTTCCTTCTTGCCTGCCAAGGTGTTGTTCTTTTTAAAAGACTCTAGAATTCGCAGGCATGTGCATCAGGCTCTGGGATAGAATAAGAACTCCGAAGAAAGCATTCTTCAGGGTCTGCTCCTAAATGTACCAGTCATGCTGCCAGCTGAGCCATGAAATAGCTTTGGTTCTTGCTTTAGAGAAGACTGTTTGTCCTTCTAGATAGGGCCAAAATTCTTTTGGGGGAGGAAGATAGTGAAGGATGTAGCACAGCGTTGAATCCTGAGTTTCACAAAGCATGAAGAATATTGGGCGACAGAATTATAGTAGGCACATTGTGATACACACAGGAGAGCTGGCTGAAAGACAGGTTGTCCAGTTTGCAAGCTTTCAGTATTTCTTGCATTTGGTTTGAACCTTTCTGGAGCAAAACCAGAGTTTTCTGTAAACTATAATTCCAAAAAAAAGTTCCTGAAAAGTAATATGCTCTCCAGGGCAGGGAACAGCTGACAGAACATTTCTAACCAGCTCTCGTTCAGGCAAAGTCTCCTGTGTGGCAGTACGTATAACAGAAGTAACAAATTCCAACAGATTACTGTACTTTTATTTCACTGATTGTTTGATAAATCATAGTTTAATCCTGAACTAGAGTTTCTCTTTCTTTTTCTTAATACAGACCTTTGCCTCTAAGGAAAGTGATTCTGTTGCCAAAGAACAAATGCCTTTAAAACTTTTAATCCAGGAAAGATTTAAACGTGAGATGCTGTGTTACTCTATGCTAGCCAATAGCTGCTTGTCTACTCCTTGCTCATGCATCTGAGTTACTGCAGAGGTTTCCAAAACAGCAGATATCTAGCAAGAAAAAGATCCAGTCTTGCAGCCTTTGGTGTTCTGGCATGCAAAGAAGACATCCTGAGTCACATATTGATACTATGTTGTAAGCTAGGATCTGGAGGAATTTCCCAAAGCGGTTAGCTGCAGAAGCTTTTTGGCTCGGTTCAAATACGTCTTGTTGATCTGACTAGCCCATTACTCCTTATTCTTGTTGGCAGTGACACCTCAGGAGAAGCGCAGCTACATGTGGAAGTGCCTGACTCAATAACTACGTGGATAACAGAGGCCGTGGGCCTGTCTGAGGACAAGGGGCTAGGCCTAGCCAATCAAACAGAACTGAAAACATTCAAATCTTTCTTCATTGATTTCACCTTGCCCTATCGTGTCATTCGTGGGGAGCAGACCAAAATCCCGCTTACAGTCTACAATTACCTGGCTGTCTGTGTAGAGGTAACAGCCTTTTAACCTATTCCAGAAACACTGCACTTTCTTCCATGATCAAGGAATGTAACCTAGCTGTGATGTTTGCAAAGAAGTGTTAGGTAAGGTGCTGAGAAAGTAAAATGACAAGAGTAGCATAAATAGAGAGAGAGAGAGAGACATTTATTAGTTTGTACTGGTGGTGAAAGTGGATGCTTTATTATTTTGTTAATAAATGTTGAAAAATTATTTGAGAGACGATGAAGAAATTCCCACTGAAGAATGGCGAAGTAGCTCTGTTCTTAGTTGGACTATCACTGTGTCATTTACTGTTGAGACAGACATCTGTTAAAGATGAATACTAGAAAAGTTTTCCCTCTTTTTCAAGCATACACTCCTCTTACCTTCTATACTTTTCTTACAGTCATTGGGTTTATTTGTGTATCTGTACTGTCTTATATTTCATGAAGTTATTGCTTTGACTAATTTGTGATCAACATATGCTAGGTGTATATTGGACACTCAGGAATCTTTGAGTTCTATGTTGTGTGCCATTATTATTGATGCGGTTTGCATCTAATGGCTTGAAACACTTGTTTTTACAGGTTCACGTGAAGATCTCTGTTCCAAAAGGCATAAAGTTTGTTGGACATCCAGGTAAACATCATCTGACAAGAAAGAAGTGTGTAGCCCCTGGAGAGGCCAAACCCACCTCCATAGTCTTGTCCTTCAGTGATCTTGGGTTAAGCAACATCACAGGTAGGTAGTGGTCATAGACTTACAGAAAGGTAGGGCTAGAAGGGACCTCAGGAGGTAGTCTAATCCAGCTTCCTTCTCCAAGCAGGATCATGCTTATCCGAAGCATACTCTACGAGTGTTTGCCTAACCTGTTTCTAACACACACATAAGCAATGCATTGCTCTTCCTGTGACTGGAGGAGATTCCCTCCCAAGGTTACAACTGCCCAAATTATTCAGTGTGAATACTTTTTTTCTGCAGGTTTAGCCTTTCTTCTCCTGTTTTTTTAGCTGCCCCATGGATCTGTCAATTGCTCTGTTCATCAAAATTATCTGAAGTGTTGTACAAGCAAGCTGCAGGCTATTCACTTCAGTTCACTATTAGTTATGTGTAAAGTGTTGCCACCTGTTGCATGGGACTGTTGCTGTTCTCTTATTTTAAAATAACAGAATAATGCCTAATCCCAAATCCTATACACCTTCTTAGGAAAATAATAATTGGTTCTAAATTTCATGAATTGGGATTAGCAAAGACTTTCCTCAGTCCTCAATGACTGATCAAATACTTATAGACAAGAATAATATGACCCTGTGGGAAAAGAACAAAAAAACAACAAACAACTTTTAATCAAAAACACCTGATGTAGTAGGGCTGGGGTGGTGCCAGTTAAGGCACATGGTTGACAGCCCAGAGGTTGCAAGTTTAAGGCCACAGCAGAAGCTCTCATGGTGCAGCCCTGTGAATCTGTGAATTCTGCTAAATACCTTGTCATAAGGACGTGAAAAAGGAAAGGAAGGATGTGATGTAGTCACCTGCATCTGCTTGGGAAGAGCAATTCTAAAGTGAAATGTTCTTCCAGCTACCGGAAGACACCACTGCATTTACATCTCTGCTCTTTCTCTTCCTTTCCTTAGCAAAAGCCTTTGCTTATGGTGGAACAAATTGTTGTCAACAAGGGCTACAAACCTCAAAGAATGGCAAGCACACAGAGGACAGTTCCATGGATACAAGGACCCCAGTCGGGGTAGATTATGTTCGTAGCAGTGTAATAATTGAGGTGAGGAGATGATTTTGTTCATGTTTCATAAGAAGGCCCAGGTGCCACTGTGCAGTGCAATGAAACTTTGATATGGTTTAAGTCAAATCTAACATGATCATAGAATCGTAGGGAACTACAGAGTGCCTTAACAAAGCCAGGTCACCGAACCACATGATGACAGATGATATTTATTTAAGACCTCAGAGTATAATTGATTAAATTGTTCCTTTACAGTTACCTGTTATTAATATTTGTATTATTAATTTATATTATAGTCCTGTATAAAGCCCCAATTAAGGTCAAGGTCCCTTTGTGTTAGGTTTTGTATATAAAGTAAGAGTGTCGACAGATGAACAATTATACCATTTTGAGGGGGGATTTACCATGATTCACTGAAGCCACTGTAACTATTTTGTTTGTCTGCTTCTATCCCACAGTAAATGGAAGTTAAACTGGGGCATCTTACCTCTGAATGAACTAGGGTAAGATTACCACAGTTTAGCTTCATTTACTAAAGATTAGGAGCAGATGGATGAAACCATTACTATGGAACAGTTGATGCACACTCATGAGTAGTAAGTCCCTCCACCTCCAACTTTAGATATTATAATTGTTTGTTGGTCCATCCCCTAAGAGGCTGTCCCTGCCTCATGCATTTTACAACAGACAACGAGTGGGGGGAGGAAGGATTGTTGTCCATATTACACTGATCGAGATTAAGGTGCAGAGACCAGAAGCAATTTGGCAAAGGCCAAGGAAGGATCTTGGCAGATCCGAGGACTGTAGCCTGATCTTCTGCATTCCCCAAAAAACTATTCTTGCTCTTCTGTCCATATCAAATTTAATTAATCATTTTGATTCCTGGTAGCCTGGTGTAGCAGGGGCCCTGTGTCTCTCAGCTCTCTGATCCTGACTTATCTAAATATATAGTGTATCATTGTAAATGTTGCCACCCTGTTCAGTTGTTTCTCTAATATTGCTGTAACATAACACCAGTCCTAGTAAAGATTCAGAAGGAACCCCTGGAATATCTTCCTTTTGGATATATGGTACTGTACTGATTCCTACTCTTTGTTTTTTGACCCCTTCAAAGACTTTCTAATGCATAATTAACCATAATTTCTTATCTGTTATTTACCATCAGTTCTCTTAGGTACAAGTTAGGGACACTAACAGTCTCATTTGTCTCATGTTCATACTATAGGAAACGTGTATTTTTTTTACAATGTGCTTTAAATATGTCATTGTAAACATCAGAAATGTGATTAAACAAATTCCAGTCATCCTATAATCATATGCAAACACTTCTCAGCTCCTAGCTCCAGCTCTGAAACTGCAGGTAGCCTTCTGTACACCATATAAATTTTAAGTGGAACGTGCACTAACACAGAGGTTCTGCTTTGGCCTGATGCACCACGGAGGCTGATACTTCTTAGGTACCACTGGGGAGAAAGAGCGGTGGAAATTCACAAGGCATTCCTGCTTATATCAGTATGGGAAAATGAAATGTGTAACATTTTCAGGCCATGGCTAGCTATAGCACATCTCCCAGCCAGCAGGATACCAATGAAGCCTCATATTTTGTGAGAGTCCTATAATGTTTTAAGACACCAGAATTTTGTTTTTCTGCCTTTATCATTAAGATGTACTGGAGGCTGCTGTTAATACAAGTGCTTATAACTTTCTATGTGGATTTCTTTGTGTGTGTGTGTGTGTGTGTGTGTAGCCAGAAGGACTGTCCAGAGAATATACTTACAGCGTGTTCTTCTGTCCTAATGGTAAGTTCATGATTTGACTACAGTGAGACAAGATATGATTTTTTCCAGTTTCAATTATAAATAGAAAATGTTGCTTCCTCCCCAGGAAAAACTGCCCTTGTTTTCATCTGGTCAGTAGGTAAATCAGTTAATATTATTGATGGCTTTATAATACAGGGTATTGATAAAAAAGGGTTGATCACGCTTGGCTGGCAACCTTTGCACAATATTAACTGCCCAAATGCTTTCTGCAAATAAAAATTTAACCTTCCGTACCTTATAAAACTGTCTAAGTGATGAGACTATAGACAGTGCTATAATGTTGATTGTACTCTGTTTTTTTTACATAATTAAAAAAATAATAATTCATGAAGTCCTTGTGTCTCTTCTGCCTGATTTGGATAGCTTGGACTTGGCTACAATAACTGTGATCTGGCTTCTGGTAAACAGAGAGGCTTCTTGGTCATTTAAACCGGGTGTACAGGGAAATGGCATATAAACTGCAAGAAATTAATCTAAGCTATCTGAATTCAAGAGCTGCAATTCCATTTTTGGAGGACTACAATGAAAAGTGGACAAAAGAAGCCATTGTCTACTTTAGTACTTTGATTTATGAGACACATGACCATTGATACAGAGATTATGCAGAACAGAGTCCATGTGAATCGCAAATCAGCTTTGGGCCTTGTCTTGTATTAAGAAATGTTGAGTGCTAATTCTGACAACATTCCATTATTTTTTGACTAGAGAAAATTCATATTTCTACACCTAACAAATATGAATACCAATACATGCAGAAGCCTTCTTGGATGACACACTTCGACATTGCTGTGAAAGCTCACAATAATGCTCACCTGGCCTTGTCCTCTGGCCCACATGACATGGCAGAGATGACTGAGATAGTCATTGGTGGGCATCAAAATACAAAAACATGGATTTCCGCCAGTAAAATGGGTGAACCAGTGGTCAGTGTGGACACAGCTGGTATCCTCTCTTGGGATGAATTTCGAAGCTTCTGGATCAGCTGGAAAAATGGAATTATCCAGGTAGTGAATCTGGGTGTGTAATAGCCTTGTGGTTTCTTTCTTTTTTTAATCCAGAGTGAGAACACACAAAGCACATGTTCATTAGCCATGTGGTAGTGTGTGCTTCATTTCTTTTCTATATTACATTTTAATAGTTTTTTTCCCCTCCTTATTGAGCACTTTTTTAATATTTCATAATATTTCTCTTTGTCATCCAGTGCCCTGGGCACCTCAATTTTAAATATGATTAATGTTAAGCATATTTTGCTCCTGGTTGGGCTGAATTGGTGAGCACGAGGCTGATTGGCCAATACTGTTAGGACATTTATGGGAAATAGCATGGCAATCTCTCCTAAATTTCCACATAAACCAGTAGAGCTTGACTGGCACAGTTTGGCTGATGTTTATGATGTAGCCACAGGTTCAGATTCTTGGGTCCAAAGGCGCACAGGTCATGTTTCTGATTTAAAGAGAAGGGCAGAGTTGACTTCCATCTTCTGCTTGGAATTGGATAGTTTGCTTGCTCCTTTCAGGTTGGCCACGGTACTCAGATGCTAAATGAATCTATTATAGTGGAGTGGGCCGTCCCGAAACAGCCCGAGGTGAAGTACATTGGATTCTCCACAGGCTGGGGATCAATGGGAGAGTTTAAAATCTGGAGAAAAGAAGAGTCTGATGAAAATCACAATGAAGCATTTACTTTGGGAGTTCCCCACAATGTGATTCCAGGATCGGAAAGAGCTACCGCCTCAATAATAGGTACCAACTAAAAGGGGGTTGGGGACTACAGCGTGAAGACGATGGTTTGGTTCAGACTAATATTTAAGTGTAATAAATATGGACCAGGAGAGGTAGTCATAGCCTACATAAAACTGTATTCCATTACGTTCTGAAGTATTCTTTATTGTGCTGCCAAGCATGGCCCTCTCCAATTTCCAGTATATGTGGGGATCTCCAGCTGTTGTTATCATCACAGTCACAAATAGCATAAATTGATTCCCTGGCAAGTGAGCCCTGGAGACTGAAAGTGCCTCTTCACTCTAAGGGGATCTTGCATGGCTTGGACTGAGGATCCAGTATTCTGTTAACTAACCTGAGATTGTCATTTTGGTGGAAACTTATCTGAGTCATTGGGTTTGTGATAGTATTCCTGCAGCGGCCATTCTTGTTGTTCCTTCTTCATTTTCTCATTCTGCTTAGGAAGTAAACCTAAGCTATGAGACAGAATTCAGAGGTAGTGATCATGTGTCTTATTGTTTCAATCAGGAGATGTAATGGGCCCAACGCTGAACAATTTGGACAATCTTCTGCGATTACCGTTTGGATGTGGGGAACAGAACATGATCCATTTTGCTCCGAATGTTTTTGTTCTAAAATATCTGCAGAAAACTAAACAACTCAGCCCTGAGGTGGAGTGTGAAGCCACAGATTACCTGGTTCAAGGTACCACCTCAGACTTAAAGGCTGTAGAAACAGAAAAGACCTATAAGTTATCTAGTCAAATAGAACATATAACTAGGCTAGTATTGTCCTTCCTGGTCTCAGATGTCCCTAAGAATGGAGATGCCAGTATTTCCCTTGAGAGATTATCCTGTAGTCTCACATACTGAGACGGTATTGGGAAGTTTTCCTTGGTATGCAACCTATATTTTCTCATATTAGTTAATTCTAAATATATGTTTTTTGCGCTCTCAGCAACTTTCCTTCTCTCCTTGGTATTTGTTCCTTTCAAATAGTTGTGGCATCGACACATTTAGCTCTGCTGAGCTACATATATTCAGTTTTTAGTCTTTCTGCATAACTCAATCCCTCCAACAATTTATGTTGCTCTTCCCTGAACTCCTAATTTGACAGTAATCCTTGGTAACAAAGCTACAGAAACAAATGTTAGTATCCTGAGCAGATACCCCAGAGCCCAGCAGAGCTCTCCCTTCTGTGGCTGGTGTCATGCAGCTTGGAACCATCTGTTGTTTTACATACAGTACTATTTTTCTCTTTATTCAGATGTAAAGGATGGTGCACTCAGAATGATTTGTAGTTAATAAAGCAAGAGACCTGGGAGCAGGGAAGAATTAAAAAACCATAACTGAAAACACAAACAGGCCATGACGGGATGCATTCTGCCTTGTGCATGAGTTGTTGCTGGTTATATCTCATAAACACCTGGTTAATACCAAGCTGAATAGAGGGGTATATATTATGATGTAATGTTATCATCCAGTGAATTAATTTTTTCATTGCATGGTACTTCCTACACAACAGGAAGAGAGTGGCAGTGTATTTAAGCTGGAAGACATTTTTCTTTACAAATGGTGTATCTTAGCTTAGTAATATTACAGATGAAATATTTCTAGCAATGAATATGGAAGAACTGTTTTTTTTCATATCCCAGAAATTTAGTAATATAATTAGTTCTTAGAGAAGTCTAGTGCCCAGTGAAACGCTAGTAGCTGGAGAAGTAGTAGTTCACTCATTTTGTTTTCGGGAGAGTTATGGAGGCTTGTAAGCACTAGCTTGAAATGAGATTTAATTACAGTTTTGCGTGTACAGGTAGAGCTGGCTCTACCGTACACAGCCGATCAACAGAACCCCTGGTGTCAGTGTCAGAAGATTGAGCCTTCACTCAGTGTAAACGCTTGCTTTTCTCCGGGTGAAGACGCTGGATTCCCACAGTTCCTTTTGTGACTTCCAGGTTACCAGCGCCAGTTGACCTATAAAAGACAAGATGGTTCATATAGCGCTTTTGGCGAGAGGGATTCCTCAGGAAGTATGTGGTGAGTCGCTATTTAAGACAGAATTGGAAAATTCAGTGTTTGCCATATGAGGAAAAAATGCAATTGGCAAAAAAAGGACACTAACTTTCCAGGATATCATACAGAATGGAGGGTAGAAATAATACTCTCCAGTGGCCAGAGGGACTGTCAGTGTGATGCTGCTGTGTGTTATATACTCTAATAGTAAGTTGGTGAATAATAATTCTGTAAGGGTCCAGGACAGTTAAGGTGTCGACCCTCTTACAAGCTCACCACTGTGGTAAAGGGCCAGTGCCATGGAGCTGCACAGGTGGTGCATGGCCCAGAGCAAATCCTTGTTCCTGGAGAGCGGAGCCCCACCATCAGATGTTCGGTGAGACCACCCAAGTTGCTAACGTGGCAGGCTCTCCACTTGCAGGATAAGAAGAAGGGAACTCAGCATTTCTTTCAGATGCTTTCCACCTCCGTTTAGATGAAGGAGGTCCAAACCAATGCTTCCCACAGGGGCTTTCCTGCAGAATCTCACAGGGTAGAATAGTATAAGGGGCAGAGGATGTGGAAACTCGCATGACCACCCTACTGGTACCCCATCCCCAAAACACCTCCATCCCCAAAGCCTCTGTTGCTTTAATTTTAGCATGTAGCTGACTAACTACAGCCTGTCAAACCCAGCAGGTTCTGTGCTTCATTCATAAGCCTGTGTTGTCATTCGACTTCTCCAGCTGCTCTGTGTTTTCTTTAGAATGACTTGCTCCATGAAATCATCTGAGGGGAAGTAGCACTTCAGTCCTGCTGCTGCTGCCTCACTTTTTTAAGATAGTAAACTTCACTTTTATCTCAGATTTGGCATCTTTTAGCCCCTTGATATCAAACATGGTGACACACAATTACTTAACACTTGAAAAATCCCCTGCCAGGCAGTATGCCTTCTACCCTCCCATTCCTAAGGGGCTTGTAAAGTGAATGATTCAATCTCCCCAAACTGGCCAGAGTTCACACTTAATGCATGCAAAGCATTAGCATTCTGAAAGCACTTTGGCTTAAGTTTTACAGAGAAAAAGGACTTAATACAAACTCAGACTCAAGCAGTAGATCTAAATTTCCATTTGTTTTATTAATAATGAGTAGTTAAAATGGAAAAAATACAATATTTTTGTGCTTTTTGTCCATCAGTTAAAGTCCCCACAATGTTAAATATATAGTTATTTTTCTAAAAGCTTTAAATTAATCAGGGAACAACTACACGTCCTTGTGAATTCCAGACAGTGACAAATCTGAGTCAGATTTTGCCCCTTTTCTCTTTATGAATGATCTGTGAACCATAGAAACTGTACTGAATGAAATTATGTGGAATTGATATTGTTATTGGTCTGAAGCTCTTTAGTAACCAGACATTGATTAGTCAAGATCTGAAATTTGCTGCTGTTTGGCTTTGGTTGGACATAGGTTTTGAAATATTTCTCTCTTCTCTGATGAGATTTCCAGCAGTAAGAATCCTGTTTCATATTCAAGTTCAAAATTCACTTTCCTTATTGTTTGCTTATGGCCTAAAGCTTTCAGGGCTGCAGTCCTTTCAAGTTCTTTTGTATGTGCTTACTCCTTTTATTTCTATAATGTCCAGTCCTTTATTGAATCCTGGCAAGTTCTAAATCATACAGTTGGGAGTCCCACAGGGTAATTGTGCTTTAAAAAGGTTCTTTCTTATTTTTAAATGTTGTGCTTTTCATTCCCCTTGAATCTGTATTACACAGAAGGATAAATATGTTCAGTTTGCCTTTTCTGTCCCATTTAAGTATGTGCATCTCCATCATCATTTCTTCCAGATTTTTGAAACTCCTGTTTTCCAGGAGCACAATCTTCCATAGTGCTGCACTGCTGTATATTCTAATTCCTACCTATTCTATGGATTCTATATCTATTCCTATATTCTGATTCCTGAATCTGTGTTTTTAGGCTAACTGCATTTGTCCTCAAGTCCTTTGCACAGTCCCGTGGGTTTATTTTCATTGATCCCAAGGAACTGACAGCTGCAAAAGATTGGATCATCCAGCACCAGAAGGAAGATGGATCCTTCCCTGCAATGGGCAGAATATTAAATAAGGATATCCAGGTAAAAGCTATAGGAGCTCAGAATTGTGCAAAAAATGCATTTTTAGGATGCGACCCTATGTGACAGTCTAATCTTCTTATGGCTGATGCAAGGTTTATACAGAAGGGCTAGGATACTTTGGGAAAGAAAATGGATCAGGAGGACTCCAGTAAAGCAGATCTGCCAGCTTTTAGTTGTGTGACACACCTTGAGAATGGGAAACAAAAGGTGAAATCGCAGCATGGCACTTTGAAAGTTTGTCTCAGAGTTTGAAGCTGCATCTACATGGGAGGAAGCTGCAGTGGGCAGTTGGGCTTCAGAGTTGGAGAGGCCACAGTCTGTCACGCAATTACAGCTTATTCACTGCTTGGCTCCCATGGGCCGCCCACCCAGGGCACTGGTCTCCCCCTTTCACGTACTTGTTTGTGCTTGTTCACTTCAGGGCGGAGTCCATGGCAAGATCTCACTGACAGCCTACGTAGTTGCATCTCTGTTGGAGACGGGCGTGACTTCAGAGGTAAAGGACTGAACAGTAGCAGAGCCCGTTACAATTGCAGAGTTTGTTTCCTGTGTGGGGTTTTGAAGGTTTCCTTTCTCGGTGCCTCACTTTGTTTCACCTGAGAATCTTTGAGCTAGTTTAGAAGGTGGTATTCAGACACCTGGGGCTTCAGTCGAGCCCCCAACTTGGCCAGCATGGATGTCTCAAAAATCCTTTTCTAAACATAATGATGGTGATTCTGCAGTCTCTGGCTGTATGCTTGTGGTTTGCTGCTAGGGATAAACACTCGCCAGCAGCTGGCAGTTGGCTCCCCACGAGAGTATATTTACACAGCAATTGCAAAATGTGAATACAGGTAATATAGACCTACCCAAGCTAGTTCTTAAACTGGCTGGATCCAGTTCTCCCATCACTGTGAAGAGACAAGGGATGAGTTTGCTTGTATGGCTGTGGGGATGAAAGCAGGAGGTATGGCATTGTGCAGCATTACACCTCTCCAGTGCATCTTTCACAAGGTGCTGCATCTTAAAGCATAAAGTGGCTTTCTAGAGGGGAACCACTAGGCTTTCCTGAGAAAACCTGGGATCTCAGTGTTTGTAGAGAACTTCCCTGCAGAGGTTCCAGACCAAGTTCTCCAACCTGCGATCTGCTGAATGCCCTCCTCAGTCCTGCCAAATTCAGTGGCAGCTGACAGCACTTTTCTCTGCCTTTCTCAAGGCCTAGCCCTAAAACAGGTACAGGAATAACTTGCTGCAGCTCCCCTTTGCACAGAGTGGTGGGATGCTTTCTTTAGGTCACTGCTGAGGAGGACAGCTCCACAATTTCTCGTTTCTGGAAGCACAGTTCAGCTGACCTAGTGGCTTTCCTAGGGGACATTTGCAAGTGTTGCTAATGATCTTAGCTAGGAAATGAGGAAGGGGAAGGCTAGTGCCACAGGGAAATCAAAGGCAAGTGAATTACATCAAGTCCAATTAAATTGTTTCTATAAATTATCTGAGCCACGTTCCTGCACAGTGAGGTCATTGGGGGAGTTAATAAAATGTGCTTGCTGGCTGCAGAGACTCCTGGGAATCTTGGCCTTTATTATCCTCTGGCGTCTGCTAGATGCTCCAGTGTGTCAGGAACACAATCAAATGTACAGTAGAGACCTCACTGCTACTAAATACATCTGTGTTCACTGAGCCTTGTGGCCTTTCCAGCCCTAGGGAAACAAATGTGTCTCAGTGTTCGTTTCTGGATCTTTCTAGCTGAGATGATATCCCTCACTTCTTTAAAACCTGGAGTTGTGGCTCTGCTCAGGGAAAGACAGAGCAAAATGTGCTGCTGCTTGCTTTCATAACAGGCACCAGGCCACAAGAAATGTAGTGATTCTAGCTCTGGAGATGCAGGAGCTAGTAATCCAGTTGGGATCCTTTCCCCCTACCTAATATAGGAAGAAAAAGCAGCAGTTGCTAAAGCCAAACACTTCTTGGAGTCCAACTTATATTCTGCAGAAGACCCCTACACCACAGCCCTGACTGCATACGCCCTGACTCTGCTGCACAGTCCCTCTGCTTCTGTGACTCTGAGGAAAATGAACAGCATGGCCATTATGCAAGGTACTATGCAACCGGGTGCCAATCTGACTTGTCCCTAAATTAGCTTTTATAGGCTTACAAGGTTCTTTGGGTGAATCTGATATCTTTTATTAGACCAAATTAAATAGTTGGAAAAATACATTTAAGCAAGCTTTTGGGTTAAAAAACCCTTCGGGTTCAACTTCCCATGGTTGAGGAAGTTTTGGCAGTCGGTGTGTGCTCTTCCTGGATGGAATGAAACGTAAAGAAGCCAGCGGCCGGGCTGGTCTGCACACAAGACAGGCAGTCAGTGAAGATGTTGATGGAGGAGTCAGTAGGTGAGAGACAGGCTTGGGGGGAGAAGGGGGACAAATAGTGGAGAGGTACCTGGGGAGTCGGATGTCAGGCAGGTTATAAATTTATGTCATAAATCCAATGTCTATATTTAGTCCATGATTTTTAGTGTCCAGGAGGTTGATGAAGTGGAGTTCGTAGGCTCGTCTCTGGGAAGTGTTTTGTATGTTTCCTTTGAGGATCAGGACTGAGAGGTTGGAGAGAGAGTGGTTTTCTTGTGAGAAATGTGCCCCACCGGTCATTGGGTATTCCCGTCTTTGGTAGATGTCCGGTGTGCGTTCATTCTGGTGCGCAGTTGTTGTTTGGTCTCTCCTTCGCATTTTCCATCGGGGCATTTGGTGCATTGGATGAGGTGTATTACATTTCTGGAGGTGCAGCTGTAAGATGCAGGAATGCTGATGGCTCTGTTGTGGGGTGTCGTAATTGTGGGGGTGGTGGAGATGTGTTGGCAGGTTTTGCATTTCATGGCATGGCATGCTCTGGATCCATTGGGTGTTCTGGGCCTGAGGAAGTTTGCTTCTGGTGATGAGGTTGGTGAGGTTCGGTGCTTGTTTGCAGGCTAGGATGGGTGGCTCTGGGAAGATGTCTTTGAGAACAAGGTCTCTTTCTAGTATGGGGTGCAGTTGGTTGAGGATTTTCCATACGGGTTTGAGGGAGGGGTGATCTGTCATAACTAGCGGTGTGCGATTTGCAGGGGGGTTTCTTCTGTACTGCAGCAATTCTTCAAGTGGTATCCGGATGGCTCTTCTAAATGTCCGATCTATCTCTCTGGAGGAGTGTCCTTGTTGAGTGAAAGCCTTTTTAAGATTGGCAAGGTGGCAATCCCGGGTGTTCTCCTGAGTGCAAATTTGGTGGTATCTGAGGGCGTGGCTGTATAGCACAGCTTTTTTGGTGTATTTAGGGTGATTGCTGGTTCTGTGCAGATATGTATGTTGCTCTGTGGGTTTCTTGTGTAACGTGGTCTGTATTTTATCATTCTGGATGCTGATCATCGTGTCTAAAATGGAGATATTGGTGCTGAAGTATTCAAGAGAAAGTCAGATGATGGGATGGTGATTGTTGAATTTCTGATGGGACTCAATCAGAGATTACAGGTTTTCAGTCCAAATGATGAAGTTGTCATCAATATATCTTAAGTATAGCAAGGGTTTGATGGTGCAGTCCTTAAGGAAGTCTTCTTCCAGGTGGTTCATAAAAAGGTTGGCATACTGCGGGGCCATTTTGGTGCCCATAGCTGTTCCCATTGTCTGGAGGAAGTGTTGATTATTAAAAGTGAAACTGCGTGTGAGAGTGGAGTGTATAAGGTCAGTAATATCTGTGTATCTGTACTCTGAGTTGTAATCTTGCTCCTGTAGATATGTAAGGCAGGCTTGGATGCCATCCTGGTGTGGGATGTTGGTGTATAGGCTGGTAACGTCCATGGTGGCTAGGAGTGTGTTGCTGGGAAGGTGGGCTATGTTTTGAAGGTTCCGTAGCAAGTCTGTGGTGTCTTGGACAAAACTTGCTCTGTGGGTGACGAGCGGTTTTAGGATGGATTCACCGAAACCTGATATTTCCTCAGTTAGGGTCCTGTGGTTGGATATGATAGGTCTGCCAGGGTTCTCTTGTTTGTGGATTTTAGGGAGCATGTAACAAGGCCCCAGGTTAGGTAGGGGCAATCAAGGTCTGTAGTTTTTCTTGTAGTCCTGATGGAAATGATTTGATGGTATTGTTGAGTTTCTTGGTGAAAAGGGGAGTAGGAGCTTCTTGTAGTTCTTTGTAGTAGGTGGTGTCAGCCTTTTATAGGCTTGGACTGTCAGGCCATGTACCCAATACAGGTCCAGCCAATCCAGGCACTAAGTTAACATTCCTTGCCAACAAGCTTATGTGACTTCCAGTATCAGCCTGGGGAGGATAGATCTTGCAGGAGAACTGGGAGTAGCTCTCCAGATTCTCAGGAGACGGGACAGAGTCCTTAAGCTCCAGGCACGGGCTCAATTCTGCTGTCAACAGCGTGTTGATGTGAGTGGCTTTGCTGAGAGCAGTGTAATTGTGCCAGAGGCTTTGCAGTGGTACTCTATGACCCCTACTGCTTTACTGTCAATGCCCAAGCATCTAATCAGCTGAGTAGCACATCCAATTTTCTGATGGCTCATCTTAATTCAAAATCCAGCAACCCTTGAGCGCTAGCCCCACCAGCACGTGGCCACCAATCTATCCTCACGCATTGTTGCTGAGCACCAGCACTGGTGATCATGGTGTGCAACACAGAGGAATGAGCAGTCCCTGCCCTGAGGAGGTTGTTGTCTAAATAGAGAAGTGGTGTTACCCAGGACATGGCTTGCCTTTAGATTAAATAAATGGTAAAACAGAATTTGATTCTCCTCACATCCATAGTGACTGCTGCAAGCAAGCTGAAATATCTTTACTTTTTTATCATTCTAGATGGTTTTACACACTGGAGTTTAACGGGAACTCTGTCTACTGATGAAGATACGTTCATGGGATTTAACGATGGGCTTTCTCAGTCAGGTACCCCTGCTTGTAACTCAGTTGATGAAAAGCTAGGATTGTTCTCTGTTGTTTTTTACAGTACCAACAGTGCAGCAGGTGCTTTCCAGATAGGGTGAAGGCAAGGTCCCTAACCCAAAGATTTCACATTGGGGGGGGCAAAGGAAAGGAAATGAGTTGTAATGAAAGGGCAGTGACCACAGGGGACAGTATGCAAGCATTTTTTAGTTCTGTGGTTTGGGATGGACTTTGGTGTCCACCTCATTATCCTCACATTTGTCTTGTAAATGCTTCATTGGGAAGGAGGGGAAGCTAAGGCAATTTTGGTCCCATAAAGGAAGTATGTTTTAGGGAGGCACTTTGGAGAATGATGGATAGTTAAGGAAAGGCTCCAGGATGAAAAGCCAGAAAGAAGGCAGCAGTAGGAACTGTGAACTGGGAGAGATGAGTGGCCAGGCATGCAGGGACTGGGGAGATGTGAAGGTGAATCATGTGAAAGCAAGTGTGAAGTCTCAGGAGATCCTGTCAGGCAAAAGCCATATGTTGTGGGAAGTCAAATATACTTAATTGTACAGTAACAGCTCTTTGGTCTAGAATTTTTAAAGGAACCTGAGAGTTAAGGGTCCAACTTATAGTCATAGTTGTTAGGAATTGGACATCTAATACCTGAAGGGGCTCTTTGAGTATCCCTGGCCCTAATAACCCCAGACTATAAAGATGTAAATGCGTAAAAGTATGTGACAGAGTCAACTGGCTGGGACAACAAAGACCAGGATTTTGTATGAAAAGCTCCAAGGGGAGAAAGTTGATTATATCATTCAGGTGGCATGTTAGACAAAAAGGGGCAGGAGAAAATTGCACAGAGCTTGAAGTGGAGCAGGAGGGGATGCATCCTGGTGATGAGCCAGGGAAGAGATTTGACTGGAAGATAACTCATGAGGTATGCTCAGAAAATGTTGCATGCAGTCTGGGTGCAGAGGTTTATCACCTCTTCATTTTTCCTTTCTTGTCTTGGCCTCTCCAGACCCTAAAGAATTTTTTAGCTTGTGAATTTGCAGAAAGGTACTCCCTGATTTCCAGCCCGAGTTTCCAGCTCTAGCTGGGGGATTGACTGTTTTGCCTTTCAGTTGTGTCTGCAGAGGTGGAAATGACAGCCTATGCACTGCTGACATATACACTCTTAGGAGATGTGGCCTCTGCACTTCCAGTGGTTAAATGGCTGTCACAGCAGAGAAATGCCCTGGGAGGATTCTCATCCACTCAGGTGAGTTGTCATAAGGTTGTGCAACTTCAGCACAGATGCAGATTCCAGTGTAAATTGGTCAGTGTTGGGTTTCTCTCTGGAACTACCTAGCTGGGGTCATAGGAGCTTAAACTTATCAGGGGTCATATGAGCCCAGTATTCATTCCTGGCCAGGGCAGGGGGTTGGACTTGATGATGTGCTCAGGTCTCCTCCGACCCTACATCTGTGAACCTATTTGGAAATGATGCTGTATTCTGGGAGGTAGATCACCTGACAGTGCACTGCCACCTTTGGGGTGAGCAGCATGGAGTGAACTGTCTTTTTCACACCAAGGGTTTCAGGGAAAAGGAAAGCAGAGTGAAAAGATCCACTTCCTATTTGAACAAATGAGGAGTAAACCTCTGCTTCCAGAAGCTGCCAACTATGCAACCTGCTGCTAATCCATAAGCTGGTTCTTCACTGACTCCAACCTCTCCTCCTACCCTAGGATACGTGTGTAGCCCTGCAGGCTCTGGCTGAATATGCCATTCTTTCTTATGTTGGAGGAGTAAACCTTACCATTTCCCTGGCTTCCACTAATTTAGACTATCAAGAGACATTTGAGCTTAACAAGATAAATAAGAAAGTCCTTCAGACAGCTGTGGTGAGTGAGAACTTGTGCAAATGCCACTTTTCTTGTTTTAATATTTACCAGTTTCCCCAAGCAACCTGTTATTGAATTCTGCACTGTAACTCAGATTGTGTCAGGGAAGGGGGAAGAAATGGGCTGGACGTTTTGAAACCTCAGGACTTTCTGGGTTCTTCCACTTGAGCCTAATAGGAGAACTGGCAAATACTTACAGTGATGAGAACACTCTGTCATAATTGATTCCTGATGCTTGGTTTGGGACTGTTATCATCTGCTACTTGTATTGAATACAGGAACTGAGAAAGATTCAGCTCTTTTTGCTTATCATTCTAGTTTACAGGTGCTGTTTTAAAAGCTTTCTCATGCAGAGGATAAAAATGAAACTATGAGTGGGATTAATTTCCACTCTTCATAGTTGTGTTTTCCCCATGTCTTACCTGTGGATTCTTCTGTGCCTACTCCCCAGATCCCCAGCATTCCCACAGGGCTGTTTGTGAGTGCCAAGGGTGAAGGCTGCTGTCTGATGCAGGTAAGGGCACTGCAGACTGTGTAAAGCTGCTTGGAAGGTGACCTTTGAACAGATGAGACAATCTGTGAGCTATTCCTTTAACTCCAGTCTCTTTCTACAATAAAACCCACTGGTGTTGGGAGGAATTGCCTTTTAGACTTTTCCCAGATGAATTCTCTTATCTCCTAAGTTTTTGCTGTATCAGCTTCCAAAATATCTGAAGGAGGTTGATAGGTTAGGTGTAACTAGAATCCATCAGGGAAATATTAGAAAGTGAAGATTTAAACTGAATGTCAGGGAAGCTTCCTTGGGCTGAGGAATAGCCATTTAAGAGGGTCTCCTTGGCATTATTCCCATCACTTGGGATTTTTTAGACTGAGCAATGCACACTAGTCAGTTTTGCATTGGAGAGGGATGTGCTGGATAGGACTGGAGGCTTCCCCGTCTCAGACAGTTTTGATACCCACAACCATTAATCCCTTATAGAAATTCACCTTGTTACTACTGCAAAAAATCTACTTCTGCATCCAAAGAAAAGTTCTGCTTCTTTCCAGAGCAGCCCCCAGGCCTGATACTGGGTAACATGCACATTAGCATACGTTTGGCAGGTGGAATGTCCTTGTGAGACGTGGGATGGTTGAGGGCAAGATCCAGCAAGTAAATTGCTCCAGGTGCCTCCCAAAAATGTGTCTTTAAAGTTAGTACTGAACTCTGTCATTCCAGTGGCATGGGAGTTAGAGAATCATAGTCAGGGCTCCGTGCAAATGACAGCCAAAATGTCATCCTTGGAAGGTGACAAACTCTGGCCTTCATGTCTTGAAGATCCTGTTCCTCTTCAATGAGCCTCTTTCATCATATATCCGTTGGCCTTGTGCCAGCCCCATGTGCACCGAACCCTTGTATATGTTTTGTAAGTACCAGTTAAAGAGGCTGAAAAAGTGACACTGAACTTTAATTTTAAAAGCTCCTCAACAAAATTGGCACTATGTTCTTTTTGCTTCAGAAGTACAGTACTAAGAGTTTCCTCCTGTTTAGTTATCCTGAAAGTATTTACATATTTTATTCATAATATAGGAATCTGCAAATCATTTATGCTCATATTTTAATGTTATACCAGGGCCTTTCTCTCCCACCCACTCCCAGTTACTGGGCACAATCTGTCATTTGGTTCAACTCCATGGGAGTTAACACAGTTGCACCAGAGCAAAACCAGTGTGAGGTTTTCCCTCTGCTCAAATACCTCAGTGAAGCCTTCCTTGCCCTGGTGTTTGCACATGCCTTTCTCTGAGCATCTGGTCCCTGCTCTTGTCTTCCCAAGGAGTTGTCTTTGAGAACTACTTCACAGTCAGGGCGGCTAGGATCTGGAACCAACTTCCAAGGGAAGTGGTGCTGGCTCCTACCCTGGGGCTCTTTAAGAAGAGGCTTGATGCCTACCTGGCTGGGGTCATTTGAGCCCATTTTTCTTCCTGCCCAGGCAGGGGGTCGGACTTGAAGATCTACAAGGTCCCTTCCGACCCGACTTCTATGATTCTATGATCTAGTGATGCTGCCAAGTCTAAATGATGCTTTTCTTTCTTTCTTTCACTTTGTAATCAGTGGTGCTAACACCAATCCTCCATTTTCCCCTTTTCTACTATAGATTGATGTCACATACAATGTACCTGACCCCGTTGCTAAACCAGCTTTTCAGCTGCTGGTTAACCTGAAAGAGCCCAAGTCAGAGCATCACCAGCAAGCTCAGCACCCCCTGCAGCCTCTCTCTCCAGAGGAGAATCGCTCTGAATCCTCCCACAGGGAACGGGCTTTGGTGGATGACGATGACCCAGCTTCTGATCAGGATCACCAAGAGTACAAAGTGATCCTAGAGACATGCACTAGGTAAGAAGCCCTTTATTCCTTCAGTGTGTGCGGGTCTGATAGGCTGACTAGTTTTGTTAGCCATTGCAGATGACTTGCAGGTATTTTTCTAATGAAAATTGCAGCCCTTCCCTATATGTGTGTGTACATGTTTAGTGGGGTTATAATGTATAAATAAGGGGCACATGCTGATGTGTTTTGTCCTGTATTATCCATGCATTAGATGAGGTGAGGCAGACCAGGTCTTACTTGCTCTGGCCAGTAGGTCTCACTCAATGTGTTTAGGTGATGAAGTTGGGATGACAGATGAAATATTTCTGACTAGATACATGTTAGTGTATAGTAAATGTCAAGAGTCTGGGGTGAAGAAGATCCACAGAAAGAGTTTTATTATGGATCAGGTTGCTGTATAATCTAAGTGGTTGCAGTGGGTCAGAGTGCTAAAGTTTTTCACCTATTTTTAAAATGGTCTTTCCTCTCACTCTGCTCCTTTGGAGCTGAAATTGTGTTTTCTCCCCTAAACTCCTTTCTCTGCAGCGTACATGCATGCTGGCTTGTCTTTTTACCCTCTCTGGGAAAGCAGGCTGTGCCCACCTCAGGCTCTGCCCTGCAGTTCAAAGCAGTGAGTGGACCACCCGATCCAGCTTTCAGCCACACAGACTACGCTCGCTCCTTTGCACCACAGCTCAGACAGACCCACAGGGGTGGGCACAGCCTGCCCTAATGGACAGTATAAAAAACAACTGGTGTTTACAGAAATAGCCATGCAAGTGCAGCAATACAGACATCTTCCACTAAGTGCTTCGTGTACTTGGTGGCCTTACGCAGCTATGCTGCTACCCTGTACTGGAGGTGGCTGATGTATAACCCACTTGAGCATGCCTGTATGAACTACAACCATGCCTTTGGACTGCACATGGTTGTGCACAAGTGTTTTGGCTGCTGGATTAATCTTCTTGGTTGTGAAGCATGTTGTGAGAGGGAAAGCCATGCACAAGGAGTTTACAAGTTGCTGCATGGGAAGGTAGTGCTATTTTGAATCTGCCAGCTCTGGCTAAGACTTTATGTCTTTGTCTCATCCAAAACCTGGAGAAAGCAAATTAACCTTCTCAGTGACATCAGGTGGAAAAGGAAAAGTTTGAGAACATTTTCCAGGGCTAAATTAGTGTGAGATTCTTTAGAAACCTAAAGGAGTTAGGTAATCCCAATTAGGTAATTCTATACTAACATGGCCATGGTTCTATAAATATTATTGACTCAACTTTAATTTAATGTTTGTTTGAGTTGCTTAGGCTCATTCATTGAGTTTTGGATACCAAAACCCTAACAAAGGATGCTGGTTGCTATAGTATCAGTTTGGAATCTCATTACCGGAATGGCTGTGTAGTCGCTATGGTAACGGTGCAGTCTTTGAGGTTATTTAGTTGACGTGTTCCCCAGAGCCCATTGTTTATCTGCTTGTTTCTTATTAAAAAATTTTAAAAAATTAATTGGAAAAAGCAATCTGGCTTGATACCAAAGCTCAGTGATTTTTCTTCAGCCCGTGTTTTGTGTGAGGGCTTCCACCTTTATCCCTGTTTTCTAGATGAGGAAACTGGGCCATGGGCAGAGGAAGCAGTTTGTCCTTCATCTTGCACTGAGTGGTGGGGACAGGAGTAGACCCTGGCTCTCCTGACTGGGATCCTAGACCTTGCACTTCAGTGTCCTGCAGCCTGCCATGTGCTAGGCAATAGAGGCCACAGAGCTGTCAGCCCTGACACCAAGCAGCTGCCAGGCCCAGGGAGCAGTGGCTCAGAGCTGGCCATGGAAGATGATAAGCCCTGTACTTCCCTGCTTGTGGCCACCTCCTCCCAGCCAAATGAATTAAAACTGCCTTTGTTACCTCTCTGAGCACTTCCCCTTCCCACTCTCTCTTGGCTGCACTGCCAGCAGCCTGGGTGCCTTTGAAGGGCAAAGGCCTGTGGAGTCCCCAGGTCTGGCCTCACACAGGTTTGCATTTCTCAGGCCTGGGTGATTCCTCACCTCTAGCAGTAGAAGCAGGGGAAGGGCCAACAACTCAGCATGGCTCCTCCCCTGCAGCAGTTGGCTAGAGACCCTGAAAACTGTGTGTTCACTTGTATATAACCATAGGACCTTGGTCGAGTTCATGGCTCGGGTTTCATTCCTTCTGCCACTTTGCTTTGGCAGTGTCTGAGCTGTGGCAGGAGGAGAGTGGCAGAGACAACATTTTTCAGGCTCAGTTAAAGAAATTAGCACCTTTGCCACGGCACCAGTATGTTACCAGATTAAGTTGCCGCAGCGCTAGCACCACTGTGCACCCGTGTACCACATCCACATGAGAGGGGTTTGCACCAATCTAGATATATCTGCGTAATTATCCGGGGGTCGGGTTCTTAGGCAGGGAAAGCAGAAGCATCTCAGAGGGGCAGGTTCATAAGGCTCTGTCCATCCCTTGAAGATGCCTCTCAGGAGGCCACCCTGCATCAACACAACATTTTGGCTCTTGTCTTCTAAACTTCTGCCATGGGTATTTCTAGAGCAAAGACAGAAATTTGAGAAGAAGCCCAATCTGAGGAGATCAAAGCCCTGCAAAGAAAGAAAAGCAAGCGAGAGCTTTCCTTCCCCTTCTCTCCAAGTGAAGATGTTGTTTAACTCCTTAGACCTCTCCTCCTGCAGAACTTAGAGCCAGCATAGCTATAGGCAGCAAGCTGAATGCCTGAAAGCCTGGGTGACTTTGCAGAAGAGGGAAATGGTTCATTTGAAGGAGTCAACTGTTCTCTTTGGGCAAGGGAGAAAGACTCTGTGAACCTAGAGAAAAGAACGCGCTCTGCTGGAACAGAAAAAGCCACAGTCATCCAGGAGTTTGTTTGGGTTGAAGGTGCATGATTCTGCCACCAGTGCTTCTGACAGCAGCTGCTAGTGCCGAGCCAGTGGCTCTTGGTGGCTCTGCTGCTGCAGCTGTGCCGGGCAGGAGAGCACAAAGTGCACCTTGAGAAGGCCACAGCTGGTGAGAGGATGCTACAGTTGGCAGAAGGCATCAGAGTAGGCCCCAGTGCCTAAGGGCGTGGTGTTTGGCTGTATAGAGATGCAGGGCGCCTGAGCTAGCTCTGTGTAGTGTTCCACGGCATGTGCAGGCCAAAGCCACCACTATGTCTTTTGTACCAGACAGCCACTGTGGGGAAGCAGCAGCCACCTTCTCCCCCTAGGGACCGTTTCCCTCTCATCTCCCTACTAATGAGTCCAGTAATTAGTCTCACCATGTCGTGGAAGACTGCATTCCCCTCCTCCTCTGTTGCTTCCACCTCCCTTTACCTTTCCCCACATGTCTGTTTTCTGTGGACTCTGCTTAGCTTTTGCCTAGTGGAAGCAGAAAGGAGCACTTGTAAAGCTGAAGAGACTGGCTTTCAAGAGGTCCTTAAATCGGGACTGCATCCTCTCTTGGATCCTGTGCATAACTTTCCTTTGAATGCTTGTGTCTTAGCTGTGCTCCCTCCCACCTGTGCCATGGAAGGTTAACTTGGATCCTAAATCTGTTCTCTCTCTCATGCCCCTGGGGAAGGTGGCTGCACTCTGGATCCTCAAACATGGCCGTCCTGGAGGTGCCCTTGTTCTCGGGGTTCCGGGCAGATATGGAGAGTCTGGAGCAGGTAAGACTTTTCAAAGAGTCTCGAGCATGCTGCAGTGTTGGGGCCAGCCTTTGCTCTGCTGTTAGCAGGGATTCCCTCTGAAGAGCCCCAGGAGGTAAATGCCATCCATCATTTGTTAGAAGAGTGTCTGAAAAGATGTAATCAGAATTGGGGCTAGGGAAATGTCACTTGTCAAAACGTATGTATTCGAAAAGGGTAAGCAGATGTTCTAAGTAAGATTAACAAATTTACCTAACACAGCCAAATAAAGCTTATTGCTGTGTATAGCTCACAGTAATTAAATGAGACCCATTTGGAAATGCTGAAGTGAAAATGTGCTCTAACAGGAGCTGTTTATGGCTTCTTAGTGGGCTGTATTATCTCCAACATCTGGATTCGATTTCATTGGAGGCGCTGTGTCTTGGAATTTTGTGCTTTTTTTTTTCTGGGAGAACATCGTGTTTATTGCAAGCCAAACTGAGGTGGACAGAATGTGCCTCTTACCCGGCCAGCCCTCTGGGGGGGATGAACTGCAACCTTCAGCTTCTCTTTCGCCTTTGCAGCAGTATATGTAGTGTCTGCACCAACTTTGATATTACAGATAACATTCTTAGGGACTCTGGAGAGAGAGAGGAACTAGCATGCCATCACTGACAGTCAGCCAAGAGGTAATCTGGATTTGCTGTACCCAGCAAACCTCTTCTTTTAAGAGCCTCTCTTCACAGTGCGGGGAGAGAAAGATGTGCATTTACTTCAAGTCAGCTAACTCTTGGGAAAGTCCTTGTGAAGACAAGGCAGCTTAACTTGACTTTACTGATACCTGTGAAGACTACAGACTCTCTTGTCTTCACAAGTATTTTACCTTGAATGAACTAACTCGAATGAGAATACAGTTACCCCATGTGAGGATACGGCCAATATGTGCCTCTTAGAGTCCCACAGCCTGAGCCAATGAAGCAAATGATACATGCATTAGTATCGGAGAATAGAATTTAACCCTGGGTGTTACACTGCAGTGTGCGTGTTTGAAAAGGATGTCCTCTTTCACTTACCCTACCAATCACAAGATTCCCTGTCCCCTTTGACTAGTGGCACAATTACAAATGCCCACCCGAGTAGGAAGTGCAGAAGAAACTGCCTCAAATTCAGAAGATCCTTGGAGTCTGTGTTCTCTGTCCTTGCCCACTTCCACAGATTGCAGAGGATGAGCGAGTGCGGTGCTTGCTGTCCATAGCTAATGGGAATGTGAATGTTAGTATGAAGAAATATCAAAAATGCAAGTCCCCTCTACCACTGTGAAGAGAATAGGGAGGAAGTCCAATGCAGGACCTCTGCTGGGCCTGGTTTACATTTGCATCGTTTCCTGAAGTGCTCTAGTGACTCTTATTTATGTTGCTTTAGCACAAAATCTTTCTGAATGCTGATTCATATAAGCAGATGCAAAGTGACATGAATGGAAAACTGGCTTTGGGTTGCTTTCACGACTTCTGATCTGTGAGCCAGAAGGATGGATGACAACAGTGAAAAGATGAGCTCCTGCTGTTCGGCAGGAAGGGAGACTTACCACTGAGAGGAGGCTTACAGACAAATGGAGATGATACACGATGTCAGGGAACTGTTTGGCTCATTCGCAGTGGAGAAGACCCGCCTCTGAGGTCCCCAGAATAATGGAGGGAATTGATTGTCAGCAAAGATAATTGTCTACATTGGTGAAGGATCAAACAGGAGGAGAAAGATAGGTGCTCTCCTCTGTTAGACTCTCTCAGGGGCACTAAGTATGTGGAATGTGTTACTGGGGAGGGCAGTTGAAAAGAGAGTAAAGGATTCGGAGGCAGAGGTGTCAGGGGCTCCTTATATTCCTAAAATGGCCAGATGTGGTCAGAGCCGTGGGAGCTCTTAGCACCTTCACCAGCTAGCCCTGACCCGGGCCCTGGGCCTGGCTCAGCTGGTGCTGGGCCTCAAACCAGAACATTGGTGTGTGCTTTTAGGACAGGACTTTTCTGTGGGTTTTGATGCTGACATGTTCTGGGGACTGCAGGGAGTTGTGATCTGATGAGGCTTATGTGTGTGCCAGCCAGATAGCTGTCTAATACGTGAACAGATTGAATTGTGGCTTATTCCACATGCATCTACAGCCCGTTAAAGGGTTTTGAAGTGGACAACCTTATTTCAGGCCTACTTAGAGCAAAGAGCTGTGGCACAAAGCAGTTTCACTTCAGTGCAGAAGGGCAGCATGCACCACACCTGTTCACCCCAGAAGTCCACAAGAACTGGCCGTTTTCAGAGGTGACCTTCACTCGTTCCGCGTAGCGGCAGAACTGACTGGCAGCACTGACCCAGCTGGATGCGCACCAATCTAGAAGTCTAGGAATTTTGTCCAGCACAATGTTAGGCACAAATTACCTTTTTTCTGTTGCTGAGCACTATCTGTACTACCTGTCTCAGCAAGTCTACTTGTACAGTGAGTTTGCACACTTCCTGCTGTGGTTCACGGGTACTCAGGAGCTGGTCCAGAGTCCACCAGTCTGCATGTTCTACAGCCAGAGCCCTCCCTCCGTCCCCCAGAGCAAGGCTGCTCCATTGTGGTTCAGTGCCGAGTGGGTCTGCAGGGCTACAGCCAAGTCCTTTCCCTTGGGGCTAATGGGAGCCATACAGCTCTGCTCTGGAGATATTATCCTTGTTTGCGAAGGGCTGAGGCCCAGACTTCTTTTCTGCAAGCACAATTGGCACCTACAAAAATGAACCACAGATGCAGGTCTCAAATGCACGAGCACTTGGAGGAGCAATTGCAGACATCTGCCTTCAAAACCAAAGTCGCCCCTTTAGACAGATCACTCCAGCGATGCCTCAGGTTAAGCTGCTTGATTGCTAGAGAGCCAAGCCCTGCTGTTCACACTGCCGCATTTCCTTGCTGTCCTGTCCTTTTTCCCTATGTTGGGGAGGGGGGGCCTGAGTTATAAATCAGGTTTCCTTGTTCGTTGCTTGCCCTCACAAGGGAGTACTGTGCGCAGAAGGACTCGCGTGCGGCTCCAGGGACGAGGATGGTTAATGAAGACTCTGTTGCCCGCTGACGGCAGCCCCCTGCCTGTGCAGCCACAAATCCTTCTAATAATGCTGGGTGTCGACAAGGTCAGAAGGTCACCGCAGGCTGGTATACATCAAGCTTCTCTAGAAAAATGCAACTTTAGCTGAGCAGAGCATTTCCCGGTGGCGCCAGGCTCTCTGAGCCCTCATAAAATGGCTGTCTGCAGCCGTCCACTGCTGAGTAATAACCACCACCACCAGGCTTCTAAAATTATAAGAACAAATTAAATTGGCCCTTTCCACATTGTGTGGGATTTAAACACATGCTCCTTTGCTTGTTATAGTAATAGCAGGAAGCTGCGTACAGGGTTTACAGCTGTGAGCAGCACCCTGAAGAAATTCACAGCTAAAAGTTGCTAGTAGCAGGTTTTGGTGGATGTCAATGTGTATGTTTCAGCCCCACATTGTACCTCCTAAAAGAATTAAAACCCTTGCCCTGCCTTCCCCTGCGGAAGTAATCCTGTTATCCCAAAGCACAAATGGAGTGATACTACAAATAGGTCAAATCACGTAAGTGGAGCAGCGGTGAGAATAGACCTTGAGCATCTTGACTCCTAAGGAGTTCTCAGCCTCAAGGCACCCCTCATTAGACTCAAAGCATCCCTCAGAAAATGCCAGTTCTTGGTTTTCACTTCTGTTTTGAGTACAGAAAAATAATAGAGCAATTCTCTATTGAAACTGAAATCTCTTAGTTTATCTTGTGAATCTTATTTGCACACCCAGTAGTACTAACATTGCATGGCACCCTGCAGCACCCTTGAAAGGATCTCAAGGCACTCCAGGGTGCTGTGCCACCCTGGCTGAGAATCACTGTTCTCATACCTTGCTCTAGCATGCTGGCCCATTACTTCCGTCCTAGATCTGTTCCTGATGAATGGTTCGGTAAGACAATAGACAAGTTATTTTTCTACTAAATCCTCTTGACCATTTCCCTTAAGGACAAGTCCTTCCTTATACATGACACAGGAAGTCAGCCCAGGTGACGTGGCACAGGGAATTTTCCCCAGGGCGATGGGTAGATTTCACAAAACCAGCAGTCAGTATGGGGCAGACATGTAGGTCTTGCTCTGAAGCCCCTGGTGTGTATGGATTGTTGTGGTATGTGATGAGTGCGTAGAAAGCCTGTAGTTGTGCATAGCTGGCACAGCATATACTACATGTCTTTGTTGCTCCAGAGAGGAAATACAAGTTGTGGGGCTTGGCTTGACCCCATTCTCCCAAAAGGAGGATGCTGAGGGCTCTTTCAAGTGGCTGCTCTTTTCAAATGCAGGGATTAATTTTCTTGGCAGAACAATGTTTTGGGTTTTTGGGCTGGCAGCAGTGGGAGGGGGGCCTTTAACACTCGGTATTATCCAACAGCATCGTTCCGTGGTGGACTGCAGGAGTGTAAACAAGAAGCTTCAATCTAGCAAGTGTTTTGGGGTCTCTGGGGACTTGATTGCATTTTGGGACTGAAAGTATTCTGGGCACTACTCAATTAGATTATGGGTGAGCTGTCCAACAAGTTCCAAAGGGATAAGCGCGCCCCTCGGGGCTGGGAAGCAAACCATAGCTCTGCGTTTCTCAGGACATTCCACACTGCAGACAGTGGGTTGTGCAGCAAAGAAGCACAAACTTAATTTCCTCCTCATTTGTCTGGAAGGGCCTTTGACCCTTGTTCTACCACCTTCAGTTCTTCATCCTCAAAGGTCATTGCCCAGCAGAGATTAATTTTCTTTAGGATTTAAGCTGCCTTTTTCTAAGCCTTTAGAAATCTTTGCTTTTTGATGACTGCTAAAATGAGATGAATCTGAACCTGTTCATTTCTTTCCAGTTATTAATGAACAAGCAAATTGGATTAAAAAGATATGAAGTTGATGGAAGAAAAGTTCTCTTTTATTTTGACGAGGTAATAACTTTGTTTTCTATAGTTTTGTTGATTTTGAATGTGAGGATAAGAACAAGAGGCAACTGGATTGTTGGACAGGCTTAAATGAATTGAAATGTTTCACATGAGGATCTCTGTGGATGTTAATTGCCAGGCTTCAAGAGCCAGTTTGGGACTTCTAGGTGTTGGACATACTTCTAGGAAAGACAAGTGTGCACAAAGAATGCAGGTAGCTTTCTCCCGATCACACAGGAGCTCAGAACAGAACCCTGTTCTCCTGGTTCCAAGTGCTGGGCTGATACTTGCTGTTACCTCGCCTTAGCTGCAAGGTGGTCTGATCCTGACTCGCCAAGTACTAGGAGTGTCAAAGTACTAGGAGAAAATGGTCCTTTACTCAAGAGATCCCTTTGTGATGTGCATTCTGAGTCAGATGTGCTGGCTGTGCAGGGCTAGCACATATCTAGGAGAAGGAACTGGCACCTCTTCTGTCACCTCTTCTCGCTCATCAGTGATGGAATCACTCATCAAGTCTCATTTGCAGAATAATTTATGGATGAGGCGATATGCAAGCCCAGAGAGTATGGCATGGGTTTCAGGTGCCTTTGTTTTGCTTTCATCCTGTCCCCAGTGCAGCTGTGCCTTAAGGGTCCAGCTGAGCCCTATGTATTTTACTGAGTTAGCTGGGCCTTTTTTTAGCATTCTTTGGAAGCAGCTTAAATCCTGGAAGGCACTGTTGTTAGTGCAGGTATCTGTTGCACAATATTAAGTTATGAATGGTATAGAGTAACCAATTTACTCTGCTGATTTACAGAGCTGTGGTGTATGCTAAACTAGCACTCTTATGTCCTTCATACAGATTCCTAGCCAGTGCATGACCTGTGTAAAGTTTCAAGCCTTCAGAGAGTATATAGTTGGGAAAACAGCCCCTGTTCCCATCAAAGTGTATGATTACTATGAGCCAGGTAGGCTGCTTTCCTTTGGATCTCGCTAATCCAGAACCCTCTCTTTGTGGTTCTGAATAATTTGTCATTCTTGCTTCTCTGTAGCATTTGAAGCAACTCGTTTCTACAATGTGAGCGAAAACAGCCCCCTTGCTCGTGAGCTGTGTGATGGGCCAACATGCAATGAGGTGGAAAGTTCAGCTAGTCAGTGGGTTGGTAAGTCACAGGAAAGCCAAAACTGGCTGTTTTTGGAAAGGACTGCAGAAAAGCCTGGTTCAGGGATTGGGACCCAAAATTGACTGTTTCAGTGTGGGCTTTATATCCGAGTCTTGAGGCTACCAGGGTGGCAGCCTACAGAAGTCTGCAACATCATCACATCAGTGACACAGTTAGCTTGGTCTTCTCTCACTAATGGTGACTAGTTCTGGATACTGTAGAGGAGAGGTGCAAAGTATAATTGTGGAATAATCTACCCAAAGCGGATTGCTGCTTTGCATAGATGTTAAGTCTTTCTTTTTTATCTTCTTAATTCTCAGCCTCAATAATAGCTTGAGAGTTCCCCCACGTCACTGGGCATTGTGTGAAAAGACAGATTAATTTCACTAGGTGCCGTGACAATAACCTTTTCCAGAGACAAGTGACTTTCTTATATCCTGTGTTGCCCAAGCCAGGGAGGGAGAGTTGTACCATTCAGAGTTGGAGTCTGCTTCATTGTGGCTTTTTCAGAAAGGCAGTTCTGTTCCCACAACTTCTTAAGCTCCTATGACAGGGTGGTAGGGTATTCTTATAAAAACGTCTATGAAACATAAGAAGAAAACAATAAAAATATCCTTTCTTCTACCTGCTTCTGATGTTCCTGCTGCCCTTTCAGGTTTTGTTCACTCTGGGCCATGCAACAACATTTTCGGCTGCCTGGAAGATGAATATTTTGAGCAGTGTATGTGCTCTAGAGACTGTGGCTATGATGGGGAGCCGGTGTGTGGGTCTGACGGGCTGATGTATCAGAACCATTGCCAAATGGAGGTAGCATCCTGCAGGAATAATACAAGGATAGAACAAATTCCTATGTCTCAGTGTTCTGCCTGTAAGTTACTTACAGTTTCCTTTTTTGTTGTGTTAGCCAAAGTAGTGCATGTGATTTGGACAAGTACAGGATTCAAAACACAGTCTGCAAAAGCAAAAGGGGGTATCCTGTCCGGCAGCTCTTGACCTGTGATCTGGGCAATGCATTTGTCAGGAGCAGAGAGATCACAGTTGGGCTTGTAGCTCTTAAGAACGAAACGTAAGAATTTCAGTGGTAATGTTTGTATCTCTCCAGAGTCATGTCTTGGATATAAATGAACCCGGTGAGATGTGGCCCCTAGTGTATATTCTCAGTGTATCTTCATTGCAAGCAGTGTGGCAGTGCGTTGGACCACACTGGATGAAAGGTTTTATAAAGGTTCTTTAACCCACGCTGTGGCAACTGTATCCTGTTTTTGCAGCCAAGAGTTTACCAGAAGAGAGGGAGAATCCTTTCCACACTGTTGACCAGCCCAGTGTTCAGCAAACGCAAGCAGGTAATGATGTCTCCAGATTTACCCAAGACCCTTTTTCTCTGAGAAGGTTCAAGATGGTGACTCTCAAAACTGTATACAAGTTTGAAACAGATTTGAGCAGAGGGACTGAAGTGCTTGCTCTGAATTGTTCAAGAAGTACAACTGTGCAGCTTGAAGTCCTAAGTGGCATCAAGATGCTTGTAGGGAGGGGCAGCTGACTTCCAAGGCTGGGTTTGTGAGGGTTTCTCTTCAGCGGCTATCACTGAGGAGCAGGGCTGGCACTGACTGGGGATTTCCCCTTGGAGATCAGATTGGTGCAGTGTGTCCTAGCAAATAAGTGACAACTAACTCCTTCTGGATGAACTAGAATACTTGAGCTGAACGGAGTCTATCCTTAGATGTGATGTACGGTTCTTGAGATGGCTGCTCTGATCCTGGTTGAGTCTGCCTGGAGTGAAGGGCCCAAGTGAACGAAAGGTAAAAGAGCTGAGGAAGGAACTGCTGCTTTGATTTGAATGAAGCAGGGAATCTGGCCGCTCACTTCATTTGGCACTTTATGGGAATTTTTTTTCCAGATTCATGGGTCAGGTTTGCAATACAAAATGGGTTACAATAAATCTCACCGGGAAGCAGTGGGGGGTCAATAGGGTAGTTTGTTTCGCACCTTTTCCAGTAAATAAAATGAGCCTGGGGTCTTCCTGGCTGCGTTCCCCTCATTAGTTCTCCCATGGCCTCCAGCTCTCCCGAGAACTCAACAAAAGAAATCCCTCTTCAGGGGGAGCAGTCTCTGGCAGCGGGCAGCCGGAGGCAAACAGGCAGCAGCTGTGTTGCTCTCCCTCTTCCCTGTCCTCTGACCAGCTTGCTGACATCCTGTGATCCCCTTTCTGGTTTCCTGCCCTTGCTGACTCCACAGAAGCTGATGAGTAGATTTTGAGATGGTAGGTGTTGTTTGGTACCTTTCTTTGGGTGGCCCGTCTTTGGGGTCTTTGAACTGTTTCAGTGTGTGCTCTGCTCAGCATAAATCAACTCCTTGCGATCGAGATTTTTGTATTCTTTTAAGCTATGTGTAAACCTGTCTTGCTTTGAATTTCTGGCTTTGATTTGTATCTGAATCCTTCAGACCAGTCACCTAAGGAAGACCCTCTGGAATATAAGTATGGGCAGCCATATGCTCTGCTAACTACGGCAGTAGAGATGGGATTGACAGACACCTTTAGCTTTAATAGGTTGGGTTGCTTACTTTGGATGTCATGGATCAGTCCCCTGAACAACTGGATCATAGGATCTCCTAGTATTTTGTCACCCAGCAGCAGTAAGAACCAGGCAGCCTCCAGGCTAGCAGATGCTCTTCCGTGCTGAGCTGCCTGAGCAGCCCTGATAATGAACATTTTTTTTTCAATCAAATTGGCTAAATCCTGCCTCAGGAGGAGTGCACAGCATGTGATTCTCTCTAATCCTCTGGACTCTTCTCAGGTCATCCGCACGGTAAAGGAATCCAAGTTTAACAAGTCAATGAATCCCTTCTTGCACACGGGTCCCATTGGCTTGTTAGCTTCAAAGCATGTGATTGGTTAAGTCAGTTCAGGTGCTCTGGGTCGCTAGTGAAAGCTCAGATGAGCCATACCTAAATCTGTGATTTCCTAAAAGGATGTAAAACTCCAGGAGCCAAGTCAAGTTTAGGGTTGAGGGGGAGTGATGGGGTGAGTGGACTCAGTGTTAATCTCCAGGAAGTGCCTTTCTCCCAGCGTCTTGTGGTGTTTATATTGTCTGCAGTCCCTGTGAATTTGCTCTGACTTGTGTGGGTCTGTTTGGTCTGACAGATGCTTTCATTGTCGGCCCTTGGCTGTGTTAGACAACTGCAGTGGAAACAGCGAGACAGCTCCCCTTACCAAACCGAGTGTGGGGCTGTGCAGTGCAGCTGGGCTCACTCCTGCAAGCACAGCCCTGTTCGATGCAGGAGGGCGGCTGCAGTGAGTACCATTACTCGCAGGAATGGCAGTGAGCAGGGAGTGAGGCCTGGGGTGCATGACCCACCCTAGATTATAGCAGTATGTAGCTCTGAGAAACCTGGGGGCTGTGCCACATCTTTGACAGTAGCTGTTCCAATCTCTGGGGCTGGTGATGGGGACTTGAGGGGCCTGGAGTCCATATCACATTTGTTTTAGAGAAGTGTGTTTTCAGGCTGATGCCGTGAATGGGAAGGTGTTCTCTGCCCCTTCGAGGTTTCAGCAGTGCTGGAGAAAACCCGTATGTTGGAGAGGCTGCAGAGATTCATTGGGGTGGGAACTGAGAGCAGCATTTGGATTTGGATTGCCTTCCACGACTCTTCTTCCCTCTTGGGAAATTGCTGCCGAATCGGATGTTGGGAGCAGAATCTAAATGGGCCACAAGGGTCCAGCATGACCCTGCAGTCTGCTGGTGCATCTCATTCCTCCAGCCCTTGTGGCTGCTGTTTAAATTTTCAGGGCCTTTCAAAGCACGCTAACGCTCTGTGAAACGGCCCAAAGCCTTCTGTGCCCCAGGTGCTGAATGCACTGCTTCCTGCCCAGCTCCAAAGCTCAGAGTTGGACCTACCACCCCTCCCTCCCTCCCTCCCTCCCGTAGGGCCACACCACAGCACCAGCCGGCTGTAGCGTTCTTTCCAGGAGCAGTGCTCCTCAGGATGGATTGGCTTGGCAGCGGGCCACTTTTCCTTTCATCCCTTCAATGTTCAGCAAATATTGGCCAGGGCACAAGCATTTGAAGACAGGGTGCGGTTTGTGTGTAACAGGAAACACCAACCTTTCATCTTTGTTTGGAGTTGAAAGTTGCATTCCTCAAAGGAGCGGGGTCTGTGATCTTGGTCCTGTCCCTGGTGGATGGCAATCATCCAGCCATAGAACGACCTCATAGCCTGGCAGGTTCCCTGGGAGAGGAGGCCAAGGAGGCGTGAATGTGGAGACTGAATCTCCTGTCGGGAAAGTGGTCCCTTGCTATAGGGCTGAACCTGCTGCTGGAGGGGTGTGGAAGGCAACAGGGAAAGGGGCCTTCAGGATTTTTATTTCTGGAGAACAAACATTTTCAAAGGCTTTGGAGAGAGTTCGCTTTAAATAAAGCAAATATTGCAGTGAGACTGTTCCTCCCCACAGCAAGTAAAGGAAAGAACAGTTTGCTTGGGCGTGGGTTGGAATAGTTGCACAGATGGAGCCAGTAGGGGGAAAAGGCAGCTTCATTCAAACTGCAACAGAAAGGAGCTGTTTGTATCCCAAGGATGTTCCTGCTCTCTTCCATACACTCTGGACCCAGTGCCCCCAGAGCAGAGGGCAGCAACCTGTTCTGCCTGGAGTGAGCGATCTCTCGCAAACAAATGGCTCCATCCCTTTCTTTATGCTTGGGAAGTTGCTCTGTGGCTTGTGACGGAGCTGAAGAGGAGACTCATCCCCCGCGACACGAGCCCAGGTCCCCCTAGTTCCACTCACTAGGCTGCCCAGGCAGAGGTGGCTTGCTGGGCTGGTCTGAACTCGGGCGGAAGGCAGGGCAGGTGGGACAAAGTCAGCTGTCGCCTACAAACGCTCCTGCCTCTCTGAACCAGTCAGTCAGGAGAGTGCCACCCTGCCCTGCCTTCTGTGTGAGGGAGGGGCTGGGGGACTCCCTCCTGCTCCTGTTAAGCCAAAATCGGTGAGCTGATTGCCTGAAGAAAGAGCAGCCCTAAAAACTGATCCTCTTGGAACAGGCAGAAGGTGCATGATGTCTCACCCCTGATGGAGTCTGGCTTTGTCACCCATTGGTAAAGATGATGCCTAAAGCTGCACTTTCACAGTGATCTCAAAGCACCTCGCTGAGCTGTTGCAGCTTTCTTCTGCCCTTTTTACCAATGTGGAAACAATGGCTCGAGGGGAAGTGACTTGCCCTGTATGAAGTGCAGAATCAGGAGAGAGAGCTGGGTGTGGAGCCCAGAAGTCCTGACTCCTGTTCCTTGAGACACATGCAAACTAAATGGACAATCTTTAAGATTTTTATTTTTAAATTAGAGCCCTTCTTTTTTTTTGTTTTCCTACCTGTCAGAGGAGGAATTGTGGAAAATCCTGGTGCAAAGCAGCTCCGCTGCTTGTGGTCTGGAGTTGGGACTGCCTGCATGCCGTTGTTCTGGGCTGCCGGCACACACTGCTCCCTCTTTTCTCATGAGGCACCAGGGCTTTGGCTCTTCTGAAGTGTATTTGGATTCCCCACTGATTAACATGCTTCCTCTTGTGTTTACCTCCCACCCTATGCCTGACATGCAGCAGAGCAGAAGTGTTACCAAGGGCCATCCCCTTTTGGCTAAAGCTCATCCTGTGAGTGTCAGTCTGAAGCTTCATTTGTTTCCCTCGCACAGAAGAAGGCCCCGTGATCCAGTCGGACCTGTCCTACTACTCCTACGAGTACGACCCCGACCCCTATGTCTCTGAAGCGGATGTCTTTGAGATGGCAGCGGAGCTGACAACACCCAGCAGTGCCCCGAGGGAAGGGGACAGAATTCAGGGAGTGGTGACCACAGCAGAATGGTGAGAGAGCGAGGCCTGGGGGCCAGGGCAGGGCTAGATCTGGCTTGTCTTCCAAGCCATGCCTCTGGGTCAAGAGTGAATCTGCCGTAGGGGCTTCTGACGATCGCGTTGCCATTTCCCTTGGCCTCAGCGCTGCTGGGGATTAGGACAATGTTGGTTTGGCACTGGGAGCCTTCAGTGCCTGCAACTTTCAGTTCCAAACAGGCATTTTAAAGTAGAAAGGGCTGGGTTCAACTGCTGCTGTACAGAGATCTGTGATGGGAGAGTGACTTTTCCTTGTTATATTCTCTCTCCAACAGAAATGTATAATTTAAAATAAAAAGAAGAAGCTCAGAAACAACTCCTGTACGAGTTTGTTCCTACAGATGACCTGCTGCAGAACAGAAACCAAATGACGACTACTTTCTGATGCTCTCAGAACTGTAGGCCTCGCCTCCCCGTGGGGTGGCAGGAGCTCCTTGGGGGCACTCAGCATTATTTTTTCTGACAATTTTCCTGCCTTTTGTTCACCCTATTAGGAGTCTTTCCAAGGATGAGAGACCAATATGCTGTCCCTGTAGGTGGGAACAGGGGTGGGAATTCAGACCCCCTAGACCACTTCAGAGTGTTTTGTATGGTACAAGGATTTCACAAACACCATTTCCTAGCTACACAAAGAAGCCAAGTCCAGGCCCCTGTGTCCGGCTGAGTTGCTTCTTGGGAAGAGGTGGCTGAGGAGCTTTCTTTCAAGTTACAGTAATAAAAAGCAATGTGTTTTGCTTACTGTGCCATAGCTAGAGGTTAATGCTGCCTCCAGCCTTAATGTCCCACTGCACTAGCAGCATGTTGCCCTCCTGGGAACGACTTCCCTAACACCTCCATGCTCATTGGACTTGGCAAGGAGACAGTCCTCCAAGAGAAAAATTAAATCACCTGAGAACTCCACAAGGGGTAAAAGTCTGACAGTCCTGGGCATGGCTGCAGGCTCTGCCTGGGAAGAGTGCCAGTGATAGCAGGGATGAGGGGCCGGCAGGTGAACTCCATTTATGTTGGAGCAGGTTCTGCCAAGTGCAGCCTGCAGCCTCCTGGCCTCTGCCCCCTGGTCTCTCTCTCTCTCTCTCTCTGTAACCCCAGCATGAGAATAAATTTGACCTGAGGCAGTGTCATGCTTAGTGCTTGCCTGATTTTACCAGCCATTTCTGTTCTGCTCCCAGCAGGACCCCAGTACTCTGTGTATTCACGGCCTTTGTGGCCCTTGGGCTGCCACCAGTGCAGAACCCTCCTCAGTGTCAGAGGCTGGGCTCTTATAGGGTAACTTGACCTGAGCATGAGAGTTTGAGTCTAATCGACAAATGGTTCAATGTAAAGAAAAGCAGAGGCTGTACATTCCTGAAACGTTTTGGGTGTCTCCTTTGCTGGCACCAGGAGCAACATCATTCCAATTACTCCGTGGAGGAGGTATACACAGCTGCCTGCCGCAAAATAACCAGGATGTTTCATCCTTCCACCTCCACTGTTGCCAGAGCCCAGAACAAACTGGAAACCTTCTCGGGAGTGTTTGTTCATGAAAGAAAACAGAAGAAAGCCTGATTCATATTGTTTATAGGGCTCCCCAGAATGCAGATTACTTTATTGCCAAACAGTGCCCACATGAAGACAAAGGGGAGCGAGTTTGGCCTTCCGCTCCTTTTCCTCTCTAAAAACATTTTCCAGGTGCTGACTTCAGTCAGTGTGCTGAGCAGGGACCAGGTCCTTGGACTGGGTCTGTGGCTGGGAAGAGAGTTGGAGTTGGGGCTTCCAGTGTCAGTCTCTTAGACTTCAGCTTTCAGATTCCCAGACATAGGTGACAGTGGAAGGCAGCAGGTCACAGCCCAGCCCTGAGATTCCAGTAAATTCAGAATGGCTCTGCTGGCTAATATTTTAATTGCTGCTTCCCCTGCTGCTCAGAGGTCTTCTTTCAGACTCTTAACATGGCTGCACCCATCTGTACCCGCTGCTTCTCAGCAGAGATTTTTGCCACGTCTCTTCAGTGTGCAAGAGCAGACCACATCCCAGCCATGTCCCCACAGTGCAGTGGAAATGCCAGCGGCTGCATTCCTGCCTAGCAGGTAAATAAATGTCTTTAAACTAAATTCAGTCTCTGAAAGCAACTGGCCTGGCAGGCCCTTACTAGTGTATACACACAGCAGCCTGCATCAATATTTATCTCCTAGTTTAACGACAGGCTGGGGGCAAGCTGCAGTAAGAGGCAGCCTTTTAAAAAAAAAACCCATCAAGCTGCACAGTGTAAGCTGTGCTGTTTCCTGGCACCACCTTCAGCACTATTTAGTGCTTGAAGTCTAGGAGAGGGAGATGCAAAGAGTCTCCTCATTATCTTGGCCTCTCATTGTCATTAGAGATGGGCGCTCTGTTCCGTGTCCCTGAGCTAGGGCTACTTGGACCCTTGCGGATGGGAGCCCTCATCCCAGAGTCCCCTTCCCTCCCTGTCTCCCTTGTAGAAAGGTGCCACTGCCAGGACATGCTCCTCCTGGTGGACACCTTGCCCTGGACTATTCAAGCCATCATTGCCTCTGCACAAGAGAGCGGAGAGGGAAGAATCCCCTGTGTGGACAGGGCCCACATGACTTCAGTGGGACCCTGTTAAATGTAAAATATTTGTTTAAGATGCAGAAGCCTGCCCAGTGCCTCCCCAGGGAGAGGACAGGTTCTTCTGGCAGTGCCTGCTAATACCTAGCCTATCACGAGCAGCCCCCACATGTGGGGTTCAGTCCGGCCAACACGTGTGCCAGCCTGAGGCAGGAAGGGAAGTGCTATTTCCTGTTTGCCATGAGAAGAACAAGCATAGAGAGGCTGAAACTCCCCATCAGCCTGTTGTAGCTTTGGGATTAGCACTAGGGTCTCTTGCCTACCAGTTCTTGGTTCCAACCACCAGCCAGTGCTGCCTCCTGCATTTGAGGAGCTGTCCTGGAGGTCGCCGTCCCTGGGCCAGGCACCTGCCAGATACCTGCCTAGGCCAGGGGAGACCCTTGAGTGACCTCTCCCATGTCAAGCACTTCCAGACCAGTCAGTGCTGCCCAGCTGCTGTCCTGTCCCAAGGCAAAGCTTCCTTTTCTCCTGGGGACAGGCTGGCAGCCTCTGCAGCCCGTGCAAGCCAGCTTCTGTCTGGAGCTAAACAACAAACTGTTTGGTTCAAGAATTGAGGGCAGGAGCCTGCAGTTAGTGTTGCAGCTGCCCATTCCCCATCAGTGCAAGGTGGAGCAGGAAGCCTCTAGAGCCCTTGAGGTACTGCCTGGAGCAGCTGCAGCAGTGCAGTCTGTATATGCCCCAGTGCAGTCCCAGCTGTCCTGTGCGGCCACTCTCTCCCTTCACGGCGCTGCTTGTTCCTCTGGCTGTCATCAGCACTAGGTCCCTTAAAAGAAAATTAAGCTTTTGGCCTCCCTCCGCTTTCCAGAGACCTGGTTCTGGTGTGCAAGCCATCCAGGGCAGGTCAGCAATCTTTTAGGGATGGGCTGCTGCTTGTGACCTGACTGCTGCCACAGGCTGCTGCAGCCCCATGTCAGCCACGTGCCACTGACTCCTGTCCCCAGTGGCACTGGGGAACAGGAACTTGGCAGCAACAATGAGCGGCACATGCAGTAGAGGGCAAGGGAAGTGGCAAAAATGGGCACTGTGGGGTGGGAGGAGGGGATCATGGCACTGTGTGGGACAAAGGGGAGATGTGTTTGACTGAGCTGCCCCCCTGGTGCCACAGGCTGCATCCAGTAGTATATCCAAGGGGGGAGACCAGGGCAAGAGCCCCACGCAATTGGCCAGGGAAGTGGGGGAACAAAAATGCATCAGCTGGCTGCCAGCCCAGCAGCTGACACTGTCCCTTGTGCCACTGCCGCCCAGAGCACTCAGGTCTCCAGTTATGCTGCAGGCCCTATCCAGGCACTTTGCAGGCTGGATCTGGCCCCCGGGCCATACATTGCCAATCCTTGATCTCAGAATATTTCCTCTGGGAGCCTTGAGTGGTGCCTTCCTATTCTAGGTTGTTTGTAGACTTCTACCCAGTTCTGACTCTGGAGCTCATCCGAGTCCCTGCAAGGGCTCTGAGGTCAAAGCACTGCGATCCAAGGGCTCCTGCTTCGGGAGGATCAACTTCAGAATGCTTGTTTTAGGGAGATAGAGTCGTCTTTTCTCCCAGGACGGTAGCTGCAAGGTGGCAGGGACAGCTCTGCTGTTGGGTTTACCTTGGGCTTTGGGTTGTTTCCAGTTTGGAAACATTTGTCTTACTTTCCTAGAGATGGTCTTCGCCTATCCCCTCTCTGATGGTCACTCATTGCAAAGGGGAGAGAAACACCAGTGGGCTTGAGAGATACAGGAGCTTCTGTTTATAACAAGTTACTTTACTAACTAGACTTGATAGCTCTCTCTAGTTACCAGTGATTGTTGCTTGTAATCCCTCCAATGAAATTTGTATTTATATTTGTAACTGTACATGGATATTATCTGGAGTAATCATTACCGTGGTATTTATTTTGAAGCAATAGTTCTGTGTCCTTTGTTGTCCAAATGTTTTGGTCCTGGCCCCTCTTCTGCATTATCGTCAGTAGATGACAGACTCAGCTAACTTAAAGGGTGAAGTTGAAAGCCGCAGTGCTTGCTTTGCGGCCATTGGCTGGTTTATACACGATACCCTGGATCTCATGATTGTGCAGAAGTCATCTGTTCAGATGCACATCTCTGTTGATTTAAACCTTCTGCTCAGTTCTGGTTTGTCCCATTTGCTGCTTTTGACCATGGGACAAAAGCCCTGGCTCTCAGCCTAACTCTGCCATGTCTCTTCTGCATTCAGCGGCTGGCATATTCTCAGCGCTTGCAGTATTGCACCCATAGGAGACAGGCACTGGTTTTTCACTGGGAATATTTTTAATAACAAAGGAAAACAAAATCCACCAGCATTGTTACATGACCATTTTTGTTTTGTTCACACAAATCTTAGTGAGTCTGAATCCAGAAAAACATTTGTTTTAGGTACTGATGAATATTTTATTAAAAACTGATTTCTAAAATAATTCTGCCTTCTCCTCCTCCTTGCTAACATCTGCCTCCATACTACAGGGCAAGCATGTTGCAGAGCTGCAGCTTCTTAACTACCAGCTATTGCACAGCACTGAAAGGACAGAAGTGATGCATGTACCTGCAGAACCAAAGCACTCAGCAGTTCTAAGGAGTTCTGACTTACGATGAGGTAGAAACGGGCAGTTTGCTGGGAGGTTCCTTTTGTTTTGCTTTGAGGGGTGTGCTGACTGTAACATGTCCGCTTTTGCAGTACATTCCCTGAATCCAGCTGCAGGTATGGTCAGCGGTTTGGGGGGAGCAGAGTTGGGGGTGGGGAAGCTCTTGGTTCTCTGCGGAGGTTGTAAAAGGAGCATGGAATTCCAGTGTGGGAGTTTCCAGTATTTTATTAATACCCTGCCTTCAAGAGACATGGAAATCCTTTTTCCTGGACTAAAGCCAGGCTGTCTTCATAACCAGCAGAGAGAGGCAGTACTATTCAGAGGACTCACAAGTGTCAAAAGCCAGAGCAGCCTGTACAAGTGGTGAATGTTCTTCCCAACAAGGGGCTGATGACTGTTAATCACCGGCATGCTCTGTTAATCACCAGTCAAGAAAGACCTTGCTTGTTAGAGAAGGTGACATGTCACCTCCTTCTAGCAGAGCACTTAGCATGAGCAAGCACTTTCAAAGAGAGCTCTCAGTGCTTTGCAAATGTTCTCAAATTTAACTTTGTGAGTATCCGTCCTCCCCAGTGCAGAGGGGCAGAGATGGACTTCCTTGTTTCAGGGTGGCGAGCTAGTGAGTAGCAGAGGCAGGAGTAGGATGCAGAAGGATATCGTCTCACTTCATAGTAGTCACTGAGCCCAGATGCATTCTCTGCACCCCTGGGATAAAATTACTTTCACTGGACCTGGAGTCCTGGCACATCCGTGAAGGGGGTTTGCAGGGAAGGAGCCTCTCAGTTTTGCCTGGTCATGTGTGGATGCAAGATGCATGCGAACAAACTACCTACCAGACCAGTGGCTCTGGTCAGTGTCAGGGTGGCAACCGGGTGGTTCAGCTGGTTTCCCTGGACAGCTTTTAATACTTAGCCAGCCTTTCCCACCCCCGTCTCTTTTCCCTTTCCTCCCTGAGCCACTGCCATTATACATGCAGAAAGTGCAACATCCTCCAGTGGGCCTTGAGGTAGAAGGAAGGTCCGCCAGGGACCTTGATTAGTAGGATGTCTTGAGTGTTCAAGTAACCCTGAGGGCAGAGGGGAGTGGAAGCTCCTAGCTCCTGTCAGGGCCACCCAAGGTTGAGGGGATGAACTAGGGGAGAAGCATCTAATGGCCTCAATCTGGAGCGGCAGCCAACACCCTGTCCTCGTTAACAAAAGAAATCAGCATGGTAGCCATGCCAGCAACAGCAGGATGGACAGGCATGGCACAAACCTCTTCACTCACTAAGGGATTCAGATGGCAGCTGGGAACCAGGGTGTGGAGTGCCTGAGGGATGCAGTGATAGCAGTGAGAGTGGCTGAAGGAGAAGCCATGTTTTGTTCCTGTCTGCATATAGCTGACTCCACCTTGTTTGTGCTTTGAGCCCTGCAGGAGTGCCTAAGGCCCAGAGAAACCCACCCCCCTCTCCTCCCTGCCCTGGACTAGCTGCCAGCCTGGCCCCAACCTGGGAACTGTATAGTGTGAGGCCAGCCAGCACCTGGGAGGGAGAGGAGCAGGGTCCGGGGCCTCACACCACAGACTGCGAGTGGGAGCTCTGCTGAGGGAGCATCTCCTTGGAGGTTTTTAGAGAGGTGATGGTTTGCTTGCTGCAGCCGAAGAGTCTGCTCTTCACCTTGTCCCTGAACTCCTCAGAGACGTAATAGTAGATAAAGGGGTCAATGCAGCTGTTGCAGGCACTGAGGGCCAAGCTCAGCATGTAGCTGATGTACAGGTGCCCGTGGAGCACGGAGCAGCTCCGGGAATAGTGGATGAGGAGGAGGATGTTGCTGGGCGTGTAGAACACCACAAGAGTGAGCAGCACGAGGGCGGTGAGCTTCATGGCATGTAGGTACCGCTCTCCACTGCCCAGCAGGGCCCACAACACAGAGCCATAGCTGAACAGCATGACTGCCAGCGGGACCAGGAAACCACATGCAATCAAGCAGACGAAGTAGTAGAAATAGTACTCGGTCTCCTCATGCCTGGGGAGGGCATCGTGGCACAGGATGATGTTTGTCCTATACAAGGGATACGACTGCTTCAGGAGGGTCAAGGGCAGGGTGAAGATGGCAGCGCAAACCCAGACAGCAGCACAGGTGCACGCAGCGAAGCCTGGGCTGCGGAAGGAGCGGGAGAAGAAGGGATGCACCACGCCCAGGTAGCGGTCCACACTGACACACATGAGCAGCAGCACAGAGCAGTACATGTTCCCATAGAAGAAGGCTGTGGTGAGCCGGCACAGGCCTTCACCAAAGGGCCAGTGGTTCCCCAGGAAGTAATAAGAGAGCTTAAAGGGCAGCACCAGCACCAGCAGCAGGTCAGCTGCTGCCAGGTTCATCAGGAAGATGGTGGAAGTCAGCTTCTCGATCCTTGTGGCCAGGACCCAGAGGGCCAGCCCGTTGGCCGGCAGCCCCACCAGGAAGACGACAGTGTAGAGAGAGGGGAGGAGCCACACTGTGACCGGGCTGCTCAGCTGGGAGCGGGCAGCCTCATGGATGTCCAGGTAGGTGGTGTTGTCACTAGTCACCTTCTCTCCTGGGATGGCTCGGGGACACAGAGTGTTTTGAGACATCGTCCTCTGCTCGTCGGTGCTGTTCTGAGAGTAATCTGGCAACACAAGCAGAGGCTGTTACTGAGAATTTGTGCTGGGCTCAGAACAACTGGCTCTATGCAAATGCATCTGGGGACAGGGTCCCTGCCCCAAAGGGTGTGCCTTCAGACAAGACACCATGCCCACCCAGGGTGCAGGAGCCAGAGGGTGGCAGGGCTGTTCCCCAGAGCAAATCCTGCAGAGGCGTGGTCTGGTCCCAGCTAGAGTCACTTAACACAAACTCCAGCTCAAAGGCCTCCCTGCATCAGGGCTGGGCCTGAGAGGCAGTTTACTGTTTTCTAAGATACTTTACCCCAAAAACCTGCTGTCAGCATGGAGGGGAGCCCAGGGTACAGTGGTGTTCAGGGTAGCATGGTCCTTTGCTGCCCTGTGACCTGCCATGAGCAGAAAATATCCCTGATGCTCAATTTAAATGAAGAGGAGAAGCAAGGGAAACCACAGATACTCGGGCTGCTTACTGCTGAAAAAAATCTGTGGTTCGTCCCCAGGCAGCGCTCGTACTTCCTGTCTGGGCCCCAGTTATTCATGATCAACTGTTGTCATGAGCCCGTAGAACCACATGCAACGCCTTGGAGTGATGCGCTGTTTCTCACAGCTCGCGGTATGTCTGCTGCTGGCTGCTAGGGACTGAGCACCCCAGGGCACAGGGCAGCACAAAGGGAGCAGGCCAACAAGGCCTCACGAGGGAAAGCCAGTTCCAGCCCTGGGCTGTGTTGCTGGCTCCTTTGGCAAAGGTAGGGGGTGTATCTGACCACGGTGATCTGGTCTGTGCTCAGGATCCCTCCCTCCCCTTCTCCTGTTGTGGAGTCAGAGCAGCTTCCTCTGCATCTGGGAGCTTCTGGGGCTGAGGCTGACATGAAGGTGCCAGCTCTGGCAATCTCCAGAGGGCTTGGCTCTGGCTGGTGCTGCTCTGGCCTCTGGCAAATCGCTGCCTGACTTGGGAAACCCTCTCAAGGGCCAACCTTCCTACTCACCCACCTAGGCAGAGCAGCCCATCAGGGATGCTGCAAGAGGAAAGTCTTGTTGCCCGGCACACGCAGCCTGATGCAGCTCTCATGGGAGAGGGGTATGGGGATGAAGGGGCAGAAGGAGCCCAGCCGCTCAGGCTTGGCTTAGTCCCCTCCTCCCTGTCGCTCCCCTCTGTGCAGTGGAATGGCCCCTGGGCCCCTTTTGCACCCCTTGCTGCAGCACTTGGCCTGCAGCTGTCTGAAGAACAGTGCAGGGCAGAGTGAGCGCAGCAGAGGGGATCAGGGTGGACTGGGAAGGTAGGAGTGCAGAACTGATTGGCATTTGCCCTTTGGCACCGCTGTGCTTTGCTTCTGCGTCAGGGCTTTCTTGGAGTTTTGTTGGGAGTCTTCGTATGGGAGCATAATGTCCAGTCCTCAAATGAATAGGAGGATGTCACCCGAGGCCGTTTGTTCACTCACCATCGTAGTCTGGACCCGCCGAGCAGAGTGCCCAGAGGCTGCACCACAGCACCAGCTGATGTGACATCCTTCTGTGCCTGCACATCCCCACGCTGCGAAGGGGGCCGCGATGTGCTGCTGTGCTGTGCTGTGCTGTGCTGCGCTGCGCTGCGCTGCACGGGAAGCGCAGTATTAATAGCCTTGCTTACACATTTCCTGCCACCCAGCCCTTAACTTGTGGAAACACCAGACCTTTCCTGTTGAGGAGAAAGTGGGGGATATTTAGAGCTGTGGGTGGGCAGAAGCACCAGACCTTTGCTGCAGAGGAGAAAGAGGGGTGTTTAGGGCTGTGGGCGTGTTCCTTCTCAGCCAGGCCAGGTCTGCCCCTGCTCAGCTGTGGGTCCCTGAAGGGATAGGGCCCTTCCAGGAAGGTGATAAACACCAGGATAAGACAGCACGAGGCTTAGCTCGGCTGCCAAAAATATAACGAGCAGGGAGTTTCAAGGCCCTTGCGGATCAGACTGGGAGGATGATGGTTTAAGTGACATCTTCCAGGGAGATAGGGGCATTTGAAGGGGAGTTCACCAGTAAGGGGCAGTTTCTTGGTACCCGTACCGAAGGAGGGTGCACCCGCACGGTATCTGTGGTGACTGGGGACGGGGTTCGTACAGAGTCGTCAGAATCCGGAGAGTTTCTGCGGCTAGTCAATGTATAACGAAGGTCTAAAAGATGGAGCTGGCACCCAGTGCTTCCACTCACCGTGTTGTTTCTTGAAGCTCAATAACTAGAGCCTTCAGTCGCTGTTGCTGCCTGATCAGACTGGCTGGCAGAGGGGGAGAACAGCTCCATCTTTTAGACCTTCGTTATACATTGACTAGCCGCAGAAACTCTCCGGATTCTGACAACTCCGTACGAACCCCGTCCCCAGTCACCACAGATACCGTGCGGGTGCACCCTCCTTCACTCCTTCGGTACGGGTACCAAGGAACTGCCCCTTATTGGTGAACTCCCCTTCAAATGCCCCTATCTCCCTGGAAGATGTCACTTAAACCATCATCCTCCCGGTCTGATCCGCAAGGGCCTTGAAACTCCCTGCTCGTTATATTTTTGGCGGCCGAGCTACGCCTCGTGCTGTCTTATCCTGGTGTTTAGGGAGAGGGAAGGGGAACCTGGTCAGAAGCTGAGACCTCCCCACTAAGGAGAAGTGGGGACAGGGTGAAAGCTGAGGCCTTAGCAGGACAGTGTCAGGGCACAGGGCCTCTGTGTGTCCTTGGTTTACATCGACCTGGTTCTGGTGTCCCCACAGCCTCTGGCAGCCGCCTGGCAGTGCCTCCTCTGACTATTCCCTGAGAGGCTGGGGGACGATCCAAGCAGCTCTGTAGCAGCCCTGGGACCCCTCCTCCCTGGGTTCAGCGAGCTCCCTGTGCCCTGGGGGCTGAGGTGGCACGGGTGCCACGGCGCAGCCCAGAGGTTGCAAGTTCGAGGCCATAGCAGAAGTGCTCACGGCGTGACCGGTCACATTCTGTGAATGAAGCTGTGAATTCTGCTAAATACCTTGTCACAAGGACACGAAAAGGAAAGGAGGTGGGCCCTGGGTGTGGCACAGACACATGGGAGGCTTGGTCATGGAAGAGCCTGGCAGGTGGTTTTGATTTGAAGTGCACCAGCCCTGGCCTGAAGGACAGGGGAATGGAAGCAGACAGGCGGCGTGATCTGGGGGCTTGGCGAAGGTCTCGTGTGAGCGGGGCCCCGGCAGGCAGGATGCAGCGTTGCAGAGGGACGCACAGGACACATCTGCAGCCAAGCAGATAAGGCTGAGTTCAGAGACGCACCATGCAAGGATCTCTCTGGCCCCACGGCTTCCGGAGCCGCAGAGAGGCTCCTTCCTGCTGACAAGGGGCCCTTGGCTGTGGTGTGTGGGGGCTCCTTGATCATGTCACCCCACATACAATGGTATGAGGCCCCCCGGGTCATGAGACTGTGTCACCATCCTTCAGGAATTCCCCGAGCCTTTGTCTCCTCTCCTGTTGGGATCTTGGGCTCTTTAACGCCCCAGCAGCCTCTGCCAAGTCCCAGGGGTCTCCCCAGCACCATCCTGCACTCCTTGGATATGTGCAGAATGGGTGCAGCATGCTGCAGAGCAACAGAAAAGGCTCTGAATTGCTTTTCCCCTAGCAGGAGACAGGCAAGCCAGTGAGATGAGGGGCTGCGGGGACAGCCTGGGGAAAGGGGATGCTGCCTTAGAGGCAGTGAGGGAGGGTGCTAGGTGTTTGCACACCTGGGCCTGCCTTCCATGGAGGGAGTAAGCACAGGAGCTGCCATGTGGCCAGCAGGAACTGTGAATTTGGTTTGGCAACTGGTTGGGAACTCATTTCTTTCTGCTTTGCTTATGAATGGCCTCTTCTGTGAAGGCTGCAAGTCTGAGCCTGGCAGCTGTTTGATGAGATTCCTTTATTCCAAGGAGAAAATGATCCTATTTCCTTTGCTGTTGCCATATTCCCACATCCTTGTGCCGAGCGCGTCCAGAGGTGGAGCTCCAGTGGGCAGGGACGATGCCGTATTAGATGTTTTGCTTTTGCGATTCTCTCGGGGTTTATGAACCATTACAGAATGACTCATGTGGCCGCATATTTTCCATGCCTCAACCAGGATCCTTTCTGTGCTCTGCATGCAAAGCATTAGACATAATCAGGTTCAGATAGTGTGCAAATCACAACCCGGGTGCCTATGGCCAGGTCTCTGGGGTGGAGTAGGGAGAGGTCAGTCATTGCTGCATCCTTTCTTTTTCAGATGCTGTGTGATCTTTACTGACTGCTTTAGATGCAGAACAGCTTGTCTGAAAAGCCTGGTGCCAGAGGTTTCCAGAGATGCTAATGAGCAGTGACAATCCTGTGATCCCTGCCTGTGGGATGACAGGAATGATTTGAAAGCTGTTCCTTGCTCAGCTGATCTTCTCCAGGTACAAAGATGACTCTTCCCCACAGGTCTCAGCCCTCGGGGTGCAGGGGAAAGCAGACAACAGGTTTTAAAGGCATTGAAGAAGAATGTAAACCCTGGACTTTGAGGGCCTGGAAGACCTAATACTGGAAAGAGAAGGCAGAAAGTTGTGCCTTAGACCAACAGGCCCAACTTCAGGGGCTCGGGTGCTTTTGGCTTCAGGTTGCGAGGTGTTAAGGTAGTGCCACTGATCCGAGAGCCTCCAATCCTGCCCTGGCCCCTGCCCGCACACGCAGTGCAGACAGGAGAGACAGTCGAACAGCGTTGTGGCCAGTGTCATGGAGTGTGTCTGCCACTGTCAGCAGAACCTCACATTTTCCAGGAGTGTAGCCCTGGCCTGGGCACCCCCCCGCCGAACATGCAGTCTTGTCCCACTCAGGACCGCAGGGCACAGGCAGCTGTGGCTAACCACTGTCGCGGATAGAAATGACGGCCCTTTACCAAGAGCCTCCCGCCAGTGCCTCAGCCCTGCCCCAGAGGAGGGATCGCAGCCTGGGTGCTTGCTGGCTCAACCCCCCGCCCTGGGGCCAAAGCTCAGCTGCAGTCGCTGGTCCCCTCCCTCTTCCTTCCACAGGAGGGGAGAGCCGCAAGCAGCAACCAGCGTCTTGGATTCAGCTTCCCCTGCCAGGACCTCTCCAGCCTCAGTTAAACCTTCCTGCCTCCCCCATTCCCTCCACACGCACCCAGATTCCCATTTGCCCCCCACCAGCCTTTGAACACCTTTGCTGGCCTCCTCCACACCCCAGCTCGTCTTACTTCTGCAAGAAGCCCCTGGGACAGGACAGGCAGACACTTGCCACCTCTTTGTGGGTGGCAGTGTTGCCCTTGAAGCATGTGCATGCACTCTTTGTGGTCTGGCCTCAGACCCCAGCCTTTGTGGGGGCTCTGGCTGGCAGCTGGGCCAGAGGTGGTGCATGGCAAAAGTGCTGAGGGATCAGAGCAGACCTTGAAGGGAGCTTGGGCCCCACCTGGCCCAGTCCCCTCAGTGCACTGGGCCATTTGCGTCGCCCAGTGTAAAATGACTGTGGTGCATTGCATTTTTCCTCAGTGTTTAAGAACCAGAGAGCACAGAACAACACTCCTGGCTCCATTGCAGGCAGCCAGGCCAGGAGAGAGGGGGCTGCTGGATTGATAGTGGTTTATGCAGACTGTCCTTAGATGAGAGGGTGGAAAGCTGTTGCTATGGCAGTGGGACCATGAGGACTGCTGGTACTTGGTGTGAACAGAGGATGTGCCTAGCTGCTTTGGGCAGAGTATTCAGGCAGGGATGTGCTCGGAGCAGGAGGGAGAGGACAGTGGAAAATACAGGCTCAGGCTGTGACCTGCTTACAGGGAAGTGCAGCAACCAGCAGGGCCATTGCTGCTGGCTGGCCACGACGAGCATCCCATCTGCCCCCGCCCAGCCTTCTTGGCAGCCTTCTCCAGCTGCTGTCTCGGCCTCTCGACTGTTGGTGCTTTGGGCAGAGCCCATTGCCCGCTGCGTGCTTGGCAGCACTCGCTGGGCTGGGGCTCTGCTCTCTGCTGTAACTGGACGTTTAAAGACGTGTCAGACCTCCACTTGCTGCTCATTCATGTGCCCTGGCCCTTCCTGTAGTGCTTGTGCTGTTACGTAAAGGGCTGTTTACAGTCAGGAGGCAGCAGTCTTGCTGCTGCCATTGCAGGGATCAGGGGTCTAGCCTTGTTGCTGTTCCACTGCACCAGGGAGCTCCTCCTGGCCCCACCTGACTGCCATACTTCCTGGACACCGTAATTCTCTATTGCATCTTTTCCAGGGGCGGGTAGGTAGGAAGGGGAGCAGCTGGCCTCCCTAGTGCCGACCGGCTGTTGAGCTGTGGATGTTGGGATGCCTCCTCGTGAGGTCGCTGCATTCCAGAGTCATTGCTCCGGTTCTATTCCAGCACAATGTCCCCATGGTGCGAGGTCATTTCTGCACGGCTGGCCTGAGCTCCAGCTGCCGTGGGGGAGTACTGGTAGCTAGCTGTTCTTTGCTGGGCAGTGTCCTCCGGACAGAGGAGGCCTATGGATGGGGCAGGCCTTCCCTGAGACACAGGTCTGTTGGCAGCACTGACTCAGGAAAGGAGCTGCTGTGTTCATGCGGCTGGACTGGCAGCGTAGCATCTTACCCAGTGGGAAGTGAAGCAGCTTCCTTAGGGGAACTCACCGAGACCTGTACCCACAGCAGCTAACAGGAAGAAGTCACTTTGTTCGTGCATGCGGTTCTGGGTCCTTCCCACAGGCTCGTGTCAAATAAGGAGGCAGGCATGAAACCCAGACCACAGCTACTCCTGTTAGTGTTTCCTGTTAGTTTGATTTAGAAACTAATTCACTCCTTTTCTGCCCAGCTATCGTGCAAGATATTTTTTAACTGTTCTCCTTTGCCATGTCTAAAGCTACTCACTGCTGAGTTTTCAGTCTGCGCTTGGCTGATGTCACAATCTGGCTGTCCCTTCAGAGGGCCTGTTCCCTCCTTTGTAGCCCCGAGGGACATTCTCTTTGTAAGAGGTCCAAGATTTCTGAGAGGAGGCTTTTGTATAAAGCATATTGTGTCCTCAGAGGCACCAACACCAGCATTTTTGTCAAATTATTCCATGCCATTTATGCATCAGAGGTTTATTTATAGGAGAAATAGAACAACTGCTTGTTTCTTGTGAGCAAATCATTTGCTAAACCAAAAAAAAAAAAAAGTTGCATTTTGTTATGGCAACTGAAGTGTTGAGAATGATGTAAAGGAAACTCCTATCAGATCTGGGTCACATCACTACAGCTTCACCTGCAAAAATATATGTTCATTCCTTTGTTGTGTAGGGCTCATAGGGAACACAGATACTCATGTCATCACACAGGTATTTAGAGAGGTTGGAGGTGGAAGGGTATTTTCATGATTGTAGTTGCACTGAAATAACGTATAGCAGATGTGCATATGATTTGGGAACTGGAGTCAGTTGCTTTATTCAATGACTTTTTAATTTAGTTTATCAGGAGCTAATTTGGTGTATGAGCTCTGGGAGTGTGGAAGGGGCAGAATGGGGCCTTGTGTGCTTGTGCCAGTGTTGCTGCAAACCAACAAAAGCAGTTTGTGCAGCGAGTTCCTAGTGGAACATTTTTTAAACCAGTTTCAGGTAAGCTGCTTTTCCATGGAGCTGCTGCTTTAGCACCTCCTTGCCCACATGGGGCACCTTCCCTCTCACCTGCCCAATTGCCTGGTTATGTATGCAGCTGAGCGCAACCAGCAAGCTGTGCTGCACTAGCCATGTGCGACAGTCTGTGTCCACTAAGTGCAGGGTAGTACACTACTTTCAGAGTTGTCTTTGCATTGTAAATTCACATCCAGTCTTGCTTTGCATTTGCTTCCCAGTATAGGCAAAGCCAAAGCAAGAGTTGGCTGCCTAGACGAGAATGCAGGCTGCCAGCAGGCATGCTCCAGGGAGCTTCTTGTGCAGAGCAGCTCAGGAGCAGTAGGATCAAAGCTCCACAATGTGGGACTAGGGAATGGGTTGGAGCTGACTGGACGGCTCTTGTGTTATGTGCTGTGCTTTGTTTCCCTTTATAGCTTGTGGATACTACACAATCCAGCTTCTAGCAGCGCAGCAGCCAAGTAACTTCTGGTTACCGCTTTCCAGACTACTAGGAGAAGGCCCAGAGGGTAAAACAGTAGAAGTGCCCAGACCAAGGCAGTTTCCAACAGGTTCTCTTGCCCCAACGGCAGGTGTTCAATAGGAGGTGCGGCCAGCCAGGGAAAGAACCGTCCCATCATCAGGGTGGCTGCCAGCAGACCCGAGTTCAGTTCTGCTTTACAAGAGGTGCCTTGTGCGGCCAGCCTAAGGATGCTCCCTGGCTGTTGGGCAGTTGTGAGGAGTAATGTTCTGCAGCTGTGCAAGCTCATGTACTGAGATAGGTATCCCTATAAAGTGCGCTGGCTAAGAAATCTTCTCATAGTGGTTCATTCATGCAAAGTTCAGGATTTTTAAGCAGCCCAATGCTTCCTGCACATTAAACATTTTGGCCAAAGTATTTCAAACCAAAGCTATCTTCGTCTTATACCAGCCCTAGAAAACAAATGCTACCCTAGGTGGGATGGCCTGAAGTCATGGCACTTCCCAAGCCTTTGGGGTAAGCTAATGATGCTAAACACACAAGGCACTTGGGCTTAGACGCACAAAGAGATTTAGCTGCCCCATGGCCACAGTAAGCACATACCAGAACGCAGGCAGTCAGAACCCCTGCTCCATGCCTGCCTAAAGCTGTAGGCATCTATGCCTATGCCACACTCCCAGATTTCCCTTTTACAGCAGATATTTCATGCAGAGCATCTGGAAAGGAGTGTCCGAACCCCTGTGCCACAGGCCTGTGTGCCAGATCGGGCCCTAGAGAAAGAGCCATGCCTACTTAACTTATTCCAAGCCAAGTGAAAGTTTCAACTGGAGGGACCTCTATGAAGCCTAGATTGCTGGGCTAAGCCAAAGGACATTCCTTGTGAGGTTTTGTTCATGCTAATCTGAAGGTGCTGGAGGTGGCGTACACGTGTTCAGCTCCTTTCAGGCAGAGGGCAGAGCTGAACCTGGTGCCTCTCGCATCTTGAGTGAGTACTACAGCCACTGACCTGCTGGTTACAAGGGAGGCAGGTGTCAGCAGCACCTCCCCAGTGTCATGGAAGAGGGAGAGGGTGAAATGTTTCGTGGTTTGCAGGTGCTGTAGAGGTAGCCAGGGCTCTGCAGTGCTTGCATTTATAGCTCAGATAAGAAAGCGGGGTGCATGGCTGAGGCACTATCAAGGGAGTAGAGACTCTTGCCTCTCAGTGCTCAGAGCAAGTCAGTGGGTGACTACCAGGGTCATCAGTCTACTTGCTGGCATGGCCAGTCCTGCACCCACCTCTATAGCCTGTTCTACAGTGTGGGATTAGGCATCGGTCACTCTGGTCCAGTCCCTGGCTCTAATGTCACTTATGAGGAAAGGACTCTGTGAGAGCTGCTGATTTATAAGCTCCATACTTTATTTTACTTGAATGTGCAAATAAATATATAAAAAAAACCTACATTCAGAGAGCTGGCAAAGCAATTACAAGCCCCAAAGCAAAGATCCTTCAAAAAGAAAGTCAAAGGAAGAACAAACTCTCTTTAATCAGCTTCATGCTAGCAGATACACAGCATTCAAGGCTGAAATCTCAGTCATTAGCAAGCCACTCTCAAACACGTCTGCACTGCCTGCGTGTTTTATTCACATCATTTGTTACTATCATGTTTGAGACAAGAGTGCTGTAAATTACAGAGTCTCACGTAATCCATTCAGGTTATAAATTAAAGTTTACAAAATAAGATTGCTTAAAAATGTCTGAAGTACACTTAAAAATGTTGGGGAGACCAAGCAGGGGGATGCATGAATGCATCGTGCGCCCAGGGAGGCATGGAATCAAATGCGTTTTAAGCCACAAGTTGCAACCTACCGTCTAGTGAACAGTTGTATCATAAACAATAACAAAGTTTGGCACAGTTGGTCATCTCTGCTGGGAGCTGGCAGAGAGTTGGACAGGACTGAGGTGCATTTGGAGAGCGGTCTGGAAGCAATAGGGATCCTGTGCACTGGATCAGTCAGACCTACCCCAGGCTCTCAGAGGTTCATGTTCATTATCTTATGCTCCTTACCCAAAACAAGCCAAGAGCTTGCGGGGGACGACGACGACAAAACAGAAAAACAAAAAACCACCTTTGGCTCGTTTCAGCAACTGAAGTTAACTGAAACCCTGGACAGCGAGAGCTTGGCTTCCTGGTGCAAAGCCCTCTGCTGCCAATCGCTGTGCTTGTGGCCAACAGTGCCTGAAGCCTTGCTGTCCCCCGCACAGGTTATCTTGCAAGAAAGACGTGCAGCTGGTACAGTTATAGGTCACAAGTATCCAAAAGGTTTGTCACGTTTTCCACTGTCAATGAGACAACTGCAGGACCAAATGCTGGACAGCGAGAAAAACAGTGAGACTCCCACTGGCTTTGAACCACAGGGAAAAAACCAAACAAACCACAAAGAAACAAACACGTGAGCAGTTCCAATTCCTCCAAAAGCCGAGAAACTCGGAGTCGGGGCTGAACAGGGTGCCATCTGCCTCATGGACACAACCTTACACAGACTGATGTGCGACGGAGAAACCTCAAGCTCAGTGCAAACGTTGTGCTCCAAGAGCTCCATCTGCTGACTGCTTCAGGGGTGACCAGCGCAGCAGTGAGGAGGAGTTCTGGATGCGCATGGGAAAGCCAGGAGCCTGCAGGACACTGTTCTGGTGGCTGCCACTCAGCATGCAAAATGCAAGACCCCTCACCATGGACATTACTCCCACTCCACACAACTCCTGAGCTCAGCAGGCAGAATCCAGTGGTGTGACAAGTTTGCAGAGCACTGGCACAAGGTCCAATATAGCACTCTGCAGAGGATGTGCCCAGGGCACCCTGCTCTGGCTCCCTGCTTAACCTTGCAGCCCGTGGAGACGTTTCTCACTTGTTCACACTGTAGAATTTTAGCAACGCAATTGTTTTGGAGTTGAAAGTTAGCTTCTCCTCTTGTTACCTCGGGGTTTGGCACTTCCCTGCCAGAAGTCGATACAAACACTGTGTTCAGAGCTTGCATTAGTACAAACAGATAATGTGAGGAGTGCCTGCAGTCCCTGGTGAGGCTGGCCATCTGTGCTCTGGACCCTCTGGCATTGAGGGGTTACAATGAAAAGTTCTGCAGGCTCAGGCCTGCAATGAAATCCAGAGAGACATGGAACAAACCTTTCAAAGAGGAAGCAGCTGCCAGCATCTGCTCCAGCATCACTCCTGCTCTGGTCTGGCTGGAGCATTACAGCTCTCTGCTCCTCTGCCAGCAGCGAGCCCCGCTTGTTCCATCCCTCTAGTGCGGTTGCCACCGGTCTCCTCTAGTCTGTCCACCTGTTCCAAAAGCCATCTCGCTCAGCCTCTCCAGCAGTGGCTGATCCACAGCAGACCTGAAGCTGGGAATCTGCTCTATGGCATGTCAGTGCCAAGAGCTCTCTTCCTGTCATGGTTTCAGCTCTCTTCATGACCTGGCCCAGAGGATTATGCTGCAAGGAGACAATTCTATGCCGTATGGAAATACATCATAACCCAAAGTAAAATGCTGTTTGGATAAATATCGTTAATACATACACTGCATTCCCACCACTATTCTCAGACTTAGTGTTTCACCAGCAAAGCTCCTGCTTGGCATGGTCTTGTGGACAAGTCCTTTGTCATGGTGAAGCTGGCCGGCGACTGTACTGCACCCTGTATCTGTTCACTGGGACCCCATGGACACTGATCGTCTCACAAGTTGTTTTGCACGGCACCATGTCCTCGTCCTCATCACCCATGAGCCAGTCTTGAACTAGGTCTGCTGCCTCCACAGTGACATTCTCTTCTAGCCACCTGCTGTGCCACTCGTCAAACTGCTGGTGGTGCTTGAGCAGAACCACTGGCTGTGCCTGAGGCAAGGACAGGAGAGATCAGGGAGAGGGTCTTGGGAGAGGAGGCTGGCCTCTCCACTCCCCGACTTTTGAGCCATACATAACCCCAGCCAACAGCACAGATCCCACCTACCTGCTTTCTGCATGGATCATCCTCCTGTGTGGTTTGCATGGTAAATCTGTGGCCAGTAAACTGAGGCACATGGCCTCTACCAGCCTCCTTTGGTGTTTCAGCCCAAAGAGGGCAGTACCTCAAGGGTGTAGCCTGGAGGGATTCAGGCACAAAGACATTTGCCACTTGTGGCTCAAATTCCCCATCACTGCCAGCACCCAAGCTACCACAATAGTAGGGGACTCACCTGTTTGGCCCGGCAGAGTGCACCCCGCCTGTACATGTAGTCCTCAGAGTTCACGATAAACATCATCTTGTGACTGTTGAGCTTGAACCTGCAGTCCACATTGCACGCGCTCTCCACCCCAATCAGCCTTTTCCAGGAGCTTTTGGCCTCGCTCCGCAGAGCTCTCACTTGCTTGCACTGCCACTTGCGGAATTTTTTAAGGTTCCTAGAAAAGAGCATTGTGACAGGGCGAGACACACCAGGTTACTCAGCTCCACCCCTTGAGCAGAGCTGGAAGCAGAGAGGAAGCATTAAACTTGCACCTGGCTCTTTCCAGGATTGCGGTTTCCAGACCCGCTGCCCTCCCGTCCCCTTCCCCAGCTGGCAAAGCATGAAGCGGTCAGGACTTACAGTCTCCAGCAAGTGAATGAACTTAAATGCTGCCCAAGGGGAGATGGACCATTCCCTCTCACGAGCCCTTGTGCAGCTTGCCATGCTGTGGCTGCTGTCCTGCACCCCAGAGGTGGCTACATTTCCCTGGAGTTGCCTACACTGTGCATCGTACAGAATCACCCCCAACATGTAGGACAGCAACAGGACTGCTGTTGGGGGGGCAGGCAGGGGTGACACCAGGGACAGAGGGGAGCTCACCTTTGCAGGAAGACTGGTTTCAGCAAGAAGCCATCGTTCTGGCTGCTTGGGGCTCCCTCCACCCCAACATACTGCTCCATGTAGTTGGCCAAGTGCTACACAAGAGAGACCATTTCCAAGTCATTTTCCTCTTCAGTCAGAAAAAAAATCAGGTACAACTTCCCAATTTTTCTAGCCTGCTTTAGTGCTTAGTTCCTACTACAGCCCCTGACCCCATGGACAGGTAAACCTACTAGTCTCCGACAAGAGCCTCTAGGACCAACTGTTACAACCCTGCACATGCTCGTCCTCCCGACACAAACTCACAAGTTGGAGCAAGGACAGAGGGGAGCGCCCCTAGCAGCCTGCTCTGCCAGTGGTGCTGAGGGGGTTCTGGTTCCACTACTGCATTACCTGGACCTCAACAGGATCTTCTGTTTGGGTTTCTTCTGTATCCAATAGCTCAATGGTCATGATCACTTGCCCTTTCCTCTGAAGAAACATTACCTGTAGCAAAGGGATAGACACAGGGAAGTTAGGTGAGGCTGTTCTCTTTTCCCCTAAATTCTGTCCCTGGGGCTTCCAGAACCAGCCCTAAATAAATGTCTCCTAAATCTCTTCCAGCCCCTGCCCTCTACCCACTCATCCCAGGTAACTCCTCCCGTTTGGTCCAGCTGCTGCCTCATCTAGACCTCTCACGTGCAGCATGCTGAAGCCAAGCTCCATCTTCCCTTCCAAGTTTCCTTGTAGCTCTTCACGCCCAGAGACTGCTGGCTGCTCGCCTTCCTCCCCATCACTGGCCTGGTGTTCTGGTTAAGATGCCTCTCACTTGCTCACCCCCGTCCAAGCTATTGCTAAATTCTACCTGTATGTCCTCTGCAAGTCTTTCCCTTAAACAATCCCTACAACTGGAACCACTACTCAGAGCTTTTCTTTCACTTTTCATGGCCACTGTCCACCCTCATGGACCAGTCCCCTGCAAACATGCTGGAATCCCTTGGTCTCTCCCTACTGAAAGCCCTTTCTGAAAGTGTCTGTCTGCAAAAACCTGCCTACTCTAACCCACAGCAGAAATCGACAAACCAAGATCCATGGTGTAAGTCAGCATTCCTGACTGTGACACAAAGGGCAGGAGCTGCCTTCTTTCTGCACTGCTTGTACCTTGCTGTGTCTTCACACTTTCTACCCAGCCCGAGACCAAAGCCCGTGGGAAAGGGGCACTCTTGTCCGTTTGCTTCCAAAGCAACGCCCCCCAAGAGTCAGCATTGCTAGGTCTGCTGTGTTTGCGAAAGAAACGGTCTCTCTGAAGGAGGTTTGATCACCTTTCTGAAGGAGGCTTGGTCCAGCAGCTGCTAGCTGCAGGGGCAGGACAACTCCCCAGCAATCTGACCCAAGAGACATTCTGTTCAGAGCAATCTGCATTAACGAGACACTGTGCTCTCAGGAAGTCAGACTGCAGCTGCCTGCGCTTCCTGTGCCAGCTCGCTCTGCACTCACCTTGAAGCAGTTCTCATCTGCCATGCAGCGCTCCGCCTTCCACTGGTAGCTGGTCTCCTTGGCTGCCCGCACACACCTGGAGGACAGGTTGCCTCCAGCAGCACCACGCTTCCTCTCATTCAAATAAAGTTCAACAACCTTCAGGCAGATGTCGTCACTCACAAGGTGGTGAAGCTGTCAACAAGCCAAGAAGAGTTTCAACTCTCACAAGAGACTTGCTGAATGGAGAATGCAGCGTCCACCACCGTACACCTCCAGCCACTTCCACACCCAATTCTGCCTCTAGACTTGATCCTGCATACCTCCTACGGGCATCTCTGTAACAGCAGCAGCCTTGTGCAAGGGGTACTTGCACAAGTGACTTAATGTGACTAGCACACGACTCGGCCTCCTGATAAAATGCTCATTTAGAGCATCCGATTCTTAAGCTGGTAACAGAGACCTAGGTATTCCGCTTCTGATGGACAAGCTGGGGTTACCAAGGGGTTGTGGGCTCAGTCCATTCTGCCTTGCTACACCTGCCCTGGAGGGTGCAGACAAAAAGGGAGGCCTGAGCTCAGGCTGTAGCAGACTGGGAGATGGTGGTGGTTGTCTTCCATGAAAGAAGCCTGCTAAGGTCAAGGGCTATTGGAAATGCCACGAGGCAAGGTAGGCCTGAAACAGACCCTGACAGAGTGGACGACCCTTGCCCTTGAGTCTGTTACATTTGTTTTAGGAACAATGCCCTGAAATTAAAAAAAAGAAATGCTGTGGTCCGTGAGGAAGATTACTCTGGGGTGGCCAGTTTCACAGAAGGGCAGGAGTGCTCTTCCCAGCTTCCGAGCGAAGCTCTCCCAGAACCAGCAGCAGCACTGCAGGCGTCCCGAGGGAGGCGAGAAGAGGGAAGCTGTAATTCCATACAAATTACAGGTAAATAGAAGGGAAAAGACAAAAGTGGCTTCAGCTCAAACTGCACTTCCACCGGTCTTCACTGGCAGTCATTTTTCTGACTCCCCCCCACTTTCCAAAACCTGAGAGAGAGATTACTGACATCTCAGGACAATGTAACTTTTTAAACTGCAATACTTTGGGAGGGGGAGGAGAGGTCTGGCTAGGAGAGGCCAAAAGCGGTTTTCGCTTGCTTGCCTTACCAAGATGCTATCACAAGTGTCAGAGGAAGCTCCTCTAAGCTTTGCTAGGTCTCTCCATCACGTGGTGAACTTGCAGATCTTATCAGCAGGCTGGGGAGAGGTTGGGCCCAAGCTGCGTGGTAGGGGCACTATAAGATAATTTGAGGGCTGGTTACCTGGCGGACAATATTCTGTACCAGCTTGTCCATGGTAAAGCCGATGTAAGCATGGATTGTGAACATCTCTCTCAGGGTGTCCTCGTATTGTGTGGGGTCAATGTTCCCATCCAGCAGACTTCTCACCATGTCCAGGAATGCTGGGTAGTATTCCTCCAGCTCCACCTCACCTGGGCAAGATAAAAAAGAGCAGTCACTTGCTGCACACAGGAGTGGCCAGAGACAGGAGATTTAGCAGAGAACCACACTCACCTCCACAATCTTGGTGCCACAAATGTTTTTACAAATACAGAACAAGATACTTAAAGCACCAGCTACGTCTTTCCAGAGAGCACTGTTGGCTCTTGAAAGACCTAAGAGAACAGCCTGACCATCTGCCTCGATGACACTGCACTCTCATACACATTTTAACTCTAAGCAACAAAGTAAACACCAAAATGCTATGTAACTATTTTCCCATGCTCTCAACATCTGTATTGGAGATAAAAGTATACATGGTACAGCAGCTTATGGGCTTGCAAAAGGTGTGAACAAGCTAAGACTACATCCCTTAGCTTTTAAGCCACCCACTAACTACACTGGTTACATGTATGCGAGTAACATTTATGAATCTGCATGTTTAAAGAGCCAGACGTTGCTGCAACTATACTGCTTGCAGGCCAGCATGCTGGTCCTGGGTACCGAGATAAAAATGGTTTTGCATAAGACAACTCCAATGTTGACAGCAAAATGGGTCTCTGACTGCAGGAGGGTCTTACTTGGTTGCTTCAGTCTCAGTTCCATGGCTGGATCATTGGTTTTCTCTTTCCTCCCATCACACAGGAGTTTCTCTCTCTCCTTTTCAGACCGATACTCTAGAAGCTGCTTCTGAGCCTGACGATAAATCTTTAAGAGTCTAGAGCAGAGAGTCTGGTGAAGGCGGAGGAAGAAATACCAGTTGTTATTGACAAAGAACAGGCTGTAAACGTCATCCAGAGTGTTGTGGGGTTCGGCCGCCGTGACATCGCAGAACATTGCTTTTGTGTCTAGGGGGCTGCTTGGCAGCACCGGTGCAAGCTTCTTGCGTAACTCGGCAGTATCTAGCACCTGCGCCTGATGGTGCTCTCTGTCCTCATCTGTTGACTCTTCAGAAATGCTGTGCTCAGGGGGTGGAGAGAAAAACAGCTCTGGTATGAAGTGATGCACTATTTGCCGAATGGTGGCCTGGTCTTCCTTCTGGATGGTGGGCTGTCGTTTCACATAGTAGCTGATGAGAGAAGCTGCATCTTCCAGAATCTGCTTATCCTCATAAATGAATATAAGGTGAGGCTCGTTTGTGGAGGAACTTCTCCCCTCTGAATGCTGCTCCTGATGCTGTAATCGAGAGACAAAGGGATCAGTTCTTTTCCATCCCTTCCCAGGAGCCACTCCTGCCACAGGAAAGCAGCCTGTTTTAATTGGGAAGTACCTCTCATCTGAAATTAAAGATCTCTCCAAAGCAGAAATGGTGTCTTCCTCTGACTACAGAGCACCCACCACAATGAGGCCCAGCTATGACTCCAATCCTTGGACATTAATTGTAAACAATAGAGCAGACTTTGCCAGCATACACACCTCGTCATAGACACTCTCAATCTCATTCAGCAAGCTCTTGGAACGCAAGGCCTTGGTATCATTTTGCTTGAAGTTGACAGCCTGGTGGTCAAGAGACTTCAGATAAGCTTTCTCATACTGCTCCCGCCAGATCTTGTTGAAACCCTGCTGGGCCTCCCGCCATTCTTCCTCCTTTGCTTTCAACCTGCGTGATGCAGAATGTGCTGTTCACCTAAAAGCCAGACTACAGAAATCCTTATGCAATGTTGTTTGAGCAGCCTGCTGAGATGCACTAACACTTTCAATATTCTTAGAGCAGGGCGGGCGCAAGGAACACTCTGATAACCAGGCATGCCTAGAAATGCACAGCTTCATAAACGGACATCAATAGAATATAGTAGTCTAAGCCCCCTGAATGTTAGAAGCTTGGACAAACCACAGGAAAGGGTCTAGAACCTTAATAATGCTCACACACTTCTGGAACACTATTTTCAGGACCACAGAGATCCTATTCAGCTCTCTGCTTCACATACAAGGGTTAGAAATGGCAGGAGAACTTATACGCCAAATGTAGAAGATTAAGAGTTAACAGGAGGGGATCTGAAGCCCCATTTCTTGTTTTACGTTAAACTAAGCATTTTTGGAAACAATGCCTCTTATAAAAGGAGGATTTGCAAGTCTAACTTATGTTTAAATGTATGCTTAAATACATTTGAGAGCAACTTGAAAGGAAACACTAGCTAAATCTGGACCATAAGAAGCCATTTACAATTGAAAGATTGGTTTAGTTTAGTTATGGACTTGGAGAGAATTTACTTCTCTTACTTCCATGGTAGCCCAAAAAACAATCCAGTTATACAGTTATCCTCAAAGTGCACAGCAATCACCAAATTGGGGCAAGGAAAGGAACTCTACTTCTAAGGGAACACACAGTTCCCACAAGAACAATGTGATTATGACAATGCACTATGTGCACACTCCAGAGGGTAGGGAATGATTGCAGGCAAACCTGGACAGGTTAGAAGAGTGGGCAGTACACAATAGGATGCAGTACAACAAGGACAAGTGCAGAGCACTGCACCTAGGGCACAAAAATATCCAGCACATCTACTGGCTGGGAAGTGACCCTCTCAGCAGCACAGAAGCAGAAAGGGATCTCGGAGTCATAGTGGACTCCAAGATTAAAAAAATTATCAGCAAAGCTAACTGCACTTTATCGTGCATCAGCAGATGCATGACAAATAGATCCAAGGAGGTGATACTTCCCCTCTGTGCAGCATTGGTCAGACCGCAGTTGGAGTACTGTGTGCAGTTTTGGGCGCCGTACTTCAAGAAGGATGTCAATAGATTTGAGAGGGTCCAGAGGAGGCCACTCGTATAGTTAGGGGCTTACAGGCCAAGCCCTATAATGAGAGACTGAGGGACCTGGACCTCTTCAGCCTCCACAAGAGAAGGCTGGGAGGTGATCTCGTGGCCACCTACAAATTCATTAGGGGGACGCAGCAAGGGGTCGGAGATGCTCTGTTCCCCAGGGCACCTCTTGGGGTAACAAGGAACAATGGTCACAAACTGACAAAGAGCAGATTTAGACTAGATATCAGGAAGAACTTCTTCACAGTGAGGGTGACCAGAATTTGGAATGGGCTTCCAAGAGAGGTGGTGCTCTCTCCACCTCGGGGGTCTTTAAGAGAAAGCTGGATAGGCATCTGGTTGGGGTCATCTGACCCCAGCACTCTTTCCTGCCTAGGCAGGGGGTCGGACTTGATGATCTGTTGAGGTCCCTTCCAAGCCCAACATGTATGAGTCTATGAATTGCTGAAATAAGCCCTTCTTACATGGAGCTAAGAATCAGCTAAATATCTGAGATGGGAATGCTGTTGTTTAATATTGCATGCAACTGCTCACCTTTCCTCAGGGCACAGTCCTAGGCAACTAACTTCTGAACCAACAAGTTCTCACAGCTTGTACTGGTTAGTTGCTGAGAGCTCATAGGTGAAGAGAGGAATTACCTTTTCAGAACAACAGGGACAGCAGTAACCGGGTTTTTCTTAAGACTCTCAATGATCTCTGGGGCTTTGTCACCATAAATACGGTAGATAGCTCTACGCTGGATCACTTCTGACGTTCCTCCTAAGCAGTCATCCAGTCGGAACTTCTCCTGATCCTCTTGAGACATCCGAGAGAGCTTTTTCTGCACGCTCTCTAGCACGCGTATTGTGGCCAAATTTGTCTCCAGGACAACATCTAGCTGTGGGAGTTAATACAGGATACAGCATAAGGAAAGACTGTGCAGGAGGAAGTGGGGATCTGCTATGCTCAGATAAGGATTCCTGCTAGAAGAGTTCTCTGCTAGCACTCGTAACTACAAGGGCAGTCTCCCTAGCCAAAGCAATGCTTGTGCAGGGAACATGTCAGGCAACTCAAACTATGGAGCATTGTAATAGTTTCTTTTGTCAAAGCTCTCTCTTTCCAGGATTGACCAGATGTATCTTACGGGATGTCTTGTGCTGCACGTGCACTTGGGAGAGCTGGGCAATACAGTGCACTTGGCGTTTCTGGTTGGAGGAGATAGTGTTGAGGAAATAGTCCCCAGGCCAAAAGCAGCATTTAAGCTACCACACAGGTAAAAGTACCAGCAGCAGCACTTGCAAGGGGTCTGCATGTAAAGGACAGGTCAAGTCCTCCAAGACTTTCCCTCCCCCCAGTACACAAGAGCATCATTAGGGTATTTGCCTTTCCTCTTGCAGACTAGAGAAGTGAAGAGTTGTTCACTACCTCTCATGGAAAGAAGCAAAAGGGGTCTCTTAGGAGAGAGTGACTTTGGGAACACAAGTCCACACCAAAGCCAAAGGACAAAAGAAGAGGGACTAACACAGCAAGAAGATTAATAGTGTTTAGCATTTGGCTACAGGCTACCCATTCAACCATAACCCTAATAACTTTGAATTTTGCTTTTATATAGAAAACTGACATCATGGATATGAGACTTGATAGTTAAATTGAAGAGCAGAAGCACCTCAAATCGTTCATCCTCACAACGATGCAGCTGCTCCTCATAGGGAGTCTTTTTTGAGCTGACAAATGTAGAGTCCTCAGACCAGGATGGAAATGAAACCCAGGTATCATTTAAAACCTGCAACAAAGTCAAATGTGACATCAGCCAGCATCTCAGGAGACAAGGACTGTAGGAATTGGCTAAAGTAGCAATTCTAACACCAGTATGACACCTAGTTAGATGGTGCACGCGTGTCCTGAGGGGGTGGGAAAGGGGTGTTAAATTAACAAGGGTGACCATTTCTCAAAATAGCATGTGTGAAAAACCCCACCAGGGAGTTCTTCATATTTCTGAGGTGCCCTTTGCTGCTGGTAATGGAGGCAAAGGTGCCAGTGCCAATACGGGCGGAGTTGGGAGCGCTCATTCTTGTAAACCCTTCTTCCAGTTGAGAAGAGCTGCTGTCACTACGCCATGTGTGACCTTTATGCAGACTTAGTTAAATCACTTTACCCTTCTGTATGGACATTCTTATGCACACAAGCCTGACTAATATAATATTGGATTTGCTCTTACTGGTAAATATACAGGGGCAAGCTAAACTGATAACCAGTTTTAGATGGATGAATGCACATACAAAAGTTGCAGCAGTATAACTTAAAGCAGTATACCTTCTGCATTTACATGTGCCCTAAACACTCATGAGAAGGCAGCATTTCTGACGTCACTCTGGGTTAGGCTGCCATTGCAGCCAAGCATAGGTAGTCGATAAGCTTAAGCTGCCAAATACCTCCTTGCAAATGGCTGTTCTTCCACTGCATTTTGGCTGTTGATAGGTTTTTGGAAGAGCCCGATAACTTGAACCTATACGTTTGCAGGAAGCATAATCTATTTCTCGACTCATTCCATCCCCAGATCGGTCACTCAGTGGAGAAGCAAACGAAAGCTCTTTCACGCCAAGGAATGACTTGAACTGTGCAAAGAGTTCTGGAAATTTCCTTGAAAAATAAACACATACAAACAGGTAAGTGCACTTGTTTGAGATGCTCTCTGCTACACCCCCGAACTAGTAATTATTTCTTCTCCCTCTTTCATATTTTAGAGGGTAGGGCAAAAACCAAACTAAAAGTAGCAGGTCAAAAAACCCTCCATAATTATCCTACCCGCTTTAATGACTCCCCTAAAAGTCTTTACCACCTTTTTCGCAGCAGGCAGCAAATAACTCCCTTCAGAATCCTATCACTATTCCTTCTTAGCAGCTTAGTGAGTCCTTGTTCATTGCCATGACACTTCCCCCTTCCCTTGGATGGGAAAAGGCAAAACACTTCCCTACAAGATCCTGCCACAAATAGATTCCCTTTTTATAGTAGTAAGATTCTATGGTATTTAAAAGTTGGATAAGATGTTTTCCCCCTCTAAATTAACCTTAAAATATTGGCTCACAAAGCCCAATAGAAAGCTGTAACGCAAGCAAATGTTTGAAAGCTCTACCATAATAGCCAGTCAGGACTTACCCTAAAAATGGGGTGACTAGCTGGAGAAGCTCTGAGCCTGACACTAGCTCCTGGTTGAAGAGTGCAATACAGCGAAGAAAGTTTTCATAGACTTCTTGACTCTTGAGTACTCTGCGCACCTAGGAGAAGGAAGGCAGGCAAAGGAACTATAACTAGCTTTATTTTTATACTGACATCCCAGATGACTCTGTCCAAGTGGTTTAGCCTAATAACTGTGTATCTACTGGAGCACCATACCCAGAGGCACAGAAATGCCAGCTTTTAAAAAAACAACTTAGTAACAAATTGCATCTTTATCAGCCTGAGGATCATAGACTTAGAAACAAAAATTCAGTAGGCAGCACACATGCTAGAAAATACAAGTTAAAGTTTCCTCTGGAGTCTCCTGAGCTTCTCCTGTTTACTGCCCTGCCCCTTTGAAGCCTGTACAGGTAGGTAATTGGGAAGGGCTGCCACCTGAAGGTATGGAGGAAGCCATACAACCCAACCAGTTGCTCTACACAGTTGAAAAGGCCACACGCACAACATGAGGGGCCAGATCACTGACCTTGTCGAAGAAAGAAAACTCTTGTAGCGTTCCATATTTTCCCACTGTTGCTACAGACAGGTCTTTGGTACCTCGCAGTTTCATTTTTTTCTGTTGAAGAGATCCAATATTTACTTCAATGTCTCAATTTTACTGAATGGCAAATACTTCTGCAAACCGCTAGCTCTGTGTCCTTATTCCCAAAACAGAAAAATGAGCGTTATCATGTCAAATCCCCTGTGATATTCTGTATGAATGACACCAGCCCCCAGCTCCACATGACAACAGCATGGCTCCGCATGAGGCAGAGTCCTGCAGACAGAAATTTGTTCAAGGAGGTCGGTCAACTCAAGGCTTCCAAATTCCTGTATGACTTGACACCTGGCATGGGCATAACACTTTGTTTGATCAAAGGACAATGTACTCCAAACACATCTTTAAACTTCCTTTTGTAAGTATCTTGAATGCTAATCAGTAAGTTCTCATCAGTGAGTCAGAGTAATGCTTCCACGTGCAGCACAACTTAGAAGTTAAAAAGCAATTGCCTAAATGCAACATGGATGATATAGCACTGTACAGTACCTGAATATTTCACTTATTTACAATAAGATACCTTTGCTGGGCCAGAAACAGGACGCAGCATCAATGGTCTGGATCGCTTCTTACTGTGTTCCAGGTTCTTTTCATGTTCAATTTTCTGGGCACTGTTCATTTCACATGGTCCATTTCCTGTGAACTGAAGGAAAGAATAAATGGTTTCAATATGTATTTCTTAGTTCGACAGAAATAAAGAACCCAATTTATTTGGGCAGAATAGAGAATATGGAGTAAGTGGGTGGCTTGCATACAACCAAGTAATAACTACAGCAACACTAACCGCAGAACCTTTGATAATGGTTTGAATCTGAAAGCACTTTTTTTGCGCACCACGGAGAAGTCAAAACCCTGCCACAGCTTCTTTATTGCTGGAGCAGCTAAATTAAAAAAAAAAAAACCAACAACCCATCACATTAAGGTACATTCTGTACTCCTGGAGCTACGAACAGCTCCAGGGCTAGATTAAAATTCTTGACTGATGCTACAGCAGCATCTGAACAGCACCCTACAGAGCTGTGCTGTGGCCCAAGCCTTCCTCCACTCCTCCCAAATTTCAAAAATCATCTTTCTGTGAGGTTTTCACCCACTGTCAACGATTTAATGGAGCTGCAGTTCAGGAACAAAAACAACATTCCTTTGACTTTTTTCCCCCCCAGAGGGAGCTGCTGAAAAAGCAGTCAGTTCAGACCTTCTTGTCAATGGAAGCTGCAGAAAAATAAGTGGCAGTCCCCCAAATAAGAGAGTTTTAACACTGCAAAATAATTCCCTCCAACTGAAAGCTGGATGGGTCGCAGTATATATATATTTTTTGCAAGCCAAGATAACTGGTTCTCTCACACAGCCCTTCAAGACCTCTCTCAAAAGTGGGGTGTCTGCTTTCCACAGTGCATAAGTCTCAGTACCAAGCAAGCTAGAGAATCATCTCTTCACACACCACTTCTAAAAGGTCTCCAGAAAATTGTAACCACGGCCCCCAAAAGCAGTAACTTCAAAGAAGTTACACAAAACTGTTTGCTACGCGTTTCAGCTGAGAAGGTGCAGGTTCTCTCTACTATGTCAGCCAGCTGCTCTGAGAAAGAGGTACAGACATGTCATCCACTCAGCTCTTCTCTGCGTTCCTTCACTCTGCAGTAATTTAATCACTCCTACCCCAGATCCCATTACCTTAGTGCTAGTGGCAACTGCACAGATCCAAATCCTCAAAGGTATTTAAATGTCTAATTCTGATCAAATCAATGAATGGCAGGAACCTAAATACCTTGTGAGGGTCTGGCCAAAATCCTTTGGTTATTTGTTTAGACATAATGCAGATCACGATGCAACTAGAAGACAACTCGGAGTAAACTATCTTTTACGCCTCACAAGAGCACACATACCAAAGACCTTTTAGCTTCAGGAAGGAACTGGCCAAACTCTGAGAGTAGATCCTCCTGTCCCCTGAAGAGATTTGCTACTTCAGTAAATACTTCTTCCTCTGACATGCCACGAAACGGCCGGCCCTTAGTGTTCAGCTGTTCTTTCTGCCAATGTACAGACAGATGTTAAAAGCTACAGTAGTCAAGTAGTACATTCTGGTTAGCAAGGAAAATGGAACAGACAACCCACTGTGTTCAAAAGCCAAATACAGAAAAGAAACCCTTTAGATAGTTATCAACTGGCCCAGGATTCTTGTAGCAGTACAGTATGTACCATATAGGGTATCCCAGTTTGAGCTCAAGACCACCTTGCAAGTAGCAAGTGGGGACAAAACTATAGTGAAGCTTCAGAGCCTGAGTGGCTCAGGAAAGAGTTGTCAAACTCTTTAGACACCCCTTCTGTGTGTGTGTAAATCTAGTCACAGTAGATAAAAAGCTTAAAAAAAAAAAAAAATCACAAAGTTAAAAAAAAATCCATTCTCCTTGCAGGGCTTCAGTGAGGCTTCTCCAACCTCATTCTCTAAACCAATGCCTGAAGCATTTGAAAAAGAATGTGCCTGGATGCTGAAGTGTTCCTGGAAGGGCTTGAGCTGAGCTGTGCACAAAGCCTGGGCTTGTTTTATGTTTCCCCATGTTCACATTCACCTGAGGGAGGCTGAATTTGGGGCAGCTTTTATAGTAAGCCACAGTTCTCTATATACAAACAATGTGTAAGAATACAGGTTTCAAGTGGCCACAACAGTAAACCACAATCTCTTACTCACAGGAATTTTACCTGGTAAGTGTGAAGAATTTCTAAAAACGATCTGTAGATTTCTGGGTGGTCAAGAAAACGGGTTTTGATCTTATTCACATAACTTATCGCATTGTTGAACTCCACAGAATCAGATTCCAAAGGGATCTGAGATTTATCTTCTTTGTACGGCAGTTGTTGCCTGTACTCCTCGGAACAGTCACTGTGGTTGTGAGAATTCTCCTGAGAGTAATGCAGCAATAATCCACTGCCAGGGAGAGCACTTGGAACAGGCTCCGAGGACACCTAGCGGCAGAAGTAATGCAAGCTACTGAATTACGAACGGAAACAAAGCTACAAGTTCAATAAAAATATTTTGCCTATATTTAGTCAGAGAAAAGTTACTGCATAGAAAAAGATTTAACCGCCCTGAGTTTCCTTACCTGTGTTACTAAGACCATCAATTAAAAAAAAAAAATAAAAATAAGAGCACAGTTGAATTATCATTTTTCTTTCCATTTAAACTCAGGGTTACTTATATAACAACCAATCCGCATCTTTCGTATGTTAGAATAGAGCTTTAGACAAATGTTTACAATGCTTGAAAGTCTTCAAGGTTAAAACCTCCTGAATAAGTTGCACGCGAAGGATGGTAATGTGTAAACACACTGACCGAGCTTCACCTTCAAGGTTTCCTCTCTGCCCGTTTGTATTCCGATTTGTATTATTACAAAACTTGCTCAACACAAATTTACAGTCCCCAAGTATTACCTTTTGGATGTTCAAATAAAGGCTATAACTTAACCTGCTAAACTTTAAGGCTTTTCTCAAACGTTTATATTTCCAGGGAAAAGAGGTTTGATTTTAATCGTACTGAGGGAGTTCCTAGACTTCATCAGAACCACTGGCAAATACCCAACATTTACATCCTCCAAAATTCTTGAAGGTAAGCGCGCCCTGCCCAGAACACAGATATTGTACAGTAAAAAGGAAATTGTTATCATTTTCTTACTGTGTTTGCAAAAACTCAAGCAATGATACCAGACCACACCAGTGTTTGGCTAAAGACTATCCTGGCAAATGTTGAAGTTTGTGATGTAGTGAGGTACGTAACTATGTCTCCTTATTGTAACTGCCCCTATAAAATAAAAGTCAAGCAGTCTCAGCGCTGAGAACATCTTTGCAACCTTTCACTAACGAACTCTAGAGAAGTAGCGTCAAAGGGTTTGTAGACGTGCAGCTGCACCATGGGGCCAGCATGGAGGAAATCCTACGTGCAGTTGTTCAGATTCCTTAGGAAAACAGCCTTTTTGAATTATGCCAGTGACAGCTGAACTTTATGCTTGTAGCTTACAGATGAGATTCAGAGGACAAAGTTATAGCTCACAGCCCTCAAGCTTAGTGGAATCCGAATGCATTGAATCTGACCATGCTCTCTGCCCTACATCTCTTGAATATGGCAATGCTTGAAAACGGCTTATGCAATTAGTAACTGAGTGTGAAAAGCAACTCCTCTCAAGCCAGTGCTGCCACGGCCTTTCTTAAGTGCCTCCAGGTACACGAGCAACACAGTTCTTTTGTCCCAGGCCAACCACGACTGTATGAACTGGTTCTGGAGCAAGTGTCCATCAGTAGCTAATGCAAGGAGGAAGGTTGAGGGATTCTAGCAGAAGAGTCTTTGTGATACTGGACCTTTTGAGAACTGGGGGAATGAAAGCGAGGAATCTCACTAACTCCCAGGGAAGAATACACTAAATATGAGAGCTCTCTCTGAATCAGGGGTTCACAGCAGGGGGCCTGTAGGCCTTGTAGATCATCTCTGAAAGTATTTTACCCAGCAGCGAGTTTCAAGTGTCAACAAGACCTTGTATTACCACAACACATGGTGACTTCATTTCAGTATCCAGTTATGAAGCCAGGTCTCCTGTTAGTCACTCAACATCAAGGCATTTGATGCACAATAATGCCATACTTCATCACCAGATTCATATTCTCTGCTCTGTGTCCTTTTATCAAAGGGTGGATACCTTCTCAGGTCCAGTTTTCATCAACAATTCTTCCACCAGAGCAGCCTCATTTTCAAGGGATTTTCAAATGCTGTACCTGGACCCACTGGCCATGATCTTGACAAAGGAATACAGAGTAATCAAAATCCAATGACCAAAGGTCCGTGAGAAACCTGATTCACTAATGCTTGTGATTGGCACTACATTACCCTATCCTCTTCACTTTAGAGATGGTTTGAATTCACCCTGCAGTATAGTTAGAGTAAAACTACTTTGTTCCAGAAGAATGACAGATTATCAAGATGCATGCTCAGTAGTCAAAATGCTAAATTTCTAAGTAATACAAAACAATCAATGCACGTAAGAGATCTGAAAGAGTAGTAGATGGTGGAAATTAAGGTTTATACAAGAAGCTTCTGAACAGAATTTTAGCTGAGACTTTTCAGTTACAAACTCAACAACCGCACAGTGATGAAGGAAGCAGAGAATGGCATGCATCTATTTGTGTTTTAATACCACATCCTTCAGTGCAGTATATGAGCATCTGAATAAAACGCGGCTATTTGTATCACGCCAGTAAACGTCTTGTGCCATAATGGGAAGGAGGAAATAAGATCTTTTGAAATATTCCTTTAAAACGTAAAGTGTGATTACAAAGACTGAATGGAGCATGTATACATGTGCACCCAGCCACCATCTCAAATCTGACTCAAATGTCTGGGCTGCAGCATGTGTGGGAGCTTTATTCCAATCAAACTAAGAAGCATTTCTGGAAAAGAAAAACTTTTTTGTAACCTCAAAACTGTTTTTTATAACCCCATACCCTCAAAATTTGAAAACCTTTAACTAACTGCAATAAAGGCAAACCAGCTCATTTACTATGCAGACCCTGCGTGCTACTTTATCTATATGCGCACATACATTTGTGTTCACGTAAAGTAATCCAAGCATGTTAACATACCTGACTAGCCAGCGGCGACTGTATACTCAACTTCCCGTTCTTTGGAATCTCTATTCTGTAGCCCAAAGGGAGGAAAGCGTTGAATCCTACAATGAGGTCGGGATGTTCGTGAAACAGCTGGGAAACGCGCCTGATTACGCCAGGGGTGTCAATGCTAGAACCAAGACGAAACCGTTAACTGCATGCAGGGTCTTTGTCACAAAATGCAACCACAAAGGAATTCATACGCAGGTACAGATGCATCAGATTGCAAAAATAACTTTGTTTAACAGCACAGGGATTTGAAAGACTTAAGCACTGAGACAGTGCTCACTCCCTGCAGGTATCTGTGAAGCGCCTACATTTCTCATGGCTCCCTCTACAAGATGTCAAACGCAGCAGGGGGAAGTACTGCTCGCTGAGCTCCGGGTACGTAGCGAAGATACCTCCTCCCCGCAGGCTTACGCAGCGACCGCGCAACGTCAGCATTTTGGTACGCTAGAGCCAGGTGTGCAGGCGTCAGCAAGAGCCCTGCCTTTCCCCTGAAACAGGCATCTGTGCAGGTCTGCGGGTCCCAGGGCCGAACGGTACCAGGCCGCGACCGCACGCCCCGCTGGAAGGTCCGTCCCCCGGAGGGAGCAGCGGGAGCGAAGGCCCCTCGACCTGCTCCTCCCGCGGCCCCTGCCAGAGCGCAGCGAGGCGGGACGGGGCAGGACAGGCGAGGCCAGGGGCGAATCAAGCTGGTCGCAGTCAGCGCCAGCTGTCGGGCAGCCGCGGGGCAGAGGGAGCCGCAGCCCGACCCCGCTGCGGGGAGGACCAGGGGAGACGGCTCGGGAGCAGAACAAGCTCCCGGGAGCGGGTCAGGACCCCGGACGCCAGCGCCCAGCCCAGCCCAGCCCAGCGGCGGCGGTGCAGGGAAAGGGGCTGCCCTCAGACCGGACAACACGCCCGCCTCGGAGCCAGCCCTGCCTGGAGCTGCCCGGGCCACGCGCCGCCGCGCTAGGACGGCACGGGGCCAAGCGGGTCCCAGCCCAGCAGCGCAGCGCAGCGCAGCGCGGGTGCCGGGACGCGCCGCCTCCGGGCTCGGGCTCGGGCTCGGGCCTGCGCCGGCTCGGGGCCGGGGCCGGGGCCGGGGCCGGTACCTCTGGCTCTTGAACTCCTTCATGATCTCGAGGAAGCCGTTGTAGGTGGCCGGGTCGCTGCCGAAGCGGATCTTCACCTGGTCCAGGTAGGAGAGCGCGTCCTCCACCTGCGGGGAGACGGGCGGGGCGGGGTGAGGCGGGGCGGGGCGGGTGGGCCGGCGCGGGGCGGGGCGGGCCGGGGCGGGCCGGGCGCGGGCACTCACGTGAACCGGCAGCTTCTCCTGGGCCCCGGCGCGGCCGCCGCCCCAGCGCGGGGCGCTGCCCCCCCGGCCGCCGCCGCCGCCGCCGCCGCCCCCCGCCGCCATGTTGGGAACTCGGGCACCGGGCGGCGGCCCCGTCAGCGCGTCCTCGGCGCCTGCGTCACCGCGCACGCCCCGCCCCGGCCCCGCCCACTTCCGGCCGCGCTGCCGGCTTCCGGCGCCGCTATCGCGCGGGGCGGCACTAGCGCGCGTCAGGGGGCGGCGGCGGCGGCTCTTCCAGCTCCAGGCCGGGCCGTTTCCGCCCGAGGCGCCGCGAAATCTGAGGTAAGGGGTGCAGGGCCGCGCTCTGCCCGGTGGGGCGGGACCGGCTCGGCTCGGGCAGCCCCCGCGTCGCCCAGGCCGCCGGCGAACACCTGACACGTTTTATTCACAACAAAGCAGAAGCCGCATCCGTGCCTCCGGCGTGGCCGGGCCGGACCGCGGGGCGAGCCCGGCTGGCCGTGGTGCGCCGGGCGCGGGAGGGCTCGCGGGGCCCACGGGGCTGCCCGCAGCAGGCACGGGCTTCCCGGCGAAGTGCGGAGCGCCTCTTGCGTGGGCGGCCGGCCGCGGTGCCGAGCTCCCGCACGCGCCTGTCGAGCGGCCGGTCGGTCGTAGCCGCGCGGCAGATATCGCCGCCGCCGCCGCCCGGGCACAGCGCAAGCAGCCCGCTGGAGTCGAGACTCTCGTATGAAGTTTATTAGTAAAGCTATCCTGAAAGTTGTGTGGGGGAGGGGGCACCGCCTCCGAACTACATCGCCATAAAACTTGTTCCTTTACTTTTAGGAGGAACTAATAATATCCCAACAAACAACCGATTAGTGCAAAGACCTTCCCTGCGGCAGCCCGCCGGACACACGACCCTTGTAATCACAGTCTCAGAAATCTGCGGCTGCTCTCTCTCTGTGCGCAGGCAGCGAGGGCTCGTGGGCCGGTAGCTTGCTCCTGCCGCGATGGGCGTGCGAACTGCGGGCTCTGCAGCCCTTGTACACACAGACCAGGCGTGCGCAGCTCCTAGCGCAGGCCGGGCGGGGGGTGGTGGCAGCTCACAACAGCAGGGGTTCGTGTGTACTCATGGCGCGTGTTAACGGTTCAGCAGTCGGACGGTTGACTCTGCTTCTGGTAAATGAGGCACTCGCATTAACAGCACGTTGACCCGTTAAAACCTAACGCAGCGCAGGCAGCGTCACGAGCGCAGCGCCCACGTTCCCTGTGCGTTACTTGACTGTTGCAGTGCAGCGGCACTAAGAAATCCTGAATGCTAACTGATCAAATACACTGGGAAATACTATAGTTAACTAGGTTTTCTTTGTTGCGTAGCGTAGATTTGAGCAGAGAAGAGATCTAGTAACTCCCGAATTTGACCCCAGCTCTCGGCTTCTGACTTAAGAGGCTCGGCCTGAACGCTTGATCTTGGGTCCCGAGGCTGCGTGGTCCTGATCTGCTGCTTCGCTCCTCTTACACAATTGCACAGATCTGTGAAGGCTTGCGGTTTTGACTCTGGTGTCTGGAGGTATTTCCTTGATTGTGATGCTGCACTCCTGAATTTGCCTCTTCTCCCTTCCTGGATTTGACTGTGCATGTTGCCTCCACGTGCTGGAGCGGGTCGTGCTGGTGGCTGCTGGACTGTGGGCAGTGGAACTTCTCACGAATTATATAGCCAAGATTTGTTGTTGCAACAAACCCATCAGCAGTTGGCACGATTCTTCTTGCAGTTGCATGCACACACTGCACAGCCAGCAGAGCACCTGCAGGAGATGAAAAGGAAATGATTTGCAGCATAAGACGTTACACTTGAAGGACAGGAGGCCCTGCCGTTTTCCATAAATGGCCCCGTAATTACTGGTGTTAATGTGAAGGAAGGGTGGGAAGTTTGTCATCAGCTCCTTTAGACTGTAACAAGGATCGGGGTGGATAATAGAAGCCTATAAAGGATTTTGCCATAAAACTTGCAGAGATTAACTTGTCTTAGAGGGTCATGGGCACGCTGCCCTGAAAGCACTTGCTACTGCACGGTAACCTGCAGTGAAGAAAGTGCATTACTTACGGTTCCAGTAGTGTTCTGGATACCTGTTTGACAGATCAGAAGGCAAGCCCCCTGTCACGTCAGCTTAACAAAAGGAAGTCTACTAATCCAAACTGCAGAATACACAGCTGGAGTTAAACATCTTTGTTTAAACTAGCTGCCCATCCTTTGTGAGAGGATGACAAGTACAAGCCTTATAACAAGCTAAAGCATAAAGTTCACAATTGTTATGTAACCCTGAAATAAGAGTGAGCACACAACAGTATCTAACAGAGGAAAGGCAAGGAAAATGGAAGCGTACATTTTTTTCCCTTATGCCACATATGATGTTCTTGCTCTTATGTGGGCCTAAGCTTTTAGGATGAGTCTAAATACAGAATTTTAAGGTACCTTACACATCGACCCTGACAAGCCCTCAAGCAGCTTCCCTGCTGTAGAAAGTACTACATCTATGGCAAAAACTAGACACTGATGTCACTGGCTAGTTCAGGGGTGGGCAAAATGTGGCCTGCCAGGCCATTCTATCCCACCTGTGGGGCCCCTAAAAAATGTAGAAAATGAATATTTATCTGCCCCAGACTGCCTGACATGGGGCCCTTGATGGCTTGCCAAAACTCAGTAAGTGTCCCCCTGACAGAAATAACTGCCTGCCCCTGGGCTAGTCAGTGTAATGAGGCCTTTTTGACACTGGGGATGGTACTTCTCTTTGCAGTGTCACAGAAGGTCAGGGTGTACTGGCAGGCACTTGTGGGATGTTCTCATGGATTCAAGGGAGGCAGAGGTAGGGGTCAGTGCCCATCTATATGTAGCTGCAACTTACAGAGACTTTCTCTCTCTCTCAAAAATCTATTTTTTGGCCAGGAGAGAGATCCCAAATTCCTTGTGCTAACATGTAACCAAGTTAGTTTCTCATTTAAACTGAGTGTAAATTTTGTTTTCCTTTGTACTGCAGAAAGGAGCTTACATACCTGTTTAATATATACAATAAAGCAGAAGTTGTCAAATTGTGAGGCGTACCCCCCTGGGGGGCATGGAGGTGGGGGTGCAGCACAGTGGGGCATGGGAAAGAAGCTTGCAAGGAGCCACTGCAGCTGCATGGGGGGGTGTGGGGGTGGGCAGGCTCTGCCAGGGGGTTGCTGCACCTCTGGGAGCCCAGTGCAGTGGGCGTGCAGCCTAGAGCCACAGCAGGGCCAAAGCAGGAGGTGCTAGAGCTGAGCCGAGCAGAGCCACAGCAGCTGCTAGGATGAGGGATGCCTTGTGCCTGGCTGCGCTGCTCCTCTGGGGCGAGGGGGCCGGTCAGTACAAACAGAATTGGGGGCTTAGCTCAAAAGGTTGGAAAATGATGTAGTAAGGTGTACCCTCTTGTCTTAGCTGGCGATACAGATTTACTTACCATTTGAAACATCCCAAACTGCAATGGATTGATCCAGTAATCCAGTATACAGGTATTTATCATCTTTTGAGAAGCAAGCACATTCAATACCTTTCAAGAAGGATGAATGCTAAAAATGGATAATGGGTTTGAATTAGACCCTAATGTACTGGTAAATGCACATGAAGATTAAGACGACCTAGATGGTTTGACTGTTAGGTAGTTGAGAACGGGCATACATTTTAACTTAACCAATGTTTCCAGAGTGGTTCTAAGCGAGACTGAAAGTGCAACAAGCTTGGCATTTTGCTTTTAAGCTTCTAAAGCGCTTCAAAAAAAGTGTCCTGTAAAAGCTCAGAAGGCTACCAAAAGGAGTGAGTGCAAACTGTGCAGCCTATCGGGTAAAGGCTGAGGCCTGTCAGGCACAGGTGAAAAGCTGAAAAATAGCTCAAGCTCTTCCATCACTTCCCCTTTTATGGGACTCCACAGGGCTGAGCCTGTTAGTCCTTTATGCTGCTTTTACTTGACCTCAGCTAAACAATGTGCATAACCAAGAACAGGATGCAAGCAAACAATTAAGTGAATGTGGTGGATAAGTTCTGACCAAGCATCTCTGAAGATGTGAGTTTTGGGGCTAGAAAAAATTTAACAGCACTAGGTCATCGGTGGGCTCTCTAGAAAGCATACTCTTTAACGAGGTAGCTAAACCTGGATACAAGTGTGCAGTTCAGGCCTAAGATGCCAAAAGGAGGCACCTAGCTGCTACAGTGTTTGGAAAGCCCGCTATTTGAAAATTGGACTAGTTATGTCTGTACTGGCTCATTGGAATAAATGACTAATAATGTTGTGTTCCCAAGCTCTGCTGGTGCAGTACCTTGTAGTAGCAGATCTCGTGTTTCCATTGGCAGAGCTCCAAGTCCCATAGACACAGCAGAGAATCCTCAGAGCCACTCAGTGCCCACTGTTCTCCGTGACTATTTTCTAAACAAGTGATTTTGCTTCGGTGGGCTTCCAAAGGAAATACTTGGGAACATGGACAGTCATAAAGGAATAAGTCCCCACTGGACATGCCATAGAGGACCCGACAGCCTGTAAGGACAGCCACGCTGGAAATAACAGCAGGGAGCTGCGTATAAAAGGTATAAGTGGGCTTGTCAATCACTGGGCATGGCTCTCCAGGGTTGACATCCAGCACAAGGACTAAGTTATCATATGCTACGACCAGTTGTGTTTCCTGCCTGTTGAGTGCTATGTGGTTGACTGGTTTTTGTGACTCCGGGGGTGGGATGCACACCACATCTTTCCTGGAATTCAGTGGAAAAACCAGAACTGTTCCAGATACCAGCCCAGTGAAAAGGAGTTTTTTCTGCTCAGCCACCTCCAGACTTCTCACTTGAGCAGAGGTGTCCAGTGTGTCACACTCTGCACCTGCAAGAGAAAAGATGAGTGGTGAGGCCTTTCCTTTGCTGGTTCTGCATGGATAACTTCTCTTCTACAGAGCTGAGAGTGGATTTTTCCTATAACTTCACAATAAGGGCAGCTGAGAGAGACAAAATAAGAGCTGAATATGTTGTCATAATGATACGGACAAAAAGAAAGCCAAATAAGAATGATAAAAGTGGATTTCCAATCTACAGGCCCTTTCAACCTAACCCAGACCTTCAGGGGATTGGCTTTGCATCCCTGTTGGGAGATCAACAACCTTTTCTGGTTATCTTGAATCAGTCATTTGCTTTCCTGCATAATACTGCCTCCCCCTGCCACCATGGCCAGCTCTAATTCTCTACAGATATGCTTTAGATTGCAGTTCACCTTCTATGCTGTTCCAGATGACGACTTTATGGTTCTCTCCAGGCTGAGGGAAGTAAACATAGTTCCCATCTTGAGACACTGCACTGCAATCTAGGAAAGGTGCTAAAGTGTTGTGCTTATTATCATAAGAGAGGTCCCATGCTCTGACACATGGGGCATTGTGGGAAGCAGATACCAATGTACAACCATGCAGGGCTAAGAATGTTGCTGGTGTTCCCAGGTTACTCAAGGTATCCTTCAGCAAACCCTGTTCTGATAAACTCCACACCTAGGAAGAATTAGGAAAAAGAGGTATGCAGTCAAAATGATTAGAAGACACAATCAAAAAGCAATGACCTTTCCTCTCACTGTCCCTACTCAGGAGATTGGTTGATTTGTGATCTTTATAGACTAGACCTCTGAGAAATAAAGCCCATGTTGCAGTACATAAGACCTGTCCTCATAAAACTGAAAACAAAAGAAGAAAAACTGAGTTTGCAGAATACAGGATGAAGAGAGATGGGACAGCTTCCAAAAGCAGCACTGCATTAGCAGCATTCACCTGGGCCAGCACAGTTTGATCCGTGTTCTGAATGATCCTGCAGACATTTCTGGGTATTAGCCCTTTTGGCAAGACATGGCACCACAGGTAGGGAATGTTCCATCAGGACTGCTTTAACTTTCTTGGTTAGTGCATAGTACAGCTTAAATGTTTAAAGAAAAAATGTGTTATACTAGCTAGCAGCTCCCCTCAGCCTGGCATTCAATATATTTACAAACTGCTACTGTTTTTGGTTCAGTGCCAGAAATGGAGATAACAGGAGAACAGAGAAAAGAGTAAAACCAGGAAAGAAGGGGGAAGAGATCTTCAAATAAGGCAATGACAAAAGTACTTTAACAACCTGATTTGGGGATGATTTTGTGGCTGTGCAGAACGTGATCAGCACCTCACACATTTTGTGAGTTATGTCTGGAAAAGGCAGTTCAGGAAAGTTGTCCTGGTTCCCTCACCTGGATATATGCAGCTTGAGAGCCAGTAACAATGATGTTATTGTCAGAAGAGATAACAGCTGTATGCACCACACCTTCATGCTCCAAGTCTGTTGCTAGAAACCTGCAGAATCCATTTGAATCAGCCAGGAACACTCTCACGTATTCCCCAAAGCCTAAAAGAATGGACTGTAGTTACTGAATGTATTGGTTTGGGGTACAAAGACTTGGACTACAAGACTTTTAAATACAAGTTCTCAGGGTATAGATCAAGCCAGATCCACTGAGCCAAGTGCTTGGCATCCCTAACATACTGTGTTAGTCAGTCAGTGTGTGTTACTGAAGTTGTTTTAATGAAAACAGTTCAGAAATCTAGGAGTTAAATTTACCCCGTCATAAATCCTACAGTGTGCATGACCGAGGGTGTAGGTACATTGGCCATGTGTGAGTTCTTTGCAAAAGGTACATGTCACCCATTCCTTTCCACTCTTTGAGCCTCTTAATTAGACTGTAATAATAAAGTAGGAAGACCTCCCCCATTTTGGCCCCTGTTTGAGCAGCATCTGGTATGCAATATGTGGAATAACTTGTGCTGTCATCTTTTAGAAACTGGGTGATATTTTTCCTAAGTATCGGGGCTGGAGCTAAACCTGCAGCAAGGAGGGACTCATCTTCTGATGTCACCACAAAGCGAACACCTTGAGGAAGCTTCTCCAGCAGGCTGGTTCCATCAGAAGAAATCTGTGCAAAAAGAAGCTATGATCAGAAAATTAAATTAGGTTTGTTAAGCTGCCTCTCTTTAGGTGGAAGATAAATGTTGCTTGACTGTAACTGAAAGGAGTGGAGTTTGGTTTGCCCATTGATTCTGTATGCTTCCTAGATGTACACTAGCATAGACTAGTAAAACTGTTCTAGTTTTAGAAAATAAGGTCTAGGGAGCCTGCTGTGCTCATCCTGAGGAGATGAAGAGCTCTGGAGGCCTAGCCTGTGTCCAGTTTAGCACAACTGGAAATGGTGCCTGGAACTGTGACTTGATCCATTTCACTTGCTTTCTGTGGACAATTACAAGGACGGTCTCACTGCAAGTTTTCTCCTCTGCATGCCTTTCTCCTTTCCTAACAATATTCTTCTGCTGTGTGGCAACTTCCATCCCCAGAGCAGCTGAACGTGCTTGGTGAACAGATAACATTCCAGTGATACATACTTTTCTCCTATTACATGTGGAGGAACTGAGGCACCAAGAGATAAAATGATGTGCTTAGTCTCACAGTGAGTTTCTGGCAGTGTCAGACACAGCACCCTAGTTCATTGACACCTCACAATTGTGTTGCTGCTGACAGACAATAAGGAAAAGGCAGAAGAACAGACAGAGGACCTTGTGACAGGTCATGTTAGATTGGCTGCCTTGGAAATTCTTGAAAGTCACAGAACTGTAAAAATATATCAAATAATTTATGCAATGATAAAAGACCAAAGATATGGACAGCAGCACAGAGCAAAATGACACTGAGAAGAGATAATCTAGGATCCACCTGCAGATTTAAATCCTAAAACATTATAGCACAGCTAAGCAGATAGCCACATACCACGGACAGGGACCCTTTGCTAAATCCTGCCACCATCTTTCCTTGCTTCTGGATCAAAGCGCTGCAAGTTGGTGCTTCTTTCTGTAGCCACGATAGCTGGTGTTTAGACTGCATTGCTCCAGTGCTTCTGTCCCACAGGCACACTATTCCTCCTTCAGACACTGTCAGAATTACCAGCCTTGGGACAAACACAGCAGTACACAGCCACACATCTTGGACATCACCAGAAATCTGGAAAACAAGTTCTGCTGTTTCCAGATGCCAGCCACTAACCTAGTAAAAAAGGAGAAGGATTGACATATGGCCTAGTCCCACTGTGTCCCTTTCAACATTTAACTGCATATTCACTCTGGAAGTTAGATACTGGCTTTGCTTCTGCCTTTCACACTAAATATCTTGGAGCATCATACAAAAGATTTCTTGGAAGCACTTATACCTGGCTCTTGCATCTATCAAGGCTCCAAGCAATCAATATTCTTTTCTAGTTCCTTGGTAAGTTGATTGCTGAAAATAAGATTTGCTGCACTAGTCAATGGAAGGGAAGGGAAGCAAGTCCCATCATTTAAAAATGTTATTACCTATATGAGGTAGAGTACTAAGAAATATCCTACAGAGTGAGGACCGGAAGACCAGCTTGTCACTTGACTCCTTAACCTTCCTGATGTTATAACAACTTCTTCAGTTTTCTACTCAGACCCATAGTAGGCTGTAATCCTCTCTGTGCATTTTACCTTATGGAACGGGTACGAGTTCTGTACCTTTTCACCTGATGCTGAATAAACAACCATGTTCCTTTCATCAACGTGAAGCTGACACAGATGCGGTTTGCTGAAGTGAGTGTCCTCGATTGAAAACTTCTCTGTGCCAGAAACTAAATTCCAGATGCGTAAAGTGTGATCCATGGCAGCTGAGACAGCAGAAGTCCCTTTTCCAAACACTTTCACACACTTCACCTCGGCTACAACATAGCAGAGAAGAGAGTTAGCAAAAAGGGGGGCGCTGATTTGTCAACAGCAGTTTACCACAGGCCTCTGTTCTGACACCCATCCTCTCCAATTGGTATACACGATATTCCCTATACACAATCAAGAAAACTTATTTACGCTGATGGTAGTGCTATCCTCACACAGGGCTCTGACCCTAGTATTATTGGAACCACTTGGTAATGATTTGGTAAAGTTAGACAACTATTTTAATGAATGACATTTGAAGCCCAACCCTGACAAAAGTTTATTTCTTGTTTCACCTCATCGACGCACAGGTGAACACCTATCTAAGAATCGGCTTTTGTGGAAAACTGGTCAGCTATGAACCCAACCCCAAATATTTAGGAGTCCACCTTGACTCTCATCTCGCCTCTAGGCATCATCTACAAATAAATAAGAACAAACTTGCCACACGTAATAACATCATCTCAAAACTGGATGGGGAAGCGATGCTGAAGTTTTTAGAATGTCGGTGCTGGCTCTTGTTTGTTCAGTGGCTGAGTATTGTTCCCCAGTCTGGGGCAGGAGCACCTATGCCAGCCCGATTGACTCTCAACTGAATGAAACAAAGCGACTCACAGCAGGTACTTGCAGATACACTCCTGTTCCTTGGCTGTGTGTCCTCTCATACCCCTCCTCCCGATCTCCAACATAAACAGTCTACAAAAAGCTGCTTACATTCAATTCACTACTAATTTTTCAGGAATGTAATGACCCCCCTCTAAGCCAAGGCTTAAGTTGAGAAGGCCATTTTGGCATGTGAGAAGAGAGCTGAATGACAAAAACTTTAACATCAAGGAAAAATGGATCCAGCAATGGAGTGCAATTGACACCACTAATACATTTCTCATCACGAACCCCACATCTAAGCCTCCTGGCTCTGCTTTACCAAGGCAGAGCTGGACAATGTTAAACAGGGTTCATACTGGACAAGTTAGATGCAACTGCTTACTACATAAATGGAATTTTATCAAGACCCCAAGTGCGCGCGCGTGCGTGCGTGTGAGACAAAATCCAAACTATAGCACGCATCGCAGAGGAATGTCCTATTGATCATTTAATGGTTGCACTTACGGCCTTGCAGTGGATATTAAATCTAAAACAACAGGTTGTTTCTAGCTTGTTCTGTCATGTGTTTGCTGTATTCTATTTCATACAAATAAACACTTCCCACAATTACATAAAATGCCTGAATTTACCATTAGCTGTGGTGTACTTGCTGATCTTATAGCATAGGAGTGATCCGATGCAGTTGGGGCCCTGGTAAGGCCATGAGAAAAATGTTCTAAGGAGAGTGAATTGCATGACAACATGAGAGAGGGTCAGTTTTAAGGCATTTAGAGGTTTTCAGTTGCTGCATCCTAGGATGATTTTTCATTTGGGGCAAGTTCCTTGATCACTATTAGGGGAATCTGTTTTGTGGAGGAGAACTTGGCCCTCGAATGCAACTGACAGCACCTTAATCTTAGGAAAAAATGCTAATACAGAGGTCTGGGTATTGCTGTTGCACAGCTCTGCCTGACGTGTAATGAAGCAGAAGTTGAGGAACAATTCCTGTCTCTTGAAAGGCTCACCAGTGTGACCAGTCAGGGCTTGCATCACCTCAATATTCTCCATGTTCCACACAAGCATTGAACCGTCTTGGGACCCTGCTACCATCAGCTTGTGCTCAGAACTGAGCTCCAGTACTGTGACACCTGCAGTGAAACACAGATGAAAGAAGTGGCTGTAGGCTACAAGGAGACCCCTAGAAAACTGCTGCAGTGGAATTCTTCCCATCTGTGACAGCAGCAGGTCCCTTGCCAAGGTCACCTGGGTAATGATACGGTGAAGCCAACCAGGCTAAATTAGATTCCTTCAGATGTATCTACACCAGTGTTCCCCCTTTTATTGCATGGGAGAGAGACTTGGCCTTTCAGCAATTCCACATGAATCTGGTGCAAAGCTCATTATAAATTATATAATCAGCAAATAGATCTGGATCCTTTTTCTTTGTGAAGCCAGGAGTTTAGGAGCTATCTTGTCTCATTCTGTATATGTTGGGACAGCCTGGCAAACTTTATTTCTAATCTACTGAAGCATTGCTACAGGTGGCTAATGCCAGGAAATAAGGGAACCAAATATTAATAAGTCTTGATATTCTGCAAACTGGATGCTACTGCTGCACCTACTTCTGCCTATCAAACAGAGCACAATATGCACTGTTTACAACACTTATGCCACCACTTCACGCTGAGAAATAGATTAAAAAAAAAACAGAAAACCAAATCTAGGTTTTAATTTCTTGGGCTAGTGTGAGCATTAGCAGTCATTTTCTTGTAGTCCTCTTCAGGCTTCCCTTCTGTTTGCTGACATTTGTGATTATATGTGCTGTGCTGATGGCTCAGTGTCGGTGATGGATAAAGTTACTTAAGTGTCTGAAACTGACCAGGAGACACCGAGAAATCGCACATCATCTCCCAGGCAGCAAATAACAAGTGGCACAGCTGCTAGGGGACAAGAGATGCACAGACCAGAAAGTGCTGACACCAGCGCTAACTAGTTTTTCGCACCTGTATTTTTAGACTCAAGATGGTTTGTGCCTGTCAATTTCTGTGGAGATCTCAATTCTCTGAGCAAAGGTCCTTACTATGCCCCTACCTCTAACCCTTACCTTTGAGAAACCCAGTGAGAGTCTTCTGCAGAGGCCCACCAGGAGGCTGAAGGAATCCACACAGTGGGATGAGAACAGGATGCGGACAGACTTCAAACCAGTGTAGACACTGCTGGCACAACCTCCCAATGAGGTCCGGATAAGATGACATGAAAAAATGAAGCCTGGCCAGCACTTCTGTATATATAGTACTCATTCCTGCAAGGTGGAAAAACAAAAGGAGATTTCAAAGGCTCCCAGTTCGTGGCCACGGTACACCTGGGAGAGGCCACTAGCAACATCCTGTATGCACTGCAGTTCATACACTAAGAACATGCAACAAACTGAAGCGAAGGTCTCAAAATTGTGTTTCCACCACAAGACACTCGGATACAGCAGTAAATCACATAGCATAAAAGTGCAGGTGGAGTTAACTGACTGTTGGAGCATTTCCATTTTGGAAGGAAATTGTGAATCCTTCTCTTTAATTAGTGTTACTACTGCACAGAGCTGGAAAACTACTGGGAAGATTCCCTTGGACTTGTTGGTGAAAGCTGATGACTTTTCATGTCCCATGCAGTAGCTCTGCCAGACCTAAGCACTGTATGAGTCTTGTGCCAGCTCTCCGCATGAGGGAGGCCATTAACTGAAATGACCCAGAAAGAAGTTTCTTTTAGGGAGACAGAGGGGCACCCCTTTTCCTGGAAAAGATCTGCCCACTTGCAAGTGTGACAAAGTCAAGCTCTTACCTACAACGCCATCCATATCATCAATGGTTGGTTTCAGGAGGAGGAGTGCATCTCGCACAAGACTTAATTCTGGGCAGTTAGTATGAGTAATGCACATGGCAAAGTCATCCACAACACTCTCTATTCCAGCAGCAGTGATTTTACAGATGATCCAGTTCATATTCCCTGCAGGAAGGAGTGCTGACTATTAGAGAAGAGATCAGGCAAAAGGGGGAGCAAAGCTACTTGAGGGCTTGGGGAGTTGACAACCGTAGGAGGTGGGTGGGCGGGCTGTGGAAAATCAAGGCCTGCTCCAGGGAAGCTGAGGACTGTCACTCTCATGGTTCCTTTTTGGGTCTCTCTCAGAGTGTGTGTTTTTTTCCTCTGCTACTTTTAAAAAATTGCTTCTAAGCCTTAGGAGGAGTTGGACACAGGTTTGATTCTTTCAGTAACAGAGGAAAGGATAATGGGGGACTGGGAGAATTAACTCTCTCTCTTTCACAGATATCCTTCCTAGTTTGCCTGTTGACGCTATTGGCAGCTTCCAGTGCTTTCCATGCAGAACTGCTGCGATTCTGTGCTTCCCTTGTGTGCAAGTGCAGGCGTGAAAATGTCCCCTGTTGAGCATTGCACCCCCTAGCCCTTACCCAGTACATCCCGCTTTAGCTCCTCAATTCGCCCAGCACAGAGTAAGTGAAAAGGGAATTCACTCAGTTTCCTCTGATTTGCAACAGTATCAGAGAACCAGAGCGGCTGAGGTGCTACCTGGGAAAGAAAGGAGATTACTGAGGAGAACACAGGGGAGAGAGAGTCTGCAGATTAATTTTTCTAATGACACTAGTATGGCAGTATCTGGGTGCTGTCTCATGATGCAATGGCCAGCCCTTCAGGCGACATCCTGTGGGAGATGGTAGCTATAGGAATATTGCAGAGGTGAGCAGAGCAAGAGGTGACCTGAAACAAGATTGTTGCTAGAGGTAGGACTATCAGCGATGGAGCTCAGGGTTACACAGAAGGCTTGCTGACACGCCTCACCTTCCTGTCAGCATTGAGAGTTGTGCCACAGAGTGGCAAAAGAAAGGGTTTTTTCATCCCCCAGCTCCAAGTCCCCCTGAAGAAATCTGCCAGGAGCAAATGCCATTTGGTTTGGTTTTGTGCGGACAGGTAACGATTCTGCACAACCTCAGCAAATTGCCTGGAGAGGGAAAGAAACAGGGAAGGCACTGAAATGAGAAGCCAGGGCACAGCGTTCTTATGAGTTGGTGCCGATGGGGATGAAGAGCAGAGCGGGGACAAAGAGCCTAAGACGGGTTCTCTGCACAGCTCAGACTTGGGACATCCCAGACACAGGAATTCGTGCCTCAGCGTGTCCCCGCGTACCTGGGAGCAAGGCCAAGAAGGGTGAAGCCATCTGCTTGCCTCTCCACTAAGCAGTCTTGAACGTCACGGCGAAGTCGTGCCCACAGCAGAGGGGGAAAACGCAAGATGGTTTTACTTGGAGGAGAGGAGTGCTGGTAAATCTCAGACAGAACCTCATCATCAAGGGACAAGATGTCCTTCAGCTCTGCCTCTGCCAGCCCATTCCTGCAGGATGGGTGTAGGAAGAGGGGGAGGTTATTCTCCTCCTCCCATCTCTCACACACTATGGCTTGTAGTCCAGTGCTGCCCCTGAACAAGCATCTGTGGGAACCTCATCTGACACCCACAACCAGGGCACCCACTGGCTCCGAGACTGACAAGGACTGGATGAGCATGGGAGATTAAGTATGGGACACGCTGCCCCCCGGCCAGGACTGACACAGGCTGGTGGGCAAGAGAAGAGTTTGTATTAAAGATCTCTGCAGGCTGGAAAAAGGGCAGAGCTGCTGCATTATCTGCCGATGCATTTAAACAGATTTCCCGCAACAGAAGTAGGCAGGAGACTGACTGCAAGACGCTTCCGGAGGGGCAGCACTGGTACTCACCGGGAGGAGGCAATATAGCCAAGAGCCCGCGACACCAGGACTGAGCCATGGAGCTTTTCCACCGTGTCACACAGCTGGTGCAGGGCGTCCTGCACCGTGCGACTGATCACCAGTGCTGAGGGCGGGGTGTAGGAGGCCCAGCTCCGGACCTGCTGGAAAGCCAGCTGAAACAGCAAGGGGTCCCCGCCGGCTGGGAGGCTGTGCTGGAGAACCGCCCGCTGAGCTGGGCTCAGCTTCCGCCCGGCTGACGCCAGCAGCCCCTCCAGCATCTCCCTGCCTTCCTCGCCGGACAGCGGCCCCATCTCGAAGTACGCCTCGGCCTCGGGCACGGCCTCGCGCAGCGTCTGCAGGAGGCCGTGCTCCGCTGCAGAGAGGGAGACCAGGACGTGCACGTTTGGGGGGCAGGCCTTGGGCAGCCAGCGGAGGCTGCGGGCGCCGGGCGCCGGGAGCAGCCGGTCCACGGAGTCGAGGAGCAGCACCAGCGCCGGCGAGCCGCGGCGCGAGACGGCGAGCAGCAGGCGGCCGAAGCAGCGGAGCGCGCCGGCGTAGGCGCGGGTGAGGCGCGCGGGCGGCGGCGGCAGGCCGAGGGCCAGGCTCACCTGCAGGCACAGGCCGGCCAGCAGCCCGCGCACCGAGCAGCGGAGCGGCGCCGCGCCCAGGCGGCGCAGCACCACCACGGCGCCCGGCCGCAGCGCGGCGCGCACCCGCCGGCGCAGCTCGCCCATCAGCGCCGTCTTCCCGCAGCCCGGCGGCCCCAGCAGCACCAGCGGCGCGTGCGCCCGCCCGCCCGCCTCGTCCTGCCCCAGGCGGCGGCACAGGCGCTCCGCCAGGCGCTGCCTCCCGCCCGCCAGCCCGCGGCCCGCCCCCGCGCCCGCCTGGAGGCTCAGCTCCCGCAGCAGCGCGGCCGCCCGCTCCGCCTCCGCGCCCCGCTCCGCGCCCCGCAGCCCGCGCTCCACCTGCTCGCGGACAGCGCCCACCAGCTGCCGGCGCAGCTCCAGCTCCAGCTCCGGCCGGGGCCGGGGCCGGGGCCGGCCGCGCCCCGCCGCGTCCTCCGCCGGCAGCGCCAGCACCCGCACCCGCTCCGCGTCGGGGCCGTCCAGCAGCCGCCTCCAGCCCGGCCCCGGCCCGCCGGCCCCCGCCGTCTCCCGCAGCAGCACGCAGGCGCTGGCGCCGCGGAGGCCGCGCTCCAGCTGCCGCTCCAGCCCTGCAGCGACACGGCGGAGGGGCGCCTTGCAGCGGCGGGGCGGGGCGGCCCCGCACCCCCGCCCCGCACAGCGCCCGCACCTGACTCCTCGTAGCGCCGCCGCTGCTCGGGGCCCAGGAGCCCGCGCCGCTCCGCCGCCCGCGCCGCCCGCCGCAGCAACGAGCCCAGCCGCGGCCCCGCGCGCCGCCACGCCGCCGCCTCCGGCCCGGGCCCCGCGGGCAGCGGCCGCAGCGCGTAGGCGGGCGGCAGCGCGTTGTCGTCGCGCCGGTACCAGTGCGCCAGGAGCCGCGCAGCCTCCGCCTCGGCCTCCGCCGCCAGCGCCTCCCACTCCGCCGCCGGCACCAGGCGGGGCGGCCGCGCGCCCCCGCCGCCCGGGTCCGGGTCCGGGTCCGGGTCCGGGCCCAGCACCGCCTGCGGGGAGCGGGGTGTCGGCCGCGCGGGGCGCCCCGTGCCGCCGACCCGGCACTGGGGCTCCCATGCGGCCGTGTACTCACGATGAAGCTGGTTCCCACGGACAGCTTTTGGCAGGATTCAATCTCCTCCAGGCAGAGTTCTGTGTCGGTGTGATCCGGGCCAGCCAGGTCACAAACACCCCACCTGAAGTCAATCATCTGCAGAACAGTTCAAAGCAGACACAACAACCCTGGCAGCAGAATAATCCCTGTCACGTAGCAAGGCTGCCCCATCCCCTGTGCTTACGAAAGCCAAACTGAAAGCAGCCGGTCCCATGTCCGTCTCTTCTACCTGAGCAGCTAGAAATGGGACAGAGACGCAGAGGCGCTTAAAGCCTCTCCCCAGGAATATCTGTCAGGACCGGTGGTGGGGAGTTTGAACCGTGGGCGCCTGGTAGGTGGCTCTGTTTGTTCAAGTCAGGAAAGCCTGATAATCTGGGAAGTCTTTGTTACAATATTTGGATCCTGTGGTTACAGGAAAAATAAGACCGAGCCCTGGCATTGCAGCAGCCTCTTCCCTGCCAAAAGTTCTGCACAGTGGGTATGGAAAAGCTCCTGCAATAATATCTGCCCCTGGGTGGAAGAACAAAGCAGCCCTTTGTTAGAGAGAGTGAAGAATATTTTACCAGCCAGGATCTGGTGAGAGTGAGAGGATGAACTCGGTAGCAAGTAAACCCAAATCCTGTCTGACTCCTCATTGACATCCACAGGAGTTAGGTGCCTAATGCCTCCTTAGGCAGACAAGGTTCCTTGGGTGAATTTGATATCTTTTATTAGACCAACCCAAATAGCTGGAGAATGCCTTCTTAAGCATACAGCCTGGAGAGCCAGTACAGCTCTCCTCCCGCTGCTTTGGGAAGGCGAGAAATTCAGGGAGCATTTTTGGAGCGAAAGTCACTTTTCTTGTCTCGTGTACTTGTATGATCTCTGGACAAGGCTGAAAAGGCTGTGAGATAATAAGCAGAGGCAACAGCAATGCTTTGTACTAAACAGAACAGGCAATTTACCTCAAACATTAGGCCGTGCTTCTGACAGAAGGCCTGCAGCTCGGGACATGCCGCCTCCAGTAGCGCCTCGCTCTCTCTGCTCGTATCTGCATGGAAGGACGTGTGCAACACGGCACCATGAAGAACCTTTGGTGTAGTTGTTAACCAAGAAAGTCTTGCAGTTGGAAGCTTGTCTAACTATGAACTACAGGGCTGGGCTGGTAAAAGACACCACCCTAAGAAATCCTTGCCTCTCATATGTTGCTAATCAGCTCGCTTGCCACCTTCACATGTCAAAAGAAATGGTTGTTGAGGCGAATGGTTAGTCTTTCATGCAGCCCTCATCGCAGAATTGTAGGCTTGTTACTTCAGTTACAGGCAATCATAGTTGCAAGGTTCACTTCAAAATCATAAAGGCTAGAAGCATCACCTTGGGCAGGTTTCATGTTTTACGTGTGCAAGCTTTTGAAGGAGATCACTGAGCCCCCAAAATGTGTCTCTACCACCAGTACACTTCACAATACTGTACTCAAATTCCTGTCCTGCCCGGGACTCATGAACTCTCTTGTCTATCTTGGTGGAAAAGCCCATGAGGACTCCCCTGTAGATGTAGTGGCATTTGGGATAAAGAGGGCGGAGTTCTCCAGCAGCACCTTTTTAACAGTGCCCTGTTCACTGAATTAATCCAAACCAGGAAAGTAAAAATAAACAATACAAAAAACCTAAATAGAGCAAGCAGGGAAATGATTAGCACATGCAAATATCCCCCATTTCCATAAACACAGGAAGGCAAGCTCACACTGAGAAAGAAACACGCACGCTGGGCTGCTTGTTCCCTCGTGTGTAAGTGCACACCCCCATGCTCATGCATATACCCACCTGCTTGTACGCCTGTCATGCTCACATTTTTTGAAAAAAGGAGAAGGAAAGGGAACCTGTTCCCACCTGCCTATGCAGTATCTTCTTAGGCTGCAAACGTTGCAGAGCAAGGATTTCACCTCCCTATGTCTAAATCTTGGTGTCATGCACCTCTGGCATAGCATAAATCAAAGGAGGCATTGCTAGAATTGGGGGGAGTAAGCAGGTCCTTCAGATTTCGTTTTGGACAACTCTGAATAAAGAAGTGATTGCTAATGAACCTATAGCAATGTCAGAAGAGGAAAAGACTCCCTTGGGCTGGGAATTATGGTGCCTGTGCTCGTGTGCAACAGGGAGCAGACTCCCTCACGTATCCCTTGGAATAACTCGTTAGTACTCTGTGTCTCGGGTAGTTACAGGGGAATCCCTTTATTGCTTTTCCTGTGAGGCCCTTTCCACCAGAGGATTTGTGTAACTTGCCTCTGTCCTTCGCGCTAGGTCTCAAGGCACTTGGAACCACCCTCCCTTCTGAAACCCCGTGCGCCACAGCTAAGGCACCTGTTGTAAATGCAGCTGTCACCCTAAGCATTAGCGCCGGGAATACACTGGGACAGACCCAGGCGGTTGTCTCTGACTGCCCTGTGTTCCTTCCCAAGAGCACTGCACTGGCAACCTCCTTGCTAACTGTCTACTGCTTGCTATTGATCCCATTGGGAAACAGTCTTGCCCTCCAGAGAGGCAGCAGCAGTTAGTTTTGCCATGCTGACCCTTGCTGTCCTATGCCTATTTAGCGGACATATCGGGCTCTTTTCTTTGGATGCAGGGAAGTAAGACATGCAGAAGTCTCTCTCCTTGTGGAAGTGGGAGGGAGGTCAAAGCCTGCTTTCTCCTGATGACATTTAAGGGGAGGGTGAGTGTTTTCTGGGTGGGGGAAGGTTATGCTACATGCTTCACAATTCCTGAAATCCTGGATTAATCATCATCTATCAGGTTTTGAGAGCACTTCCTCTGGCAAGGGGATCTTGGCAGGTGGGAGATCTAGGGACAGTGCCGAAGAATGGATCTCTTCCTAAATGCTTTTCTCCACTGCATTAGTTAAGAACCCCATTCAAGGGGTCTGTTGCATCCAGCCTCCCTAAAGGTACAGGGAAAGCTGCAAGCCCTCTTGGCCCCTGCACCAGCCAGCAGCTTTTCCCACTGTCCTTTGATCCAGTATAATATGCTGGAGGCTAACCCTGGCTGCACTGGCAATGCTATTAGTCAGCCCTGAATGGGGACAGAGTCCTTTTCTCCCAGACAACACGGTGCTGCCACTGATGGTAGCATCTAACTGCATCGAATGCATCAGCTGCAGCGGCCTTTACCTTTAACACAGACCTGCAGCCCACAGAGAGGATATGGGCTTTTTTCTGAGGAAGGCAGCCAGCCCCCTTCATGTAAGAGCTGAACTCAGTCTCTCGGTAACCCTATAGGATTCAGGATCTCCTTGAGCTGACTTACCTGAGGAATCTGAGCTGATGAAAATTCGGACCAGACTGGAGGGCTGGAAGGGAAGAGGGACTGTCTTGCCTTGGAGAAGGTCCCGGCGTGTGTCTGGGCTGAGGCAGCTGAGGCTCATGGTGGTATCTTCACTCCTTGACTCCTCCTTGTTGGAGTCTGTTCTTGAGAGGAATCTATTCAGAGGCACTTCTGAGTGGATCAGCCTCCTTTAAACGTTCTCCTTCAGGGTTCCTTGCATCATCCTGGGTGAGCGATTATTGCGAGGTTTTAAATAGGGATCAGTAAAACCCTCATCTATTCTGAAGGAGATCCGAGAAAAACCTAGAGTTTAGTGTGTGCTGAGCAGCGTAAACCTTGACTCTATCACAGAACAGATTAGCAGTTCTCAAGATGTCGACTATCCCTATAGCAACCAGTGTTTGTTCCTTGGTTACAATCCCAGGGGTCTCTTTCCAGGGCTCCAAAGGTGCCATTCTCCTTTATGCTTTCTGTAAGGAGATCCACCTGAGGCCCTTCTGCTTATTAGCTTTGTCTATTTAGGAACATTTGCCACCCTGTTGCAGCAGCGGGCAGATGGAGTAGTGCTTGCAACACTTCAAATGGGCCCAGACAGGGTTCAGGCATCCTTCCTACCTGTGTAAACTGGTGACGTGGCCCATCTGCACTAGACTTTCATCAACCTGTAAGAGAGCAAAATTACTAAAATATCTTGATTTAAAAAATATTCCAAAAATTTGCCATGTGTATAGTGACCTCTGAAATCTGTGATGCATCTCTTCATCCATGGTGGCAAGTACAAATACAGGACACAGAAGAGAGGCTGACAGAGAAACTTTAATATTGTACAAGAAACATCATCAGCACCATCCTGGGGCAAAGAATGACTTTCCCTGTTGACAAAGAAGACTTTAATGTGCCAAGCGACACAACAACTCCAATGTCAGGAGCCTCCTGTCTTTTCACTGGTGGTATGGAATTATTTTGTACAGACGGATCTCTCCTTGTCCACATGCTTGTCAGGCTGCAGAAGAACTTCTCGCTCTCAGGTATACAGTTCTACAGAATAGATGGTACAGTGAAGAGGAAAATGCCAGGAAAATGTCTCAAAGTTTCCTCAGCTGAAGGCAGCAGCAAACTTCAGGTCAAGCAATCACATTCTCAGTTACCAGCAGTTCTTTCCAGGCTATGGCAGCTTCACCAACTACAGACTTCAGATTATTTCAGAAGTTTGAAAAACTGCAAGGAAACTGATTTTTTTGAGGAGGAAATGGAGAACAACCAACAAAACAAAAACAAAATGTGGATCTGCTGATAAGTAGTGAGGAATATCTGTTGAAGTGCAACTAGAATGGCACTGTCTGGCCTGTGACAGGCGATGACAAAATACAGTCCTGAAAGTTTTGTTCTTTGATAAGACAATCCTGGTTGTAATTTGTATAGTTAAAATGTTCAAGAGGAAGATGAACACCAAACTCAGATACAAAACCTTCCAAGGCTATCCTAGCTGGTGGCCTCAGCAGAAGGGGTTTTAAAGAGCTCATGAAAAATAGGGGAAATAACTGATTGGAAATGGTTATGTCTTTAGGGCAAACTTCTCCATTCCTGTCCCTGTTGTTATTACAGGGAGTGTCACTTTTGAAAGGTTTCAGAACTTCCCTGATCCACTCTGATCCTCCCATTCAGGTAAGAATCCTCTGAGAGTTACCACAGTCCTCTAAAGCAGTGCCCTGTGAACTCACATGCAGGGATCTCTAGTGTAGGTGGAAAATAAGCAGCAGAAAATTTGGGAGAGAGACTGGTTTTGTGCAGTTCCTTATGATAAAAAAATGGAAGAAGAGAGAGAAAGTGTTGTTCCATCAGATGATGCTGGTGATGAGAGGCCTCTTAGTGTACTTATCTCTGTCTTGTGCACAGAATACACTTCACAGTATCTTTTCATTCAGTTTGGCATGAGTCACGGTCCTCTTTGGGGTATTCACAGCATTGTCAATACAGTTAGTTTTTTCTCTGTAGCCTACGTGGTGTCAAAGACCACTCTGAGTTCATCCTAGGAGCAGGTCTTACTTCTCAGGGCATCTCCTCATGCTTTGCCGTTTCTGTATGATGAAGTTGATCTGGTAGATAAGCATAATGGCCAGGGAAAAGACAAGAACCTGCAAGGGAAGAGGACACTAGGCTGGATTGACCAAGACCTGAAAGCAGACATCCATGGGGGCGTAAAGCTAGAGAGTGCTGTAGAAGAGCCCACAACATTTGCTTCTAATTTGCCTGGCCAGGGACTGCATGTCACACTGGCTTACATGGGAGCTGCAAGGGCTCAGCCCACCTGAAACCTTGGCTACTTTGTTCAGGGGTCTGGATACTATTGTTAATATGCTCCTATATTATTATTTTTACCTGTGGATATAGATGTCTAATTTTTTATGCCAAATGTAAAAACTGAGGATTTAGCTTAGCTGAACCTATTCCAAAATGAATGCATTGAAATCAATGCAAGCCTTTAAATAATATACTTAAATCAGCTTAACTCTTGTTTATATCATTTGGTTCAACTAAGTTGATAACCTATGGAGGCAAGCTAAATTGATGTGTCAGTAGCTTGCCAGTGAGAACAAAATGGATAAATCTGTCTAATTCTTGCTTCTAAGTTCAATATTTTTTCAGGAGTTTGTATTGGTTTAAACTAATTGACTTCTCTATTACAAACAAGGTCTTACTTTTGTTCAGTCTCAGTTACCTCCAGGACAAACAATCCTATTGCTAGCCCTGCAACTAGCAGCAGGTTTCTTTGTCCCCAGTTGACAATCTTCTCCAAGCAGCCCTCGGTATAAATCAGGCTCTCTGCTTCCCATGGTCTCAGATTCTGGGTCCCATAACCACACATGGTGTTGAGAACGCTCTGCAGGGAAGGAGGATACAGCTAGAGTGAGAGTGGAGCAGAAGTGGCACTTGATGAGGGGTGAAGGCACAGGTGATAGGTCAAGGTAAAAACCAGAATGGTGTCGTATGCTGCTTTGCTCTTGGTGTTCTCGTTAGCTGCATCATAGATAGAAAGTATATCTACTGGTTGGAACAGGGAACGTGGGATCAAGAGACCTGGTTCTGTTTGCAGTTCTACCACAGACTTGCTGTGCACTCTTAGACAAGTCACTTCCCTCCTCTGTGCCCCTCTTTCCCTTTCTGTGCAGTGGAGATGATGGCAAACTGCTTTGATAGCTGGATCTGAGAGATCCTGTGTAAATTCAAAGTATTACCTTCCTTCTCTTTGACTTGTTGGAAATAAATACAACTATATGCTGAAGCTTGTTTTATCAGCATCATCCAAACAACTTGGCAGTTACATTTCCCCCCCTAAGTTATAGCCAAACTTGACTTACTGTGAGAACTGTTCCTTTATCCTCTTGGGTGCAGCAGGAGAAAGGCACAGCACAGCGCTCCAGGCTGGGGTTGGAGTCTCGACACTCAAAGTAAATGTTCTGGGACCAGTCCTTGTAGGAATGTACTCCACAGCATTCAAACTGAGAGAGTAAGGCCAAAAATGGAGACCTTGGATGACTGCTGGCTTCCTCAGGGCCATAGGTGTGCACAGGACTGTACAGAATAGATTCTGAGAAGAGCTTTGAGAGCCGTTACCTGCAAGACTCAACTGCCCAGGGACTCTGTACACTCCAGCTACAGAGAGCTGTAGCCTTTTGAATGCAGCTCCCCCCCACCTAGTCTGAGCAGGGCCCAGGGCCTCACCGATGAGCCACAGGTGCATTTCACTAGCTCCCTCCATGTGTTCACGCACAGAACCTGATACTAGCATTAGGAATTTGATTTGAATGTGGCTGAGAGGCAGCATCTCTGCTCTCATGCAAGTGAAGAACAAAAATGGAAGGTTTTCCCAAACTGGTCCAGGGTGAAATTTCACCATTTCCTAGTTTCTTTGACAGCAATGCCAGCAGCAGCAGCTCTATGGCACTAAAAGCCACACCAAGAGCATTTTTCTTTCTAAGTTGTAAAGTGCGGAACAAACCAAGTCCTGGCTGGGTAGCCCAGGAGGTGATGAAAGCTGGCTGCCATGGTCCTGGCACTAGACTGCTTGTGTATTCAGGGGGCAGAAGGCTGGCATTGGCAGCCCAGCACTGGCTAGGGATAAAGACCTGGGGTCTCTTCAGTTATTTACCACCTTCTGAAATAATTAAGCAGCAAAACATAATACAAGACTAAGAGGAGTTTTGAAATTACCTTTTTCTGTATGTAATCAATGAGATTCTGTAAGTCCAGGTCATCCCGATAACTGGAGATAGCTTTCCCCATAAGAAATGCTGCCTTCTCCATCACCTGCAAGACCCAGAGATGGTGTAGTTTTCATTGCCAGCCAGGTAGATTCACAGACTTGCTGTTTTCCTCCCTCCACCTCCCAAACCCATCTGCTTCCTCTCTGCGCCCAAGGTGCTTACACCTATGAAATCAGCCCCTGGCAGGCACCTCTGAAAAAAGCAGCTGTCACTTTCTCCATTTATTTGCCATAAACTACAGATGGAGCAGGTTGATCTGTATCCTTTTTGGCAGGCAAAGGATAAAATAAAGATTATTCTTTATTGTATAATTAGCTAGCACATTCCTAGCCACCCAGTTAGATAGGCATAGGAGATGCTAAGTCCTGTATGTAAGAGGGCAAACTGAGGCTAGGATGTGGGAAAAGGGAGTGACTTGCCCATGGCTACAGAGAAAGTCTATGGGAGAGCCAGCAATAGGCTACAAAATCACAGTTTTCCAGACCACTGCTCAGGCAGAATATCTGCATTGAAGTTTGCTGTGGACTTACCATGCCAGAGAAGAGGAATCCCAGAACAGCAGCCACGATCTGGAGGATCAGTACAATTAGCAGTGTCCAGGCAAACTGTAGAATGAAAGATTGAGATCAAGACTGAGAGCAGCCCTCTCCCTTTGAGCTTTGGTACCAGCGCTCCCCGGGGCTGGGGCTGTATAGTGCGGCCCACTGAGCGTGCGCTGCTTACATCTGTGACTGGAGTGCCATCAAGACGGCCCCCTGCCGCCAAGACTCCAGTGGAAGGAGTTGGCGTCAGGGCCTGTCAGAGGCTCAGGAAGTCAACTCAAAGAACAGGATAGTAAACAAAGTTCATCTGAAAATCCAGCACAGCGACAGAGAATCCGAGGGCAAATTTACCCAGTGCTGATGATAAACACTAGGGGACCTGATCTGAGAGGAGGAAGCTTCTCTTTTGTATAGGTGACCATGCTAAATCTAGTCAAAGGGGGCTTGCTGTTGTTTGCTATTAACAAACAAAGCCTTCCAGCTACACGTTGGATTCTGTCGAACTAAAGAAGTTCCAGCCTGTGTTCATCAGGCTTGTTTCTCTGCGTTCTCACCTCTAGCATGCCTTGTGCCTGAGGGCCCCTCCTCTCCCCCCAGGTAACCTCACACCAGTACCTGGCAGTGTCACATTTGCCAACTTGCTGAGAAACGTGTACCCTGCAATTTGGAAGTAGTTGTGGAATTGAATGGGTGAATATTATTAATGGCACTTTGGGACAAATAGTGCAAATGGAAAAAGGTTGGTGCACGTGTGAAAAACAGGAGGCAGTTTCATACATAGTCATCAAGGAGACTGAACTGGCGCAGCCAGCAGTTCTTCTTTGTCGGAAGTGGAGTTGTAGAGGTGATGTTGCCATTGTAACTCCCAAATGCTGAGCAGATTTTTGAATGATCAGAAGTTAGCTAGCTTTTACATTGACTGTCTCCTCTCCTTGCTAGTTGTGCAGCTGGTGAGCTATTATTGCCTGACTCATAACAGTCAGGTGCCTCTTCAGATCCTTAAGGGACTGACCAGAATTGGTGCCCTAACGAAGGTGGAATGGGATTGCTCTGTGTTCTTTGTGGTCGCTCTGGCAGCAGGAGTTTGCCTAGCGAGGCAGTCTGAGGCACAGGCCTCAGTGTCTGTGCCGGGTCAGCTAGAAGGAAGCATCTGCTGGCTTTTCCTTACAATTTTCAGAAGCATAGGGAGGTCACGGAGGGCTCCCGTGCACCCCACAAATGTGATAGCAAACATGAGGATCCCCACAGTGAGCAGCATGAGCGAAGGGTCCGCGAGGAGCGAGTCCACAGCACCTGGCAGAAAGTGAAACCAAAGCGAACTGAAAAATCCTGAGGCAAGTCTGGTCCGCCCCTCCCCTACAAAAGACCAACGATGGATATAGGACACATGGAAGAACTGGACCAGCTCCAACAACAGCCTCCTTGTTGCTGTTGCTTTCCCTATGATAAGCCCCAAGCCCGTTCTGGAAGCCAGGTTCCTCCCCCACACTCTTCAGTCGCCCAGGAGAGTGTCCTCTCCTCACAGGGCCAAACGAGCAAAGGCTTGCACCCCGGAGTTTGTATGTACAGTTTCTGAACAAGCTTGTCCCCTTGGGGTGGAAATCCCTCTGGGTAGAGGATGTGTTGCCCTTGTGTCTCCTGCCTTCTTTCTGTGGCTCTGTCCTCTGACCCAACGATCCCTCATTTGGGCTGGGATGCTCTGTGGCTATGGTGTGTAGGAGGGGCTGAGCTGGATGTCCTGGTGGATCCTTTTAGGCAAAGATTTAGGGTGTTGTTGTGTGCAGTTGTAGGGGACTGGATGTGATGGTCTGAGAGTCCTGTATTCCTCTCTCGCTCTGTGGCCTATACATGCCAAAGCCAGAGCCACCACTCAGCAAGTATCAAGTAGTGCACTGGAGGGGAGGGGAGGGGAGTCGGGGGCATCCTAAACCAGGACTTGATGGCGTATGCTGGCCTGTGGGGGCCAGTCTCCTGTGTTCGTGGGCCAGCATTTACCCAAGGACTTCCAAAAAGGCCGTAGAGTGTCATGGGGTTGGTGAGAGGAGCTTTTCTGTTCCCTCACCTTAGGTTACTTTGCAGAAGTCTTGGGCATGGGGTAACCCCTCTTTCATCCATGTGAAATGCTGTTTGTTGAATGTTGCTGAAGGACCTGTCTGTGTCAGCTGTGAGGTATGAGACAATTACGTGGTTGGTAGTAGTTGTGCTGACTGTGCCCCACGTGTGGGAGTGACTTGAAGGAACGGCAGTGGAGGGTGATAATGAGAGCTGCTGGGCAGAGGTAATAACACAGAGCTCATCTCCGCACGTTGTGCAGCCATTGCAGACCGCCCCGCAACTAGCCTCAGGTTACTGTGATAGACAAGTGCCAGGGTGCCAAGGGATCTGCAGAACCATGCCCTCCGCAGGATGCAGTGGGGTAAACCTCACCCTTTGGGAAGTCCTGCCCCTACCCAGTCATGCCTGCTCCCCTCGGAGTCAGCCGTTGAGCAGATGGCTGGCAAGTGTCCGCTCACTGCGTCTCCTTCAGACTTTGAATGGCTTTCTAAGGCGCTGCCTCCAGGTTCTGTCCAGCTTTCCTCCTGACCGTGCCACAGACCAGGTTACCGTCTGCAGTCTTTATAGGTGCATTAGGTTTGAAGCTATTGTTAAGCTGAATCTCAACAACTAGGCCAGGATGAAAGTGAAGGTAGCTATAGTTTGGAGTCTGTGGTGTTGATGGGAGATGCCGGGTCCTGAGGCCATTCATGAGAGCATTGCATTGAGCAGACGCTCGCCAGCATCTGTTCAACCCTCCCACGCCTGATGCTCTGAGCAAGGGGTGGGGTTTTAGGTGGGATGTGGCATAGCCCAGCTGCCTCATGCTGACGCCATGGTTGGGCAGATAGCCAGCGGCAGGAAGCCAGCAGCTTCCTTAGCTTTACCTGATGAGACCCAGTTTTGCTCAAACTCCAGTTGTGTAGCTCAGGGCGGGACAGGAAACTGGTACTTACTTGCTTCCTTGGAGAGTTTGGCATAAATCCCGACTGCTACCATAAGCCCACTGGCCACCTGGGAAAGAAGAATCGGAGACAAATTCCTCATAACAGTTTTGATATAAAAACTGCCAGTGGTACACCATTTCTAGGGAAATATGAGACATTAGTACAGCCCAAGGAGAGAAACAGGAGTTGCTGTCTTCCTAAGGGAAGCTGGAGACCAAATGACTGATTTCAAAGCATCCAGAGCTCTAGTTCCCTTCCCAGATGGCCTCAGCCTCGCAGCGGGCCAGCCTGGCTTCTCACTGAGGCAGCGTTGAAGGTGAGTTTCCCCGCAGGCAGGAAATTTGCAGCCCCACCCTGGACCTGGCAGGCCTGGTCTACTTAGACTCACCCAGAAGAGGTAACAGGAGACAAACAGAGTGTATTTGATGAGCTGATTTGTTCTCATCGTTCATGTCCCGCAGTCCCTCAGGATTAGAGCGACCCTCTGTCAGCGGGAGAGTTGATTTCTTTGCTGACTCCTGCTGCCTGGGTCACGTGCTCTAGGGCGTTACATGCACAAGGGAAGAAGATTTCCAACATGTACAGTCAGGTTTGCCACATTTCCTGGTGTAAGTGACCTGCCTGTTTCCATCCCTCCTGCTGCTGCCCTCAGACAGATGAATGAGGCAAGACAAGCTACTGACCTCAGGACCGTGAACACCTTGGAAGGAGTCGAGGACAGGCACAGCGATTGGGTGAGGTATTCTTCTATTCAGACCACAGAGTAAAGGATCTTGGACTGAAACTGCCCCAGCTGCCAGCGAAGAGAAACTGAATTTGGAAAGGGTAGTGTCTGGAAGCTGGGAGTCCCTTGGGCAGAGCTCATTGCAAAGGCACCAGGCTCGCTTGGGAAGTGGAATAGGACTGAGTGCGAGTGGCGTGAGTTATGGGCTTACAGCTGGAATGGGAACCCCACAAGAACTGGCCCCTGCAGAAGGAGAGAAGATGATTCAATAAGATTAGGCTCCAAACTGAACATGGTGAAAGGTGCCAGACAAGCTTCACGTCAACCACATCATGGGGCAGTACACGCAGCAGTCAGGTTGCTTTTACTTTGCTGTTCTAGCCTGTGCATCTCCAAAGAGACCTGACCATTACTGGGGCATTTACTGACCCCCCGCCAATGTGCCATGCATCCTTGCCTCCCTGTTGCGCACACTATTGCTGATCCCCATTTGGCAGTTTTTGCACTTGCCTCTGTGGCTGATTTGGTTCATTCAGGAGCTTGTGAGTTCATGGCTTGTGGTAGAAAGTGAGACGTTGGTGCTGGACAAGAGGATTGGGATGGGGCACTCTCTCGTGGGCTGGGCTGTGGATGCCCTCAAGCTACCAGGGAGATGTCTCCCATGCAGCTCCCATATTGCGTAGTTACTTACTGTGCTTCAGACCCCTTTGCACCAGGCGGCCCCTTTGCATTGCATCCTGCTGTAGGATGAATGCTGATGTCTTGGATTTTACCATATTTACTCTATTAGAAGTCAAGGAACAATCCCCTTGCCTTACAATGGGGCATAAGGTGGGAGGCAGCTGTATCCTGTAGTGCCAAGGAGGCAGACTACCTAATCCATCTTTTATCTTGACCGCTGGGATTCCCCACTCAGCTGGAATTCCCGATGGCATTACTATCTGGGCAGTCTGAAAGAATACGTGACCTGTCGCCAGTACGAGTAAAGGAAGATGGAAGACAAAAGCACTGGGCATTTTAGGTTTTTCTCCAATGTGATGGCTTTTGCCATTTCCCTTGTAAGCTTTTTGGTGTGGGAATTTGTTTTTTTTTTTGTGTGGCTTCTCCTTCCTCTCTTGTAAAACAAAACACCCCCCCCCAACAAAAAAAAACCTCTGTGCATTTTCTACAGAAATACTCTTAGGTCTCTTTAACATGCAAAATAGGGGATTCACAGCTTTTATACCCCTGATCTTGAGCTCATTCTGTAGTGGCAAAGCCTGAAGACATTTGGGACCCTTTGGGACTGGAGGAAAAGATACTCGTCAGGGAAGAGAAAGTACTTAGAGCAGTGACTGTGAACTGCCTGAAAGGCTCTGCCACCTCCAGCAGGCAGGATGCCTACATAGTACCAGGGTCACTTTGTCAGTTAAACCTAGGGTTACGATCGTGCCAGTGTTGATAGCAGCAGAGCTATCAGATTGTAACATCTCCTCTGTAGCACTCCAGGTCCCAGCAGGCTTCTTTCCACCCCTACTCTGCTGCACAGATGCCAGAGCTGAGCCTTGGTGATGCAGGAGTGGCTACAGCGCTCACCCTGCACAGCCTCGCTTGCAGTAGTGGAGCTTCCTATCTTGGCAGCTGAACTCTGAAACTGCTCAAGACTGGAAAGCGCCCCTTGCAGGCTTACAAAACGTGCTTTCCAATACAACACGGGACATTTATTCTAGGTCTTGTAAAAAGATCAAAGGAGTACCAATTATTGGCTAATCTGGTGTTCCTTGTAGAGACAGTGAGCGCTTCAATATTTAGTCCTAGATGATAACAGCAACTGCTGAAAAGACACTTGAGTAGAGTAGAAAAAGGCTGAAGCAGAAAATCACGCACCTAGGGGTATCTCTCTTGTAGAATTCGTGTCGACAAATACACTTTAAATACATAATGGCAAATTGAAACAGAAATGTACCTGCTACTGTGTGTGTGCGTCTGCCCATCCTGGGTGAAGGTGCAAAATACACAGAGAGAGAATTTCGGCTCCAGCACAGCGAGGGAAACTATTACGCTCCCACAAAGTTCTGTCTTCCCCCAACTCCCCGCGTGACTAACGTAGACTGCACGCAACAATGGCAGTTGGTGGTTACCATGAAATCTCGTTAAAGACCAGTCCCTAGCTATGTTTCCGGACATGCTCAGCTTTGATTTACAGTAAATGTTAGAATCATGTTGTTGGGCCAGGGGTCAAACTGGTTTAGGGACCTCCCAGAAGCCTTCCGTAACTGCATTTTTGGCACTGGAGAAAGTAAAAAGAAAATGCATAGGTCCCTCCTGAGTGTCGCCTCGAGTCACTTCACAATTTTTTATTTTGTTGATGCCTGTTATAAAACAACACATTTCCTTGAATCAGACATTCCACAGAATATTCAACATATCCTGGTGCTGGCCGGAGGAACAGCAGGTTTCAGTAAAACAAGACCTATTAAAATAGAAAGCTGTCAGGCTTATTCCACTTTCCAAAGGAAGTGAGGGAAGGTCACAAAGTTAAGGCACTTTCAAAACCCAGAAGCACAATTAATTTGACTTCTATATTGGCTTTAGTCCTGTTGTACACAGACATCAGTTTAGGTTACATCTACCCGTCCCTTTTCACAAAATCATGCTGGGCAACCAATCTGCATTTATTTCAGTAATCACATTGATTCAGTTTGGGAGCAGGGGAAGAGTTGGATTTCTGAAACTCTCTGATTTATGCCTTGCCTCCAAATACCTCTTCCGCTATCCTCAAGGTCAGAGTTGCAACAACAGACCCTCCAGGTGAGGGGGACAAGATGTAGCTCACTGACAGCCCAACAATACTCCCTAGGGGCACTTGGGGCAGAACACGCCAGCCCTACCTACAGCAGCAACCCCAGCCTGGCTGGGCAGGAGATGGAGATACGCGAGCGGATCTTTGCATGACAGTGCCCAAAGCCACAATTTAAAAAAAGAAAAAAGATCCTCAGTGCATAAGTACAGTCTGAAACCAGTTTAAACCCCCAACTGTTCAGTGAGCAGGACACGGCAAAACTGGCTGAATCCTCAATTAGCCAAGCAAGGGCATTTTTTGTTTTACCTTCTGTTTCATTTGTCTTCTTGATTAAGGCCCTTCTCACAGGCCAGTACAACGGCCATGAGGTTGTCTTTTGAGGATTTGCAAAGAATTTTCAGATTTTCTCAGCTGGCATGCTGCAGTCAGTTAATCTAAAATCCATCTCCTTGGTCTTTTAAAATGTTAATTTAAGAGAAAAGGAAATGTTCCTTCCAGCAGAGAGAGAATTTAGGCCAGTTCCTCGTATACTATGAACATTTAATCACCAGCAAGGATGAGTGTCCAGCTGTGGGCTTTTCTCAAATCTGCCCAGTTGTGTAAATACAAATTCACAGCTCCTTTTAAAAACCAGCTTTAGGCCCAAGAGTTTGGTGCCCTGGCTATAATAAATAACAATAAATAACTTTACATTTACATAAAGTCTTATATCCCACAGGATTAGAAACAAACTTCAAGCTATAGGGGATTCACTTCACTTCCAAATGACATGCAGTCAGCTCTGGAGTGGGACAGGAGTCGTTAGCAGTACACAGCAGCACTATGCAGCAGTTCAGGACAGTAACTGTAGCAGTATGTAGCACTTAATCATTGAAACTGTTACAAATATAGATCAAGATAAGGAAACTAAAGAGAAAGGTTATATACATTAAGAACTGCAAGGGGAATTTGGACAAGCAGGATGAAATACCCAAAGTGGAATTTGGCCAGGACACCAAGGCTGATGTCCTTTAATGCACATGGGACAAGCCATATCAGTCTGAGGCCTTGCATCATGCTACCTTGTAGCCATCCTACCTGCAGCAGTTGAAAAGCCTGAGCTCAGCTTCAGAGACAACCGGCCAGTGCTAAAAAAAATCTAATTTCCACATGCTTGCTGCCTGTAGGCAGCCCAGGTCAGTTAAAACTTGAAAGAACTTGTAAGGTGTAGGAATACAAGTTAGCCCTTGAAAGAACGATGAGTGTGTGAGCAAGTGGGAGGCAGAGGTGTTAGAGTAACTGAACATGCTGCATCGTGGTTGCTGATGGGATTGGAACTTATGCCCAAACGTCAGCCTGGCACAAACATAAAACCTCTCTAAAGAAGGGGCTCAGACAAAGAGACAAGAGGCCATGAAGCTAACAGTGGGACTGAGTGCACAGCTGAAATTTGGGAACCTCTGTGGTAGTGTCCTGGCTTCCACCCCTCTCCTCTGGAGCATCAGCGAGAAGAAGTGAAAGATATGTGAGGTCACAGCTCTGAGGCGTTCTTTGCTGCCATGTTCACTGTGCGCAGCGGATTTTTCTTATTCAGCCTTTTTTGCTTTCCGTTTCCTCGTGCCTTCATTGAGCTCCTCCCTAGATTTTGCAGGAGGCTGAGGAGGGAGTGCAGGTGAAGCATCGTGGGAACCCTCACGATGGTCGTGATGGTGATCGTCACGCCCACCGGAAACAGAGCCAAAGAGAACTGGACAGATGAAGTCTTCGACGGGAGCAAATGGCGAAGCGTGAGAATGAGTTGCTGTCATGAACACCTGCCATACAACAATGGAGACAGGAAGTTACTGATCACACCTTTCCACAGCAAAATGGCAAGGGGCCCACTCCTGTCCCTGTCCTTTGGTAAGTGGAATCAGTGTTGCTGATGGGCTTGGGTCCTCTTGTACTTGGACCCCATTCCAAACCTCCTGAAAAATCAGAACTAAACCACCGGATTCTCAAGCAAGCCAGCTCTAGTGGGAACAGCAAAGGCCTTCAGTAACAGTGAGGGGATGGCCAAAAACTCGGTCCAAGAGCTTGTCCTAGGATTGATCCTGAAGGGTAGATAATGGAGTCCTTGTACTGCCATTTTACTTCTCTAGTGAATTATAACCTTGTTCTCATTGATGAGACCATATTCAACATTTCATCATTTTATGAATCTTTCACTTGCAACACACACTGAGCAAAACACAAACTGCACTTGAAAAACCTTGAATGTTAGGAACTGTTGCATTGGATGAAATCTGACTGAATTAAACAATATCCTGGAACTGGGAGTTTGATCAGCTCCCACAACCGGACTGTACTCCTGTGGCGATATCTTCCCCATCATCCTGACTTCAGATCCCTGTTCATATATGCCGCTGCCTGCCTGATCCATGCCCCTGCGGGAATGTATATCCCTTCTTTCCCTCAGTTTTATGCATGCTTTAGCAGAAAATCTACTGTAAACTCACTTTGCAAACAATCATAAACATGGTGAAGAAGAAGATGAGGTTGGCCTTAGAGATGGGGAGCCAGTGAGTTTGTTGCAGGGTGAAGAAGATTGCTCCATACAGACTAGCTTTCGTTGGGCTAAAAAGGAAATGAGGAAGTCTTATTAGATACAGCTGGTCAGGAAGAATGACATGAGGAACAAAGGTTGTGGGTAGCCCTGATTTCAGTGCGAGAGAATCTGCAGTGTAGCTACTTACAAGGACATATGCAGAATTTCATTTGTTTCTGGCTTCCAGACTCCACGCAGCAGCTGCTCAAAGTTAGACATCAAGGCAACGCCAGAACCTGTGGAACCATGAAAGCTGAGGCTGTGAAATGGTACTTCCATTCGAGTTCATTTCCAAAAGAACCAAGACAGTCCTAGGAACCAGGATTATGCTGATCAGAATAAAAAGGTTATGAGACTCGTTTCTGATTGCAACGAGTCATCCTGGAACCAACAGCAGAGCGAAGCTCTGTAAGTGTTGCCAGATGTAGGGACCCCATCCTAACTGGCATGGCTCTGACGGCCCACAACCTTTCCTAGCCAACGCTTCAAGGAAAAGGGACCTAGACCATCGGCCCTGGATAGAAACTCCCTGAAAAATGTACAGGTGAAAGCCGTGGGTGGCAGAGCACAGGACGGGGAACAGAGAGCCCCTGATTGGATCCCCAGAATAGCTCAAAGTGGAGCCTTAGGCAAGTCACCCTCCTCTCCACCTCAGTTTCCCCATCATTAAAATGGGAACCATTACAGTTACAAATGTTCAGTGAGGATTAATTAATTGTTGCATTTGGCATCATAATAACCAGGAACCAATCGACTTCCTCCCTTTACCTCTACTGAGTGATACAAGGCAGTGCCTCTGCTGCAATCTCAAACTCTCCTGCTTCCATGCAGGGGCTGAATGCACCACCTGTCTGCTTCACCATCTTGGGATTTACCTTTGACCCATCCAGTAGCTACCATAATGAGCCAACCATCATGGTAATGGTGATGAGCATGGTGGACTCCAACAGCAATTTTACGAACTCTGACCACCTCCTTCATTGCCACAAAGATAAGCTTCACAGGGAGAAAGCTCACACACTTGTAAAAAAGGTTCATGGGGCAGTAAAATATCAAATACCTGGAACAAAAGCACAAAAAGTTCAGAGACATACCTGTTTGCCCTGGCCTGGAGTAAAGGACAGGCTAGCAGCAGCAGTCTGCACAGGGCACCAAAACTCCCCTTTCTTACTGAGAAACTAAACTTCTGGGTCACTATTGCTGAATGTTGCAGCCAGTCTAATATTACAGTCTTAAAAAATTGCCTCTGAAATTCCACTGAAGTGCTGGCACTTCCTTTCAGTGCACTCCATGCTGCCTTGAAGACTGCTTGTGCCCAGGGCCGGTGAAGGGTTTACTTTTTTGTGGGGGGAGATGGGGAGCACAATCCATTTGTAGCAGTGATGAACTGAGATAATTTACATTTGAGAAGACTCCAGGCCAGCTAGTAAAACTTTTCTTAGGTCAGCGGTCAGATGAATTGAAAATCAAGCCCAGGAATACAAGAGACTTGCAGACTAATCCATACCCCTCCCTGCCTAATCCCCTTGTGTTGCATCTCACAAGTAAACTCACCAGACTGCTGTGGCTAGGAGCACGCTGGAGTTATTGCTGAAATAGTCAATAGGTGAATCTCCAAGTAACAGATCAGCAAGAATATAACTTCCAAAGCAGTAGAGCATAGCACAAAGCCAGGAGGCAAAAGGGCTCCGACGGGACATCTCAACAGCTCCTGTGAAACAGATCCAGCTGAGAAGACCTATCCTATACGCACCACAATCCCCGAGACCCTGACCAGCTAAGATAGTCGGGTAGCAGGTCACAGGACACCTGTCTTGGGGCTTGTACCAGCATCACAGGAAAAAAGATTGACTTCTGTACCGTCCCTGCATAATCCCAAAGAAAGCCCTGGTGGAATTTATTTTGAATAATAATCTACTGCACGACTCCAGACATATGACAACAGTCACAGAAAAGGAGGGCTGGAAGGAACCTCATGAGGTCATCTAATCCAGCCCCCTGGTCAAGGTAGGATCATCCCCAAGTAAGCCACCCTGACTAACCATCAGTGTTGTGTTATTTCTCAAGCAGTTTAGAGGACTGCACGGAAGATTATAGCTCATCTCCTGCGACTCATTATAGCAAAAGCCCAGTCACTTGCTAGCCTTATCTGTGATAATGGGACATGACGAGATGATTTTTCCCAATATGATGTAATTTCAGCCAGACCTGATTTTAAGCAGAAAAATACCTCCAGGGTTTATTCCCTTGCTTTCAGCTAGGAAGAGAGATCTCTCTTGTTAACTTCTTCTTGTTAAATGCTCTTTCAAATCTGTTGTTTTGTGGGCATCACACATAAGTATGTTTAACTGATCTTTTTTCTGATGGCTTATATTGTGCCAATAGTGTGTTCCAAGCTTCAGGGATTGTGCAGTGACAAAGTTCCTATCTCAAGGTGCTTAAATCAGTCATATAATCATAAGTAGACAGAAAATAACAAGCAGAAATTTATTCTTGGTTTTCTGCAACAATTGACAGTTCAGAAGGGTCAGGATTGGTTAGTTCTTCACTTTTTGGTAGTTTGCCTTACATAAAAATCATCCAGAGGCAGCGTATTGTTGCCCCTCTGGCCAAGTGGCTATTGAGATTCACAGCCTCATTTCTGTTTAGCTGAAGCCATGTAACTCCACATGCAGAACAGGCACATCCAACTCTTGCTGCCTCTAGATCAGAGGTCAGCAACCTGCAAGTTGGATCCAGACTGTGAAGAGGTAGGATAGGATCCAGCCTGCGGTGCCTGGGATCAGCAGCACGCAGTGGTGTGGGGACTTGCTGTGCCACGTGCTGCTGAACCCCTGCGTGACGTCCCTGCACCTGGGACAGAACACCGGTGCAGGCTGGGGGCTGACTGGCTGAATAGCAATTCTGCAGAAAAGGACCTGGGGGTGATAGGGGACAAGAAGCTGAATACGAGCCAGCAGTGTGCCCTTGTCCCCAAGAAGGCTAATGGCATCCTGGGCTGCGTTGGTAGCAGCATTGCCAGCAGATTGAGGGAAATGATGATTCTCTTCTATTCGGCACCGGGGAGGCCACAACTGGAGTCCTGTGTCCAGCTATGGACTCTCCACTACAGAAAGGATGTGGACACATTAGAGGGAGTCCAGTGGAGGGCAACGAAAATGGCTTGGGGGCTGGGGCACATGACCGATGAGGAGAGGCTGAAGGAAGGGGCTTATTTAGTCTGGGGAAGAAAAGACTGAGGGGGGTGTAATAGCAGCCTTCACCTCCCTGCAGGGGGTTGCAAAGAGGATGGAGCTGGGCTGTTCTCAGTGGGGGCAGATGGCAGCACAAGGAGCAATGGGCTCACGCTGCAGCAAGGGAAGTTGAGGGTGGATATTAGGAAGAATTTTGTCATTAGGATAGTGGTAGAACATGGGAACAGATCACCCAGGGAGGTGGCGGGCTCTTCATCCTTGGATGTTTTGAAGACCCGGCTAGACAAAGTTTTAGCTGGAACGATGTGGTTGGGGCTGGTCCTGCTTAGAGTAGGGGGGTGGAATAGATGTGACCTCCTCATGTCCCTTTCAACCTTCATTTTCTCCGATTCCCCCAGCCCTCCCTGCTCCGTGCTGAGGGCTGTTCTTTCACCCCATTACTGCAGCCTGCACTTAGCCTTGCTGCCAAATTCCAGCTCCCCTTTGCCAGTTGGTGACAGAGGTAAATGGAGGCTACAGTAGGGGGGCACCAGAGTAACCCGTGGCACAGAGCAGGGAGAATGGGGGTGCTGTGGAGGGGATCAGTGGCCCACAGCAGCAGCTGTTACACACGGTGTCCTGCTGCTCTTAAAGGTTGCCTGTGCCTCTAGATTAATCCGTGTGCATTGCTGGTAACGGGAGCTTCACATTCCTTTTCTGTCTGTCTCATATTCAGGACAGGCTTTACTTCACAGTTACTACTCAGCCACGTAGGAACAGAAGCTGGGAAAAGGGCTGTTTGGTAGGTCTACCACCTCTACCTTATGTAAAGTGAAAATGTCTAATTTGTAATCGGATATAAACTGCAGCGTTTAACCTCAGTCTCACTGAAACTCTGCCAAACACACTGCATTTTAAGATTTAACTGTTAACAGTTTTTCATACGTAAACTTCTTTATTCCTTGAAACTTGACTAAATGGTAGATATTGATAAGAAATGATCATAAGTGTGATAGCAATCTGTGGGTTTTAAAATCTATCAAATTGCCAACAGCTAATCCCCTAGAGCAGCTGTTACGCTCTGTAGACACCAGAAGGAATGATCTGATGTTTTTTTCTGAAACTAATATCTCTGGCACTGTCTAAAAATAAAACACATACTGGTACCACTCTCCCCAGTGCATTAGCCTCAAGCCATGAACCGTGGGGGAGCCCCGTACCACCTGGTCTGCTCTTTCACTCGCAACCAGCTAAACCGAAAGGACAATTCTGAAGCTTTAAGGTCAGAGAAAGGTGCCAGGGGAGAAGGCTCGGTGGGATGGACAGGGTGTTGGAGACCTGAACTCAACCCCAACCTTCCCGTTTGATCTTGGCAAAGTCATTCAGGTTGAGCGGTGCTGTCGGTCTCATCTGGGGACCGGGTAGACGGCAGAATCCAGCTGGAGAAAGTGAAAACTGAGCAAGCTGAAGGCGAGAACAAAGAGCTTGTTGGGATGGAAGAGGCCCACACCGTTTAGGAAGCGCGGCATCGCCCACCCCACTGACAAACGAGAGTTTTATTGTAGCCTTTTGCACAGACGCAAGGGATTTCTACGGCCAAAATGGAAGAACCAAGCAATCGGGGTAGAGAAAAAGTGCTGTCTGAGGGTAACGCGGCTGTGGAAGGAATCAAGCGCTGAATCTGAATTTAAGAAACACGACGGTATGTCTCAAAACGGTCGGGTACTTGGCTCTTGCCTTCTGCTCTCCATTTGCAAGCGTGTTTCCAAACCTCTAGTCTTTAGGAAGCGGTAAATGAATGACTTCTCTGCGTGGGGGCAGAATGGAGGAGGAGGAGGACTTCAGTAGGCCTGTTGGGAGCAGGTCCCCTGGATTAAAGGGTGCAAGGAACTCTTCGTGGAGGTTTACTTTGCCTTAAGACTTATTGCTGCCACGTGCAACGGCAGCCCCCGAGAAGGGAGCGTGTCCCCTTGCGCTTCGGACCGGTTTTGCCGCATCAGCACGACCAGCTGCGCGGCCGGGCTGCCTGCGGCGCCTCGGCCGGGGACGGCGACGCCAGGCATCCATCCGGGCGGGCGGGCTGCGCACCAGGCGCCTGCCCCGGTCGCGTTCAGCAGCCGCGCGCGTGCGCGTGCCCCGGCTAGGGCAGCCGCGCACCTGGCAGCGAGGGTCTCCGTCTCCGGCCCGCCCGCCCCTGAGCGCGCCCGGGGCACGGGGGGACCTGCCAGCCCCCCCCGCGCGCTCGTGGGGCCGCGCAACTCCCGCGTGCGGGGCTGCTCGGGCCCGCTCCCCCCTCCGCGCCGCTGCCGGTGCCGGTGCCGGTGCGCGGCGGGGCGGTCCCGGGGGGCAGGGCTATTTCGGAAGGCCCCGCGCCGGCCTTACAGAGGCAGGAGCCTCGCGGCGCGGACTGACCTGGCTCGTACTTGAGGTAGAGCACGGACACGATGAAGTAGCCCAGGTCGAAGAGCGGGAAGACGGGCAGGCTCGCGAAGGCGGCCGCCAGCTCGCCCGGCTGCAGGAGCCCCGACAGCTCCATGGCCGCGGCGGAGCGCCCCCCGGCCCGGCCCGGCTCTGCGCTGCTCTGCGACGCGCGCTCCGCCGGCCCGCAGCCCCGAGGGCACGAGGAGGCGGTGCCGCCCCGCCCCCTGGGGGCCCCGCCCCGCCCCGCCCCGCGCGCTATGGGGCGGGGCCGCCTGCAGCGTCTCGTGGGCGGGGGGCGGCGCCACCTGGCGGGCGAGCGCGGATTGGCAGGCAGGGCGGGGGTACTTCCGGTTCCGGTGCCGCGGCCGCCACCATGATCGGGGACCTGCTGCTTTGCGGGTACCGGCCGGCCGTGCAGGCGGGGGGGGGATGGCGGGGGGCGGGCCGGGCTGACGCGCTGTCTCCCCCCGCAGGACGCTGCTGATGAACGCGGGCGCCGTGCTCAACTTCCGGCTGTGAGTGCGGGGTGGGGTGGGGTGGCGTGCCGGGTGCAGCGCGCGCTGGCTGGCGGGCGGGCGGGCGGGGGTGCAACCCTGTGTCCCGTCCCGCCAGGAAGAAGAAGGACACTCAGGGCTTCGGGGAGGAGGCCCGGGAGCCGAGCACAGGTAAGGGCGGCCCGCGCCCAGGCGCCCGCTCGCGCTGCTGCGCGCGCACTGCAGCTCCGCCCCGCCCCGCCCCGCCCGCCCGCCCGCAGCCCACGGCCGGACCGACAGCGCGGTCAGACGCTGCCGCCCCGGCCCCGGCCCCGGCCCCGCTGGGTGGGACACGCCTTCCTTTCCTTCCGGACCAGCCCGCCCCGGGCCCATCGCGTGGCTCGTGCTTGCGCCACAAAGGCTCCTCTTGCCTGCCGGGATGGTGACGGGGAGCCGCTGGTCACGGGTCTGGCCGGTGCGCCGGCTTGCCCTCGCGCTCGCGTCGCCGAGCCCCTCCCTACCTGCGTTCTTCTCTCGCTTCTTTTTCTCGGTGGTCTTTCCCCTGGAAGGCGAGGACGGCGTTGAGTCAGCGCCGGGAGCGCGTCAGGCGCCGGCGTGGGGGTGCCCCGCGATTCAAGTAAACGCTTCTCCTCTCCTCTTGCTTTCCAGGGGACAACGTCCGGGAATTCCTGCTGAGTCTCAGATACTTCCGAATCTTCATTGCGCTCTGGAACATCTTTATGATGTTCTGCATGATTGTGTAAGTAGAACTGCTGCACGTGTTGCTTTAAAGGGGCAAAGCTACTTACCTTTGTCACCCGGTGAGACTTTTCCTAGTGTATTTGTAGTTAAAACACCCAAAACCTGAGCCAGGCCAGCCCCGTTGCGCAGTTGTAGCCAGCTGTCACCTGCTTCGTCTGTGTTTCATCCACTAGGTTGTTTGGCTCTTGAACGGCATGGAAGCGTGTACCGGGCGCAGGTGTTCTGTTGTGGCTGGGAAGAGGCTTTCGGCTGGAAACGTGACCGCTTAAAGTAAAATGTTGCAATGTTTTCAAAATACCAGTGTGGAATTCTGTGTTTTCTTTCTTTCATGAGAGTACCTAGATGTTACAGGGACAGGACACGCTCGTGCTTTTCAGCAAATTGTGAAAGGACGTGGTTATAAGAACAACATAGCATACTGTCAAGGGGCGGAGGGGCACTTTCATGGCTAGGTAGACCCAAACTGACCCTCCTGGACACTCGCCTCACCTAGATGTTACTGACTCTTTGGACTCTTCATGTCTCAGAACAGGGTCCCATCAACTCTGAACTAAGAAAAAACACCTTGGACCACACGCGCACTTCTTGCTTGCCGGCCTGCATGCTCGTTGTCTCAAGTAGTCTGGGCCGCCGCCTTGATTCTCAAAGCACAGCTCTGCAAACGGCACTGGTGGCCAACAGCATGATGCCTGCTCGCTATCTAGTATTATAATATTGTTTGCCTTTTTTTTTAGATTTTTTCTTCACTCATTTGAAACTCCTGGTCTTTTCCTGCCTTTGATTTCAGTCTGCCAGTATATAACATGGTGTATATATGCAGCATTTAAAGAGACATTTCTCTTGACCAAAAGACAAATTTTGACATTTATAAAAGGCTGTTTTCTTTTTTTAAGTGAAGCAAGCTGTTACAGTGCAACTTAATAGTTAGACCAGCCATTTGCTGCTTAGTTTTCTTTTGGCCGCAGCAATGACCTCAACATTTGGGTGCTTGGGGGGCTACCTAATGAAGAAATAACTGCAGAGGAGAAAAATACTGTTTGTTACATCAAAGACCATAGTTGTCTGTAAACTGTTCCAAAGACACTACCTGCAGACTTTTTGAACATGAAGTTAGTAGTCCAGGGGCCACCAGAATCAAGTAGTCTTCTAAAGTTGGTAACACACATCCTTATATTTGAAATGAGGAAGAACGCGTGCTCTGTGCTGTTCCATTTACTATAAAAGGGGCCTGGAGGCTCAGGAGACGTTCCAAGAAACTTGTGGGTCAAAAAAGAGAATTCATCATCAACAGAGGTAACAAATACTTAAACCAACTTCTAAGTGTTCTGATGACGTAACAGATTGAAAAGAAATAAAAAAATACATGTTTTCAATCTTTTTTTTTCCCTTGCATTTTCTTTTGGCTTTCCACGTTGTTTGGTAATAAAGTACTCAAGTAAACATTTGGTTTAAATTTGAAGAGTGGTGTTTGTCAGCCTGCTTTTGAGCTGTTATTGCACTGTTTTGATACCAGTTCTATTGTTCATGTTTCTTTTTGTGAAAAAGTGATAAATGTAATTGAGGACTTATAGAGACTGCAATTTAAATATCAGTTAATTAGATGGCAACTAGTTTTATCAAGTGGTGCGCAAAATGCCAAAGCGCATCCTCAGCTTCATACATCTAAAACAGTCAATACATGTAATGCAATCAAGCTTCTTCAATCAGTGTTGATGATTGAGTGTAATTGAATCTTTGGACCAGTGCTAGAGCCTTCAAGAAAAACAGCTCAGCTATGGCAGGGAACGTGTAACTAAGCAGTAAGAACACGTTTATCTGAGGGTTAAAGCGGGTGCTGTCTTGTTCCTACTCTGAGCACGAGTCAGCTTCATCCTAGAAGAACTTTGTTTGCGGTAGACTGTCCTGTAATTATGACTGGCTTCCCCTAGCATTTATTTTTATTAAGTTGATATTGGTGTGCCTCAGCCAGCAACTTTGACTATGGGCTGACAAAATAAATAGGGAAGGAAAGGGGTGGAGGGTGTGGGTGTGGGGGAAACATTACCTGACCCCACTTCTATGTTTCTTTTTTTTAAGCAAGCATCTTCAGTCACGGGCTCTCCTCTGTGAGCAGCTCATTGCCCGCTAGGCACTTTAGCTCCTGGACTGGAGAGGGATTTAATGGATTGTACCTCCAGTTCAGTCAAGCGTCCAGTTCTAGGCAGGAGCAAGCATGCAGCCGCTGCACAAGCGCTGTGTGCTCACAGCCGTTCAGGTCTGCGAAGAGATGCTGTCCCGTATTACCTGAAATGCTGATGTCGCTTGGGAGGGTCGTTGTAAGCCAAAGGCACAGCATAATCTACCTGGGAGGATTGATGGGAAAAGATCTTTGTAGAAATGCTAGGCTAACTCTGAGCCCCGCCTTGTCTATTATCTACTTTGATCTCTCTTGTGCTGTATTTTATCCCTTTCCCCATGCTTTCTGTTGATACTGTTTACCCTTTATTTCTGTATTTAATCGTTTTCTAAAACAAGATGTAAGTAAGGATTTGAGTATTCACTTCCACATGCCTAGAAATGCCCCTCCTCCAAGGGGAGAGTTCTTGTACTCTGGGGGGGGGGGGTTACTGCGGGAAGGGAAGGCAAGGCAAGGCAAGGTCCCGGCAGCGGGAGGAGCCAGGGCAGTGCCACGGCGTAGCTCTCTGCATTCGCCCTCTGTAAAGATGTGGAATAAGCTGCTTCAACCCCACTTGCTCAGTCACTCCCCCGCGGGGGTGACGGGTGCGTCCGGGCCCGGCGCCCCGCATCCGACGCGAGCGGTGCCAACCCGGGGGAGCCGTGCCCCGGTGCAGACGGAGCGTGGCTCAGGCCGGACGCGGAGTCGGGGCCAGGACGACGGCGGGATCCGGCCGCGCGTGGGCAGAGCTCGGCGGCTGCGCCAAGCCGAAGGCAGGGTCGAGTTGCACCTTGCAGACCGACTGCAGCGGAGGCGCGCTGCTCGGGGCCCAAGGGCTGAGCGGCCGCTAGTTGTGAAGCGGGTCGCTGCTTTTCCCGGCCGTGCCGCAGAGGGGGCGCGAGCTGCCAGGGAGCAGCATCGCCTCGCAGGGGCGGCCAGGCCGGCCTCGGGCCACGCACCAAGGCGCCCGCTCAGGCGCAGCGCCGGGCCGGGCTCGAGCGGGCCGCAGCGGACGCACGGGACCGGCCTCGGCCTGGGCCCGGGCCCGGGCCCGGAGGCAGCAGCAGCGGCACCCGGCGCTCGAGGCAGCGGACGTGCTCCCCCGCGGGGCGCTGACGGCGGAGAGCTGATGCGGCGCCCGAGCCGGGCGGGCAGCGCGGAGCAGGCCCCGCCCCGCCCCGCCCCGCCCCGCCTCAGGAGCGCCGCGCCGCGTCGTGTGCGCGGGGGGCGGGGCGGGGCGGGGCGAGACGAGGCGAGGGGTGGCCCCGCCCCCGCGGGGGGGCCACAACTGAGCCCAGGGCGCCCCGCCCCCCCGCGCACGCACTGGCTCCACCCCGTCCCCCGCGCAGGCGCAGTGGCTCGCCGGGCGCGCGGCCGCTTTGCCCGCCGCCGCGGGAGCGCAACGTCACAGGCGCGCCGTGCGTAAGGGCGTCGGGCGTGGGGTGTGTCCCATGGTGCCCTGCGCGGGGCTGGCTCCTGCCCACAGTTGAGTTCGGCCCCGAGCGGCGCGGACGCCCCGGCCCGGCCCGGCCCCGCCCGCCCCGCCGACCCCGCGCGGCCTGGCCCGGCCCGCGCCCCGCGCCCGCCCGGCGGCGGCGAGCATGCGGCTCCGGCTCCGGCTCGCCGAGGAGGCCGCCGCCGGCGAGTGAGGAGCCGCCGCCCCGGCCCGGTCCGGCCCGGCCCGGCCCGTCGCCCCCGCCCCGGCCGCGCCGCCCGCTTCGCCCAGGCAATGACAGCGGCTCCGGCGCCCTCCCCGCAGCAGATCAGGGACCGGCTGCTGCAGGCCATCGACCCGCAGAGCAACGTGAGTGCGGGCCGCGCGCCGGCCCCGGCCCGGAAGCGCCTGCCCGGGCGCCGGCCCGTGCTCCGGCTCCGCCCGGGTCCCGCCGGGCCCCCGCGCCGCCCCGCCCCGCCCGCGCCCCCGCCGGCTGCACGGGGAGGCGGCAGCCGTGGCCGGCCATGCGGCGCCGGGCCGGGCTGCGCGCCCTACGCGAGGCCGAGGCTCCGGCGCGGCCTGCGGCGGCTCCGAGCCGGGCTCGAGCGGGGAAGCGGCGCGGCCCGGGCATGCCCCGGCCTCGCTCGGGCGGAGCTGCGCCCTGCGGAGCCGGGGAGGCGGGCAGATGGGGGCTGAGGGGTGCTGCGCTCGTCCCGGGGGAGAGGAGAGCAGCCCTGGTCTCTGCTTGGTCTTTATCCTTTCTGCAGGGCGCTAAGAGGCTTATCGCCCGGTGTGAGGATGTGGTATTAGCGTAGCGAAGCCGGCGTGTTTTACGTGTAACTGGATTTAACTGAAAACTACTTCTTGGGTTTCTGCCCCAAGTAACTCGAGGGCTTTAAGCGCTGCCGTCCGTCTCTGCCACAGGCGCGCTCCTGCTCCCGCGCGCGGCAGCCCTCCTGCTCAGCTCGCCAGCCGGGACGCCGCTCGGGGGGTTGCGAACGAGGGCGCAGCTCAGGACCTCCGTCGTAGGTGGTTTCCGACGGCCCGCGCGCGGTGGGGGCGTTGGGACGGGCAGGCTTGAGCCCTGCCTGCCGCAGGGCACGTGAGGCTGGCACTTCAGTCTTGCCAGGGTCGTGAGTGCTGGGCCCTTGAAGACCGCAAACGCGTATTGCCGTAGCAAAGGCTAATGGCGTCTTCGGGGCTCTCCGCTACGCACGTGTCATTCTGCCGCGTGAAAGCTGGAGAAAAATCGGCCCGATACCTGTGGTTCTCGAGTGCAATGTTATACACCTCTCATCTTACATGAACTGCAATAAAATAACTCTAACATGCCTGAATTTCCGATGGGTTAAAAAAACCCAAAGAAACCCTGTGTACGCAGGGTTTACCCTTGCGTCTCACCTAATTGTCAGTTGGTGTAGATGTTGAACATAAAATACCTGCAGCACGGTTTTCATAAGGGAGAAAGTTCAGTTTAGAAGTTAGTACTACCTCAAAACCCTGGATCTCGGTGTAAATTATGAGCACCTTTAGAGTGGCATCGGAGGACTGGGGAAGGGCTTTTTGTGCCCAAACGCTTGTCTAACATCCCTTCCAACAATGTAGGTTTAATAAGAGATATTACAATGAAGCTTGCTTTTCTCTGGACTGTATGAACCTAAGAAGTGCAGCAGTTTCTCTAACTGTTGGAGCTAATTGGTGCTCATAATCAGAAAATCCTGGCAAAGAAAAGCTTTCTAACAAAGCATAGGTTTTGAAGGATTAATTTGCTAGGAGTTGTTTAATCACAATAAAAATGAGTAGCGGTCATTCGCATTCATGTTCTTGTGTATCAAATCAGTCTGACCCCAAGGCCTAACTTTAATTGAATGATTCAGCTGTGCCGGAATAATTTGGGGGGTTGCAGGGAGGAGGACTGTCCTAATTGGCAGATATCCCACTGAAAGGTGAGCTATACCAGAAAAAAATTCCCTTGCCTGTGGAGCAGTTTTGTGTGGGGAGCTGCTAGTATGAACTATCCTGGGAAAATAACTTTCCTGGGTTATAGGCTGTACCCCCATTTAGAAGGATTTGCTGATATATAGATACCAGCAAACTCACTCCAGTGTAGACATGACTAGAGTCATGGCTTTAAGGACTTCTCTGTGCATATTCTTCTTTTTTTTAACCTGTTATCCTAGCTGGACACACATGTGCATGCATGCCTGTGCACTTATCTGAAAGTCTGGTGGGGGACTTCAGCTTTTACACTTTTGCTTCGCTCGTTATACTCACTAGGTTGGGAACAAGGTGTTTCATTTACATACACGTTTAGTTTAACACTGAAACCTGTTCCACCAGTCCCAGAGAAGTATACTGAGATCTAAATGTTGTGTATAAATATATATACATTTCCCCCTGTTTCCCACCCACCCCAGGATGCATATAAGAAATAGATTATACAGACGAGCATTGGCTCATCCAGGGGCCTTCCCACTACATCAAGTTCTCCATTCCTTTTAATTAGGCTCATTTTACTAAAAATGCTGTAAGGACTCTAGTCAAATAGCGGGTGTCAACATTCATTTAACTGAAATGTTTGTAGATCAGCTACTGTGATTGGTACATAGGGGACAGAAAAGTAGGTGGGATCTTTTCCATTCTGGTTGTAACGTGTTGTAGAAGTGTCTGCAACTTGTATGTTGTGTGAAATGTTATAGAGAAGAGGTTCCCCACTGTTGCCCTCTGTTACTAAAAGTAGCGATATTTTTCTTTAGCGCAGGATGCACTGAGAAACCAGACATCCACTGAGCCGAATCCCTTACCCTTCTCTTCCCCACCTGTTTTTATAATGCTGTGTTTCATGTTTTTCTGAGGTTGGGTAGTGATATCCATGAAAACAGATTTATTAATCCTTGATTGGCAAACATTTATTGTAAATCTAAGGTTTAAGTTCCCTGTTCTTCAGCTACATAGGGGTCAAGTCCATAATAAACTTGCTAGTTTCTGGTGGGTAAATATATATTGCCATTTCTCCTTGAGTTTAAACATGGAAGATAAGTAAGGCAGGAGGTATGAACTTGGGGATTGAAAGCTCTTCCCTTCCCTTCTCTCCTCTCCTCCTCTCCCCTCCTCATCACTCATTTACCACCTCTGTCCCTGGTTCAAATCTGTATTGGTGAGCAAACACCCTCATCAGGTGCTTACTGTGTGAAATGTCTTGGTTGTAAATCAAGCTGCCATTCAGACCAGATTGCAGCTGTGGCTTCTCTCCTTAGACTGCCAAGAACGAGCTTAAGGATCTGAGTTATTAGTAATAGATTATGGCCTAGTTTACACCACAAAGTTTGGCTGGCAGAATGGATGGCATTTGCACTCAAACCTCCTCTGCAAGGGCAGAATCCTCTACTCTGCCAGTGCTCCACCTTTTGCTGTACCCTTGCCAAGCAGACTAAGGCTGCTGCTGCCACCCACCAGGCAGCCCCAAGGTCTGCCTTTCCAAGGTGCACTTTTCTGCACTGGCAAAGCAGCTGCTATAGTGGAGCTGCTAGAAGCGCGTGGGTGTGCTGTCACTCTGGCCTGATGGTGGTAACTGTCATCTGCCCACAGAACGCAGACATGGCCTAAACTACCTGAATCAGCTTGGGTGATCCTCCAGTTCTGTCGGCCTGTTGTTTCCGGGTCTTCGGGTTGTAGCATCTGTGCCAGTATTAATTTCACTTTTTAACTTTTTTTTTTAAAGTAGTAGAAGTAGTAGAAGGGAGCTGATCATGTAAGGCTGAATTCCATCCCTTTCCCTTGAAACTTTCTAAGGAATAGGGAAGAGGTAAGACAGGGTTTTCTTTTGCTTTCCTTTGAGCAGTGCCTCACATGTTGGTGAATTTAGAACAGACATGGCCTTTTCCTTAGTTTTACCCTTTTCCATAGACGGCTAATAAGCTTATCAAGTGGACGGAAGCAGCAGAAGCTCAGAGAAGCTAGTGCGTGTTTTTGCTGTTACTGTGTAGAATTAAACAGAAAATCAAGTTGTGCATTTTAAATATCTTGGAATTTTAAATTATGCTTTGGATGCCAGAATGCTTGTCAGGGGTCTGCGCACGGCGTGTCTGCGCACTGATGAAGGTTGGCTGCAGGTTTGGAGCAGAGGGAAGGAGGCTTTGAGAGTCTGAGTTGATAGCCAGCACATCAAAATCCAAGTTGCAGGAGGTTGCCTTGCATCATGCCACAGGGCCTACTTGTAGTTGGTCTCATTTTAATTTAATTTTTAGAGTCACTTATTAAGTGAGAAGGATTGTTTTGATGTTTCAGTACAGTTAGCAGCTGGACCAAGTTAATTGTAGTTGCTTTCTGTTAGGTCACCTGAAGCCGGTTGGGTCTGCCGGCTTTAACCTCCACATCTTCCTTGTTCGTTCCTGCTTGAAATGGCTTTTAGAGTTTGCAACAGCTTTGCTTCTTGCTTGTAGTGCTTCAAAAAATGCCAGTGGCTGGCACAGTAGTACTTGCATTGATACCAGGTCGTGGCTACTATGAAAGCCAGCACCATCTGCAGCCCTTCTTGGCTGTCCTGGACACATTCCACAGATGTCATACTGTAGTCACATTTTTGAGGGCATATTGGATGAAACTTAGTGAGTGGAAAAGCTACACAAGGGCTCACTCATGTTGTATCTATCTATGGGTGTTCTCTAGGAAAAAGGAAGAAAAATCTAATCGGGTGTCAGTCTGGTGGAGGGGCCGTGTCACTTTTATAGCAAGATTGCTATCCCAAGAATTGGAGGGCCTGAGGCTGCTGAGGGAAGTCCAGGTCAAAGCAGCAGAGTTGTTCTTCTTGGCTCCCTCAACCCCTGCTCCCAGCCTCAGTCGCTCGGTTAGCTGCATTGGGGCCTTGTGAGAAGGAAGGTCCGTCTTCAGTGCAGAATTCATGTGAACTGTCTCCGTTCTTCCTGGAGTGAGTGGCCATGCCATGAAATTACACTTGGCTTCTGTATCCGTACTGGTGCTACACTCACTTGTGTGGCGTGAAGGCATCTGAGATCTCGTTCCGTACTTGGGCTGCAGTGAGCTGAATTGCTCTGAGCTTTTCCCAGTGAGTTACAGGAGAACTTGGCTCTTTGCTGAGTCCATGGGAAGAAGTTTGTAAAGAAGTTGGAGGTTGAGCAGCCGGTGACTTGTGCTAGCTTCCACATGGCTTCTGTCCCTGATGAACCAGCCAAGTGAAGAATGCCACCGCTTTGCTTTTAAGCTTTGGGACAGGATTCAAGTTATAATCCACTTCTGCAGTGAGGGAAAGCCCTCAGTAGCTGATTCTCTACGATGGTCTGGGCCTCTTGTATGGAGATTTGTTTTTAAAATCAAGCGATCCTAGTCTGCTCTTAGTTGCCTGGGTGTTTTGAGGCACGAATTCTTTTGGCCATTGTAAGATTGCTGTTAACAATGAAAACCTACTAACTCTCTCACTCTGTGGTGAGAAATAAAGATCCTGGTTTGTTCTTCAGGGTCTCGAGGTAAAGATGGACAGCAGACAGAGGGCAGGCACTGTAGAGGAGTACTCTGAAATGCTCTACTCAGAGTTCACCAAAGAGGGGTCACTAAAAAGAACCAATTGGTTGCAGACGGAACAACTGTCTAGAATAAACTTTTTCACTAATATATATATTAAATAAAAGAATGGAAACACATGTTTTATGTATGGCGAATGTTCTTAATAACTAGGGAGTTAAAATACATGCATCTTTCTGTATGATTTTGTCATAGAAAGGATCCACCTACAGGCTATTAAAATTTCTTTCCCTCATTTATAGAAGATGCTAATTTGGAAGTTACGCAAGTAAGAAAATACTGCAGTAACACAGTCTATACCCTAAAGAATCTGAGACTGACACACGAGAAGCAATGAGAATAAAAGGTTGTACTAAGAGAATCTCCCCTGAAGACCCACATCACGAGTACTTCCACCAGTTCACAATGACAACCTCATAACAAAAGTCGAAGCAGAACTGTTAATTTAAAGACCTTGCATCCAAAATGGCTAAAACCAGTACAACGACTATTTGGTGAAATGACTGAGAACATATGTAACAAATTAGCAGATTCAATCCATTTATAAGAGGCGCTCTCAGAAAAAAAATAATTGAGATAAGAGAAAAGGGAACCCCTGCAACACCACCTTGCAATAAAGCCAAATGCACCACTGCATGGGCAGAGCCCTTCTGGAGAAACAGATCCCAAACCACACCAAGAAAATGCCATTCGCAGCTCCATGTTCTGAGGGTGTCCACTCATAGACTCGATGCTAGACTAGTAGCAAGGACACCACCAACCAAAACTACAGAGGTATTCTGTTACATTCTTAACCTACATTGCACATTGCGTTGTTCCCTGTGAAAATGAACCGGTAACTGGGGGGGAAAGGAGAATTGCTGAATATTCAGAGCCCTAAAATGGAGTAAAGTTTTACTGACCTAGTCAGCAGGTGTCATGTAACCGAATCAATACACCAAAATGCTTTCTAGTTGTTCACAATAAAACAACTGGATGGCACAATCTAAAATTTTGCTGTATGGAAGCGTAGTCTTGGTACCCAACTCGGATAATGGCTGCCGGGATAAAAACCCAGGAGCCACCCTACACCTACAGGTCTGCAAATGGTTTGGAGAAGCAGTGCACCAACACGCAGGTCAGAAGTGTGCCTGCTCTTGCTGTTTGATTCACAGCAAGGTACGCTTAGCTGCTTCTGACCCTAACCAAAGTAGTGAATGTTCCCTCCACTGCGAACTGCCTCGCAGGACACCAAGCAGTATGTGACCCTGTCTTGGGAAGTCTGTGCTGCTCTCGGACGCTCGCTGTGGGACTCTTTCTTTTTCCGCTTTGGTGAAACTTGTGTAGTTTGTGCTGAAAGACTAATTGAATGTGAATCTTGACAGGAAGGGGCCGTGTGAGCAGGGAAAGCTGCTTCATGCAGGGTTTTCTCTCTACTACGAGTCACCTGCAGCCTGACTCTCCATGGGTGGGATTTGTGCCATAACAGTCTCTTGCATGCCCGCTCTTACCTGTCCTTGCTTCTGGAGATGTGATGGCTGCTGCAGTCTACAGGGAAGAAGAAGTCTTAGTGGGCAAAGTGGTGGAGCTGGGATTAGAAGAAAAACTGCTCTGCTGCGTGGAAGTGGAAAAGTTATTGTTAAGTGAGCAAGGTGAAGGGTCATGACTGGAAAGTGGGAAGGGAGGAGTCCATCCCCTTGAGTTGGGGACCCAGGTGTGGGAGCATGAGTTCTCTTCTTCTGCTTTAGCTCCCTTCCTTCGCTCTGCGACCTGACTGAGCTTAGAACAGACTGCGAAGGCTGTGGTAGAGGGTCCTGGTGGCTACCTGCAGCAGGCTGGAGAAGAGCCTGCTCTTTGCTGTTTCTTCTCAGGGGTTTGAAGCCAACAGTCTGGTATTCTGAGCTCCTAGCACAGTGGTGATGCCATGACAGCCCTGACTCTAGGCAAAGGCCATCTCAAGCTCTGGACATCATCAGATTTCCAGACCTGCTGGAATGAAATACCCCTTTCCTGTATCCTGAGGAAGAACCACTGATCACAGCTGCTGCACTTGGCAGACTGACCTTCCCCCACGTGGGTACTGATAAGGTTTAAGTAGGACAGCATGGGAGAAAGTAGTTCATGCCCCTTTCAGAGAGGATGAGTGTGGAGCTCGGTGCTCAGGATACCTTGCTGCCTCATCTCCCCTGTGAAAAATGGATTAGCTGTTCTCTGCTCCTCCTTCCTTGCATCTTTATCTTGCAACTTCAGTTCCTTCTCACCCAAACTCAGAATTAAACTTAAAAAAAGAATCATGGCTCTTAGGATAGTTATGACTTTCTTTTTCTCATGAGTGCTTGTGATTGGCAATACCATGCATTGTAGCTCGCAAGACAGCTCTCACCCATTTATGACTCTTTGACAGGCCACTTTAAAGGGACTTTATTTTGCCTTGGCAATAAAGAGGTCTTGGGCATTTGTACCAGTTCAGAAGGTGTGCTGGCCTCTGGTGGGCACCTCTGACTTGGGCAACAGTGGTCATAAACTGAGGTAAATGGGGCATAAAAGACACTGTTTGGAACCATGTCCAGTCTTAGGAGGAACAAACTGCTTTGATTAAACTGCCTCATTCATAATCTCAGGATAGTTAGTTGGGGAAAATCAGTGAACATAATAATTTATAATGTAGTCCTGCTGGCATCAGTTTTTGGTCCACCATTGTTTATCAATGATCTAGATACAAAACCTTTGCTGGTTAATGTGTAGACCTTGCTGGAGTGTGGATTAATACAACTATTGATCAGTGCATGTAGAAATCTTGCAGAGGCCCTGCTAACAGCAGGAAGCAAAGTAGGCCCCAAGGAATATGAAACTAGGCGTGCCATATACGGCTTGCCCAAGTGCTGGAGGAGAAGTAGCTTGTTAGGTTTTGGAGGTGCCCCCAGGGTCAACAGAAAGAGAATGAGTTGGTAAGACCAGCACAGAACACCAAATCAATGACCAGAGTGACCCAGCAAACAGGTGCCCCTATCTGGGGGCAAGTGTGCGCTAGCTGGCGAGGATGGGGATGGTGTCCCCTAAAGATGCGGTAGCAGTTAGAACTGGGATGTGTATGTTGTGAACATTGGCGTCTAAAAAGGGACCTGGGTACCCTTAATACTTGGTACTGGGCTTAAGGATTATGTACATGCCTGTACCATGCTGGGCAATGGTCTGTCTAGCACCGTGGACCAGCTGGTCACACGTTAGTGTCTAGGCTTCTTAGTAGACAGTAAATCTGTCCGAGCTCTTCATCACTAAGAACCCATTTCCTGTAGCAATGAGGTGGCTGGGGCACAGTATCATGGGTGGTATCCTACTGGTGTGTGCACGGACTGTCCGACCTGAGGGAGTAACACCTGTCCCTTTTCCAAAAGTAGTGGACAGACGGCACTGATGACTCCCTGGAGTTCTTGCTTCAAATCTGCAGATGATTAAAGATAGCACGGTAGTAATTGTTTTGTGAATTTGTGTAATAGTCCATCCACCTCTGATCACTTTAAGATGCACAGACTTTAATCCTTTGCTATACTAAGACTTTGGGGCTTTCCACAATGGGAACGGTGAAGCTGTTTGGTATTGGGTAACAACGGTTTGAGATGATTGATTCTGTGTAGCGTGTACACTAAATTCCAATGTAATTTGGGTGTTGTGTGTACTGATGCAATAAAAATGGTGATCTGCTTATACAGCTTAATAATACTTTGTTCTGTTATGATTCCAGTAGGTGATAGGCACCTTTGGTATAGCAAGTCTGCTAGCTGTATGCCCTTGGGAGGAAAGGTGGGGTTTACAACCCTCCCATGGATGGTGTTTCATGGGGAAGTGAGAGGGGAAAACACTTTCACCTTGTTGATAACTGCGCTGCTGAACCCCCCTGACAACAGCTCACTGTTCTTAAGCTGTCCGGAAAAATTGTGCTCACTTGTGAAGAAGGGAGAACTTGAACTGTACCGGACCAATATAAGATAATGAGCCACTGCCTTGAGGGAAAATAAATAAATTGACTGAGGGCAGGTGGGATGCCAGGGAAGGAACAGTCAGTAGTTTGGTGAACAAAGTAAGTCGTTTTAAGATAAAGTTGACTTGCTAGAAAGCACATATCGTGTGCTGCTTGTTTCAGTATATGTGTACATGGCAAGCTAGGAGCAACATTGCTAATATGGAAATTAAAGATTACTTAGCTGGATGCAATAATTTGTGCACACTGACCCTTTACCCAGGTGCACAACATTAGTGTTAAGTTTTGTGGGTGTTTTTCTTTTGTGACTTGATGGAAAGATTCTCTTAAAAAGTTGAATAGACCTCAGTATGGTGGGGAGACCCACTGTCATGGATGCAATAAGATAATACCAACTTGAAATTTGTTCTTGGCTTTATTGGTCTTGTTGCTTACAGGCGAGTATAACCAAGCCCCTTTGCTGCATCTTTGCAGTCCTTTTGCATTATGTGCAGACACTTGTACTTGTGTTGGAGGCTTCATCTCCATCTTGTTGCTTGCCACTTTTTTCTGCTGAAGTCTTGCTGCTTTACACACCAGGTTCTTGTCCAATGCTGCCTGTATGCTGGTATGTCCTTCCTCATCCTGAGTTCCACTTGCCTTTCTCTACCCTAAAAGTCATTGTTTTATCAGGTGTACTTGCTGGCCCCATTGCCACAGTGTAAAGTACCTGGCAATTTGAAAAGTATGTCTGAGAAGCACTCCTGCAAGGCAGGGAGGTGTCTTGCAGTTCAGTAACTGAGGCACAGAGAAACAGCTTTTTCAAGGTCACGCTGGAAGCCTGTTTCAGAGCAGAGAGCTGGATCCATTGCTGAAGCTCTTAGCCCTTGACCAACCTTTCTAAAGCATGGCTTTTTCTACCCCCTCTTCTCCGCTAATGCTGTAGATGCACCGGGGGGCTGCTCTGTTCTTTACATTCATCTGAAATGTATTATTGGATGTGGGATGGGAAATCCAGTTACATAAATGCCATACAGCTGAGAGAAGTTACTGCACAATGGGTCACTGACCAGTCCTCAGATGGTAATAAATATTGCTTGTTGCAGCAGTGTTGAACCGACCCACTGATTTAGCTAGGAAACTTGGCATCTTATTAATAAGTTCTTTGGACATCCAGCCCCTTGAGTGCGGGCATTAGTACAGAGACCCGTTTTTGATACTTTACTATACCGTACTGTCGGGATCCAAGGGAACTGAAGCTGTGTTCCGGTTGTGAATTACTTGCAGTGCCACAAGCTGCCACGGGAGGGCACCTTTTCCTGGCTTTCAGGAGAGAGTTTTGGGGCAAAACATGTCCTATGTAAAGAGTTTGACGTGTCTCGTAAACCTGTGTTGAAAACAGGAGTTTTCTAGGTGCGCTTACACAGTTAATAAGGAATAAGTCTAACACTTCCTGGAAATGTAATGTAGTTTAGGTGAGAATGTTGGCACTGGGGAACCTGATGCCTACAGAGCTGCCATTATAGCCGATTGGCTTGATTCTAGCTCTGGATTTTACTGTTAGATTTTATTAAAATTGTCCATAAATGGACACCGGTAACAGATCACGGTTGCAGATGTAACCTACCATTTTCCCCACGCCTCCCCATCATCTTTAACCAGAGGTGATCCTTATGCCTCGGTGCAGCAGTTTGTCATTGTGTAGCAGTAGAGCAAAGTTAACTGGAGCAGCAGAGAAGGAAGGAATACTGAGGCTTGTGCTAGGAAAAGCAAACTCTCTGAATGTCTGGCTTGCTTACGTTTGGTAGTGCTGGGCAATATGGACAGAAATAAGAGTTCTAATTTGTCAAGGTTTTATAGCAGGACCCTTCCACGTGAACACAGTCCTGCATTACTTACAGCTCAGGCTGACAGCTGTCAGCAGGAATTATCTCGTCTTTTAGAAAGAATGGCATAATGCTTGAGAACTTCAGAAAACTGTAAGGGTCTTTGAGGCTGTTTAATTCGCGTCCTTAAATGCAAATTACACCAATTTTAAATCTCTGGTAATTTTTTCTAGCCTTCATTAGGATTAAGCTGGTGATTCTACAGTGATTCTCTAGTTGGTATTTCTAAGGGTCATTCTCATACCCAGCCTAGTGGACAGTACTGACTGCCCTTGCAGCAGGATGACAGATTGTACAGCAGTTCTTTCACTGATCAGCAAAAATGTAATGCTACCACTCTGGGATGTTCTGCTTTCATTCGGAAGTGGTGCTTGCCAGCCGCATGCTAAGTGTCAGTTGGGAAAGGGATTGAGGACTTCGGATAGACTGCGTTTACCCAAGGGAGTGATTCCTGTAATAAGACAGGAGACAGAATGCACACAGAGCAGGGTGTTTCCTTCTGCTCTAAAGAGCATTGAGAGCAGACCATTGCAGATCAAAAAGCATTAATCGAGAGGAGAGGGGACGGGCACAACGGATGCATTTTGAGGATTTCTCTCAATTTAATGTATTTTCTTCTTGGTGAAATAGTAATTAGTGATTTTAGTATCTACCTGAGAATAAGACAGAATCGGAGATTTTTCAGATGCCAGATTACAACTTTGAAGCCTGTTCCTTGAATTCTGGCGCCTGGTTCTGTAATGCAAACATTGTCATTGCTTATTCTTAAGTTTCCGTGCGGTGAGGTAATCCACGTATATTGAGGCGGACTAGAAAAAGTGGGATGACCCTCCCCATGTGTGTACACAATTGTTGCGTTTGAGGCAGTGTATTTAACTGGAGCTTGGAGGCTTCTTACCCCACACCTCTGGCATTAATCCCAAGCATATGAGGAGCCATGAAACGCTAACATGCCTTGTCCTTCAAAACCAGACTTTCATGCGGGAGAGAGTGAGTACTTCCTGGGCAGGCAGCACATCTTGGGTTGGTCTCTGTTCTGTGGTGTCACATTATCAGAGAGTAATTATGAGCTGTATGGTCCCCTTGTGTTTCAGAGCCAGGAGAACTCCCACAGATGCAATGTGGTCAGCTTGAGCGTGCACGTGTGTGTGTGTGTGACACTGCTAAAGGTCTAATGGATTTTTTTTGCTTCTTCCTGCTGCCCCCCCCCCCCCCCCCAAAAAAAAAAACCAAACAAAAAACACTTGAGCAGACTAAATTTTCAAAGTAACACCAACTTAGTGTGGTAGGTCTGAGCTGACAGCTGGTGATAGCATGTACCATGAATTTCCATATTGGAGACTAGGGATTAGTTTTCAGAGCAAGAATCGGTTTGCTTTGGAGCCGTGTCATAGTTGCCTTTTTTGCCCTGAAGGGGAATGGAGTAGCGTGCAGCCCTTATCTGGAAGGAGTATTGTAGGTGAAGGGGCTTGGATGAGCGAGCTCTGCATCCAGAAGCTTGTGTCTGCGCATCTCTTCAGAAGCAGACAGCTGCTGCTGGAAATTCCCAGTCTGTTTAAATGCTCATTTCTCTTTCATGTGGACACACGCACAAGATCAGACTCCTTGTATTAACTTTCAAATGAATGTATGGCCTCTCTCCAGCAGTTTGACAGTCACTTAAATGTTTGGGGATATTTGGGGATTACCAGGAATTGTAAAAACAGTCCCTCTGATTATTGACATTCAGGATGCCTTCAGCAGCCTGACTTGCATCGTAAAGTATATTAAGATGGCAGATTGTTTCCCCCACCTTTTTCTCCAAAGTAAAAGTGGCTTATTTTGATGTGCCCCAAAATTCCCTGGAATTGGGCTGTTTGCAGGGACGTGGGATAACTAGTGCGCTGCTCTGGTGCAGGGAAAACTGGCACCAAAATAATAGCGTGGGTGCTAAAGCCCCATTTAAAATAACGCGGTGCTAAGTCCTGCCTGTGTGCCGATGTGCAGCCAGGCACAGCACCCCTGACACTCCCGGAGGGAGTCCACCTCGTGCCAAACACCTTGTGCCCAGGAACAAGAATCCTGGTCAGAAGTAACCTTCAGGGAACACTGGTTCTCCGGCTGGACTGATTCTCAGCCAGGGTGCCACATGTTAACACTGTCAGGATTGCGGATCTGTTCACAAGAGAAACTCAGATTTCAAAGAGGAATCCATGGTGTCAAAAACACTGAGGTATTCTGGCCTTTAGCATATATTTAAAGCAGCGTTACTTTGGCTGTTCTTGGGGCTAATACCAGAGTTGGGGCTGATCTTTGAGACTAAAGATTGTATTTTGTACCGTAGCACATAAAGGAGCGGTGTTACTGGCTGATGCTTAGAACACTTTTGTTGGTTTCTTCTTTTTACCGTAATTTTGTTATACCTACCACTTTTTATGTTTCTACAAGATCTCCTTTTTGAGAGCGGGTCACTGTTGTGAAGATGTTCTTACCGAAGCGTATGCTAGTCTATTGTGCTCGTAGCCTTGGAAAACTCTTAATGCAGAAGGTTCCGGCTGTGCGTGCTGCTTTTTTCAGACTTAATTTTAGGGCTAAGATTAGGGCATGTTAGAAAAGTAGGTGTTTGGTTCCTTTACAGGGACTTAAATAGGGTTCAGTAAGGTGGCAACTCAAGTATCCAAGCCCACTTAAAAAAATAAGTGCAATAGGATTTGGTCCTTCAGTGTTGAGAGAAAGTTATTTCAGGAAGGACTCTGGAGAGGGATTTATTCTTCAGAGTAGGTAGGGCACTATAGCTGAAGTCTTTAGCCACGTGACTAGAAATTATTTTGTCTCCATTTTGCCTGCTCAACAAACCAAAAGTTGTCAGTTTAGGAAGTTCCCAAACTCTTTCTTAGTGTAAAGAAAACCCTTTGGTCCCAGTTCAGTCCCCAGTTAATTGCATAATATTACTCTGATAACAACAGAGTTCTTCTTTATAGGGAAGTATTTGGTTTTTAATTGTCTTAAGTATTTCTGGTTTTTGGCAAGATGTTTGTTGAACTGGGTACGCTTGTTCCATTTCACCTTTTCCTTCAAAACTTGAGCAAAGACAACCGTCAACGTATGGGCAGCAGCAAGTGTTCCAGGGGCTTTGGGCTGGAAAGCTTCTTGCCTAGATCACAAGAAAAGTGATTATTTTGGATTTCATTGACTTTCTTTGCCCTCCCCCCTGGATTTTTTCCCTTTTCTGGTCTGCTGGTCTAGGTCACTGGAAGGAGCAGAAATTTTGATTGGCAGAGGATCATATTTGTGCCTTACCAATTTGACATTTTAATGTGTAGTAAATGTATCTATAGATCAGACTGTGCATATCTTTTGGTAGCCTGGGCAATAACTTCAAACACAGACACATTGCTAGGTCATGCATCCCCATCTACAGTGTTAGATTTGGTTTTTATCAGAACAAGATTGCTGTAACTCCTTCAGCTTCAAATGAGATCAGTCTGGTGCCCTTGTCCCGGTTTTGCAGACATCCAGCTCCCTGAAGCCAAGAGGCAATTTCATGATAATGCTTTTATTAGAAAATCTGTTGAAACATGAAGTAACTTTGTCTTCCTTGTTGCAGATCCATAACATGGTGGCAGTGCTGGAAGTAATCTCCAGCTTGGAGAAATATCCCATTACCAAAGAGGCACTTGAGGTATGTCACCTTGCATGTGGAATCAACACACGCTTATTGTGTGAATGGACTCTCCCTGTACAAGAGCCTTTAATACCCTTAAGGTATAACTTAACGCAAAGCTAGATAACTTGCAAAAGAATAGAGTTTTTAAAAAGTCACCCTAGTAAATTCCCCTGGGCTTCCCTGACACCTTGGTAGGATGAAGCAAGTGACTTTCCGGGTCCTAGATCAGTGGAGGGTGAATCTACTTTCTGTTCAGAGTAATTCCTGCTTGCTGCTGGTTAACTCCATGGCTGATTCAGCAGCGTGCCTTTGGTATGTTATATGACTGGTCACTTTTCCTTTTCTTGTTTTTTTTTTCCTTTGACCCAGTCAGAACTGTGTCCTTGTATACATCCATAGAATGAATTTGAAATATGCCTAATTTTGTTTTGGTGCCTGACTGGTAAGGCTAGTTCCCCCAGGCAAGAATTTTACACAGCTAAAAAGAACACTTCTTACGACTGAACCATACTTGGGTGGTCTTACTGTTCAATTCAGCCTTCACTCTGAACTATTCCTATGTACCATGTGGCATCTAGTTGAGAATCAACCTTATCAGATGAAAAGGCCCAGCACCTCTTCTGGCAGTAGGGTGCATGCATATGCTGGTATTCATCAGCCTCTTTAAGTCCTCTGTGAGAGCTGTGTCCCCAAAGATTTTTTGCCTCTAAATGTCTACAATATTTGTAGTTGGAGTACTGCAAGGATATTGGGATACTGCTGTGTATCTACTGCCTATACCTACTGACAATGGCGGCATCTTCCCCAAGTCAGCATTTTGCAAGAAGTAGTTGTGGTTCTGCTAAAACTGCCCGTCAGTTTGGGATGGTTTGTTTACCTTCCAATGCTGCTTTAACACTGCCCCACCGAGGAATCTGTTCTAGGGTGCTGCACTATTACATTCTCGCTAAGACTAATGTTGACTAATCCTCTGTTGGCAGACAGACCTGGTGAGGCTCAACTAACAGGTCTTTGTTCTCTGTCCCTGGCCTCTAAGAATTGTGGTTGCTGCCACCAGGAAACTGCAAACTGAACATGATTGTATTTCTCATACGAGTTTGACACATCCTGTGGTAGAAAAGTGCTTTGGTTGCTGCACTGCACAGTACAGCAGTATGCTATACACTTTGACTTTTGTGGGTGAGCATCACACTTCTAAATCATAAACTTTGTTGCCAGTTTAATGTTCAGTCAGCCAGGCACCAAAGGCTCCAGCTAAACTCGCCCATTCTGCGTGAAAAATGTCAACCTTAAATTCCAGGTTCCCATCTCTAGCTCATGACTGCATACACTGGGATCTCTTCCACTTACGACAGCAGCATTACTTTTCCAGTAGGATGTCAGTTGCTGCTGATGGTTATGCTGAAACCCACAGCATCGTGCCTCCAAAGAACATGATTGACTATTCAGGAGGATTCCAAATGATGTACCTTACTGGGAATCTTTCTTTTGGGACCCACACAGCACTGCTTGGTTAACTCAAGCCACAATAATGACACTGATTTCCCAGTGGACACCAGTTAAGATGTATCCAAACTTCTATCCATTCCAAACCTATTTCATATTACGTATCTTAATGTGTTCCATTCTCCCTGGCATGCAAAAGCAGCTCCATTCCTTCACAGCATGTGTTTTTAATTTAATTTGATCCAGAAGCACTCCTTCCATTTAGTATGGCTTCTGGAGCAGCTGTCTGAGGTTACTGGATGTACTTGCAGTATAAGCAAGAAACAGAGCTCCACTTATCTTTCTCGCATGTTGAGGGGTGCTTGTCATGTTTAGGCATCTGAAAATGTTTACCCCCATAAATCCCTTCCAAAACCATTGGATTTTGTTCTTGTCCTGAGGGAAAAGGTGCTGTGTGAACAGCACTTGACTCGGTTTCAGTTTCTTTGTGTCCCTCACTATCCAACACGTGGTCCTTTGTGGTGAGCATGCACCTCTTCTGGCCGGACAGATTTCCCACAGAACTTGCACGGGTTTTTCTCTGTCACTTCCAAAGTTCTCTTGATAAAGGATTTCCTTTCCCATCTTCTCTGCAAAGGGCTCCCATGGCACACTGGCCAGGGAAGAGACAAGACAGCTAAGCAAACGTGTAGTTTCCTTGCATGGCAGGGCTTTGGGTCTGCCGAACCAACACCCTTGCAAAGAGAAGAGTGAGCCATTATATTTAGCTTTTTTCTTTTTTTGGCTAGGATATTTGTTGGTAGACTATATCTGGTAACAGATGAAAATGCATTTTAGGACTTAAGTCATGACATCATCTCTCTCTTGGAAATTATAAATGTTTTTTGTGAAACTTCTTATTTACTTACAGGAAACAAGACTAGGGAAGCTCATCAATGATGTAAGAAAGAAGACGTCCAATGAGGAACTTGCTAAACGTGCCAAGAAATTGCTGCGGAATTGGCAAAAACTAATAGAACCAGTAACCCCGAATGAACCCGTGCCAAGAGGACTGCCGAATCCCCCTGGGTCAGCAAATGGTGGTGCTCACAACTGTAAACCAGAAGCGCCACCTGCTGCAATGCCTGGATCCAAGCCCGTGAATGAGTTGAAAAGCAGGAATGACATACAAAGACTGAACTCCCCGAAACCAGAGAAACCGGGAAATCGGAAGAGGAAAGGTGAACATAGGGATGGGCATCAGGGCCCCCCTCCTCCTAAAGTTTCCAAAGCAAGTCATGAAGTATTGCAAAACTCTTCACCCCCGCCAACTAATGGGATTGGGGGGAGCCCCGAAAGCTTTCCCAGTCCTGTCGATGTAAGCTTGCACACGGGGCCTGAAACCAGCAGGACAGAACACAGTGAAAATGACAAACACAGTAAGATCCCAGTAAATGCTGTCAAACCTCATACCAGTTCTCCAGGACTTGTAAAACCTTCAAGCACTTCCTCACTATTAAAGACTGCAGTGCTTCAGCAGCATGAGAAATCAGAAGAAATCGCAGGACAGCACCAACCTAAGAGCCCGCGTTGTTCCTCGTTTAGTCCTAGAAGCGTTAGGCAGGATACTTTTCCGCGACAGCATACCACGTACTCACCAAAGGGTTCAATGCCTAGTCCATCTCAAAGGTCCCAGCTCTTAGACACTGCACAGGTGCCGTCACCACCACCATCCTTGATGCAACCATCAACACCTCCAATGCCAGCAAAAAGACTGGAGGTTTCTCAGCAATCAGGACCTGAGGTATCTCACCATTGGCAGGAGCAGGTATCTTCTGAAAGCCAGCACAGGCATCCAACAGGGACATTTCCACAGTACACATCTCCTGGCTGTAAAACCAGTTCACATCCTGGGGAGTCTTTGACACCACACATTGGCTTTTCACAGGACACTTCAAAAATGGACAGCGATGATGCTGCTTCAGGTTCAGATAGTAAAAAGAAGAAAAGGTACAGACCCAGAGACTACACGGTCAACTTGGATGGGCAGGTCACAGAAGGGGGTGTGAAACCTGTGAGGTTAAAAGAGAGAAAACTCACTTTTGATCCCATGACTGGACAGATAAAACCTCTAACACAAAAAGACCCCTTGCAGGTAGAAATTCCTGCACTTGCCGAACAGCACAGGACAGAAACAGAAGAGCAGGAGCAAAAACCCAACCTGCAAAGTCCTTTTGAACAAACGAACTGGAAAGAGTTATCCAGAAACGAAATAATTCAGTCCTATTTAAATAGACAGAGTAGCTTGCTGTCGTCTTCAGGAGTACAAACGCCTGGTGCTCACTACTTCATGTCTGAATATTTAAAGCAGGAGGAAAGCACTAGAAAAGAGGCTAGAAAGACTCATGTTCTAGCTCCTCACAGCAAGCCCACAGACTTGCCTGGGATCACGAGAGAGGTCACAAGTGATGATCTCAACAGAATACGTGAACATCACTGGCCAGGCGTGAACGGTTGTTTTGATACACAGGGTAACTGGTATGATTGGACGCAGTGCATATCTTTAGATCCACATGGGGATGATGGTAGATTGAATATCCTGCCTTATGTCTGCCTAGACTGAGTACTGTTTTGCTAAAACGCTTTTACATCTGCAGTTAGCAAAGATGGCAGACACTATGCCACTTAACATGGAGAGAGCCTCCTGTCCTGGACAAAGAGGCCCACCGAGCAGAGGGTGTGAAGGAGCTGGTTCTTTTCAGCTCTTTCCTTTCAGTTCTCCTATTGTGAAATGCTGCTACCAGTTTACTAACAAAATTGCAAAGGAAGGCATACGAAGGTTGATAAATTGAGTTCAAAACTCTATAGCAAGCCAGCTATAAAGTGTTAGTCCCCAAGAAGTGAAGATGATTTCCAGCACTTTGTGAATGCCGGAATCTTACTACAGGCAGGTACAGATAATTTGTGTAAGTTACCTTAACAAAATATGCATCTATTTATTTGACTTGATTTGGGTTTTTATTTGGCAGTGAAACACCCGAGACAAAAGTGCAAAAACTGTAGTTTATTTGGATCACACCTCTCTGCCCATGATTGCGTTCTTTTACAGTCATGTAGTACAGAGATTGGTTTTAAACAGCAGGTGTTGCACTGCAGGCTGGCCAGCCAGCTTCAGCTCAGCATTCCATAGGCATCCACATATTTCAGTCTGGTTTCAGTTTAAATCCAGTCTCTGAGAAATGCTGCAAAAACTAGTTATTTTAGTTATTCTTCAAACTTGATCCCACCGCCACCAGCCAAATAATTTTTCTCTTTTCCCAATCTGGAAATTTCTAGTGGGGAAAAAAATCACCTTTTCTAGAATCCAAAAGTAATGAGGGTGCTACAAGTTTGTAACTGTACTGTGAGAGGGAAAAAGGAAGCCTGTTTGTATGCTGGAAATATACTTGTTACCATTCCTTTAGATATTGTTTGCCTTATGGATATCCATCATAAACGCAATTTGCAAAAACAAAGAGCCTTAGTGAATGTACAGTAACTAGACTTCTGTGTTCTTGGGATGCAGAAGGGAGCAACTTTGCTATTTGGTCCTTTAAGCGGACACATTGTGATATAAATGTGGAAATAAAAAAAATTTGCACAAAAAAGTTTGTGAATTATTTATATTTGAAGTTGTTTAAAGTTTGGTCAGTTCAGACAAGCCAAATGATGATGACTGAAACAGAGTATGTTTTGCATTGTGTGACAAACCTGCATCCTGTTTAGTATTTTTCTAAGACAATTGAAGATGATTAGTGATAGACAATGTATTTTCCAGCTTTTCTTAGTCTTCCAAGTGTGCTGACAATATTTAGTAATATGTTGGACTTTGTTTAAAACTCTGGTTAAATCCAGGAGGAACATGTTTAGTTTTAGAGACTGTCCTACAAGTTACTGTTAAGGTACCCCAGCTAATTATTTGGTTTTCTCTTCAGTAACTTAATAATCCCAAATGTTAATTATGTCTTCTTTTATCAAGGTCTGGTTAAAAAAGTTTATATTCAATACAGCAGGCTAAATGTCTCCAACTGGCACTGTTATGACTAGAATAATCAGGACCGCTTTCTTTTTTACCACCTCTGAGATTAGGTTTCTCTCCTACTATATTGTTTGTTTGTTTTTTTTGTATTAATGTTGCTGCCTCTAGTGACCAGAAAAGCACCATTGGGCCCTGATCCTGCTTCCATGGAGACACCTGGCAAACCTTCAGTGAGAGCAGGATCAGATGCTTAATTATTTATACAAGTTTTAAAATACACGTGCTTCATCGGGTGAGCATTGGCTTGTTCCATGGAGAATAATGTGAAAAGTGTTTGAAGTCTAACCCTTTCTATTCAGACGGAATGCTTTTGTGATTTGCCTGGCTGGTGAAATACTGAAATCTGCTGTATGTGGGTATTTCAAAAATCTCCTACTGGTACCTCACTGTTTCTTTTCTAAATATGGAGGTCCTAGGGAGAGACTTCCCAGATGGAGAAACGAGTCACCACGAAATGTTTCCAAGTATATTTTCAGTTTACTTCCATTTTACCCTTCTGCAGTGATAAGGTCATGCAGGCTGCTTAGGGCTGGGAAAATTAAATGGATCTTGTGAGTCAAACGGTGGAGGTGGGCTAGGAAGGCTTATCATCCTAGAAATGCTTGACCTTGTTTATGTAGAAAACTTTAAATATATTTATTTTTGCACCAAAAGAGTCTCTGTTCTTTCTCTCCCCCTTTTACTCTTTCCCTGAATCACCATCTTGGACGAAGGGGAGGGGGGGTGTCTCATCCTCTCACTAGGGAGGCCTTAATATAGGGCTAATCTCAGGGAATGCTTCTATCTGCTAATTAGACCTGGGCGCACACTTTCCCTCTCCCTTCCCCCCACCCCCTGCTTGGCCACTTTCCTGCTGAAATTCTGACTGGGGCCCTGTGGCAGAAGGTAATGCTCGGACTTTCAGCGGTGTCCACAAACTTGTACCCAGTGGTGCTGTAAAATAAGTATCGGGCTCAGCTCTTACCCCTCGACAATACGATTCTGTTGGATTTTATTTTATTTTTAGTGTGGGCTTTAAATCTTACTAGTTTTTAGAGTTTTTGTGCAGACAGTCAACCCGTTTGGATATAACCCAGGGTACAAATAGATTTGGCATCTATATATTTTTCCATATGTTATGTTGGTGTAAAGAGTTCTGTGGGCTCCAACAAATGTGAAGATGTTTACAAGGTGTTTTTGTCAATTTTGTAAACGAGTTCAAATGAAGTTTACCTTGTACACGTGTGTCCGATTGCTTTGTATTCTCACGTGCGCATGGATCCTGCTCCTCTGCCCATTGCCTCCGCTCTCGGTGCCTTATCCTAAAATGTACAGTCTGACAAAAACCCTGTTGTGTGCGAGTCCCGGCAGGGACCTGGGACCCCGCGCTTGTAGACAGCAGCAGCTGAAGCCTTCGTCTGCTGAAACCACGCGGTGTGACTACATCTGGTTTTCAAAGGGTGCAGAGAGGAAATACCCTGCAACAGTGCCGGCTCCGTGCCGATCTGGAAGGGCTCCGGCTCGCGGCAGCGGCGCTTTCCTCCTCCGGTGCTGGGGCTCCTGGCGCCTCGCCTCTGCGCAGCGGGGGGGGCAGGGCAGGGCCCGGGGGGTCCCGCAGGACCCCCGGCTCTGGGCCGTGGGCCAGCCGTGGCCGCGACGGAGTGGCTGCCACGGACGGAAGTGCCAGGGCGGGGAAGGTTTCCCACCTGCTGCAGTCCCCCGGGCACGGCGCCGCCTGCCTCCCTCCCTCCCTCCCTCCCTCCACCTGCGGGGACAAGTGCCCCGGCAGTGCCGGCTCGCGGCAGGGGCTGCAGGCCAGGCCGGGCCGGGCCGGGCCGGGCCGGGCACTCACCCGGCACCTGGTGCTTAACTTGGCGGAGCGGGAGGCGGCTCCTGCCCGCGCTGGTCTCAGGCCGGCGGGGACCGCAGCTGCGTGTCCACGACGCCTGGCCCCGCGCCGCGCGCCCCGGCAAGGCCTCGCCGGGAGGAGCCGCTGCCTGGCGATGCGGGACTGCGGGCGCCGCCCGGCCCGGAGCCGTGTCCTGGGCACTGCGCCCGGCCCCTGTAGCTCCCCGGGCACGGCCCGGCCCGGCCCGGCCCGGCCGGCGGGGCTGAGCGTCGGGCTCGGGCTCGGCCCGGCGCCGGCCGCGGGGAGGCCCTGGCGGCGCCCCGTAGCGTGGCGCGCCCTGGCCCGTGCGGGCCGCCGTAGCGCGGCGCGGCGTGGCCCTGGCGGCGGCCCGTAGCGCGGCGCGGATGTGGATGCGGACGCGGCGGGCTGTGGCGCCGGGGCCGCCCCGCCCCCAGGAAGCGACGCGCTGGCGCGGGTGACGTCGCGCCGCGGCCTGCCGGGAGCCGCAGTGGCGATGGCGGCGCCGCCGGCGGCGGGCGGAGGGCCGGGCGCGGGGCGCGGGCGCGGGCCGGCGCTGCGGGAGGGCGCGCGGGTGTCGGCGCTCTGCCTGGCCTGGTACGGGCTGAGCGCGGGCGGCAACGTGGTGAACAAGCTGCTGCTCAGCGGCTTCCCGCGGCCCGTCACCGTCTCGCTCTTCCACATCCTGGGGCTGTGCGGCCTCCTGCCGCCGCTGCTGCGCGCCTGGCGCGTGCCCCCCGCCGGCCCCGCGCAGCTCCCGCCGCGCGCCTACCCGCGCTACATCCTGCCGCTCGCCTTCGGCAAGTACTTCGCCTCCGTGTCGGCGCACGTGTCGCTCTGGCGCGTGCCCGTGTCCTACGCGCACACAGGTGAGGGCCGGCCGGGGGGGGCCGGGCCGGGCCGGCGGGGCCGTGCCGCCCGCCCGCCCGGGTCGCGGCAGCGCCCGCCTCGCCTTCCCTCTGCTTGCAGTGAAGGCCACCATGCCCATCTGGGTCGTGCTGCTCTCCAGGATCATCATGAAGGAGAAGCAGACCACAAAGGTAGGGGCCGTCCCGCGGGCGGCGTGGGGCGCTCCGGACCCTGGCGTCCGGGTTCTCTGCGGCTCGGAGCCGAGCGCTCGCTCTCGCGATGCTGAAGGAGCCCTCCGAGAGCGCGGGACGAGCTGGTCGTCTGCGCTGTGCAGGCCGAACGCGCGCGCAAGACCTTGTTGAGCTGCAAGTGCCCGAAGGGTGTAAGCTCATCTCCCTTGCTCCCTCTTTCAGGTGTATTTATCATTAATCCCTATAATTAGCGGTGTCCTGCTGGCCACGGTGACTGAACTGTCTTTTGACATGTGGGGACTCATCAGTGCTCTTGCTGCTACGCTTTGCTTCTCACTTCAGAACATCTTTTCCAAAAAGGTAATGGTTCTCCTGCCCCCCTTGCTGGGCGGAAGTCCAGCCCGTGGCACCGGCCGCGTGCTGACCCACAGGCTGCCCTTCGCTCGGTCATTCTCAGCCAGGGTGCTGCTTTGAGATCCTTTCAAGGGGGACGGGAGGTCTCCAGCCGTGCTGGCGCTCTCAGATGTGCCAGCGTGATTCACGAGAGACGCCCGGCGAGTTCCGCGGGGAAGCCGTGGTGCCAAAACGTTGTGGTTTTCCTCAGCTCTTTGTAACAGGAGAATTGTCCGGTTGTTTTTCTGCAGTCAAAATACAGCAGAAACTCAGAGCAGGCATGTTTGGAGACAGGGCTACAAGTCTGAAGAGGTTGAGAACCACTGAGATCTCTTTTCCACGCCCAAGGCTCATTAACTCATCAGCAGGATGAGCATTCATAGGGACCAGTGAGACTAACATTGTGTTTGAACGACTACACCTTCAGCACTTGCTAGCCCTTGCCACACCCTTGAACCTGGAACAGGTCATTCAGAGCTCAGACATGTTTCTTGAATTTGCTTTGGGGGAAAAAAGCAGGTTTTTAAGTCTGAGCAGAACGTTTAACACTTAAGAGGTGGGTGCTAGTAGACAGCGTGAACAGCTGACTGGTAACCCTTTCCAGTTTTTAAACTAACCAAGTAGCAAGTCTTTGCCTCCAGGCAGACTGCTACCTAGCCTTAATCCCTTGGTACAAAACAAGTTAGGCTTTTTAGTGGGCAATGGTTTATTGTTTCCTACCAGTGTTTGGAACTGTGCTTGTTGGAACGACTTCCTCTACTTTGAATGCCCTTAATGTCTGGCCAGAGAATGATTTCTTGTGTCTTGCTTATCAGGTGTTAAGAGATTCCCGGATACATCATCTTCGGTTGCTGAATATACTTGGATGCCATGCTGTATTTTTTATGATCCCAACATGGGTTTTGGTGGACCTTTCTTCCTTCCTAGTAGAGAATGACTTGGTGAGTCTTCAGCAAGCTTTACAGTAGAGAAAAGTTTATCGGTGCCTAAGAGACTTGGTAAGCATCACCATGTAATCCTTGGTCAGAGTTGTTGACAGCTGTGCCAAAAAGTAGTTGAGAAAAGGCAGGCGCTGAGTGCAAGTGTATAGGAAGAACGCATTGCCGTCTCAGCAGACAAAAGCAGCTGTCTGTCATACAGCAGCACAGACTTCAGGAACTAGCACCAGAAGATGAGAGCCTTGAGAATCAAATCCAGATGAGCCTAAAATATATGTGGCGAGGGCAGCTGTAGAAATGGACAGCCAGTGAATGTCAGAACGGCAGGGGAGGGGTGGGAGGATGTGTAGTGTTGAGCCTTTTTACTGAGGGGGTGAGGATGTCTTCCCCATCAAAAAGCTGGTGACAGGTAATTACAGAAGTTACTGGGAGTTGCATCTACTTTTGTACAGGCAGTTTTCTTCATCTTTTCCCGGAAACTGAATATATTAACTGACTCTTGTTACGTTTTGTTTTCCCTGTAGAGTACTGTGTCTCATTGGTCCTGGACCTTAATGCTGCTCATAATCAGTGGATTCTGTAACTTTGCCCAGAATGTCATTGCCTTCAGTATTCTTAATTTGATCAGCCCTTTAAGTTACTCTGTTGCAAATGCCACAAAAAGAATCATGGTCATAACAGTTTCTCTTATAATGCTTCGAAACCCGGTTACCAGCACCAATGTTCTTGGAATGATGACTGCTATCCTAGGAGTATTCTTGTATAACAAGGTAAGTGTACATTGTGGCCCCTGTTTTGGTCAGTAGTATCTGAAAGCTGCTGTGCTCTGGTAAACATCAAACGTTCCTTTATTAACTTAGTTGTCCATTAGCAGAACAAAGAGCAAAACTGCATCACATAACATATCATCAGAAGTTGCTCACATTTTGTAGGTTTAGCAGAGACCAAGGTATGAATGAGCCATGTTTAGGGAGAGTCCCTCTTACGCAGGATGGGGATAAGAGGACGCTTGCTGTGCCACTAATTAAGTGTGCTGCTTTGGTGGATCAGAGGACTTATTTTTACAGCAGCCGCTTGTGGTGCCAGTCAGGCGCTGCCCCCTGGAAGCAGCCAGCTTTTTAACTTGTTCTTACAAACAGTCAAGATGGTGATCTTCTCTTGAGTTTCTGTAGGCACCTAAATATAGAGTCATAGAAAATTAGGGTTGGAAGGGACCTCAGGAAGCCATCTAGTCCAACCCCCTGAGAAAATTAGGGTTGGACAAGATAAATGCACAGGTTGCAAACTTGTTTGTGTATGAGTTCTGGTGTACAGTAACCAGAAGAAATCTCTTTTGCTTGAACAGAGGTTGATTTAGGGTTTCAGCCAGTAGATTAGTTGTGATTTTTGGCCTTTGTTAAACTCCTATCTCCAATTTTAATCTGATTAAAAAAATAGGATTAAGAATCTAGTGGCTTCAGCATCAATTTTGCTCAAAAGCCGTATTAACTAAGAATAACAATGGGTAGGGAGTCACAACAGGAGTGACTTGGGATTTCATATTTTGGTGAGCACAGACTTTAGTCTGACTGGTTTCTTCTGGAACAGCTTTTGTTCTTCCTAAGCATATTTGCTTATTGGGCAGCCTCTGAGAGATTGTGTTAATCTGTTATTTCCACAGACAAAATATGATGCAAACCAGGAAGCGAAGAAGCAGTTGCTTCCAATTACAGCTGCAGACCTTGTGAATTTGGACCATCACCGGAACACTCCAGAAAAGTCTCAGAATGGACTCGTGGCATTTTCACAACATGGAGACTATCAGTATGGCCGAACCAATGTTTTAACGGATCACTTCCAGTATAACAGGCAAAACCATCCAACCGCATACAACTTAAATCGATTTGATATATAGCATCTTGGCAAACAGGTATAGACTGTTATGCAAGGTTTCCCCAGCATTATCAGAAACTTCTGGCACATCCATGAATGTAAAGCTAAAGATTTGTACAGATTTTGCAGAAGGGAAGATGATGGTGTGTGGAAAGGGGTACAGGCTTTCATCTTCAGCTGAGCATCTCTAAACATGCTGCAGTTGGGTTTGACATTGCCAGGACCTCAGTGTGAGAATTGCACTGTACGTTTGGTTCCAAAGTGCAAGCTTGAAGCTGCAGCATAAATATCTGCTGTCGTTGCCATATAATGAAAGGTCTCGTGCCCGTCAATAATATTTAAAGTAAAATTTGGGAGGGAAGGGGAGCATAGAGAACTGACATGTCTCTAAAATTCATGTCACTGTCACAGTTTTAATTATTAACAAGTGGAGGAACGGAGCTAAAGGCTCTAGTCTTCACATTCTCTGAATCATGAAGTCTTGTAACTTTTTCAGGAATCAGTTTTTCCCCCTGACAACATAGAAAACTTGTTGGCAAATAAAGTATTTGTAACAACGTGACTTATTTTTCCCTGTGACTTGCTCCAGATTTGCCCTATAAAGTTGACTTGCGTTGAGACAGGAACTTAAAAGGATTAGGGTGTTCAATTTCCCTATAAAAAACTGAAAAAGTGTGTTTTATCATGTGACTGTTTAAGGATGTGGCTTTTGATGACAAACACCGTGCTTGTTTACTAAAGCTATACACCTCGCCCCTGGTGGTTTCATAAGCATCTACCTTGGTTCTGCTGAAACTACCGCCTGTTCTACCTGGCTTCTGCTTTCAGCTAAGGTCTGAAAGGTAATTCTGTAGCTCTGTCTCTTCCTGCAATTTCCCTACCTTGATTAATGATTTATGAGAGATCATTTTGGGTTCATAATTACATAAAATCATGAAGAATGAGGATAGGATTCTGACATTTTGCACTTTTAATGCAACTGAAGGTAGTCTGACAACAGTTTTTTCCCCGTTTTGAAGGAAATATGGTAGATATTGCATCTGTGTAGGGGGTGGACTGTTTTTGAACCAGGTTTTTTGGCCTTGCCTCCCTGGCAGAAAACCATCTTACAATGGGATCCTGGCAGAGTAGATGCAAAGTTCTTGCCCATTGGATGTTGACCAGGTATCAGTGACCAACTTAATAATGGTTTGGTGCTTTACAGAATGTTCCTCCCTCCTTATTCTCTGGATGGACTATGGTAGAAGAGAGGGAATGTTGTGATTCCTTCCCCTTGATTATTTACAGCAGTGGTTTTCAGCCTGTGGTCCTCAGCCCCTTGGGGGTCTCCAGACTGTCTAAGAGGCTTGCGAAAGATGACTGTGACCAGTCAAAAGTGCGTGAATACCCACACGTACAATGCAAAGGGGCCCACATCTCCATTTGAAATGTTTAGGGGTCCACAAATGAAAAAAAAGCTTGAAAGCCACTGATATATACAATTCTCTGTAAGTTCAAAATCAAGCTCGTTCTTGGCGTGTTGGTGTTTATGGAAATTACTGGTGTAATATCTTTCTTGCTGTGGCCCAGAGGAGAGAATGGTGCTTCGGGGGAGTGGGTCATAGACGCTGTTGGTACAAGTAAACAGAACTTAATTGATCTCATGGAGTTGTCTGTCGGTGCTAGTATGGAGTCTAGACCTGGAAGTCTAGTCTGGAAAAGCCCGTTGTAGCAAAATAGTTTCTTTTAAGCAAAGCTTTGGGCATGACACTCTTCCCAAGTAGTAGTCGAGTTGGAACTGCTTTTGCACCCAGTATGAAGACAGACCTTGTGTTTTAAGAAATCCTTTTGACATCTGAGTGCCATTTCATAAACAGAGGGATGATATGGTTGTTAAGACACTGGACTGACTCTAGCACAGACTTCCTGTGCAACTTTGGGCGAGTTGTTTGGGCTGAGATTTTTCTGAGGGGTTAAGAGATTAGGTGTCTAGTTACATTGTTTTCAATGGGATTTGGGTGCATAGCTCTTGAAGATCACTGACAATTTTAATTTTATTCTTTGTGCCTCCATTCCCCATCTATAGAATGGGGATAATTCTTCCCTACCTCAGGGGTGCTGTACTGGGATACTGCAGTGATTGGGGGATGGTGGGGGAAGCATAGAAATGCATAAAGCTATCTCATTCTCATGTCTGCTTTTCCTGGTGTGCCTACCACCATCGTACTATCTTAGTACTAATGTGAATCATCCCTTTGAGGAAGGCACGGTTCCCATCTCATTTTCTTCTAGACTAGAGACTGCCTTAAACACCCTTGGGCAGCTTATTTCCTGAAGCATGCAGCTAGGTCATTTCATAAGACCTTTCTGAGGCAGCAGGACTTGGGCTGACAGGTCAGGTGTGTATTGGCAAGTGAGGGCAGGGCGCTTTCCAGAGAATAAATACCTTGTCGGACTCCTGCAAATTCCACCTGGGGCTTTTGGCTTTCTTATCTCCTTTGAACAAAACTACTGCAACGTGCAGTGCAAGAGGTGGGGATTCTCTCCGGGAGCCGGGAAACAGGCCGCTGAAGGCTCTGAACATGACAGTGTGGCCTTTGGTCATGCCTCATTAGTTTAGAGTTTATACTCAGCAGGGGTTTTGTTGTACAATTACATCTTAATGGAAAGAGTTAAGGGACTTGACTCTGGTTCAGGCACTCAAGGAGACTCCTCACCAAAGTCCCAAAGCAATAGAGCCCACAGTCAGGTAAAGGAAGTTTCTGATATTGTTAAAACTTGTATTTTAATCTTAAGCCTTTCAAGATTTTTGTTTAACAAGGTGAAACATTTGTCTAGTTTTAACATGGTTTGTAAACTAGTAACACATTTAACTCTGTATATAAGCCTGTAGAAAGTATGAAAACACTGGAATAAAAAGGGCATATGTAGACAATCGTATATAATGACCCTAATATTAAAGGAAAGGTGGGGGGAATACTTTTTTTTTTTTTTTTTACCTGTAGTACACCTTTGGAGTACCATAAATAAGTGGAAAAAATAGCAATCTGGGGAACTTAGCTTAATGTTTTACAATATTTTTATTGTATAATTCACTACCAGATGTTTACATAGAAGAAAACGGATACAGGTGTGTCTCCATAACTAATGCATGGACATTTGCCAAAGGTTGTAATTGTAGCTATCTCCTGAGTCCCAGAGCCTGTCTGTAACTACATTGCAGAATCACAGAATTGAGGAATCTTTTTCCCAAAAATGTACTAGATACAACCACATGTGGGTTTTGCAGTTGTGCTGAGCTCATCAAAGAATTTGGTGCTTCTTATCTTGAAAAGTTCTTCCTAGCAAGTTCAGCTATGACACCAAATGGTAACTAGTGGTATCCTTATCTGAGTCTGTCGAACATTGATGCGTCTTGTATAGTTATCTAGAAGAGCTGAACAGTGACTGAAATCGAGACAAAATTGTATTCTTTTAGCTTAGGGCTCTTGCAAAAATGACACTGGTCAAGTTAGATCAACTCTGGGTGACCAGCAGATCAAAAAAATTAGTCTTTCAAAAGTAATGAGAGTCCTGATCCACTTCTCTACTGTACCTTAAACGCAGTAGAAAAGCTTGGTGTTTCCTGTTCTCTGTAAAACGACGTGTCTTTGCACTGTTGTAAACGGGTTTGGGGGTTTCTATTTATTTCTTTTGTGTTTTTTGTTGCTAGGATAGCTACGTGGTGGCTGTCGCACCTGGTAAGGTAAATAGATATATGTAAATCACGGGACTGCAATGAAACGTTGTGTAAATATTAACCGTTCGTACTTGGTGCACAAGAAAAGGTTTCATTATATGTTTTCCCCATGCTGACACTTCATGGATTAATTTAATGTATAATTAGAGTATCTCTGTGTATTACCAAAAACTTGCTTATGAGATCTGGCACTCGGAATAGAAAAGAATGTGAATTTGCAACGGAATCTTTCTGGTTCTTTCTTCAGCCGCTTTACCCTGTGCTGTTGTGTGTCCCGTAGCAGAGGATCTCCCTCTGCTCACATCCGTGTTTCATGGCTGGTGATGCTGCAGGCACCCCTCGGGATTGTTGTGAGAAACTTAAGGATGTTTTGCCCTTTAGCTAGGCGGGTCAACACTCGAATCCCTGCCCCCGAAGGTTCATATGTGGTACCCAGCCACGCTGGTGCTAGCCGCAGATGAGGCAGGGAGCGCGGGTCTGGGAACAGAAAGCGGAGTGGCGGTCCGTAAGGGTGTAAGGCTTAACTAGTGGTACGCTTAGCAAAAAGGCTGGCTCCCTCCCCTCTTTAACTGGAGCCAAGTTCCTGCTGGCCCCAGAGACTGGATTTTCAAGTACTCTGTTACCAGAGCGGGGCATTCAGCAAGGTATTTTTCAAGCTCTCACAAGGAGCAAGATGGTCTGTTTTTGGAAGAAGGAGCAAGGCCTCTACGGGACGGGAGAGAGACGGCGCTGAGACCCCCGGGCCTGGCCGCGGGCGTGGCGTTCTTCTGTGTCTGCCAGAAGCCAGGATGAACGTTAAAAGCCGTAACAACAAATGCGATGGAGAAGAGAATGACCTGTTCCCCTGCAGCCCTGAGAGCTCGAGTACAAAAGGATGCGTCCGAGACTCTGAAACGAAACCGGACCAGTCCCCTTGAACTGTAGGAGGTAAGGAAAGACCTTTAGCGAATAGAGAGAGAGGGGGAGGAGGGGCTCGGGTGCCGGGGCAGCTTCCCTGCCTGGGCTCCGCGCTTCCTCCTCCTGGACCGGGGCCGCACGGTCCGGCTTCCTGCGCCCGCGGCTGTGGAGGAGGGGGAGGGCTGCGGGGCGGGGCGGGGCGGCGCGGCGCGGCGCTAGGGCTGTTTTCCGTTCCCGTTTGTGCAAGCGCTGCCGCTCCTGGGGCGCTGCCCTGGCGGCTCCCCGCGGCTCCGGGCGCTGCAGGCAGCGAGGAGCAGAAACGCGAGTGGGGCGCAGGGGGCCGGGCCGGGCCGGGCCGGCGTCCGTCTACTTCCGAAACGGGGACCCAGCCCCGCCTCGCGCATGCGGTGCGGACGGGACGCCCGTGACCAGGCCCGCCTTTAGCCCGTGCTCTGTAACGTACTTCCTGGACACGTGCACGCCGCATAACGGCCACTTCCGCAGCACCGCGCGCGCAGGGGGGGCGGGGTGAGGCCGGGGCCAGGGCCGCTCCGCACTTCCTCCCGGGGGGCGGGGCGCGCGCGGAAGGCTGTGCGTCGTGACGCAAGCGTGGGGCGCGCGGCCGTGACCTCGTTTCCATAGCGACGGGGCCGTAAAGCGCGGCGCCCAGTGCCGTCAAGCCTTTCGCGGCACTTCCGGCCGCTGAGGCCTAGCGGGATCGTGGGGCTGCGGCGTCTCGTTCCCCGCCGCCGCCATGGAGATGCCGTTGCCGCCCGACGGTGAGGGGCGTGGGGGCTGCGAGGCGCTCGGGGCAGTCCTGGTGGGGCGGGGCGGGGCGGGGCGGGGGTGGCCGGGCGGGCGGGCGGGCTGTCGGGGGTGGGGTGGGGTGGGGTGGGGCGGGCCGGGCCGGGCCCGCGAGCGCGGTCGAGCCGCCCTGTTTGTGGCCGCAGACCAGGAGCTGCGGAACGTGATCGACAAGCTGGCGCAGTTCGTGGCGCGGAACGGGCCCGAGTTCGAGAAGATGACGATGGAGAAGCAGAAGGAAAACCCCAAGTTCTCGTTCCTTTTCGGCGGCGACTTCTACGGCTACTACAAGTACAAGCTGGCGCTGGAGCAGCAGCAGCGTGAGTGCGGCGGGCGGGGCCGGAGGCGGGCCCTGCTCGGGGGCGGCTGGCGCACACCTTCCCCCCCGGCGGGCGCAGCCTCGGGGGCGCGGGCGCAGCTGCGCGGAGCTGGCGCTTTGGGCCCTGTCTCAGGCGCGCACCCCGTGCTGTCGCGCCCACTGCCTCGCCTGCCCTGCGCGTCTTCGGAGACGCCGCGGCAGCTCCGCGAGTCTGAAAACGTGCCGGCAGACGTACCCGTGCCGCTTCTCTGGAAAGCTGGTTTTGGCCTGACCAGAGCGCTTTACAAACGGAGCTGAATTAAACCGCTGGGAGCGCATCACGGTTCGACCTGCCCTTTCCTGTTAGGAGAGAGAGAGGGCGGTTTGGCTTATGGAGCTAACGTGGGAATAGTCTGTGTCTTTGGGGTTGTACATGGTTTTAAAAGGGCTTTTGTCTTTTATCTTGAAAGTGAGTGTTTTCTTCCTGTCAGTGTTGTGCAAACAAACACAAGATATTGAAACCACTGCACAGATCCAGCCTTTGTCACAGCCGTCGCTGCCCCCGCCGGCTGCTCTCCCAGCTCCTCAAGGGGCGCCCTCGGTCGAGGAGCTCATTCAGCAGAGCCAGTGGAACCTGCAGCAGCAAGAGCAGCACCTCCTTGCGATGAGACAGGTAGGCTTGAGGCGGCTCGTGAGCCCCGCTGATGCGCCAAGCGGCGGTTGTGCGGCTGCAGGGTTGCATGGCTTGGAACGATGACCCGAATGAGGAAACTTAGTGTCTTGCCAGAGGAGGACGATGCGAGCTGGCATCACTTCATGTATGGCATCAGCTGCAGAACAGAAAGAATAGACTCCGTAGAGCAGAAGTAACTAGCCATTGCTTTGCTGAGACCCCATTTATAATTCGCCAGGAGTGTGAAGACCACGGTGGTCCTCCATAAACTGGAGCGAGTTGCAATTATCTTCAACTTTGACATGGTGCTGTGGCTTGTCAGGACTGCATCCAATTCTGGGCTCCACAATTCAGAAAGGATGTGGAGAAGCTTGAGAGGGTGCAGAGGAGCCATGCACATGATTAGAGGTCAGGAAAACGGACCTTATGACGAGAGGCTGAGAGCCACGGGACTCTTCAGCCTGGAAAAGCGCAGGCTCAGGGGTGATCTGGCGGCCTCCTTTAAGTTTATCAGGGGTGACCAACCGGATCTGGCGGAACGTCTGTTCACCAGAGTGCCACAGGGGATGACCAGGTCGAACGGTCACAAACTCTTCCATGACCGTTTCAGGATGGACGTAAGGAAGAACTTCTTTACTGTCCGAGCCCCCAAAGTTTGGAATAGGCTGCTGCCAAAGGTAGTTTAAGCACCCACTTTGAACACCTTCAAGAGAAAATTGGATATTTATTTTGCTGGGATTCTATGATCCCTGTTGACTTCCGGCCCCTGTGGCAGGGGGCTGGACTCGATCTTCCGAGGTCCCTTCCAGCCCGGATGTCTATGAAATCTGTGACTACACACCCAAGCATGACATGCTGCGTTTTTTATTTAAATACTGATTTGGGGCTGAGATGAAAGGTTGTTCACAAAAGAATTACTTTGGGAGCGATGGTTCGTTGTTAAAGGTGCAGGGTACCTACCTCACTAAAGGTTCTCTGGAGAAAGAGTATGGGCTTATGTTAGGCCTTCAGCAACATTTTAGAGGCCCTTATTTGTTTCCTGATAGAGCAGGGGTGCACAAAACGTGGCCTGCCAGGCCATTCTGTCCCACAGGGCCCCTAAGAAATTAAAAAACTATATATTTATCTGCCCCTGGCTGCCTGTCATGCAGCCCTCAATGGCTTGCCAAAACTCAGTAAGCAGCCCTCCACCAGAAATAATTGCCCACCCCTGGGCTAGAGCAACTGGGAGGTTTTCTCATGGTAGACCAGGGAAAGGCGACGGTGATAACCAGCTGAAATATAGCTATGCTTCTCCCACTGTGAATAGAAAATACGGCCTCTAAAGGTATTAAGCCGCTCCTGTGGCTAAAGTGATTTGAATGTTTCTGTTGAGTTTTTATGCCCAAAGAATATAGGGTGTATTAAAATTCAGCTTTTTTTCAGGAACAAGTTACATCAGCAGTAGCCCTTGCAATTGAACAACAAATGCAGAAAGTCTTGGAGGAGACCCAGCTAGATATGAATGAATTTGACAATTTGCTACAGCCGATAATTGATACATGTACAAAAGACGCAATCTCAGTAAGTAAGCATCTAAACTTATCTGTACGTTCCGTGTTTGCCTTCGGAGGTGACTCGCTCTCGCTTGTTATGAGCGCAGAGGCAGGTAGTGTGAGGAGATTGTTTTAATGTAAAAAGATTGGGCCGCTGTTGTTAATTCCACGTGGTGTCATAAACTGTCTGTTCTGTTCATGGGCAGCTTGTTGGCAGCTCTTCAGTGCACAGTGACAGCCTGTAACCTGGACCACCAACCTTGAGGCGTTGAAACAGCAGATGGGGCGGAATTGCTACTTAAAGATACTGTCAGTCCCTAGTTCATAGTACAACTGGGAAAGCTCACTAAGCTCTGGAAATCTGCTAAAAGTCTCTACTGAGGGGGTTGAGGGGCCCAATTAGCAATCGATTGGGTTTGGAGAAATGACCAAGGGCAAAAGGGGACAAAACAGCCTAACATCTTGGGGAGCAATGGTGAAATCTAATGCTGGACAGAATTCAGCAACCAAAATCTTAAGCCAAACAACCACTGAGTGTTGTCATAGTCTGTACTAGACCTTTCATTAATCTTTAGTTTCACAGATCTTTAATTCCTTTGTGTATGATTTTAACGTTTCTTTTTATTTAATTGTGCAGCTTGTATCATAGCCTGTTGTCTAAGAATTTTTCCCTTCTTGCAGTTGTCCCTGCAAGAAGAGATTTTGTTTTTTGGGGGGTTTTTTGTTTTTTTTGAAGTCTATACAGTATGAACAAGTTTGGCTAACTAACTTAAAATATTTTAATTGGTTGATTCCAAGGCTGGCAAGAACTGGATGTTTAGTAATGCAAAGTCTCCTGCACACTGTGAGCTGATGGCTGGGCATCTGCGAAATCGTATAACAGCAGAAGGAGCCCACTTTGAGCTTCGATTACATTTAATCTATCTAATTAATGATGTATTGCACCACTGGTAAGAATAAAAAGATGTTCTTCAGTTTGCTGTTTTGGTGAGTTTGATGGAAAGTCAGGGATCTCCCTGCTAGAGATGTCTTTAGTTGGAATGGACACCTTTTTATATTCTTCTTCTGCATATTCCTATCAACAGCTGTAAATAAGTATAATTGGTGCAAAGAAAGTGTTGGTAGAATAAAGACTGAATTCAGTTTTTACAGTCATTATTGTATGTTGTTCCCAGCTGAGGTTGCGTGGTACAAATGTGAAGAATCCTATTCTTTATATAGAGACGGGTTACTAACTATAGGTGTCTGCTTGGCACGCTAGAATGGGAACACACTGGGTGTTGTAACTTGCTTAACAGTATAGTGAAACAGTGACAGTCTTTTTCCTTTTATAGCCAGCGAAAGCAAGCACGGGACCTTCTGGCTGCCTTACAGAAGGTGGTTGTGCCTATATACTGTACCAGCTTTTTAGCTGTGGAAGAGGATAAGCAACAGAAAATTGCCAGAGTAAGTAGTTTTTTTACGTTAATTTGAGCTTTACATTTCAATGCTGGAAAAATTCATAAGTAACGGTGCAAGGAACTGTTGTGATCGTGTAATCTGACCTCTGGCTCAGACAGGCTCTACATAGATTCATAGATGTTAGGGTCAGAAGGTACCTCAATAGATCATCGAGTCCGACCCCCTGCATAGGCAGGAAAGAGTGCTGGGTCTAGATGACCCCAGCTAGATGCTCATCTAACCTCCTCTTGAAGACCCCCAGGGTAGGGGAGAGCACCACCTCCCTTGGGAGCCCGTTCCAGACCTTGGCCACTCGAACTGTGAAGAAGTTCTTCCTAATGTCTAGTCTACATCTGCTCTCTGCTAGCTTGTGGCCATTATTTCTTGTAACCCCACAATTTTCTGGAATTAACTTTTGGTTTCACTAGACCAGAGCTTCTAAGAAAAATGCCCAGCCTTGATTTAAAAATTGCTAGTGATAGGAAATCCATCACTACTATTGAAATTTGTTCTAGTACTTATTAACCAAATGAGGTAGAGACCCTCGTGGTGAAGTTATAAACATGTAATATACTTCCCTCTAACTTTCTTTTGTCTTTCTGTCATCATGCAATAACTTTTTCCCTTCCTAAATTTATACAGCTCCTTCAGCTGTGGGAGAAAAATGGCTATTTTGATGAATCAATTATTCAGCAGTTGCAGAGCCCAGCTCTTGGACTTGGCCAATACCAGGTTAGCCACAGAAAGTGTAGTATATTTTTGTAAATTAAATAAATTGCAGACGTGTTTTAAGCAGTGCATACGCTACTACTTTGAGAGGTGTGTTATGTATATATTTTGAAAAAATCTATAGTTTTTATTGTGAATTTGTGTTACTTGACTATAAAAGTAATATAGCATATTGTTCAGTAGCTGAATGGAGCATGTCATTAAACAGTTCTGACCATTATCACCTTCTGTAGTCCTATTCCATCACCACTTCAGTCCCAGTTCTGCTCTCTGGGCTTGTATGTTTTGTTGATAACTTTCCCCATGTTGCCAAACATTCTGTTCTCCATAGTCCCTTCCTTCCTTTTCCTGGTTATTGTTTTCCATGTGTTCTGTGATGCCTTGCATAGTTCCACTGACCTCTTTCTTGTGATGATCAGGTTGAAGGCCAGTAACATCCAGTTCTTGGATAAGTCAGTATGTGCGCAAAAGGGGAAATACCACTGCAAATAGCGCTTGTCAATCATAATGTGGGCTTATTAACAGACTAATAATAGTTATTGGTGTATTCTCATCGACTTGCTGAAATGATGTGTTTATGGTACTTGTGACCGAGTGAGGATGGTGGTAGTTTGTGTTGGCTGCAGCAGTAAACTCTGAAATGCTTGTCTTAATTTGTTTCCTGTTGGCAGGCAAACTTGATGACAGAGTATGCAACAGTAGTGCAGCCTGTGCAGGTAGCCTTTCAGCAGCAGATACAAAACCTGAAAACACAACACGAAGAATTTGTCAGCAGTTTAACACAGCAGCAGCAACAGCAGCAAATACAAATACCACCGCTAGAGAGTGAGGTAAAAGCAACGCCCCCGGCTCCAGCACCGGCTCCGGCTCCGGCTCCAGCTCCTCCAGCTGCCCCAGTCGCACAAGCAGGTACAAATCCACTATGATACTGGTTGGCGGTCTGTCTGTTTGTCTAGATAGCGGTCTACAATGCTAGACTGACTTCTTATCATGTAAACATCACCTGAAAAATGCTTGCATCTGTTTTGTGCAGTGCGTAGTACAGTCCGGCTCCGTTCCGTTGTGGGTGTTGGCTGTTACTGAAATAGAGTTTTTGTAGATTGCATAAGTTATGAACCTGAGGTTGTTCCCATTATCTTCCATCTCTGCTGTTATCATCCTGTAGTCAAAACCGCTTCTTCTCATTTGTTTAGTTTTTAGCCATAAATATACACTGGTGGGTGCTTTGGTAATGCCTTATTTCATAGAAATCAGACACAGTTGTTTCTGTCTTCTATCAAACAAATGGCTCAGGTGCTGAATTTGCAAAAATCCATCTATTCAGTGACCATTGTAGGTGTTTAGCACTATTATTGGAGCAACTAAAAGATCAAAGTAAAAACGTGTTTAATTTGGTCCAAAAGTCTGTATAAATAAGAAGCACAAATGCTACATAAACTGAGATCAGAACTCTTCTGCATGCTTATGCTTGTGTCCAGCCTATTTTTAAATGGACTAAGCTGTATATTTGAGGTGCTTACAGCAGTCTCTGATTTGTTACAGATGATGGTAAGCCTCAGCTTCCTTTAGCTGGTTCTACGGAGTATGATGCATCGGGAGCTGGAGTGCAAGATCCATCAGCTGCTGGACCTCGTGGCCCTGGATCTCATGATCAGATTCCTCCAAATAAACCACCCTGGTTTGACCAGCCTCACCCTGTTGCACCCTGGGGTCAACAACAGGTACCAAATGTGTAACTTTAGATGATGAGAAGTATGTGGATGACCCAGGCTTGGCTGAATGTTGGAGGTGGGGAGGTGGGAGTTGCTTAGCAAGAACACCACAATAGTAGAAGGCTAGAAGCTGGATATGTTAGAAGTCCATTTCCAAAGTCTGGAATAAAGTTAAAGAGCAAGGTCTGGCTGAGGGTTCATAGCTGGTATCCTTCATTTGGGAGAAGACAGAGGCTACCTGCAAGATACAAAACCATTTAGGTCAGTGGAAATGAGCACTTTGCTAAATCCATTTTACTTTTTCCTTCAAAATTCCTTTGACTCCTAATTTACAGTCTTTACACACGCACGCATTCTGTCTCCTCAGTGCACATATAGCATTTACGTTCTAGGCAACATTTAGTTTAAAAATAGACTGCTTTTATTACGTTCTTTATTTTTATAGCCTTATGACCAGCCTCCTTACCCTCACCACCAGGGGCCTCCTCACTGCCCTCCGTGGAACAACAACCACGAAGGAATGTGGAATGAACAGAGAGACCAAGGATGGAATAATCAGCGAGACACCCCTTGGAATAACCAACCAGATCCTTCTTGGAACAGCCAGTTTGAAGCGCCATGGAACAACCAGCATGAGCAGCCTCCCTGGGGTGGGGGTCAAAGGGAACCTCCATTTCGAATGCAGCGGCCACCCCACTTCAGAGGCCCATTCCCTCCACATCAGCAACATCCCCAATTCAACCAGCCCCCGCATCCACATAATTTCAACCGCTTCCCACCTCGTTTCATGCAGGATGATTTCCCACCTCGCCATCCCTTTGAAAGGCCTCCTTATCCTCATCGTTTTGATTATCCCCAGGGGGACTTTCCTCAAGGTAAAGTGTGTACTCGAGCAGGGTCTCCTGTGTCACAATGCTGATTACTGTTGTAAAATGTTTTAATTTTTTTGGAAGGAGGACACCTCAGTCATGGACTGGCATAGCTCTCCCTGAAGTGTTTGGCTGTTAGAGGCTGAGAAACTGCTATTGTATGTATAGGGTGTAGCTGTTGCCTCGAGTTTGCCTTCTGCTTTTCAGTCCTTCTTTCCCTGAGAGGTAGTGGATGATTGAAACCTATAACAAGTCCTTGTTGTGTTCAGCAGAAATTTGCACCCCTGTTCCTTCAGAAGAGTGGTATCTGCAGGTGTCCAGATGCCAGCGCAGCTCTGGTCGGGCTCTGTCTGCAAATTCATTGTGTATTTTCAGATTTGTCATGTTTGAAGCCAGCAGCCCTTGCTCAGAATTTCTTGATAGCATAGCTCGGAGGTCTTCCATGGATTAACTCCTCCTCCTTGTGCAGTAGTTGACTGTGACATATTTTAAATTCAAGGCTGTTTTTGTTTTTAATGTTTCCAATAATAGAGAAGCTATTGCAGACTCAGACCATCTCTTGAAATGTATTGGAGCTCTGCCTGAATATAATGTGGAAGGGCAGCCTAAGCTATGGAAAATAAGAGCTCTAAACCCCAAAAGTTGATCTTTGTTTTGGGTTCTAGTGATGAACTGGAGCCTCCGTTATCAGATGTTTATAGAATCTGAAAATGGCATGGAAAAGTTTCTTACTGCTTCATTTTTAACTGTGTTCTAGTGCTAATGGAAACAACAGACTATTAGCACTGGCTCAAGCTGGGTAGTCACTGTGCAGATTTCTGCTATCAAGGTCTGCCAGTGAGGCTCAGTTCTGTCCTGCAGCACCCTCTGCTGTTCCAGTCCTGCATCTCCCCTGCCGTTCACGGTGGGCCTAGCAGGGTGTGCTGTACCAAGCCTGGCACTCTCAAAAGCCAACCATTTTGTCCATTTAGGGATCAGGCTGAGACAGCTTATTTCTCTGTTTTAACAGGTATATTTTCTCTCCTTTATTTTGGAAAGCACCTTTAACAGAGCTCTTGCACGTCACAGACTCATGTGAACTCACTTCTGTCGTGTCTGTTTCTTTGCATCGATTGATTGGATAAGGAGAGAGAGAACTCGAACATCCATTGCATTGATGCTAAATTGCAATTGTATATTCTGGGCTGGTAAACAGAGGCTGTAGGTGCCTTCCTTGCTAAGTGCAAATGACTTTCTTTTGGGACCACTTTTACTGTGACCTTTCCAAACTCTTGGTACCACAAAGTGATAGGGGTTTAGTTTATGAAATCGCTCTCGACTCTGTGAGTAGCTGCTGTAGGTGAAGAGGGAGAGAGGCTGCAGTTGCTTCATGAGGATGAACCTGCAGTAGGCTCTTGCTCTATCTTGTTCCTTCCAGTAGTTTGTAAGCTTTCCACCTAGTAAGATGTTCTTTTAGGACTAATGTATGTGGCCAGGGGATCTCCTGTCGGCTCCCTCTCCTTCCTGCTTTTTACTGTAAATGGAAATTAAAGTTTCTTTACCTCCCCACCTTGTGTAGAAATTGGACCGCCTCATCACCACCCTGGACACAGATTGCCTCATCCTGGAATCAGTGAGCATCCGCCTTGGGGTGGGCCACAGCACCCTGATTTTGGGCCTCCGCCACATGGATTTAATGGGCAGCCTCCTCACATGAGGCGACAAGGTCCCCCTCACGTGAACCATGATGATCCCAGTTTGGTGCCAAATGTCCCCTACTTTGATCTTCCTGCTGGACTTATGGCTCCTCTTGTGAAAGTAAGTGGCTGATAATGGACCTGACCAGAGGGTTAAAAGATCAAACTTACTGCCGTTCATTTTAGGGGCAGGTTAAAACAGACATTTATTCCTTCAAATCTGCCTAAGACTCAGTGAAAGTAAATAAGGTTTAAGCACCAAAGTCACTGAAGTGCTTTCTAAAATTTACCTATAATTTACAAAACAGCAGTCCATAATCACTTAGAGGAATATAGAGGTATCATCAAGTCCCTCTCTGGCCACACGTGCTTACTGCTAGTCTCAAACTCTTCTGTAAAGATGGATCATTTATATTTAAGTTAAAGCTACAATAAAAGCATCAGAACTTGAACTGTAGGCACTGGAGACTCTTGGGGAGCTAAATTGTATCTGTGTCTTTATCACTGTTCTGGACAGATTAATAGATATCTGATTTCTGTTCTTCTCAGTGCACATCATTGTCTCTGAGGCCTCCTTTCAGGTGCTGTGATATCATGGGGGCAGAGCGATTAGAATTGCATGTTCTCTATTTGGGAATCCCAGCTAATGTCCTGACATCCTAAATGCTGTGAATGTCACCGGAGTTTGTCTTCCACAAGGCAGCAGATGCAAGTGCTGGGTCATGTGTAGGACCTTTATTTTTTTTAGACAGTTTGTAATCCAGTAATGAACTAGACAGTTCCGAAGCAGTTGAGTCTTTCTAAGTATGTTTATTTCCAGGTAGTTACCCCATGACACAAATGTAATTTGTTTTGTTTCTGGCAGCTTGAAGATCATGAGTATAAACCTTTAGATCCTAAAGATATACGTCTTCCACCCCCAATGCCCCCCAGTGAGAGACTACTGGCTGCGGTTGAGGCATTTTATAGTCCACCATCTCATGACAGGCCTAGAAACAGGTAAGAGTAGGTATAGCTAACAATGTGATAAGGAAAATGCCCTAAGAAGCTGTCTCAAATCAAGAAATGCCTCTCCCTTCCTTCGCCTATAACTTTGTTCTAATGATGAGAATAAGTGCTTTACATTATATGTTAAACTTCATGCTGTTTGCTCTTTCTCTGGGTGACACTTCTTTCCCAAGCCCCTTATTCTCTAAAAATATAGGGAGTATTCTGACTTCTGATGAAAATGGAATTTTCACAGACTCTGATTCTGTGTTTTGTTGGCTTATTGCAGTGAAGGCTGGGAACAGAATGGCCTGTATGAGTTCTTCAGAGCTAAAATGAGAGCTAGACGGCGGAAAGGTCAGGAGAAGAGAAACAGGTGAGAGATCTGTTTCCCATGGCCTCTGGTTTGCCTCTCCCACCGCTGCTCCCCCCTACTGCCTCTCCCCTCACTTTGCTCCCATCCTGGCTTTTGTATTCTAATCACTCTCCACTTTATGTAGACTGCTCTGTGCATGTCCTTTCACAGCATCTGATGAAGTGAGCCTGGGCTTACGAAAGCTTGTGATACATAGGTTAATATGCAAGGTGCAAATCTTCCCTGCCATCTGCTTGACTTCAGACTAACACAGCTAACTATGTCTACCTGTATCCATTTAAAGACTGCTCCTCATGCCTCCAATTGGTTGTCCATTGGAGTTGTTTTCTGTATGTGCTGGGGTGATAAGCCTAAATTTTTTAGAGTTTGGGTTGTTTAAGATGTAGAAAAACAGCATCTTTGCCACCCTGACACCTTCTGACTTAAGTGGGTTTTTAGCAAAATAGCATGTTTCCATCTTAGTTTGATTGAAAATACGTATCGTTAAAACAGCTCATGACTTGTTTTTTGTTCTCTGTGCAGTGGGCCCTCTCGGTCTCGCAGTAGGTCCAAGAGTCGAGGTCGCTCCTCCTCCCGGTCCAATTCAAGATCTTCAAAGTCATCTGGCTCTTACTCAAGATCCCGATCTCGATCTTGCTCCCGATCACGATCGTATTCACGATCACAGTCCAGGTAAGACAAAGCAGGAATAACTTGTCTAAATCTCATATCGTGCTGTTTTATACAGTACAATATTTGACAAAGACCTGTACAATAATCTTGGCAATAACTGTTTGGAGGTAGGAAAGTAAATGTTACCACACTAAGGTAGGTAAAGAGAGGTGATAAGTCAGTGGTAGAGTTTCATGCAACTAGAACATAAGATTTCCTGATTCCCACTCCTGTTACTCTAGAGCAGTAGTCCCCAGCCTTTCCTGGCCCAGTGGTCAACAACTCTGACCCAGGAATGCACTGTGGGATGCATCACATCTTCCCACCCCATCAGTCTGAAGAATCTGTAGAAAGCAGAATATCCTGTGGCTATAAACAGTGTTAAGAGTCTCATGAGCAACATGTCCAAATACCAGTTTTGGGACTGTGGCTTTAGATCATGTTCCCAATATCTCTCTTAAACAGTTCTTTTAAGTGGTTTCTGAATGCAAATGGAAAATTCTGGAACATGTAGTGCCTTCTTCAGGAGACCACAGTTAAGATTCTTAAGATACTTACTTAAGTTGACCATAAGTTCCTTAAGGTCACTGGGATTTACTCAAGCAAGTGAAGTTGGCAATTTGAGTATTTCAAATAGTGTGTTCGTTCTAGATTTTGATGCTCTCTCTAACTTTTCCAGCTCTTAGACACATTTTTTTAAGACTGGTGTTACTTTATTAACTTTGCCAAGTGACTTGGGAAACTAGGAAGCAAGTAGAAAAAGTGAAAAAAAAAATGCTTTAGCACTCCTATACATAAAAGAAAGTTAATAGACTTCACCCATCCTGTCTTTCCAGAAGTAGGAGCAGGTCCCGCTCTTCTCGCAGCCGGTCAAGGTCAAGGTCACGATCAAGATCAAGATCAAAATCTTACTCCCCCGGAAGGCGGCACCGATCCCGATCTCGGAGTCCTACTCCTCCGTAAGGTTTTCTTTTGGATTGGGTTTAATGATTTATCTTTTGAGGTTGACCTGGGATGTCTCTTGTGCTTTCTTTTGTTTTTTTTATATTAAATGATATATTGGATAGAAAGGGCAGAATTTGAGGCCAATTTAAGAATGTAACTTGTATGAACTGTACGGTAGTATAATATACACTGAGAGAGAATAAAGTTACTCCATAATTCTTTGTGGTTGCTACTTTTTTACTTCCAGGATGTAAAACAAACAAAAACAGCTATGTAACAGAAAGGCTCTTGAGAGAGCCATGGGATTTGGGATTCAGTATCTGCTGATTTGGGTGGTGGGTTGCATGTGACATGTTGCACAGGACTCCTTATGTCATAGCTTCTCAAAGGTGATGATGGTTATTAAAGTTTACATAACGAGAAACTTACATTGTTTGTTCTAGCACAGTAAAGCAAAGGGATAACAATAAGAAATTCTGACATATGTTCTCTCTTAGTTCTGCTGCTGGTTTGGGCTCCAGCTCTGGGCCTCCTATACCTGAATCAAGACTCGGAGAAGAAAATAAAGGGCATCAAATGTTAGTGAAAATGGGTAAGTTATGTTTTGAATCTAAGGAGTTCTGGAGATAACTGGTGCAACTCTCTAATAATGGGCACTTCAGAGAGGTGTCATTATCTCCACCTTCCTCTTTTGCACTTGCTAACAGTAAATCGTAGATTCATAGATGTTAGGGTCGGAAGGGATCTCGATAGATCATCGAGTCCGACCCCCTGCATAGGCAGGAAAGAGTGCTGGGTCTAGATGACCCCAGCTAGATACTCATCTAACCTCCTCTTGAAGACCCCCAGGGTAGGGGAGAGCACCACCTCCCTTGGGAGCCCGTTCCAGACCTTGGCCACTCGAACTGTGAAGAAGTTCTTCCTAATGTCCAGTCTAAATCTGCTCTCTGCTAGCTTGTGGCCATTGTTTCTTGTAAGCCCCGGGGGCACCTTGGTGAATAAAACCTCACCAATTCCCTTCTGTGCCCCCGTGATGAACTTATAGGCAGCCACAAGGTCGCCTCTCAACCTTCTCTTGCAGAGGCTGAAAAGGTCCAGTTTCTCTAGTCTCTCCTCATAGGGCTTGGTCTGCAGGCCCTTAACCATACGAGTGGCCCTTCTCTGGACCCTCTCCAGGTTATCCGCATCCCTCTTGAAGTGCGGTGCCCAGAATTGCACGCAGTACTCCAACTGCGGTCTGACCAGCGCCCAATAGAGGGGAAGTATCACCTCCCTGGATCTGTTCGTCATGCATCTGCCGATGCACGATAAAGTGCCATTAGCTTTTCTGATGGCTTCGTCACACTGCCGACTCATGTTCATCTTGGAGTCCACTAGGACTCCAAGATCCCTTTCCACTTCCGTGCCACCCAGCAGGTCATTCCCTAGGCTGTAGGTGTGCTGGACGTTCTTCCTCCTTAGATACAGCACTTTGCATTTCTCCTTGTTGAACTGCATCCTGTTGTTTTCTGCCCACTTGTCCAACCTGTCCAGGTCTGCTTGTAGTTGTTCCCTGCCCTCCGGCATGTCCACTTCTCCCCACAGTTTTGTGTCATCTGCAGACTTGGACAGAGTACACTTCACTCCCTCGTCCAAGTCGTTGATGAAGACATTAAAGAGTATCGGTCCAAGGACTGAGCCCTGCGAGACTGCACTGCCCACACCCTTCCAGGTTGAAACCGACCCATCCACCATGACTCTCTGGGTGCGACCCTCTAGCCAATTCGCCACCCACCGGACTGTGTAGTCATCCAAGTCGCGGCCTCTTAACTTGTTCACCAGTATGGGGTGGGATACCGTATCGAAGGCCTTCCTGAAGTCTAAGTAAACGACATCCACCCCTCCTCCTGTGTCCAGGCGTTTCGTAACCTGGTCATGAAAAGAGACTAGATTAGTCAGGCACAATCTGCCCACCACAAACCCGTGCTGGTTTCCCCTCAGCATAATTTTTCCTGCCGGGCTCTCACAAATGTGAGCCTTGATAATTTTTTCAAAGGCTTTGCCAAGGATGGAGGTGAGACTGACTGGCCTATAGTTGCCCGGGTCCTCCTTCCCCCCCTTCTTGAAAATGGGGACCACATTGGCCCTTTTCCAGTCCTCCGGGACTTGGCCCGTGCGCCACGAGGGTTCAAATATTCCTGCCAGTAGCTGTGCAATGACGTCGGCCAGTGCCTTCAGCACCCTCGGATGGAGCTCATCCGGGCCTGCCGACTTAAAGGCATCCAGTTCCTCCAAGTGACTCTGCACCATCTCAGGGTCTACGCATGGCAGTCTGGCGCCTTGCTGCTGCCTCTCTACAATCCCAGTGAGAGACTTGTCGTGCCCCTCGCTTAGGGACACTGAGGCAAAGAACTCGTTGAGTTCAGCCTTGTCCCCCCTGTCTGTCACCAATTGCTTCTGCCCATTTAGCGGGGGTCCTATTCCGCCCTGGGCCTTCCTTTTACTCCCTATCTAAAAAAAACAATTTTTTGTTAACCTTTACTTGAGATGCCATCCTCAGCTCCATGGTAGCTTTGGCTCGTCTAACTGCCTCCCTACAAGCGCGAGCAGAGGAGGTTAACTATATCGATTATCTACCTTATTTGTGGCTGAAAAAAAGGAGAAAACCGTGCAGGTTGCCTGAGGACTTCTATCATAAGTTGCTTTTTTTTAATAGCTTTTGTCAAAAACAGTGTAATTATCACTATTCTATTACAGCTATTTAAGTACTTTAAAACCTACTTGTAATGTGTGAGTGCCTCACAAATTTGATATATTTATCCTCCCTATAGCCCTACAGGTAGAGAAGTGCTGCTATTGTGCACGTACAGCAAGGATGAAAACTGGCATATTACACCGTCAAATCTTGCAGTCCCCTTTTTGCCCTCAAAGTCCGTATTTCCATTTGTATAGCTCTGCCCTTTTAGGTGTAATCTTGTCTACTTTGTAATTTGTAAACTCGGGGGCAGATTCTCAGGTACATGGATGGTGTAGACTTTCTTCTTCCTTTCTAGAGAACCCAGGGATGTGGCATGGAATTAGCAGCAGGTGGTGTGGACTCACCTGTGTTAAGTGGGAAGATGGAACCTGTTGCACTCTTCTGGTGCTTGGTGTTTTCTTTAGGGCTCTGGTTTATTCCCCATGTAGCAGATGTTGAAGTTAACACACTTGAGGCTACTGGGACAGTTAGTGCATCTGAATTATTGTTCCAAACTATCTACAGACTTGGGCTATATCAGTTTATTTTTTTGTTTCCAAAATGCCTTCCTGTACAGTGCAATGAGGTATTTGTTAAAATCCTTAAGGTGCTGATCCATGGTGTGCTCTTTCTTTTCTTTCTTTCCTCTAATAGGATGGAGTGGATCTGGAGGACTGGGAGCTAAGGAGCAAGGAATCCAGGACCCAATTAAAGGAGGGGATATCAGAGACAAATGGGATCAATATAAGGGTGTGGGAGTTGCCCTAGATGACCCATATGAGAACTACAGAAGAAATAAAAGCTACTCGTTTATTGCACGCATGAAGGCCAGAGATGAATGTAAGTGAACTTCTTGAAAAATGTGGAAAGGTCTTGGTTATTCTTTATTGTTATCATGATGGTTATGTTAGCACGCTTGGCAAAGGTTTCCTTACACTGTCAATCCTAATACAGTTTGTGTAGCAAATTGAAAGGTTAATAACTAATAATAAACCAATTTTTAATGGTAGGTATTAATCTTTTTTTAACTATGATAGGTAAGTAAATGATGTTCTCTGAGTGTCTCCAGCACATTCCTAGCTAAGAACTTTTCTCAGTATATGCAACTTACATTAAACCATGGTGACTATTGTAGGAGATATCTATGAATTTTCTAAACTAAGCTAAATTGGGCTGTCTGCACTTAAGAAATTTTTGTGACTGTCTTCCTTCCATTCTAAATCTATCCCATCTCTGTTCAAGCCAGCTCTTGTGTATGATAGTAGTTGCCAGATAGTTTGATTTAACCTGATTTTCTGAAGGTTAAAATACAGCAGTAACTTAGGGGGCAGCAAGTAGCGTCTATCAAGGCAGAAAGGGAAGTTGGTTGTTATGGCTGGTGACAGACGGGCCGGGGTTATTGTCTGGCCCTGTTTGAGATGGTTGTCATATTTTGCCCCCTTTCTCAGACTGGGAACCAGGAAAAGGTAGGCATAGCACGCATCTCTAGTAAAGGCTCAGGAAAACCTTGCAAACAAGCCAGGTATCTGTAATAGATGTTTTGTGTAGGATGGAAACTTCATTTTGTGAATGGGAGTGGGACAGAGACTCACGATAAATACATCTAAATAGCAGTCAGTGAGGATATGCAAGAAATTGGGCATGCAAAATGAGAAATCATTTCTCTCCATAGCTTGGAGGGTATCTATGTAACGAAATCCATGCAAGCACCACACAAAGTGGGGAAAACAACCATTTTTAAATGGAGCCCTCCTCTCAAGATGCATTTTCCTTAGCCAACCAAGACTAATTGCAGAATGTATAAGAATTTTTTCCCTGTTGTTGCAGTGAAGCGTGACACCCAAGATCCTCCACCACCTGAATAAGACTCCCTGAAATACCTGGAGAAAGATGTCTTGCATCTTCTACAAATCATTAAACTTGTATAAATCAGGATTAATGTCTGGAGGAAGTGACATTAAGATAATTATTTTTTAAAAAGGAAAGCTATGACATGTACTCCACTTTGTTTAGTATTTTAAAAAGGCCAGTGATCACCATGACATGTCTAGCAAGTTCAGAAATGCCCATTTATTTTGCAGTTTTAAAACAAAAAAGTTACCCATTTTATACTAGAACTAAATCCCTGCTAAGCTATCTCTGGTCCAGGATTGTGATCCACTCATTCCTGTGGAATACAGACATTATCTGATATGGTTCCATGTCTCTAGTTCCATAATGTATGTTTATTTCTCTCAAAGGTTAATTCTATTTGAAGTGGAGGGGTGCTGCCTTGGGAACAAGTCAGACTGATGCTGAGCAGTGTATCCTAATGTCTAAATGGGGAGACAAGCACCTTGTTCCAGTACAGGTGACCTATGAGCACTGTATGAGCTTATTAGAATCTACTATACAACTTAGAGCCCCTACACACCAGCTGCTGCAGTCACAACTCTACTCGGAACATAAAGGGTTAACTGTTTTAGCCATCCAAGTGCTCTAAGGGATGTTTGATGCTTTGTAATGAAAGACATTCTTTAAGCTTTTTATATTTTTGTATATACCCTTGAATAAAAGCTAAAATTAGTTCAATAGAAGAGAACCTGTTTTTCCCCCATTTCACAAATTTCTAAGTGTGAAGCATTCCTGGAAACCTCCTTTAAAATGCTTTTGTAACTGAATTGTTTCCAGACACCACCAGCTTAAGATGTTAGATCATTACACTGCACATCTACTCGAGAGGCCTGGCCTGCTTGGTGGCAACCTCTTTCCAAAGTCATTTGTTTATACAGCAGAAACCCTCTTAAACCATTCAGTCCAATATGGTGAAATATCTGTCTCTTCTAGATTTACTGTAGCTGTGGAACTGTAACTGTCTGTGAATCAGCCTAAGACATCTGTATGTTACCAACTTATGAATTTTACTGTTTTGCCCTCCAATAAACACTTTTTATTAAAAAAAACAACCAAAAAAAAAGCAAATTAGCTTTAGCTCATTTTTCAAAGTAAATGGGTTGCCTTTTATCCTATATACAAGGTATTTTCCAGTTGCCTAGGAGTTGCTTTGACCTTTGGAGCAAGTGTTTTATAAAAAGGATTGATTTAACAAATAATTTTAGAGGCCAAATTGTATGAGTACAGTTTAAGTGCATCTACACATGCGCTTCACTGCACAGCAGACTAATTAGCTCCGTGGTAGAGTGTTACCATCTACATGTGCACTGGTATTAGTGTGCAGTAAATTTAACTCCAGTGTAAGATAATATGGCAGAGTAATTTACTGCACTGAAACATGTGTGTGGACACTGACCTCTGGCCTAAATTGCACCGGGTCAGCCCAGCTAGCTGGGGGCCTGCTCCACCCTGGCTCAAATTGCTGCTGTCCTGGGTGAGCATGTAGATGCTGTGCCCAGTAGCGGTTTCCTCCAGCTCAAACAGCTTGGGAGTTTGTTGCATCATATCAGTTGCACATGTGGATGCAGCCACTTTGTTCTAATTAGGGAACTGGATTTGGCAGCCCAGGAAGTCCTTCCAGTCCTGTGTTCCTAATTTAAGGAGTACTTCTGCTTTTCTCACACTCCTTAATACCATTGGTTTGGGTTATTAAAGGTGGGTTATACTGTGACTTGTAACACAAAGGCTGTTAATACCCCTTAACAATCACCTGTGTGTTTGCTCATTATGTTTTAACTGTTTTCTTTAACATAAGGCTAATTTACACTGGATTTTTTAGTAGTAAAAACCAAAGTAATTTATGTCTATTGTATCGGTAGTCTCCAGGGACAGAATGTAACCTCTGTATCTAAAGAGAAATTGCAGCTGGGGTGAATTCTCACTTGGTGTGTCTATATGTTCAATTTAATGCGAAGCAATAAACTCTGGAGCAGGTTGAGTTGGAGTAAACTATTCCTGGGCATGGTGTCTACATGCGCACCTGGGACAACAGCAATTTGAGCCAGGGCAGAGCAGGCCTGGGCTGGCAGGAGGCATGGGGGTCAGGCCTGGGCTACGAGTGGCAGCAGAGGGGCTTGCTGGGGCACAACAGTGCTGATTGCAGAGCCATGTGTCTAGACAGCAGGCAAGAGTCTGGCCCCTGGCTGGCTGGACTGACTGGGTCCTGACCTACAGTCAGTATCTATATGCGTGTTTAACTGCAGTAAATAACAGTACTATCTTATGGCAGAGTTGATTAGTTTACTGTGGCCTAGTGCTGCTGCACATGTAGATGGTGACGTTTAACTGTGCAGCAAATTAGTCTACTCCGCAGTAAAGCACACGTGTAGATGCACCCACTGTGTACAAAACAACTCACTGGTACTGTCCTTTTCTACACGTTGCATAAAAGTCTTGCTTCAGTTTGAGACTTGTAACTGGCAATTCTACTCGTGACTAAAAACATTGGTTAAAATTCACTTAGGAAAAGTCCATCAAAGCAGTTACTGTTCTTGTACTTTCTTAACTTCTTCTAATGCTTGTTCAGTTGTCAGAGGTGGAGATTTGTGACTCTTGATGTACTGCAACGAAACGAGATTGGTTAATACTCAAACACCATTTAGTGCTGAAGACGAGACAATTGCTTTGCAGCCTTTCTGTACATTCAGTCTTGCATCAGAAACTGTGGTTTCCTTTGCAGCTATTGCATTGGGATGTAAGAGACATCTGGCCCATGCACAGGGAACATACCATTCTTACCATTGTTATCCCAAAGACCTCCTATGTATCTTTATATGGCACCCAGCACAATGGCAACTTTTATCCTAACTGGATTCCCTAAAGCAGTGCTTCTCAGCCAGGGTGCTGGAGCGTCCTAGTGTGTCTTCGAAGGGGACCTCAAGGTGTGAGGAGATAAGCAGATAAGTGCAGGCTCAGGTTCTCTATGCCCAGCTGCTCCCTTGCTCTCACTGCCTCCTGCAAGGAGGTAAGCACTGTAATACATGGAGTGCTGCTCAATCCATGAAAGTTATGGCAGAGGGTCAGAAGTCTAAAAAGGTTGAGAAACACTGCCTTTGGAACTAGTGTTATTACAGGCACATTGTGCAGCACCTCTATAATTAAGGTTGCCCAAATGCTTTTCATCGAAGTCCTTACTCTTATTTGCTTACATCTTGCAAACTTCAGTTGTTCACACTGATAAATGTCTACCCCAGGCTCATGGGTCCATGAGAAAGTCCAGCTAAAGTGATTCAGTGGTTTCAAATAACAAGGCTGGGGTAAAATGCATCTTGTTAATATTTTGAATTGGACAACTTTTTGCATTAGCAAGATTTTGAAATTTAGCAATGGGTGGGCTGTGGTCTCGCAGACATACCCTTTATTGTCTGTTTGGAACTTTTCCCAAATCAGCAAAGTTAAATGTTGAAAAATAACCTGTCAATGTACACTAGGCTTGTCGGTTTCACAGGCACGGTCTGGAGAGAACCGGTACACACTGAGCATTTTTCATGCCCCCCCCCAGCTCTATCAGGACTATTCAATGAAGTGCTGTCTCTCTCGTGTGCTGAATGGTCCAGGGACGGGAAGGGTGGGGAGAATGAGAAAATTCACTTGTGCACAGAGTTTAATTTTGGTATTTCTAACCTAAGTTTTATGTCACAGTCTTAATGATTTTTTGGCTATATTGTGTATGTAAACTGTGTGCAAGAGCCTCATCTTCTATAACTTAAGAGGCATAGGATCCACTAGGTGACATCTATCCACTTTAATGATTAGTACAGTGCCTTGAATCCACTGAAGGAATGATTTCTCCCCCAAACTGTGGGGAACAGTGAAGGGAACCATTTGTAATTTGCTGAATAGCTATATATCACTTATATTAACTTAAGCTTTCTGCATGCAGTTTACCTGTGTATTTCTACTCCTACAAACTTGACATTTTCTACCTCTGCTATGTACTGTGTACTCTGAGTTTAATCTAAAATAGAATAGCTGGTAATATTTGCAAGGGAACAAGAATCACTCTTGTATAACATGTTTTGTCTAGATCCAGTTTAGGAAATACATTTTTGCTTTAAATCACAGTCCATTTATAGTCTACTGCAGTTACCTCCTTAGCTTCTTCCAGTGTGTGATAGTGAAAGTTCTCATGCTCCAGTGACTCCACAAGGGATAAATGAAGATGGTGGAAGGTTTCTACAAACTGCTGTGTCAGCATCAAGTGCTGTTTTAACATGTCATTTAAAACAAACACAGCAGGACTGTATGCCGTCAGGGCTGCAAATGAAAGATAGGACAATATTTTATTCTAAAAAGTAAATGCTGAACAGCTTGTGTAAGGATATTACAGCATTCAACTTCATAACTTGGTTTTAACAGAACTGAGTAAATTTGTGTTTTACAGTACCTTCTACCATATCCATGCTGACAACATGACTGGCAACAGGTATTGGATCCAGATAGCTGTGTCCAGCAGTTGGCCCAAGGATTGCTGTGCCATCCACTATGTAGAGGACAGAAATGTGACAAAAAAGGTTTCATATCAAAAACACTTCTGAATGCTAAAATCATGCACTATTCACTCTCTCTAAAAGTAATTCTCCCTAGAATTTGTTCAGGACATGAAGCAAGACTGCCCACAAGACTGATTCTGAAACATACTGGTATCCCCTGAGGCTGCTCTCTCACTTGAGGTGATGGGATCACCATAACGTTTGCTGTATCAGCAGAATCTCTGTTTTACAGGAAGCCAATAACTATAGGTATAGTGGACACTGAAAAAGGGTGTTAAAAGGTGGCAGGTCACTTCAGTAACTTTGTTTTGTATTTCAGTTGTTAAAAGTCATGTCTGAGAATGCCAGGAGGCCTGTTGTGAGCCAGGCTCTGCCATGAAGGTCAGCTTCTCAGAAGAGGTTTGTCTAACCTCCTTCTCAGTTTCCCATAGTAACAACAGATGGAGTTTATGGGCCGTTTTGTCTGGAACTAACGCCCATAGTATCTTTTGTACATGTGGCTAATTGCATAGTCTGATAGATTAAAGAGGATCCTTTGGATCAGTTAGAGAGCACAGTAACTGAACTGAAAGGACAGAAGTTAGATTTCTATATTACACAGAAATGAATGAGAACTTACTCTTTGACCAGCAGTAGGTGAATGGAAAATCAGCTGTCTGAACTGCAGTTTCTTTCACCGTTACTCTGTTTACTGTGCCATGCCATTTTTTATTAGACAGAGATGATGACAGTGAAAGAGAGAGAGTTTCTCTGGAATGTACAGAGCTATTAGAGCGTTCCATCAGTGTTTCAGATGGAGACCTCCTGTTTGTTGTCCCAGATACTACTGCAGAAACAGATTTTTCAAAGTTTTCAGAATATTCTGAATGAACAGTGTTCTCAGTAGGTTCAAAAACATCCTGGTGAAGGCTAGGGAGGTTTTCAGAACTTCCACTTAAATGCTCAGAGATTTCAGCTTCAGTTCCAATTCCCTCTTCAAAACCAATATTTGTACACATTCCTGCACTCCTCACGTCAAGGGGAGGTTGATCACTATTTGCCTGAAACACAGTTATTCCTTTTTCCTTGTCTGATCTTTTAATCTTTGTAACGTCTGTCTTCTGTTGGGGAAAAAAAAACAAACACAGGGAGAAGGATCATAGCAATACCACTTGGAAAGATGAATTAATTAAATTGCTTGGTTGCTGCTTCTATTGACCAGACTTACACTTTTAGTATGAAATAAGTAAACCCTCTTTGAAATGCAACCAACCAAAAAGATTAATTGTAGCCATTTATACATTTTATTAAAGGAAACTACTGAAACTCTGTGACTGTGACCTCAGACAGTACATGTTTGATCGGTCTGTGTTCTGTGGAAGCTCTTCTTGCTACACAGATTATTAATGAAATGGAAGCTGTTGTTTTCAGAGCATCTCTATTGTCTAATAAAATGAAATAAATCACTCCTGTGTAATGTGAAGGATTTATTGCTGACCTTTTGTTGCAAGTCTTCTCTCTTGCTTAAAATACTTGGTGCCAGCTCATCAAGGCTTAAAATATTCACTCTGAAGTCTGTAACAGAATGACAAATGATCAAAGTATAAAAGTTGCACTAAAGTTTTCTTCCCCTACACCACACTTATCTTTGCTCACAGGATCAACACTTTGGGAGGATGGGCAAAGCTGTGACAAAAGATGTGAAAGCATGCCACCAAATGGCTCTCTTGGCCTGTAACAGTTGGAGGAGATAGAAAGAATCTGCCAGTTCTGCTAGCCACAGCCAAGTAGCTCTGTGTTTCCCATTTCTGTTTTTCATAATTTCATTGAGCTCTATTGAGGTTCTGTCCATTGATCAAAGAATGTTCCCTGAAATTTTGGAATTGATCAAAGTACCATCAAATTGGCCAAGCAAAGAAAATTCCTATGCCTAACAAAAACTGAAGAAAAATATGATGCGGTAAAGTTGAAGCAAATCTCAATCCTTTTGAGCAGGATCTAGGCAGCTATATGATTTGTTTACGGAAGTCTTGATGTGAGAAGTATGGAAATAAGGGTGTTCACCCTAGTTTAGTATCTGTATGTACTATCAACTGTATTCTAAACATAAAATGTCACTTAAAAGTAAACTTCAAAATACTCACCATCAGAGCTTTCACTGATTGAATTTTGTGTGCTGCCTGCTCTTGAAAACAATTCATCCAAAGACTTTATTTCACAACTCTCAGACAGGGATATCTGATTTGGTCTTGGTGGGTTTCTGCCAGACGAGGAGGGAGCCTGGGGGCGACTTCCACGATGATTCCTTTCCGGAGAACTTTCGGTACAGGGAGAAGGTGCGCTAAATACATCTGTCCGTGAAGATGGTCTATGAGGTAGAAGAGGTGTTCCAGGGGGAGTCTTGAGTTTAGTCTTTAAGAAGGACTTGGAAGAGACAGTTAGTAATTACCTACCCTACTTGCAAGCTTTAGGCACTAGAGCCAGCAGTACACGATAATGGTAATACTAAATAACCAGACAGGAAGAGGGTAATTTAGAGCAAGCCACATGTAGACTGACATGACCTCTCACCTCATAACACTGGGTTACATGTCCACGTTAAAAATACTGGTTTTTCCTACTGTTAACTAGTTATCACATCTGGCACTTCAAAATCTCATTTCATAAAAGGTAAATGTCTAGTCAAACGAAGCTTGTTTGTTACCTTTTCACACTGTTTAGCATTATGGGTGCTATCTTTCCGATCCTCGTTGTCACTGGAAAACGCCAAAGAACTCCCTAATAACGCTCTCATCTCCTCCTCGTCGCTGTCCAAATCAAACCGGGCTTTAAGCGGTGCTTTCTTTTGCATGGGCCGGGTGCTTTCTCTCCCCTTGGACCAGCTGTTAGGTAGCGTCACTCCTTCACCAAGCACAGAGCTTTTCTTGAGATACCTGCTGCCTCCTGCATTCGGGTCGTGGCTGGGCCTGGCTGAGAAGGACTCGTGGGACACGTCTGGAGCCAGGTCAGTGCTGGGCGAACGCATCTGCAACGCTCGGGATGCGATCTTGCTCCGTGTGCGCGCCGGCTGTCCCAGCGCGGTCCCCTGGGCCGGGCGTGCGGCGGGGCCGTTCCCACCTCCCTGCGCGCGGCTTTGCTGGATCCCGTCCATGCTCTTCTTGTTCTTCAGGAACCTGCTGCGACCGAACGAGGGGCTTCTCGTCTCTTCCGCCGGCGCGCCGGGCAGAGACGGGCGTCCGGAAGAGTCGGCGAGGCCGCGGTGTCGGGGCGCGGTGGTCGTCTCCCAGGGGACGTGTGCGCCGCGCTGCAGAGGACACAGACACGGACACGGTCTCGTCGCCGAGCGGCGCTGGGCCCGGCCCCGAGCTGCGGCTGCAGCCTCCGGCCCAGGCTGGGAAAGCTGCTTCCCCCGCCCCCGCCCCCGCTCCCGCTCCCGCTCTCGCCGCAGGCCCGTCTCGGCGCCACGCCCCGCCCTCACCCGCTGGCCCCGGGCCCCGCCTTCTTCCCTCCGCATCCTGCCGCGGCTCCGGGCCCGGACCCGTCCCACAGCCCAGTGATAGGGACTCCCCAATATCGCGGCTCGCGATTGGCTCCTGGCTGTCCATAGTGCCGCTCCCTTAGCGACGGCCTGTCATTGGTTACACGCGAGAGACGTCCGGCCAATGACAGTGCTGTCTTCCGAAGGGGGCGGGAGATTGGCTGAGCTCCCCTCTCTGCTTAGTGCGGGCCCGGGAATCTCCCCCCCTCCCCCACGGCTCGAAGCCAATCAGCGCTGACCCCAGCAGCGGGTGGGGTGGGGTCGGGTGGGGCGGGGCGAGAATGCGGACCAATCCTGTCCCGAAAGGAGGTGAGCGTCCGGACCAATCGGAGCCCGCTCTGGTAAGAAGCGCGAGGAGAAAGCGGCTGAGGCGCGAGCTCGCGCGTCCGTTACCGCCGCCGCCGGCGGGCTCTGCCGGGAGGGCCCGGGCCGATGGCGCTGCCGTTGCTGTTGCCGCTCCGCGCCGCGCTGCTGGGGGCGGTGCTTGGCCCCGCCTGCGCTGCCGTGCACTTCCGCGAGGAGTTCACGGACGGAGGTGCGGGCGGGGGCGCGGAGAAGACGACTCCGCTGAGCCTCCGCGGGCGGGCGGCGGAGCGGTGTCCTGGCCCCGGGTGAAGCTCGTGGCGGGTGGCTGGGAGGCTGCAGGCCGAAGCGGGCCTCGCTCGCCTCTGCCATGGCGGCACTCGCGCGCTGGCTGTCGGCACCGCTGTCCCAGAGCAAAGCGCTTTGCTCTGAGTCGAGGTGAGGGCGAGGGCGGGGCGGGGCGGGGCGGGGCGGGGGCTTCCTACCCAGGAAGTCATCTCTGTCCCCGGCAGGGCTCCCCTACCGAAATCCTGGTGGTGGCTGCCAAGTACTATGTAGCCACAGCCCCAAGTCTCAGGAAAACATTCAAGGTCGGGAGAGGTGTGTTTATGTAACTGATTAAGACAGACTTGGTGTCGCTTACATTGTTCAGAAGCCTAGCACTTCCATTTTAACCTGAACGAATTAATTTGACAGTTAACTGGCAAAGGAGATGGTTGAATTCTCAACATAAACCTGACCTTGGGATGTTTAAACTGACCGCTGGAAAATTTTATGGAGACCCTGTCAAAGATAAAGGTTTGTGAATTGGAATGAAAGTGTTGTTTGGAATGATTTAATTGCAAAACGCCATGGGCAAATGTCTAGTCTCTGCACATTTAGCAAGTTCATAAGCAATACTTTGCATTAATCTCCTCAGAACGTTACCTCTGGCCAGCTTAGCAGTCATGAAGTCCTTGCTTTCTAGATGGGCGACGTGTCCTAGAGCCCTGCTGACAGATCAGTGGGGATGTAGCTGGTTGTGTTAGCCTGAAGTCAAGCAGAAGGCAGGATAGACCTGAACCTTATAGACCAGGGTAGGCAAGCCCCAGCACGCGTGGCATGCGAGGCATTTTGCTTGGCCCTCGTGCCTCGGACAAAGGGCCGGGGCTGCACTGCCACAACAAGGATCGGGCCCCTTGCAGCTCCCTTGCTGTCCACCCCTGGCACACCAACACCTTACAAGTCCAGGTTGAGGGTATTTTTGGCACTGCCCAAAAACATTGCCGACCCCTGTTATAGACTCACTTAATTGTATGTTATATACAGGTTTCTTTAGCCGGAGCTCACCTATTCAGTTGCCGTGAAAGGAAGTGCACAAAGCAATGTATAAAATGGAGAGAGTGTCGAATACGAAAGGTAGGGAGAAGAGAGGGAAGCAGTGCTGGGAGAGGCAAACAAGCAATCAACCCACAGGAACAAAGGGCTCGCAAAAACGAATCCAGGGAATGGGAATAAGAATCCACAGCCTCCGTTTAAACCATGTTTAACAATCCCGTCTGCCAATGGTTTCTTGTTCTGCAGTTTTCAGTTTAAATCTGTTTTTAAAGCTTTGCTGCCTAAGCACTGACCTCAGGGTAGCCAGGGAGGTTAAAATATGCTTCCACAGGCTTTTGGGTTTTTCTGGAGCTGATGTCAAATCGGTGTCCATTCATTCACGTAGGGATTGTCCCATCTGCCCAACACGGGCAGCAGAGGGGCACTGTAAGTGGGTGATGGCATATACGACATTGGTGGAGCTGCAGGTGAATGGACCTTGGATATTATAGTCTGTTAATCCAGTGATGATGTGGTCTATATTGATGCTAGGGCATTATACCCTGCTCTTTGCATCTCCTTTCACAGTATCTGATGAAGGGAGCTCCAATTCACTAAACACTATGCTATAGATCTCTAATTTTAGTTAGCTATATATTTTTAATTTTAATCTACCCTACATGCAGATCAATCATGATAAAAATCTAAAAAATGTTGTTGTGTTCTTTTTTAATGTGGATTATTAATCCAACAGTATGGCATGATGACTAACTGTATTTTAATTCTTATTGCTATGTCATTTTTAAACAATGTTAAAATATATAGAAGTAACTGTCTGCTTTGTTTTATGTCTTGTTTGAGGGCAATAGTTTGGTTGTGCTTTTTGGTTTTATGTTGTACTCAGTTAAGTGAAGAATGACATACAGCTTTTTTTCTCCACTGAAAACGCAGCCAATTCTGCTCTTGATTTCACTTGTATGACTTTATAGTTTGAGAGCAACTCAATATCAATAATAGTGTAAATAAGAGAATTTCTGTCTCGGTTAAATTAAGAATTAAATCTCTAAATTTATATAGCAAATCTGTACCCGCCCAACTGATGGACTTTTTCTTAGTCAAGACTGACTTATTTGCCTATACAGTTAGTTCTATCTTTATTATATGTCTAGTTATCCACAGATTGGAGGGGAGGAAGGGTGAAATTGAACTGTGTGCATGCGCGTACAACTGACATGTTGTTATATGCAAACTTTAATATCTTTACAGGTCTGCAAACCTGTGAAAATTCCAAATTTTATGCAATCTCATCACGATTTAAACCATTTAACAATAAAGGAAAGACTCTAGTCATTCAATATACAGTAAAACATGAGCAAAAGATAGACTGTGGTGGTGGATATATAAAACTATTTTCCTCAGACTTGGATCAAAAAAACATGAGTAGTGATTCACCGTATTACATTATGTTTGGTGAGTTTAGTTATACATACATTGTTCAAATGCCTCAACTAAATTAGAATGCCTTGACTTTTGTCACTAATTCTGTGCCTGAGCTATCCTTTGAAACACCATTGATCAAAATGCAAATGAGAAGTGCTCATGACTGCTTCAGAGCTATGAACTAAAAGTGTATGGAACTCTCCTATGATGAAGTTAAATGCTTAGCAAGGTCACTGCAGTCACTAAAGCTTTTGAAAACCTTAACTGTAGTCCAAAATGTGCCTCCCCTGATTGCAGATCCATTTAAATAAGAGGTATGGAATCTCCATCCTTGGAAGGTTGTTTTAAGAATAAGTTAGACAAACTTCTCTAGGATGGTTTAGATGGGGGAAGATCTTGGCTTGAACTAAATGACCTCATGAGGTCCCTTCCAAACCCTACTTTTCTGTGATTTTTTTTTTTTTTTATACATTACATTTGTGTACCTCAGGGTAAAACTGAAGCCAAAGATGCTTTATCAGTTGAGAGGTTTTTTTAAAAATTTCCTTTTAAGTTGGACTATGGATAACTGCTGCTGTTAAAGGATTTCTGTATATGCATGTGTGGTATTTGGTTTTAATTGTGTGTTTAATGCCTGGATTAAGAATGCAACATGTGGCTAGCAAAGTCTAAATATAACTTTTGCAATTGACCTAAAACTTAAAAATAACTGTGCAAGTAAAAAAAAAAAAAAGATGCACAAGTACCACATGGAAGAGTGCCTGTTGGGTTATGGTGTATGGTGTTTTGATTTTTAGCCAAAAGAGGTGTATGCGTATAAAACAATTTAAAAACAAAAGTCATGTTCTATATTCTTAAGGACCAGATATTTGTGGATCTGAAACAAAGAAAGTTCATGTTATCTTAAATTACAAGAATAAGCTTTATCCAATCAAGAAACAAATCAGGTGCAAGGTAAATGCTTGATATTTCTGAAAATTATAGTTATGTGAATTTTAAATACATTTATAAAACTGTAAAGACAGGCTTGTATTAAATGCACTAGGGAAGTATTAGGTAGTGACTTTTTTTGTAGTTTTATTACAGTATTGCTTTTAAAGCAGGGGTTCACGGTCTTCTGTATGGAAAATAGATGATATCATCCCCCCAGACTTACATTACTCTTAAATCAGGGGTTGGAAGCCTGTACCACAAAGTACACGTTAGAAGTTTTCAAGGGTAACCATAACTTGAATTTCCTGGATTTTTCATACACTTTCTTTTGTATAATTGTAATATCCTATGTGTGCATCTTCCTGCATTGATAGGTTGCATATATATTTCTAACTTTGAGAGATGCTTATTTCTCCTTCTTTATCTTGTCACTGTCAGCTATCCCAGAAAAGGTTTAGGATGGTTTATGAGAAAAGCAAAAAACTATATAAACAAAATAGAATATCTTAAATAAGAAGGTACAACCTTCCTGCCCCTTCCTGCACACAAGTTTTCCAACCTCATGTTCAATACTTTTTAAAAATTCTGGTCCTGCATGCCCTACTATTCACTCCTATTCCCCTGCTTCATAGCCAAGGGAGTTGTCTTGTCTTCTTCCTTACAGTCCTTCCCAAGCCTGTATCTCCCTCTCTCAAAGGGGGACTGTGACTGTTCTCTAAACTTACCTTCCCCTTTCTCTCCCCCAGCCCCCTTCCTCAAAAGAAACACATGAATCAATTTTAAAAAAGAACAAGCAGTCCAATAAATAAATGTCCATTTCTCCCTCTCTGTCTGTTCCCCACCGCAGGGCAATTCCTTTGAGCATTGCCCTACTTCCTCTGGCCAAAATGGGAAAAACTTGACTCTGGACTAATTCATTGTTACTTTGAGTGAATTTTTCATGACCAATTCTTGAAGTATTGAAAATACTTTTATTTGTGCTTAAGCATTTTCATGTTTAGCATCTATAAAAGTTCTTTTAAGCTTCTCTTGATATTTCAGCTGAACATAGTACATAGACTATGATTTAATGCAGTATTATTTTTAAAACTACCTGTTCTCAGTAGTAAAAAGTATTTAACTCCTTTTAAACTCTAAAAATGTTACAGGTTGATGGATTTACTCACTTGTACACACTGATTTTAAGATCAGATCAGACATACAAAGTGAAAATTGATAATGAAATGGTTGAGTCGGGTAATCTAGAAGATCACTGGGATTTCTTGCCACCAAGGAAAATAAATGATCTTACAGTGAAGAAACCTCAGGATTGGGATGATATAGCCCAAATTGATGATCCAAATGATGTCAAGCCAGAGGTGGTTTCCTTTTTATTTAGTTAGTTAGTTAGTTTGTTTTAAGATTCTTTACCCTGCATTTATAGGGATGCATCCTTATCAGAAATATTGGATTATTATAATACCAAATTTAATGGACTTTATCAAATAAAATTATTGTGTGTACTTCAGCTACCCATTCAAAGTGAAGCAATTCATTTTTCCTATTGGCTATCTGCTTGTCTAGGCATTTACTTAATGTATTCTGACATTTAACTTTTAGGAATCAAGGAGAGGTCTGCTGGCAGTGTGAAACCAGAGACTTCCTGAGCACTTATCACAAGGGCATACGTACACTGTTAAAAGCCTGCACAAAACTCTTGACAGCAATGCACAGCTTATACACGGATGTTTCCAGTAGGAGCTAGCCAGAAGTTGCGGATGTTTGTACCCAGAACATGGCTACTAAGTGATGCTAATGAAAAGAGGAACATGAACCCATACAGAACCCGAGTCTAGGATCAGGCCTGTTTTGGTCTTCGCATTATAGACCATGGTTGCATGTGAAGCATTCTGATGGATTTGCTGATCCCGTTTCAGGGACAGGGTGTCTATCATTACTCTGGTGGAATTCCACCCCCCACCCCCTTTCTGGTTCTGACTTCTGGAACGTTGGAACACAGAAGAATTGTCTAGGTCACGTGATTCTCTGAATAGAAGCTGCACATCATGCAAAGCTGATTACTTAATGCAAGTGCTTTACCTGGGTCCTGTGGTGGGACTAGATAGTGGCCTTCTTATGCATTACTAGCAATGCATAAGGAGGCTGGTATTGAGTACAGTGGCTCTCAACCTTGTTTTAGACTCAAGGCATCACTTGGAAAATGCCAGCTCTTGGTTTTCATGCCTTGGCTGCAGAAAAATAATGGAGCAACTCTGTTGAAAATAACTCGGAAACACGGCAACAGCTGCATTCCTTTTTAACATCTCTGGGTTCACCTTGTGAAATGTATTAATGAAAATTACTGATCTAGTAAAACTTTCCAGAAAACATTGCTTCCTATGTGTTTCCTAGAACCAAATGACCAGGACAGGATTGTACTAAACCACTTCAAACTTTGATTGTGTTGTGAATTTTGAAATACAGGTAGCATTAACCTACATGTGCCACACCTACACCTACATGCCATCCCGGTTTTGTTAGGCTTATGAAACTGAGATCTTTGGCATTTGGTGATTTAGGCTCCTGGCAGATGTTATATTTAATATGATTGCTAATTAGCCAGTTTGTGCAATTAACAGCACAATGAAACCAAATAAGACACAAAGTTATTAAAAAAAATATATGCAATACCTTTGTAGCTGGTGTCCTTTTTTCCCCTTAATTGAATATGTGGCTAGCGCTGAGTAGCTGACTGGCATTCCCAGCCATGGGAGGAGACTTGAGCACCCAGCTTGCTATTTACAGGATTAGGGGGAGCCTGGGATTGTGGTCTTGGATGCGTCCTGCACTGGCAACAGAGCAAGGTTGCATTCCAACTCCCCAATCCTACTATCACACCTCCTGCCATACACGTGTTGCATGGCAGGAATCCCAATTGCTGGGATCACAGATCAAATTCTGTCACACCTTTAATGACATCTGCCAGGGACCTTAGCAAATGAGGCTTTTCCTTTTCTGACAGATTAACTTGTTTAATCTTTTAACAAAGGATAATAGGTATATTTTTCTTTCTTTCTTGAACTGGTTGGGTAATGTCTCTTGCACGTATTATATAAAGTTGTGTTAATATTGCTATCTTCTTTATTATATATTTTAAAGGATTGGGATGAACCTGAATACATTCCAGACACTAGTGCCGAGAGATCTAAAGACTGGAACAGTGTGACTGATGGAGAATGGCGACACCCTATGATCAAGAATCCACTGTACAGAGTAAAATCATTCTAGTCATGTATAACTTCTTTAAACTGCTTGTTCTTTTGGCCAAAGGTATCAAGAATCATATGGTTTGTTGTAGGGTGAATGGAAACCAAGGAAGATTAATAACCCTAATTATAAAGGAGTTTGGCCCCATCCACAGATTGACAATCCAAACTACTTGCCAGACCTCAACATTCTCAGCTATGAGAACATTAGTGTCATTGGACTAGATATTTGGCAGGTCAGTTGTTTTAAATTCCTGCAGGTAACTAGAAATTAAAGTACTTATTCCATTCCTTGCCTCTACAGAGGTGTTTGTCGAACTTTTTTCTGTAAATGTCACTTAATGTGTAGGAAGGGTAGGGGTTAGCTAATACCTGTGTCAGCCTGCCCCCCCCCCCGCTTTTTAACTTGCCTTCATTTAAATATGTAATTGGCTGTGTTTTACATAGAAGTCAAATATTGCATTAAACAGATCTAATTAAACCACTGCTCTAATGCTGATGACTTCAAGATTTAATGAAAAATGAGGGAATAACATTCTTGTGTTTTCATATACTTTACTAAATGTGACTCTTCAGTGCATACTTTACTTATGCTCAAGTATCGTATGATGATAGGTACATATTTTTTTCTTCCAAACTAGTAATCCAAGCTACTATGGACAAATGTGGAAGTAAAAAAATGTCTAGAGTGTCCAACTTTCATTTAAAGAAATGACAGGGCCTTGTATTCTGGAGTACAATTCTGGCATTCATGGGACTATGTGCAAAATGTAGAATTCAGCAGCATCCTATATTTTAAGTAATTAAAAGGAATAATCATGTTCCCTGACAATATAGTTTTAGCTTAACTTTTTCCACCCAACCTTCTCTCCTTCCATTCAAGGTGAGAGCTGGAACAATTTTTGATAATTTCTTGATCACAGATGATGAAGAATATGCAGAAGATTTTGGATATGAAACCTGGGGAGAAACCAAGGTAATGAATTAAATCCTTGTCCCTATTTTAGCCACTCATTATCAAGTTAAAGGATTGGAGTTATGTAAAGGGGTCTGTCTTACGCTTTTTATTGAGTCAAAGAAGGAGTGTCCCCAGACACAAACAGTATAAAAGACAACTATTAGGCTGCTTTTTTAGGATCTCCCCTCAAACCCTTGTAAAAGGAATGTACAGTTCTGTGGAGGTTCCAAATAGGACTGCAGTCCATGAGAGTGTCCTAATAAATTGCCAGAGGTCTCTAGCCCATAGAGCAGCTCAGGGTCAGGAGAGAGAAAAAGTTGCTCAAAACCAAATGGACTGGTTCTCATCTCTTTCTGAAACACTTGCCAAGCATACAATCTGTGCATAGAATAATGAATCTTTGTTTAAATGAACGTGAGTTTGTTGGCTATACAAGTATCAAGTTCTTATTCCAGCACAAGCCTAAGTTACCGCATGTTTTAAAAGCAGCTTCTTTGCAAAACATTGAATAAATATAGTACCTAGAATCTTCCTCTGCAGGGGCTAGTACTGTCTTATGCTTACTTCTGAGTTGCTACGGCACCCAAAACTGGCATAAAGCTGAGCTTTTATAGTCACTCCTGTCTTGGTGCACTCACTTTTCCCTCCCGCAAACCTTTGCCAGCCACAAAAAAACTTGAAAAATCTTGGATGCCTGTTACTAATAAAGGCCTTAATCTTGCAATTCCTCTATAAAGAACTCCTTACCATTGACTTAAATGTAAAGCTCAATGAACAGAAGGCCTTGCAGACTTGGACAAAGAAAACCCCTCCATGTCCTTTTCTCTTTAGGACCCTGAAAAGGTGATGAACATAAAACAGGCTGAGGAAGAAAAGAAAAGGGAAAGGGCAGAAGAAGAAAAACGCTTCAGGGAAAGGTTTAACAAGAAGGTAGAAAAGAAAAAAGAATCAGGAAAGAGTAAGTTAGGGAGGAATACTGTCCAGAAGGAAGAGCTTTAATTCTTATTTGTGAAGTATTTGTGGAACTATCGGAAAGGTTTGCTTTTTTTTTTAAATCTGCTGTAAAGGTTTTGATGTCCTGTTCCCTCCTGCTACCCTCCCTTAGTAACAAGCACTCAAATACTAGTTAAAATTTGTTTTGAGAGCCTGGCTAAAATATTATTAATTTATCAATTTTTTTTTCAAATATTTTATTAAGTCAGGCTTCTTAGTCTAAGAATGTTAGATTGAAATGGAATTCAATAAAAATACCAAATGTATTTCTCAATGAAGGGTGATTTCTACTCAGTGGGTCTCTACAGGGGAAGCTTTACTGCACAGTAGACTTTGAATGTGTTACTTTTAGTGTTGACTTTGCTTCTCTGAAGATGGACTATCCGGTCCTCTCACTCCCAAAGGAGGCCTTTCACTATCGTACTCTGTATCAGCTGCAGAAAGACACAAAAGCCTGTGGCAGAACACTTCAGCCTCCCTGCCGACTCCACTGCTGACCTCAGGATTGCTGTTCCCAAGCGTGAAAAACCCAAACAAACCCCAAAACAAAAATGAATAACCCATTTGAATGGGAAATTGTGGGAACAAGAAATCCATCACAAACTGGTCTGTTAGGTTAACCTAAGTGAAATCTTAGTTTCTAAAGGTGAATATCTGCCCTCCTTTCTGACTGACTTCTGACTAAAATGACTACCTGGCTCCCTGTATCCATCATGTTTCCTTTGCAGATCTACCAGAGGGATCTTCCCTTCAGGTAGCTGTTACTTTCTTTTAAGGAACAAAGCTTTTTGAAGGGTGGGGAGGGATGGAGAAGCAGGGGAAGAAGCCTGGCCTATCTTATCTAAACACTTGCTATCCCTTGCTAATTACCTAGCCTAGGCTAGGGGTTGGCAACCTATGACTGGTGGAGCTATTCTGGCTGGCCTAAAATGCCACATCTTCATCTGCATGGTGCCTGGACAGCAGGAAGAAGTAATAGGAGTGGCATCAGAAAAATAATCCCAGCCTGCTGCTCCTGAGGTGTTGCTGACCTGTGACTTAGAGGCATCTAACTTCAGATGCCTCTAAGTAGGTTTCCCACATCTTGTTCAGAGAAGCCAGAACAGCTGCCATATCTTGTGAACACTGGTATTGTCTCTTATTCTCTGGCAGTTCCAGGCTAATGCTGTAAAAATAAATGATACGTTGTAAAGCAAAGAGTTAAGTGAGTGAGTCTCTGGTGTTGTCCAAAAGCTGAAATTCAGATTGTTTTATTATCCAGGAATTCAGAAACGCAAGCAGTGGAACTTGCCCTAATAATCCTCAGTGTAATATCTTGACTGAGTTACTTCAAATGTTTTCTAGTAACAGCTCATGAACAGTGAGACAGGGGAGGAGCTGGGGGTAGACAAGTCGGGTAACGAGCGTGGCGGGGGGGCACTGGCATTTGAAGGGGGAGCCCGGTGTGGAGACTGGTCTGACTGGCGGGGGAAGGAGACTGATGGACGGGGTGGGCTGGCTAAGGGGCAGACCAGCAGGGGAGTGAGACAGCAGAAGCCCTGGGAAGGAGTCTGTGTTGTAATAGAAACCGAGGACACGTCCATGCAAGAAGAGAAGTCAGCAGGAAGGTGTGACCCGCGCGGAGCAGGCGGAGCAGTGAGACGTGCATGCACTTGACCTCTCGGAGGAGCAGGCCGACCGGGGCTGCTGGGGAAACAAGGGCCGGCTTGTGGCTCGGGCCTCGGCCGGGCTCCGCTGCAGGTCGGACGAGCCGGCCGCCTGTCCGGGCAGCGCGCGCGAGAGACAGAGCCCGCCCCGCCCCGCCCCGCCCCGCCCATCGCTCGCCCCGCCCCCTGGCCGCCCCGCCCCCCGGCCGCGGCCCGAGTCCGCGGGAGGAAGATGGCGGCGCTCATTCCTCTCAGCCAGCAGGTAGCCGGCCCGGCGCGCGGGGGCGCGGGGCAGCGGGGGCGCGGCGCGGCCACCTGAGGCGGGCGCGGGTGAGGGGCGCTGGCGCGCGAGAAGCCGGGCCCGGGCGGCTGCTCCTAGTTCGCGGGCACGTCCGGCTGGTAGGGCCGGGCCGGGCCGGGCCGGGCCGGGCCGGGCGCCACTGCCGCGCTGGGCCGGGGCGGGCTGCGCTGCGGCTGAGCCCGGGGGCGCCGGGGCACCCTCGGCTCCCCGCGCGGCGCGGCGCGGCCCGGCCCGGCCCGGCCCGGGGAGGCCAGGCTGGTCCCGGGGAGCCGAGCGTGGGGCGCGGCGGCGGGCGGGGCAGAGCCTGCGCCCGGCTCGTCCCGGGAGTGCCGGCTGTTTCGGCTTGGCGCCAGGGCCTCCCCGCGCCGGCCTGGCACCTGCTGCGGGGGCGCCCTGCTTCCTCGGCCGGCCCTGCGGCGACGGGCAGCGCTGCGCGGCCTGGGCCCCCCGCCCCGCCCCGCCCCGCCCTGCCCCTGGCAAGGCCAGCCCCGCTGTACAGGCTGCGCTGAGGCTTGGCATTCTTGCCTGCCCGCATCTTGTTCTGAGCTGTTTAATTATTTTCTTATCCTTTAAATAACAGCGCTGGCATTGCTTAGTGCCCGGCCCTCCCCAAATGTCATCTAACTGATATTCTGTGAGAGCAAAAAACTACCCCTGCCTTAAAAGTGAGATGCTTTTCGGCACTGTGCCAGGTCAGTCAGGACTGCGGGAGCCGACGTGCCCTTGGTATGCCAGACATACGTAAAAGCACATCTTTAAATCTATTTCTTATGAGAGAGAGTTCTGAATTCAACCAGCATCACGTTGTATATTGAGTGTCCACTGCCAGAAATTTATCTTCATAATGCAATATTTGAGAATCCATAATAAGAGTTACCAATAAAACATTATACATTTTGTTTTTGATTAAATGCTAGTCTCTTATTTCCAGTCTTGAGTTCAAAATTATGCCTTTCTCCACTAGTTTTTGGGGATACGCAAAACTGTACTGGAGAATAGCTTTGTAGCAATCCCCTCAGACGCGTGCGTTTTTGCCAGAGGTGAAAGCTTTTCAGTCCACAATCAAAATGAGTCCTTTTTTGTTCAGAACTTATAAACCTAAAGTAAATTTTGTTTGCTGGATTGGGTTCCTGATCCGAAATCATGTAAGTCTTGATAATTTTTCAAATGTTTCAAGCGCTGTTTGGTCATTGATCATACTGACTGTTTCTGCCACCTTGATGAATCTGTTTAGCAGTCAGAATATTGTTAATTATTATTGTTCTTATTATTTGTATGCAAACCACTGTGCTATGCAAGCCTACATGTTCCTTGTACTGGACATAAGTAATGAACTTGCACTCACTATTGCTGTTTAAAAATAATAGGAAGTCCAGTGAGCTTCCTGGTAAAAAAAAATTAGGCATATGTGTACTGATAATCAGCTTAGGAAATAGCATAAAGGTGTGCTGAAAACAGGCGTAAGTCACACTTTCAGGAGTTTTGCCTTTTTTTGTTTATGGTCAAATTGGGTGCAAAACTTGTAATCTGTCCATTGTGTCATTTAAAAGGACTATAAAACATTTTCTTTTTGGACATTAATCAAAGTTAATCAGACCTAAAATTAAAGATAATTGGACGTATGTTTAGCCCAGCCACTGGGGCTGCACAGGTAACTGTACTGAAGTTCAATGCAGCAGTCTAACCTTGGTGGATTATTTTTGAGTGTACATCTATCCTGGTCTATCTTAGACCTGATTCCACCTTTTTAGACTAGTCTGTATGTACTGGACTTCTATACTGTTACAGGTTTAGATTGATTTCCAGTCACTGAGACTGGGTCTAAGTGTAAGATCCATACCTGGGCAAACTAAATTGGATTGGGTGCTCATTTTTAAAACAATTTAAATTGGATCAGCTCCTCCTCCTCCTGCCCTAGCTGTGCTGCTCCGGTCAGCAGGTAGCACATGGAAGCGGTGGGGGATATGTGCCAGGGGGCAATCCGCAGCTGGGTAGCTCCCACCTCAGCATGTGGGGCTCCAGCTTCCAGCCCCCTTCCACCCATTCCGCCTGCCCAGCATGATGACCAGCCACCCATGGGTGGCCAAGCGGGTGGAAGGTGGCCAGGATCTGGAGCCAGAGCACCGCACGATGCGGCAGGAGCCTCCTGGCGCAAAGTGAGTATGGGCAGGACTGCGACATGGGCTGCCCTGGGTGGGAGTGGTGGGGCTTGGCCCCACGCATAGCACCACAGGGGCAGCCGTGGGCCGGGCAGAGGTGCACCATACCTGCATTGGCACCATACCGCCCATGTGGGCTCTGCTCCGTGCTACTCCTGCCTTCCCCCACCTCCGGCCGTATCCCAGGACCCAGCACACAGGCAGCTCCACGCAGACATGCACATTCTCCCCCCCCATACCCATACACACACCCTACTCCCCCAAACACAATATACAAGAGTACGGCTTTATTTTGAGATATTATGCAATCATCTCTATATACACTACTCAAAAAAACATAAATCAGGGCAATTTTTTTTTAAATTAAAATATGTTATAGTAGATGTTTGATTTTTATATATGATTTTTTAATCTATAATTTGTTAAAATGATGTCTTCCAAAAGATTTTGTGTACTCACTAAAACTCGTTAAGTGGCCCGCCTGCCAAAATAATTGCCCACGCCTGTCATAGTATTACTATAACATTCCTAATAAATCAAGTCTTATTACAGTGTTATGGCTATTTTATACATTTAGGTTCTTGCTCTTGAAAATACATGTGCAAAATTAAGCTTGTGAGTAATCACAAAAAGTTTAAATCAGTAAGGCTGCTCTTGTTGAAAGTTAAGTTATGCCCATGAGCTTACAGGACCAGGTCTAAGGAGCATTCATATAAAGTCATATAAAGATTTTGTGTAAGCCGTTAGTTTTTGGCAGAATTTCTGTAACTCAATTGCCTGCCCTTAGATTTGTTTTTTTTAAATAGGAAGTGTTGCAAAAATGGTTTGGTTATTTTTGAAAACAAAATAAGGGAAAAGTATGTTGTTCTTCACATGTATACAAAGGAGGCTTTTTTTTGCTCTTTTGGGGGGGTCATTTATTGTTCTTTTTGTTTGTCTCGTGGGTCTGTGCTTTGGAGCTGGGACATGAAATTTAACAGTCAGAATTGCTGTGGTTATCAACCTTTTGCTGCTCTTGTGAATTACAGATCATAAGTCTTTGGTCAGTTCATCACTGACCAGGAAAAATTGATTGAATTTAACAACTAGATTGTCCACAGTCAAAGCTAGAATGATAATAGCATAATGTGAACAAATCAGACTTTTCAAAATTCTTGTTGCCATGGAGCTTGAAGGTCTCTGATCTCTGCCTTAATGAGCAGATCAGTGGTTCCCAACCTTTTTGCTGAGTGGGCTGGATTGGCAGTGCCTGGTCTGGATCCAGCCAGTGTTCCTGACCTGGTGACTGGGCAGGCACGGTGGCACAGTCTGGCCACACAGAGGAGGATGTAGGGGGGACAGGCTGGCCCCAACACAGCTCTGCAGGGGGAAGAAGCTTGACCCGGCAGATGGAAAGGGTGTGCCCAGGCCCCAGCCTGGCCCTGCAGAGAAGGATGTGGCATGGCTCAGCCCCAACAGGAGGGGAGGAGGTGTAGTCAGGCTCCAACCCAACCCAATGGGGAGGGAAAGGGGTGTGGCCCAGCCCCGATCCAGAAGTGGACAGGGTGGCCTGGGGAAGTGGGTATAGTTTGGCTTCAACCAGCTGCACAAGGGTCGGGGTCTAGGCATTTGGCAGGGGGGAGGGTGGCCATATTAACAGCCTCTGCTCCCCTGGTATCAAACTTTGTGACCCATGGGGAGTCCCAGTGGACAGGTGCCATGGCTCTCTGGGCTGCATTTGGCCTGTGGGCCAGAGGTTGAGCACCCCTGAAGTGGATGATCTGCCCAAGACAGTGGATGGGTTTTGATATCCTTGTGCTTAACATCTAGGCTAGGGGTGGTCAATTATTTGGACTGGAGGGCTGCTTCAGGAGTTTCAGTGAGCTGTTGCAGGTTGGGGGGAGGGTTGGGTAGTTGGTCCTGTCCTGCCCCAAGTTGTCAACCCTGTACCCACCACTGGGGGCGTTGGTTCCACAGACAGGGCATGAATTGCAGCTCTGCCCCAGTCACTGGCCCCATACTGTCACCACCCTCCTGTCCTGCTCCCATATGCCACTCCCTGCCTGCCTGCAGCCCTATCCCATCTGCCCAGCTCTGCATGCCCTACCCCCGGGGTTCCCAGGCCAGTCTTCATGGAGACCCCACCTTCCCACCCCACCTACTCTGTCTGACATCCCCATCAGTGACTGCGGAGTAGACTGGCAGAAGCAGCGGGGCAGAGTGAGCTGCCGCCAGACTGGGCTGCCAGGAAGCCCAGTCCATCTGCTTTGCTGCCCACACCTTGCTACATACCTGGGAACGGCAGAGACTGGCCGCACACGCCACAACCCAGGCTGCCTCCCACGTCTGGGCTGGACAGGGCCAAGGGACCAGCTGTGGGCCGGGTCAAATCCCTTAGTGGGGCAAATCTGCCCCTCAGGCGGTGTTTTGCTCACCCCTGATCCAAGCTAAAGATCAGGTTTGGGATGTGACCAAATTTATGGATTGGACCAGAGATGACCTATGGAAGTTTTAGGGAGGCAAATGAGAAGATGAGTGTTGGGGCTTTTATCTTTCCTGTCCATTCAACATGTAAAAAGTGTGTGTGTGGTAGACGTTAACAGACACACCCTGATCCTCAAGCATAGAAATCTACCTGAACAACGCTGTTTATAGGACTGGAACATTAAATAAAAAGATAAGAACATGAAAAATAAGTGAACAGTGTAGTTCAACTACTGTTACCAGAATAATTATAAAAACTTATGGGGGAGAGGAGGGGTGTATATGTATCTATGTATAATATAAGCTTATAAAAATGTTCCATAAGTATCCAGGGCATACAGTGTGCCCAAATTAGACTTTTCACTGTGTCATTTGTAGTTTCCTAGATTTCAAGTGTTACATTTATAACGAGCATAATAGATTTTTGTGAAGGGGTCCAAAAATTGTAATTCCAACTGATTTGTGTTATATTAGTGTGTGCTTTTTTGTCACTCCGTCAAAGTGGAAGTTATTTGATTATGATCCTTTTTTTTTTTACTCTTTCTTTTTAGCTTTCCACTGGGAATCCATTGTATGAGACATACTACAAACAAGTAAGTTTTTAATACTTTAATTTTTTTTAATTTAGTGCTTCTCTTGCTTCCCATACTTCATTCCAGTTTCTCTTCCTCAGCTTTATGGTAGCTGAATGTCAGTATTGCTCTAATATTGTCTGTCTAAGAAACTGGGAATTTGTACTTTTCCCCTCTTGTTTTTTGTAGTAAACTTACTTCAGTGAATTGTTAATGTTTGTGTTGCAGGTAGATCCCACATACACAGGGAGAGTTGGGGCTAGTGAAGCAGCTCTATTTCTTAAAAAGTCAGGTCTCTCGGACATCATCCTTGGGAAAGTAAGTTAAGTGTGTGCGTGTGAGAGAGAGAGAGATGTGGGGGGATGTGCATACAGTGTGTTATTGTTTTTATGCACCATGATCCAAGCTGATATTCAATGGACTTTTTTCTGAGAGAGAGAGAGAGAGGGAGCAATACACTGTAGCTCCATATTTCCGAATTCAAAGTTAGCTATAGATCTGTTTTACCACCCAGAACATCACTAGACCAAAGCTCTGTTTTGGTGGACTTTTTGAAAGCCTCAAAAGGCCACAGCAAATAGAATGGTTGAGAATTGGGAAGGTGACAGGATAGTTAATGAGGAAGGGGGCCAAGAGAGTGCTTGAAAAGAGGCAACCTGGCATATAAGAAGACTTTTCTAAAAACATGAGTCAATGCGTTAGATGGCACTAAGACAGTATGACTGAAAAGAACGTAGGTACCACCAGAACTAAAACAGAGATACCTAGAGCCTCGTAGACTAGTATAGTGATTCTCAACCAGGGTCCTGCAAAGTGCCATGCAATGTTAGCACTGCTAGGTGTGCAAACACCTACACATGATTCACAAGATAACTCAGAGATTTGAGACAGAAAAACTGCAAGGATCAGTGTACATTTCTGAAGTTTCTTTTGCAACTTAAGAGTTGCTCTATTGGTTTTCTATAGTCAAAAAATAAATTAAAGCTATGACCTGGTATTTTCCGAGGGGTGCCTTGAGTCTAGTGAGGTTGAAAACCACTAGACTAGTAAAAGTAAAGTGAATCCGAAGGAAAGAGACAGGACGTTATCAGAGACAATATGCAAAGATGAGATTATGTATAGGAAGCAGCAGTAGAAGAAAATGTCTTCAGCAGCCATATTTGTACAGATCTAAAGATGGGAGAAGTGAGAATCCAGGATAAAAGATATTTACAGTAATTAGGGTGAGAAATGATCAGGGTTTGGATAAACGCCTTAATAGTGCATGATGTCAGAAGAGGGTAGATTTTAAAGCTATTAAAGGTAGAAGTGCCAGAAAATAGTTGCAGTTCTTGTTGCCCTGTTGGAAAGTGCTCAGACAATATGGTGGTGATAGTACTATAACAACTAAATAGAAAGTAAGAAACCAAGCACCAGGACAGAAGAGTTAATGACTGACTAATTATTCAATAAGGCGAATAAACTTTTTAAAAAGTTATTTAATAAAGTATTAGAAAATTGCTTCCTCTCACTTGCCTGCAGATTTAGGACTACAGCATTTTGGAACGGTAATCCCCTGAAGAATAGGGAGTTCAGGAAAATGCCGGATCATAATTTTTTGTGTATTGTTTGTGATATGATGCTGCAAGAGAGCATCAGATTTGGTGTGGGTCAGAGCTTCTTGAAGGCATTGACTTCATTGAGGTTTGGATTAGAAACTGTGTGAAGGAGAAGCAGATTTTAAATTAAAGAGCATTTTGTTTTTTAACTTACATTTTGTTAATGATGTAAAAATTTAATCTTTGTAGTTCAGATGTTGAAACTTCCAGCAGACAATTCAAGTATGAATGTTTGATATTTGAACTCCCCAACATAATGAATTTTAGAGCCTGATTTTTATTATCTGTTTTTTTCATAGATATGGGATTTGGCTGACCCAGAGGGTAAAGGATACTTGGATAAACAGGTATAAAAAATATCTAGCATAGATCAATCAGATGGCTCTAGAATTTGGGTTCTGATTCAGGAAATCGTTTTTATTCAGAATATCACTTTAAGCAAGTACTTAAGCCCCTTTCAAGTTAAGTGTGTTCTTGCATATTTTACGGTATCGGGGATTTTTTTCCCAGTACTTCTCAAAGCCAAATATATATATATATATATATATATATATATATATATATATATATGGTAGGTATATCTACCATTCAAGAGTAGTGTAATTAGAAACTTTTAATAAGAGTAAACTGGAGATGTTTCCATTGGTATGATTTTATATCATTGAATTGGGGGGTCATCTTAAATTCACCTCGTCCCCGCCTCTGCAGCAGGGAAAGTAGAGGTTGAGGATCAGGCGGCAAGACCCCCACCCCTTGGTTCCCAGTCTCTTACCCCCTTAATCTGTGCCTGCTCCTGGCTGCCTGTCGCCCAGCTGCTTACCGTCTGCAGTGGCTCCAGCTCCAGGACAATTAGCAGTGGCCTCAGCCTTGACCTGGCTCAGCCAGGCAGAAGCAGCAGTTGCAGCAGCAGCTCTGGGCTGCACCAGGGCCAGAGTAGAAACTAAGTGGGGGGTGGGGAGAGGAGCAGGGAGCAGGAGGATGGGCTGTGCGGTCTCCCCCATACTCCCTCCAAGTCCCCCACCACATAATCTCCCCTGCTCTTCCCCTTTCATGTGCCCCTATCCCTGCAGCCCCCCCACCCCACCCCACCCCACCCCACCCCAGCCAAGGCAATGGCTTGTCTCCAGCTTTGCCCCAGAGTCAGGGCTGCAGCAGCCACCTCCCCGGCCAGTACTCAAATGCAAAATGAGGCCCCCGCCCCTCCCCTCCCCCACTTGTTGATGGGAAGTGGAGGGTGGGAATCTCCTCTTGGATTTGAATAAATACATTAAACCAACAGGTTGGAATGAGAGTATAATTAGTTGAACATCCCTGCTCCTGTGCTTTCACTTAGCCAAGTTACCTTTACCATTTTATAAAAAACAGTATATAGATGATTCTGCTTAAAAATAATTATTTAGCCTAGTTCCTTGCTTCAGTAGAATACACTGAGTTTCCTTGTCCATTGAATTTTTAGGGTTTCTTTGTTGCGTTGCGACTCGTAGCATGTGCACAGAATGGCCATGATGTTACCTTGAGCAATCTAACTTTGACTGTGCCACTTCCTAAATTTGTAAGTAACTTTTAAATTCAGAAATTAAACTTAAAAACAGAAAAAGAAACCTAGAATAGTCTTTTTTACCTTACAGATTGACTACTAGTAGCTAGACACAGATTGTAAGTTCTTTGGGGCAGGGTCCTTCTTGGTTTGTGTGTATATAGAACTTAGCACCACAGGGAACTTGTCCATGCCTGAGTCTTGTAGCGGTGGGAGTAATACAAATTAATCTGACATTTTAATTTGTTTTTCTATTTGCATAAAACATACAAGAGTGACCCCCGTCCTCCCACATGATGGCAAAATGTATATGTGTATATATTTCATATGTATAGATACTTTTAAGAGAATTAGGCAATAAAAAGAAAGTTGACATGTGTGATAATGTTATGTTGTAATCTTGTTCTGTTTTATTTTACTTTTAGCATGAAAGTGGTAGCCCCTTATTGATCACTCCTCCTTCAACAGAAAGTCACTGGGCTGTTAGGGTAAGTGTACAGGATAGTGCATTTGCATCCAATCTTTGCATGTAAAAGGTGTCTTTTTGTTAATGTGATTATTTTCTTGTTAGCAAAATTATATTTTAGACATTGGAAAACCTTTCTATTATAGAAGTAGACTTGGGCACATGGGACACACAATATTAGTATGTATTTTATACTTGTGATAAACTTCTGTCAACATTTGACATAATATTTTGTTAAGAGATATTGTTAGTCAAGATTGTGTTCTCAGAGCCTTGCTTTGTTTAGCTTTTTTGCAAGAATTGATGGATAGAATGGAACGCATGCTCAGAAAACGTTTGGACTTAGAGCCACCTGTAGATCAGTGAAGATCTTTACCAAATCCATCTCCATGTGTGGTCTGTTTGAAACTTGAGTCCATCGCTGCCTTGGCACGTAGTATTTTTTGCCCGTGTTCTGGTTTCATAGAACAGAGTAGTTTGGAGTGTAATTTGTGAATTTTAAATTTTGATTATAAACTTAAAATTAAATTTATTTTCTGGATGATATATGATCAAATTATTTTAAAAACACATTTCCACATTGCACAGTATAGTCTAAGGTAGAGAACAATATTGCTGAAAATAACAGTTCTTAGTAAAGTAGATGATTTCTGAAAGTTGCATAGTTTAAAATCTGGGCACAGAGATGTTAAACACAATCATTTGTCTTTCCAGTCTGCTAAAGAAACTTTATTGTATGTTGTGCATCAGTTTTGCTACTATGATATAATCCCTTTTTGAAACTTCCAAAAACTTCTTCTCATGCAGAGAGAATAATCTCCAAAAGTTATTGCCATGACTTTTAAAACTAAGTACAATAGAGTGCTTAAGGTGTATAGCATGAAAACTTGAAAGATAAAATGATAGATTACTGACCAGTCTCTGAGTTTTTGCAAGATCTCTTTTTTGACACTCACACAGGCACACTTTTTTACTTATTCAGGCTATTTCTTACCAACTAGGTGGAAGAAAAAGCAAAGTTTGATGGTATTTTTGAAAGCCTTTTGCCAGTAAATGGCTTACTTTCAGGAGACAAAGTAAAACCAGTACTGATGAACTCAAAACTACCTCTTGATATCCTAGGAAGGGTAAGTCTCCCATAAGTGTTACCTAGATCCTCCTTTAACTTTGGTTTTGTGAAATTAAATACTTAATGTAATTGGTCATAATAGCAGTAGTTTAAATACAAGCAGTATTTCAGATATACGCCTTTCTTGTTAAAAGCTGGCAAAAGTTAAGCTTTTCAAATCATTATTTAGGCAATTATGTAAGTGGTCCATTTTTAAAAATCTGTGTGTTAATTTGTATTTTCACTATTTTAAATTTGTTTCTGAACTCTTATATTGTGTCTAAATTACTATAGGTCTGGGATCTCAGTGATATTGATAAAGATGGACACCTGGATAAAGATGAATTTGCTGTGGTACGTCTTTGTTTCCAAAATAGCACTGGTGAGGCTTCCATTTTGGGCACAGAACTTCAGAAGAGAACTTGACAAATTGGAAGGAGTCCAGTGGAGAGCAACAAATATTTGTAGAGGCCTAGGAAACATGACATACAGGAAAACTGTGGAAGAACTGGGATTATTCAGTCTGCAGAAGAGAAGACGGAGTGGGGATTTGATAAAAACCTTCTAATATATGAAGGATGGTTAGAAAGAGAATGGTGATGGAATATTCTTTGTGGATGCAGATACAAGAGGAGTCTCAAATTGCAAAAATGGAAATTTAATTGGACATTAGGAAGAACTTGTTCCCTATGAAGGTAGTTAAGCATTGAAACAGATGACCTAGAGAGATTGTGGAATCTCCATCCTTAAGAGCCTTTAAGAGCAGGTTAGACAAATATTTGTCTGAGGTGGTTCAGGCAGGATCATCCCTGCCTAAGCCTTGACCAGGGTGTTGTACAAAGTGATCACCTCAGGTCCTGTCCAGCTCAAATTTTTTCTATTAAATTTACAGAAAGTTTGACCACGTAAATGTGTGCCATTGCTTCCTGAAATTGTTTGTTGTTACAGCTTCCTCTTTTCTGGCCTCCTGTTGCTCACATTGTCCTTACTCTGAGTCGTTCAAAATACAGCTATTAAAATGCTGTTCCTCCTTGAAAACCTCTGCTGACTATTACTTACCAGTGTTTAAACCCTTACATTCCTGACCATCTATATGTCTCTTGTGGCCTATATCTCTTTTCTGTCGTGTTCTTTCTCTCGTGTTTAGATATGTGCTATTTGGAATTTTGTGTGTGTTCCTCTTTATTAACATGTTTTATAGATGGATTTTGCCTTTACCGTTACAGGCAATGCATTTGGTTTATAGAGCTCTTGAGAAAGAGCCAGTTCCTTCAGTATTACCCCCATCACTTATTCCACCTTCCAAAAGAAAGAAGGCACCTGCTTTTCCTGGTGCAGTTCCTGTTCTCCCTGCAAGCCCTCCACCTAAAGACAGCCTTCGTTCTACTCCATCACATGGCAGTGTAAACAGCCTAAATAGTACCGGGAGTTTGTCTCCCAAACACAGCATCAAACAAGCACAGGTACAAGTTTCATGTTTTGTTTTTAATTTTATTTGCAGGGAACTACAGAATAAATAAACTACTTCTTGCTGGATAATTTTTCTCCCTAATGTTTCTTGAAAAGCACTCAGTGACAAAAGGGTGGCTAGAACAGAAAATTGTAAGTTGTATTTGTCACAACACTCTGTTCAACATTACCTTTAGTGGTATGATTAGCAGTTTGGGCTTGTGCCAGAAAAATATTAATTCTGCTTCAGCCCTAGCACCAAAGGAGGAATGAATCTGCACCTGAGACTCAAATATGGATCTCTACCTTTGCAATGTGGAGCCCTGATACTAACAATTCCTCTCAGCCTACCTATTCCGTGTATAAATAAGAAACATGGTTTTTGACAGAATCAGTTTATTCCTAAGATTGTCATATATGTTATAAATCCTAAAACATTAACGAAGGGAAGAGAAATGTCTGTATGCTGGTGACAAACTTAATCGTACAAGATGCTGAGCACCTCCAGCTGCAGTGGGTTTGTATCTGGCATGATTGAACCCAGGTGTACATTTGATTTTTGGCTAAATTAATGACATTTATTTTTACAGCCATCTTTGAATTGGGTGGTACCAATGTCTGACAAAATGCGATATGATGAAATCTTCTTAAAAACTGATATGGACATGGATGGTTATGTGAGTGGTCAAGAAGTGAAGGATATTTTTATGCACTCAGGACTTTCTCAGAATCTCTTGGCACACATATGGTAAGGTTTCATCTCGAGTTCTGTCTTCTTTGCCATAGACAGAATCTGAAACTAACAGTTCCCTTGCTGACATTTACATCTATTATCTTTTGTATTTTTAGTATTTTTTACTGTAGGACAGATAATATTTTTCCCTTTTTTTTCTCTATACAGATTAAGACCTTGCAAATTAGGCAGCATTAGAGTCCTGTGCCACTTTGAAAATACACGTCCCGCCTTATTTTGTCATTGTAATGATAGGCATATCTTGCAGTGGGTGCTTCTACTTTATACACCAGTTCATTAAGGGTGAGAGGGTGGTGATGATGACTTAAGGATTCCTGTCAATCAACTGGCTAAAAGTATGTGTGTGGGGGGTGGGATCCAAATATTGTTAGCTAAGTGTTTTAAGAAAAGATGTCCTATTTTTATAGAATTGTCCCAGTAGGGTAATGGATGCTAAGGCCAAAACAAACAAAAAAAATCAGTCTATTTGTTTCTCAGATTCCATTGTAACAACAGCAGATATTCAATTTATAAGACATTTTGACTTATAATAAGACTAAACAATTCCTAACAGGGCCTTGGCAGACACAAGACAGATGGGAAAGCTAAGCAAAGATCAGTTTGCCTTAGCCATGTATCTCATTCAACAGAAGGTCAGTAAAGGGATTGATCCTCCACAAGTGTTGTCCCCAGATATGATCCCTCCTACAGAGAGGAGTACTCCCATACAAGTAAGTAATTGTTTATTAATAGACATATTGCTCTATTTTTACCTTTGTGTTCTGAAAGTAACTAGTTTGGAGAGTTTATTAATGTTCTAATTTATATCTTGTTACACATCACAGTGTAAAATTTCAATTTAGAAGAATTGTTGCCTATCTTCTGCTGTTTAACCAAGATTCTGGAATATAAATATATATATATATATATTACATTAATTGGTTAGGAATTGAGAAATTCCTGTTGGATTACGTTTCTGTTGACTCAGTTGTTTCAGAAATTAAACCAGTTTCAGAGACCGTATCTTTTGCTAGGAAACATTCCTGTTGGGCTGGGAGAGGATAAGACTCTTGAACCATGTTAAGTGGTGGTGATATGCTGCCCGTTCTAATTCTGTTTTAGAGAAATCCCTTTCAGCATCAGGATGATGGGTTAAGTCAGACCACTCTTTCTTTTGTCTTTCTTTTTTTTGGGGGGGGGAGGCCAGGGGAGGTGGAGGCTAGGCAAATCCAGATGGCTGAAAGGTTAGTAGTATTAATGAAAATCTTGTCTGTTTCAGCCATATTTCCAAAGCTGAACTGTTCATTCACTGTTTTGTCACAGCCTTTCTGATTATCCTTTCAACGTTAAGTGCTTTTTGAAAATGTTACTGCTATTGGAGTCCCTTTTTCAAAAGTGACTTTAGGTGCTTAGCTGCTTGTTGTTTTTGAAAATAGAGTTTAGGCCTTCAATGGTTTTAGCCAAAGTCTGACACATGCGATGGATCTCTCTTCTATAGACAGCCAATACTACAGATAATAAGTGAAAAGGAGAGGTTGACTCTAAAAGCAGTATGGAGTAGAGAGACCTGTGCCAAGACAAACAGGGCAACTTTAACCTTGCTTCATTCAGGGTTATTTAGGATGGTTTAGTCAACTCATATTGCTACAGAAATGTGTAGCTGTAGCAGTTGGATCATAACAGGTGATGCACACTACAAAGCAACAGCTCTCTTTTCCCTTTTAAAGTTGTTAAAAAGTATGTTTGTCCACCCCTAAAATTAATGTAATAAAAAGAACTCTGCAGTATGTTGTGTTAAAAAAGTATTTAAATATCACAGGTCTTCAGAATATCAAACCAATAAGGAAAACTAAAGGTACCTACAGATATTTAGGGGCCACAGACTAACTCATGGCAGTTTACGCAAAGCACCATGAATTAGAGGGCTACCCCCTTACCCAACAGATGTTCACCTGTTGGGTCAGGGGGGCTCAGGCTTATCTGCATTGGCCCTGGCCAGCAGGAGGGGGCACTTCAGCAGGCTCCGAGGTGGTTGCTCCCCAGGCCCTACCCTCTGTCACCGGCGGAGGAAGGGGGAGAGAAAGGGAGCAGCATGCAGCTGGCAGCTGGGCAGTGCCTGGCCGGAGCTGGAGGGAGGCTCGGGGTGGAACGGAGTGAGTCCCCTTGCCTCGTGGGGCCAATCCCCCCCGGCTACTCTGGCTGGTGCACTGGGGGAAGCCAAGCTGAGCCCATGAGATGGGGAGGCTCTGTTCTACCCTGGCCCTCTTTCCCCCCACCCACTTTGCCCATGGCAAAGCTGAGCTGGCAGCTTCTGCTGCCACTGTCAAGAGGCCCAGGGAAGGGAGCCTCCCTCCCTCGCAGGCCCCCCAGATACCCCAGCTGGGGTACTGGGGGGGAACTGGGCCAGGGCCACAGGTAAGGGACCCCTTCCACCACCCCTGTCCCCCTCCTTCCCCTGCTGACAGCCTTGGGGGCACAAGAGCACCAGCGCAGCCCTGCAAAGGCGCTAAAAATGAACCCTTGAGAGAACACAAGTTCCCTAAGGTGCTGTGTTCTATATCACCTTCAGCTAATAGCTAATTTGATGAGGATTCATTTTTCATGTGATTGGCCATTTTAAAAGCACTCTGCAGCCATACATGTGTATTGTGTCATGGCTGTAGCATGCTTTCAGGGGCCCAATCACACAAAAAATGCAATGTGTGTAAATGCGCTAAGAAGAATCAGTGTCATTCCCTCATAAACACTGTTACTTTTTAGAGGGCTAGAAACATTTTACTCATGAACTTTAGTCATAAATCCCAAGTCTCCTCAGTGACTTTATTAAAAGTTTGCATGCCACAGAGGTAAGGAGAAAGCCTTCAGTCTGGCCCCTTCACTTCCATAATGAATGCTTCTCACTGTGGGATATGAAAACTTCACTGTTTACAGCGGAACCCGAGGAAGAGCACTTTGTGTCCAAAAGGTAGTCTTTCTATTCCATCTATATAGTTTGTTCAATAAAAGATATTAATGAAAAAACTCTCTTGCTGTAGGAGATGCCTAAATGCTGCTTTAAAGGAAATAGGCATGTTGAAATCTACATGTCTTATACTTAGAGAAGGGTACAGACTTGAAATACTTGAGATGAAAGAATGGGCCCAATTCAGTCATTGGGAGTTTTGCCATTTTCTTGGAGAGGGACAAGGGCAGGTTATGTTCCTTGATATTTAATTCTGCCACAGCCATTGATTTATACTCTGAACATGTGGAGGTCCCTTGTCTTCTCTGTGCCTCAGTTAACATCTATTAAATATGGATTGATAATATGCTCCTACCTCAAGGAGGGCAAGCTCAGTACTATGTAGAGTGCTTTGATGTCCTGTTAAGGAAGGTACAAAGTGAGGTGTGGTCTTAACTCTGTCTCAAGTTTTTTGTAAATAATGCATCCTGGTTGTTAATTTGCTTTGTAAAGGAATATTCTGGTTTTTTTCAGGATAGCTCAAGTTCTGTTGGGTCAGGAGAATTTACAGGAGTAAAAGAACTTGATGATATTAGTCAAGAGATAGCACAGCTACAAAGGTAAACTTAGTGAACTGTTAAAATATTCTGACCATTATTCTGAATCCCAATAATGGAAGATCTTCCTTCCTAAGGAAAGCTCTGTACAAAATTACGTGTTGTGTAACGTGTATTGTTTCAAATCTTTATATATAGTTTTTTGAAATATCTTAAAGAAAAGAATCCTCCGTGAAATAATTAAAATGTTGCATCTATTCCTGCCATATCATAGGAAATTCGGTATCTTGCAGACTTGTTATTAGTTACAATCGTCCTCTCTTCCCTCAGCTGTTGTTAGTATACATTGGTCTTGTCACTATTGTCAGTTACGTACTGGTTGTGATGAAAGAGGCCATTTTGTGCCTAGCTACAAGTAATATCAAACTGTTGTCACTCGGATTGACTTTGGGTTTTAATGGACATTCACTTCATACTGTTGAACATGTCTTCTGGTTATGCTTACCAAATAAGGAGCTGTGCATTCATTATTGAGTATGGCACAGTGGGTTTTTTACTACTTCTCTCCCTTTCCCTCCATTGCGCTTGGAGTGTGTAGTTCATTTGGTAACGCATTTATGTGGTGTCATTTTATTTTGGTTGTTTTGGTTTTTTTTTTATTTAACAAGAAACTATTGGAAATGGGACCCTAGCACCTTTTACGTAGTTGAGTCCAGCTGTCTGTTTTATTTTTTTATAGCCTAAGTCAGTGATTCTCAACCAGGGTGCCATGAGATCCTTTCAAGGATCCCATGCAATGTTAGCATTGTTAGGTGTGCAAACATGATTCACAAGGTAACCAGAGATTTCAAATAGGATTTCATAATGTTAAAAACATTCCGACCTCCTTGGGGTCTTTCTGAGTTCTTTACAACAGAAGAATTGTTTTGTTATTTTTTCTGTAGTCAAAAAACAAGGTGAAAACTAAGAGTTGGCATTTTCTGATGGGGGCCTTGAGTGTAAAAAAGGTTGAAAACCAGTGGCCTGATTGGTTTCTTCTGAAATCTGACTGATGTAACTAAAGTACATTTTACATGATCTACAACTTTGCTGCTCGCTTACATGAAACAATGAATTTCTAAACTTTAAAACAGTTTAGTACATGGCACAGGTGTATTTTGTTTTGCTTACAACTGATTGTTACTTGACCATAGGTGATATATTGTCTTTTGAATGTAACAATTCCTAGGCAAGTGGTTCTCGACCTTTTTAGACTCAAGGCCCCCGTCTGAAAATGCCAGCTCCTAGCTTTCAATCACAAGAATGTTTGTTCTTCCCACAGAGAAAAATATTCACTAGAGCAGGATATTAGAGAAAAGGAGGAATCAATTAGACAGAAAACCTGTGAAGTTCAGGTAAAAACTTTGGATTTTCATTACTGATCTTTCTTTCAATGATACTTCAAAGTCTTCCTCGTCACCATCCCTCTCCATCCCACTCTTCTTATGTATTTCCTTGGGCATATTTTTTCTCACAGTGGGGAAATTTATGTAATCTCATTTAACGTGTAGCAATGATTTTATTTTTCTGTTTGCTATAGAGAATTTATTTTTTTATGCTGCCTAATGTAAAACACAGGTAGTATAGGCACAGCTGAAATCATGTCTTTATTAACGCTTTGCTAATTAATACCTTTATTTTAAAAGTATCCTTCTAATATTCTAAAACTCGTGTTCTGAAAATCAATGTTTAAAACATTTGACATGCAGGCTTTCTTGTCACTGTGTCCTCCTACTGCACGGACATTGATTTGTTATAAAGGATTACAGTAGTACTGAAATGCTGCCGTGTTATTTCCCCACCCCCCTTTCTTTAGGAAAAAACACTGATGCCTTTGGGTGGTGGGAAATTCTGGATTTTACAACCTTAGCAGTCTTCCTTTAAATTTAATCATTTGTATCAGAGCCTCAGTTAAATGTAACCTGTCCAAATTGTGGAATATTTCTCAGGAACTGCAAAATGATTTAGATAGAGAAACAAGTAATTTGCAAGAGTTAGAAGCTCAGAAACAAGATGCTCAAGATCGCCTGGATGAAATGGACCAGCAGAAAGCCAAACTGAAAGATATGCTAAATGATGTGAAGCAGAAGTGCCAAGAAGAAACGCAAATGGTGAGTGTACATTCATTTTGGAGGAGGTCCAGTATATTGTCTCTATGGCAGAAAGCTATTGGAGATTCTATAAGAATTTCTTACATTGCTTACTCATTTTGAGCTTAATGGCCTGTACTGCACAAATATAAAAAGGTTTAAAGCAAGCATTCTGTTAACCTGAATAGCTTTCATGACAGCCTTATATATTTATTCAATATAGTATGTGAATATGGGTTGACACAGGCAGCAGCTGTGTGGTACATAAGCCCTGGCACTCAGTAAAGGGAGTTGCAGAGAGGTTAGGTTAGAACCTCTGCCATCATGGAGCAGAGTAGGGGCAGTTGTCAGGTGTCATTGCCAAGAGCCAGGTTAACCCTTCCCTGGCCTGGCAGCCACCATCAAATTCAAGGCTTTGGATCCTTGCTCTCCATATGAAATAGCAGCGATTGAGGGGCCAGGGTGGGCCTAACCTGACTTTTGGTGGTGACCCCTTTCTCACAGCATCATCCTGCCCTGCTCTGCTCCATGTGGCCAGAGACTCTGAACACTCCCACCTCCATTCTGGCACCTTAACAAAGTCTTATGAGATATGGGCTGCACCCTAAATCAGGACAGCACCCTGGTTAAGAATCACTGGTTTAATGTAGTGGAATTTGAATTAATCATAAATGTTACATAACAATGCCATATTTGTTTTTGTGTCTATGCTAAAGTCGGTGCTGTATTGTAACTTTCAGATTTCATCACTGAAAATGCAGATTCAGTCTCAGGAATCAGATTTAAAATCACAGGAAGATGATCTAAATAGAGCAAAAACAGAGTTGAATCGCCTCCAGCAAGAAGAAACACAGCTAGAGCAGAGCATCCAGGCAGGAAAAGTTCAACTTGAAACAATAATTAAATCTTTGAAGTCAACACAAGAAGAAATCAATCAGGTAGTTGCCGTAGTCTTCTGTGCATGTCTTTGTCTTGTTTAAAAAATAATAGCTTAGAAAAAAAACAAATTGTACCTGTGAAGTGCACACAACAAGAGGAATAAGCAGATATATAATTATATGGATCTTGTACGTTGCCTGCTCATTAGATTCCCAGTTCATGTAAAATTTGAGTCTGGAAAATAACTAGGAATTTGCAGTGGCTACACTATCCTCATGCAAAGTGACTCCTACTTCTCTGGAGCCATGAAGAAACCAAATTCTGTAGTTACTGCACTGTTTAGATTGTAAGCATGAAAACACTATTAGAAAAATAGCTAGTAGCATGTTCAACAGCTGTATGTCTAATCCTGTATGATGCTGAATTATTTTTCATCATTTAGGCAAGAAGTAAGCTTTCTCAACTTCAAGAGAGTCACCAAGAAGTCAATAAAAGTATCGAACAATATAATGAAGCTCTGAATGGGATTCATGGTGGAAGCATGACAAATTTAGCAGACATAAATGAAGGAATTGCACAGAGAGAAAGAGGCAGTTTTGGAGCTATGGTAAAGATTGAATAAAAATGCTTGAATTTAAGCTTCTCACTCAATAGATTTGTGCCCTAAACTGAGAATGTAAAAAGATGTTATTTGTCTTTGTGATCTTAATAGCCCCTTTGATCTTAGAAAGATGTCAGCCTCTAGTGCTATGCTTTGAAGACTAAATCTCTCTCCTAATAAAGGGGTTTCTGCCCAGAGTTAACACTTCTCTTTAAGTGTTTTCAAGGGTTTCTTTTTGCCGAAAACACACTGAACAAGACAGAAAGGGAGAGGTTTTTTTCTGAATGATTATTAAGCTAGTATGTGAAATAACTTGCTGTGCTTAATGCATTAAATGCTAAACCTGCAATGTCATATTTACAGTGAGGTTTGCAAGCTGGGTTTGACTTGACAAAGAGACCTCAGCTAAATATGACTGTAACATTTTATTTCTAGTGAACATCAATTCTTGGGATTTGCCAGTAGAATTATAAAGGGAAAAAGCATAGCTCTACAAATACACTCTCCTCCCCCCTCCTCCCTTCCTTTTGTCAGCATAGTTTGTACAGTTCTTCAAATAAAACAAGCTGAGCCAACAGAAGGACTGTCTTGCTGAGATTTGCTGTATCTACACTAGATCTATGCTGACTTTTTACACTCCGGGCTGAGAGGGAGAGGTGGTGGGGGAAAAAAATTAAACCAGGCCTTATTTTATGGCCTGTCAGATTTCTAGTGTAAGCAAAATAGACAGTTTGACTGTTTGGTTTTAAATCCCAGTACAGCTGTTCTCAGAGTCCTTCAGGCACCTAGGAATATAACTTCCTCAACAGTTGTTCCTGTTCCTCTTTTACTAATGGGTTTCTTTTCCTCACCTCACTTTTTTTTCTTTTTCTTTTTTCTCTCTTTTCTTTTTCTGAAGTAGCTACACTAGTTTCTGCTTTCCAATAAGGCATGAGTTGTACGTTTACACACTTCAGCTAAATAAATACGTAAATATAGGCAAAAAAAGCTTATCCAAAAAGGATAATATGTGGATTCTATCCTTGGCTACCCTTCAGATATTCCTAACATGATCTTCCTCTCATTCGTTATTTTATTTCAGATGTATATTCTGTTCCATATATTCCTTAGGAATCTTAAGAACTTGTCATGTTGATTTACTTTGGGTATCTGGTATTTATTGGGTGTTTACTAAATTATATAAATTGTACTTATGCAAGAGGTAAGGATTTCTTAGGGTGATATATTTTATTGGATGAACTGTGTAGTTGTGATAAAGTTACACAAGCTTTTGAATCCTAGACAGTCTTCCTCAGGTCTCTGATTACAGAGAGCCAGGCAGCCAATAAAAGTACCACCCTAAGAAATCCTTGCCTCTCACAATTTCTGGACTTCACAACTACAGTATCACTCTTACACTACCATAAGCTATACTTACTCATTTATAATGTTTCATATTTATTTCTCCAGCTGTTAATCACTGTCACAGTCATATATTGTTCAGGTCTCCTTGCCAGTCAAACTCCTCTTGCAAACCTTTCTGTCAAGAAGAAACTGCAGGTTTATCATTTAATACACTATGTATAGTGAGTTGTTATTTCATACACTAGTCTAATAATCATTCAGAAAAAATTCCGTCCTTCTGCCTTGTTCGGTTTGCCTTCTGCAAAAGGAACTTTTGAAAACGTTTAAGAAGGAAAAACTAACTTTGGACAGAAACTCTCTTATTAGAAGATAAATTTGGTCTTAAAAGGTCATTCGCAGCAGTCATTTTTGTTTGAACAGATATTGGCAAGGAACATTTCAAATTGAAGTCTCTGGAATGGTGCTTTTGTATTACTAAGCCTGAGAACTACTTGAGGAAAACTCTAATTCATGTTTGTAGAAAAATGTTTAAAGTACTTATGCCTCTTTCCTGTTTCTTAATCCACTCTTCCTCTTATGTTTTTTCTTTTGCTGTTGAGAAGATTTAATTTTCACTTCTTCATTTGTGACTACTGTGAGAGGGGAGATCCCTCAGTGTATTAGGCGGCTTTCAGACTTGGGAGAAAAAAACCCTAGCACTTTACTTTAAGCTCACCACTCCCCCGCACCAGGCACAGTGCATGCCCAGAAGAGGCATTGCATTAGTTTGACCTGGCTCAACATCTGTATAGATCCCGCACTTCAGCAGGGCTTTTTGGCGCTTTTATCTAATAGTTGCTTGAATCGGCTTTAGATAAAAGCCCCATTGTAGTGCACAGTCTATACAGATGCTGGGGAGCTGCATCAAACTAAAGTGCTTCCTCTTCCAGTGAAGTGCTGGGTTTTTGTTTTCCTGTCAGCAGCCTTAGGCTGTAAGAACATGGTGACACTGGTTGTTAGCACTAAATGTTTATTAGGTGGGGTGAAAGGCCTCAATCAGGAGTGGAGTTCTGTTGTTCTAAGTGACAGATTCTTATCTATGCAAATACAGCAAGCAGTACAGCCTGCAGTTGTGGTGATGAAAGTTTTGTTTTTAGAATTTGTCAGTGCTGTAGATTGAACTGTGCTAGCAGCAATCATACCTACTTAAAAAAATTAAGCTATCCACAACATTTGATGACCATGTTAAGAGAGAGAGTTTCCAGCATGGTTTGGGTAGTGCATCCTTTAGAAGGAAATCCCTGTTCATGCTTGTCAGGTGAACTGTCCTAACCCTATTCTTAAAAGATTTATCATTGTGGTTCTTCCCACACTTATGAACTAGGTGGGGATCCGTATTTAGGGATCTGTGGAAAGGTCTTGGAAAAGTTATTCTACCTGAATGTGTGAAAACCCCGGAGGATGACACTTTGGAAAGATTTGTGGAGACTTTTGAGAAATTAATTTAACAAAATCATGAACAGCTTACCACAAGTTGTGTTCTATATGTAGACTTTGATTTTATTTTTCTTTGTAGCTTCAAGCAGTATATTTCTAACACTTGCTTCAGCTTACTGATAATTTGTGGTTTCCTGAAGATCATTCTGAATTTTGAATATCGTTGAACAGGATAAAGATTATGTGGGAATTCTACTTATAGGATCATTCAGCCTTTTAATTTTGGTAAATCATAATATTTCTCTTTTAATTCTAGGATGATCCATTCAAAAATAAAGCCTTGTTGTTCAGTAATAACACACAAGAATTGCATTCAGATCCATTCCAGTCAGAAGATCCTTTCAGATCTGATCCATTTAAAGGAGCTGACCCTTTCAAAGACAGTAAGTGACTTGATGGCTAACACAAAAACTAGAACAGTCAGGTTTTTTTTTCTTTTTTACAACTTTGCTAATCCTTTTAACTAACTGACAAAATACAATATATTCTTCTTTATCTAGGTGATCCATTTCATAATGATCCTTTTGCAGAACAGCCACCTGCTTCAGCAGGTAAAAGTTTTTCAGTTGATGAGATTGACAGGATAGAATTTGTAACCAAATATGAAGGTGTAAAGGCAGCAGCTGGCTTTCTGTGGCTTCAGGTTTTACGTTTAAATTGGAAGGCCTGTAGAATTGTTTGTGGGATGTTTTGTGCAGGGAAAGAGGGGACAAGTTGTTAAATAATGTACGTGTAATTTTACTAAATGTAGTTTTGTAACGAATATAAACGCCACATATAGAAACAATTACACTAAAATCCCTGTTATCCAGCATTTGAGTAACCGGAACACGCTATTAACTGGAATTTCCAGCTGGCTGGCCAGACGCAGGCTTGGGGGTGGGAAGCTCACACATCACTGCCGACCACCCCGTGCTGCTGCTGCTCCACATGTGGCTGCCTTGGGTAAAACTGCTGGCCTCGGGTAACCAGCATTTTAGATACCTGGCACCGCCCATTCCCTCCACTCATGCTGGATAACAGGGATTTGACTAATTGGGATGTGAAGTAAACAATTACTTTTTTAGAGTAGAAATTAATACTTCATGAATAAACTAAAAATAGAAATATGGGATTGTTCCCTGCAGCAAATTTTCTAGTATTTTTACTTGTATAATTACATTTTCTTTACTTAATGGTTTTTTGGTAGATCCATTTGGAGAGGATCCATTTAAGGAAAGTGACCCATTTCGTAGTTCAGCCCCTGATGATTTTTTTAAGAAACAGGTGAAGAGTGATCCATTTACATCTGATCCGTTCACAAAACATCCCACAACGCTCTCGAAGGTAGGCATTTTTTTTAAGTCTGCGCATAATAAACTTTTAGTACTCTGAGGTTAACATGTTGTCTAAAAGACTTAACAAAAAGAAAAGTCCCACGCAGCATTCTCTTAAGTCCTGTATTAGGTTACAGGCACAGCTTCTCTCCTTATATTGAGTGTGCATTTGTTTCTCAAGTGATCTTTTCAGTTCCTTCCTACTTACTTATAGGGCAGCATTTTCCAACTTTAGTGTCTTAGCATCACACATAATGTGGTCAGAGTGCACAAAAGTACCTCCAGCTACCATTGACTTAAAGATAAATTGTGTGTGCACACTACCTCTGAAAATTAAGCCATTTTCATTTAAGACCGTAGGTGAATTGAGTGCCTAACATTGGACACTCATGTTTGAACATTTTGACCATAGAAGCTGTAGGTTCTCTGGTTTTTTGCATTGGAGAGTAGTACCAGCTTTATTTCACTGTGAGGTCCCCTGCTCTAGAATCTCATATGCTCATTCAAATACTTGGCTTTGTCTGCAACCCATAAGTTCTCTTTTTTTTTTTTCCAAGAACCGTATGCACTAATAGCATGGTCTTATCCCATAAGACTATTTTTAAATACTTGGTCAATTCATCCTGCTGTAAATCTGTGAAGAATAGCAGATTTACACAAGAGATTTATTTGTCCTAATTTGACAGTTTTTGAATGTAGGGAAATGTTTTATATATGTAGGAAGGTAAAGTACAGAATGCATTACAGTGATAAACATGCAGCTTTTTCTTTTCTTCTCATATTTAGCCTGATCCTTTTGAAAGCAGTGATCCTTTTACATCTTCAGGTATCTCTTCAAAACGCCCAGGTAAGAGGGATGGGATTCTGCTTGTAAAAGGCAAAAATAACTTTTTATTGCCTTTTGGACACCCAGTTTTGGATGCAAAGAGTTCATTCCCAAGCCATTGTTGCCAGGTGGCAACAGGAACAGGGCCACCTGCAAGCTTTCCTGACAGCTCTCTGCTGGGCCCACTGAGGAACAGGGAGGGAGAGCAGAGCACTGTGAGATAGGAGGTGGGGTCTGAGACCTGGCCACTTGTTAAATTTGTCCCAGCAAGACAGGTTGCTGTCTAAAACAGCAACTTTGTCATGGATCCACCAGTTTTGTGGTGGATGAGCTATTTTTACAGTGCAACAAACAGTGTGGCCATTCACCTCACATTAATCGCTAATATGAAAGTGGGACAAATGTAACGTCTGCCAGGGTCCTACAGCTGCCACCCTGTCCTCCCTTCTGCCAACCTCACATTGACATAGCCAGCCATCTCTGTAGAGAGATTTGGGAGACTTACAACTTGTGCAGAGAGCATCTGTGTAGATGGCCCTGTCATTGTAGAGATTGTAGCCTCTCTGTTAGGATGCCTAGATTCTGAAGAACAATCTACCTCAGCAGGTGGGCAAACCACAAACTCCTCTCCACAGTGGCAGAAGGTGAAGTCCATATTTTCTTCAGTTTTCCCTTTTGTGGATGGGAAATGGGGATTAAAAATATGTCATTTGACCATGACTGATTCTCACGTGAAACAAATTTTTATGGTCCCTTGGCAGATTTTGTCAAGGTCTGGGAAGAGACTGCTGAAACAAATGCATTCTAACATTAAGAACCTCAGTGCTTGGAAAAGAATCTTTTGGGTAGTTGGAATGTGGTGTGATCAGACTCAAATAATAGGCATATTCCAAATGAAAAGCATTTAAAAAAACCTGTTCCTTATAAAGGAGATTCTAGGATGGAGTAAACTTGTTACTTACTGCTGAATTTTTACCCTAAGGAAGAATCAGTCATCCTTCAAGTTGACTGTGAAATCACAATATCTGACTTAAAACGTGTGCTTTAAAAGCCTATTATGAAATCATTCTGTAGGCATCAGTTGACTATTGCTACTACTATCAAGATCTTCATATTGGTGTCCTTAATTCTTATGCCTTGGGTTACATTTGAGGAAAAAATATTTTTATACTCGTGATTTTAATATATATGTATGTATGTATGATTTTAAACAACATTAAAAAAAGTTAACTTTGTTCCTTACATGTTTCAGATCCTTTTGGAACGTTAGACCCATTTGGAAGTGGTGCCTTTAATAGTAATGATGGTTTTGCAGATTTTAGCCAGATGTCAAAGGTAAATGTTCAATGGAAATAAAGTTCCTTTAAAAATGTTGGGTTTTTGGTTTTGTTTTCCCATGTCATTCTTGAAGAGTGCGGTGATGTGAATAACATAGGGGATACCAGATCTCAACAGTATTTTTTATTGTAATTATGGATACAAACCCCTCTGTAAGAGACCAATAAGATTATTTCGTTAGACACAACAGGCTTTCAATAACTTGTATGTTACCTGGAAGGGTGTGGGTAGTGGGGTCCCGCAGGGTTCGGTCCTTGGACCGATACTCTTTAATGTCTTCATCAGCGACTTGGACGTGGGAGTGAAATGTACTCTGTCCAAGTTTGCAGATGACACAAAGCTATGGGGAGAAGTGGACACGCCGGAGGGCAGGGAACAGCTGCAGGCAGACCTGGATAGGCTGGACAAGTGGGCAGAAAACAACAGGATGCAGTTCAACAAGGAGAAATGCAAAGTGCTGCACCTAGGGAGGAAAAATGTCCAGCACACCTACAGCCTAGGGAATGACCTGCTGGGTGGCACGGAGGTGGAAAGGGATCTTGGAGTCCTAGTGGACTCCAAGATGAACATGAGCCGGCAGTGTGACGAAGCCATCAGAAAAGCCAATGGCACTTTATCGTGCATCAGCAGATGCATGACGAATAGGTCCAGGGAGGTGATACTTCCCCTCTATAGGGCGCTGGTCAGACCGCAGTTGGAGTACTGCGTGCAATTCTGGGCGCCGCACTTCAAGAAGGATGCGGATAACCTGGAGAGGGTACAGCGAAGGGCAACTCGTATGGTCAAGGGCCTGCAGACCAAGCCCTACGAGGAGAGACTAGAGAAACTGGACCTTTTCAGCCTCCGCAAGAGAAGGTTGAGAGGCGACCTTGTGGCTGCCTATAAGTTCATCACGGGGGCACAGAAGGGAATTGGTGAGGATTTATTCACCAAGGCGCCCCCGGGGGTTACAAGAAACAATGGCCACAAGCTAGCAGACAGCAGATTTAGACTGGACATTAGGAAGAACTTCTTCACAGTTCGAGTGGCCAAGGTCTGGAACGGGCTCCCAAGGGAGGTGGTGCTCTCCCCTACCCTGGGGGTCTTCAAAAGGAGGTTAGACGAGTATCTAGCTGGGGTCATTTAGACCCAGCACTCTTTCCTGCTTATGCAGGGGGTCGGACTTGATGATCTATTGAGGTCCCTTCCGACCCTAACATCTATGAATCTATGTGTACCATAGAGGATAAATTTATTAAAGGGTTTGTTTTGTTTTTGAAAGGATTTTTACAAATAAGGAATGAAATGAAAGCAGTAAAAACCTTTTTTTCATGGGATTTTAAACTCGATTGTGTTTAGCCAAAACAATCTTTCCTATCATTTTTGTCTTGTTTTCCTTTATTTTTCCTCCACTAGGTGGCAGTAGCCTTTACAAATAGCAGGATGTTTGAGTGAAGTTGGTGACTTCTCAGCAAGGCCTGATTAGGACCTTGAGGCCTCCAGTGCACTGCCTCCAAAACTCCCTTTTATTGTAGAATTAAACTTAATATGAAAATATGTTAACAGTATTGCATGTAAATTGATAAAGTCAAGATACAGAAATCAATCCTATCGATCTATTTTGTAATGGTCAAGATGCTCCTCTGCAGGCAACAGTGGAGAACGTAGTTCAAAAATATCTTGTTTTCTTTTCTAGAAGCTTTAAAACACGTAAAGGGGTGAACTGCTGAGAATAGAAGGGGGGCATGCTGTATACTTTAGGAATAGCCACATTTCCAAATGGTACATACTGTTTCACTGTGGTGTTTGATCATATAATGAAAAGTCCTATTTTTTGGCTTTGCTTTGTGGCTAAAAAAAACCAACCAATAGCATGCTGGATTGTATTAAGAGGAATGCCACCTACAAGTCAAGGGAAGTGATTCTTCAAGTGTGATTGCTCACCAGTGCTAAACACCTGGTGACTAGTTTTGAGCATGGCATTTCAAGAAAGACCTTGACAAATTGGAAAGAGCCCAATGGAGAACAGTCAAAATTTTAGAGGCCTAGGAAACTTGGCTTACAAGAAAAGGTTGGAAGAAATGAGATTATATGGCCTGCAGAAGAGAAAACTGAGGGGGGGAGATTTGATAGTAGCCTTCAAATACATAAGGGATGGTCACCCAAGGAACCTTGTCTACCAAGGGATGGTTATACAGAGGAGGGCATACTACTCTTTGTGACTGTGAGGAACAGGACAACAAGTAATGGTCTCAAATTGCAACAAGGGAAATTAGGTTGATTACTGAAAAGAACTTTCTTACTATAAGGATAGTTAAGCACTGGAATACATTACCTAGAGGGGTTGTGGAGTGTCGATCCTGGAAGATTTAAGAGCAGATTAGATAAATGCTCACCTGAGATGGTTTAGGTAAGGATGCTGCTGCTTGGAGCCCCTTGCTCCAGGCAACATCATCTTTATCTAAACCATTAGATGATCTTCTGAGGTCCCTTCAGCCCAGTTTTTTCTGTGCTTCCTTGCTCTGTGTGTACAAAATGGGACCAAATAAAAGTTCCTGTAGGGACCTTTGTGATAACTATTTCTGTCTAGGGATGTGAAAGGTTAAATGATTAATCATTTAACTGATAAGTGCAGTGATAACCAGTTATCTTACCGGTTATCCTTTAGCTGGGGTGGGCGCAGTCTGGGAAGGGGGGAAGAGGAGCTGCGTGGTGCCCCAACAGAAATCAGGGGAGTGGGGGGTTAGTACCCTAGCTTAAGAGGAAAACAGAGAGCAGCCTACTGACTCGTCAATTAAGCAATTAGCTGCTCCTTCACAGGTGCTCCCTCTGGGCTGTGTTGTCTGGCTGGGCTTGCCGCCTCCTTCCCTCCAATCCCCCTCCAAAAGTCACCCTCCCTCTCCCCCCCACCGGGATGGAATGGCACTCAGCAGCAGCTGTCTCTGAGCTGCTGTGTTATCTGTTATTTGTTTACTGGTATTAAGTAGAGGAGGTTAAACACATTTTTTTTTAACGGTACTTGCATCCATATTTCTATCTTTTACTGAAGTGTGTAAAGTTATCTTCTAAAACACAAAGCTATCCCTGTTTCACAATGTAAGGCCCTGCAAGCCTTCACGGTTAACTCAGACACGTATTATTGAGGTTGACAAGGTGGACATAATCACAAATACGAAGTGACTATTTTTAGTTCTTTGCAAGATCATGGCCTAAATTATATATTTAGTAATATGAAACAGTGAGGGGAAGATGAAATAGGACACTACAATAAGATGAACACTAAGCAATACCTGGTGCTCACCATAATAGAGCATGGAGAGGTGTGGGTTTTACCTAATGATTATTAAATACGTGCATGTAAATATAAAATATCAGTGTGCAGAAAGCTTTGATGACTGTGACTCAAACCTTTTTATGTTGTTTCAAAAGATATGTACACAGATAATGTATTTTACTACATGAAACACCTCAATTACTAGATTAGTAACTGCTTTCAAAGTAAATGCTTTTGACAATAAAAGTTAGACTCCTGTGTCCCTGAGTTGATTTTCCATATTTATCTATCCTGAGTTAATGTCTGTCTGAATGATCTTTATATATACTAAAAATAATAAGTCGCTTCTGCTATCTGATATATACTTTCTTTTTCTCTCTCTTAAAGCCTACAGCTTCAGACCCTTTCACCTCCTCTTTTGGAGGGATGGGATTCTCAGATGACCCTTTTAAAAGTAAGCCAGACACTCCCGCTCTACCACCGAAGAAAAATGTTCCTCCACGGCCCAAGCCACCTAGTGGTAAGTACATCTTCTCTTAGCACGGTGTTTCTCAACCTTGTTAGACTCATGGTACGTCTCAATAGACTCAAGTATCCAGGCTGTAGCTATATTGGTCTAGAGGAAAAAGCAATCGGGGCTCATGGACAGAGGTGATACTTTTTATTAGACCAAGAAGATTTTTGCAAAAAAAAAATTCTTTAATTGCAAGCTTTCAGGCACAAACATTTTTTTAAATTAAATTTTCATATTTTCCCAAGCAAGAAGCAACTTTGACCACCTGAAACCTGAGAGCCTGCCTTTGTCTATGGTAATTTGCATCATCGCAGTGTCACAGGATAGCTGAGACGCCTTACCAGCTAACCAGCTAAGAACTGCTGCCCAGAGGGTTTTTCCATCTATTGACTCCTCTCTGAAATCCTATGGAATATGAACTTTCATTTCTATCCAAGAGAACCTTTACAATCTTTTTTCTGATGCCTGATGAAGGGTGTTTGTGCCTGAAAGCTTGAAATTAAATTTTTTTTTGTTGTTGCAAAAATCGTGGTCTAATAAAAAGGTATTGCCTCTGTCCACGAATCTAATTGCTCAGTAGACTCAAGGCACTCCTCAAAAAATACCAACTCTTACTTTTTACTTGTTTTTTTACTATGGAAAAATAAAAGAGCAATTCTTTTGTTGCACAGAACTCAGACCACAACAAGTCAAAAACACTATGACTTCCTATTTGACATTGCTGAGTTTATCTTGTAAACCATTCTTGCATAGCTAATTGCCAACATTGTGTGACACCCCGTGGCACCCTTGAAAGGATCTCCAGGCATCCCAGATTGAGAATCACTCTTTTTGCAGACACTTCCTATAGTTTTTTTTCTGCTTGTCAAGGTAACAGAAAGTCTACAGTTTTCGGTCTTGTAGATCTCTCATCAGCCCATGTTCTAGGAAGGTTGGCAGATGGTTCAGACATGTAATGCTTGCGGTGGGGAGGGAGGGACTATAGGGAGAGAGATTAGATTTTCAGTAAAAGGCAAGGAACTTTTAATAAATTTTAATTATGGACTATTTCTAAGTACAATGATAAATTTCTACCTCTGGTACACTATGTTCTGAAACTGCCAAGTATAAATGAATCTGCTATATAGTTTAATAATTTAAGGTTTATTTTAGTTTGGAGTTTAGCTTCAGATCATTTTTCTTCATAATGCCTCATTCTGTTAAACCAGGGGTGGCCAACATGTGGCACAGGTACCACAAGTGGCACAAGCAGTCTCTGTGTATGGCGTATGGGAAATTGGGAAGGGGACAGGCAACAGAGTGACAACAAAGAAAGAGCAGAAAACAGAGCATCAGATCAGGCAGGGAGCATAGGACGGGGAGCAGAAAGTAAAACTGCAGATCCAGTAAGGGGAAGGGATGAGAGTGGTACCCAGGGAGGGTGCAGGGCTAGCCTGTGGCACATCTGCCAAGAAAGGTTGGCCCCTACCCACTATTTTAAGCCATCTAAATTCTGGTGAAACCGTTAATAAACAGAAAGCATTTCATAGCTGTTAGTTTCAAGTCTGTTTCTGTCAGCCTGTGATATATTTTAGTAGATGTTAACAGTGAACTCTGACAGGGAACAGCTAGGTCATAGAAAAAACATGATCTTGCCACAAATATGCTCACAAATCTATTTGTATCAAAACTCTGGCACTGTGAGGTGTTTTGTTTTGTTTTGTTTGTGACATACACATGTAAAGAAAGCCCAAATATCCAGAATTTCTATGTATTTTTACCATTTCATAAATTTGTAGACAAATCTATTATTATAACCTCCCTTTCAGCATGGATCTCACACTTTCCTTGAATTGCATCACGGAGCAGTGCTTGGTCTTGTCTGACACTGCATTTGTCACACTGACTGCTCATAAAAGTAGTTGTTAATTTGGTTCACCCTGCAGGTGAACCATCACTCAAAATGAAAAACACCCTTATGGATGTCTTACCTCAAGAGTATTTTAGGTTAAAATTTCTATTATAGAAAATTGGGTACCCTGTCCCAGATTGACTGTGTTTTGGAAGATTGATTTAACCAAAAAAACCCCACTTAATAAAGGAATACATAATAGCAACCATGATGTCTTTTAGTTTTTGATTGCAGATGATATTTGTGGTTTTATAGTTCATATCAGTATTTAGACATCTTGGGCACTGATAGACAGGGAGAACGTGCTTTACTGAAAGAGGCAGTGTGTTAGTTCGACCCAGCTCTGCAGTATCTGTATAGATCTCTTGCTTCAGTGGGACTTTTCTGGCACTTTTATCTAACAGCTGATTGAATCGGCTATTAGGTAAAAGTACCAGAAAAGCCCTTCTAAAGTGCCCAATCTATACAGACGCTGGGCGAGCCGAGTTAAACTAACACGCTGTCTCTTCTGGACATGGACTGGGCTTGGTGTGGGGTGTGCCAAGTTTAAAGTAAAGTGGTATTGGGGGTGGGGGTTACATCTGTAAGCAATCCATTTTATTACATCTGTAAACAGCCCTTGCTTATCATTATTTGATAAGATGTTTTTGAGTACAGCATATCTGAGTACTGATAAATACTGACAAAAAAAGTGATTGCAGCCAGGTCCTCTATGCAAGCAGTCCCCTTTCTGTTTGCTTTTATAGTGTTCATCATTAAAGTATTTGAGAGCTTTGATAGAAATAATATATACTGTACATAAGTACAGAGCATAGCTGCAGAGCAGTTAAAATATATTGCCATGGCTTCAGAGCCGTGAATTCAAGGCCTGGATTTATGCCAATGGCTACCTTCAGCCGCCCCAGTGGTTACCTGGTCATACAGGCTGGGAAGTAAAAAAATGGCTATATGTGATGCTAGCCATGATGTGCTCTTGTGTGCCACTGACTACAGAAATTGGTTTCATAACCAGACTACCTCAATGTGCTGTTACCCCAAGGGTGGACCTTTGACTTGACTGGGGAGAGAAACACAGACCAACAAGACAAGTGGCAAGCATTAAGACAGAAAACACAATACAGGAAGAGGTGATCTCATTGCCATCCTCAGTGCTGTATTTTTTCTTTTGGTTAGTTTTCATGGGGTACATGCTATTGACCAGAATGTCTGTTTACTCTTTCTTTTTTTTAGAAATGTCTGAATTAACTAATTCCAAATGTAAAGGGGCTATGTAAAAGGAATGAGTCAAATAGATAATACTGATGAGGTATATTTAGTGTTTCTTTCATGTGGTTTCTTTCTGTACTTTTCTTGCTTAAACTTGATGAATTCTAGCAAATATATCATAATACATAAGTAACTTCTTACGCATCTGTGTCCCCGTTTATGGGAGAGGAGGTTTTGAGGAGCCAGGTGTGCTCATAAAATAGACAATGGAGGAAATATAGTTGCTCTTTTAAAAAGCAAATGAGCCTCGGGTGCTGATGTGCAGTTGTACTCCTCCCTTCCTTCCACACTATAGCAATCATCAGTGGTTACTTAAAACTTGAAAAAAATTACATAGTAGTATTCTGTGATGCTTGTGAGAGATACAAATGAGTGTTAGTGATGGAAACCCTGTTCAAAAAGCAAATAACAGAAGAGAAACTTCCGTTGTTTCTTACCTTGCTCGTTAGTCCATTTAATTAAAAAACAAGTATGTGGTAAACATCTTTCAAAGAGAACAGATGCCTGATCAGATGCATCCAAAACTTGCCCTTTTTACTGCCAGTTTACTCTCTTCCTTTGTAATGTAGCTGACAAGAAAATATGGAATTGTTTTAGTGTATCTTTTATCCTTTCATAAGTGAGGGGAAATAAATCGCTAACAAAAGAAATCTTTCAATTAAAGACTGCCATGAAGATTCTAACCCCTTGATCTAAGCTGATTTCTGTAAAATGACTGGCTTGTCCCAGATTCAAGTCTGCAGGCATGGGAAGATGTGCTTTTTTCATGATACTCCTGCAAAGATGTGCACTGGAATGAGGACTCATCCTAGTGGAGGGTAGACATGATATCACCATTGCCTTCCTTCATGACTCTCTCTGAAGAGTCTTGGATTTTGTTTTGTGGAGCAAATTCAGGAAAGACCCTGAATGAATGCAGAGGAAGTGCTGCTTAGTATTTGTCTGTAATGAGTAGGTAAAAAGGGTGTTCATTAGGATCTTAGGAAAGTAGGGCTGATAATCTAAGTCATGTAGTCCAGCCCTCTGCTCAAGTCAGGATCATCCCTGTCTAAGCCATCCCAGCCAAGCGTCTGTCCAACCTGCTCTTAGAAAATTTCAAGGATGGAGATTCTTCCACTTCTCTAGTTAGGCTGTTCCAGTGTTTGATCTTGTTCATTGTCAGAAAGTTCCTCCTGACCGCAAACCTAAATTTCCTCTGCTGAAGCTTGAGTCCCTTGCTTGTAGTTCTCTCCCATATGGCCACAGAGAAAAGCCCAGCTCCATCCTCTCTGTAATCACCCTTCAGGTACTTGAAGACTGTTATCAAATCCTATCTCTTCCCCCCCCCCCCCCCCTCCTCCATTTTCTCTTCTCCAGACTAAGTAACTTTAACTCTTTCAGCCTTTCCTCTTAAGTTGTGCTTTCCATTAATTTTGTATTGCTCTCCACCGGACTCTTTCTAAGCTGTTTACATCCTTCATGAAGTGTGGAGCCCAAAACTGGACAAAATACTCCAGGTGAGACATCACCCGTGCTGAATTGAGTGGAAGAATCACTCCCCTGATTTGCAAGTAACACTCCTGTTGTTACAACCCGCTATGCCATTGCCTTTTTTTGTTGTTGCAATGAGAGCATACTGTTGTCCTATTCAGTTTGTGGTCTACTGTAACCCCTAGGTCCTTCTATACAGTAGTGTAGCCCAGCCAGTCATTCCCCAGTGTGTGGGGGGGTAATGTACATGGAATTATTCCATCCCAAGTGCCAGGCTTTGCACTTGTCCATATTGAACTTTATCTGGTTGATTGCAGAACATTTTTCCAGTATATCCAGGTCATTCTGGATCCTAGCCCTGCCTTCTAGACTATCTGCAACTCCACCCAACCTGGTGTCATCTGCAGACTTACTAAGCGTGCACTTAATGCCATCATCCAAATCATTAAGACATGGAACAATCCTGGACCCAAGACAGAACGTTGGGAACACCCACTTGATGCCTCCTCCCTACTAGACACGGAGCTACTAATGACTGTATATTGAGCATGATGAGCCACCCAGTTATGTATCCACCTTCTAGTCTTTTCTTAGCTAGTCCCAGATTCTCATGAGTAAAATGCTTAAATCCAGTTTTAGAAAAAGATGCATGCCCTATATATGCAGGAGGTATGACCTAAGCCTCGATCACAATGGTCCTTTCTGCCCTTAGAATTCCTTATAACAACTTTTTGTGCCTGGACTGGCTGGTTGGTTCAGAATCTTGAATGATGCATTGTGCCTCCCCCCTTCATCTCACTTCTGATTAACCTATTGTTGCAAGCTTACATTCAGACAGGGCACTTTAGATATCTCTGGACAGTGCCAGCGTATGGACTTGCTAGCTCTCTTGCTGGAGTCTCGATAATGTAAAGCAGCCCTAGACAGAGATGCACAAACTAGCTCTGCACACAGTAGCTCCAGAACTGGAAATAGTGTAGCTGCATTATTCACCTCAGCCCAGTGCAGCATGACACACTGCCTCTCAGATATTGTGCCCAAGCTTAACATCTCTCATTACAATGTGCAAATGTGTGTCTGTAGTCAAGACTGTGCTCATTGTTATGTGATAGATAATAAATTACTGTGATACTTTTGGAAATTTGGAAATTACCATGATGCCTTTTGAGAGCAGTCTGAATTATACTGTAATGTTATATTTTGTAATTTACACATGCACTTAATTTTTTAATCTCCTGCTGTAAGTAGCTCTTTGTAGCTTTCAATATTAATGAACTTTAAGGTTTTGCGTATGTCTTACACTAGTAATTAGGTTCTGTAGAGCTTGTGTGTACTTAAAGGTGGGGAGGGAGATGATGATCCACTGAAACCTGTCAGTTAAAATCTGCAGTTCGAAGGTTCTCACACATTAAGAATGACATGTTTTCTGCAATAAGCTGCAGATTGAAATCAGTCAGAGTTCACCGCTAACTAGTTTCTAGGTAAAAGTTGTTGATTGCAAAAAAGAGAGAAACAGATTTTTTTTTAAAGTACAGGAAGTTGCTGTGTGGGTGTCAGTGATTGGACTATAAGTAAAACTCAGTACTCTAGTGCTTTGATCGTGGGACCTGCTGCATTTGCCCCACCCTTACCCACTTCCTTTAAATGCAGCACCATGCATTCCACATTGCGGTTTTAACAGTACTGCTAACCAGTGATATTAGTGGAAGAACCTTCACCACTAACCAGTGTGTAACCTTCAACCTCTTCTGAAATTTTATTGCTCATTTGTAGCGGTTTTGACCTTTTTAACCTTGACAGAATATAAAAATCCTAAACTTTTGAAACAAAGATATAATTTCCTACTCAGAAATGGTCTTCAGCTGTTTGTAAATAGTAGATGTGTCCTGCAGTTTCAGTTAACACTTTGATAATTTTGCCAAGTTTCTGATTGTAGCTTACTCACATTGGTAAATGTAATATTGGAATTAAATGCCGTGTCTCTGACTATTCTAGTCATATCTGCTAATCACTGATTTCTACAGTGCTACTGTCCTTATTTTTAATATGCAGCAATTTTATGTGTTTCATTGGAACAGGAACAAAGTAATAATTTGTTGGAAAATAATCAGAAAATGTTTTTAAATAAATGTGTTAAGCGTATTTGATATTAATTATTAATTGCTTGACTGCTATTAAAATCTGGAGGTATATTTAAATGAGGACATTTTGGTATTCTGAGCTGGTTGATGCAGTGCATTTTACATTTATATGATGCACATCTGTAATTTTAGATTTTGCCAAACATATTCAGAGAAATCTAGCTAATGCTTTAGTGCGTTTTGCCATTTAATACCTATAGCTCATGTCTATCATGGAAACCAACTTTATAAATTGGCATCTCAGAGGTTAGTGGTTAACGCCTCTGCTTTGAGTTAAGGACTTCAATTCCGTTCCCACGTTGTTTTTATAATTGGTCATATTTTTCACTTGTCAAAATATCACAAGAAATCTTAAGACAGATAGCCATAACTTCACCAGCCTTCCTTAAATCTAGCATGACCCAGAACCTTCTGCAGAATGAGCTTGCAGGCAGCCCCACTTACAGTAAGAGCATTCAGTGCAATTAGTTAGGTCTGCACTGAGCCATTTCTTGTGGATTAGAAGCTATGCTAATTATTGTATTTACAACAGATTGATCCGTATGGAGCATTTTGATATTTTGTCAGAACGGAAATGTTAAATAGATCTTACCCTTTTAAATCTCTAAAATTCTAATTGTTTAAGAGTTTTCTCTTACTGACAGTAAAGTCAATGAGGGCTGCCTGCATCAGGCCCTGTGTGACCTTTTCCTCACCTCCCCAGTTGGCAGATAAATGCAGATGGTATCAGAAGTGTGTGATGTGTAAAAAAAGGAAAAAAAAAGGTTGAGACTTTCAAATTAAACTTAAACAATATTTTTATCAGATGAATCTGCAAAATCTTAAATTCTTATGCGGTAATCCACCGTATGCAGAAATGCTCTGGTTCTGGATTAGTGGGGCTTTTTTTATCCATCAGTTTCCCACTAGTAAAGATGCGGGAACAGGTAACTGACCAGGGACTTGGAGATTAGCTGTCTCTCTTATGGTTCAGTTCCCTGGCTTCACGGCCCTAGAGAAGTTAAAATAGAGGCATTTGTCCTCTAGCCTGCTTCCAGGTATGAACACATATAAGAAGAAATATCAGGGCAGATTGACTTTAAAGATATAGTGTAAATAGATTAATTAGATAGAAGTATATTACTATTCAGGTGCGAATATGTCAGGGTCATCTAGATCCTGTTTACTCTCTTCTTTATTTGCAGCTTCCAAATATATCTATTTTTCATGTATCACTTCTCTAAGTTTAAGCTATTTTATGGTTTGCATATTTACATTTGCTGAATTCTTTTTAGATCTGTGCAAATAGCACAGAAGTCAGCATAGAAAGGGACAAGAATGTCGGATCATCTCTGTGTCTTGTGTTTGCTTGTTCTCTGTTTCTCTGAACTGCATGGAATCAGGACATTATTGATTTTGTTCAATTTCTTGGTAAAGTACTTTAAATCAAGCTTCAATGCTGTATATTCATACAAGGATTAGACAGTATTCTTTAAATACTAGGAATATTTTAAATTTAAAACCATACCTGAATTCATATTGCAGTTTTATAACCTATACTAAATTATTTGTAGTGTGTACCATATGCAGTATCAGTGAGGTTTTGTGAAAATATAAGCAAGCACGTAATTCTGCGTTATGATTTTTTTCATATTTATATAACAACAGAACAGTAATTAAAATAATCGGGCCATGTGGTAAAAATAAAGACTTTTACACTGAGCAAACTGATTAACAATTTCTGATTAAGCTACAGGAGTTACTTCTTTGAGAGGCAGGGAGAATATCAATAGTGTATTGCTTAATTATATATTTGACTAAAAAATGTGGAAGAGGGATGTTTCCACGTAGGTATCCTGGTTCTGCAGTGTGTTGGACCAGAAACCAGGCATACTCATTGTAGTACGAGTTCCTTCCTGTTCGTGGTCGTGAAGATGGGTGTCTCAGGGTATAGATGCTTAGTGCAAGTACCTACCTAATCATTTTTTTCCTTTTCCTGAGCTCTGAACGAGGAAGGCTCAGCACCAGAGCTTGGGACTAATGGGAAGACATCTGTTCGTGACTTCCCGAAGACCCAAGAGTTGCATTAGAATACAGGCATCCCTTGTTGCGAAGGATAAATGACTCATGGGTGGAGCACCTAGCCCAGCCCCAAACTAAAAATTCCATTCATGTTTTGATTGCTGTTATGCTGATCTCTCACACTGAAGGTGACATTTCAGAAGTCAGACATTCAGTGATGAATCAGATTGCTTAGAAGGCAATTCCTATTCACCTTTTTCCTCATTAAAACACATTGAAATAGAAGAAGAAACTGCTTGTATTTATGGTGGTATAATTGGTGCCATTTTGACATTTGTTCAAAAGTTCATAATTTTCTGAAAATTTCATTTTTTCCAGCTAAAGCTTTTCAGACTTGATATCTATCCAAATGTGAGTGTCTTTAGGAAAGATTAAGCAAAAAGTGCTCAGCCATTTTTTTTTAGTACAAGAGTGGGGAAAATATAATTGTCTTCATTGCAAAAAAATCTTATGACCTTTTGCAAATAGCTCTACCAATATTTACAGTTGGAATAGAAATAGTCCTTGCTGAGAAGAAATGCCTAAGAGAACTAGTTGTGATTTTACTAAATTACAAGTAGAACTGCTTTTTCTATAAGTCTGTAAAGTAGATTGCTAAGGAAAGATGCATTCTGAATCTAGAAGACAGACTGATAACTGAACTGCACAGTGAAAAACGTACAAGATGATAAAGTGGTGTGCTGTGAGCTTACATCCTCTGCAGTCCCCGAGGTTTGCAGGAGTAGGGTTTACTTTCACATAGCTGAAGTACCAGGTGCAGGAACCTGGTATTGCCTATCCATATATTGACCAAATTATGGTCAACACACTACCATCATTTTTTCTTGAAAGCCAGAAGTCTGAAGTCACGTATAGCTGAATTTCTGCTTCTTTTCTTTTTTATTTACCTGCCTGTTATATATTTCCTAGCCATAAACGTTCCCTGCAAACAACTGCTTTAAGAACATCTAAGGTTGGACAGACCAGCACATAAAGATGTCTGTATTAAAGTTTTAAAGTTGAGAGAGGTAACCACCTCTCTAAACAGCCATGTTAGTCAGAAATCAGTCAGAAGGGAAGGTAAATGTGCACCTTTGTAGACTAACTAACTAAAATATATGTCGAGGGAGAGTACACAGGTTTTCATGACTGTTTAATCTTTGCTCTCATGTGTACTTGTAACAGCAGTCTTTATGTAACCGCATGCTGCATTTCTCTTATAATATACTACAATATCATGCTGCCTCCCCAGTGACTGTTCTGGTCATCCTATAAACAGGTAATACAGTAGTAGAAAAGATTTAAAAAATAATAATAAAACAAAACACATCTTCATTGTAAATTCATTGCTGTTCTGTGCCACTCCTACTTTAGGTAGCCATATTCCAGCACAGCACCCTACACGAATACCTTCTGTATAAACTACTGAGAATAAATGTGTTACTTGCTCTTCAGTGTTTTCTTTAAACAGACACCCAGATCTCTTGTTCTAAACCTATTCCTGGGGTATGAAATTAGATAAACGCTTAGTATGGGTGGAGTTCATTACAAATTAACAGCATTTGCTGTGGTAAACCATTTTGTTCATCATCTTTTTGCTGAAGTGAGTCCTCGGTGTGGTTTGTGTACACCACTTCGGTAACTGCTGAAACTGCTGTGGTTTCAGAACAGGACCTGTTTTGCTTTATCTAAAACTTTTGTTCCTGAAACTATTAGCAAAAAGAACTGAAATGAGAGAGGACTGCAAATATCTATCTGAATTTCCCTGCTTCCAAACGTGGAAATGTTTTAAGGTGTAAAATTTCATTGTAAACCTGCAAATTTTCAGTCTCCAAGGAATGAAAGCTGAAACTGATTTGGTTCCCTAATTATTAATGAGCTAATTAGTTTTACTGCTGGGTAATCAGTGTCCTTTAATTTTGCTGGCAGTTGTAGGGGAGTGTTAGGTTAAAGAACTTGCTTCTCATGCCATTTCAAGTCCCTGTAATTTAAAAAATGCACATCCAAAGATTCATCTCTAGAGGCAAAAACATTACTTCAGTAGGGGGTTGCTGTAGGTGCAAGTCAGTGAAGAATTTAGTACACAGTGTCCAGTAGAATACAGTATTGCCAAGGAGAGGACTGAGGTGCCCAGATGACTGAATTGTAGCCAATAAACTAGTAAATTGTTTGAGACTTAACCAAGAAAGTATGTTGGCCTTCAGACCCAAATAGTATTAGCTTGTGAGCCCCTGAGTAGTGTTCAGCTAATTATGGTGTTTTCTTGTGCAAGAAGGGCCTCTGCTGTGGCTCCCATAATCTGTGATGGTCACTGACATTGGCCCATCTAAGGCAGGCATAGCTCATAAAAAAGGACTTTGCCTAGTAGAAATGGGCCTTCTCCAGTTTAGCTTCAAAATAAATACCAAATTAAAACCTTCTTAACATCTGATTTTAGAATATAAAAGCTGAACATAAAATGAAATTTGAAGACTTAGAAGTTAACACTACTTTTACAGTATTCACTGTGACATTTCCTTTGCAGCAAATTTGTGTTTTTTTGTGTTGTTTTCTGAAGGTGAAGCATCAGAAACCCCAGTGCTCTTTGCACATGCTCTAAAACCACCAGGGGCTTCATGCAAAACATTAAAACAGGCAACCTAGGGGAAAAAAAAGATTGCTGAGCAAATAAGTTGCAAGACCTGGGTTCTCATTAACAGTCACTGATTCCACACAGTGGTTTCAGCAACTGAAAATCTAACAATTTAAGACAGCTTAAAACAGAACAACTTCCCTCTTTACAAATCTGCCCGGTGGTGAGCTTTGGTGCTAGAAACTATAGGGCCAAGTTCTGTTCTTTGACATTAGTGGAGCTTACGAGTCTAACCAAGATGACAGTTTGGTCGACTAATACACAGTAGGTGTAGTTAGAGAGCAATTTTTAAAATATATTTAAGAGGAATTGTTCAAGACAGCCCAGTTATAAAATTAAGAATAGAGATATTCCAATTTTATTCATAATCAAAATACTTAATTAAAAAAAAATTAATTGTGTGGTAAGTACTCAGAGTTGTTGGTTGTAGCCGTGTTGGAGATAGGCAGGCTTTGGGTAGATGTGATATCTTTTATTAGACCAACTAAATAGTTGGAGAAAAGTTCTTTGCAAGGTTTTGGGCACAAACACCCTTCCTCGGGCATAGGGAGACTCTAGTCTGCATTTGTCTGTAAAACCTGGACTGTTAGGTGGGGGTTGGTTATTAGGCATTGCTACTTGTTTTGGTTTTTTTATTTCTTTACAGTAATGCTTCATATGTTGAGAGCTCTGTATCTTTTAACAAATTGACTGAGGTGGATATGAGAGATTGAAACTTGCCAGGGCTAAGAATTGCATGTATTATGTAGCACTCTGTTTTCACAATATAAGCAATATGGTGGTAATAAGGGGTCAGAAAGTAACCTCAAGACTGCATGAAAGATGTTGCATACTATAAGTTAAAGCAAATTCTGCTATTTCCTGTGTATTTTATATCATTTACTTCCAAAAAAGGACAAACAACTGGTCTAACATCTCTTGTTACATTGATGTATATAATTGTGATTCACTGCTAATTGTGCTAACCTGAAGTGCAACATAAGGCATGTATAGAAATTACCGCAGATACACTTCCTCAAGTAAGGCAGAACATGCAACTCCATTCATTGGTGCGTAATTGGAGATAACGGCAGGAGATTTGTGTTCCTTTTTTAATGTCAGCTTGGACTTGCTGAGAAGTGATTGTACATAGTTTTCAAATACAGGTGAGCAGTTTATTTGATTTGTAGTTAAGTAGTGGATATTACTCCATTCAGTGAAGAGATTGTCATTGTTCAACACAGCCAAACATTGGTATTTTTCCCAGCCTAAAAGAGAGAGACAAACCATTTAAATGAACGCATTTCCCTTCATGTGCATATACATCAGTAATAGCCTCCCATCACCGTCAATGACTTTTTTGTAGTCTCTGCTTTTGCATAAAGGTGTTTGTAACATTTTTTCTTGCTTTCACATATCTCAACTGACTTTCTGACCATTTGAATGTATTGTAAGCTGCATAGAGCAGGGGAATATGCTATTTGAAAAGATTTGGTGATTTCTGAAATAAATTAACACTGAAGTGCATTATTTAAAAAAACTGCAGAAAAAAAACTGCAGAAACTTCCTCAGCCTGACGAAAGGTTTTTAAACCCAAAAGCTTGCTTAAAATGTTTTTTTTTTTTTCCATCTACTTAAGTTGGTCTAATAAAAGATATCAGATTCACCCAAAGAACCATGTCTGCTTATTTAAAAAAAAATTTCTCTTTTCATAATAAACAGTGCAAAGAACACTTTAAAAATACTGACATATAAAACTTGCATACAGAAACAGATCCGGGACCTTGCAATCAGGGTTGCAGGGGCGGCTGTACTCCCTGCTCCCACCCTTCCTCCCATCTTCTTCCCTCCCTCTCCTCCCCCACCTGCCACTGCTGCTGTCCCAGGGGCAAGGGGATCTCCAGAGCCACTTCTGCCCAATTCAGGCCAGGCTCTGCGGAGGCCAGACTCAGCCTGGAACAACAGCAGCAGTGGGCAGGTTCCCCCTCCCCATGCTCGTTCCTGGGCTGGTGGGGGGCACCCAGGGGGACCAGGGAGAGAGGGGAAACCCACTTGCCACTGCTACTATCCTGGGCTGAACCCATGCAGCGCAGCTGGAGTGGACAAGAGCCTCTGTGGAGCTCCCCCCAACAGCATGTCAGTGGGGACAGAGGTGGGCAGAGGGGGGAGGGAGTGGGGAGGAAGCATGTCTCTGAGTGCCGAGGGGAAGAGAGGGAACCTGCTTGGGGACTTTAAATAAAAGTGCCAACTGTTGCTCCTGCTGCATGGTCAGAAATGGGGTGCCCCTGCACCACTGCATCCTCTCTGGATCCGCCCCTGCTAGTATACCAGTGTAAACAAGGGATGGTTGCAATAGCCCTTTACTATTGCAGCTTACTAGAATCTGAGGAAAATCTGTCCTAAAACTGCACTGGGGCATTTAACACCAATATGATGTTTATGCCTGCTCTTACTCTTTTTGCTGCAGACAAGTTAATTAGTGGCTCATTTATCACCTGTTGGTGAGGTGTTATAATAGTCTGGCCTTTGGATTCTGTCTCATTGGTCTGAAGCAGTAGGTCTTGGACAGCCTCCACTCCTCCTTACTCTTGCCTAGGCGTACGCTTCGGACATCTTGGTGTGATGGTTGTAGACCTCTTATGTGTGCACCATGATCCAGAGGATCGACGGTTGCCTACACATAATAGTGCCTAATGCATCAACAACCACGGAAGAGATAACTCTCTGACCACTCCAGATATCAACATAACTTAGTGAGGTATCAAAGCTTTGCAAATTATATTAATCTTAATGTTGTTTTGTGTTCAGGGCCTCAGATATATTGAGGAATCTTAAAGTATGCTTTGTGTCCTTAGAAATGCTTGGGAATGTAACTAACTTTCTGCCTTTCTGCATTTCAGGTGCAAATAAAGTATGGATTCATAATAAGTTACAGTTGAAAGATCTGGGTGTTTCAAAATATTGTTTAAACTGTCCAAATAGCTCCTATCTTGCAGGGTATGGACACATGTATTTGGAGCCATTTCAAAGGGGCAGCAGCTGTTATGTTCTAATCATTATTTGTATGCAGACAAGACGAGAAGGGTGCAAATGGAGCAAAAACTACTTCGATTTTAACATTGGATGAAACTAGCTCACGTGTGTGTACCTGCAGTCATGAACAATGCTTCCAGAGATGCTGGAAATATTTGTTAGTCTAGGTTTCTTGTTTTCTGCAGTCTCATTAGCTGATAGCTGGAAGCTGTGCTTTCGTAAGTCTTCATAAACTAAGGAAGACATCATCTGTGTGGGACGTGCACCAACTAATAAAAGAAAACAGGGAAGACATCACATTTACCTTTTATGTATCAAGATTTAGATACTGATTTTTGCCCTTTGGAATTTCTTCCTAGATTTCTCTTTACATGTCTTCATGCACTTTTTAATTTACATACCTTTTATAAACTGGAGGATTCATCAGGTATCTGTTTCCCTGAGGGTGCTGGATTCAGAGGAATTTGTACATCTATCAGGATTAGAGTGGTGAAAGTAGGACAGGGTAGCATCTTAAAGACTATCTTGTTCAGAAAGGCATACACTTTTGTAGGTGGCAGCCTATTTTATCAGATGCTAACTCTGAATGAGTTAGTATCCAGGGTGGCATGCTGCCCTGGCTTCTGCCTGATTGTTAGCATAGGAGACCATATCAGTTTTTGCTCCAATCTGATTTGTTGTTTTAACTAAAAAAAAAAAAAAAAAGAGCATTTTTTCAAGGGTACTTCAAAATTATGACTGCTAATTTATATAAAATGGTTACAACATTCAACTTTCACTCATGCCACTGAAGTGAATAGAAGTGCTTAGAAGACTGCTCATCAACATGAATGAGGGTTACACAACCAGGGCCTAAGCAATGAAAATAATTATTGTTAGGCTATTCACCAGGCTCTTCTCTTCTTTGTGAATATGGCAGTTATGGATGGATGGAAGAGGCACACATGCACGCGTACAGGATCTGTTCTTGGAAATGTGATCTGTTTGGTCCTTAGACATGTTGAAGCACAAGTTCTCTTATCTTCAGCCTAGCAGAGTCAAAATATGAGCCACACTTTTCAAGTATTTCTGAAATGCGTTTATATTTTTACACATGATGATGCATTTATTACTTGTGTTGATAAGTACTGTTTATAAAAGTGGCATTAAGATTAATTCATGAAGACCACAACAACAATGGAGACCTTTAGAAATGGTGACAGATGCTATTAAAATATAATTTATTTTAAAATACCCCCTAACAAATCAATTGTGTGACATTAAAAATGCATGAAGGACAGTCTCCTGTTTAGGCGTTTGCATTTTCTATGGTAAGTAACTTCTCCTCCTTTTTTTTTTTTTCTTCTAAACTTTCCAGGTAAAAGTACTCCTGTAAGCCAGCTTGGGTCTGCAGATTTTACCAAGCCCCATGATCCATTCCAGCCATTTGGGGCTGACAACAGTGACCCGTTTCAAAGTAAAAAGGGGTTTGGGGACCCATTTAGTGGAAAAGATCCATTTGCTCCCTCCTCTTCAAGTAAAACTTCTAAAGACTCTTCCTTGGGGTTTGCAGACTTCAGCTCTGTAAGTTAAGTTCATTGTCTCTGAGCAAACCACTTTCTGCTCTGCTTGCAGCAATCTCTTGGGTTTTTTGTTTTAACTGCAAACCTACTGTCCACTGGCTTCTGCCTCTTAGTCCCTTCATGCTGTCCCCACTGTTGCTCTGTATTAATCTTTCTGTATAAAAAGGCATTATCTCTCAATAAAACAGGAGTTTTGAGTTTGATACTAAACTTTAAAGGATTTATTTGTTTTTGAACTACTTAGTACAGTGTGCCTTTTTCTCAAATTCTTTGTAGAAGAGTCTTTGTACTGTTTTTGTTGCATGGAGGCTGTCTTGTAATTGATTTATGGGCACCAATGATGTTAAGACAAATCTTCAGAAGCAATTGTGGAAGGTATTTGTACAGCGGTTTCACCATATCCTGAAAGTATATGCTTAAAGGATTCCATAAAGTATATGTACCTGTTTGAAAAAGTTCTGACAATCTCGTCGCAATGTTTTCTGTACACAATGGAATGCAAAGTGTCCATATATAAGAGAGAGATTGAAAGCTAGCTATTGAATTTTGTTCCGATTATTGATTTTGTAGAGAATCCCTTGTTAAACAAAGCAAACGCAAGCTTGTTTTGTAGAACCAGTGTAGTAATGTCCATATGGCATCCTATAATACAAAATCAAAAGGTCTTACAGCAAAGCCAAGTGCCTTTCAAGGAAGAAAAAGCAGGATTTAAAGAAGTTTGGCTTTGTTTTCTAGTTTTGGAAGACACATGGATTTGAACTTGTAAATGTAGCAGTAGCTTGACTGTTCTTAATGCTACCATTGGTAAATAGGAAATCGGTCCCATCCACAGCCTCAGGCTTCTTCCTTTCATGTGTTTTTGTTCTACATTGCACTGTCATGCAATAAAATCCGCTCTATCTACATTCATAAATCTGGCAGACATAGTTCACTGCTCAGTAGGTTTGGGTGTTCTCAAGTTTTATTTTTTTCAAGCCTTATTATTTTTGAAAGTTTTCCCTACTATATCAGTTTACAGTAAATATGTATCATTCCCCTACCGGATATATGGTTAATTGAGGTCCTCTATGAATATCTTGAAATGCCCTCAATACTTCATCTGTGATACTGAAAAGGTCAGATCTCAAAGTAGGATGTAAGCTTTTACATAATTAGTAAAATTCTGTTGAAAGTCACTGCACAGTTAAAGTCTGTGAATGTATACAAAATGGTAACAATTTATTAATAAAAATAAGACAAAAATCTTGTTTTATTTGAAATTTTATTGAATGGCACCTAGTTTCTTTTATTCTTTATGGGGGAAGGATGCAATGGCTATGCATAAAATGGAATGACTGTTATCCAGCTGTTATCTTATTTACAGACTACATTTCTTAGCTGGCTGCTGAATAATCTGTAAGTGATATACTGAATGGTTAATGTATATAATTTCTTCTACTTAAGTTTTTTTGTTAAACCCCTGTGCCATTAAGTTTTTAGGACATAAACATACATTTTGAAAAGTAAAAACTAAGGAAAAAATGAGATCTGATTAACAATTTACCACTTGGCTAATTAATATTTTGGTAGCATTTAGGTTGGAAAAAATGTAATTAAAAGTTGTTTCATGAAATTTGTTCATTAAAGTCCCCTTTAGAAGTAGAGAGTTTTGCTTATTTCCCTGTTCTGTTTAAGTATTACTTACTCTCTGATTATGAACAACACATGATCACATTGTCACATTTTGTTAATGCTAGACCTGCAAGAAGTCATTGGTAATCCATTTAGCTCCTAAATCAAGAAAGGGGCTTCATACGTTTACAGTTTGGGTGATCTTGTTTGGAATTTAAATACAGTATTAAGAACAATTCTCTTGGCAGTGTGTTTTCTGCCCTGAAGTGTGGTTCTGTAGAATCTGAGACTGCCAAATTGATTAGCTGTCACAAGCAAAGAAAGCTGAGGACTTCTGTAAGTTTCTGAACAGTTTAGTGTTGGTTGAATTATTCATACACATAATATTTAAGTCGTATGGCATTATTTTGGTCTAAAACATGAGCCTTGGGAACTGAAAAAATACATTCTTAGTTTATATTTCAGGTATTTTTGATTTACAACTTCACCTTTCAGGAAAAAGAAAAAAGGCAACGTCTCAATAATCTTCAGTCACAGAGAATAGTAACTTTAAAGGAACTAAGAATTCAGAGCTAAGCTCAAAGATTTCTCTTTTATATAAGTTAGTAGCAAAGTGAACACAGTTCAGTGCACTTGGAACTTTGTCATATATTTTACTATTTTATCTTCAGGCTTTAGGGGTTGTCCCCGTAATTATTTTAGTGGTATTTTTAGATCCTTTGTACTAAACTGCAGTGGTAACTGCAACCTATCTATGCTAATGTATTAACATTTGTATGAATTTTCTATTTGCTTTATCTTTTCCTGAAGACAGGAGAAGGATGCTGTACTGAGTTTTCTGTAGCTCAATAAAATGGCCTTTTCTAGACAATTTGCACAAGGACTGATGACAATATATAATTGGTAAATTATATATTCAACTGGTACACACATCAAGAATCATGCTTCTGGAGTGATATATTCCTGCTTGTATTATAATATAAGATAATATTGATCAAACACCAAAAGAGGGGTTTTCTGACAGAAAACTTTACTGTGAACTGCCTTCATACACTCTCAGTTGGCTTTTTTAACTGCACAATATAATTTCAGATACATAAGGAATAAATAAGCTTCTTGAAGAAAGTTTTTTTTAAATGTGCATCTTTTACAAACTAAAGAAAATATTAATAAACCTATTTTATCAACAGTTTAAAAAGTATAAGACACACTAAAAGGAATTAGTTGAAATTTGTTACGTCTCTAAAATTTACAACAAGGATTATTTCACTCTACATCCCAGCACCAGGCTTTATTTTGAATGGTTAGAGATTGAAACCCTGTCTCCACTGGGTGTGTCCAGACAAGTGCATATATGCGGCTTGCAGTGCTGCAGACCCGTCTGTGGTGCCTCAAACTGTGTGCACTGCGCATGCAAGTAATTGCCGCACTGCTAATTAGCAGCATGGCAGGTTTTTTTGACACCAGGAGATCCCGGTGTCAAAAAATTGGCGCAGCGTGCGTGGTGGCAGCACATGCCGCCCAAAACTGAAGCCTAGCTGGCCAGAGCCACACTCCAGCTGCTGACCAAACTCTGCCCACCCAGGTCACTGCTGCTTGAGCCCCGGGAGGCCCCCAGGACTCCGGGTAAGGCTGCTAGGGCCAGCCCAGGTGCTGGCCCTAGCCTCCCCTACCCCACCTGGGGCAACTTGCGTGCCAGAACGCGTGTGCGAGGGTGTTCCGTGGGGACAAGTAGCAATGGCACAACTATGTGCTGCTGCTCCTTGTCCCCAGGGAAACTCGCATGATATATATCAAGTATTAATTTAAATAATTTGCAGTAGGAATGGCAGCAGAATTTCTTGGTTTAAGAAGTTACTAGGATGCAGTACACTGTCATGAAAGAAACAGTTGCAGTAATAGTTTTTTAGCAGTGACAGCATGCAGTATATAAAAGAAGGAAAGAACCCACTCTGAAAGGCAGCTAGGAATCATAGAGAATTTGGCATATTTATCAAAAGTACTTAGCCAAAAATGCAAGTTGATAACATTTATTTAAAATATAAATATATGAATTCAGGGAAATCTTGAATGTGATAGTAAACTATATAGCTGCAGTATTACTTAAAATTTATTTATTTTTTTTCTGAAGCAGTCTATTTAGACGAGAGACAAAGTTTGTAAGGGATGGTTCCAAGAAATAAATCAGTTCAGCAGTATATTATACCTTATTCTCTTGCCATGAACTGGAGAGGTGATATTCATAGCTTTATGCAGATTTTATTCCACCAAAAATAGAATTTGTAATTTTTTATATAGTCTTCCATTCTAAAAGCCCAAATAATACATTTTCTAAAGATTCCATAAACTATCAAACTGATGTTTAGAGTGGAAATAAAGCAGTTAGGGATAAATCTTGCAAATGCTTACATATCATTCTGCAACTTCTTTTGTTAGCTGAACAGGGGGCCTTCAAGATTAAATAGCAAAACAAATTATTGATTTATCTAAAGTTAAATTTAAAATGCTATTTTAATTGCCAGTAATTTCTGTAACTTTTTGTGCAAAAAATAAAGCAATCAGATTTTGCCCATTTTAAAGTGAAACTATACTAAGTCAAAGGCTGATTATTATGGTATAACTTTGAACTTTGTTTCCATTAACTTAAATGCATTTTGGTATCCTACTCAAACTTCTTCATGCTTATCAGAGAATTAATTTATTTCTTTAGTATTGCAAAAGTGATCTGAATTGGTTTTTGCTATTCTGCTGCTTGAAAAAAAATCTTCACTTATTTATGAGACAATTGCAAAATCGGCATTTTACTTTCAATGTGATGGTGTAACTTTCTGCAAATCTTCAGTCTCCGGGTTCATTGTTAGCATGTGTCACCATTTAGAGGAACTATTGCAGAAGACACTTTGCAGTGTAGTGGCACATCAGCAAACTGCTTCCATTTTTTACCAGCTAAAAGCTAACAGAATCATTGTTCACATGGCTGTAGGCCCTCAACTTCCAAGTATACTTTTTCATGTACATGAAGCTCTCCATCCACACAATCTTTTGGCCTCTCTCTTGTGTATAATTGAGATCGGATGCAGGCAGATCATCATCAACTGGAAGGTTTATATTTCTGATAGGTGAGGGTGCTGAATGAACTAAGTAAACGAATCACAGAATGGAGTGGGGAAACTAGTGGGTGTTTGACTGTATGTGGGCGTATATTTCCCAATCCAGAAGTTGTAACCTATTTTGTCTTGTTTGGTGGTGGTTATTTTAAATTAATTAGATTTACAGCATGTTGTGTATAACTTCTGCTGGTCATGGGCGAATGTCTTGTATATATTAACCATGTTTCCATTTTTTTTATTTTTTTTTTTAGTTTGGAAATGAGGAGCAACAGCTGGCATGGGCAAAGCGAGAGAGTGAGAAGGCGGAGCAGGAGAGGCTAGCTCGATTACGAAGACAAGAACAGGAAGATCTTGAATTGGCTATTGCACTTAGTAAGGCTGATATGCCAAACTCTTAAATGCAGGCCTCTGGTTTCATCTAGACCAAGTGAAATCCTTTAAAAGTTTTGGGTTGGGTTTTTGTTTTTTGGGGGTTTTTTTGGTTTTTGGGTTTTTTTGGTTTTTTTTTTTTTATAAAAATACTAAATTCTTGTTTTACATTGTGAAGTAATTCTAGTCACCTTAAAGTCACAGCATAACAAGACTGATTGGTTTTAGCAGACTGGGCTCCGTGTGGCTTTTCAAGTACATAATGCACAGAAAATGCACTGTATAAAATTGTATTATACTTTCTAGATAAAAGTTACTGCTTGTAAGAAAATTTACATATGATCCTACGGTACTGAAAGCAAAGTTTCTTTATAATGCAGCCAATATTGCACACAGTAAGCTGCAGTTTATGAATCTGGCTTTTATTACCTGAATTCCATTGCCATAGTTTGAGGCTGCAGTAGGAAGATTTATAGAAAACAAGTCATAGAGTATGTTTAAAGAAGTGCACATACTTACTTTCAGTTATCTTTCTTACATTTAATTATTCATTGTAGGCCAATGAGTATAAAAGCCATCTAGCTCAAAGTCTTGAGAGCAAATTCTTTAAGATCTTTCCATTTTACCAATGAGATATGCTATATCTTATGAGAAAAAAACGGATTATTTATATATTAGATCCATAAAACAAACTTGACTTAGATTAAGTCCCACAAAATATTCCGAATTCAAAGCCTATGAGAGTGAATATTTGTTCTTACTTGATTATTTGCACTGAGTTTTAGTTTTTGTAGTTGGCAGTATAAAAGAGGGGAGAGATCCTGATATTGTAAATTGGACAAATGATGATTCAAGTATAAACCATAGGATAAAATACACCTTTACTCATTGGGAAGGATGACTACAGGAACAGTAGTATTTTGGAATTCTTTTTTACATTAGATTGGGTAATTTTAATACTTTTAAATCTGATTTTTGAACTGTAATCTTTCACGTAACTTTAATTTACCTTCATTTGCTCCAACAGGCAGAATGGAAAACTATTATTTGTATTATCCAATTGACTATGTTACAGTCTCTACCTCAGAAGTGCTTCATTGTGTAGCTGTATTTTTAAATAGTATCATTCTTGAATCCCTTTACTTAGATATGCAACTACTGTATAGAAACTCCTTTAGTTTAAATTGGGCCAAGTTTAGTCAGATTGTATTTGCCAGATGAAATTCTTAGCTATTGGTGCAAAAGTTACAAAATACTAATACAATGGATTGGCCTCAAAAGACAGGCTATTCCACTGATAGTGCTAATTAAGCCACTATGTCTAGCCTTTATATTGACCTATAAAATTCAGTGGGCAGGACACATGCAGAATGTAGAAGTAATGCAGTGTGTGGCTTGTGTTACAGGTACATAAAATTAGTCCTACTGTTGTTCTTCTCTTTAGTTATAGGAACTGCTTTTCACAATTACGACAGAAATCTTAATGTTTTGGTTGCCCTTGCCTTGTAATATGGTTTTATTTGTAAATGTAATGGTTATCTAAGGCCAGTTTTTCAAAATGTCCTTAAGTTGTATATCTATTTGCACCCCCAGTTCTGTACATTATACAACTCGGGTAGGTAACAACATTGTGAATCTCTGAAAGTCTGAGTACACATTCTGTTTGCTAGAGAATGTGGTATTTCTTCATCTTCTGTAATGTGTTTACATATTTGTGTGTCTGCTTCATGATTTTATTTTTCCTTTTACAGTGATGCTAGTGCCTATTTATCCCATCAAAATAATCCTCCCCTTTCTAATTGCCTTACTCTGGATGTTTTCTTTATACAGAGATGAGAATCAAAATAATTATTTTTTTTCTGATGAGCAGCCTTCAGCCCTGGAGATGTAATGAAACGTTAGTTGTCTCAGGATGATATTGCATTTGTGTTGCAAATAGATTGTAAATTGAGATGCATTAATATTTTGGTCTTCGGACAGTAAATTTGACAACATTGAAGTCCATTTCAGGGAGGCGCTGTTCTGAATGTGAGTGTAACTCCTCTTAATATTAGTACACATGCTGTTGGGCTTTACATGTAACTGTCTTCAGTTTTGTATTTGATATAATGAGCTGCCCTGAATACAACAGGAGACAATTCTACCATACATGGAGAATCTGACTTAAGTCCCTTCCAACCAAAACCATTTTCCTGTAAAATATACTATAAGATACTAAGTTATCAAGTATACTTTTTAAAGATTTGTAATATTGTTCTTTCCATTCAGTCACAGCACTTAAAACTGACAAGAGCAAATTGGGCCTGCTTGTAGCAGAAGTAATACCTTTTTTTTTTTTTTTTTTACAAAGAAAGGGGGATCAATGTAGAACACACAGTAAACATCAGTCCCACTATATAGTGATTTAATTTTTTTTTTAAGTTTTAAAATATACTATGTTCCTTTTCTCAGCCCGTCTTATAGTCACACCTCTTTCACTTTGCTTAGCAAAGATAGTTGCCCCGTGTCTCTGAACGAACTGTTCTTGTAGTTTTGTTGTTGTACTCAGTGTTGTTATTTAGTCTTCCCTTGCATTTTTCTGTCCTGCTTACATGTGATTGTTCATTTGACTTGGTGTTTTTTACACATCTCACACCCTAAATAGATGGGGGAACATGTGATTAGAATGCAGGATACTCAGTGGAATTATTTGTGTATACAGAACATAGATTTTTTTTCATTTTCATTAGCTATGTCTACCTTAACAGGGTTTTTCCATTCCTCATGTAGCTGAAAAATGTAATGCTGCTTCAAAGGAACTGCAGTGAGTCTCCTTTGAAAGCACTGGGTAAATACAAAGAGAAGAACATTGCTTGGGATTTACAGCTGCATTGCAACACTGTTGTTCTTCCCCCTTCTCCCTTTACAGTTAACAGACTTTTATTATGGATGCTGTTGTCTATAGTAATTCCCTCTTTCATCTCTCCTCCAATATATTGTCAGCCACACTTGCCTCTGACTGCAGGGTCAAACCACCTGTTTCAAGTTGACAGTGCTTCTTCATTATCCATCCTTAGAAGGTGAATTCTTCTCCCCTGCCATCCAGGGAATAAAAGCATCACTTCTGGAGTACAACAGGCCGGAGGAGTGAAAGTCACAGGATTTGCATTAAAGCCTGAGTCTTTTTGTGGAAAAAGGGAATGGGGGAGTGGGGGGTGTGAAATGACACTTTCCTCTTCTGCTCAAATCTAAACCTTACCTGCAAAGCCAGTTTATAAAGGATTGCTATTTCTGGATCACTTTTCAGACAATATCACATATGAGACGTGTGAGCTAAACAGCATGACATTTTCTAAGTTACCATGTCTCTGAAATCTTTTATAGCTTTATTATTTCTGAGATAATGGGATAATGTTTTTCAAGACAGTCATTATGATGTTAAAAGAGTGACTTGATCTAATATACTAAATATAAACCTTGATCTTCCCTTCTCAGGTAGAGATTTGGTCAGCCAAATACTAGTAAGAATGATCCAGTAACAAATGATCAATCAAATTAATGGAACAGGAATATGTAAATGATCCATGTACAATCTCAGATGTGCATTAGCTGTAGGCTTATCTGAGATGGCTTTTATTCAGGAAGACAGGAGGAAGATTTTATAAGATTGAAGTCTAGGAAACTCTCTTGAGATCTCTGTGTAATACCATTTAAAATGATTTTCCCTTGTAGAAAGCAAAAATGTTACCTTCATTCCCATTGATTTAAGTTACTATACTTGTTCTCCTAAGGCAAAAAAACAAAAACAAAAAAAACCCAACAAAAAACATTGGAAGACATTGATCTTTCTTTTATTCTCCAGAATGCAGAAATTCATACCACAAAATACACTTACTTCAGTTTGGGCAAATCAGTATACAAAATATATAGTGTATGTATACATTGTAAGATGTACCATTTATGTATATGTACAGTACAATACATTACATAATTATAGTGTGTGTGTGTGTATATACTAAACATATGTCTATATATTGCAGCAGTTATATGCTCTGTATATAAAGTGTGCGTATGTGTACGTTCACACACGCAATGAATATGTAGTATATAATTATATGTATAGTCTGTATTTAAGAAGTGTATGTTTATGTCCATTTTTCTTTATGTACATGGAAATTGTGCTACTGTGGTTAGAATTTTCAAATTCTGGTGAACTTAAAAAAATGTTACAATTTCCGATAACTCTTTGTTAGTTTGAAAAAATGTGTGTGAAGTTGCCCAGATGGACAAGAAACTTGGCTGGTATCTCAGATATATATAATCAATTTAGGATAGAAATTTACGTTGTCTTTGTGGTCCTGTAGTGTCTACTTGCACTTAATGGCCATTTCTGATCTAATATAATATACTTGCTTAGTGCTGTCATCTCTCTCCTTTTTTTGGGGAGATTAAGCAAGGGGTTTTACTAGCTTTCAATTAAAACGATATTTGCTTTTATGGGCATTGAGGAAGACTTCTTTTTATAGTCTCTCATCTCCCACATGCGTTGCACAGTCATTCTTTTGTGGGCTTGAACTGTGCTTTTTCTCTATTTCCATCTAAGTTTTTGCCTTAAGAGAAGTTACTGTCCAACGTTGCTGCTTTTGAAAATAAAAATGTAGATGTTTCTTTCTACTTGGAAAACCTATTAGACTATGCAGTACACTAAATAACCGCAGAGAAGTTTGCTAGACTTCTGTACTAGCATATGTATGTTGTAATATATTCACCTGCACATTTGAAGTACAGTCAGAGCTGAGTGACTTGGCAACTGTTAAATAACAGAGCAACGCTATACAGAATATAAATACAGCACCTTAAAACAGAAAAGACTACTTATTCCAATTAAACTGGACTTCTACAAGTTCTGCACTCATCAGACACAGATACTGAATTACCTGTATATTCCTCTCTAGATAAGTGTATACATATTTCCCAAATGAGTTGCTTGATTTTTTTTTTCTTTTTTTTTTAAGTTCAAAATGTTTTTGTTGTTGTTGTCGAGACTGCCAGTCATTCTACCAACTGGAACAGACACTGGCAAGGGAAGTCTTGGCACTTCCACACTTGCTGTATGAGACTCTTTATATCAAAGTTCTTCTTATGAGGTTTCTGGTTTAATTATTTTTACGTGGGGTAAGTCCTCAGCCCCTACTGTATTTTGTTTTATTTAGCAAATTCCAAGGATAATCTATGATAGTACAACACTTAGTCAAAATGATTTTGTCATCTCTCTGGCTTTGCTAAAAGGCAGTGTACTTTCCTATGATTATTTTTGTAATCCTTTTGGATCTACTTTCTTTTTTTTTCCTTGAATAATTTTCCATTAAGAAAAAATTGACCTGTGGCCTCTAATCTTATGGAATTTCAGTCCAAATGTTCAGAACCAACACCTCACCCATCTAGGAGGTTCATTCCATTTTTTCCACTTAACTTATTCCTGCCTCTTAGAAACAACATTTCTATATAATCTCAATGTTGCAGAATAAATTATATCAAAATGATAACTATTTGTTTTGTTCTGCAGTAATAAACTCACTAGTTACAAGCAAGCTATTTCTGGGCCAATACAGTCAATAGTTACATATTTGTTGCATCCTTTTCTGCTAATTTCCTATTCACAACAAACATATTTACCTTTTTTTGAGTAAGGAAATACTGGTGAAAATTCTGGCTTGAACATGTTGGAATCTTAAGGTTTTGTTTTAGGATTGAACCAGTTAACTCTTTTCATATTCATAGATAAATCTGTTTTATCAGTTAGGATATTGGTTTTAGCGGTGTTGGTCTAAAAGCATAGGGAGACAAAACTCTTGGGGTAGAGGCAATATCTTTTATTAGATCAACTAAATAATAGCAAAAAAATTCTTTCTTTGCAAGCTTTTGGGCCTAAGCACCCTTCCTCAGGCACAGGAGAATTCAAAGATTGTAAAAGTTCTCCCAGATAGAAATGCCTACTTTACACACTCACAGAGCAACTTCTTTTAAAATGGACTGTTATACCCAGGGGCACCCTACCATCTTGTACCTCCCCTGTGGAAGATGAAGTTTCATTTTTACCTGGGAGAACTTTTACAATCTTTGAATTCTCCTGTGCCTGAGGGAGGGGTGTTTGGGCCCAAAACCTTGCAAAGAGATAATTTTTTTTGCTACTATTCAGTCAGTCTAATAAAAGGTATTGCGCCTCTACCCCAAGGGTTTTGTCGGCCTTTTATCAGTTAAGATACTGTTCTTTTTAGTTAAAAGATTTATAAATAAAAGACCAAGTTGTCAATGCCTCAGTTTAAAAATTTAAATAATGTAATGTATACAGTTCCCTCCACTGATAGAATCCTGATTATGCTGTGTTCCTTTAATGATCCACTTAATATGATTCTGATCATTCTGATGGAATTTACAGCTTAAAACCATGAAAGCAAAGTGGAAGTTGCAGCATTTACCTAAAAGTCACTAATCTGTCCAAATATGTACATGATTATAGTTATATTTATCCTTTAAATATCATAACACATTGAAAAAATATTTTAATTTTAACCCAATACGTGTTTAATATAATAAGAGAAATGTTATTGTTTAATATAATAAATGGAAAAGATTACTTTTTGGAGCTCTGGGACTAGCTTTTTTTTTTTTTGTCTCTGATTTCACAAACTTTGCTTTGGGTCAAAATTTTGAATCCTGTTTAGAATGATGTATTTCTGCTGTATATTTTTTTGGGCTGTTGGCCTGTTCATACTGTTCTTCCCTCTCAGTCTCCCATTACTGCAAAACACACTTGACTTGATCTTTCCTTTGAAGATCCCATACCACTCCCTTTACAGAAACAGTCTGTATGCCAAAATGTTAAATATGTAGGGAATTAACATAGGGAGGGGTTAAAGAGAATAACTCTTTGGCCAAATGGAAATACTGAACTGCAAGAAGATTCTACTTAATTCATTTTGATTTGACTCATTTCTGCCATAGACGTGATTAGGTATAGTGGTATATTAACAACAGATAATTGCAAGGGGCTGCATCTGCTGTTTTTTAAATTATTCTCCAGACACACTTTCAGTTTGGGTTTTTGGGAGAGAAGGGGAAGGATTTTGTCTTACTTAATTTAAGATAAAACTTTCAGGGGAAAGTGGACAAGTACCATCCTGAGTTTAACTGGGCACGTCTACACTTGCACTTTAGTGCGCGTTAAAGCATTACAAAAAACCATGCTCTTTAGCTAATGTGCATTAAAGTAGGCTAATGGGCCTTTTTCTAGTACCTCACCACGGAGGTACTACATTTAATGCATGTTATCCTAAAGCGCATTAATGAGTGTGTAGATGTGCCCAGCCGAATATCTAGCTCCTAATCGCAACATATAACCATGCTGAATTAGGGAAGATCATGCAACTCTGAAATTCCCATGCCTAGCTGGTGTCCAATATTGTTGATGGTGCCAGACCCCACCATGGCCTAGTTTATACTATGGACGTTTGGCAGCAGAAGTAAACTCCGGTTCTGCTGACAAAACTGTCCACACACCTGAAGAGCTGCTGTGGCAGCAGAACCCCGCTTTCTGGCAGCAAAGGACCCCATCCCTGAGCAAGGTGTACATACAAGTACGCCAGGACTGCTGCTGGCTGGCCCACGCCCGCCCAGCAGCTGGCACCTTTGCAGGGTGTGCTTGCACCTCCTCTGGCAGCCTGTCCTGCAGTTGGGTGGGTGGCAGGGACAGGGGAGCGGGTGCTCACAGGCAAAGCCTAAGCCTTATTCCTCCCTCCAGATGCAGAAATAATAGCGCAGTTGCAATGCACAGGTGTCAAAAAATCCTCTCATGGGGAGTACATGAGAAAAGTCACCTAGCATCCTGCCCAGTAGACACTGTTTTGATCTTAATCACTTAAAAACAAAATGTTTGCAACTTCTTCCTTTGTGCTAGGCATCGTCTTTGTGGCACCTAACATGGGACATAAACTGATTGATGTTTGAATCAGAAGAAAACACGTATTTGATGAAGTTATAACATTGTTTATGGAGGCTTCAGCCTTTCCTATGTGTGTTTCTGCACCTCCCTTTGCTATCAGCAACACTGCTTTTGGTCTCCTAGGTTTCCACAAATGTTACTTTCGAGTACGGACCAACCGAAGGAGGTTTATTAAGGCCTCTTAAAAGGAGCCGTTGTAGGAAGAGCTGCTGTACCGAGCTCATTGTGCTCAGAGTGCCAGTGTTTCTAAGAATGTCTTATCTGCTTTCTTCAAGCAAGATAAAAAGCCCACAAAAACACGCTGCTGCCCTGCGAGAGCAGTTCTGCGCTTGTAGCCTGGTTCCCCTGGGCTAGAAACGTGAGGCGCACACGCGGCCGCGCGGCGCCTGCGGGGCGAAGCACGAGCTTGGCCGGCGCTGCAACGGCCTGGGCGAGGCTCGTCTGCTCGCGTGCCGGGGCTGCCCCTCCGGCCCGGCCCGGCCCGGCCCGGCCCGGCCCGGACAGCGGGGCGGCCCCGGTGCGCGTGCGCTCAGACGTGCTCCCGCAAAGACCCGCGTGAGAGAAGAGCCGGCCCGGCCGCCAGACGCGGCCCCGCTGCCCGGGCTCCTCGGCGCTCGCGGGCCACGACCGCGCGTCGCGCGGGGCTGGCGGCAGCGCCTCGTGGCGGCGGCTCCGGGCCCACGCGCCACCCGCCCCGCCCCGCGGGAAGCGGCGCCGCCTCCTGCCGGGCGCGAGGGCGCCGCGGCCGGGGCCCTCAGGAGCGGGCCCGGCTCCGCGGGCGAAGCGGCGGATGAGCGAGGCGAGGCGAGGCGAGGCGGGAGCAGGCCGCGGTAAGGCCCAGGCCCGGCGCCGGAGGCAGGCCCCGGGACCGCGGCGCGCCTCAGCCCCGGCAGTCACCACAGAGCAGGGAAGGGCGGGCGCTGCGCCGCCGGGGGTTGGTGTCCGCGGGGCCGGGGCCGGGGCCGGGGCCGGGCGAGCACCTCGTGACGGAGGCCAAGACCGAAGTGCGAGGCCAGAGGCCGGTCGGGCAGGCCCAGGGGGGCTCGGGCCCGGGGTGCTGCCCCCGGGGGTCTCCCCTGCCGCCCACGAGGGGGCCCGGCCAGCCTGACCCGGCTCTCGTTGCCGTCGGCGGCGGCTCATTGCGGAGTCGCCTTGATCCGACTCGAAGTCGGCGGAGGCCCGTCGCCAGGGGGTGTGGGGCCGCCCCACAGAGCGGCGAGGTGCGCGGCCGGCCGCGCGCGGGGCTCGGTCCCGTGTGGCCGGCCGGCCGTGCGTGCACAGCGCGCCCTTCGCTGTGGTGGCGTCTAAGAGCGGTGTGAAAGTTTGTTTACAAGTCTCTTCACATTTCCTTTTAGCCCGTTTGACTAGTTTTTGTAGCATGTCGAAAACAAATGCAGGATGAATGCAGGTGCTAGAGCCGGGGAGGAGATGTGGGGAGGAAGAGCTACCCCCATGACTGGATGCTGCTACTAATCACCCCCCCACCCCAATAGGACTGAAGTTTCAGTTAGAAACTGTCCATGTCTTTGCAATCAAAGAGAAGTGTCAGCTTTGATGTGACTCACGGGTGCATGACTGTGTCTTAGCATCTTCTTGAGAGTACAGTAATTGTGAGATGTGCAAGAAATAACTGCCTTACGCTTGGTGCAAGTCATCTGCTAGTCTTAAAAGGATCTAGGAAGAATATCCTCAGTGCTGCCCTCTACTTCAGGACCGTTTAGAAACTGGACCTGCCATCTCCTATACAGACCGCACAGAAACCCTGGACGACTGATGTTGATAATAGTTCAAATCGTGTTGGTGATAAGGCTGTTAGTGATTACTTGATTCCAGCTTTTCAGAAACCTGTGTGTACATGAGGGTGTCTGGGCGTGGCATTTCCTTAAAATAAAGTCTCTAAATGTTGTGAACTCCTTTTTTTTCAATCAGTGAACATTTTTATTTTGTTACAATCTTGTAAAGTTTCACACCGTAACTTACAGATGGCAGGTATCTTCCCCTCCATCCCCTTTGTGTCTGTAGAAAGGACGGAGTTGAGCTAAAGATCAGCATCTTCATCTCGCCCTTCCCACGTATGCCACAGAACAGAGTTCTCTAGAGGTTCTGCGCGGGGGCTGTGTGTAACACGGATCCAAAATTCACAGGACCTCCGCAGAGCGGTGGCTCTAACTGCCATTTCTCTCTGTCGCCTCCAGCAGCAGTCATAGCCAAGCTGCACAGAACGTGGCCAGAAGGGCTAGAGATTCTGGGTCTCAGTCCAGCGCCTTTTTGAACCGTGCAAAACCCTGTATAGAGGCGTAGTTCTGTGCAGTAAGGCATGGCTTCCAAGGTACAAATGAAGCCTGTACAGGCGTCGCATACCCATATATCTTACTGGGGGGCTCTGTACAATGGTACTTTATAAAGACGTATCAAAATGGCAGTTTATCTTGAGGGTAGTTAGGGTGAAGCTTACTCCTGAGCACAAGTCTTGCACAGGACTTGCAAGTGCAGCGGCAGTAAGACCTGCGTTGGTCCTTTATCTCGGGTGGGTTTTTAAGTAGGTGTAATGCAGGAACTGGTTGCAGTATTGCAACACAGGACTTTAAAAGAACATTTTTTAATTTTCAGGAGAAAGAAGGGAAATCTAGTTGAGTAGGGGAAGATGGTTAAGAACTGAATGCTAAAATCATGTTCTGGAGGCTATCAACACCAGTGGACGTTCTGAGATATGAAATGATAGTCTGTGGGGAAAGAGGAGGAAATACCTAGAACTATTGCAACAACGGGTGTAATAATTTTAGAACATCTTTAAGTCGTCTTCACTTTCTGGAATTATTGTGCAATTGTTTCTGGCAAATGAACTCCTTTTTGTTTTTAATGAAGAAATACTAAATCCCCTTTATATTTCACTTTGAAAGAGCTGTAAAAGTGAAATGTGGAACTCATTCTTCCGTGTCACTGATTAGTAGCCCAAAATACATCTGCTCCACATGAGCAACTGCAGCCTTTTGATTTCACAGAATAGCTGTATTTGCCATTACTTTAAATATTTCCTTGTTGATTTAATTCATGTGTGTCATTACTTGTAAAGTCAGAAAAAACCCCTTCTATTTATTATACATAAATCTTTGAGTGCAAAAATGGTTAAGAGAAGAGTACTCTCCTAAACTTGTATGCTAATAAGTATTGTACTTTTACTCCAGTGGTGCCAGTACCCAATTACAAATAGATGTTGTCAAAAGTAAAGCTGCCCAGTATCACTTCAGAATAACTGCATACATTAAAAAAAACAAAAAAAAAGACCCAGATTCTGTTCACTTACAGCTGTTTAATGTGCAACATTTTTGTTTCGGTGGACTTTCTCTAGGTAGGCACTGCCATACTTCTTGCAAATATTAATTTCGTCTGAAATCAGTGCCAGTAGCTAAACACTACCAAGGGAGTGATCTGGCTCCAGAACTGTGGTGGTGTTTAGTAACTGTTGCAATCTTTAATTGCTAAGTGAATCTTAGTTCTAGGAATGAGCTATGAAGAATTTTATCCTAATTCTGCAGGAGAATTTTGCAAAAAGGAAGGGGGAAACAGTGGTTAACATTTCACTACTGGTATTGGGATTTTGCACTGAGCTCTTAAGAGCAAGCAAGGGTAATTTATGTACAAAGGATGCCTTAAAATAAGCCACCGTAATTACAGAAATGCAGCGTTTAAATTTATAGTAAAAACCCACACGCTGTTGGCAAAACTGAAACTGCATCTGGAAAACATTAAGGATGCTATTAAAATAGTCCAGCATAAACTAGAAATCAGACTGAAATTACAGCGTTGCTTACTTTGTGCCTAAACAACTACTTTTAGGAAGTGTATTTTAAATGTGAAATACTTTACTTTTTTTTTTTATGCAAAACAGATTCAGATGTAGCTTTTTATTAAGTTGTGCATCTAATTTTGTCTTTTTTATATAACAAAATCTTATGAGATTTTTGTCAAAGTTCTTTTATTCCTTTTAGTAATTTAAAATATTTCCAAGTGGCTGCAAATCTAGCTGTTGAGAAGGATTAAAATGGGTTATCAAGTGAGGATGCAACCACATGTATTAAACATTTAATTTTATTAAAAAGTTGAAATGTTTTTGAACATTTTAAAATGACTACTTTTATAAAAACCGAAATAGGCAAAATACCCATTTGTCTTCTATGTACATAATACATTACAATATTTCTCCTTGTATAAAATTATTTACATTATATAAAAAAAATAGTAAAAATAGGTTATTTTCTTACAAGACATCAAGCCCTGTACTTCTAGTGTAGATCATGGCAGACAAGAATATTATTGCACCTGTGAAAGAAATAATCTGACAAGAGGAGTGTTTTTCTTAGCCATGCTCTCAGCTGAGATCTAACAAACAGATACAGTAACATTCATTTAATTCCATCTAGGGTCAACTTCAGGCAGTTTCCATACAAACATTGTCCTAAAGCTTATGGATTGAGCAATTACAATCAAAGATACAGTATTTACAGCTTTATCTATACCATCTGTATGGAGTTTTGTCGAGTTCACCCTTCACAGAAGCCCTATAAATAAACCACGTTTCCCCTGCACGGGACAGACAGTCACACTGATAAAGTTCCTTTAAATCTCTTTAGGAGATGCCAGGCTAAACCTCCTTGAGTCAAGTTAAACTTTAGCATCCATTGCTAGAGCTTTGTTGCCTCCCTAAGTAGTACCAGCTACTGCTCCTTTTAATGATCCTGCACCTGAGCAGTTAAATAATGTCCATCCTCTGTTACGCAGTTCAGAGGCCCTATGGCTACATATGCCTTTTCATGTGCAGAGCCAGATGGTCTGACCTGGAGAAAGCCCTGTCGCAGAGGTGGCACTGGAAGGGACGGTGGCCTGTGTGCTTGCGGTAGTGACGGGTCAGCTCATCAGAGCGAGCAAACTTCCATCCGCAGCCGTCCCAGTTACAGTGATAGGGCTTCTCACCTGTTGGGAGAAATCACAGTGACTCAGCATTGTCCTCCCACATGCAGGCAGCTCTCCCACTCATCTTATCGTTTTATATTTAGATTTGGATCTTAATTTAAACCTTCCTTTTACCAAAGCCATCACAACAGAACCCAAGCGGGTCCTGGGCTAATTAAGCTGCACTAGCCGTTCTCCCTTCCCTGGCTTAAGGAAGCTTTCTGCCTGGAGTAGCATTTGTGAGGTGGTGGGAGGGGGGAGTGAGAGCGTGACTGGGAGGCAGTTACTGCAGTAATAGCTATAGTTGGAAAGCTTTGGCAAAGATACAGACACCTCCCAGACATTACAGCCGTAGTATCTCAGGCTAAGACTTGATACCCATGCAGCTTACAGGCACTAGAAAGTTAATCTTTCACTTGGCTCGGGGCCCTTCTTGCCCATGCAGTGGTTTGGTTTGTTTTGAGGCAGTAGTTTACTAGCCCGTGTAGCTGACAACTCCCCCGGCTCTCAAGTAACCGAGTATCGGGCTGCATTTACCTGTGTGTGTTCGGAGATGGGCCTTCAGGTGAGAACTCTTGGTGTAGGTTTTCCCACAGCCAGCGTAGGTGCACGTGTGCGTGGCTGTCCGCTTCCTGGGCCAGGACCGGCGTCCTCTTTTTGGCTTGGAGTCCAACAGCTCCAGGGGAGAGGAAGGAGGGGTGAGCATGCCTCTTGGGGCTGAGGGTTGCAAAGGCACTGTGTCCTCAAACAAACCAAACTGGGAGGTGCTCTGGTACTGGAGGTGGCTGTGGTGAGGATGGAAGCCTGTGGTGGGGTGATAGGTTTGCTGGAATGGCATTGAGGAATGGCAGATCCTTTGAGCTTGGCAGTCAGTTACCATGAGGTCGGTGGGGCTCAGGGGGGGTGTTTCTGCCCCTGGGATCTGAGGCGAGCTGGCCATCCTTGCCTGCTCGTAGGCCATCATGCAGGTTGCGTTGCCTTCTTGCTTGATCTTTGGGCAGGTCTGGGGTACAAGGCCCAAGATGGGCCCATAACTGTCCATGTCAGGTTCTGGCTTAATGTTCTCCACGAACTGGGGGCTCCCAAAGCTGGGTGCCATGAAAAACCGCCCATGGATGTTGTGAGGGGGGCAGTAGTTTGAGTCCATGTCTGACCTGATCATCTCTGGCACGAGGCTGGGGTTGTAAGGAGGCGGGCTGCCTTCCTCCAGGGAACTGTAGCATCCAGAAGGTGGGTTTGTCTGGTAGAAGTTACTGGGCTCCGCCTGTGCCAAGGGGTAGTCCCCAGGGGAAGAGTTCTGGCTGAAGTTGTCGTTGCCCATGGAGAGAATAAGTTCCAAAACGTTGTTGAGATCTTCGTCCTCTTTGGGAGGGGACAGGCTGCCTGGCCCTTGCCGCATGTCCAGCACGGCGCAGCTGCTGGCAGGGGTCTTGCCCTCCAGGTCACACTTCCATCGCTGAGGGAGGGAGGGAGGAAGAGCGTTAGTGCTCCGCGACGGGATCCCAGGTTGCTCCATCTCCGTCCAGCCGCCCCGCCCCGCCCCGCCCCGGCCCGGCCCCGGGTGTGTTTGAAGGAGAACTCACGGTACCGAGGTGCGGTGCGGCGCAGCCCCGCCCCGCCCCGCCCCGCCCGGGACCCCCCGCGGAGCCCGGCGCCGGCCCGGCAGACACTCACTGCGTGAAAGGCTTTATCCCGGCAGGGGCTGGCGAAGGTGGCGAAGGAGGGCAGGACGGTGTCGCTCAGCGCCATGGTCCCGGCTCGGCGGCGGGAGCAAGGCTGCGAGCGGCGCCGCGCCGGCCTCCCCCCTTATAACCCGGCCGCGGCCGCCGCCGAGCCAATTGCAGGAGCGGAGGAAACGCGTCCCGGACGGGGCGGCGCGGCGAGCCGGGCGCAGCCTAAATTTAGCCCCAGTATAAAAGGAGGCAGCGGCGGCGGCGGCTGCTCCCGCGTGCGGGGCCCGCCCCCTCCCCGGGCGGGCTCGGGCTCGCTCCGCGGCAGCCGGGCCCCGCGGCCGGAGCCTGGCCCCGCCGCCTTGGTGCGGCTCCCCGAGGACGATCCACGGCCTGGGATGCCCTGGCCCTCGCTTGTTCCTCGGCCGGCAGCAGCGTCCCCAAGACGTGCTGGGCCCGGGGTGCAAGCAGGCTCGGTCCTGGTCCTGAAGACCCGTGTCTTGCGAGGGGAGGTGCGGGGTAGTACCCCCCCCAGGCCGCGGGGGTCCCCTTCTACCGGGCACCGGACAGTGGCAGCCCAGGCCCGAGCTGGGCGGGCAGCGCTCCTCACGGAGCTGCCGTGCCTGGGCTGTGCGTTTCCACCTCGCTCCTCATCTTGGCCCAGAGAGCTGCACTGAGCTCCTCAGCCCTGGGCTCTGGGCAACCCCTTCTGCGTTGCCCCTGGTCCAAGAGCAGGGGCCTGTACGGGCAGCTCTCCAAGGGAAAGCGGTGACTTGCCACCGGGCTGCAGCTGTGTCCGCTGGCTCCCCAGGTCATGCATTGGCAGAAGCCAAGGAGGATGTTTGGGAACAGCTCCCACTTGTAGGTGTTCACAACTTGGTGGGAAGGGGCAAGGTGAATTAGTGTGAACAAACACTCTTCTCTGGTCCCTGATGAAGTGTCAGAGTCTGTATTTTGGGGACATTTCCCCAGAACTGTTGGTCCCTGGAAGCAGTCCTCTCAGGGAGATGCGTTACTGTTGTTAGTTACTGACTTTTAATAAGTACACGTTACTAAAAATAAACACAGTTTAATAATGCACGCACACATTTTATTCTGAAAGTCTGCAGGATAGACAGGAGGAGTATCCAGCTGTCTGGGAATGGAGTAGAATCGATGCACTGAATGCGTGGTAACAAAGTACACCAACACATATGACTCACAGCAGTGCAATGTCACACTTGTGTAATCCGTTAATGTAAACTCTTTTCCTCATAAAATGTACGTAAATGTACAGAATATACATACATATATGTGGTTCCATGAGTCAGCCAACAAAGTGTCCTCTGATGAATTCTGAATGAATGTGAGTGTTCCCATGATAACACACCCTGAGCGACTTTGGCAATTTATATTCTTGTGATTTCATCAACTGCTACAACAAAATATTTTGTTACTAGGGTATTCAACCGACAGTGAAAACTGAACTGTAGAGTTTTAGCCAGATGCTTTTTTCCAGTAGGTGCTGGAAGTGCATGTAAGTTTGCAATACTGTGTCACTTCGCTGTATCATGTGCTCTTCCCTTTATTAAAGGGAAAAAAGCAGGTTTGATAGGTGAAAGTCAGCTCTCTAACTTTAGTTTCTTTTTTGTAGAAAAGAAGTGGATCTGATAAGTTAAAACATTGGCAGTTTATTAATCCGATGAGGAGGATTTTCTCTCGAGTCACTACATGAGTTCTGTATGACCCTGGTAACACTTTGCCCAGATGTTCTTCTTGCTCCATCGTTGTTATGTGGAAACAGTGGCACGGTTTCTTCTTTATAAATCGTTTTTCAAATAAACCTTTAAATGAAGGGTTTAGTTCTGGGCTCACTTTACACCAGTGTAAATCAGGAGTAATGCTGCTGTAGTCAGCCAAGCTACGCTGGTATGTGAAAGTAGTTTGTGTGAGGTTAGAATAGAAAGGAGCTGGAGCGCGTTCTTTAATCTTCTCTAAATAGAGTGCCATTGGGTGATGCGTGGGTGTCCTTCTCAGAGACAGGTCACAAGATACAGAACTTCAAAGGCTGCAGGTTATGTTGATTTTCTAGGACTGGTGCTGACCTGTTTCTTGACATCAAAGATAAATATTTGATATTTTTTTTAAGTAGACTGTCATTAAGACGAAATTTGAATGCATGAATCAGAGCTACAAATGTATAACGAGAATTCAACAGTATTGTATGTTGTAGCTGGGTTCATGGGTGACGGTTTCCAAGCCAGCAGCTCAACAAAGCATTCTGAGTTGTCAGAACTCAACCAAGAAAGCTCCTTTCTCAGAGAAGAGTGGATGTAGTGATCCTGTAGAATGATCCTGTTGCGAGTTAAATAAGCACAGAGTCATTACCTTTAGGTACCGTTTATTGTTTAGTGTGAAATGACAGCACTGGCAACATAGCTTGTCTGTTCATGTGTTTTATAAATAGGACAGATGTATTATTGTAGGTTTCTTCAACTGTATATCAAATGACTGTGATAACATTGACTTATACACCTACTTTAAGAAAACAGTATGAAACTGTGCATATTGAATAAGTACTTGTGGAAGATGCTAGACTGGCTGTGCTGAGACTCATGCTCTCTGTCCCAGGTACTTCTCAGCTTTCTTCCCAATGTGCCATAGACAGGAGTCTCTGATCTTTGGTCTAGATTTATTTGCAGTGTTTTCAGTTTATGTAAATGGAGTAACATCAGATACTGCTTTTACCCTTCCTGTCAATTGACTCTGTGAAAAGGCCAACACTTTTTTTATTTTATGCACTTACTGGCCATTATACATGTATCAATAGGTTGAGAGGTTGCTGCAGCCCTACAGGTGAAAACTGTTCAGGTACTATCTTAATGAGACTGGTACCAGTAGGTTATTAGGTGGCTGGTTAGTGAATTTTGCAATGAATAAAAAATCCCATGCAGGTACTTTTGCTTTAACTTATACATTTAATAGATATCAAGTACAGTAGTCCAGGCTTCTGTATAATGCTGTGTTGGTCATCCTTATATTATTTCCTGCTTCAGGTCCAAAACCCATGGTTGAACTCGACTGAGCGTATCTTTTGGAATATCGTCTTGATTTAAAGATTTCCAGGGGTGGAGAATTCCCCACAACTCATGTTAAATTGTTCTATTGTTTAGTTGCCTTTACTTTTAATGTTTGGCACCTTATTTTAGCCTGAATTTGTCTGCAGAGCTGTCCAACTGACAGCCTGTGGGCTGTATCCAGCCTGGGAGGGGAGAGGTTGAATTAGTGTGGCCACCGCTCTCATCATTGTTCCTGCTGCTGCAGTAGCTGGCCAGCCGGGGTTGCTGAGGCAGGGCACAGGGGGCTTGCTTGCATGGCAGACACCTGTGTGGCATGTGGCCCCCAAGGCATATGGCTTGCATGGTGCAGAGCCTGGGGCGCATACAGCCCCCAGCCACTCTGCTGTTGGCTAGAGGACAAGTGCATCACAGAGATACTGTTAACTATACATAAGGTAAGGAGTTATCCAGAAATATGTATGCAAACCGTGAGCTGACATTCATATAGCTTTGAGTCTGAGAAACAAACATTGAATCTTTTAGGATGAAAGTGTGCATGGAGGGAATTTAGCTTGCTACATAGCCATCATTGGGAATGTGGCTAAAACTGAGGATATTTTTCACCAACGTGAAGAAGGGTTCTAACTTACATTTTTAGCTAGTAGAAGTACGTTTATTGACCATTTATATATTAAGGTGGGGAAGAGCATGTTTGGGGTGTTGAGTACACATTAAGTTCCCATTTATAAAATACCTTCTTTGTACTGCACCTGTATTATTTATTAGTCATATGTCCTGTGTATCTGGAGTTGAGTAATGGGAAATGTTGGAGCAAGAATTGCATCAAGTGTGACACTGTTAAATGGCATAGCCTGCCACTAGGAATGACTTTTTCTATTTGAATACATGGAAGTATGAATCAGAGCCTGGTGAATTAGCCAGTGAGAGGAAGATGGGTATCTTTACATGATAGATTATACTCTGCATATAGAGTAGCTGATCTCATTTGTCTTCCTGTACCCTGAAGTTTTGTTTAGATGCTAATCGCTGAAGCATCCAAAACTGTATAGGTTCCTTTATTAATGTGATCATTTGTCTTATTACAATTTAGATTTTGAAACTGCAGTGGCACATTTAGGGTCAGCCGTTGTTTTTCAGACCACTGGTTTCCATTTTTGTGCATCTCATTGTATAGCACTTAGATTTTTCAGTTGCTGGTTAAGTTTGGGCAGAAAAATATCCCTTAAAAATATTGTTAAATCAAGAACAGGAATCATTAATTCCTTTATTTATACATCTCTGAAAATATACTTACCATTCATGGGTACAGCATCCACTTCTCTTGATCTCTAGAAGAGCCAGTTTCAGTACAATCCTAATATTGTATGGACCCAAAGTATGGATTTATGTTCCTCTAGTACAGCTTTTCTCAACCTGTGTGTTGTGACCCAGAAGTGCTGTATCTTGTGCTGTATCTTGTGCAACCCTTTCATATATTCTTGCTGACCCAGAAGCGGGTCACAAGAATATATGAAAGGGTTGCAAACAAACTTTAAAAATGGATCAGCAAACTTTACAAATGGACTCTCCTTTAAAGGAAGAAAAATGTGGGAAAGCGTGGCTTTTCCCTTGCAGGCTGGCAGAGTTCCAGCCTGCATGGGTCTGCTTGGGGCTCCCGGTGTCCCACACACTGTGGGGGCTAGGGCCTGGGAGCGGAGGGCAGAGGGTCAGGAGTGAGGGGCACTGGGCCGGGACTGGCCATCGATATTTACAAATGAGTCTTGATACAAAAATGGTTGAGAACCACTGCTCTAGTAGATACAGCATATATAGGAACTATAGTAGATAAATACCGGTTCTCCTAGACCAAGGGTTCCCAAACTGTGATATGCTTACCCCTGGAGATATGCAAGACATCTCTGAGGGTATGTGGAATAAATTGTATAATGGCAGATTTAACTTTCATTATAATAATAACAACTGGCATTTTAGGGGTTAAAATATAAAAACATGTGCTGGTGGGGGTATGCAGGCAGCTGGTAAATCTGGAAGGGAGTATGCAGTAAGAAAAATTTGGGGAACCTGGACCTAAGTTCTGTTGAAATCCTGATATGGTACTGCCATCTTAAGGAACTGATTTTAGATGTGCAGTCTGATACAGTGCAACTTTTAAAATTCGTTTTGTAACTTTTTCATTTAGCACAAAGATGGTTGTTGGAAAATCCTTTCAATAATAAAAATACAAATTTGCAAGGAATCATTTTGCCACTTATGCTGTCATATAGGCAACAAAGGAGTCGTTCACTGTGGAAGTGGCATCAAGCTCATGTATGGGACATGGTACTTTTATTTGCCAAGTGCCCAACATGAAGTATCTTACACTGTAAGCTAAATGAAAAAAGGAATTCAGAAGAGACAAAGAAGTTGTGATTATGCCTAAAATAAATGTAGTGAGAAAAAGGAAGACAGGGTACTGTCTGATATTAGACCATGCTTTATATAACACAACACTGATTTTGGTTACAGAACAGTTGACTAGCCACACTTAGTATTTTCCCCTGTTAGGTACCTAAAAGCAAATAAGGAGTCAAAAGACGATGCAAGAGATGCAGTGTGAGGTGCAGTAGCCTGGCGGTACAGGGCATATATTCTCTTTCTGCACCCACTGGGGATTTGAACAATCCAGATTGTTTTTCTCTTTGTGATCATAGAAAAAGATTAAGGGCACTTTCCCATCTGTTCTGAAAGATATATATATGTTCTAGGCATAGTTTCATTCTACCCTGACAAAGAAGTTTCTTGAAACGAAACTTAGGATATTGCTTTCTGAAAACATAAAATGTCCGATACTCTAAATTCTTGGGCTTTAGTTCTGCATAAAATGGTTTTCTGTTTCCTTTCTTAAAAAAAACACCTGCTCTCTGTAGATAGCAAAGTGTCTCCCTCACATGAAATCAGCACGAAGCAGCCAGCCAAGAGGCAGCAGTGTGTGTGAGTGAGAGGGGATCCTCTGCAGCCTTTATATACCAGAGTTATTTTTAACCACAGCCTCCATGCTTATTACAGTGTTTCCTCTCTCAGACGCTCAGGAAGCCCACTTGGCTCTGCTTCCTGCTGACATGCGGCCCTGGCTCACAAACTCTCTGAGAACAACAGGCCTGAGACTGCTCGGCTCCATTAAAAAAACTGGCAGCTTTTCAAGCCCTGACAGAAAACCTTTCAAAGTTCTGGATTCCCTCCAGTTAACATATGAGGCTCCTTGATCAGTGACAAACTTGACTGAAACAGTGCAAAACGCTCTTCAGTAAATAGCCTTTTTTTCTGAGTTTAAGTTCTTAATAGTTGAAAACACCGTTTATATTTTTGGGGTTTTCTGTGGAAAAGTGTTTTATATTTTCCAAATATGGGTTTCAGGGATTTCTCCTCTTCCTTCCAAGCTTCCCGTGCCATTCTTCTCAGAATTCACCAGCAGCGTTTCCTCTTGCACAACAGTAAAACTGCTGGTCAGTATGAACTCTCAAAGGGAAGGGTATGGGTTTAGTTCTGTGTTTGTATAGCACAGTGCCTAACATTTTGTCCCTGGGCACCACCATATTATAACTAATAATAATAATGGGCTTAAGGATTTTGCTCCAACTGACAACATGCGAGATGAGTTGGCTGCCTTTTGTGGCTTCCTCTGCCCGTTCATTATACCCGCACAACACACAGCAGTCATTCTTCTTTCTCACTGTTGACATATTTACTCACGTTACAAAAAAGAAGAAGGCCGTACAGCCTTCTCATCTTTCCTCTCTCTGGGAGAGAGATTGATGAAAAGAGAGTGAGTCTGAATTACAGCTGCATTGTAACTTCTCTAAACTTGCTGTCCTGCCCACTCTCTGGGTCTTTTGTCACCAGTAGTTAATTTTTTCTTGTGCCAGATTTGTGGAACTGTCTTCTATTTTCTTCCTTCTACCTCTCATCCTTTCCAGCCCTGTCTTTGAGCATTAGACAATGACATGTAAAGGAGGAAGTAGCTGGGACTGGTGTGCAAGAGCAGCAGCATTCCTGCCATGTGGACTGAAGTAATTAGCACTCCTTTACCCTTTCCTTTGAGCTTGGTAGCTGTATTTGAAGTAATCACTTTGCCTACTCTTGAGATAATCCCTATCATGACATACTCAACACAATAGTTATTTTTGCGTATATCAATAACGAAAATCAGCTAGTGTATGTTAGAGCTGACAGCAGACTTTAAAAACTCTGCTACGGGTATGTAGACATTGAAGGCAAGACTCCTTTAGAACATTTAAACTCAAGTGAGGCAACCTTCCTTCAAGCACAACTGAAACATATAGCTTGTAGCTTCTAAAATAACTTGCATCATTACCATCTCCAAAAACAACCCTTGGACTATGTGGCCTTGCGGTTATGGCTATGGGGTTGTGGTGATATAGTAAGAGATTCAGATCCAGTTATAGGGAGATAAAAAGCTTCAAAGAAAGTGAAACTGTTTTTGTCTTGATTATATAGAAATAATAAGGCTTCATTGTACTTAAACCTGCAAAACAAAATTTGTAGCTAAAAATTAAAATGTGCAGTGATAAAGGGAAGAATCCTGTCATGCCAGGCAGTACACACTAGTTAAAAAAAACATCAAGTCAGTGCAAGGCACAGCACATTCTATTAATATGTCAACTATCTTGGGACTTATTATGTGATTGTACGTTATGTAACTCTTAAAAAAAAATAAAAAAAATAAAACTTTGGCCTACACAGACAGCCTAGTCCTCCTTGCAAGCCTGACAAACTCCAGAGGGTGCTGAACATCAGCTCTGCTTCAACACTTAAATGTGCCTCACTGCAATTTGACTGGAGAAAAAGAAACTCCATCTCAGCCACCACTGTCAAGACCCAGGATGAGACTATGAGGCACCTGAAGGAGAGTGAGAGCTACCTTTACCTGGGTATGTCCACTGGCTACTGAGTGAGACATGCTGGAGGAGCATCCTGGGGATCATGGGAGCATGGTACCCAAGCAACAAGAGCCTCCTGAGAGCATCCAAGCTGACAAGGCATGTCCTGGTACCTGACACCCTCAAGCAGTCCCATATGGGGCATGTATGTCAAACTGTGACAATGATGTGGTTGTCTCATTGGCTTGGGTGTTATATGTTGCAAGGGTTTCTTTGGATGGGTTTTGTTCTGGCAAAGGGTTAATGGTGGGATTGCAGAGGGACTGGGGCACTGCACTCTGGATAGGGTGTTGGGGGCCCTGGCCCTACAACTCAGCTCTTTCTAGAAGCTGGGGACCAGGCAGGAGATACAAGCCGGGGAGCTGGAGTGTGCATATACCTGTGCGTGTGCGTGCCTCCCTGAGTGCCTACCAGCCGCAGCCTGCTGGAGTCCAGGAAAGCCTGCTGGTGTGAAGCCCCAGAGAGTTGAGATGGAAGGAGTCTGCCGTGTGGGGACCGCAACAGAGAAGCCTGCAGCAGTGGGATGGAGGCAACCTGATGGCAGCAGAGAAGCTGAAACCTGGGAGGACAAAGAGGAGCTTGCTGCAGAGTGATGATTCCTGCCTGCCACTGGAACCAGCTGTAGACAGGGGTGAGAGAGAGGGAAAAGTGTTAGAGAAGAGTGTCTTTTAACTCTTTCTGTTCTGTCCTGTCTTTTCCAGTTCCATTGTAGTGTTTTCCCTAATTATTAAAGTTGGGGGTTTTATTCCTAAATTTAGCCGTCCTGTAATTGAGTATTTCACCTCTCATGGCCTGGCCAACTTGGGGTCCTGTCACACAAGCATATCCGCTGGATATCACCAATATGAAGAAAACCAGCTGAGACCACTTGCCAGCAGTGACAGTGCAGAGATGGACTGAAGTAGACCCCTCTTTATACTATAGCGTCTTTCAAAAGACTGCTAACTACCCCAGCAGTCATACAGTGCATGCTCAAGTCTTTATCTAAGAACAACTTACAATCTTACAACTCTACACTGATGCTGTCACCATGTCTGGGGTCCTGTCCCTCTTTTTTCACCACGTCTTGTGGAAATTTCCCAATTATTTTATGCCGAATTAATGTGGGCTGCATGACTAACTGCATGATTTAGAATATGTTAATATACAGCAACTTATGTAGGTACACTGTGCAGGTCCTGTATTGTCTTCCAACCCTACCATGTCACAATTCTACTTTTAATGTTTTCTTCTCTTACATAACCCTTAAAATTAAGAAAAGAAACAATATGCATGATTGGCAGTTGACATAGTGTGAGTAAATTTACTGTTAAATTTCTTGAATCTGACCTGGTGTGTATTGGATACTAGATCCAGAAAAAAAGTTAGGCACCTAGCTTGCCTAACAGAATCCCAGCCTCCAGTTATCTGTCTGAGTTCCCTGTAGAATGCGTGGGGAGAATTGCGCGCCCAAGATGGCCAGAACACCGGGAAGGAAGCTGTAGCCAGTAGAAAGTGTCAAAGAGGAATGTGTGAGGTAAAGTTAAGGGCTTCTTGGGTTGTATTGTAGGAACAGGAATATTGACCATGTTTTCCTTAATCTGTGATCCATATCTGAGAATCGTCTGTGAAAAATTGGTATCAATGAGCTGCACATTCATTGTCTGTCAGTAACACAGACCAAATGTTCTCCATTCGTATTGTAGAAAGGTTAGAATATAAAAGTAAAATCACATTCTCCCCTTTTTCTGTGTCAGTGTCTGTTTCTCATGGCTAGAGGAATGTAATCTAATACACGATGGGTGCATCTACATTAGACTTTTACTGCGGTTGCCTAATTAACTGTGCAGTAAACATCTCAGTATCTACATGCGCGCTGCTATTAGGGTGCACAAAACTAATAAACTCCACAGCAGGGCAATACTTGTAAATACTACTCTGGAGTTTTTTTGTGCACAGCAGTGCACGTGTAGATGCCGACCCAGCTGGCTGGGGCATGAGGGTGCTCTGGTGTGGGGGCTGCCTGCTGGCTAGCCTTGCACTGAAGCACCCTTATGTCCCAGCCAGCCCCTCCACAGCACAGTGAGCCCAGTCGGAGCAGCCCTGGGGTGGCAGGCTGACCTGCCTGCCAGCTGGGACTGCTGTGACCTGGCTCAGTGTGCTGCAGTCCTGGCGCCCATGCAGACATGTGCCTGGAAGCAATAAGCTGTGGAGTTTATAGCTGCAAGTTAATAGGCACATGTAGACAAGCCCAGTGTGAAGTCTGTGCAGTTGCCCTGGTATGACTCGGGACATAATTTGTCTGCAGAATCATTTTTTTTTTGTGTGTGTGGGGTAAAAAAAATCAACACGAGGATCAAAGCTGGCTTGACTGATTCATAATGATGATTATACAAGTAATTTGACAATTAAAAAAAAAGTAAACGTGCTGTGACAGTTCAACAGCCTTGTAAGCGCTCGTGCACTAGTGCTGCATTTGGATGTTGTCTATGTACATGTGTAAACTGATGGTGGCTGTAGAATGTAAAGCAGTAGCAATCACTTGCCTTCTAGTTGTTCATATTATGAGACCGCCTATAAACCCTAGCTAAGATTGGACTCCTTCCTTTTCAGACTGTATAGAAACTGTTAAAAGCAGTCTTTGCGATACTAGATGAGACAGCATAATACCCTGGTTTGTGGCATCTCTATAGTGCACATAGGAATGTAAAAATTAACTGTTCTTTTTTCCAGACAGTGACTAATTTAGCAGACTCACCTTATGGATACATGCTGGTAGCATTTATACTTAAGTATGAACCAGTGTTTTCATTGTAGAAATCCAGCAAACATCAAAGAATGTGCCCATATTTCTACAGATATAAGTTAGCCAGATAAAATCAACTAATACTCTTGGCATAAGGGCTCACCCTCATTACCAAAGTTATCAAAATTTATGAATAGTATTTTTTAACACAGATGCTAATGTATCTCTGAGTGAGCAGCTTTAGCGACCTGTACTACAGTAACATTTTAATTAAAAAGTCATACAATAACAGGCTCAAAATGTAAACTTCAAAACATTTAAAGCCCAAATTACCCTGGGTTAAGAACTGGCATTGAGTGTGTAATTTTTAACATTCCAGACTCCTTTCATTATAGTTCAAGAGGCCACAGAAATACACCATTATGAGCCAGAAATAGTTCTTCCTTTTATTTGGAAAGAGAATTACAGAGGGAGTGATTGGGAACTGAAGTTTAGGTCCTAAAGCAGGAGCTGGCTACAATATTTTTATATACAACTGCAACCACAAGCTTGCACTCAGTCATACATGCCGGACTAAATGGTGCCAGCTGTATAAATACGCAGCACTAAGTTAAAACACAGGATCTTTTTTATTTCAGCTTTGAAGGTTTATTGTGCTAGTTCTATTTGCAATAGCACTTAGAATCTATATGCCTTTAAAAATAGCGAAGGAAAAAAACAACAACTCCTAGCAACTGTAAACCTACAAATACAGAATCCATTCCTCAACTGTGTCAGAAGGAAATAGAAGCTGAACATGTTCTATCCACCGTTAATGGACACAATGTTTGGCCTTCTCTACAATATGTTACTGTAATATCGCAAAGCCTTTTTGTTTTTTTTTAATTGTTTTGTTACTCAGTCTTGAAATGTGGCATAACGTGCACTTGAAATCTTTTATGAAAACCAAGTGATATGACAATTTGGTATTGTTTGGAGCCAAATTCTGCTCTGAAATACATCTGTGACACCCCATTAAAATCCGGGGAGGAGTTTTGCTTGAGTAAGGAATATAGCATCATCCCTTTACTTGGAAATTACTTGGAGAGCTTCAGCTGCACAGTTCCATATAGGTGTGGCGCATTATGCTTTATTACTGTATGCCATCGAATGAAAAGGGGTTTGATCCTTGTTCCAGTGATGATGAAGCTCAGGTTTTTCCTATACTCTGTTAGACTTTAGAAGAACAGCGTCTCTCTCTGTTATTAAGGCAGTAGGTAGGGCAGATGAACTAATATAATTAATACTGAATGGCAGTTAGCCGTGTTAGCCTGAAGTCGAAAAGAAGGTAGAGTAGGGTATCCCACCTTTAAGACTAACTTGTTTAGAAAGCTTTTGTAGGCTACAAGCTACTTCATTGGATGCTGTGAACAGTCCAGTCATAGCATCTGAGGAAAGAGGTTGTAGCCTATGAAACATACCTTCCTGAATGAGTTAGTTTTAAAGGTGCCACCCTGCCCTGCCTTTTCCATTATTAATATTGCTATTAATTAATGTAATCAACCAGAAAACAATGCAGAGGACAACATCTTTATTATTTTATTTGTGACAAAGGGAATGGCACTCAGCTTTGCTGAGCATAAGCACAAACCTTAGTGAAGAGACATGGAAAAGAAAGAGCATCATCTGTGGAGGTGGAGTGCTTAGGATGGCTCCACTCAGGAAAGACAAAAGTATGGTGGGTATTTAATTTGCCTTCTGTTTTTTTTCCCCTTGGGTTGTTATCATAGGAGTTGTAATGCTGCTTTGCAACTTTATTCAGCTTGAATACACACGTTCACTGTGGAATTGAATCTTGGCTTCTGACATCCCTACCCAGGGACAGAACACCTTTTGCATTTTCAGTTGTTGTGACTATTTCCAGGCTGAGAATTAAACCAACGTGGAAATGCATGGATTCAAGCTATTTCTGGTAACTATATAACTGGAAAAGCTGTCAAAGCTGTCCTGATTTTAACATATTTTTGGCAACTGAAAATAAATAAGTAATTTTAGAAACTCGGTGGAAAGTACTGCCTCCTTCAGGAGTTTAGAGTGCCAAATAACTCTCCTGGTAGATGGATGAAGAGCTTGTTACTAAGTTTCAAGCAGCAATGTTTTTTTATGTAAAAGATCAAAACCAAGGGGAGACAATCTAAAATGTAAAGCACTTGCATAGATAGTCTGTAAAAGGAAACCTAGAAACATATGAAGTGGTTTATCACAGAAGACAGATGAAACATGGGGTGTAGATGACTTTGAGAAACACCCTAATTTGTTCTTGGAAAAGGAGCAAGTGGAGGTAGAGCTGCTATTGCTCTGGACTGTTACGATCTCCACGCACGGCCACGTTTTTCAGTGCCAAAGGTGTGATGTCCTATCCTGTCCTATCCTGTTTCAGTAAACCAACATGCTATTGAGCAGTGCAAATACCATCAGGGCATAGTCCCAGATGCATGGTAATCAGACCTGTGAAAAACAGGACAGAGGATGTTTTTATAGATGAACTGGGAGAGGGGAGGGAGGCACCATGGCTCAATGAAAGATGGAGTTTAGAGAGGAACAGCCATACTGCAGTAGCTTTTCCTTTCAGACGATCTTTAGTGAACAATGTACGAGTTGTAACAGCATCACTTTTGTCTGCCTAATGTCATAAAAATGGATGCTCTGTTCATTTCCTGACACACCAGTGTTTCCAGTGCTGTTCATGCTCATTTAACACTTGTCTGAAAGCCTGAAACTACATGCCCTTGTAATTTGTCACTGATTAACTATTCAATCTTTAATCGGTATAGTAACATACCAGTATATTGCGTTTACCTTGGAAATGCCCTGCAAACAATGTATTGTTATTAGCTTCACTAGATTCACAGTAAATCTTTCAAGCTCAAGGGCCTATGGTCAGCCACACACTCTGTAGCGAGGGATGTGAATGGTTTTTGAAACTGAAGTCACCTGTAGAAAAAAATATGTAGGGGGTGTATTTATTTTGTTTTTTTCTGTATAAGATCAAACCTTGCCCCTACTGACCTTTTCCTGGCCCTTAGGCCTATGAATTTATGAAGAGAAATAGTCTTTTTATACTGGGTAGATTTGCACAAGAAGAAATGTGGTTGCAGTGGTTCCTACACATTTCTTCAGCAGTCCATCCCTGAGAACACAGTCCCAAGCTGCCCAGTTCTTCCTGAGATCCTCAGAATAGGTTCATGCATGATGACGAATATTAGTAAAGCATTTTCCCCACAGCTTTTTCACAATAGCTAGTGGTGTCTCCCTAGACTTTTATATGGTTTCAGTCATTGTTTAATGTATGAAGCAAACAGAGACAGCTGACCTGTAGGTTGCTAGTGGTCCCAGTGTAGGAGGTAGAAATACATCTTGACAGTTTTTTTTTATTTCATGTGTCCAGGTATGTGGGTTCCCACCAGGAATCCCATTGGGCCAGCCACAGAAGGCCTTACTGGCCATACACACATTTTGTGTGATTGTAGCTCCATTAGTTTCAGCGAGACAACTGCACATTTACACTGACATAGGAGAAGCACATAAGGGCCATGAGGGCAAGAAGGGAATTCTTGATATGCAAATTTACTCCTACTAATAAACTCAGGCTGTATAATAAAAGCCACGACACAGGTGTCAGTTCCCCTGTAGCTAGCCACTTCATGGGCATTTGTTGTGCATCTTTGCCAGCCAATTCTTAGTTAACATTTGTAATGAAAATCCCATGTTTGTGCTTGCATTAAAGGTTGACTGGATACCTTAAGGCGTGGGTATGGGGAGGGAGGGAGGGGGAGGGAGGTGCTTCGGTTTCTACATTCCGTGATTCCATAAAATAGCTTTGTGGAAAGGATAAATAAAATAGTCCTAATGATCCAGGTTCCTGACTTATACTTTTACAATTTTAACACAAAATGTTTATATATTGGCCCGTCCATTTCTAAACGTGTAGAGGTAATGTTGCATTCTGATGGTAAAGACCAAATATCATCTCGCAAGTAGGATGATAGTAAAAACACTGAATTAGAACATTTTTTGCAGACATTAAACTTTTTTTAAATAGTGGTGAAGTAGCAGATAATTTCTTTGAGATTAAATCAAAAGGAGTTGCCCAATATATCACCCACAGCTTGCTGGAGCAGACTGGGCTAATCTCTTAATTCCAAGGATGGCACAGTCGAGACGGGGGCCAGCAACTGCTCTCTGGAAATAAGGGCTTTCACACATGCTCGATACAAAAGATAATCATGTTCCTAAGAGTGTGCCTCAAGGTAGAGAGAGAGAGAGAGAGAGAGAGAGTGTGTGTGTGTGTGTGTGTGTGTGTGTGTACATCTACACATTAATGCACTGTAATCAGCACTACTGTGCAGTAGTGCTGGCACACATTTTTGTGGCGCTAATGCAGACTAGACTAATTCTACTGTGCAATAGCGCATTAGCATTGTTTTTGCCTGCGGCGCTAACGTGCAGTAGAATTAGTCTATTGTACATTTAGCATCTTGTGTAGATATGCCCTGTGTGGGAGAGAGAGAACAGACAGCTTGATTGCACTGATAAAAAAAAAAAGAGGAAGTGTTTTTTTTCAGGTAGATAAGTCATACAAGTTTGGACTCAGGTGGCACAAGGTCTGAAAATGCTTAAGATCTTTCTCGCACACACACATGTGCATGCAGACAGATACAAAACACCTTAATTCCAGAAGGAAGTCAGAGAACCATGAAGTCCTGTTGCTCCACCACTGGGAGGTAAATGTTCTTTCCTGTCAGTGGCTCCAAGCACCATGCCCAGGTCTGGCTTCAGACCACTGAAGGTGTTCATCCAGGTCTATGACATGAGGGGCAGTCTAATAGGTGGCCATTTGGCTTCTGCAAGTTAGAATCATGTCACCTGCCCTTACCTTGTCCCTATAACTGTATTGACCTGAAGCCAAGACAACTCTGACTTTGGAACACTACCCCCGCCACCCCCTCAATGCTTAGATGCTATACTTGGAAAAATTATAAATGTGTTATAAGGTTCCACGTATAAAAACTAAGTATTGGAAGGAAGGGGGAGCTTAAACGTGGTTCCCTCCCCCCCTACAATGGGTAAAGAAGTGGGGGGGGGGGTGCGGACATCTCCTTGCCCCACACCATGACTTAATCTCCCTCCCACCCCCTTACATCACTTGTCCCATTTGCCCCGCACCCCACCTGTGGTACCTGCACTGCCCACCCCCACACCTGCCCCTGCCCTCTGCAGCTTCTGCCCCTCCGCCTACTTTTCACAGCCGTTGCCTGCGGGCCCCCCCCCAACCCATGCCTGCCCCACCCCCTGCAGTATCTGCTCCCCCTTCCTGGCAGCCTCTATCTCCCCCAGCAGCCTCTACCCACCCCTTGCAGCCTCGGTTCCTGCCTGTGCCCACTCCCCCACCAGCATATCTGCCTCCATTGCAGCCTCTTCCCCCCTCCCCCCCCGGCTCCTCCATGCCCTGTTGCGGGGGTGGGGGGGGGTCATCAATTCTGTGCCCCCCTGCCCAACCACACAGCAGCCAGCCCGCAAGGGCTGGGAGGGGGCGGTGGGAACTCAGGCTCAGGACTGGCATCGTATCCACAGTAGCCACCTGACTGGTGCCTGCCTAACCCTTGTGGCTGGTGACTGAGGAGGAAGGGTGCTGATGTGTGCTACAGTTACAAATGTTGCTTCTATCAGTTAAAATAACAGTTTTAACAGACTTTTAGCTACCAGTGTTTTTATTTGTTTCAAAACTAGCCATTGTTTGCCTTCCTAGAGGCATCAGTGTCAGCAACAAAAGCTACTGTAGCCTTGTTTAGCAGGGCTTAGTGCTTCGCAGAGGGTCGGTCATGCCTAAATGTGAGAAGCAGTGGTAAGGCGGTGCTCTGAGCTCAGACATTTATATGCTTGGCTAAGCTGAGACTCCCTCCTTAGGCAGGCACCTCTGGTACTATTGCTGCTTGTGGCCCCTTTCTTATCTGCTTGTGTCTTGTGACCTATCCCCTGACAGTGTAAGGCTACACGGAAGACGGCAGTAGTTGCATTTGGCAGGTTAAAGGCAAAATGGCATTGAATCCAACACTACCTGTATGCTGATATACCAATGCAGCCTGTAACTTGGCTAATTCAACTGAGCTATCTCAACTGTGTGCTATTAAATCATTCAGTCTTTCTTGCTATATGGTCAGGCCTCATCTCCACCATGTTACATGCAAGTGTTTTATTTAGGCTGGGTGTTAATGTCCCAGAAAAAGTGGGGCACCCACTAAGCACTTCAATAAATAGCCCCTTCTTTCCTTCATGTGTCCATCCTTTTAATGTAGGTCAGCTGTTGGCATCTGCCTTCCAGCTCAGTTGTGTACCACGGGCTGTTTCTAAAGAGAGAGCAAGGGGGGAGGGGGGCATTGGGGAAGGAAGGGAGATGTAGTTAGCTGCATTAGCTGAAATCAAGGAAAAGATTTAGCAAGGTAGATTTGCATCTTTTATACTGTGCGTGTGTGTGCGTGTGCGTGCATGCATGCGTGTAAAACTATGTGTGTGTTTGTGTATGTAAAACTTTATGTAAGTGTGTGTGTGTGCATGTGCACACATGCGCACATGCAGAGCACAAGTTCATTTAATCAGATGCTGTGAAAGGATGTGCAGAAAGCAATACATAAGGCGAGAGAAGGTCTTTTGTAGCACTGTAGGTTAGGGTGCCAGCAGCTTTCTTTGCAAGTTAAACCATATCACCATAACCCTGTAGCTTTCCTCTTGGCTACTCAGTACTTTACACCTGTGGCCAGGCTCATGCTCCAAAATAGTCTCCTCCTGTTGGCTTTCTGAGAAGAAAGATATTTATACACCTTCCTGTGTTGGGGCATGGGGGTGGGGAGCAGGGGGCAGAATAGGCAGGAATTAACTCAAATGTCAAATATATCTTTCTGCTTTCAGAATTGAAATTGCTATTTAATTCTGCACATCTGCCTGGCATGCGTCTCAGCTTCTCTGCACATCTGGCTAGTATGTCTCTCAGCTACTCTCTGCTCTTGCTCTCCCTGAGCTACCTATTGCTTTTAGTGCAACTGATACTTGACTTTTGCTTCACTTGTTTTCCTCACAGGGCTTTCACATCCATTCTGTATAGTTCAGAGTAAGGTTGTACCATTAAGGAAGGGACTAAACACCAATAGATACCAAAAAGTAATTGTAAGGAGGAATCATCAATACTGGGGATGATTCCAGTGGGTCCCAAATTATTTTGCTTTGGCCTGTATGCCAAGATTCGTTATCTTTTTCAATGCTTTGGGAAAAAATATCAGTGTGGTTTAAATTTGCAGGTGACAAAAACTGCTATTGGGTAGACAACACCACATGCTGTCTGTGGCAGGGACCACTGCATGCTGTTTCTACAGCACCTAGCACCTCCTTGAGTCTGTCATGACCCAAAGGGTATGATTGTGTGCGCTTCGGCACTGCAGAATTATTTCCCGCCACGAGGAGCTTTCCTTGCAGGGTGCAATTCTCAGTTGCATAGAGAAAACCCCGGTGCAAAGGAGTTCCCGCCACCCGTATGTAAATTTGTGTCCCACTAGTGGCTGTTTCTAAATTATTCCCACGTGGCGGCTAGCGATTGGCTAGCTAGCCGTATAAGAGGCTTGAGCGGTTTCCGCCCAAGTTGGAGGAGGAAAAGGAGGACTTCACATCTTGTGAAGAACTCTAAGCGCGCTGTGGAGCTTAACGAACCCAGTGTGTGCCTTAAGAAGGATACAGGGGCCTGATCAACCTCTAGCCTCTCCCCGTTGCTGCCTGATCCCTCGACGTACCCTTCCCTGCGCGCTCGTGGAGAGTCGCCTTTCAGACTCTCATCGTGGTATCCAGAGCTCTTCTCGGGTTATTTCGTCCGGTTGATTCGACAGGCTCGTGGTTCTAGAGCTCTCAGCCAGCCTTGGACCAGAGTTCGCGGTTAGAACTCTTGTCCGCTCTTCTTTCCTATCTGTAACTGCAACGCAAGCAAGTTTTCCTGCCTGCACCGCGACCATCTGCGGTGTAAGTAAAATAATCTTTAATCAACCTCTACGCATCCGTGCCTAATTCTAGTCCGCCGTGCCGAATTCCCCGACCCACGTGCCAGGGCTGCTGGCCACAGCCCGCCGCGTGCCCCTGAAAGCCTCGGACCGCTCCCGGCCCGCACAGAGTCAAAGCCAGGGTGAGGGCAAGGCACCACCACAACACAAATAATGATGACAATCATGAAGTTCAGGTCAACAGAATGATCTCGTTCACTTGCTTAGCTGGGCTCAGTTGAATACGATATGGTGATATGCAACCACATGAAATGTTATACACCTAAAATCTCTAAAGTAGCATAACTAGAAGATACAGACCTGCTGTAGGAAACATTGAGCTAAACTCTTTCACCTGTGTAATGCTGGGCAGAGGAGCGATCATAATAGTTTTTTCTGTCCTTAAAATGTATCTATGAGATGCTATCACTTGGCAAACCAGCTCCCGTGACTGATGTGAAGGTGCTCTCGTGCAAGCTACATGAGCATTTTATATTTTGCAACTTTTCAGGGGGGTTTAGTTGAGCAATCCACATATCTGCTACTCTGTTTTCATGTGACAATGAATAATAAGTGAGAGCCAAAACAGAGGTTTGACAGTTAACAACTGCCTTTTGGTACAGATTACAGAGGTTTTGTTTGTTATGTTAAGCAAGGTAGGTCACATCATTATTTAAATGGAGTTACAGTAAACAAGCTGTGCAGATTAATCCTTCACAGGTTTCATTACTGATGGGTTCTAACGTTAAGAGCCCAAATCATATGAATCTTGATTAAAGGAGAGATAAAATGCACTGTTTTTTTAGTATTTTACTACAAACATGGTGTTTGTGCCAACTGACACAATGATTAAATATGATCCTCTCTTCTCAGAAATGAGGAGCAGAAAGAACAGTAACCACACAGAGCTCTCCGCCGCTGATCTAAGATAAAGAGAGTCAAAACGTGTGTGGTTTTTTTCAGACCAAACTTGTGGTACAGTGTTTCTTGAATGATGTTGTTGTCCAAATTCAAAATAATCTGTTTTGCCAAAAAGTATTTTTATAGCCAAGTGCTAAAAAAATAACACTGGTTTATCCTTCCCCACCATAGTGGTTAGTATTCACTGCTTATTAGTTAAAAAATAGGAAAGCTAGGTAGCAGGGGTTTAGGTTGTAGCTGTGTTGGTCTAAGGATATAGGCAGACAAGGTTCCTTGGGTGAATTTGATATCTTTTATTAGACCAACCTAAATGGTTGGAGAATAGTTATTAAGCAAGCTTTCGGGTTCAAAAACCCTTCGTCAGGCTAAGGAAGCTGCAGCAGTTGGTGTGTGCTCTTCCTGGATGGAAAGCTAGGTATGCCCTCATTTATCAGTAGCAGAATGTGAATGAATTTCCATGCATCGGCTCCTGCCTGGTGGTTCTCATTGCTCTGATGCTGAACGATACTGCTGAAATATAATGCCGTGCTTGAGTCCTGAGGCTTCCTATAGCTTAATCATCATGCCTTGCAATCCCACCATTTAAATTCTGTCCTCAGCTATTTCTGTGATTTGACTCCAGCCAGAGCCAGAAGCAGCTGTGATTGTTCCTAGTTCCTTGTGCTGCTTGGTGCAGCATTGTCATGGGTGCTGCAGGAGCACTACCACTGAGCCTGATGCTAGCCACAAGATAGGGCTGAATCGGTTAACATCTTAAAGTCAACAGCAGCTGTTTGTTTTGTTTCAAAAGTATAAGAAAAACAGCAAGCTGCTTCTCCCCTGAACGGGGCAAAAGCTCCTTCACTCTTTTCACTTTCAACCACACACTGATGACAGTAATAACAGCTCTGTGCCCTTCCAAGGATCTAAAAACAGCCTTAAAAGCTTACTTAAATCAGTTTCTCAGGACTCCTGAGAGTTGGACAAAAATATCATCCCTTCCATTTTACAGATGGGGAAACTGGGGCCCAGAACAGAGGAAGAATGCCTTCCAAGATACAGAGCTCTAAATTTGGCAATCCCCATCCATGCTGTAATAACTAGATATCGCCAACCACAGCCAGTGACAGAATCTTCAGAAGTTGCTCTTGCTCATAATTAGGTGAGGGGTGATGAGTCTTTCTTCTTTAAGAAGCGCTGCAGCACATACAAATCCTTGTAGCTAAACTAGTGGTTCTCAACCTTTTTGACTTGAGGCACCCCTTAATAGACCCAAGGCAAATGCCAGCTTAGTTTTCACTACAGAGAAATAGTTGCAACAGGAAAAAAAAATGTTCAAAGACCTTAGAAAACCCACAAGAGCTGTCAACCAGGGTGCTCTGGCACCCTGGTTGAGAATTACCCACCTAAACCAGGCCTTAGCCCACTTTCAGTCAAAGAATAGTTGGGCCTCAGTAATGAAATCGTTGAAGCTTCCTTCGCAGAACACCCAACCAACCAGCCTGGAGAAGCGGCAAGATGTAACGGTAACAGCATTTACATCTTCCACCCAGTTTCTAACCATACATTTCCTGAGAAGGTCATTGAGAAAGTGGAGGCTTCCAAGCTCCAGCAGCCTCTCCTTTGCATTTATACCCATAGATCTGCACAGAAGATAATGCCATGAGATGCCTCCCCTCGTTCCAATGAGCTATCCCTATTCAGTCTGAATAGCGAACAAGCCTCTCTCTGCACATTCCTCTCCTCAGCCTGTGACACCAAACTCGGGTAACAATGGCTGGGGGGCAGCCCCATGTTGGACCTATTTATTCCCACTGGGCTGCGTTGTCTGCAGTTCTGAAAGAAAGAACCCGGGGACTCATGGGGGAACAGATCTGCAACAGCTACTCTGCAGGACCTAGTCACCATCTAAGAATCGTACGCAGAATGAGAGGCCCTCGTGGAAGCGGCTGGGAGGGACCTGCTCCAATGCATACATAACATTGTACGATTTGTCTGTGGAGTGGACTGCTTGATAAAGGAGGGATTAATTTTGTATGAGGTTTGAATGGTCAGTTTGTTCTGCAAACTCCTGCTGGTTCTTTGTGCAGAGGTTTCTTCTGGCCAAAGAAAAATGGTTTCTAGTAACAGGTAAGAAGATGCAGTTTGCATATTGCCAGCTGTTGCAGCAGCTGGGAGCAGTGCCTTTCCCATATGCACAGCCTCTGCTTTGCCATGTGCAGTGGTTCCCCCTCAGCACTCTCCCATCTGTTCTCCTTGGTGGCTGCTGTTCTAGCCCTGGTGTCAAGCAGGAAGTACAGGTGAAGCGTTCTCTCTAAGCAGATGTGGATCCTGCTGTATTAGCTAGCTGCTGAGGGAAGTAAAGTTGTTATGCTTCTCTCTGAATTTTTTGTTTGCTTTCACTTTGAGCTTAACTCAGTTCGTACCAACTGATTTTTCCCCATGTTTTAGCTGTGGACATCCCATGGCACCTGCAATAAATGCACCTGGGTTCTGCTTGCATCCCAGGCAGTTTCCTGTAGACTCTCTCTCTCTCTAAGGAACACACAACACCCCCTCCTCCCCCCAAAACAACCAACCAACCCACCCAAAAACTAAAAACAAAAGCAAAAAAAACAACACAGCACTTGGGGATTGCTCTTGGATTTTAAAGACTAGACAGGACTACTGTGATTATATAGTATACCACACAATTCCTTTCCTCTTCAGTTATTATTTTACTTTAGATTGCAGGCTGAGATGTATGTTTTTGTTAAGAGAGAGACCCACTCTTGGCTTGAAGACCCCAGCTGTTAGTGAACCTTTCACATCTCCAGGAAGGATTCCCAGGACCCTGCAAGCCACATGTTGGGGGAAGAAGATGGAGCTAACTTCTTTGGGTATCATATGAAAGATGCTACATTGATGGCTTTGTTTTACCCTTTTTAATGGATTATAAAAACAAAGAAGGGCAGGGGGGAGAAAAAGAATGAAGCAAAGCAGAATTTGAAATACTACATCTGTGCAGCCTGTGCAAGTTAACCAGCTAGAAATAACTGTACCTCACCATTGCTCCTGCCTTGTGAGTGTGGATACAGTGCATTAATTACAGTCAGTTTTCTGTATTCAAGTTGCATAGTAAAATTTTAAGGGAGAATCCAGAACTATTCTGCTTGTACAGTGCCTGAGGTCAAGCCAGACTAGTACTACATGAGCACTTGGAAAGTGCTGCTGGTATGGGCACCTGACTTATCAATGGGCTGTCCACCATCACATCAAAAGCTGCTGCTGGCATACCCTAGCGGTAAAGCCTGCTTGAGAGGTTGTGTGACTTCTATCCTTTCTGGGTAACCTACAAGTAAAGACACCATTCAAAACAAAAGAGAACCCTGACCTTCCTCATGAGCACCAGTGTTACAGTCCAGAAACAAGCCTGACATTCAAGTTTGCCCAACACAGCATCAGCATTTAAATCATCCTGTGCATCTAACTTAAATCTGCTTGTGAAAGAAACTGCTGGAAAATGCTGAAAAGTAAAGAGACAATTCTGAAACAATATTTAGGCAAACTGCAATAATGCTCTTACATCTAAGTGCCAAAAGGCAGCTGAATAAGGAGTTTGTAATACTAGGCTTGAATTGTTAAAAGTGTTTGTGGGGGCCCCCCCACTAATTAGATTCTTTCCTCCCCCCCCCCCCCCCCTTCTTATGCCACAATCTTTAGTATCAACTTTTTGTCTACTAGTGCGCTTGCAGAAATTATTTTTCTAGGTTGGTAGCTTAAGTTACTATGGATCTGATGCACACTTTATCAGCTTCAGCAATGAGTCAAAATTAGGTTTGTAACAGCCACAAAAGGTCTTGGGTTTGTGCATAATATTGATTGTAGTACTGGTTACCTTCCGTCCCATCTCGCTGCCCCATTTAAGAAACATTTATTTGGCCTTAAGTGAGATATATTTGTACTGAATTTGCCTGTTCACTAACTGCATATGGCAAAGGCACTCTTCCTTGTATGAACAGAAACCAGTGTTACCCTCTTGCTATGTCAGTCACTAGAAACCAGTGGATTGTAATAGCGCCACCTAAAGATATTTAACATTTTGCTGAGCTCTGCATCACTGAAGTCAATGGACACATGATGAGAACTGAACAAAGTTGTTTGTTTGTTGCTATTTTATTGTTAGTTATTTGCTAAATCCTTCTTTAACAGCTGCATTAGCGTTAAGTACATCTAAACCTATGGGCATAGTCACAAAAAGTAATAAAAGTATGATTTTTTGTGAAATAGCAGACTAGTGCTACAGGAACAGCTACTGCTAAAATAGCAAAGTACCAATGAATTTCCTACATAAACTTGTTCCTGCTGTCTAAAAGACACTGTGTGCTGCATGCTTTATATACCAGTTCCCAAAATATCTGACTCCTGATAGGATGAGAAAAATACTGTCATGCTCTTGCACCAGGCCAATTACAAAGCTGTAGTTCCTGTGCTGTTAAAGATGTTTCCTGTTGATAGCGCGAAGGGACAACAGAGCACTTAGCTGCTAATGATATCTGGGACCTTTGTTGACCTCTCAGAAACCTTACCAACTGTAGAGTTCACAGCATTTAAAAGCACTTGTGTCTTGTGATTTTTTGCTTAACAGCTAAGAAAATAAATATGCTTTCTGCACTCACATACTTGGTTTTGCTCAGAAATTAATCAAACTGAAGGAGCCATTGGGGAAGTTTCAGGTTGGGTAAAATGAATTGGCAAGCCCCACACTACACAAATCAAGGGATAAAGTATAGATCATGCAACATACCATAAATCAGATGGAGGTTTCAAACTTTCACTGGTATTTAGATATGGTTTGTTTTTTTTATTAGCACCTAGTGCCAGACTCAAGCGGGTAAGTTTTATGGGGCACTGTTAATACTGCCAATAAAAGCAATTTGTCAAATACTCAGGGATGGTCAAAACAAGGTGTATTTATTTGCAAGCAGTCATTTTCCTTTCTCCATCACTGCTGATGTTAAACAGTGAATCTGTAGCATTTTACAGCTGGGGAAAGACATTGGGCATAGAACTGCTAGGTTGGATACTAGTTTGGTCCCCAGGTGAGCCTGGAGAACATTGAGCATTTCCTGCACCTCAGAAGTCATCTCTCGCAAAAGACTGACATTGATGAAGAAATCCGATATCACTTGAAATGTGTAAGTGCAGCCTTCAGATACCTAAGAAAATGGGTGTTTGAAGACTGTAACAGATTCAGACCATGAACTTAGTTTCATCAAGCAGCTGTACCCCTACCTTACTCTGAGCTGAGACATGGACAACATATAGGAGACACTTCAAGTCACTGGAGAAATACTATAGCTGCCTGGGGAAGATCCTTTGAATCCCGTGCAAAGACAGATGTACCAATGTTAGCGTCTTCTCACAAGTAACACCATGAGCATTGAGACCATGATCATCCAACATCAACTTTGCTGGGCCGGCCAGGTCATCTGGATGTCTGATTCCAGATTCCTGAAACAAGTTTTATTGTCCCCGCTCAGTCAAGGTATACACTCAAGAGAAGGGCCAAGAAAGTGCTTCAAGGACATCTTCAAGGCTAATTTGGAAAAATGCAACCTTGACTTCAACTCATGGGAGACTGTTGCCCAGGACAACCCCAAATGGAGGAAGAATCTGCTGCAAGGATTTCAGTACTTTGAAACCTCGTGACAATAATGGGAGATGGAAAAGCGGGAGTGGCAGAAACAGCATGTCGCAGACTGAAGCAAGAATCCAGAGCCACCCATCCTACATGGAAACACATGCCTGAGTTGCAATAGAATCTGTTGATCCCAAACTGGCCTTGTTAAATCATCTTTGGACCCACAGATAAGGCAGTCATGGAAGACCATCATCCTCAACTGTGAGGGATTGCCAATGATGATGGATACTATTTTTGGTATTAATGTCAATAACAAGGCAAAGAACATGTAGACACACACCCACTGTTAGCTTACATCTTGTTCTTTGCAGAATAATTAAAAGGGGTAAAGTGGTTTTAACCTTCCCTTACACCTCCACCATCAAGTCATTCTTTTCTTCAAGGCGGTACAAGCAAAGATCTTATGGCACTAGGGTAACTGTGGAGCTGCTCCACTGGGGAGCAAGAGTCCAGGCTAGAGTACAAGACCTGCTCCCTGGCAGAACAGTATAATTTCACTAAGTCACACACATCCTCTAGGTGCTTTTCTTTCTCCTGGTTGCATTTATCTCACTCACTTGGCTGTCCCAAGGGCAACCTTCAAGGGCTGGAGTAAGTGCTAGATACCTGCCTTGTGGCCCGATACTTAGAACACTATCCAAGAAGGTTGGAGGAGGTGGGGGAGGAAGGAGGGGTAAGCTTAAACCATGAGAGGCCAGAACAGAGCTAAGCGCTGGAAGAGTCCAGGTTGCTGTTCTCTGAAACCCCAGGCAGGGGGTCGGACTTGAAGATCTACAAGGTCCCTTCTGACCCTGCTTCTATGATTCTATGAAAACCGACACTTGCTAGCCATGACCTTTTACCTCATTGCCATTTTGAAAGTTAGTTATGCAGCTTAAAGTGCAGTAATGAATTCCCTTACCCCTCAATGCTACCCAGGGAGCAATAAAAACAAAGTGACCCAACTCTGAAAAAAAAAAGAAAAGAAAAGAAAAGAAGGTTCCTTGTAAAGCTGTACTCATGGGATGTTCTCAGAGTATACCCTATGTTTATAACTGCTGCATGAATACAAAATGGCCTAGTTTCAGAGCACTATACAATTGAGGGGTGGAAAAAAGTTTCCACTGATGTGAATTCATGACAGCATTCTTGCAAGAGTTACTTGCTATATTAAAAACTAATGGTAAAAGAAACTGGAGATTTCTGCTCATCTGTTGTCTTTTGTCTTGCTCTCTCTTGTTAGGTTCTGCAAGGACTTCCAGCCTCAGCAAGGGTTGCTGACACTGCATACGTATAAAGAACACAGGGTGTTCATTTCAGAGGAAGAAGTTTAACAGCTGGAATTGTCACATACTGCACTTGGCACTTGACAAAGTTAAGTATTGCCAAAGCAAAGTTCAGTACATTTTTTTCTCACCATGCAGTGAAAGCTCATGGAAAAAAAAACAAACAGGTGCAATCACAGATTCATAGATTTTTAGGGTTGGAAAGGACTTTAGTAGATCAAGTCCAACCCCCTGCCCTGGGCAGGAAAGAGCACTGGAGTCAGATGACCCCAGCCAGGTGCTTGTCCAGTCTCCTTTTAAAGCCCATTCCAGATTTTGGCAACCCTCACCATAAAGATTTTTTCCTAATGTCCAATCTAAATCTGCTCTCCGTCAGTTTATAGCTGTTGTTCCTGGTAACCCCAAGGGGCGCCCTGGTTAACAAAGTGTCCCCTATTCCTTGCTGCCCCCCGCCCCCAAATGAATTTGTAGGTGGCCACAAGATCCCCTCTCAGCCTCCTTTTGCTGAGGCTGAAGATTCCGGTCCCTCAAACTCTCCTCGCAGGAAATGCCTGCAGGCCCTTAACCATATGGGTAGCCCTCCTCTGGACCCTCTCAAGGTTATCCAAATCCCTCTTGAAGTGCGGTGCCCAGAACTGGATGCAGTACTCCAGCTGCAGTCTTACCAATGCCGCATATAGAGGAAGTATCAAGACCTGTTTGTGATGTGCCTTCTAATGCATGATTCTAATTCTAGTTTATAAAATCATCATAATTGTATAAAGTAGAAGAAGTAAATCATCATAGTTTCATAGTTGGTAGGGTCGGAAGGGACCTGAGCAGATCAAGTCGAACCCCCTGCCACGGCAGGAAAGAGTACTGGGGTCAAATGATCCTGGCGAGGTGTTCATCCAGCCTCCTCTTAGACCCCCAGGGTAGGAGCCAGCACCACTTCTCTTGGAAGTTGGTTCCAGATCCTAGCCGCCCTGACTGTGAAGTAGCGCCTCCCGATATCTAGCCTGAATCTACCCTCTGCCAGCTTGTGACCGTTATTTCTTGTCACTCTTGGGAGTACATGGGGGAACAGGGGCTCCCCCAATGCCTGCTGGTCCCCCCTGACTAGTTTGTAAATGGCCACCAGATCCCTGCTCAGCCTTCTCTTGTGGAGGCTGAACAGGTTCAGGTCCCGTAGCCTCTCCTCGTAGGGCCTGCCCTGCTGCCCCCTGATCATGCGGATGACCCTCCTCTGGACCCTCTCCATGCTGTCCACATCCCTCTGGAAGTGGGGTGCCCAGAACTGGACACAGTACTCCAGCTGCGGCCTGACCAGTGTCGCGTAGAGGGGGAGGATCACCTCCTTGGCCCTGCTCGAGATGCATCTATGGATACATGACAAGGTACGGTTAGCGTTCCTGACCGCGTCCCCACACTGTCGGCCCATGTTCATTTTGGCATCAATAATGACTCCAAGATCCTTTTCTGCCTCTGCACTGATGAGAAGGGAGTTCCCCAGCCTGTAGGTCTGCTGCTGGTTCTTCCTCCCCAAGTGCAGCACCCTGCACTTGTCAGTGTTGAAACCCATCCTGTTTTCATCCGCCCACCCCTGTGACCTGTCTAGGTCCGATTGCAGCCTATTCTTCCCATGGATAGAGGTGCATGGTCTGTCTTTATAAGACATTTCAAAGCCAGGGATAATTTAGATGCACGCCATTAGAAAGCAAAGCCAAGGAAACCAAAAAGCATATGGCATAAGGAACTGAGGGAGGAGGGGGAAATATGAGCAAACAAAAGAAACAAAAGATTAATCTAGGCAAGGAAATGTTAAAAGTGTTGAAAAAAGTTCTCTATTTTACAGAGGAGGTGGTTCTGGCTTCTTTAATTCATGGATCTTCATTTATCTGGAACGGTATTCTCACAGAACCCCAGGCATTCTCATAGTCCTGCTACAAACATGAGCCAGCAGTGTAACGAGGCCATCAACAAGGCCAATCATGCCTTGTCATACATTAGCAGATGCATGACCAACAGATCAAGGGAGGTGATGCTCCCCCTCTATGCAGCATTGGTCAGGCCGCAGTTGGAGTACTGTGTCCAGTTTTGGGCGCCGCGCTTCAAGAGGGACACGGAGACTCTGGAGAGGGTTCAGAGGAGGGCCACTCGCATGATTAGTGGCCTCCGTGAAAGACCCTACGAGGGGACGCTGAGGGATCTGGACCTCTTCAGCCTTCACAAGAGACGGCTGAGGGGAGACCTTGTAGCTGCCTCTAAGTTTATCAAGGGAGGACAACAGGGAATTGGAGATGCGCTATTTACCAGAGCGCCCCTAGGAGTAACTAGGAATAATGGGTGCACACTAGGGGAGAGTAGATTCAGGTTAGACATTAGGAAGACATTTTGTTACAGTAAGGGTGGCCAGAATCTGCTATCATCTAACGTGGAGGTCTTCAAGAGGAGGCTTGGGGGTCATCTGACCTCGGTCCGCTTTCCTGCCGGGGCAGGGGGTCACACACGATGATCCTTTGTGGTCCCTTCTGACTCTACAATCTATAAATCTATGAAAGATTTTACAGCTGGGCCATGAGCTGATGCCCCAAGTTTACTGTTGGCTCCGCTGAGTCACATTCCCACACCCTGGCAGACCCTTACTGATGGCACTGAAAATAAATCATCACTGTTGTGTGATGACAGACATCCTACTTTGCAATCTACTTGTGTTCAAGCACTTCCCCCTAGTGGCTGGTGCTGCTCTGTAGCATTTTATATTGATACATTTATTCCTTTTCTTGTTGATTATCTCTGCTAACTGCCTGGGTGTATTACTACAGTCAAGGAAGAGGGGGAGCTGCTGAGGTAAGTCAGTGAACTCCAAAAGCGTATGAACAGGTCATCGTAATCATAAGGTGAGATCTGCCATGGCTTGGCTTGGCCAAGAACTGAAAATCAAATTTAAAAAGCAGGATGAGGATGTCAGCTATAGGTTACAATTAGTTCTGTAAAACAGAGAAGTCACAGGATTTCTTTTTAGGCAGCCTGGGCACCAGTTTTACGTTCTAGTAACTATTCCAAATATTTAATTTTAATTTGCTGAATGAAGTGTCTAATGGAACAGGTCATATACACTATGTCATAGTGGCAGGATTTAGTCCTCTTTTCATGAAGAGCAGATTGGTCTTAGATTAGAAGGAAGAACAATACCCCAATTTAGGTGGAACTGTTGCTTGATTTGTGAGCAAGCTTGAAAGGAACCCAAAGTAAGTAGCCATATGGAAGAGCATTCAATTTACTCACTTGGCCCCACACATCAATGCAGTGAGGAACCATTCACTTCCATGCCTTGACTGCACCCCACAGAGAAAACATGAATTAAACATCTGCTTTTTGAGCCTTTTAAATTTCCTCCCTTCAGCTGGAACAATCCAGTCTGAAACCCAGTAATTGTACGATGACAGCATATTCCTTCTTGGTACCAAAAAAGGACACTGCACAAGAGTTTATGCCATGAATTGTACTATGAACAGTCAAAAGATGATTGCACCTGGATGGCCTGTCCTGCTACTGTGGTAAAGCACATGAAGTCATACTGTCAGTGGCACAAAGGACAAAAATGTAGTAACACTGCATTTGACTCACCAGCCCAAGTATCTATTTAGAGAAAGGGCAATTAGAGACAGTCTTTGGGACAAGTCCAGCGTAAGGCTTGAACTCATGCCTCCTGTGCAACAGTAAGATTTTTTAAATTGCTTTGCCACTGCTCCTTTGCATCACAAGCAAGTTGATAGCACTGGCATTTCCCTCAGTTATTCTATATTTTTTAATACTAAAGTATTTTCAGATTTCACTTCAAGGCTAACTTACCAATAGGAAAACTCAACATGAAATGTACAGAAACACACGGCTCCTGCAGACAAGGGAGTGACATATCCATTTTACTTGATGGAGGAATAAAAGGGCCTTCTCCCTTCCCTTTCATCTTTGACGTCTATTGGATCCATTCTCTAGGCATCGTCTTCTCCCCTGTTCTTGCTCCTGGGCTATTAGTCATCACTTCCTTCCAGTGGGCTCCTTGCAAATTGGGTCCCTCTTCCAAATTCATCTGTGCTCTTTCCCCCTCCCTCCCAGCTAACTTGAACTTTCCAAAGCAGGGAGAGAAAACAGCAGGCAAGAACAACTTTAGTTGTTCCTTCTCCAGAGCCTTTAATACTGATGAAACAGCAGCATCTCAAGGCCAAAGCCAAAATTGCAGCGTTAGCTACAAAGCAAGCCTCCAAGGCTGTTCAGAAGAAACCTATCTTCTCTCCCCGAGGGCTGCAACAACTCAGGGCAAAGTTTTGGAAGGCTGGAGTCCTTCTGTGAAGTAAGACACCTTCCACAACACAGGAAAAGTACTGAACACCAAATTCCAAACAAATGTACCTGTGAATGCCAAGATTTGTACTTCTAGATAGCAGGTTGGTTTTGCCCTTATGAACGACCCTTTTTTTTGTTGGAACATTCTCACAAAAAGTTCATGGCTGAATCAAGGTGAAGGGAAATGTACACTTCAAAATAAAATGGCAGAGGTTCTAAGCTGTTAATATTAAATACTTCAAGCAAAGTCTAAGGCTCTATAAACCACATGCACTTGGAAATCCTGATGAAATATTTTACTCAAATGTACAACGATTAAAAGAAAATTCTGTTAAGACAGCCACACTACAGTATAATGATGACTGCTAAACTGAAGCAGCAAGTCAGAGATACACTGCAAAATGAAAGCTGCGTCTTCAAATTAAGAAATTTAATATCTGGCCACAAAAGGAATATATTTGTCTCTAAACAGACCCTAGACTAATGTGAAAGCACTTAGACCTACTTTGCAGTATAGAGGAACACAATACCTGGGAAATAATACTAATAGATTAAATCACTCTTTTCAATGGTATTAAGTATTATTTAAATTTGTTCACTTTTACCTAACTAGAATTCTTCCCAATATAATTAGTTTGATAGTGGTGTTTGATGACTATGCATATATAGAGGTTGCAGGAGGCAACCCACCTCCCCTGCAAAAAAACCAAAAGAAAGAAAGAAAGAAACAAACAACCTCCCCACCCCCAACAACTAACATTTAAATAGTAAGTGAACACTTCTGCTACATTACGGCTGTATTGCAGTAATTAATCAGATTACATTAACTTTTAGCATTTATCAAACATTCCACTTACCTAGAAGTGACCCTATGTGACTGGCAGTACTTCAACCCAGCCAGTCAGCCTTTTATATTACAGCATGGGGAAAAAAAGGCAGTCTTTCTAATGTATTGGACTACCATGGCCTACAGCCACTATTCAACACAAGTCTCCAGTAGTTGCAAGGCAGAAAAGAAAAATACTGCTCTAGCAAAGTACAAGCCTCAATAAGTTAATTAACAAATATATAAAGCTGTTATAAGAACCAACCTAAACAGATGACTAATTCAAATATGTATTAAAAAAAACAGAGAATGAAGACATCTGATGGATTAAGGTAAGTGGCCAGCCAGCCTGTTAAATTTATAAACATAAAAAGCTAAATAAAAGATCTCAAGATGAGCTAACACCCCCCTCCCCCCCAAATCAAAGTACACCAAAAATCTTGGACAACATGATTTAATAATTTTTGTCAGCAGACTTGCTGGGTAACAGACATCACTTACTTTGGAATACATGCATCCACACTTAGTATTCTGCCTCACCATCCCTCTCTCCCCCATACTGTCTTCTAGACACACCTTTATGTTAGCACTGTGACAAACATCAGCAGGACTCTTTTCTGAGATAAGTCCTCCTTTAATATAAAGCTACATTACTCAAGGGAATTTGGTTGATTTTTTTTTAATAATATATGCAACAGAATATGAGGGTTACAGTTGCTGAGTTATCCTCTCACCCTCGAGACAGGGCTCAGGACATTTAATAGGGCAGTGCAGGCATCCATCTGTGGGCAGAAACATTCAGTCTTCAAATCTCAATATAACAGCTGTCAGGTTTACCATCACACCAGAAATAAAGGTGTTTGGAAGTCCTTCTTGAAGAGAACCCTGCTATAATTATTTGTTGAACATTTTCTAGAACAGAAGCAACTCAGCTCTGTCTTCAAAAACAACAGCAGTATGTAAAAAAAACAAACATAAAATAAAGAAACACACACGAACCCAGGCAGGGGATCTGCCCTGACCATGTAACATTCTGTGGCAGTGTGTGTCAACAAGCTTAGAACAAAGAACCGGGTAACTACTTAAATGGAAAAAAGACAGGAAAAGAAAACAACTTTTCAAGACAAGCTGGAGCAAGTTTAAAGTTCTTTAACGTACATGTTGAAAAAATGAGAAAATTGATCTGAAACTAACCTGGGTGATAGGGATGCAGTTTCTGATTGTTATCCACTGAGATGCTAATAGATTGGAAAGAATCAGGAAGGACCTGAATTATTCTAATGATCAAGTGTCTTCCTACTGAGGTTTTCTTTTAACCATATTGTTTTTGACCTTGTCAATGTAAATATAAGTCTCAGCTTGTTTAATCCAAGTTTTAATTTTCTTTTTCCTTTGATAATATCAAAGCCAAGCAAGCATTGTGCTAGCTGGCACTAATTGTTTAAATGCCTCAGCTTTGCAATCTCTGCTAGCCACTAGCATTCATTTTGATTCTGCAGCGATGGCCACGGACATTTTTTCTTGACATCTCTCACCTTGGACGTAACATAGCAGTTATAGTATTTGTATGTTTAAAACTGTGCACAATCCCACCACTTCAAGTTGTCAAAGATTACATGACCTAAACATCTGAAATAAAACCAACTTTTATTCTGAATCTATGACAATTTTTTGATCCATCTTTAAGTCATTGCAAGCTCATACAGCCTTAATTAAAGAAATCATCACCCAGCAGATGGATTTTTGAGCGGAATAAATATCCTGGGTTAGCACAACTAAGAATGCTTAGCAGTCATTTCAGTGGCACCATCATTTTCCCTGTTTTTAATATGATTCTGCTAATGGCTTTACAGATGGCATTAGTATTCTTTTGAAAGTTTGGACGCTGGAAACTCTGACATTTAACTATCAAGGGATTCAGTCTGCATGCCTGGCTTCTCAGGAAAACCTGCTACTCCCAACACGATCAACATTTAGCAGCAAAATTAATGTGCTCTAAGAATGAAATAAACATCTACCCAATCTGTTCTAATGGTCCAAACACTGCTTGTTGAACATAGTAAATAACCAATTCCTTCTCCTCAGTTCAAGTTTGCTGAAACAATACGTCTGGAAACGAGTCTGCAGTCTTCAATACAGTAAAGATTTCTGCAAACAAATTTTAGGCCTGAAGTACAGTTGTCTGTCGGGTACAAAAATTCTTATTGTGTTCGGAGCTGATAGTCTGCAAGAAAGAGGGAGAAGAAAAAAAAACCAAAACACAGTAGAACTCATTAGCTCATCTTTCATTGCCAAACAAAAATAATTACAGCAGACCACGTATATTTAGGAAATGCTAATGCTAAAGTATTGAGTTCAGTCAACTTAAAAAAAAAATATATATATAAAGAATTGTTTCCAAAGTTGCATCTGGAAGAGAAACGTTTTGCTCCTTTACTGTTAAACAAGTAACAGGTAAGAGTAACTTTTGTTCACCCAAACTGACTGTCCAACTGACTCACCAGCTTCAGTATTAACAGTGATACTGTCAGCTTTGAGAGACATACTCCAAAAGACAGTTATCAACTTCAAATGGCAGAACCCTTTCTTTAGCTGCAAAATACTCAATTTGCTCATCAATGTACAGCCATCACTAGCACTTCCATAACAGCAACAATAGGGTGTTTAGAAAGAGGCATGTATTTTTAAAAGGATTTATAGCAGTAGTGCATGGAACCATTTCACACTGAAAAGTGAGAGCAGTCTAGAGCAGGGGTGGCTAACCTGTGGCAACATGTCACAAGTAGCACAGACAGCCTGTGTGTGTGGCACATGGCAGACTGGGGTGGGGGCAGGCAGAACAGTGGCAGATTGGCCAGGGAGCACAAAGCAGAGAAGCAGATTGGCCAGGGGAAGGGGACTGAAGTGGCACTCAGGGAGGGCGCAGAGCCCGATCTATGGCATGCCTGCCAAAAGGGTTGGCTTCCAGTAGTCTCTAGGCATGATGCAGACGATTACTGAGAGAACGAACATGAGTGCTTGTGCACCAATGATGTAAGAAAATAATGTGTAAATTCAGTGTTTACAGATGATATCTTTTAAAGTTACCTCCATTTTGGGTGATATAGCGAACCCATGGTAAAGCCTGATACCCACTCTTCTCGATGATCTTTAAGTAGCGGACCTTTAAATAAATAAAAACAAGCCACACAGCACCTTATGCAACTTTTTTACTGGAGCGCACAACATTTTAACTGAGGACATATTAAACAAAAGCTTTGGACATAGTTATGGATGGGAAGCAGCAGTCAAAGAGTGAGTAAAATGCCAGGATATATAGAAATAGAACAGAAATAACATCACCACAAATATTCAAGGTGGGAGCACAACTTCATGTGCTGTTTTGGTCACCACCTGTATTTAAAAAAAAAAAAAAAGGCATTCCTCTTGGAACTGCCAGGGAAGCAAGAGCTGAGGATAAAAATCAGACGAACCGAACTGTTTCCATATAAGGAATAGAAAAAAAAACTGTTTAGAGGAGACAAACAAAAGGCAATATAAGAGAGAGGTGTATAATACAGTGAGCAGTGTACACAAAGCCAGTCAGAGGCTTTCTTAGCCTTCTTTTGAAACAGTAGGGGAAACTTTCAGCAAAAACACGATGAGTTTCAAGAAAAGATAACAAGAAATGTTCTTTTTCCTAGTTTCTTAAGCAAACATAAGATTCAATTAAGAGGCTAGTAGAACTAAGGTAAACAAAGCCTCACCATCAGCTTTGGGCTTTACTACCCAGGTAGCGTTACCCAGCAGCTAAATGAACAAAAAGATTAATCATTTAATTTTCTAGAAGTTCCATTTTTTGTTACAAACCTGGATTCCTGAAGTGGTAAAATAAGGAATTTCAAACTTGACACTAATGGGTGGTTTGCCTTCTTTATCTTCAGCTTCAACGCTTGGAAGCCCAAAGTGAGCTCGCATTAGATACTCCTTTCCCCCCTGCCAAAAAGTAAAGTGAAAAAGTCAGTCATTTCAAAAGAAAACATTTTTGGGAAAACAAATGTGCTTCTGGTATGGCAAAGTTCTCCAGCTATAAATATGGAGTGATTACACATTTGCTTAAAAAGTTCTTACAAGTTGAACTCCAGATCAGATTAAGGACAAACTAGAAAAAAACCTATGGCTCCAAATGTCATACCACAACCCCACCCCCTTTTAAAGACAAAGGGAGCTAGGTCATTTTTTTGTTGTTATTATATGTAAAATTGTTACGGGAAACTGTACTTGTATCCCTTTAGTGTTTGGAAGGGATTGCTGCCAATGGTTCATATAGAGACTCAAGATGTGACAGTTATAATTACTTCAGTGATTGAACCTTATTTTCTTCTCACAACAGGTATGTTGAATGGCAAGTGAAGGACAACAGAAGTAGGTGAGAACATAAACTAGAGAGTAATTCAGATCTAAACGTGAAATGCAGGATTTGCTTACAGAATTACCTCTAAGTATCTGTGGTCTTAAGTTACAATACTTCATTGAGAACAGGGGGGAAAACGGCCAGTATTACACGTGCAATGTTAGGATTGTGTGTTAAGCAAATTTTAATCAAGTTCTAGATTTCTTAAATAGATTCACTTTCATTAAAAGCTACAATGCTGAGGTGTTCAGCGATTAGCAGAGCTATTATAATATTGCTGCTTACTGGAAAAGATTTAATGGACCACACAATTTCACTGTTCTCTGGAACCCATTTGACACTTCCCACTGTGGTTTTAAACTTTGGTGAGTCTGCATCATTTGGAACTGGAATGTGAATCTCCACGTTGTTGGCAGTAGATCTGCGCTTGAATTGACTCTTTGCCTAAGAAAGTGAGAGGTAATTTTTTTATTTTTTGTTTAGTATTCATACTCCCCAACCTCCCTCCCTGGTCTTCCAGTTTTCATATTTAACAAAATCTTATCTGGATATTTTAAAGACCTTGGAGCTAGAAAATGCCCTGTTTGTCAGGAGGGTTTTAGAAGATTCACATACAGAAGTATAATACAGAAATCAGAACCAACTTTCAAATCAAACATGCAAAACATGATATCCTGCGATTTTAAGACACTTCTATAAAACTGTAGATTTTTAAATGCTTCTGTGAACACTCATGCTGTCACTTTAATCCATCCAACACAAAGCTAAGAACTACTTCCCAGAAAACAAACATATTAAAAAAATGAAAATTTAAGTAACAGAATTCAGGGGCTGAAGGTGAAGATACACATTCAGAGGCCTTTAACCTTGATCATGTACTCTATGCGACTGTGGGAATGTTTTTCAATCACAGACTCAATCCAGATCAGTGGTTTTACCTGTTGGAAAACAAACAAGTTTTTACAGCGATGAGAAAAAAGTAGTTATGGTACATCAGCTTCCAAAAATGTTAGATAGGAAACATCTAATTAATACGCATTTTGCTTCGGCTAGACCCAGGCACTAAAAATAAAGTTCTATATATGCGATTCAGAAATACAGATGAGAAAACATCAAGTTTTGACTACAAAAACAAGATGCCAAAAACAAAAGAACAACAAAAATCACCCTGAAGTTTTAAGATTTAATTTAGTCTCAGAAACATTCTCAAATGACAGAAACATCCAATGTCTCCCAGAACAAAATGTAATAATTGAATGCATTAGGAACTCAAAATGCAATAGGCTAAAAAACAGCCACCAGCTTTGGCTTTAAAATATTCTGTTAAATTTCAGTAATTCATTCGTGTCACATCATCACTAATAATCTTTTCAGTTCACCAGTTTGCTGTCTCTTGCCATAGGATTGCACATTCTGGGTTTGCCACATACAGATATGTGATCAGCCAGTTTCATTCTTGGATGTTACCTTTTCTTATTGATGAAGCAGACTTCCTTATCTCCATAACAGTATGACCAGGAGAAGAGGGGTCAGTGTGACCAGACAGGCCGATTACAATGTTTTGCTCTGAACAGGTTAACGTACAAGGGACTTTAAAGGTTTTATAACTAAAAAAAGAAGTGTTTATATGGCAAGCAAGGATGCAAAGCCCTGAGTTTGGGAGCAGAGGCAGAGAAGTATTAACCTGGCTCTTGGCAGTGATGCCTGACACCTCTCGCAGAAAGGCCCTGTTCTCACTTCATCCACTTGCCCCTGCCTCCATTCCAGTGCCTACCTTGATGGAGCACTGCAGGCTTGCATCTCACACAGCTGCTGCCCATGCCACTTGTGGCATGTGTGATGGCCACACCTGCACTAGGTGGCAGTAGTAAACATAGAGATTTTACTATATCAGTATTTTTTAATGTGCTATACCTCCTTCTCAAAGCACCCGACTAAAATCTAGGTGACAGTTACTTTTTCTCTACCCAATACATTAAGATCAGCTGCATTTACAATTACGATGACAGTAAACACATACACGTAGAGACCAACACGGTAGACTAGAACTGCTCCACCAACCGTGAAGGAATCTTGTTTGCAGTTCAAATAAATATTTCTATAAAGGGGATTTTACAAATGAGTTGCATCCTTTCAGCTGCTATGACAAGCACACCCTATTGCACTATGGGAAAGTAACAGTATCTTGAGCAAATAAAACTAAAAGGAAATATTTTAGTGTCAAAATGAAGTTGCATTTTGATTCAGAGTGGCAATTCTTGTAACTGTAACTGTTTTGCTAGTATTTAAGAACACATATTTATTGTTAAGTTATTCATCCTAAATCTGTTATTTCTCCCAAATACGTAAGCGTGAAACTTCACTGTTAACAGGGCAATTAAAAAAAAAGGATGAGAGTGATTCTGGAAAACCTTTTTCCAGTTTTGCCTGCAATTCAATACCTTTTTCCTTTGAATCTGTTACACTTACGTGAGTGTTAAGACGATAAGACATGAGTTCAAACTCCCCATCAGGTGGGATGAAAGAAATTGTCCGGTCATTTTCAAAGCGAGAGAGACGGACACACTGGTGAAACTTTACATCTTCCAATTCCACTGACTTGCTTTTGCCACCTATCAGGAAAGATAAATACTAATTTGTTTAACATGACAACTTGAAGGCCTACATCCAGAGTCCAAACACAGCTCCTTATGAAAAACTGAAATACTCTACTGTAATATTCCCTGCATGAACTAGGACTACTCTAACTCACCACTGAAAATTTAGAATTACACACACATGGGCCTGAACAGGACACAAGGGAATCCTGAAGGTAATAAGATAAAATGTGATGTTCTGGTTTTGCTCAATACACACACACAGCTTGGAATTCCAGTCTTGAAGGGAAGAAATCTGTAGGTGACAAGAACCTTTCTGCTAGCAGTGTCATTTTAGATATTTTAATCTGTAAGGGTGGTGAGCAAAAGTCCTTCAAATATAGTTGAGAGAAGTCTAGCAAAAATGTAATAATACAGCCGTCTTTACTGGAATATACCTCTGAGTTTGGGATTTTTTGCCCCGAACTATGATTAATACCATTTTTAGGCACATGAAAGTTGGTAAGACTTATGCTCCCAACCTGGGATGTCATTCTCCCCTTGTGCTCGGCTTTGGTGAGGCCACAGCTGGAGTACTGCGTCCAGTTTTGGGCTCCACAATTCAAAAAGGATGCGGAGAAGCTTGAGAGTCCAGAGAAGAGCCACGCGCATGATCAGAGGTCAGGGAAGCAGACCCTACGGTGACATGCTGAGAGCCCTGGGGCTCTTTAGCCTGGAAAAACGCAGGCTCAGGGGTGATCTGGTGGCCACCTATAAGTTTATCAGGGGTGACCACCAGTATCTGGGGGAACGTTTGTTCACCAGAGCACCCCAAGGGATGACGACTAGGTCGAATGGTCATAAACTACTACAAGACCGTTTCAAGCTGGACATAAGGAAGAATTTCTTTACTGTCTGAGCCCCCAAGGTCTGGAATAGCCTGCCACTGGAGGTGGTTCAAGTGCCTACATTGAACACCTTCAAGAGCAAACTGGATGCTTATCTTGCTGGGATCCTATGACCCCAGCTGACTTCCTGCCCTTTAGGCAGGGGGCTGGACTCGGTGATCTTCCGAGGTCCCTTCCAGCCCGAATGTCTATGAAATCTATGAAATGCATTACAAGTCCAAAAGAATACATTTCCCCCCTGGATGTTACATGGGGCAGGGTGCTGTTGCTAATACCACTTTATCTATCTTGGTTGACTTAAGACTTTTCTATATTTGAGTACCCCTTGAATTCCCCTTTACCTACCTCTTCTCTTGCTCATAGTCTATGAATACATGCCTGCAGTTTACATCTCAATCTGCCAAAGCCTAAATTTTAAATAGAGGTTTATAACCATCAAGAAATGAGGATCATGATGTATTTAAGCGGCAATACTAAGTCATTTAATGTAATAAACTGTTACAAATTTATTATTCCTAATATTGCAATGTAAATTATGGTCAACAATAAGTAGAACATAGAAAATTTGTAGACTAAAGTGAGTAATATCCTTGAAATGAGGTTTGCTCAAACACATGGCCTCCACAACAGAAACCTTACAAAAACTACAGCTAAGACAGATGTAGGAGAATTGCTTAATTAAATAGTATGAGGTACTTTGGGCCCAAAGCAAGTGAATGTGGTAAAACTTCATTTGCATTCCCCCTTCCAATTGTTGAAGCTGAAAAATGTCTCTGAACTAATAAAACATTAAAAGAGCTCCTGCTATGAAACAGACAATTCTCTACTCCCAAGTCTTCACCAACTTGTGGTAGGCATGCCACAACTGGTACGGGCAGTGGGTCTGGCATGCAGCAGACTGGGGAGGGGATGAGCAACACAACAGCAAACAGAGAGGAGGGAGCAAAAAGCAGAGCAGCAAATAGGGCAAAGGAAGGGGATTGGGTTGGCACTTGGGGAGGATATGGGGGCTAAAAACAGGTGGCCCCCACTGCTTGACTCCTATACAGGAAAGCAACATGACACACCATTAAAGAACAAATGCTTTTACCTGAAATGATACAACACTTGATCTTAGCCCTATACACATCAGAAGAGTAATAAACCAGGTAATACTGGTGCTATTTGAGACACCGCATACATACTCACGTCCTGTGTTATCAAAGAGTACTTTATCATTTAAACCAAGGCGAAGTTCTGGCATTCCTGAGAGAAAGACCCTCATTTTAATGGATCCAACTATCTCACTCCGTAATACATTGCCATTGGCACTAACCTAAAGAGCAAAGAGAGGTGGAGTTATTCTGATAAATCATTATTGCTTGAAAATAAATGTCAAATGCACGCAGCCCCACATCCCAGATGAGTAGTGTGAGGCCGGTTGGCAGGCTGGAGGAGCCACCGGAAAGTATGTTGAGGAAGGGGGCGGGCCTGTGGGCCTGACCCGGCATGTGCCATACACCAGGTGGGTCCGATCAGACCCGAGGCAGCACCACAGGACAGATGGCAGACCTCTGGAGACTGAACATTTGATACCCTAAACTGAAGGATAGTACAGTACATGAAACAGATTCTACTACACACACCACTTGTAATAAAAAACGTTTCACGTCACAGCCAACACAAATTATTTTTTAAATGCACAGAATGCTAGCATCTTCTCCTTGATCTTGGCTCTCGTGATTTCTCATTTAAAAAAATTCCAGAATTCTCTCCCTCTTCAAAGTCATTCTATAAGAATGATACAGTTAAGATTTATGCATAGAGGGGGATTAGGTAGTTCAGTCTGGAAGTTACCAGACAAATGAAAATCCCATAAAAAATATCACTGAGATTCATAAGAATTATTAGATACAACTATTTATGCCATTGACTTTATTGGATGCTCAACCTTAGTGACATATTTAATTAAGTATTAAATAATTAAATATTAAATAATTAAAAAGTGATTTCAATTGTGATCGTATAAACACATGCATATAATCTCAATTGTTCCATCTTTTGTATTTGCATGTTATAGCTCTTTACACGTTTACTACTATATTTCTCATTAAAAAAATATAAAAGGTATAGCAGAAGTAAAATATAAACCCACCAAAAGGTTAACAGATTCTATAACATCCAGAAACACCTCATTTTTCCTATATTTTATCCCCTCTGACCTCCAAGAAACAGCATTGGTAACAGTGGCAGGTGGACGTGGAGCTCCAGTTTCAAGTTTGTGGCCTTCCTGAGTGATGTACCTTCCATCACAGAAGTTGAGTGAAAGATATGAAAAATACATTTTGTAATCTTCACAACTAGTATAGCAACACTGATATCAGCATGTAAACTGTAAACAAGGGAAAACTAGAAGAAGAGATCAACTTTTTTGGGGGGGCCAGCTCCTGTCATTTTACGTGCTTGCTTATTTTCTGGTAAGATACTGCAGTTATCTTTCAACAAAAACCATAAGACTAACAAGTTTCCTCAGCCACCTGGGGGTTAAGGAAAATGAACAAATTAATCTTTCAACTTCCCGAGCCATGGGAAAATGAGGCCTTTCTCAGATCATTCAGGCCAACATTTGTATGCTCCTAAATATTTTTAAAGCATCTACCATATTGACATTTAAGTACCAGTACACAGATACTTACTCTTGTAAAATTTTACTATCAGTGGTTTGGGGATAACCAAAATCCATTAGCTCATCTAGCAACTCATAAATAATAACAAAGTTATCCCGAATGCTTTCTTCTTCCAACTCCTTGAAATATTCTGAAAATACCTGAAATGTTCAAGTTAGAAAAGAGTAAAGTCCTAGATCTTCAATTATATGCATTTAAAACAGTGGTTTCCAAACTAGTGTACATGTAGATATGCAGCTTTTTGCCAAGTGGTACATGTACAAATTCTTAATAATAGTGGCAGAGCTTTTGACTGTTCAACACACAGCCAATAAAAACGCATGCTGCACCTTGACATCGGTGAATATGAAGAGATGCAATGAGGACAGGGGGCACAGGCTGCAGTTTTTTGGTTTTTGTTTTGTTTTTTTAAAGGTAAAGGGGTACAGGGACAAAATCCTTGAAAACCACTGCCTTAAAACTTAACAGAAGGGGCTTATTATAAATGATACCAGAAAGTTAAATTCAATTCACATTACTTACAAACCTCCATAACACAGCAGAACAAAGTTCTGATTGGACATTACACAGAGTTATGGCCACTGGAACCTGAAATCCCAAGTTTCCTAACATTCAAGGTGTTGTTTAATACTTCCAATTTTTTTTTTTTTTTTTTTTTTTTTAAAGTCATAGAAAATGAGGGTTGGAAGGGGCCTCAGGAAGTCATTGAATCCAACCCCTTGCTCAGAGCAGGACCATCCAACTATCATCTTGGGCAAAGCTTTGTCTAGACCCAGGTATGGAGATTCCACCTCTTTGTGGTAACTTGCTCCAGTGCTCTACTACCCTGCTAGTGAGAAAGTTCTTCCCGATATCTAACCTCAACTTCTCTTGCTGCAACTTGAGCCCATTACGCCTTGTTCTGTCATCTGCCCGCACTGAGAACAGCCCAGCTTCACCCTCTTTGCACCCCCCCCTGCAGGGAGTTGAAGGCTGCTTTTAAATCCCGCCTCAGTCTTCTCTTCTTCAGACTGAATAAGCCCAGTTCCCTCAGCCTCATTGCTTAGAATAATGCTTTTTATTTTAACATCTTAAGACAGTTTTTTGTTTGGACATAAATTACTACAGCTTCTGAAAATTCCTGAAATAATGCAATTCTGTCCCACACAGAGCATGTCTCAACTAACAGACCGTCTTCCCCACTGTTCTGCTGCTCTTAATGGTCCCTTACATTTATGCGTTTCAGAAATCTTCAGTAAACCAATGCCGCCGGAACAATGATACAATTACACCACAAAAGCCCTTTTTTCAACCTGCCCACTGAGGAGGAGTGCTTTCCCCAATTCACAGCAACTCTTTTATAGTAGTTGGAATGCTCCAGACTGAATGATGTGCATATTTATTAGTAATAAGAATGCGCCTCCATGCATTTGACTTGGCTAATTAGTTTAACAATCCCTGAAAACTGAAGTGAACCATAACACGCAAGATAGATGCCTAGCTACAAAGGAAAACATTCTTCTTCCAGGAAACATGCCTTTCACCAAGAACCAGCCAACCAGGCACAGAGACTACATTGTCTCATACAACACTGATGAAGCACAATCAGTATCAGCCTTAGTCCAAAGGGACAGATACCTCAAAGTCACATGCCCAAGGAAGGTCAAAGAAATAAAGCTTACTTTTTTCCAAAACACATTCATAGGAAAATGACAAAATTTCCTCTTTAATAAAGTACAAATCCATCTTCCTTGACTTTCATTCTAAGCATCACATTCTTATTTTGACTCTTTCTACTAGCCTTTACTTGCACATGGCATTGATTTTAAAAGTCTCATCTAGAGGTGCACCAATATATTGGTGCCATATTGGATCAGCACCGATAAAAGGAAAATTAACATTATTGGCTAACGGCTCTTTGTGGCTGGTGCAGCCAATAATGTTAACTGATAAATATAATATGCCTTCTGGCAGGGGCCCTCAGACTCTATGTGCATGCACCTGGCCAGGAATGCAGTTAGTGTGGAAAGCAGCACCCTGCAGTAAGTCTGTGGGGGGGGGGGGGGGGAAGGGGTGTGGGGGAGGAAAGGGGCATGGGGGAAGGCAGACTGGGGCTCCCTCGGTGAGGGAGGGAGTAGGGCAGAGGCTGGAGGGGCTGCCCAGCCAGGATGGTGAATGGGACCCTGGGGCCAGGCCAGGAAGTGTGACAGCTGTGGGCCGCTCATCCAGAGGGTGCGTGGGGGAGGAGGTGGTGGCTCCCCACTGCTGCATGCATGCTCAGGCATGGGAGGGCACATGCTCCTCTGGATTTTTATGTGGGGTGGAGGCGGGCTGCCTGCTATGGACTCAGGGCTCTCTGCCCTGCTGCCTTTGCCCAGGGAGCTGTGCGCTAGCCATATGTCCCTTGCCCATCTCCCAGCAGTGGGGGTGGCAAGTTGTGCCTCCTGCTGCCAGGTGGTCAGGGAACACATGGCCAGTGCACAGCTCCTGGGGCAAAGGCAGCAGGGTAGAAAGCCCTGAGCCCACAGCAGCTAGCCCACCTCCACCCTACTCCTAAAAGCATCCCCACACTTAAAAATGATGGCGGCAGCACTTGAACTAAAGCTCATTTAATGAGCTTTAGTTCAAGCACCCCTGCTGCCATTTTTAGGCACCGAGATGCTCATCCCCTGAATGAGCTGCCTGCAGCTCCATCCTGCTCACTGCCCCAGCCCCAGGGTCCCATTCATTGCCCTGCTTGGGCAGTGTTTCCAGCCCCAGCCTCTACCCTGCTGCCTCCCACACTGTGGGGGTTTTGATCTGCCCCAACCCCTTCCTTCCACCATGTCCCTTTCCCTCCACAGACTTACCTGTCGGGAGCTGCTCTTGACACTGCCCAGCTGTGTTCCTGGAAATCGGTTATTGGATCGGTATCAGCCGATATGCCTCTTGAATAATCCCCTATTGGTACCGGCCAAGAAAGTCTTTATCGGTGCACCCCTAGTCACATCCATATTTTCAAGGCTGACTGCAAGTAATTGTGCAACAATATTCCTGTATCTCCCACTTTTGGTTTCCTCTACAGTAACTGTTATGTTTGTTTCCTTCCCTGTTCCTGCCCCTTATATCCTTTTTCAGCTCACCATGCCACTACATTTTTCTAATCTTTCCAATGCTAGTTGTGCATACAAAGCAGTTGTCCCAAAGATGACCTTTCCTTTTGGGCTTCCTATTTTCCTTTCTGGGTATCTTTTAGATTATATGCTCTTTGAAATGAGGAAGGTATTGATTTTTGTTTTTGTCAAAGCCCTTCTGATGTGCAATAATAAAATATTAGTAGTTAATGCAAAAGGATCACCAAAATATAACCATAGCATAATTAGATGTACTATTTCTACGCAGCAGTAAGAATTCAAAGACCTCTAAAGCTGTAAACAACAATATGACTTCCCTGAAAGAACAATAGTACTTTATCAATTGTGTACTCACTTGAACCACCTTATAGAGGAATGAAAACACCAGAGAGACACAAGCATTCTTCTTAGAAGTTGCAACAACTGAAAAAAGTAAGTTTAGGAATGTTTGTTCAAAGTTCCCATTTTTTTAATTTTATTTTTAAATCCCTTTTCAAAAACGTTTACTAAGGCACTGTAGCTGACCCAAAAACTCAGGAAACCATTCATTAGGTATGCCATTTCATTTCTAAATGCTGAGCTACTGAAAAGCAAAGACAGGTAAGCATTGAGAAAATACTGGTTGCACTGGCACTTAAACATATATATTTTTGGTTCATAGGGTATTTAATGGGAATTTGACCTTAACTGTTTTTTATCTCTGCAAAACCTTCCCCCCCTCTCCCCCGCCATGCTGACTTCCATTGTGAAAATTCACACGGTCAACATTTCCACCCTATTAAGTAGCCTATACTCCAAAGGATACGATATAAATTGTTATGTTTAATCCACATAAAACGAACTCCTCCATGAGCTAGAATGGGGGAAAGTGTTCCTTCTTCTTCCTTTTCCATAAGGATCGGCATAAAATGCTCAACCTCTGACATATCGACATCTCCACGGTAATTTCGACAGATGAGGACCTGCAATGGATGAGTACAATAGAGAACCAAATGGACAACACACCTGAAGTGGTCATCTGAATAACATACATGACCTTTGGAAATGGAGGTCAACTAATTTGAGTGACTAAAATTGATACTTGTATGGTGGAACCACAAACCACTTGGTTATTTAAATTACAAAATGCTTGTGGAAATCTTTTATTTACAACACACTGTATTTGATACCAAGACAAGATTTTTTTCCCATTTAACATGGGGAAAAAAACCCTTATCTTGGGATCAACTATTGTGAGGGGGAGGCATGGAGGGAGAAGAGTAGGCAGCTGCTGTGGCTGCAACCCTGACTGGAGGTTGGGCAGAGCTGCAGCTGCTGTCTTCCCCCCCAATCGCCTTTGCTGTGGCAAGCTGTCCCCACTCCAGTCTGGGACGCCACGCATGGCCACGGCGCTCTTGCCCCAGGATGGAGCAGGGGCAGCCCTCTGGAGCCAGGGTAAGCAGGGAGGGGTGGCCAGAAGGGAGCAAAGACAGGGCCCCAAGGTGGTGGGAAGTGAGGTGGCGTGCCTGTGGGGAGCCTTTCGCCAGAAGGCGACAGGCACAAAGGGATCAGGATGCAGGGGGCTAAGGGTGGTGGGGGTGAACGACCGGCAGCAGGAGGCAAGCTGCTCCAGTCCACCCCCGCTGGCTGCCCCCCCCCCCATCTGCTGCTGCAGCTGGGTGGGTGGGGGAACAAGTTTGGGGCGACTCTCCAATTAGATTGTATACATGGACCGAGAAGTGTTGCACCGACAGAACGGCACTGCTCCGCCGTGAGGAGGGTGTGCGGACGCCTGGCAGCTAGAGACGTGCACAAACCCGCCGTCAGACAGCACAGAGCCTGCGCTGCCGCTCGGCAGAGAAGCGAAACACGCCCCTTGGGACTCAGGGAAGCCTGCGCGCAGCGGAGCGGCTCCCACCGGCCCGTGCTCCTCGGGCAGCGCCGCTGCCAGCCCTCGGGGAGGGGAGGGGAGGGGCGGCCCGAGAGAAGCCGGCCTGTCCTGCGGGCCCCGGGCGGCAGGACATGGGGAGGCGCGGCCGGGCCGCCAGGGAGCCGCCCGCAGCCAGGCCTACCTTCCCCTTCAGGTCCAGCACGTAGACGGCGCTGGCGGACATGCTGCCGGCTCCTGCCCCCCGCGGCCTCGCCCGCGCACTTCCGGCCGGAAGTAGCCCCGCTTCCGCCCCCGCCGGAAGCTGTGAAGCTCGACCCGGCGCGCGGGGCGGGGCCTCGTCCCCTCTTCCGGGGTTGGCGACGCGCGCGCGCCGCCATCGCTGTGAGGTCCTGGGCCGGCCAGCGGGGGCGGTGCCGGTGCCGGGAAGGCTCGGCAAAGAGGCGCCGGGTCAGAGCCTTCCGCTCCGGTGCTCAGTTGTCCCCAGAAAGCCGCGCTGCGTTGTGCTGAGCCGCGGGCGGGCCCTGCCCAGCACAGGCAGCAGACAGCCGAGAGCAGTAACTGAATTCCCACTGCCGCTTCTTCTGTGCCACGTCTTACACGCGCTGTACACGAGCTCGGGGGCCAGCGAGGAAGTCAAAGTGCACAGCAGGATTTGGGGGCTCAGAAAGGGGCACCGTTCACGTGCGAGGGAACAACCCCAACGTGCGTTTACAAGGTGCTCAGAGCTGCATTTATGGTTCCGCTAAAGACGGCAAACACAGGCTAGCAGGTACAGCCTAGCTCAGAGGAAAAGTGCTGTCAAGATCCCCTCCTCATCCCCTACACCAGGTACATTTTTTAAAAATTATTTTAAATGCAGTTTTTATTTGACCTTCTAGAGTTTCTAGAAAAGTTATAAACAGATTACAGGTTTATAGTACCCAGGGAGGAACAATTCAATAAGGTAACTTGTCTGCATCTAAAAAAAGACTGTCAAAAACATTTGTTTCAAAAGAAGGCACTGTCAACCAGTGATCGTTACACCCTACATATGAAATTTCTCCAGAAGTTTTCCTACAAACTCTAAAAAAGGGGACTTCTGCAGATAAATGGAGGATTAGGGCCTTTATTCATTGTTCAGTAAAGGTGGGGGTGTGCTGTACATATTTCTAAACAAGCACTTAAAGAGTACTGCCAGCATGCAAAAGTTTTTTAAAAAATGAATTAGGTATCCAATGCAGAGATCACAGAAATTTACGCTAGGCAAATCCTCCCAATATAAATGCTTCTCATAATCCAGAACCGAGTAAGAAAAGCTATTCATTTAGTCCAGCTGACTTTGGGGATGTCATAGTGTTCAGTCAGAGTATCCAAGTGTCTGTTAAAATCCTAGGAGAGAAAAAAAAAGTGTGTGTCAACTTTCTGGAATATTGAACATGCTTTCTGCCTACTTTAAATTTAGTAATTCCAGATTAAATGAGTTGAAAATTTAGGTCAGTATCCCGTTAGTCAGCATCTTGTACCAGGTGCCACCAAGAAAGGTGCCAAAAAGCTGTACAATAGACAGTTATGCAATGGATAGCCCAGTTGGCTTTTGATCTGAATCATGTGGATTTATATCTCTAACATCCTCTCATTATAAAATGATTAATCCATTTTTTGAAACCCACTGAATTCTAGGCTTTAATTGTATCCTGTGGCTGTTAACCATATGGGTTAGTTACCTTTTAGCAGCTTTCAATTGGTAGCCTTTTAAATTTAACTGAATAATTCTGTGTTCTTGTATTTAAAGACAATACACGATACCAATCAAATTTACCTTTCTTAGCCCACCAGTTTGATGTGTTCCTCTATTATCAACTTTTCTTTCTGTAAAGATTATCCTAATCCATCACATTTCATTACATTCATGCCTCAGTTAGTCTGGTACATATTCCAATATCTGATGGCAAGAACTTTTGGTTCCAAGAGCTTTTGGAAAAACCTGGGAAGCCATGGGTTTCCTTCACAGGCTGGCACAGTTCCAGCCTGCAAGGGGCTGTGGGAAGCAAGACACAGGGTGTCACATGCATGTGTGCGCATAGAAATGCATGCATCAGCTAGTCAGTGTGGTAGAGAGCATCTCCCGCCAGGTACGTCTATGGGGACACAGGCAACAGTCGTGGGGGAAATGTACAGGTGATGCAGAGGCGGAGGGACAGGGCTTCAGCTGGGCCAGACCAACTCTGGGCAGAAGGTGCCTCCCTCCACAGCCCAGCAGGCGGGTCCCAGAGCGAGAGGGAGCGATGCAGTCCCATGGCTGCCAAGGTGAGGCACAACAGCAGCAGAGGCAGAGACTTGTGCCCCCTGCTGCTGCTGGGGAGGCAGGGGGCCTCATCTTGGCAGTGAGGTGCTCTCTCCCATGCTGGGTCCCACCTGCCGGGCTGCATAGGTGGCTCCTGCCCAGAGCTGGTATGGTCAGGCTGCAGCCCTGCACTCTATGCCCTGCTGTGGGCACAGAAATTGGGCAGCACATGCCCACACCCCACCACACTGCCTATACCCACTCCCTCCTTATGCACTGGGGGGCTGGGGGCAACAGATCAGGAGTGAGGTGCACCAGCAAGGCCCGGGGACTGTCATCTCAGTGCTACAAAGCAGTGGAGGGGACAGCCACAGCTGGGCCTACATCTTGTGAGCAAAGGGGGCAGGGGGAATTCAGATGTTCCATGATAAAAAAACAAAATCAAATGCTAAAGTATATAGGTATTTAGAATTTATTTTATGACTGAGGCACTGGTAGGCCTCCAAATTGCTTTAAAAAGTAAATATATCAATAAAACATGATGTTGAACTGATACCATATAGATAGTAGCACTTCATTTTAATCACGGAAAAATGCTGACTGCAGGTTACAACTGGAGAACATTGCCTCTTATCAGAGAAACTGATTTTTAAACAGAAAACCAGGATGCCTGCTAATCACCCACCACTGATTCCTGTTAAAAAAGCAAGCAGAGCCCAGAACATGCAAGTTACAGCTTTCATATTACTTATGGCAAGAGATTTTTCCAGACAAACATATTAGAACAATAACTATTTGAATTGCATATCCTGACAGGTGGATAATTTGGACTAGACAGCAAAGGGAACACACACTGTGAACAAGGCTAATCGTATCCTCACCTCAACTCTTTGTTTGTGGGTCTTGGAAGCCTTCTTCAGGATTCTTTCCATTTGCTGAGAAAGTGAAAACAGACACAGGTCGCTGTCATGCTAGCTCCTTTCACCGCAACAAAACACCTCCCTTTTAACCTGCACTTTATCTTTTCGGGGAAGTAACCTGGGTCAGGGCCGCTGCGAGTGCGCAGCTCCGACTCCCGCAGAGCGCGGACTCGTGCGGGCGGGCCGGGGCTCTGCGGACTCGCCCGTCCACCCACCCACCCGACCCGGGCCCCGCCGCTCGGTGCCGGCAGCAGGAGCCGCCCGGCCCGGCCCGTACCCTCTTCTCTTGCATCTTCTCATAGGCGAGCTGCGCGGGCGTGCGCTTGTCCAGGCCGCGCTTCTTTTCCTCCTCCTGCTTCTTGCTGCTCACGGTTTGGTCCCGGATCTTGCTCTTCTCCTTGTCCTTCCTCTTCTTCCTGCGGGGACAGAGCCAGAGCGGCGGCATGAAAAGTAGCGCGGGAAGCCGGGCGCCCCCGCCGCCCTCCCTCGCCGGAGGAGGTGCTTACCGCCGGGCCGCCGCCGGGGCCTCGCCGCTCGCCTTGAGCCGCAGCGAGCCGCGCTGGACGCCCTCGTACTCCGCCATGGCTCCCCCGAGTTCGCGGCACTTCCGGGTTACGGGTGGAGAGCACTTCCGGGCCGCGCCCGCCAGGCGCGTCGGGATAGGCTGCGCTGCGCGGCGGGGCGGGGCGCCATGGCAACCAGCCCAGCCGGAGTGAGGGAGCGCGCGCGCGGCGCCGGCCGGCGGGAAGCCCGCGGCTCCCGGGACCTGCAACAGCCCCGGGCGCGCAGAGCTCCCCGCGGGGACCGTCCTGGGTGCAGTCCCGGAGAGAGGAGGAGCTGTGGGGCACGGCCAGCCCCCACAGACCCCGTCTGGGCCCTCCAGTGCCCGCCCCGGGCAGGCCGACAGCCCACAGCAGCCACCGCCCTGCGGCTGGCTGCAAGGCAGAGTCAGCTGCAGGGATCCCTGAGAGAGGGCCAGGGACACGGCAGAGACCTGGGGGGAAGTCCTTTCTGACCCGCGGAGGGCCAAGACTTTCCGTGAGTCGCAGCCTTGGCTGCAGCGGCTCTCCGCCTCTGAGGGAAAAATTCCCTCCTGGCCCCATATGGGGCCCAGAAAAGCCCTGAAGCCTGGGCAGTCCCCACAGCAGAGCGCAGGCGTGGCACGCACAGGTCCTCTCCGACCATTGCCCATCAGCCTCGCGGACAGGCTCCAGGTTCCCCAGATGTCTGGTCCGCTGCCTCTGTTTTGACACTGAAGACGTTTTTCCTGACATCCCCATCGAACCCTCTGCTGTAACCGACGGGTCTGTGTCCAACTCTGCACCCAGAGCCAGAGGGCATTTCCCTCTTCTAACAAAGGAAAGTTTCCTATATCCCTCCCTCCCTCCCAGTATGTTTTCAGTTTTATACCTGAAAGGCCGAGAGGGATCAGAGTATCAAGATAACGCCTAGTTAACACTGTTAAAACCAACAGTGGGGCAAATTCTTCTCAAAATTATGCCCACCAGATAAATATTATAAATTGTTAAATAACGGGTGTATAATTTACACTTTTCCATTTTAGCAAACATGTCATAAATATATTGAAGACATGATCCTTGGTTTTCATGGGGAAATGAGATAGTTGCATTTATTTTGTTGGTTTAACTTAATTATAAATTAGCAATTATGACTCTGCAACAATTAATTTCAAATGCTCTTTAATGGAGACAATCAAAACTCTAATTACTAGCACATATGGGGTTGATTTTGAGGGGGGGGGGTTGGTTTTGTTTACAGTGGCTTTTAAAAAGAAAAAGACTTTGGACTTTAGGGATGGTCCTGCTTTGAGCAGGGGGTCAGACTAGACGGCCTCCTGACGTGCCTTCCAACCCTAAATTTCTATGATTCAATGATACTGTAATCCTTTGTTAGGGTTCCTGCTGACGCTGACTATTAAAGGAAGGAAGATATTCCTAGTGCTTTTAGCAGTCTGCATTTTTTTCAGCAGAATCACAAACAACAAATCCACATAGTCCCCTATCAATTTCAGAGACAAGGCAAAGAAGCTGTTTTGAGTTTAGCTGTATGGTGTAATATGACTCTGCCAGAGCATACGGAAGGCAGGTGAATGATGCTGGAAGAGAGCCTTATAGTCAGACTAAAGATGCGATGAAATGCTCCTATTATGATTCTGAAATCCACGGAGCAGAGAAGGTGGTTACTTGATCCCCCCTGTCTGAACCTCATTGTTGCAGTTTTTCAAATTTGAATATTCAGGACTCCTATAAAGGTAATTTAAGGGGATAGAACCATGGGACAAGAATCGGGACTCGGAGGCAGACATGGGCAACAAGCAAACCATTTTTACTCCAGAGCAGCTAGATGCTTATCAGGTAAAACCACCAAGCTAAGGAGGAAAAAAAAAAAAGATGAAATAGCTATAATACGTGTTAAGGGAGGTTGCTCTAAAACAGTCATTGGGTCTTAGTTCTGTGATGCTAAACAGGATTAAAAACTCTAGCAAAAGTGTTTAGAATAAATATTATTGATAGCTGTTTAATTCCTCTCTTCCATTTTCTTGCAAAGAGAAAAATAAAGCCCTGTATTATAAATTAAGACGAAGTACGTTAGTCTTTGGCGAAGTTAACTAGAAAGGCAGCATTGTTTACACTAGGGAAAACTTTGGGCCAGTGTATGTTTAAAAAAGAAATGAATACCACTGTAATTTATACCTCACCATATTTTGCAGGACTGCACATTTTTTACAAGGAAAGAAATTCTGAGGTGAGCCTGTTTTTTGTCTTTGAAAGCAATAACGGAACACAGGGTTCTTATCTGATAAGTTTAGGAATCTTTACAAGATTTTTTTTTTAAATTGGGATTTAAAAGAATGACCATGACAAAAAGCCCCATCAACTTTTATAGATACAAAATTGTGTTAAGTAGCATTAACTGAGACAAAAATGTGTAACTCACTATAGTGTTAAAGGGCCAGTTCCTCCATCTTAAGTTTTCATATAACAAATTATCTAAAATGATTTTGCCACATACACATTCAAAGGGTTTCATGCCCTTCCACCTTGTTTTATAACAACTACTACACAGATTATTGATATTCTGTGGTCCATTTTGTTTATTTGATGAAATATGCCATACTTTTCAGTAGTGTAATAAAGAACCAAAACTACCTTGTATTTAGAGTTTCTTTTCCTCATATATTTATATTGTAGTCTAAATTCTATTTTAATGGTATGATATAATTTCATTTTTTTGAATTATTGATATTATTAACATTAGAGGTCCAAAAATACTAGATTATCCACTTACCAATGTGAGATTGTTTTCACAGAGAAACAAAATGAGCCAGAGAGACTTGGAAAAGGACAAGTAATACTTGTAAAGAATGTCTTCAGTATTAGAACAGAGTAGACTTTAAAGGGATTTCTTTCAATTTTGTCTTGGTAATATGCTGCTAGTGTATAATTTCTTATTGTTTCTTATTTTTATATTTACAGTAATATTTTTTGAGACATATTCACAAGGCCCAAGTTATGTGAAAGAGAATTGGGAATTAACCAGTATATTCACAAAAAGTCACAGCCAGCTTGCTAGGATTAAAGTAACCTAAAAAGCTTTTACTGACACAACATGAGGCTCTCTTGGTTTTTGTGCGAGAAGCTGCTGACATACGAGACATCTACTGTGGAGTTGTCTAATTAGCTCCGCAGTAAACTTGTCAGCGTCCACAGGTGCATGGCTATTAGGCTGGAGGTAAATCAGTGAACTCTGCCACAGGTTAGTACTTGTAAATATAAGTACTATCCTACGGCAGAGTTTTTTACTCTGCAGCAACACACACACAGATGCTGTTGGGGCTGGCTGAGACATGAGGGTGCTTCAGTGTGGGGGCTGCCTGCTGTCTAGCCTCACACTGGAGCCCCCTCGTGTGCCAGCCAGCTCCTCTGCAACACATTGAGCCAGGTTGGAGCAGCTCTGGGCTGGCAGGCGGGTCCTCCCCCCCATCCCGGACCCTCTGCCAGCCAGGGCTGCTCTGACCCAGCTCAGACCCAGGTGCACATGTAAACGTGGCACCCAGGAGCAATAAACTTTGGCGCAATATGTGCCAGAGGTTACTGCTGCATGTTACTGTACAACATGTAGACATGCCCAGTATCAGTGGATCGACTCGTTTGAAGAACAGGGTAGAGGAGAAAATTGCATGAGGATGTGCCCTTTAGCAGAATTATGTGCTCTTCCATTGATGTGCACTCTGCTAACCTGCTTGCAAATGTAGCGCAGCAGAAAGTAATTGGAGCAAGTGTCTATTATAACTGAAACTTAAGCTTGGCTGAATTTTCATGCGCTGATAATTGTGTCATGAATAAGGCATTTATTATTGATAATGAGCCCCTTAGAAACAATGGAACAGGATTTTCAGCCACATTCACTAATGATAACTCTAAAAAAAAAAGGATCCTTAATCTACAGGAAGTAAACAGTACTGCAGAAAATTAAAATGTGTTTGAAGACACATTATAGATGTTCTGGTTCTCATGGGATCTCCTTACAGTCAGTTTAGTGGAAATTTTGCTGGGCCAAAAATGCAGGATAAGGCTGCAGACTTGAAGAGCAAAACATTTGCTCCCTTACCCTCCTCCCCTTATTCTAAACCTTAAACTAGAGAAAAGGAAGGTAACAGGTAGCCAAGGGAAGACTAACTGATTAGTAGAGTAGTCTCCCATCCCTCTGAGCTAAATGGCTCAGTGGTTCTCCCTCTGCTATTTGTAGATTTGCTTTTGAAATGACAATCTATATTTCTCAAAACAATACACATTAAAATTTTTATGAATTTCTTTTGAAGATTGCTTGGTGCGTCGTTGTTATGACCAGAATTATTAAAGCTGTGCATGTCTACATTTGGGCACCTAAATCGGAGGTATTGGGTACTATTTATCTCATAATGACTTCTGTAGGAAATGGCATGCAGCCTCACTGAGTGAATTTTTTGCAGAGCATTGAATTTATAGGATCTTTTCTGTCTTGGCATCGCTTTCCTCTATACGTGCAGTTGCTTGGCAGTGGAAAAGGGTCACTAATTGCTTCATTCCAAATTTACAGCCAGCTGGAGCTGATGAACAATATTTGAATCACACATACCTTTACACAGATTTTGTAGGGAGGCATGAGACAAGGATTCTCAGCTTTCTGACGTATTAACGGGACATGTTCTTGCCAACTAAGCCAGCCTTCAGGTATGTATATAAAGACAGGTGGGGGAAACAAAGGAATATGGAAAGCAGTTACTGGTGAAAAATACTTCAAGGAACTAATAACAAGTCTATTTATCACTTTGAATAAAAAATACTTGATCACCCAGGCTACAAGAAAATGCAGCTGCACAAAAAACAACAACAATTTTGCTGGCTAGTTTGTACATGTATTTTTATACTAATTGCTTCTTCCTCCATGAAGCCCAGATTCTCCTGAGTTATATTTACGTTCACTACTCTGATGCAAGATCTGAATGATGAATCATAAAACAGAGAAGATGGACGTATTTTTCAGGGCTGCAAGAACAAACCAATACCAAAATGAACCTTACATTCCATTTTCAGGCTGTTTTACAGGTACAGAGATCTGGCCCCACAGCTAGTCCCACTTGACTACTCAGATAAACCAGATGTGATGCTTCCCTATGAACTCATCAGCAGCATGCCAGAGCTGAAGGTACAGTGTAAGGAATGCAGAAGGTAGACATGGTGCCACATTTCACTTTCATCTATCCCTTCTGAATAATTCATCCCTTACTAATTGTCAAAAGACCTGAAAGATAATTGAATTCTGGCTATCTAGAGAATAGCTGTCTAAATCCAAAGTCCCTTTAGAAGCTGCCAGTGGTTTCCTTTGAAAGCTTACTGAAGTCCAAAAAAGGTACAGAGAAGTTTGCAGCTGGACCTGTTTTTTGATGCAACATTAGACAAAAAAAACCAAAACAAAAAAAACTAGAAACAGGGGGGCAAGGGGAAGGAGGGGTTGTCTTGTCCACCGCTAAGAGGCTCATATGGATAGAACTCCTGCCTAAGTTGTGCCCTATAAAGCCAAGGCACTAACGTGAAACAAATATTAGTAAAGACCGCCTTTCACTTTATTTTGTCTTCCCTTTTCAACAGGATAATCCATTTCGCCAGCGGATAGCAGAGGTTTTCTCAGAGGATGGAGAAGGCAATATGACTTTAGATGATTTTTTAGACATGTTTTCAGTGTTGAGTGAAATGGCTCCCAGAGATCTCAAAGCTTATTATGCCTTTAAAATTTATGGTGAGTGAAACTAGCATGGATGGTAAAGCTTGGAGGAAATACAGAGTTGCACATGACCAGAGACTGACTGCAGGAACACACTTAAATTAGATCAGTGATTTTCTACTAGGCTGTCAAGGCACCCTGGGGTGTCTTGAGAACCTTAGTAGGGTGCCCCATGGTCCCTTGCATTGTTAGAACTGTTAGCTGTGCAAACCTGATTCACAAGATAAACCCAGACATTTAAAATAAAAAGCCATAGCATTAAAAGCATTCTAACATGTTGTAGTCTTCCTGATTTTTTTGCAACAGAAAAAAACTAATCTTTTTTTTTTTTTTTGCATAGTAAGAAAACAAGTGAAAATTAAAAGGTAGCATTTTCAGAGGTGTCTTTATTGTCTAATGAGGGGGTGCCTTGAGTCTAATCACTCATATCTACTTAGGTTGAGAACCACTACATTAGATACACACCTGGCTATGAACTGTATAGGTACATATTTAATAGGGCTCCCTTCTCATTGCATTTAAATGCTTCCTAGCTATCCTAGAAACTTCTGTGCCACTTGTAAGGTTTTCATTGTGTTCATAACTGAAAGATATTTTGCTTAAACTCTGGCAGCTCTAGCTTTCACCGTGATGCAGTAATGCGCAGTAGAATTAATCTACTGCACTTTTAGTGTCTTGTGTTGATGCGCCTATTGAGACTGAAGGTGATCTCTGATCATCAGTTTCTGACATCTGCTGGAAAATTTGTGGTACTGCATCCAAAGCAACTCTTCCATATTTTGTTAATTGAAGGAAATAACATTTAAAAACAAACTGTACAGACCATGGGAGATGCTTTGAAAAGTATTGATTAAAGCACATGACCAAATAATTCTAAAGTAAAGGGGATTTAATCTGGTGTCACCTGTTCAGTGGCATCTGTGGTTCCACCTACTGCAGACTAGGTCTGGACACACAAAACTTGTCAACCAGGCTGTTTACACATAGCAAGTTCTCCCTAAAATGTATCTGTCTGACTATTCATTAAGGGAATTAATGTCCCATCTTCTACAGGGTTCTTTGAATAACCGAGGCTTGTAGCACGTTTTCACAAAGGATGTTTTTAAAAATTACAATTATTTACTATATGTTTTCAATTATTTTTTTCTTCCGGTCTCAGCAAAATCAATTATATAATGCCCTAATAAGAGAGAGTTCCACTTCTGAAGCCAAAGGGGACATTGTTCAACATGGAAAAAAAAGCAAGACAGCCTACCCTGTTCTTTTAGTTCATGGTACTAGCTTGCTGATAATTTGATTATGGACAGATTTCATTAGGGATGAGATTATTTGGGAACTCTAACATTGTGTATGACCAAACAACACCAGGGTGCACAAAACTTGTAGATGGGTGTTTTGGAAATAATTTAATAATTGCAATCCAGTGAACGTTGGGCAATTCTTCAATTCTAAATTAGGAATTCCTTTATACAGTTATATTGGGGTTTGTAAATCAGGTCAGACACATTCCTTCCCACTGCGATCTTGGGAGTCAGACTTGGAGAAGTCAGTTTTCAGCATTTTGAATGCATCATTTCTCTTTCCTTTGACAGATTTTAACAATGATGATTATATATGCAAGTCAGACTTGGAAAAAACTGTTAACAAACTGACTCGACATGAACTTACTCCAGAAGAGGTTAGCCTTGTATGTGAAAAAGTGATTGAGGAAGCTGATCTGGACAATGATGGCAAACTTTCCCTAGAAGATTTTCAGCACATGATACTAAGAGCTCCAGACTTTCTCAGGTAACAGTGGCCCTTTTGTTATACATTGAGAATTCACTCCTCATTCTCTAGTACAAGTGTTTTAAAAGGTATGCTTATTAGCTCTTCCACGCTTGAAGATTTCAATGTTTCCAGTCCATCAGTCATAGTATTGCACTAAAAGCATTCACTAAAAAACAAACCACCAACCAAACCCCCCCCCCCCCCCCCCCCCCCCGATTTTAAAGTTTAGGGGTGTCTGTTTTTTTGCTGTTGCTTTTGAACTTCAAGTCACATTTTTCATAATTTTTCTCTAAGATCATGAGTGCCAGGAAATTGTCTGAAGAGGAAAAAAAAACCCACATTTCTCCTTCTGATAGCTCAAGCAGTTAGGCCTGAATACCTCAAATATTGCTGGATTCTATATAAAACTTAAGAGTTGGCAACATTATACTGAAAAGACTATTTACTTTACAAACGTATTTTTAACAAAAGGCTGCTCTTTAGATTTAAGTGATTTAGGATTCTTAATCCCAAAGCAGGCAAGAAAAATCAAATGTGACAAGGTAAAAATTACTGGGTTTGTGCTACGTGGTGAATGAGACATACGTAGCATTTTTTGTTTTTGTTTTTTTAATAGTACATTTCACATTCGAATCTGAATCTGGTGAAACACAGAGCGGGAACTTCATCAGAATTCCGCCATGTACATCATTCCGTTCTGTTTTCAGGACCAAACACGAGTTTCAGAAACTGGAGTAAGAGCTGGGGAGAAGAACAAGTTATGTTTCCTGTTTAAATCTTCAGGGATAAGATTCATTAAGATTTCCCTAAGTAACTTAGTACAAAGTTTTTCTTGCCAGTTAACATGTTCAGTACAAATTTTGTTTTGATTTTCAGCTTCAGCAAATCTGATCAACAAAGAAATGGGGAATACATCCATATTTGTTTAACTTAGCAAATAAAAAGATTTGTTTAAGGTAAAAGACTGCTGGCACTAGAACAAATATGTATAAACTGACCATTAATAAACTTTGACTTGAAATTGGAAGGAGATTCTTGGTCACTACTACAGCTGGGTCCTAAGGAACCCTTCCAATTTGAATAACAGGTGTTTATTATTGCCGTGAAGTGTTTTTTTAGATTGAGCCAGATCAGTGATTCTCAATGCAGATGCTGTGGCACCTTAAGGTACCTCGAGATCCTTTCAAGGGTGCTGCCGTGTGCCATGCAATGTTAGCATTGTTAGGTGTGCAAGCATGATTCACAAGATAAAACCAAAGATTTCAAGTAGGAATTCACTGCGGTAAAAACACTCTGTGACCTGAGTTCCTTGAAACAGAAGAATTGCTCATTTATTTTTCTGTAATCCAAAAATGAGTGAAAGTGAAGAGCTGGCATTTTCTGAGGTGGACCTTGAGTCTGAAAAAGTTAAGTACTGTTCAGCTAGGTATCTGAAAACAGGTCTGCATCTGTCTTGGGAGGTCTCTTCTAGTCCTGGGCTCCCAACAGAAAAAACTGTTTGGGGGTATTTTTTATTTATTTTTAAAGGGCTAGGCACTAAGTAGAAGTTACATAAAAAAAAAAAACCTAGAACATTTCCTTCTGTCCTTTATGCAATTTTACCTTGTAAGACAGATCTTGCTATAGGCACTGAAAACATATAAACTGGTGTTTATTGAGCTTGAATTGCAAGTTCATTGGCTTAAACAAAAACCCAAAGCACTCAACACCCCACCTATTGTAGAATGACTTTCAAAGCTGCCAAAATTCCATTAAAATTAATGAAAATTTAACACACAACCTGAAAGCAGCTTTAAAGCCTCTGAGTCTGATGTTAGAGGACTAAAAGCTGAGTGAACTAAGAAACTCGTACCACACTGGGGCAAAAAGCAGAATGGCACTGTGGCATTTCATTCACAGTTTTAATGTGATTTATCTCAGTTACACACAACCTCAGATCTAGATTTATTGAATAAAAGCTTTTTCCTTGAAAAAGGAACAGAGGATGCTGAATCACTATCTGTATTACCTGCAAGTTTTGCTGAATTTTCTTTCAAGTCTGGAACATTGAATTGTACGTTGTAATGCATGGATCCAGAATTACTACCAGCTTCCTTAGAAACACTTTCTATTCCATTGCAGTGAGACTCTCTGCAGTATGTAAGGAATAACTAGCCAGGTATCCTCAGGCATATTATTAGTAGGCACTGTAAAAAAGGGACCTTATCTGAAGTCTCTCTCTATTACATGGTAGATGATCACCAGAACGTTTGGTTCATTCTCTTCGTCATAAAACCGACAATCAAATCCATAGCTCCCATTTTTTCCCTGAAATTCAATAGCTTTCGAGTATCTTTAGAGTCTTTTCTATATGTTTACTATCAAGGTTACTTTGTTGGTCATTTTCTGCGTACCTGAAAAGATGAAGACATTTTTGTCAAGTAACAGATTTCTATATTTTATCATTCTAAAGAAAGAACAAATTGAACTGAGGGGCATAAAACCCGTGCATTTACATTTATTTACAAGTAATAAAATGTTTTACATGTCGTACTTGGACCTTGAATCAGAAAGAGCATGTAAATGAATGATATACATAACAATTTTTAAGGAGTTTAGTTCTTTCTTTGTGACATATGCTAAACTGCATATTTCAGTACTAGGTGCCAACTGCTATTTATTGCTAAAATACCAAAAAATGCTACAGTGTAGGCTAAGAATTTCCCATAGTCCTGATCCGACATGCTGTTCTGTTGACTAGGGTGGCACACTAAAGAATGTGCTAATCCTACAGTCCATCATGAAGATGATATTTATTTTGCAAATTAAGCTTATAATCACATATAAAAATTATTTAATTCAGACAGTTTTAAGGGCTAATACTCAAACTAGATAAAAACCTCCACAGTCCATACCAATCTAACCATGGGGTAAAATTCCTTCCTGATCCCAAGCATAGTGATCAGTGGCGATGTGTAGGGGGTGCACATGCACCCCCTGAGAGTGCCCCCTGACTGGCCACGCTCGCCTCTTAGGTGATGGTTAGGGGGGGCAGGCGGGAGCGCTGGTGCCCCCCCTGCAAGCGCCAGCCAATCACTATGATTGCTGTGGCCGCTTCCAGGAGGATTGCCCATGGGGGACCTCACCCGGTCAGCAGGACTGGTCTCAGGGGGGGTACACACCCCTCCTGACTCAGGCAGCACCAGTCGCTCATGATAGTGATTGGTCTCACTGTAAATGGAGTCCTTGCATCTCCCAACTACCCAGTTCGCCCAGTAAAAGGGGTATATATTTAAAAAAAAAAAAAAAAAAAATTAAACCCAACCAAACAAACAAACAACACACCACCAAAAACACCTCTCTTTTCACATATTCACTTGGACCATCATGGCTATAACAACCCTCCAACCTTACTTAAACATTTCTGACTCTCAAACAAGAAGAAAACTGAAGACATTTATAAAAGTTACATCCAACACACATAAGTTTTCATATGCCATATTTTTCTCGCTTACAACACACCCCGGATCAAGATATGCACCATACTTTTGAAAGGCAGAATGAAGAAAAAAATTTTTTCCTCATAGTAACTGAGTAGCAGCAGCAAGGGAGCTGAGCCTGTTCATTTTTCTGCTCCCTGTGGATCTCTGCCGACTTCACTTTTCCTTTCCTTCGGTATGCAGCAGACACTTCTTACTGCATTTCTTCACACAAAATGCACACACCAACTTCAAGCAGACAGTTTTTAGAAAAAAGGTGCACAGTGTATACAAGAAAATATGTTTAACTCTTAAAAAATACCTTAAGACAAATCATCTTAGAATAAATATTTGGTTTTTTAAAGTGCATCATTTTTCGAAGGCAATCAGGACTCATAGTAGAGATGATATCTCTTATTAGACCAACAAGATTTTTGCAAATAAATAAAATTTCTTTAATTGCTTTTATATATAAAGCAAAAATCTTGTTGGTCTAATAAAAGATCTCTCTACTACGAGTCCTGATTGCCTTTTCCTCTAGACCAATATGGTTACAACCTGGATGCCTCATAGTTAAAAGAATATGCTTGCAATTTATGCACTTAAGTTTTTTAAAGTGGTTTGCAATGTATTGTTTGTCACTTTTTTTTATACAAGTGTTATGTAAACAAGTTTGGATTTTTTTACGAAATCCAGATTGGCATAATTAAGCTGAATTGTTCATAAAATTGTACAGATTTGTCCTTGAGCTCGATTCAAAGGCCACTGAAGAGGAGAACATTTCACATATATCATTTAAATTTTATGTTATTCATATTTTTAAGTGCAGTCACTCAAAAATAAATATTACAAATTACTTTGTTCTAGTTAATCTTACACCAAGGTTGGTCTTTATTCCTAATTATTCATTAAAAAAACCAAATCAATAGTAAATCAGGTCTGCCAGACGTGATTAAATATTTTAAATCTTGTCTTGTCAGAAATCTTAAAAAGCAGGAGACCTTCTAGGTGAAGGTAAACAGAATGTGGTAACAAGATGCTACAGGAGCAGCACATTCCAGAATCTAGGGCTACACTAACACATCTCATCAGCTGCAACCCCTTTCAAATAAAAAACACATCACCCAGCAATGTCACTGTACAGAACAAGCAGTGTTCTCTTAAGTAATACTTTGCAGAAGCAAGTCATGTAAGAGCCAGCACATTTAGGTACAGATAATTTCTATAACAAACCATTTGGCTGGTCCTCATCTGTCAAGTGTCAAACAAGTAATGGGGAAGGACTCATTAAATTGCTTTATCCAAGTTTGCTGGGAAAATGTGCACACACATTGAATATAAAATATCACAATATGTTGCCTCAAAGTGTTGCAAATGTTACTGTTTTCATATCCTACCTCTTCTCAGGAGTGTTTTACCTTTCAGGTTAGTGTTGGCTTGGGGCTTGCACCAATGAGTTTCCTTGGTAAAACAGTTAATTCCAGGAAGTATATTTCTCTGCACATAAAAATTGGACAAAAGTCATTATGCCACTGCCTTGCATCTAAACACACAAATTTATTCAAACCGAATAAGATAGTCAAGTTACAAGGTACAGTAACCAGGGGACATTTTAACCAAACATATTTTACTGCATCACCAGGTAAAGCAACAAAATGCAAATCTTGGGAGAGGTTAAAAAAGGTAGTTGAAGTACTTTATTTAGGTGCTGTAACAAATAGATACTAGACCAACTGACTTTGGGCTCTAGTTATTTTTTGTGGTCCAGATATTGATGAGTCACTTATTAACATCTTGACAATTAGTTGTTCACCACTGTTGACCCTCAGGTGGATTCTGAGAACCAAGAAAGGTTAAAAAAGCTAACTCACAACATAATCATCTATGACCAGGTTACAAAGCGCCTGGACACAGGAGGAGGGGTGGATGTCGTATACTTAGACTTCAGGAAGGCCTTCGATACGGTATCCCACCCCATACTGGTGAACAAGTTAAGAGGCTGTGACGTGGATGACTGCACAGTCCGGTGGGTGGCGAATTGGCTAGAGGGTCGCACCCAAAGAGTCGTGGTAGATGGGTCGGTCTCGACCTGGAAAGGTGTGGGCAGTGGGGTCCCGCAGGGCTCGGTCCTTGGACCGATACTCTTTAATGTCTTCATCAGCGGCTTGGACAAGGGAGTCAAATGTACTCTGTCCAAGTTTGCAGATGACACAAAGCTATGGGGAGAAGTGGACACGCCGGAGGGCAGGGAACAGCTGCAGGCAGACCTGGATAGGTTGGACAAGTGGGCAGAAAACAACAGGATGCAGTTCAACAAGGAGAAATGCAAAGTGCTGTATCTAAGGAGGAAAAATGTCCAGCACACCTACAGCCTAGGAAATGACCTGCTGGGTGGCACAGAGGTGGAAAGGGATCTTGGAGTCCTAGTGGACTCCAAGATGAACATGAGTCGGCAGTGTGACGAAGCCATCAGAAAAGCCAATGGCACTTTATCGTGCATCAGCAGATGCATGACGAATAGGTCGAGGGAGGTGATACTTCCCCTCTATAGGGCGCTGGTCAGACCGCAGTTGGAGTAGTGCGTGCAATTCTGGGCGCCGCACTTCAAGAAGGATGCGGATAACCTGGAGAGGGTCCAGAGAAGGGCAACTCGTATGGTCAAGGGCCTGCAGACCAAGCCCTACGAGGAGAGACTAGAGAAACTGGACCTTTTCAGCCTCCGCAAGAGAAGGTTGAGAGGCGACCTTGTGGCTGCCTATAAGTTCATCACGGGGGCACAGAAGGGAATTGGTGAGTATTTATTCACCAAGGTGCCCCCGGGGGTTACAAGAAACAATGGCCACAAGCTAGCAGAGAGCGGATTTAGACTGGACATTAGGAAGAACTTCTTCACAGTTCGAGTGGCCAGGGTCTGGAACGGGCTCCCAAGGGAGGTGGTGCTCTCCCCTACCCTGGGGGTCTTCAAGAGGAGGTTAGATGAGTATCTAGCTGGGGTCATCTAGACCCAGCACTCTTTCCTGCTATGCAGGGGGTCGGACTCGATGATCTATTGAGGTCCCTTCCGACCCTAACATCTATGAATCTATAAGAATATTTAAACTTTTAATTGAAAAATTAATAACAAAAAATATAACAACAGTACAGACAAGGCATATCAAGCAAACAATTAAAATTTACGTATGTACATTTATGTAAAGGCATAACAATCTGATTACGGTTGTTGCCGTGTTGATCTAAGGATATAGGCAGACAAGGTTCTTTGTGCAGATGTGATATCTTTTATTAGACCAACCAAATAGTTGGAAAAATGGTTCTTTGCCAAGCTTTTGGGCACAAATACTATGTACTGTAGCATTTTCATCTTAAAATTGCCAAGTCATAACATCTTAGAAAAGCCTCTGCCTGGTTGGCCAGTCTATTACAGAAAGGACCTGCATACCTAGGTTCCAAATAGCACATTGCTAAATAGCTCTAACCAGGTATCCTTGCAAGTGGGCAATTCAACAAGAACTGTGGTTCAAGACTGAAGAGCAAAAATCCCAAAGTGGACCTGGTTTTTAAATACTATGACTTGGCTAAAGTATTAAAAAAAAAAAAAGCTTACTAAATAGGGCAAAAAGATAAAAAAGTATTCCCAATAGGTGGTACTGTAATTAATATTAATCTATCTATTCTTATTCCCTATATACGATTTACCTTCTCTAAAATTAGCCTCAACTATCACCAAACCACTAAATGTACGAGGCAACCTTTACTCTGATTTTTTCAATCGATCTTTCTTGAGTTTTCTAAAGTGGTTCACACCTTATGAAATTCTCCTGCCTGAGCATTTCCTTTGCCCATTCATTTCTTAGCCAAACTACAATCAAGCAAATACAAGTAACTCTATAACTAGAAAACGATGTTGCCAAGTGAAGTGGGTCAGCTGTAATACGGTGTAACAAAGCACAGTTGATTCGCTTCACTGGACAAAACATGTCACCCCTTGTTTCACTTTTGACATTGCAGGATGAGGAGCAATGCAATCTTTCTGCTTTCCCACTATGGAGAATCATGCTGGGATTCCCTGGGGTGCTGCTCTGCAAACAAGCAAGGAAGGCAGGTGTTCCAGGGACTTGGGGGGCCTTCAGGCCCCCTGAGCACCTGCCAAGGATGGCTGGAGAATGAGAGCATCTCAGGCTGCTCTGCTCTCCTGACACAGAGCTAATTGATGTTCTCTGCAATAAAGTGGAAGCGTCTATTACTACCTTTATCGCACCACTAATTTTCCATTCCTGTGGAACAACAAAAAATAGCAACATGTGTTTGCTTCCATTTTGCAGCCATAAAAAAAAAAGATGGCAGCACAAATGAGTTGTCAGAAAATGTCTGTTTCCATCCTATACAATCCTATCCCTGAACTACTTAAGGCCTACAATAATAGGCCTTAATAATCTTAGTAAATTAGGCTTGGAAGGGACCTCAGGAGGTCATCTAGATTCTAGTCCAACCCCCTGCTCAAAGCAGGACCAGCCCAAAGTATATCATCCCAGCCAGGCCTTTGTCTAGCTGGGTCTTAAAAACCTTCAAAGGATGGAGATGCCACAACCTTTCTGGGTAACTTGTTCCAGTGCTTTACTACCCTTCTAATGACAAAGCTTTTTCTAATATCTAACCTCAGCTTCCCTTGCTGCAACTTGAAACCATTGCTCCTTGTTCTGTCATCTGCCACCACTGAGAACAGCCCAGGTCCATCCTCTTTGGAACCACCTTTCAGGTAGTTGAAGGCTGCTATTAAATCCCGCCCCCCTCAGTCTCCTCTTCTCCAGACTAAATAACGCAGTTCCCTCAGCCTCTCCTCACTAGTCATGTCCCCAGACTTCTACTTTCATTGCCTTCTGCTGGATTCTCCAGTTGGTCCACAACCTTTCTGTAGTGGGGGGCCAAAAACAACACAGGACTCCAAGATGTGGTCTCACCAGTGCTGAATAGAGGGGAATAATTGCTTCCCTCAATCTGCTGGCAATGCTCTTACTAATGCAGCCCAGGATGCCGTCGGCTTCCTTGGGAACAAGGGCACACTGCTGGCTCATATTCAGCTTCTTGTCCACTATAACCCCTAGGTCATGTTCTGGGGAGCTGCTGCCTAGCCAGGGAATCCTCAGCCTGTACCAATGTATGGGACTGTTCCGTTCTAAGTGCAGGACTTGGCAGTTTTGCTTACTGAACCTCATGAGATTTCTTTAGGTCCTGTCCTCCAATTTGTCAAGGTTTTTTCTGAATCCTAGCCCTTCCCTCCAGCATATATCTATTATTCCCCACAGCTTGGTGACATCTGCAAGCTGAGGGTGCACTCCATCCCATCTTCCAGGTTGTTGATGAAGATACTGAACAAAACCAGACCCAGAGCTGACCCCTGGGTCACTCCACTTGATACTGGCTGTCTACTAGACATTAAGCCATCAATTACTGCTCTTTCAGCCCAACGGTCCAACCAGTTTTCTATCCTTTTTACAATCTAGTTCTCTAACCCATACTTCCTTATAGCTTGCTTGTGAAACCGTTGTGGAAGACCGTATCAATAGCCTTGCTAAAGTCAATCTACCCCATCAACTATATTATGCAAATTAAAGGCTCTCTTCAGCTCAAGTGGAAAAGCATTTTGAAAGGCTCTCATGTACAGTAATGAGGATTCATGATAAGGAAATTCAGTATTTAATAGATGGAGTTTGTTAAATAGCATGGTCTATTCCATATCCAGGTGTCGTGACAACTCCTTACTAGTGCTGAGAGTTAGGGCACCTGGTATGGATGCACAACAAAGCAGCAGGTGGCCAGGGAAACGGTCCCTTTATATTACAGATTTTGTTCTTTGCGTCTCTTCATTAGCATGTATGCTGCACCAGGAATCTGGATTTGACCAAGCTCTTTACAATGCCATATATAATAGGCAACCTCTCAGACCAATTGCAGGACATCCAAAATTCCTTACTTAGTTTTACACTTTTGTTTCTGAATGCAGGGCTGCTGCTGCCACAGTAAAAGGCTACTGTCACTGAACAACTTCCAGCTAGCTATGGAAACTGTTTCCTTTCCCTCCGATCGTTTAAGAATTTGGCTTATCTATTTAAGGCCTTGACTACAGTATTCCTTAATAGGTAACGAAGAACATAATAATTGAGACTTACAGTTATTCCAGCTGGAGCAAGAGACTGTGCTGCCTTTTGGGAAATCAGAGCCTTCCAACTGCGGTGTGGAGAGCAAGGCAGGGTGCGGGACAGTGGTTTTGTGTTATCAGGCTCAAAAAAGGATACGTGTTGAATACAAATAAGAAAGGTATGTTATCAGTATCCACAGATAAGCACGCTAAGACTAATGCTGACAAATAAGCTCCTCCTCTTTTGTCTTCAAGAGGAGGCTGGACAGATATTTGGCTGGGGCAATATGGCCCTGGCACCTGTTCCTGCCTGGGGCAGGAGGTCAGACCTGATGATCTGTTTAGGTCCCTTCCAACCCTAAGCACTATGAAACAAGTGTAACATAACCGTGATTTCCTTCAGGAGCAACTGGTCATTACTGACTAGCAGCAGCTGTAACACGATGAAAGAGCGGGCATATTTATTGTGGGTTGCAAAACATGATCTTGCATTTTACCAATATGCACATCATTATTTTTGGTTGTCAGGATCTGGTATCATTTGTAGCTGATTATCTCATAACACTTTTTCAACTCATTGACAATAATATGTTAATTGCACTGTATTGTTGCCAGATATTGCAATAGATAAGATTTTTTTTTTTTAGTGGCATCCTTTATTGGACCTACTACCAGCTTTTGAATGCAAGACACCTTCATCAGGACCTGATGAAGAATGACAAAGCATGTCTTGCATTCAGAAGTTTGTCGAACTCTATCCCAACTATGCCGTTGGTCCAATAAAAGAATTCACCCTAAGAAGTCCTTGCCTCTTGCATAATCCCTGGCCCATCATAGCTACAACATCACTCTAATACTACCATATACTGCAAATAAATTAAAATTGTGTTGTCAAATACAGTGGAAATGTAAAGCACCAATTTCTCTAATCTATTTTATAGGCAACCAGTGGGATAATTAATGGGATGTCAGACAAAGAAAGAAGAATGTGATTGTTTAAACACTCTGAAGGAGCAAAACAAGTTTCAGTAATTCAGTGATCTATGCAGCAGAGCTGCTACTGTTGGCAATAAGCATGCTGGCCTGCAGGTGAGAATTATGCAGGAGGAAAGGTACGCGGGGGTGGGGGAAATGATGATGATGGCTCAAGGTTTGGGTGCCAGAACCCTGTGCTCTGAAATGGACACCTAAAAAGAGAGTTTCTCTTGGCCATATTGAATTCATACCTTTAAGTAATAGGAGAGGTGTTTGGGTGAGAAATTTTCTTGGGCATAAAATAAACAAAAAACAAAACCCAGTTTACCACAGATACTTGTATATACTCATCATGGTTCACTTCCTGCAATTATAAGCAACTAGATTTTACATATTGATGCCATCTTAATACATTTAGTTACAGAATAATTTTTTGAACCAGTACTTTGTACAGTAGCAGATGCATGGAAGTCTGTAGTCCTATTATTTACAAATTTGAAACAAAGTCATTTTATGATTAAGAAATACCAACTGTTGTTGAGTTAGTAGGTATCAGTTTTTACTTTGACATGTCAGGTACACAGACTGAGGTGGACACAGGGTTATATTACAAAACAGAAGGGAGTGCAAAAAGGAAAGACCAGTAACAAAGTGGAGACTGACTGGAATGACATCTTCCACAACACTACTGGGGGACAGTTTTATGAAATTTAGCACCAAGTTGGTAATTAGTCTATAAATATCAGGTGCATAACTAAAGTTTTGATTTCAAATATTAATTTCAGTTTATGAAGTTATTTCATATCCTGTTAATTAGATTTTAAAATGATGGTGCAGTAAACAAGCACCTGAAGTCATGGACTGAATCAAACAGTATTTAACAAAACAGCTATAATTTAATATAGAAGTCAGTTAAATTGCAAGATTTGTAGTTTTAATGCTATTGGTGGAACTGGCAAAATTAACAGACATTATGACAAGTTTCTCCAAGAAGCTAAAACAGGGTGCTCAGAACAAGGGAATGTATAAAATAATAAAAAGTGAAGCAGTCCACTCGGTTCTGAAGTAAGACCAACCTTGTTACTAAACCATTCTTACAGTTACAAGATACTCATTTGCACTTTATTCCTCTTAGGAAGTCTAATACATTTTTCATTGTTCCAAAACTTGATGTAGCAGAACTCAAATTTTGGTCATTATGCTTTCATAGCACTCATGTTAACATAAAATTTGCAATAACTGGATAACACTTCCACCAAATAGGCAACAATAATTGTTCGTTAAGGAAAGTGGTTTCATTATGAAAAGGAAATCACAATCCTATTAAATAGACATATAAACATGTGCAACCACCAACATAAATGTAAAAAAAGGATATTCACATGGGGAGGGCATGGCACAAGAAAATTTTAATTTAAAGAGGGCTATCTTAGTATCAATAATATGCATAGTGAAGATCAGAATTCCATCCTTCAAACCTTCCTATTTGCAAGTAAATATTCCCTGCCCTCCCAGATTTATCACAATTAATTTGAAGATGGATGCTGTCAGTAAGAGACCATCTAGTAGTGCAGCATATTGGATTACCAGCTACTTTTCACTTACCTGCCAAACAAACACACACATTGATTGCAACATCCAATACCACCGGGTGTGCTGATACTGGAGGGTGAACATTTATTATCTGCGGCCAATTCAAAAACTAAACATGTTCAGCACCAGGGACTTAGCACAGAAAATGATTTCATGGTCCATTATAATCTACCTCAAGGGTGGCCAGCCTGGAGCATGTGTACCACAAGTGGCATAGGCAACCACTGTGTGGGGCACACAGAAGACTGTGAGGGGGCAGGCAGCACAGTAACAGATGGGGGCAGGAAGCAGAAAGTGTACTAGATCAGGGAAGAGGAAGGGGATTGGAGTGGTACTTGGAGAGGGTGCGTGGGTAATCTGTGGCATGTCTGCCAAAAAAGTTGCCCCCCACCACTGATCTAGCTGATACTTGCTAAATTTCTGCACTTCACTGGTGATACTGATCCTCCTGAATGACTTTGTTCCTCCATTGTCAAGTTTTCACTGCTTCTCTTTTTTCTGTTGGCTACCTGATACTTTATCTTACATCCTGTTTCTGTCTACGCATGGAGTTTTACACAAGCTTCTGTTCCATCTGCTACTTAGCTCTGCTGTTTGCTTCTCTCCCAGAGACCTGAGCAAGGGTACTGTGATATCTGAAAGCCTGTCTTATGTCTATCCCAACCATGCAGTTGGTCCAATAAAAGATATCATCCACACAAACCATTGCCTCTAAACATTTTAATATATTTATCAAAACTATTCCTGTATCTCACTGAACTCCTTCTCTCTCAAGTGTACAAAATATACAGAGTAAAAAAAAATCTTTATTGCCTATGCTGTAGTTTGCATTAGCTATAACATTAAATGCACAGACTGAAAGGGTCCCTAAATATGTTGGCATGATTGAATTGTTTTACTTTTAAAACCATCTCGACCCATTGCAGAAGATGGCTGCACACATTCACCAAAAAAAACTCATTCAAAAAAAAAAAAAAAAAAATCTGAGAGATTTTTCTGCAGAACAGTTTGGTACATAAACATTTGTTAATGAACAAGACAGCTCATTTAAAACATTCAATCCACTAGCCCTAAGAAAGAAAACCCTTTTATATGCCATTAGCTGTAAACTTACTTTCAGTTACATGGTAGACATAACAAAGAATGAAGTTTCTTCCTCATGTATTCAATCTGAGCCTGACAGAGCTCTTGTTAGGTACCTATACCTACAGAGTTACTTTTTATACAGAAGCTGCTTGACAGACCTAGGACTTGCAAGTACTATTACAAGAAATGAGGCTGGGGCATATTCACACAAATTTGAAGGACACAGTATAAAGGAGTTAACTAATTTTAACATTAACTTTAATCATTTCCCTTTAGGTGCAGTTGTCAAGGTAAGCAAAGCACATTAACAGTTCCAGGGAGATTCAGAACATTGCCAATATGTTCATTCTTTCCAAATATACTATTTTACTGTTATGCCGAGTGGTTGACGATGACAGCAGGCTTCCAAGTAGGTTAGACTTGTCTTTTCCCCCAATCCAATTAGGGAAAATTGATTTTTATATCCAATAACCTGAAAGCAACTAGCTGCATAATAACTTGTATTAGTTAGCTACTAAATTCTATTCACTGAAACGTTATGCACCGTGTTGGAAGAATAAAATATGCATTATAGAGAAGTATAGTTTTAAGAGTCAACTCCTGCTTCTTAAATCCCAGTATTTACACTGCTACACATAATTCAAGAAGTTCACTGCTGCTTTAAATTGTAAAGTAACCACTGCAGGGCAGGAAGAAAATGTCATTTATAAACATGAATTTTCAGGAAGTATGTGTAGGCAGTGTGCTTTTGCATATGTGAGCAAATGTGCACATGTACATGCATGATTGGAATGCAGTTTGATACCTTCTGTTTTTTAGAAACTGGAAATAACAATTCTATGAGATTTGAGGTCATTCTCAACTATGAAATTAAACAAGGAAAAAAGAACCATGCACAAAACACACACCTTATGTTGTCCATCATGATGATGTGATTTTTGATGTAGTGGTCTACAGATCTGAACCATGGCCTGTATTTCCAACAGGTAGATTGCACAGATGTAAAATATTCTCTCCAGTTAAAGATACCTAAATAATCAAATGTATTATGTGTGGTCATATCTACCACAGGAAAATAAAGCTTCTCTCCAAATGCCTCATGTTGAGGATGTACAATATTTACATCATGCTTTGGTTTCAAAAACTTTTTGAAGAGATTTTATTTTAATTGTAGACTTAGGAACTGAACTAGAGATAGGCAGACAAAGGATGTTCTGTGGCAGCCAAATGAGGGATATGCAGACACCTCCTGCATAGCTTTTGAAACGTGTATGCCCATGATGTTACAGAAGTGCATTTATTTGATGTTTCAAAATGATTGTTCTATATGCATCTACAGACATTTATATGCACATGTATCATGTACACATAATTAGTTCATTAATATTGGCATTTCAGTGTAAAGCCATTTAGAGTTATTTTGATCATAACTTAATTTTCTATGTTAGACATTACAGATATAAACCCCATCCCAAAGAATGAAGCCTGTCAGTAAAGGTGCTATCGCAGGTCGCATCTGATCTGTACCCCCTCCACTAAACAATGTAGATGCCAAATGGCAATGTGACAAAAATAAGCTTGTTTCATCTCCAAAATTGAAGAATCAGACAATTACTAAAATAAACATTTTTTTCGGTCTTATTTTGATGGTCACAGTGTGACAGGGTATGTCGAAAGGTGTTAAATCCACAGATAGAGGAAATCTCACTCAGAACAGGCACAGTCCAGTTCAATTGAGCAGATGCTCAAATTAAGGCAGTGTCCCTCACAGAAGAACACATCGGAAAAAGCTGCTTTTCTTTTGTTGGTCTGGAGTGATTTTGACTCCCTGGTTGCTGCCTTGTGGGCTATTGCCTTCCTAAAGATGCAAAGAATTTAAAAAGGTTATTTATTTATACTTAACAGCATCTAGTGTGATTAATGATTACCTTCCATCTCAGCTTTTCAGAACTAGGGGTTTGATTCAAAAGCCTACTGAATTCACGGTAATTTTTCCAATGACTTCAACAGACCTTGGGTCGGCCAATGTATTACACAATAAAAATACTTTCTGCTAAATTTGGCTCAAACAAACATGGACTGTGCATATTCTCTTTACTCCTAAAACAGTGGTTCTCAGTGGGCATGCCACCAGCCCTCATCAGAGGTGCTGTGATGTAGGTGCTGCTGTGATAGTGGCAGTGGCCAGTCAAAAAAACTGCTCTTTGCACACTCCTGCTTCACGAGGGCTGTGATCACCCTAAAGCAGGCAGGAGCTGGCTTGGCTGTAGCCCTTTCCAATCCAGCCCCCCCAACTCCACCTGGAAACAAGCACACAGGATGGTTTCACCTGCACGCTTATTTCCAGGAGGCGCACAGGAGGGGTCAGACCAGCATAAGCTGCACAGCATGAGACAGCTCCTGTTCAGCCTTAAACTGAACACAGTCTTCATCCAGCAAGAGTGTGTACAGGGCAGTTTGACCTGGCCATGGCAGGAGCGCACACGTTGCCAAAGTCCTTCTGAGGTTGTCTGTGCAGCAAGCACAGGGCAATATTTTTCAGGGGCAGCAGAACCAGGTTGTGAAATGCTAAGTTAAGCTGAAGTAGCACCAACAGTGGTTCTTAACATGGGATGGTGCCATGTTCAAAAGAGAGGTGCAGTGACTCTAAAAAGTTGAGAACCAGTGTCCTAAAGGGTCTCAAAAACTACTGAGGTGAGACTCCTGCATGTCTTGTTAAAAATCAAATGTTCCAATTATATCTGATAGATGATGGTGGCTACCAAACTACGCACTGAGGAGTCAGCTTAATGAAAGTAACCAGGTGTGTTTTAGTTTCATAAATAAAAGAACAAAATCCATAAGGTCTCGTCTGCTATATGAGGGCAGATCTTAGCCATGCACAGTGTGAACTAATTTGATAATAATAGCTGGTCCCAGGATTAAGGTTGAATAGATGGTGTTCTGGAGGATACTGGGCATGTAACACCAGCTGCTGGGCCTCCCTTCTTTCTAATATCTATGATTCAGTGATTCTGAGTGTAAGAATGAGGATCATTACTGGACTGTGTCTCACCACATTTTCAGTCAAGCAAATGTTAGAGGTCACTTTAGAGAACCTCTAAACCCAGGCACAACTCATTCCTGGGGTTTAAAACCATCATTGTGTGTTCAGATTTCATCCTGAACTGGTTGCAAGGTAAGGTACAGTTTCTACTATCTCCACTGTGTTGCAATTGAAAAAAAACCTGCCAAAAATAGATGCTGTAGTCAAAACAGATACTGTAGTTGGTGCTTCCTTTTAAATGACTTATATGTACTATTAGTTACTCACCAATTTCTTGTCCATTTTTGCTTTGATATCTCTTGCAAGAGTGAAAAAAGCCTACAAGTAAAGTATACAGAAATGTTTTTGTTAGACACCTAAGTGTTAAGTATTTTGTTTAACAAAAGCTTTTTCATAGAACTACAGCTGGAAGTCAGCTTTTACAGCAGGGTAATACTTCTGTAAGATGTCACGTAGTGCCTTTAACAACAGGTTAAAATCTGGCACTTTAAAACGGAATTAAATGTTCAGATATTTTTCACATAAAGCAGATTTTAACTAGGAAAGGTGCGTGGGGTGATTCTTGTCGATCCAGACTTAGACAACAAAACACTGCTTTGATGCACAAAGCACTGCAGTTCACTTGAGGATGACTTGGTGTCAGTATAATACAGGATACCTGCTATGTAGAAAGATACTAATGTACGCCACCATCTCAAGACGCTTCCCAAGTGAAACTTTCATTGGCCCAAAAAACTGCAGCAAAATACCACCTAAAACATCCTTGCCATATTTAAATGGTAAGGTGACAGATTTAATTCCCTAGGGCAGCAGAGAGTGGCCTCAGCCAAGCAAGCCATTTATCAGGACAGAAACTGTCGTCTTTGATACAACGTTCTTACTGATAAAGTCAGCCATAACAGTAAGAATCATATCATTTTAACTAGCACTTAAAATAACATACTATTTTAGAATGTTCTACCGTCGTCAGGTCTTCCCATCCATGGCCTCAATCCCCCAAACCACTTTCCCTTATCACCCCATCTCATGCTGTAGAGCTATAGCAGGATTTTATTGCACACTTCACAAGCTAGGTGTTGCAGAGAGGCAAAGGGGAGGGAGCAGAACCATTTTGCTCTGCCATAACCCTGATTTGTTTTCTATCCCACTTACCTGCTTCCTCCAAGTGTTCTTCCCTAGGAAATTTTCCCCAAGTATTAATAGAAACATGCACTCACTCTCACATATCTGGCTTATTTTGTACCAATTCTGCCTCCTGGCTTTATGATTCGTTTCAATCCAAACACTACACATTTTAAGTAAAGCCATTTAGCATGGTATGTTCTTTGAATACTACCTCCACAAGGTAGATTACATCAGTGAAAAAACCATCACCAGTAACTTCTGGATAGGACTTTGTGCGTAGTTAAAAGAATGGTGCTCATACTGCTCTCTCGGGCAAATCTAAACAGAATAGCTGCCTACAGAAAAAGAAAGTCTCAGTACTTACATTTTCTATATTAATATTTGCTTTTGCGCTGGTTTCCATGAACTTAATTCCAAAACTGGCAGCAAGCTAAACAAAAATAAAGATGTGCCATTAGTTAGCTAGATTTGGGCCACACCTAGTATTAGTTCTGCATTTAAAACAGAACCTACTGTAGCACTGAGCAGGAAAATGCGAAAGCAGAATTGCAGCTTTAAGCCGAACTTCTTATGCTGCTGAAAAACTACTGATGCTGTAATACTACTAATATATATATATATTTTTTTTTAAGTTCACGAAAAATTCTCCTTAAATAAAACTGATCTTCAACTACGTTACACTGATTTAACTTGCGATGTTTCTTAAAATATTAATAGCACTGTATTTAAGGTCACTTTTTAAATGCACATTTTTTTTTAATTGTAGACATTACAAACCTGACAGGATACCTAAATAAATGAAAAAGATTTAAGGCAGATTTCATGTTTTTGCATAAGGAATGTGATTTAGAAAAACAAAACCTGTAAAAATAGGCACTAAGAGTGAGGGTTTTATTTTTTCTAATTGGTGCGATTAATTGCCTGATATTGCAGATTGTTTTGACAGAGTAAGTGCCAACTCTGTGTCCCTTTTGGCAAGCAAGAGAAATACCAAGCGGGAGTCTTTTCCACCTGTGCGTACCATGGTACCCCTTTTGGTTGCACGGCAGCAAAGTGGGAAATCTTCAAGCCTCTCAATCTTTAGAATGTAGATTTTCTTCCTTTAACTAATCTTATAAGTGTTTAGATTGCAAAAACATTTGCTAACATGCCTGGAAAATAGAACTTCGTTATACAGGCTAGTATTTTCTCTATCGCATTTTCAACAATATGGGGGGCGGGGAGAGAAATCAGTTTTAAAGATGATGAATTTAGGTAGTAGGAGGCTTTGTTGTATGTTATTTTACAGTGCTGTACTTAAAAGAGTAAATGAAATAAGTTATTTATACTAAAACAAGAATTGTTTTAGCCTTCCTATAACAACACACACTTGCTACAGTTCCCCCCCAAATCACACACTGCTGTTGTAATTCAGTGGTAGAATCCTTGTCTGCCACACAGGAGTCCAGTGTTCAATTCCCAGATGTGCATATAACTACAGCCATCGAGGAATGGAACATGTGGAATTGGTCTGGCCTTTGGGTTCTGTCTCAATGGTCTAGAGGGGGAAATGGAAGGTCTAGGCAGCCTCCATTCCTCCATACGGCTACCTAGGCATACATGTTGAAGGTCCTGGTGACCTGTCATGCATACACCATGATCCAGAAGGATTGTCTGCTAGTGAATCACACATCAATCTTGCAAATGTTAGCTCTAGAAATAAAAATGAATAAAAGAAAGACCACTGTTGTTTTCACTGAAACAGTTTTAGGTGTATGCTTGTTGATTTAATTCCATTTTTGTGTGAATACTATTTATAATTGAAATCTCTGTGGATGAGAGCATCTGTTTAAGCATGGCTCCTAATGCACAGTTTCTCTAACAGTCCGTAAGGGAGCAGCCAGATAGAATCAGCCTGGAACTACTCCTTCCTCCTGGAATACTGTACTACTAACTTGAATCTGGAATTTCTCTTTGCAAAAATACACAAACGTAACAAGAGCAACATGCACTTTTTTTTTTGGAAAAGAGATGTTCCCCTAAAGAACGGAGCACAATTCTACTGCCATATGCAAGATGACCAAGCCAAAAGACCCAGCCCAGAGACTCAGATCAAATCTAAGCTGCACGCTGTGAAGCTAAAGGGCAACTGCATCCAGGGGTGCTGACAGATGTGGAAACTATGCTCCAACCCCGCCGTTTCCCCCCCCAAAAAACAAGCCAAAAACAAACAAATCCCAAAACCCAGTGCTTTACTGTTGTATAGATAAGGCACTTCAGTGGGGCTTTTTGGCGCTTTTATCCAAAGATGATTTAATGAGCTATTAGATAAAAGCGCCAAGAAGCCCCGCTGAAGCACCTGATCTACACAGATGTTGGGTGAGCCAGAGCAAACTTACATGATGCCTCTTCTGGGCATGTGCTGCACTCAGTGCAGGGGTGTGCCTAGCTGGAAATAAAGCACTGGTTTGGTTTTTTACATCTCATCTGTAAGCAGCCCAGAATTTTATTTTTCACAGATACAATTAAAAAGAAAAAAAAAAAGGTCTGTAGTTAAGAAACTCCCATGCTAAATCTGCATTCCTTTTTACTACCAAGTTGACCCCAAAACATTAAGAAGGCCGAGCTTCCGTAGCCAGCTGGGCTTGGAAAATGGTTACATGTCTAAGTAATTACAAGCTCAGCAGTGCTACACCCGAGATTCCAGGGTTGAGGGCAGATACGTTACAGGGTCTGCATCTAAAGTGAATTTTAGAGATTGAGAACAACAAAAGAGTCAGAGGCCAGCTCCAGGAAGCTCAGAAGCTCGCAGGATTCAGTGGTTGTACCCAAACACAAGATGGCCTCCACGCTAAGAGCAGGATGCAGGTAGACTGCAGTGCTTACCTTCTCTCCTTGCTCTCTGGAAACCTGTCTTTTGTCATTTGCATCACATTTGTTTCCAAGAATCATCTTTTCAACATCTGGGGATGCATGCTGTAATGGAAATTGGTTTAATACTAAGAATTATTTGTGTAAATCATTTGCTGGTTCTTACAAATACATTTACCCAACATATTAATACACATTATATCTTAAAAAAGAACATTATGTTCTGTACACAGTTAAGGATGGCAGGCCAGGACCACAGCCTAATCCAGTGATTCTCAAACAGCATGCTGCAGTACCCCAGAAAGCTGCAAGATCATTTACAGGAGATGTGAGTAGATAAGAGAAGGCTCAGGGTCCAGGCGTGAGGAAGGAAGCAAGCCGATAGAGCAGGCTCTCCCTGCCTGGCTGCTCCCCTGCCCCCATTGCCCAACCCCTCTACAAAGAGGGTAAACATTGTAATAAATTAAATTAATTTTTGAAATGGGGTGTCATTCAATTCACAGAAGTTATGAAGGGGTGGTGCCTTAAGTCTCAAAATGTTGAGACCCACCAGTGTACTCGCTCCTCTCCCCATTCTGAACCTGTCAAAGTTGGAATTATAAAATTCCCCCCTGCCACATCTGCTGCTCTGTTTTCTGCCTGTGGCCCCGTGTCCCTTGTTCAACGTGTTGCATACTGCACACAGAGGCTGCCCATGATGCAGATTGGCCACTCCCAAGTTAGAATATTGTTAATTAGAAACCTTTATCAGTTAAAATACCCAAGTAAGAGGAAAGGCCATGGTTTGTCCAGCTTGACCTCAGATATGAATAGAGTGAATTATTAGCAGTAAATTCCAGAAAGGGTTGCCAAGTTGGCATCAAAAATGAAAATTACATTCCTTCCCACTCTCCTTAAGATTCTCTCAGACCACAAGTAGACAACGAACGTAAAATGTGAACTCCAGCTATTTTTCCAAAGTCTGCATGGAAGCTATATTTTTTGTAGATACTAATAAAAACAAAAAAGGTACAAAGAAATTACCTCTTCGATATTCCGGACCCAATTCCGAATATTTTCAAATGATTTTTCATTGGTGATGTCATACACTAACATGATGCCCTATAGATTAAAGAAAACCTGACTAGTTAATTTTAACTAATGCTTATTTCAGCAAGGATGCTAAATAAACCCAGTACAGAAAGAACGTAACTCGTTATGTCAATGTTGAACGGAACAAAAACAAATGCACGCATTACTTCTAAAGCCAAGTTAACTTGCCAGAGACAGTGTCATGGAAAGAAAAATCCCCTACGTGCTAAACTAACCCATTTTGCTAGATATAATTAAAGTTATTTGCAGCTTGGGTTTTCTTTGGCAAGACATGTCCTTTATTCATCTCTCACTAACAAGCCTTTATACACGGATGTACGTAGCAAGTCTTATCGGCATTCTGACTGCGGGACTCCCGCGTCACCCGTCTCCTCGCGTCACCAACTGCACTACTAAGGGATGGAAGACCCGGCCAGAAGGGACATGTGGTCGAGCGCGGTTCAACGAGGACCGGTCACACAGGCTCCATGACAAGCCCTGGATGCTCACAAACAGTCCTAAGTTGTGGTCCAAGCCCGCACGGCCCTTACCATGGCTCCTCTGTAGTAGGCCGTGGTGATCGTTCGAAACCGCTCCTGGCCGGCAGTGTCCCTGAAACACACGTTAGCGCATGAGAACGGCGCACCCGTCTCCTGACCGGACAGCCGCCAGCAGCCTGCCCCCGGCTGCGCGGGCGCGCTCTCGCACAGCCCCTCCACCAGCCCGCTGCCGAGCCGCGCCCCCACGGACCGCGCAGCCAAGGGGGCCGCGGCGCCAGGCAGGTGGGCGCTCACCAGATCTGCAGCTTGATCCTCTTCCCCTCCAGCTCGATGGTCCTGATTTTGAAGTCGATGCCTGGGGGGGAGCCGCAGTGTAAGTACCTGCGCCGGCGCCGGGCCCTGCCTCTGCCTCTGCCCCGGCCCCGGCCCCGTTCCCTGCCCCTGCCCCGGCTCCGGCTCCCTACCCCCAGCTCCGGCCCCTCTCCCCGGGCCCTGCCCCGCGCTCGCGCTGACCGATGGTGGAGATGAAGGTGGCGTTGAACGCATCCTCGGAAAAGCGGAAGAGCGCGCACGTCTTGCCTACGCCCGAGTCCCCGATCAGCAGCAGCTTGAAGAGGTAATCGTAGGTCTTCGCCATGTTCCCCGGGTCCCGCCCCGCCCCCTCCGGAAGCGCTCGCGTCGCTCGTGGCCCCACAGGAGGGCCCGCCTGCCCATCACCCCTGCTCTGCACTCTTATTGGCTGGCCGCGCCGTGCGTCACAACTCCCGGCTCATTCGGCAGCCGAGCAGGAAGAGGAAGGCGACGCGTCTCGCGGAGGGCCCGCCTCGCCGCCGGGCCACTCGTGCTCCTATTGGCCAGCTGCGCGGGCCGGGCGAGGAACCGCGCCGATTGGCGGGCAGAGGTAGCGGAGGAGGAGCGCTGTGGCGGGGCACTGCCCCTCTCTCCTGACAAGGCGTCGAGCCCTGGCGCTGTGAGGAGGTCTGGCCGCGCCCCGCCCCGCCCCGCCCGTGGCTCCGGCCGGCTCGCGGCGGGTGCCGGGTGCGCCCGAGGCCCGTTAGCCGGCGGCAGCGGCTGGCTCTGAGGCCGCGCTCCCGCTCTGCGACGCCGCCCACCTGGCGCTGAGGCGAGACGGGCGGGGCTCGGGGCCGCGCTCCGCGCTGGGCCGGGTCTGGGGCGCCGCCTTCGTGTCGGGACCAGCTCCGCCCCGGCCCGGGCGCTCCGTGCCTCGCGTTCAGCGCGGCCTTCGGTCCCGAGCATCGCTCCAGCCTCCCCGAGCCTGCCTGCACTCCAGCACAGCCCGCGGGCAAAACCGGAGTCGGCAACAGTGCGCGCGCGAGAAGCAGCCACCGCAGACCGGGTGTGGCAAGTGGATCCGTTGCAGCCGGGCCGCTGCCCAACCTGCTCTCGGCAACTTCCAGGCACGGAGACGGCGCCGCTCCTCGAGGTAGGCCGCCCGGTGTCGGGCACGGCTCCTGATCACAAGCCTCACTTCCCTCTGCTGCATGTTGAGCCCTCTACTCCTAGTCCTCTCCCTGCTGCCAGAGCCCAGAGCCCATCTCCTCCCGCTCTGGAAGCACCTTTCGGGTACTTGAAGACCGTGACCACCCTCCCCCCCTCAGCTTTCTCTTCTGCAGACTAAAAAGCCCTGCCTCTTTCAGACCTTCCTTGTGAGTTGTGCTTCCCTGGCTGCTAGCAGTGTTTGCGGCTGTCTGCCGGGCTGTTTCCAGTCTGTCCGTATCCTTCTTGAAGTACGGGGCCTCGGCAGTGCTGAGTACAGCAAAAGAATTGCTCCCCTTGATTTGTAAGTGATGTGCTTGCTGACGCAACCCATCCTGTTTTCACACTTGTTCTTTCCCTGCAGACTTCTTTCTGTTTTCTCTCTAGTTGGGTTGTCAGAGGCTGGCCTGTGTCTAGAGCTTGAGATGCATCTGCTTTCACTTCCTGATGCATTGCTTTTCAGCGTGCCAGTCATGCTAATGCTCGGCTCTGAATTCAGGCTCGCTTGTCATTCTCTGGTAACGATATGCCCCCAAGTAAATGCACATTGATGGCTGGAATAATACTCCATGCAGAGCGATGATTATTCATCACCCATAATGCATGCACACGTTCCGCTTATAAGAAGAACCGGCCCTTTTGCACGTCTCACTTCAGATTTTGTTTTTCTGCCCTTCGTGATGCCTAGGCAGGGCGGTCCTTGGGGGTGGGGGGGGCGAGTGGAGGCGGTGGGCCTGAGCCCTGTGCTGTGTGGGGGCCCTGCAGAGCCGGGCGGAGTGGCTGTGGCCCCGCCCCTCACAGTGTTAAAGGGGCCTCACACAGGCTGACTGACTTGCCCCAGGGCCTGCGCCCTCCTAAGGTCGTCTCTGTGCCTAGGCTTCTGTCAGAGTTATTGCTTTTCCCTTCCGTTGATTCTCTTCTGGTTATTTTACATCAGTCAAATTTCAGATTTAAGATTCCTTCCAGTATGTGCATTTGTTTCACTATATAGTAGGCTCAAATGAAATAGGTTAGCTTCTCAAATGAAGTGGAAAATAGTAAGTATGCTTAAACCTTTTAGCTGGCTTTTGCTATCTCAGGATAGGTGTTACTTGTTTCATAAACATAATTAGCTATAATCCAATTTAAGTTCTGTGAATGATATCAGCAGCCTTTGGCTGGTCTTACTTTTCCAGCCGCACCATCTTTACTTCCAAGTCAGTAATGTGATTTTTTTTTTTTTTTTTTTTTTTTTTTTCTTTTCGGGTACACTTTAAAGTAACAGATAAATTGGTCAGGGTGTGTGTGTGTGTGCACGCATGCACTGTGAGTGTATGCCTGTGCACGTGTCACTTAAACAGTTTCATGAGGTAATGCAATACTCTTTCTAAAGTATCCTAGTGAAAATACAGGGCTTTGCTACAGTCTGTTACTGTGGTTGAATAAGAAGCTCTAGGAAGCATACTTATGTCATTAATGGTGGGAAAGAAATAAAACCATCTGATTGTTCACAGGCAGCAAGATAAACTTGTTTTTATTTCAGTCAGTTTTTACAGAACAAGCTACAAGTTTGATGTTAAGGATTGCACGCAGAGGTCGGTATTACAGGCTGAAGATTTTTTAAAGAGCATCGAACAAAGCTAGGAGAGTTGCTAGTTACAAAGAGGTCATATCATTAAGAGCATGGTCAAGTTCCTCGCTGATAGCTTTGTATTTTAGCTTCTGAGCATACAGCTCATCTACAAAGGATGGCCCAAAGATGGTTCAAGGAGAGATGCAGTAAAACAGTCCACAGCGAAAGGTACAGAGTAGAGAAAAAGGATAAAGTCAGAATGTATCAAGTGAAGATGAACAGTGGAAAATAACAGAAGGGGGGCGGGGGAAGTGAGAAGAATAGTCATATGAAGCACAGACTATACACATGTAAGAAATTCTTAAAATTAACCTTTTCGACTTAAACAGTTTTAAGAGTTTTAGGAGATGTAGAAGTTGGCTTTTTCTAGTGATCATCAATAAATCGGGTGAACTCTGTTCCTAGTAATTAAGTACTAAAGGCCCCTTGGTTAAGTGCATTTGGTATGTAAGTAGTTACCTTGGCTTTTGACAATGAAAGCAAACATTGAAAAACTTTGTGAAATTTTGGCAAACAGTTGTCATACCATAAATCTTCATCTTTGTGGATAGCTCTGCTATCTTTTTGCATGACTTTGAGCCTGCATGGCTTTGATTGTCATTGCTCAGTCCCAAAAGAGACAAGGACAAGGAGGAGCAGAGAAGGGAGCAGGAGATGATTATATGTTAGTTGCAGGGGTAGAATTAACTGACACAACCTTGATACATTTTTTTTTAAAGTTTAAACTAAATAAGAAATTGTTTGCATAAAATGTTACTGAAGGAGGATTGTATTTCTTTGAGTTTGTTGCATGAGGACATGCAACTCCCCCCCCCCCCCCCCCCCCCCCCCCCGTTTCACTAACCAATCACAGACAGACTGACTAAGCCCTTTATAGAGGAATGTTCCCTTACTGAAGTGAACAGAAAGAGATGAACAATGATGGTATCATCATGAGCCAGTTCATAGCTCGCTGTTTAACCATGAGGGTAATATGACTAAATAATTACATATTTGCACAAAGCCATTTCCTACATAAGTATCTTACGTAGGTATGTGGCTGTTCATAGTGTCGAGTGCCTAAATTCCTTCATTATCAAATAGTTGTTAGACTTGTAAAGTCATAGAAAATGAGGGTTGGAAGGGCCCTTAGGAGATCATCTAGTCCAACTCCCTACTCAAAGCAGGACCATTCGCAAGTATCGTCCGAGCCAAGGCTTTGTCTAACTGGGTCTTCAAAACCTTTACAGGTAGAGATTCCACAATCTCTCTGGGTAGCTTGTTCCAGTGCTTCACCACCCTCCTGGTGAGAGTTTTTCTTCATATCTAACCTCAGCTTCCCTTGCTGGAACTTGAGCCCATTGCTCCTTGTTTTGTCACCTGCCACGGCTGAGAACAGTCCAGCTCCATCCTCTTTGGAACCACCCTTCAGGGAGTTGAAGGCTGCTATTAAATCTCCCCTGAGTCTTCTCTTCAGACTAAATAAGCCCAGTTTCCTCAGAAGTGATGTGCCCCAACCCCTTAACCAGTTTTGCTGCCTTCTGCTCTACTCTTTATCCATATCCTTTCTGTAGCAAAAGGGGGTGGTAGTCTCAAGACTGGACACAGCACTCCAAATGTGGTCTCACCAGTGCCAAATAGAGGAGAGTAATCACTTCCCTCAATCTGCTTGACAGCACTCCTACTTAATCTTTGAGAGACTTTGAAATTCCTTTTACTTCAGATACTTGCACAGTTTATAAGAGATTTGTTACTTTTTGTCTTTACTGAAATCTCAAACTTTATAGTCTAGTTTGATTTTTTTTTTTTTTTTTTTTTTTTTTTTTTTGTCCCTGCAGCCTGTCCTCCTGTCTCCAGACATTGATTACTATCAATGATTTCCCACACAATTAAATTCTTCATAGTGAACTGAAACTACAGAAACCACAACTATAACTGAAAAATGAGTCCTATCCATCTGCCGTGCAAAGCCCTTCAGTCTGCAGGACAGCTTATTTGGAACTTGTACCAGATAGCTGATGTAGTTTTTCTGATAATGAACAGCACTAGCTGGTATTCAGTGCAGACAAGATTTTAAAATTCAGTTACATGGGAGGCACTGGGCATAATTCACTGTCTGCCAAGGGATTAGATTAGATTTAACAAATAAGGAATTCTGCAGCATGGCATTTTTCTCTCTCTCAAACGCACTGTATTAAATGTTCCACACACTATACTGTTGTAGTGAGGTCTCAGATGTTTTTAAGTGGTCCTGATGCAAGTAGTGAGTCCAGTGATGCATTGGTGAAGTCATCTCATTTGACAGTACTATTAAGCGGATGTATTTGTAGAGAAAGCTACTGAGGGAGAAGTACATTTCAACTATGTTCCTGACTGGCTAGTTAACTGCAGTGGCATAAAAAAATTCCACTCTTGACCCAGTGATGTGCAAGAATATCTAGTGCTAAAATTATTTTTTCCCCATTTTGAAACCGATGGCTTGTATAAACAAAGGGATTTCATACCTTCCAGATCATCAATAGACTTTTCCAGTTTAGCAACACTTCTTTCTGCAAACTCAGCACGGGTTTCAGCCTAGGAAAAAGACAAAGTTAAATTCTGGACCAGAAAACAATCCACTAGGACTCCATTTAACTGGGACATACTGTCTTACCTCCTTGAGTTTGTCAGAGAGAAGCTTGATTTCTTCTTCATATTTATCCTCTTTTTCAGAGTACTGTGAAAATAATGGTTGATCTTTTTAAGCGAGTTTGTTGAAACAGAGCTGATCAGACAATTGAAGTTTGCTAGGCTGTTGGGGCCGCTAATAAATAATATGCAGCCTCCAGTTACTCTAAAATTCTGTTTCTGAACTCTTTCAAATTTTATCCATATCCTTTCGGGGGGGGGGAGGCGGTCTCAAAACTGGACACAGCACTCCAAATGTGGTCTCGCCAGTGCCAGATAGAGGAGAGTAATCACTTCCCTCAATCTGCTTGACAGCACTCCTACTTGATCTTGGAGAGAGACTTTTCCTTACCACAGTCATTTCATTTTATAGGTCAAAGTCCCTTTTTTGCTCAGTGTCTCTGAAGGTTTGGACTTCTACCACAGCTGTGTTCTAAGTTTTCCCTTGCTAGAACATACGCAGCGCAACTAACTTTCACTTTTCATATATAACTCCATCTCCCAAAAATAAGCTGTTCTGCTTCTTCAGATCCCTCCTCAAAATCCAATGTTTTGGTCTACAAGTCTATCTGTAGACATAGTTGGTATCAGCACCCATTTAGCTAATACATTCCCCAAGAAACTCAATGGACATTCTTGGGGAGGTGAACCCACAGAAATCTGTCCTATGCTCATTTCCACCCAATATTTGTCAGTAATTATTTGGATGATAGAATACAGTGTACTTTTTTTTTTTTTTTTTTTTTCCTGTAAAACTGAACTGGGGTAGGAGACGCTTCACAGTACAGCATGAATTCACAATGATCTTGAAAAATTACACCGGCTCTGAAATAAACAAGATGATTTTATAAAGGCAAGTACAGAGTACCACATGTAATTTAGTCTGGAAAAGAGAAGAAATGAGGGGGTTGGAAGACAGGGGAATTTGATAACGGTGTTGAAGTACTTGAAGGGTAGATATAGAGATGTGCTGTTCTCTGTGTCCATAGAGGACAGGCGTGATGACCTTAAATTGTGGCTAGGGAAATTTATGTTGGAGATTAGATAGAACTTTCTCACTGTGAGGATGGTTGAGCATTGGAACAGGCTGCTGGAAGAGCTTGTAGAATCCCCATTCCTGGAAATTTTCAGGAGCAGGGCCAACCATGTAGTCGGTCCAACAAAAAAATATTACCAACAAAAGGTTTCCCCTCGCAAGGGCAGGTCGGACAGACACTTGACAGGGATGATCCTGCCTTGAGTAGGGGGCTGGACTAGATGACTCTGAGATCCTTTCCAGTCTTAATTTTCTATGATACAGCATACCATGCAGTAACTGCAGTCTTTTGGTGTTGTAGAATTTTTGTTTTTACAGTGAGTGTGATCAATCACTGAATTGGAAATTAATGCCTCCTTTTGTGCAGGAGGTCAAGATAGACTGCCACAATTTACCTCATTATTTTTACGAATTACCTCCCTCTCCAAGTAGTTTTGAGGAAATGTACACCTGTGTCACCAACTTCAGTCTCTTTTCAGACCCAAGCATTCTATATTTTTACATGGGAAGCACCAACCTTCTCTGACTGAGCCTCCAGGGACTTCAGGTTGTTAGTAACGTTCTTTAGTTCCTCTTCAAGGTCACTGCATTTACTACAGAAAGAAAGACGAAAGCCGAGTAAGTCAGTTCTTTTATTTTCCTTGTATGATGAAGCTTTCTTTGCAAAAGGTCCAGAATGCTGAACTGAGTCCCATTCTACTGCCTCAGCACGCTAAGTGGCAGGTCCTCCTGGTGGGTCCTTGTCCTCCTCCTTACTGCTTCTTTGTGACTTCATGTTAAGGTTAGGGTGATTGGTGGTGTGTTACAAAAATAGATGAATTAATGTGTTGCTTTTTTTTCTGGGACTCAAACAAGGTGGAGTAGGACTGCACTTAGGCATTTCATAGATTAAGTGGGGTCTGTCCCTAAAACATTTATAGTATTATGTGGGTTTTGTTTTGCTTTATTTTTCCAAAATGTGCTCTGAAAACTGCATTTTAATAGTAATTTTTCTAATGAAATGCACCTTGTTACGAATTCAAATTCAAGAAAGTTGTTTGTTCTCTGAACAGAACTCATGTGCATAGCAATAGAAGTTTACAAATTCATGACTGTTGTAAGCACCTTTACAGTATTTTGAGAGCTGTGCTCTTGTGTTGCCCAGTTATTTGGTTGTGCATAAAATACAAATGTTTGTGAAGCTTAAGATTTAGACTAGGCCTGAAAATGCAAGTAGGGGATTAAATTGAACCTGACAGTCTCAAGAATTTGGGGACACAGAATTGATATGGAGATCTTGTAGGAAGTAACATGTTGCAAGTAAGATTTAGCAGCAAAACGTACTAATCAGAACTAAGTTTGAGTTATGTCTTGACAATTCTTAATATAACTGACCAGCTAGCTTAAGTAGTGAACAAAGAACAGTACTCTAAGTGTACTAGGAGGCGGTGCTCTGACTTTGGGTTGTTCTTGTATACTTTACCTTCCCCCTCCCCCAATAAATATATTAACACCACTACCACACAGCTCAATCACACCGCATTTCCTTATAACATTAGTAGTGTTTAAATAGAAGAGTCTCAGTACTTGCATATTACAGTAAAGGTCACTATGAAAACTCTCCAGCACACGGCTTTCCAGGTTATGGGTAATGGGAAGTGATCCTGCATAAGCCTTTAGGGGAATATCAGGAACCAAAGAAACCTTTACGTCAGTAGTTTTATATTCTAAGCTTTTGCTGTATATATGAGATATTATCTTGAACAGCTACTCACAGTTCTGACACCTCAGCACGTTCCTCAGCTCTCTCGAGTTCACCTTCCAGAATGACCAGTTTACGGGCAACCTGCAAAAAACATTTTTTTAAGCCACCTGAATCATTCCATAATCCTCATTTGTCCCTCAAAGCCCTCTGTCTTTACAGCTTTCCTTCTCCTCTGCCTGATGCTTGTTAGAAATGGCACTCCATGGATGCGTGTAATCTATGAAAGGCATGTTAAAGATTTGGTCCAAGTTAGGCTGCCACTCTAACACTGGTGGCAAGGGAGACACAACAGGATGCAAGGATTCCTCCCCTGGAAGAAGAAAGATTTGGAATGCTCTTAGCGTTAGATACCCTGAGATGCTAGGAGGGCAAACTCATTTCATGTTAAATCAGAATATGTTAGGAACTGCATTTTTATCTTTGTTCTGAGAACTAGTCCAAAGCTGGAATAATGTTACAGCAACTACAACATTTATTTTAATTGTTTTGTTCAATGTTGATTTTTTGCCTATAGAGACTGGTTTCTTACACCACCCTTTTACCTCTTCATATTTGCGATCAGCCTCTTCAGCAATATGCTTGGCCTCTTTCAGCTGCATCTCCTGAATTTCCATCTTCTCTTCATCCTTCATTGCTCTGTTTTCAATAACCTTCATACCTCTGCAGAAGAAAACAAAGCATGTGTTTACTACAAACAATTCAGCTTGCTATCTGGGTAGACCCTGATGTCATCTACTTTATAGTTTATTAAAGATGGTTTTGCTGTGTCTTGCATGCACATTAATGTTTCCAGGGGCTGACAGACAGACTGACTACAGTAGTTGGAATGAATCTCTACTTATCTGAATTTGCAGATTGTTATCTTTTGAAATCTACTTTGAAGTAGTAAAATTCTACCTTTTGGGGGGGGGGGGGGGGGTTTACTCTAACTTTCTCCTTAGCAGGATCTCAGAGCTTTTGTAAATTTAAAAGCAGCAGCTCTGAACTTTGGAGGACTCAGACTCAAAGCACCCTTAAAAAAATGCTAGATCTTAGCTTTCACTTATTTTTTTTTTTTTTTAAACTGTGGAAAAACAGAGCAATTCCTCTGTTGCAAAGAACTCAGACCACAATAGGTCAGAATGTTTGAAACTAGATTCCTGTTTAAAAATATTTGGGTTTACCTTGTGAATCACATATAGGTGGTTGCGCAGCATGTGCTAATATTGTGTGACTTCCATGATATTCTTAAAAGGATCTTATGGTGTCCCTGGGGGCCATAACACCTAGTTGAGAACTGTAGACTTAGCTTACCTGAAAAAGCCAAGCTTTGTGGCAGACAAGGTTCCTTGGGTGAATTTGGTATCTTTTATTAGACCAACCCAAATGGTTGGAGAATAGTTAGTTATTAAGCAAGCTTTCGGATTCAAAAACCCTTCGTCAGGCTAAGGAAGCTTCAGCAGTTGCTGCGTGCTCTTCCTGGATGGAATGAAAAGTAAACAAGCCAGGGGCTGGGCTGGGCTGGGGAGTGGGTTGGTGCCACTGCTGCAGAGGGAAGCACCAGGGCCCCCTGGAGCTCAGGGCCCAACAGCCATGGGAGAGGCAGGCAGGCTCTGAGTGGAGGGGGAAAAAAAAAGCATTGGGTTCACCACTTTTCCCTTTGGCGGAGCCTGTCTGCACTGTGGCAGGGGGGCCTGGTGCTTCATTCTAGCTCTGACTTGCCTGCATATCTGTTTGAAATGCCTAAGGAACTTCCATAACATGCTTATTCTATCTGTCTGGAGCACTCTGGTTGTTTCAGTAAGCATTGTGACTGGCTGCTGAGACGGCCAGTCAGAGTGCTCAAGACAGACAGAATAAATCTATTATAGATTCTTAAAGTGTGCTACTGAGTGTTTTGAAGCTGGCATCAGAACCATATGCAACCTCAGGCTGACATCTGCAGGCTTGTTAACACTGTGTTGTTCAGTGACATATTCTCTTGAATTGCAGCAGTGTTGCTTATAATTTGAGTTATTTTTTAGGCTAATTTTTTGCATGTAAGGCTTTTGAGGTAAGCTCAGCAGAGATTCCTGAATTTGCTAAAGAAGGGTGGGACAGAAATGCAACTGGTTATGGCAGAAAAATTAGGAAATACAAAGGAGAATTCAACCTCTGAATTCTGGCTACTGCAAAGCAAGCTCCTGGCTGCTGTATGAAGGGCAGCAAGCTTTTTTGACCCTCTTCAGATGAGGCAGAAGGAAGTGCTAGACAAGCCTTTTCTCAGTCAGTTATGTATTTGTGGCTCGTTATTTCTTGCAATTCTAGAATTAAACACACAAAAGTATTGGTGGGGTGGTCAGAGAATTTCAGTGTTCCAAGTTTGTAAATTCTATATATCTAAGAGAATACCTTGCTTGACTCAAGTAAGTCACCCATCTACATTGTATTTTCAATGCCTACCTCTCGCTCTCATCAGCTGCTTTTTCTGCCTCCTCCAGCTTCTGCAGGGCTGTGGCCAAGCGTTCTTGGGCACGATCCAACTCCTCCTCCACTAGTTGGATGCGTCTATTCAAAGCTGCCACTTCACCCTCAGCCTAAATACACCAATCAACAAATGTTAAAAAAGCCCAGCCAACCTCTTACCCATTAAAAATGCAAATTACATGCAACTAATTTCTTTAAAATCAAAGGGCTTTTTGTTTTGTTTTCCTTGCTTCTTACATGCAAGGAACTCTAGGTCTGGACTTACTTTTATTGAAATATATAATTATCAAAATGCCATGGTAATAGTGTTTATATTAATTACACACCAACTTTCCTCTTTCTAATCAATCCTTCAGTGAAATTAGCCATTAGGTCTCAGTGAGAAGGGGCAAGAAGAACAACAAGTTAATTGCTAGCGCTACGGATGAAAGGGACTTGGGGGTCATGACTGACCACAAGATGAACATGAGACTTCAATGTGATGCTGCAGCTAGTAAAGTGAGCAAAACACTGGCCTGCATCCATAGATGCTTCTCAAGCAAATCCCAGGACGTCATTCTCCCCTTGTACTCGGCCTTGGTGAGGTCACAGCTGGAGTACTGCGTCCAGTTTTGGGCCCACAGTTCAAAAAGGATGTGAAGAAGCTTGAGAGAGTGCAGAGAAGAGCCACGCGCATGATCAGAGCTCAGGAAAACAGACCTTATGATGAGAGGCTGAGAGCCATGGGACTCTTTAGCCTGGAAAAGCGCAGGCTCAGGGGTGATCTGGCGGCCACCTATAAGTTTATCGGGGGCGCTCACCAGGATCTGGCGGAACGTCCTGTTCACCAGAGCGCCCCAAGGAATGACAAGGTCGAACGGTCACAAACTGCTCCATGACTGTTTCAGGCTGGACATAAGGAAGACCTTCTTTACTATCCGAGCCCCCAAGGTTTGGAATAGACTGCTGCCGAAGGTGGTTCAAGCACCCACTTTGAACGCCTTCAAGAGACATTTGGATGTTTATTTTGCTGGGATCCTATGACCCCAGCTGACTTCCGGCCCCTGGGGCAGGGCGCTGGACTCGATGATCTTCCGAGGTCCCTTCCAGCCCTAATGTCTATGAGTCAAATGGTTCTACACAGATTCAATATGTAGAAATCTGGCTGGAGTTGGAAGTTAAAATACCTTAAGATTTCTGGATCCAAAATGTCAACATCTGTGTTATGCTGATAATCTAATTGAGGATCCTAACTGTTGCCTCAAGTGGTTTACCATTGGAATAATTGCTTCAAGCCATTTCTGTACTTTACATGGTCATCTAAATTCATAAAGTGCCCACAGTTTTTGTGCAGTTAATTGTCTAGAGGATGATCTGTGCATCACCAGCAGAGTTACCACTCTGTTTGAATAAATGGTACACAGATGAAATAATTCCACTTTATGCCTTCTTCTGCCTCCTCCAGCCCTCTAAGAATTAGGTGGTTGGGGCAAGATGGAATGAATAAAAGTCAGGGAATCTGTTAGGATGAGGAGTTTAATACAGGCTCCTCTTATAAAGGTACATAGGGTAAGTCTCCAGAAAAAAGTCTTGCATGCAGGGAGATGACAGTTCTGTCAGTATCCTTCTTCTTACCGTGTACAAATGAAGCAGACATCTTGCAACACTGATTGTTGATAATATCTGAAATAACCTATTCCTACACTGGTGTTTAGGGGGTCAGATAATGCTCACGTTTCACAACTGGCTAACATGCATCTCTTCTGACTTGCCACTTCGCAAAAGTCTTCTCCACTCACAAAGTTGCATTTCTCAAATGTAAGTCAGATTGGTATGATTTAGCTTTGAATTTTGGGTGTGGTAAGTCGACATTTATACTTTATTATGCCGCATTTTTATCAACGCAAAACTGATCCTTAAATTTTACTTCACTTTCACATATAAAAGTTACCTTATTACACAGTCATTTTAAGTGACAGTAGAGAGCTGTGGCAGAGAAGGTTCTTTGGGTGAATCTGATTTTTATTAGATACTGATATCTTTTATCAGATTCACCCAAAGAACCTCGTCTGCCTCTGTCCTTAGACCAACACAGCTACAACCTACACCCCTATAGTAGAGAGCTGTTGTACTTAAACAATAATCTTTGTTTCCCCAGCATTTTAAGTTTTGGAGGGAAATATGGGGTCTTAGAAAAGTTAAAGTTTTTTGTGGAGTGAAACTAACTTTTCCAATAACTTCAGTTTTGGCCCAACGTAATTTTTTGGCTGCGTCAAGAGTGCCTTTTTCCTAAATCATTTCACCTGTTTATGTTTTTTACCTTTCAGGTTACTGTTTAATTACATATACAGAGACTTCACTCATCTAGAAGTATATCAATAATGTTATCATCAGAGAGCAGCAAATCCTGCAATTTTCCCCCACAATCATTAGGAGAGCAGCATGCTTTGGACCAGAGAGAACTTCTTAAGTTGGGGCAGTTTGAGGATGGGGAACAGTAGAGATGAAATAACTGAAGTGTTTGGTTTGAGGGCTTAAGGCATTTTGTGTGTCGTTTTGGACTATTAATAATTAAGAAAAATCTGAGGCGCCAAGCAAAACTGATATGGTAAGTATATAATTGGGAGATTTGGCTTAAACTGGGAATACAAGTTAAGGTGCAAAATATATTCAGATAGTCTAACAATGTTTACCAACTTGGAGGTAGTTGAAACTACACCTTCAGACTCACTTTGAAGAACTAAATTAAGCAAAGTAGCAGATAGCGGTTAGAGTAGTCTTGCAAAGGCTTATGTAGAGAGATAATGTAATTATTCTTTTTCCACATTCTTTCTAAATGAAGCATATTTTTATAAAAATAGAGGGGGTGGGGGTGCTCAACTGATTCCTGTGGTGCTAGGTTTGGAATATAGTCATGGCTGATCTAACTAATATTTAGGCCCACTCAAATCTGATCCTCAGTTCAATGCCAAGTTTCAGAATTTTTTTTTTTTTTTAACCATTCCCCTTGAGGACAGGATGCATAGGGACAAAACTGATGCGTTTGGGAGTTTATTTCTGTATAATACCTGCAATGACTGACTTGCTATAAATCCAGGCCTTTGGTCATTGCACATCTTAGGGGCCCATCCACATTTTCTTCCTTTACTGTGCTGATACAGTAGAAATTCTAGTGTCTCCTTTCCCCAGTGCAGTTCTGACCCTATTTTTTTTTCTAAATTACAAGTTTTTTAATTATCTCACTTCATTTCTGTAGTGATTTCAGTTGGATGGCTTCCTATAAGAGCCACTTTAGAAAACAGGCATCAAAATCAGCCTAAGCTATAGCCCATTTAATCTGTGGTTGTAGCTTAATGAAGTCAGATTCTAAGCAGCTTTCCTTTTTTTATTAATTTTTAATGTGGCTAGGAAATAATTTGGAAGAAGAGACTTGGTTAACTCTTTTAAAGCTTTCCATACTTTTATAAGGAAAATCCTTTGTGGAGTAACTAATTGGCCACGTGTGGTAAAATAACAGAAAGATACTGAAGTGAAACTAGTGCCTAAATCTATAGTACTGATTCTGAACTGGGATGCCAGGGCAGGCATGAAAGTGGCTGGAGGAAGTAATTCCCCTGCGAGCTGCACAGGGTGCTGAGGCAGACATCAAAGGTAGCAAGAGTATCCCAGCAAAGGGGTGGAGGGGCAGCCAGGGACCTGGTGCAGGGTCTTGGTTTCTCCCGCAGGTCCTGTTCCAGGGCCTGAAGCAGAGCCTGTGTGCAATCCTCTACCTAGTCTGTCTGCTGCTGGAGACGCTGGATCTTCTGCTCCAGAGAGGACACCAGGGTCATGAGCATGGTGGAGATGGGATGGGACACAGGACTACTGCATGTCCTTGGCTTCCATGCTGTCCCGGACCCACCACTCTCAGTGGGTTGGTGACCTCAGTACCTGGGGATGGCATCACATGGCAGGGGAAGCTGCCAAAAAGGTGGAGCAGGGGACCTCATTCCAGACCTGCAGGAGCCTCCCCCTGCATACCAACATCCCAGCAGATAGCCAGGGGCACCCTCTGTGTGGACCGCTGGGGAGTGAGCTGGCCTCCTGTGTTCTGCCTCCCTGGAGCAATGTCTCCTGCAGATCCTTTGGCAAAGTTGCCCTCCCTTGAACCTCAAGGGAATCTTCCTCGTGGGAGATGCAATGTCCAGGAGATCTTAGGAGACCTTCCTTAGGTCTTCCAGAACCACTGCCTTCAGGCTGCCCACTGAAGAGCTGCTCAGGGTTCAATGCAGCAACACTTGCTCCAGCTCTAATGTGTCCACCTCAGTGTCTGATTTCCTCCTCCTCCCCCCCCCCCCCCCCAAGCATCCACCTGTTCTAGGTTTCCACTAGGGCCTCTGCAGATGAGCTTTCCCTGTGCTGAAGAATCCCACCTGCCCCTCCTTCCTTCTTAGGGACATGTGGCATCCAGACCCCATTTGTCCAGCTCATTATGACAGAGTCTGCAAAGTGCTGTAGGCAGAGTGAAGACTGACTTATGCTTTGGGTGGGAGGAGAAGTGCAGAAACCAGGTGCACACGCGTCTTACACTTTCTGTAAGAAGCGAGGTGTTCCTGGGGTATGAGTCTATGCAGGCAAGAAGCACCATTTATGGTTGGGTAATCAGGCTAATGGTACTGTTAATGGAAGTGCTAGGTTGAGGGGTAACTTGCTTGACTCTAGCGATTTAGGTTTCACAGTTTGTATTTGAGTACTTTAACTGGGAGCCATACTTTTGGTTGTGACTGAAGAAAACAAGGGTGCAAGCCTTTAGATGCTGTGAGGACACCAACTGTAGGGACCTTGTGTGGTATTTCTTTGAGTGGGTTATGGCACGTGGACATCCTGAGCAGCACTGATCTTGTTCCCTGTGCCACTAACAGTGTAGGGGTTGGTGAATTCAGTAGCTGGCTCTAAAGCTTGCCTCTGAGATCCCCCTGGGGCAACCCTGGTCTTAGGATAGTTATGTGCTAGATCTAGCCGCTGGTCAACAGACATGTGCATATTGTGGGGGAGAAGCGTGTCTGAAACATAATCTGATGTGCGCTCTTTTGTTCAGATGACTGTAATAGATTAACATGTACTTGAACATAACAATAATGTGCTAATTTGTGTTTCAAAATACAGTATTCTAGTTACAAATCTTAATTATTTGTTTCTACTTACATCTGTTGCCTTCTTTTCAGTCTGCTCCAGTTTTTCCTGGGCATCTTTAAGAGCTTCTGAGTATTTGTCCAATTCATCTTCAGTTCCTTTCAATTTCTTCTGCAGGGCCATTAGCTCATCCTCTACCTTTCAAGACAGGAAAGATAAATTGTGAGCATTTTGACATAGGATTTACCGTTTTCTATATGTGAGGTAGCTAAAACGTCTCCGTGCTCCTACTTGTAGATCATATTAAGATGCTCAAGATGTTTTTAAACTGATGTTGTGGAGCAGTTTTTATTCATGAATTGTTCAAAGTTCTGATTAATTTCTGTTAATTAAAGCCAAGTGAGCTTGTTGTGTGGCTAGCTGAGGTCCACATGGTACAGTTCTGAAGCCAGACTCTATCCACGTGGCTAAGTGGATTTCAGCCTTGCTGCGGAAATCATCTGAAGCCTTGTGTACAGTGTTGTCATGGCTTTCACTTACTATTAGGTGTAACTTTTCACAGAAGCAAGTCCATCAGTGCAGTTCCTGGAATAGGAGAGTAGCCATAGTTACAGCATAAGCAGAAGGCAGTTGAGTTAGTATGTTGATTTGGAAGCTGTTTCCGCAACAGGTTCCTAAGGGACAATTCCTCCTCTGCCGTCCGCCCAGCCCACCCCACTAGTATCATGCACCTTCAAACTTTTATAATGAGGTTTGGTTTTTTTGGGGTTTTTTTTGGTATATATGTGATGCTCGGAGACATTCTCTTAAGAATGACCTCCATTAGTGTTTTGCTTCGCTTGCTCTGAAGGGAAGCAGTATTAACAGATATCATAGGTTTATTTTTACCAAGACTGTGGCTTGAACCAAGTTCATATATGATGTTTTGAGGGAAGGAGGGTTAGGCATGGCACGAATTCCATCTTATCTCACTGTTCACTCTCTACCATACCATATAAATCCTTATTGTATCCTACAAAAAGAAGCTATTTATATCCTGCTAGGAGACTGCCTGGTGACAAATCGCTTATTGGTGATAACAGAAATCACATGGGAGCAAGCTTATCACAAATAAGTGATGGGGTCTGCAGCCCATCTGATCTGTCACTGAACTTGTATCACTTCTGTTTCAGTGTCTTTTTTAAATGTATTTTTATATTGTTATTTTGGGGCAGGGTTGAGGGGAAGATAGTTGGGTTTTTCTTGCTTTTTGTTTTTTTAGACTGATAGTGTATTTAAACCAGTTAGTTACAATTCATTTTATGTTTGTGTCCTCCTTTAGTGCTATTTTGATGATATCTTAACTCTAGGGTGACTGGCCTTTTAATACATGTTTTGGCATGTTGCATCTGTACATCCCTATATTTTTGCATTGGCAACTTTTTAATTTTGGCACTTCCTAATGCTTGAGTTCTTGACTTTTGTAATCTAATAACATTTAATGTAGCTGATAATAAATATGAATGAAGAATTAGCAGTGGATAAACTAGCTACCAAATTAAATTCTTAGGAGATAAATGAAGAGAGCAAGCTCTGCACTCTTTGGACTTTTTTCCTCCTATTGTCTTGCTCCCTACACTTTGAAATATGTTTTGGCTGTCTGAGGTGCTAGAAATTCAACCTAAATAACAAAATAAATTCTCATTCAGCAGGAATGTGCACCCAGAACCTGCACTAGACTAGAGCAGAGAAACATGCTTTGAGGAAATTGGAGTATGGGATACAAGAGTTAACAACATATCTTTAGGAAGCACCGTATCAGAACTGATTTTAAAAGTTTGACATTGATCTTTTCTAATACTGACGAAGTGGTCTGACTAATTAGAAGAAGACCGTGTGTTTACCTGTAACCCACTGGAACAAGGGCCAAAATTAGAGTCAGAAATGGAATCAGTTTTTTGGAATTATTCTACATTGTTTAAATCCATAATTACTTAACACGCTTTAATTTTATAAAACTTTCTTGCTGTGCTAACATTGAAGAGCAACAGAGAGGAGAAAATAGGAATAAAAAGACAGACACCCAGGTGATTTAAAAAAAAAAAAAAGAAAATTGGAGCTTGGATAAATCCTGTAGTTTGTTCTGGGCATCCTTTGCCAATTTATCCATCCCCATTACATTGTCTGTACTGTTGGAACTCAGCACTGCTGTTTTTGGTGCAAGGTTATCAAAGATCTCTCCTGAACTCTTGAGTACAAGGTAGGACTAAGCTCAGATGTCACTAATGATAATGTCCCCCTCTGCAACAAGTTAGCACTTCACTGATCATTTGTAAAGGGGGAATCAGAAGAGGATGAATATATTCACATGCCTTTGCCAAGGAGGGGCCGTTTGCTGGGTCTGACTGCAGAGCAACCCAGTGCACTCAGGCAGGAGAGGGGGATGGGGAGGATGGCTCCTCATGGGCCTGGGTATTTGGTAGGGTAGAAGGGGATGGAGTTGTGGCAATCTACACTGCCGCCACCCCTCTGCCACGTCAAAGTTTCCAGACTAATGGGGAAATCCTCTCTCTCACATAGTACACACCCTAATTTTCACCAGTTGGTTTTGGTGAAAAACATGCAGGTTTATATACAAGAAAAAATGGTATTTAAGGATCCCACATGCCTGTTTAGGGATGGTTTAGACTACAGTAATGAAACCAAAAGTGTCATCTGTTTCATAAATGCTGCCATGTATTTGGGGAAAAAAGTACAGTATTAACTTTGAATATATTTATTCACTCTTCATTGCATTAAAGAGGAATACAAGACGGGGATCCTTATTCTCTGCCAAAAGTAGGAATATGTTTGATGTTTCTGCCTCTTGTAGTATCAAAATATTTTGGAATGTGAAGTAGTTGTAGAATTTATCTTGAAAGCACTGAAGTTGCAACTTTTCTTATTTCTGTTTAGCTGTTAGGTTAGGGTTACGTATTTCTGATTTATTCTGAAAACAAAAATGTTGCAGTACCCTCTAGCGTCTGAGCTCAAGGTTACTTGGCTCTAGAAGTTGTGGGTATTTAGATTCTGGCTAATAAGCAACAGTCACTTAGGGGGAAGGGGGACAAACTCATCTTTAGGTATCTGTGCCATCCTTTAGTATTAGACCCTAAAGATTTGGTCTTTCCAGGGAGTTGCATACCCACGGAAGTTATGTGGGACTCAGAAGAAAGGGAACGGTCTATCTATAACATATTGAATAGTTTGAAGGCTGGTGGCGACTTCACTGAGTTACAAATTGAAGCAACTGAACAAGCAAGAAGAGCTACCAGGTTGTAACTTCTGCATGTGTTTAAATATATTGTGAAAATATTCAAAATTAAGTTGGTGAGTGGGGAAAAATCCCTGGCAGTACTATCTTGTTTTCTCACCATCAAGATTTTGCAACTTAATACTCTTATTACAGTATGCTCCCCATCTTCCTTATACAATTACTTTTATTGCAACTTACCTGTTTGCATTTGTCCTCTGCTGCCTTCTTGTCTGCTTCAGCCTGTTCTGCTCTGTCAATGGCATTCTCCTTATCTAGCTTCAGCATCTGCATCTTTTTCTTGATAGCTTCCATTTTTGTTACAGTATAGTGTGGTCTTTGACAAAACTGAAGATCTTGTGAAGAGTAGAATGGTAGTTTCTTCTAAAGGTACTTAAGTGGAGAAAGAAGATGAGTACAGCCCTGCTGATGCAGTAGAGTGAGCACTTGAATGGTTGGAGATAATTTTAAACTCTGAAAGACCCTTACTGGATATTTTGGATTGAGACCAAGTCCCTAGTGGCCCCCTTGATCTTTCGTGTGCAGCCTTTCTAAGGAACGAGTTGGAATGGATTCACTAGAGGAATTTGTAGTGCTCTGTGATCTCCTTATTTGGATTTCTGATTTCTTAAAGGAAAAAAAAGTTTCCATATTTAACTTCCTGACAGAGGCAAAAGTGTTGACATATGAACACATGTTTGAAACAATGCTGATTAGCAACTCTGGGTGTTGTAAAGCAGTTAAACAGTCTACCAGTCTATGGAAAATATTCTGGCCTCCCATAAGTAATGAGCAAATGGAATAAAATGTTGAAAGATTTCTTATATGCTACTCTGAAAACAAATTCCCGTACAAAAATGTGAGCACAACTGTACCTGGGGCAGGGGGGTGATTTGCCTGAAACAAATGTCAGATTATAGCTATGGAAGTTACAAGGTTCTGGAGCCCAAATTTTGCTTTCAATTAATTTCATGCAGTATCCAAAAAATATACACTGGGGTTTTCACATGAAACTAAGACTAGATTGAACCCTGAGCTGGGAATTTTCAAATGCTTTCAGGACAAAGCTTATACATATTCTTCTCTGGCAATCTCCTGCGAAGTGAGAGATAGGGAAATGAAAACAAAAGCAACAGTAATATATATTTTAGCTGAAAGATACAAAATAAGATTATATTATGCGATTATAACAAGTTGTAGTTGAAATGTGACTGGTCTATTGTCAGTGTATCATTTGGGTATTACCTATGAGTATGATGACAAGAAAAATATTTAGCATTTTAATTTTCACATTAGTGCTTTTCACAAAAGTTTTGATGGATCTTAGGTATTTTTCTAAGTGTTTAAACACCACAACAGCATGCATGTTCTTCCTTTGTCACAGCAGGAATTCTTTAATGCTTCCTTGAGGAAGAACACACAGAATTTTTTTTAATGTTTTGAATCCATCTTGGCTTTGCTAGTTACTAGGATTATGTCCCTTCAACTGATGCATCTCTCGGTACTTGAAAGTAAATGAAAGACTGGGTGGGCTGGGGCAAGACACGCTAATGATATGCAAGTATTTAACGCTTTTTAGCTGTTTGTCAGGTGGCAGCTGGAACTAATGAAAGCCAGTATCATTTGAACAGGTAATACTTTGCAGGCCCCTGGTAAAATGCGTTCTCTGCATTTGAGAATGATGAAAGCTTGAGATGTACAAATGTGTATCTATTACAATGGCCTATCCGATTACAAGTGTTTGGTTTTGTCCAACTCGGTTCATTTAGATCGGTGGTTTTCAGCCAGGGTGTTGCATGATCCTTTTGAAGGGTGTCCTGGGGTGTGAGGAGATAGGGCTGAGCATGTACTACCTGCTTGTTCCCACCTGAACAATCCCATATCTCCACTACCTGGGGTGAAATAGGGCTTGCAAACCTATAATGTCACTCAGTCAAGCTGGAGTGGCTGAGGTAGAAGCCCCACGCTGTTTGTTGTCCAGTAAGCAAAAGCTGCAGTAAAGGATAGGATGAAACTAGCAGCCTGTTTTGGGAGTAAATCTGTTCTCCTAAAGGGGACTGGATTTGGGCAAACCTGACATCAGGGGACTTCCCTACAATTCTCTTAAGAATGAGCCAGCCTTTCACTTGGTAATTTTTTTCCAGCAGGAGGGAGCATGGGGACTTTTCTCCTATTATTTAATTGACTCATTTCAAAGAGATGTGCAATTGCTTCCATGGTGTCCCCAATATTAGTCCTGGTGTTATGTAGTTACAAAAAATCTCAAGAGATGGTCACTGACTGGATGAATGACAGGGAAGCCAGCCATGTGGGAGGCTGAGGCAGCACATCTCTCAGATTGGAAACCAGCTGGAAATTGGAGCTTTCCCACAGGAAATGGCATCCTCCTCCTCTGTGTGACCTTAGATGGGCAGAAGCTTGTCAAAAGCTGCCCTGCTGTCAAGGGAGTTCTGTCACAGAGAAGCAGACTTAAAATACAAGTAGAGTCAGCCTGGAGCTTCTGGATGGAAATGTTACTAAGTAGATCTCTATGCAGTAGAGAAGACTGAACCACATCGGTTTGCAGGGGCTGGACTGCTCTGTAGTCTCCTTTTTACTGTAGCAGGAAGACAACAGCATGGGCGCAAGCACTCTGTGAAGCTCCTTACACGTTGCCTGGTTTCCTCCACAACATGTGCTTTGGGGTGACCCAAAAAGGATTTTCTCACACAATCCCAGCTCAAACACAGTTCCTTAGTCACAGTGCTTATTTAACTAGCACAGAGGCCTGGAGGGCCATCCGGGGGCAGGCTGGCATGCAAACACAGAGTTTCGGGTCAGGCAGTGCCCTGCTCAGACTTATTTAGCAGTGTCCCCAGATAGCAGCCGTGTGGTTTAGGGTGACCTGATAATGATTTTTTCCCCATAATCCCAACCTAATCTCAGGTTTTTGTACTTGATACATAATACTGTTTTACATTTTAATTAGGAAATACACATTATTTACTACATCCTAAATCTTTACCTTGTGTAGTTCATTACTAACAATCTTTTTTGTGTAAGGATTGGCTTTGAGAAAGGAATCAGGAACTGGGAATAAGGAACCATCTTCAGTCTCATTGGCACTCCCACAGACACTGCACATCTTGGCTCTCCACGCCGAGTTTCTAGTAAGAGCCAGAGGTCTCTGGAAAGAGGAGAGGTCTTTCCAGTGCCATCCAGAGGGCAGACATTTTCAGCTTTGAAGAACCAACACCGTACTTGGGGTACTTTGAAACTACAACTTTTAGGCTACTCCAGTGTCTTACCACTACAGTCTTGTCGTGCACTTCAATTTATGCTCATCATACCCTTCCTCCTTTAAACCTTTCCTACGCTGCCTAGTTTATGGCAGTGGGAAGCCCATAGATTCCTAGCCCCACACACCTGGAAAAGGCGGGTCCCTGCCTTCCAAGTCTCCGGCACTGCAGATTCCAACGGCAGGCCTTTCCTTGCTGCCCTAGGGGAGTGCCGCTGGACAGACCAATCATGGAGAACCCACAGCTGCTTTGATCCTCACCCCACACTTCTACCTCTGGCTTCAAAACCAGCTTTGGCGTGAGGTTACCTTAGCCTTTCCCTTCAGACAATGCCAGACCAGGGTGGCCTTGCTCTTGCCTGAGCTGCCAGCTGCCAGACCCAGGCAAGTTAACACCCTACACAAACCTTGTGCTCCACCTGGAGACCTACTGACTAGTCAAACTGTAATGAAACAACCCCCACAACAGCCTTCGGGCTCCCTCCACTCAAGACCTCTACCATTGCTACCACCATACACCACAAATAGCAGTGGTGCCTGGCCACTGCTCTACACCCCCTCTCCTCTAGAGCTCTATCTACAACTCTGATGAAGGTCTCTGCCTCTCACATTTCACAATTACACTGGGTTTCCCTGGCCCTCAGGCCACAGCTTGCCAGGGACTGAAGTCACACTCGCCCTTATGTGGGAGGGTGAGTGTGTTCACTTACCTGGTCGTGGCATAGACCGTGCCTCCACCCTGATAACTGCCCTACATTGTCACACTGCTTATAGCCGTCAGATACACAGCTGCACATTATTATAGCTCATGCTAGCAAGAGGTCCCCTAGCCCCTCTCCTTCCCTCTGGAACAGTACACGTTGCAGTCACCACACCACCCGCCTACCTCTGTCTTGGGCTTTGAGATATGTCCATCCCTGCCTAGCCTTGGCCAATTGCTCAAAGCTTTCCAATGGAATCAGAGGGCGTGGGGGGCAGAGCCCCTCTTCAGACTCCCAGACTCGCATGTCTCCTTACCCAGTGCAGGGGGAGCATGGGGCCCTGCAAGAGCCAGGGGTTGGCCATGGCCACTTCACATCTCTCCACTCACTGGTTCCCAGTTACCTTCTCCCTCCTTGCCCTGTAGCCCCATCCAACAGTGCTGGGCAATCCAGCCCCCTCACTGCAGCTGTCAAGCAGGGCAGGACTCAAGGAGCACCCACCTCACTGGGCCACCAGACCCACCCCTGCCAGCTCTCATGTGGCTCCCCTACAGTAGCAGGGAGTCTGCTAGGCCATGGCTGGCAGAACTGGGGGAGGGAGGGAGGTGCTGCCTGCTGCCCCTCCCCCTGAGCCCAGGCCAGGGCTGATGCCCAGTAGGGATCCCAGGGTATGGTGTTGGGACACTCAGGTTCTGTCCTGGATTCCCAAACACCTCACACCATGCCTTTCAGGGAACAGGACTTCCATAAATCCATAGAGGAAGCCTACACCCATTCCCTGGGCTCCTCTGAGATACCTGCCCGCCCCGTGAAAAAGTGGTTCCACAATTTTACATTGGGAGAGTCCCCATAGCCACGTCAGAGACAGACCTTTAGCACATGCTCACACAGTGGCTGCTTACACAACCACAGGCAGACACAAGAGAAGGGCCTGCCTTGCTGTGCCTAAGGTACCGGACTGAACAGTCTTACTGGGCAGAGCACTGCACAAAAGCACCAAAGCCTAAACCCCTGAGCATTTTCCTCTAGCCCCTGCATGCTGTTGCTTTCCCTGTATCAATACATTAAACAACCTGAAGAGCAGGTCCATGGCAGGCACTTAAAACATCAGGCCTTTACCTCTGCTTTGGAGAGAAGTAAACATCTTCCCTGCAGCAGGCCCAGAAGTGTCAGCCCAAGCCTTTCATTCTCTGCAGAGAAGTGGAAGTCAGGGAGTGTGTCTGTGAGCAAGCAGCCACAAAAAGCTCAAGGGAGGACTTTAGAATATTTTCCTTTGGCACTTTGATTCAGTGATGGGACCTCCACCAGCTGCCAAGGACTTCATTAAAGCTCATCTCAGAGCTAGAGCAGCAGTGGTGACACCCTACCACCATATCCTTGTATTCTGATCCTCAAGTTTAAAAAGGGCTCACTCCTAATTAGCTGGGACATATTTCACACCAAAATTCAGACAAATTCAGTTTCCAGCTCTTGAATCAAGTTAATCCTTTACCCCGCAAACACCAAGAAAGTCACTGCTTTCAGGTGGCTTCTCCATATGCAGGTTCCTGTACCCAGACAGTCACTGCTTAGCCTCCTCTGCTGAGCCCAGCAGGATCTAACTCTAGTAGCTTGTTTCCTGGTCCCTGGATCTGTGGCCGTCTGTGCTTTACACCCTTTCTAGTACTCCCACATTCTTCTGGCCGGGGGCACTAGGACTCAGCACAGGAGCCTGCGCTCAGCTTGACAGAGGCCAGAGAATCAGGCAGGATCATCTTGCTCCTGTCAGCCCCCTCCATCTACTACTGTCAAGGTTCACACAACTGCTTTCTGCTGGGCACTGATGCCAAGGCAGTATCCGCGCTCACCTCCCCTCCCACCCAACCCAATTGTTTCCTCCCTAATCACTGTTATCCAGCATAGGCGGCAGTCTCTGCTCTGCAACAAGAACACAGGCCCCAGTTCTGCCAAGATGATTCAGGTGCCACCATGGGCTTTCCAGCATTGGTCACTGTAGACTCAGGGCCATGACTCCTTCACAGAGAATCCCCAGGACCTGGGCTCTGGTACTGCTGTAAGCAGCCATTCTGGGGGCACGGGAACATGTTTCCACAGAGGGCCTCTCCTCTTCAGTCTTACCACGCTGCCCTTGCGACATTATAGTCGGGGCTGCTCTGTACAGCAAATCAGGTGTGAGCCCAGGTTCTCCCTGCATACAGAAAAGAGGAAACCAGAGCCCCAATTTAGCCACAAACGCCACACAGACTTCTAGTCCCATAGACTGCCCAAGTGAGCTCAGTGGGCTCCGAAGAGTCGGGAGCATGCTCACATTATACAGCTGGGGCAGGCCTGATTAGCTCTGAACAATACAGATGCATATCAGTACAGAGACCTCCCCACAGCAGCAAGCTCTGGCTGTTGTTCCATGAATTTAAAATCACAAGCAATATTCAGAGAAGAAAATAACTCCTGCCATTTACAGTCTCATGTGACGTTAGAGTCCCACAGAGTCCTGAGCTCCTGCAGAGAGCAACAGGGGGCCACCTCCGGATTCAGCAGCTCCCACTCCCCAGACAGAAGCATCTGGGCTGCTCCTGCGTGGCCGAAGGCATCACGTCCTGCATAGCTCTGCTAGCATCTCCCATGGGACACGCCTGCGCCCGGCACTCGGGAAACGGAAGGCGACCAAACTCCCGACCCGTGGATCGGAGCCTCCTGTTCCCGTTGGCCGCTTTGAGGCGTGCGGCGATTGGTTGCGAGGGCCTCATGGGCGGGACCCCGCCCTCCTTCGCTCTGATTGGTCTCTGCCAGAGGAGGCGGGTACAGGAACGTGCCCTCCCCCTATGCTGATTGGCTGCTGGGGTAGGGTGGGGTGTGTGCGGCTTTCTGCGTGCAGATTGGCCCGCCTCCGATCCTCAGTAGTCCAGTTCAGCTGGTTGTCTGTCCGCTACCAGGTCTGCTGCGCCCGGAGCCCACGTCCCGACGATGGCCCGGACACCCGGTGGTCCCTGAGAGTGGCGGCAGGCTGTTCCGGCAACAACGATCCTTTCCTCACTGGCGCTTCGCCTTTCATCAGCCGCTTGGTCTTGACCATCGATGCGCCCGGCGCTCAGCCTCGTTACCTGCTCGGGTTCCGGCGGCAGCCGCACTGCGCGCCCCCACGTGACCGATCCTCTTTGCAGACTTGCTCCTTGCCTCTCCCCACCCCCGGACAGAAACAAGCCATTTCGTCTTCCTCATAGATGTTGTCAGTGCTCGGCTTCGTCGTCGCTCCGTGTTTGCTACTCGCGGCACAAATCGATGGTGGTGGCGTTCGGTTGCCACAGTCTGTTGCCAATGCGCATGCGCACGGAAGTGAAAACTCGATAGTTTTGGCACTCGTCCCGTCGTCATTGTCCCATAAACATGGAAACCTACCCACGGCTTTGCTTTGGCAAGCCGCTGGTTCCAAAAACGCATGCGCCAATCCATAATCTCGGCGCTCCGTGTGTTTCGTCTGGAGCCAAATGCGCATGTGCGCTTACCAGTTTAATCAATCAATTCAGAGTTCCGTTCATTGAGCATCTAACTCGCGCATGCGTAGCTACTTTGCCCATAAATGGGCAAACGCGATGCGCTACCTCGTCCAAAGTACGCATGCGTGTAATGGCCCCTCATCGATGTTTTCCACACGCGACAAGGAGCCTACCCCGTACTGCACATGAGTACTGGGTCTTCCTTAGTAATGTCTTGGCACTACGCGCCCGGGCGGCTCCAGTTGCGGGCCCGGAGTGAAAAGAGTGGGGACGTCCCTGCCCCTTTCTCCCAGTAATGGGCTCAGAAGAGGCTGTAGCGCTCATTCCTAGTGCGCATGTGCATTGATACTCGTGCCTTAATAGCTTCGGCCCTCGTCCTGTAATCATTGCCTCTGTAATCATGGAAACAAATCCATGACTCCTGGTTGGGTAGCATCCCTTGGTTCCCAGGACGCAAGCGCAGATCCACAATATCGGCGTTTGATGAGTTTGACTGCGCATGCGCACCTACAAGCATCTCGAGTCGCCCGTTGCCCTGCGCGTGCGTACTTGATTTGCCCACTTATGGGCAAAGGCGATTCACCCGCCTTCTTCTTAGTGTGCATTCGTGATTATGGCCACTCATCGATGTTTCTTTCGCGCGAATGGGAGCTGGGTCTGTACAGCGCATGAGCTCTGCGTCTCCCCCCGTGATAGCTTAATGCCACCGTCACTTTCCCGAACACCGGCGCCGCGCCCCCGGCAGGCTCCCGCTGCGTGCCCGGAGTGAGAGGGAAGGGGCCGTCCCTGACCCTTCCGCCCGTATTGGCCCCAGAAGGGACTATAGTGCTCATTCCCAGTGAACACGCCCCTTGTGACCCACGCCTTGATAGTTTCCGTGTGCGTCCTGTCGTCAGTGCCTCTGTTACCGTGGAAACACATCGACGACGCCTGCTCTTTCAGCGTTCGCTTATTTCCCGGACGCATGCGCGGCTATCTAGGTAGGTTGACAGCGACCAGAGCGCATGCGCAAAATCCAGTACCATCAATCAATTCGGAATTCAGCTGATCGGTACCAAAGCGCTCCGCGCATGCGTGCTCGCTTTGCCCATCGATGACTGCGGGGGGGGGGCGTTGTCTGCACCGCACCGGCGGGAACTGGCCGGCTAGTGGTGATTTGGGAGCTGTTCGTAAAATGTGTGTGGAAATATGGTGATTTTGTATGTAGAAAATAGCATGAACATCTTGGGGTCATTTGGGAACTTTTTTGTGTGACTGGTGTGTTGTGGAGCCTATGGAAAATTGAGCGCTTATTGGGTAAGCCTATTGAAATACAGCTATGTTGTGGGAGTGAAATGGTGTAGGGATTTGGAAACCTTTTTTGAGGGCATGTGGTGCTTTTTTTGCGTGGAGAATCGACTGTTTTGTGTTGTGATATGAGAACTCTGAATGGAAGTGTGCTGTGCTGCCTGTGAGGGTCACCTTGCCCACTGCGGTGCGGTAAACGGTGCGGTACACACTCATGTCGAACTGTCTAACGTATGTCCTGCCTTTTTTCTCAGGCTCCTCCTCGTGCCCCCGTCCTTGGAGCCAGCGTGTCAGCGAGGAGCTGCAGTGTGACAGAAGCGGGGCTTGGGGCAGAAGGGCCCCCAGGAGCCGTCGTGTCTGCAAGGGTGTGCGGGGCCTGCAGCGGTCTCCTGGACAAGTTGCAAAGCTGCAAAGCCCAGTTTCCCCTTTGACACGCTCAGCGGACAGAACGCACCAGCTGTTACCTATGCTTCTACCTGGACGCACATCATCCACGTGCCCTGCTCCTACGGTAACACCTCCACTGACTGCAGCTCTTGCCTCTAATTGCTGTTAGCACCCTCAAAAAGCAATGACCTGCCCCTTGAGGGCAGCCTATTTATTTCCTACCCGAGCCCCTGGAGACGAGCGCCCTGGCACTTGGCAGGCCGTTCTGTGCCCCCGCCCCCGGCCTGCAGCCTGTAAGCAGGGTCCAGGTCCCCTTGATTCTCTGGGGTGGGTCTCGTTCCACTTGGTGAGGCTGGCCAGAGACGATGCCCGTAGGCAACAGGGATACCAGGCTGCAGGCTTCTGGAGGACACTGAGTGCGCTGGGACCCCGAGGCTTGGCGACCTTCCTGTAACTCAGGTCCAGGTCTCTGCTCCTCTGTGCTGCTGCTCCTGGCACTAGGAGATGCACCCCCTGCACCCTGTAAAGAGGGCTGCACCCCCACCCCCTCTGACCTTGGGGCAGGAAGCCTCCTTTAGCTCCATGGTGGGAGGCTGATGTCGTGACCCGTATGTCCCCAGACATGGGGCAGCTTTGACCCCTGATCGAGACCGCCTGAGGCACCTGTCAGCTGGCATTCAGGTCTCTGCAGGTTTTCTCTGGGCTTCGTGCCCCAGCTGCTGCCAGCTGTGTGCCGGGAGCGCCGCCCTGTAAGCAGGGTTTCCGGTGTTGGCGGTCACCGTTCGTGGCGCTGCCCTAGCAGTTCTGTCCAGAGTCCCGGCCCGTTGCGCTCGGCTTCTGGCTGCCCGGGATGTCAGCAGCCCAGGCTGGAGACATCTGCCACGGTTCCAGGTAAGGCTAAGGAGAGACAGAGGTTGGGTCCTATACTCTGGTTTCTGACGTGCTGACAGCATCTCTTTGGTTTTTAAGGTCGTGCAGAAGACAGGAGATGAGCAACCCGAGGAAGGAAGAAACCCTCGCCTGCCCAGCAGGAGGGAAAGGTAAGGTAGTTTGGACACGGTGTCTGTCCTCTGCAAGTTACATCCCCAGGTTGTCGACCTTGTGATTAGTGCCTTGTGGAAGGTGGGAGCACCGGGGCAGCCGCACACACAGGATTCGTGTCTTGGGTCCTGCTGTTGTCATACACGGGTAACTGCTCGGGTGGTAGTCACCCTCATTTAGTATACTGGAGGCATGTCGCATCCCCCTTGTTCTTAAAGGACACCAAGGTCGAGCATATCATGGGCAATGGAGCTGCAATCTTGTAGCGGGGTGTGCAGTTCGTTGCCAGCCATCTCCAGGTCTGTTTTGTGTACTCTTGCAGGTCCCTGAAGGGCAGCTGGAGAGGAAGGAACGGAAGCCGGAGAAGACAGCCCGGGAACAAGAAGTGTGGGTCTGGGTGGGCAGGAGGAAGGGGAATGTTGAATGTCTGCTTAGATAAGTACAGATGGAGGCTGTTGAGTGCATCTACACTTTCACACACCCTTTAGGAGCAAGCAGCCGCAGGCTTCAAGTTGCACCGTGCACTCAGTCTTGGGTTGTCCCCGATTGTGTGCAGGGTAGTTGAGTCTTTGTACTAGTTGCGTGTCTTGATATGGAGCAGTCATGGGTTTTGCAGGTTGTTTGGCTTTGCTAGTTATGCAGTGGATCGGAATAGATGTGCGACCAAAGGGTGAAGGGTTTTCTCGGTTGGGTTGTTGAGCGGTTCTCGGTGTTAGCGTAGAAGTGCAGGTTTGTGCTCGGTTCTGTTTGTGGCTTGGCTGTAGCTTGCTTAGGCTGTAGGTTGCGGGGCCAACTGGGGCTGTTTGTGGTGAACTTCGTTTGCATCTGTAAATTAAGACTCCACGGGTGTTTGAAAGTGTTTAATCTCCAGCTCCACGGCCAGTGAGGATGAAGAAGTTGTCTTGTGTCCAAAGGATCCGAAAAGTAGTTGGCATGGTCAACGTCAAACCGGAAGAAGCCAGCTGACCTAAGATGTGCACAATTGAACAATAAACGGCCTATGAAATCTCACCTCGTATCTCGTGCTTTTCTATGCTGTGAAGATTTGGCCACGGGCCTTTCCTGGTAAGAGCTGGCTGAAGGATGAACGTTTTCAGTGTGTCTGCTGATCCGACCTGTGTTCTGACTTGTGCAATGCAAATATTTCCCCTTCAGTTTGACCAGTGGTGAAAGAATGTGTAACACATGGTTCCTAATCTTCAGTTGACAATTGTTAATGCACATTTTTTTTTTTTGAAAAAATAAAATATCAGGTCCATTGAAGTTGTGATGCTTTGTATAATTTGGTGGAGTTCAGCAGTTCCTTGTCTAAAAAGTAAAAATGGTCCCAATAGAAATAAAATGCTTGTTTCAGACCTTCTTCTCTGAACGCCTTTAGTACAAATCTTGCTATTCCTAATGGCAGGGTGGGGGCTTTTTCTGTAAGGGCTGGGTCCCGGCGGTGGGAAGCTGCATTGTCATGGTTGCGACAAGAAGAACGACTGTGTGCATCCCCAGTTGCCTCCAGGTTTTCCTGAGTCCCTTGAGTCCAGCTGTGGTTCTGCCCCCCTTGCCTGTTTCATGTCATGTCTGCAGGCTTTTAGCCAGCTCTGGCCATGTTATCCCTGAGGGGCTGCTCAGTTTGGGGGCAGCCAAACCCCTTTTGTCAGTGCCATTATATAATTGGTTGTAATATATATTTTTTACGTAAGGTATGATTAATCTTATTTTTAAGTAATGTATTACTTATCTTAAATATTGGGGGAAATGTAGCGCGTTTCCAGGGTATTTGGCGGGAAGGAGGGAATGAATATTTTTTAACCATAGAAACAAAAATGCATTTGATTCAGTAGAGGCTTCTGATTAATGTAGCATATGTGACAGACATCTCTTGGTTTCAGCTGGTTCGTATCCGGTTAGCTATTGAGCCATCTTGAGCCCGAGCCCAATCACAGACACCTCTCGTCCTCGTGCTCACAAGCGCAGCTGCGAGGGGCACGGCCCCCTTGCAAGCTGCAGACCCGGCAGGGACGGGTACTCTTGCTGCGGCCCCATTCCCTGTGGCCCCGAGGAGCCGTGGGTCACACGCCGCTCTGCTCCCTGCGCTCCACTGCCTGTCGCTTGTGCGCTCAGCAGGAAGTTCATGTCTTTCTTTCTCTTCATCTTCGCACTGGGGCCAGGGGCAGAGCTTTCCCCACTGGCCTGTGGGTTTGAGTGCCTGCCATTAAGCACCCTGAAGAGCTGTGACAGTCGTCTCATGGGTGCAGGGTTTTCCGATTTGCCAAAAATGTGGGGCTCTTCCAAAGCCTGTGCTTAGGCACCCAACAGCACTAGTCAACTCTTACTATCCTGGCCAGTGCCTCGGGCAGGCTCTCAGCACAGTGTCACCTTGCTGAGGTGCTGCCATAAGCCCTTGTCTACCCAGAAGAGGCTCGAGCTGTCGGTGGCCCCAGCACTGGCTCGCCCGCCCGCTCCCCGTCAGCACCGCTCCCGCAGCCAGCACCTTGCCCCGCGCTCCGGACCCTAGGCGGACCAATCAGGGCAGAGAGCGCACTGTGCTGCAGAGCGGCATTGCAACCAGGCGACAAGGGTCGAGAGAGAGAGGCAAGCAGCTGTGGGTCTTGCAGCACGTTGCAGCCGGGCGGGAAAGGCGGAGAGAGAGGAGGAAACAAGGCCGCGCTCGCTCGCTCGCTCGGGGCGTCACTAGAGCAGTGAGCGCGGCCGGGACGGACACGCGAGTCACGGACGTTCCTTCCTTGTTGGGATCGCAGGCCCGCCTTTTCATTGGCCACCTTGAGTCGTGAGGCGATTGGGTGGAGTGGCCGCATGGGCGGGGTCAGGGCCGCTCCGCCTTTTTTCGCTCTCATTGGCTTTGGCACGAGGAGGCGGGCCCAACAGAACGTCCCCACCCCCGGTCTCATTCTGATTGGCTGTCAGGGAATGGTGTGCGCTGTGTACGTGTCTGTGTTCCCATTGGTCCGACTCCGATCCTCAGCGGCCCTGCTCCGCCGGCTGTTCTCCCGCGGCCGGGTCGGCTGTGCCTGGAGCCCGCGTCCCGCTGCCGCCCCGCACGCCCGGGCCGTGCCGCAGCGCTGCGGCGGGATGTTGTGGCGAGCTCGGCGGGTGGTGCGGGACGCTGCGTTCCCGGGGCGCGGGGCCTGTCGGGCTCTGTTCTGCGCAGGGTTTGGAAGCGTGAAGCTGTCTGTGTGTGGCGAGGCCCCTTTTCTCTCCGCCCGCCGCCTGGGCAGCCTCCCTGTCTCCTCCATGTGATTTTCTCGGCCTTTCAACCCCACCCGGTCCGTGGAGAGAGGGCGGCACGGAGCCGGCTTCGTTCCGGGTCGGTATCTCCGGGCTCCAAGCGCCGCTCCAGCCCCCGACGGGCGGCGCCGAGCTGGCTGTGGTGCCCGCACGGGTCTCCCCGCCGCAATGCCCGGCGCGGCCACAGGAGGGCGGCTCTGAGCCCGATGTTGGTCTCTGCTTTAGTGTTCAGACTAATCCGGGTCAGTGCTGCCCCCCTGTGGTGCGCTCCGCGCACTGCAGTCACGAGGAGCGGCGCTGCTCGGTGCTGCCCTCCTGTGGTGCCGTGTATTAAAGGAATGCCTCAGTGCTGCCCTCCTGTGGTGCGCTCCGCGCACTGCAGTCACGAGGAGCGGCGCTGCTCGGTGCTGCCCTCCTGTGGTGCCGTGTATTAAAGGAATGCCTCAGTGCTGCCCTCCTGTGGTGCGCTCCGCGCACGGCAGTCACGAGGAGCGGCGCTGCTCGGTGCTGCCCTCCTGTGGTGCCGTGTATTAAAGGAATGCCTCAGTGCTGCCCTCCTGTGGTGCGCTCCGCGCACTGCAGCCACGAGGAGCGGCGCTGCTAGGTGCTGCCCTCCTGTGGTGCCGTGTATTAAAGGAATGCCTCAGTGCTGCCCTCCTGTGGTGCGCTCCGCGCACTGCAGCCACGAGGAGCGGCGCTGCTCGGTGCTGCCCTCCTGTGAGCCCGTGTATTAAAGGAATGCCTCAGTGCTGCCCTCCTGTGGTGGGCTCCGCGCACTGCAGTCACGAGGAGCGGCGCTGCTCGGTGCTGCCCTCCTGTGGGGCCGTGTATTAAAGGAATGCCTCAGTGCTGCCCTCCTGTGGTGCGCTCCGCGCACTGCAGCCACGAGGAGCGGCGCTGCTCGGTGCTGCCCTCCTGTGAGCCCGTGTATTAAAGGAATGCCTCAGTGCTGCCCTCCTGTGGTGCGCTCCGCGCACGGCAGTCACGAGGAGCGGCGCTGCTCGGTGCTGCCCTCCTGTGGGGCCGTGTATTAAAGGAATGCCTCAGTGCTGCCCTCCTGTGGTGCTTTCCGCGCACTGCAGCAACGAGGTGCGGCGCTGCTCGGTGCTGCCCTCCTGTGGTGCCGTGTATTAAAGGCATGCCCTCAGTGCTGCCCTCCTGTGGTGCGCTCCGCGCACTGCAGCCACGAGGAGCGGCGCTGCTCGGTGCTGCCCTCCTGTGAGCCCGTGTATTAAAGGAATGCCTCGGTGCTGCCCTCCTGTGGGTCGCGCTGCGCATTGCAGCCAGGAGAGGAGGGCGGAGAAGGGAAAAGGGCGGGGCCGCCGGCGCGTTTCTACGGGGGCTTCGGGGCCCGGGGACCCTGGCACGTCACAAAATGGGCCCAGTGTCGCGGTCCGCAGCTCCGCACTGGGCACGGCAGCCAGGAAACTCAGTCGCAGAAATAAAACCAGGCCCGGTGCTGCCGTCGCGTGCTGCACAGTGGCATTGCAGCCGGGCGACAAGGGTCGAGAGAGGGGCAAGCAGCTGTGGGTCTTGCAGCACGTTGCAGCCGGGCGGGAAAGGCGGAGAGAGGAGGAAAAAAAGGCCTCGCAGCTCGCTCGGGGCGTCCCCAGAGCACTGAGCGCGGCCGGGACGGACACGCGAGTCACGGACATTCATTCCGGGCCCGGATCAGAGGCCCGCGTTTTCATTGGCCACCCTGAGACAGGAGGCGATTGGGTGGAGTGGCAGCATGGGCGGGGTCAGGGCCGCTCCGCCCTTCTTCGCTCTCATTGGCTTTGACAGAAGAAGGAGGGCCCAGAAGAAAGCCCCCCCCACCCCCTCCGATCGCATTCTGATTGGCTGCCAGGGCATGGCGGGCGCTGTGTACTCCTCTGTGTTCCGATTGGTCCGACTCCGATCCTCAGCGGCCCAGCTCCGCTGGTTGTCCTCCCGCTACCGGGGCGGCTGTGCCCGGAGCCCACGTCCCGCTGCAGCCCCGCACGCCAGGGAGGCTCCGGAGAGCTCCGGCGGGATGTCCTGGCCACCTCGGAGGGTCGTGCGGGACCCTGCGTTCCCGGGGTGCGGGGCCTGTCGGGCTCTGGTCTGCGCTCGGTTTCGAAGCGTGAAGCTGTTTGTCTGTCCCCGTGCCTCTTTTCTTTCCGCCCGCCGCCTGGGCAGCCTCCCTGTCTTCTCCATGTCCTTTTTCTCTGCCTTTCAACCCCGCCTCCTCCGCGCAAGGAGGGCGGCACGGAGCCGGCTTTGTTCCGGGTCGGGATTTCCGGGCTCCAGCCCCGGGCGGGCAGCACGCAACCGACTGTGGTGCCCGCCCGGGTCTCCCCGCCGCAATGCCCGGCGCGGCCACAGGAGGGCAGCTCTGAGCAGGGATTGGTCTCCGCCTCAGCAGGAAGGGAAACCCGACTCAGTGCTGCCCTCCTGTGGTGCGCTCCGAGCACTACAGCCCCGAGCAGCGGCGCTGCGGAAGGGAGACGAACCCGGTCTCGGTGCTGCCCTCCTGTGGTCCCGTCGGGGCATCGCTGCTCGGTGTGAAATAGTATAAAATAGAGAACAGGGCATTGAAGTGACGGTGTTATTCATTTCGTACTTAGTCTGAAAAACGTACATTGTTCAGAGATGTATGCAGTATGGCTGTGTGTGTACCGATATTCAGATAGTGTGTGTGTGTTTGTATAATACACACCATTATTAACACAGTTATCTCTCTGTCTCTCTCCATGGCGATACTGATACAGCTGTTCAACTATCATCTTTGCATATCACGGCATACCAGTGTCTGCACTTAGTGCGGGTATCACACGTGTCATAGGGCATCCAGACCTGCTGTGAAGACAAACCCGGCTCAGTGCTGCCCTCCGGTGGTGAACTCCGAACACTGCAGTCACGAGGAGAACGCTGCGGAGGGAGACAAAGCCGCTGCTCGGTGCTGCCCTCCTGTGGTCGTATCGGGGTATTGCCGCACGCCTGAAGGCGGAGACAAAATCCCTGCTCAGCACCGCCCTTCTGTGGCCGCGCCGGGCATTGCTGCGCGGTGACGCGGGCGGGCACCCAAGCCGGCTCCGTGCTCCCCGCCTGGGGCTGGAGCGGGGCGTGGAGCCCGGAGAGAAAGAGCCGGAGCAAAGCCGGCTCCGTGCCGCCCTCCCTGCGCTAAACCCTGCGCGGAGCAGCCGGTTTTTAAAGGCAAGGAAAAGAAAACCCTGCCCTTTGCTACTACCCTCCGAGTCAAGCCGGGGTTTTCCAGCCGAGAGACGAGCGCAGACGGAGAATAGAGGCTCCGGGCCCCGCGGCTGCAGCTCAGGCAGGCGGGAGATCAAGACAGAGATAGAAGGAGAACAAAAGTCTTGCTCGCTCGCTCGCTCGCTCGCACGGGGGTAACTCGGGGTAGGCGGGTTCGCGCGGGCGTTGATTCAGGACCGGGCAGCGCAGCACGGCCGGGATCGGAGGCTCGTGTTCCAATTGGGCGTTCTGAGGCGTGAGGCGATTGGGTGGAATGTCCGCTTGGGCGGAGACACGGCCCCTACTCCCTTCTTCGCTCTCATTGGCTTGTGCAGGGGGAGGCGGGACCAGAAACCCGGCCTACTTGTCAACATTCTGATTGGCTGCCGGGAATGGTGGGTGTGTGCAGGCTTCTGTGTGCCCATTGGTCCGGCCCCGATGCTCAGCGGCCCCGCTCAGCGGTTTCCCTGCACGGCGGCGGCGGCGGCGCTGCGAGAAGAGTGTGCGCGGTGCCGGCGCCCGGCCGTTCCCTCCGCCCGGCTCCTGCGCCTGCGCCTGCGCCGTGTCGCCCCTCCGCTGCCCGCCCAGACCCGCGGGGCGCCCGGGCCAGAGCGGCCTCGAGCCACGTCGGGAGGCGCGGGGGCCCGCGTCCGGGGTGACGGGGGCGGGGAGAAGGGTTTTGGGGGTTGTCGTCGGCACCGGGGCGGCGAGCGGGGCTGTGCGGGCACGTGGACGGGCTCGAGGCAGTTGTGGGGGGTGATTTGGGGGCGTTTGTATGGAAACGTTTGTGCAAATCTAGGGGCATTGGGGGAATTCTGCGCGGTTAGGGGAACTTTGTTGTGGAAACGTGTGGGGTGTTGGAGGGGTTTTGGCTTTGGTTTTTGTTTGTTTGTTCGCATTTTTGGAAAAATTGCTCGTGGTCTGGTGATACAGGACCTTTTTTAAACATGATGACTTTCTGAGGAAAACTGGTGATTTGGTAACTGTTTGTGGAACTCTGTGTGGAAATGTTGTGTTTGGAAATGGTGTGGTAATTGTAGGGTGATTTGGGAACTTTTTAAAGTGACTCGTGTTGTGGGACCTGTGGAAAACTGTGTGGGGATTGGGGAAATGTCGGCCTATGCGGTTCTGGTGTGTGAGGGAAATGGCGTGGGCATTTGGAAACCTTTCTTGACGGCACGTGATGGCTTTTGTGTGGGAAACTGGTCATTTTGCGTGGGCATTTCTTTCAGCACTCTTCATGGGAATGTGCTGGGCCGGCCCACGGGCGTCATTTCCTCCAGTGCGGTGCGGTAAGCGGTGCGTGCGTTTTCACTCGCGTGAAAGTGTCTAAGGAGGGTGTGCCCTTTCTGGCAGGCTCCTCCTCGTGCCCCCGTCCTTGGAGCCAGCATCTCAGCGAGGGGCCGCAGCGTGACAGGAGTGGGACTTGAGGCAGAAGGGCCCCCGGGATGTGTGGTGTGGTGTGGTGTGGTGTGGTGTCTGCCAGGGTGACTGTGGGCAGCCAGACGGGTGTGCGGGGCCTGCACCCGTCCCTTCGAAGCAGCCAAGGCCCCAGGGGCGAGAGGTGAGTACGTGTTTCTGCTTTGACACGCTGAGCGGACACTGAGCTTGTGCCTGGATGCACATCACCACGTGCCCTGCTCTAGCGCTAACACATCCAGTCATGCCAGCTCTTGCCTCTCCTGCTGGCAGCAGCCTCCCAAAACAATGAGCTGCACGTGGGCTGGCAGGGTACTGGGGCCGCACATGCCACAGACTTTGTAGTCTCCCTCCCTGTGCCTGGCTGAGGCGCTGAGCACTTTCCTCTCTGCAACCTCCAGCTCTGTCTGTCTATCCACAGCTCTGTATATCTGCATCTCCATATATCTCCTGCTCCAGATTTGTCTACCTCTGTATATCTCCATCTCCATGTATATCCAGCTCCATATATCTCCATCTCTGTAGGTCTCTAGCTTGCTCTATCTCTAGCTCTAAATATGTCTACCTCGCTATATCTCCATATCCTGCTATCTCCATCTAGATATCTCCCCAGCCCCAGATATGTCCAGCTCTAAATAGATGTAAGTCTCTATATTTCCAGCTCCATGTATGTGCAGGTCTGCATCCCTCCAGCTCTGTATAACACCAGCTCTAAACGTCTCTAGCTCAATATATTTCTAGATCTCTATATTTCCAGCTGTGTATGTCTCCAGCTTCCTATATCCACCTGTATATGTATATCCAGCCAGCTCTGTCTATTTTCAGCTCTGCATATCTCCAGCTTGAAATATCGACATCTCTATATATCTACTTCTCTGAATATGTCCAGCTCTGAATATCTCCTGTTCTAAATCCTTCCAGCTCTCAATATCTCCAGCTCTCAATATCTTGAGCTCTGCCTATCTCCAGATATCAATATCTCCAAGCTCTAAACATCTCTAGCTCAATAAATTTCTAGATCTCTATATTTCCAGCTGTGTATGTCTCCATTTTCATATATGTCAGTCTCTATATGTCTACTGCTCTGTGTATCTCTAGCACTGAATATCTCCAGCTGTGACTATCTCCAGTTTCATATATCTACCTCTCTATATATTTACATCTCTGAATATCTCCAGCTTCATATATCCACCTGTATATGTATATCCAGCCAGCTCTGTCTATTTTCAGCTCTGCATATCTCCAGCTTGAAATATCGACATCTCTATATATCTACTTCTCTGAATATGTCCAGCTCTGAATATCTCCTGTTCTAAATCCTTCCAGCTTTCAATATCTTGAGCTCTGCATATCTCCAGATATCAAGATCTCCAGCTTCATCTATCTGCATCTCTATATGTCTACCCCTGTGAATATCTCCATGTCTACCTATCTCCAGCTATCCATATTTCCAGCTCTGAAGATCTCCAGCTGTGACTATCTCCAGTTTCTTATAGCTGCATCTCCATATATCTCCAGCTCTGAATCTCTGTATCTCTTAATATCTCCAGGTCTAAATATCTGAAGTTCTGTTTAAGTGCAGGTTCATATATCTACATTCCTATATATCTACCTCTCTCAATATCTCGAGCTCTGAATGTCTCAGCTGTCAGTATGTCCAGCTCTCAATATCTCCAGCTATATAACTCTATCTGTGTGTATGTGTGTATGTATAGGTATAGTGTGTGTGTGTCTAATGTGGCTGTGTGTGTGTGTGTGTGTGTGTGTATATATATATATATATATATATATATTGTGTATATATATCCAGCTCGGTATATCTTCAGCTGTGTTTATCTACAGCTTCATATATCTACATCTCTATGTATCTACCTCTCTGAATATCTCCAGCTCCTAATATCTCCAAGTCTAAATATTTCTATCTATCAATATTTCCACCTCTGAATATCTCCAGCTATTAATATCTTCACCTCTGAATATCTCCAGCTGTGTATAGCTCCAGCTCTGAATAACTGCAGCGCTTAATATCTCCAGCTTTATATGTCTACCTGTATTTCCACCTCTTCATATTTCCAGCTTGATAGATCTACATCTATATATATGTACCTCGCTGAATATCTCCAGCTTTGAATAACTCCATCTTCATGTGTCGACAGTTGTCAGAGTGTGGTGAGCAAGAGAGAGGCACGCCTGGGAACGAAAGAGTTTGTGAGGTTTTTTTTGCTGTTTAAACCGCTGCTGCGTACTTATTTTCTTCTTAGTGCTGGGAACGGGATGAGCTGTGTCCTCGTAGCCTTCTCCGCCCGCCTCCATATTTAGCGGAATAAGCACCGGTATAGATTTCCAGGCCTTTTGACCTCAGGGGGTGTTAGGGATCCCCTCTAATACATTTGGGCACACAGCCTCCCTGTATCTCAGGGTACAGGTCTTTGGCCCCTCTTCAAGGGTGTCTGGCATGTTATTTTGGCCCCTTGGTAGCTCACGGGAAGGGTTACTTCCATCCTTCTTGGGGGCAGGCTATCTATTCCCTGCCCGAGGCCCTGGAGACGAGCGCCCTGGCACTTGGCCAGCCGTTCTTCTGCGCCCCCCGCCTGCAGCCTGTAAGCAGGGTCCAGGTCCCCTTGATTCGCCGGGGGCGGGTCTCGTTCCACTTGCGGAGGTTGGCCGGAGATGATGCCCACAGACTACAGGGAAGGTTGCAGGCTTCTGGAAGATGCTGAGTGCGCTGGGACCCTGGGGCTTAGTGACCTTCCTGTAACTCAGGGCCAGGTCTCTGCTCCTCTGTTCTGCTGCTCCTGGCACTTTTGAGATTTCTCTACCTGCTCCCTGTAAACAGGGCTGTGCCCGCACCCCCTCTGACCCCGGGCAAGGAGGATTCATTTAGCCCCTAGCGCTCTGTGGCTTTTGTGATCCAAGGCTGAAGTTGTGTCCCCAGCCATGGGGCAGCTTTGACCCCTGATCAAGACTGCCTGGGGGACTTGTCAGCTGGCATTCAGGCCTTTGCAGGTTTTGTATGGGCTACGAGCTGCAGCCGCTGCCAGCTGCGTGCAGGGAGCACCGCCCCGTCAGCAGGGTTGTTGGCACTTCTGGTCACCGTTCATGGTGCCGCCCTAGCAGTTCTGTCGAGAGTCCCGGCCTGTCGCGCTCTGCTTCTGGCTGGCCAGGATGTCAGCAGCCGAGCTCGCAGGCGTTTGCCCTCCATGCTTTCCATGGACAGAGGACAGCGGCTGCAGGCCCAGGGAAGGGGAAAAGAGGTCAAGAAGCAGGGGCTTGCAGACCCACTTTCCATCGCACGGACTTACATCCCATATCTCCCTTGTTCTTTCTGCCCCCGGAAGGAGAAGCGGAGATGACAGACAAATAGGAGTTAACTGATAACCAGGGCAGAAAACCGTGCCAGGCACCCTGGAGGCACAGGTAAGAGCATTGCGGTAAAGACTAGAGGCCAGACAGCCACGCGGCACCACGTGCATTGTGGCTGCCCCAGAGTAAGTGTGCGAGAGCGCTGCCGTAGCTGGCTGGTGGCACAGAGGCCCTCCTGTAAGGGGGACACGCGTCTCTGTTTCCCTTTCTTTGTGCTGCACAGAGAACTTGTGTTCCTTGAGGGCTGTGACCTTCCTGTGACTCGGGCTCAGGTCTCTAGACACTTTCCTGCTGCCCTCGGCACTTTTTGAAGCTCCCCCCGCCCCCGCCTTTCCCCCCGTAAGCCGAGTTTTGTTCACGCCAGATCTCGGTGTGGGGGCTGAGGCCCCGTTAAGTCCTTTGGGTGTTGTGGCTCCCGTGACAAGAGGCTGAAGTCACAGCCCTTCTGTCCCCCAAAACAGGGCAGCTTTGACCCCTGATCAGGAGCTCCCGAGACACCTGTCAGCTGGCTTTCAGGGCTTTCAAGGTTTTCTCTGGGCTTCGTGCCGCAGCAGCCAGCTGTGCGCAGAGAGCACCGCCCTGTCAGCAGGGTTTCTGGTGTTGGCGGTCACTGTTCATGGTGCCGCCCTAGCAGTTCTGTCCAGAGTCCCGGCTCATCGCGCTCTCCTTCTGGATGGCCCGGATGTTGGCAACTGACCCTGCAGGAGACGGCCCTCCCCCATCTCCACAGGTAGAGGACAGATTGGCAGCAGGTTCCGGTAAGCAGAAGGGGAGGAGAGAAGATAGGGTCTGTAGTCTGGCTGTCTGACGTGCTGACCTACATCCGGTGTCCGTCTGTTTGTTAAGCCCCCGGACAGAGCAGCAGACAAGACGGCAGATGGGCAGGCATTAGCCAGTACGGAGGAAAGAAACCCCTGCCTGCCCGGTGGGACGGAAAGGTAAGGGAGTTTGGACACAGTGCCTGTCCACTCCACGGTTTGCATCCCCAAGTTGTCGACCTTGTGATTAGCGCCTTGCGGAAGGTCGGAGCACTGGGACCTCCTCGTACACAGGATTCGGGTCTCGGGTCCTGCTGCCGTCAGACACAGGTAACTGCTAGGGCAGTGCTCGTCCTCTTGTAGTATCCCGGACGTATGTCACAACCCCCTTGTTTTAAAGGACACCGAGCTCGAGAGGACAATGGATGTTGTGAGCTACTTTCCTTTATATTTTTAGGGGGTTGTGCAATTCTTTGCCATCAGATCCAGCTCTGTTTTGTGTACTCCTGCAGGTCCCTGACGGGCAGCTGGAGAAGAAGGAACGGAAGCCGGAGAAGAAAGCTCAGGAACAACCGGTGCGGGTTGGAGTGGGCAGGAGGCAGGGGAATGTGGACTGTCTGCTTAGAGAAGGACCGATGGGGACTGCTGAGCGCATCTCTACACTGTCACGCACCCATTAGGAGCAAGGAGCCGCACACTTCACGTTGCACCGTGCGTTCAGTCTTTGGTGGGCCCCGATTGTGTGGAACGAGGTGGAGGCTTTGTGCTGGTTGTGTAGTTTGATATGTGGCAGTCAAAGATTTGCAGGTGATTTGGCTTTCCTAGTGACACAGTTGATCAAAATAGATATGATTGAAGACAGTGTGTAGGGTTTTTCTTGGTTGGGCTGTTGAGCAGTTCCCCGTGTCAGTGTAGAAAGGCAGGTTTCTGCTCGGTTCTGATTGTGGCTTGCCTGCAGCTTGCTTAGGCTGTAGTTTGTGTAGCTTAATTTGAAGCTGTGCGGTGTAATCTGTTTGCGTCTGTAAGGTAAGGCTCTCTGGGCGCTTGCAAGTATTTAATCTCCAGCTCCATGGCCCATGAGGATGAACATCTTGCCCTGTGTCCAAACGATCCTGAAGGCAGTTGGCGGGGTCAGTGTCAAATCGGTAGGAGCAAGCGGGCCTAAGACGTGCACAGTCGAACCATAAACGGTCTCAGGAATGTCACCTCGTGGCTGGTACTGTTCTAGGCTGAGAAGAGTTGGTCACGGGCCTTTCCTATGAAGAGCTGGCTGAAACGATGAACTTGTTCACTCAGTCTGCTGATCCAATCCGTGTTCTTACTTGTGCGATGTAAATATTTCCCCCTATTTCTGATGGACCAGGGGTGAAAGAGTGTGCAACGCATGGTCCCTGGTCGTCAGTTGACACTTGTTCCTGCACTGTAGGAAATCAGTCCTGATTACTGTGAGGGACTCAAAAATAAGGTCCAGGGAAGTTGTGGTGCTTGGGTATAATCTGTTGAAGTTCAGCTGCCCCTTGTCCCAAAAGGAAAAATGGTCCCAAGAAAAATAAAATGCTCAGGAAACTTGTGAGCTTCTTGGTGTTTGTTTAGTTCAGGTGTTTCAGACCTTCTTCTCTGAACGCCTTTAGTACAAGCCTTGCTACTGCTAAGGGCTGGGTGGTTGCTTTTCCTCTAAGGGCTAGGTCCTGGCAGTGGGAAGCTGCATTTTCACCTTGCAAGAAGGAGCGTGACAGTGTCGATCCCTGGTTGCCTCCAGGTTTTCGTGAGTCCCTTGAGTGCAGCTCTGGTTCTGCCCCTCTTGCCTGTGCGATGTCATGCCCGCAGGCTTTCAGGCAGCTCTGCCTATCTTTTCCCTGAGGGGCTGCTCCGTTCGAGGGGAGCCAAACCATTTTCTCGGTGCCATTATACAACTGTTTTTTAAACTCATTTTTATTTCTAAAAATATCACTTATTTTCAAACGTATTACTTTAAACAGTAGGGAAATGTCTAGGATAGTCAGCACATTTCTCAGGCCATTTGGCTAGAGGGAGGGCATGAATATCTTGTAACCATTGACACAACAATGCACCGCACTTGACTACGGAGGGGCTTCTGATTAACGTAGCGCATGAGACGCAGATCTACTGTTCCTGTGGGCCGACTCGCATCAGCCTAGCTGCTGGATGTCTTAAGCCCAAGGCCAAGTAGAAGAAGCCTTTGGTCCTTGTGCCCACAAGCGCAGCTCCCGTAGACGGGGAAGAGACCGACGCTCGAGCTGTTTCGGCATTTACTGCGGCACCGAGGAGCCGTGGTTAAAATGCCGCTGTCCTCCCCGTGCTACCCTGGCTGTCACTTTTGCTAGTGAAGTTCGCGCCGTGATCTTCCCTGTGCGGGCAGGGGCAGAGCTTTCAACACTGCCCGGTGGTTTTGAGTGCCCGCCCTGAAGCCCCTGGCAGAGGTGTGATACTCACACAGCTGCAGGGGTTTCCACACTTGCTTAGGCACCCCAAATCACAAGGCAGTTCTTAATATCCTGCCCAGTGTCTAGGGGCAGGGTCACGCCACAGCGTCACCTTGCTGAGCAAGGTGCTGAGCTATGCCCTTGTCTGCTACGCAGGGATTTCTGTTTCGTGCAGCGAGCCCGTGGCAGGCTTCAGCGACCGCTCTAAGCAGAGAGGACGATGACCTTGCCTTCAAAGAAGCCCCTTGTCCACACACAAGAGAGCTCCATTCTGTTCTGTGACACCAATGTCACCAGTCACGTCTTTCAAGTGGACGGTCACATGAGCATGAAGTGGGGAAGAATCCCTCTAGCCTTTTCCTTTCAGACCGCGCGCCAGGTGGACAGTGTCCGCAGCTCTATTGAAGATATGTGAAGGGGAGCGGTCTGGCAGGCCAGGGCAGGGAGGGATTTTGGGCCAGGGCCCCCCGGCACTGCCTGACTAGAGATGCTGCTACCACGGCCCAGCAGCTGGTTTCACGCTCGGTGCAGTGGGGGCGAGGGCCCAGGCCCCGACCCGCCTCCCCCTACCACTGCAGCAGCACAAGCGGTCGCCCATACGAGCCCTTCTCCGGGCCGTGGCGGGCGGGAGGCAGGATCTGCTCCGGACACGACCGGGCTGCTGGGATCCAGCAGACGAGGCAGGACCCGCTTCCTTCGGGCTGGGGGGGCGTAACACGTCCAGTCACGGCAGCTCTTGCCTCTACTGCTGGCAGCACCCTCCCAAAACAATGAGCTGCACGTGGGCTGGCAGGGTACTGGGGCCGCACATGCCACAGACTTTGTATTCTCCCTCCCTGTGCCTGGCTGAGGCGCTGAGCACTTTCCTCTCTGCAACCTCCAGCTCCGTGTACGTCTAACTCTATGTATCTCCATCTCCACGTATATCCAGCTCTATATAACTCCATCTCTGTACTTCTCCAGCTCGGTATATCTCTAGCTCGAAATATGTCTACCTCGATATATCTCCTTATCCATATATATGTAGCTCTATATATCTCCATCCGTATTTATCTCCAGATCTAAATATGTCTAACCCTAAATATCTCCAGCTCCATGTACGTGCAGGTCTGTATACCCCCAGCTCTGTATAACTCCAGCTCTAAACATCTCTAGCTCAATATATTTCTTGCTCTGTATGTCTCCAGTTTGATATATCTCCAACTCTATATATCTCCAGATCTATACATCTCCAGCTTCGTATATCTACATCTCTATATATCTACCTCTCTGAATATCTCCAGCTCTGAATGTCTCCAGCTTCATATATCTACCTGTGTGTGTGTGTGTATGTATATATATATATATATATATATATATATATATGTGTGTGTGTGTGTATAATCCAGCTCTGTACATCTCCAGTCTCATAGATGTACATCTCTATATATATCCAGCTCTGAATATCTCCATCTCTATATATCTCCAGCTCTGGATATCTCCACCTTCATATATCTGCAGCTCTGTATATGTGCAGCTCTGTATATCTACCTCTCTATCTACCTATCTCTCTATATATCTCCAGCTCTGAATATCTCCAGCTTCATATATCAACCTGCATATATATCTCGAGATATCCCCAGCTCTGACTCTATCCAGCTCTATTTATCCCCAGGTTCATATATCTACGGCTCTGGATATCTACCTCTCTGTATATCTCCAGCTCTGAATATCTCTAGTTTCATATATCTACCTCTCTCTATATCTACCGCATTGTATATCTCTAGCTCTGTCCATCTCCAGCTCTATATATCCCATGCTCTGAAGACCAGCAGCTCTAAATATCTCCAGCTTTATATATCCACCTCTCTATATATCTACCTCATTACATATATCCAGCTCAGAATCTCTCCAGCTTCATATATCTACATCACTATGTATCTCCAGCTCTGAATATGTCCATCGCTGTATATCTCCACCTGTAAATATCTCCATCTCTCTATATATTTGCAGCTCTATTTATCTCCGGCTCTATTTATGTCCAGCTCTCATTATCTAGGTCTCTAAATATGTCCGTTTCTGTACATCTCCCTGTGCATATATATCCAGCTTCATATATCTCCACGTGAGAAGCAATCTGCGGAGGAGCTGCGGAAGACTGTGGGGAGCGTGTCTTGGCGCAGGCGAAGCGGTGAGGCACCGCGCAAGACCCTGCTTTGTTAGGAAGAAGACAAGGTAAGGAGGGATGTGAGGAATGAGTTGGGATGCCGGGTGATGTGAACGTGGAAAGTTTCAGCCCAAATCGATAAGGATCGAGTTCCCACTCACTGGTCTGCATGCACCTCTTCAGGGCTGCAGCCCCAACCCAAACCGAAGGGGCCGTTGAAATCACCTAGTGCACCCAAGGGCGGATTTCATCCAAAACCTTGGAGGAAGGTGAGAGGAGGGAGATGCTGGATCACGCTGATGTTCCTCTCTGCCCATCTCGCCTGCTTCATTTGCTGTTTGCTTTCCCTGGTGGTCCACCAGTTCTTCACGTCATGTTTTTATCTCCTGTTAGCTCTGGCAGAGTCTTCCTCCATATGTGTTTAGTGCGCTTGTAATATATTTTCCTGGGTATATGGTTCAGTTTGTGCAATCCCAATTCACTTGCAATTCATCTCTATTTTGGGCACATTCACTGGTGTGATGCCACTGATCTCAGCGTAGCTATACCAAGGAGGAGTTCATTCTCTCTTCCTCAGTAGGAGCCCCTAAGTAAGCTTCCAGAAGTTGCCTTATCAGTGAGATCAGCTCTTCAGCCTCCTGAGTCTTAGACTTCAGGAAGGCCTTCGATACGGTATCCCACCCCATACTGGTGAACAAGCTAAGAGGCTGTGACGTGGATGACTGCACAGTCCGGTGGGTGGCGAATTGGCTGCAGGGTCGCACCCAAAGAGTCGTGGTAGATGGGTCGGTCTCGACCTGGAAGGGTGTGGGCAGTGGGGTCCCGCAGGGCTTGATCCTTGGACCGATACTCTTCAATGTCTTCATCAGCGACTTGGACGAGGGAGTCAAATGTACTCTGTCCAAGTTTGCAGATGACACAAAGCTATGGGGAGAAGTGGACACGCCGGAGGGCAGGGAACAGCTGCAGGCAGACCTGGACAGGTTGGACAAGTGGGCAGAAAACAACAGGATGCAGTTCAACAAGGAGAAATGCAAAGTGCTGCACCTAGGGAGGAAAAATGTCCAGCACACCTACAGCCTAGGGAATGACCTGCTGGGTGGCACAGAGGTGGAAAGGGATCTTGGAGTCCCAGTGGACTCCAAGATGAACATGAGTCGGCAGTGTGACGAAGCCATCAGAAAAGCCAATGGCACTTTATCGTGCATCAGCAGATGCATGATGAACAGGTCCAGGGAGGTGATACTTCCCCTCTATCGGGCGCTGGTCAGACCGCAGTTGGAGTACTGCGTGCAATTCTGGGCGCCACACTTCAAGAAGGATGCGGATAACCTGGAGAGGGTCCAGAGAAGGGCAACTCGTCTGGTCAAGGGCCTGCAGACCAAGCCCTACAAGGAGAGACTAGAGAAACTGGACCTTTTCAGCCTCCGCAAGAGAAGGCTGAGAGGCGACCTTGTGGCTGCCTATAAGTTCATCACGGGGGCACAGAAGGGAATTGGTGAGTATTTATTCACCAAGGTGCCCCCGGGGGTTACAAGAAACAATGGCCACAAGCTAGCAGAGAGCGGATTTAGACTGGACATTAGGAAGAACTTCTTCACAGTTCGAGTGGCCAGGGTCTGGAACGGGCTCCCAAGGGAGGTGGTGCTCTCCCCTACCCTGGGGGTCTTCAAGAGGAGGTTAGATGAGTATCTAGCTGGGGTCATCTAGACGCAGCACTCTTTCCTGCCTATGCAGGGGGTCGGACTCGATGATCTATTGAGATCCCTTCCGACCCTAACATCTATGAATCTATGAGTCACTTTTTGTTTTAGTATCTCTGCTCCTTCCCTGTCCGTATTTCCCCGTCCAGTGACCTTACCCTGTTCCCTCCTGCTGTGTTGCCCTCTAGTCCTCTTTGTGTTTGCTTATCTGCTGCTAGGAGAATGAGGGCAGGCCCCTGAACAGAGGGAATCTTGCTTTGCATAAAACTGCTGGTCAGGGAAGGCTCAGCTACAAGTTGTCGTTGAGGTCTGTTTCTCCTCTGTGTACCGGGCCAATTGAACCAGACCACGTTCTGGCTGGTATCAAAGTCCTACTCCAGAGATGACGGTGGAATTCTTTTTTTATAGGCGTGCATCTGTGATGCTGTTGTGTATCATTGCTTTCCCATCCCACATGGTAGAAAAACCCACCTCTGTGGAACACCTGGTCTGGTCATGACCTAAGAACCGACGACTTGCATACTCTAAGCCACTATTAATGAATTGCCTTCTTTCAACCCCGTCCCCTGCAAGCAACCAAAATCTACGCCCAAAACAGTTGCTGTTTCTTCGCCTGCAATGTGTCTTTGCATCGTGTGCGCGCGTGTGTGTGTGTGTATGCAGTGAGTGTGTGTGTCTGTATTGTCTTTGTGTATATATATATATATATATTGTGTATATATATCCAGCTTGGTATATCTTCAGCTGTGTTTATCTACAGCTTCATATATCTACATCTCTATGCATCTACCTCTCTGCATATCTCCATCTTTGAAGAGCTCCAGCTTCATATATCTACCTGTATATATATGTCCAGTTCAGTATATCTTCAGCTCTGTATATATCTAGCTTCATATATCTACATCTCTATGTATCTACCTCTCTGAATATCTCCAGGTCTCAATATCTGGAGCTCTGCAGATCTCCAGCTCTGAAGAGATCCAGCTTCATATATATAGACCTGTATATCTATATGCAGCTCAGTATATCTTCAGCTCTGTATAGCTCCAGCTTCATATATATACATCTCTTCATATGTCCAGCTCTATATACCTTCAGATTCATATCTCTACATCTCTATATATCTACTGCTTTCTATATCTGAATAGCTCCATCTTCATATATGTACCTGTGTGTGTGTGTGTGTGTGTGTGTGTATACATATATATATATATATATATATATGCAGCTCAGTATATCTACCTGTCAATATATCTCCAGATTCATATATTTCCACCTGTGAATAGCTCCAGCTCTGATTAGGTCCAGCTTTATATAGCTACCTGTCTGTATATCTCCAGCTCTGTTTATCTCCAGATTTATATATCTACATATGGTTGTTTAGGTCAAGGGATGTTATTGTCATGGGTGACCGAAAGTACCCAGCCGTGTGCTGGGTGGTCTGACCGCTCGCGTTGGTTCCTGGCTGTATTAGAGGACCTTCACCTTATCGAGGAAGTGCGCAGCCACACTAGGGGTAACGCCTTGCTGGACCTGGTCCTGGCCATTAGGGATGACGTGGTGAGGGGACTGCAGGTCCTTGACCCCCTGGGCAATAGTGATCCTCACCTGCTGGATTTCACTATCCAATGCTGGGTGTCAAGGGCTTACACCAAGGCTAAAGCCCTTGACTTCAGAAGTGCCAACATCAGTGAGCTTAGGAGCCAGGGAGGCACTGAGGGCCCAGAAGGGAGAGGAGATGGAAGTCCATGAGGGATGGTTGTAACTTTAGGGGGGCGATCCTCCAGGCCCAAAGGTTAACAGTCCCTGAGAGAAGCAAGCGGGGTAAGAGTGCTCAGAAACCCCCTTGGCTCAGCAAGGGCACTCAGCAATGCCTGAGGACTAAACGTGGGGCATACAACCAGTGGAAGGGAGGAGCGTCACCAAGGAGGAGTACTCCTCTTCCCGGGAGTGTAGGAGGGCTATGAGGAAGGTAGAGATGGAGCTCAGGCTTACGGACAACAACAAGTCCTTTTTCAAGTCCATTGGGAGCAAGAAGAGGGCACCAGGCAATGTGGGGCCACTGCAAGAGGCAAACAGTCATCTGGTGGCTACAGCAGACAAGAAAGCTGATATTTGTAACCATGTCTTTGCCTCTGTTTTCTTGAACAGGGACCGGGATATCCCACCTACCAGAGGTCGGGACAATCTCGGGGATAGCTCTGTTAGGCCTTCAGGTAGCGGAGAGGTAGTTAGGGATCTTCTGGAAGGGCTAGACATATTTAAATCTGCAGGTCCGGATGCCCTCCACCCAAGGGTGTTGAGGGAGCTGGCAGGGGTCATCGCGGAGCCCTTGGCCCGGCTGTCTGAGCATTCGTGGTCATCTGGCCGGGCGCCGTGGGATTGGAAAAAGGCTAATGTTTCCCCAATTTCCAAGAAAGGGAGGAAGGAGGACCCAAGTAAGTATAGGCCTGCAAGCCTCACCTCGTTGCTCAGGAAGATCTTGGAGAGAATCATCCAGGAGCACATCAGTGGGGGGCCTGCAGGGGAGATCACGCTCAGGGGCAATCAGCATGGGTTCATCAAAGGCAGGTCCTGCCTGACCAACCTGATTGCCTTTTATGACCAAGTAACTAAATCCTTGGATCGTGGTGTCGCTTTGGACGTAGTCTTTCTAGACTTTAAGAAGACCTTTGACACTGTCTCTCACCCCATCCTCATCAATAAATTAAGCGACTGTGGCATTGATGCCTACACAGTTGGATGGGTAGAAAATTGGCTGATGGGGCGTACCCAGAGAGACAGGTTGTACTCAGCCTGGCGAGATGTGAGCAGCGGGGTCCCCCAGGGCTCGGTCCTCGGGCCCACGCTCTTTGACTTCTTCATCAGCGACTTGGACGAGGGGGTGGGAAGCACGCTGTCCAGGTTTGCTGATGACACTCAGATGTGGGGCGAGGTGGACACACTTGACGGGAGAAAGAGGCCGCAACTAGATTTAGACAGACCACAAAAGCGGGCAGATGAGAATAGGATGGGGTTCGGCATAGACGTCATGACCCAAAGGGTATGATTTTGTGTGCGCTTCGGCACTGCAGAATTATTTCCCGCCACAGGAGCTTTCTTTGCAGGGTGCAATTCTCAGTTGCATAGAGAAAACCCCGGGGCAAAGGAGTTCCCGCCACCCGCATGCAAATTTGTGTCCCACTAGTGGCTGTTTCTAAATTATTCCCACGTGGCGGCTAGCGATTGGCTTGCTAGCCGTATAAGAGGCTTGAGCGGTTTCTGCCCAAGTTGGAGGAGGAGAAGGAGGACTTCACATCTCGTGAAGAACTCTAAGCGCGCTGTGGAGCGCAACGAACCCAGCGTGTGCCTTAAGAAGGATATGGGGGCCTGATCAACCTCTAGCCTCTCCCCGTCGCCGAAACGCTATCCCTCGACGAACCCCTTCCCTGCGCGCTCGGTCCACGGAGCCTAACAAACTTCGTGTGTGTGTGTGTGTATCCAGAGCTCTGGCCGAGTTGTTTCAAGAGGCTCGAGTTTTCTACGGGTCTTGTTCGTGCGAGTTTTCTTGTCGTTTGTAACTGCAACTTAAGCGAAGTGTTTCCTGCCTGCACCGCGACCATCTACGGTGTAAGTAAAATACTCTTTAATCAAGCGCTACGAGTCCGTGCCTAATCCTGTCTGTGTGTATATATCTATATATCTATCTGCAGCTCAGTATATCTTCAGCTCTGTATATCTCTAGCTTCATATATGTACTTCTCTCTATACCTCCAGCTCTCTATATGTCCAGATTCATATATCTCTATCTCTATATAGCTATCTGTCTGAATATCTGCAGCTGTGAATAGCTCCAGCTTCTACCTCTCTAAATATCTACCTTATTATATACATCCAGCTCGGAATATCTCGAGCACTGAATAATGCCAGCTCTGTATGTCTCCAGCTTCATCTATCGACATGTCTATATATCTATGTCTCTATATATCTCCATTTCTGAATATGTCCATCGCGGTATATCTCCACCTCTCTTTATATTTGCATCTCTTTTTATCTCCAGCTCTATCTATGTTCAGCTCTCACTATGTAGGTCTCTAAATATGTCCATATCTGTATATAGATGCATATATGCCCCGGTTCATATATCCCCAGGTGCATGCATCTCCAGCTGTAACCCTCTCTCTCTCTCTTAATATGTCTATATTTGTGTATTTTTCTCTCTAGCTATCCAGCTGCACATAACTTCCGTTCTGTGTAGCTCCAGATCTAACAACCTGTGTCTGTTCATCTATGCTGTGTCCGCATTCATTGTAGGACGGAGCCGGCGTGCTTAACACGCCCCTGTGCTCCCTGGCTGTTGCTTTTGCTCTCATAGTGAAGTTCATGCCTTCATCGTCACACTGGGGGCAGGGGTAGAGCTTTCCCCAGGGGCCTGTTGTTTTGAGTGCTTGCTCTCCGGCACCTTGAAGAGCTGTGACAGTCAGCTCTCAGGTGCAGGGTTTTCCACTTCTCCTGAAAGCGGGCTCTTCCCCAGCCCGTGCTTAGGCACCCGCCAGCACCGCTGAACTCTTAACCACCGGGCCGGTATCTAGGGCAGGGTCAGAGCACAGTGTCACCTTGCTGAGGCGCCGAGATCAGCCCTTGTCTGCCCGAAAGAGGCTCGAGCTGTCGGTGCCCCCACGCGCTGTCGCGCCGCGCCCCCCCCAGCCTCCCCGCGAGCACGGCTCCCGCAGTCAGGACCTTGCGGCGCGCTCTCCGGACCGTAGGCGGACCAATCAGGGCAGAGAGCGTACGCGACGGCCAATCAGCTTCAGCTCCCCCCCTCGAAGCAGCCGCCTGGACAGCGCGACCCGGAGCCCAGCCCAGCCCGAACCCGCCCCGCGCCGCAAGCCTCGCCCGCACCCGGCCTTTGCCGCGGGGGAACGGCGCGCCCGTGTGCGGGTCCGGGGCCGCTCCTTCCCCGCCCGCGGCACGTCCCCGGGCGGCTCCGCGCCGTGCGAAGCGGCCTCTGGCGCCGCCACTCTCCGCGCACCGGGCCGGGCTGGGTCGGGGCGGCGGGAGGCGGTGCCCGCAGGGACAGCCGGGTCGGGCCGGGCCGGGCCGGGCCGGGCCCCGCGCAGCAGCACGTTTTGTCCGCGGAGGCGGCCCCTGAGCACGAGGAGAAGCCGGGACGCTCCGGAGCCCTGGTCCCGCCGCGATACTGTCTGGCAGCGGGGAGCGCCGTCTCGCCTCCAGGGCTTGAAGGCTTCCGTGCAGCCTTCTCTCCTCCCGAGAACCCGGGCCTGACTGTGCGGCTGCCGCCAAGCGCAGCAGAGAGCCCCGCAGGCCCCGCGCCCTGGGCAGCGCAGTCTCCCGCACGCCCCGCCCTGGTCGCCGCAACAGCTGCCGCCCCGCCCCCGCGCCCGCGCCGGAGCCGCGCGACGTGAGCAGACAGGCAGTGACGTCACGGGCCGCCCCCCGCAGTGTGCAGGAAACCCGGCTCAGTGCTGCCCTCCCGTGGTGCGCTCCCAGCACTGCAGCCACGAGGAGCGGCGCCCAGGAGGGCGGACGACCCGGCAGCTCGGTGCTGCCCTCCTGTGGTCGCGTCGGGGCATTGCTGCGGCCCGTGAGGGCGGGGAAGGAGCCGGGCTCAGAGCCGCCCTCCCGTGGCCGCGCCGGGCATTGCGGCGGGGAGACCCGGGCGGGCACCCCAGCCGGCTCGGCTCCGCGCTGCCCGCCTGGGGCTGGAGCGGGGCTTGGAGCCCGGAGATAGCGACCCGGAACGAAGCCGGCTCCGTGCCGCCCTCACTGCGCTTCAACCGAAACCCCTGCCCTATGCTACTGCCCTAGGGTTCAAGCCGAGAGATGAGGGCAGAGGGAAGGACAGCTGCTCCGGGCCCCGCGCCTCCAGCTCGGGCAGGCAGGAGATCGAGGCAGAGAGAAAAGGAATACAAAGGCCTCGCTCTCTCGAGGGTCACTCGGGCAGTGGCCGCGGCCGGGGCAGGCGCTGCTCGGGGCGGACACACGATGCGCGGACATCGACTCAGGGCCGGGCAGACCACCGCCAGGGCCGGGATCCAAGGCTCGTGTTCCCATTGGCCAACAGCAGCCGGGAGGCGATTGGGGGGAATGGCCTCCAGGGCGGAGTCACGGCCACTCCGCCCTTCTTCCCTCTGATTGGCCTGTGCCAACGTAGGCGGGACCAGGAGGCCGGCCTGCTTATTCGTCTTCTGATTGGCTGACGGACAAGGTGGGTGTGTGAGGGTTTCTCTGCGCCGATTGGTCCGACTCCGATCCTCAGCTCAGTGGCCCCGCTCAGCGCGGTGTCTTCAAGCCACGGCCGGGCGCTGTGCCCGGAGCGCGCGTCCCGTCCCGTCCCGCACAGCCGGGCGGGCCCGGAGAGCTGCGGCGGCGGCGGCATGTTCTGGCGACCTCGGCGAGTCGTGCGGGTCACTGCGTTCCCAGGGCGCGGGGCCTGTCGAGCTTTCCTCTGAGTTGGGTGTTGAGCTTGAAGCTGTTTGTCTGTCCCGGGGCCCCTGTTCTCTCCTCCTCCCGCCCGGGAAGCCACCCTGCCTCCTCGATGTGCCGGCAGGGTTTTGTTTCCTCGGCCTTTGAAGCCGGCTGCTCCGCGCAGGGTGAAGCGCAGGGAGGGCGTGGGCACGTCGGCGAACCCGCCGCCGCTCGGTGCTGTCCTGTGGCGATAGATAGCTACCGTGTAGGAAAGGAATGGCCTCAGTGCCGCCCTCCTGTGGCGCGCGCCGCCTTGCAGCCAGGAGAGAAGGGCGGCGAAGTGGGAAAAGGGTCGGGCCCGGCGGCGTGTTCCGCTCGGGGTTTGGCGGCTGGGGATCCTGGCACGTCAAAAAATGGGCCCAGTGCCCCGGGCCGGAGCTTCGCACTGGGCACGGCAGCCAGGAAATTCAGCCGGAGAAATCCAACCAGGCCCGGTGCTGCCGTGCCGTGCCGTGCCGTGCCGCACAGCGGCATTGGAGCCGGGCGACAAGGGCCGAAACGGAGCAAGCAGGTCGGTGCCGCCGGGCCGTGGGTCTTCGAGCACGTTGCAGCCGGGGGGGAAAGGCGGAGAGCGCGGAGGAAAGAAGTCCTCGCTCGCTCGCTCGCTCGGGGCGTCCCCAGAGCAGTGAGCGCGGCCGGGACAGACACACGAGTCACGGACATTCATTCCGGGCCGGGATCGGAGGCGCGCCTTTTCATTGGCCAACTTGAGAGATGAGGCGATTGGGTGGAGTGGCCGCATGGGCGGGGTTAGCGTCGCCCCGCCCTTCTTCGCTCTCATTGGCTCTTGCCAGGAATGGGGCGGGTCCAAGGCACCCCGCCCCCGTCGCAGTCTGATTGGCTGCCGGGCCACGGTGGGGGTGTGCAGGCTTCTGTGCGCCGATTGGTCCAACTCGGATCCTCAGCGGCCCCGGTCGGCTCGTTGTGTCTCCGGTTCCGGGCCCGCTGCGCCCGGAGCCCACGTCCCGGTGCAGCCCCGCACACCCGGGCGGGGCCGGAGAGCTGCCATAAGCCCTTGTCTACCCAGAAGAGGCCCGAGCTGTCGGTGGCCCCAGCACTGGCCCGCCCGCCCGCTCCCCGCCAGCACCGCTCCCGCAGCCAGCACCTTGCAGCGCGCACCCGACCCTAGGCGGACCAATCAGGGCAGAGAGCGCACGGTGCTGCTGTCGCGTGCTGCAGAGCGGCATTGCAGCCGGGCGACAAGGGTCGAGAGAGAGAGGCAAGCAGCTGTGGGTCTTGCAGCACGTTACAGCCGGGCGGGAAAGGCGGAGAGAGAGGAGGAAACAAGGCCGCGCTCGCTCGGGGCGTCACTAGAGCAGTGAGCGCGGCCGGGACGGACACACGAGTCACGGACGTTCGTTCCTGGCCGGGATCGCAGGCCCGCCTTTTCATTGGCCACCTTGAGACATGAGGCGATTGGGTGGAGTGGCCGCATGGGCGGGGTCAGGGCCGCTCCGCCCTTCTTCCCTCTCATTGGTTTTGGCAGGAGGAGGCGGGCCCAACAGAACGACCTCACCCCCGGTCTCATTCTGATTGGCTAGCAGGGAATGGTGGGCGCTGTGCGCGTGTCTGTGTTCCGATTGGTCCGACTCGGATCCTCAGCGGCCCCGCTCCGCCGGCTGTTCTCCCGCGGCCGGGTCGGCTGTGCCCGGAGCCCACGTCCCGCTGCCGCCCCGCTCGCCCGGGCCGTGCCGCAGAGCTGCGGCGGGATGTTGTGGCGAGCTCGGCGGGTGGTGCGGGACGCTGCGTTCCCGCGGCGCGGGGCCTGTCGGGCTCTGTTCTGCGCAGGGTTTGGAAGCGTGAAGCTGTCTGTGTGTGGCGAGGCCCCTTTTCTCTCCGCACGCCGCCTGGGCAGCCTCCCTGTCTCCTCCATGTGATTTTTTCGGCCTTTCAACCCCACCCGGTCCGTGGAGAGAGGGCGGCACGGAGCCGGCTTCGTTCCGGGTCGGTATCTCCGGGCTCCAAGCGCCGCTCCAGCCCCCGACGGGCGGCGCCGAGCTGGCTGTGGTGCCCGCCCGGGTCTCCCCGCCGCAATGCCCGGCGCGGCCACAGGAGGGCGGCTCTGAGCCCGGCGTTGGTCTCTGCCTCAGTGTTAAGACAAATCCGGGTCAGTGCTGCCCTCCTGTGGTGCGCTCCGCGCACTGCAGCCACGAGGAGCGGCGCTGCTCGGTGCTGCCCTCCTGTGGTGCCGTGTATTAAAGGAATGCCTCAGTGCTGCCCTCCTGTGGTGCGCTCCGCGCCCTGCAGCCACGAGGAGCGGCGCTGCTCGGTGCTGCCCTCCTGTGGTGCCGTGTATTAAAGGAATGCCTCAGTGCTGCCCTCCTGTGGTGCGCTCCGCGCACTGCAGCCACGAGGAGCGGCGCTGCTCGGTGCTGCCCTCCTGTGGTGCCGTGTATTAAAGGAATGCCTCAGTGCTGCCCTCCTGTGGGCCGCTCTCCGCATTGCAGGCAGGAGAGGAGGGCGGAGAAGGGGGGAAAAGGGCGGGGCCGCCGGCGCGTTTCTACCGGGCCTTCGGGGTCCGGGGACCCTGGCACGTCACAAAACGGGCCCAGACCGGAGCTCCGCGCTGGGCACGGCAGCCAGAAACTCAGCCGCACAAATAAAACCAGGCCCGGTGCTGCCGTCGCGTCCTGCAAAGCGGCATTGCAGCCAGGCGACAAGGGTCGAGAGAGAGAGGCAAGCAGCTGTGGCTCTTGCAGCACGTTTCAGCCGGGCGGGAAAGGCGGAGAGAGAGGAGGAAAAAAGGCCTCGCTCGCTCGCTCGCTCGCTCGCTCGGGGCGTCCCTAGAGCACTGAGCGCGGCCGGGACAGACACACGAGTCACGGACATTCATTCCGGGCCGGGATCGGAGGCCCGCGTTTTCATTGGCCAACTTGAGACGTGAGGCGATTGGGTGGAGTGGCCGCATGGGCGGGGTTAGCGTCGCCCCGCCCTTCGCTCTCATTGGCTTTTGCCAGGAAAGGGGCGGGTCCAAGACACCCCGCCCCGTCGCATTCTGATTGGCTGCCGGGCCATGGTGGGGGGTGTGCAGGCTTCTGTGCGCCGATTGGTCCAACTCGGATCCTCAGCGGCCACGGTCGGCTCGTTGTGTCTCCTGTTCCGGGCCCGCTGCGCCCGGAGCCCACGTCCCGGTGCAGCCCCGCACACCCGGGCGGGGCCGGAGAGCTGCGGCGGCATGTTCTGGCGACGTGCGGGTGGTGCGGGACGCCGCGTTCCCAGGGCGCGGGGCCTGTCGGGCTCTGGTCTGCGGTGGGGGTTGCAGCGTGAAGCTGTTTGATTGTGCCGGGGCCCCTTTTCTCTCCGCCTGCCGCCTGGGCAGCCTCCCTGTCACCTCCATGTGATTTTCTCGGCCTTGAAACCCCGCCTGCTCCGCGCAGGGAGGGCGGCACGGGGCCGGCTTCGTTCCGGGTCGCTTTCTCCGGGCTCCAAGCCCCGCTCCAGCCCCAGGCGGGCGGCGCGGAGCCGAGCCGGCTGGGGTGCCCGCCCGGGTCTCCCCGCCGCAATGCCCGGCGCGGCCACAGGAGGGCGGCTCTGAGCAGGGAGTGGTCTCCTCCTGCGTATGAAGGCAAACCCGGCTCAGAGCCGCCCTCCTGTGGCCGCACCGGGCATTGCGGAGGGGAGACCCCCCCCCTCTTGTGTGTGTGTGGCGGGGGCTGGGCTGTTCTTTCCGTCACGTGGGACCAGGCACGCGGGGTTACTGCCCTCCTTCTTGGGGGCAGGCACTCTGTTCCCTGCCCGAGTCCCTGGCACAGGCCTGCGCAGGGCGCGGGGACCGGCGGGGAGCAGCGGGGAGGGCGCGGGGAGACTCCCGTGCTGGCGTGGAGAGAGCTGGAAGAATGCAAACACACACATTTCAATAAACACGGTCTCGACCCAGAAAAGAATCCCCAGAACCAATGTCTTCTCACTTGGAAAACAGTGTGATGCTGTGTGGGACTGTGGTGAGTGTTTTGGGAGGACAATTGTTCTGATTATCGGAGGCCAGTTGGGAACTTTTGGGGGGAAAAGAGATTTCTGTGGGCAACTTGATTGTTGCTTTTGTCCCCCAACTTCTCCTGCAAGTGCCTGTGGCGACATGGTGATACTTGTGTGGAAAGCGGTGCGGTGAGCCGCGGAACGAGGCCGGCTCCGTGCCGCCCTCCCTGCGCGGCAGCCACCCTGCGCGGAGCAGCCGGGCTTTAAAGGCAGAGAAAAGAAAACCCTGCCCTGTGCTAGTGCCCTACGATTCAACACGAGGTTTCCAGAGGAGAGAGGAGGGCAGAGAGAGGGACAGCGGCTCGGGGCGCCGCGCCTCCAACTCGGGCAGGCGGGAGGTCAAGGCAGACAGAGAAGAAGAACACAAGTTTCGCTCGCTGGCTCGGGGGTCACTCAGGCAGGGCCGGCGGCCGGGGCAGGCCGCGCCGCGCCGCGCCGCGCCGCTCGGCACGGACACGCGAGTCACGGACATGGCTTCAGGGCCGGGGAGCGCAGCGGGGCCGGGATCGGAGGCTCGTGTTCCCATTGGTTCCTGTCAGGAGAGCGGCGATTGGCTGCTTTTGGGGGTAGGGTCCGTGCCGCTCCGCCCTGCTTCGCTCTGATTGGCCTCTGTCTGAGGAGGCGGGTCCAGGAGCTCGCCCTTCTTGCTCGGATTGGGATTGGCTCACGGGGATGGGGGTGTCGGCACTCCTTTGTGTGCCGATTGGTCCAGCTCCGATCCCCGGCGGCGACGTTCGGCCGCTTGTCTCTGCGGCCGGCGCGTGCCCCGAGCAGGGTGGGAGCCGGGGGCCGCAGCGTGAGCGTGAGCGCGGCGAGGGGCAAGCACGCCTCCCGCGCGGGGCTGTGACAGGGATGTGTGCGTGTGCGTGCAGAATACACCCCATAACGAACGTAGCCATCCTACTAGTGTCTGTCTGTGGCCGTCCATCTCCCCAACAGGGAAATGGATGGAGGTGTTCACACAGCAGTACGTCTGCATATTGCTAGATATTAATGGCTGGATTTCAACACATCCCCTAGGTACGGTGTGCGGCCCTGGACAGTACTGGGGCGGGGGGCGGGGGCGTGAACAAGGACACGCTGCTGTCGGGGCCGCCGTGCTGCGCTTCCCCCGGCGCCGCAGCCGGGGCTGGAAGGCGGAGAACGAGAGCGCGCTCGGTGCTGCCCCGCGGTGGCTGAGGCCGGGCACTGCAGCGGGGAGGGGCGGGCGGCTCCTGAGCACGGCTCAGTGCTGCTCTCCTGTGGGCACGCCGCGCACTGCAGCTGTTGCCGGCCCGGACACGGCGGAGGGAGGCAGCGGTGCCGCGAGCGGCTTTGTGCGCGGTGCCGCCGCCCGGCCGCTCCTCCGCCGCTCGCCCCGCGCCTGCGCCGTGTCGCCGCTCCCTCCCCCCCGCCCGCCCGCCCGCCGAGGCGCCAGGCCCAGCCCGGTCTCGTGCCACGGCGGGGGTCGCGGGGGGGGCGTCGTCTGCACCGGGGCCGGCGAGCGGGGCTGTGCGGGCACGTGGGCGGGCTCGTGGCGGTTGTGGGGGGTGAGTGTCATAGATTTCATAGACATTCGGGCTGGAAGAGACCCCGGAAGATCATTGAGTCCAGCCCCCTGCCCAAAGGAAGGGCAGGAAGTCAGCTGGGGTCATAGGATCCCAGCAAGATGAGCATCCAGTTTCATCTTGAAGGTGTTCAGTGAAGGCGCTTGAACCACCACCGGTGGCAGGCTGTTCCAGACCTTGGGGGCTCGGACAGTAAAGAAATTCTTCCTTCTTACAGCCTGAAACGGTCTTGTAGTAGTTTATGACCGTTCGACCTAGTCGTCATCCCTTGAGGCACTCTGGTGAACAAGCGTTCCCCCAGATACTGGTGGTCCCCCCGATAGACTTGTAGGTGGCCACCAGATCACCCCTGAGCCTGCGCTTTTCCAGGCTAAAGAGCCCCAGGGCTCTCAGCCTGTCATGGTAGGGTCTGCTTCCCTGAGCTCTGATCATGCGCGTGGCTCTCCTCTGGACTCTCTCAAGCTTCTCCACATCCTTTTTGATTTGTGGAGCCCAAAACTGGACGCAGTGCTCCAGCTGCGGCCTCACCAAGGCCGAGTACAAAGGGAGAATGACGTCGCAGGATTTGCTTGAGAAGCATCTATGGATGCAAGCCAGCGTTTTGGTCGCTTTACTAGCCGCAGCATCGCACTGCAGGCTCATGTTCATCTTGTGGTCAATGATGACCCCCCAAGTCTCTTTCTTCCGTAGTGCTAGCCAACATAGCACTGCCGAGCCTATAAGGATGCTGCAGGTTTTTCTTCCCAAGGTGGAGAACCTTGCATTTATCGGCGTTGAACACCATCAGATTCTCGTCCGCCCACTTGCTGAGCCTGTCCAGGTCAGCCTGGATCGCCCGCCTGTCTTCTAGTGTGGATGCTTTGCCCCAAAGTTTGGTGTCATCGGCGAACTTGGCCAGTCCGCTTCTGACTCCAGTGTCCACATCGTTAATGAAGATGTTGAACAGTATGGGTCCAAGGACAGAGCCCTGGGGGACCCCACTGGTCACAGGACACCACGATGAGTGACTTCCATCAATGACTACCCTCTGGGTCTGACCCCGGAGCCAATTTTCCAGCCGGTGGATCGTGGAGGACCCAAGGCGACAATTGGCCAGCTTCTCTAAGAGGTGAGCGTGGGAAACCAGATCAAAGGCTTTTCTGAAGTCAAGATATATGGTCTTCATACCTCCAGCTCTGTATAACACCAGCTCTAAACATCTCTAGCTCAATATATTTCTAGAGCTCTATATTTCCAGCTGTGTATGTCTCCAGCTTCATCTATGTCAATCTCTGTATGTCTACCGCTCTGTGTATCTCCAGCACTGAATATCTCCAGCTGTGACTATCTCCAGTTTCATATATCTACCTCTCCATATATTGACATCTGTGAATATCTCCAGCTTCATATATCCACCTGTAGATATATATCCAGCTCTGTATATTTACAGCTCTGCATATCTCCAGCTTGAAATATCGACATCTCTATATATCTACTTCTCTGAATATGTCCAGCTCTGAATATCTCCTCTTCTAAATCCTTCCAGCTCTCAATATCTCCAGCTCTCAATATCTTGAGCTCTGCATATCTCCAGATATCAAGATCTCCAGCTTCATCTCTCTGCATCTCTATATGTCTACCCCTGTGAATATCTCCATGTCTACCTATCTCCAGCTCTCCATATATCCAGCTCTGAACATCTCCAGCTGTGACTATCTCCAGTTTCATATGGCTGCATCTCCATATATCTCCAGCTCTGAATCTCTGTATCTCTTAATATCTCCAGGTCTAAATATCTGAAGTTCTGTATAACTGCAGGTTCCTATATCTACATTCCTATATATCTACCTCTCTCAATCTCTCGAGCTCTGAATCTCTCCAGCTGTCAGTATGTCCAGCTCTGAATATCTCCAGCTACATAAATCTATCTGTGTGTATGTGTGTCTGTGTGTATGTACAGTGTGTGTGTATATGTGTGTGTATATATATATATATATATAGTGTGTGTGTGTGTGTATAGTGTGTGTGTGTGTACATATATAGAGTGTGTGTGTGTGTGTGTGTATTTAGAGAGAGAGTGTGACTTTATATAGATAGATAGATAGATAGATAGATAGTGTATAGAGTGTGTGTGTGTGTGTGTATTGTGTTTGTGTATATATATATATATATATTGCGTATATATATCCAGCTCGGTATATCTTCAGCCTAGTTTATCTACAGCTTCATATATCTACATCTCTATGTATCTACCTCTCTGCATATCTCCATCTTTGAAGAGCTCCAGCTTCATATATCTCCCTGTATATATATGTCCAGGTCAGTATATCTTCAGCTCTGTATATATCTAGCTTCATATAGCTACATGTCTATGTATCTACCTCTCTGAATATCTCCAGCTCTGAATGTCTCCAGCTGTCAGTATGTCCAGCTACATAAATCTATCTGTGTGTATGTGTGTATATATATAGAGAGAAAGAGTGTGTGTGTGTGTGTGTATAGAGAGAGTGTGTGTTTGTGTATATAGAGTGTGTGTGTGTGTGTGTGTGTGTGTGTGTGTGTAGTGTGGTTGTGTATATATATATATATTGTGTATATATATCCAGCTCGGTATATCTTCAGCTGTGCTTATCTACAGCTTCGTATTTCTGCATCTCTATGTATCTACCTCTCTGCATATCTCCATCTTTTTGAGTTTTAAAGGGATGGGAGCCCAAGAAGGGTGGCTGTGCCTTAAGGAAACGATCCTTCGGGCACAAAGCAAGACGATCCCCGAGCGAGGAAAAAGAGGGCAAGGGGCCAGGAGGCTTCCCTGGATGACCACAGAAATCCAGGGCAGCCCAAGGGCCAAAAGGGGAGCACATAAAAAGTGGAAACAGGGAGAGATCACCAAAGACGAATATACCTCCTCTGCTCGTGCTTGTAGGGAGGCAGTTAGATGGGCCAAAGCTACCATGGAGCTGAGGATGGCAACCCAAGTAAAAGACAACAAGGAATTGTTTTTTAGATATATAGGGAGTAAAAGGAAGGCCCAGGGAGGAATAGGACCCCTGCTAAATGGGCAGAAGCAATTGGTGACAGACAGGGGGGACAAGGCTGAACTCCTCAACGAGCTCTTTGCCTCAGTGTTCCTAAGCGAGGGGCACGACAAGTCTCTCACTGGGGTTGTGGAGAGGCAGCAGCAAGGCGCCAGACTGCCATGCGTAGAGCCTGAGACGGTGCAGAGTCACTTGGAAGAACTGGATGCTTTTAAGTCGGCAGGCCCGGATGAGCTCCATCCGAGGGTGCCGAAGGCACTGGCCGACATCACTGCAGAGCCACTGGCGGGAATATTCGAACGCTCGTGGTGCACGGGCCAAGTCCCGGAGGACTGGAAAAGGGCTAACGTGGTCCCCATTTTCAAAAAGGGGAGGAAGGAGGATCCGGGCAACTATAGGCCAGTCAGTCTCACCTCCATCCTTGGTAAAGTCTTTGAAAAAATTATCAAGGCTCACATTTGTGAGAGCCCGGCAGGACAAATTATGCTGAGGGGAAACCAGCACGGGTTTGTGGCGGGCAGATCGTGCCTGACCAATCTAGTCTCTTTTTATGACCAGGTTACAAAACGCCTGGACACAGGAGGAGGGGTGGATGTCGTATACTTAGAATTCAGGAAGGCCTTCAATACGGTATCCCACCCCATACTGGTGAACAAGTTAAGAGGCTGTGACTGGGATGACTACACAGTCCGGTGGGTGGCGAATTGGCTGGAGGGTCGCACCCAGAGAGTCGTGGTAGATGGGTCGGTCTCGACCTGGAAGGGTGTGGGCAGTGGGGTCCCGCAGGGCTCGGTCCTTGGACCGATACTCTTTAATGTCTTCATCAGTGACTTGGACGAGGGAGTCAAATGTACTCTGTCCAAGTTTGCAGATGACACAAAGCTATGGGGAGAAGTGGACACGCCGGAGGGCAGAGAACAACTGCAGGCAGACCTGGATAGGTTGGACAAGTGGGCAGAAAACAACAGGATGCAGTTCAACAAGGAGAAATGCAAAGTGCTGCACCTAGGGAGGAAAAATGTCCAGCACACCTACTGCCTAGGGAATGACCTGCTGGGTGGCACAGAGGTGGAAAGGGATCTTGGAGTCCTAGTGGACTCCAAGATGAACATGAGTCGGCAGTGTGACGAAGCCATCAGAAAAGCCAATGGCACTTTATCGTGCATCAGCAGATGCATGACGAACAGGTCCAGGGTGGTGATACTTCCCCTCTATCGGGCGCTGCTCAGACCGCAGTTGGAGTACTGCGTGCAATTCTGGGCGTCGCACTTCAAGAAGGATGGGGATAACCTGGAGAGGGTCCAGAGAAGGGCCACTCGTATGGTTAAGGGCCTACAGACCAAGCCCTACGAGGAGAGACTAGAGATACTGGACCTTTTCAGCCTCCGAAAGAGAAGGTTGAGAGGCGAACTTGTGGCTGCCTATAAGTTCATCACGGGGGCACAGAAGGGAATTGGTGAGTATTTATTCACCAAGCCGTCCCCGGGGGTTACAAGAAACAACGGCCACAAACTAGCAGAGAGCAGATTTAGACTGAACATTAGGAAGAACTTCTTCACGGTTCGAGTGGCCAGGGTCTGGAACGGGTGCCCAAGGGAGGTGGCGCTCTCCCCTACCCTGGGGGTCTTCAAGAGGAGGTTAGATGAGTATCTAGCTGGGGTCGTCTAGACCCAGCACTCTTTCCTGCTTATTCAGGGGGTTGGACTCGATGATCCATTAAGGTCCCTTCCGACCCTAACATCTATGAATCTATGAATCTTTGAAGAGCTCCAGATTCATATATCTACCTGTGTGTGTGTGTGTGTGTGTGTATATATATCTCTCCAGGTCAGTATATCTTCAGCTCTGTAGATATCTAGCTTCATATATCTGCATCTCTATGGATCTACCCCTCTGAATGTCTCCACTTCTGAATATCTCCAGCTCTGAATATTTCCATCTATCAATATTTCCACCTCTGAATATCTCCAGCTATTAATATCTTCACCTCGGAATATCTCCAACTCTGTATAGCTCCAGCTCTGAATAACTGCAGCGCTCAGTATCTCCAGCTTTATAAGTCTACCTGTCTATATATTTCCACCTCTTCATATCTCCAGCTTCATAGATCTACATCTCTATATCTGTACCTCGCTGAATATCTCCAGCTTTGAATAACTCCAGCTTCATATGTCAACATCTCTACATATGTCCAGATCTAGGTATCTCCTGCTTCATATGTCTACATCTCTATATATCTCCAGCTCTGAATATCTCCAGCTCTGAATATCTCCAGCTTCATATATCTACATCTCTCTATTTCTACAGCTCTACATATCTCCAGATTCATACCTCTACATATTTCTATATCTACCTCTCTGAATATCTCCCGCTCTGCATATCTCAAGGTCTAAATATCTCCAGCTATCAAGATCTCCAGTTCTGAATGGCTCCAGCTTTCTGTATCTACCTGTCTATATATCTCCAGCTCTGCACATCTCCAGCTTCATCGATCTACATCTCTCTATATCTACCTTCCTGAATATCTCCAGGTGTCAATATCTGGAGCTCTGAAGATCTCCAGCTCTGAAGAGATCCAGCTTCATATATAAAGACCTGTATATATATATATATATATATATATATATATGCAGCTCAGTATATTTTCAGCTCTGCATATCTCCAGCTTGAACTATCGACATCTCTATATATCTACGTCTCTGAATATGTCCAGCTCTGAATATCTCCTGTTCTAAATCCTTCCAGCTCTCAATATCTCCAGCTCTCAATATCTTGAGCTCTGCATATCTCCAGATATCAATATCTCCAGCTTCATCTATCCGCATCTCTATATGTCTACCCCTGTGAATATCTCCATGTCTACCTATCTCCAGCTCTCCATATATCCAGCTCTGAACATCTCCAGCTGTGACTATCTCCAGTTTCATATAGCTGCATCTCTATATATCTCCAGCTCTGAATCTCTGTGTCTCTTAATATCTCCAGGTCTAAATATCTGAAGTTCTGTATAACTGCAGGTTCCTATATCTACATTCCTATATATCTACCTCTCTCAATATCTCGAGGTCTGAATCTCTCCAGCTCTCAGTATGTCCAGCTCTGAATATCTCCAGCTACATAAATCTATCTGTGTGTCTGTATAATCTGTATAAATATATATATAGTGTGTGTGTGTGTATAGTGTGTGTGTGTACATATATATATAGAGAGAGAGTGTTTGTGTGTGTGTATGTATAGAGAGAGAGTGTGTCTTTATATAGATAGATAGATAGATAGATAGATAGATATATTGTGTGTGTGTATATAGTGTGTGTGTGTGTATGTATTGTGTTTGTGTATATATATATATTGTATATCTATATCCAGCTCAGTATATCTTCAGCTGTGTTTATCTACAACTTCACATATCTACATCTCTATGTATCTACCTCTCTGCATATCTCCATCTTTGAAGAGCTCCAGCTTCATATATCTACCTGTATATATGTGTCCAGGTCAGTTTATCTTCAGCTCTGTATAGCTCTATCTTCATATATCTACATCTGTATGTATCTACCTCTGTGAATATCTCCAGCTCTGAATATCTCCAGGTCTAAATATTTCCGTCTATCTATATTTCCAGCTCTGAATATCTCCAGCTATTAATATCTTCACCTCGGAATATCTCCAACTCCTGTATAGAGGAGTCCTGTATCCAGGACTCTGTATAGCTCCAGCTTTGAATAACTGCAGCGCTCAATATCTCCAGCTTTATATGTCTACCTGTCTATATATTTCCACCCCAGCTCTAAATATATGTAACTCTCTATATTTCCAGCTCCATGTATGTGCAGATTGTCTAACACCTCTGCCTGGGGCAGGGATGCACGACCTCCTGGCCACAGGCTCTTTGCTGGCAGTGGACCCAGACAGGCTCATCATCAAGAGGCTGGTGCTCAGCGGTCACCCCTTCATAATTTTCAGCAAGACGGCAGTCGTGCGGTACGTGTTCTTTAACAGAGGTACGGTACTCACAGGTGGGGCAGGGCAGTCCGTGCGCCTGGGAGCCCTGCAGCTTCCACAGGGAAGTCCAGTTCATGATTGCAGACAGCTGGGCCTCTGAAACCCTGTGCTGCAGGGCTAGAGGTCGGGGTGGTCTGTCCCGCTCATGTTGGCATGTCCCAGGCAGTCCCGTAGTCTCCCCCCACTGCCTGCTGGCAGGCTTTTGCACTTCAAACATGCCCATCCCTGCTGCAGCCATGGTCAGTGTGCAGCGGGAAGCCTGGTGTGCACTCTGTACCCATAGCTGCTGTAGGGTGACAGCTCGAGCTAGCCAGATGGGCAGCATATACCCGCGGCCTGGCCTGTCTCGCATGCATCTTGTCTTCGATCTACAGAGGATGTGCTGTGGTTTAAGCCCGTTGAGCTGAGAACAAAATGGGGCCGCAGGGGACACATCGAGGAGCCACTAGGTAAGGGAAGCTTGGAGGTGGGTTGCTCTGCTTTCCTTCCATGGTGTGGGCTGGACCCGCTCACGCCCAGCAAACCCCTCCCTGACCTGGGAGAGCTGCCCACAGCCCTGCTTGCTCCCTTTGCCTAGGGACCCATGGCCACATGAAGTGCCACTTTGATGGACAGCTGAAGTCCCAGGACACGGTGCTGATGAACCTGTACAAACGCGTCTTTCCCAAGTGGACGTATGACCCGTATGTGCCAGAGCCGGTGGCGTGGGTGAGAAACGAGGAGCCTGCCCCCGTGCCAGAGGTGGACACGGAGTAGCTCTTCGGAACCCGCGTCCAGGATTCCCGAGGAGTCTCCTGGGTGCAGGCGTGTGTTAGCGTAGTGCCTTCCCACGCTGCTGCAGCCTCCGTTGTATCTATTTCAGTGGCAAATATACGGTGCAGCCTACAGAGGTCCTAGTGCTTGGCTTATTTTTGGGAGGTGGCTGTTGTGTTCTCAGGTGTGGCAGCTTCTGGACTTTGCAGGCTGTGCTTGCTCTCTCCTTGGGAAGTTTGAAACCCCACAGATTGCACCAGGACACCTGTGCGTCCTCCTGTTTTCTTGATACGTTAGGAAGGAGCCCCAGCTGGCTCTATCCGGCCGGAGCCCAGGCTCTCATTGTAGGGGAGCTGGCTGGTCTCCAAGCTCTGTGGGCATGGGCTGTGCACGGGCCTGGCTGCCAGAGCTCTCTGGCTCCGTCCCCGGCTTTGGCCTACTTTGGACGGACAGGGCAGAGCAGGGCTGCGGCATTACAGGTTGTGCACGCCCTGCAGGGAAGAGCTCCCCCTGCTTCCTCAAAAGCCAGGCCCTTTTGTGCTGAGTGGCCTCTGGTTTACGAGTAGCTGGAGCTTCCCTGGTACAAAGAGCAACAGCGCAGAAATGCCCGGGCCCTGTGTCCCCTCCCTGGGGTAGGTGGCTCCACAGGCCACTCGTTTCCTGCAGCTTCTTTGCCCCAAGCTCCGATGAGCCAGGCCAGGGAGCCCAGGTCCACATTCCCTCCACGCAGCACGATGCAGATGTCCCTCATCTCCGGTGCATCTGCTGGGATCCCGGGGAGAGCACAGCTGCCACCCCTACCCCGGCCGGCCGTGGGCTCAGTCAGCAGCTTCATCCCCTCCCGCACCAGCTGTGGCGCCTCCTGCAGGGCAGACAGACAAATGACTGATTACCCCGACAGCCGGTGCCCACTCCCCACTTTGAGTTAGGGGTTCAGTGTCGGGGTTGGCTCTCGCTCTCCTCTGAATTGCCCCGGGCAGGCGCAAACCACCTCTGCTAACGTGAGGCTGGGGGCACCAGGCAAGATCCTTCCACGCTGCTCGCAGGGCACCGAGATGGTCAGCGTGTCATCCGCGAGCTCCCTGCTGGCGTGGGCTCCAATGCGGGTTTGGATGCCGCCTGCGACGGTGGTTGGGGGTTTGTTCCCTGCTCAGCTTTGACCGGCAGCAGACGTCTGCGTTGCAGTGCTCGGCAGCAAACGCTCGCACGTCTGGTCTCAAAGCCTGTGCTCTGGAGAAGCCAGGAGTGCCCGTCTGTGCTTCAGCCCCCGTGTTTTCCAGTGGCGCCCCTCACTCGCGGCCCACAGCCCCCCCTGTCTCACCGGTGTCCCTCGCTCCCAACCCTCGGGACCTCATTTTTTCAGTGGTGCCCCTCACTCCTGCCTCAGCCCGCACTGCTCCAGTCCTGCCCTCCTCGCACAAACCCCCCACTTCTGTCGATGCCCCCCGTCCCGTCCCAACCCTCAGCTCCTTGTGCCCCGCGGCCTGCCTGCTCTCCCCCAAAAGAGCCCTCAGGCCTCTTTCAGCTCGGCTCCCCTCACAACGGCCCTGGCCCCGCAGCCCTCGGCTCCATCGCGGGCCGTGCGGCTCCGGGACAGGCGTGCCCCTCGCCCGAGTCTCGGGGACGGCAGCCCCTCAGCGACGCGCGGCTGGAGGCTGGAGATGTTCCCTGCCCCCTTGCTGGCAGAGGGGAGACAAAAGCCCGGGGCCTGGCAACTTGCCCCATTTCTAACCAACAAAAATCCCCACAAAAAAGTCTGTCCTCAGTGGGAAGATGGTGTGACGCTTCGGGGACTGGGACTGCGGCGAGGGTTTTGTGAGGACCGCTGTGGTGATTTGTTTGTGGTGATTTGTCAACTTTTGGGGGGAAGTATGATATTTCTGTGAGAAACTGGATTATGGCTTCCCCCCCCCTTGTGCAAGTCTGTGGAGATACGGCGACACTTCTGTGGAAAATGGTGTGGTGAGACACAAAGCGTGTGGCGAGGTGGCGACTTCTTTCCACGCGCAGCACCGTGCGCTGTTCGGGAGTGTTTTCGCGGCCAGGTGTGCGAGGTGGGGACTCAGTCATGTTGAGCGGATTTTTTTCTGTGGAAAGTGGAGCCGTTGTGGGCTCCTGAAGGAAGTGGGTGTGGAAATGTGTGAGGGTCGGGTGCTGGGTGTGGTGTGCCCGGCCCTGGCCGGAGCGGGGGGAGGTGGTGTGGAGGAGTGTGGCACTGCGGGGAGAGCGGGCGCTGGTAACATGGCGCCGCGGGGGGGGGGGCTCAGGCTGCGTTTCCCGCCCGCGCACCCTCGGCGCTGAGGGGAAGGGGCGGGGCCAGGCCGGGCGGTTGGCGGGAACGTGACTGGATCCCAGCGCCTCGGGGACAGCCCGGTCCTTTCCTCAGCCCGCTCCCGCGTCATTCCCGGGGTGGGCTGAAGGGCAGGGGTCTCGCGCGCGGTCATCTAGTCCACGCCCTGCTGTCTCCACACGACCCATCCCGCCCGCACGAGGGCTCGTCTCGCCTGCTCCTCCCGCCCCGCCCCGCCCCGCCCCGCCCCGCCCCGCCGCGCTACGAGCCCCCCCCGCCCGCCCGCCCGCCCTGTTGCAGGGACAAGGCCCCGCGCGGGTGGCGCCCTGCCCCCACGCCCGAGGGGCCCGGCACGAGGCCTGTCCCCGCCGAACGGAGCACGTGGCGGCGCGCTGGGAGGCTTGAGCCGGATGGCGCCCGCCGATTGGCGGAGGCGTTTCCCTCCCCGCCAATCAGGAGACGGCAGGAGGAAGGCTTGCGCGCCCTGCCTTAGAGACAAGGTGGCAAAGTGGCGCTGAGGGGGGAAGTGACCCCCTCGAGCTTTCCTATTGGTCCGCCATCGGGGGCGGGGCCTCCAGCAGCGATAAAAGGCCGCGTGCCGCGCGCGCGGACGACGGCGGCGGGCAGAGAAGAGCTGGTAGAGCTGGCCAGCGGGGGGGAGCGGTAACCCCAGAAGCGCCCTGAAGAGGCGGGAGCGGCGGGTCCGTGCTGCGGCAGGGGAGCGGGGCTGAGAAGAGCTGGTAGAGCTGGCCAGCGGGGGGGAGCGGTAACCCCGGAAGCGCCCTGAAGAGGCAGCGGCGCCTTCCCCGCCGGGGCAGGAGGAGAAGGGCGGAGAAGAGCTGGTAGAGCTGGCCAGCGGGGGGGAGCGGTAACCCCAGAAGAGCCCTGAAGAGGCGGCGCCCCGGGGAGGTGAGGCCCAGCCGTAGAGCTCCTTGCACCCTCTGTGCTGGAGCGTCGGGGGGACGTGGGGGGGGCTGCAGTTGGGGACCTACGGCCCCTCTGCAGGCCCGGGGGTGTGTCAGGCTGTGGGGAGCGACGTCCCGAGCCACGTGGGTGCTGCGTGGCTCGTAGTCCTTGTCAAGCACCGGTGACCCGCGGGGTGGGCAGCGGCTGGGCTTGCAGGTTTCCGTTCCTTCCCTTAAGATGCCATTTGGGGGGCAGTGGGCGAGGTCCCCGGCCTCGGCCGCAGCTTTCCCTTAAGGCTGTCATTCGGGGGGCGGAGGCTCAGGTCCGTAGCCAGCTCCGCTGCCCCCTTGAGGCATCATTTGGGGGAGCGGTGGGCAGGGGCGGTTTGTCTCTGCCCGCGGTCCTCCCTTAAGACGTCACTGGGGTCCGCAGTGGGGAGGGCCGGAGGGCCCCCGCAGTCCTCCCTGATGGTGTCATTTGCGGGGGGCAGCGGCCAGGTCCGTAGGCCCCCGCTGTCCTCCCTTAAGTTACCGTTCGGGTTGGCAGTGGGTCTGGTCTGAACCCCTGTAGTTCTCACTTAAGGCCTTTCGGGGGGGGCCGCGGGCCAGGTCCCTAGGGCTTGGCCCGCGGCCCCTCCTTAAGGCGTCACTTGGGGCTGCAGTGGGCAAAGGCCTGGAGGTCGCCGCTGTCTGCTCTCGGGGTCATCTTGCCGAGCTGCGGTGTGGTGCTGCCCTGCTCGCAAACGGGTCAAGCACTGACAGCCTTTTCACACCCCCAAGCCCAAGCTACGGTGTGGTGCTGCCTAGCTCTGTGGGCGGTCAAGCACTGGTGGTCACTTGAGGGGGCTTGTGCCCTCTCAAGGCCATCCCATGGGGAAGCACGAGCACACGGGGTGCCGCCAAAGACAACCAGCAGAGAAGACAACACAAAAGCAGGTGTGAGCTGGCCTGCTATTTAATGGACAAATAAAATTGATCTGCCAGGCACCTTCTTGGTGCCTGGTGCCTTTCACCTCCAAGTTCCTGCTCCCCCTCTGCGCTGTTTCTCTTCTCTCCTGTCCTGTTCTTTCACATCCAAGTTTCCCCGCCCGCTGCCCCCTTTCATTTCTGCAGTGGTTCCCTTGCAACCACTGCGTGCTGAGGGCCTCCGGGCTGGCCACCCAGGATACTGAATCCCTTGCTGAAAGGGATTGGTGGCAGATGTCGCTTGACTTGGCTCTCCGGGAGTCGAGTGTTGGAGACTGGCCTGGCCACCTGAGGCTGCAGCCCCGAATCCTGCAAAGCAGGTCCCCTTTGGGGGTCTGCACGTCATCCCCAGAAGGACAAGCAGACAAGATGGCAGATGGGTCGGAGCGAGCTGACCGGGAAGGCGGAAAACGAGGCCAGCCTAACAGGAGGCACAGGTAAGAGAATTTTGACACAGAAAGTGTCTGCTCCTTGGGCTCCACCACTGAGTGGTACACCCCGGGGATTCATGAGCCTCGGGGGCTTGGGATGGTGGGATTTCCTGTGTCCCTGGTCTGGGAGGGGGGGTCCAGGTTTCCTGGCTTTATTACTGCTCATCTGAGGCTACGCTGTGAGGTTGGCCAGAGGCATTGCCCATGGGTTACGGGGAAAGTTGCAGGTTTCTGGAGGATGGTAAGTGTATTAGAAGTTCAAGCTGCTGGATGTGTACTCTGGCTCTGTTCGCTTACAGCCGGTCTCGGTCTCTGTTCTTGCAGGCCTCGGGAGAACCAGAAGGAGAAGCAGCGGGGAAGAGGCGAGGTAGGAGAAAAGCCAGGCAGAGAAACAGGGTGAGAAGGAAAGGGACTCTGGACAGAGTGACCTCCCTGCCTTTAGGTCTCAATCATGTCTCAGCCAAATTTTGGCTGCGTGAGCCTTTGGGCGAGCTCTCTGTAACTCAGAGATGGATCTCTGCCCTTGAAGCTGTTACACTTCTGTAGCAGTCAGGTGGAAGGTGGACAACCCTGTAAGCAAGGTGTGTGTCACCGCTACCTCGTTTGTAAATCCATGGATCTGGCTGGTGGTCTTGTGCGGAGCAGCCGCCCTGTAATCGGGGTGCAGGCCAGCTGCCAAACATGACTGCCAATGCTGCAGCCTCCTATAAGCGGGGTGAGTGCTGCCTCCTAACATGCGAGGACAGGCGATATGAACGTGTGTAGCGCTGGACATCCCGTAATTCGGAGTCCGAGTCCATTGCTATTGCTAGCCAGTTGGGAGAGGTGCCCCTGTAAGCAGGGTGGGCATAGCCACCTACCGCTGGCTGGAGAGAGACGGAGCAGCCTGCCGCATTGTGCAGCAGGACAGCCTTGCAGACAGGAGCCGGGTCTCGTTGGTGACAGCAAACTTTTTAGACCCCGGAGCCTGATGACCCTCCCGTGGCTGGGTTGAAGCCTGTGGCCTCCTCCACCTTTCCCTGTGTCCAGGCATCTGTCCCTTGTCCTGCATCAGTGCCTGGTACTCCATGTCCGGACCCCTGGACTGCCCTGTAACGAGGGTGTGAGTCCCGCGTCTCTTGGTGGAGGACTAGGTTATGCAAAGCAGTGGACCACCCTGTAAGCAGGGTCTGGGCATCCATGTGCCTTTGGTGAGAGATCTTTCCTTTGGCTAGCCTGAGGGCCCGCCCTGTAAGCAGGGCTCTGGGCATGTCCCTTTTGAACCTTGTGGGCAGTCTGGCTGGTCAGACGGGCCGGGCCCTGTAAGGAGGGTGCGAGTCCCGTGTCTCTTGGTGGAGGGCTAGGTTCTGCAGAGCCGTGGACCACCCTGTAAGCAGGGTCCAGGTCTCCATGTGCCTTTTGGGGACAGCTCTGTCCTTCGGCAGGCTGAGGGCCCTCCCTGTAAGGAAGGCCTCGCCTATGGGCGATCTGGCTGGCCAGGCGGGCCATACCCTGTAAGGAGGGTGCCGGTCTTAGCCGTCTTGCCTCCTGGGAGTGGAGGAGGATTTTGCAGGGTAAGGCTCGAGGACAAGCAGTTTGCAGCACGGAGCTGCTTTCCGGCCTGGGAACACTCTTCCTTGTCAGAGTGTGGCGAGCGAGAGAGAGGAGCGCCTGGGAATGAAAGCGTTTGTTATTTTCTTTTTGTTGTTAAAATCGCTGCAGCGTACTTTATTTTCTTCCCAGTGCTGGAAAGGGGCGAGATGTGTCCACATAGCCTTATTCTTCCACCTCCTCACCTAGGGGGTTAAGCACCGGCATAGATTTCTGTGACTTCTGGCTTCGGGGAGCATTAGGCCACCCCCCCCAGTGACCTCCCTGTCTCTCAGGGTACGGGTCTTGGGCCCCTCTTGGGTGGCCAACACGGTCCTTTGCCCACTTGGTAGCTCACACGAAGACTTCCTGCCATCCGTCCTGGGGGCAGGCTCTGTATCCCGTACCCGAGTCCCTGGAGACAAGTGCCCTGGCACTTGGCCAGCCGTCCTCCTGCGCCCCTGGCCCCGGCTTGCAGCCTGTAAGCAGGGTCCGGGTCCCCTTGATTTTCTGGGTCTTGTTCCAGTGGGTGAGGTTGGCCAGAGACGATACCCACGGGCCACAGGGAAGGTTGCAGTGCGCTGGCACCCCGAGGCATCGTGACCTCCCTGTAACTCGGGTCCAGGTCTCTGCTCCTCTGTTCTGCTGCTCCTGGCACTGTTGAGAGGGCCTCTCCCCGCGCCCTGTAAACAGGGCTGTGCCCCCCACCCGCTCTGACCCTGGGGGAGGAGGCTTTGTTTAGTCCTTTGGGCTCTGTGGCTTCAGTGACACGAGGCTGAAGTTGTGGCCCTTATGTCCTCCAGGAATGGGGCAATTTTGACCCCTGGTCAAGACCGCCTGAGGTACCTGTCAGCTGGCATTCAGGTCTTTGCAGGTTTTCTCTGGGCTTCATGCCCCAGCAGCCAGCTGTGTGCCGGGAGCGCCGCCCTGTAAGCAGGGTTTCTGGTGTTGGCGGTCACCGCTCGTGGTGCCGCCCTAGCAGTTCTGTCCAGAGCCCTGGCCCATCGCACGCAGCTTCTGGCTGGCCCGGATGTCTGCCTCCCCCATCTCCGCGGACAGAGGACAGCGGCCGCAGGTCCAGGTAAGAGAGGGAGACAAGTTGCGGCCCACAGACCCATTCTCCGAGGTGGTGAGTTAAATGCGGTCTCTGTCTCTGTTTATTACAGGCTCAAGCAGAGAAAACGGCAGACCAGCAGGAATCCACTTACAAGGAGGGAAGAAAACCATGCCAGCCCAGCAAAGGTAAGGGAGTTTTGATGTGGTGACTTTTTAAAATGTTTTTTGGTTCCATCACCAAGCTGTAGACCTTGGTATCAGTGGGCCTCAGACGGCTGGATCGCTGGCACTTCCTTCTAAGCAGGATTTGTGTCCTAGCTCCTGATGTGGTCATACGTGGATAAGTTTTCGGTGGAGTAGCGAGGATCCGGTAAACCAGAGGTATGTCCTCTCCCCCTTCCCTTTCCAAGACGGGGAGCTCTTTAGGACAGTGGACGTTGTGAGCGTGCTGTCACTCGGGTTCAAGTCTGTTCCAGCTGCAGGTGAGCAGATGCTTCCTCGCCCGCTCGCTGCTGTTATCTGGGCTTGCGTTACATCGCCCAGCTGAGCACGGAGCTTTGGAACCTTTATTGGGTCCTTTGAGGGCTCTGACTTCTCTGTCAGGAAAGCTGTAGTTTGTGCCCGTTGTCCTCCAGGTGTGCGGCTGCTTGCTTTCTTGAACTGCACCACCTGAGCAACCGTTGTTCGGTTGACTTTGTGCCACAGAAGCCAGCGATTGGGGTGGGGGGGCGCCGTCCTGTCAGTAGGATTGCAGGTGCCTTGTGCTGCTGTCTTGTGCCATGGCACAAGTTGGGTCTGTAGGCTCGTGGCCCATGGCTTTCCATTTCCTACTGACCCAGTGTTTGGAAGCTGAACAAAGAGGTTTCTGCTTCTCTCTCTGTCAAACAGAAGATGGATCAACGGGGGTTACAGGGAAGGACCAAACAGGGAGACGTTACATCTTCCTGTCCCAGTCTCTCGCTCCATGCCTTACGCCCGGGCTGTGTCTCCCTGAATTTTTGTGGGAGCTGGGTGCTTAGATTTTTCTTCTTTGTTTTTGCAGGTGTCGGAAGGAGAAGCCGCAGGCAAGCCATGACGGGCAAAAAGCCAGCAAAACGGGGTGCGAAGGGAAGGGACTCTGGACAGAATGATCTCCCTGCCTTCAGGTCTCAGTCATGTATTAGCCACTTTTTGCATGTGTGAGCCTTTGGGCGAGCTCTCTGTAACTCAGAAATGGGTCTCAGCCCTTGAAGCCGTTGCACTTCTGCAGCAGTCGGGTGGAAGGTGGACAACCCTGTAAGCAAGGCGTGTGTCACCGCCGCCTCTTCTAAAGGCCGTGGATCTGGTTGGTGGTCTTGCGCATCGCAGCCGCCCTGTAATCGGGGTCCGGGCCAGCTGGCTGCCAATGGTGCAGCCTCCTGTACGCGGGGTGCGTGCTGCCTCCTAACACGTGAGAACAACAGGCAATTTGACCATGTGTAGCGCTGGACATCCCGTAATTGGGAGTCCAAGTCCCCTGCCATAGCCAGCCAGCCGGAGAGGTGCCCCTGTAAGCAGGGTGGGCATAGCCGCCTTCCGCTGGGCTGAGAGACACGGCGCAGTCTGCCGCGTTGTGCAGCAGGAGGGCCTTGCAGACAGGAGCCGGGTCTCGTGGAGTGACAGCAAACTCTTCACATCCCAGAGCCTGATGACCTTCCCGTGGCTGGGTTGAAATCTGTGGTCTCCTCACCGTTCTCTGAGTCCAGGCATCTGTCCTTCATCCTGCATCTGTGCCTGGTACTCCAAATCCAGACCCCTGGGCCACCCTGTAACGAGGGGGCGAGTCCCAGGCATCCTGTAGGACGGCCAGGGTCTGCAGAGCTGTGGACCACCCTGTAAGCAGGGTCCAGGTCTCAGTGTGCTTTTGGGGACAGCTCTGTCCTTTGGCTGGCTGTTGGCCCGCCCTGTAAGCAGGGCTCTGGGCATGTCCCTTTTGAACCTTGTGGGGCAGTCTGGCTGGCCAGACGGGCCGTGCCCTGTAAGGAGGGTGCGAGTCCCGTGTCTCTTGGTGGAGGGCTAGGTTCTGCAGAGCTGTGGACCACCCTGTAAGCAGGGTCCAGGTCTCCATGTGCCTTTTGGGGACAGCTCTGTCCTTCGGCAGGCTGAGGGCCCTCCCTGTAAGGAAGGCCTCGCCTATGGGCGATCTGGCTGGCCAGGCGGGCCGTACCCTGTAAGGAGGGTGCCGGTCTTAGCCGTCTTGCCTCCTGGGAGTGGAGGAGGATTTTGCAGGGTAAGGCTCGAGGACAAGCAGTTTGCAGCACGGAGCTGCTTTCCGGCCTGGGAACACTCTTCCTTGTCAGAGTGTGGCGAGCGAGAGAGAGGAGCGCCTGGGAATGAAAGCGTTTGTTATTTTCTTTTTGTTGTTAAAATCGCTGCAGCGTACTTTATTTTCTTCCCAGTGCTGGAAAGGGGCGAGATGTGTCCACATAGCCTTATTCTTCCACCTCCTCACCTAGGGGGTTAAGCACCGGCATAGATTTCTGTGACTTCTGGCTTCGGGGAGCATTAGGCCACCCCCCCCAGTGACCTCCCTGTCTCTCAGGGTACGGGTCTTGGGCCCCTCTTGGGTGGCCAGCACGGTCCTTTGCCCACTTGGTAGCTCACACGAAGACTTCCTGCCATCCGTCCTGGGGGCAGGCTCTGTATCCCGTACCCGAGTCCCTGGAGACAAGTGCCCTGGCACTTGGCCAGCCGTCCTCCTGCGCCCCTGGCCCCGGCCTGCAGCCTGTAAGCAGGGTCCGGGTCCCCTTGATTTTCTGGGTCTTGTTCCAGTGGGTGAGGTTGGCCAGAGACGATACCCACGGGCCACAGGGAAGGTTGCAGTGCGCTGGCACCCCGAGGCATCGTGACCTCCCTGTAACTCGGGTCCAGGTCTCTGCTCCTCTGTTCTGCTGCTCCTGGCACTGTTGAGAGGGCCTCTCCCCGCGCCCTGTAAACAGGGCTGCGCCCCCCACCCGCTCTGACCCTGGGGGAGGAGGCTTTGTTTAGTCCTTTGGGCTCTGTGGCTTCAGTGACACGAGGCTGAAGTTGTGGCCCTTATGTCCTCCAGGAATGGGGCAATTTTGACCCCTGGTCAAGACCGCCTGAGGTACCTGTCAGCTGGCATTCAGGTCTTTGCAGGTTTTCTCTGGGCTTCATGCCCCAGCAGCCAGCTGTGTGCCGGGAGCGCCGCCCTGTAAGCAGGGTTTCTGGTGTTGGCGGTCACCGTTCCCGGTGCCGCCCTAGCAGTTCTGTCCAGAGCCCTGGCCCATCGCACGCAGCTTCTGGCTGGCCCGGATGTCTGCCTCCCCCATCTCCGTGGACAGAGGACAGCGGCCGCAGGTCCAGGTAAGGGTAAAAGAGGGGGAGAAGTTGGGTTCTGCAGACGCATCTTCCACCGTGCTGACTTACATCCCATTTCGCTCCTTCTTTCTGCCCCCATAAGGGGAAGCAGAGAAGACGGCAAACTAATAGGAGTTAACTGATAACCGGGGCAGGAAACCATGCCAGGCAACCCGGAGGCAAAAGTAAGAGAGTTTCTGTAAAGACTGGGGGTATTTGTCATTTACTTAACAGGAGGTATGTCGCATCCCCCTTGGTTTTAAACGACATCAAGCTCGAGTGTACAATGGGCACTGAGAGCTACAGCCTTCTACAGGGGTGTGCAATTCATTGCTAGCTGACCCCACTTCTGTTTTGTGTACTCTTGCAGGTCCCCGAAGGGCAGCTGGAGAAGAAGGAATGGAACCAGCAGAAGCAAGCTCGGGAACAAGAAGTGTGGGTCGGGGTGGGCAGGAGGAAGGGGAATGCTTAATGTCTGCTCAGATAAGGACAGATGGAGGCTGTTGAGTGCATCTACACTTTCACACACCCAGGAGGAGCAAGCAGCCACACGCTTCAAGTTGCACCGTGCATTCAGTCTTGGGTTGGCCCCGATTGTGTGCAGGGAGGTTGAGGCTTTGTGCTAGTCGTGCATATCGATATGCAGCAGTCAAGGGTTTTGCAGGTTGTGTGCAAGGAGGCTGAGGCGTTGTGCTAGTTGTGTGTATTGATATGCAGCTGTCACGGGTTTCGCAGGCGGTTTGGCTTTGCCAGTGAAGCGGTGGATCAGAATAGGTGTGACTGAAGGCAGCGTGTAGGGCGTTCTTGGTTGGGTTGTTGAGCGGTTCTCGGTGTTAGTGTAGGAACACAGGTTTGTGCTCGGTTCTGTTTGTGGCTTGGCTGTAGCTTGCTTAGGCTGTAGCTTGCAGGGCCAATTTGAGGCTGTTTATGGTGCAATTTGTTTGCGTCTGTAAATTAAGGCTCTGCGGGTGTTTGACAGTGTTAATCTCCAGCTCCACGGGGACAAAGATTTTGTCCTCTGTCCAAATGATCCTCAAGGTAGTTGGCATGGTCCATGTCAAACCAGTAGGAAGCAAGTGGGCCTAAGATGTGCACAGTCAACAATAAATGGTCTAAAAACTGTCTACCTTGTGGCTGGTGCTCTTCTACGCGGAGAAGATTTGGTCCTTTTCCTTTCCTACTGAGATCTGGCTGAAGGAATAAACTTTTTCGTTCTGTCTGCCGATCTGATGTGTGTTCTTACTTGCTCAATGCAAATATTTCCTGTTGGATGTACAAATGGTAAAAGACTCTAACGTGGTTCCCAGTCATCGCTTTACAATTGTCAATGCGCTGTGGGAAAATCAGTCTCGATTTATTTGAAGGACTAAAAAATGAGGCACAGTAACTGTGCGGTGCTTGGGTATAATCTGTTGAAGTTCAACTGCCCCTTTTCTCAAAAGAAAAACATGGTCCCAATAAAAATAAAATGCTCAGGAAACTTGTGAGCTTGTTCGTGTGTTTCCAGCTGAGGTATTTCAGACCTTCTTCTCTGTGCCTTTAGTACAAGTCTTGCTATTTCTGATGGCGTGGTGTGGGTGCTGCTTCTCTAGCGGGCTGGGTCACGGCAGCGGGACGAGGCACTTGTTGCCTTGCAAGAAGGAGACCGAGTGTGTGGATCCCCTGGCGTCTCTGGGTTTTCGTGAGTTAAGTCCAGCTACCGTCCCCCGTGGCTGTTTAACGTGATGGCCGTAAGCTTTCAGCCATCTCTACCTAAGTCATCCCTGAGGGGCTGCTGAGTTTGGGGGGAGCCAAACCTGTCTCTAGTGGGTTATGGAATAGAGGAAATCCCACACAAGTTATTGATTCATTTTGATGCACTGGCTGGGGGAGTAGTTAGCTGATTGCACGATTTCACAATGATTACACACTTAATTCATACAACACAATTTTATTTTAAAACTCTTTGCTACGTATATAAGACTGCTTAGCTTTAAGAAACACCACAAACATTAAAAACACAATAATTACATAGATCAGAAACAATGCTCCGAATGCACTTTCTTCCCAAACAGTACTATAAGAATTAGTGTTACAAAAACAACTACAATTAGAACTAAAAGTTAAATTTGAATCAATACTATTATTTTTCATAATATGCTCACAATCCTAGAATTCCGAGAAGCCGAATACCAAAATATGGTTTCATTCCTCAGTAGTACGATTTAATGGGTTGGCCTCAGTAGTACGGTTCAATGAAACGGGCTCGCCTCAGCAATACAGTTCAGTAGGCTGGCCTCAGCAGCGATAGGACTAAGTCCCCTGCCTTCAGTCCCTTTCAGGTGCTCCGCGGCTTCAGCGTGAACTAAGAGATTCATGTTCACGGAGAGGGTAGTTCAGGTGATCGGTCTGACCCGGGCTATACTTGCCATTTTTCCTTCGTTGTTCCGCAAGTATAGTCACCTCCAAATTGGGACAGTAAGTTACAGTTTTTACTGAGTGAGCTGCCCTCAGTGGGCTCCTCCTACTCAATCTGTCATTACCCCCAAATTTGGGCTCGGATCTTCCTCAACAGATTCTTTTACCTTTGTTGAGCTTTTTAAATTACCTTTGGGAAACTTCCATATCACTGCAAATGCCCTTTTCTTACCAACCTGGTCAAAAGGCCCCAGGGTTTGATCTGTTGGAATTCAGGATATTTGCTCTCTTTGTAAAAGATTTCTAAAGATGAAATTTAAATTAAGACTTGAAGTGAAGTCAGGACCTTTTGCACGTAGTCCCAAAAACAATGAACTAGATAAGGAGATAAATCTTATCTTCTTCCTGAAACTGGCTAATGGGCAACCTTTACAAACATTCAAACTGTTTCATTCAATATGACAAAACCTATTTCATATAAGTTTTAAAATCCCTTTTTAGTTGAAAAAATAAATTATATTTTTAAGTGTATTACTTTAAGTAGTATTAGGGAAATGTTAAGTCAGCGACAGTCAGCACATGTCCCAGGCCCTTGGGCTGGAGGGAGGGCATGGCTATCTTTTAACCATTGAACCAACCAAGCACTTTAAGTAGGGGCTTTTGATCAACGTAGCGTATAAGGTACAACTCTTCCCCCTGTCGGCTGAGTTACACCCACCTAGCATTTGAGCAGCTTAAGCCGAAGCCCAAAGAGAAGATGCCTCTCCTCCGCGCCGGGGGGGCCTGGACCGTCACAGGGGCAGGCTCTGGCGTGGCGGGGGAGCACTACAGCGGGAAGAGGCCCCGGCCTGGCTGCGGTGGCGCGGGATGTGGGCGGTTGCAAGGGGAGCGTGCAGGCTTCTGTGCCCTGACTGGTCCGGCTCCGGTCCTCAGCGGCCCCCTTCACCGGCTTGGCTGCGGGGGCGGGGCAGCGGCGGCTGCGGGCACGGGGCGGGTCGAAGGCAGTGGCCCGGCCGGGGCAGAGGGCACGGGCCCTGGCTCAGGGACGCAGGTCCAGGGCGGCCGCAGCGGAGCGGAGCGGCGCTCGGCGGGCTGCGCCTGCAGCGGGACAGGCACGGCTCCCCTCGCCCTGTGCCGGGCTCGGGCCGCCGCGCCCCGGAGCGCTCTGCCCGCGGCCCTGGGCTCCGCGCCGTGCGACAGGAAACGTCCGCGAGCGGGCGGCCGGGCGGGAGCAGCAGCGGCAGTGTCCTTCGTGGTGCGGGCGGTGCGTGGAGAGGGGTCCGGTAGCGCGGTGCGTGTCCATGTGCGTGCGCCGTGCGGGGAGAGCACAGGCCATAAGAAACCCTGCTACTGTCTGTCTCTCTCTGAAATAAGGGCCGTCGCTTTCGGTGCCCGGCATCGCTGCGGCCGGGGCTCCCTCTGCGGGGGAAGAGGTGCAGGTAACGGAGACGGGAGCGGCCTGCCGCGCACCCCGAGAGCGCGGGGAATCGCCTCCGCGCCGCCCCCATATATATCTCCGTATCTCTCCAGCTCTGAATCTCTGTATCTCTTAATATCTCCAGGTCTAAATATCTGAAGTTCTGTATAAGTGCAGGTTCCTATATCTACATTCCTATATATCTACCTCCCTCAATATCTCGAGCTCTGAATCTCTCCAGCTACATAAGTCTATCTGTGTGTCTGTGTGTCTGTGTGTATGTATAGTGTGTGTGTGTATGTATGTGTGTATATATATATATATATATATATATATATATATATATAGTGTGTAGATATGTGTATATATATATATATAGTGTGTGTGTGTGTGTATAGTGTGTGTGTGTGTGTGTGTACATATGTATAGAGAAAGAGTGTTTGTGTGTGTGTATATATAGAGAGAGAGTGTGTCTTTATATAGATAGATAGATAGATAGATAGATAGATAGATAGATAGATAGTGTGTGTGTGTGTATATATATATATATATATATATATATATATATTGTGTGTGTGTGTGTGAGTGTGTGTATGTATTGTGTTTGTATATACATATATATTGTATATCTATATCTAGCTCGGTATATCTTCAGCTGTGTTTATCTACAGCTTCATATATCTACATCTCTATGTATCTACCTCTCTGCATATCTTCATCTTTGAAGAGCTCCAGCTTCATATATCTACCTGTATATATGTGTCCAGGTCAGTATATCTTCAGCTCTGTATATATCTAGCTTCATATATCTACATCTCTATGTATCTACCTCTCTGAATATCTCCAGCTCTGAATATCTCCATGTCTAAATATTTCCATCTATCAATATTTCCACCTGTGAATATCTCCAGCTATTAATATCTTCATCTCTGAATAGCTCCAACTCTGTATAGCTCCAGCTCTGAATAACTGCAGCGCTCAATATCTCCAGCTTTCTATGTCTACCTGTCTATATATTTCCACCTCTTCATATCTCCAGCTTCGTAGATCTCCATCTCTATATCTGTACCTCGCTGAATATCTCCAGCTTTGAATAACTCCAGCTTCATATGTCGACATCTCTACATATGTCCAGATCTAGGTATCTCCTGATTCATATGCCTACATCTCTATATATGTCCAGCTCTGAATATCTCCAGCTTCCTATATCTACATCTCTCTATTTCTACAGCTCTACATATCTCCAGATTCATACCTCTACATATTTCTATATCTACCTCTCTGAATATCTCCAGCTCTGCATATCTCAAGGTCTAAATATCTCCAGCTATCAATGTCTCCAGCTCTGAATAGCTCCAGCTTTCTGTATCTACCTGTCTATATATCTCCAGCTCTGCACATCTCCAGCTTCATCGATCTACATCTCTGTATATCTACCTTCCTGAATATCTCCAGGTCTCAATATCTGGAGCTCTGCAGATCTCCAGCTCTGAAGAGATCCAGCTTTATATACAGAGACCTGTATATATCTATATGCAGCTCAGTATATCTTCAGCTCTGTATAGCTCCGGCTTCATATATCTACATCTCTACATATGTCCAGCTCTATATACCTCCAGATTCATATCTCTACATCTCTATATATCTACTGTTCTCTATATCTGAATAGCTCCATCTTCATGTATGTACCTGTGTGTGTGTGTGTGTGTGTGTGTGTTTGTGTGTATATATATGTATATATATGCGGCTCAGTATATCTACCTGTCAATATATCTCCAGCTTCATATATCTACATCTCTACATATGTCGAGCTCTGTATACCTCCAGATTCATATTTCTACATCTCTATATATCTACCGCTCTATATATCTGCAGCTGTGAATATCTCCAACTCTGAATAGCTCCATCTTCATATATGTACCTGTGTGTGTGTGTGTGTGTGTGTGTATATACACACACACATATATATATATATATATATATGCAGCTCAGTATATCTACCTGTCAATATATCTCCAGATTCATATATCTCCACCTGTGAATAGCTCCAGCTCTGAATAGGTCCAGCATTATATAGCTACCTGTCTGTATATCTCCAGCTCTGCTTATCTCAGATTTATATCTCTACATATGGTAGTTTAGGCCAAGGGATGTTATTGTCATGGGTGACCGAAAGTACCCAGCCATGTGCTGGGTGGTCTGACCGCTCGCGTTGGTTCCTGGCTGTATTAGAGGACCTTCACCTTATCGAGGAAGTGCACAGCCTCACTAGGGTAACGCCTTGCTGGACCTGGTCCTGGCCATTAGGGATGACGTGGTGAGGGGACTGCAGGTCCTTGACCCCCTGGGCAATAGTGATCCTCACCTGCTGGATTTCACTATCCAATGCTGGGTGTCAAGGGCTTACACCAAGGCTAAAGTCCTTGACTTCAGAAGTGCCAACATCAGTGAGCTTAGGAGACAAGCCGGGGAGGCACTGAGGGCCCAGAAGGGAGAGGAGATGGAAGTCCATGAGGGATGGTTGTGACTTTAGGGGGGCGATCCTCCAGGCCCAAAGGTTAACAGTCCCTGAGAGAAGCAAGCGGGGTAAGAGTGCTCAGAAACCCCCTTGGCTCAGCAAGGGCACTCAGCAATGCCTGAGGACTAAAAGTGGGGCATATAACCAGTGGAAGGGAGGAGCTGTCACCAAGGAGGAGTACTCCTCTTCCCGGGAGTGTAGGAGGGCTATGAGGAAGGTAGAGATGGAGCTCAGGCTAGCGTCCAGGATTACGGACAACAACAAGTCCTTTTTCAAGTCCATTGGGAGCAAGAAGAGGGCACCAGGCAATGTCGGGCCACTGCAAGAGGCAAACGGTCATCTGGTGGCTACAGCAGACAAGAAAGCTGATATTTTTAACCATGTCTTTGCCTCTGTTTTCTTGAACAGGGACCGGGATATCCCACCTACCAGAGGTCGGGACAATCTCGGGGATAGCTCTGTTAGGCCTTCAGTGAGCGGAGAGGTAGTTAGGGATCTTCTGGAAGGGCTAGACATATTTAAATCTGCAGGTCCGGATGCCCTCCACCCAAGGGTGTTGAGGGAGCTGGCAGGGGTCATCGCGGAGCCCTTGGCCCGGCTGTCTGAGCATTCGTGGTCCTCTGGCCGGGCGCCATGGGATTGGAAACTGGCTAACGTTTCCCCAATTTTCAAGGAAGGGAGGAAGGAGGACCCAAGTAAGTATAGGCCTGCAAGCCTCACCTCGTTGCTCAGGGAGATCTTGGAGAGAATCATCCAGGAGCACATCAGTGGGGGGCCTGCAGGGGAGATCACGCTCAGGGGCAATCAGCATGGGTTCATCAAAGGCAGGTCCTGCCTGACCAACCTGATTGCCTTTTATGACCAAGTAACTAAATCCTTGGATCGTGGTGTCGCTTTGGACGTAGTCTTTCTAGACTTTAAGAAGACCTTTGACACTGTCTCTCACCCCATCCTCATCAATAAATTAAGCGACTGTGGCATTGATGCCTACACAGTTGGATGGGTAGAAAATTGGCTGATGGGGCGTACCCAGAGAGACAGGTTGTACTCAGCCTGGCGAGATGTGAGCAGCGGGCTCCCCCAGGCCTCGGTCCTCGGGCCCACGCTCTTTGACTTCTTCATCAGCGACTTGGACGAGGGGGTGGGAAGCACGCTGCCCAAGTTTGCTGATGACACTCAGATGTGGGGCGAGGTGGACACACTTGACGGGAGAAAGAGGCCGCAACTAGATTTAGACAGACCACAAAAGCGGGCAGATGAGAATAGGATGGGGTTCGGCGTAGATGTCATGACCCAAAGGGTATGATTTGTGTGCGCTTCGGCACTGCAGAATTATTTCCCGCCACAGGAGCTTTCTTTGCAGGGTGCAATTCTCAGTTGCATAGAGAAAACCCCGGGGCAAAGGAGTTCCCGCCACCCGCATGCAAATTTGTGTCCCACTAGTGGCTGTTTCTAAATTATTCCCACGTGGCGGCTAGCGATTGGCTTGCTAGCCGTATAAGAGGCTTGAGCGGTTTCTGCCCAAGTTGGAGGAGGAGAAGGAGGACTTCACATCTCGTGAAGAACTCTCAGCGCGCTGTGGAGCGCAACGAACCCAGCGTGTGCCTTAAGAAGGAAAAGGGGGGCCTGATTAACCTCTAGCCGCTCCCCGTCGCCGAAACGCTATCCCTCGACGAACCCCTTCCCTGCGCGCTCGGTCCACGGAGCCTAACAAACTTCGTGTGTGTGTGTGTGTGTATCCAGAGCTCTGGCCGAGTTGTTTCAAGAGGCTCGAGTTTTCTACGGGTCTTGTTCGTGTGAGTTTTCTTGTCGTTTGTAACTGCAACTTAAGCACAGTTTTTCCTGCCTGCACCGCGACCATCTACGGTGTAAGTAAAATACTCTTTAATCAACCGCTACGAGTCCGTGCCTAATTCTAGTCCGTCGTGCCGAATTCCCCGACCCACGTGCCAGGGCTGCTGGCCGCAGCCCGCCGCGCGCCCCCGAGGGCCTCGGACCGCTCCCGGCCCGCACAGTAGACAAATGCAGGGTGCTGCACCTGGGGACAAGGACTCCACAGCACACATACGGGCTGGGGAGTTCCCCTCTTGAAAGCACAGAGGCGGAGCGGGATCTTGGAGTCATTATTGACTCTAGGTCAAATGTGTCTAGCTATCAGTATCTCCAGGTCTAGATATCTGCAGCTGTGAATATCTCCAGGTCTAAATACTGGCACCTCTGAATACCTCCAACTCTGAAGAGCTCTAGCTGCATATATCTACCTGTGTGTGTGTATATATCTATATATCTATCTGCAGCTCAGTATATCCTTCAGCTCTGTATATCTCTAGCTTCATATATGTACTTCTCTCTATATCACCAGCTCTCTACATGTCCAGATTCATATATCTCTATGTCTATATAGCTATCTGTCTGAATATCTGCAGCTGTGAATAGCTCCAGCTTCTACCTCTCTAAATATCGACCTTATTATATACATCCAGCTCTGAATATCTCGAGCACTGAATAATCCCAGCTCTGTATGTCTCCAGCTTCATCTATCGACATGTCTATATATCTCTGTCTCTATATATCTCCATTTCTGAATATGTCCATCGCTGTATATCTCCACCTCTCTATATATTTGCATCTCTTTTTATCTCCAGCTCTATATATGTTCAGCTCTCATTACGTAGGTCTCTAAATATGTCCATATCTGTATATAGATGCATATATGCCCCGGTTCATATATCCCCAGGTGCATATATCTCCAGCTGTAACTCTCTCTCTCTCTCTCTCTCTTAATATGTCTATATTTGTGTATTTTTCTCTCTAGATATCCAGCTGCACATAACTTCAGCTCTGCGTAGCTCCAGATCTAACAACCTGTGTCTGTTCATCTATGCTGTGTCCGCATTCATTCCAGGACGGAGCCGGCGTGGTTAACACGCCCCTGTGCTCCCTGGCTGTTGCTTTTGCTCTCATAGTGAAGTTCATGCCTTCATCGTCACACTGGGGGCAGGGGTAGAGCTTTCCCCAGGGGCCTGTTGTTTTGAGTGCTTGCTCTCCGGCACCTTGAAGAGCTGTGACAGTCAGCTCTCAGGTGCAGGGTTTTCCACTTCTCCTGAAAGCGGGCTCTTCCCCAGCCCGTGCTTAGGCACCCGCCAGCACCGCTGAACTCTTAACCACCGGGCCGGTATCTAGGGCAGGGTCAGAGCACAGTGTCACCTTGCTGAGGCGCCGAGATCAGCCCTTGTCTGCCCGAAGGAGGCTCGCGCCGTGCCCCCCGCCCCCCAGCCTCCCCGCGTTGGGGAGTTGAGCTTGAAGCTGTTTGTCTGTCCCGGGGCCCCTGTTCTCTCCTCCTCCCGCCCGGGAAGCCACCCTGCCTCCTCGATGTGCCGGCAGGGTTTTGTTTCCTCGGCCTTTGAAGCCGGCTGCTCCGCGCAGGGTGAAGCGCAGGGAGGGCGTGGGCACGTCGGCGAACCCGCTGCCGCTCGGTGCTGTCCTGCGGCGATAGATGGCTACCGTGTAGGAAAGGAATGGTCTCAGTGCCGCCCTCCTGTGGCGCGCGCCGCCTTGCAGCCAGGAGAGAAGGGCGGCGAAGTCGGGAAAGGGTCGGGCCCGGCGGCGTGTTCCGCTCGGGGTTTGGCGGCTGGGGATCCTGGCACGTCAAAAAATGGGCCCAGTGCCCCGGGCCGGAGCTTCGCACTGGGCACGGCAGCCAGGAAATTCAGCCGGAGAAATCAAAGCAGGCCCGGTGCTGCCGTGCCGTGCCGTGCCGCACAGCGGCATTGCAGCCGGGCGACAAGGGCCGAAACGGAGCAAGCAGGTCGGTGCCGCCGGGCCGCGGGTCTTCGAGCACGTTGCAGCCGGGGGGGAAAGGCGGAGAGCGCGGAGGAAAAAAGGCCTCGCTCGCTCGGGGCGTCCCCAGAGCAGTGAGCGCGGCCGGGACAGACACACGAGTCACGGACATTCATTCCGGGCCGGGATCGCAGGCCCGCCTTTTCATTGGCCAACTTGAGACGAGAGGCGATTGGGTGGAGTGGCCGCAAGGGCGGGGTTAGCGTCGTCCCGCCCTTCTTGGTTCTCATTGGCTTTTGCCAGGAATGGGGCGGGTCCACGACACCCCGCCCCGTCGCATTCTGATTGGCTGCCCAGCCACGGTGGGGGTGTGCAGGCTTCTGTGCGCCGATTGGTCCAACTCGGATCCTCAGCGGCCCCGGTCGGCTCGTTGTGTCTCCTGTTCCGGACCCGCTGCGCCCGGAGCCCACGTCCCGGTGCAGCCCCGCACACCCGGGCGGGGCCGGAGAGCTGCGGCGGCATGTTCTGGCGACGTGTGGGTGGTGCGGGACGCCGCGTTCCCAGGGCGCGGGGCCTGTCGGGCTCTGGTCTGCGGTGGGGGTTGCAGCGTGAAGCTGTTTGATTGTCCCGGGGCCCCTTTTCTCTCCGCCTGCCGCCTGGGCAGCCTCCCTGTCACCTCCATGTGATGTTCTCGGCCTTTCAACCACACCCGGTCCGTGGAGAGAGGGCGGCACGGAGCCGGCTTCGCTCCGGGTCCGTATCTCCGGGCTCCAAGCCCCGCTCCAGCCCCCGACGGGCGGCGCCGAGCCGGCTGGGGTGCCCGCCCGGGTCTCCTCGCCGCAATGCCCGGCGCGGCCACAGGAGGGCGGCTCTGAGCCCGGCGTTGGTCTCTGCCTCAGTGTTAAGACAAATCCGGGTCAGTGCTGCCCTCCTGTGGTGCGCTCCGCGCACTGCAGCCACGAGGAGCGGCGCTGCTCGGTGCTGCCCTCCTGTGGGGCCGTGTATTAAAGGAATGCCTCAGTGCTGCCCTCCTGTGGTGCGCTCCGCGCACTGCAGTCACGAGGAGCGGCGCTGCTCGGTGCTGCCCTCCTGTGGTGCCGTGTATTAAAGGAATGTCTCAGTGCTGCCCTCCTGTGGTGCGCTCCGCGCACTGCAGCCACGAGGAGCGGCGCTGCTCGGTGCTGCCCTCCTGTGGGGCCGTGTATTAAAGGAATGCCTCAGTGCTGCCCTCCTGTGGTGCGCTCCGCGCACTGCAGTCACGAGGAGCGGCGCTGCTCGGTGCTGCCCTCCTGTGGTGCCGTGTATTAAAGGAATGTCTCAGTGCTGCCCTCCTGTGGTGCGCTCCGCGCACTGCAGCCACGAGGAGCGGCGCTGCTCGGTGCTGCCCTCCTGTGGTGCCGTGTATTAAAGGAATGTCTCAGTGCTGCCCTCCTGTGGTGCGCTCCGCGCACTGCAGTCACGAGGAGCGGCGCTGCTCGGTGCTGCCCTCCTGTGGTGCCGTGTATTAAAGGAATGTCTCAGTGCTGCCCTCCTGTGGTGCGCTCCGCGCACTGCAGCCACGAGGAGCGGCGCTGCTCGGTGCTGCCCTCCTGTGGTGCCGTGTATTAAAGGAATGCCTCAGTGCTGCCCTCCTGTGGTGCGCTCCGCGCACTGCAGTCACGAGGAGCGGCGCTGCTCGGTGCTGCCCTCCTGTGGTGCCGTGTATTAAAGGAATGTCTCAGTGCTGCCCTCCTGTGGTGCGCTCCGCGCACTGCAGCCACGAGGAGCGGCGCTGCTCGGTGCTGCCCTCCTGTGGTGCCGTGTATTAAAGGAATGCCTAAGTGCTGCCCTCCTGTGGTGCGCTCTGCGCCCTGCAGCCACGAGGAGCGGCGCTGCTCGGTGCTGCCCTCCTGTGGTGCCGTGTATTAAAGGAATGCCTCAGTGCTGCCCTCCTGTGGTGCGCTCCGCGCACTGCAGCCACGAGGAGCGGCGCTGCTCGGTGCTGCCCTCCTGTGGTGCCGTGTATTAAAGGAATGCCTCAGTGCTGCCCTCCTGTGGGTCGCTCTCCGCATTGCAGGCAGGAGAGGAGGGCGGAGAAGGGGGGAAAAGGGCGGGGCCGCCGGCGCGTTTCTACCGGGGCTTCGGGGTCCGGGGACCCTGGCACGTCACAAAACGGGCCCAGACCGGAGCTCCGCGCTGGGCACGGCAGCCAGAAACTCAGCCGCACAAATAAAACCAGGCCCGGTGCTGTCGTCGCGTCCTGCAGAGCGGCATTGCAGCCGGGCGACAAGGGTCGAGAGAGAGAGGCAAGCAGCTGTGGCTCTTGCAGCACGTTGCAGCCGGGCGGGAAAGGCGGAGAGAGAGGAGGAAAAAAGGCCTCGCTCGCTCGCTAGGGGCGTCCCCAGAGCACTGAGCGCGGCCGGGACAGACACACGAATCACGGACATTCATTCCGGGCCGGGATCGGAGGCGCGCCTTTTCATTGGCCAACTTGAGACGTGAGGCGATTGGGTGGAGTGGCCGCATGGGCGGGGTTAGCGTCGCCCCGCCCTTCCTCGCTCTCATTGGCTCTTGCCAGGAAGGGGCGGGTCCAAGGCACCCCGCCCCCGTCGCAGTCTGATTGGCTGCCGGGCCATGGTGGGATGCGCAGGCTTCTGTGCGCCGATTGGCCCAAGTCGGATCCTCAGCGGCCCCGGTCGGCTCGTTGTGTCTCCTGTTCCGGACCCGCTGCGCCCGGAGCCCACGTCCCGGTGCAGCCCCGCATACCCGGGCGGGGCCGGAGAGCTGCGGCGGCATGTTCTGGCGACGTGCGGGTGGTGCGGGACGCCGCGTTCCCAGGGCGCGGGGCCTGTCGGGCTCTGGTCTGCGGTGGGGGTTGCAGCGTGAAGCTGTTTGATTGTCCCGGGGCCCCTTTTCTCTCCGCCTGCCGCCTGGGCAGCCTCCCTGTCTCCTCCATGTGATTTTCTCGGCCTTGAAACCCCGCCTGCTCCGCGCAGGGAGGGCGGCACGGGGCCGGCTTCGTTCCGGGTCGCTTTCTCCGGGCTCCAAGCCCCGCTCCAGCCCCAGGCGGGCGGCGCGGAGCCGAGCCGGCTGGGGTGCCCGCCCGGGTCTCCCCGCCGCAATGCCCGGCGCGGCCACAGGAGGGCGGCTCTGAGCAGGGAGTGGTCTCCTCCTGCGTATGAAGGCAAACCCGGCTCAGAGCCGCCCTCCTGTGGCCGCACCGGGCATTGCGGAGGGGAGACCCCCCCCTCTTGTGTGTGTGTGGCGGGGGCTGGGCTGTTCTTTCCGTCACGTGGGACCAGGCACGCGGGGTTACTGCCCTCCTTCTTGGGGGCAGGCACTGTGTTCCCTGCCCGAGTCCCTGGCACAGGCCTGCGCAGGGCGCGGGGACCGGCGGGGAGCAGCGGGGAGGGCGCGGGGAGACTCCCGTGCTGGCGTGGAGAGAGCTGGAAGAATGCAAACACACACATTTCAATAAACACGGTCTCGACCCAGAAAAGAATCCCCAGAACCAATGTCTTCTCACTTGGACAACAGTGTGATGCTGTGTGGGACTGTGGTGAGTGTTTTGGGAGGACAGTTGTGCTGATTATCGGAGGCCAGTTGGGAACTTTTGGGGGGAAAAGAGATTTCTGTGGGCAACTTGATTGTTGCTTTTGTCCCCCAACTTCTCCTGCAAGTGCCTGTGGCGACATGGTGATACTTGTGTGGAAAGCGGTGCGGCGAGCCGCGGAACGAGGCCGGCTCCGTGCCGCCCTCCCTGCGCGGCAGCCACCCTGCGCGGAGCAGCCGGGCTTTAAAGGCAGAGAAAAGAAAACCCTGCCCTGTGCTAGTGCCCTACGATTCAACACGAGGTTTCCAGAGGAGAGAGGAGGGCAGAGAGAGGGACAGCGGCTCGGGGCGCCGCGCCTCCAGCTCGGGCAGGCGGGAGGTCAAGGCAGACAGAGAAGAAGAACACAAGTTTCGCTCGCTGGCTCGGGGGTCACTCGGGCAGGGCCGGCGGCCGGGGCAGGCCGCGCCGCGCCGCGCCGCGCCGCTCGGCACGGACACGCGAGTCACGGACATGGATTCAGGGCCGGGGAGCGCAGCGGGGCCGGGATCGGAGGCTCGTGTTCCCATTGGTTCCTGTCAGGAGAGCGGCGATTGGCTGCTTTTGGGGGTAGGGTCCGTGCCGCTCCGCCCTGCTTCGCTCTGATTGGCCTCTGTCTGAGGAGGCGGGTCCAGGAGCTCGCCCTTCTTGCTCGGATTGGGATTGGCTGTGGGGGATGGGGGTGTCGGCACTCCTTTGTGTGCCGATTGGTCCAGCTCCGATCCCCGGCGGCGACGTTCGGCCGCTTGTCTCTGCGGCCGGCGCGTGCCCCGAGCAGGGTGGGAGCCGGGCCCGCAGCGTGAGCGTGAGCGCGGCGAGGGGCAAGCACGCCTCCCGCCCGGGGCTGTGACAGGGATGTGTGCGTGTGCGTGTGCATGTGCGTGTGCGTGCAGAATACACCCCATAACCAACGTAGCCATCCTACTAGTGTCTGTCTGTGGCCGTCCATCTCCCCAACAGGGAAATGGATGGAGGTGTTCACACAGCAGTACGTCTGCATATTGCTAGATATTAATGGCTGGATTTCAACACATCCCCTAGGTACGGTGTGCGGCCCTGGACAGTACTGGGGCGGGGGGCGGGGGCGTGAACAAGGGCACGCTGCTGTCGGGGCCGCTGTGCTGCGCTTCCCCCGGCGCCGCAGCCGGGGCTGGAAGGCGGAGAACGAGAGCGCGCTCGGTGCTGCCCCGCGGTGGCTGAGGCCGGGCACTGCAGCGGGGAGGGGCGGGCGGCTCCTGAGCACGGCTCAGTGCTGCTCTCCTGTGGGCACGCCGCGCACTGCAGCTGTTGCCGGCCCGGACACGGCGGAGGGAGGCAGCGGTGCCGCGAGCGGCTTTGTGCGCGGTGCCGCCGCCCGGCCGCTCCTCCGCCGCTCGCCCTGCGCCTGCGCCGTGTCGGCGCTCCCTCCCCCCCGCCCGCCGAGGCGCCAGGCCCAGCCCGGTCTCGTGCCACGGCGGGGGGGGGTGTTGGGGGAGGCGTCGTCTGCACCGGGGCCGGCGAGCGGGGCTGTGCGGGCACGTGGGCGGGCTCGTGGCGGTTGTGGGGGGTGAGTGTCATAGATTTCATAGACATTCGGGCTGGAAGGGACCCCGGAAGATCATCGAGTCCAGCCCCCTGCCCAAAGGAAGGGCAGGAAGTCGGCTGGGGTCATAGGGTCCCAGCAAGATGAGTATCCAGTTTCACCTTGAAGGTGTTCAATGAAGGCGCTTGAACCACCTCCGGTGGCAGGCTGTTCCAGACCTTGGGGGCTCGGACAGTAAAGAAATTCTTCCTTATGTCCAGCCTGAAACAGTCTTGTAGTAGTTTATGACCGTTCGACCTAGTCGTCATCCCTTGGGGCGCTCTGGGGAACAAACGTTCCCCCAGATACTGGTGGTCACCCCTGATAGACTTGTAGGCGGCCACCAGATCACCCCTGAGCCTGAACTTTTCCAGGCTAAAGAGCCCCAGGGCTCTCAGCCTGTCGTCGTAGGGTCTGCTTCCCTGAGCTCTGATCATGCGCGTGGCTCTCCTCTGGATTCTCTCAAGCTTCTCCACATCCTTTTTGAATTGTGGAGCCCAAAACTGGACGCAGTACTCCAGCTGCGGCCTCACTAGGGCCGAGTACAGGGGGAGAATGATGTCGCAGGATTTGCTTGAGAAGCATCTATGGATGCAAGCCAGCGTTTTGGTCGCTTTACTAGCCGCAGCATCGCATTGCAGGCTTATGTTCATCTTGTGGTCAATGATGACCCCCAAGTCTCTTTCTTCCGTAGTGCTAGCGAACATAGCACTGCCGAGCCTATAAGGATGCTGCGGGGGTTTTTTCCCAAGGTGGAGAACCTTGCATTTATCGGCGTTGAACACCATCAGATTCTCGCCCGCCCACTTGCTGAGCCTGTCCAGGTCAGCCTGGATCATCTGCCTGTCTTCTGGTGTGGATGCTTTGCCCCAAAGTTTGGTGTCATCGGCGAACTTGGCCAGTCCGCTTCTGACTCCAGTGTCCACATCATTAATGAAGATGTTGAACAGTATGGGTCCAAGGACAGAGCCCTGGGGGACCCCACTGGTCACAGGACACCACGATGAGTGACTTCCATCAATGACTACCCTCTGGGTCTGACCCCGGAGCCAATTTTCCAGCCGGTGGATCGTGGAGGACCCAAGGCGACAATTGGCCAGCTTCTCTAAGAGGTGTTCGTGGGAAACCAGATCAAAGGCTTTTTTGAAGTCAAGATATATGGTCTTCATACCTCCAGCTCTGTATAACACCAGCTCTAAACATCTCTAGCTCAATATGTTTCTAGATCACTATATTTCCAGCTGTGTATGTCTCCAGCTTCATCTATGTCAATCTCTATATGTCTACCGCTCTG